>NC_080086.1:51870596-54270596 GCF_950005125.1 Chionomys nivalis
CTCAGCTCCCACACCTCTGCAGCGTTCTGTAATGACTTCCTGTGTGCTCATTCTCTGATGGAAACTCCGCAGCCTGTTGTCCGCTTTTCCTTATTATTGCCTTCTAGTTTTTAATCATTGTCTGGGGGAAGCTCAGCCTCAGTGCGCTCTTTGGGACTGGTGTTCAAATCTTTCTAGATCCTAAGCAGCATTGTGTGTGCTGTCAAGGATCACTTGCCCATCCCTGAGCCTTTCCTCCCTCCCTCCTTTCCTTCCTCCTTCCTTCTCTTCCTTCACTTCCTTCTCTTCTTTCCACCCTCCCTTCCTTCTTTTCTCTCCATCTGCTCATCTCCTTTTGTCTCTCTGTCGCCTCCTCTCTCTTGCTTTTCTCTGTCATCTCTTGTCCTTCACACTTTCTGGCAATCAGTTGCTGCTGTCCATCCCAGAAGTTGCTAATGGTACTGATGAGGGCGTGAGAGTGAGAGAACACGAGCGTGAGTGGACAGAAGATGTGTGCGTGCGATCGAGATGGGTGAATGCACACACAAAGACCTGTGTGCTCCTAAACCACAGTAGAAGCGATATAAGAATTCTGTCCCTATTTGCCATTGGTCCCCTTTCTCTCTTCTCTGAGAGTAATTGAGTTCACTGTGTATTTCAAGTATATACTCACATATATATTGATTTATAATGCATAGAAGGTATATTCATGTTTACTGTATCTGCAGTACGGTACTTGGAAATGTTCTGGGCTATGTTGAATGTGTTTTATGACTAACGAGTTAATGCATGCAGTTTTGCTGAAGCATCCCCTTTGAGGGTGCCGGGCACGTACTTTTAATGCAGGTTTGACGTATGGGTAGAACTTGTGGATCTACCTCCATATTTTAACAGTAATCTCCTTCTTGGTGTAATTAATCGAAAATTAGTTTCTGAAAGTAAAAATTGGGTCAGAAATGGAGATTATTAAAATGTACAGTTGCAAAAGCCTGACCCTACAAACCCCATTTATACAACTGAGTTCCAGAATGCTTTCGAGTGGCTGATGACTCACGGACGCTTCTTCCTCTGGCTGGTTCAGTGTAGGCAAGAGGTTAGCCGATGAGGGGAAATTAAAACAATGTTGTACATTATATTGGTACCAGCCATGGAAAAGCCTATTTTGTATGCAAGGCAGCAATGCCGAGATATATGGAGAGCCCCAGGCTAAGTACAGAAGATAATTACATTTGGAGTTTTACTGAGTTAAGTCATTTACAGCGTCAAATAGTTGCAGAGAAAAATCAGCCCAAACACACTTCAACTTTTTGTTGTGACTTTTCAGGATAGGAAAGATTCTTTTCTTTTTTTTTTTTTCTAAAAAATTAGTTGTTATCTTATATGACAAAGTACAATTTTGGTAGAATACTTTTTCTACACAAGTTATTTTCTTGGCTCGTTAATATTTCCCATACAGACAGCAAATATAAACTTACTGGAAATAGTATGATGTTTGTACATGCTTAGGGCATGCCATAAAACCAGTCTTCGGAGGTATATTTAACTTGAGCATAGACAGAGAAAAGTGGATAATAGGCTTAACCCACTCTCCACATTTATTTAAAATTCAGACCTGGCAAAAGTGGATTCCACCAAACAGAAACTTTAACTCTTACTGGCTGCATGTCTATATATCTATTGTTGGTGGTATTTTCAAAGTGAAGCCTATCTCTAGATTGATTTATTTGCTATGAGATTCAATTCCTATGACGGGCATAAATAAGTTGTTGGAGTGGTCACAGCTTACACAGGTAGGTCTTCCTGTCTGTTCTTATGGTTGATCATGGGCTGCTGTTAATTACTAGGGAGCCAGAAATCTACCTTATCAGTTATTTCACAGTCTGAGACCACAGAGAAGGTCAGGAGAGTGGGCAGAGCTAAGCCATTGGTCAGCCAGGCTGTTATCTCCTGGCAGCTGCTCTGATGGTTTCCGGTGGGTGTGGCCTAGGACTGTAAATGCATAAGAGGGATACCGGACGGTTTGCAGGCTTCACATGTTCTGAGATCTCAGCCTTTTTAACCTTGATCACACCGAGGGCAGGGTTTCCGGGGGGATGATAGGGAGCAAAGATGATCTGGCTGGAAGTCAGCCAAGCTGTCTGGCTACCTGGGATGTCATAGTGTTCTGATTGAGAGCTGCTGTCAGGGAGAAGAGGCATGGTGGTTCTGCAGGCCCTACTTCTTCTCAGCTGAAGAGCTGATGTAACTGATGTGTGGCACTCGTTAGGAGTTAGAAGCTGTAGATACCAGGCATGACCACATAGTCTAACAGAGGTTGCGGGAAGAGAGAGAGACGTTTCATGAGAGGTGGAAGCTGCATGAAACTCACGCATTGTTGTTTGTACATTACGTCATACAGAGACACAGATAGACCAAAGTCCACTTAACGGATACTGTGTGATTGTACTCCACAGACCTGCACCGGAGCCCCTATGGGCTACAGAGCTGAAAACATTTATTACATGGCTGTTACAGAAGTGTGCTGAACAACCCCTGGTCAGAGAGATGAGAAATTTCATTATATTATTAGTTCCCCCGGGTGTCTAGAGTTCTGCCTTCCCCTCCATATGCCTCCGTAGTCATAGCGTGTAAAACCTCCCGTCCCACATCAGTCAGCTCACCATTCCAGCAGCTTCGTAAAGCAAGTGCTTGCCCACCTTCGCCTCCAGGATACTGGCTCATTTATTTATCTCCTCACAGAGCAAGGACGGGACCGGTCTGGAGGCTCTATGAAGGGTGATAGTGTTTAGAAGTGGGTAAAGCTGCCCTCCTGTTTCTTATATTCTACAAGGAAAATTGGACTCTAAAACAGTTGATAAGTGGAAGGCTAGACAATGGCTCAGCAGTTAAGAGCTCTTAATGGCTCTTGCAAAGCACCAGGATTCCCAGTATCCACGTGATAGCTCATAACTGTTCGTAACTCCAGTTGCAGGGGATCTGACACAATTTTCTAGCCTCTTCAGGTACCTGCACACATGGTTCACATAAACTTATATACCACGTACACTTATACATAAATTATAAAGGAAATAAATACATCTGTGCAAACCACAGATGAGCTGGGCATGGTTGAACACTCAGAAGGCAGAAGCAGCTGAATCTTTAGGAATTCAAAGCCAGCCTGGTCTACGTAGGGAGTTCCAGGCCAGCCAGGGCTGCATAGTAATACTCTCTGTCTCAAATAAAAACAAGCAACAACCAAAATCACCTCATAGATAACACAGTGGGACTGCCATTGACTAGCCAACTGACACAAGTTCTTCAATGCAGAGCTTCACTTGAGAAAGGGGTCTGGTGCTAGGAAGGGAGCAGCTAAAACTGGATGTTTCCCGTTAGCCATTCCTCCGTCAGACAACCAGTCAAAAGATGTGAACAGTTCCTCATCTGTCTTGTTTCTGTGGCGCTGAGGGTTGATCCCAAGGCTCTACAGATGTTAGTCAAGTTGTTCTGCCGCCAGGCTGCATCCCCAGGCTGAGTTTTTCTGTTCAAACCCTTGCCCCAAGAATTCAGAGCTCCTCCGAGCGCTAGATGAAAGAGAGTATACATAGCAAGCCTAGCAACTTTGGGAGCCTTGGGGACACTGAGCAATGTGATTAAAGTTACATTCCTTATGTCTTCCCGTTTCTTTAAAGTTCAGCATTTCCATGTTTTTGTTTGTTTTTTTCATTGCATATACCTATGTTGTAAATGTACTGCTATCATTATTATTATTATTATTACTATTATTATGTTCCATTTTGGTTCAAGGGACAAGTGCTCACACTGTAGTCCAAGCTGGCCTAAACTCACTGCAGTCTGACTGCCTCAGCCTCTTGAGGCACTCATCCTGGGAATGTTCACTTTAATTTACTTAACTCCAAATTGTCCATAGGACCAGAGGTAGTGGGGCTGGGCAGGGACCTACAGTGTAAGACTACTCAGGGGAGGCAGACTTGGACTCAGACAGCCTCTCTGTTGCTAGTTCCTGTGCACATGATCTCCCACTCTCAACCACAGCCTGGGTAGCACCTGCTCCAGAATGGACAGCATAGCGCTAGTTCGCAGAATTACTTCTTTTCAATTAAGGCATTTCTTTCCCAGTCCAGGGAATTCTTGATCATCTCAGCTTCTCAAAGTTTATTATAAAACTGCTAGTTATTAAAGTGTAAACGTAGGAAATATTTATAGCACAACAGCAAGGTTGTGTTCAGTTAAGGCTAGAATAATTCCTGCCCCCCACCGCAGTGATGGTTCATTAGACTCACGCATCGTCCATAGCCTGCCATCTAACTTGCTGACTTTGTGTTGGGAGAGGTAGAGGCCCACCCATTTGCCCTCATTTCACGTGGGCCCACACGTGCATGTGCATTTGTGGTGGTTCCTTATATCTGAATTAGAGGGTAAAAAAGATTACGAGATGACTAGGAAGGCAAGTCAAGTCCAGAAGGAACTGAAGCTAGCAGAGGCCACTTGGATGCTGGTCTGTGTACCTGTGTGGTACCCTTGATCTACAGCGGACCCAGAACAGAAGATCTCTGTGCCTCTGCTCCGTCACTCACAGTTCCCTGAAGCAATGAACCAGTGGTTAGCCGTGAGAGGTAACGCCTGGAGATGTTGCCTTTCTTAGTACTGTCTCTACTCCAGTCAATGGGAAAACCTTTGAAACTCTCTTCCCAGCACTGTACATGAGAGCTTGCCTGTCTCTCAAGCTTATATTTTATTGTAGCTAAAATATAACGGAGTGCACAAAGCCCACATTTTGGCCAACATATCAATTGCAGAACAAGGGAAGTATGTATCTTGGAGTATATAGTGAGTGTTTTCTTAGCGGCGCAGGGGAAGGTTGGTCAATTCCATTCCAAGTGTACCCTTGAATTGGTATCATTGAGAGGAAGTCACAAAGATCTTGGAGTGGATGTTCTGAGATTTGAACATCTCTCTCCTTGTTTCACTACTCAACAGCCAGTTAGAATGTCTTAGCAGTGAAGCCAAGCGCTATGAACCCTGGGAGGTCACATGAGTAGACGTAGATATGTCCTAACAAGGGAGGCATGTGCCATAGAAGTCAGTTGGGTCAAGGGCTTTTTGTTTGTTTGTTTGTTTGTTTGTTTTTTGAGGCCAGAAGGTGCATTTTCATTATTCCATCTGTTAAATGTTCTCTTTGGATGAATTTTTTTTTTTTTTTTGTGAATGATGTATAAAAAGATAAGATGGGATTGCAGGGGTAAAAGTTATAGCCTTACATACATCATGAAATATATAGCCTTCTGTCCACAATGCCCCTGCCAGGACCTAGGGACCCAGGTGCAGGGGCAGGGTGTAATGTGTTAAAAGTAAGGCTAGCTTACTCCACATGACACAGCCAGGAGAATCAAGAAACACAGGACACCTCTGGGAAGGCTCGGCTCGGCACCCACTGACTATCAGTGTGGTCTGAGTGTGAACACTCATATTATTTCAACTGGGCAAACCCAGCTGGTGACATGCCTATCAGTTTGTTCAGCTTTTAAGCCGTGGATGAGATAGCACACACAGAAAACATGGACAGTGCACAGGACACAACTCCGTGTTGCGAGAGGTAATTGCTGAAAATTACAGGCCCAAAAGGCACCCAGCAGAATTGACCTCTCTTAGGAAGACAAGCATGGCATGGGTGCCATTTTCTTGAGTGTGCAGGCTATTTTTGTCGTAAGACATCGCCACATTATCCACTTTTCATCCTCTTCAGTAGATTATGTCTTTTGATGATGTGTTTTTATTGTGTACCATAGGGATGTGTTTCCGGAAAGATTTCCTCCAGCCCCTCAAATCCTGATAGTGAAAGGAGGCGAGGGCTGGGGGTCTAACTTGGTTGGTGGAGTGTTAGATTCAAATGCATTGAGCCTTGGTTCAATCGCAACACACAGAGAGAGAGAGAGAGACAGACAGAGAGAGACAGAGACAGAGAAACAGTGAGAGAGAGGGAGAGAGACAGAGAGACACACAGAGAGAGACAGAGAGACAGAGAGACAGAGAGAGAGAGACAGAGAGAGAGAGAGAGAGAGAGAGAGAGCAGGCAGGAGGAAAAGGAGGCAACTGAACTGAGCCAGTTGGCCCCTGTTTGAAAGACTGGGCTAGAGGAAATTGTCAGTAGTTAGATTCCATGCACACTGTCACTGCTTCCCATCTACTAACTGTATTGAGCACTGGATGGAAGTGAACAAGGGGACCATGCAGTATAGCAGTAGGGAAGGAAGTCTAGCATGCCTCTAATGCCATAGTAAGCATTAGAGTTTCCTGTGCAGAGGACAGTGGCAGAGACTGTTAACGAGGTTCCAGGTTAAGGCAGCCACTTGAGAATGTACTCAGATTGTACAGAAGAGATTGAAAGCATAAAAATACAGTTCTTTTTCCAAAGCAATCTAGCTGATCACCAGCCATCCCAGCCTGCCCGCTCTCCCCCCAGGTTTGAGTAAATTCCCAGGACCTAGGATTTGCAGTTTAAGAACTGGGTCAGACCTGGCCAAGATAGGATAAGCTGATCATTCCACTACTGTGGGAGGGATGATCTGTTGTTCTGTGTCCTGCTTGCACATAGCTAACAGGGTTCTGGAGCATCTCCTGGATAGCTGTTGGCTTTCTCATATACAAGTCACTGTCTCTGAGCTTTGCACCCATGGTTTATCAACTCTCTCCATTAAAAACGTTGTCCACTTGGCCTGATTCTCACCTATTTTTATAGAAGGATTGGAAGTCAGTCTCTGGGGTGTATCTACTAGGCCTGCTTGTTGTAAGACTTCTCCATGGTCCTTTGTAGGGAATATTCTCTCTGTAGGGATTTTAGTCATCATTGACATCTAAGAGTCAAAGATACAGTGTTCATTTCCCACCCACCAGAACAGGACACTGAATTGCTTAGAGCAGTGGTTCTCAACCTTCCTAATGCCGCGACCCTTTGATACAGTGCCTCATGTAGTGGTCACCCCCACTGTAAAATTATTCTAATTGCTACTACATGAGTGTAATTTTGCTACTGTTATGAACTGTAATATTTATCTGTTATGTACTGTGGTCTTAGGCAACACCTGTGAAAGGGTCCTTCGACCCCCCTCAAAGGGGTTGTGGCCCGCAGCTTGAGGACCACTAGCTTAGAACATCAAGTTACCCTGTCACAAGCTAGCGGTGAATGGTAGGAAGAGCCCCACTCCAGCCTGGTCACGGCTGTATTTCTTGCATGCCTCCTAGAGCGCCTTCCCCAGGCACACTGCCCAGGGACTCTGGAAGCAGTGGGAAGTGGGTAACTTTTCCACACTGGAAACTGTAAGCTGTGCAGAAGTGTCAGCAGAGAGAGAAGTGCACAGGTTTCAGTAGCAGGGGGAGACATTAATCCTGACACAAATTAATTACAGTATGGGCTTTGCATGTGATTACCCCACCATTAGCGGGGCTATTTGTAATCACACCAGCTCTCTAGACTTCAGCAAATATATTAACTGTAATGTGTCCCCCTTTGGCCCTTGCTAACCGCATCTGTGGCCATACTCATGTGGACATCTCATACATAGCAGCAGCCTGGGAGAACCTCTTGCCTCTCCTGAGCAAGCTCAGAGAGTGTCAGGGACACCAAAGGCTCAACATTACTCTGACCTCCTGTGGCTGAGGTTTTGAGGCTGGAGCCAGGGAAAGGGAGAGGGGGCGTCTGGGCTTTTCACTTCCATGTTCTTCTTTGAAAAGCCAAGGCACTGAATTTTTTTTTTTTCACCATTTAAAATCCCGCCTAAGTCTGCAAGCATTAGGATTCCGAGACTATGACTGACTATTAGTATGTGTCTGCCTTAAATGTCAAGAGAGTCTTTAATAGCAACATCTGGGGAGTGGTAAGATGACAAAGGAACACAGGGAAATTCTTGAGTTGGGGTGAAATGAGCTGTGGGTCCCCCACTAGCTAAACACGGCTCCTGATGGCTAGGAGATGTTCCTCAGTTTGTCCCGGTGCTGAATTCACAAGGCACGCCAATGGCTGTGGGCTGGGTACGGGGTTTCTGCTTGACAGCTGACCAGGTTAGTATAGGAGAGGTTGAGTTGTGTTCCTTGCTTCCAGAGACTCCTATTTAGGGTGTGTGTGTTTGATTTCTGACCCCTCGTTCCATTTTGCTTTGGTCGTGTGCAGTTGAGGGAGCAGTGTAACTGGGTACTTTCTGTCAAAATCAGGTTTGCCTGTTGGGTCATTGGTGCGTAAAAAGCGTGCTCTGAAAGTGAGATTGTCACTGTTGAAGTCCATGGAAGAGCAGGGTCACCCAGACTCCATTGCTTTTACTTGTACTCTTGTGGTCCTTACAAAAGCGCAGACTCTGTTTCCTCTCTTGAGAAGTGACTTAGCAGACTTACATAAAGCCTCAGAGTTCAGTGGTGGTCTCTTTGGGCTCTCAGTTCCTCCTGTTCCTTGGCTGGGTTGCTTGCTACCTCTGTCCATGCCACCCCTTTGCCAGTGGTGTCATAAGTCAGGCCAAGGAGTGGTAGAGGGAAGATTTTTGTCATTCAAGGAAGGTCCCGGCAGAGTGTGAAGATCGGTCCCTTTGGGTAAAGCTAACTGATCATTCTAAAGCAGGATTCTAGCCTTACTTCTGTCCTGTCTTGGTGCTGTGGCCTTACAGGTGTTCATCCTGTGTGCCTCAGTTTCCCTAATTGCAGTATATAAGTCAAGGGGACCCCGAGCCATGGTGATCTTTATTTCTGTCCAAGCGTGATGAGTGACTCCTGCCTTCTCCTCATCTATCCTTAAGAGTGGCAGCATCTCACGAGTTGACCCTCATTTCAGTGGAGGTCTGTGTGGCAGGGACAGGAGCTGTCAGCTCGCCCTGACGGCAGAAGAAGGAAGATGGTGAGGGAACCCCAAACTCTGCTCCCTTCTCTCTGACAGAAGCCCGTGCTGGATCTCCCTGGGTTTTGTCTTTGCAGACCCTGAGTGGAGTGTCTTTGCCCCTTATGAGAGGCGTTGGAGCAGTGCGCAGGTTCTGAGCATCCACGCCTTGTCTAAAACCCAGTTTGAGGCATGGAGAATAGAACAGGGGTGACCTATATCATCCAATGGAGAAAAATCAGTTGCCCTTGCTTTCTGTCCTGTTCTAGTCTGTAAAACAAGGGGCTTATTTCTCTCCACACCTTGACTCACAGCTGACTTCATTACACCCCATTATGTGGATCCTGATTCCAAAGATATACCCAGCCAGTGTAGACTAGACTGATTTAATTTCTCCTAAAAAAAAAAAAATCGCAGCAGGTATTTTTAACCTCCATGAAGCATTCATTAGTCTCTGCACTGAGCTGGCTCTGTACAGAACTCATGTTCAGAACGACCCTACAAGTCAGAGATGAGCAGTCCATATTTAGAAGCAAGAATGGAGTGCTCAGAAAGATTGTAGAATGTGCTCAGAGGCCAGAATTTGAACACAGCACAGCAGGATAGCATGTCCATTATCTACTTCCATTCTGCCATCTTTCAGGAGACTAGCTAATTCCAGTGAGCCCTGCTCAGAAGCATCCGCCAGTGAAGCCCATTGTCCTGCCTGTGTGTCACCTACTGGGGAACGCTCTCAAGAACAATTCCCTCTTGACATCACACAGCATACACACACACACACACACACACACACACACACATTTAATTTACCAGCCAGATTGCTAGTTGGCTTTGAAGAGTTTCTCGACTCCCTTCTCTTGGCTTCTCGTGGAATTCCAGGAGAATAGGGAATATTAAGGGTACATGCCCTACCGTAAGGCGTCTGTGTTCTCACGTTATGTAATGAAGTGATGCTGGAATAGTTGATTGCGCTGCGGAGTTTGTGGGACAGTCCCCAGTGGTAGTAAGCTTCGGGGTGTGGGTGTGGTCCTGTGCACACAGTGTCCTTGCTCTCGTCTGCTGGAAGGTCAGGCTCTTTGGGGAAGGAGAGGATCTCGCCTGGTACTGGGGCTTTAGCTTTTTGTTTTTTCCTTTTAACATACTTATCCCTTGTAATTGCTACATCGGAGCTGTTGACCCCTCAATTAAGTCACAATTAATATTGAGCAGACTCTTCAGTAAATATCACCTCTCACCCCTTCATTTCTGTTGTTCAGCACGGGCAGTCTACTTACTTCATGTTTTTAGAAAGAGTGACATGTGTGGCTAAATTCCTTTCTGCCCCATGATAGTTTTCAAAACAAACTTTAAAAAATTAAAAGGCATCTCAGAGTAGTTTTAGTATTTAAAAAAACAACAACAACAACAACAACAAAAAGCCCTTAGGGCACTTAACGCCAAAAAAGAAAAAAGCGAATAACCGTAGAAAAATGCTATTCCCAACATTTTAATTGTTTTGTCTGAGCCACTCTGAAAACCCAAATTCCTTTGGCATTATGTGTTTTGAGAATCTTAGTTTGGCAGTTTAATAATGCA
Organism: Chionomys nivalis; assembly: GCF_950005125.1. Classification (NCBI taxonomy): domain Eukaryota; kingdom Metazoa; phylum Chordata; class Mammalia; order Rodentia; family Cricetidae; genus Chionomys; species Chionomys nivalis. Next base: position 51,881,008 of record NC_080086.1, read on the forward strand.
CCAAAGAACAGAGGATGAGTAACATAAAGTAGACCCTAATATGGTGTCATTTTCATTTCCTGTTTGTTGAAAGATAAACGCTAACACTGTAAGGCTTTTCCCCCCTTCTTCTTCTTCTTCTTCCTAATTTATTCCTCCCTGAACCACAAGGGAATAAAAAGAAATAAAAACTCAAATGTGATATGGCTGTTGACTGAGCCAGCCGGTGGGGAAGAGACAGGCACATGTTTTCCTCTGCCATTGCACCCGGTCCCCTTCTCAGCCTTCCCCTGACTCCTGAGCCCCTACCTCCTGTCTCCCCACCACTAGAAATAACTTGGTTAAAAATGTGAAGTGGGTTTAATTTTGGCATAATTTTAGACTTAAAAAAACCCTGCTTCCTAAAGATTTAAAGTCAACTCTGAGGTATTAAAGGAATAGATTCCCCACCTGCCTCTAAGGCGTTATTTTGGACAAGCTATCTGTGAAGCTTTTGAAGATACACACTTGTACAAAATATTGCCCTCCTTCCCATGTCTGCATTGTCCCTTCATGCGGCATCTCTTTCCTCTCCTTCATTTTATTTTGGAGAACATATTACATACTACTTATCGAAAAGTCATCATGAGATGTCCCTGCGCCCACTTCCTTGTGATCTAGCAATATTATCACTACATCAAAATGGTCCAAAGCCAGCATAATGGTTCTAGCATGTAATGAATAGAGATTTTCCACTCCGTCCATCCAGTTAGAAACCTCTGTGACTTCATAAGATAACTTTTCATGAAATGAAGAGACTGAGGTTATTGAGAAAAAAATCTAGTGGGGACTCAGAGATTGAACACCCGAACACGGGAAACTAATTGTTCAAGTAAACATGGAAACCCGTCAGTCCTGGTATCCCCGTTCCTCCCATCTATTGTCACCTGCCAGTTCTGGTAAGACAGACTCGGCTAACTTTCCACAAGTGTATCCAGATGTCTGTGAGTTTGTTCACAACCACAAGAGATGAGCTTATGAGTGAGGTAGCTGCTCGTCTTCCCGTGGCCTCCTCATGAATCAGCTTGGCTAATGGGCATGATTCATGCTTGCCTTTGAGCTGTCCATGTTCCCTGGGACTCCTTGGTGCCAGCAGGTCTAGAATGTCCCAGTTAAAGTCTAATACACCTTGTGTTGGGAAATCTCACACCAACACCTCCGGTTACTTAGATTTTGGCAGGGGTTCCTATAGATTTCAAATGATGAAGCAATAAAAATGATTCTATCATGCGCTGTGGTTAGCTGGGATATGCGTGATTTGGGGTATTCAAAAGAGCCACACACCTGTATCCAAAGACATAACGAAGCCTTTTCTTCCCATTAGCTCGCAAAAGACAAAGAGCGCCTGCAAGCCATGATGACCCATCTGCATGTGAAGTCTACGGAACCCAAAGCTGCCCCTCAGCCCGTAAGTACCGGGCCCCACCAGGGGAAATGGCACCACAAACTGGTGGTGTTCCTTCTCTGTCTCTGACCTCAAGCTCTGGGAGACTAGCTCCACAGGGCCCAGGGTGAATGCCAAAGTCCTCCTTCACCTGATTCTTTCTGGCCTTTCGTAGAGAAGGCAGGCAGGATGCTAGGCACTGGGGAGGGACCTAGAATGGGGCAGACATCATATTCATCCTAGGTTTTTAAAAGTCTACTTTGCTTGTCTTATTTCCTCGTACTGGGCCTCTCAGTTGAGATCTAGTAGGCCCATGATCCCTAGAACAAAGGTCCTGCCTTGAACCTCGTTCTTTACCATGAACTAATCTCATCAGCACTGGTATCACTCACAATTTCTGGAAGTCTCCTCGTAGCTTTAGTTGATTATTCAAAATGGAGGCCATGCCTTGGTTCCTGATTTTTAAGATTTGTAAAATTTAAAGGTACGCTGACTTTATTTGATTTTGCCGGGAGTCCCTGTGTGAAAATTAATTGAGCGTTGACAGTCTATAGTTAGTAGCAGCAATTTTAATCAACATGCAATGATGCAGCATAATGGCAAAGTATTGGTTTATCTGTTTTGACTGATTTTTTTTCTATAAATAAAGCAAACACACACCCCTATATGTATGATGTATGGTGATAGAAATAAAACGGAGTCAGACTATTAACCCAGTGAATATGGTAGCCTGCCAAGATGCAGTTGGCAGACAGAATTAATGTCTGAAGCAGAACACATTACTGAGATACAGGACATAAAATCATTAAACACTCCATGCATCCATTTTTACTGAGAAAGAGTCTTAGCTTCCATGTATCTCACGGTAAATGGCTGCAGGAAAGAATGGGTAAGCTACCAAAAAGAGAAAGGCCGGGGAAAGAGCCAAACCATTTGGGGTTGTCCCCACCTGTCTCTTCTTTTCGATGAGCACTGGGAAGAACCCAAACCCAGCTGAGCAAATTAGTACTGCCGTGACGTGATGTCATGACCAGCGGCAAAGGAAACCTCTCTGCAAGTCCTCAGTGGCTTTAGTGAAGTGCCTTCCCCCTGGTTGAAGACTCCGATTCTTCACACCTAGAAACGAGGAGAGAATGAGGTTGTCTCCATCTTCCTCCGTGGAGTACAAGCAGCCATGATAGAGGCATGATTGAGTGTAGCACTCTGATAATGCACCGTTTTGAGTCAAGCTAGAGGAGGAATCCACATGAAGAGATGGAACTACAGAGTCCCTTGGGGTCCTCAGTGGGTAATGGGGCCTGGGACTAGCTATGAGCAGCATATATATATATATATATATATATATATATATATATATATATATATAATATATATATATATATGCCACATGGGCACGAGAGGACCCTTGATGCTCTGCGTCCCTGCGGACCTGTGCTAAGCAGCCAATAAACAGGAGAGAAGCAGCTGGGGGTGAGGGAATGAGCAGGGAAGGAAGGTTTGTCTTGATTAGTATTGAAAAAAAAAATGTTTTACATTCTAGAAAATTATAACTTTGAAGGGGACCTCCTACTAAATTTATTTTTAACTGCTCTATTGAAAATTCTCCACCACTAGTCAACATTATCTCTTAGTAGCTCAGCACAGTATTTCTTTATTAAAAGAAATAGGCACGAATATTTTTGACTGAAAAATTAATAGCTTTTGAATTCATACACAGCGGGTTTTCTTTTGCAAAGAAGTCCAATATCGCTGCACAGCACTTCTGTAACCATTTATTTAACGTCCAAGTCAAACCTTTGACAGCTAGAGCGCTGCTACAAGCCAGTATAAAGAACTCCAAGATGTAAACCAACAATAGCCCGTCTGTGTGAGGTTTGCCATTGTCAAATACATAGATTGTTTGGATTAGTTTATGTAAATGTACTGTTGTATTACCCTTTGGAAGAAAAATCACATTTGTGTATGAAAAGTGGTTCCCCTCACAGGCAGCATTATAAATTCCTTATCCTTTAACTTACATGTAAGAAGTAAAAATTGGTGCCTGACACGCAGATATTGTGTGACACTCTGTTGTCGGAGTGAACCTGCCTCCTTTTCATTTATTGGAAAATAGAAAATTTTATTATAGATACCATCTTATAAATCAGGAATTATTAAAATATGTATAGGTGAGGCATTGGAAAATTAATTATAAAAGATAGACGTGTAATGTTTTGCATAAATTTTCACTTCCTTGCCAAAAGAAAAGAAAGAGAAAAAAAAAAGGCCCATGCATATTTCAGACCCCTTGATGCTTTCAACTTTAGGGACTTGGAGCTATCTGGTGACTGATCCTAACATTCAGACTATTCCCTGTAGCCTGTAATTAATTTATTCCACCCTAAATAATAGAATGGCTGGTGAGCGTTTGAACGAGTATCATTCTCAAATCTGTGGTTTGAAATAAGAAGTCACCGAGTTTCATATCTAACCATAGATGGGGACTTCCACGTTACAGCCTTGCCAGTGGGTTTATGAAGTTGTTTCTTTTTCCATTTCTGTTTAAAAGGAACTTGGTTTATTTTAAAAAGTCTTAGTCACTAAGTGATAGAATGCGTAGCTGTAAATGTTGCCCTTCGCTAAATGCCAGTTGGGTGGTAAGTGTCTTTTGTATCCAGTGGCCTACCGTGTCCCCAGTTCCTCCCATTCGAGAGCTGCCAACGCATTTTCAGGGGGTTCTTGCATCAACTCAGAGATGCATTTTTCTGGATCCCAGCATGGGGTGCATCTTTAGGTTTGGATGGTGACAGGGTGTGCACATTTCCAGGATAGTGCCCAAGGGTATAGGCAAGGCTCTGAGGTCCACCCACAATGGACTGCAAGCGTATGGCCTCTGTCTTATGTCCTGCTGACTCCCTGGGTAGCATGTCTTCCGATGGTCATCACATCTCTTTTCTCAGAATTGGTTAGTTACTTGGCTACAGTAACATACTGAATATGGTCAAATGGGAAAGGCCTGTACTTGCCAAGGAGGTGTTTGGTGAACAAGCTATTAAATTGCTGCGTTAATATAGCCACACCTATGTATACACATACACACATAGATTATTTGTTGCATAGAGAATGCTGTATGCGACTAGGAAAAATGACCTGAGAAAATGATGTGTTGTTTTGAAACCTAAAAGCTGAATAGAAGGAAAGAGGTCAGAGGTCAGCTTCCCGGCTCTTGCCCCCGGTAGGCAATGAATCCACAGATCTGTGTGTCCGAGGATGGCAGCAGGGAGAGGAATATGGACCATGGGGGTCCGAATGGAGGAAAGATGGGAATCACCAACCTTAGAATTCCACTCTCCTTCGAGCCAAGCCCGGCGTGGAAATGGCCTAGCCAGAATCTAGCAAGTTCTAGTAGTTAGGTACCAAGAGAGGCAAGGCTGTTGTTGACATATGTTTACAATAGCCAAATTTGTTGTAGTTTAAGACTTAAAAGTTCTTCTGTTTCCCACGGAAAGAGAAGCAACAGCGAAAGAAGCAGAAAATAGTCTGCTGTTCCTTTGTTCCAAACCCAGTTCCATTCCCAGAGCGAGCAGCACAATGTCGGGACTATACTTAACTCCATGCAGAATTGGCTGAGACGTAACTCAGCACAGAAGGACAACAAAAGGAAACATGTCTGTGTTAGGACTTTATTAAGTTGTCAGTGACTTCTTACAAAGCCATTTTGCTATGCTGGTGTTGGGGGTGTGCAGTGTAAACTTCGCTTCATAATGGGGAGGGGGAGCATCTTCGCTTTGGGGATTCCTGCACTCATGAGAACTACTCCCCAGGCCTGGAGAAACCGCATTCTTTGAGATTTGGTGGGCAAGTACTTACAACACAGGTAGGGGAGCCTACTTTATGAGAAATTCGTAAGACGCTTTTGGAATGAAGTGCAGCTGGGGGCTTTCCTTTTTGCACATTTTCTTTGATTCTAACTATAGCAATTATGACTGTTTTGAAATAGTTTTTTAGCTCCTATAAAAACAGAGTGGTCCCTCCATCCCCTTGGAACAAAAAGAGCCTGTGAACTTCAAGGGCTAGGTGACCAGGTGTGGGCCTTGGAGCAGCGATGCTGGCCTGTCATAAAGAGGGACTCTCAAATACAGCACACAAAAGCTGTTTTATAGACTACTTTTTGTTAAGTCCCCCTTGTCACCTCAGCTCAGGTTTGTTGTTCATGTCCCTGCCAGGAGTGCCACCCTCTGAGTCTCTAGAATAAGCCAGGCTCCCATCAGAGCTCAGAGTCCTCCCCAGAGGTCTCCCCCTGCTGCCCACTGCCCTGCCCTCTGTCCATGGAATCTGAACCTGGTGATTCATGCCTACAAAGGCAGCCTCCAGTCTCAGAACATTGCAGGTGAGGGCAGGACCTGAGGCTCTCAGGGGCCCTTCCAGCCAACAGTAGAGAAACCAGTTGGGCGAGCCCGAAGTCCCTCCTGTGCACTGCTGGTCTCTTGGTGTTTTGGTTTCAGGTTTTTCTTTTGTTCTCAGAATCTGTTTTCATGAGAAGCAAGAGCACAAACAAAAACAAAAACTGCGTTCTTGTGGGAATATTCCCTAACAAGTCTGCTTCTGTCTGGGGTTTGCGTCAGCGGTTTGCTTATTTTTTATTTTGTAAGATGCGAGTGACTCATCACCCTTACACTGGAGGGGAGTGTGCTGTGGAAAAACTAAAGATTGATTTTTGTTTTTAGAAAGGACAAAAGTACAATATCGGCTAGCTGATAATTGTGAAATTTTCAACAGTAGAAACTTACAGGAAAGTCCTTCAGTAACCAAACTGAGGTAAAAGACAGGGCTTGAGAGCACAGTTGTTTGTATTTTTATTTAAAGCTAAGAGCCTGCAGCAACTTTAAATGACATAAGAATTGAGCTGCTGGCCAGAGTTTGAAAGAGATTATCTTTGCTGAAATCATCCCTGCTGTGGCAACTTGCCATGGAGAAAAATATCTGCGTTACTAGCTTTTCTAAACATAGCAACCTCTTCTTAAATAGAAAATGAACACAATGAGAAAAATGGGCTTTCCATCGGGGAAAGAAACCCTCCCAGTCCAATCCCTTCCTGCTTCATGCCCTGGAAAAAAAAAATCAAAAATCTCTTTTAAACCCTTACCTACACTTAGAAACATGGAACACCAAGGATTTCCTTCCTCCTTGGTGACTGTCTAAAGATTTAATAATTTACAATGAAGATCCATGTCTTTCTCACTCATTTCTCCAACTTGTTCAGAACACTGATTCAGCTCAGCTGTCTTCCCAACAAGCGCTGGAGTTCCTCCTGTCTCTGTCTTCCCAGGGCTGGCATTATAGGCATGGATGGTCACACCTGTGGGTTCTGGGGAGGTGACCTCAGGTCTACATCCTTGGGCAAGCTTTTTCCTGAATGAACCACCTCCACCCCCTACCCCGTGCTCCAGTTTGTTCTTCTAAGCCTGAGGTAGTTCATTATTATTTTGTTTTCAACGTGTTTGGTAGAGTCCTTCATTGTAAGAGCAGGCTTTATGTGAACACAGTGTGTTTTGAGTCCTTCCTGGTACCCCGTCCCCTCTCCTTGGAAGGATGGCTTCTCCCCGAGACGCACATGTGATCACTAGGCAGAAGTTCCGAAGTTGAGAAACTCACACAGCAGCTGCCAGGGTTGGGTCTCATTAAGTTGCCGGGCCGCTCTTCTGATGGTCTTGCATGGTAGAGCTTCCTCTGTGCGGAGTTCCCAGCTTTTTGTTCCTCCCTCACAGACTACAGCCATGTTTAATTTAGAGTCCAGGCTCCTTTGGCAAATTAGCAATTAGAACAATTTTGTGGGAATACGTATATGTGTCATTAGTTTTTCTGCAAATTAATAGCAGGGGCAGAGGTCAGGCAGAAATTTTCCACTTGACTGAAGCCCTTCCATTGAGACTTGGCACTTGGGTTTGGAATGGCCGCAGCTGCTCCCAGCCACCCCTTTCCTCTAGGAGCTGTCGTTTAATTAGTTTACCTCATAGCCATCATTACAAATATTACTGTCTCCCCTCCCTGAAATAAAATTACTGTTTCTACAAAATATTCCAGCGACATTGTGCACCACTGCACACTGATGGTGGGGTCAGTCGAATGCACCATTTAATCATTAGATCACCTCCATCCGCATCTTCTAATTAGAGTCCTTACAATACATTTTTATCTGGTAATTAGCTGAGATTGGCTGCTTCCTCTGTGGCTTATTAGAGACAGCCCAGCAGTGGGTGTGAATCACGGTGTCATTTGTCAAGCCTGGTAAACCCCTCTCTTCGGGCTCACTGTTTATTTCCAGTTCCTACCTACCTTTGAAAGCATCCAGAAAATCCAGCCTGCATCACCCTCTTCCTGGACTGGGCAAACCCAGAGGGATCTGTTTTCTAACTGTTGCTGTCTCTAGCAGAACTGGTCCAAGTATTAAGCCCCTTATACAAGCTGCAAGAGTCAAATTCGTGCCCATCGGATGGCGTGTCTCTAGTGTGGGTTCATCAGTTCATCCCAGATCTGGCCATTCGGAAAGATGGCATTGCACCTCCTGAATGGTTCCATAGGATCTGCCGAACTTCCTCATAAACTGGAAGGGAACAAGTGGACTCTCGCGTTTATCATTTTCATTGTCTTTTGAGAAAGCCAGGGTGCATGGGCTAATGTTTTTAGGCTGAAAGGAGAAGTCAAGAAATAGGGTGAGGCCCCAGAGTTGCTGTCTGGTTTTTTTGTGTCCTCTTTCAGCATTAAGCACTTCAAGGACAGAGGTTCTGTGGTTTAGTCCTACTTCCAGGCCTTTAGAAGTTCTTGGTAATATTTATTGTCATTTGTAAGCAACAATAAAAGCTGTTCGTGGAAGCTCTTCCAAAAGGAAGCATAACAGAGAAGTAGGGATGGCTGTGGTGTTGAGGTTAGAGGTGCACTGGGCAGAAGTAGAGGGTACAGAAGCTGTACTGCCATACTAGGATGTGGTTGGAAATTTGGGTCTGGGTGAGGGGATGGACAAGCTTCTCTTTCGTTCTCCATAAACCGTGAGCGATTTGTAGAGCCGTGGGAATGGAGTGAAACCTCTCGGGAAAAGCGTCTTAGAGCGTGTATTTTTGTAAATGATACCTGTGGCTTTCCAAAACCTCCTCGTACTTAGGCTATACGGCAGCTGAATGATCAAAGTTAGGTGTTTGGGATCTAAGGCCCTAGGGAAGGAAGAGGTCGGACTTTGCTCTTCTCCATTGGCATCTTGCTCTGCCCTGTCCCTGGCCTCTACTCTGAACTATTAGCGTTTGCTTAGCAATGTGTGTCCCAGTTAGCTTTCCAGCATTACCCCTGCTTGCTGAAGGTCAGAAAGGGTATGCCATCTCCCCAGCTCACTGTGCTTGGGCGCTAGAGGCTTGTGGTGTGCTGAGTCAGAATTTCACACTGAACATAGGAAAGCCGAGCTGAAACCTCCCAGTCCACTGTTTAGCTCAGAGCACTAAATTTGGGGTTTTCTGTTAATGTTCCTTTTATGACATCCGATCTTTCCTTTCCCTTCCCTTGGAGCTTAGTACATAGGGTCTCTTTGATGTCTACTGTGTGAATCTTTCATTCACACACATTTTGTGGTCTCTTTCATTCCTGGTGGGTGAATTAAGATTGAATCTGACCAACACACTGGAGCAAAGGACTCACTTTTAACACCCTCCATAAATAATACTTGTGCTTAATGTTGAATCTGACAATGACAAAACAGACATTATGGTGACTGCTTTGAACTGGGGTGTGATAAAATATGGCCAAGTAAACGTGTACTCTGTAGAAGTTTCTTGAATTTGGGAGAGGTTCTCTGAGTATTTGATCCGTGCATAAACATGATAGGAAACACTAGGTTCTTCTGCATTGTCAGACTCAAGGGAGTTCCTGTCCAAACATCCTTCCCATCAGGGTAAGAACTGGAAGAAAATACGGAGTAGAATAGAAGGAAAGAAGATTTCATGCATGCTGCTCTACAATGCTTCAGATAACATTAGCTTCCATAGTTGGCCTGTTTAAAACTTTACAAAGCAACCAAATGTTACAACTTCATAGAAATAGATGTGGGCCTCCTGAGTCAGCGCCACTGTCGAATGGGAGCCACCGTTCCTCATGCGCCAACCCCCCACCCCCCCCACCCATCCCCCACCCCCCCACCCCCCATCTATTCAGTTTTGTGATGGACTCAAGTCTCATAACTTCTTGCAGGTCTCTAGTGACTCAGAGCCCTAAGTGGCCACTTAGGAAATCTGTTGCAGTTTTAAGAGGGGGAGGGAATCCTCAGGCAGCAGCCCAGCTTTCGAGTTTTGGTGGTACACTGCCGAGAGTCACCCAGGACAAGCCAGGTTTATACCACTGTAGGCCAGCTGGTGTTCCTTCAGTCCTCAGCCTCGCTGGCATGCAAAGGAGAATACCTTTAATTAGAAGTGAATCCTGTGGGCAACGTACCAATTTTGCGAGGCAACCCTTGCCAGGTGTCCGCGTATCTTTCCTACGGGACGGGACGTGAGAGGTTTTCTTGGTTGCTTGGGTTTCGGTTGTCGTTTGATTTGGTTTGGCTTTTCTCAAGTCCTTCTAACCAGCATTGTTCTCCTTACAGCTGAATCTGGTATCAAGTGTCACCCTCTCCAAGTCCGCCTCAGAGGCTTCTCCACAGAGCTTACCTCATACTCCAACGACCCCAACCGCCCCGCTAACTCCTGTCACCCAAGGCCCCTCTGTCATCACCACCACCAGCATGCACACGGTGGGACCGATCCGCAGGCGGTACTCAGACAAATACAACGTGCCCATTTCTTCAGGTAGCTACTCTGTCTTCGCCCGGGGCCGCATGGGGAATCTGCGGATCGTGTCGATGAGCCTCTTGTTAAAAAGTGATCATTAATAGGACGATGATTCTTATATTTAGCAGATATTGCGCAGAACCAAGAATTTTATAAGAACGCAGAAGTTAGACCACCATTTACGTATGCATCTTTAATTAGGCAGGTAAGTAAATAACACAGTTCATGAAATGCTGTCCAAAAGATGAACGTGGGTTATATGATATTGATGAAGAAGATTTAAAACCGCTTAGTATGCAAGCATGCTAAAACCTTTTCTATAAGGTTTTTTAAAACTGCAATATATAACATAATTGCTTTTGATTAAGTATTACAATACGATGTGATTATTAGGGAATTCATTTCACACAACAGTGAGAATGAGGCTGTTTAAAGATGGCAAGTCAATTATCACAAAGCTACAGTAATCTCTGATCCCTAGAATTAATCTGAGCTCTAAATAATTACTGGGCTTTAATCATCTAGTGAAATGTTTTGCATTTCTCTTTGATTCTGCTTTATGAATGACTAATAAATTAATATTTCTGCACGGAAACAGAAATAAAAACTCCAAACAATTAGATAATTTTATTTCGAGTTTTGCTATTGAACTGTTTAAATACAACCATTAATCTTCGATCATTTTGTGAAGGCTGTCTGAGGAGCTTGCTGCAAATTCCAGTTTCTAGTTTGTTTGTCTTTTTTGGCTTCGTTTTGTTTTGCATCTTCATGAACAGTCACACGCTTCTGCCAGCTGGATCATAAATTTCCTTCTCTGGGTCCCTTTCGCTTTGCAGGCCATTCTCGAATCCCCAGAAAAGCAGCTAACACTAAACGAAATCTATAACTGGTTCACACGAATGTTTGCTTACTTCCGACGCAATGCAGCCACGTGGAAGGTAGGTTTTGCGGTGGTCTCGCATTTGACCTTCAGAGGACAGAGGTTCTAGTGGAGAGAAAATTTGGTTACCGGGTGATGAGAATATTCTCTTTGCACTGGGGATGTGCGTGGGAGATGGGTTTTTGTTGTGTTGAAATGTTCAAATGGAAGAGGCACTCTTGCCCCGCCCCCTCCAAGAGAGCTGAGGACAGACTGGCTGGAGAGTTCTCTGTAGGGAAAGGAGATGACACCGTGACCCTTAGCTCTGAGGTTGGCCTTATTGCTTACACAAACCACATGTCATTCATTAGTGGGTAACTGAGAGTCATTTACAGGGGTGCGCTTAGGAACCTAGAGACACATCCAAACTGAATCAATCCTTCAGTGGTTACATCCTAGCTCACCAACCGCACACTAGAGGAAGCTGTGTAATCCATGTACTCACAGTAAGAAGGGTGGTTACTCAAGAATGCACGGTTTCCCATTCCGGGGCTCAGGGTTACCCCGAGGAAGAAAGGTGATTTCCCCACTATGTGATATGACACCATTTGCCGCAGAACAGATCAAATTCCATAACTCTGCTAGGTAACCCCCTAAGGCGCTAGGAGCCCCCTTTAGCTTTCACCGGCTCTTATTCCATTGAGCCTTCCTGAGTAGACATGGTGGTGCATGCCAGCAATCCCAGCGTTTGCGAAGTAGGAAGGTTGCGAGTACAAGGCCAGGCTGGCTTATTCAAATAGCCGTCACAACTTTTTTCAGCTTCCTACCTTTAATTTCTTGCACTCTGCCAAGAAGATCTTTTTAGTACCACCTAGTATTTAGGCTTTGTCCTTATCCGTAATTTCAACAGGTACTGCTATTACAGGAAACAACTTCCTTAATTTAATCAGAGGAAACCTGCTTTGGTTTTCTCGCATTCTATAAGAAAATGAGTATAGGCCCAGGATTAATTCAGTAGCCACATGGGGGCTGACGGGAAACTGTGTTGTTGATCCGAGCCTCTTTCCCAGCCTGCCTCAGGAGAGAAAATACAAAGGCTCTTTAGCTACAAATCTTTTAAAAATTTAAGAAGTCGAAGCGTGAAGTAGGCATTTCCTTCAAATTGCTTTTTTATAAATACCAAATGATCACATTGAAAAATAATTGCCGTTGTGGGTATGAATTTCAACTTCCACCTCCCGTTTTCAGCTTTGCAAAGTAAAGGAAGAAGTGTAGCTAATGCAAACATCTCATAGATGTACCCATTGACTCACCAATGTGGATAATTTTCGCTCTGCGTCCTTACTGGGACAATAATCTGAAGACAAAATGAAGTAATGTCATTCATCTTTTCTTTTTCTTAAAAACAAAAACAAAACTCTTGATTTTTTTTTTTGTTTTCTTTCTGTTTTAATATCTAGCCCTCAAAATCATACAGTCATTCTTTCATCAGAAATGGCCTCTGGGGTCTTTCAGTTTTTCTGCATTTTGATACTTGGGTAAAAATTTGAACAATGGTTGATGCTGCCTTGTTCCCCAGCTACCTCTCGCGTGTGTGTCCATGCGCTATCTTGGTTTTGAAAGGGAACTGGCTTTATTTACTTCTCTTCCCTCCTTGCTGTTGGAGGAGATAATTCTCCATGAAATGGAAAGAAGAAATTATTTCCCTAAAAGCTAGGTTGTATTTATATGCACAGAGCTTTGTTCTTAAGCAACTCATCAAAAAGTTTTTCAACCAAGGATATCCTTTGAATAGTCATGCTGGTATCGCGAATCTCCTTCCAGCTGCACTCAAAGGTCGCCTGTGTGCTGATTCTGGGGATCCTACTGGCGCACACGTCATCACATACATAATCAAATTTGACCCGTTGTTCTCTCAGTACTGTTATCACAGAGAGGAATAACTTTTAGGTAACCCGAATCCTCTTAGTCACTAACTGTCATTGTCCAGAAATCTCAGAGACCTTTCAGAGTTTCAAGATTTGCCACCAAGAGAGCAAATTGCTGTAGGAGAAGAGTGTAGCCTGTCTCAACGGGCTTCTGTATCAGGTGCCAAGGCTCAATAGACATGTCAGCTTCCTCTGCCCCCATTGAGCCACTCACTCTGTAGGAGAAAACTGATGGAATCCATTGTCCTAGTCTCAAGTGCATCATCGAGTCAACCAGGCAGGACTGAAGTGTATGTATCCAGTTTGGTTATCCAGTCAGGGTTGTGGATTTTCCTGGAGACTTTTAAAGCCCTTTACACTAGAATTAGGAACACCCCTTTTGTTAGCTGTGAAGGATCCCACTTAGCAATGGCCAACGATGACTTCTAAGCATAGAAACCACCCGCAAGAACATAGTCATTTTGCCATTGAGAGTCCTACGGGTGTGTTCTTGGCATTTGCTCAATTACTAAAAATTGTTCTTCTGACTGATTACCCATGTTCATAAACATTCTGGAAGGTAAGGCTTAGCTTGATGGTACAGACTGACCCCTTGGTGCTGAGGTCGCCCCCTAATCATCTTGGCTATACGCCTTGGGACTCTCGGTGGTAAAACCTTATTTAGAACTTCCCTTAATAAAGCCTATGCACGGTTTCTAAGGCAAATATTGCTGTGGATTTAAAAGTGTTCGCCTTTCATGATTTAAAAATAAATGCCTTTTTATGAATCCCATAAAGATGGGGCTGTAAAGAACAGTTTTAGTACTGTATACAGCTCCTGGTTTCGACATTGTTTTAACCACGTATATTAGATTTATGTGGAGGGACCTGCTTGGGGCTTGCATGCATATTTACCAGTGTGTCTTCTGGTCACATGGTACCAGAGATTAGGCTTCAATGCCAGAGTACCAGTAATTCATAATTTGGTGTTTTTCTTAGAAAAGACACTCAAAGAGGGTCCTCCACGGGGGGAGGGGGTGTTGACTACAGCTCTGGGGGATGGTCTTAACAGATTTGGGGGGGGGCTGAATGTACTGCTATGGTTTTTTTTGTTTTTTTTGTTTTTTTTTTTTTTTGGAGTCTTTTCTTATAGAAAAAAATGTCAATGTTCTCTCTTTTATACTTGCTGCAGAATGCAGTGCGTCATAATCTTAGTCTTCACAAGTGTTTTGTGCGAGTAGAGAACGTTAAAGGGGCAGTATGGACAGTGGATGAAGTAGAGTTCCAAAAACGGAGGCCACAAAAGATCAGTGGGTACGTCCGCCATGTTTGAACTTCTTAGCCCAGCTCGGATTGTGCTACCAAGTGTACCGTAGAGGCTGCTAGGCGGCGTCAGACCAAAGAACTGGTTTTCGTGTTGTCTCAGTTAAGGGAAACGAAAGAGCATTTCATCCCTCCTGTCTCGTATACCCACCAGTCCCCCTGCCCCTGCTTGCTGGTCTCTGTGACATCCCATGCTGGTAGCTTTTAGGCGGCGATGCATATTAACCCTCACAAGCCATTTGCTTATGCTTATTGCATTTTATTTTCTTTTTCCTGTTCCCTGTATTGGATGTCTGTTCCGCCCCCAACCCCGTCTCCTTTTGTTGCCACTCCATCTCCTTTGCTGCTGCTCCTATCCCAGGGTGCCATTCGCACCAACCTCTCACTGCATAAGTGCTTTATCAGAGTAGAGGATGAGTTTGGGTCCTTTTGGACAGTTGATGATGAAGAGTTTATACGTGGCCGCCATATTCAACGAGGCCGTCCTCGCAAATACTGCCCCGGTGAAAACTCTGACGAGCTTGGCGCACAGTAAGAGCCTTTACTTGCTTTGTTCTTTTGTTTCTGCTGTTGCTTTGGCTTTGCATGGTTGACTCATCCCATGTAGTATGACATTTCACCCCAGAGCAGTGCCACAGCTTTCTGCAACAGAGACTAAACGGTGTGATTTGTACATGTACCTCGCTCGTTTCTCTTTGGAACGCCAGTGCCTAGAACAATGCTTTTTAAAAAAAAAAAAAATGTCTTTGTTACTGTCGATGATTGATGATTGACTGTATCTTGATTCAGCAGCTCACGGGGACCCTCAAAGTTAGTTATTTCCTGTGTTACCCACCATCCCTGCAAGTGAAAGGAAATGATGGTTACAGTATATAGATAGATAGATAGATAGATAGATAGATAGATAGATAGATAGATAGATGGTGCCATAATTTTTTCCCTATGTGAACACTCAAGTAATAGTAATTATGAGTAACTGAAAAATATACCTAGCAAGCTAGGCATTGGGGTGCGTGCCTGTAATGACAGCCCCCAGGAGGCCGAAGCAGGAGGACTGCACATTCCAGCACAGCCTGGACTTTAGTGAGAGACCCTGTCTCCAAAACTGAAAAGCAAATTGTCCTAAGCACGGGGACGAAAAAGATTGATAATGTCATTTCCTTCAAAGTCTGTTGATAAATGAACCCCATTACCTACTGGAAGCCACACTTTCCCTCAGTATGTCCAGTGTAATTTTGTAGTGTTTTTATTTGAACTGGGGTCAGAGATCTTTTTCTTTAAAAAAAAAAAAAAAAGTACCTTGACTTCTTTTACCTAGTCAACAGACATAACACCAAATTAGAATGGGATACACAGCAAAGACAGCAGCCGAGATCCTGCTTTCTAAAGCAGGGAGAATAGTGCCATTCCTCTAGTGGTCAGGATCAAGTTCAAGTAAGAGTGGAGCCTCTGAGCAGAGGCTCCTCGTGCAGTCCCAGGCAGCCTGCCACTGTGCCAGGCTCTCTCCTTCCTACGGAAGTCTGGGCGGCAGCTAACCCTTTGCAGACTGGCCTCCGAGGGAAATACCCCTGTGTTAGAATCTAAGGCAGCGTCTCCTGGGCGAACAGCCCAGTTCATCCCCACGGTCTTCACCCAGACCAACCCTGAGAAACAGATAAGTTTCAGCTTTCCCTTCAGTGCAGTGACTGGGAGGGGGGAGAATCCCAAATGTGGAGAGGCTGCCAGCGAACTTGAAAACAGAACGTAGTGAGGCCCCCTGGGTCGATTGCATTTAACTTTGAGTTTCTATCTTTTTCTTACACAGTAACCCTTCCCTTATTAAAAACATGCAGAGCAGCCACGCCTACTGCACACCTCTCAATGCAGCTTTACAGGTAAGATTAACGGCCATCCCCAATCCTCAGCACTGGCACAGGGCTCCCCCACTCATTTCAAAATATATTAGCCTCGCTCTAATTAGATATTAAATTTTAATTCCGTTAAACTTTTTTCTTAAGTGCACAAAGCATCGTTCTCCCCGGAGGCAAACACATCGGGCTGCTTCAGCATTAGCAGGATGCTCAGCATTTTGAATATTGTGGCAAAAAAAAATTAAAAGTTCACTTATTAATATTTATCAGCAGTATCATAATTTCCATCCTCTTATTTCAGAATTTCACTTGAGGCAAAAATACCACAAGTGTAATTACTCTAGCACAGCTATTAATGTGCTGGATGATAGGCCACCGTGTCACGTGACCTTCCATTGTTCACAGGTTTAAAGAGAAAGCAAGGCGTTATTCAAGTCCATTTCAACACCTTTCCTTTCTGTGGGAGTGGGGTCTGGGTTTGTTTCCTCTTGTGTAAGTCAACTGTTGAAACAACAGAAAGCTCAAGGAAAGTAGACGTTTCCGGGCAGTTGTTCAGGAAAACCTAGTTGTGGTGGCAAAGAACGTTGGTTTCCCACTCGCACGTAAATCACATATTACCTCAGTGAGAGTCCTAGAAGGTGCGTACCCTGGGCGTGAGCAACGGGAGGGGAAATCTGTGTGCCTGTCTCGCCAGCCTTAAGTTTCTCGTTCCTCACAGTTACCACATCACCAAGCTATGTCTAAAATGAGCAGAGTATCTGGTATCACTTCTTTTAAATACCTAATTCCATACCCAGATTTCCCTTAAGAACTCGGAGGTAGCCAGGATCCTTGGAGCCATTGTTTCTATTTAGGAAAACAACCCACCTTGACCATTCTAGAAGACAGGCCAAAAAGAATCTTGCAGCATTTCCATCACATAGGCCGCAGACAAATCTCACTTTAGCCAGGGCAGACTCCCAGCACGGTTCAGTGCGGTTACTGTAGCGCCCCATAATAGGGTGTCGGATTCAGTGATGTCTCGGTAGTGTTAGGGTCCTGCAGAAACGCCCAAGTTTAGGCAGAAATAGAGAAGCAAATGCCCCAAAAGGGATGCCAGTGGGAAAAGGCTTGGAACACATGGCTACGTGGGAACTGGATGGGGGAGGAAGAGGCATTGGCAGCGGCCCGATTCTCGCTACTTGCTAAACAAATATTGACAGAGCCCATTCTTCGCGTCACAGACCTGTCTTCCAACTCACCCGCAGCACCTAAGGCTCCACGCGGATAACGTGCCCCAGCACAGTTCAAGGCAGACCCACTGAACTGAGCGTCTTAGTAATTCTATTTATTTCCCTTTAGCCTGAACTAAATTTACTAGAAGCAACTACTTTCTGCGCTTCTTTTAATTACTCATGGTTTACGTAGTAACTTTAGAAGGGTAAACGAGAGCTGCTTACACACCGCCACTGTAAATACCATACATTAGTAACTTATTTTCCCTGGAGTCTTGTGAAGTACGAATTTAAAAGCGGCTCTATGTGGAATGGTATTAAAATTACAAGCACATTTTACATTCATGAGACGGAAAGGGGAAAAAAGAAAACAAGGATCCTCATCCTTTGGATTCCCTTAACTATGCGACTAATTTCAATTAGCGTGCTTTATCGTTACAGACGCACGCGTTCACGCTCCATCTCAGAGACCTTTGTTTTTGTGCCCACTGCACACTTCCGTGTTTCCCCTGCTCACCCAAAACTGTTCTGCCGCTTTCCAGGAACCCTTTAAGGAGTATCTCCTTTGCCCCTCCTCTTGAATTTGGATTCCCCACCAGTAGACAGCCAGTCATACAAGACAGCTTCCTGCCATGCAAATTAAATAAAGACCCCACCAGCAGGCCCTTCCTTTCCATTATCGCCCACTTCCATTTTCAAGGCGAGTAAAAATAACAGTGCAACAATATCTTTAAAAAAAAAAAATTACTAGAGCGACATAACGGCATGATATACAATTTATAAAATAGGACAGCAGAATCCACTACAGAAATAAAACATGGGGCTCGGGACAGATTGCGTTATGCTCTGAAAAAGTGAAGTAACTACGGGTAACCGTAAAGCTTCATATTTATAGACTGCCTTTTCCCCGGGGAGCGCAGAGCAGTTAACGTTCCAGAAGCCGTGGTTCTTGCAGACTCGCGTGCCATCACTTAAGAACCTTTGTGTTCCTGACAGAGGTGCCAGTTTGCGAGGAAGCCACACACTGTGCCCAGGATCATTTATGTAATTAAGTCCATTATAAACATTGTGATCCATCTGCTCCTAAAGAGCATCAGCGACAGGAAAGACCTGTTAGAAGGTGATGATGTATGGGATGCTCTGGTCCTTCACTCCGCGAAGGACTGTTGAAGATGCATAGTGGTGGGTCAGGCCCCAAGACCTCCCTGTGGCCCAGTGACTAGTGTTTTGTTTAAAGAAACAAAACTGGTTGTCTGTACTGACATCGTGTCTGAGAGTTAAGGGACCAAGACAAGGTCTTGCCATTGGTTGACTTTTGTTACTGTAGCTTCTGGGCCTCTTCCCATCATCCACACAGTCCATTGTCAGTCAGAAGTGGCTTTCACCCGTAATACTTTGAGAATAAAAAAGAATAAACAGATACTCATCTTAACAGACTACAACTTTTTCCCCATGGTTTTTACTTCTCAGTGTGGGGCTTTGGAATCAAATAAAATATCAAGGTAGCAATGGCCCCAGCTTCTTTCCCATCCTGACCATGCAGCGGTGGAGGTGTCCAGTGAGAGCAGATCCCGTGATGCTCCCAGCGAGAAGGCCACTCAGTTGACAGTCAAAGCAGCACTTACATGGCAGGGAAATGTGACCACTGTGTGGTCTCACATAAGGCAACTGAAGATGGCAGCCCAGCCGCAGCTAGCAGTAATATCACACTGCCAACTGTTCTGCCCAGAAAGAATAGAAATGTTTTATTGCAATTATAAAAGATGTATTTAGAAAGTGCTGGGTGTGAGCAGATTATCTGGTAAACCGTAGAATGGTCACCACACCGGGAAATCGTGAGACACTACCCTCCTCCCTTTACTTTTAAAAAGGAAGTAATAATTGCACCGGGGAAAGAGGGGGACCTTGGGTTTTATGCAAGGAGCAGGACTGCAGCTGACTACCAGGCAGGCTCCCTGCAGCCCAGCTCCGCTCCTGCTTCTCCTTTGTTCCTGGCTCATACCTTCTCTTTGGTGCCAGCTTTTCCAGAATAGTGAGGGCTCTCACATGGTGGGCCATCGGAAGCCACCCTGCCAGACTGTCTTGTGATCATACTTTCTCTCATTAGGATAGAAAACCAGGCATAGTGTAGTCTGAAAGAAGACAATTTTGATAAATCTTCATCTAATTACAGCTGCCTCTTTTTCCAAGTCTGTCCTCCTGAATAATAAAAGGACAAGTCACTGGGGCACACTTTCTACCCAAGAGAAACAAATGGGCTTCCTTCAGTCCCATGGAATTGTTTGACAACTGTCTGCATTGCAGACAGGGTGGCCATTGTAGTTACATTTGGTATGACAGATAATGACCAGTAGTCTACAGACTTTAGTTGGGGGGTAGATTTTTTTGGGGGGTGCTAGTCCTTTCCATACTTTTTTTTTTTTTTGCTGACATTCATTTGGAATAACTTTGTCACCTTTAATATTGATACACTTGATTGTAAAGGAAATAAGATTTAGCCTTTCTTTTTGCTAGAGATTCCTCTTCCACCCCCAAAGTCCTCCATGATTGGTCTGAGGGTGAAAAACTACGGTTTTACCTTCATCTGGTCATGTCAGCCTTCACTAAGCAGCTCCAAAAATTATTAAGATGGGAATGATGAGGGAGAAAAAATTGATTCCAGTTCTATAACCTCTTCTTTTCCTATGGGTGTTTATGGAAGTTCTCATAAATTTGAGCCATGTGGCCATATAATCTGATCAGATCTAGGATATCCAATAGTGGAGTCATCAAAAATGGATAAAGAAATGAAAATTCCATTATATTTCACTATGATCTGGAAATATTCAGTCCTTCCTTTAAAAAAAAAAAGGCATTGGATATACACTTCATATTAGATACTTTTGTCTAAACCATGTGACTCCACAAGGCAGGACCCAGCAGGTGACTTCACCCGTGGACTTATCGGTGCCCAGATTAGCTTATCCAAATGAAGTCCAAGGCTCCCGAAGCAAAATCCTACAGCTCCTGGGAATTGTCAGCAATGATTATTGTGAACTTGAACCAAATGCTGTCGAACACACCACACGTTCATGACATAGAACTTTCTTGTCTTGCCTCCCCTACAATTTCATTGGCTTTCTTTGGGTTGCTACAGGCTTCCATGGCTGAGAATAGTATACCTCTGTACACTACCGCTTCCATGGGAAATCCCACTCTGGGCAACCTGGCCAGTGCCATCCGGGAGGAGCTGAACGGGGCCATGGAGCACACCAACAGCAACGAGAGCGACAGCAGTCCAGGCAGATCCCCTATGCAAGCTGTGTGAGTACTGTCTACCCAAAGTTCTTTGTCACCTAACCCAGTCTCCCTGGTAAATGTTCATACGAGCTCTTCCCTGGCCCCTCTACACACCTTTTCTATCGTTTCTGATTTCTTAAGAGCCTTAGTGTCGCTTGTTAGTGCATAAAAGGACTAGTTAGTAACTCTCTCGTAAAAGCAATTGGCTTCATCCACGGTAAGTGCACACGGCAAGAAAATGAGAAGTTTCCCCCACTTGGTGTCTCAGACTGTTATTTAAGTCATACTGTGATTTTTTCTCCTAAAACCAGTATACACCTCTTTGAGAAAGCTCCTGGCGTGTTCAGCTTCCAGGCAAGCTGAACCGGGCGAGGGAAAAGATGCTTGTTTACTTGATTGTGCGCTGAGTTTAACCACTTGAGCTCGCCACTGCAGCCTTATTACCAGGCATTAATGATGGCACAAGTGAAAGGCGGCATGATTTATAGATTGCTCTTAAAATATCAAAAGGAAAATTAATAGGAGCATTGCAGCAGCAGACGGCGGGATAATGAGAGCACATAGAACGGAACGAATCGGTGGACGATGGCTGCCTGGGCTGCATGCGAATGACCCCAGGACCACACAGAGCTCAGCAAGGCTGCCAGGTTGGGGCGCCCCTGTGTCCCCTTTTGGTTCCTAGGAAGGGCCTCACAACAGAAAAGAAACCCCATGATTCCAGATGCTTGGGTGTGCAGCAGCCCCCGCTACTCACGGCAGTCTCCTTCTCAGTGAGTTTCTCCAAAACCGTGGCTCACTTGAAGTGACTAAACCAGCTCAGTATTTCCAGCGCCGTCCGCTCCAAGAATAGGCCACTTGTCTGCACATTCCTTCTGGATTACTGACCAACATCTTATTTTTAGGAAATTTGAGGGATGGGAATGGAACATGTGACCTTTAACAAGTAGGGACGGAATGAACTGGCGTCTGGTGACAAAGGGGAAAAAGCGGCCTCGGCCAGCATGGTGGGGAAATCTGAGATTTTGCTTTCTAGCATTTGAATCTCGTGCCCTGAGTGCTTCAAAAGAGATCTTTAGAGGTGGGCAGAATGGTTTTTATAGTATGTAGGCATAGTCCCCGGCACCAATACTCTAGCATTTTAGGAGAGCGTGTGTCTTTCCATTATTGCCACCGAATTTCATCTTTCCTAGATCAGACTGGTATTTCTGACTCTTGTTATCTCATTGATATTCATCGTTGTTGGGACATTCTATTTCAGTATTTACGAAGTTCAGAGCAGCACTAGGTAGCATGTAAGCCACTCCAAGACATATGCATTGCGCAAGAATACATGAAGTCACTGAGTGGAAGGCACACTGTTTTCTCACGGTCTGTTCAAGGTGTAATTCACGTTATCATCCTATTAGCAGAATGATCAGTAGAAAAAGAAAAGTGGGGCGAGGGGAAGGTTGGTCATGGAGATAGCCTATCCATGATGGAAGTTCATTTGCTTAACAAGATGGAACGAACAGCAGACGTACCAAAAAACTATATTTTGCAGCAGTCATCCTAAAGTGTAACAAAGCTTCAACTACGAGAGAGAGAGAGAGAAAGAGAGAGAGAGAGAGAGAGAGAGAGAGAGAGAGAGAGAGAAAGCGAGCGAGCCCATGCACAGTGCTGTCAGATGCGATGCTCACGCATCAGGTTTACACCATGTGCCCTGTGGTGCTCTGGGCCGACCACAGCTTTCCTGGGCTCCTATCAGTGTTGCAGCCAGTTAGTCTCGCTGACCCCGTACTTCCATTAAGTGAGTTCTGTAATGACAGAGATTTCATTCTTGTCCAGTGTGCATTACCCTGCTAGGATGCAAATTGTTTTTTAACTGTTCCAGTCTATTGGAATAAATCAAGCCATAAACTTTACAAGGCTTACAAGACACTGTTAGGACGCTGGCCCTGCACACAGGCAGTGTTGCAATACAGCTCTCTGTGCTTCCCTTTGCCGTGACACAAACCACAGCATTACCTTTCTCTCTCTAAAAAAAAAAAAATGATAGAAGGTAGTCGCACAGTGATGGTTTGGGGGCAGTGTACTTTCATTCTGGAGCTAAAGGACCACCATACCAAAGACTCTTGAACAGGGACACAATGCCTTTAAACACTAGCTGGCTATAGTTAAAATGAAAATCCACGTGTCCCCAGGAAGGCTGTACAAAAGGATTACTCAGATGTAAGGGGAACAGAGAGATGGTGTTTTGCTCCATTATCCATTGGGAGCCCTTTTGGAAATAGTAGGCCTGGTACGGGGAGGCTTAAGAGGGCCATCCACTGTGCAGCCCCATTCTGTAGATGATACACCGTGTATATGCCCAGTGGAAGGGAAGCCTTTCACAGTCTGAATCTTACCTGGAAGGCTGAAGAATTCTTTCTGTCATACCTGGTGTAGATTTTGCAGGACATCATATGGCAGATCCGGTTGGTGGTATTTCTTGGCCATCCATTCTATGTTAAGCACTAGGGTAGACCATGCAAACATGTCAGTATCATGACCTGTGTTCACGGGCAGTAAATACTCAATGAATTCGGGGGAGAACAAAATAATCTGTGGTGTTAGGAAGTCAGATTTGGGGGAGCCTTCCGTTTGTTGTTTGGGGCTGAAGCTAGAAAGCGATGGTTTACAGTCGTAAAGCAAGACTGTCACATCAAGATGAGCCTATATTTTCCCAGGGTTTCTGACCCTTACCTCCAAGGCTTTGTGTAATAGCCCCAGACTGCACCATGCAGTACTAAGTGTGATAGCTTTTAGAAATCCAAGCAGGTGAGTGTTATTCTGAAAAATAGCAGCTGAACCTCAGTAACAGCTTAAAAAAAGGGTAAATTCCTGTTGCTGGATGTTAGTAAGCCCACATAGTGAGTGGTGATGGAGTGACTGGTAAGTCACTGTTCTCCGTAGAGTGAAACCGGGCGGCAGAAATAAGCGTCCACTGTGCTTGATAATGCAGGAGGTGCGGTTCAAGGTGACTTGGACCATACTGCACACTGCACATCTGTGAGACCACAAACTGTTTTTTCAAAGTAACACTTGGGACCCTGACATCGAATCTCACTTGATAGCACCCCTCTGCAAATTAATATCCCAATAAATCAGGAGAGCCATAAAGATGTTTTGGCCTCTGCTCCAACAATTCCATTCTTAGACATTTATCCCAAGGAGGTAAATCAACAGAAGGAGGAAGATTAATGGCTAGCGATGGTTCACTGTAGTCTGCGAACAGCGGAGGGGAGGGAAGGCGCCTGCAGAATGTCCAGTGTGGAGGGAGTGGCTTATCAACAGATGGAATCGCACATAACCAGAAAAACTGTAACGGAAAAGCCAACAAAATACAAAAAAGAAAGAAACTAATTCCTGCTGTGTCTAAAGTATGTAATAATATGATCCCCAAAAGGAAGGGAGGGGTTGGCACCAGCCATAATCCAGGATGACTACATACAGGCAAGCGACATGGTACCCCAAGCATGGAGTAACACTAACTACCCTCTTTGAAATGTTTGGTCTTTCTCTTGAAATGCATATTTTTCACTGAGGAACTCTGCAGACTAGATAGGCACACAAAGATGAGGCCAACTATTCAAAGTTCTACGTAGCTGGAGACCCGCATAGAGAGTGCACTGTGGGACCCTGGTTTGTTGTGCAAATGGTTTGTAAGAATATGGGTATAATTGTTTAAAGCTCTTTATCTGACTTCTAGCCCCCAGACTCCCTCTTTGCTGTGCACATTTTAGTGTCCTTTGACTTGGAAGGTTCCTGTCTTCCAGGGCAGGCCTCTGTTTGTTTTTAAATGGCTCCAGGGGCCTTTGGGGCTTGCATACAGCATCAACTGTTTAGGAAGCCACCCATCCCCAGTACCACCTCTTATTACTAATACTTGATAATGTCCTTTAGAAGTCCCTCCCCCTTGCAGCCTGTTTCAGAGATGGGCACATTTTAACTTGAATGGTTCTTTTACATATCAAAAGCCCCCCCCCCCAAACAGAAAGTCATTTGTATTTGCAAAAGATCAGTTGTAAATATGATTTACGAACAGCTTTTCACAGTTGTTATCAGAGTGGTTTTGTGTGATGGTGCCAGCCCCCTCTCGATGAACCAAGCCCAAGCCCATAATGAGAAAGTTGGCAGCTCTCAAGGTAGCGAGAGTGTCCGGGTGGCGGCTACCAGCCGGGCCTCGTGTTTTGCCTTGTTTACAGCTGACAGCGTTATTATTCTGATTGGAGCTCTGCTCTCTTATCATATTGTTGTGTTGAGCAAGCCTTTTCCTCTCCGTTTGTGTTTCCTGGCAGGGCTTTTCTTGCCTTATTGACAGTTTGTAAAAATATGCATTAATTTGGAGCTTCAAGCATGTATCATGGTGTCTCTTTGCTGTGTTTGCTTGAAGTTGATTAATGATAGACCCTCGCTTGGGGTCGTCCTCTGGAGGGTTCTTTCACAGGTTCTGCATGTTAACTAGCAGAGCAGAACACACAGCAAGCCATGATTAGCCCAGCCAGCCTCCTGTGCTCAGTGGTCCCCGTGAACCACCGCTGTATTATAGATTCCCATTTCACATAATTATTTGCGGGGTGGCATTCATCCACCCAGGATGTCGCTATGGGGCCTGTTAGTAGTTGGTACTCAAAAGTATGGTCCTGGGACCAGCGCCATCACCTGGAATCTCTAAGAAATGCAGGTCTGAGCTCCATACTCTGCACTGTTGCAAGGTCCTCAGCTAACTCAGGGGTCAGGAAAGGCAGGACAAATGATTTCTGGACAGGAGACTTTCTAAAACAAAAATGTCCAAAGGATCTCAGTGCCAGTGGTATTACGCCAAGCAATCGAGAAGCCCCAGGCCATGGTCCCTAGAGCCTTGGAATGTAGGCCATGAAAATGAACAACAGACATTAAGTCATAGCAAGTTTCCCACCATAATTGAAAAACATGTGTGGCCAGGGTCACTCTGCGCCTACTGGATCGTGTCTTTTGGTTGCCCCAACAGTGGCCCATGGATGCCTCTCTCTAAGCCTGTTTCTCTCTCTCTCTCTCTCTCTCTCTCTCTCTCTCTCTCTCTCTCTCTCTCTCTCTCTCTGTCTCTGTCTCTGTCTCTGTAGGCATCCTGTACATGTCAAAGAGGAACCCCTTGACCCGGAAGAAGCTGAAGGGCCTCTGTCCTTAGTGACAACAGCTAACCACAGTCCGGATTTCGACCATGACAGAGATTACGAAGATGAACCAGTGAATGAGGACATGGACTGAACCTCCGGGCGGGCCGACCCCTGAGACCGAAGATTGGGGAAAAAAAAGCAAAACAAAACAAATTAAAAAAACAAAAAACAAAAAAAAAAAACCACGTCAAAAGTTAGTGGCGAAACCGTTCTCCACTAGTTGTACAGTCTGGAGGATTTTCGCTACACTTTGACAACTCTGAAATGTGTTAACTCTTAGTGCCATCAAGAATCCCATTTGGGAGTATTTTTGATTTTTCTACTTTTTGTTGACGAAAGGGATTTGTACTCTGTGCATTGGATGGACCTGTTTGGTACTTGGGATTTTCCTCTTTGAGTCAACATCAGTGTTGTAAATTCGATAAACGGATTCACTTTTCGCAGCAGACTTTGAACTGCAGTTTTGTCCTGCCGAGGCAGACACCGAGGACGCCCGACTGAGCTCGCGCACCTGCGCCACCGCAGACCAAGCCTTCGCTCGCCCGAATTCAAGGTTCCAGTGGACGACCTGTTTGCACAGCGCTGCATGTTGATATCACTGCCTTTACTCACTTTGGGTTTTTTTTTTTTTTGGTTTGTTTGTTTGTATGTTTTTGTTTTGCTTCCAGTTGGGATGGGGAAGGCCTTTGTGTGTTTATTGGGGGGAGGGGTTAAAATAATTATCCCAAACTTTTTAATGTATTGCCTTTTTTTTTTTTTTTTTTGCTTCTTCTATACCATTTTAAGTTCTGACCTCAGGCCTCCATTTGGGCCCACGGCCTCTTGGAGGCTTCACATTTTCTGTACCTTGTGATGAATGTTAATAGGTGTTTTTATTATACAAAGCTGAATGTCATTTCTCGTCTGTAGTTTTCCGGCACTCATTCCATTTTCCTATAGATATCACCACGTTTCTCTCAAGTTTTAAAAAAAAAAACAAAGCAAAACAAAACATTCCGTTTTGGTCTTTTTTCCAAAAAAAAAAAAAAAAAAAAAAAAATTCCAAAGGCTGCACCTTACACCTGAAGGTCCTCTCACAGGGATGTGATGTCCCGCCAGAAAGAGAATGAATGACAGAAGAGAGAAACACACGCACACACTCTAGGAACATAGCAGGTTCATTTCACAGAAGCAGTATTGGGGGTGGGACGGGAACGTTTGAGATTTTTCCTTTTATTTTCATAGTGCCCGCCATTGTGAGTAACAGCCACCTCGTTCTCTCAGGAAACACAGCCAAGAGAGACACTGAAAAGAGTAAACAATCCTTAATAATTAGACTGGCGCGATGGCCATGGAAGGCTCTCTCTCCCCCCTGTAATCCAGTGGCCAGGACCGCAGACTCTGTGTTGTCCTTTCCAGCATGGCTTGCTTTGTTTGCAAAATGACCAAAAAGCCAGCTTCCCTAACTAACTTCCCTCAACACAGCGACTGCACTGCTGAGTTTGTATGTCAGTCCAGACCTGCTGGCTCAGTGGCATTCCTCTGTTTTAATGCAAATGAGACTTCACGTTGAATTCGTCTTGGGAGTTTACGAAGACTGAGCTCAGCAGGTGCTGATGTGTCCTTTCCAGTGTGCAAAGTCAGAACTGCAGTTCTGGCTGCACAGATTAGCCATTGACACCGGTAGACAGACGGAAGCTCCTGGGACCAGGGCCCACAGAAGGCTATAGCTCTAGGTCAGTGTACCCCTCAGCCCTTCAGACCCCTCACACTTCCGTCTGCACCCACGTCCCTGGCACTTATTTATCTAGGGCTATAGCTTTTGTTTGGGTTTAGTTTGAGAGCCTTTTGGAGCTTAATTTATACACTTTGTACCTTTTATTTCTAAAATTACCAAAGATGTTACGCAAAGGTAAATTATTTTCTTTTATGCTTTATATGATGAAGCCAAATATCCTCTTATTGTTGATCAAAGGAGGCAAAAGGATTCAGAGGCAAATGATGAGGTCCAGGCTGTTTGCCAACCTGAGGGAAATAACTGCCCCTCCAACAGAGTTCATTTAGCAGACTAAGTAGGCAATGGAACCAAAGTTTTTTTTTGCTTTTTTTTCTATTTTTTTTTCCTTTTTTATTTTCTGTACCTGTACAGAGACCAAAACTAACTCCTGTAAGGAGAAAATCTGGGGCTACTGCAGAGAAAAAGCAGACAGGAAAACAGTATTATAGCTCCTACGGAAAGAATGGGGTACCATCTCAAAGAAATGAATGTATGATGCCGAAAATTAGCGTATAAATCAAGGAGACACTTAGGATGAATTCAGAGAGAATAGAAAAGTGTCTGACTGCACTAGGCCACTTCTAGAATAAAGAGATTTTTTTTTAGAACATTCGTATGCCACTTTTGTTAAGGGCTGTGCTGTGATCACTGCTTTAATTTTGTTTTATCTTGGCATATATCTTCTAGTTCCTTTTCTGCTTTTTGCTGTTGTTTTTCCTTTTTCAGATTCTGATTTGGTCAGCATTCTTTCACTTACACACACAAAAAAGGTGACATTCCCATCCACTCATACGCTTAGAATAGAACGTCTTTGGCAATTACTTCTGAAGCTTTGCTCTGCCTTCAGTAGAGGGGGCAGTCTGTGGTTACTCACGCCCCCCACCCCCCACTTTTCCAGGCAGCTTCATGATGTGCAGGCAGTAGCCAGGCAGGGTCATGGGAAGGGGGCCTGTGCTTCGAAACTGAGTGGTTGCTGGTTAGATATTCAAAAGAGGATAAAAATCTGGTAGATTAGTTCATTCTCAGCATGTGTAGCTAGACATGAGTAAAGATGACAGCATGAGAACCGCTAGTGCGCATACCTCAGTTCAAACCTTTAGGGAATGATTTAAAAAAATTAAAAATATACATTTCACTCAGTTGCACTTAGTCGTATGTCTTGCATGCTTAGTCTAAAGACTGTAGCAAAAAAAAATAAAGAAAAAAGAAAAATTAGATTTTACATGTCTTCGCAGGTGTCACAGCCTTGCAGAAGAACCAACTGAAAAAAGAAAGTTCTCAGGCTTTACAGCAAGCAATCTTCACTCTGATTTTTACAGTTCTGATTCTGTCCCTTGGGGGGGGATTACGGTCGCTTCTTTAGAATGGAGTTGATTCGGTTGTACATATATCCCAATGTGTCTGTGTGAATCTTTGTCTTTTGTGGGGGAGGGCCGAGGCAGCTCTTTTTTTTTTTTTAATTATTTTATTTTTTAGGTATTGTTCCTAAAAAGGAATAAATGCAAACACCTGTTTGTCAAAACATCTTTGCTTTTTGTGCAACTGCATTTTATTATTGATGCTTTAGAGAAGAAGAAAGCCACAGTATCTTTGGGGGAAAACCGTCTACTGTATGGAATGGATTTGCAGTCGATGCTGCACGTGTATTTCCCTTCATTGCCCTTGATTTACGAATGTGGATGACGTGTTGACATGTGGGAGGAAAGAAGAAATTCCAGAACCCTTTTTCTGTTTTTCCTTTTCAATTGTAACATAGTTGACCTAATTTGTTTCCTATTCTCGTTAATTGGAACATTTTGTACAGGTTTGTGGGGTGGGGTATGTATGAGTGTATGTGTGTGTAAGTGTGTGCGCGTGTGCTAATCTGGTTTTGATACATTATTCCTGTTCCTCGTGTTTATCCTGCCACTGCCTTCTTGACTATCTTAAACAGGTTCCTAAGTTTGAAAAGAGAAAAAAAAAATAAGTTGTTTTTTTTTTTTTTAAAAAAAAAAATGTTCTCTCCTGCTGCAGTCAATATTTTTGCATGATGAAATTCCAGGGTCACACTTTCAAAGTTTTATCAGTAAAGTAGTGATTAATAATGGGAAGTGTTGAAAATATTGAACTTTTTCTATAAAACAGAATTTTACAAGGTCCCAAGGTGTAAAGACAATTTGTTACTTTTTGTTTTTTAGTAAAAATTAAGCAAGCATGAGGGAGGTTGGCCCATGTGTCAGACACACACAGTCAGGATGAGGACCCACCCTTGCTCCCAGGGTCTATCCATGTGAAAAGGCTTAGGCTGCCGTATTGGGCCATCAGGACTTATATACTTGGTGACCTCGCTGCTGATGCCCTCCCCACATCAGAATACAGGTGACTTGATATTCCCAGCATCCTGTCAGCTGTAATAGAGCAAGCCTTGGATTAAAAGATAAACAACACAATAGATAAACCAAAATGTAATGTAATCGTTAACTCTTATTTTTGAATTTCACACAAAGTCGAATTGAAAAGTCTCCTCTTTTCCACATTCTAGCTGAGCTCTCTTGTCTCCAGAGGCATACAGCAGACTCTACTTATGACCTTGAATCTTTTGGGTCCCTTTTGGTCAGTGTCACACCCTCCTGACAGTCTGTAAGTGTTTTGCAACTCGGTTTCTCTTTCTTATCCTGAGAAGCAAACGGACAATTCTAACGGCGTCTCGTGGTCCACTGTAACTCGCTGCAGTCCCTGCTACCCAGGAGCCTGGGTGGAGATGGTGCGGTCTGGGTTGTGAGCGTGGTGCTCTCTGTATATGTGCTGCCACTAACAAGGATTGTTTTGTTTTGTTTTGATAAGGCATAAAAGAATCTCATTCCTTGACATCAACTGTAATTCCATCATTCCGTGTCTGTGGATGCAGACAATAAAAAAAAAATGTTGTGTAGTCAGTACTAATTACTGACATGGGAGCATTCTCAAATGCAATAAAAATGCTGGTTGTTCACACTGGTAGACAAAGTTGCCACAGCCTAAGTTTTTTCCCCCACTTCTGACCTGCTGAGACAAGGCCCATGCCCCCAACTGCCTCTTAGCAGCAGCTGCTCTGTGCCCGATTCACAGCCTGGCGGCGAGCAGGCTGACGGAAGGTCTTCGCAGAAGGGTTCCAAGGGAAGGTGGAGGGGCTGGCTCCGTCAGAGGGAGCATGCTCTCATCTTTACCAAATTTGATAAAGGAAAACAACAACAAAAAGACACAAAATGTTTATTAACTAACACGAAGAACCAAACTAAAATTTCAGAGGAAAGCAAGTTCATGAATAATTCATTAACATTTTCACATCTGCAAGATCAGTCATCCAAATAAAATGCTAACGTCAAAGCCACGCAGCATCTACAGTATTCTCATCAAGAAAGCTTTTGCGGATAATGATAAATGCTTAGATTAGAACAAATGATATTATAAAAATACTCCATCAAAAGCGTGCTGGGTTAGAAGACAGCAGAATCGGATGGAGAAGCCCAGGACGCAGGGAAACACCTGTGGAGATTATCTTTATTTAATTCTGTACCTCTAGAGACGTGTGCTTTCTCTCTCTAGCTGAGTTCTATCACACATATATAGTCTAAGGACTAATAATGACTGTAACCTTGTCTTTAACACAAACCTCACTGGTAATACCCTGAAGGAAGCTCTACAGAGCAACATGTGGTAGTACGTTTGTTTAATCTCAGCCTGTGGGAGGCAGAGGCAGCAGGTTGGTTTCTGTGAGTTCAAAACCAGCCTCGTCTACATAGTGAGTTTTAGGACAGCCAAGGCTACATAGGCCCCGTCTCAAAACATCATCCAAAAAATAAATAAATAAATAAATAACCAGACCACAGCATCATAGGAACCATTGGATCTGAATAATTCCAAGAACATCAGTAAAGCTTTGAGCTGACTACTGTGACCTTGCGGAGAGGCCTTTCCCAGCACAACGTGCCTGCCTGTTTGTATTATTTATGAATCTGCGTTTTATATTTTCTGAAACAGTATGATTCTGTTTGAGGTGGTTGTTTTTTTGTTGTTTGTTTGTCATTTTGTTTACATTTTGAGACAGGGCTTCACTATGTAGTCCTTGGAATTCCCCTAAGAAAATCAGGCAACCTGCTTTAAGTTTCTAGCAATCCTCCTGCCTCGGCCTCTCAAATGTTACAATGAATAGATCCATGCCTCCGTGCCTGGGTCCTTTTTATTTCATTTTAAACAAGTAGGTATTGTTAGAAAGACGTGAACCAGGATCCTCTTCTCATTGATCGTGAGCCTGCAAGCCTCCTAGTTTGATAATTAGCCAGACATTTGAACCTTTAATTCTCACCTGGCTACTAAGAATATAATATCAGGGTGAGCCGAAATCCCCGTAATTGCTAGGCTTAAATCCAGATGCTGCTCACAGGCTACGCTGTGAGTGAGCTGTGCACACGCATTCCTACTAAAACACCCCGGTACCTGTGCAAGGATGGCCGTGGGAGGTGGGGCTTCAGCTGGCCGATACACACTATGTTTTCAATTGCATGTCAGGAACCATTCCATCGTAGCAATGCTCTTCAATTCATTTCAAATTTGCGCCTCACACAGAGCAGCTGACCCAAAATGCAGCTTCTCCTATTCAACAGGAACCTTCTCTATAAAAACCACGAGCTCAGTGTAAATTAACACAGGACGCTCTGGCATAACCCTCTCAGCAAAATGGCTAAACAGTACAATTAGCCTTTGTACTAGGCTGCCTTCTTCAGGAACGCACGTACCTATGCATGGACAAGGAATCACAAGTTAGCTTGTCATTGTAGGTGAATCAGAAGAAAGTTTTCCTTACTCAAATCAAAGGGGCTCAAATCTTCACGTAAGACACAAGTTAGACTGATGAACAGTTTCAGACAATTCATAGCAGATGGAAATTAAGTGCAAAAATGCTGGTATAACTGGAATAATGTGTGGATTAGAAAACCATCACTCAGCTGGGCAGTGGTGGTGGTGCACACCTTTAATCCCAGCACCCAGGAGGCAGAGGCAGGTGGATCTCTGTAAATTTGAAGCCAGCCTGGTCTATAGAGTGAGTTCCAGGACAGCCAAAACTACACAGAGAAACCCTGTCTCAAAAAACAAAACAAAAAATACGCTGTAACACTTTATATTGATTTTTTTTAAACACCATACACACATACGTTACAGTCCTAGACCATTTTATATCCACTTTGATTAGTAAAACCACACTGGATGCTTAATATCAAATATAAGCATGTTAATTTACACATCTGATACGCTCAACAGTCACCTCCGCTCCCCAGCCTCAAACCAAGATGGCGGGTTGGGAAAAGGACAAGCTGCGTGAGTTATAATGTTAATTGAAGGTAACCGGCCTTTCAAGGATTAATCTCGGCTAAGGCGATGATCATTATTTACCAGCCCGTGACATTTTTATCACTCATCATTTTAGCACGTTTCCATTGAAAATGCTAAAATGGTTCGTCATAAGGCAGATAACTACTTGAGCCATAAAAATGACCAACCCAAGTGGCGGTACTCGAACATTAAATTATACTGTAATTAATATAGACAGTTAAACTGCCTACCACCAACAGCAATTTAGGTAACCACGTTTGATCAGCTATAAATTGTAACTACATTAAAATTCCAGAAATATTAACAATATGGATTATTTGATGGAAGTCTGTGCTGATCAACTCTCTCACTCTCTCTCTCTCTCTCTCTCTCTCTCTCTCTCTCTCTCTCTTTCTGCAGAAGCACAGGTCAGGTTGACCACAAATCCATGGGCGAAGATCAGGCCTGAGCACTTTTAATCTCGTGAAACAAGCAATTACAAATAGTTGTATCGATTTGTTAAAAAGCTTTAGGTGACATAAATTGTTTCCTGTTTAGCTTATTGCTCTGATACATAAATGTCACCAAGTCCAATATTAATTAGGGCCCCGGAAAAACACGAGGTGGCCATCATGGGTTCTGTTCTAGAATTCGTCACTCCTTTTGTGTGCCTTTTTGGTAGCTTCTCACCCACTCATTCCTCATTAGTGACAGGCCGAGGAAAGGAAAACAATTTTGTTCTATGAAGATTTTTTTTTAAATGCCCACTCACTTTCTTGTTCCAAATGAAACTGCAGGATTTTGGACTTGCGTTATTGCAAATTGATACACAATACCACATTTCAAAAATATCTTCTAAATAGAATAATATTTAGAAGGGATGTCAGCCCCCAGCAGGCTAACACATCTAACGCTTCTCAGTGTATGGCACTGTATGTGTTTCTTTGGGGTTATATTTCTACACTTAAAATGCAATTTTAAATGGCTTGCACACGCTGTTGACTTAACATAAATCAAATGTATCATATATTCTTTCTTTATGTTGGCATGCCACTTAGAAAAATATGTGAGATTCAGGGGAAAAGGGGGGGTGAATAGAGAAAATTTATTAAATATAAGTTTTTACTGTAATAGAATATTAATCTAAGCCAATGCTCATTTGCCATTAAACTGATCCTTTTAAAAAAAGATACACATGCTTTTTATTATTTTGCACTCAAGCAAAAATTCCACATCCAAAGACTTTCCATCCAGCTGGGAATGTCTCTGGCAGGGAGCATGTCAAAAAATCTTGACCTACAGAAAGACAGGAGACAGTGTCCACACTGAGCATTAACCCACGGGGCAGAGAAAGCAAATGTGACTGATTATCCAATACCAGATAAGTGGTGGCCAACAGCACGGATGGGGGAGAAAGGGCCCTTCCTCAGAACCTTCCTTCTTACCCTTCTAGTAGCACATAGTTGAAAATGTTTGATTTGCAACATAAAAGATTCATTAATTACCACTTGAATATTTAAAGCTATTTTACAGTCTAACAGAGATAGATAAAGCAGTGAATTAAAACCTCTAATAAAATTGTAAAAATATTTCAGTAAGTTTACCCGTGTTATGATTTAGGGAGAGGTTCAAGCATTCTTACAGAATAAAGTCTTTACAGATTTCAAGTGTGTGTTTGAAGGAAGGAGCTGAGTGCTCTAAAATAATTTGTTTCTCGCTTGCAAATGTTTACTAATAATTTATTTTTGATTCAAGCTTGCTACCTTAGGATATCCTAGACAGAAAAATACCTATCAAGTAGTTGGAAGGAAGTGTTGTGTGCCTAATCCAGGAAGTCATCATCGTTCCCGGGCATTTTTAGAAGCTAAAAACACGGAACCCTGAGGATGTGGCAGAGCAGTCCCTGCCCCCGATCTGTCTGACTTGTTTACCTTGGGAACTTGGGAGAATTTCTTTGGTTCCTGTGACTCTCACAGGAGACTGTGACAGCCACAGTCCCACTAAGGTATAGTGTGGTTTGACAAGATCCTTTATCTCTTTTGTCCTCCACTTTTGTCCCATTATATTGTTCTCAAAATTTAATAACATCCCCTCTGTGGAGAGTCTTTTAAAATGGGATCTGCAGCAAAGAGAGTTTGTGGGCGACTCTGTATCTCCCCAATATTAAGTCTGTCTTAGTATACTCCTGTCTTAGTATACTCCAGCTGCAACATGGCCTGTGTGTAACAGGCCACTGACCTGCATGCTTCCATGCATCCAGCCATCACATACATACCCAGCCAGTTGTAAGCATTCAGTAGCGTGCTTAAACCCCACACTGGAAATCAACGAAGGAGTAAGATAGATAAAACCCTGATCTCAAGGGCCCTGGTGGTTCACATGGAAGTGAATTCCAGAACATTAGGTTGTGTGGCAGTGTGTGAAGTACTAGTGAGATACAAGGTTTCAGAACACAGGAAGACCACTTAACTTCACCGCGGTGGGGGGGGGGGCACATCCAGAAGACACACTGTTTAATTAAAACCCAAAGGATGTCTAAGCCAGGCCAGATGGCAAGAAGGTAGGGAGAGTCCAAATCAAAGGGAATTCAGGGGCCTGAAGTATGAGAGGAAAGAACCACAGGGCAGGAATCAGCAAGAACTGAGACAGAAAGATCTGGAATAAAGTCACACTGGAGTGAGCGAGTACTCACTCATTGTCTGCAGTGCTGGATAAGCTGGCTCTGTGGCTTCCTCCGGAGGTGTGAATGGAGGCACGGCCAGGTCACCATCCCTGACCTCATGCTCTACAGCAGTGGTTCTCACCCTTCCTAACGCTGCAACCCCTTACTTCAGTTCCTCATGTTGTGGTGACCCCCCACCACCACCATAAAATTGTTAGCATTGTCACTTCTTGACTGTAATTTTGCTACTGTTATGAATCATAATGTAAATTTTCCAGCGGTCTTAGGCAACCCCTGTGAAAGGGTCATTCGACCTTCCAAAGGGGTCACTGCCCACAGGTTGAGAACCACTGCCCTACACTCTTTCTTCTTGGCCACACTGGCCTTCCTGCTCAAACTGGGCTGACTTTGTTCTGCGTCAAGGCTCAGATGTCTTTGCAGGCAGTGCCATCTTCCTGGGGCTCATACATCCCTTCACTGCCACTCCCATTATGCCGCATCACAGCCATGTGATGATCATACAGTACTGCTGGTACCCTAACTGCTCACTCTCCTTCCTCCCATCTCTCCCCTCACCTCCTACTATTTCTATTAGGCTCATCACCTCCCCATGCTATATAGACATTGCTTGCTTTGTTATGGAGTATGTCCAAGGGCACAGACCTTGCTTGCATGGTCCACTCCAGGATGACCAGAGATGATTGCTTAAGAAGTGAGCAAATGGAACAAGGCCAGGAAAGACAGAGGTCCATTTGAACTTCTGCAGTCAGACATCAGAGTTTGCCCACACGGCCAATTCTCCTGTAATCAATGGCCAGCCAAACTGAGCTTCTTTCTTGACCTTCTTGTACTGCACCTTCAAGGTAGAAATAATCACCAGCATGAGACAGATGAGAGTTCAGGAGTTGTTGTAAGAAGAGGGCTCCTTGTTTGTCCCAGTCACCCTGCTAGCTTACACCTGAAATAACCACACAGAAACTGTATTAATTAAAGCACTGCTTGACCATTAACTCTTACATATTAGTTTAACCCATCTCCATTAATCTGTGTATCGCCACATGGCAATGGCTTACCAGAGATTCTAACCGGTGTCTATCTCAGGTGGAGGATCCATGGCTTCTCTGACTCTGCCCTTCTTTCTCCCAGCATTCAGTTTTGTTTTCTCTGCCTACCAAAGTTCTACCCTATCAAAAGACCAAGGCAGTTTCTTTATTCATTAAGCAATGAAAGCAACACATAAGCAGAAGGACCTCCTACACCAAGGAGCTTCCTAATGATACAGCCAAGACTGTGTGACAAAGAATGTGGAAACATGATATTTACCTCCTTGGCTCATTCCAGATCAACCAATGAGTCTACCTGCAATAAGCCTCCAAGCCAAGAGATAGTTTCATATATAACTACCAAACAGAAACACATGATCTCATAGCTTTAAACCATCAACATTAATATGTGATAAAGAATATGTGAATATGATTCCTACAAGCTCGTTGTGCCCACTCTTGAACACAATGTCAGGAGAGACACGACTGGGTGAGAAACAGGACTGATTTTGAGATCCTGTTTATGGGGAAGTCACTTGTGATGTCTGTGCTTTGGAAAATGCTCCTGACCAGAATGGTGAACAAGCCCACACCCCTGAGAATCTAATGAGGTCTACAGAATGTTATTCCCATATGGTCAAGCATCTGTACCCCAAATCTCACTGTGAGATAGCATCCCTTTGTGTCATTTATTTACCAAATAAGTGTTTCTGGTTAGAGAGTGAAGAAGGCGAAGTGTAAGAAGAGAGGTCACGGACCTAGGTCCTGACAAATGGAACTCAGTCTCTTGGACTTTGGATGACTCCATAACTTTTGGCAGGTTATTTATACTCCTTTAGGTCTCAATAAAAAATTCCCAGATTATAAGGGAATTATAGTGATTTAATGAACTAGTGTTTATGTGTAAAGGCCACACAGGGTGTTCTCCATAATGGGGTTGAGTATTGAGAAAACGTAAAAACCAGTGCTTGTACAAGAGGTCTTACCTAGCTAGCTGGGCTACTGCCAGGGCTTGGACAGCAGCCTCCCAACTCCAGGGTCTAGCAGAACCTCATATTTGTTTCAAAAGTCACCTCTCACACATTATCAGTGTGTGCCAGTTTGTACTGATTTCCGTCTCTGATCATCACACAGTCCCAAAATGGAGTCACACAGCAGAAGCCCCATGTATCAAGATCTTGCAGTAGGAGAGGACCCTCTGAGTTCAGCAATCTAAAAGGAAGTAATATAGTCACAGGGCCTGCAGCAAGAGACCTTCTGGGCACTGTGGTGTTTGACTAAAGCAGAAGGTGGACCACTTGCTATTGTGGCTTTGTGCGAGGACCACAAAGTGTGCTGAAGCCATGCTCTGAATCACTCTGCTCTCATCTGCAAATAACATTAGGAGTCTGAGGCGCATGGATGCCAGAACCACGAAAAATGCTCTTTAAGGCTACAACAGAGACAGGATGAATATTTTGTGTTTTAACAAAATCTGATATGATGCAAGATGCCAAAGGGGGACAGTTGGTCCAGGTCCCTGGAAAATGACTTGGATAGATTTTATAGCATTTCTCTCGTTTCTTGAGCAGAGGGAATTTGGCTTGAGGCTTCCTGAGACAAAGGAGGCCTCACTCGGGATTAGAACTAATGAGAGAAAGGGGTCACATACTTGCAAGAAGCTCTCGAAAAAGGGTGTTCTTTTCACAACATGCCTTTATGGTCTCAAATGCACATGTCAATTAAAAATATGATAGAAACTGTACTGACTATGGGACACAGTCCCACTACATACTATCTTTCTTCTTTCTTCTTCATGCAACCCTCCAAGCCTATGTCTATCTGGGCAAAAGCGCACAGCTCAGTCCCCACATCTGGCAGAAGTACCCATTGACTGGTGATGACACTGTCCAGTTGTTGCCTATGCCACTCCACTGGATGTAGTCACAATACTGCCCTACTACACTCTAGCCTAAAAAGATGACCACTTTCAGTACTGTATTTTACGAACCCAAGTCAGTATCACCATCATAGCAGCCCAGGGTAGAACTACACAGCCTGGACTAGTCCCTCAGCCAGTCACAGCCATCCACAGTAGGAGAGGTGTCCTCTGATTGCTCAGGCTCATGAGAAATATTCTTGTCAGACTCATCTTGTACAGAGAAGTGATAATATTAAGTGGGTCGATAGTACCTTTTAAAGGAAGAATGACTAAGAAGTCCAAGAGAGTTATCACCCACTCCCAGGAGATGTAATGCTAAGTGTTGTCTTGAATCCCCAGCATTGAACAAAAATACTCCTGGCCCCCAAGTTACTATAATTTGATTGCATCTTAGTGTTAAAATATCCATTGTGCCATATAGTCACAGTGAGAACCTGCTAGAACTGTGATAGGCTCTAGGGGATCCGTAGCTAACAAAAGAGAAAGGACAAGTCTTTCTTTGCTAGAAAGGAGAAAAAGGAAACATCAGATCAGTGGTAAGTTGGTGACAGAAAAACAAGGCAAGGTAGGAGCTTAGAAACACCAGGATAAAGAGAGAACTGGTGGAGTGGTAGCTATATCAAAGACCTCAGAGACAAGGTGGCTCTCCAATGAGCGCTCAAGGAAGTGTGCTGGATGGGTGCCTGGGAGAAGAGCATTCTAGGGCAGAAGAAACAGATTCAGAAGTCTGAGACCAGAACAAAGAGACCTGGGAAGAGGGTCAGGGTAGACTATGGGGACAAGATGGCCTTACAGTTCAACTGTCCCACTGTGAGGATGGACCTCACTTTTTGTCTTAGTGAAATAAAAGCCGCTGGAGAGCTCGGCTGTGAAGGATTCCTCTGACTGCTGCACTAAAAATGTGGAGGAAGCAGAGGGATGGTGGTGCCTGGAATAGAGAAGGCTGAAGAACTGAAGGACAACAAGAAGACACTGTTGTCTGAAGACAGCTGATGGGGTTCACTGATGAATGGGGTGCTGGTGAGAGAGACAATCAAGATCAGTGATGAACTGTGAAAACAGAATGGCCAGTTTCCAGTCCGAGAAGTCGACACGAGCACAGAGGTGTAAGGCAATGTCAACACACCCATTTCAACTTTTCACCCAAGATGTTTTCAGCCATCCAGTTGCGATGATGAACAGGTGGCTGGAAAGGAGCCTGTTTAGGAACAGGCTGAGGCTGGATGTGTGCAGGCATATGTTTGGGGAAGGAGTAAATTATACTTTGGGTTTCCTAACACAAAGATATTGATATCTATATCTATCTCTATATCTATCTCTCTCTATATATATGTATATATATATACATATATAATCTTTGTTCTATTAAAACTGAATATAATGGGAAACTGAATTACCTACATTCCAGTGTGATTTTACACAAATTCGGACATCCAGAGGAGTCTTTTTGGCTCAACCCCAGGTGCCTTGCTTAATGAACTTAAGACTGCGTGCTTAGAGAACATGCCTCTCATGGTAGGCTCTGGGAGACAATTTGTTGTAGCTACTCAGTGTTGAGTTTATAAAACATACTCATTTGGTAACCTAAGAACTAGAAAACTGTGTGTTGCAGGGGCAGAGCCCATGCGCACTGTGTGTATATATAAACAACTCTGAATCTCAGGAATCATGTCTGGGGTTGGATGTTTTCAAAGAGTTACCAATTTAAAAATAAACATTTTTGAAAAGCTCAGTTCACCATAGGGGCACTCTCCTTCAGTAGCCCTCCCTTAATTACAAAATCTTCCTAAGCTGTATCCTTTGCTGTGCAAAAAGGTGTGTAATTAAACCATCAGTATAATACCTATCTTCATGTAAAACCCGCACTGATGAACTTTAACTGCTGAATAAAAACTCCTATTACATGACCATTAAATATTATGAATAAAGCAAGTTAGGATAGAACTTGATTAATTTTTATGCACTATGGATTGTGTCTAGAAGGAATTGGATTGTGTGGGTCTTCTCCTAAGCAACCCCTTTAACTCAGAAAAAGTGTATTCTAAGTAGGTGTTAGGAAAGGCATCCAGCATCACAATGGGCACCTGACCATCATCCATGCTTGGTGTTTCTGACCATGCCAAAACCTAAGGTCACATTCAGCTAATGAGAATCAACCTTCTTAGTAGCAGAGACAAAGGAAATAGAAGCAGGGAGTGAACAGAAAAAATATATAACTTGGATATGGTTTCCAAAGGCAACAATTTTTTTTATCAATTTTGTATTATTTTAAGTTTTGGGGTTAATACATCAGGGTTCTGTTTAAGACGGACAATATTTGATTTGGAATTCTGCAGCAT
The DNA here is from genome assembly GCF_950005125.1 of Chionomys nivalis. NCBI lineage: Eukaryota > Metazoa > Chordata > Mammalia > Rodentia > Cricetidae > Chionomys > Chionomys nivalis. The sequence goes on from NC_080086.1 coordinate 51,921,851, forward strand.
CATTGACTTATGCCTCATAGGATCCTGGGCTTAGGTTTTGTTTGGGAAAGGAGGGGTTATGAACAGCACCTCATAATCCCCAGCAGGGTGTATCTCTGCTTGTCTGAGGAGAGAAGCAGAAAGGAGGCAAGCTTGACCCGTAGTAGAAGAGATCCTTTGGTGCAGAGAGAGCTGCAGGCTAGATGACTGGCTATTATATTGTACATATTCATTTATTTACTACATGGACATATGTGTGCTGGGGGATGGGATATTCACTACGGCACAAGTGTGGAGGTCAGAGAACAAGTTGGCTCTCCTTTTCCACCACGTGGGTCCCAGAGATCAAACTTGGGTTATTAGACTCAGTGGTAAAGCGCTTTCACTTGCTGAGCCATCTTGCCCACCAAATAATCAGTCTTACAAATAACATAAACAGTACTCCTGCAGACATAGGTAATACAGAACCCAAATAAGTATTCAGAAATTCTAAAACTGAAAAGACCCAAGCTAGTTTTCTCAAAGTCAACCCAGAGAAAAATAAAATTGCATCCAGAAAGGCCTCTATTTAGCAGGTGACAACATGAGGGAATTTTTTAGAAAAGCCTCTAGGGATCCTTGAATCCAAAAGTGAGACACATGAGGAGTTCTCATGGATCCCTTTCCAGAGTGCCTCAGAAGTGACTAGGAGCCCAGAAACTGGGCGAGGAATAACATGAGCACAGGCATGGTTTATTTGGATGGAAGTATCTTCAGGTGACCCTTCCTTCTATTTTCCTCCTCCTCTTCCTCTTATCTCTTTCAGTCTAATAAAAAAATCACAACTTAGGAATTCTAGTCCTGGAAAACACTATCATCCACAGCAGAAGCCAAAGAAGACTTCTTGAAAATTCATTTCAACAAAGTCTAGAAATGGAAAGTGTAATCTAGCAGGTTCACTGTAAAGTTAGGGGGCCAAGCACTGAACCCCATCCCAACCCCCCTTCACTACTCAACTTAGTGACTGTCATAGGAAGACATGATTTCTGAGGAAGACCCAGCACCTCTGGGGTAGGAATTTTATGAAAGACGGATAGCCAGCATATCCATGTGACATCAGCGTGAAAGGTTCCAACACAAGACCTTCCAGAAACCTAAAGAAGACAGTGCGCACACTCTAATGAAAAGGAAAACCAGGCCTAGAGATATCAGAGTTGATAGAAAGTAAGCATATTTTGTGTACAGAAGAAGGAACCAAAATAATATACAGTCTTAATAAGCAAGAATAAAATTCTGCTATTAGTGGAAGTGTGGAAGGGTGGGCTTAAATCCAAGAGTACACCAAGGAAAAAGAACAAGAGGAAGTATCATTATTACTTAGGACAATATATAGTTTTCTGTAAGCTGAAGGAATTTATAGAAGTTTGGTGATAAAAGTAGATTTTGATTAAACAATGGCATTATAGGATAAAACTGATGAAGAAGACTATGCAAAGAGGAAACATGAAAACAAGATTAAATCTTTGTGTTGGTTTTTGTTGTTTTATTTTCCAAGACAGGTTTCTCTGTGTAGGTCTGGCTATTCTGGAACTCACTCTGTTGACCAGGTTGGACTCAGACTCATAGAAATCCACCTGCCTTTGTCTCCTGAGTGCTGGAATTAAAGATGTGCACCATCACTGCCTGGCAAAGATTAAGTCTTAATATGATGGTTTTATAGCAAATATAAATAAGCTAAATTTAAAAATGAAAAGACAAAGACTCTTAATTGGGATAAAAAAAAGAGAGTAAGTTTACTAATATCCATTTTTTAAAAACAAGAAGTATGCAAACAAAAGTATATAAAGCTTGAAAATAAAAAGAAAATACGAAGCAAAATAAACCAGTGCAGTCATTTTAGCATAAAAATAGAGAAGAATTGTATAAAAATTCTTGGGGGACAGATTAAAGTTAGAAACCTCAGAGAAGAATAAGACATAAAGAGGATATAAGTATAAAGATTTAAAATGTAAATTACAATACAGGTTCATAAGAGAGAAGTACGTAAACACAATGAATGGAAAGTATCATGCTCCTCTTTACATGTCTTGAATGAGGAAAAAAATCACTATAAATGTAAAATATTTGAATAAATTATCTGTGCTAACTCAATGAAATAAATTTATAAGAAAAGCAAAATGTATATATCAAAAGAAAGCACTATTTTTAGGAATATGTAAAACATTCTCCAGTCTTGGTACAAATTTACAAAATAAGCCTTAGAATATAAAAGAATAGGCCGGGCGGTGGTGGCGTACGCCTTTAATCCCAACACTCAGGAGGCAGAGGCAGGTGGATCTCTGGGAGTTCGAGGCCAGCCTGGTCTACAAGAGCTAGTTCCAGGACAGGCACCAAAGCTACAGAGAAACCCTGTCTCAAAAAAAAAAAAAAAAAAAAAAAAAAAAAGAATATAAAAGAATAAATGTGATAAAATCACATTTCCTGAGCCTGGACTGCAACTTAATAGTACAACATTTGCCTAACACATAAAAAGGTCCCAAATTTAATCCCTAGCACTACAAATCACATGAAAACAAAAGTGAAATATTACAGATTCTTACATGGTGATTAGTATATTCCATAACTACCAAAAACCGTGACCCTAATTCAAATGCAATCGTAATAAAAGTTTAAAGTACTTAGAAGCTAAATAAATAAACTGCAAATGATGTCACTAAAAGTCTTAAACTGTTTGTCTCATAACAAGTGGCAAATAAAGAGGCATAACTAACTTATTCATGAGGTTAAAGACATTGCTGCATACAGTCACAAGATGAGCTGAAACCCAATCTGGCCTACATAGGAAAATATTATCTCAATAATGATAATAATATTACTACTAATGATGATGACTGGTAAGATGGCTCAATAAGTAAGAGTGTTTCTCACCAAGTTTGACGAACTAGAGTGAGTTAAATTCCCCAAGACACACGTGATGGAAAGAGAGCACCAGCTCCTGTAAGTTGTCCTATAACCTTCACATACACACCTTGGCACATGCACACACACAGACACACACACACAGACACACATACACAAGTAAATACCTTGAAAAAATAAAAATAAATTAGAAGATAATTTTTATAGCTCTGTTTCACATGTAGAAAAAGTTGACATAGAGAATATGTAAGACAAGGTTCAGAGTGAACCTCTACATAAGTAAACTATGGCTGAGAAGAAAACTGCATCAAGTTATACACCACAGAAGAAACCACTCTGAAACCTGAAGGGGCAGTGTTAAGTACATCTAATAGAGAATAGAGACTGGGAAGAAGAAGTACAGCGAGAGGGTAGATGGGGACAATAAGGGAGCCAGGAGCCATGAGTAATGTAGTACCTAAAGAAAAGGGAATCTCCAAGGTAATGTGCTAGGCATAAGAAGTTCGGTGAACCTCAGTACACCATAATCAAATCTAGTCAGAAGAGGACAATTTTAAATCAGCAAGTGAAACATACAAATTTTGTAGGGAAATGAAGAGAAGAATGACAGCAGATTTATCTCACAAACAACAGAAATGAAAAGAAAATAGGGTAACATCTATAATACACTAAAAAGCCCAACCATCTCAGCATCTAAATCAGCACTATGATTGCACAATTATTCTTTTACTGGAGGTGTATATGGTGCACATGTGTCATGACATGCATGTTGTGGTCAGGCAAAACCCAACAGGAATCAGCCCTATCCTTCCACCATGTAAGTTCCAGGGATCAAGGCCTTCAAGCTTCATAGGACCACATTTACTCATCCGGCCACCTTTCTAGGTCAGTGCAAATGAAGGCAGAAAAAAATAATAAAACAAATACAACTTCAGTGACAAAAATGATTAAACCTGTCAATAATAGTTTTAAATGTATATAGTATAAGCATCACAGCCAAAACAGGGAGACTATGAAGCTAGAAAACAAAGGCTGTGCCTACTGACTGGCCCTTATAAGAGATACAGCTTAAATATGGAACTAGTAACAGGGTTAAAAAGCAAGAAAAGACTTATTTCACTTGTTCATATCCAAAGAAAGCTAGAGTGGCTATAATAATAAGCAGCTCCAGAGCTTTATCATAACCAAGGAAAACTATAACTATAATCATTTGTTTTCAACTCCACCAAAGAACCCAGAAAGATACATTACCTAAGTAAACAGTAAGTGCATTGTAAGCAACTTCTAAAGTTTTAGAATTGACAGAGATATCTTGTCACCTGGTCAATCACCCAAAGTTCTCCTGTAACATTGGGGCATTCATCTTCAGTCTACAGGCCCATAGTATCCAGCAGACTTTTCCATGAAGGAGAAAATTTGAAGATCTGTTCTGCCTTGTACAGGGACAGTTCATCAGTTGCTTTCTTCTGTGTCCTGCAGAATGTCTGGCAGTTTCCTCTGCAAAGCAGGAACCCTGAAGAACTATCAGATCTTTTGGAAAGTTTGACAGTTACTTTTCTATGGGTACTGCATGTCCAGTTCATACAGCATACTATCAAGCGGCCCAGGCAAGAGCAGTGTCTTGCCCAAATGGCTAGCCTTGTTACAATGAAGACAAATTCCAAATTCTTCAATGCCCATTAACCTCTCTGAAGTACTTGTTGCTGCCAGAAGCAGACATGTCTCACTGTTGAGAAAAGTCTAAGTTCTTAAAAATATTTTAAATGCCATATTCTGTAGGTATGAATTCTTTGAAAGGTATGAATTGTATCTATCTAACTGAAATATATCTCTATATATCTAGAAAAACTAACTAATATGACTATAAGTCTGACTATTATAAATGACTATTAATCTGTAATTTTAAATTATACATTACATTTTTAACTGAACTGAATAAACATTAATACCTTAAACAAGAGTAGAAATATACATATAACAAAATTGACCTTAAATTTATATTGATAAGCCAAAATCCATGCAATGTCAAGTATTAATTTTTATATCATATTACCCTTATTTTTTTGAAATTTATAACCAAGACTTTTAAAATGAAAATAAACATTTATAAACAATCATTTTAGGAATTTGGGCATAGTTTTCTTCAAAATGTTTATTGCTTTTTGTTGGGTGAAGTATTTGGGGGGTTCTCAGAGAACTTTTAGGGGATCTTGTTCCATCAAACCACATTAGCCTGGAAGCAATCCACAGGTTCTCATCTTCTGTGGAAACAAAAGCAGAACCTCTTTTCCAAAGCAATATATGCTTAGACTTGGCCAAATGTTGAAGTCAAGATACCTTAAGGTTGGTTTAACTTAGCAGCCCCCAGAATCTCTCTGCAGTCAAAAAAAAAAAATCAAAGAAAACACAATAATATACATAATACAGACTCTCTGTGTATATTCCATCTTTATATGGCTTATTATTCTTTACTCTTTTAATCTATGACTATACTCTTTCATATTATTTTACTGTCTCTTTATAGACTTTGTTTTATCCATACATTATTTTTCTCTCTCTCAAGCCTACATACATTTTTAAACACACTGTATCTCATTTAGAGGTCTTTTATGTCTGCATCTGTCCTATTGTGTATCTTTCCTGACAAGTTTTTAAAATGGTAAACAGTGTGGTCACTGCAGCCCTGAATGCTGGTTTCTCCTTTCTTGGCCTTTTAATATGGCAGAGATACACTCACTACCTCTGCTAACCTCTGCTAGCCATGCTCACTGCCCCAGCTCCAGGGACGCTGCAGGTCTATGTTGTCATTAAGCGACCTGTAGAACTCTGCTCACAAACCCCATTTAAGTGTTCCATAGCTGGACCTCCTGAAAGAGCCAGAACTGTTTGTGCTGCCAGTATGAACCAGGAAGCCTTCTAAAAGGAGCTGTGTTTCTGTTTGTGGCCAGCAAACAGAGCTTACCTGAAGCTTTTTGTTTTCAGGTATTATGTGGACCTATATCCCAAATGGTGGATGCCATTTTGTAAAAGGCATCATTTTATTTCAGGCTTGTTTATTTCCTGATTGCCCAGACCTGAATAATCGCACAGAAACTATATTAATTACAATACTATTTGGCCAATAGCTTAGTTGTATTTCTTGCTAGCTCTTACATCTTGAATTAACTTATTTCTATTGATTTATGTATTGTCATGAGTCTGTGACCTACTGGTAAGGTTCCATCCAGTGTCTGTCTTCTTTGGCAGCTACATGGAGTCTCCTTGACTCTGCCTACTCTCTTTCTATATCTCTATTCGAATTTCCCGCTTGACTTTATTCTGCTAAGCCATTGGCCAAAAGAGCTTTATTCATCAACCAATAAAAGCTGCACATATACAGAAGAACATCCCACACCACTGTATAAGTTGTAAAACAATGCTGTTTACAAAATGAAAGTATGAGATACCTAGGGACATACATGACAAAACAGTATAAAATGAATACAATCCGGAAAGCACACAATTCTGCTGGAAGCACTCAAAGAAGAACTAGTGAACGTGTGTCACTTTACTCTCTTGGGGATGTGTAAATTCTCTCAAAAAATGTTTTACAGACCCTGTCTCACTATGTAACCTTGACTGGTCTGAAACTCATAGAGATAATTCTATCTCTGTCTCCTGAGTATTGAGTTTAAAGATGCAGCCACTACACCCAGAAGATAATCTCAAATTTAATATAAAGAGTCAACATTCACTCAGTTATAATCTGAGACCAAATTTCCTTCTCCCTCTTCCCCCTCTCCCTTTTAACCCCTTTCCCTCTCCCACCTCCTCCTTCTTTCTGCTGGTCACTAAATTCAGAGTAGCACACAAGAGGCAAGGAATCTACCACTGAACTATATCCTCATACCAAGCACTGCTAGTTTTTAAGAGTTAGGACTTGCCTATTAGCCAGTCTGATGATGGCATAAATGCAGGCAAATAGTGTTGTTTTTGATGTGAAAACAATTCAGTGTAGAAACAGTATCCCCTCTTCAGTAAACCACACAGAGAAATGAGATACTCGTGGGTAAAATCACTGCTATTTATGCTTTATACCTTATATAAAGATTAATGTACAATGTGCCTTCAACCTAAACATAAAGCTTTCAGCAATACAACGAGAAGAAAATATGGCAAAAAAAGATCTGGGTGAGACTGGCTTAAACAGAGATGTTTTACTGCACACAACATTAAAACAACAAACATCAAAATGAGTGATGGATGTGACTTCATTAAAACAAAGACTTCTGCTCTATGAAAGGCTCTGTTACAGCCAGGAAAGGAAACACCCACCACGGACTGGAAGAAAATACCTGCACGTCACAACACTTGGATGCCAAGTTTTAAATCTTAGATGCAAAGGACAGATTTTACGTATGTGGAACATGACAAAATAGATAGCTAAGAATACAAAGGGTGTTAGCAAAGGGTGGGGAGAGCGGGTGTGAGGGAGGGATGCAGAAAGGATGTCCGTGCAGGAAACTGAGATTAGACAAGAGTATGAAGTTCCAGTGTGCCCTGCAACTCAGGGTGACCACCAGCAGCAGTTGTATATTGTCCATCTGAAAATGCTAAAAGAAAAGATTCTGAATGTTTCACCATAGGGAATAGGCAAGGGGAAATAATGCAGCCCACTGCGGTATTTAAACTACATAAGAAACTTATAAAACATTTTTCCAAAGTGATCTCACTGTTTTATGTTTTGGATTCCCACCAGTAGTGTATATATAAAATCTCAACATGTCTTATATTGTATTGTGTTATATTGTTCTGCATTGTATTGTGTTGTGTCGTGTTATAAATGCCTGAGTTCTTCTACACCATAACAAACATTTGATATGATGAGTCTTTTAACTTGTAAATGTTTTGTAGATGTCTACTGGCATCCCAGTATGAGAATACGTATATCCTAGAGTGGATTTCGCTATGAGCCATGATTGTCAGCATCTTACCATATGCTGCTGATCTTTTGAGTATCTTTTGGGTGAAGAATCCAAATCTTTAGCTTGTGTTTAATTGAGTTTCATATTTCCTTACTATTGAATATTGGGTGTTCTTTATATATTTTGAATGTTTGAATATGTTAATATTCCATGTGTTGTCAGGTGGTGGTGGTGTATGTCTTTAGTTCTAGCACTCAGAAGGCAGAGGCAGGCAAGTCTCTGAGTTTGAGGGCAGCCTGGTCCAGGATGGCCAGTACTGTCTTGAAAAAACTGAAAACAAAACAACAAAAGATTCTATATGTAGAAAAACAAATATTCTTCTTACTCTTCAAAAGACTATTGTACTCAATAAAGAAATTCAGTATGGTAACAGTCTACAAATAAGTTAATTGTTTGTGTATCAATAATGACTAGCTTTTTTTAGAAAGAAATCATGGAAACAGTCTTTGCCACAGCAACTCTCATGGTTATTTATGGTTGTCAATGTGACTACATCTGAAATGAACTAAAACCCAGAAATGAAGGGTACACCTATGAGGGATTTTTGCTTAATTTGGAGTAGCAAGATCCACTTCTAATCTAAATCTTTGAGTTAGGAAGACATGCTTTTAATCAAGGTCTTTTGAGCTGGGAAAACATTCCTCTAATCTGGACCACACCTTCTGCTGGAAGCCTGGACCTTGGAGAAGGAAGCTTTGCTCTTTGCCTGCTTGCTTTCACTTTGTGTGGTGGTTTGAATGGGTATGGCCCCCATAGACCCGTGTTCGAATGCTTGGTCCAGAGGGAGTGGCACTATTGGGAAGTGTGGTCTTGTGAAAGCAGGTTTGGCCTTGTTGGAGGAAATGTGTTACTCTGGGGGGGCGGGGAGGGGCTTGGAGGTCTCCAGTGCTCAAGCTACACCCGGTGTAGAACACAGTTCCCTCCTTGCTGTTTTCAGATCAAGATGTAGAACTTTGAGCTACTGCTCCAGTACCACATCTGCCTGCATACTGCCATGCTCCCCACCATGATGATAATGGAGTAAACTTCTGAAACTGTAAGCCAGCCCTAATTAAATCTTTTTTTTTTTTTGTAAGAGTTGCTGTGGTCATGGTGTCTCTTCACAGCAATAGAAACCTTAGAAAGTTCATTCCTTCACTGGCACTAGAACCTACTTCTTTTGGATTCCAGCATATACTGAAGACCAGCTGAGACATCTAGCCTCATTGACTGAGCTACTAGATTCCTGGACTTTACATTCATAGCCAACCATTGTTGGATTAGCTAGACTGAAGCCTGTAAATCATTCTAAAAATTCACCTTTGTGTGTGTGTGTGTGTTTATATATATTCTAATAAATCTGTAACTTTACACACACAAATGGAGGGTATTCAGTCTATAAGTTCTGTTACTCTGGAGAACCCTAATACAGTAACAAAATGTGAAACATTGATAAATAAACTTAACTGAGAATGTAAACTTGACAAACAAAATTACAAACACCGAGGCCTGGGTTGACAGGAAGACATCCACAGGCCCACATGACGCCATTTGGTTTTGATGGGTGGAAACCACCCACAGGCCAGTATGGGTCTTCAAAGCCTGGGATGACTGTAAACATCCATGAGCCTGCCTATTACTTTGTGGCACTGGGCAGGTGGGTGTCATTTTGATGAGCAAGTGTGTGGTGGAGAGATGGAAGAGAAAGAGAAGTGGATGGTTCGTGTGCTATGGTAAGAGAAAGAACTGAAGAAGGGAAGGCGGTGAGGAACAGGCTGGTATGGGTGGCTTGATTGCCTCCCCAGGCCATGATGCTGTCTGGGCCTGGGCTGCTGCCAAGGACCATGTCTGGGTTTGTGGTCCTAGACACACCTGGGGCCGTGCTGGTGTCTGAGGGCTGTGCTAGTGTCTGAAGGTCATGCTGCCACTGGGGCCATGCCAAGCTGGGTAGCCTGTGCTGCCACCTGGGGCCATAGTGAAGTTTAGGCACAAGTTGCTGCTGAGCACCACATCTGGGTCTGTGGTCCTGCTAAAACTGAGGTCTGTGTTGATAATTGTGGCCCATGTTACCACAGAGGGCCATGCATGATAAAATCTGAGGGCTGAGGCCGGGCGGTGGTGGCGCACGCCTTTAATCCCAGCACTTGGGAGGCAGAGGCAGGTGGATCTCTGGGAGTTTGAGGCCAGCCTGGTCTACAAGAGCTAGTTCTGGGATGGGCACCAAAGCTACAGAGAAACCCTGTCTCGAAAAACCAAAAAAAAAAAAAAAAAATCTGAGGGCTGTTCTGAGACAGCTGGCCCTGTCCCTTTTTGGACACTACAGCAAGAGAGCTGGCCTCAGTCATTACAGGAGAGCTGGCCCCAATGTCATGGGCATGGGAGAACTTCCCCCACCCCACCTCACTTGGGAGAGATGATCACCTCTCACCAAAGGTGTGAGAGAACTGACCCTGATGGCATGGGTGTAGGAGGGCTGGTTCTGCCCCTCATCTGAGGCAGACAGCATCAATACCCTAGCTGACTGGTTCAGCTACCACCCAGGCTCCAGAGCCTTGGTTTGACCCACCCTAATGTCTACCCCATATGTGACCTGCTGGAGCATGTGGAGGGCTGGTCATGTGGAACAAACCTCAGGATATTTGAGAAGAGTTTCTGTGAGAGTCCAATGATGATGGTGTACCAGAAACCAGAGGCTTTGAACCAAACCAATGACTTGTTGCAAAGAACATTTGCAAGTCAGGTTGATTGGACAAAAGGATTTACTGTGTGACACACTTTGACTCCAAAGGCCACTAAGATGAATGAAGAGATAAGGTGGGGAAGGTAGAGGATCAAAGAGGTTTTATTTTGTTTTTGATTTGATTTGGGTTTGGTTTTTTTTTTTAAATTTTATATTTGGGGGGCTGGAAAATGAATGTATTTGGAGTACATTCATCTTTTTGTGTATTTGTACTCTTCATTGAGTTATTTGTTCATATCCCTTTCAAGATCAATGGACATGTTTATAATTGCTATGTTGAAGTCCCTGTCTTGTGCATCAGCTAACTTTCTCTTCTCAGGGAATAAGTAGTGCTGGTTTTGGGAGGAAACATATTGTCTTGGTTGTTCATATTTGTATTTTTGTGATCAGATGGAGGTATCTGGAATGGGCATGTTTGGTGATTCTTGAATATGGTCTTTCCTTTGTTGGGTGATGTTTGGGTCTTTGTTTGTTGTTACCCAAATCTGTCAGGTTGTGGACCAGTGAAATGATGCTTGGTTTTGTCGTGGGACCACACTGTGCTTTTGAGTTCAGACTCCAAGTGTTCCCAGATTAGCACAGTAGGTAGGGTTGCTGATAGGTGAGAAGACAAGTAGGGAGGGGACTGGCTTTGGATGTTTCTAACTGGTGTTCTTGGTTGGTTTATACGATGTACCAAGGACCAGCTTTGGGGACAGATGGCTGAAGACAAGCTGGCTATGGGCCGGGTCTTGGAGTCCCTTCTTGAATTTCCAGGTCAGACTTAGGGTTGGATTCCAAGCCAAAGTTCTGGTTGGAACACCCAGTTCAGACTATAAGAAGTCCCACATCAGCTTGGTGGGTGTGGTGGCCAAAAGGTGAGCAGGTAGAAAAAAAGAGGGTTGTATAGGCAGAGGGGTACTGACCCTGGAGATCTCTAAGTAGAGTTTGGGGTTCAGCTTCAATTGGTTCTGGTCCTAAGACCCAGTGGTGGGCCTATCAAAATACCAGTTCTCCACAGAATTAGAAAGAACAATACTAAAGACCACAGGAAAGTATTGAAAAAGCATAAGTAACCAAAGCAATCCTGATCCACATCACAAAGCTGGAGGTATCATAATACCTGTTTTCAAAGCTCATGACAGGCCCACAAGAGCACAGTAACCTAATAATAGATAGGGAAAGCAACAAAACAGAACAGAAACTACAGAAACCATAAATAAACATGAATTTACAGCCAATTGGCTCTTGACAAAAGTGTCACAAACATACTTTGGAGGGAAGAGAGTTCCCAGATAATATTCTTGAACCTCTATCTTTCCTTGTATAAACATCACCTCAAAATGGATCAAAATCTGAAACATGAGATTGGAAACTCTGAACCTGCTACAAGAAACACTTAGCCATGAGTAGTTAAACTTGCCCTCGATCCCAGCACTCAAAGGCAGAAGCATATAGATCCTGGTGAGCTTGAGGCTAGTTTAGTCTACATAGGGAGATCCAGGCCTGTAACACGAGGGCCTGCTCGTTGGGGTTTCTGTCCTGCCCAGTTCCCACAGCAGGAAAGTCCCAAAGAAAATCACACAGAGGTCTCCATGAGTTATAAACTGAATGGCTCATTAGCTCAGGCTTTGCATTAGCTCTTATAACATATATTAACTCATTATCCTCATCTATGTTAGCCACATAGCTCAGTACCTTTTTGAGTGGGGCATGTCACATCCTGCTTCTTCGGTGGTCTGGGCAAGACTGCGAGGAATGGACTTCTTCTTTCCTAGAATTCTCCTGTTCTCATGGCCCTGCCTCTACTTCCTGTCTGGTTGACCTGCCTATACTTCCTGCCTGGCCAATCAATGTTTATTTAAAACATGATTGACAGAATACAAACAATTCTCCCACACCAGAGGCCACCCATGGCTACATAATGAAACCCTGCCTTGAAACAATTAAAACAGACAGACAGACAGACAGACACAGACATATTTATAGGCGCTTAGTATAATTTTCTAGATAGGATCCTCAAACCATGAGAAACAAAAGCCCAAAACCAAAACAAAATAAACAAACAAACAAACAAAAAAAGAATTTCACCAACCTCAGAAGCTTCTACAAAGCAGACAACAAACAGAGAGAAAAGACAGCCCACAGGATAGGAGACAGTGTTTGTCAAGTACTCATTTGACAAAGAATTTCTATCTGGAATACATAAGCAACTCTAAAACCTTACCACCAACAAAATAAAACAATACAGTCTTTTAAAAAAATGAGCAAATGGTCTAATTAACACTTCCCAAAAGAAATACAAATGACCAACATAGGTAAGTATGTAAAAATACTCAATACTATGAGCCATCAGGGAAATGCAAAATAAAAATGACAACAAGATTCCATCTTACCCCATCAAAAGGAATGACTGTCATTTAAAAAGAAGATGTAGAGGAAGAAGAAGAAAAAGCAGAAGGAGAAGGAGAAGAAGAAGAAGAAGAAGAAGAAGAAGAAGAAGAAGAAGAAGAAGAAGAAGAAGAAGAAGAAGAAGAAGAAGAAGAAGAAGAAGAAGAAGAAAGGAAAGAAAACTATCAAATACATCCTTGAAAGGATGTAAGAGAAAAAGAACTCTTACTCCCTGTTGGCCAAGGTTTCCTTTTTTTTTTTGGTTTTTCGAGACAGGGTTTCTCTGTAGCTTTCGGTTTCTGTCCTGCTCAGTCCCACAACCGTTTAGTCCCAACTGGTTGGCCTATTAGCTCAGGCTTCTTATTAATTCTTACATCTTAAATTATCCCATCATTCTTGTCTATGTTAGCCATGTGGCTTGGTACCTTTTTCAGCAAGGCATTCTCATCTTGCTTCCTCTGCATCTGGGTGACAGCTGCAGACTGAATCTCTCCTCTTCCCAGAATTCTCCTGTCCTCATTGTCCTGCCTCTACTTACTGCCTGGCTACTGGCCAATCAGTGTTTTATTAAACAAGTACAAGAAACAAATCTTTACATGGTAAAACCATTGTCCCACAGCAACTCACTATTTGTTGGGATGTAAACCAGTATATGTCACAGATAACAGTATGGAATGTTATCTCAGAAACTAAAAGTAGACCTGTCATATGATCCAGATTTTCCACTCCTAAGTATAAAATCCAAAATAAATGAAGTCAGCTTAATAAGAGATATTTGCATGTCCATGTCTGTAGAGTACTAGGGGCAATAGTTAAGATAGGGAATTGGCTTATGTGCCCAACAACACATAGTTGGGTGCATGCGTGTACACACACGCGCGGCTATACATTTACTTATAAACGAGAATAATGTCTTATCCTCTGTAACAAAATAGATGGAGCTGGATGCTAAGTGAAACTAGTGAGATGCAGAAAGATGGGGATTTCATCTTTCTCATGTGGAAGCTAATAAATGTCTGTGTGAAAGCAGAATAGTGATTCCTAGAGACTGGGGAGTGTGTATGTGAAGGAGAATGGGAGGTCAAATATGGTCATGTTATACATGTTGTATACATGTTATAAGCATGTATACAAATCTTATACCAAGCCCCATTCATACGTTCAACTGACACATGCTAAAAATAGATTTGTTTTTGTTTTATTTTAATAAGAAATTTAAATACTCATACCTTTCACTTATCAAGCCAATCACTCTTGGGTAGTAACTCAAGGAAGGAGCATACATTCAACAACACAAAGACTTGTACATGGCACATCATAGCAGTTGTATTTGTGGGAAAAAAAGCTGTTTTATACACATGGGGTGGTTCTCAGCAATAAAAAGAAACACATACTGATGCAAGACCTGTACTTGATACAACAGTGTGATCAATCTCCAAATGATGAGGCTGAAGAAAACCATACGTAAAAATACATACATTTACTCTATTGATATGAAACTATATGAAATAAAAACTTATTTAGAGCAACACAAAATAGTTCAGAGATTACATGAGAATCAGGACACTGGGATACATGAGGGAAAGGAGTTAGTTACAAAGCGGCATGTGGAAGCTACGTTTTCTGTGGGGGATGTATTTATTTGGACTGTTGTGATGGCTCATGTGTGTATATATCTGTAAAAAAATATCAAATTATACTCTTTAAGTATGAAATTACATTTGCTTCATCAATTATCAATAAAACTGCTTAAAATGAAATTTTGAAAACAAAACAAAGAAAAATGAGGAGACAGGGAAACAGCATAAGAAGAACAGTCAAGGACGCAATGCAGGGGAGTGAAGAAGGCTAACAGAAGGGAAACTGGAGCACTGAAGAGATGAACAGAACTCCAGTATGAGTAATCATCTCCACTTGGGACAGGAATTTAATGTATATGAGACTGTACAGAGCACACACACACACACACACTTATATACAATAAGTGAAATGGGAAATGATAGAGATTAAAGAAAATAAATAGAAAATGAGAAGGAAAAAAAGAGATACATTAACATGAAATAAAAAAGTAGGGTAGAAACTAGAATAATAATTGTACTCAAACTTACTTCCACCATAAACTGTTGAGTCTGGTAGTTTTAGAGGTAAGGCCTTCTAAAACCTCCAAACCTTCATCCTTACTCTGTTTTGGCTTATCCAGAAGGATGGATGGATTAGAGGAAGGGAAGGAGGAAAGAAAAAAAGAAGGAAGAGAGGAGGGAATGGTAATTTGGAGAGGTTGAAGGAGAAAGAGAAAGGGTGAATGCAGGGGTAGGGGAGAGGAGAAGCAGAACAGACGGAGGAGAAGGAAAGTTACACAATTCATTTTAAAAGTCCAGTATAGGTCTGCTTTTAAAATATAATAATCAAAGTATAAGAAATGAACACAAGCCTTTTCCTCTTATGAATTCTTAGATATGAACACTAAATAAAATGAATCTTAATTAGTAAAAGCATATTATAAATATGTCATATCAGATAATTATATAGAAATGAAGGGATAACTGATCTTTACAACATTTATTGAACAGGAAAAAATACAGCTTAATAACAAAAAATTTACAAATGTTACTACTGAAAATAAATGTGGTCAAAATTTATCTACCATATCTCTATTGCCTATTTGTCATCTAATTTCTAATTCTTCATAGAAATATCTAGTCACATAGCAAGCATCATGTATGATCAAAAACTCTATGCATTTAAGATTAGAAACAAGAAATTAATGTTTTTAATCATTACTACTGCCCAAAATGAGAAAGGTCCTATTTATTCAAAGAAGAAACGAATTAGAACTGTATGTGTTTGCAGAGAAATAAGAATTCCTTATGGATAAATCTGCTTTATGATTTATAGTCTATTGAAAGTTATAAAACTCCTTTAAATACACCAAATAAATCAGAACCTAAATTATTCAATCATTAATTCTCCCCAGAGCTTTCTATACCATGTAATTACCATTCAGCTTCTAAAATGGTTTATTTGGGGAGGGTCAGGCAATGGAAGAGAATTTGCCAATGTGACCCTAAAATTTGTATGAACAAGAATGGCATTGTAATAACAGTTGAAAGATGAACCAGATGCAGATGACTCTGCCAGACAGCAACACTTATCATGCGATTGTGAAGAGTGTGCCATGTGTCAAGGGCGAGTGTAAGGAAACTCCTGCAGAGGAATACTGCATCCAGAAGGAAACCCCACGTGTACTGGCTCCTGAGACAGTAGGCATGATGCGTAAGACAGGAGGGAGTGTAGATAAAATAGTGCTCAGATAATTTTAGGTTTCAATTTTAACAACACGAAGTTGGATCCGTATTTCATACAATACTTAAATATCAATTCCAGATGGATTTTGAGACCTCAGTGTTTTTAAAGCAACTCAACAGAAATTTAGATCAACTACCCAAGGATTAAAAAAATATCTACAAAAGACATTAATCATCATTTCACAGGAAAAGGAAACAGACACATTCATAAGTAAAATGGTGCTCAGTCTCACTATTGGTAGAAAAGCGCATAGTAAAATCTCAAAGGTTAAGCACTGCATATTTAGTTGTCTGGCAAAAATCAACCAAACAATACCAGTGTTGGGGAAATCTGCTGGCCTGATAGAGGGAGTTCACAGGGACACAACCACTTGAAGAAAAAACACGGCACCCATGGGAACAGTTCAATTAGCACATTGCTTATCATCTAAAAAGTTTTCTCTCAGGACTTCATCCCAGGAGAAACGGTGCAAATGTGTGCTTACAATTAAGTCAAAGTACACTCGCGGCAGCTTTGCTTGTAATGACCAAATGCCTTAGACACTCCACATATTGATAAGAGAATAACTAATCATTGCATAAAAATGGGAAATCTATAAAGCAAGCAACAATGAAGAAACAAAGAAGATGGGAATTCCCAAGAAAATAACATCCAACCTAGGGAGCAAGACACTTAAGAATAAAGGCAGTCTGGATATGATGCACAGGTGGTACTTAGGAGGCAAAGGCAGACAGATTTCAACTGTTCCCATGGGTGCCATGTTATTTCTTAAAGTGAATTCAATGCCAACCTTTTTTATACAGTGATCTTAAAGCCAATCTTGTCTATATAATGAGTTTCAAGCCAGCCAGAACCATACAGTGAGATGATAAAAGATAGGGGGTGGGGTGGAGAAGAATAAAGGCTGTGTGATTTCTTTTAAATTACTTTTCTATACATTGTTCCAAAATTCTATTCTATTTAGAATTATCACAAACTATTTTTTAAAAAGCAAGAGAAGGACAGGACTATTCTTGAGGATGGGGAACTAAGCAAGTCTGTGGGACTGATATAGCTCAGTTGGTAGAATGCCCACCTAGTATGCAGAGAGCCTCGGGTTCTAGTCCCAGAACTGTATAAACTAGGTATGACGCAAACTATTATCCTAGTTATCAGACAATGGAGGTAGGAGGATCTGAGGGTTCAAGATCATCCTAAGCTACACTGGGAGTTCCAGGCTAACCCCACAGTCTCCACGTGATATACTTTACATGAGACTCCTACTCACAAATGAACACGTGAACAGACAAGTATGGTCTCTCATGCATTTAATCTCAGCTGGGACCAGAACCCAAAGCAGAGAGATGTTGGGGAGGTCTCTGCCACACACTGGTCTATATAGCAAATTCCGGGTTAGCCTGGGCTACATAATGATATCCTGTCTTGGGGGAGTGGGGCTAATAAAAACCCTCTCACCACCCATCTGGCTCCCCACTCAAAACACGGTGTTAGTTAAGGTTTCTATTGCTGTGAAGAGACATGAGGTGGTAGTCTGAATGTAACTAGTCCCCATAATCTCATAGGAGTGGCATTAGTAGGAAGTGTGGTTTTGTTGGAGTGGGAAGTGTGTCATGGTGTGGGTGGGCTTTGAGGTTTTCTATGCTCAGAATACCACCCAGTGTCCCAGTCAAATCCCTGTTTATGGCAAGATTTAGGACTTTCAACTATTACTTCAGCACCACATCTGCCTGCACACTGCCATGCTCCCCTCCATGATTATAATGGACTGAACTTCAGAAACTATATAAATGAGCTACCACAATTATATGTTTTTCTTGTAAGAGTTGCTGTGGTCATGGTGTTTCCTCACAGCAATAAATACCCAAGGCAACCAGCTTTCTGTTTCAATAGTTACCTTCACTGCCTAAGCTTGACTGTCCTTGAACTTGCTCTGTAGGCCAGACTGGTCTCAAACTCAGAGATCCACCAGCCTCTGTCTCTGGAGTGCTGAGATTAAAGGCATATGGCAACACACCTGGCTCTAAGATTTTGTTTTTCTTTCTTTTTTTTTTAATTTTTCTTCCCAAGTTGTAAATTTAGCTGGGTAGGATCTTGCCCTGAGGTCACTACTCCCTGTCTTCCATTTCTTCCTCTGTTTATATCCTGGGACACAGAAATTAGCTCCATTCCACTTCCTGGTGCTCCTTTTCTCCTCAAATTGTACATTTTGTATTTTTTCCTTTCTCAGGCTGCTCCTTTTCATTCTAAAGCTTTCTAAGGATGAACACTAGTAATCACACAACAGAATCTATACTACATTGTTTTGAGATATTCTCTGCCAATGGAATCAATCCAATCTCTTCAATTTAGTCTCAGGCAGACTCTTTGGGCAAGGGCAAAAAGCAGCCACTTTCTTGACCAAAGTATCACAAGAATGATTTCTAGGCAATGTACTAAAATTCTTCTCCTTTAAAACTTCTTGAGCCAGGCCTCTACAGTTCAAATCATTCTTGGTACCATTGTCTCCCATGCTCCTGGCATTTAAAGCATTCCATTGCTTTCCTAACACAAAGCACCAAAGTCCAGATTCCTCCAAACAAAAACATAGTCAGTCTTATCACAGCAATACTGGAGTCTCTGGTTCCAACTTTCACTTTAGTTAGGGTTTCTATTGCTGTAAAGAGGCACCATGACCATGACAACACTTATAAAGGAAAACACTTAATTGGTTGGCTTGTACCTTCAGAAGTTTAATCCATTATTATCATGGAAGGACATGGTGGCATGCAGGTAGACCTGATGATGGAGAAGGAACTGAGAATGGAGAAAGAGATACATCTTGAGTTGTAGGTAATAGGAAGTGAACTGAGACACTGAGTAGTATCTTGGGCATAAGAGACCTCAAAGTCTGCTCCCACCACGACACACTTCTTCCAACAAGTACATACCTATTTCAATAAAGCCACACCTCTTAATAGTGCCACTCCCTATAAGCTTATAGGGGTTAATTACATTCAAACCACCACATTGGGTCTGTTACAGTAATACCCCACTACTCTGGTGCCAATTCTGTCTCAGTTAGGGTTACTATTGTCATGATGAAACACCATGACTGCAAGCAACTTGGGGAGGAAATGGTTTATTTCACTCACACCTCCACTGCCTTCTGGTTTTGTGGCTTTCTGACCCTTTTTATGCTTCTTGAATTATAGGTTACCTTCCCATGGTTAAGAGCATCTAAAATAGTGCTTTTCAACCTTCCTAATGGTGCCACCCTTTAATACAGTTTTTCATGTTGTGGTGATCCCCAACCATAAAATTATTTTCATTGCTACCTCATATCTGTATTTTTGCTGCTGTTATGAATTGTAATATAAATATCTGATACACAGATGGTTTTAGGTGACCCTGTAAAAGGATCGATTTGACCCCCCAAGAAGTCATAACCCCACAGGTTGAGAACCACTGATCTAAAACAAAGAAAGAGCCAATGGGTATCGAAGCTTTTTAAGAGTACATTGAGTTAGGAGATCACCACAAATGTTAGATGGAGCACTTTGTAGAATTCAGAACTACAAAAAGCAAGCACTGACTGATGTTTTGCCTTGTTTAGTTCCTGCCACTTTTAGCTACCTTCTCTCCTGGCCTCTTGAGTCTCAACATGAGACCCCACACATCAAATCTCAATCCATCTGTGTTGACATGTCAGATGCAACCTCTGCAAACCCAGTCCTCGAGTGCAGTAACCTAAGAGGCATCCATGTCATTGAATTTCGTGCTACTAATCAGCCCATTCATAAAATCAGTCCATTCATAAGAGCCTGGAAATTTCACTTTTCAGGTCAAGCTATCACCGGTGAGAAGGAAGTCTGTGGTTTCCGCCCAAGTCTTCTGACCTATCAGGACTGAATTCATGCAGCAGACAAACTCTGCTTGTGTGAACTGCACAAGTGACTTCCATGTATAATATTTGTTTTGGGCCTGCGGATACAGTGAGGGCTGGAAAGTGAAAGATCCAATAAATCATATTCTTGTGTTTTCCTGGCTCAGGTGCATCAGAGAGGCCTTTTTGCACTGCTGAGGTTTTTCCCATGTGACATAAGGCTCTCAGTGGGTAGGAAGGGATGTTGTGCTTTCGGTGATTCACACTTACGGGAAGGGGTGGGAGGCAGGAAGGATCATTTCCCGTCATTAGTGTGAGCCAAAGAAGTGGAGACCCAGGTTTACTTTGAAGTACTGAGCAGAGAAGACAGCCTCTGCCGTTGGTTACTGGCTTCTCTTCGTAAGAGGAAAGGCGGTGTCCTGCAGAAATGACTTCTCGGGGGTACAGCCTCTTCTCTGGGCAGGGTTACTGTATTAAACCCATGCAGTCTGTTTTATGAGTGTTCTAGTCTCACCTGTCAATAAGGCAGCTGTCACTTTCTTTGACCCTCTTCAGCATGAAGCAAGCCCTAATTCTGATATTCAGATCAGGAGGAGATGGCCAAGTGGCCTTCTTGTCCTCATCAATCATAAAACCTGCTATGTTAAGTTTATATTCTCTCTGTCTCTGTCTCTCTTTCTCTCTGTCTCTCTCTCTTCTTTCTTAGTTGGATTCAAAACCTAGAGAAGAATTCATTTATATTCCTTGGACTTCAGTATAAAACGATCATAAGGCTACCACTTGGCAGTAATTAGTAGACCAAAGTGTAAAATGAGCTGGGTGGCAGTGGTGGTGCATACCTTTAATCCTAGCACTTGAGAGGCAGAGGCAGGCGGATCTCCCTGAGTTTCAGGTCATCCTGGTCTACAGAAGGAATTCCAGGACAGCTAGGGCTACAAAGAGAAACCTCATCTCACCACCACCACCACCCAAAGTGCAAAATTAATGTCAGCCAGTGAGGTCCACCACCACCCAAAGTGCAAAATTAATGTCAGCCAGTGAGGTCTGGTACAGGAAATACAAGATTCAAACCCCAACCCAAGGTCCGCGCACTCCCTGAGCAGCAGGGAAGGACGACCACAAGTAGAGGATTCTTCTACAAATCACGCTTTATTGGAGCCTCTTGGTTGAAGGGAGAGCAGAAGCGAGGGGCCCCTAGCGCCAAGCAGCGGCTGCTTATATAGGGGGTAAGGGAACGAGTCGTGCCTGGATTGGCCGATGCGCGCCTGCCGATGCTCCTGGCCACGGGATTGGCCCTAAGCACATCATCGCCACTGCGCATGTGAGAGGCACAGTTCCACTGCATTGCCTAATATGGAATTGTTCACCAAGCGAGGATCCAGCACTGATTGAGCAGGCAGTTTGTGGCAGGTGTTGTAATGACTCATTACCTTCTAACTGGTATGCCTTTTTATTTGTTCCACTTTATAGATAAAGAAGACACAAAAGGCTAAATGGGTAAACTTTACCCAGATGCCAAATTTGTGCCTTTATTCATCAGTTAGTGACAGCATAAGGTATCTAGAATATGTATAATGTAACTATGAACACACTTATTAGGTCCTTCAAATAAGCAAGTATTTATGCATTCTGTGTGCCAATGATATTTATGTTTTTTTTTTTTTTTTTTTTTTGTGGTTTTTCGAGACAGGGTTTCTCTGTGACTTTGGAGCTTGTCCTGGAACTAGCTCTTGTAGACCAGGTCTCGAACTCACAGAGATCCACCTGCCTCTGCCTCCCAAGTGCTGGGATTAAAGGCGTGTGCCACCACCGCCTGGCTATGTTTTTATTTATTACATTTTTATTTATTATTTTCATGTGTATGAGTGTGTTTCCTGCATGCATGTCTGTTGTTTGAGACTGCTTGTTTGTTCCTGGCTGCACAGAACCAAAATAATCACACAGAAGCTGTACTAATTACATCACTGCTTGGCCTATTAGCTTATATTTCTAGCTCACTCTTATCTCTTAACCCATTTCTATTATTTTATATTTTACTACTAGGCTTGTGGCCTACTGGTAAGGTTCCAACTAATGGCTTATGTCTTTCTCCTCTGGTGGCTCCATGGCGTCTCCCTGACTCTGCCTTTTTTTCCCCAGCATTCAGTTTAGATTTCCCCGCCTAGTTCTGTTCTGCCCTGATATAGGTCCAAAGCAGTTTCTTTGGTAATTAACCAATAAAACAACACATAGACAGAAGGACTTCCCATACCATTTCCCCTTTTATGTTTAAATAAAAAGGAAGATTTTAACTTTAACATAGTAAAATTACATATAACAAAGCAGGTATCAAGCAAGAATGACAGTTACAATATTTATATCCACTTTATGTTTTATTATAACTAAGGAAAACTATAACTAGCTATTCTTCAACTCCACCAAAGACCCCAGAATGATATAATATTACCTAAGTAAAAAGAAAGTGCATTGTAAGCAACTTCAAAACTCTAGAATTGACAGAGACATCTTACTGCCTGGACAGTCACCCAAAGTTCTGTAATGTTATGGGCACCCATCTTTAGCCTACTAACCCTTAGTATCCAGCAGACTTTTCCAAAGAGCAGGATATTTCAAAGACAGTTCTGTCTATATTGGCAGTTCGTCAGTCACTTTCTTCTGTATGCTGCAGAATGTCTGGAAGATTCTTTCATGGATCTGGAATTCCAAAGGACTGTCTCACCTTTAGGCAAGTTCAGCAGTCATCTCTCTGTGGGTCCTGCATGTCCCGCTCACACAGCTTAGCATTAAGCAGTCCAGGCGAGAGCAGTTTCTTACCCAAATGGCTAGCAAACTCCATAATGAGCCTCTTTGATGCTTATCATCCTCTTGAAGTAGATTGGTGCTGCCAAGAGCAGATGTGTCTCATTGTCATGAAAAATCCTAAATTCTCAAAACATTTTAAATGTCATATTCCATAGATCTTTTAAAGTTTGAAGATTATCTATCTAGCTGAAATATAATTCTATATATCTAGAAAACCTAACTAATATGACTACAAGCTTGACTATTATAGATGATTATCTATTAACCTATATTTCTTAATTATACATTACATTTTAAAATGAGCTGCACAGCCGGGCGGTGGTGGCGCACGCCTTTAATCCCAGCACTCGGGAGGCAGAGGCAGGCGGATCTCTGTGAGTTCGAGACCAGCCTGGTCTACAAGAGCTAGTTCCAGGACAGGCTCCAAAACCACAGAGAAACCCTGTCTCGAAAAAAACAAAAAACAAAACAAAAAAAATAAAATAAAATAAAATAAAATGAGCTGCACAAACACAATACCTTAATCAAAAGCAGAAATACACATATAGCAAAATTAACCTTAAATCTGTATCAATAAACCAAGATCAATACCAGTGTAAATTTCTATAGAATATTCCCCTTTAAATATAAACAAACATTTATAAACAATCATTTTGGGAATTTTGGCATAGTTCTCTCCAAACTGCATCCTGCTTTTTGTTGAATGAAGTATTTTGGGGGTGTTCATGGTAACCTTTTCGGGGTCTTCATCCATCAAACCACATTAGTCTGCAATTAATCCACAGGTTTTTATCTTTTGTGGAAGAAAAAAAAAAGGACCTCTATTCTAAAATAACATATCCTTAGACCCATATTTTGAAGTCAAGGCACCTTTAAGATATATATGTTGGTTTAGCTTAGCAGTCCCCAGAATCAAATGTCTCTCTGCAGTCAAAAAACTCAAAGAAAACACAATAATATACATAATCCAGACTCTCTGTGTATATTCCATCTTCACATGGTTTATTTTTTCTTTACTCCTTTTAATCTATGACTCTGTACTCTGTCTCTTTAAGGCCTTTGTTTTATTTTTTAATGATTTACTTCTTTTTATAACTCTATATTCTTTTTCTTCTCTCTCCCAAGCCTACATACATTTATCCAGCACTGTGACCCATTTAGAGGTCATTTTTTAAAAATCTGAATCTATCTTTATTGTGTATTTGTAATTATTTTCTGACCAGAAATGCCATTTTGTTTGTTTGTTTTTTAATGTTAAGTGGGTGTGGCTAGGACCAAGGCTGCTTTGCTGCTTTGCCTTTTGGTTCTGCCCAGTCTAACACGGTGGAGGTCCATTCACGGCCTCTGAGACTGCCGGGAAGGACCCATGTTCACCACCTCAACTCTGGTAACCAGTTGGCCCATGCTGCCACCAAGTGCAGCACGCTGCTCACAAACTCCATTCAAGAACTCAGCCTTCTGAAAGAGCCTGAGTTCATGCTGACAGCACTGACAAGGAAGCTGCCATTTTGAAAACACATGTTTGTTTGTTTTTTTTCTGCTACCACAGAATCAGGAAATCTCTCTTAAGGGAGTTGTGGCATGCCACCAATAGTCAGCAAAATGCTGGCTACCAAGAAACCATGCTTAACTCTGTTCTTTTGTGTCTAGAATTTATTTCCAACCTTTCTCAGGTTTTATGTGAATTTAGTCAGCACATGTTGGGTGCCAATCTGTTGTTTGAGGCTGCTTGTTTGTTACTGGCTGCACAGAACTGAAGTAGTCACATAGAATGTGTATTAATTACAATACTGCTTGTCCTATTAGCTGATGCATATTTCTAGCTCATTCTTATCTCTTAACCCATTTCTATTATTTTATATTTAACCACGAGGTTTGTGGCCTACCAGCCTGTGTCTTTCTCCTCTCACAGCTCCATGGTATCTCCCTGGCTCTGCCTTCTTTCTCCCAGCATTCAGTTTAGTTTTCCCCACCTATCTCTGTTCTGCTATAGGTCCAAAGCAGTTTTTTATTCATTAACCAATAAAAGCAACACATAGACAGAAGGATTTCCTACACCACATGTCTATGTGTTACATGTATACTTGGTTCCTAAGAAACTATAATTATATAAGACCCTCCAATAATAGGAACCAGGGATTCTTAGCTACATATCTTATTTAAGAACTGGTATTAAGAACATACAGTCCTTTGTACTTTGAAAAATATAGGAGTGGCTTTGTTCTGGTTGATAACTTCATCAGTTTCACACAAATTAGAGAGAGTTATTTGAGAAAATTCTTCCATAAGACTTCCCTGGAGATGAGCCTGTGGAACATTTTCTTAATTAATGATTCATATGGGAGGCCCAGGCATTATAGGTGGTGACACAGCTGGGAAGGTAGTCCTAGGTGCTACAAGAAAGAAGGTTGAGCAGGTCAGAAGGAGCCATCCAATAAACAGCATTCCTCTGTGGTGTCTGCATCAGCTCCTGTCTTGAGTTCCTGTTCTGACTTCTCTCAGTGATGGACTATTACCTGGAAGTGTAAGTGAAATGACCACTTTCCTCCTCAAGCTGCTTTTGATTATGATGTTTTACCATAGCAATAGGAAACCTAAGGCAGGATTCAAAAACAAAAGGAGGGGCAAAATCCTATAAGAAACCAGGACTCACTCAACATGAAAATAATTGTGACAGTCAAAGTTTGAATATTTAAGCAGGAAAGGAAAGAACTAACGTTGGATTGTAATTCCACGTGCACATCTTACACATACATGTCCACATCAATAAAAATAAACCACTAAATGGGAAAGAAGAGGGATTTAAAGAAAAAAAAAACATAAGAATCCTAGGAGTGACCACTATCTTGGCTCCTAACAGCATAGATTGTTTTGACTATTTCTGTACTTTCTTTAAACAGAAGCAAATTGACCCATTCGTGAAGGAACTTAAGAAAGACTGACACTTTTTGGTACAAGGACAACACAACAGAAATCAGAGAATCTGAAGAAGGACCCTGACTGTTTATCATTGCTGGCAAATTTTATATGACTCTCTCCCTTAAAATGCCCATAAAACCCTGACTTTAGAATTTAACATCCCACCAAACCATTCTAATCTTCTTTTTATTTACATACCCAAAATTTGCAAAAGTGTAAGCTGAAAGTGGACCTGTGTTTTATGACTTAGACATTTTCAGATGTGTGTAGAAAGCTTTGTTGGTTTCAAACGCTCTGGGGTAACTTTTAAAGAAATAAAAATAAAAACAACAAAGAAAGTCATTTTGACATGAAAATAAGAGTATGTCTCCACCCAATGATTACTTTCCATTCATCACCAATTACTACTTCAGTGTTTGGGGTTACTCTCTTAGATAATTTTAAATATCCAATAGAATAATCAAAATTTATTAAGATGTGAAATTGCCTGTCACGAAAATTAATGAAACTGATATCAGAAACTGCTCTTTGGGGGATTGAAAAGGTTTTTGTTGTTGTTGTTGTTTGCTTGTTTATATTTTATTTTATTTTTTTGTGGGCACAGCTTGGAAACAATAGGGAGGATCCAGATTAAGGCAGTTAACAAGGAGAAGAGAAAATCAATATGGATAGGTCACTTCCAAAAAGGGATGAGGGAATACCAGATAATCAAGCTGACTTGATTATTCAATGAAGCTGTGGAAAATCCTGGCAAAATGTTTATGAAAGTTACTGTAGGAGGCCAATGCAATAAAAACACTATTGCCTAATTTTAGATATACAAACAAGGTATAAAATAAGATAAATATTATGCAATTAGTGATTTTTTCTCTTTCCAATAAAACCTCAATTTAACCATCTCCTTTTTTCACTATTTTGCATTCTACCTCCTGGCCCATATATACTATATTTTGTGCCCAGATTATAACAATAAAGGCTTTTAGTGGTAACAGCACTGCTCTGGAAGCTCATACCAGGAAATGGGGTTCTTCTTAGGTGTGAGGGGAATTCTGACTTAGCCAACAGGAAAGAGCATTAAGTTACTTTTCTTCTGGCTATGAGAAAGCACCCAACCAACAAATTCAGGAAAAACAAGGTTGATTTTGGCTTACAGCTCAAAGGTTCATTGCAGCAGAAAGTCATGGCACCTGGAATGTGGGGTGAGTGGTTGCACTGTAGTACAGTCAAGAACTAGAGAGATAAATGCAGTTAATCTAATCTAGAAGTTTTCAGGGATATGCCCAGACATTTGTAAAAATGGAGGTTTCTCTTCCACCTGCCAGTTCCTAAATAACCACTCTGAGGTTTAATATTAACAACAATCTGTTTGGCATTTATCTTGGTTTATTATGAACTAGCTCTTATTCGATATTTTACCACGAGGCTTGTAGCTTGTTACCTCACATCTTGCTTCCCTGGAAGCTGCTGATGTCTCCCAGACTCTGCCTTCTTTCTCCCTGTAACTCTGCTTGGGTTTCCTGCCTGACTCTATTCTACCTGGCTATTGACCAAATCAACTTCTTTATTAACCAATGACAATAAAACATATGCACAACAGACAGAAAGGCATCCCAAATCATCTCCCCTTTTCTGTCTAATTAAAAAGGAAAGTTCAAATTTTAACATTGTAAAATTACATGAAACAAATCAGGTATCAAGCAAGAATTACAGTTAATGATATTTAGTCTATTTGTGTTGGTAAAATTAAAGAAAATACACTATCATCTATCTTATCTCTGTGCGTCTAAAGTTTCATATCTAATTTGTCTTTCATCATAACTAAGGAAAACTATAACTATTTAGTCTTCAACTAGATGTCAATCAAAGTCCCAGAAGAATATGCTATTGCCTATGTAAACAGAAAGTGCATTGTAAGCAACTTCCAAAACTCTAGAAATGACAGCTACCTGGCTCCCTGGTATCTAGCAGATTTCTCAGTTAAGTAGTAAATCTCAAAGACTGTCCTGCCTATTTCAGCAAAATTCATCAGTTGCTTTCTTCTGTGTTCTGCAGAATGTCTGGTAGACTCTTCTATGAAGCAGGGATCCTGAAGGACCATCCTGCCTTCTTTCGACAAAGTTTAGTGACCATTTTTCTGTGGGCCCTGCATGTCCAGTTCATGAAACATATTGTCAAGCAGTTCAGACAAGAGCAGTTTTTTGCTCAAATGTCTAGGCTTGCCACATTGAAAGCAAACTCCAGAAGAAGGTTCTTCAGTGACCATCATTCTCTTGAAGTAATTGGTGCTGCCAGGAGCAGATGTGTCTCACTGTTGAGAAAAGTTTAAGTTCTTACAGCATATAAATGCCATATTCTGTAGGTTTATGAAGTGTTTGGAGATTACCTATCCTTGTGAAATAGACCCCTGCATATCTAGAAAAACTAACATGACTATAAGTTTAACTATTAATTTGTATTTTTAACCATACATTATATTTTTAGTGAGCTGCATAAACATAATATCTTAAACAAGAGTAGAAATATATATGTATATGGTATATAATATAAATATATATAGTATAATAAAATTTGTATCAGTAAACCAAAGCCCATACCATAAGGTATTTTGAGATTAAGAGTTGTTTTGGGATTAAGGTAGATTCAATAATCTACCTTTTAATCATTTCTATATCATATCTTCCTTTTATCTTTAGAAATCGGTTGATTATAAACATTAATTTTTTATAATCAGCCACTTTTAATTGAAAACAAACATTTATAAACAATAGTTTGGAAATTTCAGCGTAATTTTTTTACTACTTCCTGTTAATTGGGGGCATTGGTAATTTTATGAGGATATTGAGAAAATTTAGAATTATAGATAATAATGGCTGTAATAGTCTGTGAGGCTGCATTGTCTCAGCCAGTTGCCTTGAAGTTGTTATGGATGTTAGATCACCTGGATCATTGTTCCCATCAGAGACCTCTTAGGGTGTCTTACTCTATCAAACCATATTAGCCTAGAAGGAACTCACATATTATCTTCTGTGGAAAAAAAAAAAAAAGCAGAACCGTTTTTCCAAAGCAACATATCTTTAGACCCAAATTTCAAAGTCAAGATACTTTTATGTTGGTTTAACTTAGTAGCCTCCACAATCAAATGTCTTCCTGCAGTTAGATCATTAACAGTCACAAAATTAAAGAAAACACAATAATATATAGATTCTGTGTATTTTCCATTTTTACATGGCTTATTTCTTTAAAGAGACTTTTACTGTCTCTTTAAGGACTTTATTTTATTTTTTAAGACTATTTTTTCATAACTGACTATACTAATTTTCTTTTTTTAAAAAGCCCATGTGCATTTTAAAAACATATTGTGACCCATTTAGAGGTTTTTTTTTTTCCTGAATCTGTCTTTATTGTGTATCTGTGATCCTTTTTTGATCACTGCTTTAAACTTTTAAGTGGGCATGGTAAGGACCAGAGCAGGTGCTTTGACTTTGGTTCCATCCCACTTGACTTTCCAACATGGCAGAGGCATGTTTACCACTAACTCCGGGAGCCATGTTTACCACCCCAACTCTGGGAAGCAGTGGGTCCAAGCTGTCACCAAGTAACTTGCAGCATGCTGCCCACAAACCCCACTTATATGTTCTGTATCAGGACTCCTGATAGAGCCAGGACGTTATCTCTTAAAGGAGCTGAATATCTGCTCACCACCAGCAAACAAAGCCTATATGAAAAACCGGAGCCAGGACGTTATCTCTTAAAGGAGCTGAATATCTGCTCACCACCAGCAAACAAAGCCTATATGAAAAACCGTGGCTACCAAGAAGCTGTTTCTGATTCTTGTTTTGTATGTCTAGTATCCTTTTTTTTTTCTTAAAGCTTTTAAGGCTTTATGTGGATGTATGTGTTTTGCATTGGTACCTTTGTAACTGGAAGTTTCTCTCCTGACCACCAGTTCCCAACTAGCCACTCTGAGGTTTAATATTAATTGCAAACTGTTATGTTAGCTCAGGCTTTTTATTAACTAGCTCTTATAACTTAAATTAACACATTTCTATTATTTTATATTTTACCATGAGGCTTGTTACCTCACATCTTGCTTTCCTGACAGCTACTGGTGTTTTC
The DNA here is from genome assembly GCF_950005125.1 of Chionomys nivalis. Classification (NCBI taxonomy): domain Eukaryota; kingdom Metazoa; phylum Chordata; class Mammalia; order Rodentia; family Cricetidae; genus Chionomys; species Chionomys nivalis. The sequence continues at coordinate 51,951,786 of NC_080086.1, forward strand.
CAGATTCTGCCTTCTTTCTCCCTGTATCTCTGCTTGGGTTTCCTGCCTGGCTCTATTCTGCCAGGCTATTGGACAAATTAGTTTCTTTATTAAAACATATTCACAGAATACAGAGGAGCATCCCACATCAGATTTGTCTTCAAGATGATTCTAGTTCTTGTCCAATTGTCAAAATCAGCCATCATAGGAGGGTTTTGTATTTGGAGAAAGCACCATGCTATTTGCAAAGCAAGAATAAAACTCTGGTGTGAAGGGAGCAGTCAGGTATAGAACTGTTTCCAGGGAAATGGGACTTTTGCTTAGGACTGTTTCTTTCCATGTTTCTGCCTCAAAAGGGAAATGCATGTAGTGTAAGAAAGAAATTTTTGTGTCAGAGAACATAGCTCAAAACTTCTAAGAGAAATCAGTGGCCCTGTGGGGTTGGTTTTGTAAGATTACACTTATTTAATTAACCTGGTTATATATTATGAGGAAAGACAATAGTTAGTGCTTTGTTTTTCAGCTTTATGATGCACAATTTAATAAAACTTGTATATATGCATGGATACAACATGATACATACATACTGTGAAAGTATTTCCGGAACCAAAACAATTACAACATGCAGCACCTCAGAGTTACGGTCATCATTTGTCTATGTGTTTTAGGTACCTAAAACCTACCCTCTTAGCTGAGCTGGTGTTAGCCATCATCAGAACATGAGCTATCATCTTCACACTCACCGTTTGATCTCTATATCACATTCATCTTACAACTACATTTGTACATTAGACATCTCCATTTCCCCTATATGCCACTGCCAATCTTACTATCAATTCAAATGATAAGAGAGATCCTGGGAGATGACTGAAGAATGTCTTGGTTATATCTGGGAGGGCATTTCCAGAAAGGACTACCTAATGAGGTTACATCTGCTCAGAATGTAGCTAGGTATGTGGACAGACTGCAAGAGGAAAAGGGAAGAATTCAATGAGCATGAGGTTCATCCTCTCCATTTTTGTGCTGTCTCTCGTCTCTCCTGCCCCTTCTGGGTGGTTGTATGTTTCATCTTTAGAGGGCCTCAATAGAACTGAGAGGCAGAGGGAGGGTGATATCTCCACTGGCATTGAGTCACCCACCCTTACATACCCTCCAACGTCACTGCTTTTGGTGCCAGGCCTTTGGTCTCAGACTAAATGATACCACTAGCCACTTTCCTAGAGCTGCTCTCTCTCAATCTCCCTAGTTGTATGGGCTACATTTTATAGTTAAACTCCTAAATAAGCATATCTTTAACAATATGCTTATACATGTGTGTGTGACCTGTTGATTATCTTTCCCCAGAGAAACCCTGAGTGGCAGAACAAGGAGCCCTAGCACATGGCAGTCAGGTACTCTGAGCTTGTTCGCTGCCCCAAAGGAGTAATCAGAGATACTCTAGGTGACAATGTGTGCTTTATTAGACCCCTTCCAGGCTGTTTGCAGCACAAGAAATGAGCAGTCATTAGACAGCTCTTTCCTAGAATGCTATTATCTCCTTATTATAAAGAATGTCTTCAGTTGAGTGGAATGTCAGCTACCCTTTAATTTCTTCCTGCCTCTTGGCTCTCACCATCCTTCTGCTCCTTGGCTCCTATATTGAGCTTCCTGCTTTGTTCTTTCTGCTGCAGCAGGACTCAGAGATGCCCTGGTACTCATTGCTAGAAGGGTTGTAATTGTCACTGAATCTGAGCAGGTGCCACTGTATTCATGAGGTACTTGTCCCCACCACTGCTCTAGGTGTCTTCTCATTTCTCTAAGAGAAATGATCATAAATGAACCCCTTGTAGCCAGGAGGCTGTTGAAATTGAGGTCTCTAGCCTCTGAGAGGATACGGTCTAGAGAGAATGAGAGGAAAGAGAGACAGTGTCAAAATATGTACGCTGTACTAAACTCCCTAAGATAAAATTAGCCCACTTTCCCTCTTGGTTGTAATGGTCATAAACACAAATTTAAAAAAATCAAAGCAACCGAGAGAATGTAAGGGTGAAAACTGTTCAAGGGTTCTCTGCAGCATGAATAATAAAAACCCAGAGACAGATTTTGGGGTTCAAGCTCAAGGTCAGAAAAGCAAAGCCACTAGAGAGATCTTACCTCTATCAAGGCTTAGACAAAGGGATGATCCTGCAATGCTCTCCACCAACCTCAGACTCCACGCTCCACTGAGTTCCTGTCTCTTCCCCTTTCTATTCCTCTCTCTTTCCAACCATATCACTCCTGTCTCCATCTCCCTGTGCTGGGATTAAAAGCATGTGATTGTGTGAGCTCTGTTTCTCTTTTAGACAGATTCAATCTTGTGTAGCCCAGGGTGGCCTTGAACTCACAGAGATCTATTTGTCTCTATCTGCTTAGTCCTGGAATTAAAGGTGTATGCCACCACTCCCTGACCGCTTTGCCCTCTGATAATCAGGCAAGCTTTGATGTAGTATTGTTATCTGTCAATCTGTTTGTGTTGATTTCATTGGTTAATAAAGAAACTGTATTGACCCTTGATAGGACAGAAAATTAGGTAGGTGGAGTAAACAGAACAGAATGCTGGGAGGAAGTGAGGCAATTGCCATGCCTCTCCTCTCTGAGCCAGACGTGATGAAGCTCCAGCCCAAGATGGACGTAGGCTAGAATCTTCCTGGTAAGCCACCACCTCGTGGTGCTACACAGATTATTAGATATACGTTAATCAAGATGTGAGAGTTAGCCAAGAAGAGGCTAGATATAATGGCCCAAGCAGTGTTTAAAAGAATACAGTCTCTGTGTAATTATTTCGGGGCATAAGCTAGCCGGTGGCTGGGAGCTGGGCAGCAGGAACGCAGCCCACAGCTCCTACTACAAAGTTTTATTTATTAAAACACAAATAACATACCACTACAATCCCCACTGTTCATACATAGCATGTAACAGTTCAGTGAGTCACTATTGCATGACTTTATTATACACATGGTTTAAACACCATGCAGGAATGAGCTGAGCTGGCACACAGTGTGATGGCGGTGGTGTCTCCCAGCAGACACCACTCCTTCCAGCCTCCTTTCTCCCTAAAACTCAGCATGGACTGAGACTCCCAAAGGGACCACAAATGTTATAGTAACTGGCAATTCTCTTTACTTGGCATGCTATGTGGATTTGTGAACTGCTTCATTTCTGAACGTGTGCAACAGGTTTGAACAATTTTAAATAAGGTCCCATTAGACAGTAGACACTTGGTTAGAGGCAGAAAATGAAGATGATTAGCCTGGAGGTCTGTGTTCCTCACTGCACACTCAGACTAACAGGGGAGTCAAAGGCATTATTCAACCACATCATAACCATCAGGTGACAAATGCAAATTGAGTGTCACAGAGGACAGGTGCAAGGAACCATGGGTGCTTGTGGAAGAGCAGTTACCTAGTGGAGAGTGGAGTGCCCTCAGGCTACACGAAGACAGAGAAGGAGTATTCTAACTTCTCAGAAGCCTGTATATTGTGGACTGTTCTGCAAACAGGCTTACAGATAATCATTGAATCTAATTTCTTAATGCTCTGCATTTTTCCAGTGCTGAAAACAGTGCTATCATGAGCTATTTGTATTCTCCTAATTAACTAGATGGAGTATCCATTTCCTGTATCCGAACCTTGCCCAGGCTATTTTTCCATCCTTATCCTCTGCAGTTGATTGTATTCTCTTATCTCTGAGGTGAGACATACTAACAGGGCTGTGGGGATGGTTCAGTTGATAAAGTGCTTGCTTCATAAGCACTAGGACCTGAGTTTGATCCTCTAGAACCCACACATTAAACATCAGGTATGGAGTTGGGCTTGCTATGGAAGGGTCTGCAGTGGTGGAACAAGGCAGGTCTCTGGAGATCACTGGAGTCAGCCTAGCCTATTTGATGTGCTCCAGGTCATTGAGAGACTCTGCCTTAAAATATAAGGTGGATGGCTGCTGAGGACCAACACCTATTGGTTGTCTTCTTGCCTTCACACATATGCTTTCATATATATATATATATATATATATATATATATATATATATACACACACACACACACACACATATTGGTTGTCTTCTTGCCTTCACACATATGCTTTCATATATATATATATATATATATATATACACACACACACACACACACACATGTGGAAACACACACACACACAAATATCCAAAAAAGTACCACTTTTAAATCAAATGGTGGCCCACAGGGCAATACCCCCCTGCCCACAAAAGTGGGACACTAGGTACTTTAGGTGATTGTCTTATGTAGATACACACTTTTGGTTTATATATTTCACACAGAGTAATATGTTGTAGCATGAGGGTCTGCTTGTTGGGGTTTTGGTCCTGCCCAGTTCCCACAGCCGGTGAGTCCCAAAGAAAATCATACAGAGAAGTCCACATAAGTTATAAACTGATTGGCCCATTAGGTCAGGCTTCGTTTAGCTCTTATAATTTATATTAGCCCATTATTCTAGTATATGTTAGTCACATGGCTCAGTACCTTTTTCATCAGGGTAGGTCATATCCTGCTCATTCAGTGTCTGAGCAGGACTCCAGAGGAATGGGCTTCCTCCTTCCCAGAATTTTCCTGTTCTCATTGACCTGCCTCTACTTCCTGTCTGGTTGTCCCACCTGCCACCTGTCTGGCTACTGGCCAATCAGCATTGATTTTAAAACATAATTGAATATGTCAGTTAACAATAGGGATACCTTTGGAGAAATGCTTCTTCTGTGGTCTTCCTTCAAACATCAAAGAGTGTGTAGACACAGCTTACATAGTTGCCTTAGGGTTTCTACTGCTGTGAAGGGACAACACGACCATGACAACTCTTATAAAAGAAAACATTTAATTGGGGATGGCTTACAGTTTCAAAGGTTAAGTTTGTTATCATGATGGTGGGACATGGCAGCATACAGGCAGACATGGTACTGGAGAAGGAGTTGAAACTTTTATATCTTGTCTACAAGCTTGAATACTGAGTGCAGCTTGAACATATGTGGCACCTCATCAGAGAAGAGGCGCCTATCCCTGCTTCAGAACCCAGTTGAAATTGTGCCTCCTATTATTATTATTATTTAGAACACTGCTTGGCCCATTAGCTCTAACTTCTTATTGGCAAACTTTCCATCTTAATTTAACTCATTTCCTTTAATCTGTGTATCGCCAACGAGGTCGTGGCCTACCAGCAGTTTCAGGGCGTTTCCGGTGGTGGATACATGGCATCTCTCTGACTCTGCCTTCTTCCTTCCAGCATTCAGTTCCATCTTTATAAGTACTTTCCAAGGCCTGTAGTAATCTCCCCATATGTCCCTATGAAGCACACATCATCTTCCATGGGAACATCTCTGACTTCCCATCATGTACTTGACCTCATATTCTCACTTCCAGAAGGACAAGAACACCCTCCCCATTGCTACTTGATGAATTTGCTAGTTTACCAGAGTTTTTCCTGATTAAATTATGCTGGGAACTGAAAACCACATCTGAACATTATTTTATCCTGGGCCTTGCTGCTTCTAGGCAGGTACTAAAAGCTTCAAGAATTTTTGGTGGCTGAGTAGTGTCTTAGCTATTGTTCTGTTGCTGTGAAGAAACACCATGACCAATGGGAACTATAGAAGAAAGTGTTTACTAGAGCTTGCAGTTTCCAAGGGTGAGCTCATGACCATCATGGTGGGCAGACCATGCTGGGCCAGAGGCTGAGGGCTTATACCTGATCTACAAACATGATGCAGAGCTAACTGGGAATGGCTTGGACTTTTGAAACCTCAGAGTCCACTCCAGTGATCCACCTCCTCCTCTGAGACCACACCTCCCAATCTTTTCCAAACATTCCAACAACTAGACACCAAGTATTCAAAGATATGAGTCTATGGGGCTATTCTTGTTTAAACCACCTCATGTGATAAGCATGAATATTCATATTTATTGTCTTTTTCTCTCTGTCTTTCTTCCTGCTCAAGCACATTTAACAGATTAAAATAATCTCACTGAGGCTGGGTTCTATGAGTATAAACCAGGAAAGCAGAGCTTATCTCTGGCTACTTTTGAGAATTAAAACCATACTTAATTTTTTGCAACTTCCATTGGAGCATCCCTTTCACTCAGGGAAGTCATTTGATATATGTGATTTCAATTGCTATCTTAGAATTATCCCTTTGTTTAACCTGATTGAATATTCAAGGTTTGTTGGTGGACTTTTATGTCCCACAAATCAGTTCCCAAATAACCACACAGACTTATTACTAATTATAAATGCTCAACCAATAGTTTAGGCTTATCTCCAGCCAGCTCTTACAGCTTAAACTGACTCATTTCTACTAATCTATGTGCTTCCCTGAGACTTGTTTACTTCATCTATGAACTTCCCATGTTACTTCTCCCACAACTAGCTTATAACTCCAAAGACTCTGCCCTTCTTCCAAGCATTCTCTCTTGTCCTGAAAATCCTGTCTAGCCAATGGCCAGTCAGCTCTTTAACCAATCAGAGTAATAAATATTTACAGTAAACCAAAGGATTATTCCCCATTTTTATCTAATTAAAATAGAAAGTTTTAACTTTAGCATAGCAAAATTATATATAATAAAAATAGTTGTCAAGTAAGAATTACAGTTACACCATCCAGTCCACTTGTATTTGGCAAATTTGAGAAAATATTTATATTATTATCATGCTATCTTTATGAGTCTAAAGTTTTACACCTAATTTAATTTTTAACCATAATTAAGGAAAACCGTAAGTCTAACTATTTAGTCTTTAACTCCATCAAAGATCCCAAAAGGGTTTAATATTACCTAATGACAGGCACATCTGCCTGCCTGAGCAATCATCCAAAGTTTTTTTGTAATGTTGGGGCAGCTGACTTTGGCCTACAGGCCTACTACATCTGACAGACTTTTTGAGAAGCATGGATATTTGAATAACTATCTTTCCTTGTCTTGGCAAAGTTTGACAGTCACTTTATTTTGCATCTGTGGGTCCAGTTTGGACTGTATACTGTCAGCAATTGAGGCAAAGGCAATTTTTTCCCCAAATGGCTAGTTTTTATCATAAAAAATCTCCATATAGAGGTTCTTTCATGCCCATCATTTTCTTTGAAGTAAATTGGTGCTGTCAGAAGCAGATGTGTCACTGTCATGAAAAATCTTATTAAATGGTGTTTTCTGTAGGTCTTCAAAGTGTTTGAAGACCATCTATCAAAATATGTTTAATTTTGAAAATGTATCTAATATGATTACAACTTTGATTATTATAGATGACCATTAACATGTATTTTAAAATTATACATTTTTTTTTTTGGTTTTTTGAGACAGGGTTTCTCTGTGGCTTTGGAGCCTGTCCTGGAACTAGCTCTGTAGACCAGGCTGGTCTCGAACTCACAGAGATCCTCCTGCCTCTGCCTCCCGAGTGCTGGGATTAAAGGCGTGCGCCACCATCACCCGGCTATACATTACATTTTTAAATGAGTTGTATACGAACAATAAATACCCTCAACAAGAGTAGAAACATACATATAGTATAACAAAAGTTGCTTTACACTTGCATCAATAAACCAAAATTTATACCAATGTAAAATAACAAATTTTAACCAACCCCCCTAAACAATAACAAAAATTTATAATTCATTGAATAACCAAAAGCCACCCATAACCCATCTCTTATGAATGAGGGCATTGTTCTCTAGACTACTTTCTGTTATCTGTGTGTACAGGTATCTTTGGGGAAACTTTGAGAAAATCAGCATAATTGTTAGATCTTGGGTGGAATAGTTTGTGAGGCTGGATCCTCTCAGCCAGCAACCTTGAAGCTGTTTTAGGTAGAGAATTCTGAAGAGACTGTAATAGGGCATTTTGAGATGTTGGATCACCTGGGCAATTCATTTTTATTGGTCTCTGGTCCCCTTGCTCTGAAAACACATAAACTTTTTAATGTAACATAAGCATCAGCATTAATACGAGCATAGACTGTGTATTATACACAAGTTAGCCAAAGAGGTTTTTTTGTTGTTGTTTTATGTTTGAGTAGATAAAATATATGATACATGGTTTTTAGTTTTTCTAGGTTTATTTCTTTATGTCTGCAGTCAAGATTTTCAGAGGGTCTTCCCTAATTAAATCTGATTCTTATAAACCTGGAATCAATTCATAGTCTCTCATTTCCTATGGAAATAAAAGGAAGATCTCTTCCCCAAAGTTACATTTTTTTTGACTTTTTTTTTAAAGTTAATATAGCCCTCAAGTATCTAAGTTGATTCAGTTCACAATCCCATGTCTGTCAGCAGCTGTCACTTGTTCATCAGCATTCAAAAATTAAAAATCATCACAACATCATAAAGGATCCAGATTCTGTATATTTTCCATCTTATGTTGCCTTTTCTTTTTATAACCTTAATTCCCTCTTTAAAGATTTACTATTATTTTAAAATTATTTATTTCTATGGCTGCCTATACTCATACTCATTCTCCTTTCTTTCCCAAGCCTTTGTATACTTTTAAACACACTGAAACACATTTAGAGTATTTTTTCCCAATCTGGATCTGTCTTTCTGAATATCTCTATCCTTTTCTAACTGCATGAGCCTTTAACCTGTTCAGCAGTGTGGCTAGGACTTACACTTTGGCTTTGACAGCTGGTTGTGCCCTACTCCTTGCTTGGTATAAGACAAGTTCTTTGCTCCACAGGCCTGGCCAAGAGCCAGGTTTATTAACTAGGAACTACATTCAGTCCCCCAGCTCTGGGATGCCAGTGCCCATGCTACGACAGGCATTATAACTTAGTTTTTGTTTTTTTTTTTTTTAAATTTTCTCAGGCCCTATATATAACTTTGGGCCCCAAATTGGGCACCATTTGTAGGCAGACTTTTCTGTACAGTTAGCCAAATAACTACACAGAGACTTATTATTAATTATAAATGTTCAGCCAATAGCTTGGGTTTATCTCCAACTAGTTCTTACAACTTAAATTAACTAATTTCTACTAACCTATGTGCTCCCCCAAGGCTCGCTTACCTCATCTATGAACTTCCCATGTTGCTTCTTACGTGATACAACCTAACTCAATTCTTTACTGGCTGGGAACCTTGACTGCATTTCACAACTTCTATACACCTGTTTCCTTAGATGAAGAAAATGAAAATTAAAAGCCACCCAGTCCCCAGAACTGTTGAGAGAATCCCATCAAAAGACTCACATACCACACGAGGTCCAATTTCAAGCATCTCATAAACTTTCAGAAATATTGGCTACTATTATTTTATAAGCACTAACTTCAGGCACCTTCTTTAAAGAAGAAAGGAACAAATCTTTCTGACTTTGAAGGCCATATTCCCTCTGAAGAAACAATTTTTATCTGACTTTATAGGGTGGAAATAATAACTATTATATAAATAAAGAGGTGGTTGTGTTCCTATAATGGTTTACTCACACAAATAAGATGCAGATTAAATTTGACCTGAGGGTCTGTGGTGATTTGAATAAGAACGCCTCCCATAAGGCTCATATATTTGAGTGTTTAGTCACCAGGGAGTAGAACTGTTTGAAAGGCTTAGAAGGTATGGTCTTTCGGAGGAAGTGTCTCACTGGAGGTGGGCTTTAAGGTTTTAAAAGCCCATGTCAGGCCCAGTCTCTCTTTCTCTGCCTGTGGATCAGGGTGTAAAGCTCTCAGCTACTGCCCTAGCCCCAGTCCTGTCTGTATGCTGCCATGTTCCCACCATGATGGTCATGAATTAACCCTCTGAAACTGTAAAGAAGCTCCCAATTAAAAACTTTCCTTTTAAGCATTGCTTTTGTCATGATGCCATAGAACAGCAGCTTAGAAAGAGTTACAGGGTGTTGACCTTTGCTCTAATTTAAACAACAAGGGTTCCTCATAGCCTACAAGAGAGATGCTCCAAGGTACCAAGTGGATACCTACAGGCACGAGTGCTACGGAACACTAGCCATACACTTTTTAAATAATGCACTCCTCTGATTAAAGTTGAACCTGTAAGCTAGGCACTGTGAGAGGCGAGTAACAACTGACACCATGTAAGAGCGACTGGAATGTGATGCCATGAGTATCAAAAAATGAAACAAAAACCAAAAAACAACAACAACAAAAAACCCCAAAAAACTTAGTGTGCTGTGTTCACCTTACTGGGAATGAAGTGCAATACATGTCTATCTCTACCAATTAGTGATGGGAAGTTACCTTGTTGGCTCTGTGAGGCAACGTTAGGTTGTGGCTCTGATTTACCACTATTCAGTAGGGTGGTTTGAATGGTACGGAACTGCACACTTCATGCCTTTTGAAGAAAGAATTTTGAATGTTTCACCTGGAGGAAATAATCCATGTTTTGGAGGGTGGATATTTTCATCCCAATGTAAATATTACATAATATATGCATGTATTAAAACATCACACATTAACAATTCTTTTATCCCACACAACATATAATTTTTAAAATGTTTTTATATATCTGAAAAAATTGAGCTCTGTTTCAGTTAGAAAAAAGAATGGTTAATTAAATAAAATTTCTTCAATACTGCCCATGGTCTATTTGATAGTGGAGGCAGCTACCAAGTTATATGGGACAGGTAGCATATACAATGTGGTTGGCATGTAATTTTAGATTTATGAAACAGAATTTTCCATTTAATACCTTTGGACCACCAATGACCATGTGATGGTTAATCTTGACTGTCAATTAGATGGGATTTATAATCACTATGAAAACAGGCCTCTGGGCCTGTTTAGGTTAGGTTAAGTGAATTGTGTAGACTCACCACAAATGTAGGGTGTCACATTCTGTGGACTGAGTTTCTTGACTGAATGGAAAAGGAGAAATGGAGCTGAGTAGAGCATCGACTCTTCTCTGCTTCTTGACTGCAGATACAATATAACCAGCTGCTCAAGCTCCTGATGCTATGATGGACCAGATCTTCCACTGTGAACCCAAACAAACCCTTTCTTCCTTGGCTTTATCTTGTCAAGAACTTAGTCATACCAATAAGAAAGCAATACAGAAATTATAGGGAGCAAACTCACAGGGAAGGGAGGTCTGTTTTGTGGAGGATGTTGCATCCTGGGGATAGGAAACAGATGAAGGGAGGGTTTACATGCATGGGATGGAACTATCTCTCACCTATACTGTGAACAAAATTATGTAGAATAATATGCTCCTGAATCCAGATGTTAATGGCAGGCTTTCAAAGTGCAAATCCCAAGACTGCAGGGCTTTGTGTCTTCGTGACCCCCATTAATGGGTGTAATCTTGTCATGGCTATTTAGAGACACACTGTGGCAGGCTGACAGAGGAAAATGGTGAATAGGATCCACCTCCTGTATTGCTCAAGCTTCTCCTTCCAGACTCTATTAGATAAAAAGTTTTGTTCCTGCTTGTGGGGATATACATGGCATGAGGCACATCGGGGACCCAGAGGTGGCCACTGGGAGTGCTGTAGATCTTTCTTTGTCCTTGATCTATATTCACCCGGGAAGTTGAACTGTGATTTGTCTGAGCCAACGAGGCCTCAAAGGGAACCTCCATGTGGGCAAATGCACATCAGTCATGGGAATGAAGCACTGGCCTTGCAAATTCCTCATCTGAAATGAAGGACATAACATTTCATCATGTATCCATGGTCCCAGGGAAAGTTGGTTACACTTTTGACAATGTGTTTTACATTCTACACCCTGTCAATGATCTAAGCCCTCTTTCCAACCCTTCCAGAGGATCTTGCCTGGCTGTTAAAACAAACATTCAGAACTCTGTGTATTTGCTGTCTCCTGCATCTATTTCTACTCTAGTATTTGGGAAGAGGAAGTAGAAACCAAGAAGCTCATTGCCTTTTTGAATTTTGGGTTTTAAATAAATGTGTACTTGATGTTCAGATTGATTAAGTAGTATTACATTTTGCAGCTGAGGATTTTTTCAGTCAAGGCCAAATTGCCATCCGAGAAAGGCATGATCCCGTTCTTAGTCCTGCAATTTGAATGGGAGATCCAACCGCTAACAATGAGGACACTTGGATGACGGAGTAGAAAGGGAACTTTTCTCTCTATCTGAGGCTGCTGGAGATCGGGGGAATCATTTGGAACCTTCTCTGTGTTGTAAAAAATGGAGAATAATCCACATCTGAGTCTAAACAAAATTTCTTTTCATTCAATTTACAAGAATTAAATTTTCAAAAATGTATTTTTAAACCTCTTAAATCAAAATAATTCTTTGCTGCTCAACTAGGCTCTTCCAGTGAAGACAAAATTGACATTAACCCAAGCACAAATAGCTGGCTTTATGATTTTAATGGAGCAAACAAAACTGATTTATTAATAAAACGTATTGTTGAAAGAGAATCTTTGTGGAATCTTGGGCTGTGCAGTCCATCCATTTTTATTGGCCTCACTTTGTTATGGTTTCAGAGCTATTTATAATGTTATCCCACTGAAAATCACTTTCCATTCTGTCATTTGTCTTCCATCTCCAGAAAGCTTCCCATCCAAATTAGAAAAAAAAAAGTTATCCTTTCTTCTACACCTCCTTAAAGTCGATTGGAAGTGGCACCTCCCGGGAATGGATCCATTTCTCATCCATGCTCCCAGCAGGGGAAGAAAATCAAGCTTGTGCGCTTCAGTTGGTTCTAGGAGGCAAACCCTCAGCTGCTATCATTTCTTGTTCCATACTCGGAAACTATCTGCTTTCACATTCCTTCCTTTCAGTAAAAAATGATATAGAAGGAGAGTCTTCCTTACAGGTCTGTCCTGGGCAGCTGCATCAGGCCCCGTGCGGAAGAGTCTCACTACTGGCGTAAGACTCTGCAGTTACTGTCATCAAATGCTCAGTCATTTTGGAAAGAAGGGGATTCATGTTTCCATGGCACATTGGGTCTTGGGCATTCTGTAGCCAGGCCTGGTAAGAGTCATCATGTATGCTCTCACACTGGATTCTTTTTCTCTGCATCATTTATTTGTGGAATGAGAGAGACACCGGAGTGAGCTGTGAGCAGGGTTTATGCCTGCCATCATGTGCGCATGCCATCTCTAAACAACCCTGGGGGTACTATGCCTGTTACCGTTTTCAATGTAGAAAATGGAGGATTAGAGAAAGGTAACATGTGCTAGGTCACAGAGCTACAGGGGTGAAGATGTCTTTTAAAATGAGCCCTTTTTTCCCCCAAAGATTAATATAGAATCCAACAGTTCCATGTCAGTTTGCTCTTTAAAACCAACAGCTTAAAGCGTCTGAATTCACACAGCTCAGTGATAGGCTTCAGATATGACAGGAGCGTAGCAGTGATGGATCTAGGAAACAGAAGTGATTGAGGTGCTGGTTAGATACCCCATTTCTACCTCATTCACACTTAAGGTTACTTTCAAGCTGCAATACTGTATTAATTCATTTTCTGTTGATATAATAAAGTCCCCGAAGCTGAGAAAATTCTAAAGATAAGGGGTTTATTTAGGTTACAGTTTAGAGGCTGAAGGTAGCCTCCTTCATGTCGGTCTCTCCTGTCAGTCTTCCTGGCTGCACTGTAACATGGCAGGAACAGCTGAGTATGGAGGAAACTGGTACCATGCAAGGATGGGAAGCCAGAGACTGGAGACGGATCTGGTTTGTCTCTTCTGTACAGACCCCTTTCAAAAGGACTAACCAGTGTTCTACCAGACAATGCTGTCCCAATGCCTTAATGATCTTCCAGGCCCTGCCTTTTAAAGATATAACCCCCTTGGGAACATCATGCTGAGGACCATGATCTTTGGGGGAGGAGCATGGCACAGACTAAATCCAGGCCATAGAACTATTGACTCCTATAGTTTCATGAAAATCTTTGATCCTGCCCAGAAATCATCACATTCTGTATATACAATATTCTAGAAAGGCCATAAAACAGTATATATATTATATACACATAATATCATATATAAACATATCACATACATAAAACTTATAAAATATAATATATATATAATGTGCATACATATAATATGCATGTGCACATATATCATATATATTAAGTATACATATACTAGGTGGTGGTCCTTTAATCCCAGCTGATAATCACTTTTACTAAATGAGTAGTGGTTAAGAAATAAATATCTTTCTGTGTCTGGATCACCTCACTCATAATGATTTTTTTCCTAGTTGCATCATTTGCCTGCAAATTTCATGAGGTCATCGTTTTTTTGTTTGTTTGTTTGTTTTTTCAGCTGAGAAGTACTCTGTTGGGTAAATGTGCCACATTTTCCTTATCCATTCTTCAGTTGAGGGGCATCTAGGTTGCTTACAGGTTCTGGCTATTATGAATAATGCTACTATAAACATAGTTGAACAAATGCCTGTGTAGTATGATTGAGCATCTTTTGGATCTCTGTCTAATTGGTATAGGTGGATTTTAAGGTAGATTAATTCCCAATTTTCTAAGAAACCGCCATACCGATTTCTGAAGTGGTTGTACAAGTTTGCACTCCCACCAGGACTGGAAGAGTGTTCCCCTTACTTCACATCCTCTTCAACATCAGCTATCATCAGTGTTTTTTATCTTAGCCATTCTGACAGGTGTAAGATGGTATCTCAGAGTCATTTTGATTTGCATTTATCTGATGACTAATGATATTGTCCAATTCTTTAGTGTCTTTTGGCCAATTGAAATTCTTCTGTTGAGAACTCTCTGCCTAGATCTGTTCCTCATTTTGTAACTGGATTATTTGGTATTTTGATGTTTAGTTTCTTGAGTGTAGGAGGTCCTTCTGTATTTGTGTTGCTTTCATTGGTTATCAAAGAAACTGCCTTGGCCTTTTGATAGGGCAGAAATTGGGTAGGTGGAGTAGACAGAACTGAGTTCTGGGAAGAAGGACAGACAGGCAGATGCCATGAAGCTCCTGTCTGAGACTGACGCTGGTTAGAATCTTTCCTAGTAAGCCACAACTTACTAGGTGTTACACGGATTGGTAGAAACGGATTAGATCAGGATGTGATAGTTGGCCAAGAAGAGACTAGATATAATGGGACAGGCAGTAATTTAATTAATACAATTTCTGTGTGATTATTTCAAGTATAAGATAGTTGGGCAGCAGGACACAGCCCACCGCTCTCCCTACTACATTGAGTTCTTTATATATTTTGAAAATCAGTCTTCTATCAAATGTGGGATTGGTGAGGTGTCTTATTGACAATGCCCATTTCCTTATAGAAACTTTTCAGCTTCAGGAGGTCCATGTATTAATTGTCAATCTCAGTGTCTGTGCTACTGGTGTTATATTTAGGAAGTAGTCTCCTGTGCCAATGAGTTTAAGGCTGCTTCCCACTTTCTCTTCTATCAGGTTTAGTGTAACTGGATTTATGTTGAGGTCTTTGATCCACTTGGTCTTGAGTTTTGCGAAGGGTGATAGATATGGATCTGTTTGCATTCTTCTTAGTCTTTTATTAAGGCTTCTAACAGTGAGAGCAGGACCCCTTCCTGGTGCTTAGCTGACTTTTGGTAATTTTCCCCATGATGGATTACCTGGCCTCGCCTAGACCATGTAAGGGGAAGAATTTGGTCCTGCCTCAACTTGATGTGCCATGCTTTGTGCAAACCCATGGGAGGCCTGCCCCTTTCTTAAGGGAGATGGAGGAGGAGTGAATGGGGAGGGGCTAGATGGGAAAGGAAAGGGGATGGGAGAAGAAGTGGGAGGGGAAACTGGTTGGTTTGCAAAATAAATGAAAAAAAGTTATTTAAATTAAAAAAGACATAAATGGCTAGATTTGTATAATGAAAGCAACTTTTCCAAAATGCATGTGGAAGACTAACTAGCTAAAATTCTCATTCCCTTATCCTGTGTCTCCCTCATACACACAGGAACTCAAGCAGGGCAGGCACCTGGGGACAGGAGCTGATGCAGAGGCCATGGAGGGATGCTGCTTACCAGTTTGCTCCTCATATCTTGCTCAGATTGCTTTCTTATACCAATAAGGGACCATTTGCCCAGAGATAGCACCACCCATAATGGGCTGGCTATTCCTCTAATAAGAAAAAAATGCCTACAAACTTGCCCACAGGCTAGCCTGACGAGGGAATTTTCTCAATTGAGGTTTTCCTCTTCTCAGATGGCTCTAGCATTTTCTCAAGTAGCAAAAAACCTAGCCAAGACAAGGTGACCATCTTCAATCTGAAAATCCAAAATCAAAAGGCCTTTTAAATTTGAAACATGTCTCTTTCCAAGCATTGCAGATAGAGGATATTTAACCTGCACAGAATTTGCTAGTTTGTGAGAGAAGGTACCCTCATGACCTATAAATATAGGAGCCTAAACCAGTGGTTCAAACCTTCCTAATACTGCTACCTTTTAATATAGTTCCTTATATTGTGGTGACCTTCCAACCATAAAGTTATTTTTATTGCTACTTCATACCTATAATTTTGCTACTACATGTTACTATCTGATGTTACTAACATTACATGCTACGGTAATGTTACTATCTGATATGTAGATGGTTTGGGGTAACCCCTGTGAAAGAGTCATTCAATTGCCCAAAGGGATCACAGCCTACAGGTTGAGAGCCACTCTCCTAAACAATCATGAGTCTCAGGTTTTACAGGGCCTGGTAGGATCATCGTAGGTAAGCACTTAGTCTCTTGAGTGAGAGGCCTGCTCTCACCAACCAAAAGCAAAATCACTGACATCAGTGGATGGACCCAGACTCCCAAGGATCACCTAAGATAGGATACCTCCTCCAGACTACCTCAACTGCATGAGTGGATCCTCAGCAATGAAAATTGCCGGTAGCATTTGGGAAGAGTTAAAAACAACATTTTGGATCTCCCAGCAGAGCCCTATCGAGCAGAGAGATTCTATTCTCAAAAGAAAGATGGAAAGAACCACAAGGTGCGTCTGACTTTGATGGAACTAAGGTGGGTGAGTGTCTGCGTGTGTATTGTGTGGGGCCTTTACACTCTTTATACAGGTTACATGATTGGGCTGTCAGCTTTGAGAATAAAGGGTGTGTGGTGTGTGTGTGTGTGTGTGCACGCGTACTCCTTCCCTTTCCTTTTATAAGTGCACTGCTGGCAGCCATCCAGGGGACAAGTGGTGGATGGACACCAGCTGCCTTGGTTCCTCATTAGAGCCTCCACATGTTGGATGTCTATAAGGTTGAACTTGGCAGAGCATGGGTGATGGCCTTCGATTGCCTGTATAGATCTGGGACCTTTCTAGAGACTCTCTGATAACAGTGGGTTGCGTTTTCTATGTCATAAACTTTCCCCAGAAAACCTGCCCTAAACAAGTAAACATCAACAGTGTGACCACATCCCCCAGATTTTGGATTCTGAAGGCTTGCTCCCTCAAACCATTTTTTATATTAATGACTTTTAATTGGTTTTAAATTTTCATTTCACTTACAAAGTAACGGATTTCCTTGTGGCATTGCCGTATGTGCTTAGTTTCGGTGGATTCTTTCCCATTCTGTACTCCTTCATCCCCGTGCCCCCCCCATTCACCTTTCACCTTCACATCACACATTGATATGCACCACCCCATATACTCAAATGCAATAATATTTGAGGATGAGGCCTGCAAGAAGCTATTGGCTCATGAGTTCTCTGCTTGCATGAGTCAGTTAGTACAGTCATAGATTACAGATCTTCTCCCTAACATGCTTGTTCTGACTTACTATGGGATGCCCTCCACCATGTTGGAAATACCTAAAGAGCTTTCACTAAAACCCAGCAGTTACCCTCCAACCTCAGAGCCTTTAAACCTGTACACTAAACAAATCTATATTCTCTATAAGCCAGTCAGTCTCAGACATCCTGTGATAGCCCATTTTATTAAACAGACTCAGATCCTAAAGCGACAGACCATTGTAGTAGAGCATGTGTCTGAGTCTGGATATCTGTCACTTCCATCTGTTAGGTCTATGGCTAGTAAGTATCTTGGAATCTCAGTCTTGCCCATCTAAAACATGAAGATGATAACATTAACCTAACTGAGCTCTTGCGTAACTCACACGCATTGCATTTGACACATTCTGTACACTCAAGAAAACCCAGCAGGGCCTCTCTTAGCATTTCTGGGGGGCGGCTATGAAGCACACAGTGCTCACACCATTCTAAAGCTGTGCACAGTTCTCTGGAGGCAGAAGTCTGCAGATGTAACACTGAAAAAACCATGAGCTTGGATCACAGGAACATTTTTTTTGCAGATTCCAGTTTCAGTAAATAAACTATAAATATATTTTTAGTATATGCCATACAATAATTGGGACAGGCTTGTATGGAAAAGCATTTGTTATTTATCTAAAATTTTGTTTTAACAAGGCATCTTGTATTTTGTCTGGCAATGCTACCCATGGACCATGCAAACTTCAGTACAGTTATATAATATTTCCAATTCTAACACTCGTAAAGATAATGTGAACAGCAATTGCAAAATAATCCTTATGTACCACACAGTTATGAGATAATTTTATCTGTGAGCAATTTTTGCTATCCTTGTTCTGCAGACAACAATATAGAGAGAAAGCGATGAACTGACTCTTGTTCGGTTCACACAGTTGATACATTTAAACATGGTACAAAGTCAGCCTGATTCCAGGAGGTCTCATTGGACCATACTGTTTTTTTTCTTTTTTCTCTTTCTTTCTCCTTCCTTCCTTCCTTCCTTCCTTCCTTCCTTCCTTCCTTCCTTCCTTCCTTCTCTCTCTCTCTCTCTTTCTATCTTTCTTTCTTTCTTTCTTTCTTTCTTTCTTTCTTTCTTTCTTTCTTTCTTTTTTTCCTTTAGTTTTTTGAGACAGGATTTCTCTGTAGCTTTGGAGCCTGTCTTGGAACTAGCTCTTGTAGACCAGGCTGGCCTTGAACTCACAGAGATCTGCCTGCCACTGCCTCCTGAGTGCCGAGATTAAAGGCATGCATCACCACTGCCCGGCTACCCATTTAACTTGCCTGAGGTTTCCGTGTAGCTCAATCTTATAGAAGAAAATTTGAAAAAAAAAAAAAAAACCAGTTCAAGTGCCAAAGGAGAAACTCTTTCAAATCTCGCATGAAAGAGAGCCCACATATTTGAGCAACACTTATCAAAATTCTCTTCCCTTTCCTGCCATTTCAACCCTACCCAACAATTTCTCAGATATTTTCTCAATAAAATCTGGAGAAAACAAGAAGAAAAAAAGTCTCCTCATTCCCTAGCCTATGCCTTATTTTTCCTCCCCTTCCCTTTCTTAGGCTTTGGTATGTAAGTTAACTTGGCCTCTTTCTCTCTGAAGAGTCTCTATTATTTAGAAGAAAGGAAGAGAAGTTGGCTTGGAAATTTTGAAATCCTCATTGGCAGTTGTGTGTGTGGGGAAGGGGGTCACTAGCATTAATGCGTCATTCTCTTGTTAATAACAACACTTTTCTCCTTCACCCTACACACAACCTAAATGTTAATTGACTTCTGCCCTCCCTAGCAGGTACCCATTGCCCAACCCCTCTTAGGTTTCTTGCATGTTTCCCCATCAGGATTTTGTTCCGGGTTTGATAGCTACTGAAAGTTCGTGGAAGCAGATGAGGAAATAAAATCTGTGGGTATTGCCTCTGATTGCTGGGTTAGCTGATGAGAAAGAAAAGACAGTCCTGAGAGTATGAGGACGTAGGTCTCAAGATGATGTCTTCCTCATAGAAACAGCACGAGAATCCAGGACCAGAGCAGCCCTATGCAGCATTTGCAGGTTTGGGTGCACTGACTGCCACTGACTCCAGTCGCTGGTGGGTATGAGCAGAGTGAAAAGACAAATATCTGAGGAATTTATTTGTAGTCAGTTTGCCAATACCAACTTTCCCAAAACAAGGAAGCCACATGAAGTATGCATTTGGAGTTTGCCTGTGTCTCTAGAGTTCGCCAGTGACATGCGTTCTTAGTCTCCCCTGACCTTAACCCTCCCACAAAAGGCAGTTCAGCTCCTGACTGTAGCATCTGTAGTTGCATTTCCTTTTTGAGTGAGAACTAGAGCAAACACCTTTTGTCAAGGAGGAGCAGAGATGAGCTCTTCTGTCAATTGGGTCATTTGAAAGCTGTGTGTGTATATCTTTGCAGCATTTCATGAGTTCTGCTGTGACTAACACACACCTGTCTTCTGATGGAAGGCCAGCAGAGTGATCAAATCCCCTTGGTTCATAAGAAATAGCAGATCCTTTCTTTGCTACACAGGGAATAATTCCATTCATCCTCCCCTCGCTTGGCTCTTACCATTTTGCAGTTGAGGAAATGGTAGCTCAGAAATACTTTTTAAAAAACCAAACAAAAATATTTATTTACAAAGCATGATTTTTTGTAGAATATTATTTTAAGATATGTTAGATTTGTTTATGCTGTGGAATATTTGTTTAATTATGTAAAGATGTGTTGCATTCCTTTATGTTGCATTTGTTTAACTCTGTGAAGCTGTGTTTCTTTGCCTGTCTAAAATACCTGATGGTCTAATAAAGAGCTGAATGGCCAACAGTGAGGCAGGGGAAAGGATAGGCAGGGTTGACAGGCAGAAAGAATAAATAGGAGGAGAAATTTGGGAAGAAAGGATGGAGGAACAAAGAAAAAAAGGACACTAGGGGCCAGTCAGTCAGCTAATCAACAAGTCATTTAATAAGAAGTAAAGAAAGGTATATAGAATAGAGAAAGACAAAAGCCCAGAGGCAAAAGGTGATGGATAATTGTTAAGTAAAAGCTGGCTAGAAATAGGCCAGGCTTTTCTTTTTCTTGTTTTTCTTTCTTTTCTTTTTGTGGCACATGATTTTAATATCACTCAGGAGCCAGAGATAGATGGGTCTGAGAGTTCAAAGCCAGCCTGGTTTACACAGTGAGTTCCAGGACGATCAAGGCTATACAGGTTGTCGCAAAACAAAAACAAACAAAACAAACAAACAGCAAAAACAAAAACAACAAAAAAAACAAGATCCAACTTGTCATTTCAAGCCTTAGGTTATAAGTTAGTCATAAGTAAGGAAGAATAAGACTCTGTGTGTTTATTTGGGAGCTGGGGGGTGGCCCCCTAAGGGACTAAGAGCAAAGAGCCAAAAGAGTAAAAAACCTAACAACTACAATGACAGTTGCAGCCCTAAACAGTAAAATACCAACAAACAGAAGACGGACCGGAGAGAAGACTGAGGTTGAGAGCAATGGCTGTTCCTCTAGAGTACCCAGGCTCCCATTCCCAGCATGCACGTGGCCGCTCTGAACTACATGTAACTCCAGTTCCAGGGGATTCAAACACTGGTCTCCACAGGCGCTGCACACACATGGCACACAGTCATTGACACAGAGAAAAAAAATCCACAGACATAAAAAATAAAATAAAACGAACAGCAATAAACACACAACCTTGTCCAAAACCACTTAGAAAAAAATTTACAGAGTTAAAATAGTTCATGACTCAAAACACATAACAAAAACTGAACCAGTCATATCATCAGGGAAGACATATAGATGGCCAACCAACACATGACAAGATGCCCAAACTCTACTAACCAGGAAACTGCAAGTCAGAACTGAGAGACAACCACATTATGCCCATTAGGACAGCTATGATTTTAAATACAAAGAACTCTCCAGATCCAGACAAGAAGGGCTGGTGGTGATGTGGTGAAATTGGACCCTTTGGGTATTACCAGTGGGGATGGAACAGGGCACAGCTTCTGTAGCAAGTGGCATGGCATGGCAGTATTCTTAGAGAATTGAGTATTGAACTATTTTATGATCCAGTGGGTTTGCTTTTCGGTGTGTATATCTAGAAAAAGCAAAGGCAAAGAACTGGATGGGTATTTTCCCAATCATGTTCTTAGTAATGTGACTCACCGGGAGTTAAGAGGTTGAAGGAACCCAAGTCCCACTGATGCCTGAAAGGACAAAGAAAATGTGGTCTCGGCAAACAATGAAGTGTTGTTTGTGCAGGCTCGAAGGAAGGAATCTTTACCACTGCAATGTGGGTAAACTTTGCTACATGAAAATAATCTAACTAGAAAAAAGACAGGAGCTCTATGATTGGATAATTGGTATTATATGAGATGCCCAGACTAGGACTATGCAGTCAGAAATTAATAAAGCTGGGCGAGATGGCCAATATTTTCTCTGGCTTTCTTTGCTTCCAGTGAGTTGATTCTTACCTCTGGTTCCAGAAGTCACTTAGTAGTCAATGACAACTATGGACTGACTCTGGGTCACACCTATGAGATTCAATCGCAATGGTTAAAAGTCAGCATGATGGTCCCCATGATGATAGTTACCAAATTGTTCTCATCTGGCAGAGACTAGGACCCAGGCTACACTTCTTCAGCATCCACGGGTACCACGAAGAGATGCCCCAATGTGCAGTAGATCCATCTTCCAGGAGAGAAGCTCTTCCACTAGCAGTTCTAAAATGTATTCCCAGGAATTCTGACTTGAGAGTCTCGTCTCTACAGTGATTCTACAGGCAGGCTTATGGGACCTGTCTCAAAGTCATGATTCTACTAGGGATAGAAATCAGGACTGAAATTAGAGAGTCAGGTCCTGACAATTTGCAAAAGAGTTTTGCTGAGTCCTGCTGCCTATGCTGAGACTGACTTCTCCTCTCCTTCCACAGACATTCTGCAAAGTTTGGCTACATTTCTGCTTTGCACAAGTTGGAGAATTTTGCTGCTGGCATCTAGGGCATGGGGACCAGGTATGCTAACAAAGCCTTGCTGTGCCTAGCCCGGTCCCCCCACAAGAAACAATGATACTCAGGACCTGTGTCAGCAGCACTGTGGATGAAAAACCGTGGATAGGGCGTTTAGCTCTTCTCTAGTGGAATTCTTAAAAGTTTCCTTTGATGGCTGGACTGTGCTGCTTGAAGGTTTTCTTGAAACTGATCTGGGTGGGAGCCCCAGATGATTTCAATTTCATCTTCTAGGACTTTGCTGACATCTCCACCTCGCCAGCAGTGATGGTTACAGGCTGCCATTGTGTTGTGTATTTGCTCTTCCCTAACCCAGGCTTTGGTTTGGGATCTTTAAGCGGTGACCACGCGGACTTGGTGCAAAGCTTCAAATGTCATCTTTCTCAAACTAGAGTATAATATATGCAGGGGTTCAACAACGTTGTATATAACACAGGTTCTTCACAATATAGGATTTCATTCTGGCCTTGCCTGCGTCGGCCCCAGATTTTAATCTGCGTTTGAAGGTTAAGTCCTTATTAGTGACTGAGTGACGTGACAGATTGTATACAGGCGGTCTCACCTTCCAGATCCGCTGCGTCCCCTACAGAATACAAAATGTCATCATCAATGCAGAAGTTTAGATGGTTTAGATAGAACCAGAAACGGCCATGCTTCCTGTGTGTAGTCAGGAGGTTTCCTGGCTGTTCATCAGCAACTGTAATCTGACCTGCCCCTCGACAGATAGCCAAAACTGCCCATGAAATCGAGCCACTAGCTAGGCGGACATATCTTCAGCGGTCCAGATCCTCCTACCTGTTTCAGTCAACAGCATCCCTGATCAGCCTCAACAGCACCGAGAGAGAAATAACCACAAACCACACGCATCCTGCCGTACCGCAAGAAGAGATACGCAGCCCTACCCGGAAAGATCTTGCATGAACAAGTTTAACCAAGTTTCTGGGTTTAACAGCCTGCCCACAGGAAATTAGGCAGATAGAGGAATAAATAAAATAATAGTGTGAGAAAAGAATCAGCCAGATCCAGGATACGGGCAATCTGCCAAATGCCATGGCCCTCATTTGAATTCTGATTCCCACAAACCAAATTCAGAGAGACATGGAGAGAGATAGATGGCTAGCAGTTAAGAGCATCTGTTCTTGCAGGGAACCTGGGTTCGATTCCCAGCACCCATGTGGCAGCTCACAACTATCTGTAGCTCAACTTCCAGGGAATGCAATGTATCATGACCTTTGTGGGTACCAGACATGCACGGAACACACAATTACATGCAGGCAGGCACACTCTCACACATCAAATAAAATAAACAAATCTAAAAAAAAATACAAGAAAGAAAATGTCCACATGGACTTACAATTAGAATATTTTAAGGAATCATTGTTAATTTTTGTTAGCTGTGATGGTGTGGCGGTTATATTAATTTTTTTGGCATACTGATCAGTAGCAGGGATGCTTTTACAGATAGGAGTTTCCACTTCATTACATCCCCTGGCCAAGTCACTTTGGAAATTGAGGTGAAAACAGCCCTTCCTTACTGTGCTTTGTGTCACTGTGACAGAATACCTAAGGAAACCAATTTAAAGCCAGAAAATGTGTCTTGGCTCTAGATTTCAGAGGCTTTGGTTATGTTTGATGGGTGTGGTAGTTTGAATGTAACTGGCCCCCCAAAACTCATAAGGAGCGGCACTATTAGTGGCACTCAAAGTGCCCTCAAAGGGTGGGCTTTGAGGTGTCTTTTGCTCAAGCTTCACTCAGTGTAACCTCGAGTTCTCTCCTTGCTGCCTTCTGATCCAGATGAAGCCAGCACCATATCTGCCTGCACCCTGCCATGCTCCCTGCAATGACAATATGGACTGAACCTCTGAAACTGTAACGAAGACGCTCCGATGAAATGTTTTTCTTATAAGAGTTGCCATGTTCTTGGTGTCTCTTCACAGCAATAGAAACCCTAAGACAACGGACCCCCTTGGTTTTAGGCTCATAGCAAAGCAGAAGGATACAATGGCAGAAAAATTTGTTCATTTCATGACCGAGAGGAGTGAGAGAAGTTGGAGAGTGATCTAGACAGGGACTAGGAGGCAAATTATGGAGTATGTCCTGTGAAGGACACTACTGCCAGTGACTGACTTCAACCAGGTCTGACCTGCTGTTTCCACCACCACCTAATGAAGTCATTCCCCTGAGGTCTGAACCTGTGGCACCCTTTGGGGCCATCCTCGACTCAATCACACGCCCTCTAGTAGAAATGCCTCCTCGTCGGTTTCAGTTGAAAGATTTTAGTCCCAAACTGCAGAGCTGATCATTGTGTAACATCCAAATATTTAAATATCTGCAGCATGAGGCACCGAAACAGGCAGAAGCATTGTTTGAATACAATGACTGACCAACAAGTGGAGGTGAAATTCAGACGAGATAGAAGACAAGCAGAGGCCACAACACTGCTGAGAGAACATGGTGAAGCTGCCTTAGCCAAACTCTGTAGTGGACACTGAGAATCCTTGAGACACACGAGACACCATCTTGCTGACCTGGGCTCCCAACATGACTGAGCTTATGTGCTCCTGTTCAGACAGTAAAACATGTTAGAATGAATGCAACCACCCAGAGAATCGGTCAATATTTAATGATTTTCACTTTAGCAACTCCATTTAGTTAATGCTATTTTTACAAAGATACTCATCTTTTGTTGGATGTGTGCCCACATAGCTTTCAAAGTAAGAACAAGGTCATTTCCACCCACGCAGGGGTTAAAACTACAAGTGGAAATCCTCCCAGTCTACACCGTGACTTGGATTCGAATAATCAATGGCAATCCCAACTACTGGTCTGGAGACAGCAAGGGAGCAACAACGAGGCTGAAGATGAAATTCACTGACTTTGGGGGATACCGAGGCTATGACTCCAATTTATAAGCACACTTGTGTAAAGGCAGGTCCAAGGCAAACAGGCATCAGATGATTGTGCCTTCATAATTCAGAAACTTCAAGCTGTCTTCTTAGCCCAGTGAGATCCCTATGGGGCAGGGATCACCTGTTTGACAGGACAACACCATACTTTCTCTTTCATACGTCTTAAATCCTTCTTGGGTCTTCCAGAACAAGTGAATTCTCCCTATCATCTGTCATATCTGTGGCAGTGGTGTCAGTTTTAAAATGATGGAATGGGGCTAGAGAAATAATTCAGTGGATAAACCACTTGCTGGGTAACCGTGAATACCAGAGTTCAGATCCTCAGCACCCACATAAAAGCCAGGCAAGTGTGGTGATCTGTCTATAAAACTAGCATTTGGAAGGTGCAGGCAGGGCACGCTGCCTATAGTCGGGCTTCCATTAGCAATCTCTGGGTTCGGCTAGAGACCCTGCCTCAGGAGGTAAAGCAGAGATGGATGGAGTTTATCACCTGGCAGCAAACTCTAGCCTCCAGATGCACACACATTTACATACATGCACACCTATGTGAACCTTAGTATAAGTAAACAGGCACACACACACACACATATATCATATATACATACAAACACACTATAACACACACACACACACACACCATAAGCAAGAAGACTAGGGCATAGCCGGAGTAGGCAGGGACAACTAAACTGAATGCTGAGAAAAAGAAGGAGGAGTTAGAAAGAAGTCATGTAGCTCCGCCCCAGACAGACGCCGAACTTTACCTACAGCCTCGTGGCGATACACAGATTACTAAAAATTGGTTAAATTAAAATTTAAGAGTTAGCCAAAAAGAAGTTAGAGCTAATGGGTCAAGCAGCGATTTAATTAATACAGTTTCTGTGTGATAATTTTGCAACTGAGCAGCCGGGAACTAACTAGCGGCCTCCTCCTTACAACATGAGCCCTTATATAAGTAAACAGGCATACATACATATATATATAGATATACATATATATCACATATACAAACAAACACATTATAAAACATATACATGCACACATGCACACACACACACACACACAAATGTGCCATAAGCAGCATAAGCAGATAGCAGGAGAGAATGGAATTTTGGTCTCAGCTCAGAAAACACCCATCTAAATATTCTAAAGTTTATTTCCATGAGCTAAGAGGTGATGTTGAAAGGACAGCCATGCTCTTCCTTCTCCAACAGATCCAAAGAGGGTGACACAAGCACTCCCTTCAGAAACATGCCATATTGGTTACTTTCTTGTTTCAGACAGCACAGCATAACCCAAAGCAACACATGAAAGAGTTACTCAGACTTGCGGTTCTGGAAGTGTGAGTCAGGCATAACAACAACAGGCAAGTAGAAAACTGAGCGATCACATCCCCAACTCTAAACACAAAGTCGAAGGAGTGAAGTGACTGGCAAGCAAGGGTAGGCCGTAAACACTCAAAGTCCTTAACATTCCCATGATACCATGATACCTTCCTCCAGCAAGGCCCTGCCTCCCAGAGGTTTCCCAATGGGCCTAATAGTGCCACCAGTCAGGACCACATTGTCCTTTTGCTCTCTTAGGGCTGGGCAATGCAGTCTTTGTTATAAAAACTGTTCTCTTCATCTGGGGTACCAGAGTGAAGAGTGTGGGGCAGAGTCACAGCTGACTCTGATGGACAGGCTACCCCTGAGGACAGTGTACTTCAGTGTTTTAGCCGCAAAAATGAGAAAGACTTTTGTTTACTTCTCTACTATTCTTGCTTTCTTTGGCTACTGTACAATCTGCCCTAACCCAGCTGACGTGTACTAATGGGTTAGCCAATTAGATCTGAAGTTAGAAATGTAAAAAGGTATGATATTAAAAAGCCTCCTAGATGATTGTCCCCCACCCCAAATTTATTCTAACTTAGGAAGGGATCTTGTTGAACAATTCATGTATTTAGTGGATTTACAATTCTTCTGTGTCATCTCCCAAGAGCTGATCCTATGTGACCTTCATGGGCTTGTGAGGGTTAATCTTCAGTATCAACTTGGCTAGCCTTAGAGTAACCAAGAAGATACATCTCTTGGCCTGCCTGCGAGGGTGTTTCCAGAGATGTTTAACCGAGTACAAAAGACCCATCCTGTGTTTGGGCAGCGCTATCCCATGGGCTGAGGTCCTAGACTGAAGGAAGGAGAGGAGCGAGTGAGTTTGACATCTGCCTTCTCTGTCCTCTGATTTCTTATTGCAGACACAATGTGACCAGCTACTTCATGTCCCAGCCATGCTATGACAAACTGCATCCCTTCATATGGAGCCCAAAGAAACTCAATCCCTGAAGCTCTTTCATCACAACAAGAAGAGAGATAATAAATACAGTGCTCATCTGTCTTCTTTTAGATAAAATTTCTTCCAGAAAGCCATTCTGTAAGCATCCAGACAATGTCATCCAACTTTGAGAATGTTGTATACCTGCTAAGCTGGAAACTGTCTTCTGATATGCTGAAGATACACTTATTCCTGCTAAATAAATATCGCCCTTTGTATTCTCTTAGCCAAGCTGAATGGCTTAGCTGGGAAAACAAAGAGAGCAATATGAGGAAGGAAATACCATGTTCTAAGGTCCCACTAAGCTCCAGGACTTACATTGGATGCTACAATGCCTTGCAACCACTACCATATAATGAAAGAGGAAATTTTGGTGAAGTACACAAAGCAGGGGGCTACACACACACACACACACACACACACATACACACACACACACACACGACAGTTTAACCATGAAGTTGCTCCAGAAACTGCCATGAAATTATTTAGCCCTGTATACAAGAGTCCCTTTTCTGATGAATTAACCCAAAGGAATCCCACTGAAGGCAAAGTTTGTCTTCATATTGCTCAAAAGTTGGAATATGATACAGTCATCAAAATTCCTCCAACAGAGCAAGACTTTGAAAACTCTTACAATATAAATCCACTCCAGTCCCCAGCTACTTCGGTTTATGTTGGGATCTGAGATGATCTACGTTGCCCCATGGTTCCATGGGACCAACTTTGGAAAAAGGAAACGGAGGGAATGGATCCTACACAACATCTAAATCTTCTCTGGAAGAAGGCCGAGAAAAGGTGCCCACACTCCAGGAAAAACCGAAGGCACTGATGTATGCTGACAGGTTTAGACAAGTGAAACTGGAGCGCAGAGACTTGGCCTTCACTAACCCCAGAGAACCGTCTGCTGCAGTCCCAAGAGCCAGGGGAGGAACAGACTCCCCTCTGCAGGGATGGGGTGAAGGACTTTCAGAGACCTCTACCAGCACAGGTGTGGCAATTAATATTTATTTGTCAACTTAACAGAGTAAAGAATCATCGAAGATAAACTTCTGGGCATATCTAGAACAATTTTCTAGACTGGGTTCAATGGGGTAATAAAGAACCTGCTAGGAAGGAAACACGAAAGCAACCCTATTCACTTATCTACAAACAAAAGCAAACACCTAGGCGTATAGTGCACCACCAAAGTAAAATTCTTCAGTCTAAAGTGAGAACTACCAACTGCTGATGAGCAAATGGGCGCCTGTGCTCATGGGTCGGAAGAACGAGTGCTCTTAAGACACCCCAACTACCCGAGGAGAGTCCTTGGCTCAGTGATGTCCCTCCGAAAATCCTGGCAGCTTTCCTCACAGAACGAGAAAAAATAGTCCTAAGATCCATATAAATACATTTATTGACCAAATACGCTCCAAATAGCCAAAGAAATCTTGAACACCACCAGAAGACCCGTTGGCATCAAAATAAAAACTCCTGACCTCAGTTCCTACAGTGGAGCCATAGTAACCAGGAAAA
The DNA here is from genome assembly GCF_950005125.1 of Chionomys nivalis. Classification (NCBI taxonomy): domain Eukaryota; kingdom Metazoa; phylum Chordata; class Mammalia; order Rodentia; family Cricetidae; genus Chionomys; species Chionomys nivalis. Next base: position 51,981,138 of record NC_080086.1, read on the forward strand.
CATGACAGCCAAAGCCAACATGAAGCTCAGTGGAGAGAGGTATCCAGAACAAACCCTTCCTTGGGTAGCCAAAGGTGCCCCTCCAAAAAATAGGAAAAGGTAGCCACTTCAGCAAGTGATACTGGGAAACCTGCAAATCCACGTGTAGAAAATTGGGAACTGGAATCTTGTCTCTTAACCTATACAAAAATCAACTCAAAATGGACCCAAAACACAAATGCAAGATTTTGGCTGGTGAAAACTTAAGAGAAATACTTTAAGATACTATTCAGATAATAATTATCTTGATAGATGCCCCACCACACACATACACAAAATACCGGAAACAAAAGCAAAGCTGACAGACGGGATTACATCGAACTAAAAGCATTTTCAGTACAGCGAAGGAAACAGGTCATAGCACATCAGACAACCAGGCAAAGATCAAAAAGTGCTTGCAACTTCATCAGGCAAGAGATTAATATCCAGAATTCATAACACTGTGAATAAATGACTAAAAGATAAGAAATGTAGTGAAAAATAAAATCGCAAATGATCTGAGCTGACGTGACTTTGAGGAAGAAATACAAATGGCCAATAAGTAAATGAAAAATAAAATCCTATTCATTAATGATCAGGAAAATGTAAATTAAAACTATAGTAACTGCGGAACACTGTCCTCTGGGCATAGCATAGCTGTTACTGTCTTAATCAGCGTGGCTGTGGCTACCTTTGGGAGACCCAGTAGATGTTCCCTTGTAGGATGAGGGTGTGGGAGAGTCACTAGACCCTCAGATGAGATGCTAGCCAAACCCCTCCTCCCACAGACCCTTCTAGATGCATGGAATTCTGTTCAACTGCCTGTGATCTTGGGAGGCGCTGAACACTAAAACTTGCAGGGTGAAGGGGGAGCCTGCTAACTGAAGGGGGGCTCTATTTATTCAGCATTTGAGAGGTGGTCCACCCATTCTGGGACGCCACTTCTCAGAGCTGCAGCTGATCTTTGGTCACTCAAGCTCCTGTGGCCTACCAGCTCTCCTTTAAATAAATTCACACTGTCTTGCAAGCTGGACTTGGACAGACTCATTTCTTTGTTCTGTCATGAGTGCCTATCTGGGGTGAAGAGTCATTCTAGGAGAAATTAATGTAACATCACTGCTCTTAGGAGACTCAAACAAAACAAGTGTGCTGGTAAAACCATAGAGAAAATCCAGTTTTTGTGTGCTTTCTAACAATGTATCTCATCAGGTACAGTTGCTCCTTAAAACTCAACACAGATACACCACACAAGTGGATAGTCAAAGCAAATGGAACAATATCCAAAAAGGTACCTGGATGTTCATGTTTATTGGGCTGAGATGAAGAGATGGCATGAAAAGGTAGCCACTTCAGCAAGTGATACTGGGAAACCTGCAAATCCACGTGTAGAAAATTGGGAACTCGAATCCTGTCTCTTAACCTATACAAAAATCATCTCAAAATGGACCCAAAACACAAATGCAAGATTTTGGCTGGTGAAAACTTAAGAGAAATACTTTAAGATACTATTCAGATAATAATTATCTTGATAGATGCCCCACCACACACATACACAAAATACCGGAGGATTTAATTTCTACAGAGGAATTAATAAGAAAATATGTCGTAGGATCCTGTCAATTGCAGTAAAATCAGCTGGGGTCTTTATATTATGTGAAAGAAACTAAGCAGAAGAAAACAGGAATGAAAGCTTTCTCACACGTGGAAATTAGAGTTAGTCTACTTGAAAATATAAGAGTGTCAAGGTTATTAATAGTAAGAGTAGGGCTAAATGAAAATTAGATTTGATCAGTGAATGGTGTATGCATGTATGGAATTGTATAATTGATACATGTAAGTAAAATAGATATCGAAAAAAGAAGCGTAAATACTATGCTGTCATTGCTATTCCATTTCATTGGTCAAAGTAAGATACCCATTCATGTCTGCCCTCAGTTGACTGGAAATTCCAATCATCAATTAATTAATTAATTAATTAATTAATGTTAATTAATATTCTCTGTTTTATGGCACAGTCCACATCACATGGCATTTACTATTATACAAACTACACAGTCTTTTATTAAAACATGCATGGCCTTAGATACCAATGCACTGTGGGTATTTCTGGGTTAGATGCAGGAAACAACAAAGAGACTAACCAATAAAGGGAAAAATGAGCTAGGGACTAGCCAACAAAGGGACTAACCAACTAGGGACTAATCAACAAAGGGACTAGCCAACTAAGGATTACCCAACAAAGAAACTATCCATCTTGGGGCTAACCAACAAAGGAACTAGCCAACTTGTTTCAAAGTAGATTTGCTAACACAAATTTCCCTTTTCAGAATCTTACTTACTACCGTTCAGAATCTCAAACTGGGAACCCAGGCCTACTAAAGCTAGAAGAGTCTGGAAGGCAGGCATGATGCTCTAGTCCTGATCAATGGATCCAAAACCCTGTTCCACTCCAGGCTTTGTAAACAGGTTGGTGACAAGGCCAGTGCAGGTATATGAGAGAAATAGGAACACATTATAAATTATCTCATTAAAAATTAAAGCCAGATAAAATTGTATACACTTCATTAAATTACCTTCCTAGGCTTGGCAAATATTCTGGGGCGGCTAATCTCTCCATTTTAATTAGAGTGCACATCTTTCCAAAGGCTACTGTCCTCGTGTTTTAATATAAAAAGACAGCTCCTCTTAGAGGCAGAGATCCGGAGAGAGGAGAATTAACATCCCTTGTTAACCTTCTCTGCAGGCAAATGTTCTAACTTGAAGTGAGGAAGACTCTCGTATTTGCACCGCATTTATCATTTTAAAAGTAGAGTACTAGCCTATGATATCTCTAGTGTCCAAGGTGCAATTTATATAAAATTAAAACTACTGCCCTCATCCCAATCCTCTTCTCGAGTTCATGTTTTCTCTTCCCTCTTTATTATCTAACATATTCTGTATTTTGCTTATTTGGAGGTATTTTCTCTACATTCCCAGTATTTTCTCTATATTAACACATGAATTTTGAACATTGCTTTTATTATCATTGTCCAGTAATGTTTCTGGCATACAGTAGGTACTTAATAAACATTTTCTGGCTGAATGAAAGTATCACTCATTTAATTTGCAAGGCGTCAACTGTCAAGGAACACCTGTAACATTAACATAAAATTTTGCAGCTGCTTATTTATGAGTCTCGGCAGAAGCAGACTCAAAAAGTTCTAGTTAACAAGGGATCACTGGAAACCAAGACTGGACAGGTCAGTTTGGGTAGTGGATAAGTTGGACTGTAGACCCCCAAAGGTGCCTGCACGTGTCAGGGGCTGGTGGGTGATGTGTGACAAACCTAGCTGGCCTTTGAAGGACCAAGCTGACCTTTGTGTTTGTAAGTCCAGGCGAGCAAGGCTAGGACTTTCTTCTTCGGCCTCATCGTATTTCTTATTCCTGTTCTCCCTCGGGCCTCAGCTGTCTTGCCTTGTAAACTCAAAGAAATTTGCAGAAATATTTGCTGAATGTATTAATTGAAACATTAGAACCCCCAGGCCTTGAACTTTCTTCCCTATCTTCCTGAGTTTCATATCTTATGTGGTAAACCCTATGAGATCACTCCGAAGTGTATTGAGAATCTGACCTGTCTTCAAGCTCCATGGCTGTATTATCGCTTGCCAGGGCTATTTCCGTAACCTCACGCCTGCATTTCTGGAATTGACCAATATCTTCTGTCATGTATGCCCAATTCAAGTACCACAATGATTCATGTAAGAGAGGGTCTAAATCCATTTGCTTGTACTCCGTACCCTCCAGTGACGGAACCACACTGCGGTCACATGGTTAATGATTGCCACCCCCATCTCCTCTCACAGCTCATTTGCTTCCTTCATCCTTGCTCACTTAGCTCAACCTACAAATGCCTCTTGTAATTCCTCTAAATAAAGCATACTCCTGTTCGAACTTGGGCTTCTTCTTTGTACTTCCCAGAAACCTTTGCAATCCATATCTCACTTCCTTGATAGCCAAGCTAGCCTGAGGTATGCAGCGGAGAACAAGAATATACCCTGTCTCACAACAAGGTGGCAGGTGAGGATGTGTACTTGAAGTTGTCCCTTCTGACACACACGTGTGTGTTGGGGTTCGCATGTGTCCAAATGCACTCTCTCCTCCCTCCCTCCCTCCCTCCCTCCCTCCCTCCCTCCCTCCCTCTCTCTCTCCTCCTCCTCCTCCTTCTCTCTCTCTCTCTCTCTCTCTCTCTCTCTCTCTCTCTCTCTCTCTCACACACACACACACACACACAGTACTAAACAGGCATTGATATTATAACTGTTATTTCTCAACACACCTGTGTTAGCCTGCTAGTTTCCAGAGGTGAGGGATGGAAAACGGAGGTTAACCTGTCCTAATATAAAAAATGATATACAATTGTAGAAGGCTGTAGATAGATATATACTGTTCCTGTATTGTTGTGTGCCGATGGGCACAAGGACACGTGTACATGTGCCTCCCCCCCACTCACTCACACAAAGAAAGCTTTAAAAATGTTTTTAAAAATAGCCAAAATAAGACATAGGAACAGAAATTAGCAAGATCAATTTTGCCTCAGAAGAATGAGTTTCCCTTCTCAATTACCAGCTCCACAGATCAGTTGAAATTTGAAACATAAAAATTTTGTATCAGAATAAGAAGGAAGGGAAAAGCCCTTTGTTTTAATTTTCCCTGAATGTACAAGTGGAAAGCTGTATATTAAAGTTAAAGTTCTTGTAAAGGAAAGATGTTTGTATTTGAACGTTTGGCAATTCCTAGAACACATAGTACCCAGGCCAGAGTTCTACCACACCGTGATTAAATCTGCTGATACACACATAGTCACAATGACCTTTACGGTGACATTTCTTATTGGTCCTTTCTTTATCAAAGATCCTTTAATTATCTTCTTTTTCAGTTCCTCAATCACACTTACATGGGATGTTGTCAACTCTTCATTTAAACCGTCTTCTTTTGTTGTGAGATCATTACAGATCCACCAGTGTGATGTGATGTGTGTGTGTGTGTGTGTGTGCACATGTGAGTGTGTTGTGTAAGCAAGAGTGTATGCAGGACCCGGACAACCTCAGCTGTCATTAATCCGTCGCCAACTCCTGAGACAGGACTTTTGCTGACTTGGAACTTGCTCAACAGGCTAGGCTGGCTGGTCAGCTGGCTTGGAGATCCACCTGTCTCTGCTCCCTGGTTCTGGGATGTCAAAAGGACGTGCCACCATGCCCAGCTTTTGAGTGTTGGGAGGAAGGAGTCTGATGATCAAACTCAGATCCTCATGCTTGCAAGGCCAGTGCTTGCATCACAGATTGGGTTACCTTTCCAGTTCCTCCCCTGTGACTTTAAGAACGTCTGAAAGCTGCCTAGTGCATTTGGCTCAGGCTTCCCAAATAGATCAAAGTACAACTGTGATAGCAACCATGCTGAGATCCACTGTTCCTGCCCAGCCTTCCTCGTTTGCAACTGTCCTCATATATACGTGCCATAGTCACTGTGTAGAGTTAATCTATTATTAGTGTTTGGATTCATGAATCCGCAAGCACAGTTAAGACCTTCAACAGTTCAACACCATAAGTTCATAAGTTTGCTCATGAAGCTGTATCCTTCCTTGTCTATAATGCCCAATTCTTGGGCCCCTATTTCTAAAAGGTTTTCATTGCAAAAATGTAATCCTATATAAAATAACCTTTGAATTGAACTTTTTCTCTTTTTAAAAAAGATTTATTCATTACTTTTATTTATTTGTGTGTGTGCACACATGTGCTTTTGTGAGCTTATGTGCACCATAACCCACCTGCAGGTGCCCGTGGAAGCCATAGAGTCTTGGGCCCCCTGGAAATGGAGTAATGGTTACCATCCAGCACATGAAGGTTAGGAAGTAAATTTGGGTCCTGTGCAAGCAGTGAGTCTCTTAACTGCTGAATCACTTCTCCAGCCCCTGGCCTTGACCTTTTTCACTTTTGTTCCCTGGAGATCCTCCAACTAATGCACACATTCATCCTGTGATCTTACTGCTAAGGAGTATTTCGTGTTCTACGCACTCCAGGGGTTACATCATAGTTGGCTTAACCTGTTGAAAGAAATGTGAGATTCTTAGAGTTTGGGGCTGTTACAGGTACCGATTTTAGAAACACTCGTCTATAGGTTTTTTATGAACACAAGCTTATTTTTGTGGGCTAACGCCCAGGACTGAAATGGCTGCATCCTCTGGTGGCTGCAGATTTAATGTTCTTGTAAACTGAAGAACTATTTTCCATAGCAGCTGTGCAGTTTTACATTCACACCAGAGCTGTTCAAATAACTCCATTTTTGCACAATTTCACCAACATTTAGTAGTGCCGTTACTTTTTGTCTTTAAATTTTTTCCTCTGTAATTACTTTAACAAATGTAGCTTGTTGTGATGTGGGGATTCCCCTCTGTATGCTGTGAATACCATTGGTTAATAAAGAAACTCTCTCAGGCCTGTGCAGATCAGAACAGAGCTAGGTGGGGAAAACTAAACTGAATGCTGGAAGAAAGGAGGTGGAGTCAAGAAGCCATGGATTCACCACCAGAGACAGACATGCTGAAACTTTGCTGGTAGGCCATGAGCCTCATAGTAAAATATAAAATAATGGAGATGGATTAATTCTAGATGTAAGAGCTAGCTAGCAATATGCTTAAGTAATTGGCCAAGCAGTGATTTAATTAATACAGTTTCTGTGTGGTTATTTCAGGAGTCTGGCAACTGGGAAACAAACAAGCAGCCTCCTTACTACATTGTTCTATTTTCTTTTTCTGTATTTAGGTTTTTATTTTTAATTATGTGAACATGTGTGTGGGTTTATTCACATGAGTATAATGCTTGCACTGACCAGAAGAAGGCATGGGATCCCAGGAGTTGGAGTTACAAGTGGTTGTGAACTGCCCAGCATAGGCACTGGGGACCAAACTCAAGTCCTCTGTAAGAGCAGTACATGCTCATAACCTACAGAGCTATCTTTAGTCTCTATTTTTTAAAAAGCTATTCTGAAAAGTATGTAGGAAAATTGCATTATGGCTCAATTTACATTTCTGTAATAGTTAATCACATGTAACACCTTGCCATTTGTTTGCCTTCATGGATCCTTGTCTACAAAATATCTAGCATATAGTCTTTGCCCATTTTCTCATTTTATCGTCTAACTTTTATTGGATTTGTAGAGTGTTTTACATGGGTTAAGAAGTCCTTTGCTGGGTCTACAGCTTATGAATGCCTCTCTTGGTCAGTAGTTGTCTTCCATCGTTCCATGATGGTTTTCAAAGAGTAGTGGCTTTTGAACTGGAAAGCATGATTTATTGATTATTTTTCTGTCTGTTGATCCTGTTTTGGTGTAAAGAAATCTTTGCTTAAACCCTAGATCCTTAAGAGTCTCATCTGTGTCTTCCTAATGGTTTTACAGTTAAATATATGATAATCTTGAGTTTTCTTTATAAGCCGTAAGGTTTGCTGTTCATTCAAAAGCAGTTTCTCTGCTGAGGTGGTTCTGCAGTTTGGCTAAGCCACTTGTGTGTATTTGTGTGGCTCTGTTTCTGTCCTCTAGACTCTTCCATTCCTTGATGTTTATATCCATTCTCCAATACCATACACTATCGAGTATAGCAAACCTTCATGCCAGGCCATTCATTTCTCTTAGAGCATTCTATTTTGTCAGAGAACTCCAGCCTCTCCACATAAGATTCAGAACAAGCCTTTTATATCTCTGAAATATCATGCTGCTATTGTGCCTCAAATTGTATGACACATAGAGATTAGTTCCGGGAGAATTACGCTGCTGCAACAACGAGGCTTCCAATCCATGAGCATTGTATGTCTTTTCACTTTGCAAGATCTTCCTTGATTTCACTCAGTAGCATTCTGTTATTGCTAGTATACAAATCCTATAGATGTTTGCTAAATGTGTAGGTAAGTACGTTGCTTTCTTCAAAATAACTCTATTCAGTGTTGTAGATTTTTAAGGGTGTGTATGTGTGCACACATATACATATTAGTATTAGTACACACCCACAGAGTCCAGAGAAGGGCATTGGCTCCCCTGCAGCTAGAGTATACGCAGTTGTAGGTTGTCTGATGTGGGTGTCAGGAAACGAACTCAGATCCTTTGAAAGGGCATTATATGCTCTTAATTGTCAAGTTGTCTCTTTTGGCCTAATAGTGGATTTTTATTTGTTTGTTCGTTTTTCAAGACAGGATTTCTCTGTGTAACAGCCTTAGCTGTCCTGGGACTCACTTTGTACACCAGGCTGGCCTTGAACTCACAGAGATTCCTCTGCCTCCCCAGGGCTGAGATTAAAGGCATGCACCACCATAACTGGCTATAGTTTTGTATTTTTAATTTCAGTTTCTGCATGTTTATTGTATATAGAAATGTGATTTGTTTTTAGTGGATCTTGGATCCTGTATCCATAATGAACTCATTTATTAGACAAGGTCTTTTAAGGGACTTGGGGATTACATTCATCACATAAAAATAATCTCAGGCCTTGGGCTTGTTTCTTGTTTTTAAAACTGGTTCCAAACTCCTGGGTGATTATTACTCACTTTAGACTTTCAGCCAATCACCAGGCAGTGCTGTCACAGCCAAGATTCTTAATACAAACACGTTTCAAGTATCTCCATTGTTAGTAATCTGTGGCCTTTTAACAAACCAGCTCTCCACATGGAATGTGTTAAAGTAAATGATTGAGAAAGTATCTGAGTTCGGAATTTTATACAGAGCCTAATTCTAATCCTAGCATAATGCAGTAAGAAGCCGATGGTGTCCTAGTACACCAACAATTAGATGGCTCAGAGGCTTGGGCCTCACAATTGAGTCATAAGTAGTCTTAGAAGTTCTATCAAATGCAAAAGCTATCATTACAAGCCTGCGTGGCCAAAATGTGTCAGCAAGCCAACCTAAAACAGCCTAGGGAGAGACCTGTACCTGGATAACTTCCTTCTCTTCTTGAAGAGATTCCTTTAAGAAATTAAACAGGACAAAATCCCCAGCTTCGTTTCTATCCCCCAGTTCCCTAATTAGGATTCAGAGCCACATCTTTGTTTAAGGGTTTATGTAGATAAACCTCAATTTTGTCAATCTCAATTTTAGTCTAAGAAGTAGGATCAACTTCTAATTTTCAGTGTTAAATCCTATGCTCCGCGTTCTCTTGCAATGTTCTCGGGATGATGGCGGCAGGTTATGTCCCACACTGGGGCAGACACTGTCATCAATGCAATAACCATTCTGAAGTCATGGCTCCCCAGCTACTGGCATTGTGGGAGACAAGAGAGGTTCGGTCAGTTTAGCTGCTTTCTGCGATGGTATCCAATGTTTGCCAGAACACATGCTTCTCAACCGGGCCCTTCCCCACCCAGTTCTGAGTTGCCTAGACCACTCCTGGGATAGCCCAGGGCTTCTGTGGTGAGCCTCACGACTCAAGGAAAATTAATCCACCTGGTTAAAATTTCCTAACCATTTGAAAGCCAGAGTAGCAAGCTCTCCTATTGCAACAACCCTTGAACTGGCAACTTTAGCCTTTGGTTGTTAATTACAGAAGAATCTGTAGCCCAAGTGAAAACTTCAGATGCCTTGGGGGGCCAGATGGGAAATTTTAAATGAACAAAAAGGGCAGACAGTAGTAGACCGAGAAGAGCCTGTGATATACACTTTGCCTAAAGGCAGCCAAATTTAAAAGCAAAATTCAAACTGTTGAATGTGGCTGGAAAAAAAAATGCCAACTCAATTTGTAAGGTCACTAGCATGAAACCTTGGGATGGTGGCTGCGGCTGTGTAAAGGGGGAAAATACATTAAATTTGTACTGTTGGGTCAGAGCCCTGCAAAGTGTGCATAAACTCGAGACTAGCAGTTTGTGAACCTCACAAAACATGCCTTCGGGGCTTCCCCTTGCCAGTGTGAGACACAAACATTCACCCCGTGGGAGATGCTGAACTCCAAGCAGTGCCTTTCAATCCAAGCAAAAAGACATTTATTAAAGTTACTTTTCTGAGAACCATATTTATGTGCGTTATAAACAAGAACACTTTTAACATTAAAAAATTTGAACTTTAAAAAATATGTAAAATGTTCAAGAAATGTAAACAGGAATTTTCATCTCATTTTCCATATGGTTATGTAAGCACCTTAAATATCAACACAGAGCACAGACAACCCCATTTACATGCGCAAGAATTTTCTAAATAAGGACAAATTAATTAAAAAAAATTGTTTCCAAAATTAAATGTTATGTTTTGGCAGCTAACGTAACATTTGTTACAATAAAGACGGAAGGCTAATGTGTGCTGTATCTAAGGAAAATGTCCACATAATTAAAGTTTCCCATAAGCTACTTTAAAACATGGGTATTTAACACATCCAGGAGACGCTTCCTCTGGCCTTCTGACGTTCTAGCTCTGAAGATAGAGGAGGTAATGCCAGACACCCTTGTGAGGGTGACACCTGTTCTCATCATAAACTTGAATAATTATGGAGGATGGCCTATGAAAAAAATGTCTTTGTTCTTCCTCAGTGCTGAATTGTTTCTATAAACCTGCAAACCCATGCTTTCAGTCTGGGAGTCTCTTTCACCCTAAACATTGCCTAACACACCAAGGCCTATGACCACAGTATTGCCCAGTGACCCAACACTGCATATCACCCCAACAATACCTATGACTACAGCACTGTCCAGTGCCCCAACATTGCAAATCACCCCCACATTTCTTGTCACCAAAGCATTATTTATCATTGTTAGATCTAAAGTAAACCCCCCAAATGGCAGTGCTGTAGACAATATTCTGAATGACAACGGGCTCAGCTCAGGTTAGAATCTGACTGGGCTGGCAGAAGCATCGCTAGCGGATAAACAAAACTGAAAGCAGACTTCATCAGAAACCTTGTGGAGCGGGTTTCTGTTTGCCAGGCCTAGTTGTTAACTTGTCTTATCAGCCCCCTACAGCAACCACCCTCAGAAATGCACACGGAGCTCCCAGTAAACTCCAAGACCATAACAGATGGAAGTTTCTACACTAGTTCCCAGGCTGTGCCGACTCATAGCCTGCTACCTGCTCCCCATAAAACTGGCAAGGCCGTCCCGCTTTTTTGCTACTCTTTCTGTCCCCTTGCCGAAGAGACAATCTTGGCAGTTTGATGTTGTGCAATAATCTTTTTGTACACTGTGAAGATGAGTCTCTGCTAAGTCACCTTCTGATTGGTTTAATAAGGAATGGAACAGCCAATAGTTAGGAAGGAGAGGATAGGTAGGACTTCTGGGAAGAGATAGGAGCTCTGGGAAGAAGAGAAGCAGGATTTGCCAGTGAGATGGGGAGTCGGATTCATGGTACTGAGGAGAGGTAAATAACCTTGTGGCAGAATGTCAGTGAATGTAAGAGGGCTAATAGTAAGTTGTGAGAGCTACTTGGGGACAAACCTAAGCTAAGGCCAAGCTTTCATAATTAATCAGAAGTCTCTGTGTCATTATTTGGGAGCTGACCATCCAAAGAAAATCTGACTACAATTTGATTCCCCAATAAACCTTTATTTCTACCTATGCAACAATCTAGTTTTATGTTCTTCCTGCACCCTCATTTACAATCACCTCAACACTTCCTGTCACCCCAGTATTGCGTATCACCCCAGCACTGTGTATCACACCAATATTGCCTGTCACCCTGGCATTGTACCACATACAATATACTACTAATCTGGGTGATTAGCAAATCGGTCAGTTCACCATCCCTCACTGAGTTCTTAAGAAAGGACTAAGTTCTGAGCACACAGAATTGACGGTTATGTGCTGATGTTAGGGAATCACAGCTCTTCTTTCTGCTGAGCATTTTTGATTGTTGTTGCCTCTTTTGAGACAGACACCACATAGGCTAGGGTAGCCTCAAATTCATGATCCTCCTGCCTCAGCCTCTCCAATGCTAGGAACTCATGCCTGCCTCACTCTTCCTTGCTTTTGGTTTGTTTCATTTTGTTTTGTAAATAAAGACTAGATCCCACATTTCTGTAGGAAATTCTTTCCCTCGTCTGCTTCTCTCCTTCATTCTTTTGTGCTATCACAAACCCTAGTCATGTGTTGTTCTATACTGAGCTACACTAGCACCGCCCCAAAGAACAGCATTTGAACAACTCCTGACGGAAACGTTTATGAAGTTTTAAATTCAGGAAGCCATCTTGTGTTCAGTAAAACTGAATAACATCTACTTTTGTCTTCAATGTTGTGTACATTGACATATTTTTAACTTTGATTAAAAATTTTGGTACTTTCCAACAATACAGAGTTTTTAAAGGCTTATTTTGAATAAATTTCTTAACATGGACATGAAAAAAAATGTGTGTGTGTGATTAGTTTCCCAGTGTTAACCGAGTACCACAAACTAGGTGGCTTAAAACAATAGAATGTGTTTCCTGCACACGCTGAGGCAGATCAGATGTCGGCAGGAGGATCTGGTCCTTCTCCCTCCTGGCCATCCTTTGCCTTCTTTAGCTTACGGTGGTCCCTTCTCTTCACCTCCCTCTTCACAAAACCTTCTCTCCTGTACCATGGTGTTTCTTCTTACAAAGCCAGCAATTGTTGGAATTAGGACCCACTTAGTATGACTTCACACAAGGTCAATGACATTTTTATCTAATACAGTCTCATGGCTATCAAAAGTGAGGACTTAAGTTTATCTTTTGGGGATACACATCCAGTTCAGTACTTATGAGGACATACCAGACATCCAACTATCAAGCACAAGGTAAAATTTTGTGAAATACAGATTGTGTTTTGTTGGGTGGCTTTATAGCTATGGGGCAGAAAATCAACTGCAATTCAATGTGTACACAGCACCCTCTGAACAGTGGAGATTTTCATGTCCTACTTGGGAAAAGCATGCAACTTTTCAAGTTGGAGAATGAAGCGCCAACCCCAGGAAGAAACACTGGTCATTTTATCTTGATTTCAGTGAGTATGCTAATTATAACCAACCCTCATAATTACTTTCATATTAATTGCATTATAAGGTGAGTGTTCTTCTGTCTGGGTTTTATCTCTCTGCTATAAATTGCATTGTTACTTCCTATCATGCCCTTTGCATTATCAATTATTGGAGACACTTCCCAGATAGCACCGGGGCCATGAGTAATTGAAGACGTACCTGATGAATGGGGAGAATCTTTCCCTTCCCTCTAAAGGCTGGGTCTCTAGAAATGTCCATGGAAACACTGATAGAAGATACACCTCTAATTAATTCTCGGAATTTTTGGAATGCAGGCTAAAAAACTATGGAAAAGATGAAGGAATGTGCAATATTTGGCTTGCTGGCTTACTTTTAATTTTCCCACTACCTCAGTTTCTTGGAACGAAGACAGAAATTTTGACACCCATGAAGCCCTTCTCTCTTTAAGTGATACTCGTTCATTAATAACAGATATCTTCTGTGAAAATAAAGATTTTGATAGTTTACTGAACAAACATTTTAGACACGGTTGAGTTCAATACAAATAACATTTTAGAGCCTCAAATCTATGATGCTCTCAGAAATTCAGGCAGATTTGTTTTCATTTTTATCATGGTTTGATTGAGGTCAGAAAATCCTGTTTATGGGCATCAGATTGCCTTTCTTCTAAGCATTTTTAATATGCACCTACATGTAGTAAAGATGTGAACCGAAATAGACTGTGTCATTCAAGACACACAGACTACATGAATGGAGGGGACATTCTTGTAGATGCCATGACTGAGAAGTCAGCTTACAAAAATATCAAGAATGCAAGTTACCATTCCGGCCGACTGGAAATTACACAGTACAACCCCCAGTTACCCTGCTAATGGAGATACATTGTGTGCCTGAGATTTCTTGTCAAACTCTGCCAAGTAAATAAAGGAGAGATGAAATATCAGAAACAGAGCTCACAAGTGGTCCCAGGGCTTCCCCCGCGATGAGGAGAACCAGCTGTGTACTCTACTAATTCGAAACAAAATGAAAATGTATGTTTCCCATCTTTTTGGAATAAAATTTTCAAACACAGGTTGAAAATTGGCCTTAGAAAAGACTCTTTCCTCCTACATTTGAAAGAGATATTTAGTGGTCTGGTGGTTGCGGAACAAATGCTCCCGGGCCCTGACAGAAGACAAATGTCTGGTGGGGCCCTGCATATTGCCTTTACGTGGGGCTCAAACCATGGAGTAATGTTTGAATCATCCTGCTCAGTTCGTCAGAATGGGTCAGGCTCAGAATAGACCAGAATTTTGTATAGCTGGGGGTCCACATTTGCAGCTATCAACTCTCAAGGCCGGACCCGAGGAGTTGTGTGGGTGCCAGCAAAGCCACCCAGTTCTAAGGCCCTAGAGCTTCCTCAGCGCAGACCTCAGCGGAACTCCTCGCTAACATAAGATACCCATGTGTAATGTCTATTTCATCCCGAGGAGTGTTTTCAGCTATCATTGTGCCCGCCCTACACCACCACAGACCCTAGAGCAGAAACATTTTGCCTGACACTGTTCGGAAGTTGTTTTGAAGTCTTGTGGATAAAGACTCAGAGACTCCCAAACCATCCAACAATACACATGGTGGTTTCATGGGACATAGGATCCTGGGGCCCCAAATGCCAGCAGTAGCACATTCCAGAAAGCGTATCTATACAGCAAAAATTGTTCCATGCATTTACTATCACACGACCACCTGGGAAGTTACTAAAGCTCATGAAGCCTCCAGATCCCTGATGGAAGAGCTTATAGAATTACAGAGTCTCCAGGTAATTCTCACTAGTCACAGAATACCTGCTAGAGGAATTTATGTTTGGAGTTTGCATAGGAACATTTCTTCAAAGCAGTTGAGGGTATGTCCTTTATAACGTTCTCAGTTTCCTACACAATGAAGAAATCAATCATGAACCAATCATTAGTAATCATTATTCTCATAGAGTAACACTTGTCCCATAGTGCTTGGGCTGGAATGTTGATATTAAGGCTATGGAACTTTATGTGGGCACAAGCATTGCTCAGGGAATGCAATACTACTGATACATATAAATAATGAAGATTTCTAAATCACACAAATTACCTGATTAATAATGCATACATTGGCTTGAAAGAATTACTCATTGAGGTTTTTTCGTTGTTGTTTTAAAGAATAAATGAACACTAAAATACCTCTGCTGCCCTGTACACACAGAATATTTTGATATTTTGCAATGGATCTTAAGGTCAGAAAATGACCAGAAAAACTGCACTTCCAAGATTGTTTCATTTTCTTTTCTGTCTCAGTGTCTTCACTCCCAGAGTCCTCTGTGTGGACAGGTGTTCCATAACTGATGATATCAATAATATTAAATAATACTCAAATAAAGCCCCTGTGGACCACATCCTACAGCATTTTCTCTCCTTAGTTTAGACTTGCGGCTCTTCATTTGTGGCAGGCGTCCAGGCAACACAGACAGAGTAGAGGGGGTTCAAATATCGCAGTTTCTTCAAGAGCCTCAGTATTGCCTAACTGAAATACACACACTGTGGAAATGATGGGGACCCAAGACAACAGGGAAAAAAAACCAAACCACAAAAATCTAACAACTTTCATTGAGTGTCAACATTACAGAACATCCTTCTCCATAAACTAATTAAGTTTTCCTAAAATGGGGTGTGGAAGAAACTTCAGAGTCAGAGCTGTCACCCAGAATACATCTTCATGCCTTAGGCTACAAAATCAAAGTATCTTAGGGACATTAGCATGCACACAGAAAACAGGAATTGCTTACCATTCTGAAGCCAAGATCAGGTCGACCATCTGCTAGCACTCTGTGCGCCAAAGAAGACATCTTGAGTGATCCACCAAGAGGGGAATGAAAAATAGCTACCTCAGGCATGTATAGTGATTCCACCTGAGGGCAGAGCCAACAAGATCAGTTCCCTCTCAGAGACCCCCACCCTTTGATGCCATCTTGGTCGAAGTTGAGATGTAGACATGTTTGTTTTGGAGAGAACACAAACATTTAGACCATAGCAGAATGCCTCTACCATCTATTACCTCAAATGTATTCTTCAGATAATCTCATGTGCCTATCTGTTCCCAGGGGACCCCGGAGGGTTGCTTTTGCTGGACTTGCCAGAGGAAAGATCAACAACCCCAGGGCATGTAGATATGATGTGGGATTCCCCTCTGTATGTTGTGAATACGATTGGTTAAAAAAAAATCTGTCTTAGGCCTGTGCAGGGCAGAATAAAGGTGGGGGGGGAACTAAATTGAATGCTGGGAGAACGAAGGCAGAGTCAAGAGACACCATGTAGCCCTGCCAGAGACAGATGCTGGACGGAATTTTGCCCGTAAGCCACAGCCACATGGTGATACACAAATTAATAGAAATGGGTTAAATTAATATGTAAGAGCTAGCCAATCAGAATCTAGAATTAATAGGCCAAGTAGTGATTTAATTAATACAGTTTTTGTGTGATTATTTCAGGAGTCTGGGCAGTGGGGAAATGAACAAACGCCCTCCTACTACATAGATAGGACCTCCAGAATACTTCTGGTTTCTGTGTCACTTCTCTTTGTGATTATTGAGCAGTCTCTACTTTTCTGTACCTATTTTGTGTTAGTACAAACCCTAGAAACCATAACATCACATTAGATTAAGACTAACAGGTTTTAAGAGGCATGAGTGCATACACGCAAACACATGTGTAGATATCAGGGGGCTCCCCTGAACTATCCATGGCATTGTTTTCTCATGGTAGAAACAAGAAACGTGAGAGGAAAAAGCAGGCAGATGACAGGCTCCCAGTGTGGGTTCTCCACTGTACCAATTTAATCAGAACATGCTGGCCCACTCAGCATCTTCTCAGCTCCACTCGGTTCTCAGATCTGGCCAATGAAATGACTGCCGGCCTGTATGAAAGTAAGTGGTGAGTTACCACACACGTGTGGCTTGCCTTGCCAGACACTTAGACAGAAACACTGAACTTGAGGGTCAGTGAAGACCATGTCTCCCCTGCAAGAGCCAGACAGAGAATAAAGCCCCTGATAGCTGGCACCCACCACCACTTCCTCCAGCTGGGGCAAAGCAGCATGTGTGTTGTGTGCTGCCAGAATCTCTGAATGGAGGGCAGCAATATGGATTCCCCCCTACCTCTCTCTGTCTCTCTGTGTGTTTGCGCACACAAGCGCACAGACATTTTCTAATTTTTTAAACATTGACAAGAAGAGAAAGCAACGCGCCCTCTGCATGGAAAACAATAAGGGCTAGAGGAAGACAGTAGGATGACGTGAGTCTTCAGAGCCTGGGTCTGTAGTCCCTGGCCCTTGAATCCAGGTTCCCTAGCTAGCCACTGTTTCCATCATCTGGGAATTTGCTTTCATTTTTTTCTTTTTTTCTTTTCTTTTTTTTTTTAAATTTCTTCCCTCCCATCCTCCTCCTCCTGAGAAGTTTTCCTCTGTAGTCAGGCTGGCTTGTAACTAGGCAGCCCAGGCTTGGCTCCCACCTCACCGTCAAGGAGTGCTAGGATTCTAGGTGTGAGCCACCACACCCAGGAACAAGTTAGAGATGCAAACTGTTCACGCAGCCTCCTGTCTACTGAGTCAGGCATTCTGGAGGAGGGGCCTGTAGTTTGGGCTAATAAACCTCACAGGAGAGCCAGCTGCATGCTTACTGGTTGTGCTCTGTGACGTGCCTGTGACGTGCTTGTGATGGCCTGCGAAGGCCTGTGATGAGACCTCTTGCTGGGGAGTTTCTCTCTCTGTTTACTCAGTACTGGAGCCTCAGGTCTCCATTTAGAGTGGAGATCTGAGGTGCAAACCTATTCCTGGCCTTATTATTTATTTATTTGTTTGTTTGTTTGTTTGTTTATTTATTTTTGATGTTGCTATAGGTTATTTTCCTGTCACAGATCAACCCTAAAGGGCCTCTTAGAGTGGTGATCCTCCCCCACATAGGGATTGTATGTCTCACCACATACAATCAAAACCTCTGGGACCAAATGAATCAGATCTGGCCATCTCCTTTCATCTTGCGAAAGCAAACAAACTCCTGCTAGTAAAACCAAGTGGGGGTTTCTCCAATACCACGTCTTTTCTTACATGCCAGCTCCCATCTCTTAGAAAAGACACACGTTACAGCTGACAAACCACACTCCATCCATACCTGCCACTCTTCAGCTTCCTTCTGAGCAGAGGTTGCCAACGAATGGAAATATGGTATCTATACAAGGAGCAAACTGACAGACACCTTGTTAACCAACTGCTCCCAGCTAATGTCACCAGGAAAAAGTGACATTTTAAGTTCTAAGAGTGGAGCACACCATTGCCATTGGGATCCTCTTGCCAAGCTGGATTGGGAACCCAGTCTCAGTTCCCTAGCAGTCACTGGACAAGTCCATACTGAGGGATGCTACAGATGTCCTGGCTTGTCATCTTCAAAGATGCTGGAGTCACACAAGCCAAAGAAAGGCACTGCAGGATGAAGGCAAAAGAGACCCCACAGGACACATAGTGTGTTATTCTGGCACGTTTGTCTCCCATCTCCACTTACATAAAAAACTGTTCTGCTTAATGGAAATGCATTCGTGTGTGTGTGTGTGTGTGTGTGTGTGTGTACGCGCGCGCGATCCTGTCAGGTGAGCTATTTAATCTTTTTACTGTTGTTGAAACTTTGTTCTTAGTTTGACATTATTTCTAAATAAAGAAACCCTAAGGTCATGCTCCACACTTGTGTTCCCTGAGATGGTGCTCCACACTTGTACTCACTGAGTGGTGCTCCACTTTTGTGCTCCCTGAGATGGTACTCCACACTTGTGCTCACTGAGATGGTGCTCCACATTTATGCTCCCTAAGATAGTGCTCCACACCTGTGTTCCCTGAAATGGTGCTCCACACTTGTGTTCCCTGAGATGGTGCTCCACACTTGTGCTCACTGAGATGGTGCTCCACACCTGTGTTCCCTGAGATGGTGCGCCACACCTGTGTTCCCTGAGATGGTGCTCCACACCTGTGCTCCCTGAGATGGTGCTCCACACCTGTGTTCCCTGAGATGGTGCTCCACTCTTGTGCTCCCTGAGATGGTGCTCCGCACTTGTCTTCCCTAAGATGATGTTCCCCACTTGTGTTCTTTTCCATAAAACTTGGGTGTTCTGGTCACCTCACCATCCTAGAAAGAGATCATTATATTCCTGTTCCCACTTCTGCTGCAGCCAAAAATGCTCCATTTCTCCACTACCCATCACCACTCTCTCCTAAGTCCAAGTCCAGGGCCAACCTCATTTTCTTCTGTGGGCAACCTTATCACAGCAAGCCTTTTGGCATTGTGCTTGATTAAGGTGGTGGCTTAGTTACTCTTCTATTGCTGTGAAAGAAAAAAAACACTATAAACAAGGATCTTTACAAAAGAAAGCATTTGATGGGGGGCTTGGTTATGGTTTCAGAGAATTAGTTCATGACCATCATGGTGGAGATCATGCTTTTAGGCAAGCGGGCATGGTGCTGGAGAGGAGCTGAAAGCTTACATAGTGATCTACAGGCAGGAGGCAGGAGACAGAGAGACAGACAGACAGACAGACAGACGGACAGAGGTTGGTGTGGGTTTTTGAAACCTCCAAGCCCACCCCTAATGATACATCTCCAACAAAGTCAAACATCTTAATCCTTCCTAAACAGCTAAGCAGCTAGGGACCAAGCATTTAAATATATTTCCCTATAGGGACCGCTCTCATTCAGACCACCACAGATATCTAACCCCTGTTATCCCAAATGTACCCTCTTGGAGAGCTGTGTTCGTTTCAGATACTTTGCAAGGTCCTGGTTCATAGCAAATGTGCACTAAAACGAATTTGCTTTCTGGCCAGTCCCTGGAAAGATCATCATTTTGAAATAAAAACTTCACTAAGTTTATTTCTCTATGAAAAGCTCAGTACTTCGTCAACACAAAGGACTTGTACTCTTCCCAGGCTGGACTGGAAATTTAAAACATGTGATATTTAGAATATAAGCAGGAAGCTTCAAGCCTACGAAAGCTTCCATTGCAGTCTCTGGAATGTTTTCAAATAAAGCACATTAAAGGATGGTTCAGTCAGTACAATGCATGGCAGACAAGAAAGAGGACCTGAGCTAAGACCCCCAGCACCCATACAAAAGAGTCGAATGTAGTTGTTCCTATCCATAGTACTACCACAAGAGACTGGGTCAGAGAGAAGGTGCTCTCCAGAACTGTTTAGGGAGCAAGTGCACAGCAGGTCCAGGGAGAGACACTGACTCAAAAGATAAGATGGAGAGATTGAAGAAGATGCTCGACATTGACTTCTGGCTTTCTAGTCAGATGCACATGTGTGTATATACTCCCTCACACCTCCGCATGCCAACACCACACATCCACACAAACAGGATAAATAAATCGGCAGTTCTGAGAGTTGTGTGTCTTTCAAGTCCTTGTTTCCTCGGCCGAATTGTCTCACCCACAGTTGTACTGCAAATATGGAACCTGAAAGGAAGTTGCCCCCAGGAGCGCAGTCTGCAGGATTGCGTCCCTCCTGGGGTACTAATTAGAGCATTTCTTTGTCATAGAACAGACAACACTCATGCTGACTTGGAAAGATGCTGTCTTTTTAAGGCATCTTGTCTAAGCTAAAAAACCATCCTTTGGATCAAAATCAAGAGAATGGAGGCAGAGCTGTGTAGGCGGAGTGGAAGACTCTCTCTAAACACCTGTGTACCCTTCCTCTGGGGCACTAATTACATAATTGCATGTCCAATTGCATTTCCAAAGATTGTAATTTTCCGTTTTGTGCCTTCAAACTATGCTTTGATGTAAAAAGAGAGCATCGCTGGCACAGAGTGTATGTCTCTGTCTTTTTGTGGATGTACTTGCTCAGCCCAATTTTGGAAATATGGCCTTCGGTGGCTCATTTTTGTATGATTGGTACATAATGATACTCATCAGTAGCTTATTGCTATGTAATCAAAACTACTCAAGATTTCAATGCTGCACTAATATTAACTTGAACCATTTACTATTTTAATGAAGTGAGTGTTGATATAAACATTTGCATATTTATTTGTCAATACAAACAGATTTGATGTAGGAGTAATAAGGTCATTAAAAGTAATCACATATTTACATTTTAAATCCCATTTCCCTCCACCCCTTACTCCCATTCCTTTCCCCTTTACTGCACTCAATGACTGAATGGGGTGTGGGAGAGAAGGAACCACAGTCAAAGGCCTCCGTGAGCTTTTTCTCATGCTATTCTCTATTAGCAGGCGACAACTGCATAGATGGCGGTCACTTTCTTTAGGCCACACAGGGGTCACTGAGGTGAACTGTGATTTATGTCAAAAGAACTGAAAGTGGACTCTGTTGTTCTCAATGAAACCTATGCAGAAGTAGCAATAATACTTGCCTTCATGGAGGGTCAGGATGAATCTCAGAAGGCCTTGTGCCTGTCCTGCATAACCTCTGCATATATAGCCTTACTGTCTTTGCTGTCAGTCAGCACAGAGGGAGGCCAAGCAGACCTGGTTTGGGGAGTCGGAGGGAAAGGAGGCATGGGGACAGGGGCAAAGAGAAAGGTAGAGCCTTCTCTAGAGGCCAAGATGCCAAGGGTCAGAGAAAGAACCATGGACAAGTCTTTGACTTTAAGCTTTGTCACACAGATAGGTAAGCTCCGGGGCCATTTAATTGTTGGCGGTCATTCAGACACCAGAGTCTTCCTCAGAAGCCTTTGAACTGAGATCCAAAAAACTTTGGCTATGGCTGTTGGTGGCAGTACATGCTTTTAATCTCAGCACTTGGGGAACAGATGCAGGTGGATCTCTGTGAGTTCGAGGCTAGCCTGATCTACAGATTGAGTTCTGTTCCAAAATAGCCAAGGTTACACAGAGAGACAGTCTTGAAAAACCAACTCTCCCCAACCCCGACCCAGCACACACATATTCTTTGGATCTCCCAGTTAATAAAGCGCTTGCTACATTAGGAGGAGAACCTGTCTTCAATCACCAGAACCTATTTTCAAATGTAACAGAATGAGTGTGATAGTGTGTGCTTGTAATCTCGGAACCGGGGAAACAAAGACAGCAGGCTCCCTGGGGGTTGGTGGCCAGCCAGCCTAGTCTGAATGGTGAATTCCAAGTCAGGCAGAGATCATGCCTTAAGAAAAAGGTGAACAGATCCTAAGGAATGACATCTGACATTGACCTCTGTCCCCCTATACATGTCACATATGTGCATGCATGTGCCCTTGAGCACAGAGTTCAACTTCCCCACAAATTAAGTGCCAGAGGGAAAAAGCAACAATAAAAACAAACAAACCCCACCCCAAATTACAAGATCAGTATTCCAAAGTCATTTTATGAAATATACTTAGTTCTCAGTCAGCACCCACTCCCATGTGTCCTCTACCTCCATCACTTTTGGCCAATAGCTTTTGAGAACTCCCATTTCTACAGTGGATACACTTTTGTGAAACACTCAGTCAATATTACTGCCTTTTATTCTCCAACAATGGGCTAGTAACCCAAGGCCAATCTAGTTCTCCTTTCTTTGTTGGTCCTCTGCCTGTCTGCCTGCTTGTCTGTCTGTTTCTCTCTCTCTTCCCTCTCTTTGCTTTTTTCTTTCTGCCTTTAAGGTGGGCTGAAAAGGGTAGAATGTCAGTTTGTTACTTGACTCCCACCTGGGTGGATAATGTCTAGATATCTATTTATGTCCTTTTCCTTCCTTCCTTCCTTCCTTCCTTCCTTCCTTCCTTCCTTCCTTCCTTCCTTCCCTCCCTCCCTCCCTCCCTCCCTCCCTCCGTCCCTTTTTCCTTCCTTCCTTCCTTCCTTCCTTCCTTCCTTCCTTCCTTCCTTCCTTCCTTCCTTCCTCTCTTCCTCCTGCCATACCTCATTTCCTTTCTATCTTTCTTCCTTTCTTCCTATCTGGAAGGCGAATGAAGCTTGGTATTCATACATTGACTTTGTGACCACAAGGAAAAAGCCTACAGAACCATAGATGCTCAGTCATTATATCATTCAGTCAAGAAACAAATCTAATGACCATCTGTTGTATGGAGAGGCTGCTTGTTTGTTTCCCGGATGTCCAGACTCTAGAAATAATCACACAGAAACTATATTACTTCAATCATTGCTTGGCCCATTAGCTTTTGCTTCTTATTTGCTAACTCTTACATCTGAATTTAACCCATCTTCATTAATCTGTGCATCACCATGAGGTTGTGGCCTACCAGCAAAGTTCTGGCACGTCTATCTCTGGCAGTGACTCCGTGGCTTCTCCTTGACTCTGCCTTCTTTTTCTCAGCATTCAGTTTAGTTTTCCCCATCTATCTCTGTTCTACCCTATCAGGCTAAGCCAGTTTCTTTATTTTTTAATGGTAATCACAGCATACAGAGGGGAATCCACATCAACCATTCTCTTTCAGAATTCTTCTTGAGGAGAGAATGAAACTTTAGGGTAAGCCAATGACAGCCAGAACCTTCATCTAAAGGACTGGGGAGATGCCTCAGTTAGTAGCAGAAGCATGAAGACCTAAGTTTGTTCCCCAAGGCCCACATAAGAGCTGGATATGACATGAACCCACATAAGAACAGGGCATGACATGTGCCTGAAATCCTAGCCCTGGGCTACACAGAAGTTGATCTGAGGGGCCTATGGTCAGTCAGTGTAGCTTAATCTGTTAACATCAAATTTAGTGGGAGACCCTGCCTCAAAATAAAAAGAATTAAGGAAGACAACTGATATCAACTTTGCTTCCAAGTGCATAGATACACATGCACACATACCTGACCACTCCCCTCAAAAAATACCAGAAAGAGAAAAGTCAAGGGAAATCTAAACTTCAGTTAGGAGTGGTTCAGTCAGATTCTTCTTGATACTTTCTTTTTTTGTAACAATGTTAGCTGAAGTCTTTAATTTTGCAAGAACATAGCACAGTGAATGTGACCCTTTGTGGGTTAAGTATTAACAGCAGGAGAGGAAACTTTCCCTCCCTAAGTATTCTTGATGCTGATTGTATTTTTGGCTCCACATAGCAAGCCATGGTGGCCAACTCTTGGCTACTATTCATTCATGTTCTTGGATCTCTGTTCTTTGTGATGGGGGATCAACAAGAACAATTCCTTGCCCTGTGGTTTCTGCCTTTTCATCACAGGTCAGAAAAGTCCTTCAAGTGTCAAGTCGGCACATGGTCAGGTGAAGTCTTTCCAAATTGAGACCAGAAAAGAGACTCAGAAAAGGCTTTTCCTGTCGTCTTCTACACAGTGACTAGGAGGACTCAACAGCAGAAGTGGGAAGGAAGGGTCACTTGTCTGGGTGGCATAAGCCAAGCTGGGAGCTCTCCCCTTCCTTACCTGCCCACCCCTTCTCTCTCAACACTGTCAGCAACCTTTCTGGAGACTGAGTGTGAAGACAATGCCAGTGACCATTCCTTGGCCCTGAACATGAACTTTGTAACTGACTTACATGAGAGTCAGAAATGGGTGTACCTGCCAAGTTACTGTGATCAGAGAGCTACACCTCCTCTGATCCCATGGGATTCAATCCTTGAAGGTGATATGCTTATTACTTTTTGTCAATGACCCAAACCTGAGACTCCTAGGAAGAGGAACCCTCCACTGAAGAACTGTCTTTGTCAGACTGACCTGTGGACAAGCTTGTACTGCATTTTATTGATGAATTATTGATGTGGGAAGACCCAGTCTGTTGTGAGTGATACTGTGCCTGGGCAGGTAGTTCTGGGCTGTATAGAAAGCCATGGCTGACAAGCTAGTAAGTGGCTTCCTCCTTGGTCTTTGCTTTAGTTCCTGTCCTCAGCAATTTCCCTCAATGATGAACTCTTATCGGGAATTATAAGATGAAATAAATCCTTTTCTCCACACTTTGCTTTTGGACATGCCGTTTCCTTACAGTGCCATGGAGACAAATTAAGACAGGTATAGAGCATATTTTCTATTTCTTGTGGTAGTTAATCTCAGCTGTAAAGCTGACCAGATTGAAGGACTCTAAGAGATTCTTAGAACACACTTCTAGGCGTGTCTCTAAAGGAATTTTGAGAGCCGTTACATATCAGGGGCTGGAACATAATCCAAGGTTTCATCCATTGATGGTTTAAAAACCCGAATAACTGTGAGATAGAAGAGCTGTGGAAGGTGGGACCTCGGGGGAGAAAGAGGCCACAAGTATTGCTAGTCTAAGCATTCTGCACCTATGCTCTCGTGTGGACACCATTTAACTTCACCAAGCTAATTAATATCTTTGAACTTCAAACTTCACCTTTTTCAGACAGAAAATAAGGGCAGAAGAGGACCCAATTCACTACTCTCCACCCCCTCCTTTGATAGAGAATCTCACTGTACAGCCCTGACTTTCTCGGTCTTGCTCTATACACCAGGCTGGTCTTGCAGCGATCTATCTGTTTCTGCTTCTGATTCCCAAGTGCTGGAATTAAAATCGCATGGCACCACACCCAGCTTCCAATTCATTAGATTTCTGAGAAAACTAAAGGGTATCACACATCAGAGTACTTGGTGCTCAGTGAGTCCTTGCTCAGTAGCAGTTTCTACGATTCAGGGTTGTGGGGGGAATGACAACAAATCTTAACCAGATAAAACCCACACATTTCAAAAGCACCTTCTAAAATATACTACTCAGTTTGAATATTATATCCACCCTGTCACAGTCTCTTCAATACATGAACTACCAACTAGCAGAACATAAAGACAAAATTAAGACTTAAGCATAGGAGGCCGACAGAGCAGGAACCTCTAGAGACTTCTAATACTTGTTGTGTTACTTTCTGTTATTGCCACCAAACACCTGGGACAGTTAACTCACAGAGACAAAATGTGATTTGGGCTCACAGTTCCAGAAGTTTCAGTTGATGATCAATGGTCTCTTGTTGCTTTGGACCCATGGTGGGAAACCCATCACAAAGGGAGCACATGGCAAAGCAAGAGTACATCATAAGCCAAGAAGCCAAACGGCAATGTCTCCAATGACCCAAAGCCCGGCTATCAGATGTTCCACAGCCTTGTAATAGCATCACTCTGAAGAGAAAAGCTTTGATATCTGGCCCTTGAAGAGAACCTTCCAGATCCAAATTATAGTTCTGATGTTTGTGTTGTAGAAATGGTTGGATTGTATAGGACTGGCCTGAATGGCGAAGGCTCATTGGTGAGTATCTCTACTTTTGCTTGATAAAGCAAACCAATTAGTGCTTTTAAAACCATTTGCCCAAAACACGTAGGGAAGTGACTTACTGTAAAGTTGGATGGAACCTAGGTTGCTGAGCAGGGCAGGGATGATGGCTGAAGTAATGATGGTGACTCATAATAAACTCAGATACAAGATGCTTACTGAGTACCAATGGCTCCCTCTGGGAATTGTCAGGTCCTGCATCCCTATCAAGAAAAATATCACACTGAGTTCTTCTGGAAGAGTGATTGACTTAACCAATGGCCCCCCTAAGGACCGGCAGAGCTGGAACTTGAACAGAAGTCATCTCCAAGTCTGGATCCACCTGGCTCTAGAGGATGCTCTAAATCATATAGAGATGCATAGCCTCCCCCTGCCATGACACACTGATGAGTTGATGCTCCTGGTCAAATCCGGGTGATGCCTGGTGTTCTTCTGGCTTGTCAGTTTTGAAGGGATGCAGAGCTCTGAGCCTGACCTCTGTGAGAAGTGATGGAGCTCCTGCTAGCCCTTAGCAGAGCTTGACCGTGGCAGAGGAAAGGAGGACTTACCCCAGAAATTTAGGGACATTTCTTTCCTATTTTCCATAGCTTTGACATCCACTGGACAGACAGCTCCCAAAGCCTTTTACCCCTTGTTCCTTTGGATCTCCAGAGATACAGGGCATAAAATATGTTCAGGAGGTATTAAACCATGTCAGTATACCTGAATTCATGAAGAGGCAGCAAACGACAGCTGTTGGCTATACAGCCTGTGTTTTCTAGAATCTGTGTGCCGTCATAAACAATATGTCTTGGGGTTCCTGCCAGGGTCACAGGATGTGAATGGCCTTAGAGCCCAACCTGTAAACCCCTCATTTCATCCCTCATAGCTTTCCAGCCACTGTTTATTTTTCCTTGACAAAACGAAAGCTTTCCCTTCCTTGCCAAGACTCTTACAGAGAAAGCTTTGAGAAAAGTCTCCTTCTGCAAAATTAATTGAAACTCTCATAAATAACTTTAAAAGGAAATTGAATTTATTTGATGTACCTTAGAAGATTAGTTAAGTGAAGTCCTGTGTGTGTGTGTGTGTGTGTGTAGTATCTGTGTGTGTATGTATAAATGTGTGTTTGTGTTGTGTGTGTGCATGTTTGTGTATGCCCATAAAGGCCAGAGTTCAACATTGAGTGCCACTCCTCAGGAGCCATAACCCTTATTTTTTTTGAGACAGGGTCTCTTAGTGGCCTGAAACTCACTAACAAGAAAAGACCCTAGGGAATCCTTCCCTCTCTGTCTCCTAGTCACAAACAATTGCATGTGCCACCATGCCAAGGTCATCTTATTAACCTAGATATTCCAGAAAGAATATAGGTTCTCATATTTATGTCAGAAGCACCTTAGTAATTTCCCTAAGCCACAAATAAACCTAACTTAGAAACTATTTATTATTGTTGTTAGAGTTCGGTCCTAGGGCTTGAAAGCAGGTCTCTGGGTTTACATTGCAGGTGCCTCTATCCACTGAGACATTTCACTAGTCTCTGCAAGCGAGGATGCATCAAATGAAGGACTTACTAGAGGTAGGAACATGTTAACCTTGGGTAGGAATGAGTGATAAGAAGAATCTGTAGTGCTGTGGAATAATGCCTTTGTACACTGTGAAGATGTTTTTCTCTCATTGGTTTAATAAAGAGCCAACTGGTCAACATTTAGGCAGAAAGAGGTTAGGTGGGAGAGCCAGACTGAGAGAAGACTGGGGAGAAGGAAGGCAGAGTCACTAGCCAAATGCAGAGGAAGCAGGAGATGAACATGCTGTGCTGAAAAAGGTACCGACACGTGGTAGAGCATAGATAATAGATATGGGTTAATTTAAGTTGTACGAGCTAGTTAGTAATAAGCCTAAGCTACTGGCCAAACATTTATAATTAATAATAAATCTCTGGGAGCTGCCTAATGGGACAGAGAAGTCTGCCTACCCTGTAGTCTATATCTTATTACCTGGAAAGACAGCAAATATGCTGAAAATCCAAGAATTCAGGAAATTCGTGCATCTTATTCATAACCTACAAGCAGGTTTTACCCTAGCCCCCTTTGCCTTATCTTCTGTACTTGCCCTGTAGGGTAACTATGCTTTAGACAGGCTGTTCATCTCCCCATCTCACCACATGAACAAATGGATGAAGAAAACTAGAAAGCCAAATTCTTTGTCTAATTTGCTATCCCCAGTCCTGGGGCTACAGGTGTGCACTGCTATCTCCAATATTTTTAAGTGGGTTTTGGGGCTCTCAACTCATGTCCTCATGCTTGAGCAGCGAGCAGCTCATCTTTTGAGCTACCTCCCAGTCCCCACAAACTCCTAAATATTTCTCTAAGATGGTGGACCCAGGAACAAGAAACTCATTGATGAAACACAGATACTGGACATGTAGCAATTTAGACAACATATTGCTGATATTTCCAGATATCCATTCTAGTATTTCAAGCCTTGATTGTATCCCCCCGCCCCCCATCTCCAGAAGATCTCTATTATCCTATCCGCTTGGAGAAACTTGTTTTAAATTTCATCACACTCTGGCAGCCGGAAGACACAGCCTGTGGTCTTTCTCTCATCCTTTGCTATCTGTCTTAGAAGAACTTGAAGGGAAATCTGAAGGACAAAGTTGTTAAAGAACACAGAGCCAAAGATATTGTATCTCCTTGAAGGATGGTCAGTAGTGGATGGGGTAGCCTTGGCATCATCAACAAAACAGAGGTCCAGCACCAAATCATTAAATACCCAAGTGAGTCGGTAAAATAATACATGCAGGACACGCTAGGCAATCCATAGGAAACCACTTTATTTGCTCTAAGCAACCCAATATCAAGTCGTTTTCCCCTAAGCTTAAACAATTTATTCTGATTAAATTATGCCAATGACTTCTGTTTTTGTTTGTTTTTCTTTCTCATGTTTATACTCCGTAAACATGTTATCCTTTATGTTATATAATGAAATAACAATAGTGGTCATCCTGGAAAGGAAGCTGACAAAGACTGACAGTTCCCTTCAGGTATGATTACTGCCATGGAAGGACTTTAAGGCCATGAATGAGCCTCAAAGTGGAGGGACAGCATCAGAAAGAAAGAAAAAGAGTATCAAATCCAAACATCATGGAACTTTCTAGAGGTGTGGCTTCTCTTTAAAGCCTGGAACTTCACTGAGCACGAGAATAAGAGAAAGACAGGGAGACAGGTACAAGAGATGCGTAGTTGTCATAAGAAAGATGTCAGGGGAGGTCAGAGGAGCCTCTTCAGGGAGCAGTCTTAGGAGAACGTCTCCCAGAAAATCCCCTTATCCCCTGACTGTTGAGGAGTCTCAGAATAGTCCCTGGAACAAAGGAAAAATCTGCACTTTTGGGGGTAGTGAGAAGTTGTGCATCATATGATTTAGTTCATCATAGCCTAAGTGACAAAGGATATGAGAAACCAGGTACTGGTTAGGACTATAAACCAGGGGCTGCTCTTAGGTTCCAGCTGAGACAGCTTAACTCTGTGTCAGTGGGAAAGATGCCCAGAGACGTGGCCTGATTCAGGCTGTGGGATCTAGCTTAAAAGTTCAGGCCCCTCATCTAACACTCTACATTATGGAAACTGTCACAGACCCTATTATGAGATTCAAACAAGAACAATGACAGCAAGAGGCAGATTCTAAGAAGCTTCTCCTGAATTAAAAGCAGCAGTCTTTAACACATTCTAAGGGTCTGAGGAGATGGCTCAGTCGGTAAAATGCCAGCTATACAAGCAGGAGGACCTGAGCTCATTCCCCACCAACCATGTAAAAGCCGAACTTGGTGGCCTGTGTTTATAATCCCAGTGCTGGCGGCGGTGGCAGGGGGGCAGGGCACAGCAGTCTAGCCGAATCAGCAAGTCCCAGGTTTTAGTAAGAAACTTTGTCTCAGAACTAAGCTGGGGAGAATGCCGTGAAGTCTTGTCTCCTGGACAGGATATGGGTATTCCATACATGAACCCACAGCCACTGTGGTGAAGTCTTGTCTTCTGGACAGGATATGGGTATTCCATACACGAACCCACAGCCACTGTGGCTACCTGCACAGCACCTGTAAAAGACAGAGATAGCCCACATTCTAGAACAGATGGGGAAGGTGCTCTCCAGGCCTTATTCCTTATGCAGGAGCTATAGGCCATTCATATCTGCTGGGGTATGGAGAACCATTCGTCTCTGAGCGTGTGGCTACTGGGGAGTTCTTATGCTCCAGTGGATAGCCCTACACCCACGTGCATATTGGCAGGACCGATTGGACTCAGTGAGTTGTCAAAAAGAGGAGGAGGAGGAGGAGAAGATGAAGAAGATGATGAAGCAGCAGCAGAGGTTATTGTTGAAAAGGAATACGGGAGGAGCTGGTGGAAGGAAATTATATTTCAATGGATGCATACTTGAAACTGTAAAGTAATGAACATATTCATATACAAAAAACCCAAGATGGGTGGTTCCTAATAAATAATATCTGAGGTTGAATATTGGTGCACATGTGTGCATGCACACACACACACACATTTCAAACAAACAAACTCGAATCTTTAGGTACAATTGTAGGTTTGTCTTCCAAGGAGAGAATGAGGTTAGTTTGCACATGCCTGAGTTTCACACACAGGATGCTCATACAGAACAAGATAATGAAGAGTAGCCTAGTGTTCTCTGTTGCTGCGCTCGAACCAACTTGGGGAAGGCAAGGGTTTATTGGGTTGATAGTTTCACATCATCCTTGGTCACAGAGGGAAGCCAGGGTAGGAGCTGGAGGTTGGAATGGAAGCAGAGGCTATGGAAGAAAACTGAAGCAGAGGCTATGGAGGAAAATCAAAGCAGAGACAGTGGAGGAAAATCGAAGCAGAGACTGTGGAGGAACATTGAAGCAGAGACTATGGAGGAACACTGTTCATTGCCTTCCTCTACAGCTCACTCACCTTGGGTTTTTATACCATGCAGAGCCACCTGCCCAGGCATAGTCCTTCCACATCAACCATTAATCAATAAAATGCCCCACAGACTTTCCCCCAGGCAATCTGATGAAGGCATTCCCTCTGTTAAGGTCCCCTCTTCCTAGATGACTGGACCGTGTGTCACAGTAACAATGACCTGGCAGAGAGTTGGAGTCAGGTTTTCCAAACTGTCCTCACCACTGTGATGCCCCAAGTGCACAGGAGAGAGTGGAAGTTGCCCCCCAAATGTAAGAAGGAAGCTGCTACAAGATAAACTTTTTCTTATTATATTTCAGATTTTATTTGTTCAGAATCTGTTTTAATATGAAAACAAAGTTGGAATGAGGTGGGGCTTGCAACAGGCTGTGCCATTTCTATGAAAAGCCTTCAAGTATCTACCTATGTCGGTGAAACTCATGACTTCACTTCTCAGTAAGGAAGACCCCAAGGCCACAAGGGCCTCAGTCATTCATGTCCTTACCTTCCAGCCAGTTTAGTAAGTTATACATGAATGAATTTCCAGTTGAGCGGAAAATACTTGGTAGGTCTGGAACATTTTCAAATGGTTTTTTTTTTTGGTTTTTTGAGACAGGGTTTCTCTGTGGTTTTGGAGCCTGTCCTGGAACTAGCTCTTGTAGATCAGGCTGGCCTTGAACTCACAGAGATCTGCCTGCCTCTGCCTCCCAGGTGCTGGGATTAAAGGCGTGCGCCACCACAGCCTGGCCCTCTGGAACATTTTCAAATCTAGCTGCTTTCAAAAAGCTCATGGCCCAAACACCCAGGTGACATGGCCCAGTCCCACTCATTCGGCAACATTCACTGAGTTCCAAGGTTTGTGGGAAGCACGGGTGGCAACAGAGAAGGGGTTTGACCTCAGAGTAGCCGAGGCTTTAATGGATGTTTTGATGTCAATAACCGGCAGGATGGACTAAGGCCAGAGGTCTGGGAGTGTCACTTAGCCTTGACTTGATTGAGAGAAGTTCCATTTCAATGTCACCTTTCACCAAGCACTGACAGATGTGACTGGAAAGGCTGACAGTATCTACCAACTGCTCAGATTCATTAAAGATTGAAAAGCATCTGGGTTCTAACCCTCTCCCACCTTAGAGCTCTACTTGTGTTCTTCATTTCATTATGACAATCAAATGTTTTCCTAATGGCAAAATATTTGTTTGGAAGTCAGATAATGAGAATCTGCAATAATGTGCTGCCTCCAATTTTTTAAAAAAGAAATGCTATTTAAAATTTCCTTGTCATTTTCATGCGACTTCTGATTGTCATAATAACTCTGAGACAATGATTTGGGGCCGTGTGGTGACACAAAGTGGAACTGTAGAGTTGGTGCCAAATGCGTGTCAACATAACCCAGGAGCATAAGGAAAGCTAGAGTACCCTGCTCTCATGAAGCACATCACGCCGCTGCCCTGGCCAGGATATCCCTTCCCAGCATAACTGGGTGCCTCTTCCATTTGGTTGGTGGCCTCTCTGTTTCCACACATGACAAACGTCTCTGCTTCATTACACAGATATGCTGGGACTCCCAAGTACAGAACTGTATTAGGCAAAGAATGCACAAAGGCAGGTGCTTCTCTTTTCTTTTCTTTTCTTTTCTCTTCCCTTCCCTTCTTTTTTTTTTTTTTTTTTTTTTTTTTTGGCCCTAGGGATGATGGAACCCAGGCCCACATGCATGCCAGGCAAATGCTGTATGAATGAGCTATTTCATCAGCCCTTCACCCACGTGTTTGTAATGCCAGAATAAAATCCAGGTGTCTTAGGTGCTGAAGGATAAGCCTGAAGGCAATTCTTCCAGCCCCCCCCCCCTTTATCCCCATGGATAGCACATTCAAAGCCCAAGTGCTGTGCTTCCCCACCACACTGGCCTCAGAATTCTTTCTCAAGGATTCTGCACTGAGCAATCTCAGAGTCCTCCCCCAAACAGACCTAGATTATTCTGTTTTCTGCTGTTAACAACACAGTATGTTATAAGGAAACTTGCTTTTGTTGGGTCAAAATCTAGACAGCAGAGAGAGGAGTTGGGTAGCAGCCTTCTTGCCGATGTGGTGAGAGAGAGGGTGTTTCTGTGTCGGAATGTCTTCTCATTGCTTTCCCTTTTCTTAGGAAACCACCAGGATTCAACTGAGGAGGTTTCGGTCAGATGACATTACAGAGACCAAATTTCTTTTAGAAGTCCCACCTCTACAAAGTACAGGCAGGGTAAATTTTACCCTCTTAATGTCCCTCAATGGGGACTAAACCTCACCAGATACCTCGTTGTTGTATGGCACTTTGTCCTGGATCATAAAAAGAAGCCATCTGGGTATGGGGTGTTGCTGGGCAGCCGTGGCAACCTGAGCAGGCCAATAGAGAGGCAGCAGGTCTATGGTGATAGTAATGGAGCTATGGCATCTCCCTAGGGTAAGGAGACCCTCACCTGGGATTCCAGCTATCGCTTCTTTCCCAGCTGCAAATGATCTCAAGAAATGTTGGGGAACACAGGAAATAAACAGTTAATTAAAAGCAGGACTCCATGATGCAGCTTCCATGGGGTCGCCATCCATATTCGATGTGATTTTGTGGTGGTGCAGTTTTTTTGGGGTTACTCATGTTACTGTGACCACTGGCCTACACTATGTAACAAAGTCCAACAAACTCATCAACCTAGAAGTCAGACATTGAGGAAACCATACTTTGGTTTGTTGATGGTGCCCATCTAGGGTAATTGGATGGCCATGTGCATCTCCTCGGGAAAAGATAACACAGCATCACTATACATAACCCATGGCATTCTCCAGGTTCAATGGTTAAATGCGGCAAGGGATGGAAGCACCCTGCTTGTGTCTATACTCTGATTCCAGGTCCCCTGCAGATTATGCAAGCCACTGTCACTCTCTATCCAGGAAATGTTTTGTAAGTTCTGACCCTCCTAAAACTGAGAGATAGAGTACACTGACTCTCTCCCTCATGCGTCATACAGACTTCTGGAGTTGCAATCAAATACCAAAAAAAATGTGTGTTTTATAACATGTCCAGGAATTATCTTTCAAATGAGAGCTAAAAGAGGAATATTCTAGGGATTCAAGATAGCCATGTGGGCAGGTGGAATTCAGGAAGACAGAACAGAGAGTAAAGCCCTCAGAATCCACGAAAGACAAAAACGCATGAACACCTTCCACAGAACTGGCAGGGGAGCGCTACAACATCAGGAAGATGGAAGGAAACACTACTTTTCCCAATAACACTCCATACTGAGAGCCTATGTATCCTAAAACCCCAACCAAAATGCCCTTTCTCTTTCCTTTTTCCCTGGGAAAATGTATCAAAGTAATGCTGCTGTAACACTAGAGACGTTGTCAGGTTCAAACAGTTAATTGCTACATTCAGGAATTAAAGAGGTAACCTACACATAGCAAGAAAGGGGGAAATTGCACCAATATGAATTTAAATCAAGAATCTCATCCACTACAAGCCCCCAAGGCAATGATTAGCTTCTTTTGTTTCTCTTGCTTCTGGCTCTCTTTGGCCTGTGGCATCTGAAAGCAAGGTCTAGTTGAAACAGCTCCTCGTGGTGCTAGGTGGTTTGTTTTCTCCCTTTGAGTTGAGTCTCTGCTTTGTGTTGCTGAATTAGATCTGCTACCTCAGGGCACAGTACCAGTGTTGGGGAAAATGAAGAGTTTTAGAAGATCTCTGGAGGGAGGTGGTTAGGAGCAAAGAGGGGCAGTGACGGGCAATAAGTGCTGTATTTCTGTGCCTGCTTCAACAGCTAACCCTCACTTGTGCCCCGTGAGGAAAGTCTGAATAAAAATTGCTTGACTGCACGATAATCTGAAAGCTGGACTTTGCATATGTGTGTGCACTGAATGAGGCAAAGCCACTAGGAAGGCGTCTTCCATAGTGGTGCTGTGTGCGTTTCAGTAATCACATTTCCATGGAGGGATTTATGGCTAAGAGAAGCCTGATACATAGTCTCGCATAATTGCTGTCAAATCTTGAGCAAAAGCAAAGCCGCCAAACAATCTGGGTTGTGAACAGAATCAACAGAAAAGATACCCTTCCCTCCTGGAATCCAGGAGGAATGAAGTCACACAACGCTCATCACTGTCTTAGTCGGGGCTACTATTGCACTGTATAAACACTGTAACCAAAATGAACTTGGTTTTGGAATTGGTGCGACATTTGTCTGTTCTCAATTAGGTCCACATATGAAAATAGGTGTTTCCCGTTTTTGTTCTTTTGTCCTGTCCCCCGCCTCAAGCTCTGTAAGCTAGCCCCATTGCTTCAATAAATCAGCTGTCTCTCTGAAGCTGACTCCAGGAAGTTCATGCTCACAGCTTTCTGGACCCTGCTCGCTGCTTCTGTTCTCTTTGCCCTCATAGGCTGGTGACCAATGACCTATGAGAAAAAAGGAGAACCACAGAAGGCTTTAAGCACTGTGTAATGGGCCATACCAGTAGGAACATGGAAGACAGAGGTGTTAAGAGTTATTTGAATTGGGAGGGGCTGCCTCAAGAGGTTTCAGAGGAGAAGAATTTTAGTATATGCCTAGAGATCCTTCTTGTGATATTTTGGTGAAGAAAATGGCTGCTTGGGTTCTTGTCCAAAGAATCTACCTGAGGCTAAAGTGAAGAGTTTTAGATTAATTCTGTTGGCAGAGGAAATCTCAAAACAGTCTCGTATAGACTCTGTTGTATGGTTTTTAGTGGTAACTCTAATGAAAATTTATAATGAAAAGGAGCAAGCTGAACAAATAAAAATACAAAATGTACAGATTGAGAAAAGGGGCACCAAGAAGTAGAAGGGAGCTAAGTCCTGCATTCAAGGAGATGAACAGATTAAGAAATGGAATAAAGGAAATGGCAACCTCAGGGCAAGATCCCATCTTTCCAACTTGTGGAAAGGAATTGATGAAAAGCTTAGAGTCGGGTATGGTGGTACTCCTCTTAATCCCAGTACTTGGAAGGCAGAGGCTGGTGGATCTCTTGAGTTTGAGCCCAAACTACAGAGTAAGTTCCAGAACAGCCAAATGCAGAGCTCAGAGTTTGCCCAGCTGGTTTTCAGTCTTGCTTTGGTCCAGTATTTCCTTTTATTCTCCCTTCCCTATGTTTTGGAATGGTAATGTATATCCTGTGCTATTATATGTTGAAAGTATGTGATTCTTTTTATTTTGATTTTATAGGGGATTACAGTTAAGAGATTGCTTTTCTGTTGGTTTAGTGGCCACGCCTGAAGCTACTGATATCTTAACTACAGTCTGGGCCCTACAGGCCTGCAGTCAGCACCCTGCTGCTTAGACCTTGGCCTGGTGGACTTTCAGATCCCCCAGGAACCAGCTTGGCTGTGGTTGCCAAATGTTGGTTTTAACTAAGTCTCTATCATTCTATTTACCAATTAAGATTTGGGAATCAGATATTGGGGTAAAAACCTACTAGATCAGAGAAGTCAAGAAGCAACTAGCTGATCTTCCTTTTTGGATAGAGACCAAGCAAGAGAAGCATCTCTACACTTGTCCCCAAACCAAAAAAAAAAAAAAAAAAAAAAAAAAACTTGACTCTCTAAGTCCCTCCCTACTCCTTTCTGTGCGTCTCTATCTGCGTCCCTGTGTCCTATGTACTCTTTATGGCTAATTCTTGTTAACTAGATTCTATCCCTTTATCTAAACATAATTTTATTAACAGTCTTGGGGTTGCACAGGCACTCAAAAGTGCTTTTACTGATCTCTTGTCAGAATTCCGTGAAGAACTTTTTATTCTCATTATTCAACTTAATGGAAAATATATGCGTTTATGAGGACAGAAGAGGGCAAATAGAATAATAGAATAGAATAGGTGTGTTTATATGAATGAATTACTTACTAAAGGGCATTATGACTGATCTATATCCCCAGCCCACCGCCTTTCAATTCAGCTTGCTTTGGTTCTTGGCCAACTCAGCTATATAGCAAATAGAGTAACAAACTCATATTTCTATCCCTCCTAAAATATGGAAACCTGAATACCTATTTTGTTCCTTATAATAACATTCACTATTAATATGTCAGCAGCAATCACTGCTGAACACTAACAGAGGATATTTTCATCCAGGCAATTGACACATAACTAGGCGATTGGTAATACCTTGTTTTCCCAAATTCACGTGTTAGAATCCGTGAAGCAACAGTTTTGAGGGCAGGGCTTCACAGAAGATATCTTGGTCACAGGGTCTTTTTCCTAATTTACTAATGCCACTGTAAAGTGGGTCAATGGAGAGGCCCTCATCTTTCTTCTTGCATTTGTCATGTAAAAGTACGGTGTTCCTTTACTCCACTACATGGTTAATTGCTTAAGATTTTCACCCTCCTTAACATTGCTTCCCACCGAAGGACGGAAAGCCCACTCAGCATGCAGATTTTGGATGGGCAAGCAGTGCTTTCCCTAGCTTGGTTTACACCAGCTTTTCTGCCTGCGTGCTCAATGGCCAACAAGTGATTAGTGGTTCCACAGCTCAGAACAAGCATTTCTAGTATAATCTTCTTGATATCTGGATCCCGGGGTATAAACAGAGCTGAGAGAAGTGAGGTTTGCTGGTATTGTGTGAAAACCATCTCTAAACTAAAAGCACATAATGTTCCCCTCTTCTCAGACTGGCAGAGGACGTGGAGCCCCCTGCTTTAGTCCTTGCCATTGGACTGACTGTCACTGAGCACAGCCGATCACTTTTACCCATTTCCATTAGATCATAAGCTATCCAGGAATAGATCCTTTTTAAAGTTTAAAAGCCTACATTCACTATTTATTTTGTGTACGAGCACATACTCTGTGTGCCAGGCATGCCATGTCATAATGTGAAGGTCAGAAGAGTCATTTATCTCCTTCCACCATGTGAAGCCCATGGAGCAAACTCATTTCACCAGGTTTGGGTGCAGGTGCCTTTCCCCACTGAGCCATCTCACTGGCCCACGAGTACATAATTTTCTTATTTCCTCTCTAAGTGCCTGGGCCTGAAGTAGTGCTTGGATTTTACTAGAAGTTCAAGAAATGTCTTTGAGTGTGTGAAAGAATAAACACTGGTTGATTGACATTCAAGTTTGATAAGAAATCTGAATCAGCTAACTAACAATCAGCCAGCATCTCCTCTCTCTGTTTTGTGTAGGTTTTCACCGTGGTTGTGAAGTCCTGTCTTCTAGACATGACATGCCCATTGCACTAATCAACTCATAGCAGTTGGGGTTGCCCATACAAGAGTAAGCCAGTTAAAAATTCCATCTTGGATAAGGAGGAGCTTATGAGGTCCCACCTCTAGCTGAAGAGTTGTGGGCAGCTGATGGGTACTGAGGGAGGGAGAGTCATTTTCTTTGGGAGTGTGAGCACTGGTAGGTTGATTGTATACAAGTGGATGACCCGACACCCTTTCATATATGGGCAACACTAATTGAATGCAGTTGAATAAAAAAATGACATGAAGTTGAGCAGAGGACATGCTGGGGTCCTAAGGAGTTGGAAAGACAAAACAAGGTTGGATATGATCATAATACATTGTATACCTATATTGAAATTTGGAAGCATTTCTAGCACCCCATAAAGTAAGAGGACTTTGGCACATTACTCTTTAATGTAGACATATAGTTGTAAACACATTATGTCTATATAATGGTTTATGAATTATCTTGCTTTGTGCTATTCTAATGAGCTCTCGACAGGCATGCATTATTACCCTGGAAAACAACTAACCCCTCTTTCTTCCTGAATATCGCAGGATTCTTGCTCCTGGCTTTCTGTCCTGGAAAATAGCTGATTATAAGTTTGGACTCTTACCAGCCAAAATAGGCAAGGCTATTTATAAGCCATGGGGACACGCTCTGCACACGTGCACTCAGAGACACAGATCCACTTCTCCCCCAAGGTAGGCCTCGACAATTTTGTAGAGTCCAGGGACTCAAGCTGGACTGGGCAGGTCTCTTTCCTAGAAATTTGTCTTCGAGATCCATCCCTGCTGAGTTTTACTGTATCTCATTGGGAAGGAAAAACAATGGGGCCAAGGTCTTCTCATGAGATAGAAAAGCTAATTGACACATTTGGGAGGGAAAAGAAACAAGAGGAACTAGAAGAAATGAATGTGTAGTCTTAGAGATAACACATACGACTTGCCCGTTCCTAGTCTTTCTTCATGCCCTCTATGTTTGCAGGTACATGTGTGCACATGTGTGTGCATGAAGAAGACAACCTCTGTTGCCCTTTCTCAGGAACCTTACACCTTTTGTTGGAGAAAAGGATTCTCACTGACCTGGACCTTCAGGCTAGTTGGCCAGAAAACCCAAGAAATCTGCTTATTTCTTCTTCCTCAGCAGTGGGATTGCAAGTAGGTATAATCCTTGGCTTTTTACAAGGGATCCTCCAATCAAACTCTTTGTTCGAACAGTAGCCTGCATCCTTAGACCAGATCCCATAGTCTTTAAGGTGTTGTCTGTGCTGTGGTGGAAGAGAAGCCTCTGATTAATGGTCTTGACTGGTACCTGGACATAGCTCTCAAGATAGTTGGATGTGGGGTGGGCTCCGCCAACAAAACAGTTCTAAATACCGTTGGGGTATGGGACTCTCTGCAAACATCCCCAGGACAATGGTCCCCGCCATCGTCCCTGGAAAATGGCTCCTGACATATCCCCCTTCCTTTTATAAAGGCAGGCAGCTATCAAGTGGAGGGCACCAGGTCAGAGTCCAACCATGGTGTCAGATCTAAAGGAGAAGGGACTGGGACAAGGAGAGACCCTCCTCTCTAGTGGTGGAGCAATTTTTCCTCTCCTGGAAACAGAGTGCCTTATGAGTAGCATAGTTATTATTTTATGCTTATATTTTTGATTTTGGCCTTAATGATGGCCTGCGATGAGGGCACCTGTCTTAGGTCAAGTGGGGACCAGGTCTTTTTCCCCCTTACCCGTCCTCGGGTTCCCAGGACCCTGTCTTAGGTTGGGGGAGGTCCTGCCACAAGTCGCCCGTCCTTGGAGCTCCTCAAATAAAAGGTATCTAGCAAGACCTAAAGTAAGCAGGTCTTTGACGGCAGGGTTCTCTGTCTTAGGCTATGTGGAAGGCGATCCTCGTCCTGACACCATGCCATGTTGAGCCGGCCTGTACTGTCTATGTATGGTGTGCTGTTCAGGCGAGGGCTCCACAATATTCCTGTCATTGGGCCTCTGTGTCAATCATTAATGAAAAGACTGTGAGGAGCTCCTCAAATAAAAGATATTACGTATAGGTTGAGTAAAGATATAATTTGGGCACCAATAACTCCATCTCCAGACAAAAAGAAAGGGCACTTTCCAAACCCAGTATTCACCTTTTAGTCTGGCCTAAGGTATATCCTCCTTCCTAAATGCCTACTCCAACATAAGATTATGAGTGCTGCCTGCCAACAATTAGGGCAGTGTAACATATGCATTAAACCCAAACACTTTACAGCGTGTGTCAAACTTTTCCCAACATCTATAAGCAGTTATAAATATCATTAGGTCAATTCCAGTAAGAGTACAATGACAGACATTGTTGTTATCAAATATCACCAGTTCCAGTCTCTGAGCAACAGTCAGAACCCCAATCTTCCCCCTTTTTAAGTGAAGAGGGGTTAATATTTTAATCAAAATGAGTTCTGTGTCCCAAAGATTAAAACAGATGTTTAGTCTGCATCTTAGCTCCAAAGCAAACAGAATTTAAACTGCAGAAGCAGCTCAGCATTTGTGTTTCAGGGCAGGTGGGGTTCCTGGGTGAGGTGAGCTGGATTCAGCTACCTGAAGCACATCCTGGCACTTATCTCAGCTGGGTCTTCCTGGACTCTCTTGGAGGCAGAATGACACCCTGCAGAGTGGCATAGTGGGTCCTGTTATCAGACATTCCTTTCCTTGGGGCCAGGGAAGACTGGATCAAGGATTCCTCTGCAATCACCTCTGGAACTCCTCTGTGGTGTGTCCGCAGCCATGACATCATCAAGTCCAGCTTTTATTTTTTTTTTCTGTGAAAAAAGCATAAACATATCCTCGACCCCAAATATATATAGGTTGGGTTTTTTTTTTATAGTGCATTGCAAGGGCTTTTTTACCTTGCCTTAGTAAAGGTCAGCTTGGTGTCATCATGTCAGATCCGTGTGCATCAGGATCTGTGTGCAACTTTTATAAGTTGCTTTCAGGAGCCTTGGTACGCTCCACAATTTTTTTTTTATTATTAACCATATATGCAGTTCTTCCATTGGAAGAGCTATTTGTAAAATTTAGCATAAAATCCTTTAAGGGATTTTTAGCTATAACATTAGCAAAATACAGGTGTGTGAATTGTAGCAATGATCATCTGGGAAAAGATTATTGTTTTTTGCCTTTGAATTGAGCAAACACAATTGTCCAGGAATCAATCTTAAAATTATCAATGAATTTGTTGTTTAGTATAAGAAACATTGATCATAGTCAATATTTTGTTAAACCATCTCCCAGATTTTATCCTGCCCTTTTGTACCAGGCAGGCTACTGTTTTAAATTAAGAGTTTAATATCTTAATTGGAAAAACTGGGAAAGTTTAGCCATAAACAGCATTTTTTATAAAACTGTTGTGGAATAAATTTGTACTTAATACACACACTCTCCATAGCTGTAATATATTGTACTTATACATTATTGTATACTTTACCTGTTGATTTATATTTTACCTGTTTGAGTACCTGTTAGGCAGCTTTTTTAAGCTCTCTATTGGAAACTGTTTTTTGTAAGAATTTTACCTAGCGGCTCAAGGTCTCCCATAAGAATATTATAACTAGAGCTTTACCCATTGAATATTAATTAAAAGTTTATAAGCTATCCTCCTCTTAGGTTGTAAGTCTGCCTCGCAGATAGGAAAATGGAAAAAGGAAGCATTTTAACTAATGATGCTGGCCTCATTAGACACCAACATGTAGAAGAATGAAAATAGATCCATATCCATCTCCATGTACAAAACTCAAGTTTAAATGAGTCAAAGGCCTCAGCATAAAAATTATGTTGAACCTCACAGAGAAAAAATTTTTGAAGTACACTTTGCCACATCTCAAACACAGCCTCAGTGGCACAAACATTGGGAGAAACCATAAATTAGATCTCCTGAACTGAGAAACTTTTGTATAACAAGGCTATAGAGTGGGAAAAGATCCTTACTTATCATAAACCCATTTTAAAAATATATGAAGAACTCAGGAAGTTAGTTATTAATAAAAATATTTGTTACAGACCTAAATTGAAAACTCTCAACAGACAAACTTAAAAATGACTGAGAGACACTTAAAAAATGCTTAAACATAACATCCTTTAGCCATCAGAGAAATGCAAATCAAAACTCTTGAGATTTTATTTTATCCTTGTAAAAATGACCAAGATTAAAAATTATTGCTAACAATTTATGCTTAAGAAAATGTGGGTAAAGAAAAAACTCCATTGCTGGAAGTGCACACTTGCGTTGGAAGTGTAAACTGGCAGTCACTTTTGGATCATACACAGTATTGAAAGACTTGGATAAATTCAGACTCCCCCAGCAGGAAGAGAAGAATCAAAAATCTAGGGTTAGCCGGTTTAGCGACCCTGCCCCAGAAACTAGCTGAAGACAAAACCAGACTGCAATCCTGATAACAATCCCGAAACAGGGAGTTTTCCCCTGTGATAATCATTATACTGTTTTAGGAACTAGCCGATTATGACCATGGGAGTGGTCCCGAGAGGCAGGGAGTTGTCCCCCTGTGACCATCACTGGATTTTTGGAATTTTTTGACCCTCCTGGACCACTGAGCTGTGGCCTCTTTCCTCAAAAACTTTCTCTCCCAGTTACTCGGGGCTGAACTCCTCCCCCATGTGGGCCATGAGCCTCGGCCCCAGTGCATTAACCCCCGTACCATCTCATCAACCAAAGCCTTGTGCGACTGCAGCAAGGACAGTCTCCCGTGAATCAATGGGGGGGGCCGTGCCCTCCCGAGACCTGAGTGAGAGTCTCCCCAGCACTGGGGGACCCCCATTATGGCTATTTTTTAAAATTAGGCAAATATTTACCTTAAAACTCTAGCAATACCCCTTTTGGGCCTAAATACAAAAGTTGTTTAACCATACCATAAGGACATGTGTTCAGCTATGCTTATAGCAGAACTACTTTATCATAGCTAGAATCTGAAAACAACCCAAATGTATCTCTTTTACACCTAGGATAAATGAGACATCATCCTTTTAAATATCCATGAATACCACAAAATATCTTGGAGTAAATCCAAGCAAGCAGGACAGAAGTTTTGGGTCCTGTCATCTCTGCTTGTGAAGGCAGTCAGTGTAAATGTCCATTAAAAATTATACCAACATACCTCACAGAACTCACCTACAGATTTAATATAAATGGTCATTAAAATTATAGCAAAACTTTTCACAGAACTCGAAAGAACAATCCTCAACTTTATAAGAAAGAAATAAAAACTCAGGATATCCTAAACAATTTTAAAATCCTCTGAATGTATCACAATCTTTGATTTTAAAACTTTTCTACAGAACCACAGTACTGAATTTAATCTACCTTGGATATAAATTTATACACAAGCAAACACATAAATCTCTCTTTTTGTCTCTTACTCCTCTCTCCCCGATAAAATTTTCTTTCTTTGAGACTGACTGTTCCCATGTCTTATTGGACGACAGTGATCCTGTGCCTACCTTGTCCTGCAGATCTGTCCAAGTTCTACAGCCACAGAACCTTCTCTTTTCTTCTTGTTGTCGTTCTGGGACTGAGCGTTGTCATCCGATAGTTAGCCGTGCTCCGAGTCGCTGGTTCGGGCGCCACTGTAGACCGCCTTGGCCGGTCAGTTAGTCTAGGGATTGTAACCCGCCTGACTGGTCAGTTTTTCCAGGGTCCCAGAGAGGCGCTACCTGAAAGACATGGGTGGGAGACAGGAAGGAGGCCAAGCAGAGCTCTTGTCAAAGCCTCCCTTTATTAGCATCATGGCAGCAGCTTATATAGCCCCTGGATGAGGAATTTGGGTTGGGATGGGGGCAGGATCGTCAGTCAGGAGGTTACAAGTGGTCAGGTCACGATTCCTCGCTCAGGAGGTCACGAATTGACACACCTAGTTCCCTAGATAGTTGGAATGTGGGGCCGGTTCTGCTAACAGATAGCTCTCAAGATAGTTGGGTGTGGGGTGGGCTCCGCCAACAAAACAGTTCTAAATACCGTTGGGGTGTGGGACTCTCTGCAAACATCCGCAGGACAATGGTCCCAGCCATCGTCCCTGGAAAATGGCTCCTGACACATGATCTTTGTGATAGAGGCTATGTTGAACTAAGTCATGTTATGTGAAACGTCCTAGCACCTCTAAAAGGTTGTAAAAAGTCAGCCCTTCTCTTTCTTCTGGGGATTTTGTCTGGAGACACTCCTAAAGTCTTGGAGGGATGTGCTGAACACTGCTTGAAGAGGCTCCCAGGCCCCCAGCATCCTGCCCTGCATCCCTCTCGTGGCAGATATTTCTCTTTCCTTGTCTTTCTTTTATTCTCACTCTTAATGAAGGTCTTCTCTAGGCTTTAGGGAACTCCAGCAGGCTTAGATCTCCTCAAATTGTGTTGTTCCTGCCTGATGCCCTCCTTCCCACCTAGAGGCCCTGTCATG
The DNA here is from genome assembly GCF_950005125.1 of Chionomys nivalis. Taxonomy (NCBI): domain Eukaryota; kingdom Metazoa; phylum Chordata; class Mammalia; order Rodentia; family Cricetidae; genus Chionomys; species Chionomys nivalis. The sequence goes on from NC_080086.1 coordinate 52,025,873, forward strand.
ACCTCAGGGCTCTTTCATTCTAAAAACAAAAAAAACCCTCATTGAAAGGAAATGGGTTAGCTCCCTTTGTGAACAGACAGCCACTGTTTTATTTCTCTTTCTCTTAATGCTCGTGCTCGAGAGGCAAATGTTTCCTAACTGAACCACTTCCATAGTTCCCATTCCTTTCGAGACCTGGATTAACCAGGATTGCTTGGTGGAAAGCAACAGAAGCTTAATCCGAACTGACTTAAGGAGAAAAAGAAGAAAACCACTATTTCTTCTACATATCAAGAGAGCATAAGGAAATGCCTCATATAGCTCAGTAAGGGAAACACACACTCTGCGGATCCTGCCTTTCCCTCAGGCCTTGGCTTAATTCTCTTTCCCTGTAGAGTTTTCTTCATGCAGCAGGAAAGACAGCTGTTTACAATGGTTGTTTGAATATTTCAACTCTATGAGACATCAAATAAGACAGTTTTCCCTTCTAGTTTTGTCTGAACATTTCAAGATTACCCTAGTTGCATTTTATCTTACTTGTCAACTTGATACAAGCTAGACTTATCAGGGACAGAGGTCTCAACTGAAAAAAAAATGCCTTTATCAGATTGTTTTGGAGCATTTTCTTGATTGCTAATTGATGGAGAAGGGCCCATTCCTCTGGGAAGGGGGAGTTAAAAAGGAGTGAATTGAGCGAGCCAATAAGTAGTGTCCTTCATGGTTTCTGCTTTCAGTTTCTGTCTCCAGGATCCTGCCCTTACTTCCCTCAGAAATGGAGTTGTAAGCTTCAAGGTGAAATAAGCACTCTCCTTCTCAAGTTGTTTGTGGTCATGATACATGATATTTTATTACAACAGGAACCCCAACTAAGACAAAGACCAAGCATTCACTTTAAATGTATGCTCATGCTGTGGAATAATCCTTCTGTACTCTGTGAGAATGTGTTGCTCTCATTGGTAATAAAAAGCGGATTGGCTGGTAGCTAGGCAGGATTTTTCGGGCAGAGAGAAAGCAGGGAAGAAGAAGGGCAGGGTCTCAGGAGTCACTAAGATGAACGTGCTGTGCTGAAACAAGGTACAACCACATGGTACCTTGTGAAATATGGGTTAATTTCAAATGTAACAGTTAGCTAGTAGCAAGCCTGAGCTATTGACAGAGCATTTATAATTAACAATGAGTCTCAGAATGGTTAATTGGGAGTGGCTGCTGAGCAAAGAAAAACTCTTCCTACATGCTCATGGCCAGATAAATTGATTGTGGTAGTTGTTTGGCCTTGAGTTGGGTGATGCTGGGCTCTGAACTCCTTTCAAGGTCATGATCCAAGTGGTAGTGAGCAGTGTCCTAAAGGAACAAGAGAAATGGGGCCTGGACAGGCATTGCTAATGTTTCTCCATGCTTTCCCTCACCCTCATCCAGATTTCTGCACTCTACCTGACAGATTATAGATGAAATTATGTCCCTTCTTTCCTGCTTAAGACCCATGATAGGCTAAAAAAAATAGTTGATGGGTATAAGACATGCTAGCCTAAACTATGTCACTTAATAATAATTAATTCTTAATCTGAAGAGGTTAAGGTGGAGGACACAGGATGCAGCTTAGTCAGTTGGTAGAGTACTTACACAACATAAACAAAGCCCCAGGGTCTATCCTACAGAACCACAGAAACTGGTGAGTGATGATGTCTTTATTTTAGCCCAATAAGTCTCATTTCTTTATTTATTTTTAAATTATGTATATAACTGTGTGGGCATGGATGCATGAGTGCAGGTGCTGATGGATGCAAGAGGAGGATGTTAGGGTCATAGATCCCCTGGAGCTGGAGTTGCAGGAAGTTGTGAGCAGCCTGACACTGGCAATGGAATTCAAACTTAGGTCCTCTGAAAGAGGGCTCTTAACCACTGAGACATCTATCTCATCAGACCTCACTTCAGATTTCTGACAAACAGAATTGAGAGATAATAAAACTGCCATTTTAGCTAATTTATTACACCAGAAACCAGAAAATGACATACATTGTACTGGCTGTTTATTGCTTATAGAATAAAATACAAATTCCAACTTTCGGTCTTGTTGACATGGTTTGTATTTCTGGCTCTTTCTTTTCTCCTCTGCCCCCTTCTTCCTCATCTACCACCCTTTAGTCCTATCCTAGCCCCCAAATAGTCACCATGAGTCAAATATAGATATGAAAGTATTGAAATATATGTAGTGCATGACTCAAAATTCAATTAAATTTGAAAAATGACATAAATGGACTTAAAGACAAAAGTCACATTATCATCTCACTAGGTCCAGAAAAAGCTTTTGACTAAATCCAACACTCCTTCATGATAAAAGTCCTAGAGAGAGTAGGACTAGAGGGAACACATCTCAACGTAACAGAAGCTATACATGGAAAACACCCTCTTTAGTAGAGAAAAACTTGAAGCAGTCCCACTGAAAATAGACAGGGCAATCACTATCCCTGCTCTTGTTTTTTTTTTTTTTTTTTTTTTTTTTTTTTTTTTTTTTTTTTTTTTGGTTTTTTGAGACAGGGTTTCTCTGTAGCTTTTATGCCCATCCCGGAACTAACTCTTGTAGACCAGGCTGGCCTCGAACTCCCAGAGATCTGCCTGCCTCTGCCTCCTGAGTGCTGGGATTAAAGGTCCCTGCTCTTTTTCAATACTATTCTCAAAGCAGTCGCTGAAACAAGAAAGCAAGAGAAAGAAATTAAAGTAATACAGATAGGAAAACTAATCAAACTGTCCCCATTTGTAGGTGACATAATATTATATGTGAGAGATCCCCAAAATTCTACCAGAAAACCTCTAGAAATTACAAACAATTCCAGCAGCATGGCAGGGTACAGAATCAACTTGCATAAAACAGTAGCTTTTCTGACTACCATGAACAAACGTACAGAGAAAGTGATCATGGACACACTCCCTATGGCCTCAGAACAAAATATCTAAGAATAAACCTCGCTAAGGAGATGAAGTTCTACCATATAAACTTTAAACTTCCAAACTAAGAGATAGAGAAAGACAGCAGAAAATAAAAATGTATCTCAGGATCATGGATTGGTAGAATTAATATGGTAAAAATGATGATTCTACCAAAATCCATTTACAGATTGGAGCAATTCTAATCAAACCTTCCTCTCAGTCTTCACAGAAATAGAAAAAGAACTATCTAAAAATTCATGTGGAACCACAAAAATACCTGGATAGCCAAAACAATTCTGGGCAAAAAGAGCAATGCTGGAGTGATTAGCAACTACTAAGATGTATTACAGGGTCATTGTAATAAAAACAAAAGACATGCAGACTACCAGAACAAAATCGAAGACCAAAACATGAATTCACATAACTTCAGTCATTTACTATTTGTCAAAGACACCAAACACAGACACCAGAGAAAATAAACCATGGTCACCAAATGTTTCTGGGAAAACTGGATGTTCATAAAAAAGAGTGAAGATAGACCCATATCTGTCACCTTGCACAAAAATTACCTCCAAAAATATAGACGACCTAAATGTGAAACCTGAAATACTGAAACTGCTAGACAAAAAAAACCCATAAACAGTACCCTTTATAATATGATGTCGGAAAGGACCTTCTGAATAGGACTCTATTTGCCTAAGGAGTAAGGCCAACAGTTGACAAGTGGGGCTTCATAAAACTAAAAAGCTTCTCCACAGCTAAGGAGACAATTAACAGGGTGAAGAAGCCCAAAGAAAGTGAGAGAATCTTTGCCAGGAATACATCTGACTAAGGATAAATATTCAGAATATATAAGAAACTCAAAAAAACGTGTTGCCAGGAAGTCGTGGTGCATGCCTTTAATCCTAGCACTCGGGAGGCGATGGTAGGCAGATCTCTGTGAGTTCGAGGACAGCCTGGTCTACAAGAGGTAGTTCCAGGACCGACTTCAAAACTACAGAGAAACCCTGTCTCTGAAAACAAAACAAAACAAAACAAAAAACCAGTGTCAAACAAACACACATATGACCAACTCAAAAAATTGGCCTGAGTTTTTAATAGAGAGTTCTTAAGAGAAGAAATAAAAACAGTTAAGTAATATCTCAGAAAGTTCATGTCCTGAGCAATTAGGGAAACATAAGTCAAAACCACTCTGAGATTTGATCTTATCAAAATCTGAAGGGCGAAGCTCTCTATTCACAATAACTAGAAAGCAGAAACAGCCTAACATCCTTCAACTGATGAAAGGATAATGAAAATGTGATCCATGTACATTACAGAATACTATTCAGCTTAAAGAAAACGGAAAGCATGAGCTTTGCAGATAAATGGATGGAGCAGAAAAAAAACCATATTGAGCAAGGTAACCCAGACCAAGAAAGACAGACATCACAAGTTCTCACTCATCTAAGATTTTCAGCTCCAAATCTTCAGATGTGAATTCATAACCTGGAGAAACTGCAGAAACCAGGAAAATAAAACAGACCATTGTGGAGGGCAGTGGAGAGGGCAGTTGTAGGGTGCATGCAGGTGATTGGAAAGAAGAAATAGAAAACTTGGAGGCTTTAAGTAGGAAGGGAGAAGAAGATAAACATAGAAGGGGGAAGACGGTAAAAACACAAGGTAAATCATAAGGAATTATACTGTCAATGCTCTACCTAAAACATTTATAATATATGTATTCTGAGATATATATATATATATATATATATATATATATATATATATACGCACACAAAATTGAGATGAAATTTTCCCATCTTTCTGTTAATACTCTCTCCTCTCCAAACCAGGAGCCATAGGCTATCTCACAAAAATCCAGGCACAACAAGCCCTTTTTGGAATTGTTGGTCAGGGTTGTCCATGAGACTCACAAAGATTATAGGCTATTGTTATTGACCTTGGTTGTCCTCAATGGTGGAAAGTAAGAAGACACCATTTACTTCATTCATATGGATCAGGAGTCCCTGAGCTGAAACTCCTCCCTGGAGACAGGCTTTCATCGCACGCACCAGAAGGTGCCATGCAAGCTTCCAAAGGAGGGAAGCAACCAACAGTCCTATCCAGCTGATGTGGGATACTCCTCTGTATGCTGTCAATACCATTGGTTAATAAAGAAACTGGCCTGACATGATAGGACAGAACAGAAGTAGGCGGGGAAACCTAAACTGAATGCTGGGAGAAAGAAAGGTAGAGAAAAAGAGAAGCCATGTAGCCTTGCCAGAGCCAGATGGAACTTTACCCAGTAAGTCACAGCTATGTGGTGATACACAGATTAATAGAAATGGGTTAAATTAAGATGTAAGAGTTAGCCAATAAGAAGCTAGAGGTAATGGGCCAAGCAGTGTTTTAAATAATACAGTGTCTGTGTGATTATTTCAGGGCTGAGCAGCCCAGAACCAACAAGCAGCTTCCCCCACCACCCAGCTATGATGACTGTGAACCACAACAATGACCTGCATGACACTATAACCCTAAGAATACACTAGTGGCAGGTACACCTTCGTGGTAACCAACAACTCTCCAACTGAACTTATAGCCCAGTCAACAAGAGAAGAATCACACCTAGTACTGGAGGCCTTGACAACTACCCAGGGCTAGGAAAGTTGTAGATCTTGAAGGAGAGTCTACAATAGATACTTACTCAACCAACATAATTACTAACCACACTCTAAGTATTTGCCTTTAAAACCACAGATGTGTATCGTCCTCACCTCTCACCAAGGAAACTTCTCTTTGCAGCAGATAGAGCCCATAATAATAAAAAACCACTGTGTGTTTGTGTGTGTTTGTAACAATAATTAAAGAATAAAAGGCCATGAATTTGATCAGAGCAAGGGAGTGGCAGATGGAAGAGGCTGGATGGAGAGAAAGGAAGAGAAGAAATGAAGTAATCATATCATAATCTCAAAAATAAAAATATAAAAATTCAATTTAATTTGAATTGATCTATAGTTCAACTTCAAGTCTGAAGCAGGATAAAGTATTTTCCTTATGAAGCACAACTTCATTGTGTTTATAAAATTGCATTTCATAGCCTGGTGTGGTGGCACACACACCTTTGGTTCCAGCACACATGCCTTTGATTCCAGCGCACACGCCTTTGGTTCCAGCACACACGCCTTTGGTTCCAGCACACACGCCTTTGATTCTAGCACTCAGGAGGCAGAAGCAGATGTATCTCTGTGAGTTTGAGGTTAGTCTGGCCTACAGAGTGAGTTCCAGGACAGTCAGGGCTTTTACACAGAGAAACCCTATCTCAAAAACTAAAAACAAATAAACAAAACAACAAAAGAGATCACATTCCTCTTTACCTGTTAAAACATTAGCACTTAAGGGCCTGGAGAGGGCCTCAGAAGTCAGAGCTCACACTGCTCTTCCAGAGAACACAAGTTCCGTTCCCAGCACCTACAGCGGGTGGCTCTAAGCAACTGAAGCTCCACCTCCTGTGGGATCTGAAACCTCTGGCCTGGTAAGTATCTGCATTCCTACATATCTGCATTCCTACATAGCCACTCAGATGTCTATTTGTTCTTACCTCTTGTAGCCCACCATCCAGGGAAGTCAGGGCAGGAATTCAGGCCAGGCTCTGATGCAGATGCCATGGAGGAATGATGCTTAAGGTTTGATCTTCCCCATGGCTTTCTGAGCTTGCTTTCTTACATACTCCTAGAAGCAACTACCTGGAGGTACACCACCCACAATGGGGTGATTCTTACAACACTGTCAGTTCAGAAAATGTACCTCAGACTTGCCCACAGGTCAATCGAGTGTGGGCATTTTCTCAACTGAGGTTCCCTTTTCTACAAGGACTCTAGTTTATGTCAGATTATCAAAAACTCTCCAGCATGTCAACTAACTGAAGCAGACCTTGACCTTCTGATCATCTTGCCTCCATTTCCAAGTGCTGAATGACAAGGGAATATCATCACATTCAGCTAATATTATTTTATCAGTGACTTAATTGCTTATCTGTTGAAACTAAATGTCACTATATTGGTTATATTAGGTTAAACACAATACATTACAGTTGATGTCATTTGTTCTTATTTTTGCTTTCTGCACTTGAGACAACTAGAAAAATGCTAGACTTTAAGGCACACTGTATTACTACCCACAGTGCTATGCTGGTCTCCAGCTCCCGATTCTTTGGCTTGTGAGCCCCACCCTTACATTCTGTAAGACCCACGGCTCCAGCTGCCCTCAATTCATTCAGCTCTCCGGAAGGGTTGAAGCTACATCAGGCTGAAGAGAGAAAAGAAGGGTTCTCCAACTTTTGGACCTGGAGTTTGTGTAGTTCTCACCAAATAAAACTGTGGTGATAAATTTGTCAGGGCAAAGAGCATAACTGGACTGTTACTTTCGCTTAACATTTTCACTTGACTATTTTTCTTCACGAGCTAAGATTTTGCTTAAAAGGGGCTTCCTCTGGGCTTCTCAATGCTTCCTTTGGAAGGAAGGCCACGTTTTGGAAGAGCATAAAGTGCACTGACCCCTCCAAACTGATCTACGTCGACTTGAATCGCTTCCTGGGCCTCTCTGGTCTCACTAGTACCTCTTATTAGTCAATACTGCTGCTATTTATACAGCTGCTAAGACTTTTTTCCCCCTTCATGTTATTTTTGTTTTTTTCTCAGTTCTGTTTGTCTGGGCAAATTTGGATGCTGACAATTTATGTACAGCCTGGGTTTATAAGTGGAGTTGTCAGTTATTAAAAGCTACGGAATTAACAGCTCATCTTAAGATGGAGTGTTCTGGGAGCAGTTTTTTGAAAACAGGACTTGACTGACACAGAGGACATGTGAAATTTAGACTATATATTATTAGTCAAGAGGTGGGCTCATTTCCTCTGTGCTTTTAATTCAAAGATGAAATGGATGGAAGAGACGAGACTGCCTGCATGATCGCATCTTCAATTATGGAGGGGAATTCCTTAGCTTTCCAATTTACATAGATTTCTCTAATTTTATATTTTCTGCACTATTCTTTTATCTTCTTTTCTTTTCTCATTCTCGGGGCTCATAAAATACAGGAAGTAGAAGTAGGGCGGGATGGTTCTGCCCAAGGAACTGGCCTGCTCATCACATTAATACCGGCATCACCTTAGTGATGAGCAGAGGGGAGAGAACAAGTAGGGTTCTTTTTAAAAAAAAAAAAAAATTGACAAGCGATTCAATTTCATATACATAAAATAAATAGCCAAACACTCAGTAATTCTTTTCAGTGAATGAATAACTGTGATTTGCAGGAAACGATAATGCTAATGGGGGGCAGAGTTTTCCAGGCAATGTCTGTAAAGCCCCTGCTGGGCTAGCTGGCATTTATTGTGTACAGTTGAACATGTGAAGTGTAATTGCAGACATACCCTCTGTCTTGATCAGTCACTGACGTAGTTTGTAGAACTGTGAATATCTATTTTACTTTGAATATGTTCCCTTTTCCAGGCCATCTCCTAGCAGATACATATGATTTTGAATGTACTTTGATGATATTTTCTTTGTGTTGTATGTGTATGTATGTGTTTCTGTGTGGTCATGTATGAAGGAGCATATGGAGGCCAGAGGTCAACATCAGTTCTTGTCTTCAATCTTCACTTTTTTTTTTTCTTTTTGAGACAGGTTCTTTCTCTGAGCCTGGAGTCCACTGGTTCAGCTAGACTGGCTAGGCAGCAAACTCCAGGGATAAGCCTGTTTATGCAGCTTAAGCATTGGGGTTACAGGTGTTTGCAGCCATGCCCTGTTTTATATAAGGTTGCTAAGAACACATTCAGGTACCCATGGTTTCCCAGAAAGCGTTTCCCCATTCAGACACTTCCCCTGCTTTTTGATGAACTTTGCCAACGTGGAAGACAACGTGCAGGAGATAATGAAGGCGATATTTATTCAGCCTCATTCATTAATGATAATGATCTGAAAGAAAAGGCAAGGATTTATGTTATAAGAGGCAAATAAGCAGGGGGTCATCCCAAGTCTCATGGTGATCAGGAACTGGAAAGGATGGAGAGGATAGATCTTTCCAGAATCACTGAGGAAGTCAAATCTTCAGAAGATGTGATCCTGGGCTGCTGTGTCTTTCTCAGAACGCAAAGGTTAAGTGGGATTTTGCTAGTGTCACTACTTATTGTGAACACCTGCTCAGGCAGAGAGGAACCTTGTCAGCTCCTCTTTTAGCTTAGTTTGTAGCTCGGCATCTTCAAAGTACCCAAAGTCTTCTGCGTGGGACAAAGCAGTGTGCATGAAATTGTTCCTCCAGCTGGGACATCTGGTGAGAGGTGACCACAAAGGTCAGCCGTCTTAGAGCCCAGGAAGCCAGGCCCCAGAAAAAAAAGAATCCCCCAAGTGAACAGAAAAGTAGCTACATGATAGATAATATTTTCTAATGTGAGCCTGTTCAGGGTATTTCAAGAACTCACTTTTTAGAAAAAATGATTTTATTACATTTTTCTTCTTTATAGGTGTTTGTGTGTATGGTGCATGCACATGCGAGCTTTTGCTGCACCTGGCACACCTGTGGAGAGTACGGGACAATTTGGACATTTTAATCTTCTTATTCCTTTCCCTCCTCCTCATGCTAATCTCTTCTCATAGTTTCACTCTCTTTTTTCTCCTCTACTTCCTCTTCCTCCTCTTTCTCACTCATCTCCCCGCTTTCCCTCTCCTCTTCTCTCTGAGACTGACTCTCAATGTGTTTCCCACGATGGCCATGAACCAGCACAGTCGAGGGGTCCTCTGACTTGGTCTCCTGAGTTGCTGATACCATTAGGCCCTGCAATTAAATATTCTTGATGCTCTTGGCTTAGGATGTTGGTCTTCTGGGTGATGCTCATAATATTAGGCATTCCCCCATCTAACATATCCATTTCTGGACTTCCTTGGTGGTCTGAAGAGTGGCTTGTCTAGGGATGAGTCTTAATCTATGCATATATGACAATTACAAGATGATTTGGAGCCGGCAGACACCTGATAGCCTGATTTTAGTTATTTGTCATGCCAGGACCAGTAGGAAAAAAAAAATTGAAAACATGAGTTTGAAAGATGGCACCCAGATTTTGAAAGAAATACACACACACGTAAAAATATTTGGTTCAGATAAAGACTTTTTAGCAAGATAAAAGGACCCTGTTCAATTTGCAGTTGGTTCCAGGAAAGGTAAGATGCTCGTGATCCATTAGTGTACTTACAAGAAAGCACTAAATATCGCAGTGAAAACCACCGCTCAGTGCCGAAGTGAGGAGGATTCAGAAAGAAAAGACCCACATCTTCTCTTGCTACCAAGATAGGCCAGGAAGGAGCTGGACTCACTGTTGGTTGGATCCCATGCTCACCAAGCAGAATGTAGCAGAGAGAGCAGGCAGCCCTTGTTACCTAGCTGGAGGAGGCTAGGACCTGAGAGTGAGGTCCCGTCTTACTCGGCCTCAGCACTAAAAGTAGAAAAGACAAACTGCCGGATTTTATAGAGTCCTGCACAGTGAGGACACTTACTGACAAAAATCATCTCAGAGCTCCATGTATAACAGAGCAGCGAACAAGAGAGCCAGCAGAGCCTTCTGGAAGCCTGGAGGACAGAGGGAGAGGGTTCTTCTGTCATCAAGGATAGGTATAGATGGGGGTTGTTTCAGGGTATGCGAGAATAGGATGGGCCTTAGCCACTAGCCATTTCTCAGAAGCCAAAACTAAGGTGTATGTGTGTATGTGTGTGTGGTTTGTATGTGTATGCGTGGTGTGTATGTGTGTATGTGTGCTGTGCATGTGTGGTGTGTTTGTGTGTGTGCTATGTTTGTATGTGTGTGTGTGTTATGTGTACATGTGTGTGTGCTCATGTGTGTGTGCACATTGGGAAGGCAAGCTTCAAGTGTCACCTCTGCTCAGACGAAGTTTAATATTGTCTCCGTTTTCCAAACTGCAGTTTGAACGTTGTATTGACTAGGATTTCAGCGTGAATACCTCGTGATCAGACAGTGTGAGTCTAGTTGCCTGCGGATACTTCCAGATGCTTCCTCCTCTGCGGACTAACCACTTGTTTAGTACTTAACCTTCTCTGCCTTTCAGCTGCTTTTTCATTGGACTCTCACTGACAAGCTTTAATCTTTAAGTCCATTTGCTAGAAGAGACTACCAATTAAGATTTCAGTTAGTATCTGTTAGAAAATGTTTCCCTTCTTTGCTTCTCGTCCTCCACCCTTTTCTCTCACCTATATGTTAGTTTTTTATAAAATAATATTATGTCCTAAAAGCAGCACGAAGCTGATGTTTGAAAATACATGAGCTAAAAATTTCCAGTGTAATCCTGTAAGTGAATGATTTAAACTTTGTCAAAAGAGAGTCAGGAACTGAACTGAAATTGCAGGCAAAATGTTAACAATTTGGATTAATTAACAGGAAGGTAAGGTACAATTATTTACAATTCTGAATTGTATGAATACAGAATCTTAAAGAACTGATTCCCTCCTTTCTAGTACATTCCATAACTCAAATTCACTTAGGGAACTTGCCTGAAAGATCTCTTTTAGTAGACCTACTTTAATAAGAATTACGGATAATTAGCATAACGATTTTGTATGTAAATGGCACTGCGAGCACTTTAAATCCACTCCAGAGTGCTCCATATGATCGCATTTGCCATCTTATTTACAGCTTTAATTTGAGCTTTCCATGAAGAATGACTTTCAGTGAAGAGTCAACTTCAAGCCAGGCTCACAAACTCTGAATTAGCAAACCCAAATCAATGAGAATTTCACTTTACATATGTTAAACAGCACTATATATAACAAAAATACCAATCCCTCGTGATATACTGTCTTACTCAAACTCTACTCAGATTTAAATTTTGTAGCGTTTACATCTCCATGATTTATTATAGGCTGGGAAAGAAACTAAGTTATTGCAAATAATTGGATGTGAAAGCTTTAAAATTCATACTGTAACTGCCTGTATTATTCCCCATATATCTTCATCTGGCACTTTAAAAGAAATAGCACTTTTGAATATTATTTTCAGAAAATAGCTCTTTGGTGCCCCCAAATCTTAATTCATCTGTAGAATCATTCAGATAGAGCTGTAACCAACAGCATGTTAATAGGCCGTCCAAGCAAACATAAACTAAAAATGAAAAAAAAAATATTTTCCCCAACTTTACATCTAATAGACGAAGCATATGCAAATGGCTTCTAATTTTAGCTACCTGAGATCCTTCATCTTTAACTCTGAGAGAAGAAACTTTGGACTGCTTTACGTTTTTGGCATTTTGTTTTGCACTTGGCGAACAACGCGGGCCTCTGTTTTTGAATCAGATTCTTTATCTACCCCCTTACAGTTCCCACCTCCCCATTTATCTCTCGGGACTTGCAGGCTGTGTTTACATTCTGCCAAGGGGCCGCAGCAAAAGCAAAATTCCAATCCATCACCCAGATGTTTCCAAACTCCATGCAGCCATATTTGGAATTGTATATATAAAATATCCCTATAATTTATTAATTTTTCTTCCCCACCTGGATGTTTTGGCATCAGCTCACTTGGTGTCTGGCAACTCCTGGGAATTGCATATTAAGGTCTGGTGTAGGGTTCTTTGCTGATCTTGAAGCCTTGCCAGGTTACTGGGGCAGGAGGTGGGTAGGTGATACCCATACCTCCTGTTTGTAACACATCCATTGTTTTCAGAAGTGTAGTGATCCAAGCACCCAGATCAGTGACCATGAACAGCTCCTCCAAGGCTTCCAAACAGCGAGTGTCTCAAGCAAAAGAAAAGCGACAAGCTTCAAGATCTGGGTTCAGTTCCCAGAACCACTATATAAACGCTGGGTGCAGGGTGTGTGCATGCAGTCTGAGTGCTGGGGAGGAAGGTTGGTGCTTGCTGGCTCAACTGTTGAGTACTTGTTGCTTTTGTAGAGGACCATTTTGATTCCCAGCACTCATATAAATGATGACTCCCAACCCTCCCTAACTTCAGTTCCCAGGGGTCCAACACAATGGAGATCAGGCATACACACGGTGTACATATGTACCTGCATACCACACACATGTGCGCGTGCACACACACACACCTACACACACTCACACACAAACACACATACACACAAAGAGCCCAGACCAGAAATGAGGTCTGATGGAGGACTCGGCTGGGTTTCCATGCCAGGGTTTCATTTCTTTATTTTGCCACTGGGAAAATCTATTAGGATAAATAAGGCTTTTATTACTTTACATGCCAAACGATGTTAGGGTAATTCTCATATTGAAATAGGCTTAGAAAGTTTTCATTTTGTTTAAATTATACAAACACTGGCATTTTTCACCCCGAATCAAATCATTCCTTCAAATCGCCACATGTAATTGATACTGGCTTCTTGGAGAAGCTGATTTGAGCACAGCCTCGGAGCCTCCATTTCCCCCACTGGTGGCTAAGGAGACTCTTTCTAGCCTCACAAAATGGGTGCGGATGAATCAGGGGTTCCGTGTCTGCACGGTGACTCTTTAATGCTGGTTTCCACATAAGAAGGGAAGGCACATTTCCATGAATGTCTTCACCAGAGGCATGAGCTGTCCGTTACTCATAAGCAAGCTATAGTTACTGTGCACAGGACAGAAGAGAAGGACAGCTCGAAAGGAGCCATGGGTTGTGGAAGTAGGCAGACCCTGTTTCTTGTCCTGCCTTACATACTCTCTCGGACTGTGCATCCTTAGATACCAATCCTGGCGATTTAGCACTCTAATTTCTCTGTGAATAAGAGTGTTCAGCCCCCATTGTCTCAGATGGTTCTAAAACATTCTTCAGGATGAGACAAAATCCAGCAAGAAACTTTTTGGAAGAAATACACAGAAGGGGCAGGGAAAATGGTTTCCACTTTCTTCTTGCATCTCCCCTTAAAGCACAGAGAGGGTTTCCTTGTTAGTATGCTGTCGTTCAGCGGGAACAAATGAGTGGGGGTCTTCCTGGCTCCGTAGAGGGGATTTATATATGCAGCCCATATTAGTGTTAATGGCTGTTAGATGAGTAAAGCCCAGCCCTTCAACATGATAATACATAATATACCCCTTAATTTTTAATTCACCCGGGTCTCAATTTTAAAGCATTTTCTTGTAGTTTGTCCTAATTATAATCATTTTTAATGACAGCTTAAAAATTTCATCCAACTGTCTTATCACATACGGTACTTAATTTCTCAAGTGAACAGTTTCACTGTACACCATTCTGGGAATTTTAAGAACTAAAACATAAAAGGAAAGAAAGTCCTTTGTATGGTGAAACTAGATGTTAATTGTTCTAATATACATAAAGAGACCAAAGCAGTTTCTGGAAGCAGGGGCTGCCTTTCCTGCAGAGCTCTCTCCAGCCCCTTTCAAGGGAGCGTCTTAAAACCCCAGGGGAGACGAGAAGAAAAGGAATTCTTCTCACTTTGCTGGGTTCTGCCAAAAATCAGAACCAGGATTGAATATTCATTGTTGTATTCTCCATGTTGGAGTTCTGTTTGCTCAGGCTGAAGTGAAAAAGCCCAGCCAGGGAAATAAGGAGCAGGCCACCTTAACCACAGCACTCTCCACCGCCCCCACTTTGCTGTTTCTCAGGTTGTTTGAGGCAGAATGAGTTTTCCAACGCCTGAGTCCAACTCTATTATTTATTTATTTCCACAGACAGAAAGCTGTAACAGCTCTGCAGACCCCCAGGACTCCTGGCACAAGGTCACGCCAATCTTCCCTTTTATTGACAAATGATAATTATATACATATTGGGGGCTACACTGAGATAATTTGGTACATACACACAATGAGCAATGATCAAATGTGGGTAATTAGTACTTCCCTCTCCCTAAGCGTTTGTCATGTCTGTGCTGGGAAATAGCTAACTTTTCCAGTACTTTCTAAAATAAGTAATCCACTTTTGTGAGCTCCAGTGACCCTACTGGGCTCAGAGGCTCTGACCAGCCCGTTAGATATGACAGGATCATTGTTAGGACACGCATGGCACTTTAATGTGATCGATTAACGGCTGAGCTGAGAGGAGTCATCGTCTCTTCCACTTTGGATAACCTGTTCGTCAAGCCCCATCCTCGGGTGAGTTTTGGGAACCCCAGAAATGAACAGAGTGAGCCTGCAAAGGCATCCTGTGTTTTGCTTTGTAGAGCACGAATTCCATTTAAGTTGCTTCCCTGTCTGGGTCTGGGGGTCAACCCCCAGATGGAAACTGATTTAAGTGAAAAACACACCTTGGCTTGTTGTGATTAACGCTGAGGACATATTGAAAAGAACAAAGGAGACGCTTGAAAGTTGAGACATTGACCTTGTTTTAAAGCGACCTATAGAATGAGCCTCTCTGCGTGCTGTCTAGAAGGCCGGGGCTCGTAAACTTCGCTGTATATATTGCGGTCACCTGGACATGAGGGGAAGAAGGGGATGATTACACAAAGTGTACATTCCTGCGTCTCCTTTCTGAAGAGCCGGACTCTGCCAGGCGCAGAGAGCCATTTTTAGTAAGAATTCCCCCAAGAGTCTTCCGGGAGAGCGATAACCTGCCGTCTTTGGATTTGAGTTGCTTATTACAAACCAAACCAAATGTCAGAACAAGCAAAACAAACCTCAACAACACATTTCTTTATGGACAGACTAGAAGAGAAAGAAGCCTAACAAACGTTATTTATTTATTTTTGGGACTGGGGGTGCAAACTCAGGGCCTTGCACTGTCTCCACCTCTGAGCTACACCCTCAGCCACCAGAACTGTGTTCGCATGCTCCACCGAAAACATTGTCTACACACATACAAACATGGCTATGTATCAACTCCCCCCCTCCCCCCCCATGGAGATTAAACGTGGTATATGGCCAGGTGCTTGATCCTGGCAGGTCTGAAGGAAAAGCCTGGCTGGGCCCTCCATGATTTGGGTATAACACTCATCTACTGTAACTACTGGGAAGGCAGCTTTCTCCTCCCCCTGTCGCGGGCTCCTGTTCCAGATGGCAGAAAGGCAGGGGCGCTATTTCCGTGTGCTGCGGTCTGTCTTCACTTCCTTTTGGGAAAGGCCCAGGTTTTTCTGGGCGCTGCGTGTAGGGCCCACAGTGGGCTCTGTGTGCTGCTCCCATACACTGTCCAGCCTAGACATTCCCTAGAGGGCTCTAGGCTTCGCAGTGTAGGGATCTGAGCTTAACATTCACCCAAAGAAGTGTGCTCCCATCGTGTGCCAGATGGAACGAAGAATGCGGGCACAAACATTTCTCTCCTCCCCACTCTTTTTTTTTTTTGGAAGCATCTCTCCCATCTCTGTGTATGTGCAGTCTGTTTTGACTTCTTTCTGAGAAAAGAAGAGGTTTTCCCATGTGTTTTGTGTAGGGTCAATATTAAGACCCATAGTGCTGTGCTTCAGGGGTGCCGACGGGGCACCTGTGAGTACCGGGCACTTCCTAGGTGGCACCTGCCTCAGTTCTAGAGGTGAAGTCTGGTGATAGAATTGGTGCTGTCTTTTTCCTCCTCCTCCTTCTTCTCCTCTCCCTCCTCCTCCTGAGCTCACCTGGGTGGGGGGGCCTGAGGCCATCCAGCCTTAGGACTTCTGAGCATCAAATGAGAAATTCGGCCTTCCTTCTTTAGCCTGGCTGGGCCAAGGCATTCCATGGTCCTCCTCGAGGAACGGGAAGAGCCATCCACCATAATAAAAGTCGGAGGGTAAAAAAAAAAAAAAATCACCCCCCAAATTGCTAGCTTCCAAATATCATTTTCCAGAACAACTTAACAATAAAACGCATATTAATACCCTGTGGCTGGCAGGTTTTGTGCCGGTGTGAAGCTGCTCGCGGAGGCTCCACCACCGGTGCTGTTTCCTCGCTGAAGAAAGCAACTGGCTTGGAGTGCAGGGTTTGTGTGCTTTCAGGGTTGCAGCAAAATCAGCCTCACGGGAATTTTAAGTCGCCTTGAATTGCTTTTTAGCACAGTCTACGGAAGTAAAAGTTCTAAATCTGCCTGGTTACAGACAAATCACGTAAAAAGCCAGCTTTGTACTGCCAAAGCCTCCTCGCTACAGGAACGATTTCAAGCGGCAGAATATAACAATATGAAAGTATTGTTATTTATTGAATGCGTGAAGAGGCTGCCATTGCAAATGAGCCCGTAGGAACACTTTAAGGTCACGTGAAGTGCCAGATCCTCGGTATGACAGACGTCCTGCTATATGGGTGATAGTGTTTACACACGTACGTCATGGCTGGTGGGTTTGTTTATGCACACACGTGTAGGCACGGGCTCTCTCTTCCGTCAAAGGTCACTGATCCACTGCAAGTTGATTCAAGATAGCATCTACTAAAAGTCTCCAGATGGCCGGAATATTTGTATTTTCTAATGAGAAATATAGGATAATAAAACATATAAAAAGAAATTTAGATTTAGTGTCACACAAGTCTTGTATATTGAGAATTAAAATAACCAGATCTGGTTACATGCTAAATATACCCTGTATACACAGTGTTTTCACAAAACACAGAGAGGCCAGGCGAGAAGTCCCACCATAAAAGGAAGGTAGAATTTAAGTGATTGGATTTAGTACTCGACACGATTGAACTGGTCATTGTCAGTCTGTCCCTCCCACAGTACATGAGGCTCTGTTGGAGAGGCACTGAATTTATCTTCCTATGCTTTGGTGGTGTTCTACACCTAAACATGTTCAGTGAGCGCTGGATGTCATAACATTGATGTAGTTGTGTATTTTTAACTTCTACGCAAGGACATCATTCAATTCCATTTACTGGCCACGAAGACAACAGTTCATAATCAAATAATTCTATCAAATAAAGCGAAACATGTGGGCTGGTTTAAAATTGATCGGTGGGGAGACTTTCAATCCTGGAATCCATTTAAAAGGAGACCCATGGAAGCCACCTGGCACATTGCCCTGAGTTCTAATGTTGCCTGGTTTACATGGAATGACCTGTGGGTTGGCCATCCCAGAGTATTATAAACAGCCTACTCTCCCCAAATGTAACAAAGAGCTAAGATTGTACGAGCGGGGAAGACATTTGAGAAATGATAAACAACCCCGAGGATTTGAGTATTTATTCTAGGCTGCTTATGATGACATATTTTTATAACACTTGTCTGGGTGCCAGGAAATGGCAGGACGGAAAATCACATTCCCCAAATAAGTGAGGGGTGTGTCACCCCGAATGGCTTCCATCTCCAGCAAACTCTATTGATAGCTGAAGCAGAGTTTTAAGGTGCAAGAGAGACTTAATCCCCCTCAAAATGTCTTTGAAGAACCTTCCGTTTAGAGGAGTCTTCTTTTGCTTTCTTTCATTTTTTTTCACTTAAAAATATTACTCGCTTCCAGTGTTGTTAATTTATGATCTTTAGAAAAGTCTCATGTATTTTCAGACCTTAGTGTACTTTCAGCGAGGAAGATTTCTACACTCTGTTAATTTGCATTTTTTCTGTTAGCTGGACAGGTCCTTCTCCAAAAACAAACAAACAACAACATACCTCTTCAAGAAAACAAGCAAAGAAGCAATTTGAATAATTTTGAGCTTTTGTTTAAAAGTATTTCAATTTGGTAATTTAGGGGTCAACCCGGAAGAGAAGTGAATATGGTCATTTTTATTTTCTCTCACATTGGGGCTCAGGCACTAGCGGCCAAGTCAGTCATTTCCGTTGAAGAACTACTTGAAACAGGGCTCCAGCCAGATCTCGTTGGCCTTCTAAGCGAGCTACCACTTCTCATTGTAAAATAACACAGCATGGCATTTCAGATACAACACAGATCAGAGCTGGCCACTACGAGAAGCGCGAGTGTCTTCGGTTCAAGTAACTGAATTTATACTCACAAGTTATGAGCTGCCACAAAAAGAGAAACAGTGTGTGTAAAAACGGGGCTCAGAAACTAGTAGTTTTCTCCCTTCGGAAAGTCAGGATTCCCACAGCATCTGGACGTCTGAGGCCAGCTTCATACTGGTCAAGTAAAATTCCATTATTAATGATAAGTAAAACCAGGAGAGTTGTGATTACAACTTTGCTCATCTAAGGGTTGCAAAGCTCAGACATACAGCCAGCCCATCCCATTTCTACATAGGTTGGTATTATTAGTCATAGAGCTACAGGGGCTGTGAGATTTGCATGAGGTATGCATTCGCTCTAAGGAACACTGTGGAAAACTTGTGTCTCAGTGACCAAATCTCAACCCAGAATTTCCAAAGATCATGGACAACTGACTCCCTCTGAGGTGAAGACTTCTCATTTGTGGGTCTCCTAGAACCTTCATGAAGTTGCTGAGCAGAAGGCCAATTGCATTCTCTCTGATTCTTCACAGTAAGGATAGCTCTCCAAGCAGACTGCACCCAACAGTTGCAGGAGCTGTTGTCCTGTGGGTTTCCTGTTGAAGGAGCTGCGGGCAGCGTTCCTGCTGCCAGCTCCCGGACGCCTGGCTAGCTTATGCTCCAAAATAACAACACACAAACTGTATTCATATAAACACTGCTTGGCCCATTTCTATTAATGTGTGTAGCTCCACGAGGTGGTGACTTACCAGGAAGATTCTAGCCTACATCCATCTTGGGTCGGAGCTTCATTGCATCTGCCTCAGAGAGGAGAACTATGGCATCTGCCTAACTTCCCTTCTTCCCAGCATTCTGTTCTGTTTACTCCACCCACCTATGTTCTAACCTATCAGGCCAAGCAGTTTCTTTATTAATTAACCAATGAAATCAACAGATTGATATATGACACTCCCACATCAGTCTCCTCAGAAAGGCTCTGGGCTTCTGACAATCTGCTGTCACCACTGCCAGTCATTTAAAGAAAGCCATTTCATATAGCCCAGGCTGGCCTCAAACTCAAGATTTGTCTGTTGCAGCCTCCCCGTTGCTGGTATCCTAGTCACACAGTATCAGACCCAATTATCTGCAGTTCTCAATAATTATATTTGCAGCCCCATGTTTCATAAGTGAAGTCCAATGGGACCCTGAAACCTGTATGTTAGCAGAGGTGATACAGGCAATATATATAAATATATATATATATCATATTGATTATACATTTACATATACATGCACACACACATTTCTTTGTTTCCTAATCACATATCACCTTTAAGAAGTTCTGGATCACATTATTTTGGTGGATCCAGTATCATGGGAATTTATAAGGTTTAAAGTAAGTATAAAATAGATGTTATGGAAGCTCTGAGTTTCAGAGATCATTAGTAAAATTTGGTTCTATCAAGATGTGAAATAAAACCATGGGAGTTAATTTCAGGAAACGCTTCTGCTGAGATAAGGATGAGACACACATATAAGGGCTGGGGAGATGGTCCAGACTGCAAGGTGCCTGCTGTGCAAGCATAAGGATCTGAGTTCGGATCCTCAGTACCCATGTAAAAACTGGGTAGAAAAGCTGGGTTGTGTTTTGAGTTTTGTTTGTTTGCCATTTAGGTGGAGTTTCACTACCTGGCCCTGGTGTAGTAAAAGGAATGGCTGGCTGTTTCCTGCCACCCGGCTAGTTTAACCCTGAAATAATTACACAGAAACTGTATTCATTTAAATACTGCCTGGCCCATTAGCTCTAGCCCCTTCTTGGCTAATTCTTACATCTTGATTCAACCCTTTTCTAATAATCTGTGTAGAACCACTATGTCGTGGCTTATCGGGAAAGATTCAGCATGTCTGACCTGGCAGCTTCATGGTGGTGGCTCTCTCCGACTCTGCTTTCTTTCTCCCAGAGTTCTGTTCTGTCTTCCCCGCCTACCTGAGTTTGCCCTATCAACTAGGCCAAGGCAGTCTCTTTATTTAACCAATGAAAGTAACACATAGACAGAAGACCCTCCTACACCACCCTGGCAGGCTAGAACTCACTATGTCGCAAAGGTGGCCTTGCACTTACAGAGATCCACTTACTTTTTCTGCTTCTTGAATTCTGGGGTTAACAGTATGCATCTGTAAACCTAGCGTTGAGGAAGGGAGAGACAGGGGGATCCCTAAAGCTCATTGACCAGAGAGCCTAGCCAAATGGGTGAGTTCCAGGTTTAATGAGACACTGTATCTCAAAAAAAAAAAAGATGCCAAGTAATAGAGGGAAACCCTTGATATTTGACTCCTACCCTTCACACATGTGCACACACATGTACATATGTTCATATTCACACATGTGTGCACACACATGCATACAAAAAATTGAATACATACATAAAAGCTATGAAATATCCAATGTGTAATTTTTTGTGATTCTTTGTAGAAGTCACACATGCCCTTTATTTGAAATTAGAATGAATTGTGAAATCCTAAGGTGAATAGGAGGACTGGAGAGATGGCTCGGTGGTTAAGGACACTGGCTGTTCTTACAGAGGTCCCAGGTTCAATTCCCAGCAACCACATGGCAGCTCACACTGTCTGTAACTATGGTTCCAGGGGATCTAACACCCTCACCCAGACATGAATGTGGACAAAACACCAATGCACATAAAATAAAATTAAGTAAAATCTTAAAAAAAAATAGTAAAAATCATGTTAGTGACAAAAAGCTCTGTGTGTGAACATGCACATGTATGTATGTATGTGAGCAGAGGTCCAACTCAGATTCACATATGGCAGGCAAGTGCTCTACCACTGAGCTGCATGTTCAGCCCTGACTGACTGATAGTTTTTTAATGTCTATGACTTATAACACAAAGCAGCAAATAAAATACACTATTGCAAAGTGGAAAGAGGGAGGGTGGGAGCGAAAGCATACGAAAGAGTTTGGAATAAAGACTTTCATATTTTAGTACTCTGCACACATGGCCTCGTACTTTAGAGGAAAGGCCTGCATTTCATTTTGCATGAAGCCCTACAGGTTTTGTACCTGTCTCTGGGGTTGACGTGGGAAAAAAGGAGACACAGGAGTTATTCTAATGGAGATAGTTTACTGTGGAAATCGGTTGAACAACTATTAATGGGCTGAAGGGGCAAAGGAGAGGCTGGAGGTAGGGGTGAATGCAAACTCGGGCTGTGACTCTGCAGGTGGTGGGGAAGTCAGAACAAGACTTGGGATGGACAACTTCTCTCAGTAGGAGCCTTGCCGAGCTCTGGTCAGGTCTTTGTAGAAGGCGATTGACAGTTGATGAACTCTGAATAGCCACTGTACAAATCCAGGCATCAGACCTTTGAGGAGGGGACAAGACTTGTTTGGGAAGGTTCTCTGACAGGTGGCTGCAGTATGGCTGACTTCAAAAGTACCAACTCTGCGGGGAGTCAACTGCTGAAGCAGTAATAGTAGCTATGGAGGAGAGGAGTGGGACCTTCCAGCTTCCAGCTTCCCTTTCGGCATCCCTTAGTGGCCAATCTGAAGAGGAGTTTAATTGGCAAGGGAAAAGTGTGGCTCAAAGAATTGTACAGTGTTCATGTAGCAGAGTAGGGAAGAGTGAAACGGAACCTCTAGACAAGCTTAACCAGCACAGACCATGCTGAGGGGTCCTGGGCACTCACCCTTTGCTTCAAAACCATGCCTACTACATGGTCACATACAGAATCTGAAAGCTCAGCCTGAGAACTTGAGTAAGACACGCGCGCACACACACACACACACACACAGGCGCGCGTGTGCACACACAGACACACTACTTGCATATGAAAACATGCAAGGTTAAAGTGGGAAATTTATCTGGACTCTTCATGGGAACTCCATTCCTTTCCATGAACCCTCCAGTTTCTCCCACACAGAGTATTCCCAGCTGTGGAAATCTCTATGCCTCGACATCTCACAGTAAGCCTCTGGTGATCTGAGTTTTGTTTCAAATGTCCCCCGCTCTGAGACTGCTCCTGATCTCAAATCTTAACTGGTTATTCCCTGAAGGGCCTCATCACACTCTTTCATCTTGGCAATTATCAGCTTCTAAAAATGTTTCCTGGCTTGTCAAACATCTTCCTTATAGCACAGCATCAGCTCTCTGGAAAGAGAGACATCGTCTCTACTGTATAGTGCTTAAAATGGCAGACACAGGATCAGTCTGAACCCAAGGCCTTGGGAATACCAGGTAAGCTCTGTACCAACTACACTACATCTCCCAGACCCAAACAATTGTTTGTAACTCAGTTGTTTTTCTCATCACTGTAACAAAATACCTTATAAAGACAACTTCTCTCCAAGTTACATTTTAGAGGGTACAGACCGTCAGCACAGAGAAGGCATTGTGGGAACGCAGCTGCTGAGAGCATGAGGCACTAGACTATAGTCAGGACACAGCATCTAATCTGATGCTCAGCTTCTGTCTCTCTTGCTGTTTTTATTTATTCAGGGGTCCCAGTCTATAGGCTGGTTGTCTGTATTCAGGGTAGGTCTTCAACAGACTCCTACGCAGGGGTGTGTCTTTTAGGTAACTCTACCTTCAGCTAAATTTGACAATGTAGACTAGCCATCACAAACTGTAAGAGAGAAAAACCATTAAGTATTTTCTATCATTAATATTATGTGTATGTAGGTAAG
The DNA here is from genome assembly GCF_950005125.1 of Chionomys nivalis. Taxonomy (NCBI): domain Eukaryota; kingdom Metazoa; phylum Chordata; class Mammalia; order Rodentia; family Cricetidae; genus Chionomys; species Chionomys nivalis. Next base: position 52,049,230 of record NC_080086.1, read on the forward strand.
TTAAGGCCAGGAATATGCCTCTTTGCCAAAGTGCTTACCTATTTTCTGATCATAAATAAATGACTACTACCTTTATAAGAACCTGGGGGGGCCCTCTAGACATGGGCCAATGACTAAGAGTCTTTGTTGCTCTTACAGAGAACCTGTGCTCAATTTCAAGCACCCACATGATGGTTCATAAGTATTTGTAACTCCAGTTCCAAGGGATCCAGTCCTTTCTTCTGACTGCTCTGGGTACCAGACAAATGTGATACACAGACATGCATGTAGAGAGAACACCCATAGGTATAAAATAAGTAAATCTAAAATAAAATAATTGAAAACTAATCATGCTTTTCATGTTTTTAAAACTTCTGCTTGAGAGATGCTGTGCGTATGTGTGTGTCTATACATTTTTACTTTTAAGCTTCAAAGTACTTATAACTGAACAGGCTAAGAGACTAAAAATGTTCTCCAAATAGCTCAAAGGACCACTAACTGAATAAATACAACATGATTATGTAAAGGATAACCACTGGGCTTACAGAAGCAATTATCTATATCTATATCTATATCTGTCTATCTCTGTCTGTCTGTCTGTCTATCTGTCTATCTATCATCTATCATCTATCTATCTGTCTATCTATCTACACACACACACACACACATGCTACAACATTGATGCACCTTGAAATTATTATCCTGAGTGAACTAATTCAGTTATAGAAGAATGTGTGTTATATGGTTCTACTTATAGGACATGAGGAGATCTTCACCAACCCCGCAACTGACAAAGGTCTTATCTCCAAAATATATAAAGAACTCAAGAAACTAGACCGTAAAAGGCTAATCAATCCAATTATAAAATGGGGCACTGAGCTGAACAGAGAATTCTCAACAGAAGAAGTTCAAATGGCCAAAAGACACTTAAGGTCATGCTCAACTTCTTTAACGATCAAGGCAATGCAAATCAAAACAACTTTAAGATACCATCTTACACACATCAGAATGGTTAAAATCAAAAACACCAATGATAGCCTTTGCTGGAGAGGTTGTGAAGTAAGGGGTACACTCATCCATTGCTGGTGGGAATGCAAACTTGTGAAACCACTTTGGAAAGCAGTGTGGCAGTTTCTCAGGAAATTTGGGATCAACCTACCCCTGGACCCAGCAATACCACTCTTGGGAATATACCCAAGAGATGCCCTATCATACAACAAAAGTATATGCTCAACTACGTTCATAGCAGCATTGTTTGTAATAGCCAGAACCTGGAAACAACCTAGATGCCCTTCAATGGAAGAATGGATGAAAAAAGTATGGAATATATACATATTAGAGTACTACTCAGCAGTAAAAAATAATGACTTCTTGAATTTTGCATGCAAATGGACAGAAATAGAAAACACTATCCTGAGTGAGGTAAGCCAGACCCAAAAAGAGGAACATGGGATGTACTCACTCATAATTGTTTTCTAGGCATAAATAAAGGACATTGAGCCTATAATTCGTGATCCTAGAGAAGCTAATTAAGAAGGTGAGCCCAAAGAAAAACATATAGCCATCCTCCTGGCTATTAACCTTCATCAGGCGATGAAAGGATACAGAGACAGAGACCCACATTGGAGCACCGGACTGAAATCCCAAGGTCCAAATCAGGAGCAGAAGGAGAGAGAGCACGAGCAAGGAACTCAGGACCGCGAGGGGTGCACCCACATACTGAGACAATGGGGATGATCTATGGGGAACTCATCAAGGCCAGCTGGACTGGGTCTGAAAAAGCATGGGATAAAACCGGATTTGCTGAACATAGTGGACAATGAGGACTGCTGTTAAATCAAGAACAATGGCACTGGGTTTTGATCCTACTGCACGTACTGGCTTTGTGGGAGCCGAGGCAGTTTGGATGCTCACCTTACTAGACCTGGAAGGAAGTGGGAGGTCCTTGGACTTCCCACAGGGCAGGGAACCCTGACTACTCTTAGGGCTGATGAGGGAGGGGGACTTAATTGGGGGAGGGGGAGGGAAATGGGAGGCGGTGGCGGGGAGGAGGCAGAAATCTTTAATAAAAAAAACACACTGAAAAAAGAAATAGGAAGGGAGCTCAGGGGGTGAAGGTACAGGCTACTGAGCCTGACAGCTTGAATTCGAACCCTGGACTTCCATGGTTGAAGGAAAGAGCTGACTCCCACAAGCTGTCCTTGATCTGATGCTGTGACAATCCTTCCATGTATGCATACATGCAACCACCTACCCAAAACAAATAAGTAAATAAATAAACTGAAAAAAGAAAATGTTGACTCAGCCTTGTACTGGAAGAAAATGACAAGCAGACAAACGGTTGCTATATTATTGAAGGAGAAAATACTTGTCATGCCAATGCTTCACAGTGCCTTTTAACTGCCTGCATCAGAAAAGGCCCCCTGGAAAGTTTACTGATAAGATGGCACCTGTTGTAAGTGTTCCTTTTGTCATTACAGTATTGCCCAAATCACTCCATTTCATGGACCCCGAGGTTCCTCTGATGATAAGAATCTCCATCATTGTGTGTTAATGAGGGAAAGTGTGCACTAGTGGCAATACAACACAAGGCTTTCCACTTCTTCTTTAAAGACAAGCAGTAAGCTCACCTAAATGGATTTTCAGCTCACACCAGTTTGATTCATCCAGAGAAAGGGGACCACACAGAAGCCTCACACTTGGCCCCGCATCATTGCCTCTTTTCCACCACTTTCTTTGCCATTCTTCTGCCAACTATTGGGAGTCCAAACCTTGTCTTCCTGGGGTGATGGGACAGCAGGTACAAATGAAGCAGTCAGGCGAGTCCTCACTGCAGGTGTGTGGTTATGTGGACTGTGGAGCTTAGGAGTGCATCAGCTTTTCATACTGTCCATCTGTCTGTCTTCCTGCTCACTTCTCCATCTCAAACCATCCATCATACGGATGACAAGTGAACACATTCAAGTCTTTACTTATTCATGTCACACAGCTATTCCAAATTTGAATGTGGCTCCTGCTGACAAGTCTATATCACTATCACATTTAGTCTACCTTCGTCATGGGCCATGCGGTATCTGCCCTTTCCACCAAAGTCATATATTTAACTGTTATGGCTTCTGCCTGCTTGCATGTGTCTCTCTTCTGTGTGTCTCTCCTTCTTGTGCCCAAATTGAAAGCAAATTACCTATTATCATGTCTCTGTTACATCATCCTATTAGATACTATGTTTACAAAGCCTTTTAATGTTTCTATCAACTTTTCTTAATCAAGTGCTTTTAATATCTCTATACACATTTCTATTATAAGTAGTTGTACTTTGCTTTATGAGTGTCCTGTTTGTAGGTGGAGACTGCTCATTCATTCCCAGACACCCACATATGAATAATCACACAGAAACTATATTAATTATAACACTGCTTGGCCTATTAGTTCAGGCTTCTTATTAATTAACTCTCATATCTTAAGTTGACCCTTTCCTATTATTTTGTCTTTTACCATGAGGCTTGTGGTTTACTGGTAAGGTTCCAGGGCATCTGTCTCCTTTGGCAGCTACATGGTGTCTCCCTGACTCTGCTTTGTTTTCTCCTCTATCTCTGCTTGGAATTCCCTTCTTGCTCTATTCTGCCCTGCCATAGGCCCAAACAAATTCTTTATTTATTAACCAATAAAAGCAACACATATACAGAAGAACTTCCCACACCATTTCCCCTTTTCTGCCCAAATAAAAAGAAGGTTATAACTTTAACATAGTAAAATTACATATAACAAAACAAGTACCAGGCAAAAATTATATTTACAATATTTAATCCATTTACATTTGACAAATTAAGGAAAATACTATATCATCTATCCTATTTTCATGAGTCTAAAGTTCTATATCTAATTTATCCTTCATCATAACTAAAGAAAACTATAACTATCTTTCTTCAATACTTCAAAGACCTCAGAAGGATATAATGTTACCTAAGTTAACAGGAAATACATTGTAAGCAACTTCCAAAGCTCTAGAAATGACAGAGACATCTTGCTGCCTGGACTGTCACCCAAAGTTCTTCTGTAACATTAGGGCATCCATATTTATCCTGCAGGCCCATAGTATCCAGCAGACTTTTCAGTAAAGCAGGAAATTTTAAAGATAGTTTTGCCTCTATAAGCACTTTGTCAGTCACTTTCTTCCATGTACTACAGAATGTCTGGCAGTTTCTTCTGTGAAGCAGGGACCCTGAGGTGATGTAGGTAGGCCTTCTGTCTACGTGTTATTTTCATTGGTTAATAAAGAGACTGCCTTGGCCTTTTGATAGGGCAGAAAATTAGGTGGGTGGAGTAGACAGAACAAAATGCTGGGTAGAAGGCAATGAGGCAGCCGCCATGGAGCCAGCCGCCAGGTCAGACATGCTGAATCTTCCCCTGTAAACAACCACCTTGTGGTGCTACACAGATTATTAGAAATGGGTAAATCAAGATGTGAGAATTAGCCAATAAGAGGCTGAAACTAATGGGCCAGGCAGTGTTTAAATGAATACAATTTGTGTGTTGTTATTTTGGGGCATAAGCTAGCCAGTCAGCCATGAACCAGGTGGCAGAAATGCAGCCTGCTGCTCCTTCTACACTGAGGGACCATCCCATCCTTTGGAAAGTTCAGCATCACTTTACTGTGGATCCTCCATGTCCAGTTTATACAGTACACCATCAAGCAGTCCAGGCAAGAGCAGTTCCTTGCCAAATGACTAACAAACTCCATGAGGATCCTCTTTGATGCCAATCATCCTCTTGAAGTAGATTGGTGCTGCCAGAAGCAGACATGTCTCATTGTTGTGAAAAGCCTAAGTTCTTAAAACATTTTAGATGCCATATTCTGTAAGTCTTTGAATGCTGAAGATTATTTATCAAACTGAAATTGATTTCTGAATATCTAGAAAACCTAACATGACTACAGTTTGAATATTATAGATGATTATTTATTAATCTGTATTTCTTAATTATACATTATATTTTAAATGAGATGCACAAACACAATACCTTAACAAGAACAGAAATACATATACACATTATAACAAAATCAACCTTAAATATCTATCAAAAGACTAAGATCCATACCAATGCAAAGTATTCATCTCTATATCATATCCCCCTTCAAATAAAAACAAACATCTATAAACAACAATTTTAGGAATTTGGACATAGTTTTCTCCAAACTTCTTCCTGCTTTTTGTTGAACAAAGTATTTTTAGGGTTCATGGAGAAGTTTCAGGGGGTCTTCTTCCATCAAACTATATTAGTCTGGAATTAATCCACAGGTTCTCATTTTCTGTGGAAACAAAAACAGAACCTTTTTTTCTAAAGCAACATACCCTTAGACCCAAATTTTAAAGTCAAGATACCTTTATGTTGGTTTAACTTAGCAGCCCCAGAATCAAATATGTCTGGGCAGTCAAAACATTCAGAGTACACAATAATATACATAATCCAGACTCTCTGTGTATTTTTTATCTTTATGTGACTTATTTTTTTACTCTCTTACTTTTTAGTATTTATTTTATTATCTTTACTCCTTTAATCTATGACTGTACTTCTTTTTCTAACTGCTTATAGTCTTTTTTCCTCTCTCTCCCAAGCTTATGTACATTTTTTAAACATACTGTGGCCTGTTCAGATGTTTATTTTTGTCTGAATCTGTTCTATTGTGTATCTGAAATCTTTTTTCTGACAAGGAACATTTTAAAATGGTTAGCAGTGTGTTTGAAGCAGCCCTGGATGCTGGCTCTGCCTCTTTCAGCCTTCTAACATGGTGGAGGTAGTTCACTGCTAGCTCTGGAACCACTGGGAAGGAGTCCTGCTTACCGACTCAACTCTGGGAAGCAGTTGGTCCATGCTGCCACAAAGTAACTTGCAGCGCACTGCCCATAAAACTCATTCAAGTGCTTCCTGAAAGAGCCAAGGTTGTTCACGCAACTAGCATGAATCAGGAAGCCTTCTTAAAGGAGCCGCACAGTTTTTGCTGCTACTGCTGAGTCAGAAAGTCTTCTCGTAAAGGAATCTGGCCTCAGCTTGCTTCTAGTAAACAGAGCAAATCCGAAAAAAAAATACAACTATGAAGAAGTCGTGCTTAACTCTGTTCTTTTGGATCTAGAATTCCTTACTAAGCTCTCTCAGGTTTTATGTGGATGTAGTTGCCCCATGTTGCCACGCCATTTTGTAGGTGGAGACTGCTCATTTGTTTCCCAGCCTCCCAGTCCTGAATATAACATAGAAACTGTTTTAATTACAACACCAGTTGGCCTATCAGCTCAGGCTTTTTATTAACTAACTCTTACATCCTAAGTTAACCAATTCTTATTATTTTGCATTTTACCACGAGGCTCATGGTTTACTGGTAAGGTTCCTGGTAAGGTCTGTCTCTTTTGGCAGCTACATGGTGTCTCCCTGACTCCACCTTCTTTTCTTTTCTATCTTTGCTAGAAATTCCCACCTTGCTCTATTGTGCTCTGCCATAGGCACAAACAGCTTTTTTTATTCATTAACCAATAAAAACAACACATGTACAAAAAGACTTCCCACACCACCCATTTAGTTGTGAGAAATGCTTAAATGCTTAGCTCCTCACTCCTATGTACAACAGCATGCATATATCTATCTCTCTTCCATTAATTTGAGTGCATGTATGTCTGTGTGCACACACATAAGCACACATGTGTATGCAGAAGCTAGAAGACAACCTTGGGTGTCAACCCTCAGTCATGGTCCACCTTGTTTCTTGTTTTGGTTTGTTTGTTTTCCGTGCTATTTATTTTACATTCCTACTGAAATTTCCCCTTCCTGATTTTTCCCACTCCCTTTCCTGCCTCCCCTTGCTCACCCCTTCAGAGTATGAGGAATAAAGTCTCAAAAGCCAGTAAGAGTCAGAGACAGTGCCTGCTCCCACCATTAGGAGTTCCATAAGAAGACCAAGCAATACAACTGTGACATACATGCAGAGGGCCTAGGTCCTTCCCACACAGGCTCCCTGGTTGTCAGTTAAGTCTCTGTGAGCTCCTATGAGACCAGGTTAGTTGATTCTGTGGGTTTTCTTGTGATATCCTTGACCCACTGGCTCCTACAATCCTTCCTCCCTCTTTTCCCTGAGCTCCCCCTAATGTTTGTTTACAGAACATTTCACCCAAACACAAAAGGATATACCTTCTCAGCACCTTGTTTCTTGAGACACGACCTCTCATTGGTCTGGGACTCACATATTTGGCTGGACTTACCAGTCATGAGCACCAGGAACTTACCTGTCTCTACCCTTTCAGCACTGCGATTCCAAGTGCACACCACAGTGCCTGTGCCTGAAAAAAAAACAAAAAAAAAACAAAAACAAAAACAAAAAAACATGAGTTCTAGATATTGAATTCAGGTCATTAAGCTCATAATGCAAGCACTTTACCAACTGAGCTGGCTCCCAGGGTTCCCATGTGTTTTTAAGATTTGGGACTGAATCGGGTTTCCCTCCTAATTTCCCGGAGCTCACACACTATCCTAGCATCTCATATCATGTGCATACTGCACTGAACCAGAAAAATGTGCTTTTCAAAGAATGAGCACTCTGAAGAAACTTTTTACAGCAGTGTAGACACCTATACTCATTTTCCCAAAGAGTTGTTTCTTTTTAGTGGACCTTGAGAAACAACTGCGCATGGGTTCACAGGAATCAAACAGGAAGAAGCCTGCTCGGAATCAAGGGGTTAGCAGAGCTTGTGTGATGGTGTTAGTGGTCTCAAAAGCCAGAAGAAAGGAGGAAGACTCAGAAGAGGGGCAAGAAAAAAAAATGCACGATTGGACTGAAACCTAAATATTAAAAAATGCTATAATTCAAACATTGCTATTTCAGCAATCAGAGTAGTAGCTACTGGTCAAAGCACACATAGCTCTAACGTCCCAGACCCTGAAAGAGTCCTACAGCATGCGTGTCTAGGGAAGAAGGTAGAATCACAGTATAATGAATACAGCCCTGTGATTGGGCTTGCCTCAGACACCTATTGGCATGCACGTGTGTGAATGCATTCATGGTTTGAACAGCTTCCTCCCGGCACTTTTCGGAGCAGTCACAATGAAAGCATCATGTACCGGAAGCAGTGAATGGAGGCGAGAAGGCTACAGGACATAGCAAGGATGCACTGTTCCGGGTGGCCCATGAGCCCCCTGTGGAGTCAGACAGCTGAGGGTCAAATATCGACTCCCTGTCCTAACAGCTGCTGACCTTCACACAGCTTTAGCGGAGCTCCTGGCCAATGGACATAATAGTAACTCCTAAGTTATTGGGCAGATTAAATAAGATAGCAAAGGTGAAGCTTCCTGCACAGGTCTTGGCACCTAATAAACACTTAATAAATGCTGTCACTATAGAGGCGCTCTTTTGTCTAACCACCAGATGATATTTCCTTTCTTTGGGGTCTGCAGAATCTGATGGGAAAGTGTCTAGAGCTGCTTGCGGTCTCACAGTGGAAAGCTGCAGAGCTGCTGTGTCTACTTTTATTTTTATTTTTTTTCTTTGTTGCCTGTTTTATGAGTTTCCTGGCTGAGTGCTAGGAAATACTTCACCTGATCAATGTGTCAAACCCATTTCCCTTAAGAAAAACAAAAACAATAAAACCAAACCAAACCTAAAAACTCCAAAGACAACAGCGGCCTGCTCCAAAACACAACAGATGCTGGGGAATAAAGACATTTCCACAGCCAAGGATAGAGGATAATGTACACACCAAGGAGGTCATTTCTGTCACAGTATGGGTGGCCTTCCAGCAGGTGACAGCAGGAGCCATGGTGGTATTAACTTCATAAGAGTAGATAAGTCCGCGGGAGTTTCACAAGCACTTGACAGAAGTCAATTTGGAAAGCACTGGAAACGCACGGCTTTAAAGATAATCAGGTTAAGAATTGGAAAAAAAAGGTCTACTGTTTGAGTCATGCTTTTTCAAGTGCAACAACATCGTTACATCTGTCAAGATTTATGGACAGATGTATTTATGCTGATGCTGGATCACTAATACTTTGACAAATGAGAGGCCTTGACTTCAATAACAGATCATGCCCATGTCTATCTCCCCGTTCAGAGAGGGGACGGAGTAGTGGGTTATGACAAGCTGGGAAAGGCTTGATATGGCTCTGGGAGGGGGGTGATTATGGTCCTGGTCGGTCCACTGCCCACTTTCCACTGTCCACCATAATACAGCAAGTCTAACGAGCTGCTGTCATCACGAATATAATTAGAAATGGCTGATAGGAAGATGTGATGAAGAATGGACTCCCCAGGAGTTAGTCCCACGCAGAAAAGTGTCTGATTCTTGGGCCCCCAAAGGATTGTTGAACCTCTGCAAAGGAAGCGAGGGAGATTTGATTATCTGCTAACATGTGAGTTTGCTGAGGTCCTGGTGGCTGTGTTTTCTAAGTCTATTAAAGAAGCTAATTCCTGGCAGTGAATTAAAGTCAGGGCTTGGTTCATACTCAAATACCTGGAAGAAATTTGCTTAGAAGAAGGTCTGTAAAGAGACAATTAGATTTACACTCTACCAACAGGAATTTGATAAACTCACAATGGCCAAAAGGGACCACAGATGAAAGTCCCTAATGTAACAGGATCTGTAGCATTTAAATAACAGGAACTTTGCAGAGAGAACTTGCTTTCCACTTGCTTGTATTTGGACACTGTCTCCGCAGCCTTGTACTAACTCCATATTCCTCGTCTTATCCAATCTATAACAATTTGGGCCCCAGATGGAAAGAAGGCATCTTTCTATCAAAGGACAACTCAACATGAACAAAGGCTTTGCCAGGAGGAAACAAGAGACTTGAATGCAGGCAGCGAGCTTCTCCGTGGGAAGAGATTGGATATTGGGTATTACTTGCAGAGAGAGCAAAGTTGGCACTAGCGAGTATGAGGTTGCCATGAAGTACCACAGATAGCTTGGGCAGAAAATATGAGCTCGGCCAGTGTGTGTCCATGTTTGAACACAAATGCACACACACCTCTTGAATTTAGATGTGACTATGGAAAATAGGAGAACAAGAGGGGCTCCATAGGAGACAGACAACAGTACGTCAATATTCACTCAGCCACTCATCGAAACAGTCATCAAGAACCCTAGCTGTGCTCCAGGCAGCGTATGAAGTTGTGGGGATAGCTTGGCTGACTCGCTTGCTCTCGGGAGCCTACACTCAAGCTGTGAGTGGTGTCAGAGCAAGGGGCATTAAATAACAAACACGGGCAAGAGAGAAAGCTAAGCGTAGACCAACAGAATGCTGAAAGGAGAATACACACAAGTGGGGTGACCAGATATTCAGGGGACCGAGCTCTCTAGGTAGGAAGCCTGAAGACGTTTTAATGAGAAGACTGAGAGCAAGATCTGAGGAAAGACAATGGAAGAAGCTAAGGCCTGATTGTACACCGTGCAGCCAGCAAGTTGAAAGGTCCCGGGGTAGGTAGGCACTGGGCCTCTTGGTAAAAAAAAGTCAGTTTGATGGAGCGGGTAGAATGTGGAAAAGATCTATTAAAATGGTGTAAGAAGGGGCATGGTATTATCTAATTTAAAATTTTGATAGCCTTATTGGAGATCAACAAACATTAGAATGAGCTTAGGAGACAGAATAATCATCATATGTAATATATAGAGTCATTCGAGCAAGCTCATGGCAAACCTTGACCACATAGACACCATGAAGATGGAGAAACGTAGAAGTGTTTTGAAATCGTAACAGACTGTAATTCCATAGTCAGTTTCTTTCCAGGTTTAACCTTTTTTTCCTACCACACACCTAAGATTTATACAGAGATTAATGAAATGGTACCCACACACTACTTTGAATTCCTAGGAGAGAAGCAAGGTATTATTATTATTTTCTTTACTCATATTATGAATTTATTAACTTTTAGCTCTGATATTGAGGTAGGTATTTCATTGACAGCTGGGGTCTCATTTTACTAGCCAGGTGCCCATGTTGAACAAAGGTTATATTATTATTGAAGTTATTATTAGGAAAATATAATCGCTCCCGTTGAATACCAATAGCACAACCTAATTTCTTACAGCTCTAGCAAGCAGCTGGGGCAGAGGTAGGGGTGTTCAGCAAGTGTGTTTCTGATCCTTAACATCTTCTTCCCTTACCAGTGTGCAGGGGGGTTGGAATTTTGAATGATTCCGGGCCAGTTCTCTTTGCACAACAGCCTTGCCTGATGGTCAGACTCAAAACTTTCTCCTGAATTTAAAATTAATCTCTTGGGGAAGTGAGGGCCTGCTTGTTGACAGGGCAAAAGAAATAAATCTCAAATTAACTGATCCTTAAGAAGTAATTAAACCCAGGAAATAGAGTTATAGGAGCAAGGGAATTCGGAAATACGCGTATGATTACATTTACAAAAACACTGTACGTGAAGTAATGGGGCACGGGTACTCAAAGACTGGATGTGAGTAAAACCAGAGCTAAAATATCACCTGAGAACACTCCAATTACTCCTTTTCTAAAGGTACAACTTCTCCAAAACCAGATGGCATCAGGCATAAAGTGCATACAAAGCACCATTAATTAACCATTATTGTTAATGTATATATACACATATATGTACACACACACACATATGACTGGGTCTTGCTATATAGCCCTGCCTTATTGGAAACTCCCTGTGTAGACCAGGCTGGCCTTAAATTCACAGAAATCTGCCTCCCTCTGCCACTTAAGTGGCAGATGTGTACTATATTCAGCTTTAAAAGAAAAAAAATGAGGTGGGTACAGGGTCTCACTGTGTAGTAACCACTGCATTTTTTTTAATATTAGCACCCACAGACAGAATAGTATGACTTCTATGAGGTAATTGTATGCAGAAACTGTGGTTAATACTGACATTTACGACAGTAAAAGATATCCCATAATATGGGCAAGCCACATGCTGGTGACACAGTCACTGCTGTGTTTATGTGTCTGAGTGGAATGCGTCCCAAGATGCTGCAACCAAGTGCTCTCTGTGAGCCAGGAAATCAGTGAATGTTTGGAAAGTGGCCATCGCCAACAGCGGGAGCGCCTACATCAAATGGGCAGAGGGGCACTTCTTCCAGCTGAGTGCTAAGCACAAACTCTCCAAAATGGGACGGACTCTTTTTTTCTCCTTCTGTTTAACAATGTGTGTATGTGTGTGTGTGTGTACATGTGTGTGTGTGTAAGTCAGAGATTGATGCTCTGTGGCTTTCTCATTTACTGTCTACTTTGTTTTTGAGATAGGACCTCTCACTAAATCTGTTGCTTGATGATTGGCCTAAACTAGCTGGTCAGTGAACTCTAGATATTGGTCTCTGCCTCCCCAGGGCTGGGATCACAGGTGTTCACTGTTATGCCTGGACTTTTTATGTGGGTTCTGGAAGATTGAACCTTTGTCCTCATACTTTAATGGCAATCACTTTTCTCTGGTCTTGTTTTTCTCTGCCTTTTTCTTTTAACTAAAGAATATTCTCTGTCTGTCTGCCTCTCTCTCTCTCTCTCTCTCTCTCTGTGTGTGTGTGTGTGTATGTGTGTGTGTGTGTGTGTGTGTGTACGTGTGCATTCAGGTGCCCAGCTCCTTCACATGAGCAGGAAGCACTCCTAATTCCTGAGCATTCTCTTCAGCCCCATCTTCCTCGTCATATTCCAGGTTCCCTTTCCCCATGGCAGACTTTCCAATGGCCCTAACTGCCAACTTACTTTTCATTTTCTCTTTCTCCTTTGCTAATATCCCTGATTTTGTTAGAGATGATTTTGTGTCCAGGTAAAAAATGGCCAGCTCCACGTATTCCCTTCTGGCCAAGACTATGTGCACAGTTCTGGATGATGAGAAAGGCTTCTTGGGAAGCTATTGTTTTCCTAGTCTTAAAAGACCAAACTAAAAAAAAAAAAATCAAAAATTCCTCACTTGATAACTTTGCAACTTTGCATTTCTTTGCTTTTTCTTCCTTCCAGAAACAAGAATGCTGTGCCTGGAGGCGGAGAGCAGATATGGAAAGAACAGCTGTCCAGTAGGAAAGCAAGAGTTGACTCACTGGGAATGGTGCAGGAGCTAGAGAACCCTGGGCTCCTGCCAGCATTGTAGAGCAGCAAGAACAAACCTGGAATACCACTTGGCAGTTTGTGCTGCATAGAGTTTGCTGCCTCAGTTGAATGAGCTCCCTGCTGCTTCTGCACTGTCCTGAAACACACAGGGTGACTTTACTTCCTCCTCATGCACAGAGCAATGATCTTGACTTTAGGTGTTGCACATTACTCGAGGGCGGGAACAACATCTTCATCATCCAAGAGTTCCTTGTCATACTTAACCTGAGGCTGAAGACCCAGGGATCCCTGAAGTAATTTTACATGGTGAAAAGGATGTGCGAAATTTAGGCCTGCTTTTGCAGCCTGACTCAATGAGAGCTGACACCAGACTTAGTGTCCCTGTATATATGTGTAGACAGAAACACAGCCGTTTACAGCATACCCATCTGGAGCGCATCTTCAAACGTTCAGATTCAGAATTTCTGAGAGGAAAGTCTGGCATCTGTATGCTAACAAGAATATCTCCAGGGCTCGGGAAATGACTCTGTCATTGCAAGATGAGGACTTGAGTTGGCCTCTCCAGTACCCCCAGAAAAGCCAAATGAGGCTGTGTTTATCTGTATCCCCAGCATTGGGGCATCAGAATTAGAAGGACCTGAATTTACTGCTCACTCAGTTTGGTGGAAAACAATTAAGACAGACACTTAATAGTGACTTCTGACCTAGGCGTGCGCGCACACACACACACACACACAGAAACACACACACACAGACACACACACACGAACCCAACACCACACGCATACTTTCACCTCATGTAATGTATTGTTTATCCATTTCTGCCTTCAAATTCCCCTTTCCAGAAAAATCTGCCATTTATGGACTTCCTTCATGGCTTATGTAACACCCAGAGCGTCTTCTATTTTAGCCAGTTGGGAAGAATACAAATTGGAATAAGGAAGAGTTAATTCATAGCTAGCCCATCTGCAATATTTTCAATGAGAACATGTCCAGTGTGTGCCCAATAAGGAGTTATGAATATTATATATCTTACATAGTTAAAAGCTTTCATGGTAGGATAGTGAAATGCAATTAGGTAGAACCACTATGAAGCTTCTTTAAAATGTATTTTACTTCATTTTTAAATTACATTTTTGTTTGTTTGTGTATGTGTGACTGTGTGTATGAATATGAATACAGGAAAATGGTACCACATAAAACCTGAGAGAGCTTGGGAAGGAATTCTAGACACAAAAGAACAGAGTTAAGCACAATTTCTTGATTGCAGCATTTTCTCGGATGGGCTCTGTTTGCTAGAGACAAGCAGAAGCACGATTCCTTTAAGAGAAAGCTTCCTGACTTAGTATTAGCAATAATAACTTCTTTGACAAAAGGTTTTTTGGTTCATGCTGGCATCATGAACTCTGACTCTTTTAGGAGGTCCTGCACTTAAATGGGGTTTGTGAGTAGCATGTTACAAATTGCATACTGGTGACATAGACCTGCTGCATTTCTGGAGCTGGGACGGTGAGCATAACTCACAGAGACAGTGAATATGCCTCCACATGTTTGACTGGGTGGAGCAAACAGGCAGAGCCTTGGAGTTGGTCCTAGTCGTGCCCGCTTAGAAAGGTGCTCCTGGTCAGAAAATGATTACAGATAGTAATAAATACAGATTCAGACAAAAATAAACCTTATAAATGAGTCTTAGTGTGTTTAAAAAATGTGCATAGGTGTGGGAGAGAGAAGAAAAAGAATATAAAAGGTTACAGACAGTCATAGATTAAAGGAATTAAATGAAATAAGCCACTAAAGATAGAATATACAGAGTCTGGGTTATGCATATTATTAAGTTTTCTTTGAATTTTTTGACTGCAGAGAGACATTTCATTGTACAAGCTGCTAATCTAAACCAAGATACATGTTATAAAGGAATCTTGACTTCAAAATTTGGGTCTAAAGATATGTTGCTTTGGAAAGGAAGTTCTATTTTGTTTCCACAAAAGATGAGGAACTGTGGAGTCCTTCAAGGATAATGTGGTTTGATGGAACAAGACCCCCTGAAAGATCTTTGTGAACCCCTAAAAATACTTTGCCCAGCAAATAGCAGGAAGCAGTTTGGAGAAATTCCCAAATTTTCTTAAAAAAAAAAGTGTGTGTGTGTGTGTGTGTGTGTGTGTGTGTGTGAAGATAGGATAGAGAGATAAATACTTTGCATTGGTATGAATCTTGGTCTATTGGTACAAATTTAAGGTTGACTTTGTTATGCTGTGCATATGTATTTCTGCTCTTGTTTAAGGTATTGTGTTTGTGCATCTCATTTAAAAATGTAATGTGTAATTTAAAATTACAGATTAATAGTCATTTATAGTAGTCAAACTTATAGTCATGTTAGTTAGGTTTTCTAGATATACAGAGATATATTTCAGTTAGATAGATAATCTTCAACACTTCGAAGACCTACAGAATATGGCATTTAAAATGTTTTAAGAACTTAGACTTTTCATGACAATGAGACACATCTCCTAACAGCACCAATCTACTTCAAGAGGATGATGGGCATTGAAGAGGCTCCTCATGGAGTTAGCCATTTGGGCAAGGGACTGCTCTTGCCTGGAGTGCTTGCTGGTGTACTGCATAAACTGGATTTGGAGGACCCACAGAAAAGTGACTGCTGAACTTTCCAAAGGATGGGATGGTCCTTCAGGGTTCCTGCTTCACAGAAGAAACTGCCAGACAATCTGCAGGACACAAAAGAAAGCAACTGATGAACTTTGCCAGTACAAAGCAGAGCAGATCTTCAAATTTTCTGCTTTACTGAAAAGTCTGCTATATATCATGGCCCTGTAGGCTGAAGATGGATGCCCCAATGTTACAGAAGAACTTTGGGTGACTGTCCAGGTAGTGAGGTGTCTTTGTCAATTCTAGAGTTTTGGAAGTTGCTTACAATGCACTTCTTGTTTATTTAGGTATTATTATGTCCTTCTGGGGTTTTTGAAGAGTTGAAGACAGATAATTATAGCTATAGTTTTCCTTAGTTATGATAAAAGATAAATTAGATATAAAACTTTCCAAACACAAATAGACTAAATATTGTAAATAAAATTCCTGCTTGATAATTGTTTTGTTTATATAATTACACTATGTTAAAGTTAAAACCTTAATTTTATTTAGACAGAAAAAGAGAGATGATGTGGATGTCCTTCTGTATATGTGCTACTGTTATTTGTTGATGAATAAAGCTGTTTTGGACAATGGCTTAGCAAAACAAAGCCAGGTGGGAAATCTGAAGAGAGTTATAGATAGAAAGTAGGTGGAGTCAAAGAGACATTATGTAGCTGCCAAAGGAGATGGACAACAGATCCTTACTAGTAAGCTACAGCTTCATGCCGATACATAGATTATAGAAATGGGTTAATTTAAGATGTAAGAACTGCTAGAAATATGCCTGAATCATTGGCCAAGCAGTATTGTAATTAATATAGTTTCTGTGTGATTATTTGGGTCTAAGCAGTCGGAAAATGAACAAGCCATCTCTGCCCTCAAATGTTTGTATACTCACGCATCTGTGTGTGTGTGTGTGTGTACCAGTGGTCAACTTTGAATGTCGTTTATCAAGTTCTGTTTACCTCATTTTTTTTTTGAGTCAGGGTCTCACATTGTCCTGAAATTCGCAGAGTAAACTAGGTTGGAAGTCCAGTGAGAGCCAACAATCTATCCATCTCATTTCTCTGGCACTGGGGTTATATGGACAACACTGGACTCTTTTTTTAAAAAGCATGTTCTGAGGCTTGAACTCATATCCTTCTACTTATTCAGCAAGCACTTTACTGACAGCTATCTCTGTAGAGCTGCTGGGCTTCTTTCCAAAAGTAGGCTGTCTGTCCACGGATGTTATCATTATACTTAATAAATGCGTGAGAGAGATGCCTGTGGATGCATTTTTCATATTCACAACTTAAAAATGCTCATCAAGTCAGGCAAAAGGGCATGGCAACCTTTCACTCGCCAAAGAATCTAGAAACAAACAAAGTCAAGCAAATGAGAAATGAGCTTTGTGTTATGCAAATGTGCTCTAGAAGTGATGATTTGGTCTCTGCCCTCAACAGTTTTCCCCACTAACATCTCAGTACACAAATTCTCCTGATTAAGGAAGTCATCTGTAATGAAATGCAGCCTGGGCATGTGCAGGAGCGGAACCCTTAAGTAAGTGGCATTTTATTGAGAACACAGAGGGCACGATCACTGTCCATTGACCTTCAACTCGTAAAACGAGGTCAGGCCACAGAAGCCTGTAAATAGATCTTGTTTTATTTCCAAACAAATTTTATTTTTATTTTGCCCTCTTGGACTTGGATTTCTAATAATCTGCGCTGCAGCAGAGATGAGAGAGCACAGAGATTTTTACCCAGCGCTAGCAAAGGACACTCGCTTTCTGTCCCACCCTCGTGCTCCTTATGGAGTAGGCACAGATGGGTGGGTATTTGCATGCGTGTACTTTTTCCTTTCCTTAAGCTGATGGGTGATAAAGGAAAGAGGACATAACAATGCACTTACAGCACCCAGAATGATAGTTTTCAGAACAGGGTGCCTAGGGACATCTGGAGGCCCACTCTCATAGAAGGGTTTGCTATTCTATCAGGAACCCATGACTGGCATTGCTACTGGATCACAGAATTCTCTCTTTCCTACTGAGACAAACCATGGACTCAGAAACTATGGCACAGTGCCTAGTCACGCCTTAACAATTTATTGAAGAAGATAAATTATCTGGACTTATCTGCCATCATCAAGGGTTTAAATAGAGGACCAGTTCCCTGTGTGACTAGGAGATGGAGTTAAACACACGACTTCTACTCAGCAATTCTGCACCGCTGAATGCCAGGTCTTTGAGATGGTAGAGGCCAAATGGACAACACGCTACACTCTTTCCAACTATCCTTAACATCCAGAATAACGGTTCTCAGAACAAGTGTGCTCAGAAACTTCTGGAATTCTCCCATTGAGTAAGGCAGGCCACAGAGGCGCTCACCTGATGTCAACACAGGCCATCTGTAGTCTTGCCCTATAAAAACACGAGCTCTTTGGAATGAAAAGAAGGACACACTTTTTCATTGTGTCCTTCCCCTTCTAGGAGAAGGACACACAGAATTTGTAGATCTGTTCCTCGCTCTTTAGGCTGACACTTGAAAGGTGATACTTGCAATAAGCTTGGGTTCTAGTTTTTCTCAACACTGGTTAACACATGGTCAGGGTTTGAATGGGAAATGTCACCCCTAGTCTCATGTGTTTTCCCAGGTGATGGGTCAAATTGTGGTAGAATTGTGGCCCAGTAGCTGAAGTGGTTCCTTGGGGATGGATGTCATAAGTGATATCTATTGTCTAGTCTAATCATGTTACTTCTTATTCGTTAAGATGTGGACAAGCCATGCCACAAGCTCCGGCCAATATGGACTAAACTATTCCTGCAAGCTGTTCTAGTCACTTTGCTTTTCCTACCACAATGAGTTGTAACCTTGCAACTAAGGCAGAGCAAACTCTTCCTCTCTTAACTTGCTTCTGGCAGATACTCTGCCACACTAAGGAGGAGAAAAGTTATTAACATAGAAATGCACTGATGTAACACCCCAAAACAATAAATTCCTGACACATGTTGGATGGATAAATGCATCAATTCACTTTTACTTTAGGAAATAGCTCCCAGAGGCCTCCTGAAATAAGCCGCCATTGGAAACACTTAACAATGATCTTCTCAAATTCCCAATCCAAAGTCAAATCATGGCTGTTGGAATGTACTTGGAGGTGACCTGATTCAGCAAGCATTACTATAGTAGGTAGCTGCAAAAAGCCTAGCTGTCAGCTGACTCGGTGGCCCCACTATGTTCCACAGCTTCCCTAGAAGACAAGCTGCCATCATGCAAAAAAAGAACAAAGGTTTTGCAGGTGTTTGCATGAGAGTTGTGGACCTAAGAACCAGCTCCAAGTCAAATTATAAAGAGAAATTCATAAAATAGATCATGCTTATTCCATGATAACGCCCTAACCTATTTTCTCCTCACCCAAGGTTAACGTTGCCAGATGCCTTTTACATAGTCTGCTGGCTCCCGTGATAACTTTAAAATTTTCAATGCCACCTGCTGAGCAAGTTCTCACCCTACCTAACTGAATAGGACAGTGGTCTCACTTTCCTGCAGTTGGCCCTGAAGCCACCCATTGTCCACCTTCTCTTCAGATAAGGGCATCATTCAAACCCACAGGAATCTAAATACGAATGATCGTATTAAAATATGCCCAGCTTTTATCCGTTTAGCGCGTGTGTGTAATGGGAATTGCAACTGGCTAGGCTTTCTGAAGATGCCTGTGTGAGTCAGCCAACTGTGGCTTGGCCTCATTGAGCCAATTCTAATCAAGCAACAGGATCTCTCCTATACCAGGTTTGGAAACTTCATCCGAGTTGTGGTGAAGGCTCCGAGCATTACCTTCAAGTCTATGAAACTCATATGTTATGAAAAAAGCAATGATAATGTAACTGTTATTTAAATAATTTAAGAATCTGCTATAATGCTTGTGCCTCTCTAGGAGTACATCCAGAATACAACATAACATAGAAATGATGGTGAGCATGGATATATGTCAAGAGAATAGTAATACCCATGATGTAATGAATGCAAGTTATCCGTGATCTGCTGCTGACAAAGGCCCAGACCTGCATACATGTTTCTGTTCTATTGTTGCCTTTTGAACTAGGAAAAAATGATAGAAGGTTCAGGCTAGGGAAAGAAGCTGTATTTTTCCCCTGTGATATTCACAAACAACCCTGTGACCATCAGCATCACAGGGGTGTTTTCCAAACCAGATTCTAGCAATGAATTTGATAATTGAACGATGCTGCATCTCTATATTCATATCCATACAGTGTTAGAAAATGATGTGTATGGCAAGTTATGTGATCGGAAGTCACATGATGCTATTGCAATGCTGACTTCAGCTCTGGGAGAGGGGGATGCAGAGGAGGTAACAGGTAGTATGAGGAATAGCAGACGAGATTAAATGGTAGCAAAGAGGCACCGAAAGAAGTGAAGTGGATAATGTATTGTTTTCAGCAAAAGAAACCACACACGGACAGTTCATAAGGGAAAACAGAGCAGAGCAGAGAGATGATTTCCCTAGGTGAGACCGTAGGACGGTGAGGGGGGCTGTGTTTGAGGGGGGCGGTGAGAGCTGAGTCTGGAGTAATGAAGACATCAGAAACAGGAGAATGAAGGAAAATTCTTGGTCTTTATCCCAGGACCAGTGAGAAACCATTATTGATTTATGGGACATGTGTTCATTAAGAAAATCACTTGGGCTATTATATGGCCATTGGGAAAAGGAGAGAGACAGGAAGACCAATGGAAAGGTTCCCGAGTTAATTTGGCTACTGATCTGACGGGTGGAGAGGAGGAGGTGGGGGAGGAAGCTGAATATTGAGGGCACAGTATGTTATTTACTGATGCTGACACTCCAGGCAGGGACATGAGTTTAGGGAAAGGGAAATATTGAATTTGGATTTGGCTATGATGGAGTTCACGTGCTGGTGAGAAAGCTCAGCGGCCTTAGTTAGTGCTCAGTTGTCTATCCGACTGAGATGCAGTCTGAGACGCAGTCTGAGACCCAGAAATAAAGCTTGGATATAGGTAGAAACTAACATAGTATGTTTCTTTCTGGACACTAATGCAAACAGTGAAACTGTTGCAGAGTTTTATTGAATGATATATTAAGTGATAAAACTTGAAAGCTACCATCTATGGCAGAACATAGTGCTCTCTACTTTCTCAGCACTATCTCCATCCTGAAAATGTGGATGACCAAGGTATGCTTAGGCTGTCTTGCAGAGAGGGAAGTCAACACTGAGAGAGTCTAAATAATTTGTCAGTCACCCAGTAAGAGACAGGCCAAGGCCTTAAACCAAGGCATCTGATGGCAAGCCAAGGCTCCTAAATACTGTGTCTAAAATTATTGCCTAAGACATTGCCATGAGGTGAAATCACCCTGTACTATGCTTGTAGGAAAGAAAACAGAAATAACAAATTCTTAACTGATTTCTACAAAATATCTGACATATTTTCATTTGGGGGCACAGATGATGCCTAGTTACAATCGCTCTTCCCCGTTTCCTTGCTCCGAGTTGTATGTATTCAGCACGTATTTATGCAAGGAGTGGAAATAGAAATTTCCCCGGCACTAGATTGATTAAGAACGAAGACCATGCCTTGGAATTTCATGAATTAGGGGAAATTATGTTAGTGGCGAGAGACATAAATGCATAAATCTGATTCAAAGCACTGTGTGTGGGGGACCTAATTATTTCCTGCATGCTTAAAAAGCTCCCTTCTTCAGTACGGCATGATCCTGGACCCAGCTAGGGTTCCAGTTTGCTGCAGGAGCTGGCCTCCATCCTTCTCCAATGGCATGGGTTTTGTCCCAAGGCTGCCCTGGTAGGGCCAGGTTGCCATCCTCTTACATTCATTTCTGGGAATAGGAGCTCTTTATTCCAGTCACTCCAGTAGGATTCTTTGAATTGAATCTCTTTGGTCTGGCTGGAAACACACATTCATTTTGAGCCAATCTCTGTGGCCAAGAGGAAAGACTGTAATGTCTGCTTGGGTCTGAGTCACAGCCTTGCCCTTCAAGAGAGGCCATGGGGGGTTTGTGGGAAAGGATGGGGGTACTCCCTGGATGCAGGAACTGATGGGACTTGGAAATGATTCTCTCTCCAGTCGAGCCCAGCCCTGGGTTTGCTAATAGTGAAGGGAGGAATATGTGCCGGGCGGGCAAAAACAACAGATGCCCATTACATTTGGCCACAGCAAAATAAGATTCTGGTTTGTTATAAAGAATGCAGTTTTCATATAAATATCTCTGAGTCTAAAGATAAGATTATTTTGGCAACAGTAAGTTCTATACTTAACCATTCAGTCACCTTGTGCTGTTTCATTAGTCACTTAGTGATTTTATTAGTGGAATCGAGTAAACTCACCAAGGCATAAAAATTGAAGGGCGCTTAATTAAAAAAAAATCAGAAAACAAAAAACTGAGAACAACTACCAGTAATGTCACTTGGCCTAATGTCAGAGATTTCTAACTCAATGTATTCTGTGATTTAAAAAAAAAAAAATCCCTGACACCAGTGTAACTTCTCTGCAAAGACTAGACTAAACTTAGAGCAGAATAAGAAAATTTGCCCTCATTATCTAAAACTCCGCTTGGTTCCTGATTTGGACAAGAGAAGTTGTCTTGGTGGGGGTTGGGGACAGACTAATTCTTATGCTTTAGACAGGAAAACTTCTACTTTTTGGTGTATCTTCACAAACACCAATGACATACACAATTATGTAAATGTAACATTTAACAAAATAAGAACAAAATTCTATCTGTTAAAGATGAACTATAGCATTCTCAAGATGTCTGAAAGCGTTAGTTTTGTCTAGAGGGAAAGTGAAGCTGCAGAGAAGAAGAAATAGCTACCTAGTACAAGCAGCAGGCTAATACACGAGCATCATCAGTCTGTGCTTCTTGGTACTGATGCTAAAACGGCTGTGGATGATCAGGGTCCAGACACTTTGGAGAACTTCATCACACAACAAGGCTGATCAAAATTAGACTGGGGATTTTCTTAGGTTTTATTCTTGTCCCCCCCTCTTTTCTTTCTTTTTTTTTTTGTGCTTAGTGAGAGTGACAAAGAAGCATGAAACAACAAAAATGTCCCAAGAACCAGATAATCATATATGTTACAGAACCTGCAGAAGGCAGAAACTAGGTCATTAATACTGCTTGACTGCCTTCTTGTGGCATGGTATTTCACAGTCCAGAAACGGTGCTGGCACACACTTGAGTGTGGGTGTACACATATGTGTGTATGTTTACATGCATAAATATAGAAGTTAGGGTTACAGCTCAGTTGCTATCCTCCAATGTCAACCATCTTTTTATCTTTCTTAAGACAAGGTCCTGGAGCTTACCAATTTGGCTAGGCAAGCTGGCTGGCCACCCTCAGGAATTCGCCTGCTTGTACCAAGCCAGGACGGGAATTACAAGTGTGTGTCAGCACGTCTGGCTTTTTTACATGAGTTTGCAGGATGGAAGTGAGGTCTTCATGTTTGCAAGCAAGTACTTCAGAGACAGCATTTCTCCATTCACCAAAGAAAATATTGTTATAAAAATTTAGATTTATTGATTTTATTTTATGTGTATGAGTGTTTTGCCTACATGAATGTACTTGGTACCCCCAGAGGCCCAAAGAGGCATCAGATTGCCCAGAGGTGAAGTTACAAATGGTTGTAAGCCATAATGTGGGTGTTGGGAATGGAACGCAGGTCTGCCACAAGAGCAAGGGCTCTTTAAATTTTTAAATGTAGTTCAATTACACAGGAATTACAAGGATTGGACAGAGGGTGCCTGCATGCTCATCACTCACCTTTGCTGTATTAATATTTAATGTAATCAATGAAGATTTATCAAAATTAGATACAGATTTTAGAACAATTACTAGTAACTAAAATGCAAGTTTTATTTGTGTTTCATGGATTTTTATAGTGTTGGTTGTAGGATTCCTTTCTTCATTCCTTCCTTCATTCCTCCATCCTCTCTCTCTCTCTCTCTCTCTCTCTCTCTCTCTCTCTCTCTCTTTCTCTCTCTGTCTCTCTCTCCTTCCCTCCCTCTCTCTCTGTTTCTCTCTCCCTCCCCTCTCTGTCTCTCTCTGTCTCTCTGTGTGTCTCTGTCTTTCTCTCTGTGTCTCGGTCTCTTTGTCTCTCTCTTGTATCTATCTATCTGTCTGTCTGTCTATCTATCTATCATCTATCTAGTACAGGGTATTGAATCTAGAGCATTGCTCATGCTATGCAAACAGTCTACTACTGAACTACATGCCAGGATAAGGAATCGTTAATTTTTACAGGTAAACTTTTCCTGTTCCATCTGTCTCAGCCTCCTGAGTAGTCAGAATTATAGCCTATGTCATGGTAGTAATTCGATTTTCTTACATTTTTCCCCTTTGCTCCAGGATAGAAGAAAATAGTCCATATTGAATGTAGTACAATTCTTTTTAACATACACAAGCATGTGTCAAATTTGTATTGTTTTCACACACATTAGACAATAATTACAAGGAATAATAAAATTTCTTTATAGCCAATTCTCTGTCCTCAAATGTTAAGTATAACATTCATATTCTCATGCTTTCTTTTGCTTATGAATCTATCTACTTATAATCATATTGTAGTTTAGTGGTAGAACACACACCTTACATATGTTAGACCCTGGATATTTCCAATCCCAGCAATGTTGATTGAGGTTTCTGCCTGGTCCTGCAGTCATTCATTCCCAAAAAATCACATAGAGGTTTACATCAATTATAAACTGATTGCCCCAGTATCTCAGGCTCTTCTTATTAACTAATTCTTAGAACTTAAATTAGCCCATAATTCTTGTCTATGTTGGCCACATGGCTTGATACCTTTTTTGGTGAGGCAGTCACATCTTGCTTTCTCTGTGGCTGGGTCACAACTGGAAACTGAGCTTCCCTCTTCCCAGAATTCTCATTGCCACACCTCTATTTCCTGCCTGATTGCTGTCACCCCACCTCTACTTCCTGCTTGGCTATTGGTCAATCAGCATCTTATTAAAATAATACAAGTGACAGGATAAAAGATCATTGTCCCACAGGACTCCCCCTGCCCCCTATTTATTTATTTATTTATTTATTTATTTATTTATTTATTTATTTATTTATTTATTTAAGATTTCTGCCTTCTCCCTGCCACCACCTCCCATTTCCCTCCCCCTCCCCCATCAAGTTCCCCTCCCTCATCATCCCTAAGAGTAATCCGTGTTCCCTGCCCTGTGGGAAGTCCAAGGACCACCCACCTCCATTCCGGTCTAGTAAGGTGAGCATCCAAACTGCCTAGGCTCCCACAAAGCCAGTACGTGCAGTAGGATCAAAAACCCATTGCCATTGTTCTTGAGTTCTCAGTAGACCTCATTGTCTATTATGTTCAGCAAGTCCGGTTTTATCCCATGCTTTTTCAGACCAAGGCCAGCTGGCCTTGGTGAGTTCCTGATAGAACATCCCCATTGTCTCAGTGTGTGGGTGCACCCCTCGCGGTCCTGAGTTCCTTGCTCGTGCTCTGTCTCCTGCTCTTGATTTGGTCCTTGAGATTTCAGTCCGGTGCTCCAATGTGGGTCTTTGTCTCTGTCTCCTTTCATCACCTAAATGTTTTTCTTAGGGTTCACCTTCTTAATTAGCTTCTCTAGGATCACGCATAATAGGCTCAACGTCCCCTATTCATGGCTAGAAACCAAATATGAGTGAGTACATCCCATGTTCCTCTTTTTGGGTCTGGCTCACCTCACTCAGTATAGTGTTTTCTATTTCTGTCCATTTGCCTGCAAAATTTTCCTGGAGAGGTTGTGGAGAAAGGGGTACACTCATCCATTGCTGGTGGGAATGCAAACTTGTGCAACCACTTTGGAAAACAGTATGGCGGTTTCTCAGGAATTTCGGGATCCACCTACCCCTGGACCCAGCAATACCACTCTTGGGAATATACCCAAGAAATGCCCTATCATACAACAAAAGTATATGCTCAACTATGTTCATAGCAGCATTGTTTGTAATAGCCAGAACCTGGAAACAACCTAGATGCCCTTCAATGGAAGAATGGATGAAGAAAGTATGGAATATATACATATTAGAGTATTACTCAGCAGTAAAAAATGATGACTTCCTGAATTTTGCAGCCCCTGCCCCTTTTTAAAAACAAGAACTCTGAATCTAATATCCTTTGTTTAGCTTTTCTCCTGACCGTCATCCATAACAACTTGCAACCAACATTCTAAGCAAAGGAAAATATCCATAGTCCATTTTTCGGAATGTGGGTGTAGTTTTCTAGGCTACTTCTTGCTGATTGGGAGTGCTAATAATCTTATGGGGACCTAAAGAAAATTTAGAACTATGATCAAGTCCTGACTTGAGTATCCTGTGAGGCTTGATGACCTCAGGCAGAAGTCTTGAATCTGTTCTAGATGTAGAACTCAGACATCTGGACTGTCTACTTCTACCAGAGATTTCTCAGGTGGTCTTCCTTAATCAAACTGGATTTTTCTTAACTCAGAATGAATCCACAGCTTCTCATTTCCTGTGGAAACAAAAGCAAAATCTCTTCTCCAAAGTAACATACCTTTTGACTTCAATTTTGAAGTCAAGATATTTTTAAAATATCTATCTTGGATTAACTCAGGAGCATTAATAAACAAATATCTTTTGGCAGCAGTTTCTCCTTCCTCAGCATTCAAACAATTCAAAGAGAACATAATAACATACAGTATCAAGATTTTCTGTGTGTTTTCCATCATTACATGGCTTTATTTTAACGTCTATTTCTTTTATTTTTATTTTTAATTTTTGGCTTCTTTGAGACAGGGTTTCTCTGTGTATTTTTGGCTATCCTAGAATCACTCTGCAAACCAGGCTGTCCTTAAACTCACAGAGATCTACCTGCCTCTGCCTTCCAAGTGCTTGGATTAAAGGTGTGTGCCACCACACCTTGAACTCAGAGATCTGTTTGCCTCTGCCTTCCAAGTGTTGAGATTAAAGGTGTGTGCCACCACACCCAACTACTCTCCTTATTTTAAGGACTTAATCCTTTTTTTCTTCTTTTTCCCAAGCCTACTTATATTTTTAAACACCCTGTAAACCATTTAGAGGTTTTCTTCATCGGAATCTATCTTTACTATATATCTCTCTTTTTCTGACCACATGACTATTTAATTTGCTAAGGAATATGGCTAGGATTAAAGCTGTGACTTTGACAGCTGGATCCAGCCCATTTCTTAGCTTTCTGAGATTCCAGTCTCATGGCAGAGGTACTGGCTGGAGCCATGTTTATTGGCACAACTCCATGGAGTTTTAAAGTTCCTGTTACCACCAAAAGCATATGGTCAGCTTTTCATCAACATTATTTAAGTGTTTTGTGACAGGACCTCTTAAAAGAGCTGCAAGGTTTTGCAGCTAATGCTGAATCAGGTAGCCTCTCTGAAATGAGAGGGCTTGCCTCTACCAAGCAGAGCCCACCTGAGAAAATGCTGCTATCAATAAGTCATGTTTTACTCTATTCTTTTTTTTTTCTAGAATTACTTCCTGAGTTCTCTCAGGCTTTATGTGGATGCAGTTGTCCACATGGGCACAATTCTGTTGACTGAGGTTTCTGTCTTGCCGGGTCCCAAAGAATCACACAGAGGTTTACATTAATTATAAACTGATTGGCCCAGTATCTCAGGCTCTTTTTATTAACTAATTCTTATAACTTATATTAGTCCATAATTATTGTCTATGCTGGCCATGTGGCTTGATACCTTTTTTGACGAAGCAGTCACATCTTGCTTCCTCGATGGCAGGGTCACAAATGTAGACTGAGCTTCCCTCTTCCTAGAATTCTCATTGCCACACCCCTACTTCCTGCCTGGCTACTGGCTAATCATCATTTTATTAAAAATAATACAAGTAACAGGACAAAAAACCATTGTCCCACAGCACAGCAATACAAAAAATAGTTATATGGAGTGGCCAAGGGTGTAGCTTAGTAGTAGAGAATGTTCCAAGCATACACAGGGCACTGGGTTTAATTCCCTGTCTAACCAGACAGACCACAGATAGTATTCAGGAGATTTACATATGAGTGTGGTCAGAAGGTTAGGGTTAAGGCTAGGGTAAGGATTTGCATTAGGGTTAGGGTTAAGGTTCATCTTATTTCATGAGATGTGGTCTCTTGGGGGTTAGGTTTTCATGCTTGCACAGCAAGTACTTTGCTGAATGAGCTGTCCCCACAGCCTCCAGAAGGTTTTATCCTAAATATTTTTACTGGAGGAGTCAGAGATGGAGTGGCAGGTGGTCCTAAATCACTTGTCATATGATCTGGGAACTGGACTCTGTTCCTTTGCAAGAGTAGTGTGGACTTTTAACTGCTGAGCCACCTCTTTAATCGCCTCATGAGTATTCTTGGTGGTAGTGACATTCCTGTGCTAGCCCCAGGATCAGCAAACTCAAGGAGCACAGAAAGAGGCACAATTTTTTAGTCCTAAGGGTCCTGAGCACATAAAAACCAAGAAGTGTAGCTGTCATCCTCCAGCTACTCTGCCCCAGACATTTCCACTCTTGTGTATAAGTTGGGGTTGTTTTAAGTTTACTTTTGGTTTTGGTATCTTTTAATCCGCCTTGGCCTGGCTGCTGGGAATTGAACCCAAGGCCTTGCCATTGTTAAGAATGCACTCTGTCATTGAGCTAAATCCACAGCTATATTCTCACTATTAACTTCTGACTCCTGCCATGTTCCTCTCTTCCTGCCAGATGGGAGGAAGTCTGGTTTCATAGCAGCCACCAGTTCCATGATGGCTAATTCCCATCCAACCCATTTCTTCTTTTCCATCACTTCTGCGACATTCAGACTGAGGACTCTTCAAGCACTGCTCACTCCATCTCTGCTGGGAAGTTTAGGAGACTGTTTACTTTAAATATACCCTCTTCTGCCTTTCCTTCTGTATTTGAAACTCTCTTTTGCCCTTAGAATATAAGCAAGTCCAAGAGCTTACTTTGGATCAAATTTATCATATTTATTAGTGTTATTTTTAGAGTTTTAAAATTTTTATTTTATCTGTATAAGCATTTTCTCACATGTATATGGACCACATTTCTGCCTGGTGCCCAAGGAACACAGAGGAGGGTGGATCTTCTAGGATTGGAGTTACAGATGGGTGCTGGGGATCAAACCCAAATCCTCTGCAAGAGCAACATATGTTCTTAGCCTCTGCACCATCTCCCCAGCCCACTGTCACTCTTTGCTTTTTGCTTCCTAAGCATCCCCACTTTAGATGAAGCCTTCCATGTAGTCACACCCCTGATTATAAACACTATATGGGACACTTAACAGACACTCTTACAATTGCAGCATCCACTTCTCCTGGCAGTGTAGTTTGGTAGGTCACAAACTGGTGATCTAAAAAGCGAGTCTTCTTTCTCCCACACTGTCAGCTCAGAAGTCGGCGGCACCAGCGGATTTGGTATCTGTCGAGAGACCCGTGGTACCCAGGTCACTGTGCTCTTCTCATTATTCTCTCACAACAGAGAGGGAAACTGACCTTCCTGGGTTCTCAAACCTTACGCATGAGGATTCCACTCTCTTAACGAGGTTACTTCCTCAAGGCTGCACTTCCTAGTGTTAGCACCTTCACAGCGAGGGTTAGAATATAGGAAATTTTCAGGTCCACAGCACTCAATGAATGTCCAGCCTCTCTAACCAATCAGGAGAACCTTTTGATGGTGATGCTAACATCTGGTGCAAAGCCAGTATTTGTGTTCAAACCCAAATTGGCAAAAGCAAAAGCTATTGTACCAGATATTGAAGAACACGCTCAAAGTTCCACAAATATTGTCGTTATGTTCTTGTCATACAAAATGATGAATATTTATCAACTTGGACTTCGTCTAATGGTGCCGTGTTACTTCCTTAGTCTACAACACTTGAGTGAGAAACTCCTTCCATGTGCTGTGCTGAATCTCAGAATAGATCATTAGATCTTTTAAGGGAGACAATCTTTCCTCTTCGTGGTTAGGTACATTAGAATCATGAACTTGTAACCAGCAAAAACGTTACCCTTGAGCCACAAACATAATAGTACTGTTTGGCAAATGAGGGTGATGTTTACAACTGGACCAAATGTGACAGGCATCAAGGCACTAGGTGTACATCTAGGCATCTCTGTGCTTAGTTCTGACAGCATGTCAGTTATAGTTTTTGTAATAGCATGGATATAATTTATTAGAATTCAAATAGAGAATAAAGTGAGCACACGTTTCAGCCCACAGTACTCATTCGTCTATTGCTGACAGTTTCGTGTGTGTTTCAAGTAGAAATAAAGACATTGTAATTGAATAAACATTTTCCTCTCGCTAACTGTGCCCTTTCAGGGTTAACAGGGAGCAAACAGAATATTGTGGAAGCCTTGCAAGAGTAACCACAAATAAGACAAGCAGGGGAGGTGGGTTTCTGCCTTCGTGGTTGCCGGCTGCAGAGGTTGCTCACGTGAGATTGATGGTCTGGTGAGTAATAGAGTTGGCAGACATTAGTAACACTCTGTCTTGCTTTCGGTACAGTTGTTCACTTTTTCTATGTTTAGCATGTTTTCATATTTTAATAAGAATACTGAAGATATATATATATAATCCAGCATTAGCCTGAAAGTTGACACTTCTGATTCTGGGGTTATTTATAGCTTCATCTGTATTTGACAAAGATGCTTTCAACATATGGAAACATGTTTGTAAAATTTAACCTTATTACATTCTTTTTCCAGCCCCTGTGCATTTTATACACATTTACTCTGCATTTTAAACATTTTGATTATATATTGTTACTGGAGTTGGCATGCTTTTGTGGGAGGCTGGAAGGATAAGAGAAATCCATGGCATCTGGAGTTGTGGGTTTTTTTTCTTCTTCTGACAACTGACCAGGAGACTCCATTTCATTTTTGAACCAAGATGGATGAGGTACCAGCCCAGAATCCTTTGTGACTTTGCCAGAAACAAGAGTACCAAGAATGTTTTTTAGCCCCGCACTAAAGTATCCGATGAGGTGTTGGAAACATGTGAACCCGTCCAATATTTTGCGTGGTGCACTTGCTCCCTTCTGGGAGTTGGACTCCATCCACCAGGCAAGCCATGTGAAAGGCATGGGCCTCCGACAATGGTGTGATGGAAATTTAAATAGGCAAGGACCTGCGCCAAGTTTGTAGAGTATTGTTACAGGCTGCCTTCGGTTCAAGCCAGTGAGTAGCCTGGCTTCCTTCCTTCAAGCCAGAAGTTGAAAATGGCTTGGGGTGGCCTTTACAGTTCTGGGAGCGCTCCGACACTCAGTAGAGCTGCCCTGTCTTCAGCAGAAGATGTGTCTGGCCTGGGGTGACCTAGAACACCTCCCAGGGACAAAACCTCTGGGCATTTTGAATCACACTGAAAAACCGCACCCATTGAGAGGACGACATTCCCCTCTGCCTCTGCTTCTTTTCACTTACTGCGCCACTGCGGTGCGTTTCCGTGCTTTATTATGTCTTTTCTATGGAGTTCAGTGAGTGTCGCCTGTGGCCAGGAGCAGAAGCAACTTGGAAGCTTTTCTTAGACAAAAGGGAAGAGAGCTGGCTCCTGAAGCAGGTTTCCCAAGGTCATGGCCACCTCTAATTACAATTCTAATGAAACATAAGGCGATCTTCCCAGGAGATCATTACTTGGTAATTTTTCAACAATAGCTATACCATCTCCTTCCCTAGTTGGAAAATACAGAAAAATGGTCCATCAGCGGCCGTACCATAGATTTCATTTTCGAACTCTGAAATATTTCTGAATCCCTGATTAGTTCCTTGACAAGCAGCACATTTATACACAGTATGAAATATGAGCGTTATCTATGCCTTGGTCTTAATTTAAAATTTGCATTATACAGTATTTATGTAGACCTCCTCTGCAACCTTTCAAGTGCTCCAATGAATGAGTCTCCATTATAGGAGTTTATCTTGAAATATCTGTCCGAGCATTGTAAATAGCGTGTTATGGATCATGTGTTTATTTAGACAAGTGAAATACAACATCCAACGCTTACCGCTGAAAAAAAAAACTAGGCCAATACGGGCATTAAAAATATAGCACTATATATCTTGGGCAAGAAAGTTCTTCGGATCCCACGTGTGAGGATGGGGAATATTTAGACTCTCGAGCAAAGATTACATGTTTCTTGATTCATCTCACAGCACAAATCTACTTCATTTGCAAAGTGATAACCTATTAGCATAACTAAACCGCCTATTGCATGGAGGCTCAGAAATAAAATAAAAAGATTAGCCAGTTATCTTATTTACATATATTGAATTGCAGTAATACAGCCCGATCTCTGCCTCTCATTTGATTCTAATTAAAGCGTAGCAGAGAAACTGCAATCCACACAAGAGCTTATTTTAATAGTCAGAGCTGGCAAAGTCCCAATATCACAATGTAGCAATTAACAGCATGGCTGTATTTGCTATTCATGGTTTGATGTAAAAACTTGTTTATTAAGATGGGCTTGAGGCGCTGGTGTGCAATAGACCTGCATGTAATTAGATTCCAATTATTTGTCTGTTTCTGATATTGTAAACTGGCACTTAGCACATCAGTTAAATTGACACACGGCGCTGCATGGTTTACTCGGTAATTAAAACATGTTCTGTTAATTAGATGATGACCACTTTATTTCAGGGCTCTTGTGTTTGGGTTTTCTCGTCGGCTCTGTTTGTATCATGAGCCACCAGACGCTCCTCTAATGAGTCCTTGTTTTGTTTCAATTACCACCTGCTGTTCAAAAGCAAAGCTTGTTTTAACTAAACAAAATTAATGCTTGTCTCTTCCTTTGTAAGAACTTAAACGTTAGACAAATTAATACGCTTATTATCGAAGTGTTAAGCTCTGGTTTTAAAGCCTGCGAAGGCAATTAGAAGAAAGTTATAAAATGTTGTGGAGTGCAGCATAAATATTGTTTTGTGTATTAAGAGGCATTACAAACAATGAAATATTTGCTGGGGTTGAAAGGGAACATGGGGGCTTAGCCTGCCCACCCCCAAATTAAATTAGCTCCCGCAATTTGTACAGGGATCCAAAAACGAGAGATGCAGGGATGTTTTAGGAGATGGATCTGATGAATGGGGCAGGAAGGCATGCAGCGTAGCCATAATACATCTATGAATGGCATTCGAGTATCCTGGACATCGCCCACAGCTGTTCGCTCACAGCGGATTCCCTTACACGAGATACTCTTGTTCTTCCATGCTGCGTGACTAAATGCAGCTGTTTGTCAAAACTTTGCAAACACTGGGAAGAGGGATGCTTAGTATTTCCTGTGGGTTAGGGCCTGTCCTATTAGCTCAGCTTCCTATGTCACAGCCAACCCCATATTGCACATCTTCTGGAGCCACCAGGGAACAGTTCCTCTTCTCGTCAAAGCACACAAGACATTATTCCCACTAGACTTCTACAGAGGTGAGAACTGCCACCGTGCAAGGACAGAAAGCAAAGGATGACCGCTTATTTCCAGGAATATCTTCGTCACTAGATTTGCAGCACAGTATAGTGACATCAGGCAAGGCTGACGGGTGTGTATCTAAGAAACAACTCTTGTGCACAGACAGGCTGGTGTCGTCGAATGGCAAGAGAAGCTTCTCGTTTGTACTCTTCCACTGCATCGAAGTTAGCAGCTTGGGACTTCTCCTCCCTTATGTAAGACAACTTCAAGGAGGTTTACATGTGTTCTTCTGTAAAGTCAATTCAGAATCATTCAGGGTTCATTTCAATGGGTGTTTGAGCTGACAGCCGCCATCTTTCTTTGCATGTGCATGTGTGTATGTGTTCATGTGTATTCGGTGCACGTATGTGAACACACATATGGAAGCAAGGAAAGAGGACAAACTCAGTTGTTATTTTGCTTCAGTTACCACCGGCCTTGTTCTCTGGCAAAGACTATCTCACAGGTCTGGGCTTTGCCAAGTAAAGAGCCTGGCTGGCAGTGAGCCCCCACGATCTACCTCCCCAGCACTGGGATTACAAGTGCATATCATCATACCAGGCTTTTTTTTTTTTTTTTTACATGGGTTCTGGGGATAGGACTCTAGTTTGGCTTATACGGCCCAGCATTTTATGGATTGAACTTTGTCCCCAGCCTGTCATCTCCAGAATGGAATCATCTATGTCGGATGTTCGTTTTTAGAAAGCCTTTTAACTCCAAGGCAAATCTCGCCCACAAGCGGTGATGGTGGTTTTTTTATACCAGTGCTCTTCTGGAGCAGGAATTGCCTGCTTTCTAGAAACTCAGCAACAGAGGTTTCACTGCATATAACAGATCTGATCTTGGAAGCGCCAGTCCCCAGCGCCACTGCTCTAGCTGCACAAGTTCTATGCCTGTGCACCAACAACCCCCACACTTCCCTCTGGAACTTTAATTGAAAAAAAAAAAAGCCTGCAGCAACTCATTTCTATACCTTAGGGGTACATTGCCAGAGCAATGGGTGGCAAGTGAGCTGAGAGACTTCTATTGATATTAATGGCAGCTGTGGAACAAAATTACTGAGCCCCGCCTGGCAAACTTATTCCTTAATGCTGCGGTTGCCTTAAATTAATATTTTACAAAGACCCAAAGTAATTAGACTGTGTCTTACTAAATGCCCCATTTACTCATTAGATGTTGCAAAATGCATCTTTTGCTGCAGGCCCAGTGGGGCCATGTTAACTATTCTAAAATATATAAATGGCTTCTGTGGGACCTTTTTTAAAATGCTGGTGCAAGGGAAGGCCACAGGCTCCTCACTGGTGACCAATTAACATCGGTCTATTAAGGTACACAACACTGGGGCTCAAGGGACATGGCTTGACTGTGGTTATCTGGACCCAGGCAGCAATGCATTATTTTTAGTCATGTCTCAAGTGCACGTATGTTCTAAATAAGACTTCACTTCCACCCTGTGCTATGAATCTGCTGATTTTGACCTGCGAAGTCTGTTTCATTTTGTATTCCTGACACTGTCAGGATCTTGACTTCTGCACCAACTCTGAGGTTAGGCAGCTAAGTCAAGCCCCATCATTCTTGGCTACGGTGACTGATTCAAAGATGAGTCCAATCCTAAGATGGTACAATGCCTGAAGTATATGCTTACTGGAAAATTGAAGAGAGATCTTGTTTTTCTTCTGGGGGATGAAAGACAGGAAGAAAAATGTACTAAGAATTGTTATCAGACATGTCTGATTATATTTTTATTGAAAATATATTTTATTATTATATTTTATTTAAAAAGTTTTGTTTCAGTTTATGAGCCGATGGCAGCTACTAGAGGGTATTGAATACCCTGGAACTTGAGTTTCAGGGCGTTGTGAGCTTCCCAAACACGGGTGCTAGGAACCAAGCTTGGGCTACCCCCCAATGCAGCAAGTGTTCTTAGTTGCTGGGTTATCTCTCTAGTTCCTGATTGTTCTTTTAAGTCAAGAACTAGCCCAATACAAAGAAAGCAGGGTATGCTAGTCCAAACACTGTGACCTGTATCAAGCCACATGCAAGAACAATTTCTAACTTACACACTGTATTTTTCATATTACATTGTTCTCCTTTCAAAGGAGACAGATCCCCCAGCTTAAGTATTAAGTAGATTATTCATCTGAGAGCCCAAGGAGAGATCTCCGAGTATTTAGTGATTCTTTGAAATGAGAAAGTTTATACTATGTGCATTTCTTCAAGGCAGTCACACAGAACCCACCTCAAAGAAAGTTCCAGAAGGTCTCTGGTACTAAAATTCCCAGAAGATCAGGAAGGAGAAAAACAGCAACTGTATAGATTCTGGCAGGAGACATCTGTCTAATATGTGTCAATTTAAGGGCCCCACCTCAGCCCCAATGTTCAAAAGAACATGCAGGAATTCTCTAGACAAACTTGGAGAGAAAAAAGTCAGAGGGTTGCGGAGGATGGAATTGGTTGTGCTGGGAGGCAAGAGGTGAAATGGATCTGCGTATGAATAAAGGAAGAAATGCTTTAGAGGGGAGCTAAAAATGGGGCTACCGACTGTTTTGTTTCCGAGGCTGTGTGCTGGTGTGTATGTTCAGGCCGTCCTGCCTCACGCATGAGAGGATGCTCTAAGACCATCCGCGCTTCTCTGAAATTGCAGGTAGCGTCAAACCCTTATACCTATGTGTTTTCCCATACACAACTACATAAGAAAAGGAATAATTCATAGATTAGAGACAATCAAAGATCAGCAGCAAAGCCTAACAATAACAGAGCAATTATAATAAACACTGCATTGACAATTATGTGTGGTTTCTCTCTTAAAGTATCCTAAGTATTTCCTCCTCATTTCTCTTAAGAGGATCATGTTATGACTTCTCTGTGATATATCTGAACTTTCAACATTTTACACTTTCGGGACATTATTAAGTAAATTAGCTGGTCAAAAGTACCACATTTGTCCTTTTCCTGACTGATCAGGGTTTTTACTAGTGACTGGCAGTTGGGTAGTGTATAGCGCACTGATACAGCAGATGGAAGAAGATAAGGAGGCCTGGCAGGATGCGGATGGTCCAAGATTTTATTATGCTCTTCAGAATGGCATGCAACTTACAACTTATTCTTATTTTCCAAAACTTCCCACTGAATGTCTTTCTGACTAGGGTTTACTTCAGGTAGTTAGTAGAGTGGCAAACAAAACCCACAATACAGGGCATACCAAATGGTCAGTGGCCAAAAGCTATTTATGTCCCATGGTGCACCTAACAGAGCACATAATCGCAGCCAGTTTTCACAGAGAGGTGCTCGCACTAGTTTAATGTCGCAGACTACAGACACAGAAGTCAAGTCTATGGCACCACCTTCCTAGCATCTTGTGGGCAGTCATCCACATCTGTCTTACGAGGCATGATGTCGATGAAAACGCAATGGCGGCGCAAGACAAAGCAGAGCTCAACTCAGCGAAGCCGTTCCTGCTTTCCAGTGCCACCGGAGTATGGTGTCAGGCCCATCAAGAGCCTGTGTCTGGTGCCAGATTGTGAGGTCTAACCCTGGCTTCACCTCCAGCCGTGCGACCTTGGATATGCGCATTTACATTTCTTTGACTTTGCTCACCGTTTAGAAAGTCAGGATAGGCTGAGTTTGAGGAAGTGGCAGTGGCTTCACACTCATATTCACAGGAAGCAGGAATCGCGTCTGAGTCAAACCGATGCCTCTGTGTAGTAGTTCCCTACGGCTGCACTGACAAGGAATTAAAATAGCAAGAATTTATTCTCTTATGCAGAGGAGTTAGTTCTGCAGTTTAGCAATGCAGGTGTCCCCAAGACCACGATTTCCCCAAAGCCTTAGAGAGGAAACCTCTTTGCCTCCTTCAGTTTTTGACTGTTGTGGCGGTCCCCTGGGCTACTCTGAAGCTGCATCATGCCGGCACCTATTCCCAGCTTCATTTGACATTCCTGATTTGGGAGTCACAGTGTCTTTACAGGGACACCACCCATCATTAGATTTGGAGCCTACCATAATTTGGTATGACTTTATCTTAACTTTCTTTTAATTAAATTTTTGTTGGTGCATACATGTGCTTGTGTGTGCATGCTCATGTGTGTGCAGGTGTGTTTATGTGTAGAGGACACAGGTCAGCCTTAGACGTGTTGATTAGTTGCTGTCACCTTGCCACAAACTGGACTTGGTTGGAAGGAGGAAAACTCAGCTGAGAGTTGCCTCCATCGGATTGGTCTGTGGGTGAATCTGAAGGGTATTTTCCTGTTTGGTGAGATTAATGATTGATGTGGAAGGGCCCAGCTCACTGTAGTTGATGCCACTCCTGGGCAAATGGTCTTGGGTTGTATAACAAAGTAGGCTGCAAGCAATGGGGAGCAAGTGAGTAAGCAGCATTCCTCCATGGCCTCTGCTTCAGTCCCTGCCTCCAGGTTCTTGTCTTGAGCTCTTGCCTTACTGTCCCTCAGTGATCAGTTATGATCTGGAGATGTAAAGCCAAATAAATCTTTCCTCCCAAGC
Source organism: Chionomys nivalis (assembly GCF_950005125.1). Classification (NCBI taxonomy): domain Eukaryota; kingdom Metazoa; phylum Chordata; class Mammalia; order Rodentia; family Cricetidae; genus Chionomys; species Chionomys nivalis. The sequence continues at coordinate 52,086,849 of NC_080086.1, forward strand.
TGCTTTTAATCATGGTATTTATCACAGCAGTAGACAGCGTACCAGGACACTCAGACAATGTTCCTCTTAAAAGGGAGTTAATAAAAATTAGGAAATAATCTATTTCATTGTAGGAAGTTTGCATTGCATGTGTTAAGCTCAAAGACAGTCTCCAATAAACTTATTTAACTTTGTCTGCTGCAATATCTCCCTGTTGTATCCAGAATGTGGTTTACTCTGTATTTATACTGGAGGAAGGAGGCTGAATGATTTTGGATTTTATGGGTTGGTTTTTCACCATAGTTGGAGACAATCAACATCATTTCTTCAAACTTTTTTTTTTTAATTCTGGTCTCTATTTTCCTTATAAGACTCCAGTTATACGGTTAGATCATTTGGTCTTATGTCACAGTTTGCTGAAATTCTCTAAATGCATTTAGACTTCCCCTTCTCCACACTCCAGAACAAATATCTCTCATTGACCTTCCTTAGTTGATTAGTGTTTAGTGGCCAGTCTTCTATTAAACCTCTCTGATGAGTTTTAAAAACAGCAGATTCTGATTTTTGATGTGGCAATTTCCAATGGGTTCTTCAGAAAATTTTCACTTCTTGTGTGAAATATCCTATATATTTATCCTTCGATGTAAAACATATAATGCGGCTGCAGCAGTTATGCCAGCATGCCTCTGCTAGGCTCAGCAGCGAGCTTATCGATGGGTATGTTGTTATTGGTTGTTTTGGGTATGCATCCCATCCTCTCATCTGTTTCCTTTCCCTATTAAACTATTAAAACATGCAGACTCCGCCACAGGTAAGGTGGGATCAAACCAGGGATGTCCTTCCCTCCTCATGGAGAATGAGAGTGGCATGGCCAATTCCTCTAACTCATGAGGGCTTCCCAATGTGATCCTGAAGACACAGTGGACCACAGAGAAGGCGATTGGGACTCCCCTTTCTACTGCAGCCTGTACGTACTGTGTCATCATGCTTACTGGTCTTCGTTCTGTTTTCAACATGACAAAACAAATTGCAAGAAACAGCTCAGTAAAACAGACAGTAAGGAATTACCTGTTTTTCATGCCAGAAGACTGTGCAAGTTTGCATAGCTGATTCAGGTGTTCCAGGTATTCCAGGCTTGTACTCCCTTGGGAAAGACATTAGGGGTGAACCCTGAGCTGCCAGAATAGTATAAGTAACACTAAAGACTCACCAAGGGAGCCAGCCACCCGTGAGCATTACTGGGTGGTTAAGGGACTGGAAAGGAAGATTGACAACCCATGCTTGAAAGCAATGACTAGACCTTCACAGGGCTGCACCAGCCATCAAGGCCAAGGGTGCTCCATAAACTCCTTACTCCGAGGTCTCTGTCTCCAGCAGTAAGGGATAAACGAGAACTCCTGTCTCCTTCTCTTTGTTTTCCATTCTAGTTAGAACGGTGCCTGGTATACGGCCAGTGTAGATAGCCAGCGCTCAAATGTCCATCTGAGTAAATAAACAAATGTTGTATTCTGATTTCTTCTTATACTTTCACCTTTTCTCCCTCTAGCACATATCAAACCAGCCGACATAAATAGTTCTCACATTTGCTCTCTTCCTACTTTGTCATCTTCCGAGAGCCTAAGTGCCTTGAACAGTGGCGGCATGAACAGCCATTACTGGAACGGCTGCTTCTGCCCACAGTGTGAGTGTGTGCGGGTGTAGAGACGACAGGTGAATGGATACAGTGGTGGAAAACGGGATGTGTGCTCACTAACACGGGGAACACTCGGGCAGGAGAGAATTTTCCTGTTTGGATAATAACAAGCCACGAAGGCTACTCTGAAGGACCTTTCTTCTTTTATTTTTTGAATCAATACCACTGTGAATTTTAATATGTGTATTTAAATGGGTACCTCTGGCTCAAACCTTTTGAAAAAAATTGTGGCATTTTTAATAATTCATAGTAAGGCTGGCATAAAGAAACAACTCCTGACTGATAGGATTATAATGGAAGGAGTTAGTTGAACACCAAATATTTGCAAAATCATTTCAAAAGACATTTGAGGACTAACTGCCATGAGGCTTCGTGTAACTACCGAATGTGCTTAAACAGAAAGAGGGACTATTGTCTGAGAGAGCAAAGCATTGGGTTATTCTTAAAGAGTGGTTTACTATGCCCATAAAACATTTCTAAAACTAGAGTTTCTTAATCACACAGTCAAGTTATGATTTGCATTGGGGAGGAGCACTGCTGGACACAGAGCTCCCAGTTCTCCTTGTTCCTAAGACAAGAACTGTGTGTCTCTCAGTTGAAGGTAAAGGGGAAAGCCTTCGGTAGGCTGTTTGATATCCATTGGAAACTTAGTGTGCCACCCTGCAGTAACATGGAGGCTTCAGGTATAGCCATTTTAATAACCACACTTCCGACAAAACAAGGGTTGTGACGTCAGCAAGGCATTGTTTTACCACACATGAAAGTCATCTGAAGAAAGAATCTCCAAGCAAAAATTTCTACAGTAATAGATTTTGATGAGTATTTTTTTTCTCTCCAAAATGTTCTGCGGATGCTTGACATTGTAATGGATCACGCCAGATTACGTCAATCATATGTCACTTAGAACAGCAACCTCCGAACCACAGCGTGGCTGTGAAAGATGGAGTGGTAACAGGATGCAGTCAGGAGGCATTGATTTTATTTTTCATTTTAAATGAGAAGTTTATTTAAACAACAAGATGCTTGCCTTGAAGGGAAAACTCTCCAGAATCATTTTGTTCAAGCGTAATTTATCCCCCCTTAAAGACAGATTGCCCTACGTGTAACAGGTATGGAAAAGAAAGTTACACAAAACTGCCCTTGGCTTTACAGTGGATGAATGAAAACCCTGAAATTCTCCAATCGAACAAGGCATGCAAGGGTTTTATGGTGTTGAGTTGTTTTGCTACAACAACGAGAGCAAAACAACTTACTGGAATATAAAGAGAAGAGGTGAATGAGCATGCTACCCAGGCGAGATTTGTACAGAGCCAGTACTGTCCCCGAGACCATCTCCATCTGAGCTCAGCCAAAACAGAACATTCCATTTAGTTAAAAGAAAAGGAGAGAGGGAAACGAAAAAGCAAAGAACACAATGTGCTTGTGCACACACACTGATTACTTTGTGTACAATGAAGGAACAGGAATGGGGAAACGCAAGGACAGAGAAACTATACTTTGGTCTAAGGAATGGGGTGGAACTAAATTATGGCTTTCTAATAGAGAATGTATTCCTGGGCTGTAACAAACTCTGGAGTAAAGTAGCAGATTCCCTTTCTAGTAGACACCTCCTGTCTGCCGCCAGAAGATTCCAGTTGTGTCTTCATTCTCCATTTCCAACTATGTAAATGTGTCTGTTTCATTGGTTGCTCATTGAGCTGGAATCTGATCTGTCTTGCTGATAAACATAGTCATTCAAATAGGCTTTCCTTAGTTATTAAGCGGTGTCTGCCTCCTGACCTTGAACTGCACCACAGAACCTTCCTTCCTTGCCACCTTCAAATTAACATGATGGTTGTTCTCAGACTTGAGTCCTTCCTTGGGTTTCTCATTGGCCATGGCGAACACCAGAGTCTCCCCAACTGCTGCTTCACAAAGAAGGAACCAGGTCCTCCCTGAAGGGGCAGCAAGACGCAGTGGGGGTGGCAGAAGGAGGCAGTGGTGGTGGCACCCCGAGGTATCCATTTTTAGAAAGAAAACACAAACAAAGAAAATACTAAAAAATACTTAATACTTTATACCTGACCATCAAATTAAGAAAGGTTTTAAAATTCTCTCTGGAATATAGACACTAGAGAACAGCCTTTTATAGTTAGTGTCTTCATAGAAGGCATATACTAGGAAGAGTGAGTGCCCAGACAAATATTTTAAAAAATCTAAGCTATCAATTCACAAACATTGATTGAGTTCATTCTCAAGAGAGTGACTTAGGGCTCTCTGAGTGGAACACAATATTCAGCATATCTTTTAGGGTGGGGAGTGTATGGACACTTTGCCACACCAGGACTAGGGCAAATTCGTCTAAAGACCAAGACGCCCAGGAAGGAAATACAGTGACTTGAGGCTTTCTGTTCCCCACACAACGTTTCTTAAGAAGCTTTAGTTCTTCTGGATGTTTCTGTAGGCGTCAACAATGTCAAGGTCATGAGTTTCTTCCTTTGTCTTCCCTTTTATGTGACCTCTGTCGTCTCGGCTCCAGAGGAAATGACAGCACTTTTTTTTTCTAGCACTTTTTCAAAAATGGAAACTTTTCTCCTTGGTTTTCACATCTCTAAAACTTTATTCTCACGCAGCTTTAGTTCTTGATGTCTGTCTTCAAATAAAATTTAATATGAAATCGATACAAAGTGCCAGACGGAATGAGGCCGATACCATTGAATATGGCTGGCCGACGGCTGTTAACACTTGCGAAACCACGAATCAGTTCTCGAGTACGGCTCTGTTTCTGAAAATCTATGGTGCATTAAACACTTCTGAAGGGTGTATCGGTCAGCTTTCTGCTACTGTAACAAGAACCTGAAACAACCAGTTCATAAGGAGAAAAGGTTTGTCTGTGGGAAGCACTTTGGACACATCCAGTCTCAGCTGATAGAGAAAGGTCTCTTTGGTTCTTAGCTGGAAGTCAGTCCTTTACCAGTATGTACCCCTGCTTTTAGGACAAGGCAGCGTACTTTGACAGCTATGTTTGGCAAACCAGTTCCTTACTGTCAGGGCAAAAAGAGAGAAAGAGGAAGAGATTTGGGGTCCCATATCTTTTTCAATTGCTAGTCCCCAGAGACTAAAGACTTCCTTAAGGTAGTACATCATAACACTTCCTGTGTATAGTATTGTGGGCTGGGGACCGAGCCTTTAACACATGTGCGTTTAAAGGATGCATATCCAACGCACATCAAAACTTTGTTAGTTGTTATGTGTATTGATGCCTCTTTCTTTTATGGTCTGCATAATATTCCATTGTGTGGCGATAACACAGTTTGTTTACCCAATTATCTGTTGATGAACATTCAGTTTTTTTTCTGTCTCTTAACTATTGTGATTAATGTTATATATGCCGCTATTAAAATGAATATTGGAAAATGGAAAAACAAATAATTAATACTTATTTTCAGACATGTTTCCAACTCTAAGCTGAAACAAGGCATAAAAAATTCACATTTTCCACATGGCTAACCGTCATAGTCTAGGCAAGGGGAAGAATGGTTTAAGGTAGCAACAGTCTGTGCTATCCTGATACACACTGAAGGCAGTCTGTACATTATTGACAGAGTGTAGTGTATGCAGCCTGTGGGGAAACCACTTACCCAGAGTTCAAATCCTTACACTCATTACTAGTTGTAGGTGTTTATCAGGGTCTCTCTCTCTCAAACCTTCAGTATGTTTTAAATCTGTAAAATGGGAACCTTAAACACCAAAATAGCCATTGAATACCATAGCTTCATGTTCAGCCAGCCCCATATTAACTATGTATGCTACATACTTTGAGAATCAATGTACTGCTGTAGTTTTGTATGTCACTTTAAGTCTTTCATGGTTTAAAAATATAAGTGAAAGCTAGGCTTGGTGGTACATGACTACAGCCCCAGCATCAGTGATGATGAGGCAGGAAGATTGCGAATTTGAGGCAAACCTGAGTCACAAGCTATGTTCAAGGGTTACTTTATAAGTGTGTCTCCAGAAACAAAAACCAAAGTGAATATATGTAAATACTTTTCTTATCTTTCTTATGATTAAAAACTCATATTAATCATAGGTTTTAAATGCATAATTAGTGCATATAAACAAGAATTAAAGTTTTCTTGGCTGGTGTGGAGGTGCAAGCCATTAATCCCAGAACTTGGGAGGCAAAGGCATGAGGCTCTCTGGGGGTTCTTGTCCAGCCTTGTCTATGTAGTGAATTCAAGCCATTAAGAACTGTGGTGAGACACTGCCCCACTCCCACCCTGTCTGTCCCCACCTCAGAAAGGGGAAATGAGTTAATACTCTCTTTCTTGACTTACAGAAATATACAGATAAGCAATACAGTGACTGAAAATACCATCCACGGTTTTACACATTTTGTTTTAGTCACGAGAAGAACACTTACTCTTCAAACGATGTCCCTCTGCTTTTGCATCTATTGCAGCATTGATTGCAGCATTTTTGGCTCTTGTCCAAATGGCTAGGGTATTGAAACGGAATGTGTGAGTGGCCGGAAGTCCTTCATGATGAATTGTGGCCTTCCTCCCTTGGAAAAGTGCTCACCGAGCACCACTTGTGCTTTGGGAAAAGTCAGCAGCATGCTGGGCAGCTAGAGGTTCACAATTCAAGAAAAGCCTCTGCCTCTAACTCAAGTTTTCAACATGTGAGAGCAAGTCACGTGGGAAGGAAGGAGACCGTGGACTGCTTTGATGACAGTTGGCCATTGCCAAGGAAACTGCTCCCTTGGTAACCGTGGACAGTACATCTGTCTAGTTGCATTTTGAAGACTCACACAGTCACTACCATAGAAAATATATATAAAGTGAAAACACATAGAAAAAATACTATTGTAACATGAATAAAAATAATGGAGTTAGTAAAGATGCCTTTGCTTTTATGACAGTTGTTACGAAATAATTACGGTATTAAGTAGAATATGCTTAGGAGTGTTAAGTTATATATGAAAACTAAAATGTCCTCAGTTTAAGACAACCCATAGAACAAAACAAATATCAACCATATAATCATTGGGTTTGCTAAAGACAATATATAGAGCATGTATGACTATGAGAGTGTTTGCAGGGAGTTTATATTAAACACTGAATACTCCCAATTTAATGATGCTAAGATGTTCAAAGTAGCACCCACCTTAAAGAAATGTGGGCAACTGGAAGGCAGATGAGGTTAAAAGTCAAATCTAGGGAAGGATAGAATGTTAAGGTTGCCCAGGAGGAAAGTAAAGTAATTCTGAAATATAAAAGATAGAATGATAAGAAAATAGAATAAAGACAATTATTTTATTTTTATTTTGGATATGAATGTTGGTCTGCATATACATATATGTATTACATGTATGACTGCTGCACGAAGTGGCCAGAAAAGGGTACTGGATTCCCTGGAACTGGAGTTACAGACGATTGTGAGCCATCATGTGGGGGACAAGAAAAGTAATTCTGAAATAGAAAAGACAAGATGGCAAGAAAACATAATTTTAAAAATTATTTTATTTTGGGTATGAGGGTTAACTTCCATATTCTTAGGTATATTACATGCATGTATGGTGCATGAACTGGCCAGAAAAAGGGTATTATAGGGTATAAACATGGTCATAGGGAGTTTATGGAACTGGAGGTACAGATGGTTGTGAGCCATTATGTGGGGGCCAAGAAGCAAACCCAGGTCCTCTGCAAGAGCTGAAAGTGCTGTCAACCACTGAGCCATCTCTCCAGTCCTGAATGCATGAATTAAAAAAGACAAAACACCACATTTGGTTCATTCACAGCTCTTAAGGAAGACAAAAAGCCAAAACTGAATTGCTATTTCCCTTGAGAAACAAGAAGAGAGAAGAAAATTCAAATTTAAAAAGTTGATTAAAGGTAGAAATCTAAATATTTTATTATATGTTACCTATATAAATTTGATAAGCGTTTTTCATTTCTATCAACATAACTTATAAATCACATTGAACACAGTCAATACAGACCTTCATCAATGTTAGAACATAAAGAGTCTATGCCAGTAGGCAGAGAAGGTGAAATAAAGACAAGATGTGATATCATCGCACATACCTGGGAGACAGCAGATAACTTGGGGGGTTGAGACAAGCTGTCAGGGTATGTTTTGAGATAGACATTAAATAGAAATTAATTAACACAGAGTTTTCTGAATTAGCTATATACATTTTTCTCAAGTTAACATACAACATCATCATGAAAGAGGTGTCATCCTCTGAGCTTGCACACACAAACTTGTTCCATGAATAGGGTCAACATCTTGGAATCACATCTCAGAGATAACAGAGGAACATTCTCAGGGTGCTAAGGTACAAGACAGCAGGGGATCAGAGTAGGTGACAAACATGGATATCACCAGCTACGTCAAAGATGAATTCCTAAGGGTTGGACCATAAATATGCAGAAATTTTAGGAACACTTTAACCAACTTATTTTACTTATGTTTTACTTTTTATGTTTGCACAAGTGTGAAATATGATAAAAATATGTGTCTAAGCCTAAAACTGTTCTTTTGGTAAGTACAGAGTAAAAATTCTAGGTGGTGAGAAAGCATTACATTATAGTTCAGGCAGCATAGCTATTTATTCCTTAGCGGTGAAGGAGATCTGCTGTGCCATCTCCTAGTCAGTGTCGCGAAGGCAATAAGGAAAAGCACCTGGACACCAGCTTTTACTGTTCGAAAAGTGAGGGGAAAGGAGTGAAGGCAGTGAGGTTGGGTGGACGTTCTGACCAAGAAGGGCATCATTTTCCTGCCCATCTCCACAAATGGGAGGAAACCATGACGATAAAAAGTATGCATTGGGGTTGCCATCATGACTTGGTAGTTAAAAGTACACACTGCTCTTAACTGGAAATACCCACCATCCTCACTGAATTGCTCAAAATTGCCTATAATTCCAGCTCCAGGAGATCTTCAGACTTCCATAGGCACCTGCACTCATGTGTATATATCCCTCGTACACACACACATACACACACACACACACACACACTTAAAAAATAAAGCAAACTTTAAAAGATAGACAATAAATTAATGACTAGCAAAGATTAAAAAAAACCAAATTTGGTAAGCACCTCTTATGGGAAAGAATTTCATGATTAAATAAACAATCCAATCCATTTTATAGATGGTCTTGGTACTTAATCTTTGTCTTTCTTTGTCACTTACTTGGAAATACAATTTAACATCTGCTTTGAGCACCAAAGAGCCCAACTAGGTTCAGGCTATATATTTTCCCAAAGGAGAAAAACTTTCCCCAATACTAAGGTTGATATAGACACATTAACTAGAGAAATACTAAATTTGGCACTTCTAGAGAGCAAGTTGATTCTTTTCCCAGATAAATTATTCTTTGAGACTATTTTCAATGTCAACCATAAAATGGTGCCTTTGCAGTACTGCCAGTGAGTTGCTACACACGTTCTCTTTCAACTGACTTATCTACCGGGATCTTTTTGTGCCTGCAGATTGAAAAGTCATCCTGCACATGTTCCATCTTCCTGATCTATTTGACAGCGTCCCAGACAAACACTGGAGGAGAGAGGCTCCGGCTCGCAATGTTACATCACTGGCTTTGAGATTCCACTGTACTTCGGTAAGAGAGAACACAATTACAGCCTTTGAGTGTAACTTCCATTTTGTGTTCACTTTGGCACATGTACACAAGATGAAAACGAAAAATCCTAAAGGGAATATGGAAATCTGTACACCCTCTAGCTGATTCTTCAAAGTACATTTTGAAAAATGGACTTGTTTTGAGATTCACTGTAGCAGAGCAACTGTATTTACTAATCCATCCAGTATATTCCTAGACAGACATAATACCGCCCAGTCAATCCATTTTATGCTGTTACTTCCCTTCTTTGGAAAATTGGGTTGAAAGACTGTTTTCTTTCATCATTGATAATTTTTGGAGTGGCCAATAACTGCTAAAAAATCTTGGGGACCTTATTGAATTGTGGTAGACACAAAAAAATCATGGGTACCACTAGGAAGGCCATGTTTCCCAGCCTTTCCTGCAACCAAATGAAGTAACTATACTCAAGTCGAGAGGCATGATTAAAACCATATATGTATTCATTCTCACTCCTCACATTTTCCTTTCTTTGCTTGCTATACAATTAATATAGAAATCCTGGGGAGGCCTCTGGAGCTTCAGAGATTCATAAGCAGTAGAAGGAAAAATCCTAGATCTATGCTTGACCCCACGGAGCAGAGTAACTACTCAGTTCAAATCCATTTCTGGGCCAAGAAAGACACACCAACTGCCGACACGCTAAAGTGTTGAAATGCTAGGAGCTGTTTGTTTTTGCAATCTGGTGTCCCTTAGCCAGATTAGCAATAGAAGTAGAATAGAGAAGTCTCCAGCTGTGGACCTTAGGAGCTCTGCCCCATGCTCATGTTGGAATGGGGCATATAGTCCAGGACGTGTGTGCCAATTGATTACATACACATGATTTCAGATAAAATAATGTTTATCTCCGTGACAAAGAATATCATGGTTCTATGAGAAAGAAGTTTATGAAGGCTTTATGAAGGCTTCTCCTCACGGTCCTCTCAGAACCCCCAAACAGAAGCATTTGTCTTAACTAAGAAGGAAGCCATGGGGAAGTGTCTCTACAGGGCGGACAGACAGGTAGTTACTCATAAGGTACTCACAGCATGGAACAAAGCAAAAGGAGATTTGTGGAGGCAGTGAGGGGAAATGGTGCAACAAGAGGTTACAGAGTGCAGGGACAAAACCAGGCCAGAAGGAGCATCTTGCTCTTCACACAGATATTAGGTAACCAGTTGCGTTTTGCACTGGAAAAAGGCTGCTCTGTCTGCATGTCAAGGAATGGCATAGACAGAGATAGAATGTGACTGTCTCCTCCCCAGTATGTGCATACCCCAGGAGAAAAGGAAGGGTGTATTCCTCAGCATTGGAGAACATGCGAGAGACTGGAAAACCAATGTTGTGATAAACTTTAGTTACGTTACACTTATGCCATTTACCTCCGTTACAATTGCAGATGATCTTGGGGTTAAACTTGGTTAAATTTGAGATAGGAGCTCTTTTTTTTCCCCTTCACCCACTGAGAACTTCCAAAGCTAATAAAATTATGGCAACAAGTGAGGCTAGGTTTTAGTGAGATTTTTGTCATGCATATCCCTCATACCCAAGGTACCTTGGGAATCCACTAGTCCCTTATCCACTGTCACCCCTGAGAAGGACTCACCATAGGATGTCTCCCCATAGGACGCATTGGGATTCTCTTCCGTAACTGCTCAGGAGATGCTCCTACATCTTAGTGACTCCTAAGAATTTAGGAAGGGTTCTTCCCAAAACACACTGAAGAAATGTCTTCACTTATGCTGTTCCCCTAGATTTGCAACACTGATGTCCCTGTCTTAGGGTGTTTCCCAGTATTTAAGTGAATTCCATGCTGATGATTGGAATTTGAGGCACCACTTTTTCTACATTGTATATAAAGGCCACAGCTGGAAAGGCAGATGAATGAACAATTAGCTTGAGGTTCTGAGTCTTTCTCTGGGTCCTAGTCTTGTTTCTTTTCCTGGTGACTCATGCTGTGGAGTCTGGAAATCACACCTTTCCCAGCTACACAATCCTCAGGCAGGCTCTGACTAGCCTTGTGTTCTCCATCCATGAGAGAAGAGCCAGATGGCTGGCCTTTTGTGTCTTCAGATTCACACTCCCCTTGCCTTCCCAGAAGCAATGGGGAGGGAGGGACAAAGGGAGAGAAAAAGAGGAGGAGGAGGAGGAGGAGGAGGAGGAGGAGGAGGAGGAGGAGAGAGAGAGAGAGAGAGAGAGAGAGAGAGAGAGAGAGAGAGAGAGAGAGAGCCCTAAAGTAAGATGCCTCTAAAAGGTGTCTCTTCCCACTTGAGAAAGATAATTGACTCCAGGTACTTATTTTTGAAGGCACAATGGTAGCCTTTCAAAGCCAGGCTGTTAATTTGATCATATTAACTTTTGAGTCACTTGACTGGACAGTTTAGGAAGCAACAATTCTCTTAAGACTCCTATAATTACATTTGGACAAGCTTGTGCATAGGACAAGTCCACCAGCTTATTATAACCGTGCTGTGTTTCACACAGCATCTTCATTATCTTGTGCTAAAGAAGAACGCGCACTCTTCTCTGGGTAATTTTAGATTGGCCACTGACACACTCTGCAGTGTTTATAAAGAAAACAAAACTTGGATGTTGGCCCTTTTAATTATAACTGGCAGAATCACTACACCCCAAATCACATAATCTCTTCATAATATATCTTTGAAGACATCTGCTTGCAAAGCAGAACAAGGAACTTGAGTTCTAAAAACAAACTTTGCACTAGATTGATTGGTCTGGCGAGCCCTGTTTCTGAAGTACTGACGGATCTTGAAAGATAGAGCCCCGAACTTTCCGAAAAGTTTAAATAGTCTGTCGTGGAGCGCCATCCAACTGTCCTTGGTCTGGACATTAAGACTGGCGAAATGAGCTCCTGTTTTATTGCCAAGCCTACTGGCCCCATGGTCAGTGTCAAACATTTCACTAGGCATGTCAGCTTCGTCGCTTCCAAGTAAATGTCTAGCTCCTGTACCATGTGGCTAACTCTAGTTAACCGCTTTACCTGGGAAACAATCACCACCTATGGGGCTATGCTCTAGGTGCTTTGGCATGTTGGGGACAATGGAACACACAGAGCATTTTGGCAAACCATGAAAGTGCAATGATGACATCATCTTGGCGGTTCACTATTTGCTGCTCACCAGCCAGACTAGGGACACAATCAAATCCATCTCCGAGGGGCTCTCTGGTGATGTCTGTCACTGAGTTTGAGATCTTTAAACTTGCTGCATGACCTAAAAGATTAAAAGGATCGGTGACTGGGTCATCTTTGCCCTGTAGATGCCTGGAAATCCTTCCTTCAGGAGGTGCCTTGCTCATGCATACTTGAGTTCACAGCCCAAAGGCAAGAGCCTGGATTTGGGGCCAAAATCAAATTGCCTACATCGTATGCATTCATGTAACTCATAAGGCCCCACCTTTCTTCCACAACTCTAGCCAAAGAGTCTGGTTTTCCTTTCCTAACACAGTATTTTCTGGAGGCCAGGATGAGTTGTTAAATACTAACAGGACTTTAAGATCGCTGCCGGGAAAGTGAAAGCAATCACACTGAACTGAGAAAGTCCAGCCAAGAACACTACAAATTCCAGCCTTTAAAATATCCGCGGGAATGAATATTTAGCACTCCATTAGAGTTTTCTGCTCGGGACCTTTATCCCAAGGAAGCGAGCTGGTTATTTAATGGAGGACACTGGCTATATTCTAGATGAAGAAATTATTCGACTCCATATTTAAACCTCCATAAAACATACAGTATCTAGAAATTACACTGCTGATATATAAAGTTTTTAAATGTTGGAAGGACCCCAAAAAGTTCATGGATGTTGACATTGCCACTATTTTTACAGTTAGTTTATTATTCTAGCATTTTCCTCCAGATTTTTTTTTTTTTTTGTCTGAAAAGTGTAGAATAATCGGTTGCTCTTAAAGCGATGAACCATTGACCAGGGGTTGCCTCAGGGCCCCGTGGTTCAGTGATGGAAGAAGGTCATTGGCTAATAAAGAAACTGCTTTGCCCTCATAGGTTAGAACATAGATGGGTGGAGTAAACAGAACAGAATGCTGGGAGGAAGAGGAAGTGAGCTCAGACTCGATAGCTCTCCTCTCTGGGGCAGATGTGATGAAGCTCCGACCCAGGATGGACGTAGGCTAGAATCTTCCCAGTAAGCGCACCTTGGGGTGCTACACACATTATTAGAAATGGGCTAGTCCAGGTGCCAGAGTTAGCCGAGAAGAGGCTATACATAATGGGCCAAGCAGTGTTTAAAAGAATACAGTTTGTGTGTTGTTATTTCAGGGTATAAGCTAGCCAGGCCGCGGGGAGCTGGGTGGCAGGAACGCAGCCCACAGCTCCCACTACAGTTCAGCATCACATTTAGATGCGAGGGATTTTGCTTAGGTTCCCTCTCCCTGCAAACTGGGAAAGATAACTATTTTGATGCACATTACATGTGTGTCCTCACGTGCATAGACTCCAGAAACATGGGAGCTAGCAATACCTAGAATGAGGTAATGTATGAAAATAAGAAAATTCTTACAGAAGCAGGAATAAGTTATTCTAATGGAACCAGTTCCCTGCTTCCACTTTATCAATTTTTTGGTAAAATCAGCCAATCTATTTTTCTTTCTTCTGTTTTTGGCAGGTCATGCCAAGAAGACTTTGGCTGAAGGAAGTGAGAACAGACTAAAGGTGAAGTAAGAAAACAATACCACCAGGTGAGGATGCCCTTCTAAAACTTTCTATTACCAATGAGCATGTCTACGATGTTTTGGGATAAGGACATTTATGGTATGATTTGACTTCAACAGAAAATTTTAGGACAGGTGACTAGATGGCACTTGACAAAATATGTAGCATGTACTGATTCTGACTTTGCTAATGTGCTTTCTAAAGATGCCTAGATAAACGCCCAGTTTCAAAGTTCTGATTCTCATGGACAGTATTCCAATATGTTTTTAATGGGTCAATCAAAATCCTCCTCACAGTGAAAGGATGAATATATTGATATACACGTAAAATTATTTGTCTCTAATATGGTATGTGAATCCAACAGTTCTTCCCAGGCTCAGGGAATCTGGAAAAGCCTGTGACTTTGACACAGCTCTCTCCAGTGTGAAGGAAGTGAGCATGGCTATTCTGATTCTCATAGGAAATGCAAAGATGCAATTTCAGCAGTGAGTAATGGCACAAATAAAATTATGTTTATTATTTTATTCACAGCATTTAATTATAGAGGGAGATGGGTAGTCAGATAGCAAAAGAGCTATAAACGAGGGAAAGGCCCGTCTGTTCTTTCTAAATGGATGTCCTAAGACAACTGGGAAGAACATTAATAGACTGCTCAGCCTAAGTCAGACTCCAGGGGCATCCACATGCAGTAAGGATTCATCAAATACCACACTGCTGGCCTGGCTCCCAAACCGTTGCGCTGTGGGTAGTTGACATTTGACAAGATTACCTTTGGATCTTGGTCTGAGTCTCTGCTCGGCCTAAGGTCATATTTTTATTTTTTTAAAAAAAGATAATAGATAATGCAGTTATATAGGAGAAACAATGTCATAAAGAATCAATCAGGGACTCACAGCCAAACAGAAAACAAACAAAGGGAAAGATTTTGACTACAGCTTGCTTTCTTACCTCACTGTCCTCAACTGCAATGATCAAATGACGACTTTCATTATAAACACCAAGTATTTATTTTATAAATGTTTGACATTTTTTAGAGATGAAATACAATCGTGTCATAAGACTCCAAGGCAATCTCATCCCTGTAAGACTCAAAACATTTGCTGATGATAATTTGAACCTGAAAGTTACAACCATAACAGAATTTCGCCAGAGCATAATGTTGAATCATTAAAAAGATAATAATAATAAAGCCTGCACAGGTCACAGATAAAATCACACTATGGGCAATGCAGTTGTATACAGGAAGCAAACAAAACACACCTTAATGCTGGCAATACACTTGGCTATTCAAAATATAGTTAATAAGTTTCCAAACATGCAAATTCTAATTTTAAAATTAAGCCTTCCAATTGCCAATTTCAAGAAATGTAATGAGTTTGGAGTGGCCTTTTTATTATGCATGGTTTTATGTCTTTGGATTTTGAAATTACCTAGCATGCATTTTCAACTTTGCTCCAATTTCCCAGGCTGTTTTCATTTCTAGTTAAAAAAGGCTAAACAGTAAGATATGCTTCTGTTTTGCATTCTAATTGCACGTAACTGATTTGTACAGCAGAACAAAAACTCATTTTCAGATTAAGAATTGTGCACCAAGAAATAATTATTGTTCTAGTAGGAAAAAAAAATTTCCCACTTTCTCTCATCTTTGTGAATGGATCGCCAGGTTCCTCCTGAGTTACCAACTCTCCTAGCTCGGCATGTAGTGCTGTCCAGGAACTGAAACAATGCAAATGGGAACAAGCAGCGTGCAATTGTTTGGACTTTGTCCTTCCCCACTTGCAACATAACACTTGCCTTTTATTATTTCATCTTCAGCAATGAAGGGGTGACTAAACGGTTGCAGGTGGTGACGAAAATAAAAGCTATCCATCATTATTTATTAGGCATGAAAAAGATACACAATAATGTAATTTAATCTCAGAGCAGACAATTATTTCCACATATTGATAATACAATGTGAAAACTGTCATGAATTCTAATATGATATTTGGGCTTTATTGGTGCACCACAGCCAGCATGACAAATAATGAAATTGTCTCAAAAAGAGGGAAAAGAAGGAAAGGTAATTACGTGCATATGTCAATATCGCGGGTGGAAAACATATCGCTAAATTTTTATAGCTTCTTCATTACAACTTGGCCACTTCAAGTTTCAAGTCAGACAAAAGTGCATTTTTCAGTCTTCTCGGCTTAGAGTAAGATGTGCGGCATGGACTCCACCACTACACATCTGTAAAGCGGCAACCAGGCTTCAGCAAGTTAAACTCTGGAAGACTGGCCAGTCTGCTAAGACATTTGCGAGTGGGGATGCAGAGATGGCTCAGCCATGAAAGGCTAGGCTCGCAACCAAAAGTATACAATGTTTATGAGCAGTATATATACACCATTGTCTCAAATTTCTAGCATGCTTTTTGGTTCCCTTCAGTCTGGTAAAAATCCACAGATGAAAACTGTGATCCTTATTTTGTAGCGCTTGCGTGAGGCTAGAGCGCTTCCCTTTTAGTTGAATGAAATAAACACTTAAGAATCAATGTCTTTGCGAGGAAATCCTGATTGAAAAAAATTCATGACAAAACAAAACAAGACAAACCCCATCAAACATAAAAACAAACAACAGCAATAAAAGGAAGGCTTTTTTGGGGGGGGTGTAAATGACCTTTCTGTCTCCTGGGTTACTGAATTCTTTCTCTCAGCAGAATCTGTGCTGAATCAGGATGGGGTCAAGAGAGACAGGAGGCTATCTTTGACTTTTGTCTTTGACTTCTATAGCTACAGCTAGAAACCTAGAGCATTGTACAACTTCTTTATTTTTTTAAAAAAATCAGTATTTTTTAAAAAAGAAAACAAAACTGAATGATTAAAAATTACTTTGTGTTTCATATACCAATCAAAATATAAAAACACTACAATCTTAACAAATTCTAAAGTTTGGGTATCTGAACTGACTCCACACAGTCCTCATAACCTAGTCCAAAGAGCACACCACTGGCAAGGAAAGACCAAGCAGAGAGAAAGTTCTAGTTCTGGGGAATCTTGGTATCAAATGGCTTCTGTCTATACATATTGTGGTTTTTACAGGTTCTGACTCATTAGAAACGAAGGATGAGGGCTGGGAGATGGCTCAGTGGTTAAGAGCACAGGCTACACTTACAGAGGACCCAGGTTTGGTTTCCAAAACCCACATGGTGGCTCATCATTGTCTTTAACTTAAGTTCCAAGGGGGCTTATGCCTTCTTCCAGCCCCTATGGGCACCAGGCATGCAAGCGCTGTGTAGACACACATGCAGTCAAAATGCCTATACATAGAAGATAAAGATTTAGAAAAAAATTAACAAGATGAAATGAAGGTGATGGTTTCAAAAACACCTGCTTATGGTGCACATGATGGCACAAACACTGATGACTATTTTAGAGACGAGTTTGTTCACTGTTCATTTTTTAGATTAGTGACATAAGTATAGACTTTTTGGATTAGATGAATCCTTAGTAGAGATATCTCTCAGAATTATTAAAAAAGGAAATATTTGGAACTTGACTTTGGCCTAAGTAAGACCTAGAAGGAAAACTATGCCGGGATGCTCATGACACTGTTACCATTCTGGGCGAGAAGAGAAAGTGTTTCTGTCATGTGACCACCCAGTTTTAAAAAAGGACCCAA
This sequence comes from Chionomys nivalis, assembly GCF_950005125.1. Taxonomy (NCBI): domain Eukaryota; kingdom Metazoa; phylum Chordata; class Mammalia; order Rodentia; family Cricetidae; genus Chionomys; species Chionomys nivalis. Next base: position 52,104,489 of record NC_080086.1, read on the forward strand.
GCACAGTGTAGGTGCTGGTAAGGAAAAACAAACGAAAGGAATCGTTTAAAACGTCAACAAGCCACAGGAAATCTGGAGACTGTTTAAAAACACCTTATTGGAAACCCAACAGAAGTATGTGCCAGAGATCAAAGGGACGCTTGGAAATGTGGCCCGTGTAAGGAAACCAGGGAGATTCGTGAGCTATGGCAGGGCAGGTGTGAACAAGAATGCAGGCGGGCCAAAAGAGAACTCAAGAGTATCTTACAAGTAACTCCAAAGCTAATAAAACTGTTCTTTAAAATATGTGGTAGAGAGCCAAGCTGAGAACTAGCGGACCAATCAGGAGACTTACTCAGAGCAGTCTTCCGAGAGGGTGGGAAGTCTTCTCAGTTCACTATGGAAGGACCATCCATTCACCCATCCATTTCTTTACTGTTCAACCATGTATTCTACCATCTATCCATTCAATCACTCATTTGATCTTTTACTAACACAAAATAGAGGAATTATGGAATGCCTAGCTCACACCCTATTTTATATTTAGTCTTGGGAGTATAGAAATACATGCCATTAATTCATCCATTCACCTACTCCCTCTCACCCTTTGTGGATAAATCAAGTCATCTATCCATCTGTTTGATTATCTGCTCATCGAACAGAGACTGCTGAATAGTTGTCATGAGACAATCCTGTAGAGTAGATAAAATCCTAAGACTTCATAAGTCATTCTTTCATTTATCCATCTGATAAACATTTGTGCTCTGACAATGTGCCATTACTTGAGATAAATCAGTTATAAATGATAATATCTTTGCTAAAATCTAGCTTGTTTTGTAACAGAGCATTACAGTGGATATAAGCAATAATAATAATTAATAAAATTAAATCATTTAATAACAGGAAAGGCAATTGTGGGTATCTCTGAGTATCTGAAAGTAGAAAATAGTGCTCTATTCAAAGACCCAAATGGAATGAGGAGGATGGGGGACACCCAGAAGTGATAATAGTCAGAAATCACAAGGGTTTCTTCACATTGGCCTGGTCAGATGTGTGAAAACATTGGAGTCTGTTTATAGAGCAATAGAAGTCACTAAACGCTTCTCATAAGCATGACGGGCATGCTCATAGCTGCACTGTCACCTGTGTGCGTCCCAGTAAAACCTGAGGTTCTTTAATAATCCACGAGGGCCTCCATGTCCTCCCTCGGCTAGTGTTCGAGTTAGTGTCTACCACTGTCCCTTGCTCCCTCTGCTCTAGCTACACTCGTCTTTCATGCCTACTGGTTGTCCACCCCAGCCCCCAAACCTAACCCATTTTTTTTTTTATTTTCTGCAAATTTTTGCACAAGTCAATCCCACTCTGTTGGGCAGATGAGAGCCTCATATCTAAACCACCCAGGATTAGGGACCAAGTAGATACTAGGCTTTCATCCATTCTAGCACACAGGCATCCGTTGGATTACTCAGCACTGACTGTGTCAGTCAATGCAGTAAGCCCCATTTGTAACATATATTCATCCTATTGCTCTGTTCCCGAGAACGGCAGTACCCCTTGCTTTGTGATATCCTCAGACCATTCATTATCTCTGGTGTAAGATGTAACAGCATAAACGAATGCAGACAGATTGTAAAAATATATACAGCTTTAATGGGGAAATAGACTTACAGAACCACCGTTCCTGCAGAGACCAGGAAAGCAGAAGCAAGTGCTGCCAGCATGCTTACCAGATTTATAGGTAAACATTAGCCTGAGGTGAACACACCCCCTAAGGGGCGGGACTTATCCCTACAATAAGAGTTATCTTGCCTGCAAGATGTAGGACTCTCAGCTACTCTTCCAGCACCATGACTTTCTTCATAGTGTCATGCTTCCTTCCATGATGATAATGGTCTGAAGCTCTGAATTGGAAGCCACCACCTCTATGAAATATTTTTCTTTATGAGAGTCACTGGAGTCATGGCGTCTCTTCACAGCAGTAAAAGTCCTAGCCAAGACAACAGGTGAGACATATTAAAAAGTCATTGCTTCCAAATTACTTAACTTCAGTGTTGCACTCTCGGCACTGTTGAGGGTATAGATGCCTGGTGTATTTCCATGGTAAAACACTCTACAATGGTGTGCTCTTGTGAAAAAAATTCCCATCAATCATTTTATGCCCTAGTGTGTTTAAATCAGTTATGGTAGGAGGGTCTATTTCCTGGAAATTGTCAAATACTATAGATCAGATCTTGGTTTATTGTTATGCTAATTTTTTAGGCTTGAGAAAATGATGGGGAAGATACTAATAATTCATATTAAATTTTAAAAATTCATATTAAATATAAAGGTGTGTCTTGTCATATATCTCATTGGGAATAGTTCAAAGAATTTATGCAGTCTTCTTCCAGTATGTGAAGACAGTGATTTGTTCTAGAACTTGTCCACATCATTTATAGAACAATGAAATTTCAATACTACTTTGTCACCAACCAATCCACATATTGGAAATATAATCATGTGTTAGTTGTAAGTATAAGACAGTTCCATCTGAGAGTTCTATAGAAAGTAGTGAAAATACTGTGAGAACCAACTGACTACTTGAAATTTATAATAAAGCCTATTGTATATTTCATTTTTTATTTATAAACAGAATGTTATTTATATATTTACTTCCTGAATGCCTACACCTAGTACTTCATGAATATACGTCAAATGCTCTACTAATGAGTCATACCTCCAGCACTATACATTTTTATATCAATAAAACCATCTAAATATATGCATATGTATTTTTTGTATATGTTTCTTTTTGTTGGTAAGGGAGAGCTTGTGAAATATGTAGTAATGGGTATAAATATCAAGATATCAAGAGGGAGGGAACTGTCAAAAAATGATGTGTTTCTGTCCTGTTCAACTACTGGACCACTTGTTCCCTCCCACAGAGAACATTAGGCAAGAAGCAGATCTATAAGTTAGGGATAGGAAAAACACTGTCAAGATGAGGCTAAAGAGAGCTACCTTGAAGTTTGAAAAGACAAACATCAAGGCTAGGTGGTGTGATGATTAATGTTGTTGACTTGACACAATTTGCAACTACTTGGAAGAGACTCAATGAAGAATTGTCTAGATCAAGTTTATCAATAGGTAATTATTTTGATTATGTTAATTGGTGTGGGCACAATTCCACTTATAGCTATGATTATTTATAAACTTGTAACAAGACAGTGTGGAATATTCTTATACACTGTGTTATTATATGTTGCTGTGATTGGTTTAATAAAGAAGCTGGCTGGCCAATAACTGACAAAATAAAATTAGGCAAGAGAGCCAGACTGAGAATGCTGGGAAAGAGAATGTCAGAGTCGTAAGTTGACAGCAGATGCAGAAAGAAACAAGATGGGCATGCTGTACTGAGAAAAGGTTCCAAGTCATGTGGCAAAGAATAGTTAAAAATGTGGGTGAATTAAAAATGTAAGAGTTACCTAGCAAAAAATCTGAGCTATTGTCTGAGCACTTAAAATTAATATTAAGTCTCTGTGTGGAGACTTGGGAGTGGCTTGCAAAACAAAAACTTCTGCCTACAAATGATGTTCCATCATGAGGTCCAAATTTCCATCTAGGGCCTGAGAAAGCTAAAAACAAAAACAACAACAAAATGAAACAAAATAAAACAAAACAGAAAGCAAACTAAATAAGAATTCCTGCCTCAGTGCTGGCACTGGCATCCCAAGATGGGGGATTGGATATAGTTCCTGGTTAATAAATGTGGCTCTCAGTCAGACCCACCAGGCATAGAGTTCATCTCTCACAGACCAAGGAGCAGGGTAGAGTCAGCAGCTTTGACCTTAGCCATGCTGCTTAGCAGCTTAAAGGCTCATGTGGTCAGAAAAAGATTACAAATATATAGTAAAGGCAGATTCAGAAAGAAAACCTTCTATACAGGTTACAATATATTTAAAAATATACATAGGCTTTGGAGAGAAAAGAAAAAGGGTAGAGAAAGTCCTTAAAATGGAATAGAGTAATAAAAAATATAATAAGTCATGTAAAGATGGGAAATACACAGAGTCTGGATTCTGTATGTTATTGTGTGGTTTTAAAATATTTTGGTTGTTAAGGAAGGAATAACAGCTGCTAATATACATTGGATTATAAAAACTGATGGATTAAACCAACCTATATATTTAAAAAAATGTTTTGACTTCAAAAATGGAAGTCAAAAGATATGCTATTTTGCAGAAGAGGTTATGCTTTTTATTTCCAAAGGAAATGAGAAGCTATGCATTTGTTCAGGCTAAAGATGATCAGGTTTGATCAAGGAAGACCCCCTGAAATTCTGGCTATATATATATAAAGAAATAAACCTTAAAAAAACTACAAAACATGAAATGTATGTTTTACCTGTTCAAACATAAAACAAAAAATCATCTTTGGCTGACATGTATACAATACACAGTCTATACTTGAATTAATACAGAGATGTACAATTCCTTTAAATGTTTATGTATATTCAATCACGAAGGGACCAGGTACTAAAGAAAACGAATGACCCAAGTGTTCTGGCAGTTTATGAGTTCTGCATCCAGAACAGCTTCAAGGCTGCTGACTGAGATGATACAGCCCCACAAACTATTCCAGCTACAGCTCGACAATTATCTTGATTTTCTCAAGGTTTCCCAAAGATGCCAGTGCCCACAAACAACAGGAAGTAATCTATAAAATAATGCCCACATTCCCAAAAGATTAGTTATTAATGTTTATTATCATTTAAGGGGATTGTTTACAAGTTGTTATTGGTAATGATCTGGAAAAAAGTCAAACAAAGGAGTTAAATTCAAAGATCTCTTTCTGAAAGAAAAAAATGGGGATATAATTAGAAATGATCAGATGAAAGGGTAGATTGTTGAATCTACTATAATCCAAAAGCAACTATTAGCCTCAAAATATTTTACATCGGTATGAGTTTTGGTATATTGATACAAATTTAAAGTTAATTTTGTTATACTGTATGTATGTTTCTACTCTTATTTGAGGTATTGTACTATACAACTCATTAAAAAATATAATGTAGGCTGGGCGGTGGTGGTGCACGCCTTTAATCCCAGCACTTGGGAGGCAGAGGCAGGCGGATCTCTGTGAGTTCGAGGCCAGCCTGGTCTACGAGAGCTAGTTCCAGGACAGGAACCAAAAGCTATGGAGAAACCCTGTCTCGAAAATCCAAAAAAAAAAAAAAAGTATAACCCGGCAGTGGTGGCACACACCTTTTTTTCCCAGCACTTGAGAGGCAAGGGCAGGCAGATCTCTGTGAGTTCAAGGCCAGCATTGTCTACAGAGCAAGTGCCAGCACAGGTTTCAAAGTTACATAGAAAAGCTCTGTCTCAAAAAACAAACAAAAATATACTGTATAATTTAAAAAATCCAGATTTGTAGTCATCTATCTTGGTAAAACTTATAGTTGTTAGGTATGTTTTCAAGGTCATAAACATATATTTCTATAGACAGATTGACTTTAAACACTTCAAAGACCTACAGAATATGGCATTTAATATGTTTAATAACCTAAGGCTTTTTATGACAGTGAGATACGTCTGCTCCTAACAGCAATCATCTTCTTCAGAGAAGATGATGGGCACTGAAGAAATGGAAAATAGCATTTGTTTTTTTTTATAGCAAAAGATAGCCATTTGAACAAAGAAACTGCCCTTGTCTCAATTGCTGACACAATACTGTCTAAACTGGACTAGCAGGACACAAAAGAAAGTGACTGCCAAACTTTGCCAAAACAAGGTAGAAAGGTCCTTTAAAATTTCATGCTTCAGAGAAAAGTCTATAAGGTCTATAGGCCTATAGGCCAAATATGGATGCCCCAATGTTACAGAAGAATTTTGACAGTCTAGGCAGGCAGATAGCCCTAGAATTAGGTAACATTTCATACTTCTGAGGTCTTTGATGGAGTAGAAGACTAGATAGTCATAGTTAAAGTGTTCCTTAGTTATGATAAAAGATAAATTAGGTAAAAAACTTTAGAGTTACAGAGAAAAAATAGATAATAGAATATTTTCTAGTTTTGTCAAATAAAAAATGAGCTAGATATTATAGCTGTAATTCTTATTTGATAACTATTTTTGTTGTACATAATTTACTGTGTTAAAGTTAAAGTTAAAACTTTTTAAAATTAGGCAATATTCCTTTATACCGTGTGAATATATGTCATTGTGATTGGTTTAATAAAGAAGTTGACTGGCCAATGGCTGTACAGGATAAGATTAGGCAAGACAGACAAACTAAGAATGCTCAAAAGGAGAAGGATGGAGTCAGGAGTTGCCAGCAGACTCAGAGAGAAGCAAGATAGACATGCTGTACTGAGAACAGGTACCAAGCAACATGGTAAAGCATAGTTAAAAATATGGATTAATTGGAAATATAAGAGTTAGCTAGTAAACCAGCTGGTGGTGGTCCACACCTTTAAACCCAGCACTTTGGAGGCAGAGGCAGGCAGATCTCTGTGAGTTCAGGTAATAATCCTGAACTATTGGCTGAGCAGTTATAATTAATATTAAGCCTCTGTGTGGTTACTTGAAAGGGGCTTGTAGGAGAAAAATTTCCACTTACATGACAGTGTGTGATACAAATTAAAAGTGTCAGGAATGAAGGAGCATAACACTCTAGGCTCTGGAGACATCAAAGGTTTCATTGACAACTGTATACAATTCAACCATTCAAATTCACCAGGTCCTCTAAACAAAACTGACCTCAACAAATCCAATATAAAACAGATGTCCTAGGTCCAGAACCATCAAGGCAGTTGAGTTGGTGATTGGAAAAATTCCTCCCATAACACTCCCAGCCACAGACAGACTTGCTGCAAAATTTCTCCAAATGTTCAAAGCAGGAGTAGCAGTAGTATACAGTCTTGTCTTAAAACACAGAAGATGGGCCACTTCTCAATTCATTGTATGAAGCTAATGTTGCTCTGACAATAACACCAAAAGCAGCACATCCACACATTCTATTTGGTGTCCACCTAGACTTGAGACTTCTAGTCCTTATTACATGGACGAAAAACTTTTGTCAAAATATTCCTAACAGTGACTGAAGAGATGGCTCCACACTTAAGAGCTCTGGCTGCTCTTCGAAAGGACCAGGGTTTGATTCCTGAACCCATATGTATCTCTCAACTGTCTGTAACTCCACTTCCAAGAGGTTTGATATCCTTTTCTGACCTCTGTAGGCATGGCATACATATGGCTCATAGAAATACATGCAGGCAAAACACCTACACACATTAAATAAACAACTAAAATTTAAAAGCACTAGGAAATAGAATCAGTAGTATATAAAATAGTTACATGCTAATTACATAGAAAAAGACTTTATGCCAAGAATGAAGGACAAATTTCACATGTGAAAAATTAGTATAGTCCATCATATTAGTGACCCAAGGAAGAACATTCATATGATGGTATCAAAGTGATTTAGAAAAGAATATTTCACAAAATTCAATGGCCTTTAAATCTCACAGAATTATAACAGAATAAAGGCTGCCTACTAGATACCTGATTGTGATCCAGCATCATACTTCCCAGTGAAGACAAGGCCCCTTTGTCTTAAGCCCAGGGAGAGGAAAAGGATGTCCACTCTTGCCTGATTTATCTATTCAGCGTGGTTCTAGCAGGACACTTCCCAACTGATGACAAAGATATAAGGACCAAGCAATGGTGGGAGGAGTGATAACCCTTTCAGTACACCGTGCCTCTTCGGTGCAACTGTCCATACATAGCTGGGAAAAAGAACCCTGATCTGAGACTTAATATTTCCCAACTATTAAGTAGAAATAGACTTAAGTTTAACAGTGCAAAACTTTCAGGAATAAAAAGACCACCCCACAAAAAATCTTTGGGGTCTAATATAAGACAAAACTTTCTAGATATCAAGCATGAATCCCAAAAGGAGAAAGACGTCACTATGAGAAAGACCTGCTCAGAGGGTGCTATGCCAAGACAAGCAGAAAACACTGGGATCCATGTGTCTGACAAAGGACAGCCACTTAGCATGGTAAAATAACCCCCAAAGCTCAAACACCGTGGTAAGAAAAGGGATGAAAGCCAGAAACGGATTTTTCTTCAAAACTTACATCAATGGCACAAGAGAACACACAGCATCATTGACCATTAAAGAAACATACATGGAAAGAAACAGCTCTGTACAGCTGTCAGAAGACTTTAAACAAAGCTCAGGGACAATGCACGATGGCAAGAAGAAACTTGATCTCTCAGAGTTAGTGTGTGGGGAGTGTGATATGTAAAGTCACTTTGGAAAGCTCAGCAGTTTCTAAAATAAATAAATAAATAAACAAACAAACAAATAAATAAACAACTATCATGACTTTGCAACTTCACTTTCCCCACCATGTTTTTCAGAGAAGTGAAGACTTATGTTTCCATGAACTCTGAACACAGATATTGACAGCAGCTGTCTTCATAGCAGACCAAACGGGAAACCATCCTTCCATCTTTCAGTGAGCGAGTGATTAAAGGAAATATGGGCCATCCATACTGTGGAATATTGTTTTTTTTTTTTTTGGTTTTTCGAGACAGGGTTTCTCTGTGGTTTTGGAGCCTGTCATGGAACTAGCTCTTGTAGACCAGGCTGGTCTCGAACTCACAGAGATCCGCCTGCCTCTGCCTCCCAAGTGCTGGGATTAAAGGCGTGCGCCACCACCGCCCGGCTGGAATATTGTTTAGTAATAACAAAAGATAGACTCTTAATATGTGCAGCAGCTTGAAATAATTTCCAGAAAAAAAAATAATTCTGAATGAAAGAAAATCAACCTTAGAAAGTTACATACTATGTGTTTCCATTTATAGGTCCATTCTGAAAACATGAAGGGTTAAATATTGCTCGACTCCATGCTGACAAGGAAGGCTGCTGGGCATAGTCTCTCTTCAGCAAGTAGCCTCATGTCCTCTCCTAATTCCCAGCATCCTCACAGTTTTGTGGGAACAGTTAGGCATCCCTAGGACAAATGGCTCTAAGGATCAGAGGATTTGCCCTCTGAGGCAATGAGGTGGGATTTCATTGGTCAATAAAGAAACTGCCTTGGCCCATCTGATAGGGCAGAATTTAGATAGGTGGAATAAACAGAATAGAATGCTGGGAAGAAGGGAAGTGAGGTCAGAGACACGATGAAGCAAGCCACCAGGTCAGACAAGCTGAATGCTCAATCTTTCCCAGTAAGACTGGTGCTACACAGATTATGAGAGATGGGTTGATCAGGATATGAGAATTAGCCAGTAAGGGCTAGAGCTAATGGGCCAAGCAGTGTTTAAAAGAATAGTTTGTGTGTTTTTATTTCGGGGCATAAGCTAGTCAGGCGGCCGGGAGCTGGGTGGCAGGAACGCAGCTCGCAGCTCCCCATCAACAGAATGGCACCAACGTGTTGATAACTGAATCCACAGAAAGCCTGAGAAAGCTTAGGAAAGAATAGAGTACAGCATGGTTTCTTGGTAGCAGCAATTTCTCGGGTCTGCTCTGCTTGCTAGAGGCAAGCAAGCACTCTCATCTAAGAGAGGCATCCTGACTCAGCCTTAGCTGCAAAACCCTGCAGCTCCTTTAAGAGGTCCTACCACGAAACACTTAAATGGTGTTGATAAAAAGCTGACTGAATGCTTGTTTGTTTTCAGCCATAGCAGGAAAAAAGGTGTGCTCTTTTAAAATGCTGGCTTTCTGGGCCGTCCTGCCAGGGCAAACTCTGATTCAGGCAGGCAGTCTGAATGAGTGTGGTCTGTGAGCAGAATGCTGCAGCTTACTTGCTGGCAGGGACTTTGAAACACCACAGAGTTGTGGCAATAAAAATACCCCCGCCATGAGGCTGGAAAGCTAAGGAAAGGGCTGGATCCAGCCACCAAAGCCACAGCTTTAGTCCTATGGATATTGCTTGGTAAATTAAAGACTCATGTGGTCAAAAAAGAGACATATTCAGTAAAAGATTCAAAGTTGAAGAAAACGTATGCAGGCTAAAAGTTAAAGTTCTTAAAGTAAAAAACAAAAAAAAAGGAAGAAAGAAAGTAGTTAGGTGTGGTAGTACACACCTTTAATCCCAACACTTGGGAGGCAGAGGTAGATTGACCTCTGTGACTTCAAGGTGTGGTAGCACACGCCTTTAATCCCAATGCCTGGGAGGCAGAGACAGAAGGATCTCTGAGAGTTCAAGGACAGCCTTGTCTACAGAGTTATTCCAGAACAAAGATGTACAGAGAACCTGTCTCAAAAAAAAATGAAAGTAAAATAAAAGAAATAGAGGCTAAAATAAAGCCACACAAAGATGGAAAATACACAGAGACTCTTGATACTGTATGCTATTATGGTCTGTTTGAATTGTTTGAATGCTGAGGAAGGAGCAACAGCTGCTAAAAGATATTTGTTTATAAATGCTGCTGAACTAATCCAACATAGATATTTTGAAAATACCTAGACTTTAAAATTTGGATCTAAAGATATGATACTTTGGAAAAGAGTTTCTTCTTTTGTTTTCACGGAGGATGAGACCGTGTGGATTGCTTCTATCCCAATATGGTATGATGGACCACACCCTCCTGAAGGGTTGCTGTGAACATCTTCAAAAAATACTTCACTCAACTGCCCACTGAGATGAATCTAGCACACACACCATAAAAGACCTAAATAACAGCGCCCCCATACAGCAGGAAGCAGTTTGGAGAGAAAAAACTGCACCCATATTCCCAAATATTGTTTATAAATGTTCTTTTACATTTAAAGGGGGATATGATATAGGTATGAATAATTTGCATTGATATGGATTTTGCTTTAGTGATTTAAGTTTAAGGTCAATTTTGTTATATGTATATGTATTTCTGATCTTGATTAAGGTATTGTCATTATGTAGTTCATTTAAAAATGTATATAGGTTGTTAATGGATAATCATTAATAATAGTCAAGTTTGTAGTCATGTTAGTTAGATTTTCTAGATGTACATAGATATATTTTAGATAGGCATTCTTCATATCTTTTGAAGACTACAGAATATGACATTTAATGTTTTAATAACTTAGGACTTTTCATGACAACGAGACACGTCTGCTCCTGGCAGCACCAATCTACCTCAAGAGGATGATGGGCATTGAAGAGGCTCCTTATGGATTTTGATAGCCATTTGGGCAAGAAACTGCTCTTGCCTAGACTATTGCATAAACTGAACACAGAGAACCCGCAGAGAGAGGACTGCTGAAATTGCCTAAAGGTGAGATGAACTTTTAGGGTTCCTGATTCATAAAGGAGTCTCTGAGACATTCTGCAGGACACAGCAGATAGTGACTGAACTGACTTTGAAATTTCCTGCTTCATGGAAATGTCTCTGGATACTATGGGCCTGTAGGCTGAAGATGGATACCCCAACAGTACAGAGAAACTTTGGGTGACTGTCCAGGCAGTGAGATGTCTCTGTCATTTCCTGAGTTTGGAAGTTGCTTATTTTTTGTTTGCTTAGGTAATATTATATCCTTCTGGAGTCTATGGTGGAGTTGAAGAATAGATAGTTATAGTTTTCCATTGTTATGATAAAAGATAAAATAGATGTAAATATTGTAACTGTAATTTTTGCTTGATAACTGTTTTGTTATATGTAATTTTGCTATGTTAAAGTGAAAGCCTTTCCTTTTTGCTTAAACAGAAAAAGGGGAAATGAGGTGGGATTTCATTGGTCAATAAAGAAACTGCCTTGCCCATCTTATAGGGCAGAATTTAGATAGGCGGAGTAAACAGATAGAATGCTGGGAAGAAGGGAAGTGAGGTCAGAGACACGATGAGGCAAGCCGCCAGGTCAGACATGCTGAATGCTGAATCCTTCCCCGTAAGACTGGTGCTACACAGATTATTAGAGATGGGTTAATCGGGATATGAGAATTAGCCAGTAAGGGCTAGAGCTAATAGGCTAAGCAGTGTTTAAAAGAATACAGTTTGTGTGTTTTTATTTTGGGGCATAAGGTAGCCAGGCGGCCAGGAGCTGGGTGGCAGGAACACAGCCCGCAGCTCCCCACAAGGCAAACTCTGTTAGAGTTACTGTACAGCTTTGTAGCCATGGCCCCTCTGCAGCCACCTGCTTACAAGGCTAGTGACAATTGGTGAGAGGCAGAGTTATCTCAGTCATACCTGGTGACTGGAGCTGAGAGGCTGGGTTATCTCAGTCACTGCCTGGTGACTGGAGCTGAGAGGCTGGGTTATCTCAGTTGCTGCCTGAGACTCAGAGCCCTGGAAACTACCCACCCACCATACTTTGCCATTAAGCAAGAGATATATTTTTGTTGTGTCAGTCCCCTGAAGTTTATTGCCACAGTGCAATCTAGAACAAACATCTAGCACAGTCATCTCATTCAAGTTGTGAATGATACAAAATTAAAAGAAAAATAGTTTCAATGAAGGAGGTAAAATTCTAAATTACTGAGAGAAGAAATCAGTACAATAAAACAGACAAGAGTTAGAAACAGATATGGACCAAATTTCCTTTGGTAACAAGCTACTTACCCATGAACTAGAAACTGGAGGGTTTTTTTTTTCAAGACAGGGTTTTACTGTAGCTTTGGGGCCTGTCCTGGAATTAGGTCTTGTAGACCAGGCTGGCCTCAAACTCACAGAGATCCCCTGCCTCTGCCTCCTGAGTGCTGGTATTAAAGGTGTGTGCTACCATCACCAGGCTCAAATAAACTGGAGTCTTATTAAAGTTAATGTTTGCTCATATGGACATTCTGGAAATTGACCCATATCAAACAAGCCTCAAATAATTTGTTGTGGATAAATGTATACATATATAACACATATATATTATATTTATATTGCAAATAGGTAGACTTAAAAATTCCTAAAGAGTGCATTAAGTTTGCTATCCAGTCCACATTCAAGGTTCTAAATCTAAATTTAAGGTACTAGCAATTTGAAGGTGAATTTAAATTCTAGGGTCAAGCTAGATGGATCTTTATAGGTGAGGATGAGGGCACCTCCCACAAAGCATGACTTTCTGAGTGAATTCCATCCTTTGGGTCTACATGGTAGAAGCAGAGAGCTGATTTCTAATAGTTGTCACCTGACAGTCACATGTGGGGACACAAACACACACTTTACTCTAAATAGATAAAAGATTAATTAAATTCTAAACAAGAAAGAACTGTCTAATAATTTGTTACCTCTTAACAACGGTTTCCCAGTGAAGGACCAGTTCCCCTCAATTCTCAAATCGTTCAATAGTGTATAAAAGTAGACATAGAATAGGAGGACCTCTATCAGCCCCCAACATCCAAAACAGTGCTCTGCTTTCCTGGCTGGCCGAAGCATTCTAAGCCAAGGCAAGTCTCTGCAGTTGTCTCGGAGACACCTAGATGCCTGTCCCTTTTCCTAGTTAATTCCAGCATTAATTAGGTCTCTCGATATTGGCTTATTCTTATCAGTGAAAAGACATGTCCCCATACCCATCATCTTAAGCCACAGTCCTGTCCCTAAACTCCCCCTCTACCTGCTCTGACCTTCTCATGGAAAGTTGGTTTTTGCCCTTCTTATACTTCCAAAAAGCATTTGAAAGGTCATTCTTGTCTCTTTCTTCTTAGTTATAAAATGTTTATCCTTTTATTTAGCAATGCTGGACAAGGTCTACCTCTCAGCCCCCACTGCCACTTTTTCTCTCACCACCCTCCTCCACTTTGTTTTCTTTAAAACTGCATTTGCCTCATTTTCAGTACTGACTCTATTATCTATCATCTATGTATCTATCTATGTATCTATCTATGTATCTATCTATGTATCTATGTATCTATGTATCTATCTATGTATCTATCTATGTATCTATCTATGTATCTATCTATCTATCATCTATCTGTCTGTCTGTCTGTCTATCTATCTACTATCTATCTATCTACTATCTATCTATCTATCTATCTATCTATCTATCTATCTATCTATCATCTATCTATCTATCTATCTATCTATCTAACTATCTATCATCTGTCTATCTATCTACTATCTATCTATCTATCTATCTATCTATCTATCTATCTATCATCTATCTATCTATCTATCTATCTATCTATCTATCTATCTATCTATCATCTTCCTATCTACAAATTGAAAGACTCAGTTCTCTCCTTCCTCATAAAAGTTCCTGGGATTGAACTCAGGTCATCAGACTTATGAGTGAGAGTCTCTCTCTGCTGAGCTATCTCCCTGGCCTTCATTTCTTTCTTGTCCTTGTCTTGAAATACCCCAAGGCCTCAGCTATGCTCTGCCTTCCTGCCCTCCTAGATGTAGTGTTCTTACCGGCAGCACACTGGATCAAACCAGCCAGGAACTTAGTATAAAGGAGGAGGAAAGCATGTCCTTAGAAAGAAGGCTCAAATGGGGGATGGCCTCTTCCATCTCACAGCTAGTCAACAAACTGTAGGTCCTGCCAGCTGTGGGAAACTGCTTCAGTCCAAGCCTTCTACCCAGCTTAGGACAACTTGGATAATTAAGCAGGTTTTTTCCCCACCTAAGAATATTTGCTAGAGTGATAAATGATAAGGTAAAAGAAGTTTTAAGAAAAAACTTTTACAGCAGGGGTGGGAAAATTGCAGGGTAAAGGTTGACTCCAGCCAGCAGTGTGGTTAGACAGTACACAGGCGAAGAATGGCTTTTATATTAATAGAGATGGAAAAAAATAATCAAACTAGGACTAATGTTTCCTAACACGGGCAAGTTCTATGACATTCAAACTTCAGCGGCTGTACACAGGAGTTCATTAGATTAGCACCATGCCCACAGCACTGATGGCTACTCCTGCAGCATAGTCGCAGGCCCGAGTACTTTCGGCAGATATTATATGTGCTAGGAAGGCTAAAATGCTTGCCACCTGGTTCTTTAGAAGTTTAAACCCTTGTTTAAATGAATTTGAGCAGCATACATATTAGTGTTGACCATTCTGTCAATAGATTAAAAGCTCATATGGTGGCATTCAGACCTGGCAACCCATAACTGCAAGCCATCGGCCAGAACGTACCTACCTTTCCTCAGTCAGACACAAGGTGAACTGTTCTCCCACAGCTAACGGGGGTTTCCAGGAGACGTCCAGATGTTGTTATGTAATTCTACAGTGCATGCCTCTATTTTCTGTGTGTGTGCATGGGTGCACATGTGTGTGCCTGCTCCCACAGGTCTACCTCATAGCATATCAGTAGCTGTTTACCCTGTTTTGTTGAAACAGGTCCTCTCATTGGCCAGTTAGCCCTAGGGATCCTCCTGTCTCCCATTCCCCAGCTCTAGTTTGGGAAGAACCTAGGAATCAAACTCAGGTCCTCAAGCTCATTCTACCAGTCTGGGCTATATAGTATAGCTCTACAGAATAAAGCAATTGCCTCTGGACACATGTTGCAATTTGGAATTTCTAAGTCCACACTGGCAATATTTAATGTATTATCTGAAGTGCTTGAATGAGAATTCAGATTGACAAAGTTATATGGACTTTCATTAAAACACAAAGCCCCAAACAAACAAATGAACACACTCTGAGGGAGCCAAGGTTGTTTCAGTGAAACTCAGGAAGAGTTGCAGCTTGATCTGCATGGAATTGTCTTCTGAATTCCGCTTTGGAATTTCAGCATACGCTTCCTGGGAGCTTGAGTATCTTTCCCATGAAACCGTTTATTACAGCCTATAGATATGTTAGAGGCAAGTAGATCACAGTCTTCTTCTTCCAGTCAAAATGAGAAAGGTGTGCCTTACTTAGGGTTTCTATTGCTGTGCAGAGACACCATAGTCACGGCAACTCTTACAAAGGAAAATATTCCATTTGGGCTGGCTTATGGTTTCAGAGATTTAGTCCATTATCATCATGGTGGGAAACATGGTGGCATGCAGGCAGCCAGAATGCTGGAGAAGGAGAGGAACATTCTACATCAGGATTGGTAGGCAGCAGGAAGATACTGTGTGTCACTAGATCTGGTTTGAGCTTCTGAGATCTCAAGGCCTGCCTAGTGACACACTTCCTCCAATAAAGCCACACCTGCTCCAGTAAAGCCACACCTCCTAACAGTGGTGTTGACAGAGGCTTCTGTCCCGCTTGGTCCTACAGCTGTTCAGTCCCAAAGAAACACACAGAGATCTACATTAATTATAAACTTCTTATTAGCTCTTATAACTTATATTAGCCCATAATTCTTGTCTGTGCTAGCCACGTGGCTTGGTACATTTTATCAGCAAGGTATTCTCATCTTGCTTCCTCTGTGTCTGGCTTTCTTGGTGTCAACTACAGACTGAGTCTTGCCTCTTCCCAGAATTCTCCTGTTCTCATGGCCCCACCTCTAATTCCTGCTTTACCACTGGCCAATCATCATTTTATTAAAACAATACAAGTGACAGAGTACAAGACCATTGTCCCACAGTACTTCCCCCACATTTTTTTTTCTAAACAAGAGCTCTGAATCTAATATCCTTTGTTTAGCTTTCTTCCTGGCCATTATCCATACAAATTGTAACCAACAACTAAATAAAGAAAACATCCATAATCCAATTTTTGGGAATGCAGCCATAGTTTTCTAGGCTATTTCCTGCTGATTTGGGACACTGATAATCTTATGAGGACCTAAAGAAAATTTAGAATTATGATCAAGTTCTGACTGGAGTAATCTGTGAGCCTTGATCATCTCAGCCAGCAGTCTTGAAATTGTCCTGGGTGTAGAACTCAGACATCTGGGCCATCTGCTCTTACTGGAGATTTCTCAGGGGTCTTCCTTGATCAGACCTGATTTTTCTTAGTCCAGGATGAATTCAAAACCTTACATTTCCTGTGAAAACAAAAGCAAAACCTCTTCCCCTGGTGTCGGATTCCCATCTGTATGCTGTGAATACCCTTGGTGAATAAAGAAATTGCCTTGGCTTGTTGATAGGGCAGGGTAGAGCTAGGTGGGGGAAACTAAACTGAATGCTGGGAGAAAGGAAGCAGAGTAAAAAAGAAGCCATGTAG
Source organism: Chionomys nivalis (assembly GCF_950005125.1). NCBI lineage: Eukaryota > Metazoa > Chordata > Mammalia > Rodentia > Cricetidae > Chionomys > Chionomys nivalis. Next base: position 52,121,450 of record NC_080086.1, read on the forward strand.
CCCCCACTGGAGCCAGACAGAACCTTACCCAGTAAGCCGCAGCCATGTGGCAATACACAGATTACTAGAAATGGGTTAAATTAAGATATAAGAGTTAGCCAGAAAGATATGCTTAAGCTATCGGCCAAACAGTATTGCAAATAATATGGTTTCTGAGTGATTATTTTGGGGATGAGCAGCTGGGAACTAACTAGCAGCCTTCTTACAACATTCCCAAAAGTAACATATCTTTTGACTTAAATTTTGAAGTCAAGGCATTTTCAAAATATGTATGTTGGATTAATCTAGCAACATTTATAATCAAATGTCTTTTAGGAGCTGTTGCTCCTTCCTCAGCCATAAAACAATTCAAAGACAACATAATAACATACAGTATCCAGTCTCTCTGTGTATTTTCCATTTTATGTGGCTTTATTTTAAACTTTATTTATTTTATATTATTTTTAATTTGGGTTTTTTTTTTTTTTTGGAGACTAGGTTTCTCTGTGTATCTTTGACTGTCCTGGCACTCACTCTGCAGACCAGGTTGTCCTTGAACTCACCAAGATCCACCTGCCTCTGCCTCCCAAGTGTTAGGAATAAAGGTGTGTGCCACCACACTTTGAACTCACAGAGATCCACTGCCTTTGCCTCCCAAGTGTTAGGATTAAAAGTATGTGCCACCACATCCAACTACTCTCTTTCTTTTTTATTTTAAGGACTTTATCCTTTTTCTTTTCTCTCCCAAGCCTATATATAATTTAAAACACACTGTAAATCATGTAGAGGTTTTCTTCATCTGAATCTATCTTTACTGTATATCTCTTTTCTTCTGACCACATGAGTGTTTAATTTGTTAAGCAATATGGCTAGGATTAAAGCTGTTGTTTTGATGGCTGGATCCACCCCATTCCTTAGCTTTCTGAGAATTTGGCCTCATGAAGGAGATACTGACTGGAGCCACGTTTATTGCAACAACTCTATGGTGTTTCAAAGTCCCTGTCACCACCAAAAGCATGCTTTTGGCTATTCATAAACACCATTTAAGTGTTTGCTGGTGGGGCCTCTTAACACAGCTGTAAGGTTTTTGTAGCTAAAGCTGAGTCAGGAAGCCTATCTTAAATGAGATGCACTTGCCTCTAGCAAATAGAGCCCACCAGAGAAAATGCTGCTACCAAGAATCCATGTTTAACTCTGTTTTTTTTGTGTGTATGTGTGTGTGTGTGTGTGTGTGTGTGTCTGTAATTACTTCCCTAACTCTCTCAGGTTTTAAGTGGATTTAGTTGTCCACGTTGGTGCCATTTGTTGACTGAGGTTTCTGTCCCACCAGGTCCTGCAGTCATTCAGTCCCAAAGAAGCACACAGAGTTCTACATTAATTATAAATTTGTTGACCTATTAGCCTAGACTTCTTATTAACTCTTTCTTACATCTTAAATTAGCCCATTATTCTTGTCTATGTTAGCCACATGGCTTGGAATCTTTTATCAGTGAGGCATTCTCATCTTGCTTCCTCTTTGTCTGTCTTCCTCTGTACCGACTGCAGACTGAGTCTTTCCTCTTTCCAGAATCCTCCTGTTCTCATTGCCCCACCTCTACTTTCTGCCTTGTCACCCCACCTATACTTCCTGCCTGGCTACTGGCCAATTGGTATTTTTAAAAACAATACAATATAAGTGATAGGGCACAAGATCATTGTCCTACAGCACAGTGGCACTCCTTTTGAGCCTGTGGGGGGCATTTGCCTTCAAACCACCACCACAGAAAGTAGCAACAGCCTTTTGCTAGTATGTACATCATCTCCTGCATCCACCTTTCACCAAGAGCTTATTTTTAGGTGGGACTGGGGTTGCATTCTGTGACAGAGCTCGTCTAGCTTAGAACATGACACGAGAACTTGGACCACTGTGGTGCTTTCAATCGGATACATTTCCCACAGTCTTTGGAAATTTGAATGTTTGGTTCCCAGTTTCAGTAGATGTAGTTGCTGTGGCCTTGCTGGATGAGGTATACCACTAGGGCAAGCTCTGATATCTAACACCCTGCACTACTTCCAGCATGTTCTGTCTGCTTCATGGTTATCATTCAAGTTCTTAGCACTCAGTTTGCTGCTCCTTCTGCCATGCCTGCACTTGGGGCTCCCAATAGATCAGTTCCACTGTCACAGTGGGTTGGTTTCCAGCCATAAATAAAGTACATTGAGCATATAATTTGTGATCCTAGAGAAGCTAAATAAGAAAGTGTACCCAAAGAAAAACGTATAGTCATCCCCCTGGTTAGGGGAAGTAGACAAGATTGCCGGGCAAAAACTGGGAACTTGCGGGTGAGGTGGCATGGGGCTAAGGGGAAATGGGGTGAGAAACGTGAGAAGGGGAGGATGTGAGGAGCTTGGGGGAATGGGATGGTTGGGATATAGGAAGGGTGGATACGGGAACAGTGAAGTATATATCCTAACTAAGGGAGCCATCTTAGGGTTGGCAAGAGACTTGACTCTAGCGGGGCTCGCAGGTGTCCAGGGAGATGTCCCCAGCTGGTACCTTGGGCAACTGAAGAGAGGGAACCTGAAATGACCCTATCCTATACTGATGAATATCTTGCATATCACCTTAGAACCTTCATCTGGCGATGGATCGAGATAGAGACAGAGACCCAATTTGGAGCAACGATCTGAGCTCTTAAGGTCCAAATGAGGAGCAGAAGGAGGGAGAACATGAGCAAGGAAGTCAGGACCACGAGGGGTGCACCCACCCACTGTGACAGTTCTTATTGAAGAACTCTAGTCACAGATATGTGGAGGGTCCCACCCCATGTTTATTTTTAAAATTTGAAAATATTCAAGCCTCTGGACCAAAGCAGTCACATTTCTCATTGACTGTAACAATCAAATGTATCCAAGTCGAAGCTCATGTTACTAGTGTTTAGGATTTTCATTCCAACTATCCCTGCCAATTCATTTTAAATTCCCTTTACTTTCCAATAATCTACTGCTTCCCAATAACTCGCATACCGCTCCAATGGTTATTAAATTTAAATACAGCTTGGTCACTGGGATTCTTGTCAGTGTGTAATTACATTGGAGCTGCACATTTGTTAGAAGAGTTAATGAGTTTAACAGGTCTCTCAGAGAAACGGATGGAAGACTACAAATTCACAAGTGCTTGCAGCTTTTTTAAAGAGAAAAATAAAAGAACAAAGTCCTAAAGATCTCCTTTGGATGTAGCCATAAAATACCTTGAAGTGTTTACAAAATTCAAAGGTAAATACTTTGAACTCTGGTAAATTATTCAGCAAAGCTGAAGTATACATTAAAATTGTATGTGTGTGTGTCATATGTGAAATAATCAACATTTTTGTGAGGATCACAAAATTGCCACAGTAGTTTGGCCAAAGTCAGCATAAAATGACTTCACAAAATGATTGAACTTTTCTCTGTGGGAGATGTTCCTGGCTAAATCCTTCTTTTTTGGAATCTTCATGGGGCTCATTCATCCACCACCGGACATCACTGGCAGTCTCTCTACCCAGGGACAGAGGAAAATGCGGAAACCCCTCCTTAGCCTCTAAGCCCAATCTGGCCCTGTGACTTAAGACCATCTGTTCTCTCTTCTTAAGTATACTGTTTGGACAGCTTGCAGGAGAGTTCAATAGCCACCCTTTCTCGCTCACTCTTTGGCACATCAGAGTTTGGGACACTTGACACTTAGTGGCGAAGGATATGTTCTGTATCTGAAGCATCTAGTATGGTGGTCACCAGCTATGTTAAGATTCTGAGCACCAAGAACATTCATGAAGCTGAAGAGCTGAAATTTGATTTAATTTCCTTTGTGGTGGTTTAGAACTTCTATCCATGTTGGACAGCACAGATCTAGAGGGTGTCTTTCAAGGTAGAATCTGTAATCCATTAACTAGACCCTAAATTCAATAAGCCCAGGGACCACATTTTCAATATCCTGTGCATTAGCATATCAACCACACCCAGCATCATCTCTGGCACACAATAGACATTCACTTAAAAAAATGTCCTATAACTTGGCCAGTGGAATGGTGCCTACAGTTAGTGTGGTCTTCCTGCCTCTGTTTATCCAGTTCAGAGACTCCTTCAGAGACAGTCTCTGAGGTTTTGTCCCCTCAGTGATTTCGGATCCCATCAAGTTGACAATGTTAACCATCATGATGACTGACAAACAACAACCAAGAAAAATGAACTTCAGACTAATATTCTGACCGTGCATAGTGCATGTTTGAGCACTCTTTGAGGAATAATGAAACATATGCCATAAAAGCTTTAGAAACCAATTTAATCAAGATTTTAACACTAAATGTGATAGGTTTCTGTCCATTTCCTTCCTGAAGGTATACTAGGGAGGGTTGAGAAACAGAAACTCTCTCTACATTTGACAATTAGCCTGTGATAACCATCTGCAAATATTTTGAAGCTAATATTATTATGTTTTTTGCACCATCTGAAGTCAAGAGGGGGATGTACAATACACTTCTTTTTGACTAAAAGGTAACCAGATTAAGTGTGTTTGAGAATGAGTTGTGGAGAGCTAGTGTCCAGCATGGTAGTTATAGTTATAAACATCACATTGTATTGTAAAAGTCTACTACAAAGGTAGATCTCAGGCATTTCTCCATGAAAAGTATCTAAGCAAGATGGTAGAATGTTAATTGGTTTGATTGTGATAATTATTTCATAGTTTATACATAGATCAAATTCATTACGGTTTCTTTAGAGGAGACTTTTATAAAATTGAAAAGATAATATATAGTAGAAGATAGCAACAGAGGTTAAATTAGTCCCCAAAGTGATTTGAGTCACTGAGATTGTCTGCAAAACAATTCTCAATTCTCCATATTCCACAAGACTCAGCTAGGACACCAGGGCAATGAAATGATCCAGGGTGCAATCCCAACCAAGCTAGAGAAACCTAGAGGTTAAAAACTCAGGATATCAATGACTTTCATTTTAAGCATACATATGAACAGGGTGCTGACTGAATTACAAGTTTAACTCATAAATAATATTTCACTTGGTTTGTGTGTATGCATGCTTGTGTGACTATGTGTGCACATGTGTGGGAAGGACATAGGCTTTGCTCCTCAGGTCCTGTTTATCTTTTAGAGATAAGTTCTCTTAATACCCTAGAACTTACCAAATATGTTAGGCTGACTGGTCAGTGAGGCCCCAGGGATTCACCTGTCTCCACCTCCCCAGTATTTGGAATTACCAAGCATGCTTTATCATGCCCAGTTTATTAACGAGGTTCCAGGGAAACAAACTCAGGTCCTCCTTTCTTGACAGAGCTATCTCCCATCCCCATAGATGATAGTTTGATATTCACTACATAACTGAGAAAATTGAGACACACTGTACACAGTCTTCTAGTTATTGCATGGCAGAGGCAAACTTTCAGAATCAGGATTGTGTGATTGCTGAAGATACAGTTTCTTTATTTCCTGACCATTATGAATAACTAGATATTTTCATGTCCAGAATGCCTTGCTCTATCTCAGTAAAACGACAGTTGTTTAGACTTTATATTATCTGAATGCCTTCATAAAATACCCATACTTTTAAAACACTCTGGGTGGTATTCATGAGACTTCCCAACTTCCATCCCTCCCTCCTTCCCTCCCTCCCTCCCTCCCTTCTTTCCTTCCTTCCTTTCTTCCTTCCTTCATTGATTTGAGAGAGGATCTGTCTCCCTTTGTAGCACAGGCTGACCTTAAATTCACAATCCTCCCTCTTCACCCTCCTAAGTGGTGGGGTTGCAGGCCTCTATGCCTGCAGCTGACTGCTCCCCCACCTTTAAAATGGTTCCCTTGCATAGTGAATCTCTGTTATACCAGTAGAATAGCATCTGTATTGTTTGACTTTATCTACTAAACATGTTTTCCATTGAACTAATGAATAAACACCCTATTCTGCTTACTTGAACCTTCAAAACCTAAATGAAAAATAAAACCAAAAACAAACATACAAATCCCCCAAACAAAGAAAAGAAGGAGAAAAGAAAAACAAGAAAAAACTTCTGATCCTTTTCTGCTCTTGGTCTGTTAACTTTAATTAATGATAGGCATTTGTTGAAAATGATGTTTACAGGGAACATCTCCAAGTCTATAAGAAGTTTCTAAATTAATCCAACTGTGGGAGTTGGAGAAGGATAGAAAAGATATACAAACATATTTCTAATTGCATATCTATTTTAATGATACACCCAGAGCCATGCCTACCACACCTACCTTTGTCATCTAGGCAATTCTACAAAATAGCTCAAATTATTTTGAGAAAGTTACCTTAGTGGGGGGAATATATCTATCATCAATCCCTTTGCTTTACTGCTAATCATTTGGAAAGTTCTGTTGACAAGCTATGCTGATATTCTCAGAATTCTCTCCCAGTCCAAGATTAACTTTCATTATTCTCAAATGTATGTTTTTTTTTAACATACATCCAAGCAAAATAACATTCTAGATACTCATGGAAAATTCTCTTTTTTCAACTGCAAATATTATGCTGAAGTCTGTCATTCAGTCTATGTCCCAAATCAACAAATGGTAAATATTTCAATATAGTTGTCTGGTATATTTTGAGTACTTTCCTCTCTAAATTCCCTTTAAAAAAAGACTATGTCCTTCACTTAACTAAAGATGTCTGCAAAGCAGCTAAAAGCATTTGGAGGAGATAAATTAAAAGTGTCTTTGCTCTCCTCTATGTCGGGTACAAGGACCTTTGTACTTACAATACAGCTTTGGAGAAACGTCTTTGTGTTCCATCAATAATACATTGAGATTCCGTTTATTTCGTTTTATGTTGTTTTTACTTCTGCTAGACAAACAAGACTCTCCTAGCTTTCTCATTCTAATCAAACTTTAGAATGTTAATAAAACAAATCCAAACTAATAAAGCCCATTTCCTTTATATTAATCCTGTTAAAGGTATCAGGGACTCATATCCCTGGTTATAAATAGTACAATCAGACATGAGGTCAGAAGATGAAATATGGATACAGGGAATATTAACATACAGAATATTAAGACCGAAGCAAAAGGCTGAACTGAATTGGATGATTATTTAAAAGGCATGTGCAGGGTGGAGACCAGATTCCACAGGAGACATTGAACACTCTTGGACCCCTATGACCTCCACATGAGCACAATCTCAGCCCGAGGTGTATGGGGGGAGTTCTTAAGTTTTATTTTTACATTAATCAGTTTGTTTTGTAAAAGGTGAAAGTCTGCAAACCACAAATTTGATAATTGTTTTTCCCTATACTTAGGAAGACTGAACTACTCCAGAGACTCTGCTTTTCCCTATGAAGAATTTCCTCTAAAATCTAGTTTATTTTAATTATAGCACTCAGGGTGTGATTTCTGTTTATAATTCCTCCGGATGAATCTGCTCTGGCTGGGTTTGGGTCAGAGCTATTTCTAGGAAATGCCTGCTACTTTCTCTCAAACGAAAACTTCTTTATGCGTTTCTTCCTTTCCCTCTGGCCTGATGCCATTGCTGCTTGACTAGAAGAACAGGTGATCCACGTGCCCACCGATAACCGGGCGTGTGGGTGGGTAGGATGCAGCAGTCTCTTAAGGAGGTGGTAAGCATGGGGGAGCAGAGAACATATCCATTGCTTGTTAAAGATAACAGTGGCAGTGAGGATTCTTCAGCACCCAAGCTTGCCGCTAGCAAATTAACCAACCAAGAAAATGAGAACAAAGAAATATGTATCAGGCTATGGAGGTATACGGTGGATTCCTGAACAAGCAATCTATGGGGTCATAGAAAGCCCTAGACCAAGACCTCAAAGGCAGCCCCGAACCCATAAGATTCTGTCCCCTATCATGCAGATTTCTTGTGTAGTCAGATATTTCTCTTCTGCCCAACAGTTCCCAAATAACCACACAGAGGCTTACTATTACTTATAAATGCATGACCAATAGCTCAGGATTATAACTAACTAGCTCTTACATGTTAAGTTAACCCATATTCCTTATTTACACTCTGCCACGTGGGAGGGGGTACCTTCATTAGCACGGCACTTTGATCTGCTCTTTCTGCATCTAACTGGCGACTCCTCTGACTCTGCCCTTCCTTTTCCCATCATCCTCAGTCTGACCTTCCTGCCCGGCTACTGGCCTGTCAGCTTCCTTATTAGCCAATGAGAGTAATACGTATTCACAATGTACAGAAAGATTACAGCATTCTTGGCCCTATGCTGTAGTTTGGTTGTGGAATATCCCCCAAAGCCCGTCTTCCACCTATAGGGATACAGAAAGGCAGTGGGGACTCTAAGAGGCAGGGCCTAGAGCAGTGGTTCTCAACCTTCCTTAGGTTGTGACTGTTTAATACAATACCTCATGGTATGGACCTCCAGCCATAAAATTACTCTTTTGATATTTTTTAACTGTATTTTTTGCTACTCTTTTCTGTGGAATGTTATTTGAAGGTGTGTTACACATTTTTATGCCATTGAACACTTATTTTAATGGTGCAAAAATGGGTTACATTCACGTATGTTGCATTTGTTTAACTCTGTGAAACTGTGTTATGTTGCCTGTCTAAAACACCTGATGGTCTATCAAAGACTTAAATAACCAGTAAGTAGTGAGGCAGGAGAAGGGAGAGGCAGGACTGGTGGGCAGAGAGAATAAATAGGAGAAATATGGGAAGAGAGAAGGACGAGCAAGAGAGAACAAGGAGAGGAGAACTAGGGTCCAGCCACCCAGCCAGTCATGGAGTAAGAGGCAAAGGAAGATTGTAGAAGTAAGAAAAGGAAAAGTCCCAGAGGTAAAATGTAGATAGGATCATTTAAATTAAGAAAAGCTGGCTAGAAACAAGCCAAACTAAGATCAGGCATTCATAAAAAAAGAATAAGATTCTGTGATTTATTTGGGAGCTGGCTGGTGCCCCCCCAACCAAAAAAAAAAAAAGAGTAAAAGAAAAACCTTCAACAACACTGGTTATGAACTGTAATGTAAAGATCCGATATATGACTCCATGGGGTCTCTACCCACAGGTTGAGAACCACTGATCTAGAAGGAAGGCATAGACAGCTTATCTATGAACTACATCCTGGGACTCTAACCCCTACCTCTTCTCTTTTGCTAACAAGCCATGGAGTGTGGGGTTACATTCTGCTCATGTGTCTGCCATGAACTGACACTGTGAAATCAAGCCACCAGCCCGAAGTAATAAGGCTACTGATTAGAACACAGACTGTGCGCTAACAGCAGTCTTTTATCTCTCCACAGTTCGTATCTCAGGTATCTGTTACAGGCGTGGAAGACTGACTCGCATCTGCTGAGTCCATTTCAATTCTTTGCCCCAGGAGAGGAGCTAGATCTGACATGTGATCTAGGCAGAAGATAGGAATGTCAAGAAAGCAGCTATTTCTTCATGGAGAGATGAATTTTCTTTTGTTCCAGATTCCAGATTCGTAGGAAAAGGGATTGATCTGATGCAAAGAAATATTTGGTACAGATTCCTATCCATTTAAAATTAAATACCTGTTGAGTTGGGACTGAGATCACATCCTTACTGTAGGACGCCAGTGGGGGAAGATTAGAGTAGCAGTTTGGAGCATTTGTTGAGAGCTAGGTCCATGCTCCCATGTTATTGTGGCGAAAAAAAAAAAAAAAATATATATATATATATATGAAGCTCAGGGAGAGAAGCTGTGTGGGACTCTCAGGAAGAGAACACTAGGGTCCAGCCACCCAGCCAGTCATGGAGTAAGAGTCAAAGAAAGATTGTAGTGGGCTCAAGTAACCCACTTGCCATCTTGAGATGCTTGCTACCAAGTAGTGTGAAGTAGTTCACAGTTCTTCAGACCACAGGAGGCCAATGAGGATGGCATCTCCTATTCTTCTTAATGCCTTTAGCTCAGGTTTACATTTTGGTCTTGTGTGTGAGAGGCCAAGTTGGTATCCCTCCAACTGGGAAGATGCTAGATGACATGGGATTCTCTGAAGCCTTGTGCCCATGTAGGAAGGCTGTATGAGAGAACTTTGTTATACCAACTTGTTTTATTTTTTACTTCAAGGGGATTTTGTGATAAGAAAGTTTCACACATATTATTTCAATGTGTCTAAACCAAGATATCAGACGCAAATAGAAACTATAAAAAAATAAGATTTGGATCAAACCGTTCATATTGTCTTCCCTACACCAGGCTTGGGTCCTGATTAAAGCTATCTTTATTTACTCTACTAAAAGAGCAAGGTTGAACCCAAATGGTTTAGACTATACTATCAGAATTCCATACACTTGTGTCTTCTACCCATAGATTACTGCAGCTCTCAGACATCAGCAGTGAAGTTTCTTTGTACAGCGGATGGTGGTAAATGTAGAAACTCACAACTGGGCAAATTGTAGATAATAAATGACTGTGGCTCAGGCACAGATGGGACATCTATATCACACCCCTTCCCAAGACTCAGGCACCATTGTAGAAGAGGAGGCAGAAAGAATGTAAGAGTTGGAGTTCAGAAAAGACCAGCGAGAAACAGTGTTTGGGACACACTAGGATGCTGTGCTCACGAATGCACAGCAGCTGTGGTTGTCTGCACAAGACTAGCACAAGGTCAAGGCAATCAATGTCCTAACAGAGACAGACAAAAAACTGGGGTGGGGATAGGGAAGTAAAGATGGATCTGGGAGGAGTTAAGGGGAGGAGCCTGGGTGAATATAATCAAAATACATTGTATGAAATTCTCAAAGTTGACAGAGACATAAAACAAACCACCTGGCCATTCTATATTGACTAAATCACAGCTTCATAAAGGAACGCTTTATGAATAAATAAAAAGACATTTCTCTGAGCAGGCGTATATGGAAGTATCAGTGGCACACACATTGGAAGTTTTTTGGGAAGACAACCCTCCACAAAACCCCAGGAAGTGACACTTGGTTACTCTGCTGCATACTGCCTTTGCTGGCTAGTCTTCATCATTGACCCGACTGCATTTACAATCCCCTAGGGATAGCCTGCCTGGCATGTTTAGACAATATTTCCAGAGAAGTTGCACAGAGAACGAAAGACCCTAATTTGGGAGTCACAGTCCAGTGGGCTGGGGTTCAAGACTGGCTAGAATGGAGGAAGGAATTAGCCCACAAGCATTTATTTCTCTTTGTCTCACAACAAAGGATGTGCTGTGACGAGCCACCTTGTGTTCCTGCCACCATGCCTCCCCTGCTGTGATGGTCTGTCCTTTCACAATGTGAGGCAGAAGAAATGCTTGTTTAAGTTGCTATTGCCAGGTGTTTTGTCATAACTCCCAGGAAAGTCACATACATTTCTTAAGTATGGGCAACCCATCTACTGAGAGAAAAAGCACCAGGCTATTTTTCAATCAGTAATTTTCTCTAGACACAAGAAAAATTACAGTGTCTAATTTTAGTTTCACCATAAATAGAATTTATGTTCATCACAGAAAATAATTTTTAAAAAGTGAACGGAGACATGAAACAAACCGCCTGGCCATTCTATATTGACTAAATCACAACTTCATAAAGGTACTGATTTATTATATAAAATAAAAAAACATGCATCTAAACCAATATTACAGTGAACATTTCATTTCAGTACATTCTTCACTTAACCCCAGGTTACCAGTCAACAGATAAGAATCTCTAGATCATATATTTTCTATCACACATGAATGTATTTTATAATTCCAAGATCTTTGAATGGGTAGCGTGCTTGTGAGTTTTTTCCTGAGATAATGATGATATAATTAACATCCTCAGAAGAGGACAAAGGGCTCTTTCTGAAAATGCCAAGGAAGAGACGGGGAAAAAAAAATCCCACTGAAGAGAAAGCTAGGCTTTCATACAAATCTCCATGCTCAAGGAAATGGATTTCTAGTCCATCAAAGTTCAGTCTGTGCACATGTATTCTTTATGTGCGCATGGCCTCTGTGTACTTATGAAATGTATGTGCTTCTATTTATTTCAAAATGGTGAAATAGAAATATATTTACATTTATTCCAAAATGTTAACCCTAAGGCTATAGTGATACGGTGCCATCTCTGCCCAGGGAATACATTATCAATGACTGGCTCTCACCTGCATTGTTTGGGACAAGTTTTAGAACTGAATTCACAGGGCAAGGTCCTAGAGAAGAGCTATTTGGAGATGAAGGTATTGGAACTGCTAAGAGCAGTTCAAAGAACTAAAGATGCTTAATAACCAGGGGAGTTGACCTGTTAGTTTAATGAACACAAATTAATTCTTGCTTTCTTATAGTGTTAAGATTTTAGTGAGATCCAGAAGTACCGAAAGTTTACCCAAGGGTTCACTGGAATAAAATCCAAATTCTTTATCCATATTTACCAAGTCTACTTGCCTGCCTCTCTTACATCTTTGTGATCAGTCAACCCCACTGCCCATATGCAAGGCTGTTACAGGTACACCTCCTTCGCCTTGAAACCTAAAGCTGCAGGTAGGCCCTTTCTGCTGCCAAGCAAGTGCACTGAGCCTGTTTGTCCAATACTGTCTGCCACTGACCCCTTCTCCGAGTCCCAATATTACGCTACTTGCCTGCTTCAAGTACTGAGAAGAATGCAATCGATGAGGACAGAAATCAACAGGCTCCTATTGATGTGTGTGCACATTGACCAGCCCCTTCACTTACACCCTCTGCCTACTTGGCTGTTAGCACAGCCATATTTTCCCTAATGCAGAGGAGAAGGTGATGGGGCTGAGAAAGGACAAAGGGGTGAGTGTGCTCTCGCAGGGAGGGGTGGGAGCCAGGTGCAATAGTGTTTGCTTATAATCCCAGCACTCAGAGACTCTTGCTATGTAGCCCAGTCTGGATACAAACTTGCATTACTACTGCCTTAGCTACTTGAGTGCTGAAATTGCCTGTTTATCTGTTGTCTGTCTGTATGTATGGACATAAACATGCATACATTGAATCAGGTTAATCTGCTTTGAGGAACAAGTTCATGGCAATAAGACCAGAATCTCTGCTCAAGAAATACTGCTGAATGACCGATTCTTGTCAAGTCTGTCTGCAGAACAATCTAGAGATGAATTTATAATACAGCCACTGTGGAAGCAATTAGACTCTCAACAAAATATATTTTAATGAAAGTCATTGAAACAGGTCAACCATAAGTTCTATTGTGAAATGCATTTGGAAAACCCCAGGGCTTGCTCTTGTGGTGAATTCCCTAAGTGCCCATGGCACTAAAATGTTTTTTGCAAACATGGATCTCCAAAAGGCTCTGGTTTGTCAGCCCAGCACTTTTCTCTACCACACCCTCAGGTTCTGTGTCTGCATTTGCCTCGTCCCCTCCCTTCATCAGACGGCTTTCACATCCTTCCTCCTCGGGTGGCATGACATGTGATATGGGCCTGTCTGTCCGGAGTGCCAGGAATCACATTCCGAGGAATACTCCACCCCAGGAACACTCCAGGACTGATCATACGTCTCAAGCCTGCCTAGGGAAACATGGTCGTGGGTTGGGCATTGGAGTTCAGGGCCCTAGGAAAGCAGAATCTCTCATTGGATTTGGGAGTAGCCTGTGTCCAGTGTGTGCGTGATGGTGGTGATAGCCAAAACACAGACAAGAACTTGCCTGAGAGAGGCAGCAGGTAAGAGAAGGGGCAGAGGGACAGGACCATGGTGAGGAAATAATTTGCACATCTGCCGCTGTTTTTGCTTTGGCGCTTCTGTATCAAGTGAGTCAATGAACTCCTACAGTTTAAGCCATTCAGGGTTGGGCTTCAGTCACTGGCTGATGCCATATCCTGACAAATAATCAATAGTAGCAAACACGCAGAGCTTCCCATGGGGCATCACGTTTTAGACTGACTAGTCTAATCCCCTAGAACACAGAGGCCGATGGTGTCATCTACTCGGTTTATAGATGGAAACGTCCACAGTAGTTCATACACAGCTCAAACCCACACAGCCTCATTTCAGAACTGCTGGCCTTGCTCGTTCGCAACATCTCAGTAGCCTGACTGAGCACAGGACAGGCTCGGCTCAACAATGGTTGAGGTCTTCTTGGGGCTTCTGTTTCAATACCATGGAACCTTCCTTTGGACATAACACATTTCATTCTTTAAACTCCAGAGTCTAGCATGTGTTTGCCCCCTCAGATAGTCTCCCCTGAAGTAAAACCAAAAGGAAAGACAAGATTCTTTGAAAAGAGGGGAACTATAGCCTGCCTAAAGGATAAAAAAAACATAAAGATTTAGAACTAAGAGACCAGATAAAAGTGGGTGTATCAATATGTCTTCACCGTGTTACCAGAGGACAGGCCTGAAGGACGGACTGCGGATAGAACTATATAGGGAATCACAGCTCACACAGCTTTTCCCTCAACAACTGTTAGGCACTGCTGCTTAAGCCAAATGAGAGATGGAGTTTCCCAAGTCCCCCTTGGGGTCCCTTCCTTCCACTCTCTGCCCTTGGTAAGCACAAGCTTATCTCTGGCCTTGTGGAGATTCTAAGCACGCCTCTTCTTGCCTTTCCCAGGCTGTCTTCTCCAACCCCTCCTTCCTTCAAATGTCCGTTCTGATCAGATGGACAAGCCAGGCTTCGTCCAATTAGTCCACTTTAAGTAGCTTACCCTGTACTTTATTAAAAGCAAAATCCACACTGGGTTGACAAGATTAGAGGAAAATATAAAAATAAATTACTGTATTAAAATTAATTAAATGAAAAGCTGTATCTAATACCAGGAAATGATGGACTTCACAGGAGTAGGGAAGCCCTTAGTTCAACAAATGATTTTTAAAATTCCTAAAAACTCTCACCCAGGGCTGAACTAAATATTCTGCACTGAATGCAAAAGCAAAAGGATGTTAATTTTGGTGGATTTTTTTTTTCCACAAAGTGCATAACGAGTTCTTTGCTCTGTAGGAAAATTCTTTTGATTGAAACATGATCCCAGAAGCTGGGTGTTACAGGGAACAGCGTGTCACATGACTGAGGCTATGACTCTGCCCAAGGAGCTCAATTTCGACTTTTGAAAACATGTGTGCACCAACATTTGTAACAAGGAGAAAACAAGTAGAACGATGTGTAATTATTTATTTTGTACCTACCAGGATCCTGAATTCAGATTCAGTAACGGATAGATCAAACAGGCACAAAAAAATCCAACCCAACCCAACCCAAATCAAAACACACACACACACACACACACACACACACACACACTGAAGTGAAGAGATCAGAGGTATTACAGATCTGAAATCTTTATATTCTGCCCTCATTTTGTTGTTGTTGTTGTCTTTTGAGACTAGGTTTCCCTGCATAGCCCTGTCTGTCCTAGAACTTACTGCACACACCAGGCTGACTTTAAACTCATAGAGACCCACCTGCCATGGCCCTCTGAGTGCTGGGATTAAAGGTGTATGCTGCCAACCCAAAAACAATTATTTTTTAAGGGTTAGTCCTTGACAATTTTTACCACAATTTCAGATTCTTTCTTCCACTTATCAATAAGAGGAGGATGCCAATGGGTAGGGAATGAGTCAGGGAAAATAAGGACGAAGATGGAAGACAGGCTGAACATCTGTAATCTGAATTTTTGAAACCTGAAATACCTCTTAAAAAATTCTCATACTTTGGTAGTATCAAGGCTATGCTATGGGTGGTAAATTCTGTATTAATTGTACCTAACTTTTGAGAAGGGACTTGTTTGTCCTACTCCTGGGCATAGACCTGTATGCCACAGCAGTACCTGGTACATACTAGCACTCACATTTCATTAGATTTGTATTAGTTAGCTTCTGTAATGAAGTATCCGGCTCAGGCTAGTTGGGAAGTAAAGAGTTGTTCTATTTGGCTCTTGCCAAATTTAAATTCTTGTAGATTAAAGTTCAAGTCCACAGGCCCCATGCTATGGGTCTCTGGCAAATGCAACACCATACATGGCAGGAGTGTTTATTACAGTGAGTATGTACATTTTGAGTCAAGAAGCTGAGACAGACACCAAGAAACAGAAGGAAAGAGGAATATTGGAAAGAGAGAGGGAGGGAAGAGATGAGAGAGAGAGAGAGAGAGAGAGAGAGAGAGAGAGAGAGAGAGAGAGAACACTCTGGATAAAAGAAAGGCTATGGTTCAACGATGTCTTTCAGCAGAATATACCACCTTCCAATAGCTCCATGCTGAGAACTAAGCTTTTACATGAGACTTGGGGGAGATGCATCCAAAGTACAGTAGTAATAAATGAATAAGACAGCCATTCTAAAGGGCTCCATCACTGATGTCAGGGAGGTGTGCTGTTCTTCCTGGACGCTGAACCTACTACTGAGAACTGAGTATGCTTAGAGATTCTGATCTGGATTGGGGGATGCCCAAGGGCTATATCTAACTATATATTAAAACAGACATTGCAGGGACTAGAGAGATGGCTCAGCAGTTAAGAGCACTTGTTGCTCATCCAGAGGACCTGGGTTTGATTCTCAGCACCTAGACAGTGGCTCATAACTGTCTATAATTCTAGTCACAGGAGATCTGACACCTTCTTCTGGTCTTTGTGGGTACCAGGCATGCACCTGGTATATATATATATATATATATATATATATATATATATATATATATGCAGGCAAAACACCCATACAAATAAATTAAAATTAAACAAAAAATCAACCACCCCCGCACTAAAACAAAACAGATATTGCTTCTCCTGAATACCCAATAACTATAGTTCCCATGACCCTGAGAAGTGAGAATAAACTTGTAACTTAAGCAAACAGATGGCCATGTATTTCACTAAATAAAAATATACAAAGAGATATCAGATAAAATGGACCATCTTATGATTCCCTTAAGAACCTAAAGTTTCACAGTTTGAGGTATGACTTAGATGCCTCTGGGAGGCTGAACCCCATTCAGTGCAGTGTTTGTCTCAGTTGGCTACAATCCTGGTCTCTCCCTAATGTCATCCTGCTATGATAAACAGTCACCATTTCTAATTTTATCACTGTAATTAGGCAATATATTCTAACACTACTATTTTTTATTATGAGTGAGGAACAGAAGACTTGATACTTCAAGAAAGGGGGAGAGGATTTTCTTTCCTTCCTTCTTTCTTTCTCATAAAAGAAAATAGTGAGTACTCTGAAATGTGTGCGTGGTACTGCCGATCAGTCTTGATTCCTAACGCTAGTGCTCCTGCTTCCTATGGTATTTCAGCTTGCTTTTCTCTGTCAGGGAAAGGGTCCTGTGGGTTGGGTCACTCAACCATCTTGGGACTCTGTTAAATTGATACATATTTATTTTTTTCCTTGCTGATGTGAACAAGACCCATTTGGGTGTTGATATACTTTATGCTGCAAGCAATGCTTTGAGCAATATTTCTGTAGGGTATTAATTCACAAAATTGTGAGAAATTGCTGCTCATGTAGGCTCTGAAGCAGTAATCTGACTCAAATGCATTAGAGCACTTTATTTCTGATTGTATTCATATAGCAGGGTATGTTTCAACCAGCCTATTCGTGGTAAGCACTATAGGGGAAAATGAGCTATGGTAAAGTAAGACTTAAAAACTCAGTATAAAAAAGAATTCCTTGCTTTATTGCATTGTGAACTAGCTTTGCTTTAAAAAAAATCATAACAACAACAAAATATCATTGGTACTGTGACTCTCCAAAGGACACTAAAGCCTTGGTGGATAGGAGCAGCTGACATTTGCAATTTCCCAACTGTCTTAGTTAGGGGTTTTTATTGCTGTGAAAAGACACCATGACCACAACTCTTATAAAGGAAAACATTTAACTGAGACAGCTCACATTTTCAGAGGTTTAGTTCATTGTCATCATGGTGTGACATGGTGGTGTGCTGAGAAGGAGCTAAGAGTCCTGCATCTTGACCTGCAGGCCATAGGAAGTGGTCTGAGTGTCACACTGAGTGAAGCTTAAGCAGAGAAGACCTTAAAGCCTACCCTCACAGTGACACACTTCCTCCACCAAGGCCACACTTCCTCCAACAAAGGCACATCTCTTACTAATGCCACTCCCTATGAGTTTATGAGGACCAATTACATTCAAATTACCACATCAGCCTTGTCATACTTGGGTATAGCCTCACTTTTTATTTTTAATTATAAACGCTTGTTTGGGGCAGTCCTCTGGTTTTGGGCTTTTACTCTGCATTGAGAATACACCCTGTATTTTATGAACAACTTTAACCTTATCTGTGAAGATAATAATAACAAATGCCATATTCTATCATCCCAAAGATAATGCCTTGCCAATACCTGTGTGCAGATTTTAAGAATCACCCCGTGTCTCACATTCATTAAGCCCTTACTACTCCCAAGCAGTGCCTGATACAACATTAGGAAAGATATTTAATGTTTGCAACAACTCTTTAACTCCGGTAAATATAAACTATGATTTACTACCACAGAAACAATGGCCCTGGTATACTAAATAACTAGTTAAATAATAAATAATTAAATAACGATCCCACCTAGAAGTGAAGCTCAACTGTCAGGAAATAGTTTATGCATGTGCATTTGGGACATCTGTTCTCTTTAACAATGTGAAGAAGTATCTCGAATTTACTTAAATACTTACTGTGACTCATTTCACACATAGATTTTGTATGCATTTTCCAATTTAATCCTCCTACCATGATATAAGCATTAAGGTAACTGATTTGACAGGCTGGGAATTGAGGCTGAGGGAAGGCATATCCCTGACCACATGGGGAATAGGTCTTGAGGTCATCTCAGCACATCCAGTAGGGTACCATGTGTGCACTGAACTACTTTCATGGGTGTTCCTGTGATATGCCTTGAGCATCTGTTTCTAACCATGTTGCACCATAAATCCTGATACCCAACCATCCTTTAAAAGCAGAGAAGGAAATGGAAGGACTGCTATCCCAAACAGCAAAACTCTACTACTAAAGTGGCTTTTCAAACCCTCCTGTCAATCTTTCAACAACACTAGGGGAAGTTTTTCTAGCCTTTCAGTGTGTTTATGCACTAGCTGTGTTTTGTTTTTGTGCCCATACTGATGCCTGATAGATGTTCTCTAGCTTAAAAAACAGACTTGTCCTAATAAATTCCATGTGAGAAATCACACAAGCAGCGGGCCATCCCCATTCCCCAACTTTCTGCAGTTCCTGGGGGAAGGTAGGTGTGTTTATCCTTGTTGAGGTCAACCAGAAGGGGTATCTGGGCTGCAACATGTAGTCAAGGTGCCTCCGATACCCTGAAAATGTACCGAAAGCCTAAAGGAAGGCACACTTGGGGAGGAAATTGGCAGCGACTGCTCGGGCTTTACAAAGGAGCTCCCGAAGTAGGCCTTTGGAAGAGTGAATAATGAGCTGAGTAGACTAGTTCCTTCATGCTGAGCGCAACACACATCTTTAAACATAAGATTGTCGAGGAAGCAGATACTTGGAAACCCTTTCATCTTAATTAAAGTTATGTGGGCTACGGAATACTTCTCCTTTATATTAAGCTCTTATTCCTGTGGAGAAATTTCTATTTGTTTTTATCTAATTTGAGCTTCAAGGTTAATCTCGGTTTAAGACTTTTGCTCACTGGGAGAGACGGTCCATCCGGTTCACCCTGATCCCATGTATATGCATACATCCATCCGGTCCCGCTGGGCTCTTGCTGGCTGTGCATTCTTTACACTGCTCCTTCCCCAGAAAGAATGGGCCATGTATCTGGGAAGGATATATGGGATAGGGAGGATTTCGAGAAAGGTCACAAAGCTTTCTATTTTAGGGAGCCACATGCCGCAATGTGGAGTCTCTGATAAAAAAAAAAAAAAACCTCGCTGTAGAGCATGGCAGAAGCAGGGGGAAAAAGGAGACAGGGCAGACAAAGAGGAGGGAGGCATTCGTTCCAGAAAAGGCTTTTTACAAATTTTCAAAGTAGTCATAGAGGGGGATTGTGTGGCATGTCAGAGTCCCTAATTTATTCAGTGACTGGATGTTTGATTGGATTAGGCTAATGACGGAAGTGACTTGTGCTCTTGATTTCAAAGAGAACGTGAGGGGGCCTGGGGCTGTAGCTCAGTTGGTAGAGTGCTTGCCTAGCATGCTCAAAGCCCTGGGTTCAATCCCCAGTGATGCATAAATTGGGTGTGATGCAGCATGCCTGTAATCCTAATAGAGAGGTATGTAGGAGGGTTAAGAGTCCAAGTGCATCCTTGTCTACACAGGGAGCGAGAGGCCAGTGTAGACCACATGCAATCCACTCTCAAAACCAAAAAGAATCATAAAACCAAGCAAGGAGAGAAAAGTCTCATTTCTTCTTTGAATTTAAGACATCGTTAGTGTTTCTATGTCATCAGAGCTACAGAGGTAATGAAATAATGCACATCAAAATACAGAACACAGATGTCAGTACTCACTGGGCTCCTGCTTCTACTTGTGGTTGGATACAACCTAAAAGCTTGTGGCAGTGGCCTTCAGCTACCTAAACCAAGCTATCAGTGGGAGCAGAAACCATTAAATGGGGATGCCATTCTGAGCTACAAGTTTAAAATTTCTAAAATATTTCTATATAATATATACAATCCACTTTCCTGTTGAATCCAACTTCATTCTTTCTCTCCCCTCCGTTTGATTCAAAGCCTCTGCCAACAGGTATAAAATCCCATTTGCAATTAATTCTACTAAGAAATCGGTTACTTGGATAGACTTTCCTTTATATGTGACTTATCTTTGCAGCTTTAAGTGCTTTCTTTGTTCTATGTTTTAACTATGATATGCCTTGGAATGTTTTCTATTTGGTCCTATCTCTTTGATGTTCTGTGTGCTTTATGTATTTGCATGGGTATGTCTTTCCATAGTTGGGGAGGTTTTCTTATACAATCTTGTTGAAAATTTGGTCTATAACATTGAGCTGGGATTTTTCTCTTTCATCTATTTCTTTAATTCAAAACTTTGGTTTTTTTATGGTGTCCCACAGTTCCTGTAGGACCCCCTCCTCTGTGTGTGTGTGTGTGTGTATGTGTTGTGTTGTATTTTAAACTTTTCATATTCTCTGCTTGCATAATCTAATTTCTCTACTTTATCTTTAAGTTCCAATACTCTGTCTTCTACTTGATCCATTCATTGTAGGGCTTTCTCCTGAGTTTTCTAGTTGGGTTGTTAAATTTTTCAATTTCATCTTGATTTCTATTTCTTTTAGCCTTATATTGTATTTAATGTGATCTAAAACATAAATACCTGTGCATAGATAAGTAGTCTCCTTTGAGCGCATGCCAACACACATACATGCGCTCTCTCTCTCTCTCTCTCTCTCTCTCTCTCTCTCTCTCTCTCTCTCCTTTTAGACACCCCCCTCCCCACTCAGGATGCTTTGGGATATTTCTAAATCAGCACATGGTAAGTTTTTTTACTTCATTCAAAAAAGTTTAAATATTGCCCTAACATCTTGTTATAGAGGTGATTATTGTGTATTTAGTCAGTCCTATTAATGGCTATTTAGTAACTTCATAAAAAATTTTTTAACATAGTGTCTTTGTTATTTTTTTAATGGCCATGACAAATCCCTAGCTGAATGAGCTCAAAGGAGATGGGGCTGGAGTTCTCTTTGGCTCATGGTTTCAGGGATACAGCCCATCATGGAAGAGATGGTATGGTAGCTGGCACATCTCCTTTTCTAAAGGCAGCAACATGAGGTCAAAGTTCAAGTCTTAGAGGATCAGGAAGCAGAGAAGGAAATTGGAACTGGTGGTGGCCTATACGTAGCCTATATCTGTCATCTAGAGAGCACATTTAGAAAGTTCTATCATGGCCTCAAATAACTGTAGACCAAGTGTTCAATATGAGACCTTGCACATTTAAGTAATAACATGCAACACATTTTCAAAAACACAATTCTCTAATCAGTGTTCAGATGAAGAAACAGATGTTCTCATGATTCTAGTAGCCTCCTGCATTTGTTACTGTTCTGACTAAATGCATAAAAAGAAGTAAATTAAAGAAGAAAGAATTTATTGTTGCTTACATGTCAAATACAGACACCTCATCACGCCTAAAAAGCCCTGGTGTCTGAAGAGTTAGGAATTTGGTTATAATGCTTTCACAGTCAGGAAGCAGGCTTGTTTCCAGTAGCCCACTTTCTCCAGCAAGGCCCTATGTCAAGGAGTGTCTCTAGCTAGGGATCAAGAGTTCAAACACATGCGGGTATTGGAACATTCATTCTTAAATTATAACACCTCCTTTACAGTCACAGCCCCTCTTCCCTATTCCAGAGGACGTCCTGTTCAGATGACTCACAATATAGACGAACTTTATAGCCATTGCTAAGTTTAAAATGATTACATTCATTGCTATGTTAGATCTACTCCATACATTGACCAAGAATACAAGTGATCACAAGAAAGCTTCCTTGTTGTCAAACAGCTCCAATAAACAATCTCTCATTACATCACAAGGACCGTTAAGATGGTGCCCATCACTGACCATTGTAGTCAGGCCAATATTTTGTCGCAAATCAACCTTGTCTTTTTCAAATTGGAAAAATGAGGTAATATAAAATGATTTTCACTGACCTTAGCCAAGAACGTGAAATGGTTTCTGACAGAGAAGAGATGTAGTACAAATGGGTTTCCCTTTAGCAGGAGAACCCTGAGGGAAACCTTAAGAAACAGTCAATTATAAACCAGCATTCTGCCAACTGAATCCCAAAATAAGTAAGGAAAAAAAAATAAGTAAGTAAAAGTGACTGCTGTGTGAGGAAGACAGTCAATGCACAGGGTTATGCTGTGTGCTGTGCAAATAAGCAGAGCTTTGAATAGGCACACGTGTGTTGTGGGTGCTGTTACTATCAAAAAGCTGCATAGCCGGGCAACTCTGTTTAGCATCTTCCAGAGTGACAAGTGATAGGAATTTATTAGGAACAGTTAGTAATTCTCCACTGTAGGACAGGAGAACTCAGCAAGTAATGAGATACTGTCCTACACAGCAAGCCTTCTGTAATTTTTACAGTGCTGAAGTTGTATTACCTGGATCCATGCCCGCAGGCTTCCATGATATTCCTGTGAACATATCACACTGCTCTTTGAATCTCTCTTTCCCATCTTATCCTTTCCGGTTTCCCCATTTTTGATGCAGCCAGCCTACCCCAGCCAAGAGTCCACTGAATTGGTGGCATGATACCTCATGAAGGAATTTTAAGAATTTCATGATTAAACTACAGAAAACATGAGAATTGGCTGCTCTGATTTCCCTGAAGCCCTGCCTAGCTTATTAGTTAATGTGAAAAAAACCAGAATGTATGGTCTCTAGACAACAGTAATTTTATTGTACTGTATCTGTTTGATCCCCAGAAATATTTAAAATGACTTACAAAGACATAGTTTAAAACAAGATGGGATAAGTTAGAAGTAAGTGAGAAAGATTATGGACAGGAACATGCGTAGTGACATTAAATGAAATGAAGAAAGGGATTTGCGCCACAACTGTTTCTCACTGGATCCTTTTTACATTAAGGAAGACCTGTTGAACTCTAAAGTTCTTGGAAATGGATGCTGATAGGGAAAGATGGATAAGTCACACAACTGAAGTCCTTCGTAAAATTCAAAACAAGCCAGCTTGTTGGGAAAGGAACTTTTCTTGATATTAAGAAAAAAAAGGAAAGTCTCCAGAAATCCCTATAAAGAAGACACTTATTTATATGAGCCACCAGTTCTACACAGCAGGAATAACAAAGGATTTTTTAAGACTCTAGGTCATCATGGGTCTTTAGCAAAGCTAGAATGGTTCTGGATCAGAGAAAAGGGATGCTTATGGGAATAGCTCCCCACTGATCAGAACATGGTTTAAGATGACCCAGGAAGGGACAGGAGAATGGATGAATCATATAGACATTTAAAAAAAACAAACAAACAAACAAATAAAACACAGTTCCAGATTATTCTTGACCAAGATAGTAGTTTGTCTAAGAGAGCAGGTAGGATTGAAGACATGTTCTGATGGTTCATTGGATGGGGAAAAATGATTTATTTCCTTTCATTAGCAAGTGAGGCATGGGAGCTGGGGAGCGGGTCCAGTGGGTAGTGTGTACAACAAGCGTTGCATAGACATGAGGACCCAAGCTCCAAGCCCAGGAACCTGCTTGACTCTGGGGTGGTTATGCATACCCGTAACTCCATCACTCCAGCAATGAGATGGGAAGTTCAAACAAGAGGAGCCCTGGGAGCTCCCTGGTGAGGCACCTGAGAGTGCAGGAGGAACTAGCGATGCATAACCCTGTCTCCAATAAGGTGGAAGGTAAGAACAGATGCCCAAGGTTGATGGTTGATGTCTGCTCTCTACATGCATGCTGTCTTTCTCTCTCTCTCTCTCTCTCTCTCTCTCTCTCTCTCTCTCTCACACACACACACACACACACACACACACACACACACTACACCATACAGCTCAGAGGACAGTCTCTCTCATAATTGTCCTGAGATAATTTAGCTGCAGATCAGATGTAGCAGGGGGTGTTGATGCCCCTCCAAATCTGACTAAGATTGCTCTCATGAAATGATTTTAGTTTTATGATAATATACTAACTGAGGGCATTGGGATCTGTGTTGTACAGACTGACAGTCATCTAAATCCACCTTTTACTTAAAGGTAAGAAATCTTAACCAAGTCTTCGGACAAATATCTGCTGTCACTTAGGAGATTCTCTGGTATGTTAGCCTGGATGAACTTGTTGTACAACTACCCCTCACTCAGAGAACATAAATACCCACATAACCCATGGCCACTGTAATCAGGCATATCTCAACAGCTAACTTGCCAATTAGATGCAATAAAAATCATTAGCTAAATGTAGCCTTTTTCGAAGGAGAGACGATGCGACCCAGGCACGGAACTAGAGGGATATTCCCGAACAGTGAGATAAAACACAGACCCGCTTTCCTTCTTCATTTTTTCTGTGTTAGATCAGAAGTGTGCATTGTGAAGGGTTGCCGCATACCTCCCAGCCAAACAATGTTTGGGACTCATTAGTGATTTATAAAGGCTATTTTCCCTGGTGACATAGCTTTTGATATGAGTCTCTAATAATAACATCCACCAATATTAAAATAAGAACATCCCCATGTATTGTGATCAACCCCAACCACGATTCCACATGAAAATTCAATTTGAGCATACCAACTGATATTGTATGCATATATTTATCTACCATCATTATAAATTTCCTAAGGGTCTCTATAAAATGATAGTTTGGACTCTGTGCAGTAATTCTACCTAATACTCCAAAGAAAGAAACTAATTACATACTGACTTTTCGCTAACTTTGATCTTTCAAATACCAGGCTATGGAGGATCTATAGGTAATCAGTAATTACAATTCACTAAATGAGTTGAAATTAGCCATAAACCCTTTTATTTAAATTGTATTAACTGTTTCTGCAGGAACACCATCTACATTTCTCTTTCCTCCAGAAGTTTGGCTGGATAAGGTTTCATACTAAAATCTGATTATGGTCACTAATGTTTATAACAAATGCCTCATTATAGCACCAGAAGTGCCAGTGAAGATGAATATGAAAAAAAAATTCTTAAAATGTGGGGTAAACGCAAGTGCTAGAAAGAAATGAGTGAAATTTTTCAAGAGGATGTTTTTTAGTCAGGAAAAAAAAATGACCTCACTTGTGTTTTCCCCTTGAATTGGTATGGCATTTCCTGAAAGAAAAATCTAAGACAATTGTTTCTTTCAGTTCCTTACAGGATGATCTTTGGCCAGGGGTGGGGGTGGGCTGGATTTAATGTGGGACAGCACCCGCTCCTTCATGCCAGGCTAGCCTTTTATGCTTACTACTTAAGAATTACTTTTCATTGTTTTCTTTTGGTGGATAATGGCTTACTTTAATTTCACAGTCAATATTATGGGCAGTTATAGGTTCCCATCTTAGAAGCGTTTAGTGGATTGCTGGTGGCTGTGCTTTGGTGCCTCTGAGAACTGGTATCTTCCGGTGGGTATATTCAAAACGCTAGACCAGAGAGGCTTTGTAAGCGGAATCTTTTCACTTCCCAGGGCACATTAAACCAGGCCTAAAGATGCTTTAGGCTGTGATAATTCAGAAGGTTGCTTCTGAGTCTAGTGGCTAAATTAAGCTGCATGGGACAAGATCTTAGAACAGGGACCAAGCTGGCCCAATACGTCAACTGTGCTCACCCCAGACAAGGTAAAAACTCAGCCAGTGTGGAATTAGCGCCTGCTTTGCAAACCTTATAAAGAAATCTGAACCATGTGAGTAGGCAAATTGATAGGAATTTCCTCCTCAAAGCTGACCCTGGAAGGTATAGGAAGGAGGCATCACTTGGTTTGGAAAACAGACCTCTCCCTTTACAGTGTTTATGGGTCTTATTTTTCTAATAACGTCCAGAGCCACCATGATCCTGGCCACTGCGCCCACACAAAAGCTGAGTAAACACGACGTGTTTTGACTTGTCATCAATCCTGACTCGTGAGTGCAGGGAGAGAGTGTGCAGGAGACTGTTGTATCTGAAGCCATGGCCTTTGGAGAATTCAAAACAGTCAGGTTGCTTGCCAGACTCCACTCCTGACCTGACTTCGGTGTTTCATTCTCGCAGAAAGTGAAACACTCTGTTTTCTGATATCTATAATTAGACACCGAGTCTGTTTTTCTGATGAACTTTGCTATGGTCCCGGGGCCAAGAGGAGTTAGACAAAGCTTACAGAAAGAAGAAAACTCTCAAAGAAAGCGGACTGAGTGTGATTAAGCTGCCATGTGTCGGACCGGTCGTAAGCTCTTATCCCACAGTCTTCTGCAATCTTTTCATTTAGCTCTTGGAATTACATCTTTGGGGAACTTTTTGTTCAAAAGAATGAATTTATACCTCAGCAGCTCTAACTTGACAGTAGCTTCTAAAATGCAACTGTGAGCCCTCAGAGCAAACACTGGGCCTTGTGAATGTGAGTGCAGATACATCTTCCTATTTTCCAAGACTTTCTACTGTCTTTGACTGGACTCAGCCCTGATGGCAACCCCGTCTAGTTGATTTGAGTGTTGAGTTCTACCAATCTTGGCTGTCCTGGAAAGGAGCATTGGTGAGCTGAGACACCATTCCATGTTCTTGAACAGTACTAGGAAACAGACTCAGGAGATACAAGATTTTGTCCTAAACCTGTTTCATAAACAGACACATTTTCTTTAGCTATTTAGGTTTTCTTATCAACAATTTTCATAAAACAGTCCAGTTTTAGGTCTTCCCATATAGCTGGACTAACATGAAGTTCACTTCATAGGCCGGGCTAACTTCTAACTTGTCATTCTGCCTCATGCCCTGGAGTGCTGGGATTATAGGGGTGTCTACCTTGTCCAACTCTAAAAACCTTTAACTTGGTATTTTCTGTTTCTTTTGTGTATGTGGTATATGTGTATGTGTGCATGTGTGTTTGTTTGTTCATTCAGGTACATGTGGAAACTAGGGTTTGACATCAGAATGTATTCCTCTGCTATTATCTAACTAATGTATGTTTATCTATCTATCTACCATCTTGTCTGTCTATCATCTTTCTATCTATCTATCTATCTATCTATCTATCTATCTATCTATCTATCTATCTATCATCTATCTATCTATCTATCATCTATCTATCTATCTATCTATCATCTATCTATCTATCATCTTGTCTATTTATCTATCTATCTATCTATCTATCTATCTATCTATCTATCTATCATCTATCTATCTATCTATCTATCTATCTATCTATCTATCTATCTATCTATCTATCTATCTATCATCTTGTCTATCTATCTATCTATCTATCTATCTATCTATCTATCTATCTATCTATCTATCTATCTATCTATCTATCTATCTAATCTATCATCTATCTATTCCCCCCTGAAGTTCAATATGTAGCCCAGACTTTCATAGTACTCACTATGTTTATCACAGTGACTCAAACTCAGAGAGATCTGTCTGCCTTTCCCTCCTGAGTGCTAGGGTTGAAGGACTATGCTACCACACCTGGCTGCAATTTATTATTATCCAGGAGACTGGATATTGCTGGTTTGGCTAGACTGACTGGCTGGTGAGTCTCTAGGATCTGCCTGTCTCCACTCCTACCAGTGCTGGGGATACTGGCACACACCACCACTCCTGGCTTTTTATGTGGGTGTTGGGGATCTAAACTGAGATCTTTATGCTTGCACAGCAAGCATTTTACCTAAGAAGCCATCTCCCCGCTCCTTAAGTTGGTATTCTCTTTGGTTCCTTTTGGCAAATGGCATGCAAATGCAACAGTCATTTCTTTCTTGTAAAGTACTAAGACGTTTATGAGCCTACCTCTGATCTGATTTCTAGGAGCCACAGTTACTGTGCAAGAATCACTTGAGGTTGAGGACGAAGTGTTTTGAGAAACTGGGTTGCAGAACCTGTTCCCACCCCCATGTGTGGGTGGAAAACAGAGGAAATCCCTGCAGCCCCTGATAAGTGGGTCCTAGGGCCTGAGGGTTGTTGTTGTTGTTTAATTTAAATCACTTAGCAGAATTTACATTCTCTCAGTCAAAGCTCTTATCTCTTAGTCCACCAGTCAAGTCGGGTCAACAAGACCAGCAGGGCTTGAAGCTGCCTGCCAGTGGCACTGGAGAAGAGCACAGTTTTTAGATCCAGATCTGTTTTTCTTACATGTGAGTCACAGACACCTGGGAACGGTGTTGGGAAGGGTGGCAAGGACAGTCACAAATGGGATGTACAGCTTTACATAAAAAGACAGCATTTTATAGATACATTAATCATAGTTCAACAAATCAGTTTGATCCCAGTGGTCTAGAAGACTTGATTCTTCCTTTTGCTGCTGAGAATGTGTTACCATTCATCCTGTCATTGAAAACTCAGCTTTCCAATGGCACCTGATTCCCTGTACCATAGGCCAGCCTTCCTCTGTGGAGCCAACACTCTTAGCTTGTTTCTCTGTGTATGCCTCTCATGCTGCCGTGTATATCCAGTGTATTTTTAAAGGGATAACTCATAAGATGTTAGGAAGCCCATCAATTCATGATGTACAGTTTTAAACAAAGTTCTTAAATGCATTAAGCTGTACGTACCATGAGTAGCACATTCCAATCACTGATTGGTTCATCATGCCAGAAAGAACACCCATGCTGTTTGCAGTTGCTCCCCCCGCCCATTCTGCCCAAACCCCACGCCCACTCTATAACAAATTTTGTGCTTCTATTAATTTTGTACCATCCTGCTTTGCCTTCCCTGGAGTCACTCTCCAGAAGACTAGAAGTGTGGAACACTCTTTTGCACTGTGCGAACATATGTCACTGTGATTGGTTAATAAAAAAAGCTGACTGACCAATAGCTGAACAGGATAAGGTTAGGTGGAAGAGCCAAACTGAGAATGCTGAGAAAAAGAAGGGTGGAGTTAGAAATCGTGAGCAGATGCAGAGAGAAGCAAGACAGGCATGTCGTGCTGAAAATAGGTATCAAGCCACGTGGCAAAGCATAGATAAGAAATATGGGTTAATATAAATGTAAGAGTTAGCTAGTAACAAGCTTGAGCTATTGGCTAGGCATGTATAATTAATATTAAGACTCCAATGTCAGTTATTTGGGCACTGGTAGGCAGGAAAGAAAAGTCTGCCTACATAGCAGCCCCCTGAAGGCACGAGTCATGTGATTCTTTTTAAAGCAATTTCTTCCTTGCAATTCAGCATAACTGTGAGCACAATGGTCACAAATGGTAGCAGTTACTGCATACCAAAGCTACCATGCACTTGACTATAGTGCAATCAAGGGTGTTACAAGCTGCCTTGAACTTCATCCCTACAAACAACCCATTGGCTTGACATTCCTTCCATCCTCTTTCAGACAAAAGCTTAGCTTCTAAGAAGTTCTGTGATCTTTCCAGGGCATATTAGGATTTGATGCCAAGGTTGATCGGTAACAAGGGTGACTGAAGAATGAAGAACAAAACTAGAAGTCTTCAATCTAGGAAAATCGCTACTGCTGTGGCAATAAGCAGGGCTGACATCAGATTTTCACAGGTAGCCATGACCCAGCAACAATAGGGCTGCCCTGGTAGGTAGTAGTAAGCCACGGTCCTTCCAGGTGCGTCTACCCAGGATGGCAAGGTAGACACAACCTCTCTGCTGTTCTGTGGGTCTCTGTCCAAGCAAGGTCCTTGAAGGAACATTTGTCCCAGATCATCTTCCCTCTTCGGCATCAGGATGTCAGCCCTCCCTGGTGGTGTCTATCAGAGGAAACCCTTCTTTGCTTTGCTGTCTCATTTCCAGCTGCCTGTCACATCTATGAAGTCGTTGGGGGAAAAAAAATCAGATGGGAGAAGTCCGTAAATGGAGAACCCTTTCATTGTCTCTTCCCCCTGGCATCAACTCTCCCTTTCTCCCCAGAGCAGGGGTAAGTTAATTGTATTTGAATGAATAATTCTAATAAGGCAGTGACCTTTAATGCGAACTGGTGTTTTTAATTTTGATTCACTGTCAGTCACTCCAGCATGAACCACCTCAGGATGTTAGCTGTGGAGAGACCGCTGTGTACACACAGGAGAAAAACAAACATACATGGCTGGGTGCTGCTGGCAGGTAAACACAGAGGACAGATCTACAAAGAGATGTGGGGCCGAGTCCTCACAAAGGAGCCGGGAAGATGGCGGAAATGAACGAGAACGGCAGGTATGGAGTCCAAGGGCAAAACTTTCTCCGTGTGAAGGGGATAATAATTCTCTATCGCTGCATACCGAGTGGACTAGACAGACAACCAATGGGAAAACAATAGGGCACAGAAACAAACAAAACTGAAAACCAGATGACAGTTCAATGACACATGGAGACAGTCGTTGTGTGCACTGTAAGCATGCTGGATTACATCCATCCAGTCGTTCTTTTTCCTGTGTGCAGAAAAATATGGAAAAATAAAGGTATATTAAAAATGTATAGAACTATGAAAATAGATTAGAAAAACCACAAAAATATTGTGGCCGCAGACACGGCTCCACTGTGAAGAGCACTTGATGCTCTGAGTCCCGAGTTGGGCTCCCAGCGCACACATGGTACACATGACTGTCTGTAACTTCAGTTCCAGGAAATTCAGTGCCTTCTTCTGACTCTTGTTGGGCACCAGGCGTGCATGTGATGGACATGCATAGATGTAGAAAGAACATCCACACACATGAAGTTAAAAAGAATTAAGAGAAAAATATAGAGATTTCAAAAATACATCTGTATAGCAAATTCATGTGTATATAGTTATCAAAGCTATTTACTGATTCAAATTCCATATGAAAATGGAATTATATTTTGCATATTGCTTTGCCACTTGTGTGAGAGATAATTTTTTAGGGTTTTCAAGAAAGATTTGTACCTTGAATGTTTTTAGGTCAGCGGGATGGCATGTTGGTTCAGTTGGTATACAAGTGCTTGCTGCACAAAACACGAGGACCTGAGTTTGATCCCTAGAACCCAGGTTAAAAATTAATGAAGCTGGACGTGGTAGTGAAGGGTTGAAATCACAATGCTGGGGAGATGGAGAAAGGTGGACCATTGGGGCTCACAGGCCTGCCATCCTTGCCTACCTGATGAACTCCAGGCCAGTGAGAGACCTTGTGTCCAAAAACAAGGCCGATGGCCCCATAGGAGCAACAACAAAGGTTGCCCTCTGTCTTCCATACCCATATTCATACATGAGCACCTGTACGTGTGTGTGAGCATGTGAGTGTACACACATCTATACATACAAACACAAACCCCATAAATTGTTAGGTCATGCAATTATGAAAACAGTCATTTCTTTCAGAAAAAAACAAAAAGGCAATAAATAATATAGGATCATCAAAAGCATTTCAAGACTCAGACGCCTGACCAGTGTGTTGGACACTTAGCTCCAGGTTGGGTGCCAGGTAGGGACTGTGATAGGGGGAACTTGTGCTTCTGTGGCCCAGTGAAAATGTGAACTCGTGACTGCTCACTCTTTCGAGAATTTTGAGAGCTTCTTTGCGAAATAGTTTTGAGGAATTTTTCCACTTTGAATAAATAACAGTTAACTTAAAACTCAAATACTCTGTGGAACAAATAAAACGGGCCGAATCTGGCAAGGGATGAAAGCAGTCAACCACGCTCAAAAGTTGAAAAAGAGTCCGCTCCTCCAGGATTCACTCTGCAAAACCCGCCTGACAAGATAGCACACATGCAGGAAGCCTAGATTCTACTAGTGTGCGCTAAAATTGCTGCGGAACTTAAGGTCACATGTAGCCCAATCTTTCTTACTTCTAACCAGTTATGTCATCAAGGATGACCTTGAACTCCTGTCCCCAGCTCCCCAATCACAAGTCTGGGTCATAAGTGATGCTGGTAATTGGAGCCAGGGCCTCCTATCTGCATGGTTAGCAAACATCTATCAATGTAGCCACATGACCAGCCTTCATTTTAAATGTTCTTTTCTCCCTTCACAACTTTTTCTAAAATATTTTATGGTTTGAAAATTTTACGTGTGTATAATGTGCTTTGATCAAATCCACCCCATCTCCTCCCTTCCAGTTCATCCTTTATCTTCCTTCCCATTGCTCTTTGCTCCCAATCTTATGTACACTTAAAAAAAATCCACTGAGTCCACTCAGCACCACATATACATATGGGTTTAGGACCATCTATGGGACCATGGGTAGCCTCTCAGGGGCTGTGTATCTACAACATTCTTGCCTGGGGATGGGGAAAGTAAAACAGCCACACTGGCCAACCTTACACCAGGCAACAAAGACACACACCTTTAATCCCAGTAGCCACACTAGCTTGCCATAGAAACCAGGCGATAGTGGCGCACACCCTTCATCCCAGAACTAGAGAGGAATAGAAAACAGGAAGAGACAGCTCTCAGTCTCGGCCTCATTCTGAGATTCCTGGAGGCAGGATCACCACTTTGGACTGAGGTAGAGGTAAGAGCCAGTGGTTGGCTAGTTTGCTTTTCTGGCCTTCAGGTTGAACCCCAATTTCTGTCTCTGAGTTTTTATTAACCATGCTTCAGTTATGGGATTACAGGTTCACTTTCTATCTCTGCCACTTTAGGACTTAATGCCAAGGAAGAGAAGGCTTGGGGTCATAGCCTCAGGCAGAGGTTACAGGGGGCTCTCAGCCATGCTGTGTCTCTTCTCTTGGAATCCAGTACACATTCTGAGTTTTAGTACATTTTTCTGATTGTTTTTAACGTAGCAATAGTTTTAATACACTGACCAACTAAATGGTGCAACTATACAGGGGAATTTTGAAACTAGACTATTGCTAGATTCTGAAACTTGCACAGAGCAGTCATGGTTCTGTGAGTATCATCTGCCAGTCTTGGTTGTTGGAATTGCCTGCTCTCAGCATCTACCCTTGGAAAACCCAGGAATGGCCACCATAGAGACACTAAATATTTAACACTACAAATAAGTGTGACTTTTGGTTTGGTTTAGGGACAACTTCATGACAAGCACAAATGTTGGCACCTACGTCCTAGCAACAAACTAAATTGTGCTTATGATAATATTTCTGAGATTTCTGTGGTGACACATCCCTTTAAGACCAGCACTTGGGATCCAGAGGCAGGAGGATGGTGAAGTAGAAGTCAGCCTTGGTTAATCGCGAGTGATAGGCTAGTGTGATCTATGCAGTATGACTGTCTTCAAAAATTATTTTACCAATTTGCTCTCTCATCGGCTGTCACCTCCGGTCATAGTCGGCCTGCCAGTGTGATTCAGGAATCTGTTCTGATTTAGAATAAATGACTGAATTCATGAGAAACAAAGTACCCGAAGATGAGTATTCACCTCGATCCTATGGTTTTCAGTCCTTTCATCTGAAAGGAAGAAGCAAAAGGCCTCACCCAAACCACTCAAGTCTGCCCATTTAAACACTTTTGAAGCCCATCCTACTGAGGAGAAATCAAATCAGGGAGCTTGCTGGTGAGGGACAATGGTTTATATTCTGTCTATTATATTTTAAGTAAATGCTGATTGGCCAGTATCCAGGCAGGAAGTATAGGTGGAACAACCAGTCAGGAAGTAGAGGTGGGTCAACGAGAACAGGAGAATTCTGGGAAGAAAAAACTGCCTGGTTGGCAGTTGTGAGCCTGCCACAGAAGAAGCAAGATATGACTGCCTCACTGAAAAAAGACTGAGCCGTGTGGCTAACATAGATAAGAATAATGGGCTAACTTAAGTTGTAAGAGTTAATAAGAAGACTGAGATACTAGGCCAATCAGTTTATAACTAATGTAGACATCTGTGTGATTTCTTTGAGACTTAACGACTGTGGAAACTGGGCAGGACAGAAAACTCAGTCAATAGCTTGCCTTGCATGTAGAGAGAAGTCTAGCATTTTTGGTAGTTAGTAAGGGCTGCCTTGTTTGAATTTCCAAAACCTATTTCCATGCTGTATGGAAATATATATCTGACATATTTTTAATGGCAAATATTCATTCTTTAAATGATAATATCCTAGCATGACACACCTCTATGTTTAAGATTTATGAAAACAAAATGAAACAAAAGCCCATGGGATACATGAAGAACATGGTCAATGTTGTCTCTATTGGCAGCCATGAATGGAATACTTTAATGTTGAATTTGATTCCAAATGTATTCCTCAGTGCAAATCTAAGATCATTCACTATATATGGCTCAACTAAAACAATATTTTGTTAGACTCTAATAGGTTGTTAATACCCTCGTGAGCCAGGCTGGCTCCATTCAATATTCATCTTAATTAGCTAACATTAACCATCATTAGGGTTTCATACGGTGTGATGCACATTATATCATAACCTCCACCCTGATCACACAGAGCTAGACCATAATCCATGTTATCAATCCATTGAATTCCCTGGGCTTTCTGAATACCTAGGTTCTATTTTCAAAGTTCAGGTCACTGTTAAGTGTTATGCTATAGCTGCAAAAGTTTTAAGAATCAATGCTAATTAACACTGTTAATTAAATATTAACCATGTAAAAGAAAGCATCTTTCACTCATTCAACTATTAAATTATAACCATATAATCTTCCACGTATTATTTGAGAGATGAAAATGATGCCCACCAGTGGGAAGAAACTAGAAAAATCAAGTCTGTTAATTGCACATGGAAAAAGTTTTCCTTTCTCTTTTTTCCTCAGAGGATTTACCTCTAAAGTCTTCACTGAGTAACATAGGGAGGAATAGAGAAAACATAAAGATGTGTATCTTGAGGAAATGGAATAGTTAGACAATAGTTTGCTTGATAAAGCAACTCCCAGCTGGCCAAAAGATGTGTATGTGCTTGGCTTTGGTGTTTTGAGTTAATGAAAATAAGGTTTTCTGAAATCATATTTTAATAGTTAAGAGTTTTGAAAAGCAGCTACAGAAGCGAGGTGGTGGTGGTGCATGCCTTTAATCCCAGCACTTGGGAAACAGAAGCAGGCTGATCTCTGTGATATCTAGGCCAGCCTGATTTACAAGGCAAGTTCCAGGACAGCCAGAGATGTTACACAGAAAAACACTGTCTCAGAAAATGAACAAGCCAAAAAACAGCTATGGAGCCACCAACCCATGGAGTGGCTGATCATTCCTAAGGTGTAGCCTGCTTCATACCTCTCCTATTAGTAATAATTATTGTTGTCAAGAGGGAACCAAGTCAGAAAAGCAGGTTTTTGTGATTTTTTGCCAGCTGGTTTGTTGTTCTGAAGCCGACGGTATCCAGTGCAGTCTTTGAACAATGAAATGATCATTGTATAATGACAACATCAGGTGCTGCTGAACAACTGCGTCTGCTATGTGTTAAATCCTATGGGAATATATGGACAGGACTATCTGGATGGTAAATGATGGCTATAGTTAACCTTCATCCAGTGGCTGTCAGGTTACACAGTAGACTTATTCTGAAAAAAAAAAATCCACAAAGAGGCTTTTGGGATCTAGGGGTCACTTAGGTTACATGTTAGGATATATGAGACAACAAACTGAGTTCCAAAGCTGTTGAAGGAGCAGTCAAACTCAGTCATAGAAGGCAGGACTGAAACATCTCTCTCCATATATTTTCACCATTTATTCTTGTGTGACTCCT
This sequence comes from Chionomys nivalis, assembly GCF_950005125.1. Taxonomy (NCBI): domain Eukaryota; kingdom Metazoa; phylum Chordata; class Mammalia; order Rodentia; family Cricetidae; genus Chionomys; species Chionomys nivalis. Next base: position 52,157,446 of record NC_080086.1, read on the forward strand.
TAATTAATTAATTTATTTATTAAAGATTTCTGCCTCCTCCCCGCCACTGCCTCCATTTCCCTCCCCCAATCAACTCCTCCTCCCTCATCAGCCCGAAGAGCAATCAGGGTTCCCTGCCCTGTGGGAAGTCCAAGGACCTCCCACCTCCATCCAGGTCTAGTAAGGTGAGCATCCAAACTGCCTAGGCTCCCACAAAGCCAGTACGTGCAGTAGGATCAAAAACCCATTGCCATTGTTCTTGACTTCTCAGCAGTCCTCATTGTCTATGTTCAGCGAGTCTGGTTTTATCCCATGCTTTTTCAGACCCAGTCCAGCTGGCCTTGGTGAGTTCCCGATAGAACATCCCCATTGTCTCAGTGTGTGGGTGCACCCCTCGCGGTCCTGAGTTCCTTGCTCATGATCTCTCTCCTTCTGCTCCTGATTTGGACTTTGGGATTTCAGTCCAGTGCTCCAATGTGGGTCTCTGTCTCTGTCTCCTTTCATCGCCTGATGAAGGTTAATATCCAGGAGGATAACTATATGTTTTTCTTTGGGCTCACCTTCTTATGTAGCTTCTCTAGGATCATGAATTATAGGCTTAATATCCTTTATTTATGGCTAGAAACCAAATATGAGTGAGTACACCCCATGTTCCTCTTTTTGGGTCTGGCTTACCTCACTCAGGATAGTGTTTTCTATTTCTGTCCATTTGCATGCAAAATTCAAGAAGTCATTGTTTTTTACTGCTGAGTAGTACTCTAATATGTATATATTCCATACTTTTTTCATCCATTCTTCCATTGAAGGGCATCTAGGTTGTTTCCAGGTTCTGGCTATTACAAACAATGCTGCTATGAACATAGTTGAGCATATACTTTTGTTGTATGATAGGGCATCTCTTGGGTATATTCCCAAGAGTGGTATTGCTGGGTCCAGGGGTAGGTTGATCCCAAATTTCCTGAGAAACCGCCACACTGCTTTCCAAAGTGGTTGCACAAGTTTGCCTTCCCACCAGCAATGGATGAGTGTACCCCTTACTCCACAACCTCTCCAGCAAAGGTTATTTTTTATTGGTGTTTTTTATTTTAGCCATTCCGACAGGTGTAAGATGGTATCTTAAAGTTGTCTTGATTTGCATTTCCCTGATCGCTAAGGAAGTTGAGCATGACCTTAAGTGTTTATTGGCCATTTGAACTTCTTCTGTTGAGAATTCTCTGTTCAGCTCAGTGCCCCATTTTATAATTGGGTTGATTAGCATTTTACAGTCTAGTTTCTTAAGTTATTTATATATTTTGGAGATCAGACTTTTGTCAGTTGCGGGGTTGGTGAAGATCTTCTCCCAGTCAGTGGGTTGCCTTTCTGTCTTAGTGGCAGTGTCCTTTGCTTTACAGAAGCTTCTCAGTTTCAGGAGGTCCCATTTACTCAATGTTGCCCTTAATGTCTGTGCTGCTGGGGTTATACGCAGGAAGTGGTCTCCTGTACCCATGTGTTGTAGTGTACTTCCCACTTTCTCTTCTATCAGGTTCAGTGTGTTCGAACTGATACTGAGGTCTTTAATCCATTTGGACTTGAGTTTTGTGCATGGTGATAGATATGGATCTATTTTCATTCTTCTACAGATTGACATCCAGTTATGCCAGCACAATTTGTTGAAGATGCTCTCTTTCTTCCATTGTATACTTTTAGCTCCTTTATCGAAAATTGGGTGTTCATAGGTTTGTGGGTTAAAGTCCGGGTCATCTATTCGATTCCATTGGTCGACTTCTCTGTTTTTATGCCGATACCAAGCTGTTTTCAATACTGAATCTCTGTAATAGAGTTTGAAGTCAGGGATGGTAATGCCTCCAGACGATCCTTTATTGTATAAGATTGTTTTGGCTATCCTGGGTTTTTTGTTTTTCCATATAAAGTTGATTATTGTCTTCTCAAGGTCTGTGAAGAATTTTGATGGGATTTTGATGGGGATTACATTGAATCTATAGATTGCTTTTGGTAGAATTGCCATTTTTACTATGTTGATCCTTCCAATCCAAGAGCAAAGAACGGAGATCCTTCCATTTTCTGGTGTCCTCTTCCATTCCTTTCTTCAAAGACTTAAAGTTCTTATCAAATAGATCTTTCACTTCCTTGGTCAGAGTTACCCCAAGATATTTTATGCTATTTGAGGCTATTGTGAAAGGTGATGCTTCTCTGATTTCCCTCTCTGTTTCCTTATCCTTAGTGTATAGGAAGGCAACTGATTTTTTGGAGTTGATCTTGTATCCTGCCACATTACTAAAGGCGTTTATCAGCTGTAGGAGTTCTTTGGTAGAGTTTTTGGGGTCGCTTATGTATACTATCATATCATCTGCAAATAACAAAAGTTTAACTTCTTCCTTTCCAATACGAATCTCCTTGATCCCCTTATGTTGTCTTATTGCTGTTGCTAGAACATCAAGCACTATATTGAAGAGGTATGGAGAGAGTGGGCAGCCTTGTCGTGTTCCTGATTTTAGTGGGATGGCTTTGAGTTTTTCTCCGTTTAATTTAATGTTAGCTGTCGGCTTGCTGTAAATGGCTTTTATTATCCCTAATCTCTCCAAGACCTTTATCATAAAGGGGTGTTGAATTTTGTCGAATGCTTTTTCAGCATCTAATGAAATGATCATATTGTTTTTTTTTTTTCTTTCAGTTTATTTATATGATGAATTACATTGATAGATTTGCGTATGTTGAACCAGCCCTGCATCTCTGGAATGAAGCCTACTTGATCATAATGGATAATTTTTCTAATGTGTTCTTGGATTCAGTTTGCCAGTATTTTATTGAGAATTTTTGCATCGATGTTCATGAGTGAGATTGTCCTGTAATTCTCTTTCTTGGTTAAGTCTTTGTGAGGTTTTGGTATCAGGGTGACTGTAGCTTCATAAAAGGAATTTGGCAATGACTCTTCTGGTTTCTATATTGTGGAATACATTAAGGAGTATAGGTATTAGCTCTTTTTGGAAGTTCTGGTAGAATTCTGCATTGAAAACTTCTAGTCCTGGGCTTTTTTTGGCAGGGAGGTTTTTGATAACAGCTTCTAATTCTTCACGACTAACAGGTCTATTTAGATTGTTCACCTGGTCTTGGTTTAGCTTTGGTATATGGTACTTATCTAAAAAAATGTCCATTTCTTTTGCATTTTCCAGTTTTGTGGCATACAGGCTTTTGTTGTAAGATCTAATGATTCTCTGAATTTCCTCTGTTTCTGTGATTATGTCCCCCTTTTCATTTCTGATCTTATTTATTTGCGTGTTCTCTCTCTGCTGTTTGATTAGTTTGGATAGGAGTTTGTCGATCTTGATAATTTTCTCCAAGAACCAGCTTTTCGTTTCATTGATTCTTTGGATTGTTTTCTGTGTTTCTATTTTGTTGATTTCAGCCCTCAGTTTGAATATTTCCAGTCTTCTACTCCTCCTGGGTGTGTCTGCTTCTTTTTTTTCTAGAACTTTCAGGTGTGCTGTTAAGTCTCCAATGTATGCTTTCTCCATTTTCTTTAAGTGGGCACTTAGTGCTATGAACTTTCCTCTTAGCACTGCTTTCATCGTGTCCCATAGGTTTGAGTGTGTTGTCTCTTTATTTTCATTAAATTCAAGGAAGACTTTAATTTCTTTCTTAATTTCTTCCTTGACCCAGGTGTGGTTCAGTAGTTGACTGTTCAGTTTCCATGAGTTTGTCGACTTTCTGGGGGTAGCATTGTTGTTGCCTTCTAACTTTAATCTGTGGTGATCTGATAAGACACAGGAGGACACTGATATTTTTTTGTATCTGTGGAGGTTTCCTTTGTTACCGAGTATGTGTTCAGTTTTCTAGAAAGTTCCATGAGCTGCAGAGAAGAAGGTATATTCTTTCCTATTTGGGTGGAGTGTTCTATAGATCTCTGTTAAGTCCATTTGCTTCATTACCTCCAATAATTCTCTTAATTCTCTATTAGTTTTCTGTCTGATTGACCTGTCCATTGGTGAGAGAGGTGTGTTGAAGTCTCCTACTACTAATGTGGGTGGTTTGATGTCTGCCTTGAGTTCTAGTAATATTTCTTTTACATAAGTGGGTGCTTTTATATTAGGGGCATAGATATTCAGGATTGAGACTTCATCCTGATGAATTGTTTCTGTTATGAGTATAAAGTGTCCATCTCAATCTCTTCTGATTGATTTTAGTTTGAAGTCAGTTTTGTTAGAAATTAGTATGGCCACGCGTGCTTTTTTCTTAGGACCATTTGCGTGAAAAACCTTTTCCCAACCCTTTACTCTGAGTAGATACCTGTCTTTGTGGTTGAGACGTGTTTCTTGTAAACAGCAGAATGTTGGATCCTGTTTTCGTATGCAATCTCTTAGCCTGTGCCTTTTTATAGGTGAATTGATTCCATTAATATTAAGTGACATTAATTACCAGTGGTTGTTTACTCCAGTTATTCTTATTGCTTTCAGATAGTAGAGTTTGTGTGTCTCCCTTCTTTGAGTTGTGCTGGTGAAGGGTCGGTAGGCAGTATTGGCAAAGTTGGATTCCTTGGGTTGTGATTTTCCTTCTATTGCTTTCTGTAAGGCTGGATTTGTGGCTACGTATTGTTTAAATTTGTTCTTATCCTGGAATGTCTTGCTTTCTTCATTGATAGTGAATGATAGCTTGACTGGGTATAGTAGTTTGGGCTTGCATCCATGGTCTCTTAGTTTCTTCAGTACCTCTATCCAGGACCTTCTGGCTTTCATGGTTTCCATAGAGAAGTCAGGTGTAAGTCTGATCGGTTACCTTTATAAGTTACTTGACCTTTTTCCTTTGCAGCTCTTAATATTCTTTCTTTAATTTGTATGTTTTGTGTTTTGATTATTATATGGTGAGGGGATGTGTTTTCTTTTTTTTTTTTGATCCAGTCTGTTTGGTGTTCTGTATGCTTCTTGAATATTCAAAGGAATATCTTTCTTTATGTTGAGAAAGTTTTCTTCCATAATTTTGTTAAAAATATTTTCTGGTCCTTTGAGCTGTAATTCTTCTCCTTCTTCTATCCCTATTATTCTTAGGTTTGGTTTTTTTTTTTTTGGTTTTTCGAGACAGGGTTTCTCTGTGGCTTTGGAGCCTGTCCTGGAACTAGCTCTTGTAGACCAGGCTGGTCTCGAACTCACAGAGATCCGCCTGCCTCTGCCTCCCAAGTGCTGGGATTAAAGGCGTGAGCCACCACCGCCCGGCCAGGTTTGGTCTTTTTATTGTGTCCCATATGTCCTGAATGTTTTGTGATGAAAATTTGTTGGCTTTGCTGTTTTCTTTGATCAGTGCGTTTATTTTCTCTATGGTGTCCTCAGAATCTGAGATTCTTTCTTCTATCTCTTATATTCTATTTATTATGCTTGTTTCTGTAGTCTCTGCTCGTTGACCTAGGTTTTCCATATACAGTTGGTCCTCAGTTTGTGTTTTCTTCCTTGCTTCCATTTCATTTTTCAATTCTTGAACTGTTTCCATTACCTGTTTGATCATTTTTTTTTTTGGTTTCCCAGGGTATCATTTACGTATTTACTCATTTCTTCAAACTTTTTGTTATATTTCTCATCCATTTCTATAAGGGCATTTTTTTACATGTTAAGGAACTCTATTGCTTTCATAAAGTCATTTTTTCCCCTTCTTCTGTGTTAGGGTGTTCAAGTCCTTCTGTTGTAAGATCATTGGGTTCTGGTGTTTTCATGTTGTTTTTCAGGTTTTGGGTGAATTCTTGCCTTGGCTTCTGCCAATCTCCTCCTACCGATGCTATCTAATGGGTCTTTTAAAACAGGATCAGGTTTCCCTCCTGGCCAGGGGACCCACTTACAAAATGCCCCCGCTCCGTTTCCTGGCTCCCACCACAGGCCAAGATCTCTCTCACCACTCAGAAGGGTCTTCAGGAACAGGACCAGGCTCCCCATTCACCAGGGACCTCGCCAACAAAAGGCCTACCACTCTGCAGACGAGCCACCAAAACAAAGAAACTCATGTTGCCCTCTGTCCCGAGCATCCGACCCAGCGCCCAAACAGGCTGAACTGGGTCATCTTGCGGCCCCACAGAAGGGAGAGAGAAGGAAGGAAGCCCCTGGGTGCAAGTTGGGGTGGGCCAGGGAGAGAGAGGTCGCAGCAGAGGAGGAACAGCCCCCACAGAGGAGAGCAGCCCCCGCAGAATGACCAGGGAGTCAAGGGGGTTGGGGAATGCTCTCGCTCTGTTTCCTGGGTCCCGCCGTGGGCCAAGAACACTCTCACCACTCAGGAGGGTCTTCAGGAACAGGACCAGGCTCCCCGTTCGCCAGGGACATCGCCAACAAAAGGTCTGCCACTCTGCAGGCCAGCCACCAGAAAACCTACTTGATTTAATTGTAGTGGGATGATCTGCTCTCAGTGTGGGCTTCACTGTTTCATGTTTGGACCATCAGAAAATATAAGTTTGCGTCTGCGCCGCGTCCACCGCGTCTGCGCCGGTCTGCGCCATGTCTGCCTGTGTGACTCCTTAAAGAAAGTGTCTGTCTCTGTATTTCCTCCTACTCGTGTGTGTGTGTGTGTGTGTGTGTGCATGCACATGCATGTGTGATATCTGTACTTACATGTGTATGTATGGATGCATTAGTGTTTATTAGTTGGGCATGCATATGCTATAGTGCATGCATGGAGGTTGGGGTCTTCCTTGCTGCTTGCCACTGTACATACAGGGCAGCTTACCTATGGGCACCCATGGAGTCTCCTGTTTCCAGCTCCCATCTTATTCTTGAAGTATGGGCATTACAAATGTGAACTGCTGCACAGGCTTTGTGTGGCTTCTGAGGACTTCATGTCTGGTCCCCACACTTGTACACAAGCACTTTACCCCTGGAGCCATTTCCCCAGCCAGGGGCTTGCTTTTGACGGCTCATTTTAATGGCAAAGAGTCTATGCTCCAGCACACAAACTCTACTTTAGAGACTTTCTCTGATTGAGACACCTATCACAGAGTCAGAAAAAGTGCATGATAAATTATTCTCGCTATAAAACTTTAAAACTTTCTCTATTTTTACACCCAGAACACAGACAAACTACTTGTACCTGACATTGAATCAGCTTTCTGTTGCTGTGCCAAAAACACTGAAATAAGTCAACTTGGAAGAGGAAAGATTACTTGGGGTCAGTATTTTTTTAGTACCTGGTCACTTAGTTCTGTTGCTTTGGACTTGTGGTGAGGCATGGCTTTTTGATAGGTAACACTTGGCAGAGAAAGCTACTCATGGTAGTCAAGGAGCAAAAAGAAAAAGAATAAAGCTCTGGGAACAATAGCTCAGCCAGGGGCACACCCCCAGTGACCTAACTTCCTCTAACTAGGCCTCACCCTCTTCCAAAGCCCAAGTCTTCAGCACAAGGCCTCTGGGAGCCATTTAATATTCAAACCATATCGGAGACCCAGTCCTTGCCTTTCAACTTTGATAGCTTCCTTAACTGCACACATCCTCTTAAACATCTGGATATATCCTAATCTTATTATTGGAAAATAAGGCATTTAAAAGAGCTTTCTAGCGTGAGGATGTAGTTCAATGTTTTCCATCACACAGAGGCTAACACAATTTGACTCATCAGACTGCTGTTGAAGTCAGACACGTGTCACCCCTGTTAGTGATAAGTAATGCCTCCTTGTCCAAGCCTTTCCCCATCCTTCTTAGGCTGATATATCAGTTCTAGAACATAATAATTAGAAAGTTATTTGCCGTTGAAAAGTCAAAACTGTACCTTAATATCTCAGGGTGATTTTTGTTTCCACGGTAATTTATCTAGATTGGCAATAGGCTTCTCAGGTCAGTTAACTTCAGTCCCAGTTGATGCGTTCCCATCTAGGGCTTGTCCACAGGGTATCACAGCAGAGCTGGCAAGGGCTGGCTAGTGTAGCAGCAGCTGGCAGGGAGGAGGGACCTGGGAGATGGGATTAGCACTATGATTATTAATTGAAAACACATACCCCTGACAGATGAGAACTCGGAATCCTCTGTTGAGCTGAGGACCAATGAAACAGCAATTTCTTTGTTCTGGTAATGAGTTGACACTATGTGACAGACTCGGGAGCCCTCCACAGCATAAGGAACATGAAGGCTCAGGGGATGTTTCCTTCACTGGGTGAGTAAACCAGGTTGTGATTACAGTGAAAGAGATGAAGGGACTCAGACAAATTGTCAACTTTATTCATTTAAGATACTTGCTTCGTGGAGGGCCATCCACCAGGATGCAGCGATCACAAAGAGCAGTGTGTATGTGTGTGTGTTCATCGCTGTGTAAGTGAGAATGCATGTGCATGTGTGTGTGTGTGTCTGCCACAGGTCAAGCTCACATGGTGTCATTCTTCATGATTCCAATCACTTTGGGTTTTGGAGACAAGGTCTCTCACTTTTACCTAGAACTCCTGATTCAGCGAGGATGGCAGGCAAGTGAGACGTAGGAACATACTGGTTTCCACATTCCCAGCACTGGGATTACAAGCATATACAGATTATGGGGACTGAAATGAGGTCTTCAGGCATGCAAATCAAGCTTTTTCTCAACTGATCTATCTGTCCAGCCCCAAACAATTTTGATAATGTTTTACTTCTCATGACAGGACCTTAATGGCAGCCCCAAATGAGGCAAATTTGTAAGGGATACATATAATTGTCCTTTGAATATTTCTTGGTTAAGAGAAAGATAAGAGAAATTATTCACAATATATTTTCATTTTATTTTCTCAGTTTGTTTCCTCTCATTACCCCATAGCCCCAAAATAAACTTTGGAATTTTTTTTAGCACAATAAACAAAGAAGCACTAACCCAGGCTAGAAGAAAAAATTATGTGGGATGTCCTTGTACATGTGTTGCTTTTATTGGTTGATGAATAAAGCTGTTTGGCCAATGGCTTAGTGGTGTAAACCTAGGTAGGAAATCTGAGTGGAGATATATATATAGAGAGAGTAGGTGAAGTCAAGGTGACACAAGCCAGTTGCCAAGGAAACAAGACATGTAAAAAATGAGGTAACATCACGGTCATGTGGCAATACATAGACTAAAAGAAATGGGTTAATTTAAGGTGTAAGAGCTAGCTAGAAATATGCATGAGTCATCAACCAAACAGTGTTTTATTTAGTATAGTTTCTGCATGATTATTTTGGTCTGGGCACCCAGGAAACGAAAGTGCAGTTTCAGTTTACAAATGGTGCCCAAACGTTTGACAAGAATTTCCATATAAAGCCTGAGAAAGTTTTGAAAAAAAGGATTCTAGACAGACAACAAAGGAGTCAAGTGCAGCTTCTTGGTAACCATCTTTACTTTAATAGATTCTGTTTGCTTCCTTTAGCAAAGACATGGCTCCATTAAGACAAGCTTCCTGACTAAGCAATAGTGGCAAAAACCTCACAGCTCTTTTAAGATGCTCTGCCACCAAACACTTTTTTTTAATTTTATTTTTTTTATTTTTTATTAATTAATTTATTTAATTATTAAAGATTTCTGCCTCTTCCCCGCCACCACCTCCCATTCCCTCCCCCTCCCCCAATCAAGTCTTCCTCCCTCCTCAGCCCAAAGAGCAAGCAGGTTTCTCTGCCCTGTGGGAGGTCCAAGGACCACCCACCTCCATCCAGGTCTATTAAGGTGAGCATCCAAACTACCTGGGCTCCCACAAAGCCATTACATGCAATAGGATCAAGAACCCATTGCCATTGTAAGAACAGCCAGCATCAGGCTTCTTGGTTGTGGCATGAACCTGGAAACTCCACACAGTTGTGGGAATAAATCTGGCTCCTTCTAGTACCTCCACCATAAAGCTAAACTCTCAAAAAGCTAAGGAATGGGATGGAATCAGAGGCAAAAGGCTCAACCTTAATCATAGCCATATTACTTATCAGATTAAAAACTCAGGTGCTCAGAAAAAGATAGAGATACATAGTAAAGAAAGATTCAGATAGAAATTTAAAACACACACACACAAAAAAACCCTCTAAATTATTTACAGTGTATTTAAAAATATATGTAGACTTGGGAGAGAAAAGAAAAAGGACAGAGAATGTTCCTAAAAGCAGAAATAAAGTAGCAGGGCATGGTGGTGCAAGCCTTTAATACTAGCACTTAAAAGGCAGAGGCAGTAGAATCTCTGTGAGTTCAAGGCCAGCCTGGTCTACAGATAGAGATCAAGGACAGCCACAAACACACAGAGAAACCCTGTCTCAAAAAAACCAAAAATTAAAAAATTAAAGTAAAAGAAATAGCAAAAAGGCATATAAAGATGGACTATACACAAAGAACATGGAATATATATATATATATATATATATATATATATATGTATACACTATATATATATTTGTATTTTCTTTGAATTTTTTGACTGTGAATTATCTAACTACAGAGAGAAATTTTATTGTATGGACTACCAAACTAAGCCAACATATTTATTTTAAAGGTATCTTGACTTTAAAATTTAAGTTTAAGTACATGTTACTTTAGAAAAGGGGTTCTGTTTTTGTTTCCATAGAGGATTCCTTACCAGTGGATTCCTTACCAGTTAATATAGTTTGATCAAACAAGACCACCTGAAGTAATGGCCCAGGTGGTCCAACATCCATGAAAGCTTCAAGACTGCTGGCTGAGATGGACCAACCACACAGGATACTCCATGAAAGGCCTGATTAACAGTGTCCCCAATCAGCTGGAAGTAGTCTTAAAAACTATTCCCTAATTCCCAAATACTGTTTATAAATGTTTGTTTTCACTTAAAGGGCTTTGATTATGTTAATGGTCAAGGTCAAGGTCTTTCTAAAGAAAAATAATGAAGATATGATATAGAAATGAATGCTTTATGTTTGGGTTTATTGATACAAATTTAAAATCAATTTTGATATATATATATTTCTACTCTTGTTTAAGGTATTATGTTTATACAGCTCATTAAAAATTTAATGTATAATTAAAAATTATGGATTAGTAGATAGTCATCTATATTAGTCAAACTGTAGTCATGTCAGTCAGGTTTTCTAAATGTATAGAGATATATTTCAGATGATAGGTATTCTTTAAACCTTTCAAAAACCTACAGAATATGCCATTTAAAATGTTTTAAGAACTTAGACTTCTCAACAATAAAACCTGTCTGTTTCTGGCAGCACCAATTACTTCAGAGATTGATGGGCATTGAAGGAACTCATTATAGAATTTGCCTTCAATGTAACAAGGAGAGCCATTTGGGAAAAAAAAAAACTGTTCCTACCTGAACTACTTGATGGTATGATGTATGAACTGGACGAGCAAGACCCATAGTAAAGTGACTGCTGAACTTTCCAAAGGATGGAATGTTCCTTCAGAGTTCCTGCTTCAAAGAAGAAACTGCCAGACATCCTACGGGACACAGAAGAAATTAACTGACAAACTTTGCCAGTACAAGGCAGAAGAGATCTTCAAATTTCCTGCTTAAGGGAAAATTGTCTGCCAGATAGTGTAGGCTGAATTTGGATGCCTCAACATTACGAAAGAACTCCAGGTATATCTCTGTCAATTCTAGAGTTTTGAAAGTTGCTTACAATGCACTTTCTGTTTACTTAAGTTATATCCTTTTGGGGTCTTTGATGGAGTTGAAGACAGACAGCTATAATTATAGATTTTCTTAGTTATAATAAAAGATAAATTAGATATAAAACTAGACTCACAAAGATAGGATAGATGATAGAGTGATAGAGTATTGTCCTTAATTTCCAAATGTAAATAAACTAAATATTGTAACTATAATTCTTGCTTGATAACTGCTTTGTATAAGTAATTTTACTATGTTAAAGTTGAAACTTTCTTTTTATTTAGACAGAAAGGGGGAGATAGTGTGGGCTGTCTTTCTGTATATGTCTTGCTTTTATTGGTTGGTGAATAAAGTTGTTTCAGCCAATGGCTTGGCAGAGTAGAGCCAAGTGGGAAATCTGAACAGAGATATAGAGAATTGGTGAAGTCAAGGAGATGCCAGCCAGCTGCGAAGGAAACAAGACATGTAGAAAATGAAATAATGTCATTGTCATATGGCAATACATAGACTAATAGAAATGGGTTATTTAAGATGTAAGAGTTAACTAGAAATACACCTGAGCCATTAACCAAACAGTGTTATAATTAATATAGTTTCTGTGTGATTATTTGGATCTGGGCAGTCAGGAAATGAAAGTGCAGTCTCTTTTTACAAATGGCACCTCCGTGTGCTTCTTTGGGACAGAATGTTTGTCAGACCAGACAGGACAGAAACTTCAGTTTACAGAAAATCCCTTTAGAACAAAATGTATCCATTATCCACAAACCTTGACCTGCCAGCATTTTGAAAAGGAAGAAATTTTATTTTGCAAAATTAGAAAATGGCCAACAGGATGATTGTATGTTGCATGGTCATGCTAGCACCATCATGGGTTTTCTTCCAGGTGACTAATGGAATTATTTAATCACAGAAGGAAGTTATGATCAGATATGCACCTTTCATAGGAATGCATTCTTTTTTCCTCCCACTGTTTTTTTTCATGTAAAGAATTTAAAAAAAAAACAGGACTTCAAAATATGAAATTTCTAAAGATAGGAGAATTTGGCTGTCAGTTTTATAATGATGATATTGACAATAGATAGAAAGAGCATGATGTATAACCTCAAACACTTTTTCAGGATTTCCCTCTGCTATTAATTCCTATCCAAAATGTCAGACTCAAAGTCTTAAGTTTCTGTTTGTTTTGTTTTTTGAAACCAGGGTTCACTGGGAAGCATTGGCTGGTCTGGAACTCTATATGTAGACTAGGCTGGTCTTGAATGTATAGACATTCATGTGCCTCTGCGTCCTGCATACTAGGTTTAAGGATGTGCACCATTGTCCTGGTAGTGTCCTCTCTTTTAAATAGGAGATTTCTGGGTTGGTGAGATAGCTTAGTAGAAGAAATGCCACCAACAAGCTTGACTAGACTGCCTGAGTATGATCTCTGGAACCTGAAAGTAGGAGAGATCCAATTTCTGCAAGATGTTCTCTAACTTCCACCATGTGCTGTGGTATACATGAATGTGCTAACACACCAAACAACAATAAGAGAATTCTTATTATTCTTGGTATTACTAAAGAATAATAACTAAAACAGATATAATTAGTTATTTCAAATGATTCCCTCCCTTTTTCTTTTTCTTTCTTCCTCCCTCCCTCCCTTCCTTTCTTCCCTCTTTCCTTGCCCTGCCCCTGCTATAGAGCCTAGTTTGTCCTCAAGACACCATTGCTCTCCCTTAGTGATCTTACAAACATACTTTGTTTTGGTTGCATTCACTAAGGGAGGTCAACGGTGTGTACCTGTGTGTGTGTACACATGTGTGTGTATGTGTGTGTGTGCACATAGGTCTGATGTGATGTTCTCCAGGAGCTGTCCATTTTATTGGGGGCATGGGATCTGCCCTGGGCCTGAGGATCACCATTTAGGCTACACTGGCTGGCCAGCAAGCCCCAGGGATCCTCTACCTCCAAGTCCTCAACACAGAGATTATCTACATGCGTTACCACACCTAAGTAAAAAGACAATCTGGAATAGATTCTGAGTATTTGAACTCAGTTCTTCATGCTCCCAAGGCAAGTACTTTGTTAGCTGAGCCATGTCCCTACTCCCCTTTCTGCAAGTAATTTGTGAGGTTGACTGGCCATGTATGAAGTCACCGTGAGGATGCGACAATTGAGAAAAAGTAAATTTCTCACAGGAACACAAATCAACAGACTAATTTTGGGTGGGGAATGATTCTCACCGCTTACATAATAGTCTATCTGTGGGAATAATCTTTAGGAATTCGGGTGTGATGGGACAAGAATGGATCATTTTAGAGAGGTGGGGCATTTGGCAAATACAGTTTGTAGAATCACACCCCTCCACCCCAACCCCACTCCCCCCAAGCTCCCAAGGACTATGTGATTTGAGACACAAATAGACGGCAAAGGTGCTGGACTTACTAAACAAAATGAAGCCAAAGGCTCATCTGTCTGGCGGGCCCTGCATGGTCACGTGATGCTGACCTCTCAGTGTTTGTTTCTCCCTTGCTTCGTGCTAGTAGCATTCCAGCATCATGAACTTAATTCTTTAAATGTCAACAACTTAAACACACCACTCGGCTGTGCCACAAATGACCCCAGCTCCGGGGAGGGTGGTACTTTACCCAAAATGTGAAAATGGGCTTGCTTGTTTTGATAGCGTAAAATATTTTCGTTTCTTCATTTCTGCTTTAAGTCTGAGCTCTCTTGGCATCTCCCTAATTTGCCATGTGTTTGAGGCTGGTAGCAATATTGGGAAAGAAATATGATAATGACTGCTGCCACTGAGCATTCTCTACCCCATTCTCTTTCTCAGCTCCAGTTTCACATGTGTTGGTTCAATGGAATATTCAATAGACATTTATAGGAAATAAATTGAGAGATGAATGCAAACCAGATGGCATCTGGAGGTTTATTTGCGAAGTCCCTGCATCAAAGCCTTCTCCAGATCTCACCATATTAGCTGTGTTTTTCCAGTCCAGCAGAATCAGGAAGGTAACCACAGACTTCCTTGATGGAAAACATGTGAAAAACAGACCAAGTCCTAATGTGTGCTTGAGCCCGTGGTCAGAGAGCATCTCTGAAAATAATTTTATTACCCGCTTATACACTGTGTTGTTGCTCAGAACTGCCTTGAAAACACAAAATCCGTTGTTTTACTTAGGCATATTTTTTTTGCAAGATTAGAGGACATGGCTTTTATTTATTTATATTAATAACCATAGTAACAGTATAGTTGCATTTTATTAAAATCTTGGGACTGTTTTTTCAGCTTGAACATATAAAAATCAGCTCTAACCAAAGAGAAAGGTAACATTTAAATATAGCATACATACAAGTACACATTAGATTTTTTTTTCTAATAGCATGGAATGGAATCTAAACCTATCCGAACATTCTTGCATCTGTGAGAACCACCTGATTAAGCTTCAGAGAGTCACATTATTGTAAGTAATATTTAAAAAACATTGATTGGACAGAATGAGAAATGGTTCCAAGCCTAATTTATATACATATATAAAAATCTCCTCAACCTTGAATGCACTCTGCTTTGTACAGTTGGTTATAGCTGGCTTTACATCTGATATGAAATTAATTCTTATCTGGCCTGTTATATAAATCATTATGAAATGTCAAAAGCGTGTACATATATTTTTCTAAGTTTTCACTTACTTTCCAAATAGTTTCCATTTTTCAGTGTCAAAGACTTCTCAGGCACACAGTCAATTTTAATGATTTTTTTATCACTCTAGATTTCCCTTCTCACTTATAGTACGTTGTGTGTGTGTGTGTGTGTGTGTGTGCAGGCACACATCATACTATACCCACAAAGGTGATACAGACAACATAAATATGGGAAATTCCTTTTTGTCTTCCACTAAAGTTGAGTGGTCAAATGGTGGTAACATAGGAAGAATAAAATAGTCTTGCTACTTAAACATGCAACTTCTAAAGATTGTCTTTTATAAATAAACATTATAGATTAAACCTATGGCCAGTTGACTTCCCAACTGCTGACTCTTAAGATTTCTATTTCAGGACAGTCATTGAGGACTGTGGTGTTTTACGATTTTTTTTTTTTTTTATCTTGGCAATTCCTAAATTACCCATCTCGACAATGGTCTCCTTTTATAGGTTAAACTTCTAAATCTATGGCAGTAGGTTAATGCCATTCGTGATAAAAAAAAATGTATGTGAGCAACATCACTTTAAAAATATGTGGCTAACTGCTGGAAGCTATTAAAAACCAAATAAACAAAAGAGATTACACTTCAAAGAAATGTCAACAGTTTTTCCTGTCTCAGAACAGACGAATTTTCTTTACTTATGCCCACATCTGGAAAATGCTTATGGCTTTATACATCTTTTATGGTAAAATGAATTTATTGAGTTTTAAAATTTTCATGATGGATTAATGCAATCTTCATAAAAGGTAAGCCCACACCCTAGTAAAAAATCTGCCTTCACACTGAAAAATGATTTCAATAATAAAGAGAAATCCAATGTTAATTTTGAGGAATAAAATAATTTTGTGGAAGCATTTGGTGAACTGATTTAAAAAATAATATTACCACAGAGAAAAGAAAATGCAGTATCTTGTTTCCTATGACCTATCTTTAAATTGGCACCATCATTTTGAAGTTGAGTTGGAAATAAAACAAACAACTTACAAAGCAAACTAAACATTAAAATGACTATAGCCACTCTAATTAACTAACAATAGACATAAAGAGTGCAGTATAATCTCCTGATAGCCAGCTCTCTTAGGGAAAATTTCAAAACATTTAATGCATTTCTATAATTCGTGAAGAAATTATGCAGCATACTTTTGTATGCTCAAAAGATGAGATTCAATTTCTCCTACGAAAATGTGTACCTGTTCAGAGAGTCTAAACAACAGACTATACACGGTTTTTAGTATCCTCCTGTGGCCCCAAAACTGATAATGTTCATTTGATGTTATTTTATAATTAACTGGGTAGTAGCAACTCGCTCTCTATAGACGTCTGCCAAGAAAAATAGCCCCTCTGATATCCAACCAGACATACGAATCAGAACGAGTGACTCACATTTAGCATTTGCAGTTTTGATGGAATCTGGGGGAGGAAGGTTTGAAACAAGGAAGGGGTTGCCATCTGTATAGGTCAGGCCAAGAATTAAGGAGAGGAGGAGAGCTATGACCACAATAATGTTTAAAATGAAATAATATCATTTGGACCTAAAGTAAGTGGTCTGTGGTCAATAAAAAAAGAAGAGAAAGAAGAAGAAAAATAAGCTGTAGTAGGTCATCTACAAACCGGGGCAAGGAGATCTAGTTTGTTTATTTATAACGAGCATCAAGTAGATTCTTTCACACTAACTGAAGCGGACAGTAATTATAAACACAGGTTGCTTAAATTCCCTGTACCCCGTGGAAGGAAACAAGCTTCTTTCTTTTCCAAACATTGTCATTTGTTTATTGAGCTTCTTGGGTCTTGGTTTCATTTAAAGCGATGTAAGCACACATCTGCTACCCCTGAAGACAATGTCAACCTTGTTAAGCTGAACCCGAACTCTCATTATACAAAACAGTGTGAGTATCCTAGCCATAATCTTTAGAGTAGCCAGTTAGCATACTGAGTAAAGCATTTGGATTATTTTTGTTCCATTACAGAAAAACCTCACATTATAATATAATCATACAGGAAGCAAACACTCACCGCCTCAGTAGTTTAGGATAATTAGTTACCTAAATTTTCTGAGGTGAATTCAATGTACTTAGGCTGAGGAACATTACTGCTTATATTAAAAAAAACACACACAATACAATCTTGGCTAACAATGAAATTATAAATATCGGAGTGAAACGTCATTTTAGAAAGCATTAGGTTTTTATCAGTACAGTACAACTGAGGGAACATTTAAGGAATCATTTTATTAAAAAATGGGGGGGCTGTGATGTTGCTTACGTTAGCTCATGTCAGATATCAGATTTCACAAAACCTTTAACACAATAGACACTATTACAACATCATTATTAGAGTTGTCACGCTTCGGTGGTTTGGGCTAGAGTGAGATTCGCGTATTTGCTGGGAAACAGCAATAAGAAATCCTGGTGTCTGCATTTCGAAAAAGTGACCTCAAGTCGTGCTGAATTGACCTAATGAACCCTCAGGACAATTAGATACATGCATTGGGTGGGAAGAGACTAGCTCTGACGAAAGTGTACAAGGATGGGCTGGGAAGATGGCTCAGTGGTTAACGTGCTGGCTATGCAAACAGGAGGTCCCAAGTTCGGAGGTCCCAAAGCTGGGCATGGCAGCCTGTGTCTATAATCTCAGCCCAGTGCGGGAGAGAGAGGAGGTTTCTAGGAGCTGCTTGGCCATCCAGGCTAGTCAATTAGTGAGCTCCAGATTAATAAGTGATCATGTCTCAAAATAGGAAGTGGGCAGTGATTAGGGAAGACATGTGATGCTGATTTCTAGTTTCCTGGTGTGCACACATGCACACACATGCATCCTTATCCCCACCACCACCACACACACAAGTTCACATGAAAATAAAGGCATGCCACCCAAATTGCTTAGGCAACTGTTCTAAGCTACACAATCTGTACCCATTCTGACTTCTGTCTCTCTTGAAATCCACCTAAATCGTCCCCCCAATTTTGCACTAGGTCCATCTCTTTGTCAGCCATGGAGGACACACTTCATCAATAACAAAACTCTCCCTCTGGAGTCTCTGGGTGGAGTGTCAGAATCTTTCTCAATGCAACACACCAGTTAGGGACTTCCAATCTCCCCATCTGCTAACCCCCCATTAGACTCTTAGAAAGCCTGTATCCCTAATATTTGGCATAGTTCCTGTCACATGGTGGTGGTTTAATTGGCAGATTAATAAATGTTTCTTCAGGGGATGATGATTACTTAACTCGCCTGGGATGGAAAAATATAATGGCTGGGAGCACAGATTGGTGCCAAACTGTTTAGACGAAAGTCCCACTTCTGTCACTTATCAACTCCATGGTTTTGGATAAGTTACTCAATGTCTCTGTTTAAGTTTTCTGATCTATAAAACGTGACAATGAAACCAGTGTCTGGAATTAAGGATTTACCGCACAGAGTGTGTACAAGACCTTCTCATGTAGAGTGTCTATCAGTGGTGGCTGCTTTTATTTCCCTCGTTATTGTTTATTGAAATCCATTGTCTGTGGGAGAACACCAACCACAGCTTGCTTTGTTAGACTGTCTATCTAGCGCCCCTATAAATCTCCATATGGATACAGAAATACAGATTCCAGGGTACGCAGTTCTTTAAAATTCTGAGCTGACCCTTCCAAAGCTGATTTAACAAAATCCAAGGAAATGTATACCGCTTTCCAATATGTAAGGCCAGCCTTTAAGTTCAAACTCATTCTGACTCCTGAATTCCCTCCTACCACATCCCCCTACACCCTGTGACCTGTATGGCTTTACTTGCCTTGTTTTCTTCCAGGACTGGTGATATTAAGCAAGTGTGCCACCACTGAGTTATATTCTTACCCCTGGTCCCTTAACATTGTGTCTCAGCTCGCCTTGTTTGGAGGATGATCTCTCTCATTGGCACTTTCAGCCAAGCCATCAAACTTTCTGTTCAGCTCTGTGAGTGTCCCATAGACACTGCCTTGTCTTTTGAGGCTCAACAGAAAGGTTACCTACCTCCTGTGTGAATCATTCTGCAAGTACCCCAATAAACTAGTTTGCTTTTTGGTGCATTCTACAGTCTTCGCCTCTGCCTTTGACATGGTTTCACCATTGGGTGTTTGCACTGTCCTAGGGATTCCTGCTGGCTGATGTGTGTCTTTGGGACAAAATACATTGGCCTCACTCAAGATACTGATGGATGAATATGTCCAGCATCCATATTTGAAATAATACATTTTCCAGGGCTATTGTTTATTTTTTATTAAATCACTACATGTTGAATATTCATAAATATTTTCAAATTATGAAATCACATGTATTTAATGATACATATAATGAAAGCTAAGCATTACTCCCACATAGCCTACCCAGTTTGTTCCCAGATGTAATCTGCTATGTTACATGTGGGAATAAACATGATCACAGATACAAGGCCTCAACAAACTTTTTTTCTATAAAGGGCTAGAAGGTAACAATTTTAATCTTTATTGCATATCTAGAATCTGTTGTTAACTGTAAGCCTCTGCACTCAAAGCAAGAAGTAACTGCGAGTGACATTATAGCAATAGGTATGCTATGTTCCCATAGATCTTTGTTTATAAAAATAAACAAGCAGGTAGAGACTGTCTACAAGCCATAGCTTGCTACCTTATAACACACATGCAGGTTTTATATCATCATGTGTTTATAAAGAACCGAGTGCTATACCACACAGATCATCGTGTGTAACATGAGGGCCGGCTTGTTGGGGTTTATGTCCTGCCCAGTACCACACAGCCGGCAAGCCCCAAAGAAAATCACAATGGAGATCTCCATAAGTTATAAAACTGATTGGCCCATTAGCTCAGTCTTCTTATTAGTTCTTGTAGCTTATTTTAACCCATTATTCTGATCTATGTTAGCCATGTGGTTCAGTACCTTTCACAGTGGGGCAGATCACATGTTGCTTCTTCGGAGTCTGGACAGGAGTGGGGGGAATGGACTTCCTTCTTCCGAGAATACTCCTGCTCCCCTTGCTCCACCTCTACTTCCTGTCTGGTTGATCCACCTACACTTCCTGCCTGGCCAATCAGTGTTTATTTAAAACATGATTGACAGAATACAGACAATTCTCCCACACCAATCATGCAGTTTGCTTTATGGTATATTGTACTCCCCTTAATAAATTAATTTTATTCTAATTCATCTACCTACCTACCTATCTATTTAATATACACCACAGTTTAAGTAGCTAGAATATGTCATACATATTGGGTACTTCCATTTTTTGGTCTACTTTTCAAAAATTTCCAAAAAATGTCATGTCTTAACACTTATGCTCTTTAAAAAACTTCTTTCAATGCTTATGTTATATACATGCACACATGTAAACATTTATACAAACACATACCTGTATGTTGCTTGTTTTATTAAAATGTCACCAGTTGGTACATTTTCTTTAAATCCTACTCCCTTTTCTTAGTAACATGCTTCCCATGTCCAGTGGCAGAGTAGGAACTTGCTTTTGTCAATGGGCACATTACATGACATAGATGAACCATTAATACATATTGCTAGTTGTTCGCGGCTTCTGGCTTTTTTATTCCTATCAACACCACTGCCAATTTCATCCACATGGAAAGTATCAGACATTTCTTTTTTTGTGGACCTCTAAGGTAGTTGGCATTATCACTTTAAATAATATTCCCCCCTTTTCCTTATCATCCCAATGACTGGGGTCCTGGCACATACACATGTGTACATCACAAGAACTGAGGAACACCAATCTTAATTAGTTTTCACGTGGTTTAAATTCTCTGCGGTATTTTCCTTTTTACCTAACAGTTTTCAGCGTTCATAGTCATTTCACGTGTTAAAGGTATATTGCTGAAGCTCAGTTAGTAGACCCAGGAGGTTAGTGTCAGAAGTCACTGTAGTAGTTAGTCAGGTTATTGAGCTTCCAGTGTGGCAGGAACTTCTTTGAACACTGTCTTATCCAATATTCACAGTCTCAGTTTGAAGAGATGTTTCTATTACCAGCATTTTATTCCAGAGGTGGGAAACTGAGACTGCAAAAGACAGCTCCTCATCCTGCCACCATGCTCACCATCACGGCTTACCCCATCCGTCACCTTTCCATTGTGTTCTCCCTCTAAATGCTTCAAGTTCAAGGGAGAAAAGATGAACAGTTTGAATTTAGGTGGGCTAATGGGGCCATTCTAATTTACCTGGGGTCATTTCTCTGATTAGTTCAGACATCTTAGAGGTGACATTTTGTCCATCTACTCAAAAGCTCACCCACAGTTATTATATCAAGACCCAAGACCCACTTATACAGGACTCAATCAAAAAAGAAAGAAAGGAAGGAAGGAAGGAAGGAAGGAAGGAAGGAAGGAAGGAAGAAAGAAAGAAAGAAAGAAAGAAAGAAAGGAAGGAAGGAAGAAAGAAAGAAAGAAGAAACTAAAGAATTGGAATTGGAATTAGACCACTCGGATTATATTCCTTATGAAGTCATCTATCAGCTACGCATTCTGAATATTAAACAGTTCACTTCCTGCTGAAGTTAGGGGACCCTCTTTTGGTGCAGGACTGTCTCTGGGTTACCAAGGACTCACAAGGTGAACTATGAGGAAACGCCTTTGCCGTTGTTTTTATTGGGTGATAAAACTCATTTATACTTTGTTAAACTTGAGTTGTTGGTTTTTTTCTCTCAATGAATTGTTTTGTATAATACGACATGGGGATTTGCATCTGGAGGGCTTCAGAATGCAGCTTTCCAACAAATGAAGAAGGACGTGCCTGTGAAAAGCCCAAAGCAGGACCTTAAAAGTGTAATTATGTTTACAACCCATTGTGAGGACTCCAGTTAATTTTCCCACTCCCCTGTATTCTACCTACATGGCAGTGGTGATGGGAAGAGGCACACCATGCTCTGAAGCTGCCAAGGAATGAGGGAAAATGCAAAGAGTCAATGTTCTTATCACACAGTCATTGTCTATTCTTTCTATGCAATGGCTCTGAACATGAGAAGCCCTCCCAGTTATGCCTCGGAAGCAAAACATCCTATTCAATAACATGCCACTATTCGGTAATTCAACCTACAAACATAGTTGAGGAAATTTTGGTAATGCAAAACTAAAGATTTTGCCACTGGAGTCACCTGAATAAATGAAATAAAACCCTATGGTGCTCCATCCTTAGAGAAACTATAAGATTTCTTCATCTTTGCATCTGCCCTGTGAAAGTGTGAGGCTCCCTGGTTCACCCCATGCTCCCTGCTGATGAAGATAAACACCTGTTATATTTAAGTATAGATGAAGTCAGAGTGTAAATGAATCTAAGAATAAACTGGGTATGTGTGCGCACACAGCTATTTAGCAATACGGGAAATTACATTCCTGCTATTAATATGATTATCAGTCTAATGACAAAGGGCCACACACTGAGAGGGGGAAATAATGAAGAAGAAAACGACTAAATCATCTCAGGAGGAGCATGAGTTTAAAACACACAAGATGCTCATATCCCAAGAGTCCTGAGATAAAGCAAAGGGACTCAATTTTTATAATAGTGATGATGGCACGGGTGGAAACAGCAGTGTATGCCGGGAGATCACAGGAGGAAAGCGCTTGAAACCATAAAATGAGAACATGTACCCTCTCTTATAGCAGTGTTCATTTCTTCTTCCTTCCCTACACTGTCGTTCCAAATTAACTCCATAGAGCAAATGCCTAAATAGTCTATTTTCTTTGAGGTAAATATACATCTTTGTGTGTGTGTGTGTGTTTATGCACATGCACACATATAAACACACATATATGTATATATATTAATATGAGTATACATATACTCATATGTATCTCAGTGCTGTAATAACAGGAAACAGGGTCATCGTCTTATTACGTATTTATTGGAGAATCACAGGTTTGGCATTGGCAGGTAAGGAAGACTGGCTCAGTGGGAAAGTGTCCACTGTGCAAAAGTGAGGACTGGAGTTCAGATGCCCAAATACAGGTCTAGGCAGGTGGGTTTGTGGTTAAGGAATCTCTGGAACAATCTGGCTCTCCAGAGCAGCCGAGAGGATAAGCTCAAGCTGCATTCAGAGACTCCATCTCAAAATATAAGTTGAAAAGTGTTTGAGGAAGGTACCTGCCATCAGCTTTGGGCTTCCATATACATGCACACAGGTAGTGCACACTCTGCCACAAACATGTATATACCACACATGTGCATATGCGTAAGCACGTGCGTGCATGTTCACACACACACACACACGGAGAAAAAGAAAGAAAAAAATGTAAGAAACCAGTTTGGATCTTTGTTAACAAAGGACATGAGGAATAGTATGTTTTTAAAGTATCCTGGTGTCTTTAGAATAGACTTGCTGGGTGGTGGTAACAAAATCTTTAATCCCAGCATTTGGAAGGCAGAGGCAGGTGGATCTCTGTGACCAGCCTGCTCTACAGAGCTAGTTCTAGAGAAGCCAAGTGTACATAAAGGAAGCCTTGCCTCAAAAAACAAAACAAAAATAAAAAAGAATTAGATGGATGTTATTTACTTCAAAGCTCACTATGGCCTAGAGTTGGAATTAATGAAATCATTTACTCATGCTACGTACCCCTAGGTTCAAAAATGATCTGTCTGCCCAGCAGTACACTTCAAGGGAATGCAAAGACTCTGGGAATTGTTACCTGGTGGTTGCTGGATGCAGGCAGTTTACCTTAAGCTCTGAAATAGTACTTGAAGTAAAAACAAAATTCTGCCTGCTTCCTTGAACTGAAGAAACTCCCAGGGTCCACGAGGGTGACATTTCTAAAAGCATCTCTGGTCAGGGTCTCCCAGGAGCCAACAGACAACTTCTCCGGAGCTGTTATGTGCATGATGCATCAAGACAAAGGGCCAGTTTGGCACAAAGAACTTAGTAGAGTCCGACACTCTGGGTATAGGAAAAAGACAGGGGTATTGGGAAATCTCCAGCCGCTCAGTTTTAAATGCCCAAATGTTTAGCAGCTGACCTTCGCCTTTACTGCGGGTCTGGGAAGCAAGGTGCATACAATAAAGCACAGGCCAATCAACTGCCTTCAGCTGTTCTTGCACAATGAATTTTTAAACATTTGGTCATTAAGCCCAATATATATTCAGGTCAGTTTCTGAACAGGATGGGAACAGTTTGGGAGCAGATGCCCCGGCCCTGCCTTGTGGACTGGGGGATAGTAAAGAAACTCAGAGGATATTTATAGGGCCCCACCCATCAAGTTCATTTCCACCCCATTCTTTTCCCTCCCAGTCACGTCTATAGATTGCTTTAGTGATGAGGAATAGTTATTAACTTCTGTTGTTCCTTCTTTTCATTAGTAACCTGGCGGCCTGAAGACCGTAAAGGAAAGACTGGATGAGTTTTCTTTTTGACTGGACACTCTCTGGATACTCCGGAAGGTGGTGTAGCTGGAAATGGGCCTGTGTGTTTCAGTGGTGAAGGGCAGATTGATTTGTTAGCTTCTGAGCAGTCAATGTAAGATTCAACTTATTTTTGAACATCAATGAGCTAAAAGCTCTCGATGGTAAAGAATTTAAATCACACAATCATTTCCCTTTACCACATTCTGGTGGCCATATGTATTTGGAGTAGTTTTATCACACAGGCCAGACACAAGGTTGCATCGAAAATGGGAAAACACAGCATCCACCCAGCCCATTTCAAAGGTTATCTTTGTGCGCTTAGACCAGCACCTAGTTCAAAATGGTCACATTCCTCCCAAGAAACATCTACCAGGAACATTCAGCCGCTTTTATTATATACACTGCCCCTTCATGGCCCTAAAATGAGACAAGAAGGGGAGCCGCTGGAATCCATGTTTTAGATTACAACACATGTAAAACCTCATCGAAAAGTTACAAGAAATAAAAGTCCAATGTGGCCAGGTATGTTTGGACGGTGGAAAAACAACCAACCACAGCTTGCTGATAAAATAAAGCCGTGGCCGGTAAAGGCAACAGTTAGCTTTATAAGACACAGCTGGCCACGTAGAAGGCCTTTTGTCTGACTCCAACAGCTGGCAGTTTCATTTAAACAATATTCGAATAGCTAGTAATCGCAACACTATCCCTGCTGCAACAAGGCAGTAAACCAGAGTGTTAAACATTATTACAAGGTTTTTGTTGTTGTAAGGTTGCAGCGTTCTGTATTCACAAATCATCAACAAATGGGGAAAACTATTCAGATGTAAATGTTTACTCAACAAAAATACCATGTCTGGTATTTGGTCTATCTTACAGGTATTTGACCCTGAACGTTTTCATCATGGAAAGTGAAGGAATTTGATGAGAGGAAAATCATTCTTGTTCGTTCGCTTCATGGCATTTTGGTGGGAAGGGCAGCTTTGGGGAGCTAGTGGTCTGGATTTTAACTGAAAGAGCTCCTACAAACGGCTGTTAGCATGGATGGGTGTCTGTATACCTTCCCACGTTAAAACTTCCCTCCAAATTCAAGATGAACTGGTCAGCCAGCAACACCAGGGAACATCCACTGTGAATACAAGATGATTGATTTTGAGATCTGAGCATGAGAAGCCATATAATGTGAAAAGCAGGGGGGGTGGTGGCGCACAGAGGAGTGGACAGTTCTCGTATGTATGTACAACTTTGTGAGTGTGTTGTGTGCGGGGGGGGGGTTGGTGACTATTTTTGCTGATGAAGGAAAAGAACAGAAGTGTTTCTTTGATGAAGAAAGAAATTTCATGTTCAAGATCTAAGTCTGTAATGCGTGAAGCTACATAGTTGCTTCTCTCCTGCCCTCGATGTGTTGAGGTCATTGCCAACAGAGAGGAGGGACTGGCCGGGAGAAAATGGCGGAATGAGCAAGGAACACCATAATACCCCTTGCTCGAATGTCATAAACACAAGAAGAGATATTTAGAAAATGTATCAGACCAGATCACTTTTGGCCATAATTCCTTAATTAAAAAAAAAAAAACACTCCCTAAGCCAGAATTTTAAATAAGAAATGACTCTCTGTTTAAATAAATAGAACTTCTTTTAGTAGTTATTACCTGATAAATATTTTTTACCATCGAGATATACAAACATAATTTATTTTTTAAATCTTTAGGTAGGCTAGTAGCAAAGTTTATTTTTAATAACTGTTTTTTAAATATGTTACAAAAAACATTTTGTGCTCTCTCTACTGGCTTTTTAGCAGCAGCTAATTCATAAATTCTGCTCCTGGAGGTCCCCTTGCCATAGACAGTTGCTCTGCAAGCTGAAGGTAGAATGGGAGTGGGGATAGGGGCTGGGAGGCTGGGGTGGGAGGTGGGAGGAGGGGCTGGGAGGCTGGGGTGGGAGTGAGATGGGAGGAGGGGTTGGGAAGCTGGGATGGGAGTGAGGTGGGAGGAGGGGTTGGGAGGCTGGGGTGGGAGTGAGGTGGGAGGAGGGGCTGGGAGGCTGGGGTGGGAGTGAGGTGGGAGGAGGGGCTGGGAGGCTGGGGTGGGAGTGAGATGGGAGGAGGGGGTGGGAAGCTGGGGTGGGAGTGAGGTGGGAGGAGGGGCTGGGAGGCTGGGGTGGGAGGAGGGGCTGGGAGGCTGGGGTGGAGTTTGGGAAAATGGGGTGTGAGTAGGAGTGGGGGTTGTTAGGGTGACAATGGCAGGTGTCATTAATTGAACTTCATATTCCCATTGAACTTGAAACCACATCTCTTGAAATTGATGCAGAGAGCAAAAGATAGTTGGTAACAGAGCAGAGATGACCCTAAGATTTTTGCTCAGAATTTATACTGTACAAAAAAAAAAAAAAAAAAAAACCCGAAAAACAAAGAAAAGCTAATGATGTTATTGAGGTAGGTCACTAAATGTGTTGATCCAATAATTAATTTTCTCTTTTTTCTTTAATTGTGTTTATCCCTCTTGGAGTCCCAAGCTTAGCATAAATGGAGAGAATATACTTCACTAGGGAGAACTCATTTCCACACCTTTGCAGGGGGCTTGGACCTGAAAGCTTTTCAAATTCGTTAATTTTTTTCCTTTAAAATAAAATTTGAGGTTAAAATTACTCTGTGCTTTTGATTACTTTCCCCATTCGCAGACTCCAAGGCCTCCTGTGACTCCCAAATCATTGTTAAAAACTGCTTTATGGCCGGGCGGTGGTGGCGCACGCCTTTAATCCCAGCACTTGGGAGGCAGAGGCAGGCGGATCTCTGTGAGTTCGAGACCAGCCTGGTCTACAAGCGCTAGTTCCAGGACAGGCTCCAAAACCACAGAGAAACCCTGTCTCGAAAAACCAAAAAAAAAAAAAAAAAAAAAACCAAAAAAAAAAAAACTGGTTTATGATATGCGGGTTATCCACCTTCTGTACCGATTGTCTGACGATTATGGTCGACTTAAAGTTACAGAGTGCTTATTCTGAGGACTTCTTTCTCAAACACCAGTGCTGAGGCTTCTGAATGACAATTTATACTTTTTATTTATTTAATTTTTTAGTTTTTCAAGACAGCGTTTCTCTGTAGTTTTAGAGCCCTGTCCTGTAGCTAGGTCTTGTAGACCAGGGTGGTCTCGAACTCACAGAGATCCTTCTGCCTCTGCCTCCCAAATTAAAGGGCTGGGATTAAAGGCATGTCCCACCCCCATCCAGCTACAATATGTTTTTATAACATGAAAATTTTGTTTTTATTTAAAGATAGATTTCTTGTTGATGTTAGGAAAGTGGGATTTTCTAATTTCCTTTTCTTTTTCTTTTGTGTTCATTACTTTTTTTTTTTTCTGGCAGGGTCTCGTAGCCTAGGATAGCCACAAACTCATGGTTATCCTCCTGTCTCAGCCTCAGTCTCCTAAGTGCTAGAATTACAGGCATGACTCCATGACCAGATTAGATGTATTTAAAAAGGATCAGAAAGTATGCAAGGCCACTTCAAATTAGGTCTGTGCTGGGAGCCAGGCATCATGGGAGACACCAGGAATACTTTATCTCATTTCACCTGTAGGGCGTGCCTTTGAAGATTATCAGAAGCAGTTGTCATTATGCTAATTTTATAGGAAGGGAAACTGAGGGAGAGGGAGAAGACAGAGAGAGAGACAGAGACAGAGAGATATAGAGAGAAACAGAGAGAGAGACAGACAGACAGAGAGAGACACAGACAGACAGACAGAGAGAGACACACAGAGAGAGACAGACAGACAGAGAGAGAGAGACAGAGAGAAAGAGAGAGAGACAGAGACAGAAAGAGAGACAGAGAGAGACAGAGAGATACAGAGAGACAGAGAGAGACAGACAGAGAGAGAGACAGAGAGACAGAGAGAAAGAGAGAGAGACGGAGAGAGAGACAGAGACAGAAAGAGAGACAGACAGAAAGAGAGACAGACAGAGAGAAAGAGACAGAGAGAGACACAGAGAGACACAGAGAGAGACAGATAGAGAGAAAGAGATAGAGAGACAGAGAGATCAAATAATTTGATTGGGGTTACAGCCTTCTGAGAAGTAGCC
This sequence comes from Chionomys nivalis, assembly GCF_950005125.1. NCBI lineage: Eukaryota > Metazoa > Chordata > Mammalia > Rodentia > Cricetidae > Chionomys > Chionomys nivalis. Next base: position 52,186,063 of record NC_080086.1, read on the forward strand.
CTGAGCATCACAACTAGAAAATGAAATGACAGGCCCATTCCCAGAACAGTGGTTCAGGAATTTGCCTTGATCAAAGTGATCAACTAGGGATATTTTCTTCCATAGGTCTAAGGTGGGACCTGAGGGATGGATTTCTAGTGAGTTCATCCTAGGTCTGCTAGCACTCTGATTGACGGAGGCCAATGGCTTTCAAGTGCAGTACCCTCAGAATCATCCAGAGGGCTTGGGAGAGCAGAGCTGCTCAGCCCCACATTCTGATAGTCTGCCTTAATAAATCTGGGGCACAATTATCCCCATTTCTCACAGTTGCTGAGTGCTGCTGCTGCTGGCCCAGGTCTGACCCCTTACAGAAGCCCTGCAGAAGAGGAGCCCTCCCCATGAGTTCCCAGTTCTGTAGGTGTTGAGAGGAGTCCCAAGGAAAGGTTGTACAACACCCCCATTTAGTATAATCAGGCAAATTTGAAAGGCATGGTTCTCCTGTAGGATAGCCACATAGCCTGCTACTTTAGTGTGATGTGTAGTAAGGCTAGTCAAGAATGCAATGTACTTCTTTACTCCCATGCATTTATACTTTGCTAATCAAAGGATGTGCTTAAGTACTTTGGAGAAAACCCTACTTTCTCTTCTCATTTATTTTGAGACAGGGTCTCATTGTGTAGCTCTGGCTGACCTAGAACTCACTATGTAGACCAGGCTGGCATCATATTCAGGGGTTCATAGTTCTTCAGTCGATGTTTCCTCTAAATCGGCTTTTAGTTAGCATGCCTTGGAAACTGTAACCCTATCTAAGGAGAGTGCCCAGGGCAGCAGAATGACAATAGGTGGTGTTTGGTGTTGAGAGTGAGTGTATTTCTCAAAGTTCCCGGTCACCAGCCATGCTCATTCAGCTTTGTTTTTCCATGGGTTTCACTCAGGTGGCTGAGATATTAGTGACATTGAAGGAGTGAAGAGGCAATTGTGTTTGTCACTCTGCCAAAGCTAGAATATATATTATATAATATGAATATATATATGTATGTATATATATGCATGTGTATGTATTATAGGCTAGGGATATAGAATATATAGTTATTAGGTGCACTCTACTGTAAGCGGAATAGCATCTGCACAAATGTACTATACACAAGTAGTACTGATACTTAAGCAATAAACAGTATTGTTTTAGAAGCTTTAGAGTTTTGCTTGAGACATCCCAGATTATATATTCTTGTACCATGTTTCTTATACTTTGACAATTTCAAATACGGACATAATACATTTTAGACATCTTCAACCCATCTCATTCCCCTCTCTCACCCCCCTCTCCCACTGAAAGGCATCTTTATCCCAGCAAGCGCCCCCATGCTTCTGTTCGTGTGTGGTGCCAGTGGATTTTACCATACATTATACTGTTATTTCAAGGGTTAATGCTCTGTCGTCAACTCAGGATGTGAACACACCACAGCTCTTAAACCCATTTTCCTATTGATGGGCATTTTCAGTTTGCTTTAAAAACAATGATCGTCTCGAAAAACCAAAAATAAATAAATAAATAATGATAACGAAGTTACAATGAATATTCTTCGAACACCTGACATAAATCTGCAGTGCTTTCCTTGGGCACAGCATCAATGTTAGCAGATATTGACAAGGTCATTGCTGTACGTACGGTAGCATCTTTAACACATGGGTTGCCAAGCCTTTGAAATGCAACTGGTCCAAACTGAGATGTGACAGAAATAAAAATCACCTGGGATTTCAAAGACAGCAGGAAATAAAGTGGGCCCAATATTTGTAAAACATTTAGATTAATTATATGTTGAAGTAACTTTTTAAAATACTGAGTCAAGTCAAATATATTACAAAAAGTGTTTTTTTTTTCTGATTCCTTTTTGCTTCTGGAAGTGTGTTTACCAGAAAGTAGAGCCAACATACCTTTAACACTAGGGAGGTGGAGACAGGAGCGACATGTCTGGGCAGAGAGAAGATAAAGGGGAAGAGACAGGAACTCAGTGGAGTGTGGAATCTGAGGATTCGTGGAGACGGGATCTCGGCCTTTAGATCTGAAAGGTCTCTCCAGTGGTTGGGTGCTTTGCTTTTCTGATCTTCAGGTTGAACCCCAGTATTTGTCTCTGGGTTTTGATTATTTGTGCTACAATTCATTTCTTCTGCTTTTTTTCCCCAGGTGCTGGTTCTTCAGACAGGAACTTCCATGTCTGGGTTTTGTGTGATACTGAGGCTGGAACCCAGGACTTCACACATGCTGTGCAAACATTCTACCAATTGAGCTACACCTTCGGATCCTTCTCAGCAGTCTTTGATTTTTCTTTTATATTCAGCATTTGAACCATAGCATCATTTTTTGTTTGTTTGTTTAAAAGAAGTTAGTTATTAGCATGCTGGCCACAATGTGAACAGAGCACAAACGGAGTCCATTGAGAAGGCAATGCTGCTAGGTCTGTCTTATTTGTACTATCAACTGAGTGTTTGTGTTGCTCCCAAGAACAGATGTTAAAATTATAACTCCAAAGGCATTGATAACATTGAGAGTAGGTCTTGAATGGGATTAGTGCTTGTATATAAGAGGCCCAAGAGGACTCACTGTGAGACCGGGGTTTGAAGACAGCTGGAAGGCAAAGAACTTTTCTGGACACCGACCTCCCCATACCCCCCCGTCCACATGGTGGACTTCTGGCCTCCAAAACTGTGAGGACTAAATTTCTATGTCTAAGAACCATCCAGCTGGGTGGTGGTGCCACCAACCTTTGATGCCCACACTCGGGAGTCTAGGACAGGCAGATCTCTGCATTTGATCTACACAGAAAGCCCTGAGACAGCAGGGGCTATGTAGAGAGACCCTATATAAGAAATCAATCAAAAAGGGGAAGTCAAGGAGCTCCTGCTGTTCTGTTTCAGCAGCTTCCGTGCTCCAAGCTGGGTTTTTGGCTTCTAGAGAGGTTTTCCCGTTAATGGAGGTTAGAGACCAAAGGATGAAGCTCCCACATACACGAGAGAGAGAGAGAGAGAGAGAGAGAGAGAGAGAGAGAGAGAGAGAGAGAGAGAGAGAGAAAGAGAGAGAGAGAACTAAAATAACCCCTCAAAAATGATTAATAAGGAAACAGGTTAAATTTATAAAACCAATTTTGGAGGGAAAGTAGGCAATGTTTATAATTAAAGTCGGACGGTCCCTTGGTCTATTAATTTCTTTCCTTGTTATCTGCCTTGGAGGGGGGGAAATCACTGATGTATATATAATAGCATGTGTATTTGAACTGTTCACGAAAGTAACAATTTGTTAGAGTGCAAAATAGGGAAAATGTAGATTATGTAAATGTTCATTACTAAGGAAATATCTTCAAATTCTTAGTACAGACATTACGAAACAACACAAGAGTCATCTAAAAGGAACAACAACCAAACTAATCTAATGAAGTGATTGCCAAGGATGGGTTGTGAACGGAGGGTGTGGTAGAATGATGCACAGAAGACTGTTTTGTTTTGTTTCTTTTTGACTTAAAAATCCCCAACATGTATTGCTATGGACATGGGTGCTCTAAGGCAAAAGGAAACTCCAGAAAAGGCAGAAGCTGTGTGTGGTGAGCACACGGTTGGAAAAGGAGATGGGTTTCGTGAGCATCATCTCTGCTTACATTTCCTGTGCGATTGCTTTCTGTTTGTCTGTTTTATTTTCGAGACAGTGTTTCTCTGTGTAGCCTTGGCTGTCCTGGAACTTGTTCTGTAGACCAGGCTGAGCTCTCTTGTGAAACTATACATTAGGGAACTAATGAAGGAAACCTCAGTTTATTTAAATTTTCCTTTTTTAACCTTATTGCACCTGTACCTGAGCCTGGCTCCTATTTTGGAGGCAGAGCTTCTGTGTAGCAAAGTAACAAGCATGCCCTTGGATAGGTGTGCTCAGCATCCTTCGAGGACTAGTTCCTGACCAGAAAGGCCAGAAAGAGGGAAAAGATGGTGTTTCAGAGCCTTCGCATCAGGGAGATAGCAAGAGCTCAATTTGAAGACTTCCCACTTGACATCAAGCGCCCCCCCCACGCCCCCCCCCCAGGATAGGACATGTGGAGACATATTCACCAACACCAAAGTCAGCACTGGCTTTTAGAAACAGCAAGAAGTAAAAACCCGCCTGAGCGCAATTCCTCTGAAGACGACCTGGGCTGTCCATTGTTGACATTTATCCTCTGGGAAGGAATCAGCAAATATGTATGCGGGGACCGCACCCCCAGACTGGGCATGGGATTAAAAACATGGCAAAGCAAACACGGTAGACGCATGCCAAGCTCGGAATAGCTGGGGCTGTGCAAACAGGTAGAGAGGCCTGCTCCGTTGAAACCTGCAGTTGGGTATTAGAGACAGCAGAGATGCGTTGGGGGGAATTTATGAACCTATTTGGACATCATAAGTTTGAAATTTCCAGACGAAATTGAGCCTCGTACGGTTCCATTTATCACACTTTCCATTTCAGCCCGGCTGCGATGGAGGGCGTTTGAGCGACAGCCGACTCACCCTCACCCCCAGGCCACCTGATGAAATTGTGGACTGGTGCCTGTGTGGCAAGTAGAAAAAAGATGATGAGAGGGGGGACAAGCCGTGGGGGTGGGGTGGGGAGTGATGCGGAATGAGTGAGCAGGCCATGGTGGCACTGGGCACTGACTTCTCGGCTAGAAGGGACAAAAGAGGCTGGGGAGGGCCTGAATGTGAAGAAGACTTGCGAAAGATGCCTGCTCTTGCAAAGAAAAGATGAAAGGGGGATGCCTGGGAGGGAAGGAGGAAAGACCGTTCAGCTGCAGGAGTGGAGCACTGAGCAGGCCTGTCTGGGGGCTGCTGATTCAGAGCTAATCAGTCGAGAAACGCAAAACAACAAACGACATGCAAAGGAGGTACTGCCCAGAGGAAGGAAGGCTTGATGGCATTTTTTTTTTTTTATAACAGCTTTTTAGATGGGAAAAGAACTGTAAAGGTGGGCGGAAGGATTCCAGCTTCTCTAAACGTGTGGCTACCTGCCTGACTGTGGCCAGGATGTTTGCTCATCTGCCTATCAGCTCTTTCTCCTGAGGTGGTTGAAGAGGTCCCTTGTCCGTTCTTATCAAATGAGTGAAAATGTTAGCGAACACTCAGGAAGCCCTCTGTGCTTCGCTGGGCAGAGAGCTGGAAGTTTCAGCTTACCGATGGCCGGCTCTCTTCCTCCGGTTTGTTTTCATCCCAGGCTGTGGAGCTGTTCTTGTTTCCTCCTCTCTAGTTTCGGGTAGCACTGATTTTGTTGTTGCTGTTGTTCTAGCTGTTTTCCGAACTTCCGGCAACAAGGCTACCTGTAGGAAAACAGGATCAGGAACTGTCAGAAGCTCCAAAATGGCTTAGGGTAATCAAAGAAACACCTGTTTGTTTGTTTCCTTTTGAAGTGCTGCTGAAGGCTCAGTGGCGGTATCAGTTTCGTTTGGAATTCCACTTGACTAAATGGAAAAAAATATACATTTTTCTTGACGATATTGCAGACGAAAGAGATCATCCGTCCCCAAGTGGAAGTGTTTTGCATATAAACAGTAAAGTACTTTACATGTAAAACTTAGTGGTGGTCTAATGAGTGATTCTATCCACATGTATGTTCAGGAAGTTGGGGGGGTGTTTTTTTAAATGCCCTTGAGGCTGGGGTGAGTGTGGGAAGCAGGTACATTCCAGTCAGTGAAGTGCTTGTTGAAACAACATTAGGATCTAAGTTCCATCCTTCAGACCCACACAAAAATGCCAGGCATGGCGGTCGGCACTTGTAATTCTGGAGCTGGGACCAGCTGTCAAGCCAACCTAACCGAATCAGTCAGTGCTAGGTCAAATGAGAGACTCTGTCTCACAAAACAAGGTGCCTGGCTCCTGAGAAGGGATGCTTGAGGTTGACCTTTGGCCTTTACATACATTGCACACATGCAGCCACAAGAAAATGTATGTATAGCCGGGCGGTGGTGGCGCACGCCTTTAATCCCAGCACTCAGGAGGCAGAGGCAGGCAGATCTCTGTGAGTTCGAGGCCAGCCTGGTCTACAAGAGCTAGTTCCAGGACCGGAACCAAAAAAACTACAGAGAAACCCTGTCTTGAAAATAAAAAGAAAGAAAGGAAGGAAGGAAGGAAGAAAGGAAGGAAGGAAGGAAGGAAGGAAGGAAGGAAGGAAGGAAGGAAGGAAGGACGGAAGAAAATGTACACACACGTACCCCCCCACACACACACACAGGTGCATGCGCGTACACAGACACATTGCCCTTGAAATAAAGTGTAGTGCTTTCTCTTCACAGACTCACAGAGCCATCAGTCATTTTGGGAAATTCAAGTTGATCGTTGGATAAGCAATTAACATGTGCTTCTTTCAGACAGAGCCAAATGTCTCATCTGATTTTCAGATAATGGCATTTCAAGCCTTTGATTCAGATGCACGCACAGTATACTGGAAACGGTTCCATTTGGGGCTACTGCTCAGACCCATGAAGCCCAACACTGGGGATTTCCTAGGTGAGGTTCAAAGACCACAGGTCTCCTCAGTGCCGATCAGTGTCTTAGGCTATGGCTCATGGGGCAGTGGTTCCTGAAGTTCAGGGTGATCGTGCAGAGCTTTGAGATGTTCTCAAGTGCACAGGGGAAAGAGCCTCAAGAATACAGATGATGGGAAAATGATGATTGGAGCCCCATTGCAGATGCCTGACTAGCCCACTGTTCCCCAAAAGGCAGACAGGGAAACAATAGCATTAGATGTGCATTTGGGATTCAGTGTGCTGTGTAAGGCTAGCCCACTGTTCTCTGAAAGGCAGAGAGAAACAATAGCATTAGCTGTGCCTTTGGAATCCAGGGTGCTGAGTGAGCGCTTCTCTTGGCCTCTTCCCAAAAGCCTACAATTGGTGCTTTGGACTCGAAGAGGCAATAGTATGATTGGACTGAGTGTTCTAGGATGTCCTGGAGGCTTCCCCTTCACTTGGGATTGACCTGAAAAACGTATGTTCAAAATCTCTTTTCACAATTATGAAGTTTCACTCCCAGCGCAAAAATGAGAAGAAGAAGAAGAAGAGGAAGAAACGCCACTCTAGAGGGAAGTGTTGGCTGTCTCCCAGACTAATATAGGGTTATGGTCCACGATAGGGTGAGATGACGTAAAAATTTCCCATTGCTCCTCAGATAGACAGGAAATTGTCAGGCTTAAAATAGATTTGGGCTAAGTCACCAATTAAAAGAATTTGGATCCGGAAACACAACATGGAATATGGTGTAGATTTTTCCAGTTCTTATTCAGGAAACCTTATTGCAAAAGGTTGAAAGATAATTGAGAAAATAATTTCTATGGTGGCGAGAGTTGTTTGTGTGAAGATAAAACACAGAGTCCTTTGCAATGAGGTAGGGAAACCGCCAAATAGCTCTCGGTGATAATTCTGTGTGCAAAGCTTTCAGAGTGGGCTTCAGTACCTTGCCAGATGAGAGCTTTTGCTCAGTTTAAAGTTGGAAAAGAGATTTGAGTCTCCACCAAGGATAATGTGTTAAGCTTGGTAATTAAAGACTGTTTTTCATAAATAATGCCAAAAGCACAGGGGGAATATTGGGCTCATATATTACTGCACTTTAAAGAAATCAAGGACCTAATAACATTTGAGACAGAAACCCACAGCCGCGTTACCATCAGGGCATATAGGTCTTAAACAAATATTAATGTATGATATTAGGAGACAGCATGCTTCCTGTGTCTGTAAATGGTGGTAGATTTTTAAAACATAATAAAACCTTTACGTCATACAGCTTAGGACTATTCAAAGTGCGGCCCCTAGTCTGCTGCCTGACCATGTCCAGTTGAAGAAGGCCACGAGATAATCAGAGGATGTGAACTGTGACATTCAGGAACCTTTACAGGAACGAAACTGTGACAGCTGGCTGTCCTAATTTGCAAATGAGAGTGGGTTTTCCATGTCTTTATTTTCCAGTTTCTTACCTTTGCGTCTTCATTGCATTTTTACAAATACAATTGTCTACAGTGCTCTGCAGAACTCCACAGAGAATGCTTTGAAAGATCTGTTCACTATCATTTGGACGTGCCTTATGATAGTGTTTTAAGAAGGTGCATGGTTTCACCTTAATACAAGCAGAAGCACTGGACACTAACCATATATGACCAGGGTTGCTGAAGCCGTAGCCATAGCAACCCTCTCGCACCAGTCTCTTACTTACCCTTCCCACATCCACACCCTTCTTGTCTTCCCTCCCACACACAAAAGTCTGATTTTGTGGCTTCACAATTGTCTTTCCCCTTGGCTAGAATGCTATTAATCTTTCTCCCTTACCAAAGATTATTGCTATCTCAGTCTTAACGCCACTCCTGGCTGAGCCGCTGACTCTAATTGAAACATAACATCCCAGTAGTTACCTTGGGTTGACTTTTCCTAGTCACTCTCAAGACTGCTATACATACATTAAGAGCTTACCATCCCTTTTCATACTGGATTGTTAAGGAGAGAAAGTTGCCTGTTTCATGCACAGCTGTACCTAGATTAGGGTGTAACACGTTGATGTGTTGAGTTCATTAAGAGACGAGTGATGGTTTGAATATTTGTATTCCTTCAGTAGACAGAAAACTTCCCATGAAAACCCAAGTGACACAGTGAGACGTTGATTTGTTAAAGATACAGACAGCTGCAAAGGGACCAAGAGGAGCTTGGAGCCCATCGGAGGTCCATGCCAGGGCAGCAGCCTGGGGAGTGGCTAGTAAGTGAACAGATTCAAATTATTAAGTTTTTTTGTTTCTCTTTTATTCTTTCTAAATCTGGCTTTGCTAGTGTATTAGGATGAAAAAGCAAGTTTAACAGATTGGATGAAGATTCTGAGACAATTCAATAAGAGTGACGGACCCAACCCAAGGAAAAGAAAGATTGTCAAGGCCACCAGGAGCACCCTTCTGGAGCGGGGAGATAGGCCACCCCAAAAGGAAACCAAAGTTCTTATCATTTATAGACTGTAATGTCTACAGCAGCTTTTTTCACAAACAGAAACCATTTCATTAAATTTTCTTTTAAATTAAGAAATTTTAGTAATGGGGAAAAACTTGCACACATACAGGAAATAGATAATTATTTTAACATTTGGTGGCCTTTTATTAAATATTCTGAAAAATATAAACTCTATGGATGCCAAATTTTGCAACATGATCTTCTTCAGTCTGTTGTTGTGCAGAAGCAGCTGAATGGAACGAGAGGGAAGTCTCGGTGCTGAGGGGAAAGATGGCTTGTTTTCTGGCCTCCCTTGCTTTTCCTCTCCCTGCCATTTAAGAAACAATACACTTGTCAAAGATTTACTTGGTGTGTAATCTCAGACCAGACTTATTAAGAGATGGCCTTTTAAAGAAACAGAATGAGAAAAGATAGATGGAACAAAAGTTAAAGCATACTGAATTTGGCTTAGGTCATGTCTGTCTTTAAAGGAATTGTTTTCTGCACCCCAAGTTACTATCTCACGAGCTATGTTTCTGCGTGGAATTTCCATGACCATTTTTTAAAAATTCTATCTGATCAGAAAATGAATGTTAATTATTGCTAGACATCATGTCCAATGTTAAACCCTCTAATGGGAAGAAAAGCAGGATTCTGTGTTCCCTGCTAGTCAAATACAGCACTAAAAGGAGGCATCCAGATATAAAGAGGTTGGCTGTTGACATTGCATGCTCAGAGTGGCCTAATAGGAACCTTTACTAAGTGTGTGAACTTGGGTCACAAGTTGGACATCTCTGAGCCTGCTCTGCAGAGCAGGGGATGCCAGGCTGCAGAGCTGTTAGACACAGGGTAAGAAATGAGACCTGGGAAGCACAGGTTGGAATATCTGCTGTGTATGGTTAGGTTAGTGCATCCTTGTTAATGGAGAACTTGGGAAGGTACTCTTTTCTTGATGTGTCCATCACTAACATAGTCTCCTACAGAACAGGATGCTGGTATGGTTTGAGTATAAAATGTCTTGCACAGCCTTATGTCTTTGAACACTTGGTCCCCAGCTGGTGACAGAGTTTTGGGAGGCTGTGGTAGCTGTTGGAGGATGGGTAGACTAGGTAGAAGGAAGGAAGTTTCTGTGGGCAGACCTTGAAGTTTATAGTTCAGCCCTACTTCCTGTGTTGTCTGTAGCTGCTTATAGATTGCGTGTGTGTGTGTGTGTGTGTGACTTTATGTACACTAAGTGTGCACAAATGCCAGTGGAAGACAAAAGAGGGAGTCAGAGTCCCTGAATCAGGAGTTACAGGCAGTTGTGAGCTACTTATGCTGAGCCGGGAGCCTGGGTCCTCTGCAAGTGCAGTAGTAGTTGAGAGTGTGTGCTCTTAACTACGGAGACTTCTTCCCAGCCCTGCTTCCTGTCCTGTTCTGTTTGCATCTTGGTATGTCAAGATGCAAACAAGCTGCCACCAGCACAGCTATTCTGATGCCCAGGTCTTCTTCACCATAATGGACAATACTGTGTTAAACCATGAGTTCAAACAAATCTTCCCTTTCTTATATTCCATTAGCCTATTTTTTTTTTATCACAGTGACCAGAAAAGTATACAAGACACAGACAACAGGGATTAAACACAAAACAGCAGAAAGCCTTACCTGGAACAACAAAAATAAACTTGAACCCCAAGGTAAAGGAATGTTCCCAATTGCAACTCTCACCCCAATTATTTTACCAACTCAAAGAGAAAAGTCTTTATTGCATGGTCGAATATCCAAAAAATTCACCTTTTTTTTGAGAGGAAAAAAAACAAACCTTATTCTAATGCTAAAGTTAGATCTGTTTGTAAATAAATTATATTCACTTTAAAGTCTATGATCTTATTTTGAAATTGGATACTAGCTTCATATTTATAATAATATCATAAAGTTTTCTCTTTAAGGCTACATTCCAATAAAAATAGAGTTGGTTTTTAAAAAAAAATAAAGTAAAATAACACCGGCAGTTGCAAGAAGAACAAAGAATCTTGACCTTGGTCTGCTAAGGAGCTAAGGCTGGCAGTTGCTGGAACTGCTTTGTCATTGTTTCCACAGGGATGTCCTGCCTCCCTCCCCAGTGAGTGTCTCAGCCAGATTGTCTTGAGGGGAAAGGGCAACCTGGTAGCTATGTTTACTAACCCTAGTCTTTGCTGAAGACTGGGTGAGACTGGGCTAGCATTTTGCTGGGACCAGACAAATGAAGAACAATGAGAGATCTTAGAGAAGGAACCAGCTGTACTTAGTGATGAGAAGGAAAACTGAGCAAAATAGAGCAGTGTGTGCCTGTGCACACGCCCAGACAAAGACAGTCTGCGTGTCTCACTGTGCCACTTTATGGACCCTGGCCAGTAGAAGATGGCCAAGGTGGCCTTGCTCATCTACTCCCCCAGATTTTATTAGGTTGCCCAGAAAAGCCTTGAACTCCTGAGCTCAAAGATGTCATCTCCCACAGGCTCCCAAGTAGCTGGAAATACATTTATGTCCAATGCCTAGTTTACGTGTTTGTGGTCCATAAACAGAAAATTAGCCAATTCTAAGTACATAGCTCAATGGCATTAACCACACACAAAGCCACACTAACAGCTTCTTATTTGTTGTTGTTTGTCTTTTCTTTTTGAGACAGTCTTTCTCTACGGAGTCCTGCCTGTCTGAGAACTTGCTTTTTAGACTAGACTGGCCTGGAACTCAGAACTCCACCTGCCTCTGCCTCCCTGGTGCTGGGATTAAAGACGTGAACTGCCACACCTGAGAACAGCCAGTTTCTTATCTCTAACAGAAGCTACGTCACAATGAAGAACCCTCTTCGTCTTCCCCCATTCCCCATATGCCCCCACTGTCCCCTATCCTAACTTTCTACCTCTGTGACTTTGCCTATCTAAGCTTCTTCAAGAAATGGGAATTCAGATACGCATTCTTTAGTCTCTTGTTTACTTCATTTAACAATTGATCCAAAAGTTCATCGATGATGTAGCATGTAGCAGAATTTCTTTCTTTTTCGGGGCCAATTAGTATTCATTTTTATGTATAGTCTAGTCTAATTTCTGTTTCACTGTTAATAGACATTTGAAATATTTCTCCTTTGGAACATGGTTATTGCACAGAGAGCAAAGTCACGTGGCTCAGAATCACTAGGACTTTGGGCGAACATAAAACTCACAATCTAATGGAAACTGGGGTGCTATTTACAAGGTATGGGGAAAAGAAATTGCAGATATTATTATTATTATTATCATTGCTTTTTCGAGACAGGGATTCTCTGTAGCTTTGGAGCCTGTCCTGGAACTAACTCTTATAGACTAGGCTGGCCTCGAACTCACAGAGATCTGCCTGCCTCTGCCTCCCCAGTGTGGGATTAAAGGTGTGCGCCACCACCGCCTAGCTTATTTTGTTTTTAAAGCTCCTTTTCTACCACGTGCTCCTAAAAGTTTCCTTGACACTGATGTGGAAATGCTAAAATGAACTATTCTATTTTAAAAGACAATTTGTTTTAAAAGCAGGCATTTTGTGTCTTCAAATCATAATGGCAACCTTGTGTGGATGTGAGTTTCTATATGTGCAAACGAAATCCAAATGCCAAAACTGAGTTATCTTCCTCAATTCATCTCTACCTTATGCTTTGAGTCAGAGTTTGTCATTGAACCTGGAGCTCATGAGTTGACTGAAGACTGTCCAGCAAATCTCACTGTCCCCTAACCCCAGTGTGAGGGTCTGTGGGGATTACAGACAATTGCTGTCCTGTTTGGCATTTGCATGGGCACAGGGACTCTAAGCATAGGTCCTCATGCTTACATGAAATCCCTATATCGACTGAGTCTTCTTTTTATTCTAACACAGCGACTATTTTAAAAGATACTTTCCCCTGACCACCATGTGTCATCATCTAAGAGAAATCCATCAAATTATTTCTGTTAGAGTTCACAGTGGCTCTGGGAGACAAATGACCATCCAGGCTAGTCCATGGATGTATCTGTAGAGCTGTATACAGCCTCCCTCCCTCCACATGCACTGAAAAGCTGAGAAAATGGTGTCAACAGAGAAAGGGTTCAAGAAGGAGAGAGAAGAATGAGGAAAGGCTGCCTGGGCTGGTGGTAAGCATTTATTTCTTTTTCCAGTCTCTCCTAGAGACATGGCTGTCCCTGTCCTTAAAGGCATCCCACTTTCTCCAAATACTCGCACTACTGCTTCCACTGGTCCAGTTTAACTGGACGTCTCTTCTTTGTGTTTCAAGAATCTTAGTTAAATTAATTTTTAGGTTTTTCGATTAGGAATAAAAGTAGAACATACCACACACACACACACCAACTCCTAACCAAAAGATTTCATTTTTATAATGTGAGAACACTTGTTTTAACCTCTGAGCCACTCAGAGTGAAGCAGTTGCAAGTGCACTATGTGTGTTTCAGGAAGTTCCCTCTTATCTTGGGGAATGTCCCCAAAGAAATAAGAAAGTCCTACTTCCAAGGTCAGCCACACAGTCCGTTACCTGGAATGTCATCGTGTCAGTCCTCTTAGGCATACCATGTACTAGCTCCCCTGAAAAATGGAATGCACAGAAAGTAATACTTGGCCGTTCCATCAACTGCCCACCACATCTGTATTGAAACTGTCTGTGATCCTTTGGACCAAAGCTTGGAGCTGCCAGAAAACCCAGTATCCCAAATGGGGGGGGGGGGGCGGCTGTCCTTAAGGTGACAGAGCCCTGTAGGGCAAAATTATTGACCCACCCTTAAAGCTATAGCCAGTGTTAGCTATGGGGGCGGGGTGGACAGGAAATGCAGTTTACAGGGAAATCAAGAGCTATAGAGAGCTTTTTATTCATGTGATATGATTTTACAATAAATTAATTTAATGCTCTCAGAACTCTAGTAAATGGATTGATATGACAACAGATTTTGTACTGTGGCTTATTTACTTCCTAAAATTAAATTATAGCGTGGGAAGGGCATTAACTCCTTTGGACCACTAGAAAAGCATTTAGAGTGTGCTAAGAGTAAGGACTCAAGGAAGGGCTTTTCAAGCATCTTCATGGAGCTGGGAGTTTTATTAGAATACAGAAATCACAAAGACAGTGGTTGGGAAACAGACATCCAAATAAAGAATAAGAAGACCAGGTGTGGGGAATTATACCCCAAATGTAGAGCATCTCTGAGGTTGTCATGTGGATCAGGGGATTCAAACCTGGGCTCTCTCAAACTGCATAACCAAGCATTACCAGAGAGCTTGTTAAGCAATTCTTGAAGCCACAGCCAGAATGAATTCATGACTCTGGAGGTGGGGGACCGCCCCTAACTGCATTTAACGTGCTCTCCCAGAGGATCTTGAAGTGCAGCAAATCTTCAAAACCATTTATATTGAGGTAAAGGAGGGTCATGTAGTCTGTCGCATGATGTAGGTGGGTCTTCTATCTATCTATTGCTTTCATTGGTTAATTAATAAAGTAAAGTGATTGGCCTGATAGGGCAGAATTTCGATAGACGGAGTAGACCGAACAGAATGCTGGGAAGAAGGGAAGTGAGGCAGACACTATAGCTCTCCTCTCCAAGATGGACACAGGTTAAGATCCTTCCCGGTAAGCCACTACCTCGTGGTGTTACACAGATTACTAAATATGAGTTAAAGCAAGATGTGAGAATTAGCCAATAAGAGGCTGAAACTAATGGGCCAGGCAATGTTTAAAAGAATACAGTTTCCGTGGAATCGTTTCGGGTAAAGCTAGCCAGAACGCAGCCCGCTGCTCCTCATCACAACAGTCGTAGGCTTCTATTGCTGAGATAAAGCACCATGGCCAATAGAAACTTTGGGGTGGTTAATTTCAGCTTTCCACTCTCAGGTCACATCCTGCCACTGAGGGAAGTCAAGGCAGGAACTTTAGGCAGGACCCTGGAGACAGGAACTGAAGAGAGGCCCTGGAGGAACTTTGTTTACTGACTTGCTCGGCCTGCTTTCTTGTACACCTGTATAGGGTTGGTTCCATTAACGTGGGCTGGAACTTCCATGTTAATCGTCAATCAAGAAAATGACAGACAAGCTGGCCCACAAGCCAGTCATATAGGGGAGTTTTCTTGGTTGATATTCTCTCTTTTCAGATAACTCTATCTTGTGTCAAGCTGTTGAATAAATCATCAGAACACAGTTCGACAGCAGTGAGTTCAAATTAACTTGCCCTCTTGTTGGCTAAGTTGTGTTGATTATTTACTTAATCTCAGAGAACCTTTGTTCTTCGCTGGCAAAAAAAAAAATGATTTCCAGTGCTACTGTAATGTTTAAATTTTTTTCTTTCCTTTTTTTTTTTGGTTTTTTTTTTTTTTTGAGACAGGGTTTCCCTGTGGCTTTGGAGCCTGTCCTGGAACTAGCTCTGTAGACCAGGCTGGTCTCGAACTCACAGAGATCCGCCTGCCTTTGCCTCCCGAGTGCTGGGATTAAAGGCGTGCGCCACCATCGCCCGGCTGTAATATTTAAATTCACATTATTTATGGATAAACTTGTCAAGGTGCCTGATACATTGAATCATTGGTGCCCTGTTCTTACATCCCAATGGATGGAGGCAATACTTAGTCAAGCAAGTCCAGCCAAGACTTCAATCCATCCTCTAACTGCAGCACAGTGGCTTCTATGAGTCCTAAAACACCCCCCCCTTCCAACATCACAATAGCATCTTCACTCCAATTACATTAAGCAATTACAATTGCTTAATGCACAAGATAAATAAAAGAAAAGGTCATAACTTATATGACTCAGGGACAACTACATTTTAGTGTGCATTTTTCAACCAGTCTTTTTTTTTATGCCTTTAAAACAAGTATTTATTTTTATTTGATGAATGTGAGTGCTTTTATCTGTATGTATATCTATATGCCATATATATAGTGTCTGCAGAAGGCGGAAGCCAGAAGATGGGGTCAGATCCTCTGGAACTGGAGTTAAAGACAGTGATGAGCTTCCATGTGGGTGTAGGGAACAAAATCCAACTCCTCTGCCAGAGCAGCAAGTTCTCTGAACCTCTGAGCCATCTTTCTGGACTCTCTGATTATATCTCAAATGTGTGGAGGCCCAAAAATGTGAGCCTGTTCCACCTTGTCTGAAAATCAGAGAGTTTGAACTTATTCAAAGTTGTTGACAATAAGTGTGGCTACACACCCTGACCTAGGGTGTGGTTAGCTGGTGTTTTGGATATTAAGATGTCTCATGGAGGTGGATCTACTCTACCCTGACCAAAAGTCAGAGAATTCAAGCATACTTCTGCTCCTTCTTTTGAGTTAGGAAGTTTGACCTAGTGAGTGACTACTTTCAGGATACTCTGTCTAGGGCAGGTTCATTTCCTAAACAACAGAATGCTTTTCTCAAGAAATAATGGCTTAATGTCTCAAAGTATTGGGGCAAGCAACTGTTCTGGTTGCCCTTTTATCATGTTAAAGCAGTCCTTTGCCTTCTTCCCCTCTTTATGTATTGGTGTATAAAAGTATATGGAAAATTAAACATGGGTGGACTTGGAGCTCAGAACAGAGTAAGCAGGAAACTGAGGGCCCTTCCAATAGTATCCTGTGTCTCTGATTCTTTCTTATCTCTGTTCATCCTACCTAACTTTTCTAATCCTCATACCACTATCCTGAAACCCACCATGGCTCGGATCACGGCAGAAGTCACCCTATATGTGGCATGACAAATGATATTTTTCCATTCAAAACATTATTAAGTTAATCTTTCATTTTGATAAATGGGTAAAGGGATTAAAATTCTCAGTAATGTTCCTGGAAAGTGGTGGGACATTTAGAAGGAAGAGACTGGTGGGAGATCTCTAGGTCACTGAATCTTCTTCTGAAGAGGATCATGTGACTTTGTCAAACTCCCTCCTCTCTCTCTTTTTTCCTGAACATTGGACGAGTAGTTTTCTTATCCAGCCCAATTGTTGTTTATATTCCAACCAGAAACCCAAAGCAATGTGTCAACTGATCTTTTACTGGAAAATCCAGAACTATGTGCCAAATAGAAGCTTTCTTTTATAATTGTTTGGTTCATGGTAGAGTCAAGGAAGCCAACACAATTAGAAAAATCAAAGGGAATATAACCTTGTGCTGAGCTGAGGAGGTAGGAATTGGTGTTTGGGTTTTCTGAACTCAGGAACTCAGTCTGACTTACAATAGGATTGTCCTCACAAGCTCATCATAAGTCAAATGTTGGAAGTAATCAATTAATCTTCCTTGATAAACCAGTGGAAAATCCAACCATCAGACCATTAAAAGTCCAAATTCTCTTCATTTTACAATAAGGTCTTGTCTTAATAAACCTCTTGGAAATGAAACAAAAACAAACAAACGAGCAAAAACTACCCCAAACAACAACAAAACAACCCAAGTGAAACCATTGTGTATGCAATCAGAGAGCTTCCTAAAGAGGAAGCTGGGCAGAAAAGGAGCTCTTAGCATCTACATGGAAGTACTGCTGAGTCATTAGCTAAGTACCAACCGCATGCATGCTACATAGATTCACCCATGTCTAATAAAATGGACATGACTAGGTAGGGCAGAGAGGGAAAAAAATCAGTCATGGAAAAAAAAAAGATGTAGCAATTATTCAAATGATGGAATTGTCAGAGAAGGATGCTCTACATACTATAGGGATTTTTAAAGAAACTGTGGACAAAGTGGGAGGAAATGATAATGAATTTTGGTAGAGGAAAAACAAAAAGCAGGATTCAAAGGCTATATCAATGAAAATAAAAACTTCACTGATGTGCCAGGCATGGTGGTACACGCCAGTCATGCCAGCACCTAGGAGGAGGAGGCAGGGGGTTGCAAGCTTCAGTGAAGCCCAGATTACTTAATGATATTTTAGCTCAAAACTGTGTTCTTATTCACAGGTAACCATAACAGCATGTCAGGTAGTATGGTTGAAAAGATCAATGATTATGAAGGCTGAAAAAAAATCATATAAATACGACTTATATATAACTAAAGAGTGTGTTAAAATACTCCCACCATCAGGGCTGGAGATAAGGCTCATTGTGTAAGAGCACTGGCTGCTCTTCCAGAAGTCCTGAATTCAATTCCCAGCAACCACATGATGGTTCACAACCATCTATAGTGGGATCTGGTGCCCTCTTCTGGCATAAAGGTGTACATGCAGATAGAGCACTCAAACAGACAAGAAAAGATAGAGCACTCACACAAACAAATAAGGAAAGATAAAAAAAAAAAAAAAAAAACTCCTGCCAAGCTAGAATTTTATATACAGAACAACTGGCAGTCAAAAAAAATGAAGTCAAACTGATGGAGAGATGGCCCAATAGTTAAGAGTGCCTGCTGTCCTTCCTGAGGATTTGAGTTTGGTTCTTAGAGTTCATGTCTGATGGCTACAACTACTTGGAACACAAGCTCCAAGTTGCCAATGCCCTCTTCTGGACTCTAGGGGCACCTTCACACATGACATATACACATACAGACATATACACATTAATAAAATGAAAATAAGTCTTTAAAAAACAAAGTAAAAATAGTATTTTAGACATGCAGAATTATTTCTTCAAGTAAGCTTTGAAACGTCTTTAAACATAATTTATAGCCAACTTCTGGTAATGTTGGAAAAGCAATATGTTTATATTAACCTCTGTTGGAATGAACTATAAAGTTCCATATTTAAAAAACAATTGCAGGGTACTAAAACTGTTTAAGAGCAGTCAGAAACCAGTGGCGAGAGTTTAATTTCTAATATATATTGTGGCTGACAGGGATGAGAAGTCTGTTTCTGCACTTTTCAGGGTTGACAATGCTTAATTCAGGCCATGGCTGAAGGAAGGGCAGGTACGTTACCGCCACCTTGCTGAACAAAGGGGTAGAGGAAGAATTGTACTCTGGGGGAAGAGCTCCAGAGTGAAAAGGGGAGAAATATGGACAGTGGAAACATCTAAGAAACCGTAGAACCCACAAGGCAGAGTTTTACTAAAACCACTGGTCACTAGCTGGCAAGCAACCTCGGGGAGGAATATTTGATGGTGTTCAACGAAATAGGTAAAGACAAGGGAGAAATGCTATCTTGACTGACAGAATGACGTTGGATCTCATTCTATTTCTTCATATGTGCATATGTACATATATGACATTTCACATAACAGATATTCTCAATAGGAATATTGGTAACCTAATATATAAACATGCAAATTTCTGAAAATTTAGTACTGGGAATGCCAATAAAGGCAAGGGATATAAACCAGCAGTGTGCAAAATTAAAAACCTTGGAGGCCGCCTCACATTGGGAAGGCCTGAGTACAAGCTCTGGTATACAAAACAAACAAACCAGAGCCAGAAGACCTATAAGCATACATTAAGAACTACTAAGAGGAAAATGCTAATTAACTCCTGAGGTATCAATTCATACCCATCATATGCACAAGAATCAGTTGGATAGAGGAAATCATTGATAGGGACCATGGGAATGAAGGAGTCTGTGCTTTGTTCTGAGGTTCTTGGCTTACTTGTGTATATGTAGTGCCCATAACTGGACAAGTGCATCCTCGGTATACTAGCAAGAGTCTCACTCAGGTCCCAACAGAGCAGGCATGCAGGTGTGGATGTCCTTCAGCCTTGCAGTAGTGGAGGGCTGGAGGAGACTTAATGGCTCCTGCTTGCCTGAAGGGTATGGAAATCACTTTGGGCTTATTCATTAGAGTTTTTTTGTAAGCACAGAAACAAATAGGCAAAGGCACATAGGAACTGGAAAGGATTTAGAAAAGAATCAAGTAAAATCAAAACCTACATGAGCTGTACAGCACGTGCTGTCTCGATCGAATCAGCATTATAAAACCACATGCAAATAGCATAATGAGCAGCAGATGTATTGTATCACTTATCTGTTGCAGAGGGCAGGACAGGAGAGGGGTTCACAGACAAAAGGAAGTGTACGTAAGAAGGAAGGAAAAGGGAGACTTGCCTAGGCAAGGAGGGACTGTTCCGGGAAAATAGTTAATTCACAGAAGTGAAACATGATGTAGGCACTTCTGCCAATTTCAACTGTCTAACGGGTTCCTAGGATACATCACATCAAATCAGAACTTGAGACTTTTCCTTTTTTTTTAAATTTCCTTAACCTTCCCTTCCCTTCCCTCCCCTCCCCTCCCCTCCCCTCCTCTCCCCTCCCCTTCCCTTTCCTTTTCTTCCCATGGTCCCTCTAGAACAGTGATAAGAAAAAAGTACTCTGTGAGAACAGAATGTCCATAAAAGGTGAGGGTACCTGTGGCTTTTTCTGCAGTCCTCACATTTTATCAGTCTGATTTCACTAACTTGTTAGTGAGCTAGAAGCTTTTTTTCCCCCTCACAAAGTAGAACTGCTCATACAAAACCGTGTGTCTTCATCGGGAATAAAATAAATATGTTTGCCAGCTTTTTGCTACTATAACAAAATGCTTGCGATCGGCAACTTACAAGCAGGGAAGGTTTAACTGGGTTCGTATCAGAAGTTCCCATTCTCTGTGGCTCTGAGCCCGTCTATGATGGTGAGTCACATCATGGTGGGAGCAAAGAAAGAGACCAGCAGGCCCCATCGTCCGTATAGTGCCACCAAAGCATGGCATCTATAACAGCATAGCTATCAAGGCTCACCTCCTATGGTTCCACCCAACAGTGATTTAGGCTGGGGGACAAGCTTTGAAGGCTTGAGCCTCTGTGGGACATCAAGATCCAAGCTGTCCCAGTGAGTGACACAGAACAGCACTGTGACACATCCTGAAAAGTCTCGGCCCTAGTACAATTCATATTGATGGTGTTAGACAATGATAATTTCCACCTGTGTAGTTTATTTGTTTACACGTCTCATCCTGGCAACCCTTCATACCCTCTACTCTATCAAAGCTTGAGAAGCACTATATACATTGAAAAGTTACAATATTCTTTCTTTAACCGCATCTTAAAGTTCTTACTCCCCACCCCCAGTTATGCCTGGCGTTCCAGCAGTTGGTCTAAATTAGATTTTACTGTGTTTGGCAGGTCCTTGGTATTATATAAATCACTCTCTTATTAACATCCTTGCACCACTAATTAGTTAAGGGACCATACCCACAGCCCACGTGTAGCTCTCACTACCTTGGTGAGGATTAGACATTCATACCTTAGGGCAGAATTGGCATTTAACAAGAGAAATTGTTTCATGTGAATTAACCTTGAGGACGGGAGATAAATAATCCAGGAGGTTCCAGAAGATTCCCAAGTGTCATCACTGGGAATTCCACGCTTGTAGAATGGCCCAAATAGCAGAGGCATACGCTGAAATTTAAACCGCCCTCCGTTGATTGGAACTGTGTAGAGTCTATTTATGCTAAATCCTTCTAAAGAAAACGTTTATGGAATTTTGGTCATTACAGTGTACAATTTGGCAGCATCAGTTGCAGCCACAAATGTATTGCAGTATTGCAGTGTTCACGTATGATGGAACTTAGTCTCATGCCTGTTAGACTGTTTCATCTATTGCTGATGATTTGGGTTCCTCATTAGTAACGATGGACTAATTCTGGAGGTTTTGAAAAACAAAATCATCTTGGTTATTTTTTGGCAAAGGTGAGAAAATGTGGGCCTTGGAGAGCTGCGTATGTTTGTAGTGTTCCTATGTGCCAGGCATCATGCTTGGATGTGCAGAAAAGTCATTCAGGACCACAATGTGATGTTTGGATACGTGTAACTGGCAACGAAATGAGAGGGGTATCATATTGCTGCTTTAAAAGGAAATTCTGTTCATGTGTGGGAGAGTGTAGAAAAGACTGTAGAGAAAGAGGTTTAAAAAAAGGTAAGGATGGGTGTTGTTTAAGGCATACCTTAAACGGAAGTGATGATGGAAGCCTGAGTATAAATGCTAACTAGGGGACAGGAAAATCAAACACACAGGGATATAAAATAGGAGGCCTTTGGAGCTAAGGGTGTGCTGTTACTGAGGCTGCCGTGTAGCGAGGGAGAACTTCGGTGTATATATATATATATATATACACATATTATATTATATAGTGTGTATATTATCCATATATAATTCAGTTTGTCTTATGTGGTTCAGAAATCCATTTTAAATACTAACGGTAATATTTTGGCTTTGGAGGGAAAGTGCCTAAATATGTAGTAAATATTCACGTTAGAAAATCTAGAAGTGAGGGGCTGGAGAGATGGGTCTATCAGTAAAGTGCCTGTTTCACAAGCGGGAGGCCTTGAGTTCAACCTTAAGCAGCCACATTAAAAAAATCTAGGTACAGTGGTGCAGGTCTGTAATCCCAGGGCTGGAGAGGCAGAGACGAGAGGATCCCTTGGGCTTGATGAGTTGGTGAGCTTTAGACTGAGTCAGAGGTCTTTTCTCAATAATGAAGAACAATTAGGTGGCAACCAGATGTCAACCTCTGGCCTCCACACACATGTACACACACACACACACACACACACACTTACATAAAGAAATAAGGGAATTATGTATAAAAAATGAAGTTAGCCCTTATGATAATCTTTATTAATAAAACAGAACAGTGAATATCCATTGGGGGCCTCCAAGTCTTTTTTCTATTAGTTGCAAAGATATTCACTCTATTTGGGTGGATCATGTATTTCAGGAGACACTGATTCTCCTCCTTATGCACAAGATTGGGCAAGGTATACAGACTTTAGATTGGTTCTATCTTCAGGTAGTGACTGGCTAAGAGATGGGAACATGACCTAACTTGGTTCCCTTAGATTGATGCTTTGGAATTTATTTATTCCTCTAGTCTTTGGAGGCACATTCCTCTTTCTCCTGAGATATTAAAGAGGAAACAAAAAGTTGCAGAAATCATGGGTAGTCATCTTGGTATGACCAAAAGGGGAAGTTAGCAAGTTAGAAATTAATAGGAAAATAAGGTGCCAAAGTTGAAAGGGAAAAGTGGCCCAAAGTGATCCCATTAACTACTTAGATCTTCAATGAAAGCCCATCTGCAAGAACTCTGTGTTCTACAAAGACACATGCACATCCATATTTATTGTTGCATTGTTCAAATTGCATTGATCTGGACCCAGCCTAGATACTCATTAATAGATGAATGGATAACAAAAAAATATGGCATGTATGTACAGCAGAGCTTGACTTGACTGCAAAGAAAATGGAAATCATCATGAAGTTTGTAGAAAAGTGGATTGATCTAGAAAGTATTATAACGAAGAGAATGAATGACTTTGCAGTGCTTAATCTAAAAGAGACATATGTATCACCACTCCAGCCCCCTAGGTTCAGGAATCACTGCTGAAGAGGTGTGGAAAGACTGTAAGAGCCCAAGGTTGGGAAGGATAGCTGAAACTATCTTCTGGGAACCTCAAGGCTGACACACTCTGATGTGGGATTCCCCTCTGTATGCTTTGGCTATGTTTTATCACCATTGGTTAATAAAGAATCTGCTTTGGGTCTATGGCAAAGCAGAATAAAACCAGGTGGGAAATCCAAACAGAGATAGAGAGAGAAAGCAGGCAGAGTCGAGGAGCTGCCGAAGGAGGAAGATGTCAGCTGCCAGCCAGAACCTTACTGATAGGCCACAGCATTGTGTGATGCACAGATTAATAGAAATGGGTTAATTTAAAATATAAAGGCTAACTAGAAATATGTTTGAGTCATTGGCCAAACAGAGTTGTAATTAATATAGTTCCTGTGCTATTATTCAGGTCTGGGAAGTCAGAAATTGAACAAGTAGTCTCCACCTACAACACTCTCTCTGTGATATGGGAGTCCCCTCTGTATGTTGTGATTACTATTAATGTGTAAAGAAATTGCTTTGAACCTATAGCAGGGCAGAACTTAGTTAGGCAGGAAAAACTAAACTGAATGCTGGGAGAAAGAAAGGCAGAGTTAGAGAGAATACATGGAGCTTCCACCAGAGACAGACACTGGGAACTTTACCAGGTAAGCCATAGCCATGTGACAATACACAGATTAACAGAAATGGATTAAATTTATATGTAAGAGTTAGCCAATAAAAAGCTAGAGCTAATGGGCCAAGCAGTGATTTAATTAATTCAGTTTCTGTGTTAATTTTTCAGGGCTGAGCAGTCAGGAACAAACAAGTGACCTCACTTCAACATCTCTGCAGCTTCTACTTTCTGCATAAGACCTGAAAAAGATTGGGTGTTGACTGAGGTTTCTGTCCTGCTCGGTTCCTGCAGTTGTTAATACCCAAAGAAATCACACAGAAGTCTACGTTCATTATAAACTGATTGGCCCATTATCTCAGGCTTCTTATGAACTCTTACAACTTTTATTAGCCCATAATTCTTGTCTGTGTTAAGCCACGTGGCTTGGTATCTTTTTTGGTGAGGCAGTCACATCTTGCTTGCTCTGTGTCTGGCTTTCTCTGTGTCTGGATGACAACTGCAGACTGAAACTTCCCTCTTCCCAGAATTCTTGTTGCCCTACCTCTACTTCATGCCTGGTTTTCCCTGCCTATACTTCATGCCTGGCTACTGGCCAGTCAGCATTTTATTAAAAATAATACAAGTGACAGGATAAAAGATCATTGTCCCTCAGCAATTGGGCCTATCAGCATTTCAGGAAGGGGGAAGGACTCACTTTTCCAGAGGACTATTGATGACGTAGGGAGGGCATATCACTTTCTTCAGTGGTGTAGCCCCTGTTAAGTTACCCAGCCTCCAGTAAATGTTATCCTACCCATGCTCATACAAGGAACTCTAGTTAAACACAGTTGGTCAAAGACAAATAAAGAGATGAATGGAATAAGGGGACTTGTTGGGAAGAGAATGTGTTTCAGTGGGAAAAGTAGGAGAGATGAGGCAGGGTGGTAGGGTATGAGAAGGACTAACAAAAGGCGAAATGCAAATATGTCAGAGGCTAAAAAATAAATAAAAATTAATTTTAAAAAGTGGAAAAAAATTTAAATTATGACCAAGAGGAAGATGCCATAGGATGTTTACTGCCTGAAAGCTAATAGTTAAAATTGGAAATTATCTGCATACTTATTTTGGGCCATGTAAGTAAAAGTCGAACAAGCAATTAAAAAGACAGAGAAGAAAGGAGAATGTATGTGTAAGGAAAGGAACAAGAGGAAAATGCAGCAATGAGGATGGGACTTTTGGAGCCTTGGTACTCATCTTCCTGTCTGTGGTCATTGTGATTGGCTGACAGATTTTGGGCAATTCCTCTTTCCTCAAGTAAGTAAGAATACAAAGAGAGTTAACTTTATTTTGTAGGCTTGTTTGGGGCAAGAGCATAGGGTAATACACATAGTTAATATTTGTGATAGTTGTTTGAAGTCAATATTTATTTAGATCTTAAGAATTGAAATTGGGGATTGTAACTATTCTGTTAGGACTGGTAATGGAGGTTGGTGGTAGAACACTTATTTACGGCATGTGGGTGACCTGAGGTTTGATCCACAATATAGCAAAATATAAAAAGAAAAAAAAACAAACAAACAAGGGACTGGAAAGATGGTTCAGTGATTAGGGATCTGTACTTCTCTTGTACAAGATTTGAGTTTGGGTCCCAGCACCTGCATCAAGGGGCCCATGGATGCCTGTGACTCCACCTACAGGGGCTCTAACTCCTCTAGTCTCTGAGGATGCACGTACACATCCTGGATCCCCGATACACATAATTTAAAAATAATACACATTAAAAAGCACATTTTTTTTCAAAATAAATGGGTATTATATAAGTTGTAAAAGAATATTGTCCTCCCCTTGGAAACTTTCTAAGTTAGTAAACATTTTCATTGTCATGGAAACCATAAGTTTCATGGTAGCATTCTTCAGTTTGTTTTGGTCTTTCTCCTTCTCCGTCTTCCCTTGTCACTTGCATGCTGTGTGTATCCTGTTACCCTCCACTGTCTCCTCAATACCTCTTGCTCCCCTCTTGCGATCACCTACCTAGTAAAGTTACAATTTATAATAACCTGAAAGTGACTGTACCTGGTATGTCATAAATTGTGCAGTTTCATTGTGACACTAGATATTTAGGTACAGTGAGGATCAATCATTGACAATTGCAAGGTTTTTTGTGTATTTTTAAGGACTGTTATTTTACTAAAAATCTTATCTATGAATCTGAAAATGTCCTTAAAACATTTTTTCAAAAAGTGACTGTGATATAAGACAGGAATATTTTTGAGGTTCACTATAAATATTGCCAAATAGCTCTAGAAAGTCTGCCAATTCCAAAAGGAATATATATATATATATATATATATATATATATATATATATATATCATATATATATGATGCTGCCTTGCTGTGCCATATCATCGAACATATATTTTCATTAAAAGAACTCAGTTCTAGCATGGAGTCTTAATTAAGGAAAGGCTATGTTTAAATCTTGGTGCCTTGGCGCCCTAGATTACACATATGTGTGTAGAGGTATCTGCAAGTGCTGGGTTCTTGGAAAGTGTCGCTCAAGTGTTCTTCTAGTTCCTCTCAAGTTTCCATGATTTGCTCATCTGGTCCCTTCTCTGTCCTGAATTCTAGTATGGAAAATAGATATCGTTTTCCTACCTTTGCCGAATTCACTGAAACACACTGCTTTGGTTCCATTTCTGCTGCTGGGCTAAAATGCCTTGACAGGAAGGTTCTACTTGCTTACAGTCCCAGGTTACTGTTATTAATGGGAAGCCAAGACAGGAATGTGAAGGTTACTGATCATACCACATTCACAGTCACCCACAGTCTAGGGGTGGGTGGAGAGAGAGAGAGAGAGAGAGAGAGAGAGAGGGAGGGAGGGAGGGAGGGAGGGAGGGAGGGAGGGAGGGAGGGAGGAGAGAGAGAGAGAGAGAGAGAGAGAGAGAGAGAGAGAGAGAGAGAATATCCTCACTTGCTTTTCTTGTTTTCTTTCTGCAAGGTAACTAGTTAGCTTCAATTATTCTTACATAGTTCCTGGCCTGGCACAAGAAATGGCGCTGCCAATTCTCAGGGTGTGTCTTTCCACCTCAGTTAACAGTCAGGACAATCCTCTCACTCCAAGACAAGCCCACAGGCCACCCTGATCTGGACAATTCCTCACTAAGACTCTCTTCCCAGGGAAGCCTCAGTTTGTCAAGCTGACACTTGAGATACACAACACAAAGGCAATGCTGTCAGGACAATCCTCTCACTCCAAGACAAGCCCACAGGCCACCCTGATCTGGACAATTCCTCACTAAGACTCTCTTCCCAGGGAAGCCTCAGTTTGTCAAGCTGACACTTGAGATACACAACACAAAGGCAATGCTGCCTAATAAGACCTCTGCAAACGGAAGGAGTTTCTGAGCCTAGTGTCTCATGTACTATCTCACCGAGAGTCCCACTGACTGTCACACTGAGTGTCTCATGGACTGTCTCACCGAGTGTCCCACTGACTCTCTCACCGGGTGTCCCACTGACTGTCACACTGAGTGTCCCACTGACTGTGTCCCACCGACTGTCTCACTGAGTGTCCCACTGACTATCTCACCGAGTGTCCCACTGAGTGTCCCACTGAGTGTCTCACTGTCCCACTGACTGTCCCACTGACTGTCTCACTGACTGTCCCACTGATTGTCACACTGACTGTCTCACTGACTTTCCCACTGACTGTCCCACTGACTGTCTCACTGACTGTCTCACTGACTGTCCCACTGATTGTCCCACTGACTGTCCCACTGACTGTCTCACTGACTGTCTCACTGACTGTCCCACTGACTGTCTCACTGACTGTCTCACTGACTGTCACACTGACTGTCTCACTGACTGTCTCACTGACTGTCCCACTGACTGTCTCACTGACTGTCTCACTGACTGTCTCACTGACTGTCTTACTGACTGTCCCACTGACTATCCCACTGACTGTCTCACCGAGTGTCCCACTGACTGTCTCACCGAGTGTCCCACTGACTGTCTCACTGTCCCACTGACTGACCCACTGACTGTCTCACTGACTGTCCCACTGACTGTCTCACTGACTGTCTCACTGACTTTCCCACTGACTGTCCCACTGACTGTCTCACTGACTGTCTCACTGACTGTCCCACTGATTGTCCCACTGACTGTCTCACTGACTGTCTCACTGACTGTCTCACTGACTGTCCCACTGAATGTCTCACTGACTGTCTCACTGACTGTCCCACTGACTGTCTCACTGACTGTCTCACTGACTGTCCCACTGACTGTCTCACTGACTGTCTCACTGACTGTCCCACTGACTGTCCCACTGACTGTCTCATTGGGTAATCCATTAACTCTCTCATTGAGTGTTCTGTTGAGTTGGCCCCAGACCACAGCGGTGCACAAAAGATTTCTATGTTGTCTTTTATACAGTCAACATATTTTCACAAGAAAAATACCCCTCAGTATGATACAAAAAAATCTATTGGTTAAAAGCGTTCAATGTATATATAAAAGTCTTCATAGGAGAACAAGTTGAGAAAGTGTGGTTTACGAGATGTGTGTATGTGTTGGTCTTATAGTGTAGTTTTTGAGTGTTTATACATGAATGTGTTTATATGTATCATTTGATCTAAACATCTCCTTCCTTTTTTGAAACTCATTGCCAAAACTTACTGGTACTATACATCTATCTATCTATCTATCTATCTATCTATCTATCTATCTATCTATCTATCTATCTATCTATCTATCTATCTATTCCACATTCATTATTTCTTTATATCACTTAAGTATTTTAAAAAGAAAAGAACTGTATAACTTGGGAGCAAGCAAGATGGCTCGATGGGTGAAGATGCTTGCTGCTAAACCTGATGACCTGAGTTTGGCTTCCGGCATGCACATGGTAGAAAGAGAGAATCCACTTCTGCAAATTGGTCTCTGATCTTCACACACTACAAGGGCATGTGCTAAATAATTGATAAATGTAAGATTATATAGTACAGCCCAGGGTATTAGGGACTTTTATATTACTGTGTTAAACCACCATTGACCAAGGCAACTTAGAGGAGAAATTATTGTGCGACTTATGTTTCCAGAGGGATAAAAGGCTGTCACCACTTTGGGGAAGAGTGGCAGCAGGCATGTGACTGGAACTGGAAGCTGAGAACTGAGGGTTCACATCTCAAGCAAAAAACAGGAAGCAGAGAAAGTGAATTGGGGATGCAGGAAGTTTTAAAACCTCTAGACTAGTCTGTCCTCACCAACACACTTCTCCAACAAGGGGCATAGTCCAAAAACCCACCATACAGTGCCACTTAGGATCCAAAAGAGCCCAAATGACTGAGAACATGGAGGACATATTATTCAAATAACTATAAGCAATCACTCTTTTAGATGCAGGGAACAATGTCAAGAGTGGACATTCTTCTTAGATTCATGGGTTTCAAAAAAAGGGAAAGTTATTTTGTTTTGTTTTGTTTTTGAGATTGCGTTTCTTTGTGTAACCTTGGCTGTCTTGAGACTAGTTCTGTAGACCAGACTGACCCCGAACTCCCAGAGATTCACCTGCCTCTGCTTCCTGAGGGATGGGATGAAAGGTATGCACCACCACCAGCCAATCAAAAAGGCAGGTTTTTAATTCAATCTCCTTAGTGACTTGCATTCTAAACTACAATGTCTGAAAAAAGGAAAATCTACAGAACCTTAAGGCAGGGCATGGTGGGGGCTGACTGAATTCTTATCAGCAGGGGACGATTTCTAGAAGGAAGTGTTGGAGCTGGCATCCAAAGAATAAATAGATGAAATGAACAGTGGGGAGTGGGACAGGAGAGTCAGGGATGGCCAGAGGAAGCGGCCATTTTCCTTTGATCCTATATGCCGTTCATTTTGTTATTCACACAATAAACATGTGCCCATCACAGGTGCTCTGAATACAGCACTAGACAGAATACATTAATCCCTGACTGTATGAAGCATACATTTAGGCACAGCCAACAAAATAAACCCAAATACAGACAGGTGAATAGACAACTTGGTTTCAGCGACAGATTGCTAAGAAGAAATGATATTGAGACAAAGAGACAGACTTTCTTTGAAGCAGATCCCCTTTAAAAGGAGTGTTCAGAAAAGGCCTGAAGAGGTGAAACAGGGACATGAAGAACAGCAGGGAAGCATGGGGTCAAAATCTGGGGAGCAGAAAACATCTGAGCTCTTTGGAGGGAAGCACAGGTTCAGTATATGGAGAAAGGAGCCAGGCGGTCCACACTGCGGGAGCCTGTTGAGTATCCGTGTAAGAAACTGGCTGTGATGTCCGTCAGGCAGCCTGGGTCATGTAAGGCTGCAAAGTCACACCATGGATGCCAGCATAGGTTCTGAGTGTAGGGGGAATCTCAGGAAACCACGAAGGAGTCCAAGGCTGGAAGGGTTGCAAATGGTTTAAGTTGAAGACAAATATTCCTAATGCAAAATCAAAGAGATTTGGAAATGGCTACACAGAGACAGACATTTGGTCTGCCATGGGGTGGAATCCGTGAAGACAGTTGGAAGTGGTCATGTTCAGAAGATAAACTTAAAATAGTGTTACCCTAACACAATGGCAAGTCTCTGATGTGTGGAGGGAGGGACAAGTGGGATCAAATGACAGCCTGTTTTTGCCTGATCGTTCTGATGGATGGAGGTGCCACTAAGAGGAGAAACTGTACAGAGCCCTGCTGAAAACAGGGTTGCAAATGCCACTGTCACCCTCCCCCCTCAACTGCCTGCCTGGTTGTCACTGCACTGGTATATGCGACAGCGTCTGAGCACAGTCTTGAGCAGCTTGGGTGCTATGGCAAAATACACCAAGATGCTTACCAATTATACAACGGCGTCTTTTAAAGAGCTGATGCTTGGGCCTGCAAGATGGATAAGGACACTTGCTGCTGATGCTGATGCTGCTGATGCTTAAGTTCCATGCCAGGACCCACGCTGAAGAAGGAGAGAAACAGATCTAAACGGCTTGTCCTTTGGCCTCCACAGTCATTTAAAAGGGACTGCATCTGCAGCTTTGAATTTCAAGGATATCTAGTTAATCTTTTCTTCTTTTGAAGGCTTACGTGTTCTATGTGTTGCCTCAAAATCTTTGTGCAAGGCCAAGTCAGAGATTTTTGTGTTTGTTTGCTTCTTTTCCAGGAGCTTCATAGCTTTAGGTGTTTGATAAATTTTTAGGTTTTTATATATAGGCATATTTTTCAAATTAGATGTTTACTTCGAGCACACGGCATTAAGCATATAATATATATTATTTCATTTAACCCTCAAAATAACTGTCCAAGAGAGCTCTGCTAGTCTTACAGAGGACTTTGAACCCTAAAGAGGTTAGGAAAGCAATCCAGGGTGATGAAATAATAGAGGAACAAAGATTCAGAGTCAGATATTTTCCCTTTAGGACCCGGCTTTTAATCCATTAAACCACAATGTGACGTCATCTGAGAGATGAGAATGGTCCATATGCATTCTTAGCCGCAGTGTGATTCTTGTTAATTACAATGACATATTCTGAGTTATAGTAGAAAATGACTCATTCTGAGGCATCTTAGAATTGCAGATATTTATCTGGGAGCTGGTTAGGAGGAGACACACTTGCAGAATGAATAGGAGGATACTTTACACCTAGAAAATAAGTTTATTATGTCATGCCTAAGAATCGTGGGCATGACACTTGCATGTTTTACAAGCATTTAGAAGGTTTGATAAGAATCATTTTAAACCCCTGATTTTGTAATGGAGTGCTGTCACAGATGTATGTGTGGAAGGAAAGTGATGTTAGATGACCAGAAAGTCTGCTTTGTTATTTTCCACTAAAGACACACAAATCTTGGAAGAGAATTGGAAGCCTGGCATAGTGGTGCATGCCTTTAATCTCAGTGCTTGTGAGGCAGAGGTAGGCAGATCTCTGTGAGTTCAAGTTTCGAGGCCAGTCTGGTCTACAGGGTGAGTTCCATGACAGCCAGGTTTATGTAGAAAGACACTGTCTCAAAAAAAAAAAAAAAAGGAAGAAGAAGAAAGGAGGAGAAAAGAAAGGAAGCAAAGAAGGAAGGAAGGAAGAAAGGAAGGAAAGAAGAAAGGAAAAAAACTGGATTCTGTATGTTAAAGGAGGCTGGAGAAAGGGACACCATTCAAAGCACTATCTAGCTCATTAAATAAACTGTTCATCATTTCTTGCTTTGGGTTGCAAGGCATGCCATAACAATACACCACAGCCTGGGTTTCTTAAGTGATGAAAATGTATTTTCTCTGCTTTGGAGGCTGGAAATATAAGGTTAAGGTTTGTTTCTGAGGCTGCTCTTCCTGCCTTGCCTGTGGCCTTCTTCGCATGAGCTGTGTAGATTTCTGTTCAAGGATTTCCTCCTTATATGGACATTAGCTGTACTGAAGGAAAGCTTACTCTAACAATCTCATTTTAGCTTAAGTATTTCTTTGAAGACCCCAATCCCTAAACACAGCTATATTTTGAGTTACTGAGCTTTAAGAGTTCAATATATGAATTTTAGCGAGACAGAATTAGGCTTATAACCTTACCTAACCCCTGGACTGTGGTGTATTCATCTATACAATGGGAATATTGATGAGATTGTGAGTTCATAACCCCGAGTTTTAGATGGAGCTAAGGAGGGTGACTATAAACCCTGTGAAATATTATACCACATTTTGCTTGTGAATTTTTTTTCTGAAGAGGAAAGTCTATAGTTTTAATTGGATTCTAAAAGGGTACATGACCCCTTAAAAGATTAAGAGGCAATGAATTAGATAATCTTTATAGTTCTTTTCAGCTCTTAAATTGTAAGCATCTAGCCTTTGAGTAGAAAAGACAATGTTTTATTCTTTCACAAGTCTCTCCCCAATGCCTTTAGTAAACATAATTCCATTTCCACCACAAATACAGCTTACTAGACTTTTACAGACTCCAGAACAATGTAGTTAAGAGAGGCCACACAGCAATTTTCTTTCATAGCTTCATGACCAGTGCTTCCGTGTAGCTATCATCGGAAGACTGAACTCTAAGTTGTTTATCATGGTCACTGTAGCTCTTTAATCTGCTGATAACTTCTGCTATTGCTCCCAGGTCGCTATTTATGCAAAGTTTACCTCTCTGTGAACAGTTATGCTTGCTTGCATATGTGCACACACACACAGAAACAAGTGAACAGAACAGTCATGCACACATGCATGTATACACATGCATACAGATACAAGTTAATATTCATGCTTACTGCATGTGGACACATGCACACAGACACAAGTGAACAGTCATGCTTACGTACACATGTGCACATGCACACAGACATGAGTGAACAGTCATGCTTATGTGCATGTGTGCACATGCACACACATACAACACAATTTGAACAGAAGCAAAGCACACAGGATACTACTTTGAACATAATAAACATTTATTAACATTTACTGAATGAAAAATAAATGAATGAGTTGAACCCTGGGGAGAATAGTTAAATTCACTTAATAATTAAGTAACTATATTTTCATGTCCCGTTAATATAACAACTGTATTAGACTTCTGGTTATAAATCATTACTTCCAGTAATAAAATACACCAAAGAATATGAAGCAATTTGCATGCAAGTTTAGAGCACACACATGTAGATATGTACATACACATGATTATCTACGACATAACTAATATTTAGATGCATTTGAATGGTGTTTGGTATGCAATACAGTTCAATGCAGAGCAATACAAATCACAGTGCTTTCAGCTGTGGAACAGGGAAACTGACTCGTTTATTTTTCTCGCTACAGATCTCCAGCAAACTGTAACTCTCTGCTTACTGAATAGCAAGCTGAGATACTGGGTACCACAGTGAAGTTTTTGCCTTCCCAGGCAGGCATCAGCTCACCATCCTTGCCTGGCTGTGGAAGAGCTGGAAATGACAGAAAGGAAGGATAAAGAGAGGATGCAGGAGCCAGTGACAGTGGTCACTTTCCTTTCAAACTGGCTAAGTTTCCACAGCATATTTCTTGCATTTTGTTCTCTGAGCATAGTCTGACATCTGCTTCGGTGGGAATTTTTTAATATCTAAACCCTTGAGATTTCGTGGCTGCTGGTGGGAAGGTTGACACTGTTGTGGCTTCCAGCAGATTTCCTTCCCATTACACCTGTTTGAGATCTTCGGCAGACTCTGTCTTTTCCAACACATTTAACCTCCCCACTCTGTCATAAACACTGTCTTCCGAACTTGAGGGGAGAGGGCCCATGAGAAATAGGCTCTGGATGCTGTGGCCTCTTTTATTTGGGGATCATTAATGTCCAGAGAAAACGTAAGCTTTCAAGGGTTCTGCTGAAAGATCGCCTTGCTGTCAGGGCTATATCACAAGGCACTCAATTTATCAGCCTTCGTCAGGGTGACCCGGCTGGGACTTGAACCTCTGGCTCCAGGGAGTCTAGGTTGAACAACGGTGATGTGGAGGCAACTCAGCCACTGCCTCCAGCCAAAAAAGATTAGTGTCATCAAAAATAGATTAGCCAGTCAGTTAAAAAATTAAAGTAACCCCTTTGTTCTAAAATATTTGTCAAAGTAAGCAAAGAAATTAGCTTTCACTTCAGATTAATTACCGAGTAAATTAGGATTGGGGGCAAGAACGTTTTAGATTTTTTTTTCCCTCTTAACTATGGAAATGGGGAAATGGACAATATTTATCATGGCTATTTCTAAGGCTTGAAGAATTTATAGGCGCCTGACAAGGCCCACAGGAGCTTTGCCTGTAAACTTCATTTTTTCTTTTATCCTTGAAGAATTCCAGATATGTGGCGTTTGCCTTCACTCCCATGGAAAGAGGTTAGTTCAGAGAAAGAAATGAAAATTTAGTTTTTAGTGTCTTCATGTTCTGACTTCCAGAAACATGAGACTTCATATAGTTCCCTCCACAGAAGGACACTGGCCTCAAGTAACATGATAAACCTGCACATTCCTTAGTTGACCCTGGGTGTCATCTGAAGGCAGTAGGAGAGTCTGTTATTTTCCAGGAAAGTTTTGGCGATCACAATGCCACAGCTGCCCATAGGAAAGCTTTGCTGCACCGTTAGAGGAGAGAGACCAAGTCAGTCAGCGCTCACTTAATTATGTTCCTTTTCTACTCATTTATTATATGCCAGGAAATATGCATAGCATAATGAGTCCAGTGGTGACCCAAAATAGATAAGCTGCTTTGCCATGGAGGCACCTAGAAAATTCCCCAAACCGCTGGATCCAAGTGAGCCCAGCTAACGGTAGGACACACAGACACCAGACACACCACAAGCTCTGATGAGCAGCCAATTTGCATTGCTTTTTAAAATGATTTGCACATTTATTTTGTGTGTGTGTGTGTGTGTGTGTGTGTGTGAATATCTTGTGGGGGTTTGTCTCCTCTTTCAACTGTGGGGAGTCTAAGGATCCAACTCAAGGCCGTCATGCTTGTGCTTGATACAAAGAAATTTTGCCCATTGAGCCTTCCTGGTGGTCCCCACCTCTGCATTACTTTTGCTCAAGGCATAGTCACTGTCTACGTATGTGAGATCACCAGCCGCACCCCAGTGAAGGGATGTGAAGAGGAAGTTCCTTTGAGGGCGTCAGAGTTGCGACAGATGAGGGAAAACTGAGGACCAACAGATGAAAGATATGACACAAATGTCCCCAATAGAATGTGGGATCCAGGATTGAACTCACAGCCAGCCAAAGGACAACCAGAGGTCCCCCTCTCATTCAAGGGGATGTGTTCTTAGTGGTACCTGAAACTGGATAGGGTCGTGCCTGCCTATATTGTGTTCTTCCCTAGCTATAAGCATGTACGATGAAAGTTTCATTCCTTTCAAGCCTTTAAAGAAGGCTCTGTAAAAATTAAAGTTCTATGTATGGCTAGAAACCAAATATGAGTGAGTACGTCCCATGTTCCTCTTTTTCGGTCTGGCTTACCTCACTCAGGATAGTGTTTTCTATTTCCATCCATTTGTATGCAAAATTCAAGAAGTCATTGTTTTTTACTGCTGAGTAGTACTCTAATATGTATATATTCCATACTTTCTTCATCCATTCTTCCATTGAAGGGCATCTAGGTTGTTTCCAGGTTCTGGCTATTACAAACAATGCTGCTATGAACATAGTTGAGCATATACTTTTGTTGTATGATAGTTTCTAGCCATAAATAAAGGACATTGAGCCTATGATTCGTGATCCTAGAGAAGCTAAATAAGAAGGTGAACCCAAAGAAAAACATATAAGCATTCTCCTGAATATTAACCTTCATCAGGTGATGAAAGGAGACAGAGACAGAGACTCACATTGGAGCACTGGACTGAAATCTCAAGGTCCAAATCAGGAGTAGAAGGAGAGAGAGCACGAGCAAGGAACTCAGGACTGCGAGGGGTGTATCCACACACTGAGACAATGGGGATGTTCTATCGGGAACTCACCAAGGCCAGCTGGCCCAGGTCTGAAAAAGCATGGGATAAAACTGGACTCGCTGAACATAGCTGACAATGAGGATTATCGAGAACTCAAGAACAATGGCAATGGGTTTTTGATCCTACTGCACGTACTGACTTTGTGGGAGCCTAGGCAGTTTGGATGCTCACCTTACTAGACCTGGATGGAGGTGGGTGGTCCTTAGACTTCCCACAGGGCAGGGAACCCTGATTGCTCTTTGGGCTGACGAGGGAGGGAGACTTGATGGGGGAGGGGGAGGGAAATGGGAGGTGGTGGCGGGGAAGAGGCAGAAATCTTTAAGAAATAAAAAAAAAATAAAGTTCTAGCTAACCACAGAGTAAAGATGACAGGGGGCTCGGGAGATGACTAAGTTCATAAAGTGCAAGCATGGAAACCAGGGTGGGAACCCCTAGCACCCACATAAAGGTTACGCTGGGATGGCAGCCTGCCAGCTAGCCCTGCTCTTGGAAGATGGGAGACTGTATTCCTGGAGCAAGCTGGCTAGGTAGCCCAGCTGAATCAGCAAGCTCTGGGATCAGGGAGAGACCCTGCCTTAGTCAATAAAGTAGACAGCAGTCCAGGAAGACACCTGAGTCTACCCCATGGCTTCCACATGGCTCACCCATATGTGAAATAATGAACGTATGTGTCCCCCATGCATGCAAACAAGCATATGCTTACGAGCGCATACTGTACACACACGCATGCACAATAAGAAAGGACAGTTATAACAATTTGGTGCAAGACAGCCTACGTGAATGTGGTTTCTTCTTCAAAATATAATCGGACTTCTACTTTTCCACACAAAAGAAGTACGTTTAAGCTTCTTCTCAGCATATCTGGACCATCAGCACCTCTACATACCTTTGTGTTTTGGAACCATCAGTCTGTAGAATTAGAATTCCTTTTAGATAAATATTGTGATGATAACCAAAGGAGTAACTCGGTGGCCAACGGTGAGTAGCACAGCCTGAAGAGGATGAGGTGATGGAGGGATTATTCAATCCTTAGCAGGGGGAAGAAGGATGGTGCAATATTTCATCACAAGACTCGAAGGGGCACACACTAAGAAACACGAATTATCTCTTTATCAAACTTTCTATATAATAATTTTGAATAGTCATTAACTTTGAGCATCTGAACCTCCCCAAAATAGAAACTTGGTTGGGGGTCAAGGAGTTGCCACATGGAAGGGAAACTATAGTTAAATGAGATTTGTGGTTCAGTTAATAACATTGCTTGCGAGGTCTCACTACCTCTGTGTGCCCAGCATTTGGGAGGCAGAGACAGGCAGATCAGTTAGGAGAGTAGGGTCAGACTGAATTATGTAAACCCAGGCTGTGTAAAGATGCTCTATCAAAAAAATCAAACCATACAAGAAGTTTGAACAACAACAAAAACCAGCATCATTTATCAGTGTTAATTTCTTTGTTCTGAAATTTATCTATGTTTATGCAGAAGAAAAATGAGAAAAAACATACAATAATTGTCTATGCTCTCTTTGGGGTTATCTGGAACTTAAAAATTATATCAACATAAAACAACTTTGAAAACAAAGTGAAACCAATTCTACTTCCTCACGGAGGGAGCTCTCTAACTTTCCAATAAAAGGATCTCACAACTGAAAATGTCATCTTCACTGATCACTCTCTATAAATTGAGACAGGGTCTCTCACTTGATCCCAGAGCTTACCAATTCGCCTCGGTCAACTAGCCAGCTTGCTTTGGGAGCAATCTGCCCTTTTTATATGGGTTTTGGTTTCCAGCCTGTTGCGGGAGGTCCTTCCGCTCCTCCAGCCAATAGCCGCCAAGATACCAGCCCATTGGGGCGTGGTATCTTTCCCTTTAAAAAAAGCGGCCACTTCCCTCCTCTCTTTCTTTACTTCCTGCTCCGGTTCCGGCGACTAGACTTCTTCCTAATTGCGTGCGCAGAGGGCTGTTGTCTGGGACGGTGATCTGTAAGTTTATTCCCCTTTAAATAAATACCACCCTATTAATCACAATTCCAAACTGGTGTGGGATTGTTTATGACTTGCGCCTTCACCAGCCAGGTCGCTTCCAGTCCTTCAGTAGTTAAGCCAACCCCCCCACCAAACTAGTTGACAAGTCGGTCACCCCAGTATTCATCTGCTCATATGTGTGCTGAAATCCTCAGAAGGACGGTTTCGCCATGAACTACTGTCACCGTGCTGTAGGGCTGAGCGTGTTAATTCAATCTGACGTTTCTGTGACCGAGATTTCCCCCGTGCTTCTCATGTCTATATACCTGAGTCATTTAGGGCTTCCTGTATCTCTGGGCCTGCTAAGATCTCAATCAGTGTGATAACCATTGTCTTCGACTGTTCCCCTTTGTATTCTGGTGCAAATACCCCAAGCATTTTGCAAACTTACCACATTCACGGTGAACTATCACTTTCTATCTGCACCGTCCGTCTTTCCTCTACCTGTTGTTAAATGATGTCATCCCTTGAGTTAGCAGTGGCTCCCTGACTATTCCTTTGTGGTAAACCTATTCTCGAAAGAGCTGTCCCATTTAGGCAGCATTTCTGTATGGCGAATGTGCTCTTACTCTTTCGTATATTTAGTTTTCTTCTTCAGTAATTTTCCATAACATCCAGGGGAAAAGTGGTAAACATTCTACGCCTTCTGGTTTGCAAACAGCGTCTTTGATTATTTGATCTTTGTAGCTACCACTCAGCCCCAGGTTTTTGCTCTCCTCAACCACCAACTGTTCTCAGAGGTGGGCATCTGGGGGCAGAGAGCAATGCCCCTTGGGCGGTTTCATCCACTGCTTGGCTCAATTTTCTTCATACTTTGAATGTAATTTTCTCAGGCTTCAGTTGAGTCCCTTAATTTTCTGTACATCAAAGTTACTTCCCTTACAGTGTACAAAGGTGTCCCAATTACCTTCTAAATAGCTTAATTGCTTTGTTTACTGGTAGCCTTTTCTACCTTTGCATCTCTGATAGAACTTTACCAAAGGATGTAGCTACTCCCCACTCAGTTTTTTAGAGGCTTCTAAAGAGTGTTTTTTGACCTACGCGTATGTCCGATTGGTCCCCCTGTCAGGCAAGATTCCGGTTTCTATATATTTACCACAAATAGCTAAACAGAAATGAAAACCAACCACCACTGTGGCGTTCTCTCAATAACGTAGTAAGCTTAAATCAAACCCCATCTCATTTTTGAGACTTCCACCTGCTTGTCTTTGAATTGCAACGTGACCTTAAAATATTCAGACGAGGGATGGGGACAATGGTGTTTCTGTGAGCCACAGCCCCAAGAATCCAGACCTGTTTCATCATGGATAAGCACGCCGTGTTTAGGAGGAAGCGCACGACTTTCATCTTGGTAGGAAACTTCTGCAGCTGTCTGCTTCCTTCCATTGCCTGCTGTCTCTAAATAAAGCAGTGGCTGTGGAGGGGGGCGAGTCTGAGTCATCAACACTCTACCATTATAACATGTCAGATTTGTCCAAAAGAAACATTTTTATGCTTCGGATTATTTTATCATTAGTGGAAGAAGGTTCCTGGGGCTCCCAGAAAAGCCACGGAGGAGGGATGTTGAATGAATACGACTTGATGGGTAATGCCTCCCAGACATTGAACACGCTGAGACAAACAAGGGATCCCCAGAGTGCTCCTGGGCTACCGGGCTCGCTTCATAAGGGATCAATTATGCAGACGGAGCCGTGAAGATAGCTCCCTCTTTTAGTAAGGCCTGATTGCTCCTGCACTCGCAATCCCAGGGCTGCCTCACCGGAAATACCAGTCACATCGGAACCACCTGGTTCCATCTGCAAAGCGTGTTTGCTTAATTGGGGGGAGGGGGTAAGGAGTTTTCTTTTTTTAAATTTTCACATCACCACTAATCATACACATTAACCATGATAAAATATGTATCTTGAAATGATCCAACGAGAGGCATTTACACATATGTGAGTTTGATTTCATGATAAGAACGATGGGGGATAATGAGTATTTTTGAAAGAGTTGAACGGTTTTAGGTATCGTTTTTTAGAAATTTGAAAGCCGAGGTAAGGTACCAGGTTCATCATTTCAGGCGGTGACATTGGGAGTTCTTTGAAGAGACCACGCGGTACAGAAAATATTTAAAATTCCAAGCCCTCACTTCTCTTGGCTAGGAAAATGAGTGAGGGTGGTCATGAGGAACAATGAGATCAAAGGCAGGGACTTACTGGAGACTGCTATCTGCTTAGACAATTATTGGTCAGTGATTACCATGGCTCCATATCCAAGCCCTCCCCTCTTTTGCTATTTCTGATGTTTCCCAACTTGAAATAGTGTGAACCCTCGCTCATGTGCCCTGGATCCATCTTTTCTGCTTATTGGTAGTTCAATCTGTGTGTGTGTAGTGTGTGTGTGTGTGTGTGTATGTGTGTGCTGGCCAAACCCTAAAACAAGGACTATCAAAGACAAGAAGATGAGATGCTTTCTTGTATTGAAAATGGCAGGGTAATCAGGGAATTCCCGTGATGCAGGCTTGACAGAACCTCGGAGATCCTTCATGGGAAACCCAGTCATTTTAAAACTTGTGATCTGGACGCATGTCAGAGACTGAGGATGTTGTGGTCTAAGGGGGTCACTTGTGTCCTGCTGGGTTGTAAGCCATGAACGTGTTCAGAGCAACCGGAGGCATCTCTGCACTTGAATAATTATATCCTTGCTTCATTTAAAAACGAACACACCCCCACCCAAAATTGACAAGTCAGAGATATAAATCTAAAGTACTTAAAGAAAGTACTTTTATTTCGAGGTGCATAAATCTTTCTAAGTCCATCAATTAATTTTATGTAGTTTTAATTACAGCTTCTAGCCTCTGCAGTTATTGCGGGGCTAGATGTCTCTTCTTGTGTACACAGGGAAGTGCGCAAGAAGAAGCAATGACCTGCGTTCAGCCCAAAGAAGAACAGTGGTCTCTTTAAGGCCTCCATGTTGGATACTTTCAGTGCAAGCCCAGTTCTCTGCTTCAGTCTCCTTTTCTTAAAGCTGGGAATTTGAGAGTTTCTGATTCACTTCACAGGGATGTAAAAATTATTTTAGGTTTACAAGCTTTCTGAAGATTAAAAAAAAAACTCTTTATGTAAGTGCTAACTATTGCCTTCAGAACTAACCTATATTTTATGAAATATAATGGAGTCAATTATTTCAAAATGTAGACTAAAACTTGTCTACAGCTGACTCAAATGAAAGGAATTCAAATATAAACCTTTTAGGTGTGTGTGTTTTACAGGGCTCCTGAAACATGTGCCATCCAAAGTCACAATAGTAGAATTTTTCTGAAACTTACCGCTGAACGAGAAAAGCCACTTAAATGGGAAGAATTTGTCTTGCGTTTCTGAAAGCAAAATTACAACAGCTGCCAAAACATGAAAACTTCATCGTGGCTTTGTGGGGCAGAACGCTGAGAGGAACGCAAAGGAATTTATCGCTATTCAACATTTCAGGTAACATTTTTTATACTGTCTCTTCAGGGAGACTTTTACTCCGGAGAAGCCCATCCATCGACGAAGGTTTGCTTAGAGACACATAGTAAATATAACGAGAGGTGCGCATCAGGTTTGACTCTGCTTAGCAGAGTGAGCAGCCAGGCAAACATGTGACCTTCACTTCCCTTGCTCTGCTGACTGAGTCACCTGACTGCACCTCACCAAGGGCAGCCGGGCTGAAAAGGATGGGCGTGGCTTTCACCCTCATCAACCTTGCAAAGTATCTGCCGGTCTCCTCTGTCCTTTGGGCTGGGGCTTTGGCATCAGGAAGTGAAATCAGGCAATTGAAGGAACAGAAGGAGAGAGAGCACGAGCAAGGAACTCAGGACCGCGAGGGGTACGCCCACACACTGAGACAATGGGGATGTTCTATCGGGAACCCACCAAGGCCAGCTGGACTGGGTCTGAAAAAGCATGGGATAAAACCGGACTCGCTGAACATAGCCGACAATGAGGACTATC
The DNA here is from genome assembly GCF_950005125.1 of Chionomys nivalis. Classification (NCBI taxonomy): domain Eukaryota; kingdom Metazoa; phylum Chordata; class Mammalia; order Rodentia; family Cricetidae; genus Chionomys; species Chionomys nivalis. The sequence continues at coordinate 52,228,294 of NC_080086.1, forward strand.
GAGAACTCAAGAACAATGGCAATGGGTTTTTGATCCTACTGCACGTACTGGCTTTGTGGGAGCCTAGGCAGTTTGGATGCTCACCTTACTAGACCTGGATGGAGGTGGGTGGTCCTTGGACTTCCCACAGGGCAGGGAACCCTGATTGCTCTTAGGGATGATGAGGGAGGGGGACTTGATCAGGGGGAGGGGGAGGGAAATGGGAGGCGGTGGCGGGGAGAAGGCAGAAATCTTTAATAAATAAAAAAATAAATAAAAATAAAAACAAAACAAAATGTTCTTAAAACTTAGGATGAATACCTTAACAATTCTTTACTCTGTTAGGGCACAAGCCTTATGCCTTTTCTCCTTTCCTCACTGAAACCACTGCTATTCCCCAGGCATCCTGTCCACTGAAGAATGTTTGCCTTATTATGAAAGAATTGAAATGCCCGGCTTGTTTGATGCTAGACTATTCCTTTTCATCTCTGGCTCGTAGGTCTTGTTTAGGTTTGGGTTCCTTAGACATGGACTCCGAGTCAGGGCTTCAGTGGAAGTGTTGTACTCTGGAGCGAGCCCCGGGAAACATGGCTGGAGTGAGACGGGAAGGAGGTAAGGAATGAGAAGGCAGATGGCTAACGACGTTGCACCAGCCCTTGTCTCTCTTAGGAGTGTATATTCCCATTGGAGACTTCCTGGAATTACTAGGACACTGAGGCCGGGAGTTATCCTACCGGAAGACCAGAAAGATCACAGCCTACTGGTTAACGGCCGCCGGACTTGCAGCTGCAGTACTAGTTTCTCATCCTGCACCGACGGAGAAGTGAAGTTAGATGGGGCCCAGAGAGAAGAAGAACTGAGATTAGCTGTTGTAAAATAAGTAAACACGTGGGATCTTCACCCATTATCTTCATCCATAATGTGTGTGTGTGTGCTCAAGAGAAAGGCATAAAAACGGGCCACCCTTTGTTAGAAACAACCTGTGACACATGGCTAAAAGGCACGGAAAGATCATTTTAGGATAGCTCCATTTCCTTTGCTAGAAACCAAGATGAGAACCACTGAGAGATGCTTCCTTTGTTTCCATGCCATTTCCACGGCACCTGGAGTGGGTAAGAACCATGGTCTTCAAGCACGGGAGCAGAGAGAATGCCCAGGGAGTTTGTTTGTGGCAGTTGCTAGGTTCCTAGAGAGTCCGGTTGACAAGTTTTGGTGGCACACTCTCATTCTAGAAGTTTCCAGGTGATGATGTGCTCTGAGAGGTTTGGGTTAGTAATCACAGGCCCGGGATCAAGGCAAGCTACAGATTTCCTGAGCTCAAAGGAGCATACATTCCCTAGAATGATCTTGTCAGAGCCGACCTGGGTGAGTGCGCAGCTTCTTCCCATATCACAGGATGTGTGTGCTCCTAATTTAAAAGTATAAAATTCACGACACTCCAAAATCCCAAATGTTTTACCACAAGGCAAAATTCTCACACCATGAAGCATTGTTTCATGCATGAAAAATTACAAACCCTTCATAAGATGGAGGCTGGGGAGGTGGCACAGTTCATCATCTGCCTCTGCCTCACAAGCCAGAGGACTTGGATTTGAGGACCAGAATCCACATAAAAAGGCAGAATGGGGACACAGGTTTGTAACCCCAGCAACAGTGAGGTGGGAAGAGGGTACATGCATTGTTTTGAAGGTTCACTGGTCATAGTCTGGCTCACTTGGTTCTAGACCAATGACTACTCCTGACTCAATAAAAAGGTGGAAGCCCTCTGTGGAAAAATACCTGGGTTGGCCCACAGATATGCATGTGTATAGCTGCACCTGCACATACATTAGCACTCACATACATACACATCAATACAAACACTGCATACAATGATCTTCAGACGATATATACAAACTACATAGACTAAAATGAGTTTCACATGTGTACAATGGTTCCATCCCCCAAATATCTCATTAAATATCTGCAAATACTACAAAATTTAAAGAATTCAAATCTGAACATTCCAGGTCCGAAGCATTTCGGATAAAGGATATTCAACTTGCACAGACTAGATGGCCTTGGGAATATCACCCAAGCTTTAGGCACCACAGCTTCCTTACCTACAGAATGAGACGATGCAAGGATAGCATTCTAGATCTGAGTTTACTGAGAATTCATCTGGGATGCACAACAAATCGGGCTTGGGTTATCTATGCAGCGGTCCTTCCTAAAGTGAGGGGGCAGAAGGGCGTAAATTTGCTTTCTCTAATGACTGGGTCTCATCTAGTCTATGGCAAGGCAATAACTTCGATGCTTTGTCTCATTGCTGTCACTCATGTCTGTAGTTCTGTCCCTGCCCCTGTGGCATTTCCCACCCCCATTTCTAATTTGCATTGATTAATATGCTGTGCTGTAATTAATCACACTTCTGTCATGGCATGGGTCTGGGGTAAATTGAGTCAAGAAGCTCTGTTGGTTGCCTCTGACACTCTGGAACCCATTGGCTGAGACTCACAGTTGAAGCTGATACTCCATAGCAGAGCTAACACAGCTGATGCTGTGAGAGTCCTCCAGGAGCCCATGCTGTCACGAGGCTACACTACACACTACACTACACTACACTACACTACACTACACTACACTACACACAAAGCCAGGCACCACCTTCAGTTCATCACCTTACTCTGTCTCCAGAACTGTTGAAAACCTTTTGGGCCTCACCTAGGCAGACGGGAAACAGCCACATCGAGTCACACACTGACAACAATACCGCAGCATCGTCTCAAATTTATTTCCACCTTCTTAGCTTTGCTTCCTTTTAATAATACATCACATTGAAAAGCCATCTTAAAATAGTAATATAACTTAAAATCTGTTAATATTAAAATATGATGGCATATTTGTTTGTCATCTGGAGACAGATTTCTAGATACTGAGGCTCATTTGAAGAGGTCACGTACATTTTTAAAGAAGGTTTTAGGCTCAAGGGCTCCTAGAGCCTGTGTTTGGAAAACCCTGCACCCAAACATCCTCACACAAAGTGACATTTACCTCAGTCATGGGGAATGGAGCAACGGAAGGCACTGAAAGAGAATCCATTTTACACCCTGTTTCCCACGGCTTTTATACAACATTCAAATTAAAAATTTTCTTCCCCAAACTCGAAAATCTGTAACAATATTTACTTTACATATGTTCTTTGTTCCCACAGTAAAATTATATTCTTGGTAATTTTACAAGAGCAACTCCGACCCCATGAAGGCAGGAGGGGGGAGCGATGATGTTTTGTCTTCTGTGAGGCGCTGTTAATCATTATTCTTTGACAAAACAGTTCAGAAATAGACTTCAGCTCCTGGGCTGGGGTGGCAGTGCAAAGGAAAAGCATTATGAAAATTATGTATTTGCCCTCTAGAGACCCCGCCCTTTTTTGAAAACTCTTGCCAATCAATCCAGGGAACAGAATCTTATTCAATTTTGGGGCAAACATTTCCCTGCTGTTGAAGCTCAAGGAAAGAAAGATGCTGCATGTACCAGAGCCAAAAAGGGAGGTGGAAGAAAATGGGGAGTGAAATCTAGGGGGCAAATAAAGAAATATGTACATGTATATTTATGCGTTCTGTATTTGGGCTCTAATTGCTTCAAAGATTATTTATTTTTCTTTTTTCCTTTCATTTTTAAAAAATACCTCCGAGCTTCTTAACGTGTTTTTCAAAGTAGAAGCTGGAAGGCATAATAAAAAGCAAGCAGGGATATGCTTTTTGAATAGAGTGAAATAATTAATGTAAGAATGCTTCCGTTTGGGCATTTTTTTATGAAGTGAAATATATTATTTTTGCTTTTAAAATGGAGGTAATTTGTTACACAAAAGTGGTGTTTTCTTTAATCTGAAAATAATACTAATTATAACACTATTTGGAAGCTGGAGTTTGAAGCCTAAAATTCCTTTTGTAGTTTGAAATTACTTAGCTGCCATAACTAACCTGGCTATGTTCCCTGGATACTGTCACTCAGTTCTGCATTGTCCCCTCTCCTTTGCCTCTGGCCACTCTCCTCCCTAGGTTTTCTTTGCAATGCCTTCAGCTCCCCAGGCTTCAGGCTACTGGTATTTATTCTCTTTAATTTAATTTATTCCCTTTGCAGTGAGGTACTGCTTTTTAAGCTAACCACAAGATTGCATTGTTTAACAGGAAGAGGTTGTTACATATATAGAGAGAGTGGGCTACAAATGTTATACAGAACTGTAGCCAGAGCGGGAGCAGCTATGGAAGGAGAGAGAAGGGAGCCTTAGTGGCGGCTTCACCTCTGCTTCTTAGACACAAAGGATGCTGGAATAAGTGCTGGGGTCATTTCCTGGGGCCATATACTGTAGCCCTGACTCAGGAAAAATTGCTTTCTCAGACTCCCAGGGAGGCCAGGGCTACCACGTAAAGTCCAAAGCTAACGTCTATGGCCTGGAATTTCCTCAAGGTTTAAAAAGGCCTTCAAACAGGCCAGAGTTTCATAAGAATCTGAGGGGTCCTCTAAGATGGATAATAATAGGACCCAGATTTCTGTGCCACGCCAGTCCTAGGTTTCTGACGGTTAGTTCTCCCATGTACTTGGACCCAGCCTTGAGGCTCTAATGAGAAGTGCTGACATGAATACGTGCACATTTCGATTTTAAAGGGATTCATGGACATCTCCACCACCCGGGCATCAAGGCCCTCTGTGGGCTTGTTGGTTAGCCCACAAAGAATGCCTGTGTTTCCCTCTCATCTCTTAAATCCTGTACCGCTCTGGTCATAAACGTTTAGGTTTCTTTGCCATCTCATGCTTTTTCAATCTCAGGCCTTTGTATTCTCTATCTTTCCTTTCCAGAATGTTCTCTACCCACAATGACTCTCCCTTTTCCTTTGGATGTTGGCCCAGTCGCCTCCTTTCCAGTTGGTTCTTCCTTGATTAGGTTGCTGTAAAACACTGCTTCTCCCGAACCCGCTGGGATGCCATGTAGTCCCGTGAAGACAGAGTAAGCCCTCTGCCATGCTTTTCACACCAAGATAAACCCTACCCCCCCCCCCAGGAGTCAAAATAAGTACAAAATGCTGGAGAAGTGGCTCATTAGTGGAAAGGCTTGTCACGGAAGTGCGGGGACCTGAGATTGAGTCCCAATGACCCACATAGGTGGGTGAGAGTGCACATGTAATCCCAGCACTGTCGTGGTGAGAGGTGAGGAAGGGACAAGGCTCATGATGAGGTCCTCAACCTGCTAACTTCAGGCACATGGCACCGAAGAAGAAAAGAGGCTCTGACTCGAAAAGGGTAAAAGGGGAGGACTGAGAGACACCTGAGGTTGCCTTCTCACCTCCACAGCTGCCGTGTTCACACACATACCTCCACTCACATGCACAGCCCCCAAATGTGCATATAAACACACACACAGTGTAAAACATAAAATAAACTAACCCCAACTCCCTTAAGTTGTGACAATGGAGAAAATAGTCCAAACATTCCTTGCAGATCTCTGTCAATTCTAGAATTTTAGAAGCTGCTTGCAATGTACTTCCTGTTTACTTATGTTATATTATATCCTTCTGGAGTCTTTGATGGAGTTGAAGAATAAATATAATTTTCCTTAATTATGATAAAAGATAAAGTAGATATAAATATTATTACTGTAATTCTTGCTTGATACCTGTTTTGTTATATGTAATTTTACTATGTTAAAGTTAAAGCCTTCCTTTTTGTTTAAACAGAAAAGGGGAAATGGTGTGGGGGGTCCTTCTGTCTATATGTTGCTTTTATTGATTAATGAATAAAGAAACTGGCTTGGCCTATGACATGGGAGGAGAAAGGCAGAGTCAGAGAGAAGTCATGGTGCAGCCGGAGACAGACACTGGGAACTTTACCTGGTAAGCCACAGCCACATGGCAATATACAGATTAATAGAGATGGGTTAAATTAATATAAGATTTAAGCGATAAGAAGCTAGAGCTAATGGGCCAAACAATAATTTAATTAATACAGTTTCTATATGATTATTTTGGGTCTAAGCTAGCCTGGCGGCTGGGAACCAACAACTAGCCTTCTCCAACAGATGGGTTTCTATAAAGTGCTCAAATTGTTCATCAGTGAAAACATCAGCATCCAGTGTCTGCCAGGTCTCTGAGCACCTTTGCTGGGTCTCACAACAGTCCTCATCACGAGAGAGCTTTTCCACACCTTTTCTGCATGCTCCAGGCTCTGCTCCAATCCTACTCCAATTTGAATCCCACTTTAGCAAGATGTTCTAGGAAGGGCAGGAGTTCAAGGCAAGGGAAGAAAGATGGGGGCTAACATCTGCCCTGCTCCAAGCTTCCTTTCTGTAGCATAAACAGTTTGAAGGTCCGTGGGATGGCTCAGTGGGTGAAGGCACTTGCTACCTGACTCTGCAAGCCTGGAGTTCTCAGTTGTATCTCTGGATCCTATGCCAGTGTGGAAGGAGTTGACATCCAGATGTCCATGGTAGCGTGTCATCCCCCCCACCAATAGTAACAAATAATTTAAGAAACAAATACTTTTGAGAGGCAGAAGCTATATAACCTTAAATCAATTGCTGTGTGACTTAACTTGGAATGGCTATTCAACTATCAAATTATTGCTGTTTATTTCATCTACTGTGCTTCATACTATCTCAGCTTTCAAAAACAAGCACCTGAACATTGATTAAACTTGAGAGGACAGGCATATCCAAAAAAATGTCTTATGAATAAATTCTGTGGCTTGTATATTTTATTCATTTCTAGATTCCCAATGTCTGATGTGTAGTGTAAAATAAATTTACACAATTTCATACGTCCCTTAATTTATGTGTGCACATACATGTGAGGGTGTGTGTCTGCATGTGTGTAGGCACTTGTAGAATCCTGAACTCATTTTCCTTTTTCCAGTTGAAGTCTGATGCAACATCTCTTGTGGAATCTATGGGTCACTTAAACAGTAGACTGATTATCCAGTAAGATCCCAGAATTCTCTGTCTCTGCCTCTCAGATCTGGGATTACAGACATGGGATTCCACAACTAGCTTTTACATGGGTGCTGGGGATCAGAGCTCAGGTCTCCATACATTCACCCGCAAGCACTGTACCTGCTGAGCTACATCCCTAGTCTGTAATTACACACTTTGTAAACCACCTGGAATGAACTGGCATGCCATGCCCCTATTCTCCTAGCACTCTGGAGGCTGAGGGAGGACTGCTCTGTCTCTCTCTCTGTCTCTCTCTCTGTCTCTGTCTCTCTCTCTGTCTCTCTGTCTCTGTCTCTGTCTCTGTCTCTCTCTCTCTCTGTGTATCTCCTTACTCCTCTTAACTTCTCATTTGAGGCCACTATGGGCCTGTCAAAAAAAAATATGTCCAAACTTCTAAATATTTAGGTATCTTCCAGTGCCCACTAGAAGATAAATTTTCTATAACATTCAGATCATCGAAGGAGAAACGTTCTACAACCTCAAAATTCTTTGAACCTCTTACCGATCAACTTCCTTCAGTTTGATGGGATTATAAGCTTTCCTGCTCAAGATCAAGCTGATTTCCCTTCCCTTCTTCCATACAGCTGATCACCTCTCTATCAATCACTTCCTGCTGGCAGCTCTGACACCGTGCAGCAATTTACACCACTAAGTTCTGGCTTTGGTTCCTACCGTCACTTGCAAGGCAAAACACTGTCATCATTAGGTCTGGCTCTAAACTGGCAGGATGTGACAGAGAATCTACGATCCCGGATAAGGCCAGTTTCAACTAACTGTGACATTCCATCAAATACAGCATCCTTAATGTCATGGAGAGTTACTCTCTGCATGGGTGATAAAGTATGGGCACGCTGACAGGCTCCTGCTTAAGTGCTCACATCGGCCTTGGTATGGTCATGCCAATTCATTGTCTTATAACACATCAGTTCACACCGAAAATGAGGATTCAATTTGCGATTTTATTGTTAACCTTTAAGGTCCTTGGAGGCATTGTTGGGCTCCTCGGCCGACAGGTGCTAACTGAAGTTTATGCTCTCATTTGAAGGTATCTATCAACCACGATTTCCACTGACGTGTCTATATCAGTCTCTCGCTGCCTTCCAACAGTGCTGAACATAAAAATTACTTATGCTCAGATTTGAATAGGACTTGTCCACTGATATACTTTCTGTACTTTCCAGCAGAGTTCAGTTTTTATATATATCAACTTTCTTTTTATGTTTCATGCATGTCCCCACCTCCAATTTCCTATTGTGGCTTAAATCTAATACAAAGCACATCAATGTCTTATGAATGTTGACTTAGAATACCACTCCCAGGTCCACCACAGAAATAACTGTCCAATTCTGTTTGTACCAGTAAAGCCTCACTTCTGAGTCCTTTGACTTTGTTCGAAGAAACAGTTGCTAGAAGTTTGAAATGAATCTCACAAGGGAAATGTAAGAAGAGATAAGGTATACTTCATTTGAGAGACCATTACAAACTCTTGAACACTGAACATGACTAGGCCAGTACCTAGAATTAAATCATTTATTTTAGGCCTGATGCTCCTTGGGATTTGCTAGGTGACAGTGGCATTAAAGTCTCCCCAGGAAGGATGACAACTAGGCCACCCTTGTCTGAGAACTTCAGAGGAAGTGAGCTGAATGATACTCTCAGCCTTTTTGATGGACTGTCTTCTTTTTCAGCTTTAAGTGGTGAAGTGGGTACTCAAGGTTTATCTGATTATCTGGCTTCCCTTTACTTATATGTCTTAAGTGGATGAACAAAGAAAAAGTGCAAATTCTTATAAACGGGGAAATGCATGAAGAATGGCTGTAGTCACATGGCAACCCCTTCTAGTTTGAGATTGTTCTGTAAATAAATGCAAATATTTCCAATGCTTCCCATGGACAGCCTAGATTTCCTGACTCCTGGGCTGTTAGTCAGGAGCACATCGGGTGTGCATAGGAGGCTCTTGCACTCCCTCTTGGCAAAAGACTTTCCAAGGTGAAGAGAAAAGGGAAAGAGCAGCTTCCAATTCTACTGCCACTGCCCTAACTTGCTTCTCTGTTGCAGTCACCCCACCAGTAGATTGATTCCAAGAGCTCCCTACCTTCCAGAATATAAAAGCAAAGTAATGTGTCTCTGTTTAATACCCTAAACCTTCCCGAGTTTTCTCCCCACTCACTACCACGAGATACATAATAAGGTAGAAATAGCAGCAGGAATATTGGTTTGCGGCATAGGCAGTGAGAAAGAAGTCATTGACATTGAATAGAGGAGATAGGAAGGAAGTTCAGTCATCAACTTATCCTGTCACCTGATCATCGCAAGTAAGCTATCAAGTATGTAACCGTAGAAGATTTTTAAAGAGTATTTTTAATGTCTTTAAAAGAATATTTATATTTAATCATTTTATACAATCTTGATCATATTCTCCTCCTCCCTAAATCCCCCCATATCCTCTCCCACTCTCTATCCACCCAATCTTATATTTTTACTCTATCTCAAACAACAGAAATGTAAAAATAAAAAATCAATAAAACAAACAAAAACAAAAACAACAGCTAAAAGAAAACAAAATACAAAAAAATCATGGATTTCATTTTGTGTTGGCCACCCACTCCTGGTCATAGGAACCATCTTGGATTGTATTTGATACACTCAATGATACGCCACTGGAAAAAAAAATGGTTTCCAATTGCCAGCAGGTATCAATTGCAAATAGCTTCTTGGTTTGAGGTAGGATCCTCTGTCCACTTCCCCTTGTCGGTGTTGAGGCCTTGTCTGGCTTGAACCTGTGCAGGTCTGTGTGTGCTGCCAGAGTCTCTATGGGTTCATATGTGCCTTAGTTCTGCTGTGTGTGGAAGACACTGTTTCCTTGGACTTATCCACTATCTCTGACTCTTAAAAATCTTTCGGCCTCCTTTTCTGCATACATCCATGAGCCTTGTGGAGAAGGATTTGATGAAGACACGCCACTAAAGGTGGAGTGCTCCAAAGCCTCTCATTCTTTTCATGCTGTCCAGTTGCGGGTCTCTGTATTAGTTTCTATCTACTGCAAGAAAAAGTTGAATGAGGAAATGATCTAAAGCTTCAGCAATATGTTATTAGGAGTCATTTATTGCTATGTTCCTTTAGTAGAATAATAGTATTAGGCTCATAACTTGTCTAGTCTCAGGTTCTTGGCCACTTTAGCACCATTAGGTGTGGGCTCCATCTAATGGAGTGAGTAGACTTTAAGTCCAAAAAAAAAAAAAAAGGTGGTTGGTTACTCTTGTACCTTTGTGCCACTATTGTATCAATATCCTTGGAAGTAGGTTGCTGCTGTATGTTACAGGGTTTGTAGCTGGTTGATACAGATTACCTTTCTCCTCTGGTAACATGCAGGTTAACTTCCCATCTCATATATGCTAATAAGGGAGCAGTTTCTAGTTAGGGACCAGTTTGACTTCTCTGTGTTTGATGACATAAGTAAGTTTTGCCTTCATCAATAGGGTCTTACCATCTACTTGTCAGAATCACCAATAACAATAATGATATTTGTGATATTTGGAGGTATTCCATTGTACCAATACCCTTATGGTCCAAGACTCAACAAGATATGATCCTTTGCTGATGCTGAAGGTTAGACTTGGTGGCATAAGATGTCTACTTGTAGTATTCTGTCCCTTGTTATATGGTGATTCCATATAGATTCCTTTTATATATGTATATAGTTGAGAAAGCTTCTATGGTAGCATGTTTCCTTATAGTTTTTCAAACAGTCTTTCATGTTAGTTGTCCCTCCACATATTCCCCCCTTTGGGGAGGGTGATGGAAGAAAAGAGTAAAGATTTATCTATAGAGTATCTGGATGAGTGGTTTACCTACATATGTCTGTACAGCACATACAGGCAGTACCTACTGTGGCCAGAGGAAGGTATCAGATCCTTTGGGACTGGACCCATGCTTACTTGTAAGCCAGTATATGTATACTGGGATCTGAAATCAGGTTCTCTACTAGAACACCGAGTACTCTTCCCTGCTATGCCATCTTTCCAGTTTCAGTTACAGTGATTTTAATTCATCATGCTTATGTAAGAATTTATTCAGAAGTAATTTTGAGCACAAGGAAATTTTTGATAAAACTGGAATCTGAAGTTAATAATCACTAAGCTTTAGTCTGAGGATCTTTGAGTTGAACGTCACTAACAAAATCTCATGCTTTTCAGGTATTTCTACTGTATCTATTGTCCATTTTGAAAAAGTATGTATGATCTTTTTGCCTGCATGTATTTCTGTGCATCTCTTTGTGTGCCTGGTATCCACAGAGGCCAAAAAGAAGGGCATTAGATCCTCCTTTTTAGACTAGAGTTATAAACAGTTCTAAACTAAGGTGTGAATGCTGGGAATCAAACCCAGGTTCTCTGGAAGAGCAGCCTGTGCACTGAACCTCTGAGTCATATCTCTACACACCTCCCATTTCTGACATCTTATTTACCATCCATGGCCCCTACTTTGATCAAGTTAGGGCAGTTTTTCTATGCCTCAGTTTCCTGTAATGTAAGAAAAATAAATTTCTCGTGGTCTTTAGTACTTGAGACTTAACACAATGATGCAGGCAATTATCTATATTTTAAATGTAAAGAAGTTAAGACTCAGAGACACCAAAAAAAACTTGTTAATTTAAGCCAAATCTTGTACCTTAAAGTATAGTAATCTTACTCTTATGAACTTATTAATTGCTAATGGCAAAAAGAACGGTACCTCACACTCTTTTCATTATTTTTAATCCATAAGGTTAATACAATACCAGCCTAAAACTGATTCTGAACTCAACACCAATTAAATAAACTACTCCTATCTTTATCTGAAAAAGTCTTTGCCTGGTTAGACATAAAAGGTCCACACAAAATAAGAAAAAGATAGCCAAGTGGGATTTCTCCAAACTGAAATGTTTCTGTCTAGCTAAGGAAGAATAATCAATAAAAGAGAAAGGTAGCCAGAAGACTGGAGGGAAGTATTTTGAAAGCATATTCTGTGTGTGATGGGTGAGACACTAGGCAACCTGAACTTGCATCTTGAACTCTTAAACTACCAAGCTGGGAGTGCATAGCATATTCCATGAGTGAGAAGACACATGTGTGTTTGGAACTCCGCCGGCCTCAGATGCATAAGTAATTTACATGAAAAGTGACTCTGGTTCCCACAGTTCCCCATACAGCTACACTGGCTACTCCCTCTCAGTTTGTACCACCAGCTTCAGGAAGTGTGCGCTATAAGCAGCTGATAAAGGAAGAAAAGATTTAGGTGTATATGCAGGTGAGTAGTTAGGATATAGATTCAGCTGCAGAAAATGGTCTTTCCAGCTCCCTTTTAGGCATCTCTCAAGCCCAGTGGTAAGGGAAAACCTTTCTGGTGTCAGACAGGGCATCTGCTGGGCACTTTAGGAGATAGATTAGTCAACTGGATAAGAACTCACCCACTGAAGGGCTAATGTCAGTAGTTAGTCAAGTATTAAGAGACGTGGGAGGAAACTCATTAGAAAATCCATGACAACAAAGTTTGTAGACAGGGATGCCTATAATGTAGACTCTCTGACGGATGAAAGTGTGGCATGGCCTTCTGAAGACTGTTGCAGCACCAGCTAAATAACAGCACCTTACAGAGAGGGGAGGAGTTTCTCCAAAATGCTATAGGAACTCCAAATCAATGTCAAAGCACGGTCCCAGTTCTCTAGCAATAGTGGTAGTAATGGAAGTAGCCCTGCCCACAATTGCCTCTAGGTCTCATCAGCAAAATTTTATCTTCTGTAGCTCCACAGACCTAAAAGCCTTTGTTCTAGCAGGACATATGCATCCACTAGGAGACACAAGAATGATTCAGTTAAACTGGAAGTTAAGAGTTGCACCTGGTCAGTTTGGGATCTTCGTGCCCCGGAGTCAACGGATCAAGGAAGGAATTGAGTTGGCTGGGGTGTATGATCCAGATGACCAAGATGAAATATTAGACCATAAGCATCTTTGCCTAAAGATGAAACTAATAGAAATACAGGTGGTCCCTTGGGGACGTCTCAAAGCTACCATGACTTGGGATTAAAGGCACTGGAAAATTACAAACACCTGAACCAGGTAGGACCACCAATGGCTCTAAACCCTTGGGCAATGAGGTTTGACCATCTACAACAGAGGATCTTACTGAAGACAAGGGAATATATGAAGCATAGCATAAGTCTGTAGTGTGTAGCTGAGGATTCCATTACCACTAACAAACTGCAGAAATGAACACTGTAATAGCTGAGAGAAGTTTACACGTCCATAAATTAATTGTGTGCATACATATATGTATATTGCAAATTATGTAAATCTGTAAATCTCTTTTTTTTTCTTTCTAAGTCTTATCGTAAAATATAAGATTAAGTGACTTTACGCCCACATTTAGCTGCTAAGCTTTCCACCATCACATGTAAATTATGGTATATCAGTCATCATTCTAAGATCTTGATTGGAGACTCGTGTTTTCAGTTGCAGCATGAAACTGTACTGTGTGGAGAAGAATTATAATCATGTTATTGTTTTCACTGGAGATCAAGTATGGCTTGCAGAGTTCCACTCAGTTTTAGCAAGTTGACCGAAGGTGGGTTGGCAATGATTAACTTTTTATTGCATGTATTTATTTTTATTTGGTAGGGGACACGCACATGCCACTGTGTACCATGTAGAAGTCAAGGGTCTAGCCCTAGGATTTGGTTCTCTTTACTTTGTGGGTTTCAGGGGTCAAACATAGATCATCAGGCCCACAGAAAGTGCCTTTACTCATTAAAACACCATACTAGCCCTTGGAGTGATTAATATTTTATGTCTTTTCACGACCCATTCTAGATGGTTAGTAGGACATCATTTTCCGATGTGTCTGTGAGGACATTTATGTATAAAGAAAATCTCTCTCAGCAATATGGCTGGCTGAAGGGATTAGCCAATCCTTTCAGGGTCAAGCTAGCGAAAAGGCAAAGGGACACTTCCCTCTTCTTGACATGGGTCTTCTACCTTCTCCTCTGACACCAGAACTCCCAGAGTGTGGCCTGTTATTTACACTCATTTCATTTGTCCCTCCTATTCCCATTTCTAGTCCTGGGCATTTGACTTCAGACTGAATGAATCATGGTACCATGGGTACTTTAGTTTGTAGAAATGCATTTTGGGACTACATATGTTTTGTAATCAGGTGAGCCAACTTTCATTTTAAAAAAAATAATGACCCCACTCATGTTTAGCCAGTTGTATTCTAGTGAATGTGTTTCTTCCAAAGCCTGACTTATACAGAGGCTAATACAATATGTAAGAAATTCAAACAGTTCAACAACAGCCAGTCAAGTGACCAAGTTTTAAAAAAGGCAGATGACTTGGACAAACATTTTTCCAGAATAAGCATATGTATAGCTGTACAAGAAGACACTCAACACCAAGAATCCCCAGAAAAGCTTAGTGGGAGCTACAGTGAGGTCTCACCTCACACCTGCTAGGATGGCTCCTATCAATATGAAAGTGAAGCCAGTTTCACACAATGCTGAGTGTAAATTACTGCAATCACAGAACAGAGCACAATTGAAAGCAGTCATAGGACCCATTATCCTCAATAAAATTCACAGCCGCTGAGACATGGAGACAACCTGATATCCCTCAAGAGATGAATGGATTAAGAACCTGTGGTGTACACATGTGCCACACATATGCACACACACTAGAATACTATTCAGCCTTAAAAATGATGGCAACCTTGCTTGTGACGTGACAGAATTGGAGGGAAATTATACCCAGTTAGGTTAGCTGGACATTGAGAGACAGCTACTGTATGATCTCACATATGAAATCTAAAAAAAAAAAAAAAATACAACACACACACACACATTCTATGATGGAACACAGAATGGCGGTTAGGAGGCCCTGAGCAATGGAGGACTTTGGAAGTGTTTAAAGAGAGTATTAAAGAGTTTAACCCTGTTCTTTCAGTCATAAGAACAAGTTCTGGAGACGTGGAACTCTACAGTTGCATAAACTATAGTTAACTGTGAAGAACCCCGTGACTGTGATCCTTGGAGCCATTCACTGTGCACACCAGTACATACAGGGTCACTAGGTGAGAGATACCTAGTCACACAATATGACACCCACAGAAAATGAGGTAAGAGTTACCTATTATACACACATATACAACACACACACAACACAAATGCACATACACCAACACACACATGCACAGTAAAATTAGGTGAGGTACAAGATACAACAGCTTGATTGTGGCAATCATTCTACAATGTGCACACATATAAAATTATAAAGTTAATACCTTATGAAGATATAAATGTCATCTGTCATAACTCAATAAAAGTAGAAGGGACAGAGAATAGACGCAAGAAGAATAAATGAATAATTTTCCAAAGGAGAGGGCATCTTTGCATAAAAACTTACTTTTGTCCTTATGTTTTCCTTTCTTTTCTTTCTTATTTTTTTTTTTTTTTTTTTAGACAAGGTTGCTCTGTAGCTTTGGAGCCTGTCTTGGAACTAGCCCTTGTAGACCAGGCTGGCCTCGAACTCACAGAGATCCACCTGCCTCTGCCTCCTGAGAGTGCTGGGACTAAAGGCTTATTTTCATACACTTACACTTGTCTATTGAGGACTTAAACATGATAACATTTTCTGTGTCTTTCTGCAGTATTTTCCTTTAGGATGCTTCCAAACTGGATACACATCAAGTCATAGGACTCTTTCACAAACTCGAACAGACTACAGAACACCTTTCTTAAAATTTTAAGGATACAAATATTCTTGACTACAATTTAAACAAAGTGGTAGTAGACATGCTCTGACTTAAATAATCTAACTTCATTCTAAACAAGATCATTTTTTTTGGTACATGATATTTCATAGATGAACTCCTATGGCTTCAATTTCCTGAAGCTCAAAACATTCTTTAAAATTTAATGTATTTCAAAATACCTATGAGGCTGGGAAGAACATGAGAACGTGGGGCAGGGAAGGGCAAAAGGTTTGTTTCCATTTTGCCTCCTAGAAATTAAGACAGACAAAAGTTAGTCATTGACCCATGTGGGAGATCACAAGACCAAACCCTGGAGAGAGTGTCCTCTACATTTTCCAGCAAAGAAAAAACCACCAGGGATGGGAACACAGCCCAGTTCATAAAGTATTTTCCACACAAGCACGAAGTCCTATGTTTGGGTCCCCAGCACTCAACCAAAAGTAGGCGTGCGATACTGATCTGTTATCATAGTTCTGATGGGAATAGAGACAGGAGGACCCTTGGAGCTCAGTTGTCAGTCAGCCTCATTGAATAATTTGTTCTGGGTCCAGTGAGAGACTCTGCCTCAAAAAGTAGGGTAGAAAGAGGCTGAAGAAGACTGATATTGAACTCCAGGCTTTATGTGTATGCACAACATGTGTAATAAATACATGTGCACACACACAAATGTATGTACAACACACCAAGACAACAGCTTCTGTAGCTGTGACAGACATATATGTATCTTCAGAGAAAAGAGTTAATCTTGTTTGACAAGATTAACATTAGCTGTAACATGAAGCCATTGCCACCACCCAAGCTGTAACGGTACAGATAATCTCAGTGGAATCTACACACACAGCCACAGCTGCTAGGCAGGGGGTGGGCGGCAGGAAAGGCATTGGATGAAACACGACATTGAGGAGTTGCATTGCTCTAACCCTGGACCGTGAATGTGGGCTCCTGATGCAATGAAGGGGTACAGGACACCTGAGGTGGAAGATGCGGTGCTGATTTCCCGAAAGCTCTGTTGGTAAGGAGGAGTGGACCTTTCAGATGATGATAACAGCAGAGCACAGCAAGCTCATAAACCAGGAGCTTAGGCGTTCATTATTGAGTTCTGTGTCATAATCATCACCGTGCGCTGCACTTTTATGTACACAAGCGACAGCACAGCAGGTGTGCTCACACTAGTGTGGCGTGAACAATTGGATAATGTGTCGCACTGCAGCGACATTATGACAGCTTTGCCGTCCCCAGGCAACAGGGAATGTTGAGCTCCATTATAATTTTATGGGACCAGTGTGGTCGATGGAGCCCATTTTCCCCTAAAAACATTATGTAACACGTGTCTGTTTACTTCAGCTCAGTTTATTTACGCAAACTGCTAACCTTCATCTTTTTATAACCATCACATATTTTATGATAAGTATCACTTATTTCCCTGCAGTACCAGCTCTGACATTAACACTATGATTCATCTCCCCGTGTCCTACCTTGATCATAAACAAATCTTCATTATTTTCATCTCCATAATTTTCTACAGATTCATCCTCAGCTTTTTTCAACTTCCTCATCGAATCTGTCATGCCTAATAGGATGATCTTACATCTGAGCACTAGGAATAAACTATCATTTTCCTGTCCCACTGCCCAGTATCTCTTGGAGTCCTGACTTCTATAATTCTGTGTCACTTCTCCTCCAAACAGGGATTATACTTTCTGGGCTTGCAACAGGAGACACATAAGCCGATATAAAAATTACAAAACATACAAAAACAAGGAGGGGTGGGGGGGTTGTTAGGCTAACAGCTGTAAAACTTAGCACTTCGTCTTTCATTGTGGCTCAACAAACGCCAAACATCCAGATGCTGGTGGAGCTGTCCCGGCATCCCACGGTCCCTTCAAACCCAAGGAGCCTGGGAGCTGCTAAACAAGGCAGCCTGATGTAGAACTTTTCCCCTTTGCATCTGGATATTTTGACACTCTGCAGATGTAGCTTTTCTCATAACATGACCAGAAATGAAATGAGGTATAGCTAGCACTTGATGGGAGCCAGTCTGCTCCCTTTCCCTAGGATGCCTCCACTCTGTCGACGCAAATTTCTTAAAACTGTACCCACCACAACCACTTTACAAAGAATGTGTTTATGCATTCAAAAGTATTTTGATGTATTGTATTTAGCCGAGGAGGGAAATTTGTATGTATCATTATGTATGACGTCTGGGTTATAATGTATTTATCGTGTGGAATTGTTACGTCAAAGGACAATGCATGCCTCACCTTACACAGTCATCATTTTCTTTGTGGTGAGAACAATTCGGATCTTTCCCCGCCGTTCCACAGCACAGCAACTCCGACTGTGATAGAGAATAGACACGCTATAGACTAGAGCTTATTTCTCAGAACTGAAACTTGGTCGTATTCTTTGGCACACAATCTCCACACTCCTAAGTTTATAACACGTTATCCTCTGCGGCTATGAGAGCAACTTAAGTACATGTAAATTGATATCATCCTTTCTATGCCTGCCACTTTTTTATCCTAATATTCTCCAGGCTTACCTATTCCGCTACGAACAAGAGGATTTCCCTTCATTCTTGAGGGCCATATAGGGCTCTATCGCGTATCTGCAGTTTGTTCTCTGCACCCATTCCTCTGTCCGTAGGCATTTACCCTGGCTTCCTATCTTAGCTACCGGAAGTGGCGCGGCAGGGAACACGGCATACAGTGGTTTCCTCACTGCGTGGATTGCTTGTCCTGTAGGTTTATAACCAGCTAGAATCCTGGAATTCTGTGTTTAGGCTGTGAACATCCTCCATCTGCTTCTTCACAGCAGCTGTGCCGCCCTGCCTGCAAAGCCGCCCCTCTCTCCCACATCCTCGCGGTGCACCTGCCAGCGTTTTGCTAGTGGCCTCTCCACATGGTGTGATATAATGCCTCACTGTTGGTTTTCGAAAACTTGAATAATCTGTTTCGTTTGTGGATTTTATACACAAGCACTGTAATTTGAATTTGTATATCTACAGTAACGAGTGACGTTGAACATGCCCTCTATACCTGTGGACCGTTTGTACATATACTTTTCAGTCATGCCAACTCAAGTTCTTAAGTCATACCCCCACGTACACCCACTCAGCACCGAACAGACTCAGTGGGTTTAAGAAAGGAAAGAGCAAATAAAGCTGGGAGGCGAAAGGTCAGGGGAGCGTTAGAGGAGGAATTGGAAGGGGAAAAGACAAGGGTGGATTTGATCAAAACGCACCATATAAATGCATGAAATTCTCAGATAATAAAACAATTATCAATCAAAAATTACAGAAGGGCCGGTCGGTGGTGGCGCACGCCTTTAATCCCAGCACTCGGGAGACAGAGGCAGGCGGATCTCTGGGAGTTTGAGGCCAGCCTGGTCTACAAGAGCTAGTTCCGGGACGGGCACCAAAGCTACAGAGAAACTCTGTCTCGAAAAACAAAAAACAAAACAAAACAAAAAAATTACAGAAGGAAGACATGGAGTTGGAATGGGAAAGTTGGGCAGAGGACAAAGGGTAACTATGATCAAGATACATTGAATGTATACACATGGAATTTTTAAAGAGTAAATAAAAAATTTAAAAGAAATAATGGGTTCTTCGTTTTCTTGCTACTGAGTTGTTCCTTGTGTATTATGAACAGTAATTTCTTGTTGTATGTACAGTTTGCAAATGTCACCTTGCTTCTCGTCATCCTGTTCTTCCTATAGACAGATGCCATTTATTTCGTTGAAAAAATATTTTTATTTAATAAAAGCATCCCAGAATTCTTATTTTTTACTATACTTAATATCAGCTTAAAAGAAAGTGAAATGTCAAATTTTGTTGGAGAAGATCAGCTCTTCCACTGTTAGAAAACTAAGAGAATTCTCTTTTTTTTCTCATTTATTCTTGCCCTAAAGTTTTATTTGTTAACATACAGACAAGGACTGAATAGAATACATTATACTGACAATTCTAATAGATTTTACAGACACTCTTAGCAAAACTTTCAGCAGTGAAAAGTTGTAATCTAAGGCAGCTCAGCGTTGACACAACCCTTCGCCTTCCTCAGAGCGTGGCTCAGCAGTGGGACGGGCACTGTGTGGAGCCTGTCTGTGGGCAAAGGGGAACTGATGTGGCTACAGTTGGGGATGAACGAGGCAGAGTTTCAAGGTTCTAGCGTCTGAATTCCAGTTTTCCAAAATCTGATGAGTTAGGTTTGGCCCCGCTTTGGGCCCGGCCCGACCGCATTTTGCATCTCTTTTTCGGCTCTGCTGCCACTCTTCTGGTTTTCTGGCTGTTCACCCGGAGGCGGGTTTTATTGTCTCTCCAGCCAGCTGTGTACCCAGATGATGGCCCAAGACGATTGCAGCTTCCAGTAATCTTAACCCTTTTATGAGTGCAAATTGATCACTTAACATTTTTTAAAAAGTCCATTTGGTATCTGACCCTTTAACCTTCACATGACGCCATGACATCTTAAAATCAGAGAAATTACTAGAAAAATTATGTCTTAAATATGGGCCTTTGTATCTTTCGCCACATTCTCTTCTCAGTGGTTATTACCTAATAACTTTTGACACTGGTGATTAAGCATAAAGTTTTACATTTTATGATTCTCTTTCAAACACACAATGGCTAACATATATATCAATGCAAAATTAGGCATCATTAAAGTCTGCAATTATATTTATACATTAAAATGTCGACTAGCTAAAATGAATGACTTCAAACAGTATTTAATCTAATTGTTTTAAAACAAAACAATTAATCAGTGCTTTCTCATCATCCCTAAGTAATCTCATTGTTTATGAAACAGAGAGGAGCCCTGACATCCTTTATTAATTTAAGGGGTTACCATGAACAGGAAACTTCAGTTAACTATTTGATATTTACCTAACCACACCATCTCTTTCTAATTAGAAGGTAATCTCCAATCATTCCCAATGTGATTCTAAGACATCTTTCATGCCGCACTTAATCCCCAGACCTCTCCTATTTGTGGTACAGGTTGAGGTTAAGCACTTCATGTCTCAAAAGGACACCCCACTTCCAGTGGTTGAATATGCTGGGAACATTGATGCTCAGTTCTGAGTGTAAGCAAGGATGCTATGGAAGATGGGAAGGCCTTTGTTTGATGAGAGGAAGCCATGAGCTTTCAGAATCTCCAGCTTCTTGTCTACGCTCTTCCCTTCTTGAGGACAAAAACTACATCCAAGCCCTGGGTGTCTTTGTGATTTCTATCTCCTTTACCCACGGCTTGTTGTGTACACCTTCCTGCTCTGAGAACGATAGCTAACAAATTCATGCTAACGTACAAATGGCTCATGTTGAGAGCGCCCTTCTGTGCTTTGCACAGACTAAAGGAACCTTCTGTGCTTAGGGATGTCCTAAGACCAGCAAACCTGAATGGTGCTCTTTGTTCAAAAGCATATGCTTCCAGCAATCTTGGCAGAGCTAAAGATAGAAACAGATGAATACAACATCCACCTGCCATTTAAGGCTCTAATGAACTAGTTAGTCTAATGGAACACAAACAGCAAGATGCTTCATCCTTCTATGCCAGCCCTTTTGGTCCACAAGCAACTCATACATTCTCCTATCACATAAAGCTTGTATAGTTAGCTCAACTCCAGGAGGCTGGTGGGTTTTATTTCTTCACCAATTTGTATGTATTTATTATGTCCTACGTAAATGTCACAATAGGCTCTCAAAAAGCACAGTTGTTTGTATTTTAAATAAATTAGTATGTGAGTATTTTAAATTAACCCATGCAAATAGTTTATTTTTCTGGATTATAACTCACAGGAGGCAATAACTAAAGCCATAGAAGCCATGAAGAGGAGAGAAGGCTAAGGAAGGAACAAGAGGAGACAGTCTGCAGATAAGACAGGAGGAGGGCAGAAGAGCTGGTCAAACATAGAAGGGAGTTTTGGGGCCAGGAGTCCCACACAGACCCTTCATGCTGCACAGCTGAAACTCCTACACCTAAGGCTCTTTCCTGGGGGATGCTCATATTATCAAAGGCTCTAAACATCTCTTTAGATGGAGCCACAGACAAGTGAAACAGAGAAGCGGACTTGGAAGATGCACTCCCAGTAGCCAGACAACACTGATTACAGAGAGAACCTGAAGCTTGAGGCTACATACGTGCTGATGCCTCGAAAGAGTTTGTCACTCTGCTGGGGAGGTGACCAGGGCAATGTGGTATCTAAGGTGTGTATCTCTACAGTTTTTGATTCGTTCGACAGCTGTAATTTAGGAAACTGTGTTTCCGAATAATAAACAGGAGTATTTCTCAACTGAACCAAATCTATAAGTGAAGAAAAAGTTATTGATATTTTAGAAGCATTCTTAATTTAGATAATATCAATTTCCTGGTGTCTTAAAATTCCTTCATTATTACCAGTTATAAGGAATAGATATTATTTTTTCCCCTCATAGGATTGTGTGAGGAAGCACATCATACCTGATTTAAAGACTTTATTTTTGTTGTTGTTGTTAAGTCAAATGCACATTCAAGAAATTTTCAGGAATGAACTACTCTAGGAAGCATTTTGTTTTAAAATATAATCTTTGGTAAGACATCTTAAAATAAAGCTTAGTTCCGTGCATTCTGTATATGCCATCACCAAATCTTTACTATGAGACTTCAAGTTCAATATTTTAGCTTTGTTGTTATCCCTCTGTTCTAGTGCAAGGGAGTTGAGCTTAGGGAGTTGATTGTTGGCTACACATTACTTCCCAGTTTTAAACTCAATACTGCCTCTTCCTAAATGCCATTTGTACTATATTAGGGCTCAGATTATCACTGAGCTGAGCCCTTAAATTGTACTTATGGCAAAAAAAAAAAAAAAAAAAAAAACAAAAAACCAAAAAAAAAAAAAAAAAACCAAAAAAAACAGTCTATTCTTTTTACTCTTCCTTTCTTTGGATTTATTTCTATTCATTTGAAATATCACATTTCCATGTCTTCCTGGCAACCATGGGAGCAGTGTAGGTAAGATTTGGTCAGTGAGATGCAAGAAGAAATACCGTTTAAACTATCCCAGATGTATCTTTAGACAAGGGAGGAATGCCTATTTTCTTCTGTTCCCCTCTCTCCTGACTGGTGCTCAGAGGCAATGCCTTGCTATAAGCAGCTGTGTTTATCAAATGTGATGAAGGCTGTAAACAGGAGGAGTGGATGAGTACTCCTAGGATTTGGCAAGACTTGTTTGTCTAGGCAAAGGCTGCCAAAAGCAGCAAAATTCACAGGCTGGAGAGATGGCTGTTGTAAGGAACTTTTACCTCTTTGCAGACGACCCAAGTTCAATTCCCAGCACCCACTTCAAACCACTCACAACCTCCTGTAGCTCCAGTTCCATGAATTCAAACACGCCTTCTTCTGGCCTCTGTGGGAACTCATGGACACACAAACACACACACACACGAACACACATGCACACACTAACATACATGTATGCTTGATTCTTTTGGTTATATGAGGGAAGCAACATACTTTTATTAATGGATCTCTAACTGCATCTGTCTTCTGGCTTTAAAATGAGGAAATATTAGGCATGTCTATGAAAATAGTGCCAAGTTTATTTTGCATATAGACACCATTCTAGCAATGTGGCCAAAGTTGCCTATACTGCACTTTTGAGTTTCTTTCTGAAAATTTCCTCTTCCCACACTTTTATGAGAAGATGAGGCATGCTAGATGATTCCTCTGAAGTGAGACATGAGGTAAGATGCGAGGAGTTGCCTGGTGAAGGATGTGGTGGTACACAGAGTCTCTAGATAATTGTTTATAAGTCTCTTTCCCACCCTCTGAAGCTTGAGGATATCTGGCTGGAACTGACTCTTTCCGACTTTTAACAGGGTATGGATTAGGACCTGGAGTTGGGGCCAAATCTCTCATTTGCACCTCATGAAAAGATGTCACCAAAGGCAAAAGAGTTCTAGTCAAATTATACTCAAATTCTAATGGGAACCAGAAACCTTTTATTCTTATTAATTCATGGTATTGTGAATGTGTAGTATGTGTGTCCAAAGGGCATCCACAGAAAACATTTTATTAAACTAAAAGACTCACATGAGCAATGGATCTTTAGTAAACATCTTGTCAAGAATTAAACAATAATATGAACTAGGTTTTGTCTGCCCTGAAGCTTATAAATTAGAACACATATAAATACACATATACCAGCAAATATGTGTATATAAGGAGAATGAGAATAGAGATAGAAGGCGAGAAACGTTAGAATATATAAATACATGGGTATCACCTGTTGATTGTAGATAGAAAAACAATAGCTAGATACCAACAAAAAAGACAGTGAATGCATTATTCATAACAGAATGAAAATTGGTACAATTCGTGATTCGTACAGCAAGTTTTTAGTGTCTATGAAGGGCTCAAATTATGATGCAGGGGATAGATAGGTTTCTGTAATTTAATTGATGGGGGAAAGTGCCATTTTCGTCTTACAAAGTATTTTAAAGTTCTCTTTATAGTAAGTTCTCTAGACTTTCACAGAAAAATCCCAAATTATTTTGGTAAGTAAGAGAAATAGAGGGAAAGAAGAAAGGTAAGAAAAAGGAAGGCCAGGCAGTGACAGCAAATGAGAACATAGAAACGATTTCTATGAAGACATGAAAGGGCAGCACTACAAAAGGAAGATAAAGAGTCATGTGCTGTATATTCCGCACTCCATGTGAACGTGTGTAATGGATTTCATCAAGGTTACTATTTGATTCACACAGCTTTGGGTTTATTTCTCTCACCTTTAAAACCCAAAACAGGGGTACAAGGACTTTTTTTACATGTTATTTTCATTATCTAGCAAGTTCTTAAAGGTCTAACATTAAGGCAGAAAGAACAAAAGGCTCGATTTGATGCCAGTTCCGCACAGGTGGGAAGAAAGAGACGCGAGCTAGTGCGCATGAGAACAAACATTAGCTATGTCCCCCATTATTGTCATTACTGAATTCATATTCTTTATGGAGGTAATGCTTTTAGGACTTATTGATTTACTATACTGGTAATTACACTATCATCGACCTGCCTTTTTCTTTTTTCTGCATGAAGGTTGAATGTGTTTAAAAACTGGCTGTGGTCAGGCAGCTGGGATTTCTTGACTGAGTGCAGTGGACAGTAGGAAGTCATGAGGCTTCCAGGGAAAGGCGCTGTTCATGAGAATCTTTAACAGTTTTGAAACATGTGGCATGCGAGTTGTGTTAACTGTCTGCCCCCACGGCACAGATCGCTTCTTTCTCACAGGAAGATAATAGCAGCATCTATATCGTAGTTCTATTGTAAAAGGATTTAAAAAAATGCACTAAGTCTTCAGAATGGTTTGTAACAGACACTGTGGAAGCGTTCAAGATTACAATTTTGCAACGTATTTATTATTAGCAGTAAATTTCAACAATTATTCTCAGAGTTCTGGGAAAGACACAAATCACATTTTTTTGACATAGCCAATATATTAATATCTATTCAGAAGGGAAATGATAAAAATTGGGGTATTTTATTCATTCATGTATAAGAAGCTGAAGTTTTTAACATCAAGTGATTTATCATTTGTCCACCCACTCACTCTCTACCAGTCATCTGTCTGTCTGTCTGTCTGTCACTACGAAGGAAGACAAATAAGAGGTCTTTTATGGATACAGTATTTATGGTGAATAGCCCTTTTCCCATTCTTTAATACTCTATGGGATTGAAACACAGAAGCAGACAAAATAGTAGAGATGGAAGAGGGACATTTTATGCGGAGGATATAAAAGGGTCAGAGGCATGAAGGTAAGGATAAACAAGGAAAACTTGAGGAGTTACAAAGTCAGTATTTTCAATTTTATTTCATGTCATTTTTAGTTGGAGAATAGGTGATAGTCCCCAAATGAGACAGGTATTGCAGCCTGGGAGTACTAGGTAGTGGGCCTTGTAGTATTTGGTTTAGTAGGGGGAAATGTGTACACACATACACACACACACACATAGAGACAGATAGAAAGAGGGAGAGAGAGAAAGAGAGAGAAACACACACACTTGTGTGCATGGTTGTCACATAAGGAGATTCTATGTTACAGGGATCTACTTGCAACATAACATATTAATTGATAGTTCAAGTGATAGAAAATTAAAGACTGAACTTGGCAGAAACAGTCACAGGGAAGCAAAGCAGAGGAAGCAGTCATGAAGCCTTGATGCCTGGGATGGAGACAGCATCAGTGTCTGTCTCCCAGCAATTTCAAAGACTGGCCGTGGTGGTCTCCAGGACTAGCACTGAGAAAGACAAAAGGGAACAAAACCCAAGTGGGTTCCTTAGCTCCTCTTTCTGTCCTCACCCTCAGCCTCGCTGTCTACACCCTCAGCCTCATTGTTTACATACTCAGTCTCACTGTTGAGACTTTTCCCTCATCGCTTCCTGTTCTAGAAGAAAAATGGCTGTCTTTTAGACTTCTATCGAGAAGTCATGAAAAGCAGTTCTGTAGGATTCTTCTATAACAGTCTGCATCTCATTTGTTTCTATTCCCATGAAACCATATTTTAAAATTCATTCTGTGTTCCCTCTGTATTAATTACTTTCTGGTGCTGTGATAAATACCACGACCAAAGACAACTTATGGAAGAAAGGGTTTATGTGACTTATGGTTCCAGAAGAGGGTCCATGATGGAGGGGAGCCATGATAGCAGGTGGCCGGAGGGGGAAGTTGAGAGAACACATCTTCAGACACAAACATAAAGCAAAGAGAGTGAACTAATAATGGGATGATATTGTACACATTTAAAGGCTTCCTCAATGACACATTTCTTATTTCCCCAAGTTACATCATCTCCTTAAACAGCACCATAGACTGGAAACCAAGTATTCAAATACATGGGTCTATGAGAGATAGTTTTCATTCAAACCACCACACTCCACTTCCCGGTCCCCATAGGTCAGGCTTATGCTCAGGTCATAATGCAAAATGCATTGCATTCAATTGTAAAAGTTCCCATAGTCTTTCAGTCTCAGCCCTATCAAAGAGCCCCAAGTCCAAACACTGAGCTGAACAGAAAATTCTCAACAGAAGAAGTTCAAATGGCCAAAAGACACTTAAGATCATGCTCAACTTCCTTAGCGATCAGGGAAATGCAAATCAAGACAACTTTAAGATACCATCTTACATCTGTCAAATGGCTAAAATCAAAAACACCAATGACAGCCTTTGCTGGAGAGGTTGTGGAGAAAGGGGTACACTCATCCATTGCTGGTGGGAATGCAAACTTGTGCAACCACTTTGGAAAGCAATATGGCGGTTTCTCAGGAAATTCAGGATCAACCTACCCCTGGACCCAGCAATACCACTCTTGGGAATATACCCAAGAGATGCCCTATCATACAACAAAAGTATATGCTCAACTATGTTCATAGCAGCATTGTTTGTAATAGCCAGAACCTAGAAACAACCTAGATGCCCTTCAATGGAAGAATGGATGAAGAAAGTATGGAATATATACATATTAGAGTACTACTCAGCAGTAAAAAACAATGACTTCTTGAATTTTGCATGCAAATGGACAGAAATAGAAAACACTATCCTGAGTGAGGTAAGCCAGACCCAAAAAGAGGAACATGGGATGTACTCACTCATATTTGGTTTCTAGCCATAAATAAAGGACATTGAGCCTATAATTTGTGATCCTTGAGAAGCTAAATTAAAAGGTGAAACCAAAGAAAAACATATAAGCATTCTTCTGAATATTAACCTTCATCATGCGATGAAAGGAGACAGAGACCCACATTGGAGCACCGGACTGAAATCTCAAGGTCCAGATCAGGAGCAGAAGAAGAGAGAGCACGAGCAAGGAACTCAGGACCACGAGGGGTGCACCCATACATGGAGACAATGGGGATGTTCTATCAGGAACTCACCAAGGCCAGCTGGCCTGGGTATGAAAAAGCATGGGATAAAACCCAACTTGCAGAACATAGCGGACAATGAGGACTACTGAGAACTCAAGAACAATGGCAATGGGTTTTTGTTCCTACTGCACGTACTGGCTTTGTGGGAGCCTAGGCAGTTTGGATGCTCACCTTTACTAGACTTGGATGGAGGTGGGTGGTCCTTGGTTTCGCACAGGGCAAGGAACCCTGATTGCTCTTTGGGCTGACGAGGGAGGGGGACTTGATCGGGGGAGGGGGAGAGAAAAGGGAGGCTGTGGCGGAGAGGAGGCAGAAATCTTTAATAAAGAAATAAATTAATTAATTTAAAAAAAACAAAGTTTCTTCAGAGAGTGAAGGTAAGCTTCTAACTGTGACCACTTTTGAATAAAGAAGACAAAGTGTCCTTTCAACACACAGCAGCACAGAATGTATGCTTGTATTCCTAAAGGATGGGTGGGGGCATAGTGAGGAAATACTGGACCAAAGCAAAACCAAAACCTAGCAAGACAGACACCAAGTCCTGTAGCTCTGTGTCGGAGTCAAAGGCTTAGATGACTCTTCCTTCCTTCCCAGCTTTGCTGCCTACAGCACACTGCTCTCTCTTGGTCTGGGTCTGCTGACTGTGTGCAGCTGCCTCACAGCTTTGACATCTCCAACATCTTCAGCTCTCTGCTGCAGCCCGAGTTTCACTTTCAGAGCTTCACATAACAGCTTCTCAGGGACTATACACAGAGAGCCTCTGTTACTAGGGTCTTGTCTCAGTGATCACTGAAAGCATGGAAGAAGAATCCATGAACCCTCATTCTTCCATTTTGAACCCTTCATTCTTGTGTTCTCCAGAGTCAGTTCCACCTGGATGATGCTGCCAAGTTTGATTGCAGGGTTGACATGGACACTTGCCCCCTTGTGTAGCTGGATGATTCTCTCTTCCTGCCAGTTCCGAAATAACCACTCAGAGACTTAATATTACTTATAAATGCTCAGTCAATAGCTCAGGCTTATTACTATCTAACTCTTATACTTAATGCATATTTCTTATTTACACTCTTACATGACTCATGGTCTGCTACCTCATTTTCTGCACATCCTGCTCCCTCAGTCCCACAGCATCTGGCTAACATC
Source organism: Chionomys nivalis (assembly GCF_950005125.1). NCBI lineage: Eukaryota > Metazoa > Chordata > Mammalia > Rodentia > Cricetidae > Chionomys > Chionomys nivalis. The sequence goes on from NC_080086.1 coordinate 52,257,053, forward strand.
TCCGATGACTCCACCCTTCTTCATCTCACTATTCTCTGGCTTTCCCGCCTAACTCTAACCTATTCAGCTATTGGCCATTCAACTTGTTTATTAAACCAACCATGGTAACACATATTCACACAGTGAACAGAAGGATTATTCCATAGCATCCTTCAACTTCACTGGTAGGGATTTTCATGTTTTGGGAACCAGTTGTTTACTGGGAGCAAGCAACCCATTAGTTCCCACTAACAAACTGAGAGCCAAGTTAGGTGGTCTCTTAGCATGAGGACACCCAGTGGACTAAATGGAGATTTCTCAAAAGATAAAACACAAATGACTGAGAAACATTTTTAAAAATGTTCACTATTCTTAGCTGTCAAGGAAATACAAATTAAAACTACTTCAAGCTTTCACCATACCCCAGTCATAATGGCAGAGTTTAAGGAAACATGACAAGTGCTGGCATGAATTCAGGCAAAGGGGAACACTTATTCAGTGCTGGTGGAAACACAAACTGCAATCACTATAGAAATTGTCTCACACCGATTTTAGGTTCCTCAAGAAACTAAAAGTAGATCTGCCTTATTATCTAGCTATACCATTCTTGGACAAATATCCAAAGGAGTCTATATCCAACTCTAGAGATACGTGCTCATCAATGTTCCTTGCTGCTCTAATTATAATAGCCAGCAAATGAAAACAGTTTAGACGCCCATCAAATGAACGGATAACAAAAGTATTACCATGTTTGTACAATGGAATATTATTTGTCTGTCAAGAAAAATGAAATTATGAAATTTACATATACAAGGATGAAGTTGAAAACAATGATTTTGAGTGAGGTAACAAAATATCCAGAAAGATAAACTTTTCAAGTTTTCTTTCGTATGTGGATGTTAGCTTTTAACATTTAGAAAAGTATGTTTTCCTTGGAATACTCATAGAGGTTAAGAATCTAGTAAGGGGCCATGGTGTGGGTGGGGAGGATAGAGGCTTAAATGGGTTTAATAGAATAATGATAGAATAGGAAAGGTTAAATTGGGGTAAAGGATGGGAGGGCTGAATAGAGGAAGGAAGAAATATTACAGAAGACCTTTGGAAAAGTGATATGGAAACCTAATTATATAAGCTTCTACAAACATATATGTGAGAGGTAAAATGTCTTCCATGTAATAGGATGCCAATATTGACAATATTACACACACAGAAAGAGAGAGAGAGAGAGAGAGAGAGAGAGAGAGAGAGAGAGAGAGAGAGAGAGAGAGAATGAGTGATAGGATCACAAATGAAGAGCTTGCTGCCAGGAACGAGTTACCTCTTTTTGGAGTTGTAGGCTGGTGATGTCCCATAGATTCCAGTATCTTACAGACTATTGCCAAGGTTATTGGCTGCCACTCACAAATTCATGACTATTGCTAATGACAATACATGCTTGAGTCCCAGAGCATGGAGAGACCAAGATGGGACTGACCAAAAAGCAACATCTTTATTGCCTACTTTTCATAGTGCTGGTAGGTGCTACTCTGACTACTGAAAAAGAAAAGTAAAGTAAACAAACATCAGTCTCACCCAGCTGTGAACTCTATGAGCTACAGTAACATCTGGCCTGGCAAGACACACCCACTGGTTCAATAATGGCATAAACATCATGGGAGTAACCAATTGTTTTCTGAATTTACGACCCCTTTCACGAGATGAAATCCATACTTGGCACCATTTCAGGGCCATGAACCTGAGGCTAGATAGGTCATACACAGACTATAAAAAATAAGTAACTATTATTATTCTCCATAATGGACATAGAATTAAAACAACTCTTAATGACCTATGGTTATACTCTTAGACTAATCCATTTCTCAAGTTTCACCAGAGAAGCTACTATTTGCAGTAGATGGTGATGAACACAAAGATCTGCAACTTGTCGAAGTGTCGAGAATAAGAGACTGTGGAATGGTCAGCCTTAAATGGGACATCTGTATCATCCTACCTACCAAGGCTTACGGATCACTGTGGCAAAGGGAATAGAAAGATGGTAAGAGCCAAAGGTGATGAGTACCAGGAAATAATAAGTTCCAGAAGCAGCACCTATGAACTAATTGTGACAGCATGCACAAGCTCTGTGCTAGCTCAGGCTAGACCAAATCTCATCATGGAGAAGGAAGAGAGACTTGAAGTTCCATCTTTAGTCAAGGAGCTATTGGCAATTGCTAACAGGAGAAGGGGATTCAGTTTCCTTTAAGAATGTTGCCCCACAGTTGAACAAATCTAGTGAAAGGCCACAGATCTCAGGATATATTGGCAACACAAGTTGAACTTGATGGGTGAAAAAAGAAGAGGGCATAGAGTTGGGTGGGTAGGGGCAGGTGGTCCATCTGGGAGGAATTGGGGATAGGGTAAATGTGGTCTAAACACATCCTATAAAAGTCTCAAATTCCAATAAAAAGACTTAGACTCATGATTTCCATTTCAGGTTCATTCATATATTATCTCACAGAGTCCCTTCTTTTGCATTATTTTTTTAATTCTTCATAGCACTTCCATCATGTTGGCTGCTGCTAATAGCAGTGTGTTATGTTCACGACCCTCTTGTTGCCACAAGCACCAGACCCACACTCAGAAGGTTGCTGCTTAGAGGACCTGCCCAGGATACTCAGGAGAGGAACTCCTTCTTTTCACCCCAGCCATGCTATTCCTGTGACTCACCTATGCTAGAGAGTGACAGCTCCATCATTTCAATCTGCCAAACTGCAGTGTCGGAGGAATCAGACATACATCTGTCTGTCCACTAGCTTTCTTCACTGGTGGGTTTCTACTTTGTGCCTGTATCATTTGGCTTTTTTTTTCATGGAAGCAACATATCATTTTAAGTATTTACTGGAAGCACACAGAAAGTACACTAAGTACTGTAGGAATTGGAATGTTGGAAAGTTAGCTCTAATAACTGAGAGGAATAAGACAGCTCTTGAAATCTAGAAACTTCAAACACACACACACAAACACACCATAAAACACTGATATTCCTCTACTCAGAGGCTGAGATTACTTCTCTTTGCAGCTAAACTGTCGTATAGTATCTATGACCCATAAACTACTGGAGGAATAGCGCTATGTCAACTGTTGACTTGCCCTCTCTGAGGACTCAACTGTGTTCTTGGGACGCTCAGTAGAACAAGACAGTAGGCTCAGCTTTCCAACTTTTTTTACCCAGGTAATAGGCACTTAAGCAAATTGATCTTCAGTTAGATGATACTAGGGCAAAAGAATTGAGCCTCATTTAAAGATGAGCCACGAAATCGTGAGAGTTGATCAGATTGCTGTTGTTCTCGGCTGTATTTTGAAGTGGCATAGTATGAGCACTAGAAGGCATACACTCATCAGTCAAAGTCAAGTTAAAGAATTGATTCTGGCCGGGCGGTGGTGGCGCACGCCTTTAATCCCAGCACTTGGGAGGCAGAGGCAGGAGGATCTCTGTGAGTTCGAGACCAGCCTGGTATACAAGAGCTAGTTCCAGGACAGGCTCCAAAACCACAGAGAAACCCTGTCTTGAAAAAACCAAAAAAAAAAAAAATTGATTCTGTATTCAAGACTGTTTCCTGTTAGGCCAAAGTCCTAGAAGACAACTTCTGAAACATAAGGTGATGGGACTGGAGAGGTAACGCAGCAGTTGGAATTTGGATAACTGTCTGCTCTTCCAGAAGACATGGGTTCAATTCCTTGCGCCTAAAAAGTGAGTGGCCCACAAGTGTCCATATCTCCAATTCCAGGGAATTGGACTCCCTCATCCAACCTCTGTGAACACAGCACACATGTGGTACACAAATACACATGCAGTGAAGGCACCAATACACATAAACTAATAAAATAGAAGATTAAAATATAGAAAAAAAAAGATAAAGTGTAAATTTTCTGACTTCACTTTGTGGAAAGTGGCAAGAAGCATATTGTACCCTTGACTACATCAAGAAAAAGAGAAATTTGGACAAGATATCCCCAGAGCAAAATAAATAAGGGAAAAATAATTTTCCACAAAGGAAACTTCAGTGCTTTTTCAAGTGGAAAAAAATGCCAAAGAAAATTCCCCAATTACAAATGTGAACTTGTTTTTCACACATCTGAGCTTTCACCCTTACAGAATTAACTTTGTCTAGTCCCTGTATACCATATCTGCACTATTTTGGTGGTCTCCTGGTTGTACATGAATGTTTACAGCAGAATCACTTTTAATAGATAAAATAGTAAAAGATATTAAATTTCCACCATGCGACAAGTGAACAAGCAAACTACGATCAATCGGTGAACAGCATTCAGTCCCAGGAGAGAATAAAGTTATGGTTTAACATTTCTTATCTTTAGAAGAAAAATAATAACCTATATGTTACATAATTCCATTTATACTTAATGTCCAGGACAGACAAATCTACAGAGGTAGGACATAAACAAGTGGTTGCCAGGTGGATGGGGAATAGGCAGAAACTATGAATGGGCTTTGGTTTTCTCATGGGTAGTTCTAAAACTTTTAAAGCTTAGATAGTGGTAATGGATTCATTCGTTATGACTATATTAAAACATTTAATTGTTTATTTTGAATGGATAAAATTGTATGGTAAATGCTTATCTCAGTAGTGCTAATGGGTAAACAACAGAAAAATTTAAAAAGCAGGGTGAATTCACCATGGTTTAAAAGCTTTCAAGGACTTCCAGCTGTCCGTAGCTGGTCTTAGAGCTAGGTATGAGTGTCATCCCCGGGATGAAGTGTAAACTGTTTTAACACGGGGTAGGAGGCCTTACTGCTGTTTTTCTGCTTATGAGCATTTTTTGGTTCCTGAGCAGCTTTATATCTACACATCATCTCTTTTAACCACAGAGAACTCTTTGTACCTGGATCTGCTGTGCTTCTTTCTGTCTCTGATCTTCTCTTGCCTTTGACTGTGTGTTCATCCATTCCAGCTTGGGCTTCCTGCTGCTTTAATCTCTCACCCCTCCCTTGAAACCTACCTTACATATTACCTCTTCCATTACACCAGTTACCTTATGTGGCTTTCGTAAGGAACTCTGACTTAGTTGGGACAATAAAATCTTTAGAAAGGGTGTGGTTTAGTTCAGAGAAAGAAAACACAAGTAGCACACACACACACACACACACACACACACACACACACTTCCCTGCAAACCAAATTGTAAGAGTCTGGATTGCTGGAAAGAGCAGATAAACTCTTCATGAACAAATCCCTTGAATGAGTTGCTTTTAGCTTGGCGTTCCACTATATACAGTTTAAGACATAAGAAGCAAAGATGGGAATTTTGACTGTTTTAGTTTGATCACACATCTGTGTCTTAATCAGTGCATCGTGGTGCATCTTGATGGATGATCTGCTAAGACCCATGCAATGCTTGAGATGGTGGTTATTTCTGTTCTTACACATTTCTAGGCCTCTGTGAGGTTAGATGAGACCATGTGATTACTCAAGTCAGTGAACTGTGGGGGATGTGACATGTATAAACCAAAAGCAAAGAAGAAGGAACATTTAACATTTAAAGATGGTGGAACACTTGCCAGTCTTGATCCCCGAAATTCTTTAGTTTAACGAAGTCTCTGCATACCAGTAGCTTAAAGAAGAGAGCTTAGTGTGAGAAAAAAAATATTGATGGTGATTTTACTAACAGCATTTTAAAATGTTCTCAAATTAGAATTAAGTCAATGTTAGCACAGCAAAAGGTGAAGTATACATACTTAAGAGACAAAACCAACAGGCATCCACTACATCCAGCCAGACTGACTTCCTCAGAATAGACAATTCACATTTCTATTGCATGTTCTCAAGGCAGTTCAGTCCAGATTTGATTGGCACAGGTTAAGCAGCTGTAGATATTCCATTGCATGAGTTTTTATTTAATTAGCTACTGAACTTGACACCCAGAAAATAATCAATTGTTTATTCAATCACAGAATAAAAAATGGGCAAAAAAGAAAAAAAATTTAAGTAGATAATCATCACTATTACATGTAAGAGTCCCATGGTTTTTCTCTTCAAGCATTTTCCCTCCAATGAGAACATGCTGCAGCCTCTTAGTATATCTAGCTTGTAGATGTGGGGGCTTCTCTATGTCTAACATCTTAAATGTTTTCATTGACTACTCTCTCTCTCTCTCTCTCTCATATATCTATCTCTCTATTTTATACCATCTATCTATCTACCCATCCATCTATCATCTATTTATCCATCCATCCCTGTCCCTGATTATCTTGGGTAGCAAGGTCCCTTAAAAATGGAGCAGTCAGTAACCTTGAACCCCATTCCATTATGGCAACAATGAGACCTAGATCTCAAGGTGATTTTATTTTCTTAAGTATGGAGAAAGTTCTTCTGCCTTGCACAATACCCACATTTATTTTTTCCAAGTTCCCTGCCAGGTTCTGGTAAGCACTGTTTTCTAGAATTTCTGTAAACTCATTAGAAAATTAAAGTATGTTTATAAAAGACTTTTTTGGAAGACCCAAGACTATTGACTGCTCAGTTGATGTAAGGATGTGCCTTTTCAATTGAGACTTGAACCCTGACTTCATATATCACAAATAATGTGCTGAAGTTTCAAAAACCATCTGAATCAGGCATTTGTTATATATTATTCTGTAATGGTCACTGTCTACTAAAGGTGCAGGCGATTAACTTTTACTTGGTGATTTCTTCAATTTTAAGGAAACATTTTTGATTTGGTCTTGATGTAGTTTAAATGCATTGTATGAACTTTCTTTTTTCTGCAAGAGTATAATTTGGTTCATAAATTGCAGATGGTGGAATCACGCTAAATGAATATCCTCATTGCTCAGAAAATTAATTCTTTTGACAGAATCATTCACTTAAAAATGGACTGAATATTTAACTTTATATATTAAGGGGCTTGAATGAAGTATCAATGCCTTCATTTTCATATACTGCCTCCCTCAATAATTTCATACTTCATTTCTCTTTTATGGCAGTAAGGGGTATTTGAGTCATATTTGTAAGTTCCCCTTGCTAAACATTTTTCTTTCGTGCATCTTCTTTTTTTTTTTTATCTTCTTGCTGTGGCATTTTTAGTTCTCTTCCTTTTGCTGTCAGTAAAAATTGTCGTCATTAATAAATATAACTTCAGTGATCTCAGAGAGTACACGAGAAAGGTTAAGATGGAACTTAATGTTGTACTGGCTAAGATTCAATCCAGAAATCTCCATCCTTTGTTCTGGGACTTTAGACATGAATACTTCTGCTGAACATCAGTTTCTTTGCACATAGAATGGCAATAATAAACAGATGTTCTAAAGACTACACCAGGAGAGTTGGTCCAGCTACAATGACATATACATGAATGCACTCATGCATACATAGTTACCTAATTCTGGGCCAAGAGAAAGGTGATGCCACTGATCCTATACACTCCTACTAATTTCAGCAAGGTAAATGGCCCTATATGTTTTCAAATCTTTCCCTGATGTGGGAGTCCCCTCCCCTCTGTGTGCTGTGATTACCATTGATGAATAAAGAAACTGCCTTGGCCTGTTGATAGGGCAGAACTTAGGTAGGCAGGGAGGACTAAATTGAATGCTGGAAGAAAGAAGGGTGGAGTCAGGGAGACGCTATGGAGCCACTGCCAGAGTCAGATATGCTGAAACTTTGCTGGTAGGACAAGACCTCGTGGTGATATACAAATTAATATAAATGGGTTAAATTAGGATGTAAGAGTTAGCCAAGAAGAAACTAGAGCTAACGGGCCAAGCAGTGGTTTAATTAATATAGTTTCTGTGTGGTTATTTCGGTTCTGAGTGGCTAGGATGAACAAGCAACTGATGGAGGAAGGTCATTGGTTAAATAATAAAGAAACTGCTTGGCCATCATAGGTTAGAACATAGGTGGGTGGAGTAAACGGAATGCTGAGAGGAAGAGGAAGTGAGCTTAGATGCCATGCAGCTGCTCCCCAGGGCAGACTCGATGAAGCTCCAACCCAGGATGGACGTAGGCTAGAATCTTCCCGGTAAGCGCACCTTGGGGTGCTACACACATGAATAGAAATGGGCCAAGCAGTGTTTAAAAGAATACAGTTTCTGTATTGTTATTTCAGGGAATAAGCTAGCCAGGTGACCAGGAGCTGGGGCGGCAGGAACACAGCCCACAGCTCCCTACAACAAGCAACCCTTCCCCCAACAAATTTCCCCATCTGTGCCCACCTAATAGAATGCTCTCCTCTTTCTATTTGTTGCTGTGCATGCCCTTGCTCTAAGTGACTGCTGTAAATTCTCCCTGACTTACTCAAGCTCATTGTTCTGTCCTCTCTCCTTGGCTCCGATCATTTTAAATGCTCTTCCACGTTAGTCCCCTGCATTTACCCTTCTCTTTAACCATAAGAATCTCATCTCCAGCTCATCCTTACCATAATGTCTCTAGTTCCTGGGGTCCAACTCAAACAGTAACCTCAACAATGTTCATTTTACCAAATGGTGACCTTTTAACTTTGGAAAAGTAATTTTGCATTTTAAAATTCTTTTTGTTCTCTTTAATAGTTTCTGCTCATGGTAGGGAGAACTGAGGAAATGATAGGGGCTAAAACATATATGAGTTAAGATCTGCTTTTAAAAAAATGAACACATTTAAATTATAAAATATCCAAAGAAGCCAGACTTAGCATGTGTCTGGATGTTATTTATGTTAAGACAAGTCTTGGTGACACAGAAGTCAGGTGACAGAGCCAAGCCTTAAAGCAGGGATCCCTGGAATGAGACAGAAAACATGCAAAGGAAGTTGAAGGAAGCAGCAAAGAAAATGTTGAGCAGAGAAGTTGAAGGAAATGAGGGTCACCTGTGTGCTTAATGACTCTTCACCCTGCTTCATTGTCTAATCAACACCCAAATAACTAAAAGACCCGGAAGGTAAAGGTTTTCATCCATGATTCCAATATTATAGGTCATCTAGCCTGCCACCTGAATACCACACTACTAAGACAAAACATCAAGGAAATAGTTATGGCTTCATTCCAACACAACTTTACCTGCCAAACAGCAGGTTGGAATGAGGGTACTCTATGTTAACTCCAGAAAGAAGATCCCTTCCTTGTAAACAACATATAGACCTCTAAAGACAAGGCTAGATCTCCTGTTCTACACCTTTAACTGTAACTATAATTCATATACGCTTTAGATATTTAATAAAGATGTATTACTCATGAAGAGTGAAGAATATTTGTAGCATAACACATCTCATTTATAATCCATACCTGTTAATCTGCTCTGACGTGACACCTGGGAGGCCTTCTTCTTACACTGTATTTGTGTTGACATTTACTATTTTAGAGGTGACAGTTTTGCATCCTAAATGTTTCTCTGAAGTCCCTTTTTATGAACGTTTAAAAATAAGACTTTCCATTTGAATTCTATAACTTGCCTTTGCTGATTTTAATTGCTAAAGAATCTGAAAAATAAAATGTTATTTAAAAAAATGAGAAGACCACCAACTTATATATACTTACTATAGATGATTAGGAGTTACTATCTTTATTTAGTGTGTGTGTTTGGGGGGCACATATGGACCTCAGAGGACAAATAATGGGAGTTGGAGCTCTCCTTCGACCATGTGGGTTCGGGTTAGTCATGAACTCAGGTTGTTAGTCATGACAGCAAATACCTTGACCTACTGGAACATCTGCCTGGCTCTGATAATGTAGATTACATGAAGCTACTGGTCACCGGATTTGGAAAGCAGTAGTAGGCTGGAGCTGTCTGCCATGACTGCAGTGAGGGGTGAGGAAGTCTTGATATCAAGAATGTGCATTTGGCATTCTCAATGTACTCAGTACAAAACAACTCTACCCATATACACATCCCATGTGTATTCACATCCCACGTGTGGTGATTTGAATGAAAATGTCCTCAATTGGTTCGTAGGGAATGGCACTATTGGGGGTGTGGCCTTGTTGAAGTGGGTGTGGTCTTATTGGAAGAAGCATGTCACTGGGAATGGACTTTGAGGTTTCAGAAGCTGATGTCAAGCCCAGTCTCTCTCTCTCTCTCTCTCTCTCTCTCTCTCTCTCTCTCTCTCTCTCTGTCTCCTCCCCCTCTTTCTCTTTCTCCCTCCCCCCGATTCCTGATGATCCAGATGTAGAACTCTATGTTCCTTCTCTAGCACCATGTCTGACTGTGGGCCACCATGCTTTCAGCCATGATGATGATAATAGAGTAAACCTCTGAACTATAAGACAGCCCCAATTAAATGTTTTCTTTTATAAGAGTTGCGGTGGTCACTATATCTCTTCACAGCACTAGAAACCATTACTATGGCATTGTGAACATGTGGTTATCATCGAATGGCACAAAAATTTCAATAGCATTAGCTAAATAGTACAGTTATGTGTGATTTCTCCTTAATTTTGTCTTATTTTTAATGTTAATAAAATATCTTATGAATAGCCATTATGGTAGTACGAAAACTTTGTCTCATAAAGCATCGTGAGCTAAGATTTAAACTAGATTCTGGATAATGCACATCATATAAGCTTTTGATACACTGCTGGACCTTTGCAAACATTAGCAAAATAAACTACTAAGCCATTTGATCCCACGATGATCAGAACAGCCTTAGCGTTCCAGATGGGTCTGACCCATGGGGCACATGTGACTGAAAGCATATATGAAAGCTCCCCAGTATAACAGTAAACTCTCTGAAGACATTTGGAATTCCTTATTGATTTCTTCTTGCATTTTGATTACATTCTTGGGTGAACTTTGTAGACGAAAAGGCCATGTTGCAAAGTCAAAAGGTTTGACACACCTGTCAGTTGTGACTATCAGTAGAGTTTGGACTAGGAGGTTAAAGCATGTGGTATTAAACAATAAGGTGATGGACCCCTCAATCCTGCATTTAGACTGTGAACTCCAAACTGTCAGTGGCACCATGCAAACCCCCCCCCCACTTCAAAAGAACAAATACTAAATGTAGGTAGTGATATTCTTACAGGTCAAATTCAACAAAATTTGAGCTCATGACAAACCAAAACAACAACAACAACAACAACAAAACTGAGGTATTCCCGCCCCATACATGGGATATATGTTAGAGACCTTTTAAATGAGTTTCACACATATAAACTCAGTACTTGTTTTTATTAACATGAAAATATAGCAGAATATAGTACTGTGCATGAAATGAAAGGAAAAACCACTCTAGTATAATGTCTTCTTCTGAGATTGGGACAAAAGAAGGGGCATGTGTCATTAATGGATTCTGAATAGTTTATTTACATTTATAGAAGTATTTTGAAACAAATGCAGCAAAATTCTTGAGTATATCAAATCTGGATAATGTGAAAAGTCCCTCTCCCATGAGAAAAAAAAATCAGCACAATTAATTAAGGTTTAAATATGCAAGTGAAGAATTTAGATATTGATACTTCTAAATGTAGAGCACAATTGATATAGGTAAGTGTAAAGCAGTCAATCAATCATGGGACAGAAATTAAATATCATATAGGTAAGTGTAAATCTGTCAGTCATGGAAAAGAAATGAAATAGTTGATGAAAAGACCGCGAATAAGTACTCTATGCATTGAATTTTTAAAATACTTAAACTTAAATTCAATGAGTGATATAAGAACCAGGGAATGGAAAGACAGATTCAAAGAACAAGTTCTGTCATTATGCGAGGCAGAGATACAAACTGTGGGAAGAGGAGGACAGGACGTGCAGGAAAAACTCCTTACTGAAATCCGAGAACACCACGCTGAAGTGATGGTGCAGAGGGAGGAGGAATAACTGAGTGTCAAACTCACAGAAGACAAGAGCTCACCATGAAGACAGATCTGGTCTGAAACGCAGAGATTTAAAAAAGAAAGAAAGAAAGAAAAAGAAAAAGAAACATTAGACAACTGTGTGAACAGAACACTACAGTTTGAAAAAAAAATGTTTTTGAAAAGGAGACATGGAAAAAAGAGCTGATGAATGGAATGTAAATTTGACTGGCAGCAGAGGTCTTTGTTGGAACAGTGACAGCAGGAAGATAAAATATATCTGGTTCTGAGACACTGACTGCTAAGCTAGGCTTGTGAACCGAGGAAAACCATATCTCAGAGAAAATAGAGACGTCTCTGGGCTAGATTAAAATTATATTTCTTCTTGAAACTAAACTGAAGGCTCCCTTTTTCCTGACATTTTTTATGGTTGGAAATTTTAGTTCCACTTTGTTCTTTTCTTCCCTTCTCCCCATTGACTCTTCTTTCTCCTCTTCCCCTGTCATCACCATCTTTTGGGGGATTTTTAAATACCTCTCCCATAAGAGGCAAGAAGCCTAACCCTGAGCTGTGTCCCCAGCTCAAGGCAAGCAAACTGATCCCTAAGCTGTGTGCACCAGTCCCAAGTTCCTTCTTCATCAGAATGAAACCATTTAATGTTAAATAGATTCTTAATTAAGGGTAATTAAAAATACTCTGATGCCAGGCAGTGGTGGCACATACCTTTAATCTCAGCACTCGGGAGGCAGAGGCAGGCAGATCTCTGTGAGTTCAAGACCAGCCTGGTCTATAGAGTGAGTTCCAGGACAGCAGGACTACGCACAGAAAAAAAAAAAACCAACAAAACAAATAGATAAACAAAAAATAATACCCTGACAATATCAGCCTAAACCAAAGGGACACACAATAGCACAAGAGTCTCACAGAAGCAGAAGGTGGGTTACCCTAATCTCCGATACAAAGATTTACAAATCATGTGTATTGGTTTTTAGAGTTTTATCTTTTACTCTTTCCTGATACTAAACAGTCTTTCCTCCTAAAATCAATGGAAAGATATTTTCATAGCCATTATTTCAAATAGCACGAAAATAATTTTCTTTGTGATAAGCAAGTACTAATTTCCCTAAGGGTAATACTCGGAGAAGCAAGATTTTTTTTTAAAGCTATTTTTCAAAATTAGTAAAAAAATAATCTTGACTAAACAGTAACAAAAGGAAAAAGACTGCCAGTAACGCTGTCTCCAACAGATGGTTCGGGAGAGCTGGAATCTAGTCCCCACGTGGTTCAGTAGCTCCTGAAATAACACACAAGTCCATAAATATTTTTTTTTCGAAAAGCAAACAGACAAATCTCATGTAGTATTGGACTTTGCTTTTGAGTTGGTATGACCTCCTCGGCACTGATTTCAAGAGCTGCCCATTATCAGTAGCAACACTGCATACCATTGTTAGATTGAATTCTCAACCCTCCAGTGACGAAAGATCCACGAGAATCCTAACACCGAGAGGTAAAGAGGAGACATTTGTCAGCTGAATCCTTATCATTATTGTTTGTGGTACCTGGGGTTGAACCCAGAGCTTCATGTGTGCTGGGCAAGCAACCTACCATTGAGCTGCATTTCCAGTCAAGGCCTCACAGCTCTAAGCCAGCTCATGAGACTTATGGAGACACTCCTACCGTCCTATGAAAAACTGCACAAAAGCTTTGCTAAGTCTTTATCATCACTGTATAATGCAAACAAAAGACTTCTTGGATTATCATGCTGGATTGTAGTCATAAATCATTTTCACCAAGATACTTTTATAATTATGTGTAGATTCAGAACTTTTGATCTTTGTACCAAGAACAAAATGAACATATAATTTCATAAGAAAAGCAAACCTGTTTTAAAAGTAGCAAGACAAGTGTGTGTGTGTGTGTGTGTGTGTGTGTGTACGTGCACATGCGCACTGTGGCGAGCATGTGTTGGGAATAGGACAATGATTGGGTCATCAGTTCTTCTACCTTGTTTGGTACCAGGTCCTTCCATTCCCATGTGCTCCAGACTATTTCTAACTTCTCATGACCGAACCTCCTGTGTCTTTGGAGGGGTGTGTTAAGATTGCAGGTGCTCATGCTACTGACCCAGCTTTAACACGGGCTCTGGGGATCCAAACTTACATCATGAAGCTTGCGCGGTGAAAGCTTTACCCCTGAATATCTCCCCAGTGTACAATATTCATTTTTCAACACAAGTTAAATGTTATAAATCTGTAAATTATGCCTCGTTTGACTATAATAGTTGAGATTTGTCAATCAAGTGAGAAACATGTTTTCTGTTAATCAAGTCAATGAAGACTGAATCATCGCTTCCTTTCTCCATTTCTAGCTTTTCAGAAACTTTCTTTGAAACACATCCAAGACATCGAAGGGGGATAAATAATGGAAGGATAGCGAGAAAGCAAAATAATCGGGATGAACTAGAAAATAGTAGCAGGTTTTGCATTTATGCAGAGAAATTTAAACATAAATTCCATACAGCACTGATTACTATGGAGATTGCTGAAATTAAAATCGTATGTATACTTACAAGTTACATAATATTTTATACCATTATAATTTCTATAAGTAATATTTGAATTTGTGTGTGTGCGATAATGTTTTAAATGAGATAGTTTATGGATATTTATTTAAATGATGTAGTATAATATGAATATCCTATATGTTTTACCAGATGTATTGATGTCATATTATAGTCAATACATATTTTCACGCACAAAAAACTTGTCTGTTGCCTTTGTTCACTTGTACATATTACTGAAAATGGCCTAAGTGAAGATTATTTTCTTATTCCTTTCAGTCATATGAATGATGACGACACATATGTTTCAACTGCACATACTGACTAGATTTTGGGGGTCATTGTTCTTCAGAATAAAGAGAACCTCTGAAATGTAACAATAACATAATGCGCATCTTTTGCAAGTACATAAAATGTTCTATACAGACAGTACCTATAGACACCTCACATGGGGCTACAGTATGGAGACAGAATTAAATTATTATACTCACAATAATTTTTTCCTTTGACAGAACATTTGGGTATTAGGAATATAAAGTCATAGAGTAAATGTAGAGCATATTAGATGTGTGTGTATTAATTTTTTAATAAAGTGAATTATCTGCTTCCTGAATCTTTGTCAATTCTGACAAAGGCCAAGAATAAACAAAGAATAAGTAAATAAACTGAAAATAAATCAGGAATGTTAAAGAGAACAAAATCAAGAGCCTTGAGAAACTTGAGGTGTCAAGCAAGCAAATGAGTGTGCAGAGACGACGATGGAGGGTCAAAGTGTTGCAAGTCGCTCTCCTCGTCTTCACCGAGGTCGTTAGGTAGGTGAATGTGCAGTTGCAAGCTGTTCGTTCACTGCGAGTCTGTGTACACAGCAGCTAATACGTCCCAGGGCACTGATTATCTCTCAGCGGCTCTAGGGCAAGTACTTTATGCTCCAGTGGAGACATTTTTGCCAGGTACATGTTCCTGGTGATATCCTATCTTCAATGTTACTTTAAAAGCCTATCGCAACCCGTGGCATTCATTTTTCAAACGTGGACAAGTGTATTGGTTATTACCAATATGCTACCAAAAGGACCTTGAGGTATTTTGTGACCTTAAGAGTAGTTTGCCTCTGAGCCTGTCGGGAGCTGTTCCTTAAGTTCAGACATGGCATTTATATGGAAGTCTTTAAAAATTCATCCTTATAGCAGAAAGATTTCTAAATTTGGCATCAGGATAACTTCCTTCTGTTTTGGAGCAAGTTCTCAAAATTTTCTGTCTTTTGATTTTTTTTTTATCTGTGAAATTAGAAACAGGAAATTAGGAAAAATATGTACAAAAATGCCTTAAGAAATGTAAGTGAGTATAAAAATAAAAGTTATTACATTAAGCTCTATTGCTATTAAAATTATTTTTAAAAAATGATTTAAAATATTATTTAAAATTCATTTTCACTAATATGCAATTACTGAAAACTCCCTTTCTAGTAACTATGCAAGACATTTTTCTCATTTTCCTGGATTTGATTTTTGAACCTTATCACTGAGAAATAGAGTAATTTTTATTTGATTAGCCGAATATGTTTCAGTTAAAGGGAATTTAAAGGAGAATGAAAACCTGTCATCAGACACTCTCTATTTCTGTTAATAAATCCTGTTTCTCATAAACGATGGAAACTTAATCTTTTGACGCATGGCTCACACAACTAGGGCTTCAACAGATTCAGCGTCTGGTGAGGGCTCGTCCTGTGATTTCCCACGTGACCTCT
Source organism: Chionomys nivalis (assembly GCF_950005125.1). NCBI lineage: Eukaryota > Metazoa > Chordata > Mammalia > Rodentia > Cricetidae > Chionomys > Chionomys nivalis. The sequence goes on from NC_080086.1 coordinate 52,273,090, forward strand.
TGCTGTTTCCTCACATGGAGGAAAGGCGGTGTTCTGAAGCCCTCAACGTTCACTCAGCTTTTGGAGAGCTGGCTCTGCTCTCAGACTGTTTATGAAGGTGACCTACTAGCAACTATAACACTCCAGAGACGGAATCCCAATATGCTAGGTTAATATCAGGGACTGACCCAAATTGTCCAAAATGCTGAAGATAGAGCGATAAATAATCTATGACTGTGAATCATGCAGATATCACAGCCAGAAGAGATAAACATAGAAGCATTGGGATTTCAAATAAAACACAGTTTAGCCAAGTGAGCAATAGGCTTGATTATACCTTTACTCTATTCAAAGTAACCTCGTGTTGTGTACTTACTCCATGCGAGGTCCAGCATCCATAACTAATCTGTGTCTCAAATAGATGCAAAGATTAGGATAGGGTATACATAGAAGAGATTTTGCTTGTGACCTGAACTGGCATGTAAACAAACTTTAACTTCTCATTGCTCACTGAATATAATCCATGTCAACTGGCTACATACAACTTGATCATCCTTGTTTAGGAAAAGTGAGTATAAATGACTCACTCTCTACTGGACAGTATATTGTAGGGATTTTGGTGTTGGCTTTGTTTAGACAAAAAAGTCATTATTTTCTCATGTTTTTAATAGTATTTTTTAAACAGCAATTCCTTCTGGTCAAAGGAAGCAAATACTTGAGAAAATATGATATTTTCTCACAATTTTATTTACTAAAAACTTAATACATGAGTATTGATTTATAAACATTCCTTTGTATAGCTCTCTTGGTGCATTAGAAGAAATATTAATCACCCTTTTTGGTATGTGAATAAGATATAGTTACTGGTAAAAACATCTGTGTCCATTGCAAATATAAACAATCAAAACAGCATGAAAAAAGATTAAACAATATTCCATGCAAGCCAAAATTACTCTATGTCTTCTTGTGTTATGACATTAGGAAAGAAAAAAATGTTTTGATTTAAAAATCTGTCAGCTCTCATGTAATTTAATATGTAGTGACATATACTGCTAAAAGGTATATATTAACATTAAAGACCCAAACTCCCATGATTAATATTATGGCGATGACTGAGGAGAGTGCCTAATTTTAATCCACTGTTTATCTGTGGCGTAATTTATGGATCACTCGACATGTTTTAATAGTAGACATAAAAAGATATCCTCTAAGACACACGTGCTTTCAAGATCTGACATTTGCAATTAGAAATACAAAGAAATACCCAGGGTTGCCTTTACTGGCTGTGTATACAAATAGCTAGTCATTTCATGCACACTTTATAAAAGTGATCTATTAATAACAAAACTGCTCCAAAGACCCAGCATCTCTTCATATTCTAGCTGAATATCAGGGGTCGACTCAAAATGAGGGCAGGAACACAAAGAGTGGTCAACACATTGATTGGCCTGCCAAATATAGTTTTACCATCATAAATCTCAGGCTGACAACCGCACAAAGCTTTCTTCACCCAAACATTGCCAAGAAAGGGTGTTTATTCACTGATTGGATGATAGTCTCCATGACAACTGATGCCACAATTAGACAAGTACAATCCCACTTTCAAACATGCACATGATTCATTAATCCAGTGGGACTTTGTTGATGATATATTAGGAGAGAAATATTTAATGCCACCCAGAGATGATATTTGCTTCTTATCTAGGATAAAACAAAATAAAAGAGCAATGGGGGACAGCCATTTAATTAGACTAAAGTAAGTTTGGTGAGAAACTCTGCGAGTTTAAGTGTTTTTAATAATTTCATAGGTGTCTCATTCTGTAAAGTCAATGGCCATTAAGTTGATCTTCAAGTCCTTTTCCTACAGGATCTTTTGAAAAGGGTTAGAAAAAATTGTGAGTCCAATTTTCTACAAACTAAACAAGATAACAACAAATATTTCTTTGGCACTTGAGAGAAAATTTTTTTTTTCTGAACACTGAGTGATTATTAAATCGGATAGATATCCATCTGCAGGGTTCCCAGTGCAAATTTCAAAGGAGTCATTTCTTATCATTTGTCTACATGGGAAGCCCATTTTCCCACAAAGACCGATTGCATAGATCATGAATTCAGGCATTAATAAGGCAGAGTGCATTGAGAAGGCTAAAACAAAAGAACTGTATTTATCAATTTCTATTCAATTGAATGTTCTAGTCTTACCAACCAAACAGATGAAATACTGACATTCCTAACCCATTGTTCCTTCTGAAGTTCAAAAGGTTACCCCAAAATGACAGGTAATGAGATGAAATCTTAAGCATGCTTGTGGGTTTTGGTGATTCACATTTTAAGGAACATAATATCATGAAGGATCTGTGAGGCTAGACACCAAGTTATGATTAGTGTTTCCTTCAGAGATGTGGGTTAAGGGAGTTTAAGATATTTTTATTTATGTATGCATTTCTAATTGACTCAATTACAGTGAGATTTAACTTTTAAGCATAAAATCTTATGCAACACTGAAAAACAATGAGAAGGACACTTTAAAAGTCAGGATACCAAAGTTGTCTGTCACTTCCTATAACCTAGTAAATGTTCACGCGGATGCGCCATATACAACACGTGAACTGGTGTGTGCATGCATGTATATGTAGAATGGGAGAAGTGGAAGAACTCACTGCAAAAACTTGAAAGTCAGTTATCTGTAGACAATGGTAGTGGGATTGTAGATATTTTTCTTCTTTATGTGTATTTGTGTTGTCTAAAAATAATGCAAATGCTATGGATGATATCATTATTTTGCTAAAAAGAGACATTTTGTTATGATCAATAAAATGAGTGGGCAGGAAAGGAGGGATGGTTAATGGATGTTGGGTTATAGTCAGATAAGGGGGAAGGACTCTGGGTGCCATTGTAGTGGGAGAATAATGGTGATGCAATGCACTATGCATGCCAAAAAGTTTGCAGAAGGCCCACTAAAGGACACAGTCAGTACAAGCTCTTTCCATTAAGTCTGATGACCAGAGTGGTGAGGGAGGTCCTTATTTCTTCCAGCATTCCATTTAGTTTTCCCTACCTATCTAGGTTCTACCCTATCAACAGGCCCAAAGCAATTTCTTTATTCATTAATGGTAATCACAGCATACAGAGGGAAAGCCCACATAACCTCCCCTTTTCTGTTTAAATAAAAAGGAAGGTTTTATCCCCCACCCCCCTTTTTAAAGCACTAGCTTAGACACAAAACAATCACACAGAAACCATATTATTTAAATCACGGCTTGGCCCATTAGCTCTAGCTTCTTATTGGCTAACTCTTACATATTAATTTAACCCATTTCTATTAATCTGTGTATCGTCACATGGCTGTGGCTTACCAGGTAAAGTTCCCAGCATCTATCTCTGGTGGTTTCATGGCTTCTCTCTGACTCTGCCCTTCTTTTTCCCAGAATACAGTCTAGCTTTCCCCACCTAGTTCTTCCCTGCCATAGGCTCAAAGCAGTTCTTTATTCATTAACCAATAATAGCAACACATAGACAGAAGGACCTCCCACACCACCTGAGTGTGATCCTTGAAATCAACTTGGTGGAAGGAGAGTTAATTACTCATGGGTCTCTAGAGCAGCAGTTCTCAACCTGTGGGGCATGACCCTTTTGAGGGTTAAATATCAGATATCAGATATCATGCACATCAGATATTTACATTATGATTCATAACAGTAACAAAATTACAGTTATAAAATAGCAACAAAATAATTTTAAGGTGGCAAAGGGTTTACGACCACACGAAGGACTGTATTAAAGAGTCAAGCATTCAGAAGATTGGAAACCACTAACCCAGAGGAATAGAACTGATAGGTTGAGTCTACATATGTGAAAAGGGGATTTATTAGAGTTGCATTTATAGACTGTGGTCCTCATAGTCCAACAATGACTATCTCCCAACAGAACAGAAAGGCCCCAAAATCCAGTAGTTGTTCAGTCCCAGAAAACTGAATGTCACAGCTGATCTTAAGTTTTTGTGGGAATCCTGAAGAAATAAGTTCTAAAGCCATCAAAGAAATGTCTTGGTAGGATAGATGAATTTATCAGTTTTTTAGGCATAAAACAAAAGCCTTCTTTCATGTCCTTTTATATAGGATGCTGCCAGGTGTGGTCCAGGTTTCAGTGGGTCTTAAGGCTTCAAATGATCCATATTTAGATAGGGTCTTCACACCTCAAATGAGCCAATAAAAAATAAGATCTTACAGCTGTGCCCAGATGTTTAATTTTCAGTTGATTCCAGAAGTGTTTAAATTGACAACTAAGACTTGTCATCACAGAGAGAATCAACTCCCACAGGTTGTTCTCTGACCTACATAACATACCTGCTAAGACATACACCCGCTCTTACCCCCATTACAAACATACAAAATGACTAAGTAAAACATTTAAAATATATGTTTTTTTTTAAATAGAATTTAGACATTCTCATGATAACCCTACCCATCACAATGAACCTAGAAAATAGTTTCTTTTTTCCTCAAGATTAAGATTCTGTTGCTTCTAGGTAAAATTGTAAACTGATCATACCATTTCCTCCAGTGTTTTGGTACGAATGACAGCATCATCCAGAAGGCCTTTGTGCTAAACTATCAAGGTATCATTCATATTGTATTCCACCACAGCAAAGGTACCATTCATTGGTTTGAAAACTTATGATGTCTTTATGAAAACTTTGTAAACAATAAAAAGGGATAGAGTTTATTGGAAAGGCTGACTACATGGCTTAGTGGGTAAAGGCACTTGCTATTAAGCCTGATGACATGAATTCTATCCTCAGAACCCATATCATGGAAGGAGGAACCAATTTTCATAAATAGTTCTCTGAGCATACACATGATACACATGTATGCATACCCATACACACACACACACACACACAGCAAATAGTTTTTAATTAAAAAACAGAATATAATAGTAATACAATTTTAGGTGTATCTTTTTTTGAAATTTGTATGCTTTATTGTTATTGGAAGACTTCTGAGTACATATTTGAATTTACACTCAGTTGTTTAGTCAAAATAGAGATGTTTATTGATCTTCCCCTGTGTTAGGGTTTCTATTGCTTTGAAGAGACACCATGGCATGGCATCTCTTATGAAGGTAATATTTAACTGGGGCTTGCTTACAGTTCAGAGCTTTAGTTTATTACTGTCAAGGTGCCAGGCATGCATGACGACATGGAGGCAGATTTGGTCCTAGAGAGGTAACTGAACATTCTACATCTTGATTGGCAGGCAGCAGGAAGAGAGAGTGAGCCACTGGGACTGGCTTGAGCATCTAGCACCTCAAAGTTCCAGTGACACACCTTTTCCAATAAGGCCATACCTACTCCAGCAAGACCACACATCCTAATCCTTTCAAATAACGCCACCCCTCTGAGCCTACCGGGATCATTTCCATTCACACTGCCACATCCCTCAAATCAGCAAGTCAGCCAGCAAATATTTTTTTTTCATTCGCAATGCAAAAGAAGCAAACATTTTCCTCTGATCATACACCCAAAGTTCTACTTAATTAACTCATAGAATCTCCTAGCATTCTCTTGAAAAAATCCTGCCAGCCCTCTGCAAACCTCCTAAATACTTCAGTTTGTCTCTTGATATTTTGGGATACAGTGCTGGAAGCTAATACTTGCCTGAGGTAAACCTTAGAGAAACAGATGTTTGCTGTAGTTTTTTTTTTTTTCCCTAAACATTTATTCAGAATTGGAGATTCTTACCTATCACTTCAGAGGGGGCAGAGATCTTTTCCCCAGATGTCAATCCTTTTAGAAGGAGAACAAGAGAGGTGATGGAATGGTGATCACTTTACTTCTTTCTCTCCCGTTTTCCTCTCTGGGTCTTCCTCTACAGGAATTCTGTTTTGCTGAGCTGATGATGAAACAGTAGCAAAACCAACTGCATGAAACGGATGCCTCTTATGCCGCTAACCTGAGCTCCTTACTGATTTTCATTCAGACTCTCTTGTCTCACTTTTAGATGAGAAAATAACACCTGGGTTTGCCAGCCTTGAAGAAATGGCAGGAAGACTCCGGTAAGGTGATTGTGTATGTGACAGTAGGGTGTGGACTACTACTTGTGAGGCCACCCTTGCCTGGAACAGTTTAATGAGTCCCCAGAAAGGAGCCTCTTACATGCCAGGAATGAAAGCAACGGAGCTGGAAAGATGGCTCAGCAGTTAAGAACACTGGCTGATCATCCAGAGAACTCGGGTTCCAATCCCAGAACCTACATGGCAGCTCACAACCACCTGTAACTCCAGTTCCAGGGGATCTGACACCCTCACACATGCATATATGCAGGCAAAACACCAATGCATGTAAAATGAACAAATTATTAAAGATAAAAAGAGTGAGAGCAGTGTACCTTCAATGAAAGAGACAGTACTTATCCACCTATGCAAAGGTTTGGAAACTAAGGATACTCCTTGCCAATGAGACTGGGTTGAAACAGGGGCTTGATAATAGTAGCTAATATTAAAGTAACTGTTTCCTTAAAACATTTCTTTAAAACATTAAACAATATGCCGTTCAGTCTTTAAACATTTTTCACCTCCTTCTCACCTACGTTGTTCTTCAAGGATCACTATGAAAGCTTTATAACATGACAATAACAGAAAAAAGGAAAAAAAATAAGAAAACTAACTAATGGGCCCAAATAGGAGAATTGTAGAGATAATTTTATGATGTTGACACATTGGAAATTGTCATAAATTATGTTTAAAAATTTTCATTGAACTGGGAAAAATGGCTCCCTTGTATTCTATTGATTATATACACATATGCAGATGTATGTATTGTGTGTGTGTAAGACCCAATATTTACATGTATTACAAAATAACCTCCTGTGAACTCAGGATATCTTAAAATAAAACCAGAAGTTGTTTCCTTTTTTCGTAATTTTTAAAAAGATTTTTCTGGGTCTTTTGTTATCAGAACTTTTAGGACTGGTCATCGGGATAACGATATATAATCAAGGTAAGATAATATGCCTACATGTCTTAATCCATGGCTTACTAAAGAAGAGCAATGACAATTCAAGGGCTCTGCACTGGGACACTTCCAATAACTGGCTGCCTAGAGTTGGCTCTACCCTGATGTCCATGGCACACATGACAGTCTGCAGCGTCTTGTTTTTGTGGAAGTCTTTCAGAGTGCGTCTGGAAAAGTTCCTAGTGGTCCCATCTTTGCATCTAATTTACATGACAGAGGGCATGATCTCCCAGCAAGCAACTCTGAAATCTTTAGCTTTTCTTCCTCCCCCTGGAAGACGTTTACCTCAGAGACATGGGTGTGTTTCAAAGATAAGGCTGCTGCGGTTCACTCCCTTGACAAGAGTTACTCAGTTGCATCTTTTATTTCCACTGCATTGTTCCTCAAGGGAGCAGCCTCTCTGTTGGCTACAGCTGACATGACATTCTAGGTAAAGGAAAAGGAAAAGACAGAAAAAGAAAAGCGGCCCGGAGAACGACTTTTATCCAAATGTGACATACGTAAACTAACTGTGGAGTAAATGCGTCAGTGTTCATTGTTCCATAGTCTCACAGTTTTACCACGTGCAGTCCTAAGAATTTTACCATTCTGCTTCAAGTTTAAAGCAAATCAGAAACGTGTTATGTCTTCCAAAAATATAAAGATCACATTTAAATTGTTTTTATGCCCCATTTCATAGAAAAGACACATTATAAAAAAGTAGCAAACTCATCACCCCCAAAATCTTTCAAAAGCTATCTCCTGCCTATACCAGGTTTCAATAGTGAAATAAGTTTAAGAAATCGATTAAGAATCGCAATTTTGTGGGAGTGTTCCTAGGCAGCTTTACAAAGATGATCATACCAGGAATTGTATAGTCGCAGCTGGACCACCTGTGTGTGTGTGCATGTGTGAGTATGTGTGCACATGTGTGCTCAGAGACAGAGTCATGCTGTGTAGTTCAGGCTTTGCCTTTCCCTTCTTTCTGCCTCAGTTTCTGTGGGCATCCTAGGGCCCCAACATCTCCACAGCACTGTTGGGCAACTAAAGAAACAACAATGCTGATAGGGAAGGTGAATGTCTTGATCCAGCTTCCTTAGAGCTTAAACTTTAAGTGTGTTAAAAAGAGAGATCAGTTTAGGTTGCAACAACCAAGCTGAGGTGCCCAGCAGTGGAACAGCACATTTGAGTTTAGGGTGGATAGACACATAGTTTTAGAAATGAGGCTCATGAGAGAAAGATCAACAGGAAAGCAGAGTAAGCTGTATGAGAAGTGAGAACAAGAGAAAATAGAAGAAAAATGGACCCCTCACCCAGGAACCCATCTAATAAATAAATAAAGTAGGAGATGTAAAAAATAGTTGGATTCTGATGTATTTAACAATGACCGAACTAAATACTCAACAGAGAGAAATTATGTTCATTTTATGAGTGAACTGAAAACGTAACAAAAAGCCCGTCATGCACCACTGCACTAAATTTTGTTCCAAATGTTTAGAGGAGGGGTGCAGTGAGCTGTGAACCAATGCTTGAAACTTCAGACCTAAAGATAGAAAAGATGCTCTGAATATCACTTAAGTAATTAAAAGTGAGATACCTACTCGCAAACTGTGTTCCTAGTGCACAGCTGCATGATAAAAGCCAGCAGTGATACAGAACATACAGAATGATTCTGTCTGGGAAATAACTGTAAACACACTCAGTTATAGGGATGCAAACAAATTACTTCTAGAGCCTTCTAAGAGGAGCAGCTATTATATCTATATGTGTATGTTTGATTTATTTTAAAGGCATGTTTTATATTGCACCAGCAAATTTTATTAGTTCATGGCATGATTTTCTTGCATTTCCCTGCTAGGATTAGTCATAAAGTTTTCATTTTCACAGGTCTTAAACAATGATGTATTATATAGCCGATACATCTTAGATTTAATGAAATCTAATTTTATATAGTTTAAAAGCAAACTTTAGGAAATCCACATAACTCCAAATTGTTAGCAACCATTGTGCAGAGAAAACACCCACACAGTTGGGATCCTTAGAGACAATATACTCATGAACAGTTACTAACTGAAGACTCCCTTAACTGTTGGCTAACTGTGCCTACCTACACCCAAATTCTCCCTGTTCAATTATTGTACTTTTCACTTTAACAGCTGAGGTCTCAAGCATCAGGAAAAAAAAATCTTGTGCGGGAGATGGCCTGGCAGATAAAAGTGCTCACCCGGAAGCCAGATAACTTGCATTTGGTTCCTGGAACCCGTGTGAAAACCTTCCTTGTGGTGGCACGCAAAGGGAATCCCAGCAATTGTACAGAAAGATTGGAGGCAGCGGTAAGAAAGTGTGTCAGAGGGTTATGTGTGTGTGTGTGCGTGTACACACACACACACGAGTACATACATACACACCAGTGTTTTAAAAATAAAACCTTGAAGTTAGCTCTACACAATTTCAAGAGCATAAACTGAAACACTTACAAATTCATATTTCTAACAATGTCTCAGCCCAAATTATTGATGACTAAATTCTCATGACAAAACATTGCTCCAAAAAGCAAGAAAACTCCTTTATTGCAGGTTGCACATCAGAGGCATACTGTGCTCCATATGGTTAACTGCTTCACAGATCTGGAAGGCTCCATTCAGTGTCAGATGAAGCATCTAGAAGGTCTAGGGTCTATAATATCATTAGGTGAAATTATGAATAATTCCTGGGAAATTCTTAATGAGTAATCTCTTGCTCCCATATATTTGCCATTATCGCCAACACCCTGAAGAAATTTGCAATAAAGTCTGTTACATTTCTTACTCTTCATTATTAAAGACAATAGGTATATCACCCATGTCGGGGCATGGAGAGCAAACTTGCCTTCAGGTATACATATGGTGCCGAGCTTAACAACAGCCAATGCTAACATAGAAAACACGCAGATCTAGTGATGTGATGTATTTTTTTATTCTATAGACCATGAAATTATAGAATCTCCCATAGCTCTGACAGATCATCTCTCCTCTTAAATCATTATAATCACCAGACCCATCTCATGCCTCAATCTCTAAATGATAATGGAAGCAGAATCACCGTATAATCAAGGAAGCTCTCAAGATTCATTTGCAGAAAAATATGATGCTCACCCTCACTAAGTAGAATTCTTCATTAATTAACAGTGTCATTGATGGCAGTATGTTACCCACCACCAAGTTTCTGAAAATCTTACTTTATGGCACCATAAAAATCAGAATCTGTGGAAAGTACCCTATGAATAAATAGTCATATTATAGTCAAATAGGAACAATGGTCTGAAGAGACTATTTTTTTAAAAAAAAATTCTCCTTATTCCTAGGAAATGGCTCATAGTCCTGTGAAGTGAGGGCATGAACAGAATTTTATTCCACCAGCCTTCTACTCAACAGGAAGGACTTTCGAGAGGAACCTGTGTACTAGGTGCCATAAGACATATGATAGATAAACATTGCCCCATTTTCCTGCACTCCTTAGATGACCTCCACAATACAGACGTCTTGTTGTAAGAAGAGAGGGCCCCTTGTTTGTCTCGGCCTCCCGGCTAGCTTACTCCCAAAATAACCACACAGAAACTGTATTAATTGAAACACTGCTTAGCTATTAGCTCTAACTTTTTATTGGCTAACTCATACATATTAGTCTAACCCATCATTAATCTGTGTATTGCCACATGGCAGTAGCTTACCAGAGATTCTAACCGACGTCCATCTCAGTCAGTCAGAGGATCCATGGCTTTTCTAACTCTACTCTTCTTCCTCCCAGCATTTAGTTTGTTTTCTCCGCTTACCTAAGTTCTGCCCTATCAACTAGGTCAAGGCAGTTTTTTTATTCATCAATCAATGAAAGCAACACACAAACAAAAGGAACTCCTACACTACTATCTGATCAGCTCATTGCCCAGATAGAGCTTTAATATCATTTTTCATGTGTGGTTTGTGTATCTCTGTTGACTTACACAGCAAGGATAAAACTCAAATTGGCAGAAGAGAGTGCATTCAAAGACACTCATACCTAAAGCAGAAGTCCTGTTATCAATCTTTTTACCCTGTCACATAGTCTGTCCTTTTTGGCACAATTCTCAATTATTTGTACAATTCTGATTCTAACAGATATGCAGGCTCACACATGCACACGCGTGGACACACACATACATTTCTTTCTGTAACTTCTGATCACATTCATAGCAAAAGTAGTGTCTTTCAAAGTTAGTGTATAGGAACCTGCTTCCTTCATTGTGATGTGTTTACATGCTCTTCTGTATGACTAATCCAGCTCCCCACAAATATTCATCCAAGTTCTTTCTTTTTTTTTTTTTTTTTGTTTTGTTTTTCGAGACAGGGTTTCTCTGTGGTTTTGGAGCTTGTCCTGGAACTAGCTCTTGTAGACCAGGCTGGTCTCGAACTCACAGAGATCCACCTGCCTCTGCCTCCCAAGTGCTGGGATTAAAGGCGTGCGCCACCACCGCCCGGCCCCAAGTTCTTTCTAATGATGTAAAAACCGCATTGGTACTTTGCACACACATTTTTTTCCTATTTCACCTACACCCACATGCCTTTTTATTTAAAACATGTATAGTCTGTCCTGTACAACAAAGCTTCCTCCTGGCTGCTCAGGAACAGTATCATTTATGGTGGAAAACTTTTGACTTTGGCTTCAAATGCCTTTGTGCCCTTGTTCTGAATTTGATACTTAACCCATATAATCAATGCTTTTTCAGTCATGACATCCCAAGTTCCTTATAGTGGGAGGGTGTAGAACAGGTTTAATGCAGTGCCTGGCATGCAGAAACCCTACACTGAGAGGTTAGCATGGTTGATGCGACTTTCCCCTCAAAAGGGCTAGTGAGCCTACCCGATGAAGCCTTTGTGAGCCAGAACCCAGCAGACAACAATTCCTTAATCAAAAAGAAAACACCCTGCCTTCCAGCCAACAGTATAAAGGGATAATATACAATCAGATGGGCCCAGATGAGAGTGTCCTGTGCTAAGCTGAGAACAAAATGGTTTTTTATTATAAAGGAGTATATTTTATATGTTCTCAGCTGTATTGATTTGCTTTTATCTTCATTTATAGTTCAGAAAATGATAGTCATTGAAGATTTGAATTCATGCCTGCTCACCATCAAAGTTACTGTCTTTAATTAAATTGTTACTTACCTGATCTCTGATGTGACAATCTTCAAAGGGAAAATACCTTGTAGGGAAAAAAATGTGAAAAAACTGTCAGGTGATTATTGAACAGTTTTATGAGCTGGTCCACCTAACACAATTCGTTCACTTGTCACATAGTAAACAGTATCTCCTTCTATTAAAGATAGCATTACCTTTACAGTTGCATTTACTCTTTAATATGCATTTACAAACAGTACGTTATGTGGCAAGACTCATTCTCCATCCCCAAACTCAAGCCAAAGGCTACAGATTAGAATCTGTAAATGCCAGAACAACTGGGGTTTTGGACAAGGGTGTCTCTTATTGTAATGGGTCACCTTGTGCATATTGAAAGTTAAAGAGTTCCCTTTGTCCCGGATGTGATGACATTGTTTCTAGACACTTCCAAATAGTCTCCTGAGGGTCAAAACTATCTGTTCAAACTCTAGCTTGCACGTATGTAAAGGACTACATTTTCCTATCCCAGTCTGATGTAACTTTACACACAGAGAGATCATCATCACATCCAGCCCATGACCATTTCTTGACTCAAATGGTATTTAGGTTTTACAGTCATTTCTTTATTTTTGGGTCAAATTTGGGCTGTACTTGCCCAAAGCAAAGCTCATATGGTAGGCAATATATCCAAAAGCCATGGGAATCTCTAAAGTAAGAAAAAAGGAAGTTTGCTAATTCACAGTTTAGGCTGTGAGTTGATTTACCTACTCGTGTTTTAAATACATGCATGACAATGTGGCTGTGGAGTATCCCCCACTGAACATTTGTGCAAAAATGAAGAAAGAAACAAATTCAATAATTCAGCAAATAGAAGCCACTTTGTTGGGATAAATTTTCTTTACCATATGCTGGCAGGCATTGACCGGTGCCTGCCTGCTGCCATTGTTTAGACAGCTTTAGATTTAAGGCCATGTTGTGGCCTCTGCAATGCCATACTTGCATTTAAATCCTTAAAAGTGTGTCATTTCACTTCCTCGGTTGGAGTTCAGTCTTCAGAACCCCTCACTTTGGTTATGGGCCATAGTTAATACCTTTTTCTTGTTATGATCTGATGAGCAGAATGTGACCAAGACAAGGTAACAAAAGCCAAGAAAAATCAACTCTTCCTATAAATTGTGACAGAGGAGAACTGTATTCTTCATTGCTGGAGAGCTGGATGGGTCCCTGGTAGGATTTCATTCAACGGTTGGAACAGTCAGATAATGCATACTGAGGCCACAAGATCCTCAGTCCACATACTCAGTAAGAGCTGCAGCCTGGAAATTATACAGGAAGTCCACTAAGAAGCACCACCTAACAGCATCTTTCCTGCATCATGGCATTAGCAAATGATGCCAATCAGTAAACAAAGACTGATGAGGTCCCATTTCACTCGTGTTCACACCGCAGTGCTCTTTCAATGGACCACTTCATATACACAGTAAAACAGACACGGCCACGCATATACTTCCTCTTTTCCTTTGTTTTCTAAGATCTGTCTTGTGGAATATCTAGACTTTTGACATTTTGTTATAGAAACTTGAAGGAGCAAAGAGTTGCGGTTATAGAAATGTCAACTTTATTCTACAATTCTTTACTGTACTCAGGCAGGCAAAGGTGATGAGAACAGGAATTAGGAGGGAGCCTGGAGGGAAGGGATGCCAAAGCAATTATTCTGAGAATGTCCTCACTGGAGGGCTGGAAGGCCAAGGTAATTCAGATTCCTGCTTCTTTCCAATCTAAGTGAACACCTCTGCCTGGAGGCTGAATGTGCCTATGTGACCCAGAGAGGAGGCACCTCATTGTTGGGCCACACTTTACCCCAAATCCCACCTCAATCCCCGATCTATGATAAAGTTGTCTCTAAAACTCACCCTCTATGATCTGTGAATTTTATTCTTCAATTTACAAGACAAGAACCAGAAAGTCACTGGTTCACAGTGGCTTTGGTGACCATTGAGTTACAAGACCCTAGCTGCCTGAGGAAGGGTGTATCATTCTAAAGACACTCCCAAATTCCTCTATCAAAAGCGTAAACAAGGATTCCTTGCTTTATTGTATGCGTGATATATGCCAGGAGCTATGCAAAGAACTTCATATGCATTATAATTTTCAATTCTTATGACAGCCAAAAGAAAGTATAGGAAAGGTATTCAACAACACTCACCATAAAATAAAACAAAAAACCATAAGTCAATATCCTTGTCTGACAGGAAGACTAAAATAAAAAAAGAGAGAAACAATAATCACTGCTGATAATAGTAGGAAATGCCCAGGGCACACCCATGGGTTGTTTGTGGTGGTGAAAACAGACAGGACTGTTGACAGATGTGCTAAATGTTAATATGCACAGATTCCTATGAGTCATGAGGTTCTTTTTTTTAAGAATGGACCCAACAGAAATATTCCTTGGATTTTAAAAGCATTCATACTTATGGCATAATATATTTAATTTTTAAAACTTCCAACTAAGAAAGCTAGCAAAAAAAGTCTATAAATAACAGAACAGACAATAAGTTATGGTGTATTAACAAAAGAGTACTTTATGACATTAAATGGGTATGGACAAACTCTATGTGCAATCACAAGTTTGGCCTTCCAAAACATCATTACAGAGAAGCTAAACAGTTGAATCCAGGTAGCATGATTTTTGTATGTTCATAGAGGGATCGATGAAGCTAGAGGTCACAAGAGTGGTAAATGTTGGTGAGATGGTGTTGTTGGACTGGGTGTTGTGTCCATTCCTTTTATAAAAGTAATCTCCTCCTTAACCTTTGATTTATGAATGTGTAATTTCTGTAAGTATGATATTCAGTAAAAAAAAAAATCCTGAATAGCAAAGATATTTTCAGGTATTAGGGACTACTGTGCTTTTTTGAGTCATAGTTGAAAATACAGAAAGTTGAAGTTAAGAAACCTGGCTAAGATTAAATGAAGAACTTAAATGTTAATAGATTTACAATAAACTTCTGACTACCAGTAGCCACTTTGGACATGAGAAGAGTTTAATTTTCTTCCTGATTAGCCACAATAAAAATCATAGACAGAAGAAGGCTCACTAGGAACCTCCAACATGGTGGGCTGTGTGTTTTCCTAGCTAGTGAGAACCAGAAAAAAACCCGATTGGCCACAAGTGCTGGGTAACAATCTTTACCCTGCAGGAAGTTCCTTAAACAGGAAATCAAACAACTTGAAATAACTTCAGGAAGTTCCTGAAAGTGATCAGATTTCCTGGGTCCCTTCTGCCCAGAGTAAACAACAAAATCTCAGAGTCCCTCTCAGAGGAAATGAAGTCCAGCTGCAAAGAAGAGTCTGAGATGAGACCAGCTGCTTGAAGGAAGCAGAAACCCTCCTAGATGTGGTTTAGACCAATGGAGTCACTTAGAAAGGATGGTCTCCTATCTGTTGTGCTGCCTGCATACTATGCAGTGTGCTTTAGGCTCCCAACTTGGTGAGCTATCCATCATCCTTGGGTGAGCTTTGGTGATGTAGCTGTCTTTGAGTTATTTCTGCCCTGAATGCAACTCCTTGTTCATATTCCTGTAAGCAACTCCAATAAAACTTACTGGTTCATCAAGTTGTATTTTGGTGATATCCGTACTTTGGTCTGTTGTGGGTTCTCAATCTGGGGTGAGGAAACATGTGTGTTGTGTTTTCCCAGGAAAATTTCTGTCATACAATAACTAGTGACCTCACAGATACCACGTATCACAGTTGGAAAATGGTATGTTAAATTGCCACGAAAGTGTCCCCCTCTAGGTCTGATTACATAATGAGAAGATGAAAACTGAAGACCCATACACAGATATGATTGAGTGTCCTGGAATGTGAGTGAGGAGATAGTGACTTGAGATCTCCACAAGGAGAATGGCAAAGAGGACTCCAGAGGGCAGTGTGGGAGGGAAGAACAGGGAGAAGGAAGAGGAAACAGTCAGGTTCCTCAATAATGATCATGGAGGAAGCAGTCAGTGGCTGTTTTAAGAATCAGAGTGACCCATCTTCACAAGAACAAGGAACGACCAGTGGTAACATGGTCTGATATCATTTTTTATACTCTGGGTATGATGTATTTGGCTACATAATCATAGGGCATTGGAAACACAGATTGGGAGGTCTACCCTTCACGACCTCTGTCAGAAGTGTACCCCATATATCGGAAAGTGTTTAATAAACTACCTTAGAAGGGCTAAAGAGATGCTCAGTGTTTAGGAGCACTGGCTGCTCTTCCAGAGGTCCTGAGTTCAATTCCTAGCACCCACATGGTGGCTCACAACCATCTACAACAGGATCTGATGTCCTTGTCCAGCACACAGGTGTATATGCAGAACACTCATACATAAAATTAAATAAAGTTTTAAAATAAATAAAAAAATAAAAATCAACTACCTTAGATATGGCTCGTGGATCACTGGGATGCTGGGAACCACTGTGCTAGTGAAGAGCCATCTCAAACCAGATGCCAGCCATAGATGTTATCACTTGGGGTACAAAGGGCAAGAGAGGACTAGCGTAGCAGAGGGAGTTAATTCATCTCCAAAGCAACTCTTTTGCAGGCTAAATTTTAATATAGCTTTAAAATTGCTTTACAAATACAACTCTCATTAAAATACAAAAAAACTAAGGAAAAAAAGAGTAAAATGAATCCAAGTGAAACAAATTCATTCCTTAAATACATACTTACATATGCATAAACACAATTTCTTAGGCCCTCCCTCCAGGCTTTCTAAACAATTTTAGTATGATGGAATCCTGGAATTAATTGAAGAAATAACTTAAAGGAAATGTTGATGTGTTTTAGGAGTTGAAAAAAACTGATAGTGGCTGCAAAGGCTTGGGATTTCTAAGCATGGCATAGTAAAATGCTTTCTGTATCTTGACTATCTTAATAATATACCCTCTCCCCAGTGTATGTCTAACAATTGCATCATGGGCATTCAAAACTAATTAGTACATACTTGAAAATTTTGCTTTATTATATATGATTATCTAAAAAGCATTTTTAACATTTAGTTTGCTTTGAAGATTCTGCCTTTCATGATTAAAGTTGCTGGTTCTGTAGCCTCACACTGGGGTCAGATCTTGAGGAATCTCACTAGCCAGCCAGTCTAGCCAGAAGTGGAGAAGCTTTGGGGTCAGTGAGAGACTGTCTCAAACACTAAGGAAGCAATAGGGGAAAGATGTCCCAATGTCACATTGTAGCTTCCATATGTGCCCAAATAGGTGGGCACATTGTCACACACAAATGAACACATCACACACACACACCCACCCACCCACCCACCCACCCCCCCCCCCCCCACACACACACACACATGGATATAAATACAAATAAAGCTAAGGGAGAAAACATAATATATACGGCATGTATATACATCTACAAGCAATTATTTAAATGGATAGTTTAGCACTAAAATAAAAGTATCTAAATTTTAGATAAGTATAATAGAAAGCTGGACACAAGGGAAGACAGAATTAGGAAACGAAAGGGGGGTCCAGGAAAACATGAACTAAATGTAGCAATAAAGAAAAATAACAGAATAGAGGTGAATACAAGAGCCGCATAAAATGGACCATAATCTATGCTATGAGGAAGAGGAATCTTAGAAGGAAAGGAGAAAGTTAATACACAAAGAAGTTCCTCACTGAATATAAGACAGTATTCTTTATGGTTTGATTGATGAATGTCTCCTGAAGGTCCACACCTCAAAGACACAGTCTACCAGGCTGAGGCTTTGGGAGAGCAATTTAGGTGGTCGGGAAAATGGGTGATGACATGACCCTCTTTGCCGTGTTTGTAGAACCCGTTAGCACTTAGGAGAAGACTCATGTCCCCCCATTTTATCTTTCTGTTTCCGTCAGTGATGGGAGCGCTGAGCAGACACCTCCTCCTGCTATGACGTTCTACCACTGTGGCCTTACCTCGGGCCAGGATAATGGCACCTGCTATGTCTTAGGATGTGAACTTCCTCCAGTGGGAGCGAAAGACACCCTTCTCATTACTTACCCATGGTAGGTGTTTCATTGAAAAAACACAAGACTAGCAAATATACTAAGACACACCTTTCAGAAATATACAGAACTCTTAAGATTTTATAAAAAGAGAATTTAATACAGCGTGAGATTCGGAAAGGACAGTTATGAGTCTTGTGACATGGGGTGTGTGTGTGAGGGGGGTGCACAAGTACCAAAAAAAATAGTTTAATAAATCTTAGCTGCCATAACTACTTCTTGCATGGCCTCCCGCTGCTGCCACTATTTTGGCAACTGTTTCTGTAGAAATTGCACAACATGATTAAACCCGTGAGTCAATTACCTCCTAGAGTTGTGGAATGCACTCAGGAAAAGGAGCCTTAGGAATCATCTAGTAAAACAGTTTTAAATTGAGCTCTGCCAGTTCCCAGGGCTTTCTTTTTTTCTCCATTGAAGAGGACCATGATGAGAGAGAAAGACAGCGTGTGAGTGGGCTCGGGGGCACCTGCCCCCGCTCTACGTCTGGTTACCCTGCTTTTATGTGTTTTACTGTTTGCTCTGACATTTCATGTGAAAATAGTATTCTGTGGATAAAAAAAAAAATGTGATTGTGGAATTTCGAATCTAATTTCTGGCCCCCATCCCCTTTATTAGACACAATATAATTGAGGCCCGAAGACACAATGTGACCTTCTCAAGGTTACATGGCTAATTAATAACAGATCGGGGACCAGACTAAATGTCTCCCGAATTCAAGTTCACGGCCTCTCCTAATACATCATCCTGCTTGTTCTCATATGAGAATTTATGCAAAATGAGCTACTTTTGCAACATAATCATTAAGAACGTGGACTTCCAACCATGCTATTTGAATATTTATTTTAAACTTCTCTGAACCCATTATCTTGCTCTCACGGCAAACTGGACATAATTGAATACCCCTGTTCCTCCCACCCTTCTCTTTTTCCGCAGTTTTCACCTCATCCCTCTAGCCACCTCATACTCACTTGAGTGATGCAGACATAAGGTTCCCTTCCGGGCATGGTTCTTCTGCTCTTCCTAGTTTCAAGTTTGGCCTAAATTCTACTGATCCTGAAAAAAATCATCACAGTACGGTCACTTGTGACTTAACACTCTCAGATAGCTGGCATACATTAATATTTACCTTTATACTGCCTTTAAAACCAGCACCTATATTTTAAGTAAATTAAGGAATCTCAATAAAGAGGTATATGATACTCGAATACACAAAAGGATAGAGATTGTTACCTCACCCTTGCGCTCCCAAGAGCAAACGGCTGTTCTGGGAGGTAACACAGTTTCTTGGATACCCGTGATAGAGAATATACAGAGAAGCATATGAATATACATCTTTACCTTACGCTTTTACAAAGACGGAGATATCCCTCAACACTCTCTTGCATCATACTGTCTTCATTTGGCACTGTTCTTAGCTACAGCTGCATTGGGACTCAGGGATCAGCTTCCCCCTTCTACTGGCAGCCTAGTATTCCACGGTGGGAATGCAGTCAAATACTCAGGACCATTCTCTTGCTAATTGACACGTAACTTCTTTTTATATGGAAAGAAGTGGTGCAATGCGTGGCGTGCATTTTCCTGCTCATATCTTGTCACTGTAGAGAAACAGCGTTTGTTTTTTAACAGCTGTGGCTAAATGTTCTCTGAGTCTGGTTTGCTTATATAATCTCTGCTCACCTCTTCCTCACAGACATATATAAACTTCACATTTTCAGCAACAGGCTCAGTTAAAATATCATCACATGGCATGTGTCTTTTTCATCTCAGGTGCTCAAAATGGCTCAGTGGGTGCTGGGGATTCGAACTTTGGTCTTTAGGCTTGCACAATAGACTCTGCTGACTGAGATATCTTCACAGCCCCAATTACATAATATATTTCTTCTTTTTTTTTTCAAACTCGGGTAAAAATTTGATCCCGTGTATTTTCGGTCTGCTCAGCCGGTGTTGTTGGGATAGCTTGCATTTATAACAGCTCCTCAGATGCTCTCAGGACTATTTCCGTTTGCTACCTTCCTGTTATTCTTAAATATTCTAAACACAGAATAGAAGTTACTATCAAAAATTTACAAAAATCACTCAGACTCTGAAAACCTGGTGTAGGAGACAGCCAGTCACCTGGGTCTCCTTAGAAAGAAATTAGAAAACCATTTCCTTAGCTATAGTTTTGCTCCTTCCTCTGTCACTTTCTTGATGACATATACTACAAAACGGGGCTTAAAGTCATCTTTGAAAAAAGAGTAAACTTCACTTCTAGGTGAGGAATAAAGAAATCATAATAAAAATATGCTGTGATCGGGGAACCGATGCCAGAAGTTAAGAGAGACAATGGTGATCATAAGTCACTCGAACCTCTGGACAGCGGTTTTGGTGCCCATATCAATATTTTATGCATGTTTTATTTGCCTATTTATTCCACAGTTCAATAAAAATTACATGTTGCTATGGAAACGTGAAAAATCACAGATACCTGCTCCGCTCAGAGGTGCAGCGTTTCACTTCCTTAATGAAACACACACATCATAGGGGTGCTTAAGCCTTGTATTTAGTCACAACTTTTGCAAATCAAAATTTGTTACAAGTGTTCAGCAGTTTCATTTTGTATTTACATAGACACAGCAAAGGCTTTCAGAGCTCCGTATTAAAACACCAGCACGGAGAAGCATAAATCTACAGCAAGGCAGGTAGCAGCTCTGTCTTCCTAACTGTGTGAAAATAATTCTTTTATACTTTTAGAAACTGCATCTAGGGTAAGGCCCACCTGTGTGTGACCTAAGAGTCTTCTGACAATGAAGAAAGAGTGATGGCTCACCTTCCATGGTAGAGGGGACCAGAGGGTCATAAAATAAAGCCAGCTTGCCTTGACCAGATACATGGAGACTCTACAGTGTATTCAAAATCCATTCCAAGGGGACAGAAAATTCCACACCAAGATTTCCCAGAGCCTAGCACCCGGGCAAACATTACCAAGTGATGTCTGTATGTGTCAGAGGTGGCGAAAACCTTCAAATCTGCTAAACGTGGAATAAAGCAGAGAAGAACTTGAATTAAATTCCTGTCCCTACTTGAAATAGATTCTGACTGTGCCTCTGTACCTGGCCCTGATTTTTGCATGAAAATATTCCTTTTGTCCCTAGCTGGTGCAGCCTTCAAAAAGGAAGAGGGTTTAAAAAGCAGGAAATAATGTGAGATTTTAAGCAAACAGTTCAATATTCTTTTTAGAATGCTCTCTGTATTCAAAAGCACTTTGATTTATATCTTTGGGAGTCTTTGAAACTGTACCTCTTTTAAAAGACCATCCCTGATTTTGGGTCTTTGTTCCTTTATGAGCTTTGTCCCTGATTTCTAATATAGAGACCAGAGAGGTATGTTGTTAAAGGAAGGAAAAATAATTTTTTTTTACAAAGCCCGGCAAACTGTGTTAAATATGCTTTTGAAAATTAAGTTTAACATAAAGTTCAGTATAACCACCTCCATTCAAAGTATTGTCTGTGCTAAATAACTCTTTCCATAAAAATAGCCTTTGTTTTCCTGTAATGTAATTAAAAGTGAACCCAAAAGGGCAGCCATAAATCAAGGTGCACAAAGGCTGAGGGGAATACCATAATTAATATTTAACATAAGTTTTGATTGCTTTTAGAGTAAGCATTAAAAATATCAATTAGAAATATATATTCAAAGTTTTCTTCCCTTCCCATTACACAGTGGAAGGGGCTATTTTTAATTCTGGATACTCCAAACCAAATAATACCGAGTCCCTAATTAAATAAAAGGCCGCAATTGAACCGAGAGTTTCTGCTGATGTCATACACAATGAGAGCGCAGCTCGAGCAATGAATGAATGGCAGCCGAACCCTGAGAACGAATTGCAATGCTAGGATTCAATCAGAGACCAGGTATTGTTATTTGTAATAGGTGTATAAAATGATTATTATTATTTTTAAATACAGACAAGGGGAAGGAAAGGTGAATTCAGAAATATCTGAGGCAAAGAGGCAAAGTGAGATTAGAAAGTATGCCATTAAAGTGAGTGTGCTGTGCGGGAAAATGACATGCACAGATTTACCAGTGAATAATTGGTCTCTATATTACATATAGATAAATAGCTGGGTCTAACCCTATCCATGTCTGTGTGGGGACACTTGTGTGCAGAAAGACTCTAAATGTAGCAACTTTACAGGCCTTTATAATACAAGAAAGGAATTTATTGTATAATGAAAGGGGGAAATGGTATAAAATTAACTTATGCAAAATTCTGTAAAAATAATAAGAAGAAGAAAGAAAACACTGTGATTTGCAGCATCTACCAGAAAATATCCAAGGATCTCTTTTCAGAAACTTATTTTCGGAGGCACATTTTAATCTCTACATATGGTGAATCAAACATGTGAATCCAATATGGCTAATTATTTATTATTGTTGAGCACTGACCATATGCTTCATTCAACATAAGGCATGGAAAGTAATGTGTCTTCTCCCCTCAGGGGCTTCAAATGCTAGTAGGCAGTGTCTGATGTCTCCTCGTTCCCGCTTCTTTTCCACTTCCCGTATCAGATTGCCACTGTGATCTGCGTTCTAGGACATTGGGTTCCAGTCCTCATGGTTCCTTCCCCAAAATTCTGCAGGCCTCTTGGCCTCACGGCACAAAGTCATATCTAGCCTAAGAGGTGGGTGCCTTAGAGAGAAACCGTGTGGATAACACGCCACATGCTGTGTAAGACAGGACTTCCAGAAGCTTTGAGGGAGGTGGGGAGAAAAAGGGAGCTTCAAACAACTGGGGCCAGTTGCTGTACGAGAAGTCTGTTTGGTAGGAGAAGTGATGGACAACACACAGACAATTCTATAGAAAAGTCCCCTTTATTCTGTAGAACCCTCAATTCTGGGTTATTTTCTTCATCAGGCAGATGTATAACTGTGGTAATAACCTGACTCTTGGTGTTCAGCTACCCGTCAATGGCACCCATCTGGATCACAGACAGAGAGAGCAGGAAATGAGCAAATATTTCTAAATGGTAAAAGGCTCCACTCTGATCGAGCACTGAAATCCACTTTTTATGTTTGTCTCTTGTAGACAGCATAGGTGCCAGACTGGGACCCACTCCCTGGTCATGAGGCCTTAGGCTAAGTCCTCTCTCTGCCTCTGCACTATACATCCTCACAGTAACCCATCCTTCTAGAATCAGTGGTTCTCAACCTTCCTAATGCTGAGACCCCCTAACACAGTTCCTCATGCTGTGGTGACCTCCAACCATGAGATTATTTTTGTTGCTACTTCATAACTGAAATTTTGGTACTATGAACATCATAGGACTTCATAACAAGTCTTAGGCAACCTCTATGAAAGGGTCATTCGATCCTCGAAGGGGTCATGACCCACAGGTTGAGAACCACTGTTGGGGAGGTATACCAGAATGCTCAGTGCACAGTCCCTGGTAAATTGGTATTAACTACTCATTGAATGATGAAGGAAATGATGTGGGTTTCACTGCTTTATCTGCAATACTTCTTTGAAAATTACCTTTTCTTTTTTAAAATAATTTCATACTTGCAAAATTCTCCACCAAGGCCACGGCACAGCTCAGTCTCAGGGTGTTTGCCTAGTGTGCACACAGTCCTGCTTCAGTCTTCATCACTAGAAACCATGCTTGCACAGAAGTACAGTCAGTCGCTCTTCACAGTAAGATCACCTACCACCGCAGCACTGTGTTCAGAGTCGCCTGAAATGCTCCTCAAATTTTGCCAGTGGTCCAATTGATGTTCGTTTTCTCCTCCAGTGCTCCGCAGGTGGTTTAGCCGCCCTGTCTCTCTTATGTCCTGCCAATCTGAGACAATTCTTGACAGTTTTGAAGACGAGTGGCTGGTTGTTTTGTAGGATGTCTCTGTGTCAATTTCCTATGGCTGCTGAGATAAATGGCCAGATTTGCTGGCTAAAAGTGGCATATAATGTTTCATGATAGCAATGAATAGTACAGAATAAAAACAAAGACCATAGTAGGGCTACATCCCTTCCAAAGGCTTATATCTTGGAGTTTCTAGAGGTTTCCCACTGTTCTTGGCTTGTGGACCCTCTAGTCTATTCAACTTCTTGTCTTCTTATCTCTGTCTCTTACTACGACCTGCAGCCACCCTTGAAGAAGGAACTTTAAAAGAAAAACAACAACAGGGTCTAATGTATTAATCAAGAGTAGCCTTCCTACATCAAGATCCTTTACACAACCGTATTCCTATATCTTTTCAAAACAGAGGTGGTATAATGCAAAAGAAACAGCAGTTCTTAGCTGGAGGGATAGCTTAATCTGGAAAGTGCTTGCTTTTCAAGTACAAGATCCTGAGTTCGATCACCAAAGATGGCACTTAAAAAGCCAGGCTGGGGGAAGGCAGCAAGAGCGAGCACTGCTCCAAGAGTGTGGACCTTAGTCTCAAGCTACTTCATGTCGTTTACATTGTTTTCTTCTGCAAGTGGGACAGATAGTCACTGACATTTCTCCATGAGTTTACTAAGTTTAATAAATATGAACATGTAATGAAAAATATATAATGCACTTTGGTGATACACCACAATTTAGTTGGATAATTTTTAATGTTTTTAAATTTAAATTTTTGTTTCCGTAACTAATCAAACAGGAAATTTGAACTAAATTGAAAGACAAAGCCAGACCTAGTGCTGTATGACTATAAATCCAGTACTTGGCAGCTAAAGGCCAGCTTGGGCTACACAGCAAGACCCAGCCTCAATAGAAAAAAATTAAAATCAAATGTCTAATTATTCTACATTGACTTTTACATTCTTAAAGTTGATAATTCCAGGTTTCTCTATGACAAAATATAATTCTAAAGGGCAGTAAATGAAATCTTATAGAAGATATCAAAAATGATAGGTCCATAGAGAAAGCGTATTTATTAAAAATATTAATATCAGCTATTTTTCTCTAAGAAGGCTAAGTTTCATTCAATAGGGTAAGATACCCAGCACTCTAGTGGTGAATACCATTTCCACAACTTTCCAGGGAATACAATAGCATTGTAAATATACATAGCAAGAGGAAGAAGAAAACGAGCTGCTCTGGATTTAAATATTATATATATGATCTTAGGATGTGCATCTATAAAGATAGAATGTCATGTGAATTCGTATTGATATTTCCAATTCAATCAGGGATACAAATTTTTCTGTCTGCTGTTATCATTTCTTACCTGCTGAAATTCTTGAATGTAGATTTTGGTACTAGGTACATGAGGGATGACAGAATTTCACATAACTACTCATTTGCGTTATGCTATATCATAAACACAGCTGTCTTAAAACAAACTTCACCCAGCCATCCACAACTGCAATGACTGTGTTCTCATCCTACTGCCTGTATTGTTATAGCAGACAGCTTTGTTTATATATGTGTACACATGCTCACTAAAACCCCTGGGCACCTCCCTGGTAATTCCAGTTAGTAGAGGATCCCTTGGATTTTGAGCGGATGACTCTGAGGGCTTCATTGGTGGCTTTGTATGATGTGCTCTTATCTTCTGTTTTGGAGCTTCTGTTGATAGCTTGTTTGCTGAGTTTTATTTAAAAATATTGTCCACATTTTGTTGTCTAGTTGCTCAGCTATTTGTGTGTGGAGATTGAGAAACATCTCCAAATATGATAACACTGCAGTAGGAATTTCAAACATTCTATCCTACATAGGGTATTTTTTTTAAATGCATCATTTTATGTTATCTTTACAACAAGCATAGCAACCAGAATTTGTGAGTAGAGAGAGACCTCACAAAAGAGTAATGCCAAACTAAGATTGAAAGGCTAATTGGTGAGAAAGAACTATTTGAACTCAGGGGGCCTGACTCTATAGTCTGTACTCTTAACCTACTGTATTGTCATAATTTCATATTTGGTATCAATATTTCTTTATCTTTACATGGACTAGAGTCTTGAAGGTGACAAACATTTCAGTTTAGTGAGAGCTGTTTTAGCACACTATCCAAGGTGCAGCAGCCTTACCTCATGACCGCAGCCCTGCATCTGTAACCACACATAACTTATATTTTCTTTCAGAACTTAGAAAATCACCACTGAAATTTCCACTGGAGATTTTAAAAAACTCCCTCGTGATACCAGCAAATGGACAGCTTTCAGCAACCTTTACTAAATACTAACAATAGACTGGATCATTTGTGCACCGAGAACAAGACAAATGGTCAGAATTCCTAGATTCCATTCATGATTCTGTCATCAGCACACTGTGTGGCCTCCTGAAAGCCATTTAATCATATGATTATAGACTCCTTCAACACTGACATTAATTCACTCCTGCAGGGTTAGTCTCGGGTATCTAATGTCCTTTGACATCATCTTGAGACAATAGTCAGAGCAAATACGATAGTAGGTACATAATGGACTATGTATCAGTGACATACAGGAGGCGTGCACAACTGGTGGGGGAAAATAAATTCTAACAATAAAGGGGTTGTTTCATTCATACCTGGAAGAGAAAAACGGTATTTTTGTTTTCAGAACTCCATTCAGCCACAAGTACTTCAGCAACAAGTGAATTTTACTGAGGGTTTCGGAATCTGCGATGAGTTTTTATGTAGGAAACTTTCCGTGGGGAAATACTCCATTGATGTAACTGCCAATTTATGATTTTGAAATAAGAAAACCTGGAGTTAGAGTTCCAGACCCAGATCTGGATGTTTATCAATCACAGTCAGTTATTGTTCTACCTACCCATCTACTGTCTGTCTGTCTGTCTATCTATATCTAACTTATATCTATCCATCTATCTATCTATCTATCTATCTATCTGTCTGTCTGTCTGTCTGTCTGTCTGTCTATCTATCTACCATCTGTCTATCATCTGTCTATCTATCTATCTGTCTATCTATCTATCTATCTATCTATCTATCTATCTATCTATCTACCATCTATCTATCATCTGTCTGTCTATCTATCTATCTATCTATCTATCTATCTATCTATCTATCTACCATCTATCTATCATCTGTCTGTCTGTCTGTCTATCTATCTATCTATCTATCTATCTATCTATCTATCTATCTTATCTATCTATCTATCTATCTATCTATCTATCTATCTATCTATCTATCTATCTATCGTGATATCTATAGCCATTAGCTCCATATGAACTTGTCATTGTATGAAATGGGAAACCCCTCTGTGTGTTGTAAATATGTTTGATGGAGGAAGGTCATTGGTTAAATAATAAAGAAACTGCTTGGCCCTCATAGGTTAGAACATAGGTGGGTGGAGTGAACAGAACAGAATGCTGGGAGGAAGAGGAAGTGAGCTCAGATGCAGGGCAGCTCCTCTCAGAGCCAGACACCATGCCACTGTGCTCCAGAGCAGACGCGATGCAGCCAGCCACCAGGTCAGACATGCTGAATCTTTCCCGGTAAGACTAGTGCTACACAGATTATTAGAGATGGGTTGATCGGGATATGAGAATTAGCCAGTAAGGGCTAGAGCTAATGGGCCAAGCGGTGTTTAAAAGAATACAGTTCGTGTGTTCTTATTTTGGGGCATAAGCTAGCCAGGCGACCAGGAGTTGGGGCGGCAGGAACACAGCCCGCAGCTCCTCACTACATATGTTCTATTGCCATTGGTTAATAAAGAAGCTGCTTCAGTCTGTGGCATAGAAGAATATAGACAGGTTGAAAGAGTTAGTTAGAGAGTAATCACAAAGATACCATGTAGCTGTTAAAGGAGGCAGATGCCATGCAGCAGCTCAAGAAACAAGAAGTAATAAATCATGAGCCTTGTGGCAAAATGTAAATTAATAGAAATGGGTTAATTTAAGATGTAAGACTTAGTTAATAAGAAGCCTGAGTTAATAGACCAAACAGTAAGTAATATAGTTTCTGTATGATTATTCCGGTCTGGGTGGCTGGGAAACGAAAGAGCATCTACAAAATGGTGCCTATATATTTCGGGCTGACCCACATGGCCAGCCATACATTCAGGACAAGATGCTTGTGTGCCTGCTCAGGATTAGAAGGAAAGTAGCTGAGAGCAATCCCGCCACTCAGCACCCCCACCTGGGCAAACAGCTGGATCAGGTCTGGTAAGCATGCACAGGCAGGAAAGCATGGCAGAGTCACACCATCATACACAGATATATTTCTAGCCTGTGCAGCACGCTGCATGGTTGATTTAGCTTTTACTCAGACAGAAAGGGGTTATGTGCTGCATGGTGCTTCCCAGAGTTGAGGTGTTGAGCACAGCTCCCGCTCAGCAGTCCCAGAGCTGGCGGTAAATGTACCTTGATCATATTGAAAGGCCAAAAGAGGTGGAGCCAGCATCTAGGGCTGCTGCAATCACATTGCTTACCATTTTAAAATGCTCCTTGTCAGAAAAAGATTTCAGATATACAACAGGACAGATTCAGACATAAAAGATGACTAAACACGACACAGGGTGTTTAAAAATGTATGTAGGCTTGGGAAAGGAAAAAGAATATAGACAGTTATAAATATAAATAAAGTCCTTAAAGAGACAATAAAAGTAATATAAAAGAGTACAGACAATCATAAATTAAAGGAGTAAAGAAAAATAAGCCACATAAAGATTGAAAATAAGCAAAAAGTCTGTATTATGCATATTATTGTGTTTTTTTTTATTTTTTGACTGCAAAGAGACATTTGTTTCTGTGGGCTGCTAAGTTAAACCAACATAAATGTATTTTAACTTCAAAATTTAGGTCTAAGGATATGTTGCTTTGGAGAAGAGGGTCTGCTTTTGTTTCCACAGAAGATGAGAACCTGTGAATTCCTTTCAGGCTAATGTGGTTTGATGGAACAAGACACCCCAAAAGTTCTCCATGAAATCTAAAAATTTTTCATCCAATAAAAAGAAGGAAGCAGTTTGAAGAAAACTACACATAAATTTCCAATGATTGTTTATAAATATTTATTTTCATTCAAAAGGTATTGGGTATAAATCGTTAATGGTCACAGTCAATCTCTTTTTTAAAAAAATAAGGGGTTAATTTAAGATGTAAGGGGGACTTGATCGGGGGAGGGGGAGGAAAATGGGAGGCGGTGGTGGGGAGGAGGCAGAAATCTTTAATAAATAAATAAATAAAATCGAGAAAAAAAATAATAAAAGAATAAGGGAAATATGATAAAGAAATGAATATTTTGCATTGGTATGAATCTTGGTCTATTGATACAGATTCAACAATTTTGTTATATGTATTTCTGTTTTTGTTTAAGGTATTATGTTTAGACAGCTCATTTAAAAACTGTAATCTATAACTTAAAATTGCTGACTTTAAGAGCTTAGTCTTTTCTCAACAGTGAGACATGTCTCCTTATGGAAGCACCCGTTACTTCAGAGAGGTTGATGCACTTTGAAGAAACTCGTTTTTGAATTTGTCTTTAATGTAACAAGGCTGGCCATTTGGAAAAGAAACTGCCCTTACCTGGACTGCTTAATGCTATGCTGTATGAACTGAACCCATAAAAAAATGACTGCTGAACTGTCTAAAAGATGGGATGGTCCATCAGGGTTCCTGCTTCACAGAAGAAACTGCCAGACATTCTGCAGGATACAGAAGAAAGTGATTAATAAACTGCCAATATAGGCAGAACAGATCTTCAAATCCCTGCTTCATGGAAAAGTCTGCCAGGTAATATGGACCTATAGGCTGAAGATGGATGCCCCAGTATTACAGAAGAACGTCAAGTGACTGTCCAGGAATCAAGATGTCTCTGTCAATTCTAGAGTTTTAGAAGTTGCTTACAATCCACTTTGTGTTTACTTAGGTAATATTATATCCTTCTGGAGTCTTTGAAAATGGATAGTTAGAGTTTTCCTTAGTTATGATAAAAGTTAAATTATATATAAAACTTTAGAGTTACATAGATAAAATAGATAATAGTATATTTTCTTTAATTTTGCCAGCTACAAATAGACTAAATATTATAACTAATTCTTACTTTAACCTTTTTTGTTATATGTAATGTTACTATGTTAAAGTTAAAACTTTCCTTTTTATTTAGACAGAAAAAGGAGGTGATGTGGTATTCCCTTTGTATGTTGTGAATATGCTTCCTTACAATTGGTTAATAAAGAAGCTGCTTTAGCCTATGGCAGGGCAAAATATAGCCAGACTGGAAGAGATTTATAAAGAGAGTAGGTGGAGTCAAAGAGATGCCATGCAGCTGCCAAAGGAGGCAGATACCATGTAACAGCTCAAGAAGCAAGAGGTAACAAATCATGAGCCTCATGGTAAAATATAAATTAATAGAAATGGGTTAATTGTAAGAGTTAGTTAATAAGAAGTCTGAGCTAATAAGCCAAACAATGTTGTAAGTAATATAGTTTCTGTGTGATTATTCAGATCTGGGCAGCCAAGAAATAAAAGATCCATCTCCTCCTACAATTGTATTAAGTATTTAGTGCTTAGAAGGTTTACACACCTTTGTGTCTTTGCTGTGTTCTATTCTCCTACCTATTTGAAGTTTGTACTGATGTTTTGTGGTGTGTGTGTGTGTGTGTGTGTATGTGTGTGTATTTGTCTGTTTTTTGAGAAACAAACTTAGGATTATTATTCTAAATTCTTTTACCACTTAAGGAGGCACATTAATTTATTTGGTTTATTTTCCTCATATTGGGTTTCTTTCTATATATAACCAGAGAACAGATAATGAAGAAGACAGAGCTAAGAATTGGAATTCCACAAAGAAAGCAAAATATATAGTAGTCATAGTCTGTGACTTGTAACTCTACCTGGTTGACCAGCCCTCCACAACTATCTCTCTTCACTATTAGCTGACATTCCAGACTAGGTCCTTTCTAATAGAATGAAAGCTTCAAAGTATTTCTGTATAAAATACATGAGAGAAAAAGAAAAAAAAAAACAATATTAGAGTCACTTCACTTCATGAATAGGGCAAGCCATGTTAATTTATTATAATTTAAGGCTAATTATGTGTGAATGACACTGGATAAGAGTAATTACTTCAGATTAAAATCAGTGTCTCCAAGCTATAAGACAGGCAGGGAGAATACAACCTATGCTAAGTTTTCTAACTGGATCATCCCAGACAGCCTATGAGACTACTTTCCAGTATAAAGAAGTTTAGATGCTGTTGAATTGAAGTGGGGTGTAGGGGGAAGGAGGGGCTGGATATTCTCCTCCTGATGTATCTTCTATCAAAAAGGTCACCCTGCCCTTCTGAATTCTGATACACATTTTCATTTCTTTCTTGAATCTTACTTTTGAATACTTAAAGCTTAACCAACTCATTATTTAACATTTTTTCTGGGCACTGTTACAAATGCGTGAATGCCAATGTAAGTCCTACAATCTCCTTAGATTCAGAACTAAATGTTATGTGGAAGGAAACAAGTGGAACCGGAGACTAAAGAATCAGAAGGAGGTGCAGAACTATGGTGCAGGGCCCACACTGGCTGTGAGGAGAAATGAGTTAGAAGGTGCTATGGGGTTCCCATGAGGTTGATGTCAAATGGTGATGACACAGGATAATTTCCTGACCTTTATGGGTTTTCCGAGTGAAGCACATTGACTGTCCTTTGCCATATATTGTCTTCTCCACTGAAATATGGATATGCCACTTCTAAATGAGGACTATTTCTACTGGAGAAGCAGCTTTCTGTGCCTTGGGGCATCGTCCTTTATCGACAAGACTCTGTTTTATGTTATTAACACTCAGTGTTGAACATATGAGCTAGGTGTTCAGTATCAGGATAGCCCATTTTGGAGCAATGATAACCAATCCAGCCCATGACTGAAGCAGGTGGAGCTCTTGATAGAGTTCACACATGTACACTTAAAGATACAGGGCTCTTATTTGGTAACAAATTGCGGTGGGATGTTATAGGTTAATATACCCTGCTCAAAGTGGCTATGTTGCATGTGGAAATATTTAGTTTATCTAGGGAGAAAGGAGGGAAGAAAACAAAATGAAAAACCTGACTATGAGTAAGGCCAGTAGTTGGTAAGTGAAGTAGTCTTTCTTGAAAGCAGGCTAATGTTCCCTTTCTTAGTTACTCATCACCACGTCTCCTCTAAGTAATTTAGATGGAAGCTAACATGAGGTTTTTGAATATAAATTAGTATTTTGATAAATCATCCTAGATTAAAAAATCTTTGTGTGTATGTGTGCATGTATCTGCTTTACTGTATGTGTATCACATGTGTACATGGAGGTCAGAAGAAGATATTAGAGGCCCTAGAGCTGGAGTCTTCATTGGTTGTGAGGCACTCAGTGTGGGTGTTAGGAGCTCAGCATGAGTCCTCTGCAAGATCAGTACCTACTCTGGCTGCCGACTCCTCTCTCCAGCCCCAAGATGTTTGGTCAACACAACATAGACAGGAAAATCATGCTTCCCATTGTATAGTTGAAATCCCAGTGACAGCTTAGGATAATTAATTAGAATGAGCAAATTAAGCCCATACTTACTTGAAATGACTGATACGACAATTTTTAAAGGGGAAAGGATCAGCAGTAAATATTTTAAAAAAAGACATTTTTGAAAGTAACTCAACAACAAGGAGAATATATTTACATGTATTAAATTACCTTGATTTTAGGCCATTGGTTGTTAAACGTTTTCTATAATGGACCAGATAATAGATATTTTTGGCATCATGAGCCATGTGGCTTATATTGGAACTAATCTGTTGTTAAAGCAGCTCTAGACAATAATTTTAAAAATAGCATGATTGTGTTCTAATAAAACTTTATTTACAAACACGTGTAGCCCATAGGCTGCAATTTGCCAACTCTGCTTTTAGAAGATAAGTTTAGGATTTTCCTCAATTAACTTTGCCATGAAGAATTGGCATAGTTACACTGTTCTGGTCAACAAATTTAGCCCTATAAACTATTTAGAGTTCTGTATGGAAAAGTCCCTGCCCTTGAGGGGTTTGTGATATAATAGGAAAATAAGGCTAGTTTATCCTTAAATTATCATTCAAACCAAATATCAAGTGTCTTAAAACTAAGATAAAACAAAATTACATGGAAGCCCAGAGGTAGGGATTAACTCTACTGAGAACATTTTTTTTTCTTTCTCCCCGATGGCCTGGAGGACATGATTTTCCTAGGACAAAACTTTATCCCATGTTGTTCTATGTTACTATGTGACAGAGAGAAAGAAAAAAACATAAGGTTTCTACTGTTTTTCTCTTCACTTTCTTTTAAAGGTAGAAGATTTGCCTTGCTTTTCTCCTGACATCCACTGTATTGATGTAGATCTAAAGGTGGAAATATGGTAACCAAGCAGAGGAGATGGTGGGAGGCTAGGCGCTTTACAAAAGAAAATGTGTGGACACAATCAGCATTTTCTAGAGTATTTTGTAGTTAAATTGCCTCCCACCCTCTCCCACTCCCTACTTCTCTCCATATTGTAAAGTTTACTGAGGAAAAACTTCTACTGTATTTCATTCTCTTTTTTCTACATGTGTACATGTGCTTGGTTTTTGCTCATGTAGCCACAGCAAACATGTGTGGCTGCATGAGTATGTCAGGTGCATGTACACATGTGTGCATATGGAAGCCCAAAGTTGACACAGGTCAAGTTTTTAAATCTATAAATGGCTTCAATGTTCAGATGTATGAGAGAGGAGAAAGAGAGAGGGAGGGAGGGAGTAGAGAAAGAGAGAGAGAAAGAGAGAGAGAGAGAGAACCCTGTAAAAAGAGACTGCTTTTGTTTCCCAGCTTCCCAGACCTGAATAATCACACAGAAACTATATTACTTACAACACTGTTTGATCTATTAGCTCAGGCTTCTTATTGACTAACTCTTACATCTTAAATAACCTATTTCTATTCATCTGTGTATCACCATGAGGCTGTGGCCTACCTATAAGTTTCCAGCATCTGTCTCCTTTGGCAGCTACCTTCTTCAATCTGTATTTTTCAGAATCCTAAATTCCATGACAGGTTGTGAACAGACAATTGATCCAAAGAGGTTCTGGTTCCCTGCATAACAACAGCTAATGAATTTGGGTTTTATCTATTTTATATACCTGAGCTCCAGGTAAGATAACTGAAAATAAAGGCACTATCAGGTTCACCCAGAGGGATCATACAAGTTGAACAGGTTGGAACTAAGTTCTATAGTTGATTCTCCCTTGTAACTTCTCATGATGTCTCTTTTATGCTCACCCACAGATAAACAGGTGAGCTGCCAGGAACCGTGCAGGGAATTAAAATGTAGTAAAATGATCAGCTACAGGTTCATCTGTTATATTTAATTCCAGCCTTCCTGATACATGATAAAACACTGTAGTTTTGTTTTTCATTTTTAGCATAGATGCTAAATCATGAGAAGTAACTTTGCCCCCATACTTTATTAATAAATTTGCAGTTGTATTCTCCTGGGTCGTGGGTCTCAGGATGGCATGTCTATCTTTCTATCAAGACATCTCTAAAAGACTTTTGGCTTTTTGGTTGATTGGAGGGGATTGGCTTTATAGGAAGATTGAGTCTTGAATAAAAGACACTCTAAATGGATCCAGTCAGTATCTGAAGACATCTATGATTTTACAGATTCATGCAACAGTTAATGTATTGGCTACAGTTTTCCTTGCTGTGACAAAATACTGCTAACATCAATTTAAGAAAGGAAAGGTTGATTGTGGCTAATGTTTGAGAGTATATCACAGCAGAGAAGACGTGGCAGCAGGAGGAGGGGGCTGCTGATCATATTATATCACAGTCAGGAAGCAGAAAGCAAGGATAGCTTTCAGCCTCTTTCTCCTTTGCATTCTGTCTTCAACACAACACCCAGGACAATGCTACCCACATTCAGGTTGAGTCATCCTAACGAAAGGAACATAATCTAGACACTCCTTTATAGGCATGCTCAGAGGCTTGTCTCCTAGGTGACTCTCGGACCTGTCAATCAGTATTAAGCACCATACTATTCTTGATCGAATCTTTCCTTGCTTGCAGAGTCAATTGAGACATGGGATTTGTATTTGCTTTCTCTTCTGCATTTCCTTTACAAGTTTCTCTGGCTTTGTGTTGACTCTAGCTTGAAGTCATTACTCTCATCTGAATATTTCCAACTGCATGTTTCTGATAACATTCCGTGATTCTCTAGTGATAAATGATCTATTCAATGGATAATTTCCTTATATAATCAGGATATATATATATGCATGTATATATATATGCATCATGATTTCCCATCATAGTGAAACTGGTATGTTCCTCTACCTCAGCAGTTCTCAACTCATGAGTTGTGACCCTTTTGTGGGTCTTAATGACCAGTTCACAGGGGGTTGCATATCAAATATTCTGTATATCAGGTATTTGCATTACGAGATTCTTAACAGTAACAAAATCACAGCTATGAATTAGCAATGAAAATAATTTTATGGTTGGGGGTCATGGCAACCTAAGGAACTGTATCAAAAAGTCATAGCATTAGAAAGGTTGAGAACCACTGCTCTGCCTTATCCACAAGGATTCTGTAAGAGCTGTAAAGATGAGAGCAGAAATATAGCACTGGGCAAATAGAATGGGAGGTAGGTCAATGGAGAGGAGCAGCTGTCCACAAGTCCTTTTCTTTAGGACATGCACTCAGAGATAAAACCTTAATGTCCAACTCTTAATACGTTACTTCATCCACTGTCTTATTAAGCAACTGTCTTTAGAAGTGCCGACCCAGAACATTATTAGGAAATAGTAATCTATTTTAATCTGGTGTATACCAATCCCAGCATTAAATATAACAGCAAAAGAGTCAACGACCACCAGCTCTAAAAGTTCACAGGATTTCTGCTGCTGTTCTCAGCACTTCAATTTCAACGTCTCTTGAGTGTCAAAGACAAGGGGAGAAAATCAGCTGTCAATCCTCTCTCTTCACACTTGCCATTTAGGTGAAGAGGGCAGAGGGAAAGGAAGGACTTCTCCATGACAATATATGCCATAGATTGTGGGGATAGGGAAACACAGCCCACAGAAACAAAGACTTATTGTATTATCATCAGTACAATGAATTAGTTTGAAGAAAAATGAGCACCACGCTGAAAGATGAAATACATAGCGTTATAGAATAGATCGTAACACAACATTTCTTTGATATTCTTTGGACATCATCTTCTCCCTCAGCCATTTTATTAAACATGTGCTCTACTAAAATCCACATGGCTATTTTAAAAGTGCATGTGATGTGCTAATTATAAAACATTTATTTAGTGAAGAGGAGATTAAAAGTGTCACAAATTAGAAGACCCGGGCCTTCACATAAAAGAATTAAATATGCATACTTAGCACTCAATAAGCTGCATGGGTGATTTTTCTTATGTAAAAATGAGACAAGATATTTTAGGAATAAAAATGACATCATGAGTAGCCTTATGCGGCCATCCCATTAAAAACCTCAACTTAAGACCGGAAACATAAAAGTTTAAAAACCTCATCGAAAGACAAATAGGGATTTTTTTTCTTTAAAACATAAATATTTAGTCGCTGGCGCAAAGGCAGAAGTATCAGAAACCAGAGGAAAGGAAACGGCAACAATTTTAAAGGTAACAATAGGCTCACAATATAAAAAGGACCAATTCAGCGGGTTTAAAAAAAGAAAAGCAAGCACAATGGCACACAGTAAGTTCACCTATTATATAATTACAGGTTTTGTGTACAAGTGCAGACAAGCAGACAGAATAAAAACCTCCTCCATGAAATCCAAAAAACTTGGCAGGTCTGGTCAGGTGGCCTGTGCTGCTGGTACCAACAACAAAAAGAAGCTGCCTCTCACTAGGGCTTGGCCTGCTCTGAATCTGGCTTCTCTTTGCTAAACAGCAGTTTGCTGCAAAACTCCCAGAGACAAAGGGAAAACAGAAAGTGCTAAAGAATTAAGGCATAGAGCTCAGGTAACTTTAAAAAAAAAAAAGTCCATCACGGGCTTTGCCAGGCGATGTTCTTGCCTTCAACCAGGAAGACAACTCACTTAAGATCTTACAGAAAGTTGCAGAGGAGGGGCAGACGAAACTACTGTTAGAGAAATGTACCCAGGAACAGTTCACCGATGTCTGAGATTCAGAGCTCAGGTGGGGACCTGGTTCATGGAGACTGATGGGCAGATACTGAAAACAGACAATGACTGCTCTTCCCAGCACTTTGTTTGGAGGGTGGTATGTGTGTGTGTGTGTGTGTGTTCTATATGCATGCCTTTAAGTAGGCCAGAGGTCAACATTGGGAGTCCTTCCTCAAGAGATATCCATTTGTCTTTTTTTTTTTTTTTTTTTTTTTTTTTGGGGACCTGGGGCTCACCAACTAGAAGATGCTGGCTATCCAATGAGCCCCAGGGACCTCCTTTCTGTCAGTTCTCCAACACTGGTGTTTTAAGTGTGGGCTGCTGCACCCAACAGTTTAGCAAAAAGTTTCTGGGGATAGAACTCAGGTCCTAATGCTTGTGTAGAAAGCACTTTACCAAGTGACCAACTTCCCAGCCTTCACTTCCTATCGTTTTTCTCTTTTGAACATCATCTCCGATATGAGTTTGCTTTGTATTAAAGGTTTAAAAAAAAGCAACAAAAGAATTCTACATCTAGATGTATACTCAAAAAAAAAAAAAAAGCAGGGGCTTTCATGAGGTCATGTGATATTTTAAAACTCACATTGACAGCAGCTTTACTGACAACAGGCAAAAGATGGGCACAGTCCACGTGTCCACTGACTGACAAATGGATAAATAAAATTTCTTATACCCGCAGTGGAGTACAATTCAGTCATTAAAAGGAGGAGAGGGGTCCCTCAACATGTCATGGTTTGATGTGTTTTTCCTGCAAGGGTTTATTTGGTGGAAACTTAGCCTCTGAGGGGGCAATGTGAGAGGTGATAAAACCATTAAGAGTAGGGGTTAGAAGAAGATGATCTGGTTATATGCTGCCCTTAAAAGAGATTAATACTCATCTCATAGTATATCAGTTTCAGTGAGAGTGAGAAGTCACTCTTTGAACCAAGCAGAAAATATTAGCTCTCCCCTTGGTCCAGCCTGCCAGTCTTCCCAGTAGATATTAGACTCCACACTTGAGCCAAATTCGTAAAATCAATCCATTTCCATTGCTCCCTTCCCTTTTCCATCTATTCCTCCTCTCTTCCTTGCTCCCTGCCCTGTTCCCATCTCTCTGTCTGTCTTCTACTGGAGAACCCTGGTGTGTTTTACATTCCCCCCCCCCACTGTTTGTTAACCCGGTTTCCAACTATCCTGTGCTTGTCACTGAACCTTTGACTCTGGACAGTGGCTTTTTCACCATGTCACATCTGGCCCTATCTGGAGGCATTGTGGGTGTTTGTGGGTAGACCTAGTGCCTTGAGCCCACACATTTGCTCCACATGCTGCAGTGCTCAGGGCAATCAACTTCAAAAACTTATCCAGCTTCAAAAATGTCACCCAACATCAGCAGCGCCAAGGTTTACCAATCCTGACTCAGACTTGGCTTTGGGGAAATACAAAGTAAGGCAAGAATTAAATGAAAAAGGGAGAAGTTGCTAGGCTGAGGGAAAAAATACAGAAAGTTAAGTTCTGCAGGAAGAAAGCAACGAGTAAGAATGTCTGTATTTGTAGGTAAGGACCATTAGTCAAAGTTACTAGGACAAAGTCAAGCTATTCGGCCAACTGATAGGTGTTTAGGAGATGCATTTATATTGTGGCATTGAATGGGAGCAAAATCATTTAGGATTCACCTCTGCTTACTCAATTGCCACATGGAGAAATCAGGACTGATAGAGAGTCTAGTGAGATGGCTGATGGCCATCAGATTCTTCTGGGATGTTTCAAGAGTACTCTAATACGCTCCGGGCCTCAGCCTCACAAATCACATTCCAGCAAAACAAGGACTGATTGTTTAACACCATTAAGGTCCATGAATGTCCTAAAAGGTCACCTTTGGCAAGAGTCCATGTATGAATTCCCTGGTTGGCATCTGCATTCATTCATTTTTCCTTCTCCAAAGCCTCAATTGTCTTTTGACAGATCCTGAAGCAAACCTGCATGGGGCAGATGCGCAGGAAGG
Source organism: Chionomys nivalis (assembly GCF_950005125.1). Lineage (NCBI taxonomy): Eukaryota > Metazoa > Chordata > Mammalia > Rodentia > Cricetidae > Chionomys > Chionomys nivalis. Next base: position 52,312,254 of record NC_080086.1, read on the forward strand.
GGCTTGCCATGTGGAGCATGGGAGCCCGAGTTCCATCTCTAACGGTTATGCAAATGCTGGGAGCAGTGGAACACATCTGTATTGCCAGCACTGGAAGGCAGACAGGAAGATCCCTGGGACCTGCTGGCCAGCCAGTGTAGCCAGTGACAAGCTTCAGATTCAGTGAGAGACTTCATATCAATAAGCAAGGCAAAGAATGATGGAGGAAGATACCCAATGTTGGACTTGAGGCACCGTGTGCATGACTCACAAGCACACACGCGTACAAGGGAGCCCATCGGTATCTTTACACGCTATCTAGGAAGCACAGCAGCTCCCTCTCCACCCGCTAGTTCAGAAACCCTCTCTGTTGTGGAGTCCCTTGTGTTTGCTTCAACGCCCCGGAGAGCACCGAGTTCTCTGGGTGTGGGAACTTAACAGACACTGTCGGGTGTCACAGTATCTGCTTCTCGCTCTCTGTGTTGTTCATTTACAGACAACCCCACTGCACAGCCTTCCCTGGCATCTCTGATAATGGGGTTGGATCCAGGGCAGAGAAGTGGGGCCAGCAATTGGTGAGAAAATAAGTGAGAGTCAAGGAGAAGCCTCCAAGAAAATGCTTCTGGCTGCCGTGCTAAGGCTTGGATTGATCTGACACAGAGATGTTCTTGGAGAGCTTGGTTATTAATGTGCCTAATTGTACAACTTCCATGTACAAAGAGGGATCCTGTAGGGTGTGCAATCATCTGAGGCTCATGCGGTGGGATTGATGAGAGTTCAGCCTCTTGCCCCGTACAATCTGCCGAGTAGAAGAACATCACAGATTAAAGCTCCATTTGTGCCCTGAAAACACCAGACTCTATTCTGGGACTATAACAATAGCCCCTATGCCACATGATTCCAAGCCAACATGGGGCTTGCACGGAAGCATATCAGAACCTGTGGCTTTATAGATAACATTTGAAAAAAAAATACATGAAAGAGGAAAAAGTCGAACATTATATTTAGCTTTGAAAGCTGTAAGCTGAGACCCTTGTAGTGAAAGCCATTTGATTTTATTCTAATTTTACCTCTGTTAGGAATTACAGATTTGGAAGCGCGATTTCATGGTGCTGGGCCTTATTTTCCTCAGCTCTAAAGCAAGGAGATGTGCAGGATCAGCTCTGAGAGCTGTCCTGTTCAACACTATAAAACCTCAATAGAGTGGAGGAAGCAAGACTCCATATCATGAACACACTTGATTTAGGGGTGACGCTGGAAGTTGAAAAAGGATGAGACAGGGAAGGTACAAGCCAAAGGAGGATGCCAGTCTCACGCCCTTGTGGGACTCTGCTCATTGGGAGCACTCCGAAGCTGCATGAGAATAATGTTGGAGTTTCCCACGAAGCACTGGGGGCTCTTTACCAAATTCCCCTGCCTTTTGGTCAGAAGATTATCTCCAGTACATCAACCTACCTGCAGTTCTGGGCTGTATCTTGTAAGTAGCCTTGCTTACCCTGAAACCCACCCATAACTTCAGAGAAAGGAAAGCGGATTGAGCTTCAGCACCCACATACGAAGGCTGCCTTGAAACCAGGTGGGGATGAGCGGACCAGGCTTGGTACGTCATAAGCGACACATTTATGTTAATGAGCTAGAGCGCATTTACATCTTAATTTAGTGAATGGAAGAGTAGCAGGTGCACTAAATGCTCCTGCAAGCCTGGGAATACGGTGAAGACACTGACTGGAAAATACAATTTGCAATACTGAACTAGAAATGCCTGTCAGGGAAGTGGGCTTGGAAAAGGGGCTAGAAGGTACCCACGAGTGAATACGGTTCCCTGTTCTAGAATTGCTCCCTCACTCTTCATCCTTTTTGTCTAAGAAACAACAAATTTAACTTCAGTAATCTGCTATGGAACAATATTTGCACATTGTAAGTATGTATTGCTCTCATGGTTAATAAAAAAGCTGATTGGTCGATGGCTAGGTGGGATTTGGGGGGCAGAGAAAATGCTGAGAAGGGCAGAGTCAGAGAAGTCTCGAGCCAGATGGAGAAATAGGATGCAGGAGAGGTAAAAGTCATGAGCCTCGGGTTAGCTCACAGAAGAAAAGGAATGGGTTATTTTAAGTTGTAAGAGTTAGTTAGTAATAAGCTTGAGCTATTGGCTGAGCATTTATAATTAATATTAAGTCTCTGAGTGGTTATTTGGGAGCAGCTGCCAGGACAGGAAAACTCCACCTACAAAAATCAAATGTAACTTTAAACAAATAAACAACTTCAAAAAAAAAAATGTAACTACATTAGCCAATCACAATACATTGGGTTTAAGGCCCAGAGTCTCATTCAGGGTATAATTAAAGGACAGCTGTAGCTAATTTAGCGATGTAACACAGATATGCACAGCTCAAAGCAAGCACACAGATGAACCAAGGTCTGGAAAATTAAAATTTTAGCAATGCATCTTTCTCCATTTATATGGATCCCCTTTCCTTCTATTTGCCTACTCAGTGTGTGTGTGTGTGTGTGTGTGTGTATGTGTGTGTATCTGTGTCTGTGTTGTACGCAAACAATTATGTGGATTATGTGCCTGTGCACATACCTGTACCTCCACAGGAGGAGGCCAGTGGGGGACATCAGGTATATTCCTCTACTATCCTCCACACTGCAGCCATGAGACAGCATCTCTCATGGAACCAGAAGTTCATTGTTTTGGCTAGGCTGGCTGTCCAGTGAAATCTGTCTATCACTACACTTAACCCTCTCAACATGCTGAGGTTACAGACATGTCTAACTTCGTATACAAACACTAGGGATGCAAACTCACAGTCTTATACCTATATAGCAAGTGTTTTTACCTAGCAAGCCATCTCCCCAGCCTCCTCCAATCTCCAATTGATATTTGTTCTTTATCTCCAAATAGTTGCCACACATAGCCTTCCAGCCCTCAGCCTGTTCGACAAGAATGTCCCATGTTCCTCAAAGATCAAGTTCCCAAGAGAGGAATTCACTCAGTTCACACCAGACCACACAAGTCATAAATTTTTGGTAATGGTACAGATAAGTCAAGTTCCCATCCTTTGTCTAATGAGCTGCGGCGAAGAGCAGGGTCACAGAGAACATGATATACTCAGAAGAGCTGCAGTCTGGGCAGAGCCTCGTAGATAAGAGTGTGTGCGAGGTACGCCTCAAATCTGCTCAGGTAGAAATTCTTCGTGGCCCAATAGAAAACAAAGAATTAAATGACTTAATTTCTCTGCTCCTTTATTTTACCGGTCTATGTTCGGATACCTTTAATTGCACCTAATTTGAATCAACCATCATCCATTCACCTGTGAGCCCTTGAGTTAGCAAAATAACCTTTGTATGTTTTTAGTCCCGTCCTTCACAAGTGGCAGAAATAATGTGTGTCACTAGGTGAAAGTTTCCATGCCATGGCAAGTAAATCAAACCTGACTTGATGCCCGTTCTGAGAAGTAAGTCTTTATTGAAACATAACCATACCTGCTTTCCAGGCAAAATGAGGCCATGGCAGAGTTGAAAATAAGAGACACAGACCTCATGTTCAATGAAGCCTAAAATATTTACTGCTTATCCCTGTACAAATAAAGTCTGTTGACCTTTGTCTTAGATTAACATGTAGATTAGTTCTGTCTTTACTGAAGCACGTAGCCTAGAGATCATTCCTTTTATTTTTTGGTATATATTAAATTTCTTTTGCTGTACTCAGAACACACTCTGGACACTAAGACCATGCACTATTGGGGGAAAAAATAACCTCCAAGTTGAAGATCACGGAAAAGGCTTTTATGCATTTAATACACTCTTGAAACCTTTGTAGGCTTTCAGTTAATCTGCTAAACGTAGCACTATGTTCATAACTTAATTTGTATATTTTAGCTTTTTACCTTAATGCATGTAATTGGCAGGTACTACATTAACACACAAAGGTGGTTAATGCCACGCATTTTAAAAAAGCATATTTAGTTTATTATTTCTGCTAAATAATATAATGCACACATCACAGAATTGAGGGGCCTGAAAGGATGTGTGAGGGTGGCTTCATTCATCCCTTGGCGTCTGGGCAGCATTTCACACCAATTATCCTACAAAAATCGTTGCATTTTATTCATTAAAATCACCAGATAATGGGATTCTACAGACTCCCTTGGTAATATGCACCAGGGTCTCATAATTCTTTTATCAGGGCATTTTCCCTCAGTAGAACCCAAATTCTTCCCGCTGCTATGCCTTTTCATCTTGCTCTCAAAGGCTGGAGCTGTCCCACCTGAGGGTGTGCAGCAGAAAACCCCTGAAATGCTCTGGCTCTTTTCCTCCTACGTGGGAAGGAGGGAGATGGCCAAGGAGTCACCAGGGCCTCGAAGGCAGGACTCCTGCAGCCAGGGCCCCTTCTGAGTAGCAGGGAGGTCAAGGTGACTTTGTAGGAGCCTTTGCTCAAGAGGGAAAATAGCAAGACTTTGGGGACAAAAGGACATAATTTCTCTGCCTTGTACACATGGGCTATTCATTTTTCTAAACCATGAAACCAAAAGAGTCCCACTGCTAAACCATTATATACAATGTCACTCCCTGTATTGGGAGAAGACCATTTCTCTGTGCTGTTCTGTAAGATTTCTATCCTGTGTTCCTAATGCAAGGGTGTGTGTGCATATGTGTCTGTGTGAACCCAAAGTCGTTGTCCTGTGTCATTCCTCGGGAGTGGTTCCAGTTTGTTTAGTGGGAGAGGGTCTCTCACTGGGGCCTAGGGGATGCTGAATAGATTGGGCTAGCTCTGTAGTAAGTCATAAGCATCCTCCTGTCTCTGCATCCTGAGTACTGGGAATTCAAAATGTGCATCACCAAGCCTGCCTTTTTATTTGAGGACTGGGGGTTGAAGCGAGGCTCTGATGCTTATGCAACAGGCCCCTTTACTGACTGAATCATGTGGCTTGCTCCTGGAACTGTATTTTCCTGATCTGTATCTTTGGCACTAGGATATCATGGCCGTGAAACAGAAAGACCAACAGCTATGGGATGAGAGAGTCTCTTGACAACAGCATTAAGGAATCAGTAAGCTTTTTTGGGGGGATAAACAACAACAACCCATCGTGCAGGAACAGACTAAATATACAGTCTAGTGTACAGCATTTAACAAAAGCAAATGAAGAGAAGTAATGCGAATGAAGATAAGTTCAATATTGTGAAAAGCGAGACAATACAATTGATGATATATTCAACACTGAATTTCTCTATGTTCTTATAAAAGTTTTATTTTACTTTATTTTCTTGAAAATGGAGTTTTTTCAGAATCAATGTATTCTAATTACAGTTTCCCCTCCCCTAGCTCTTCCCCCCATTCCTCCTCCCTTCCCCATCCAGATCCGTACTATTTCTGCCTCTTATTAGAAAAAACTAGGCATCGAAGAAATAATAATAAAATAAAGTAAAATAAGATAAAACAAACAGAAGAAAAGAGCCAAAGAAAAAACATGAAAACATATATAAATACAGAGACACATTTGTTCAAGCTCACAGGATCCCATAAAAACACAAAGCTGAAAGCCATTATACATATGTGTGTACACACACACACACACACACACAAGGACCTATAAGGTAATAAATAAATAAATAATAAAAATAGACCTGACACAATATTACAAGACAAAGAACTTCCAAAGATGTCATTGAGTTCATTTTCTGTTGACCATGGGCATGGGACTCACCCTTGAGCGATTTGTTTCCACAGTGAGATACCCTTGGAGAAAACTGTTTTATGTGCAAGTGTTTATCAATTGGCACTAGCTTCTGGGTTAGGAATGGCTCTAACACTCATTCTGTCTCCTCTTCTTCAGGATTCTTTGAGTCCTGAGGGGAGGGATTTGGAGACAACCTATTTAGCTCACCCTCTTCATGTTGTCTGGCTGTGGCTGTCTGTGTTTGTTCCCATCTGCTTCTCTATGATGGCTGAGCAAGGTGTGTTTTTAAAATGAAAAGTACAGAAACAACTAATTTGTTCCAAATTCCTCATACCGGTGGTTATTTGACTACAGTGTTGGGACTTGTCCCTCATCCTCCTTTCCCACTACTCCTCCAAGCTCTTCTACCTAGCATGCTGTGTCAGACTTTCCCCAAAGACCAACAGATTCCATAACCTCCATGCTATCAGTCATAAAGCCTGGTGGCAAAAGGGCTACCTAAAGAACCTGTGTATTTCAAGTAAAAGCAGAGAAGGAAACAGAGGTTTGTAGGTACCTGAAAAGACAGACTGGTGACATGATGTGAGAAGATCGGTTCCTACAGACCTGCGATGTGTGAATTCCCTTCCAGAGGGTTGCAAAAGAAGTAAAGCATTTGAGGGCATTGACTGTCAGAAAGCAAGTAACCGGTCAACCAACTAATATCAAGTAGTAAACTATCATAGAAGCTAAACATGTTACTCTCTCTGCAGATACAAACAATTGCAAAATTATCACTATTTTCCTAGCACTGTAAATCAGAGAAAGTATTTTTCTCTATAAATCTAAGCAACACTTTCCTCCTATTTAAAAATGGGAGGTTGGTTTAAACATAAGAATGTTGATTCAAGTTATAATGTGTCAATTTCTGACCTGTTAGTCTCACCTGGGGTGGTTTATCTTCATTGCTGATTTGGTGGATTTAGAATTAGCATGGAACCTCATCTCTGGGTGATTCAGTGAGGGTTTCTAGGATGGCTTAACTGAGGTAGAAGGCCTCAGCCTGAATGTGGGTGGCTTCGTACCATGGGTTCCACCCTAGATCCAATAAAACAAGAAACTGAGAAACAGCCCAGGGTTTTGCTTCCTGACTGTGGATACAATGTGACCAGTCACCCTATGCAAGTGCTGCCATGCCTTCCCCCACCATGATGGACTGTACCCTCAAGCAGTGAGACCAAATAAACCCTTCCCTTCTTCCATTGTTTTGGTCAAGTAATGAGCAGTATACACTAATACACTCCCCAAATGAATCAGGTAGTGTTTATGCCCAAGACATATATATGCCTTTATTTACTTTCCCAAAAAGTTTCACAGAACTAGATGACAAACAATCCATATGGAATTTTGAAACTTGTGCAGTCTCCTTTAAAATTTTATAATTTTTTTTTGTGCTATTTCTTAGAGCTTAGGATGACTTTTTAGGTTGGATGGATTCAACTCTCAAATTTGATTAATGAAATGTGTTATATGCGGAAAGGCTACTGAGTTTTAATTTAGTTTCCTATCACAGGCTCACCCAAACACTGTGAGAGACACCTTTAATCATGCTAATTTCAAACAGGCTCATGATGTCCTGGAGATCTGGATATTTCAGGTTGAATTAATCTTCATCTCTCCCCACCCCTAGCTCTCACTAAGGCTTCCCTCCTCCTAGGTCCTTTCTGTTCTGTTAATGGCACCGCCACCTCCCATTTCCCCCCTTCCAACCTCACAGTCATTGCTGTCACATTTCATTTCCTGCTTGCTATTCAGCCGAATGACACAAACCACTGAGGCAGGACAATCAGGTGGAGAAGACCTTCTGCAAAGTCTTGTGAAATTAACATGAGAAAAAAACAGCTAGGCAAAGGGACAACTGGGAACCAAGCAGGCCAAGGCTCCAGTACTGGCCAGTGGTGAAGGTGCAGAGGTACTTCAGAGTAATTCGAGGCTACGCGTGGCTCCTATAATACTACAATTCATAGGCATCCTTGGGTAGAGATTTCAGATGTTCTTAAGACGTGTGACACTGGCCATGGAATACAGAGAGCACACCGAGAAAAGCCCGTATACTATGCAAGGAGCCAAAAATCTCTACCTAGAGTGGTCTAAAATCCCTACCGTGGTGCTATGGGTGGGTTGCTGAATTACTAAACTTCCCTTGCTTTGATCCACTTTCCCTCCTTGGAAGTACACCCTCCTAAATCCTCTCTACTCGGTGGTTACTGTGTTTGCTCAACTCCTTGGTCCAGAACGCAAGAACTTAGGATCTTTCCAGGTAACCCCTCAAGCCCCAAAGATCAGCTAACTAGTTTGTAGACACACCCCTCATGCATCAACCAGCTTTCCTGAGACAGCTCTAGAATCTCAAAGCCCCGTGTTTGGACTACACAAAGCTTTCATTCCGAAAGAATCAATCACATGAACTGATGGTAGAAATTTTATGACTCACGTTATGACATTTAGTTTGAATTCATCTGGAGAAATACTAAGGTGTCTGACCACAGGTCTTCTGTGGAAGCCAGGAGTAGATGGTATATGCCTTGCCCCATTCTAGGGGTGGACAATTCTGAATTCTAAACTTGGTATCCAAATCCAAGGCTGTAAATGAGAGAATGAGGATCATTGTTGTCATAACCCAGCGAGGGAGGCTGCACTTATTGTCCACCCCTCTTTCAGCTCATTTTAATCATTTCTGTCAAACAGATACTTTTAGGATGCATTTACTGCCAAATGAGGCTTCAGCAGATGCTTCCATACCCACATGCTGGCCTTTGGGCCTTGGTGTGTCCTAGGCTGGTTTTATTAATAAACAGGATATCCTTTGCATATGAACTCCTTTGAGGCAGAGATGTCCAAAGTTGAGAGTCAGCTTCATGGGATCCCGATAAAGATTAGTTTACTAAATAAAAGAATGTTAAGTAAGTAAAAGAAAAAATAAAACTAACTAGAAGTCATGAAAGAATAAAGAAGCAGCATTGGTTTGAATAAGTGTGAACAATAGTGTAAATAATAGAGGTTTCAGGTGACGGGTCTTTGCTGCCATGGGAGAAAGGCTTCACTTAGATTCCACTCTGAGCTCGGAGCTGCATATATAATTCTCGAGTGGATCTAGCTTGTAGAAAGCCCTGAATGTGATTCTTCCTCTCTGAGCCAATAAAAGCAATTAATCTTTCAGCTTAAGAAGATATTGAAGTTTTAGAAATTTATCTAAAGAAACGATGACTACAAGGGTAAGGGTAGCTGTTGTGGACAGTACTCCCTTTGAACCCACATGATTCTCACAAAGATGGAATGGAAATATTGGGTGATGTACCCAATACTTCTGTTCGTAATCAGCAGCGGAATAAGCAAAAACTGCTGTGATAGCAAGATCTGTAGCATTGACAATGGAACTGCTAACATTCCCTAGTTAGGAATGTTGAAAGGTCCCCGGACCCTCACTGGCTACTCCACCACCTCTGTTGATCTTCCTCCAAGCTGCTCAGGATCCTAGTGAGTGCTACAGCATATAGGGAGTGCACAGTGGGTTGAGGTCAAGGATTTGGGGATGCAGACTATCTTCATTGTCACTTAGGCTGGAGGGAACTTTTCAAGTGATATAACTGGGTGTTTTGTTTAGTTGGCTTTCATTTATGCATGGCCCTGTAAGGAACCTATGCTCCCATGGGCTGATGAGTTCAGCAAGCCTGATCTGAATGGAATCATTTCTTTGGCCAACTGGATACTTGTCTGGGGTGAATAAATGCTTCTCCGTGTCTAACCAGGAAAGATAATGTCGATTATTACTAAGGAAATCTAAATAAATGGACTTCTTATTTTTTAAATTGAAAAGTGTAGCATTCAGGAATCTATAGGTAATAAACTTTATGCAGTCAGCTAAAGAATGGGAGAAGGATCAGAAGTTAAAGAGGGTTTATAATTCAGTACCCTCAGGTGTGAGGCTGAAAGGATGTACTTGGACTTGGGGTGAGCTTCTTCTCTGAGCACCTAAACAAACTGGTCTGAGCGCAAGAAGAGGTGTTTACTTTCTGCAAAACAAAGTGAATATATTTGTTCTGTAATTTGAAGGATTTCAGGTATGTAGAAAGAAATTAGTTCAAATTAGGTTAGAGCCTGTCCACTAACAAAAAAGCATTTCATCAAATGTGTTAAAGACCAGGAAATGACTATGTGATATTTTTTTGTACTTTCTTTCTAAGGAAAATATACAGACACCTGCAGGCAGAGAGCAGGCAGACAAACAAGCAAAACAGCTTTCTGCATGGAGGAGCGTCTGATCCCTTCCGTAGGCCATAAGGAAAGTATTATCATCTCAGTAGAGCGCTGATCAACCCTCCAATAGCAGCAGCAGACTTGGTGGTACCCACATGACAACCCCTCATTCAGACCACTTGTGTCACTGCTGACCCAGGACAATGACCACCTCTTTTCTGCATTCTTCTTGCCCATTCATCTCAGCCACACACTTCTGACAGATTATTAAAACAAAAGGAGTCTATCCGAAGTCCCCAAGTAGAACAGAGCATCAGCCTAAAGCAACCACATTTACAACTAAAAAATAAATCCTACCTATGTTCAATAAATTACATATTGCATACAGCAAGAATTACACTATTGTTGCCATAATAAATGGCAGTTATTAGAATTACAACAATAACATATGCAATTGCTAATGGACTTATAATGTAGCATGCCATTGGGAAATAAAAACGAACCCTATTTTTTCCTGCTACCGAACAAATACAGCTCTAGTCCATACGGTAATCTGAAACTGGGCAGTTATAAGCAGACATTCATACCCACACTCGCTATGCAGGTGTAGGCTTCTGTCACATAATGTCCCACGAAAATTAAATAAGAGAAAACCATCACACAGAGGCTGATTGGATGGATTATTTTGACTAACTAATCTGGCTGTCAAGCTCTTCAATTAAAAAAAGTTGAAATTGACCCCCCAAAGTCAGAGAGTTTGAAATGATAATTGAGTCAATTAAAACTTTAATTTCTAGATTTTTTTTCCCGCTAAAGACATTGATTTGAATGGTCAAGTAGGCCGAGTCAAACTAGCTTGCATATAGTGCGTAACTGTGATATTTACTCACAGCTGACTCACTGGAAAAATAGTAGCAACAGCACAATAGCTTAAACCACTGAGTTGCATTACCATAAGCTCACTGAGGGGTCTGCCAAAGGTTTCCATTCCAGCTATAAGTTGGAGATGTATAGAGAGGTGTGGCCAATTCAGAGCTATATTATAAACCACCCTAGAACACGGTGATTAAGAACACATTGATGGCGGGCAGTGGTGGCACATGCCTTTAATCCCAGCACAGGGGAGGCAGAGGCAGGCAGATCTCTATGAATTTAAAATCAGCCTGGTCTACAGAGTGAGTTCCAGACAGTCAAGGCTATACAGAGAAACCCTGTATCAAATCCGCACCCCTCCCAAAAAGAAAGCAAAAAAGAACACAATCATGAATTATGCATCAGCCTATATTGACCCTGTCTTTGCTCCCTTAATAGGGGTCTAAGATGACACAATTCTTCAGTTTGAAGCTCTGTCAGGAACAGAACATCCAAAAACGACCTCTCACTGTTGATGGCTTCCTTTCGTGTTTCCTCATCTTCAGGAGTCAAGATGGTTTTCCCATAAGACCAGTGATTGACAAGTGTAGCCATTTCAACAGGACAAGCCCCATCATGCACTCAAGTTTTTACCATGGCCAATTGCATCCTGCATGGTGCAGTCCCACTGGCAGACCCAAGCCCAGAGCCGAGGCAGGAGAGAGCGCTGCCAAGGCAAGGTGAAGAGGCAGCTTCTCAGCATAGTCTGTTATTGCCCTGTGGACTGGGGTAAGATTCAAACTCACAGGATTCTGCTGCACTTTTTTCCCACCCGGCCAGACTGGCTCTCCGGTGCCACGTGAACACTATCTCTAAGAATGCCAAGAGTTATTGTTCCAGGGTTATTCAGAAAGGAAAGAAGAGAAAATGATTTACTTTTAAAATACCAATTAAACTTATTACCCACTTGAAATTCCGATCATTTTTATCTAAAAAGGAGCTCTGAAGCAAATATAGTTTTGTTAGCGTGTATGTATGTGTATGTTCATATATGTGCAAGTATGTAAGTATAGGCCAGAGTACAATTTGGATGTCATCTCTCAGACACAGCTCTGCTCCCTTTTGCTTTCCTTCTGTTCTTGAGGTAGATCTTTCACTGGTCTGGAGCTCCTCAGAAAGCCCAGGCTGGCCAGCCAGTAGGCTTTTGTCTCTGCCATCCCAGGGCTGAGATGACAAGCCCATGCCACCAGGCTCAGCTATTTATTTATTTATTTATTTATTTATTTATTTATTTATTGGTTTTTCGAGACAGGGTTTCTCTGTAGCTTTGGATCCTGACCTGGAACTAGCTCTGGTAGACCAGGCTCTCCTCAAACTCACAGAGATCCGCCTGCCTCTGCCTCCCAAGTGCTAGGATTAAAGGCATGTACACCACCACCACTCGGCTAGGGCTCACCTTTTTAAAAGTGGGTTCAGACTCAGGTTCTTGTGCTTGCAAGGCAAGATCTTTACTGGCTTTGCCATCTCTCCAGCTCAGCTCCGGGGTTTTGATAAGCCTTTACTTCTAACAACGTAAAAACTGAAAGTGATCCCAACCACTCACACTCTTCCTTCTTAGTCTCAAAATCCCTTTATATTCCCAAAACCTATTTTAAAACCCCAAAGAGTTTCTGTCATATAGCTAGTAGCTTTGCTAGATGTTAAAAGACCTCTTTCAAACATATGACCACAAAAGCATGTATTCCATCAGCTGTAAGCATGGGCATCCCAGGCTTCAGGCTGCCTCGGAACTAGCCATTCTACACTCCAGAAGGGAAGGAAAGTTTAAAAAGCAAACTAAAAACAAAAAAAAAAAAACAAAAACAAAAAGAAAACCCATACATTGGACCCAGGGAAACCTCAGAGACACTCAGAGGTTCCTACCTCACACTTTAAGAACTGCTCTTTAAAATGTTTTCCCTTGAAAAATAAGTTCTATCTGTGAATTTTTCAAACATATATATGTATATATATATACATAAAATTTTCAAATAAAAATATATATATTAAATCCACTGCTAGGCAGTCAGGAAATGAATATAATCTACTGACGTCAAAGCACAAACCTGGAGAAGTGCGTGGGACAAAGTGGAAGGAGCGCTCGTCTCCTGTGATCAACAGATTTTCCTGTAACAGATGAGTAAGGAAGGCAGAGGTGCCAGGGACGAGAGCTGGGCAAAGAGGGCTAATCTGATCAAGCTGTGTTCTCTCTTCTATTCCCACACCCCTAAGGACAGATACACCGTGAGGGGGAGGATGAGGAAAAATACCTGGCCCCTAGGCGAGGACAGAAGGAAATTTTCTCTCAATAATGGTTTTGGTGAGAAGGGGGAAAGTTTCCCCTGCGAAGTCTTAACCACATGCTTGGCCTCCTAAGGGCTTTTAAAATTTCTTTCTTACTATAAAGTTGTCCCAGGTTGGTGTACTTCTGAGAGTCTGTGAATTAGGAGTGTGAATCTTGCCTGGAGGAGCGTACCTTTAACTCAGACCTCGAGGAATGTCCCTGCATGTGTCATTAAGAATAGACTCAAGACAAGATCTCCTGAGTAAATTGGGAGCATGGGGACCTTGGGAGAGGGTTGAAGGGGAGGGAAGAGGCAGGGAGGGGAGCGGAGAAAAATGTAGAGCTCAATAAAAATCAATTAAAAATTAAAAAAATGGACTCAAGGTTTAGAAAAAAATCTCAAGAAATAAATAAGGAAACAAAAAGCTGAATCAAATGGGGAAAAAAATCTAGCGGTTTCTTTTTGTTCTTTTAAGTGTGAAATAAAAACGCTTAACACACTTATAAAAGTAAAAGAAGATTTGAAACTAAGTCAAAGGGCTGGTCGGATCTAGAAAAGCAAATAGAACATGAAATCAAGAGATCCAAAAGCACGTGTAGAGATGACCATATTTGGTATGCTGCGGAACTTGGGATGATGAGTTGATTGGCAATCACACTCTGCGGGAACAAGTGTGAGACCACTTTGGAAAACTGCTTGGCAGTGCTCACTGGAGCCCAAGCGCCTGTGCCCCATGACAAAGCAATCCTTTTAGATAAGAACTCAATAAAAATGCTCCGCATATGCTCACCCAAATAAATGTGCAAGAGAATTTATAGCAGCAGTATTTATAATGGTTATAAATATATGCTCATTTTATGAAAATTCATCTAGCTATAAATTTAGGATTTCTGCATCTTTATGTATGTTGTACTTCAATAAAAATTTACACACACATCTCCTTTGTGCATAAAAGTTTCTTAAGATCTAAAGCAAAAGATAAGCCTCATAAATCATAGGAGATACAACTCTTCAATAGATTTATTGTGCAAAACAGAAAAAAGTCAACAAAGGGGCCGAGGGATAGATTCTACACCTTTAAAGAAAAATTAATTAACAAGAAGGAGCTATAACAATCTGTTGGAAGAGACCAACAGATATAACGCATAGAGAAGAGGCGAAGAAAGACAGAACAACTAAGACATTATTTGTCTCCCCCTCAGTCCTGACAGTAAGGAGAGAATGGGAAACAATGTTTGATGCTCACAACTGGAAAAAAAAAATTCTAGAACTGATACAAAACCTGAGTCCTTAGAGTCATAAACAAAATAGCTTCCAAAGACTTGTATACATACAAGAATATACAGACCACAACATACAAAAAAGTTACAACATGGCAAAAAAGAATGAGAGGCCTTAAAAGAAGCGAGAAGTTGAAAGGGAGAGTTTATGCAGAACACAAGGTTTAGACTGCCAGCAACATGGAAGCCAGAATGCAGAATGCTTTGCTTAAAGATCTGGGAGAACAGAAATTATAATGGAAAATATGGCTTAAATTGTCCAAGAGCTACATAGAGTTAAGGCATAGGAATCTTCTGGGTTGTTGATCCAGATGAGATACCAAGGGTATTTTGTAATGATGATCCACTATATAAAAGAACATCAGAGATTAGCGTATCAGTCACAGCTCAGGTGCTCTGACAAAATAGCAGAGCGAAACAACCTCAGCTAAAAAGGATTGATGCTGGCTCCTGGTTTCAGACAGATGGTCCATGCTTGCTCTCATGGCTAGGGCCTGACCTTGGGCAGAAAATTTCAGCAGTCGAAAGAGTGGCAAAGGAGACTGGTCTCTTGACGGCAGCCAAGAAGTGGGGAGGAAAAAGTGTCAGTGAATTGTCTGGCTTCCTCCTCCTGCTCTAATCCTCTCTGGACCAACATTTCATTGGGTAGTGCTGCCCATGTTCAGGGCACCTCTCTCCCTACCCTTTGACTCCCTCTGGAAATACCATTACAGGGGTAATTAGATTAACCATCACAATTCAAGCTGCTTGTAAGCTTTAAACATTAGTCAATACAATTCTCCTGCTAATGAATTGTATATAGAATGGTTCAAACACGTCATGAGTGTACCCTCATAGAGGATACACTTTTCCCAGTCACATATATATAGTGGGCTGACTATATATAGATGCTCAGAAACAGGGTAAGAACAGCTCAATTGGAAAATTGTTTGGTGAGTACAGGCAAGAACCTGAATTCAGACTTCCAATACCCCCATCCTAAGTTGAGTGCCTGTAATCCAAGCACTGGGAAGCTGGAGGCAAAAGTTCCCTGGGATTTCCTGGCTATTCTGCCTCAGTCAGCAAGCCCCAAGTTGAGTTAGAGGGTCTCAACTGTTCTCAGGGAGAACAATTAAGGCAGACACCTTTCCTCCACCTCCAGCCTTGACATACATGCGCACACACACACACACACACACACACACACACGAGCCCGCATACCTGCGCATGCGCATACACTATCACATGGACATTTATGAAATGATACTTGGGAAATACTTAAAGGATAATGGATGGATGGATGGTTGCATGGGCATTATAGATACCTAACTAAAATTGCTGCCTCCAACATCCTGGATACCTCTTAGGCAGAATCGGATTAATACCATAATACGGAGGACAGCATTGTAATATTTGAATTCTCACCTCTTCAGTCTGATTAGTGTTCGTTTCCTAGACCGAGAGAAACACAAAGGCACACAGCTTTAAGCACGCAGCACACAGGGCAGCTGTTGGTGGGAACAGTCTGGGAAGTCAGAGCATGAAATGCATCCTTTGGGGCGCAGGTCAGGATCCTTCCCTGTTGCAGAATGAAACATGACAACAAATGTCGGGGCCGTTCTGAGTATCTTTACCCAAGCCCCAGAAATTATTTATCTTCTCTGGACACCGACAAAAAAAATGTATGGCATACTTTAAAAAGTGTGTCACTATTTCCTAAGAGAAATGACTGCCTCTCTAGGATCTGACTAAAAATCACGGGCAATTGAAAGCCTGGTTTGTCCCCGTGGACTATTAGTCACCCTATAAAAGTTAATTTAAAACAAATTAATCCATAAATCTCTACATTGTCTGCAAATACTTACCACTATAAAAACCTAATTTAAACCCTTCCCCTCTATTCTAAATTAGGGTTGCATTGCATTTTAGAACTGTCTTCCTGGCTCAGAATAAATTACTAGTTATTTCCTTTCTTATTGATGGCAGTGGAAGTTCTAAGGGTGATATTAGGTCCAGCATCACCAGCTCTTAGTCCTCAAAGAGGAGGAACATACAATATTTTACGTAAACCTTCACACTTAAACTTCGTGTGTTTGAAAACTTGACTTCTCAGTCCAGCCTCCTCCATCTTTTTCTCCTGAAAGTCATGACTTTGTTCAAACTTGGAGGAGAGAAGGAAATGAAATCAGAGAAGAGGGGAGTTCTTTGATGGAGATTGTGAGAGCCCTTTTCCTTTGCCAGTGTCGTCCATACTGGAGTCTTAAGAGGAGCAGGAAAGCCTTGTCTCACACTGCCCAGGCTTAAGAGGGTGAATGGACCTTCAGGCAGCCCAGACTTCTGCTGGAAATCCGAAATACCAATTCTATTTATTCAAGGGACACTTCTTTTAAACAATTTGTAGAGCATTGGGAAATGACGTGGTTAAAATATTGTCTCCATTCAAATGAGGTCATGACGACAACCACAATCTTTTAAAGCATGAATTAATAGCCCTCTTCTTGAAGGGCAGCTGCTTTCGGGGGGTGGGGGGAATGTTACCATCTCTGAGTTTTTGAAGGTTGGGGCTATTCTATTTGTGTGTAGAAGAAAATGACACTCTTTCCTAACCTAAGCAGTTTCTGTTTTGTGTTTTATTATCATGTTTTTTGTGCCTATCTCCCAAGTCAGAGGAGAACCAGGGTGTGACTAAATTAGTTAAATCCAAGCCCACTTCCCTTCATTGTCGACAGCCAGTGA
Organism: Chionomys nivalis; assembly: GCF_950005125.1. Lineage (NCBI taxonomy): Eukaryota > Metazoa > Chordata > Mammalia > Rodentia > Cricetidae > Chionomys > Chionomys nivalis. The sequence goes on from NC_080086.1 coordinate 52,329,321, forward strand.
GAACAAACAAGAGAGAATTTAGTACATGGAGACATTTCACGGAAAGGTGTTCCATGGCTGTCATTTCATAATCTAAAAAAAGGTACTTATAGTGTTAATTACCCAGCTCCCAAGCACTACCCTGATGTTAAATGGCACTGTTCCATTAGCTGTAATTATTCCATTTGTAATAAATAAGCATTAACCATTTTCAAATGTACACTCACAAATCATTTCTAAAGGATGAGTTTCATGCATTTAAAATCATATATTTCACAACAGCCCAGGTGACAAAAATCTGCGTGAAGGCCTAAATTCAAATTAGAAGAGCATTTAAAAAATTAAAATGAAATATATTCAGGAATTGAAATTATTACAGCTTTTGAAACCTTTCAGGAGAGGATGCATTGCAAGAGAGCAACAGCAGCTCCAGCCTGGGAAGGAAAATGTAGATGGGCTGAATGTGTCCTTCAAAGGACCCAGTTTTCTTTATAGAACTTAGCACTCAAAAACCGAGAAAGCGAGCTGTCTGAAAATAGACTCCGATGGTTCGAAAGCAGATGGACAGCTGCCCAGGTGCTTTGGCCTCTCTTCCGGAGAAGTGGGATGAACTCAATGCTTCTCTGCAGTGCAGAGATACAGATGTGGGTGGCAGTGGTGGGCAGATGTGGAGGAGAGAAGAAATGAAATAGATTTATAGCACCCCCACACCCCTGCTACACACACACACACACACACACACACAATCGTTACCTGGAGATTATTTTAAGGAGCAAAAGATGTGTCGCATTCAACACTACTTATGGGCTCACTCTTCTTGCTTTAATGCGAAATAAATTAATTAACAGTACAATGGAGAGTTATAGAAACCCATAAGTATGATGTGTACTCCTTTCTTATGCAGACTGTAAGGTAATGAAATCTGCAAATGTTGTAAAACGTCAACTAGCAGATCGTGAGGCTGCTGTGAAAATGTAGGTACCTGCAGATAGGTAAAGAAAAAGACTGATGTGGATGTATGGCATAGACTCCCAAAATAATTTTTCAAGGCAAAAGAAGAAATCAACGTTTACATTATCACCGTCACCATCTTCAGGCCCGGGGATTAAGTCTCTGCCCTTGCACAAGCTAGGCAAGTGTTCTATGACTGCGCTACACCGCAGCCCGATATGTAACGCGCCCTGAGTAATATACCCAGGGAGTCAAAATTCTGATTGCCGCTGACACCGTTTGAAAAGCGAGCTTCTACATATTAGTCCAAGGGCTCTTGAATTTGTTCCGGGTGTGGGTTTCCTGATTGGCTTTGCTCTCCACAACAGAGCACAAATTATTCCGACAGATCTCATTTTATATTATTTTAAGATCTATGTTCCTGTTAATTGTGGGAGAGCGGGGGAGGGAGGGGAGGGGCGTGGGGGATACGCATGCGAACGCAGGTGCCCATGAAGGCCAGGGAGTGGTGGTACTGTTGTCGCTGTAACTACAGGGAGCTGTGGGTCGGCCAGCATGGGTGCTGGGATGAAACTCACAATCAAAGCAACTTGGGGAGGAAAGAGTTTGTTTTAGCTTACACTTCAGGTAACACTCCATCTCTGAGTGAAGTTAAGACAGGAAACTCAAACAGGTCTGGAACTAGAGGCAGGAGTGGATGAAGAGGCCCTTAAGGAGTGATGCTTCCTGGCTTGCTCTCCATGGCTTGCTCAACCTGCTTTCTTATAGAACCCAGGACCCCCAGGCCAAGAGGTGGCGCACCCATAATGGGCTGGGCCCTATCCCATCATTCGTTAATTAAGAGAATGCTCTAAGGCTTGCCTACAGCCCAACCTGATGGAGGTATTTTCCTATTTGGGGTTCCCTTCTCTCAGATGACCATATTGAGTGCACACAGAATTAGCCAGCACATCCAGTTTCTGAATTGGACCAGCCATGTATCAAGTGCTCAGTAGGCACACAGACCTGGTGGCTGTGGTTATGGACATCTCTTAAATAGAACACTCCCATCATTGGAGAAAAAAAGTTCTATTGGACAGAATATTCTAGGGGCACTTTCCAAAGACAAGAGATTGTGTGTGTGTGTGTGTGTTTTCTAGTCAACCAAATTGACTCAAGAATGGCTTTCATTGTTCAAATTTTATCCAACATCTATGGTTTTCAAGTTTTATGGTCAGTGTACTGTCTGCAAGGAATAGCTACATTCCTAAGTAGTTGAATCAAAATTTCTGCCCTCAGAGGCACTCAGAGAAGATGCAGCCCAGGCTACCTTGGGTGCATGGGCACGCCTGGAAGGATGGAGTGCTTTTTTGTGAATGAAATTACCATGGTGCTTACAACAGTCTCATTTATCTCTTATCATTCTCTTGGAAGGAAGTTTGTACCCGATTATCTCCTTGCTCCCAGGAAGTTCTTTAAGTTGTCATAATATTGTAAACATTTGACGAAATGATTTCTTTAGAAGGTTTTATTTCTTTATATGAGAGCATGTACCCTGTCTGTAACTGCCTCAACCCTTTTGCAAAATGTAATCTTACCGACTCCAAAGAAGGAATCCAAAATTCCCTGGCAGAGTGTCTAGACAGAAGCCTTCTAGTAAAGAGCCTTGGATAATGCGCATGGAAGGCTAAACCAGACCCTGTGGTGTGTGGGTAACAGAGCTGACCTTCTGGCATCCATTGTCTTCACGTGTGTAGTAGGATCTAAAGAGTCTATTATTGTAGAAACACTTGCCCGTCTGATAGTCAGATGGCTTTTCGCGATCCGCAATAGGAAGGGAACTTGTTTGGGAACGAGGTACTGTCTTGCTTTCTATTCTCCAAGGAAGGAATGTCATTAAGTAGAATCATTCACACCCCTCTCCCCCTGGGAGCAACAGGATTGCTCTTTGATTGGTCAACACCCAGCACTTTATCAGAGGCCATTTCAAACTCTGATTTTATTTGATGAACTGTGAAAAGTGCCCCCCCCATTTTTCTTTTTCTTTTCTTTTTTCCTTTTTCTTTTCTTTTTTTTTTTTTTCAGTAAGGGTATATCACTAAACTGGTTCACAATGGTTGAGGGTTAGCTCAGGGGATCTCAAGATAAAGAAGGAACATAGCCAATTGCCAGATAAGCAATCAACATTATTTTTTTTTCTTCTAAACTAATAAGCCATATGAAAACAGAAGCTGTGTATAGTTCAATTCAGGCATCCTTGGCATCTCTGCAATTAGAAGACATTCAGTAGATACTTAGAGAAACGGAAAACAATCTAGGTCACAAATAGTAAATATTCTGAATTGTTTTTATTTAAAAATTAATCAATTATTTTCACTAGTGCTCCAGGTTTCCGATTATAGGAGTTTTGAGAGACTGCTTCTGGTCTGTCTCTAGCCCCCTATTGAAGACTATGGCCAAGAGAAGAATTGATAACCAGAGGTTTTGATGCCCCATAAGCAACCCACACCTGATTCTCAAGATCTCAAGCACTTCGCAAGCAAAAGGGAAACGTTCTGGCAAAGCCACAGACTCGACAAGACAGCCTTGACAGACAGATCAATTTGATGCCTGACAGGCGGTGGGGGTGGGGGTGGGGCAGCCTTTTTTTTTTTTCTTTTTCTCTTAGCTTAGAGATGCAAGGCTCTTCAACCGAACACAATTACCCCACATGGCTTGCCCTGGATCTCCCATCCTCATTCTCACCCAGGACACAGAGCTCTCAAGGTGGGGACCACGTCTGGAAGGTTTGTTTTGGAAGGTCACAAGGCTGAGAGATGCTCTAATTAGCCCTTGGGAAAAGAACTCTGATAGATACAAGTATAACATGGGGGAATGCTTCGCGCACGCTCTGAACACAGAACCGGCCGTGAGGGTTGGTTGCCAAGGGAGACCCACAGGGCTAACCTCCAGACAGATTCCAGAGGCGCTGGAGGTATCTTCTTCACCTCTCACCTTTCGCTGCCCTCTCTCCCCACTTCTCACGGGCGGGGCGTTCCTCGGGAGTCAGAAGCCCCCCTGAATTCTTGTCAATCATGTGTGATGGCTGAGTGATTGGCAGGCTCTGAATGAAGCTCATTCACCCTCAAGTGTTACCCTGAGCTCTCATTTACATTTAAACCTTTCTCTTTCAAGCTGCCGAATTGCCAGCTTTTTATTTTTCCTTCAAAGATATTTTTTTTAAAGCAGAAAACAGGAGAGACGGGGCTCTCCTGTGCTTTTATGGGAAAAGCTCACAGCGCCTTCTAGTTCCACCTGCAGAGAGCAAGCAAAGGGCAAGGGCTAAGGGTGGAGGACCAGGAGATGGAAGTGAACCAGGAAGGACAGACTGCACAAGAAAACAGAAAGGAAGAAGTAAGGGGAAGTCCCTTTGGCTTTCAGCACAGAACGGAAGCCTGCCTTTTGGATTTCCTTTACTGGACATACTGGGGTGATCAGGGCTGTGTCCTCCTGGCGATGATTTTTTCCGACACCAAAAAACACTCCTTCATCTGCCTTCTCTCAGTGCTAATGACTAGGGACCTGGCAGCGCTCCTACCAAAATTCTAACGCAGCCGATTTCCCTCCACAAATACATACTGTTTTGTTCTATAATGTTTCTGGTGTGGATTATGCCGATGCTTACATTTTTGAATGGCTTCAAGTAATCCCCTGGATAGCATTTTATTGCCCCAGCCTCTGTCTCTCACAAAATAAGCAATTTGAATTCTCTCCCCCCCCCCCCCCGCCCTAGCAGCACAGATTGTCCCAGCACATGTGACCATCGTCCCTCAAGGAGCAGCAAACTGTGATCTCTTTATGGCGTCTCCCTCAGATTTGTGTCAGTCCGGGAACTGAAGCCAGACAGCCCTGCCTTGAAATCTCCTGTGGAACGGTTGCGCTCACAGACATTTCTCAAGGTGGTTTTACTGGTAGACAACTCACCTTGCATATTAGGTGGAAAAATGGATTCACATTGTCACCTATGAGTCCAGGGGACGGGGCGGGGGGGGGGCAGTTAGCAATCACTTCTTGTTTGTCTTTTATAGTTGTGGTTGTGTGCAACAAGAGTTCCCAGACGCCATGGTCCCAGTCAGACAGTCTTCGTCCCTCATGGTGTTAAATGTCACTTGGAGTCCGTCTGTTACCAGTACGGTGGCCTGAGTTAGAGGCGTGACATACAAGTGCTCCGAGATGGGCATCCCCAGACGTTCTCCTTTCTAGAGACAACTCATTGGAGAAACGTTCCTTAACGTTTGCATGGTTAGAAGCATCATGGAAAGTTCATGAAAGTAATTATCACGTAACTGCAAAATACCTCCCACTTCCAGCTCTGTGATGGCGTTAAAATTGCAAATGTTTTATATCCAGATAATATTAATGATGATGATGATGGCTAAATACATATCTTTAAACAACAGACTCACAGAGCAAGTCAGCCAAGGCTGGCTGAGGGAACAGCAGATTGTGGGCTCCTACCTCACCAGGATCCCAGTATGCCACGGCAGGTGGAGTGACTGCCACTGCCGAGCTCAATCCCCCCCCCCCCCCCATGCCTTTTGGGGGAGCTGTCACTGCCAACCGCGCAAAGTTGAAATTGCTCAAAAATTCAATGTTCTTACTGTACAGAGGGACTGTTGTACACGCCCTGGTCATGCTAGAGAGAGCATCCAAGGAGCCCCTGCTAGCAGGGGAGAAGGGAGATGTCAGTGAGCAAGGGTTCCCAGCACAGTTGTGGTCTCTGATGACCTTTGTAGAAGCACACTTGGATGACTAGACAGGGAGGAGGCTACACACAAGAGGGCATGCCAGCCAAGACCGGAACTCAGTCTTCGAATGTCACAGACAGGCTCCCTCCCCCATAACATCACTGAATAAGCATTTAAATTCTCGTGGTTCTGTATCTATAAAATGTTTAAAACTATCTTAGGTTGCAGACATGGCTCAGTAGCCAAAGCGCTTGCTTAAGGACCTGAGTTTGATCCCGAGAACACACATGAAAATGCCAGGCATGGTGGGATGCCCTTGTGGTCTCAATACTGGGAGGTAGGAGACAGGTGGCTGACTCCCTGACCACTGGCCAGCCAGTCTAGCCTACTTGGTGAGTCCCAGGTCAATATGTGTGCACTCACATACAAGAATGCTTGCATACACCAGTACTATTCCTTTTTTAAAAAAAAAAAAAATATCTTTTTGTACTCTGGGCAGTGGTGGCTCACACCTTTAATACCAGCACTGGGGAGGTAGAAACAGGTAAATCTCTATGATCAAGGCCAGCCTCACACAACTGGTATTGTTTACACAGCTGGTTCCAGGACAGCCAAAGCTACACAAAGAAACCCTATCTTGAAGAAAAAAAAAAAACCCCAAAACAAGAATGCCTTTTGTTGTTGATGATGATAATAATGATGATGATGTTAAGAGTGCATTTTGGCCCCTGAAGAGAAGCTTTTTGGTCTAAGGGCGAGTTTGGCATGGGGATTGTGACTATATGGGGTTCAACTTGGTCATCAAACGCATGCATCTGTGACATATTCTAGCCAACTTCTGGGAAGTAGCGTTTCCAGATTTTCTAATTTTCCAATGGATCTCTGTGTGCAAGGTTAGCAAAATGCATGCGTTTTTGTGTAAAATCTCCCAATAATTCATATTTTGGAAACAATGCCAGACACCCTGGGTGAGCTGGAGAAAACCCATCTAGACCTCCTCTCTCTCTGCCCAGTAAGTCACAAATATCAACACATGCCAGCCGTCATTATCATCATCAGCTTTCCTGGGCTCATTCTTGCCATTGGCTTTGGCAGCAAAACAGCCTAAACTGGAGACTTTCCACCAAGTCCACGTCAGAATCCTAAAGCTCAGCTCGTGGTCTGGAACCCTGGGTGCTCAAAACTAACCATGGACTCATCGTAGGTGGCTTCTACCTTACCTGAACTCAACTAGGCTTGGCCAGCCTGGAAGTTCACTATCCTCTTTACGATGGACTAACAAAACGACACATGCAGGCAGCCGCGGGGAATGCATTCTTCTTAAAGGGCCCATGTGTCTGCTTGTATGTATAAACATGTTCTCTGTGTGATGAGTGCAGTTTTGTGTGACCATAGAACGGAAGCGAAGGCATGATGACAGAACGATGGACTTCTGCAGGGGGGGCCTGGGGGGCAAAGAAATAGTCATTTAGTCTCATTAAATTTTCATCCCACGGAGAAGGTGAGGCATGCCAAATGCTGACGAGCACGGCCAGAGCTCACTCTGTCCAGGTTCCTCTCTTTTCTCGCGGGTGTGACGTGAGGGGAGCGGACACCCTCTCTGAGCCTCATTTGCTCAGCAGGAATATGAATCAGCTGGGTACATCATACACACTTATCACGTAACCAGCCGTTGGCCCTGGCAGCTTGAGGAAAGCAGTCCAGAGAAGAGACTCCCTGCTTACATGACAGGGATGTGACCAGATAGCAAGTTTATGTCACAGTCCTGGACCTGTACCTCGAAGACTGACTTGGAGAGATAAAGAACCCAAATATGAGAGCTCTTGGTCCTTTGTCCCAAACACAGCCAACATTCAGAGATTGGCTATTAGATTGAAATAGCCGGGGTTAATCTGGTGAAATTAACAAAAAGATAATTCAACCATTTTTAATTGGCAATGTTTTTGTTGTGATATCTGCCTAGGAGCGTGTTGGAAAAATGAAGAGTCTGGACCGTTTTTTAGACTTGCGTCCATGCGATGTGATGGGCAGTGGGTCCTGAAGCTGCCATCTTTAGGGTTATGAACAAGGCGCTTTCTTTCTGCCTCGTAAACTCACGGGGTGAAATCTCATCCCTTGATCTTCAAAGTGTGACAAAGAGCTATTGATTGAGAGCATATTGTCATTTAAATTACAATTAGGGATGGGTGAAAGGTGGTTATTCAACAATTCAAACCTCTCTCTGAATGCTGTCAAGGACGGCATAACCTTAACCCAAACACACTTCGGAAAACTTCGAAGTTTCGGCGCCTCTAAAATCAATGTGCTCCTCTTAAAGGAAAAGATCTTGTCGTTTCTCTCAGACAGCGCATTCAGTGCTTTTGAATCTGGTGGCAAAATTCTTTCAGTAAGCGTTGCTCGTGGTCACACACACAAAAAAAAACTGTGTCTGAACATGATTCTGCCCCTGCGTGTGCACTGTGAGATGAAATAAAATCTTCCAGCCCATTTCCTAGCATAGTTCCAGGCACACTCGTCTTTAAAAATGAAGTGCTCTGGGGATGATCTATGTTTCCATTTAGCCTGCTTAGAGAAGGACACTGTTCTTTTGAATGCTAAAATCGCTAAGAACTTGAATGTCTTTTATTGCTGGCAAAACAATGTTGAGTCCCGAAGGCGTTAGGCTGTTGGTATTTTCACCCGCACAATGGAAAGCCTGTGCACGTGCGTGTGCCCGTGCGCATGTGTCTACTGGTGCTCTGTCGGTGACTCGTGCATTTTGCCATATGAATCTACTTCGTAAACCACTTACTTTGATGTTGCAGCCACACGTGCAGTCATGGACACAAGCAAACGTGCCTTGCCTCCACTGGCAAACGCTGCACTCAATTTCGTAATTTTGGTCCGGCCACGTTCCCAGCAGTTTTCATGGGCATGCGGATAGCAGAGCAGGAAATGTGGCTCAGACCTCCTATATAAAGAACACTTCAAATTGGCTTTGCCGAACATCTTCCCTCTTGTCTCGCTATTAGGCATTCGTACTTATCTTTCACTCCCAGAATGCCATGCGTCTGCCAGGATGACGTATTATGTCCGAGGTGTCTCTGGCAGCCTCCCGTCCTCGCGGTCACCACTGCGCTAGCAGCAGAAAGTTGGTGAACACCACAAAGTCACCAGCATTACAGCCCCCCATTTCTTTCTCCAGAATGAGGCATGTATTTGGATGCACACCTCAGGAGTCTAACACTGGAGCTCACAGCACACACTCAGGGGTACACCATGTTAGGGGTGCCCTGGGCAGGCAGCGGGCCCCTTCGTTGGTAGAAATCTCCTGGCACAGTTTGAATGGGGCCTTCAGCCCTGCCAGTAGTCATTTTTTTCTGACCCGTGAAGGCGCACGATTCAACTACAGTCTCCAGTGAAGCCATGGTCTGTGAGCACATCTGCTAAGCAAATGGGAGCATCCAATTTTACGTTTTAGCTGAGGAGTGGGTAGAAAAACCACAGGATAACACCTTTATATAATAGAACTCGGAAGTGGGGTAGGGTGGGGAGCTTCGTGGTCAGATAACAGGATCTCATCAAAATTCCACAAGGATCCAATATAAGCCAGAAAAAGAAGGGACATTGTCGCGCATAAGCAGACACTAGATGACACCCAAACTCTAAAGGTTTCTACTTATGTGAGGAAGGACAAACTAATTAAGGATTTCATTGTACCTGACATAAGTTTACTAATAAATTCTATTCGAACGGAAAAATAGAAATTTGAAGCCAGAATAGGTTTTTACTACTATTCGGGCAAACATAATATCTAAATGTTTAGAAAATGAACTCGGAGAAATTCATGGCATCTGGGGAGAAGTGAGATGCTCTACCGCCGCCTTGTGGACGATAGAGGAAGTGCGTCTTTCTCTGAACCAGCCCTAATTTATGAGCCTTGTCAATAAGGGAACCAGACACACATGCATGTGGGGCAGATTAAATATTAATCGAGTTTAGTCAGGAAAAATTATTTTAACCAAAGGAGATCTATAAACAGTCTGCAAGTGATTTTGTACTATATTTCAAGAAATTCTCGACACACACACATGTACACACCACACTCACACCCCACCCAAGCCTGGGACAAGGCATGAAAGAATTAAATATTAGGGACTAGAAGTCAGTCAGATCAGGACAATCCATCTTACTTTAAAAAAAGAAGAAAGAAAAGAAAAGAAAAAAACTCCCAGGGATTTCTGTTCGTGCTTTGTGAAATTTTGTCATTATGGTTTCAAGAAAATTTAGAAAATCTGTTAATTGTCATAGAATTAAATGCAGCACCAGAAAAAAAAGTGATAAGCAAAAAAAATTAAATAAAATAAAAAACTGGACATATTCTGGGGTTCTGTCCAGCATTTCAACTTCGAATGTTTATTTAAACATAACTTGAGTTTATAAACTTGTTTTCCAGGGAGATTTATAGGCTTTCTGATTTTGGCTGGACGGAAGGAGCCCCGCTTGACTTCCTCCTGGCATGTGTTCCTTCCTGCAGGCTGGTGTGAAGTGTGTCCTCTCCCTGGGTCTGTGTCCAGTCACAAGCAGCTACCCAGGTGGATGCTCCCAGTGACCTGGCCACTGGTGTCAAACAGAGGGCCGAGGGGCGTTCCTCAGCATCCTAGCCCTGATGCTCTCTGATAGCACAGCAGTGCATACATGGTAATGTCCACTTCCTAGCCTTCATCTGCTGGACAAGTGGTGGGAATGTCTGAGTGGTTCATTAGGAAAAGAGGATTCTACTTTTAGAGGAAAAAAAAATCTCATTTAAAATTGAAAAGAAATCCAAATTTAGGGTTTTAATTAAAGGTCTTATTTTAAAAAATACTAAATCCAGAGAGAAGACAAATAATCTAAGGTCTACACTTCAGTTTTCAATGATTTTTATAGTCACTATTAAGTCATTCCCTTTCTTTCCTGGCAGGGGAAGCATTCTCAGTTGAACTATATGAAAACCAGATACCACAGCTATCTAAATTTCACCCTGTAGCAGTCTCGTAGTCTAATAATCTGTCTTTATTCCCTTATTCTGGTTTGAGGGAAGAAACGTATACATAGAGTGATTACTAAAATGAAGCAGATACAAACCCACACTCTTGACCGGCAATCATCAGGGCCCCATTGGCGGCACACAGGTCAGTGGCTTCCCTGATTTGCTTTCTCTTCACTTGGAGTGTGACAAACATCAACTAAATGTCACATTCATAGTTTCAGTCCCATTGTTGAAGTAGGGAAGAATTATGGCCATTCTTTCCTCTCATTGTAGCCAATGGGCAGCTGTATTTCACCATCACGCTTGCACTGCCTTAGAAGGATCCTGACTGCGCATCTTCCCAGGCTCAGGGAAAGCTCCTCCCATACACACAGTGCTTCCTGCTTGTGTTCTCATCACAGTGTATAGCCATGTTGTATTATCATCTATTTCACACACAAGAAAATAGCTCAGAGAGGTTTACTGGGCCAGCCAGAATTGCCCAGTTTTTCAATATGTACTTATTTCCAAGGAGAGAAAAAAAAAAAAAAACCTCATTGACTTCCTATGGCTGGCAAAACTGGGCCAAATATTATTCAAAAATATTCAAGCAAATACTGAACAAATGAGAAAATCTGCTTATTGGTCAAGTGTATTTTCGGTGATTGATTAGTGAGTCAGGGCCGCTGCTATAATAAGGTCAAATTTCGAACACTGCTGGGACATTGGGACTTAAACTATGATGACACAGTTCTTAAACATATGAAAACACGCAGGACCTACCTGCTTGTGACTGAGTAGCTTGACATCTAGTGAAACTCCAACAGCTGTGCTCACTTCTTTCTCTGGGAACACCGAGAATCACATATCGTTTACCCTATCTTTCTTCTTTGGACAAATAGGCCTATCTACCAAGGAACTTAACACAGTGACTACTGTTACAGCAGATCAGGGAAGACAGAGAGATGAACTATCCTACACAGGTGACAAGCAGAGTCTTCATACCCTAGTAATGCCCTCCTGAGCAGCGCTGATGGACACTTAAGTATTATCTGAGTCTTCAAGGACACGAAGCCTCTGAGTAGGGGGTACTCAAATGCAAAGACGTGCTCCAATATTTTACAGAGAGCAGAAAAATTGGTATTGTGTGCAGGGCTGAGAAAAGATAACAGCTTCCAAACCCATGAGCTCTGAAAAAGGAGGAATGTGCCCTGAGAACGAATTCTGTGACGGACTCTGCAGACTTAGGAAGTTTGACCGCAAGTGTGAGCAACTGCAGGTGGATTTGGGGAGTGAGAGCCTCTTTCCTTCCTCTGTCCTTATCCCCTCCATCTTTCCTTCCATCCTTCCCTTCCTTCCTCTTCTATCTACCTTCTTTCCTCTCTTTCTCCCTCCCTCCCTCCCTCCCTTCTTTCCATCTTCATTTCTTTTTCCTCCCTCTCCTCCAGCTCTCCCTTCCTATTCTCTATTTCTTCTTCTTCTTCTTCTTCTTCTTCTTCTTCTTCTTCTTCTTCTTCTTCTTCTTCTTCTTCTTCTTCTTCTTCTTCTTCTTCCTCTTCCTCTTCCTCTTCCTCTTCCTCTTCCTCTTCCTCTTCCTCTTCTTCTTCTTCTTCTTCTTCTTCTTCTTCTTCTTCTTCTTCTTCTCCCCCTCCCCCTCCTCCTCCTCTTCTCCTTCTCCTTCTCCTTCTCCTTCTCCTTCTCCTCCCTCTCCCTCTCCCCCTCCCCCCCCCCCCCCTCTCTCTCAGAAGTCATTGCCTCAGTCATGACGTGTCAAATTTGATGACATCATGTCCTGGGCGTCTCCACAATAAACTCCACTTTCCTACAAGAACTGTCACCTCAAGGAGAAACTCTCAGTCTGGGCAAAAATGTCTGTAGACAGGGAAGCAAGGACTTTTTGGGTCAATAGTTCCTATATTTTAAATAAACCAAGCATGACAAGAAGGATGCATTGAGAAGCATGAAAATTTGCCAAGAATCTGGGCTCTCCCACCTAAGCCATATTTCTACAAGTGACCCAGGGGACAAGGGCGCTGTTAGACCAAGGTTTAAATATAGCCTGTCTCCATCTAATACTCCAACAGAGTCTCAGACTCTCCAGTGGAGTTAGAATTGATGCCTGGATGGGGCGGTATACAACCTCCTTAAGCAGGATTATGTTTAAGTGTAAGACAGACTGTAGTAAGTTTAAGGGTTCTCTTTTTACCCAAGGAGTACATCCTTGGGCCATATCGGAGAGTCAGCAATGAATGGAAGAGTAAAAGAATTCCACAAAATTGTAATTAATTCATAAACATGTCTTTAAAAAGCTGGGACTTCCTCTGAACCAAAGGAACTTTGGGGCAAATTCAAAAAAGTGCTGTGCTCCATCCCTCTACTTCATTTTTCCACGGTCTGTTTCTTCCTGAATTCATGCAAGCCAGGATGAGTTAGACCAAGACATTGACAGGAAACTGTTAGAGATGCCTTTGCCGTCTTTCCCCACAGGCTTCCTTCGCGTAGGCCTCTAATATCTGTTGTTCGAGCTGTGTCGTCATCGTTTCGCTGGAATGTTTGTGTTATTAGAACCACATTAGGCAGTAAGCAAAAACACGTGCCCAGCAGCCTCTTTAGGAGATTTGCACGTATTTTCTGTAGTGGAAACAAAAGAATAATGGCCAGAAGCATCCAGCAACTTAGCCTCATCTCTATCTTATTAGGGTTGTATTCTCAGGAGAGCACTCCGGATTCAAAAGCTATTTGCAAACTGCTTTGTGCCTTTTTTTTCCCCTTCATGTAATTTCTCACAAAGCAGTGCAGGAGGTGGGGGAAATAGAGAGAGTCGCGACGTGAAGGAGTTCTTAAGTTTTCCCTCCAAAATGCCTGCCGGGTGACAGGAAGTGCTCAGGGAGGTTGTGATTTGTGCTTCTCATTTGATAATGGAAGAAATTTTTCCATTTGGCGCTTTTAGCTTGTGGGAAAGACTTTGAAATTGATGATGTACCTTGATGAGTTGGGATTATCGTAATGTGCTGAAACTCAGTCTTGTCACAGTGTGTTTGCAGTCCTAATACAGTAAACTGCACCTCATCGGGACGGAAGTACATAAAATCAGTCCACGGAAACGCGACTTCATTATCTGCTTCACCTCAATGGTGTCTGAATGTCTTTTACTAGAGAGACTTCTTGAGTTTGTGGCACTTAGGGTGGGACAGCCGTCCGTTTATTTGTTGAACATTTCTCGAGTGCCATGTTGCCATCTCTTCTTACTGTGTGGGGGGACAGGCCAGGGTCCATGAGTTCCAAATCTGAAGAGCATTTAAGAAACGAGGCAGCGAGTCTATGAGAAACTAAGAAAAATGGATTGAAGCTCGTGTGTGGGCCAAGTGGTCATATAAGTGGCCCGTAAGAGGTTGCCATTGGTATGTAGATGAATAGAGGCTGCCTGAGTCAAGAAAGATGGAAGGAAAACTCTGGAAAGCCCTGAGTGCAGAGACCAGAACTGGCAGACTGGTATTCACAACAATAGTCATGAACACAGGTCTTCATGTCCAGAGTGGTCACGCCTCCCGAGTTCCCTAAGAGAGTTCCTAGTGGCCTTGAAACTAAGGCCAACTGTTAGCATCTGACCTTATGGGCAAGACAAAACCGTTGCCTAATTTTAAGTGGGCAGGTATGATTTTGTGTTGGCTAGAGGTAGCATGATCCAGTCAGGTTAAAGACTTCCTAGGGGTGTTGGAGACTGTGTTTCTAGATGTCACTGGCATGTAAGCGGATGGACGCGGTAAAATGCATGGCCTTTTTGTGTGGTGGACGTCAGCTGGTCGGATGAAGAAAGCCAAGGAGCCGGTGAGGGACCCGGGTACGGTTTGGTGGCTAGAGTAGTTGCTCTGAAACCATGAGGACCTGAGTTCAACCCCTAGAATTCATTTTTAAAACAAAACTAAATAAACAATCAAACAACAACAACAAACAAGCCTTGCCTGGTGGTGTTTGCTCTTCTAATTCTGGGAGGCAGAGACAGGGGGATACCTGGGTCTTGTTGCCCAGTCAGCTACTTGAATGGGAGAGTTCCAGACCAGTGAGAAAAACGAAGTCAATGGTGCTCCTGAGGAATTAATTTAGTTAGGGGCTGAAGTCTGGTCTCCATCGACACAAGGATACATGCACACACCCTCAAACACACAAGGGTTGACATCGTCAGCTCCCTCAATTTTAGAACACTGAGACTTACACTGAATTACACGTCTTGGCTGCTTGAGTCTCTAGCCTAGACAAGGGAGCATGGGTTTCCTCAGCCCACCTCACCTTGTGACTGAACTTACCACAGTAAATCTCTGTGTTTAAACACATACTCCCAGCCTCTGGTGGCTTCTGTTTTGGTGGAGCACTCTGAATAATACAGACAATGACTCAGACAGAGCTGATTTATCAGTTTTATATGACCACCTCCTCTCTTGCACCAAGAATGGACTTCACTGTGTGGACGATTTATAGACAGGCCATCGTCACTCTCGTAAGCGCCGCGTTCCTTCTCGTGTGCACTGAGACAGGAACAAAGATTTCAGAAGTAGTGGCCTTCAGTTATCAGATCAACAAATAGGTTTATCTGACAATTGTTCTCATTAAAAAAAAAGTTTATGGGAATGGCAGTTAGGGGACATTGTTTTAATGCCCCTTAGAGGTTACCCAAGTGACCTCATTCTTTCCCAATTTAAAACTATCTTTAAGATGAAGCTGTGTGAGTTATTTTGCAAACAGCCTGAACTAAAGCCTACAGGTCACCAAACCCATTTCCAGGCTTTAAAATTAGTTCCACTAAATTGTCTTCCTTTAATTATGGCCCTCCATCCTATCATCGTCTCCCATAAGACCCTGGTCATATGGCATGTGAAATTACTGAATGACTGACTTTCTGCTTTTGCCTTCTCAAGGAGCTGGTGTCATGTGGCACATGTAATTACGGAAGAGCTCATATGCCCCCAGCATGTCTTTGTCCAGAAGCATAGAAATATCCCTCTTCATCCAGTACCTCTACTCTTCCTTAGGAGAAAAGCAGACGAGTTGAGCTTGTGGCGAAGGCACTAATTAGAGGCTCCCAGTTTGCAGGTGAGCCGGTGTTCAGGGTGCATTTCCCTCTTGGTCTTGGCTGTTAGTAGTGCAAGGTCTGTTTAGCTCCACCTCCACCATCACGATTGCGTTTCTGAGAGCCTCCCACGCCTTCATGTGCCCTTTCACACACGTTTCTTTCTTTATTTCTAATAGGCATATGTCCATGTCACTCCAAATATTTTCAATATGGTGGAGACATAAGCTAATTCTCCAATAAATCTCCTTCTTATGGGGGTTAAGTCTATGAAAATAAGTGTTAAATAATGTTTCAAAGCCCCATTTCCTACTGTAAAACAGCTGAAGGAATTAGCATGGTCCAGAACAACAAATGGTTGGCCATAACTACCTTCCCTGAACAACAATACTTTATGCGAATGAGATGGGGAGTGTTAAAGAGTCCTAAGTTTCTCCGTAATTGATCTAAACATGGTGTGTATCTGATTGGGTTTTGTCACCACACTGGAGACTGCGTCCCTGCTCCCTATCCGTTGCTCTAGAGGAAACACAACTGGTAAGGCAAGAGCAAGACCGACAGGTCTCAGCTTACCTCCCTCATGGCCTTCTCCGTCCCTTTCGTCAGCAGAATGCCCAGGCTCCCAGGAGTTATTCTTAACTACAGAGGGAATATTTATCCCAAGCTCACCACATCTATGAGGATGAGAGAGGGAGGGAGGAAGGGAGAGAGAGAAAAAGAGAGGAAGAGAGAGAGGGGGAGGAAAGGAGAGATCATCCATTTTTAAAAAAATTTCTTCTGTGGTCAACAGGTCTTTAAAAGAGATAATATTCGATTAATTTGCTTTCTTCTTTCTTTCTTTCTTTCTTTCTTTCTTTCTTTCTTTCTTTCTTTCTTTCTTTCTCTCTTCTCTCTCTCTCTCCTCCCTCCTTCCCTTTCCCCCCTCTCTCCCTCTCTATATTTCCTTAACATTAAACATTTTGGTGGCTTAAAAGGGTTTAGTCAATTCCAGGACACGAATAGTGAGGGTTCCAGCAATGCCTCTAACCCTAATGTCATTAAATGTTCAACAATGATGCTAAAATAAGTAGATTTTTGGAAGTTATGTCTTTGAAGTTACATTAATTAGTCATATCATTGGGAATGTATGGCTAAAGTAAATTACAGTGTTTAAAATATCTACTCTTTCAATGTGAAAAATGAAAGGATCCTGCTACCTTGTCTTTATACTAATGAAGATATTATTAATTGGTTTAGCAAAAACATAGATCTAACCATAATGTGCAACAGTTATTAAAGATAATTAACTACAGATCATTGGTTTGAAACATCTAGTCCAAAATGATTTCTGAAGGGCACATTATTCTATGAGATAAAATAATTAATTTCTAACTGCGGCATGAGACAACTGTGGCATATCCAGCGTTTTAATTTCTTTTGTTCTATTCTCAGGGTACCCTGACTGTTTTAGG
Source organism: Chionomys nivalis (assembly GCF_950005125.1). NCBI lineage: Eukaryota > Metazoa > Chordata > Mammalia > Rodentia > Cricetidae > Chionomys > Chionomys nivalis. Next base: position 52,346,463 of record NC_080086.1, read on the forward strand.
CTGTGAAAAGCTCCCGTATCTCACAGTGAGGCTGTTCAGCATGTTTCACGTAGATCTTTCATGTCTATGGGAAAGAAAAAAGAGAGAGAAAGAGAGAGATGATTGAAGGAAAAGGACTCCCGATGACATTAGACCTAATAAAAAAGCCCACATACCTTCGGCTGCTTTTTAGTAGAGAGAGTGGGGTGTGGGAAATCAAACAAACAGAAAACCAAACAAGCGACTTTAATGAAATATACCTTTCAGACACATCCCTTATGGAGCTGGTTGTGGAAAGCCAAGAGTCTCCCATTTGCAAAATAAATATGGGAAAATATAAGTGCGGACAATTGCCAAGCACTCCTGGATTAATGCATAATGTAATTATGTGCATACGCATAAAATTAAACAATGGCTGTAAAAGCCACGGAAGCAGCTGAACAGGAGGTGTTCCTTAAAAGCTCTGGGACTGGAGGCAAAACACTCCGGCTAAGTTGCTAAACAGCCTTGTTTGGTGTTTACAGCTTGCTTCAGTTCAATTAAAAGGAAGACATTAAGGCTCAGATAGATACTCATGATAGCTTAAGGAACGCTTAAACAAATTATCGTGATAATTTTTAATAATGACTACTGGATGAAGAGGTTCACTGGCTATGAAGTTAGAGGTTTATTGATATCAATGTCAGATGTAATGTCCGGATTGAAAAACATTCGTTATAATGCATTCAGGAATTGGCTTTGTGTAAAGCCCAGAGAGAGACATAATACCGATGCCTTGAAGAAGCAATTCAGTCTTATAGTAAAGTTTAAATTTGTGGGACGCCTGGAAAAGGCCATCTGTTTGGAATCCCGGCACAGGAGTAGGACATAAAAAGATTATTTTTAGAAATATTAATACTATTTTGTTTTAATCCAGCAAGTGTGCACCTGCTAAAATAGGACTCTTAAAAAATTCCACAAAAATAATGGCTTTTTTTTTCCTTCTAGAACTGAATTTGGGAAACACAACTGAATGAGGAATTTCTGAACTTGATGAGGAAGAACAAGCCAAAATGTTTAATACATGCCTTGTTTTTGTTTCTTTCTTCCTCTTTGTTTTTGTTTTTGGTCTGACATATAATAAACGTAGAAATCCTTGAAAAATTTAAGCACACAGGGAGAATCTGTTTAGTGGCTGAAAGCAAGGAAAGTCATTAAAACCTTCTTTGCATAGACCAACCATTGGAAGGCACGCACTAAGACCATTTAAAAAAACAAAACCAGGAGGAGCCAGGCCTCGTGGCACACAACCTGTCCTTCCTGCACTTGGGGTCTGAGGTTAGAGCTCTGAGGGTTCAGAGCTGGCCCGGCCTGGATCACACAGTAAGAATCTGCATACCCCCCTCCCCATCACCACCACATACCAGCCCAAATACTCTTTGGCGAGTACTTGAGGATCCAGCTTCTGTATCCTTACACAGATTTGCAGCATTCATCAGAATAATGAAGGCTCTGAGTTGTTCCCAGTCACATTACGCACTTAATGCTTAAAATGTTCATCTTCCCGAAACACTGACTCCTAGAATTCCCTAAGTCTCACACTTAGGGGACACACATTCGCTTCAGTTTCAGACCCTCCAAGTCCCCGTGAGCACTCCAGGGAGGATGTCACCTTCTCTCCACTTACATCTTTCTCTTCACTGAAACCCCTCCTGAGGCCTTTGTTAGACTGTTACAATGTAGTGTTCAGGTTGCCATACTATCTTTGTTAGGGACATTATTTTAAGTGTGTAGAATAAAAGAAAGAAAATCTGTACCTAGAAAACTAGGGCTTAGGACCCCTGAGGAGCATATAGCCTGGCTAACAGCGCAGCTGAGACAATAGTTCCTGTCCTAGATGAGGAGACCAAGCCTAGGGAAGGACAGGCTTTCCCAGGGTCATATGGGCACTGACAGTAAAGTTGGAGCTTGTCTGAGTTCTTGTGTCTTTTTATCCAAACCAAGAGGGTTCCCACTATCTGTGTGCTGCTACACATTTGTATGTGTTTGGGTGTATGTGTGCATGTGTACATCTGTGTGCTGCTACACATTTGTATGTGTTTGGTGTATGTGTGCATGTGTACATCATGAGTACATGCACGGTCTATATGCATGTACCATGTGTGTGCATATTTGTACATGTGATTGTGTGTGTGTTGTGCAAGTGTATGGGGTGGAAGTTCACCTCACTTGTCTTCTGAAATCTTTTCTTCATTTGGGGTTCACCATGTTTTTGGAGGCAAGCGCCCCGGCCTGTCCAGTTCCCAGGGCGTGGACTACAAGGATGCACCACGACACTTGGCTTTCGTGCACGGCTTTGGGGGATGGAGCTAAGTCTCCGCTACAGACTGAGCTCTCCCACTGCCGCTGCCACTGCCGTTCTTTTCTTTTTGCACGTTGTCTAGCTGAAATTACCAAATGCAACTACAGGCTCCCAGCTTGCAGCCAGCAAGCTGCCTTTAGCATACAAATGTATTTGTTTGTCTGCCCAGAGTTTAATTTAAAAAATATAAACAGTTGCCAACGTTTCAAATTTAGAAGATTCTGTATAATAATTTAAATTCCATTCCTGAAGAAACAAAGAATCTCATAGCACTGGCCTGAAGATCGCACCTTGGCTGTCTGAAGAGCCAGTTGATTCTACCGTTCTTAATGTCCCCTTGACAGGAAGCAACAGTCAGCTTTAAGTTATTGCCTCGTTCACGACGTTGGTTGATTGGGGGTAAGGTTGCTGGCATTTTATATTTTCACTGTCTGTTGCGAGGGTCTTATACTTGGCTCTTTTCCAGCTGAAAAACTTCATCTCTGTAATCAAGGAAGTACTTCTGGTTAATGCTCAGAACACTGTCTTGTCAACCCTCTTGGGGACCTAACTGTACGCATGCATTCCCAGGGACATCCAGGGCTCGCCACAGTACACGTCTACCTATCCCGCATTCAGTCAGTGGAGCTGGCTGTTGTTCCTACCCCAAGTGCCGCAGCAGATCCGTGCCTCCTCTACTGAAGGAGGCCCAGAAGGCAAGTAGCACCCCACATAATGATGTGATCAGAGGACCATCTTTCCTCTTTATCTTCACATAGAAAAGACACCCCAAGTGATTGGAAAAGTGGCCCAACGGTTCAAGTCATTTACCAAATGGCGCTCCTTTCCCCTCCACTAGACTTTAATCTCTGCAGCCTCGGGACTGCTTGATGGATGCTTACATTCCAGAATGACCCTCCCCATGAGTCACACCACTACCCAGCTACGGATAAGCTTTCATGAGGAAGGCAGCTTCGCATCTAGCACATTCCTGGAAATCTGAGCGCAGAGACGTCCACCTCGGCCATGTCCACTAACAGGCCCGTGAAGGCAGCCTGAGCGCTGCTTCTCTGGCCTCCACTTGGCTGTTCCCGGAGCCAGCCTTCCTCTGTGGCCCTGCGAGTGAGTGGAGGGGAGGTGATGGATATGCTGGGATCAGATGGGGAGGTGGAGCCATCTGCTCTAACTCCCAAGTTATTTTTGGCTCAGTAGCTGCAGCTTTGGTTTGGGCCTTTTAACAGTTCATTTAACTGAGGAGGAAGGAGTGGATTCGGCGTGAGAGAACCAACCGGTCTGCTGTTGGTGAAGGTTTGCTCTGTCTTTTCTGACTATCGTCTCCACACACTGACCCTTTCTCAAAGTCATTTATTTATTTATTTATCTATCAAATCTCAGATTCCATTTTCCTTATTTTTTTTCTGGCAATGATTTTCCCTCGTGGATGGCCAAGGAGTCACGTGCTGCCAGCATTAAGTCCAGCATATTTTACCACCCACAATTTCTTACTCATATGCTATTTGAAATGATCAAGACGCAGTGTCTTCTCCGTCATTTGGACTGTGTCCCAAAGTATTTCCCAGGTCTCTAATGCCACAAATAAGCCCTGTGAATATAGTTTTGCTGCAATAATTTCCAAGAAAACCTTTGACCATTGTTTGATTTTTTTTTTTCATACGTTATTCCTTGTGTCAGAGACTATGAGCCAGGTAAAAGGAGGCTTTACGGAAGTGGTGTGGGGAAGGTAAAACAGATCAGTGTCACAGCAGTAGAAGGGGGCAGACCCTGGGAGTGGAGGTGGTGACAGAGAGGATGGGGAGCCACGAGACTTGGGGTGAGTGTCAATCACAGCGAAGCATCTGTTATGATCCTGTATGGGAACTGGACACTCTAAGAGCTTATTTTCATCTTAGAGAATGAAAACAAAAGTTCCTTTGCCCCCCCTCCACCCTCCTCACCCCTCCACCCCCCCACCCTCCCCATCCCCCACCCCCGCCCAAGTCGGCTGCTCTTCCTGGATGGGATCACGTGACTTTAACGCACACTGGATGTTGCCTTCCAGTGCAGCTGGATCCCTACAGAGAGACTTGCTTTGTGGTTTGCTGGGTTAATGCTACAAGTGTCTGCTGACCTCTCTTCTGCCACCTTCCCTTTGCACTGTTCTAATGATACTTTCCCCTTAAAACTGCAGTAGCAAGGACAGTAAAGAAAAGGGTTCTAACTTGGAAAAGAAATGCATATCTGGGTAGAAAATAAAATGTACTAAGCAGCTATTTGTTGCTATGACAGTCATGTGCTAAGGGAAAACAGATTTTAAAGAAGTCAGAAAGCAGAAGTACTAATAAAAAGATCTAAGAGCAGGGTGTTATTAGCACAAATGAAGAAAATCATGCTTTAATTCACACACACACACAAATACACACACTCACACCCACGCGTATGCATGTGCTCCCGTGATCCAGGTAACTGTTTTCTCCCTTCTCAGCTACAATCTCATCCCATTTAGCCCAAATGCAGCCTTGGGGTTCTGCTCAGCCCTATGACCCTGGTAGGAAAAGACCTCACCATTGTTGGACCTGGACTAGGAAAGGGAGATGAAATCTCTGTAGTTACAGGTACTTACATCTTCATTTCTGAAGGCTAATGGTCTTTGGGTGGTGGGTCAATTTTTGTGGAGGCTCAAAGGTCCTTCTAACATACCCGTGCCTTCCACAGAACTAGCTCCGCCTGCTGTTATGTGATTGACAAGTGAGAGGCCCATGACTTTGACTGGCTCAAGTCAGGGAACTTTCTGAGGAAAAGCGGCACCACCAGATTCCAGTGTGACTAGCAGTGTTGTTAGTTAGCAGGGTGCCTCATGGGAGCTACATGGATTCCCGTGTTCACTTCCCAATAGAGTACCAGTAACAAACTGTACTCCCTCCTTGAGGGTGACTGCACACCAGGAAGTTGATGGCTACCAGACTCGGGTGGCTCTAAGACATCCAGAAACTGGACGAGTACCACCAATGAGGGAAGTGTCCTGGGGACAAGATGCTGACACACTGTGGATTTGCTCATGGCAAAGGGGAGAGTGTTTGCTCTTCTCCGAAGGCAGCTGCTCCTTTCAGCTCTAGCCAGTATATTTTCCCCCACAATGGAAAAAAAACCCTCAGACCTGGGATTGCCAGATTTTCCGGGAAGCTGGAAATCCGGGCTTTTATGTGAAACCTCCCAATTTTTACTTTTTGGCAATTAATTCAAAACTTAAAGCATGGTCAAAGCCAAAGAAAACATATCTGCAGCCACAGCGGCCCCAGGAGCCTCCCGCAGTGACCTCTGATGGATGCGGACATGTTTGTAACAGAGACTGCCTCATTATAGCTATTCCACAAATATTTGTCTCATCTTTTCCTTGTCGTACCCAACATGAGAAAAGAAAAATAAGCAATTTGAGTGTTTCAGAGAGTCACCCGATTCTTCGGGTTTAAGGAACTGATTTATGACTTAGACGGAGGGCTAACATGTTTAGTCTTAGTCACAGTTATGCTAACATGCTTAACTTGCCTATAGGTTGTGCTTTGGAAAGTTTCATTGGGTCCTCTGACTTTGTGCAAAAGTTTAAATTTTTGTCAGAGGACCAAAAGAAAAAAAGAAAAAAAAATCAGCTAAGAAGCCTGTGAACCTTGTGAATTATATTAAGGAGACTTATCTATTTCTTTACCTTCTTTTCATTAAAAAATTAACAGTTGTATATATTCATGTGCTACAGCATGCTTTGGCATATGTTTATATTGTGAAATGGCCAAAGCTATTTCACACAGCATTACCATACGTGTGTGTGTGTGTGCATGTCTATATCTGTGTGTGTGTCCCTGTGTCTCTGTGTGTTTCCCTTTGTCTGTGTGTGTGTCCCTTTGTCTGTCTGTCTGACTCTCTCTCTCTCTCTTTGTGTGGTGAGAATACTTACCATCTACTCCTTATGGATGTTCAAGTCTAGATACATTTCCTCAACTGTGGTCATTGCGATGTACCTGAGTCCTGTACACTCATTTTGTGTCTGCTGCTCAAGAGCCCTCTGATGTCCGATTTTGAGCTTGCTTGGAACCACAGGAAATCCGTGCTTCTTGATGCTAGTGCGAATGAGTTCTTCTGGATTCCAGGGGTGCCTTAGATGTTCCCTGATGATCTTTAGAGGAACAGGATCTGGCTACAAACGTGAACGCCGTGTCTTCAAGCCACTCCCTCCCAAAGCACTCCAACTTACTTTTTTTAACTATTGCATGCCAACAAAACAGGTTGCTTAATTGGTTTGACCTTTCACAGTATTTTTTAATTTTTCAATCTTCGTTTCATGGTTCCATCTGGCCCTTTAAAACGACATCTGGTTAACTGTACTTAACCAGCTGATCACTGTACAGTTATTTTTAAATGTAATGTATGCTTAAACAGATGTTATTTTTATAGATGTGGATCTAAACTGCACTTGTGTACGTGCTATGTCTGCATAAACTCTTTCTGCAATTCAAATGTTGACACCCAAAATTACAAGCCAGAATGCGTCTGAACTCCACCGTTATGGTACCGCACTTCTGTGCGGCCTGGTAGGTAAACAGCAATTCAATTCTTTTTTCTCTCTTCATTGCACATAAATAAAACATTAGCATTTAGTTTATAAAGTGATGAACATTTTGCTGTGTTGGATTTAGCTTTATAAATACAACTGCTGTCAGCAAGAAAAAAGGATTTATTGAATAAATAATAAGAAAGCTAAGGGAAAATGAAAATATATATATTATGCAAAACATGGTGTCTGTCAACAGGTCACAGAGGGGCTTCCAGGCTCCTGGTATTGCTACTGGAGATAATTCCATCTTTTGGAACATTAGCCATGAGAAGCCGTGGACTTCATTTCTGTGTGCCTCGGGTTGAATCCAGGAAGGAGGCTAGAGCAAACGGGTTCATTTATAAAACTCTAAATGCTTAATTTTCAGGCATAATTAACATTTCTGAACCACTTAAAACCTTTTAACCAAAGCAATGGAATACACTAGGAGCACTTGATTAAAAAAAAAATCTAGTTGGCCATTCCATCCCACAGTTTTAGTTTAAAGTTTATTTTTCATACTAGAACAAAACAGAGAAGACAATAGCAGTTTTCTAGGCAGCAAGCTCTTACTACTTGTGAAAGCATATTAGCTTCAGGGACCCTAGTTTGGTGGAGAATTCAGTCTCTCCAGCTGAGAGATCACCCCACAACCTGACAGTGGGTACTTTGCATATGACCCCAGGTTGCATCCGACTTGAGACAAAGAAAGTGGTCACAGTTGACAATATTTTGTCAAGAACTTTGAGAGACTCACTCTCAAGGTTAAAAATTGCTGTTATACATAATACCTCGGTAATTGATAGACATTTTCGCTCTCCAGAGTCCATTTTCTGTGAAAAACACCACAGAACATCTGTTCACGAACAGTCCTTCTGTGAAAACACTGACACAGGTCCTGAGCGTCTCCGGGCTCAATTCCCCCGCCATGTGCAGATGGCGCGTTGTATTTGTACAGCTGAAGCCTGGGCCGCAGAAGCCAGCCGGATCTCCAGGTAAGAATTCGAGCAGGCACAGTAGCTGCTCCAGTCATCCCCAACCTGTTCAAGGAGCTCTCTCAGACACAAAGACAAATTGTTTCAAACCAACTTGAGGGATCCAATGGAAAAATCACCTTGGGCAATCAACACGTAACTCTACAGAGATAAGGACATTGCAGGCTTTTCAAAGATTCCACAGAACATATTAATGAAAACCTAATTAGGTTATGACGGGATTTGGGAAATGAAATAAGACTGATCATTTGTGTGTGTGTGTGTGTGTGCGTGTGTGTGTCTGTGTTTCGTGTGTGATGTTAAGCTGACGTTCATTATTACAATGAAAAGCAAGTTTGGGTTGAAGGGCTTGAAAAAAATTAATGTCGCATGTTTCAATACTGTCCGAGTGAGGGAAAGTGTCCTGATAACGCACGAACTACTTCCTGCATAACCTCCTTTCTCTACTCCTGTTTCACATGACTTGACATAACAATGGCCTGCGAGGATGTGGTTTTTGAACCCAGCCTTAGTAGAGACACACAATATTTTCAAACACTGGCAAGCCTTTGTTGCTCTTTAAATCTGGCTCCTTCTCTTAACCATTAAGGCGTGGATCTTTTACTTCTCGCTGAAGCCATAGTCTAGAAAGTGGATGAATTTCAAAGACATGCTTAGCTTGTTTCCCAAAACCTGAACAAATGACCTGAAGGCAAAACAGAATGCTGGAGTTTCCCTAGAGTATAGGAACCCCCAAACACCCAAATAAACAGACCAAGGATACTGTTGACCCAGGTATCCCTGGTTTAGTTGTACCACTTTTTGCTTGAAACAAAATACTTTATTTTGGTGAACAGAATGAGTAGATTCTTGGTTCATTTGAGCACCTGGGGTTAGAGATGCTGCCCAAGTCTTAGAGGCTCTTCCCTGCCACAGCACTTCCTAGCTCGAGCATTTCAAAGACACTTTGGCGCATTCATGAGTCCTCTACTTACTAATCTTACCAGTGGACCATCAGGTTAGCCATGAAATTTGGCATAAAGTTAATAGAAAAAGCAATCATCCATGGCCGAGTGTGACATGGGATGGTAGTCTAACTGGGGCAAATATAGATCAACCAAGAATCCTCTGGAAAAACCCTTCTAGGTGATGGATACAGCTGTGTTTTCTTTCATATAACAAACCTCACTGGAAATACAGGAAAAACACTCAAAATGAAAATAGGTTTGAATCACATACCTAATGTCTTTTCTCCAAATATTAAACCACAGGGCTGTTAAGATTCAACGATATGATCAGGACTCACAAAAGAACCAAGCTCAAGTCACATTTCCATTGGTAGAAATGCCGGATCATAATAGGCAAAAGTGTTCTGGGTTGGGTTGTTAGTTTCTGTTTTCTTTGTTCCTTTACTCTTGTTCTTTGAGAGTGTATTTGTTTTGCTTTCCTGCAGTTCTAGGGGCAGAACCCAGCACCTTACATATTCCCCCCTACTCCTGAGGAACAGCCCAACCAATGTCTTTCTTGACTCTAAATTTTTTTGTGTTTTAGTTCTAGGAAAATTCAACATGGAAACTTGTGCCTCATCTTTTCCTGATTATGCACACACAATGGCAATAAACGCCTAAATTTGTTGGGATGATTTATCATATTTGACATTATGGAAATATTTATAGTAGTGAGAAGTGAAAATAATATCAGTATCTAAAAGTAGAGAGCTGATTAGCTCTTGGCATGTGAAAATTATGTCACTATGATAGGCAAGAAAACGCCGAAGTAGCAAATTGTATATATGCCATACAATCTCAACTAGATACATGGTACAGAGAAGCAGGGAAAACAGACCTGGGAAAATAGAACAGACTTATACACTAAACAGAATGATGTCTGGGTAGTTACTCTAGAAAGTTTTATCTTTGGCTTTTTGTATTCTGTATTTTCTAAGTGTTATATATTGAATATACATTATTTTAATGATCAGAAGATAGGAATAGAAATCATAAAATCACTTTCTTTTTTATAAAGCTTTTCTTTGTGGTAAAGAGATGGCTCAGCTGGTGAAACTCTCCCAATGTTAACATGAGGACCTGAGTTCATATCCTCAGTATCCATGGAAAAATTGGATATGATGGTGTGTGTCTGGGGGAGCCAGAGATAGGTGGATCTCTGACAATCAGCCAGCTCAGCCAAATACATGTTTTCCTGGTTCAGTAAAAGACCTTGTTTCAAAAAATAAAGATGAAGATGAATCAAGGACGGCATGTGATATTGACTTCCAGCCTCCACATGTACAAGTTCACGTGCACCTGAAACACATGCATATTCACTGCACATACTTCCCACACAAAAGCATGTGTTAAGGAATCACGGTTTTCATATCTTTGGGCAAGACTATGCATATATATGAAATTATATTGAGTTCCCTTTTTAATGGAATTTTTTTTTTTGAAAAAAAAAATTTTCCGCCTCCTCCCCGCCTCCCATTTCCCTCCCCATCCTCCCGCCCCTCTCCCCCTCCCCCCACTCCTCTTCTCCTCCCTCTCCAGTCCCAGGAGCAGTCAGGGTTCCCTGCCCTGTGGAAAGTCCAAGGTCCTCCCCCCTCCATCCAGGTCTAGGAAGGTGAACATCCAAACTGTCTAGGCTCCCACAAAGCCAGAACTTGAAGTAGGATCAAAACCCCGTGCCATTGTCCTTGGCCTCTTGTCAGCTCTCATTGTCCGCCATGTTCAGAGAGTCCGGTTTTATCCCATGCTTTTTCAGTCACGGTCCAACTGGCCTTGGTGAGCTCCCAATAGATGGGCCCCACTGTCTCAGTGGGTGGGTGCACCCCTTGTGGTCCTGACTTCGTTGTACATGTTCTCCCTCCTTCTGCTCCTCATTAGGACCTTGGGAGCTCAGTCCGGTGTTCCAGTGTGGGTCTCTGTCTCTATCTCCATCCATTGCTAGTTGAAGGTTCTATGGTGATATGCAAGATATTCATTATCAAGCTTAGAAAGGAACATTTGGAGAATTATACCATTCTCCTGATGAGGTAACTTTGTAGATAGCCATATTTGCTTCCAGGATATCAAATTAATGTCCAAAGATGATCTTGGTGACTCTCTCAACCCTTGCATCGTCCTTCTTCTTTCTTTAATTAATATTCATTGATTGTTAACTCTGTAGTCAGAGCAAGGACCAATACAGAAGCGCTCTGATAGAATTTGTCCCCTGTGAGAGAAAACAGTCAAGGAACAAGTCACCTGAGCACGAGAGGCTGCCATGCAAGGCTGGGGGCAGGGTCCCTGTCAATGTAGAGGGAAGCCCCCTAATCAGCTGTGACAGTTGTTTTTGGATTTGAAAATACAAGCATGAAGAAGCAATTGCCCAAGTATGGGATGAAGCTGGAGGGAGAATGATGCCCCCTCGACAATCTGCCCCCCCACTTCTATTCTAAACTCTTTCCAAACCTCAATAGTGCTCTACAAGTAGGATTCTGAATGGGCTGGATTTCAAATATACATCATTTATGTCTTCTATACAATAGGAAACAGGTTGGCTGAGTTAAATCCTGCCAGTCATCCTCACTGTGTGTTTGAGAAGTACCTGTCTTCTGCAAGAGTAGGGGTTCTTAGGACCATACAGACCCTGACCCACCTTTCCTGATCACTCATAGAGATAAGGTGATATGGGGTAGGTTAAAGTACATACTCAATTTATATGGAGAACAAATATGTCTCTATATTAAGCCTTGTCTTAAAGTTAGCAATAGATAGGAATTAGATCCCACAGTGTTAGACCTATCACTGTATAACAATGAAATTTCCAACCACCTACAAGCAATACTAAATGATCAGCCAGAGCTGTCAGCATATGTAGCTAACTACTTATAATTCTTACTGTTTTTCCTCAATAAAACTGTTTTGGCTTGACCCCAACATCATCAGAAAGACTAGCCATAACTTGGTCCAAACCACTCATTCTTTTTGCATTTGTAACAATTGCTTTCCCTGAAGAGGATGCCCACCCATTTGGAAGAGAGTTGAAGAGCGAAAGAATGTTTGCCTTCATGGATGCCAGCAATGACTTTGAGCTCAAATGTTTGACACATCGGATTGATAAAATCAAGCATTTGGTCCCTTAAAAACATGAAGAGTACTGTCCACCAGTCTGGCAATAAGGCCATCACTTATTGAATGAGGACAAACAAAACCGGGTTGAAGAATATAATCTGGTAGTAGTAGCTGTGATTCCATAAAAGATGGCCCAGTGATGGAAGGTCCATGGTGACAATTACAAACCTTCTCTCTTCCAAACAACCAGACTTTGAAACTAGTATTTCCAGTGTCTGTTATTTAAAAGTCTATCACAGGTAACTATCGCCTTGCAGACGTGTATAATTGATCCTACTCATATCAACGGCAAGTTCCTTTTCAGGTTTTTTTCCTCTCCATGTTAGCTTCTTTTTACACGGTATTATTTTCCTTAAATGGCATTTGCTGGAAGCACTGTATAATTATCATGTCTTCAGCTTCTTTTTTCTGCAGTTCTTTTTAATTACAAAATAATACCCCTTTGAAGAGTGCATCTTTGATATCTTAACCATCGTTGGGTCAATATAGCAGTGTGTGCTCATTATCAATATATTTTAATTATTTCATTTTTTTAATGCCCTATTTTTTATTTCCATGGACTGCCAGGTAATTAGGTTTGTATCAGGATAAATAATTAACATTCTGTGGAGCAGAACCGTTGCTCCTTTCTTTTTTTTCTTTTTTTTTCTCTTGCCGCCAAGACAACATAAGTAGGCAGACATTTACCTGGTTTGAAAATGTGGTCATTTCTTGGGGCAAGGGCAGTATTTTGATGATTTGAAATTGTGTGTGTCAAAGCTCAGAATGATCCAGATCCAGGGTGTGTGGCCTCCTAGTTTGACCTTAAATGCAGAAAGACAGTCTTCATTGCACTGTTCACTTCTCTGTCACGCTTTGTCCCCCAGAGTGCTGTGTAGGTTGCTGAGGTCATGGGTACAAGGCTGTTTATATGTCTGAAGTCACTGGATCAGTTTCCTATGCACAAAAACATCGCTTTGAATTATTTGTAACTATACAAGGCAAGAGAACCCCAAACTCCAGCCATTTTCAGATAGATTTATTGAGAGGAAAGTATGCCTGAAACTCAAGCTTAAAACAAAGTAAGAAAGTTACTCTTTAGTAGGGATCATCTGACTAAAAGACTAATGATGATCAAGAACAAAGGTGTGTGTATTGCATCACAGATTTACAATAAATTACATTTCCTGGTAGCAGATATGAAATCGTTTCTTAGTTTGGAGGTATATACATGCTCTACGGTGCTACTTCAAATGGAGGGGGAGGTACTCTGCTGGGAGTTGTATGATCTTGGGAGGGTTTCACAGTCTCTGTGTTGTAGTTTGGTCTGGAGAACAGAGCTGATGGAAGTGTCCAAGTGCACCTTTCAAAGCACAAGGTCCATAATGACCCCTGTAATTTGAAGACTCCTACAGTTCATTCACAACATCCCTGTATCTTCAACAATCCGTCAGAGCCATGTTCCCCACACTGGCAAACTCTGGAAGTTTTATATGCTCTGCTTGCTGGTTCTTTTTATTGCCACCTTTGTATTCTTGTGACAGTCCAATAAAGGTCTGCCTAGATTCCTCTGCCACCTTCTGTACTGGGGTTCAAATATAGAACCTTGTATATGTTGGAAAGCATTTTCTTACTAGGCTATACCCCAACGCTTGACTAATTCTTCTCAAACTTGCCTTGAATGTGGATTAGCTGGCGAGTTACCAAGAACACATGTCAAAACACCCATTCTAGTCACACTCTTTGTGTTAATCTAGACAGCACCAAACACTTTCCTTTGTATTTGGTTATGTAAAATGAATAACCCTTAAGTTGATAAATCAGACATTAGAAATGTAGTAGGAAGAATCAAATATCCCTTGTAGTGTTGATGACAAGAAAGGAAACAGACAGTAGCAAAGCTGTTGATTACATTGTAAACCCCCCAAATGAGAGCGGAAGGGTTTACACTTCTCTGAAGCATCTACTTTGGGCTGATTGGTCAAAGTCATCATTATTGTAAGTATTTTATGTGGAAAGAAGCTAGATTAATCATTTGGACTTAATCACTTCCCTGGCACAGTTGGGCCTAAGAATATGCTTGGTAAGTGAGTATGGTCACTGCTGTATGCTAAAACAAAGAGCCCCATCATCTAGACTCGGGTGAAGAAACTGAGTAGTTCCTAATGCTGGTGTCTATGTTAGTAGGTAATGCTTATGGGATCTCATAATCTTACCTTTTCTAAAGGCACATTAATTAAAGATAATAAGATAGATTCGAGCAGATAACAAATGCAAAGTCTGGAGAAGAGCTTTCGTAACAGCCTGTAAACAAGGCCGTGTCTGACTTCTGTCATCATGCTCTACTTTAGAGAACACAGATGACATGTTACAAATGTAAAGAGATCTAGCATGGCATTTGGGTGCAAGTATATGTGTTTTTTTTTTCTGTTACTGAGAATGATGCCACCATCCATAGCCTATCCACAACCCCAGCAGCATGAAGTGACTTCAGGCCCAGTGATGAAAAAGCCATTTCAATACTCACAGAGAGAGTTTTACACCTGGGGCTGGGAGATGATTCAGCAGATAACATACTTGTCATGAAAACATGAGGGGCCCCCAGAACCTGATAAAAGCCGGGCAAGCATGGTGGCTGCCTGTATGTCATGAAGCAGAGACAGTATATCCCTAGGGCAAGTTGGCTAGTCTAGCTGGAATCAGTGATCTCTGGGTTCAATTAGAGACCCTGTATCGATAGAGAAAAAGGACAGCAATTGAAGCAGACATCTGACACAACTCTAGGCCTCCACATGTATGCACATGTATATACGCACCACCACACATTCCTATGAATACACGTACACACAGGCAAGCACACACACACACAACATACATCACCCTTCAGAAGAGCTATTGCACTTGCATTTAGGCAAAACCAAATTAAAGAAGTATTTGTTGGGCTTCCTTTAGATGCGCGATAATCAAATACAATTGCCAAAACACTGCTATTTAAGGAGATTCGGAAGAACTACTCATTGTAAGCCTAGTTTTCATTTCTATTTCTTCAGCACGACAAACAGAAACCTTAACAAAAATAAAGCATGGATTTCAGAGGCTTACAGGTGATAACCAGATACATGCTTAAGGCATAGCATTTGCCTCTTACATGGTGCCGTTGTGGTGTGGGAGGAGTCAGAATGAAATCATTTTTTATACATAATTAGACAGCGCAACACCGATTATTACGCATTGATGAAGTCAGAGTAACTATTACTATCCCACAAAACTGGGTCTTAAACAGAAGATTCTAAAACACTTGACAGTAACACAATTTTAATAGACGCCTCTTCAACTGAAAAAAAAACCAGCAACAACAAAACCCCACAAAAAAACAAAATTTCTTCCCCATAAACAAGATTTAGTCACTGTAGCCTCATTCTTTGATATGATTGAATGCTGTGGTCGAATAGTCATCTTGTCTTGGGTAAACATCCTCCCAGATCCAATGCTACGCCACACCCAGCAAGATTCAGGCATCAATGGTGGGGTGTTTACAACAAATAAAGGCTTTGGGGCTAATGCCTGCAGCATCAAACCAACTGGTTGAGCCTGTGGATGCGAAGAAACCTGGGCTCGGGTATGTTTTCAAGCTGTGCTTCTGGGATGGGGTTGTGGCTGTGCAGAGTTCTAACAAGAGCCTCCTAGAGTTGCGTTGGATAGGATTCAAAGTAGCTCTCTGAAACAACTTGAACTGGAAGGTTTGATTCCTGTCATTTTGCTCAGTGTCTCTCAGCCGATTTCCCCACTTGGCATATATTTATCATACATTAGCTCTTGAGAGTCTTGTACAACATATTTGGACCATGTCACCCCCTTTCCTCAACACCCCCTAGATCCACCGACATTTGTCTCTTTTTTGTTTGTTTGCTTCTAACCTGTCAAGATAAATTTGTTTTGCCCATATATTTTTGGCCCTGTGCCTCCCTCCTAGAGCTCTGTCCCCTTACCAGGGGCTACACTCAGAAATCTCTCCCCCTCTTTTAGCCGCTAAGGATTGTCAATCAGTCCTTGTTAAGGGTGCGATTTTTGTGCCCACCTCCACTGTGCATGCTTGGACTGGGTCTGGTTTGGGATCGCACGGGTTTGGTGAAAACTGATAGATAACTTGGCTTTCAATTCCCAGTCACAGAGTGGAATTTCATTCTGCTCAGAGGCAAACATTTTAAGCAGCCTTCCCCCAGATAACACGAACTAAGTCTTTTAAAACAGAAACAATTATTTGAGACAAGGGAACAGCAGCATTTAGGCCCAGGTTTCTAACAGTTCACGGGGATAAATATAGGGTTGTTCTACCTTCAAGACTCCGCTAACACAGTGAGCAGGAAGACAAGCTGGGTCCCGGCGACTGTGTTGA
This sequence comes from Chionomys nivalis, assembly GCF_950005125.1. NCBI lineage: Eukaryota > Metazoa > Chordata > Mammalia > Rodentia > Cricetidae > Chionomys > Chionomys nivalis. Next base: position 52,362,805 of record NC_080086.1, read on the forward strand.
GAGCTCTTTCTGACTCTAGTGAAGGTGGGGAAGAGCATTCTGTCTGAGTAAGCGCTTTTAAAATTGCTTCTCTCTGAGTCAGTGCCTGGGGGTCACGAGGAAGCACAGGACTTCAATATGCCTAACCACCCCAAGATTTTTTTCTTTGAAATTTTTGAAATCGTAAGATATGTTGTTGCTGACAATGAATTTTAATTTTAAACGCGAAGGCTTATGATGAAAAAGTCTTCACACCCTGAGAAGACTGAGCATATTATATTTTCAACAAATTAGTAGGATGGAAACTGTCAGAGTATATATATATATATATATATATATATATATATATATATATATATATATATATATATAAAAGGAATGTGGTCCTCATCCCCAGCACATACTAACATACTCAGATAAGAAATGTGGAAAAGTGCTTTTCAAATAAAGAGAATTTTCATGTTAAATGCGATACAAACAGATTTGGAAATCACAGTTTTCAAAAAAGAAACCCACCCCCAAATCCTCTTTCTCTATTTGTTTAAGTCCTAATTAATTTTTAATAATTGCTCTGCCCAAAGCGTTTACTGATTTTCAAGGTCCTAAATTTGAATGTGGGTTTTCCTACTCAACGAATAGATATAACACCAGGAAAAACAGTTTTCGCCTCTAAGATTCAGCTCCATGTTTATAAAAACAGAGACCATAAATTACAAGGTTGGTTCATGAAAAATATTCAGTAAATGTAGTTGCTGGGAGATCTTATAATGATTACTAAAAGTATTAATAAAGTCTTAACTCGGAAACTTCTACATATGTACCTGTCTAAGGACAATTAATAGCAGGTTTTTACCATGGAGGGCAGCAGAGTATAAATGGATTACTTTATTTTTTCTCATTTCTTAATTAGTTCTTTGAGAATTTTTGTACAATATGTTTTGATCACATTTATTCCTTCTTCATCTCCTCCTAGATCCACCCCATTCATGGCCACACCCCACATTTGCGTCTTATTTTTAAATACCCATCAAGTTTGATTGGTGCTGCTTGAATGGGTGACCTCCCACTGGAGCGCGGGCGACTTATCACGGTTTGTATACTCTTAAGCCAGATCTGCCCTCTCCCAGTAGCTAGTAATTGGTAGTAGCTCCATGGCTAAGGGTAGAACTCCATGCCTGCCTGTTCCCTCGATGCTGGGATTTTGTCTGGCTTGAGTTTTGAAGGTCTTGTATATGGCGTCTCAACTGCTGTCAGTTTGTGTATATAACTGCCCTACGGTGTCCAGACAACACTGTTCGTAAAGTCATTCACTGCCTCTGGCTCTTACAGTCTTTCCCTCTCCCTTAATGTCCCCTGAGCTTTGGTCAGGAGAATCTATGTCCCAGGTTTGTAATTTTCCACCTTATTATTCTTAAAGATATTGTAATTGTTAAAGGCATCCTTGATTCCCTACTGAGAAGGGGATATTAAAAGTCTGCTCTTGTTTTTTTTTTTTTTTTAATGAATTAGATAAGTCTATCTCCCTAAGACAGAAAACAATACTGTACAACTGTAAATAATTGTGAAGAAGACATCTGTAACCTTTTAAACAAACAAAAAAATCACAATTAAGATCTAGGCATAGTGTGTGTCAGAAAGACTTTTATGACTGATGTGGATTTTTATCTCTTGGCATCTTTTGACCAACAGCAGTATTAAACACCTTACATTAAGCTGTTGAAATCCGATTGAATCCACTTCATTCTGTTTTAGTTGCTGAATCATGCCAAGAGAATGTTTTCCAATTTTCTCACATAATATTTCTCTTGTCCTTTAGGGGCATGTGGTAATTTCTGCAGAGAAAAAAAATGGTCTAACTAACCACTGTGAAACTGATCAAAGTATTGCTACAAATACTGCCTTAGGACAAGCGATTTGAACCCTTCCATTATCAAAATGCCTGCAAAACTCTTTTATGTATGTGTCCAGGAGGGAGCATAAGCTGACTGAATTCCCTCCCCCGGCCCCGAACACCTGACATCCACCGGACTTGTGTAATTGAATTCAAGAAAAACTGGCAAGTCACACAAACTCTCACAAATAAACAATTCTCATAATAGGACAATAACCCAAAGACTCGAACCCTGGAAACCCAGGAAGACATTGATTTTAAGTGCCTTAGTATGTCTGTTTTGCAATTTGGCTTAATATGCCAACTCCGAAAATACTGCTGTGTAGAATTGCTACTTCTGTATCAGCGAGAATTACATACTGCGCTGCAAAAACTTCCCCACGACATACACCAAGAACGGCCCTTCGAATGTGGTTTTGAATGTCTCAGCCTTGACTGTTGCCAGGTATCTGCATGGCTCGTGTTTTCTGAGAGCTAAGTTTTCATTTTAAAATGCGACTCCTATTTGATTTTGCTAACTGAACCCTTGAGTAACAAAACAGAAACATTTGTTTCGACCATAATGTGCTATGTATTTTGTCTTCGTAAGCATTTATACATAAGTGAGTGTGTGCTCTGCACCCCACTACCAAGAAACTGAGCTCCGAAAGCAGAATCCAAGAGAAAAATCAAGTCTTGGTTCGTTTCAGTCAGCTACCTTTTAATTCAAATAACGTATAACCAACAAAGTCAGTGCAAGCTACTTCCCACATACATTTCAAACACTGCAAATTAGTAGATTGGCCATGGCCTGTTTCACATGTATGTTATATAAGCAGAACGACACTAAAGAAACATAGAACAAAAATCACAATTCTTTCCTGAAAATCCTAGGAGAAAATTATGCACTAAAAATAATTCCCAAAATATCAAATAGTGATACTAAGGTATTTAATTAGTTATAGACATGCAAACTTACTCTCACTGGCAGTGGGTTGATTTTTATTTATGTACTTACTTGTTTGTTTGCTCTTCCAGTTTGAAAGTTTCATTGTGTGACTCAGACTTTCCACTTATAAAAAATGTTTTATCAGCTGTCATTTAGTCCTTTAAAAATCGTGCTTACATGCATAGTTTCACTGTGGGGTTTCCGAAAAGTGTGGTCATTTTATCCTTTTCTTTCAGCATCCTTCACCATCCTGGAAGATGTGATCATTTTTCTTTAACCTCCCATGAGCTGGTGACAGGCCTGTGCCACCACATATGACTGGAAGGTGGGCTCTGAGCACAGAACTGATTTGGGCAAGTAGTGGGTTAAATAAGATCCCCACCTCCACCTGCTGCCACGGTTGGGGTTTCTATTCCCTGGGCAACTTTAGAACAGAAAGAACATTGCTGTCATCCAGTGATATTTTTTTCTACTAAGAGTTGTCTTAGAATTGTAAGATATTACAAAATCTAGAACTTTCAGTCTTACGAGTCCCATTCCAGTGATTGCATCAGGGTTCTATTAAAAGGCAGGCACGGCACCTTCACATTCTGTTTAGCTAACGTTACTTCCAATTCCAGGGCTTTTACTCCGGTAGTTTGATTTTCCTCGATTTATTACTGTTTTTATTTTTCCATATCAAGTTTCTACTAAATTATAAATGAAAGTGTATGCTGATGGCAAGATTCTAAACGTGTTCCCTTGAATAATAGAAGGGTTTATTTCTTTTAAACACTAAATGACATACTTTGTACTAGTCAAATGTTTTCCAACAATATAACAAAACATAAATCATCCAGTAGAGCCCACACCCTGGAATATAACGAGCGCCACACTCATATTAACTCATGGAAAATTCTTTCCTGCACTGTTTGAGAGAATACTCCTTCCTCTACTGTTGTTTCTTCTTTGATAACTAACCATCTTTCTGGGACTTCCAAAATCCCTGGCCTTTTACGAGTTTGTGCATTGCTAGAGCACTGTTCCTAGACCTTCTCTGGCACCACGCCAACTGCTGTGATAATCAGCATTGAGATTTATCCCTGTGGAGAAGTGTTATACACATGAAGATTCACAGAACTCCATGCTGGAAACCAGTGCGGACGCTGTCTTTGTAATGGCTGACAAACTTTCTGTTCCATGATACGCGCTAATGCCAGTCTTACCGTCTGTGCCAAGTTCATTGGATTTCATGATCTGATATTTGTAGCAATCATTGCTATTCAGTTTATCAAGGACGGATGAGTTAATCTCCCAAATACAAATAAAGAAAAATCACATACAAGTTTTACAACGTTTCACCTTCATGGGAATGAAGGGATTCCCTTCTATACATGATTTGACATGTTACTGTAATAGGATATGCTATTCTACTGGCTGATGGGTAGGGAAAGGTACAAAGGATGCCAAAACAATTCAACAGCAAACAATGGGCAACTAAATGAAGTGAGCAAGAAAAGAATATGAAGAAGCGAGGAGAGAGGAAAGCAGGAATCAAAAGCAAACCTTAAGGAAGAACACAGAAACAACTGAAAAAAAAACCTGTAGATTACCAAAGAGTGAGAAGAAAAGATTGCAGAATACTCACCTTAAGTGGGGAGAAGAAAGACAGATTGCACAGAGATATCAGAAAGGTGTGAAATAAGCCAGTTATCAACATAGGTAATTATAGATGCATAAGGATCGATTCTTGGATGAATTTGGGGCCTACACCAGCTTCAAGATGGATGATCTGAAAAGGTCAGAGTCTGAACTACAAAGACAGACTAGGAGACGGCACAGTTGGCAAAGGGCTTTCAGTCCTAGACTCCGCATAAGAGGTCAGGTACACCATGCTCCTTCGTAATCCCAGTGATGGTGAGATGGGAGGGGAAGCACTCACACGCTGGGACTTTACTGGCCAGCAAGCCAAGACCACATGCAGCAGCTCCATGCTCATGAGAGATCCCATCTCAAACCGTATGTCGCAAGGTGTTTGAGTAACGACACTCAACATTGTCCTCTGATTTCCACACACATGCGCCCACCCACACAACAACACCTATACATACACACACAGGTAGAGCTCCAAAACTAAGATGCTTCAAAGCTTTCATTCTCTTGATAGAGGCTGGGATCACCCAAAGTCCTTTTGGGTTCACCTAGAATTTTCTCAGGGAAAGCTTCTCAGAATCCCAAACCTTTTCTCTGAAATCTCCCCTTTCTCTTCCTTTACAGTAAGCGCCACTGCTTCAAATCCGTTACCCCGTCATGGGACTCCTCCCTCGGCAGAACACAAGCTGTAGAAATTCTGATAAAGCAACAGTTATGAAACAGCTTACCATGGAGCTTCAGGGACAGCAGGCAATCAGAAACAAAGTTTGGGTGAAAATTAAATGAATGAATGAACATGCCAGGCAGCTGAGGTGAGCTATCTGGAGCGAAGAGCAGAGCTAGAAAAGGGCCAAGCGCTACGAGAAAGAAGTGGCGTGGGAATACTTTGGGAAGAGATAGAGAGATAGGAAGAGATGGGGGGAGAAAGAAAAGAAGAGAGAGAGCTGGAAAAATTGAGCTTTGGAGATATTAAGCAGCAAAATTAGAAAGTGAAACTCGTGTGACTTTGTGAAATGAAGGAGATAAACAGAAATTACATGTGAAATATCATTAGATACAAAAAGACATCTAATAAAACATGTTACAACACTTGAATGTTTTAATCTGAAAATATCAAATGTCAGCTGTAAATATTGAAATTAAAAATAGTGAAATCATCAAATCATACATTTTGGGCTTTTCTCCAGAATAGAATAAAATCTTTTTTATTCACTCAAACTTCTAATGAAATGATGACACCTCTCATTGATTGAGCCTAAAGTAGTATATATGCCAGCTACACTCTTATTTTTACATGTTTTTTCTAATCCTCATATTATCATATATGCAAATTACTATGAGTTCTAGCTCACTTGAATATTTCTGTCATACCCTTTAACCACCTTTGTTATAGTTTGGATATGAAGTGCTCCCCTTAAAAAAATACACAAAGAAAACAAGAAAACTACTTCAAGTATTGGGAACTTAGTCTCCCACTGCTATTATTTTGGGAGCCTTTTGGGAACCTTAGAAGTCAGAGTCTAGCAGGGGGGCGAGTGGAGTGTGTCTTTGGAGGTGTCTTTCTCGACTTCCCCATGCCTCTGTCTCTGCTTCCTATACTCCTGAGGTGACAGTAGTCTCTGCCACACACTCCTGCCACCATGATGGTCTGCACCATCCCAAGTCCAGGGTCAGTGAAGCCAAAGACTAAGGCTTGGACCCTCTGAAGCTGTGTACCAAAACAAATCTTTGCAACCTTGTTAAGGTCAGAAATTGTTTTCACAGTGACATAAATTCTGAAAAATAGAACTGAGTCCCAACTGTGTTCCTGCTCTCTGCTGCCCTGAGTCTCCACTCTATGTCCTGTTCCCTGCTGCTCCGAGATCGTCATTGGTGAAGGTTGCTGGCACCTTCCTTGCTGTCAATTTTCACAGCCCTGCCTGTCTATAGACCAAAATGGATCTGTAGGCTCAACTAAAAGCACACTGAGGACATACTGTCACCATGGGGACACACCTGGGATGTCTCTTTGAGGAACAATTCCAAAGAGAAGAGGACCAGCGTGTGCCCATTCTGCAGACCAGCTGGATCTATGGGGGAAGAGTGGTTGCCAAAAGCATAATCTTTGGCCAGAAATGAACACATTTGTCAGTTGCTTCTCAGTCTCTCCCTTCAATACATCCAATAGGGTCTTCTGTGTCACACATTCAAAACAGCCAGCAAGGAAGGGAAGTTGCAGATGCGTCATTACCAGATGGAAGTGTACATTTCCAGTGGACTGTTCGCAATGGCAGTGTTCTGCTGCTGGAACAGAGGTGTGTGGTAGGTTTAAATTCTGAGCTCACTGTCCACATTCATAAGATGGAGATAGAATACAAGCTGGAGATTGTAGTGGAGAAAGCTCTTGACGTTTGTCAAAGATCTCATGTAGTGCCGGGGACAATGTCAGTGTGTAATAAATGAGAATTGACCACTTCAGTGGAGAAAAGGGTATTCGGTGGTAGGGGTCAAATTTCTCTATCCAACTTGTGAAAAGATGCAGCATGATGAATAACAAGTCAGTCAGAGCTTGCCTGGAACTGCTCTCCTTTATGCTTTGTTTGGTTGGGCTTCCAGCTCTTCCCTATTTGCCCAGTTCTACTTTCCATCTTCTCTGGAGTTAGTGTGCTATTTTCTTTATGTGTTCTTCTTCCCACATCCACTCCACCCAATAACACATGGATGGAATTCCACAGCTCCTAGTGCTCCATCTCAGTCACTTACACATGTTCACTTGGAGACACAGATAATCTCTCCGAGGTCAGAAAGACTACCCGGCTGGCATGGTTCAGTGTCTTATCTGAGATCCTTCCTGCATTGCTGTCTGTCCCCCCTCCTTTTCTCTGCACACATATACAGGAAATACCAAACTTCAAGCATATCAAAAGAGAAGTATTACCTATGTGTCTCTCTTCAACACCCTGTTTGGTTCCCGCTCAAAAAAAAAAAAAAAAAAACAAAAAACCCCAACATCCTTTCCATGTGGAGAGGTCCTGGAAACAGACCTCCTCCTAAATCTCTGGAACTGTGTATGAGAACCCAGAGGTGGGCAGCCTTGTTAATTCAGTGAGGCCCTCATGGAACAGCAATCGTTGCTTTCCTGTTCAGATTGTGAGAAGTTTTGGACAAAGTCTTGCCCATCGTGTGTAAATGAGTGTGTCCTTTGTAGAAGGGGCATTCAGCAAATTTCTGAAGCTACATCTTTTTCATGACTACATGAGAGATGGAATCTGTTGGTTTCCACGTGGGGGAATGTGGATGCTGTTTATGTGCTACCTCTCATCTTTGTGTGTCTGAAAGAACAATGTGAAGTAGAAATATATCTGCATAATTCAGGTACCATTAGGAAGTAATAAATGATATGGGAATATATACATTTACTCTAGATGAGACAGTGACTAATCAGTATATTTATTAATGACTTTTCCTCTTTTTGAATAATTATATAAAAACATTACATCTTGCTCTTTTCTGATTTTTTCTATTTTGGGGCCCTGTCTTTTTTACCCCTAGAAAATCTGTTTATTTTTTGTTTGTTTTGTTGTTTTTGGTTTTGTTTGTTTGAGATAGGGTTTCTCTGTGTAGCTTTGGAGCCTATCCTGGAACTTGCTCTGTAGACCAGGCTGGCCTTGAACTCACAGAGATCCACCTACCTCTGCCTCCCGACTGCTGAAATCAAAAGAGTGTGTGTCACCACTGCCCAGTGAAAATCTGTACTTTTTTTCTGTTAAGGAAGAGATAAAATAGCATGCACACAAAAACAGAAAATAAAGAAATAGGAATAACTTTTAAATTTTAGATTTCAGAAGAGTAACCCTTAGAAGCCAATGGAGAGGACACATGCGCATAGCTAGCACCATGTAAGACTGCTTGAGTGGGAATAGCACTTAACTTATTACTCTGTAGAGTGGGCAAGATCCCTTGGGAGAAAGGGAGTAGGGATGGGAAGACAGGCTCTGAGGAGGAGGACTCAGGGCTCTTCAGAATGGTGGAAGGGCTGCTGTGGTGGTTCGAATGTAATTGGCCCCCATAAGCTCATGGGGGTTGGCATTGTTAAAAGTGTTGCTTTATTGGAGTAGATTTGGAGGAAGTATGTCACTGTGGCAGCAGGCTTTGAGGTCTCCTATGCTCAAGCTAACTGAGTTCAGTCAACTTCCTATTGTCTTTGGATCAAGATGTGGAAGACTCAGCTCCTTCTCCAGTACCATGTCTGCCTACACACCACCATGATAAAAATGTACTAAAGGTCTGAACTGTAAGCCACCCCATTTAAATATTTTCCTTTATAAGAGTTGCTGAGGTTACAGTGTCTCTTCATAGCAATAGAAACCCTAACTAAGATAGCTGCTCAATCAGGAGCAGGGTTTATATCCAGCCACCCACCTTTCACCTGAGACATCAAAACCTAATATCAATGCCACACAATAAAAGATGACCTTGTTAGCAGCCCTCAAAGCTACTCAGCTGTCAATCATATTAGCATCATTTATGGGCTCCTCTGAGGAATCACCTTAGTTAGCTAACACAGATAAAAAAAAGAGTCTGTTCATTACAACTATAAAACACGAGAAGATGCTTAACAGGACTGTGTAAAGATCTGATTGCAATCTATCTACAACATATTGTAGAATTAAATATATTAGCTGTATATGCAGAGATTTATAAGGAGATATATACAATTGAATTAGAAAAAAGTTTACAGAAGTGTCCACAATTTCAACACATAACTCACAGTACCACCATCAAATGAATGGGGAGATTGGGGAGCATTGAAGCAATCTCAAAATTCAGTCATTCTTCACTTGCCAGCTTTCTTTCCTTCCCCCGCATTCACAGTCCTCACCCACAGGAGGGAGAGAGAACTGTCCAGAGTCCCCAGATGAGTTCCTCTACAGACTTACTCCTTCTGAGCATGCACAAATGCTCATGGACTATCCCAAGTGTAAGACTGAGGCCCCTGAGGAACAGGCATAAGGTAGGATTGGGATTCAGTTCTTTCTTCTGTCTATGAAAAAACTGAATAATTAATCCATCTCTGTCAAAGATTAGTTAATCTTAGGTCTAAAACTGATAAAATACCTGTACCTTCTACATCAAGTAAGTCAATATAAGTGAACACAGCAAGGACTTCTGCATATAGTGCCACTCAACACCAAGACTTGTCCTCCCAGCAGAACACATACTTGGCTCTTTGGCATGACTCTATCCTGTCTTCATTCATGTTCAACCTGCCTGTGTGTGGGTGACCAGTGAACCTATCATAGCTTATGGGTAAAAGATGAACGGAGATGGACAAATTCCACTTCTTAGAAATCTGAACTAGAACAGCGAGAGTGGAATGTAAACAACGAGGGCAATGTGGGGATGCCAAACTGCATCCATGGAGGAACACGAGGTACACGCATGGAACAATGTCATTTGCAAAGTTTCTATGTATCTCAATTTCTAGTTAATGACAATGAGACACACAGATCTAACCTCCTGTAGATAGCAACTCAAAGTATTGAATTGAAGAAAACCACAACCTTTGAGTTGACTAACTGAGAGCTGGTGAATGACTACAGGTTCTCAGCAGAAATGGAAAGCACAGGAGAAGGGGTAGATACTTAGGAGGACTTGAATTGCCAAGACAACTGAACATCACCTTTGAGTTTGAAACCCTGGTCCTAGAAAGACAAGCTGGACCATGTTACTCAGACCTGACAGAGACCATCCCTTAGGTCAGGGACGATGAAAGACAGACTTGTTCTGTCTGTCAATACCCAGGGAATTGCTAGGAAGCTTTCTTGGTTGTGAACAGAGAAGGGCCATAAAAAACATTTTCAAGGATTTATTGCTACACAATAACCTTGTAGGGACATTCTAGCCTAAAGTAGTAACACCTGGTGATTTCCTCCAGAACCTCTCTAAACCCAAGTCATTAGGCTTAAAATTGTTTTATTGTTTCGTTTTGGTGATATAGTAAGTATGACAGGAAAATTTACCATTTCTAACAAGTGCCATTCCCGAGGAATCGTATGAGCAAGTGTAAATTGTAAGTGAAAATATGAAAGTTTACAAAGTGAGTTGGCTGAAAACAAGAAATAGAAATGATAATGCAGTTAGTTGTGAATGTAAAACAGGGCTGTTTTAATGAAAATGCCTAAAGTCAGAGACATAAAAACTAGCTATATCAGGTCCCTGGTATGTTAGGGGATGTGCAAGAGAATATTTAATATCTTACATAAATGATGTATTATTTTTAATTCCCTGAGACTCTATATATGTGGTCTTTTCCAAAATATTATTACTACTGAATCGAATGTTTTTTATTATGACTTCTTTAAACTTTTAACAGTGTTCCTATGTGAAGACAGTGCCTACTTTACAGTTTCCAAGTTCCAAAACTCAGTTCTGGGATGCAATGTGGGCAGAGCAGACACTGTTGTATGTCCCATCCTGTCAACTCTAAGACCTAGGAGAGGAGTTGGGTCTATCTGTCACTACCCAGGGCCCAGAGCAACTGTGAAATATTACAATGCTGGACTTCAGGTAACTATTAAAGATGACTTTCACTTATAAATGTAAACATGTTTATGAAAACAGATAAATAAAGTTTGGCAATGATGATTTCAGTGTTTTTAAATGATGATAAATGCCTGAAGATGTTTTTTTTCCAGAAAATATATTTATTTATTTTATTTTTTTATTCTTTTTTAATTAATATTTCCACCTGCTCCCCGTTTCCCATTTCCCTCCCCTCCTCCCAAATATTGCCCCCTCCCCCCCTCCCCTCCCCCTATCCCCACTCCTCTTCTCCTCCCCCCACACCATTCCCCCTCCCTTTCGATACTGAAGAGCAGTCCAAATTCTCTGCCCTGCGAGAAGACGAAGGTCTTCTATCTATGTCCAGGAAGGTGAGCGTCTAAACAGGCTAAGCTCCCACAAAGCCAGTTCATGTATTAGGATTGAAACCTAGTGCCATTGTCCTTGGCTTCTCATCAGCCTTCATTGTCCGCCATGCTCAGAGAGTCCAGTTTCAACCCATGCTTATTCTGTCCCAGACGAGCTGGCCTTGGTGGGCTCCCAATAAATCAGATCCACTGTCACAGTGGGTGGGTGCATCCCTCGTGGTCCTGATTTCCTTGCTCATGTTCTCCCTCCTTCTGCTCCTCATTTGGACCTTAAGAGCTCAGACCGTTGCTCCAAATTGAGTCTCTGTCTCTACCACGATCCATCGCCAGATGAAGGTTCTAAGGTGATATGTAAGACATTCATCAGTATAGGATAGGGTCATTTCAGGTTCCCTCTCCTCAGTTGCCCAAGGTACCAGCTGGGGACATCTCCCTGGACACCTGCGAACCCCTCTAGAGTCAAGTCTCTTGCCAACCCTAAGATGGCTCCCTTAGTTAGGATATATATTTCGCTGCTCCCGTATCCACCCTTCCTATATCCCAACCATCCCAATCCCCCAAGCTCCTCCCATCCTCCCCTTCTCATGTTTCTCATCTCATTTCCCCTTTGCCCCAAGCCACCTCACCCGCAAGTTCCCAGTTTTTGCCCTGCAATCTTGTCTACTTCCCCTCTCCAGGCGGATGACTATACGATTTTCTTTGGGTTCACTTTCTTATTTAGCTTCTCTAGGATCACAAATGTTTTATTGAGCTAATATTTAGGAACCCTTCTAAAACATGATCCCTAACCTTGTTCCATCAATTGTATATTAATGATCAAATTACATGAACAAAATAGAAGAAGCTTCAGCCAGCATTAGACTTTGGTTCAGACTCCTGGGTATCAGATGGTTGTGGTCAGCAGAGATTTTACCTGCTATCTACCCCACCGTGGTAGGAACGGAGGTAAGATGTATCTGTGAGAAGTGCTTGCTGCACGGACGATTCACATTTGATCCCTGGAGCTCATGGTGGAGGAAGTGAACTGACTCTTGAGAGTCCTTTGCCCTTTACTGGTATGGTGTCATGAGCTCTCACCTGCACTCACACACCGATCATAAGCATACATACAATAATAACAAATTAAAGAAACACTTAAAAGGTATGTCACCCAAAACACACCATTTTCTACCCTCACATTAGTTTATAGAGATATTCTCCACCATATGTCAAAGGTTTGGGCAAGACTGATATCTTCTGACCCGTCCCCCATCTGATCCAACGGTACAAAAATTTACACCTAAGACTTGAGTTGCATAGCACAGAAACTCAACCAGAGGATTTGTGACTGCATCTTGTCATCCGGTGGAACTGTGCAACTAGAGTCCACACCACATCCTCCCTACAGGAAAGGCTCCTTGGTAGAACACCTCCACACACACATCCACACCAGCACAAGCCTAAGCTTAGACACAAAATGCAATAATCTCAGTAGATTGGTGAGATATGAAATTCCTTGAATGAAGTAAAATATACTTTGTTTTCCTCGGTACCACTCACTAGGTTTTCATAAACGTAAATAAAAAGGGAGGAAAGAATGGAATTTCATTTGCACTCTGTTATACTGATCAATCCAATTTGTGCTTTTATCTGAGAATGTTGTCCTGTGGTCAATTGAATGTGACTGAAAAGTCACAGATTACCATATGTTATATTACCTTAAGAGAAACTGAAAATGTTCATTCCCAAGAATTTTATTTTATATTCTGTAATATTAGATAAGTACAGTCTATTATGAAATGCTCTTTTAAAGGGGCTCCACAAGCACAAACAGATGGATTCGTTACATTAAAAACTGACATGTTAAGTCTAAAGTTAAAGAAGCTAAACTTATGCAAATAGAAAATTTATCATTTAATACCCAATTGAATCTAAATGAATTCTTCTTTACTGTCATCAGGTTTCAAAACATTTCAGACATGGGATAAGAGGCAATTTATCTAGCATCATAGAATTCTGAGAAAATAATTTTTCTTCCCTTTTAGATTTTTGAGACGAATCAACTCCTATTTATGGAATAATATATTTTTTAAAAGATCCTTTAGAATAGAGACCTTCTTTTGGAGAACAGGTCAATAGACGGAAAACTCAGAACATTCGTTTCTCCAAATCAGCATTTTCTTTTTGCAGCCCGTATTGTCCTTATCTCATTGCTGGGAAAATAGCAATTACAAAGGAACAGGGGGCTCGCTTTACCCTGGAGCACTTTCACGGGCAGAGTCACCAATTAAAAGTATTGGCAATTTCAAACAATATCATAAAAGACAAGTCATTTTTTTTTCTTTCTCATTTTTATAAATCAAAAGAAAGGAGCATAACTATCTATTAAAACATGTAAATGGATTAAATTTTCCTGCCTATTATTCACTTTTTTTTCCCTAAACGTATACTCCTGGAGACCCAGGCAAAGTATGTAAAGTAATGCTGATGAAAAGGTCAGGGATCAGAACCAATCCGCCTCAGCATCTGCCCCCCTACCCCCCAGACCGGGAGCTGGAAAACTCAGAGCATGTCTTCCGGTCCTTCAGGACCCCCACTTCCTCCTCAGCGGCATGGGACGTTAATAATTGTTTTCGTGGAGCCTCTGGAAATAAGAAGATTAAGTAAAGGAACCATTCAGATGGCCGCTGTAAGTGTTTAACACATAAGAATAAGATATAACTGCTCAAAGCCAGGCAAGGGCAACGTGATGGTGGATGGGTAGATTTGCACTTGGAAGTAATTTTCAAGAGTCTTGTTGATTTCTATTCTGTTTTCGGATCCTCTTCCTCTCTGAACTGTGCTTATGGTAACCATTGGACAGATCTAGAATTTACCTTATCTATATAACTTTTCAAGCAAAGTTCTTTCTGTCATAGCAGGAGGCAGACGGGAGACAAAAGAGCTAGGGCATCTAAGGCAGCATAGGAGAAAATTGAAAGGGCTTTTTTTTTTTTTTTTTGGTCCTTTTAGTTGAAAGACTAGTCTTTTTGCATTGCCATACACTGGCCCAACTCTCCTCTGCTCAGATCCAAAAAGCAGCAATTAATTCATTAGAAAACAACAGCAGCAGCTTAGCCATGGCCTGGGAAAATGGAGCCGTTCAGAAGCCAAGTCGAGAATTTCAAGTCTTACAGAAAGCCAATTAAAGTAAGATGGGGAGAATTATTTAAACACACTTGTCAATAACTCTGCCATTTGCATATGCAAATCTGAAAACTCTCTTCTGAGCATGCCAGATATGAAGACTTCTTTTTATTTGTAATAACGGCAGTAATTATGATGGATACATTTTTTTTTTTTTTTTGGTATGGCAGGTACTCTGCTAAACCCTGCATATGGATTAAGTCACTTTATTCGTAAGGCTCCTTGCAGAAGGTACCATTCTACCTTCTGACACGGGAGTTTGAGCTGTGCATCCGATGGCTGGGCTCGAGATTTGCAAACAGATGCTTCCGGCTCTTATCCTGATTTTAGAGTTGCTAATTTTTATAAAAATCATTCCTTTGGTCTGCTTTCCTGTGGTAGTCTTTCTAATCTTCCCCAGACAAGAGAGAATTCTGATGTCTTCCTGAGAGATATCTCCATTTGAGAGGACATCTTTGCCCCACCTAGAGCCCAAATGAGAGAAATGGGCTTATTGTTATTTTAATTTCTTTCTTCAGATGTCAGCTTCGTCTTTGGACATTAAAGAGAATGAACTTTTTGAAAGAGTTTCCAAGGACTTCCGATCTTTTCCCGCTAGCTGAAACTTTCAAGTCCTAAGATTTGAATTGTATGTCAAGTTCTCAAATCAGATGTAAAAGCTATGAAAGACTTAAACAGCTTTCAAGAAGAAGTTGTGAAGCTAGATAGATTTGAAAGGGAAATGACATGCATTCGATTTCAATGTTAGGGTTCGAGTGATTTCAACTGAGCTGAGGTGGTTAGTCACAGGGTTTGTGTGTGGAAAACAGATGAAAATATTGAGTCCATTTTAATAGTGTGAACATACGGGCTAGATGGAAATTTTAATGGCGGCATCTTTCTCTGGTTTCCTTCCTCGGTATTATGTTTTAAGCAACAGCTCTGCCATGCCAAACCATCCTTCTACACTGAATTTAGAATCTTACGGGCACATGCTTTCGGCAGAAAAATCCCCTTACCATAATATTAGTAATTACAGGCAGCTTATTTGAATGCCAGTGGAAATTTAGGGTGTTCTAACATTATATTGATTTCCAAAAGTAGAAATATGCTTCTAATATAACCGCTTGTAAATATTATCGCCGTCCTCTCTCGGGCTGTATTTAGTTTTGAAAAAATGAAAATCATCGTTTTATTTTAGCCAGAATAAGTACAGAAATCTTTAATTTAAAAGGCATTGGTTAAATCTTGCATAATTGCTTCCGAATTGAAATTAACACTGCATTTTTCCTTATGAACTCATTTATTCAAATAGATGGCTAGAGTAAGCCTCCAGTGAAAGGCTTTGGAACTTACCATGCGTCCCCTTCCTTATCTAGGATGCTTCAGGGAATGGATGCAGGGGATGCGTATGGGTCCTTTGCAGACCTGACTCGGCTCAGAAGAAAAGTGTTGCGTGGAAAACTGGAGACAAGTCATTCATGACCCTAAGGTAGAGAATGGGGAAGTAAAAGTAGGAAATATTTTTCATTGAGGAAAACGAAGGAGATTCATATACTGTGTCTTTTTTATAGCTATCAGAAAGCCAGACAAGAGAGAGCCTCAACATGAATCACAAAACAGGCTTAGAAGTGAATGTAAGGGGGAGGCAGGCAGCTGTGTCTTTCCAAGTTTTATTTTGCTGTGAAATAAGGCACCTTGCGAAGCTAATGAACTCATTCTTCTTAGAAATCTTTTTGTCCCTAAGAAAGCCAAGCTTTGTCACAGTAAGTAATTAAAAAAAAAAAAAGTACAGGAAGAAATAAAGAGGAGTCCACTCGTTTCCTTGCTTTAAGAGAAAATCACCACTAAGAATTTACCACAGTCGGGGCCTGTGTGTCAGTTTGTGTCTACAGTTTATAGATAATGCCCACAGCAGCAGAAAGCCTTGTGACATTTCGTGAGCTCATTTCTGCATGGATGTTGAGAATAATCTTCCAAGATCACTTTTCTTTAAAAATCCTAATATTTGTACACAGCGCTTAATGTTCATATCTAGCGATATTATGGAGAACTGAGATTTTGGACTTAATTCCTGACTGCTTTGTCCCATGGCAGCAGAGTGACTGGGATATTGAAGTGACAAACCTCAGAGGTAAGAACTTTGGATCTGCAGTTGTCCAATGCAATGATTGGTGGACTCAGAACTATGTCTACCCGTGTACTAGATTGTGACAAAATCAAAAGAATGGTAGTGTTATCATATATGAGGGAAACTAAAGGGGAATATGACATGTACATTTCTGTATTTTTCTATCTATATTTTCATCTACTGGGTAGGCTTAAGTCTTAGGCCTCAGAACTCAATATCTTTACTCTAATAAGATATAGCCACAGGATACTGTGAAGTCCAGGGAGACAGAAATGAGACTTGGAAGTTGGGGGCAAGGAAGATCAAGAGTTTAAGGTCATTATTGGTTACTGGTTACATGGGACTGAATAAGCAGGGGTTGAAACTGGACTCTCTGAGCATGGTGGACAATGAAGGCTGATGAGAAGCCAAGGACAATGGCACTAGGTTTCGATCCTAATACATGAACTGGCTTTGTGGGAGCTTAGCCTGTTTAGACGCTCACCTTCCTGGACATAGATAGAAGACCTTCGTCTTCCCTCAGGGCAGAGAATTTGGACTGCTCTTCAGTGTCGAGAAGGAGGGGGAATGGGGTGGGGGGAGGAGAAGAGGAGTGGGGATGGGGGAGGGGAGTGGGGGGAGGGGGCAATATTTGGGAGGAGGGGAGGGAAATGGGAAACAGGGAGCAGGTGGAAATTTTAATTAAAAAAGAATAAAAATAAAAAATAAAAAATAAAAAAAAAGAAAACTCAGGGGCAGCCTTGACTCCAGAGACCTTTTCCTAATTAAAAAAAGAAAAATATATAATTTGAAAAGAAATATAAGACAAATATAAATTAGAAAGCAGAAAATGATACAGAGAAAGCAACCAGACTCTGGGACTATATTTTAAAGGAACAATGCTGACCATTAAAGTCAGTGTGCTGAATTTGGAGACTCTATGAATACATAGTAAGCATTCAAACATTTCACACCGATAGAGTCCTAGATCTATTACCAATGAAACGATCACCATTTTCTCCAACATGTCTTGTTCTTGGTGAGCAATAACCAAACCAACAAATGCAATTCTGTCTGTTACTAAAGGGGAAGACCAATAGTTGTGCAGCATTTCTGAGATGCCCATCCCTCTTTGGTGTCTAGGGAAGTTTGCTTCTAATTACAGCACCCTGAAGTGACTGCAGGCAGGACACACCGCTATTATGCCACAAGGAAGCTGACAGACAGCTGCAGGAGCAGTTAGATAACAAACCATCACTTGGTGTTTGTAAGACTTCCACCTGAACCCAAACAGAACATCTAACTGTCTTGGAAGAACAAAGCCATCAATTGAAAAACAAACCCCATAAAGGCAGCTAGGATCAGCGGGGAGGGGAAATAAAGTAATTTATTCATATTATTTGAATAGTAACAATACGCACTCCCCAAGTAACATAAATTTGGACTCATAAAAAAAAAGAAAAAAAAACACCAAGTGTGAACAATGATTTCTTTGCTTTAGTTCAAGAACAAGTTCTGGTTTTGTGCTTTAAGCTGCTGAGAACATAAAATGAAAATATAGGTGATAAATGCGTCATCTGCCTAAGTAAAGACCACTCAGTCTGCCTAACTTGCTGGAGAGTGGATAGCGAACAATAAATTTACTCCAGGAAATAAAAAGGTGACAATCCTATTGTGTGATTTCTTGACTTTTACCAAATTCTCGATTTTTAAATTGCCATCTGCTAATTGGCAAAGCCATAAGCAGGCAGAGAGAAGAGGAAGGGCAGGGCCCAGTGAAAGGCAGAAGAGCAGAAACTAGGTCAAAGCCGCTGCGCTAAGTATGATTTTTCAAAGGCTATTCTAAGCACTGCAATCCTGATACCTCATTCTTGTGACAAAAATTGTAATGAGAACAGGAAATGGCACCGCATGAATCCACTGTCCTGACAATGATTTAATGGAATGGGAAATGGTGAGAACATAACTAATCCGCATTATGATCCTAAAGTTGTCATCTGGTGGTTCTGCTCAGATGCCGAGGGATGAAGGATGTGGGACATCAGCTGGGAGAGTGCGTAGAAAAGCATGGAGATGCTGACCTGGAAGTAATGGCAGAATGTATTAGTGATGGAGGGGAAGGGCTGGGGAGGGTCAGAGGGGGCTTACAGAGCAAGGGGTTTGCCTGCCGAGTGACAAAACAGGAATACATTTAAAGATGGCATACATGCGACCTGAAAGGAAAAAAGAAAGGGTAAAGCAAATGTTGGCACAGATAAATTAAGATGTGAAGTAACTAAAGAGTCAAGAATACACAAACCCTCCAGTCTGGCAGATTGAAAGATGGTATATTGCTGTTCTTGGAGATATTCAAGTTTGTTGAATAACAACTAACTTTGTGGTTCTAATTTTTGTTTTTCATGAATACTAAGTTTTACTTTCAAAACATATTTCGAGACAAGGACTCATTTTAACCCAGGCTTGCTACTAACCTCAGCGTGTAGCTCAGAGTAGTATGGACCTCCTCCTGATGCTCCTCCTCCCTCTGAGAGCTGGAATTGCAGGCATGCACCACCACCCCTATTTTCATGTGATGTTGGCGCCTGCTTCTGGGGCTCAAGGCAAGTCTGGTGAGCTCTGTACCAACACCCTACTTGACCAGCTCCTTCCTCCAATTCTTTCATCTAGACGACCAACATGTTATAGGTGAAGGGCACAGTGCTCCCTAGCTGAAGTTACCACATTTCTGAGTCAGTGTTCAGGGGGAGAAAAAAACATTGAGCCCTATTATGAATTGCATTTGTTAGTGAGAAATGCAAACCTGGTGTACAGTAATTTCACTTTTGTTCAAGAATTTTGACCCATTTCTCTAAGTGGCAGTTTGGGTTCTAGAGAGCTTTAAGTTTGGAAGTAGTTCAGAACTTTTACACTTTGGTGAAGAGGCCGAACAACTACACATTTCTGTGCGCATTTTAGAAAACGCATTAGTGTGCATGGAAATAACGAAGGCTAAAAAGCAAGAAAACAAATTGATCTAATTGCTTAATCATGTACTTCCTAGTCTGGTTTGTGCTTCAGTATTCTGGCAAGTCACTTGAAACCTTTTCTTGACAAGTTCACTTGTTCAGATTGGCCCAACCATCTGATCAAGAGATGCTTAGCGGGATAGAAAATGCAAGCGTGGCAGAGATCAAATGATGAAAACACTTTCAGAGAAAAAAAAATCTTCTGGCAATTGTAATACCAAAGCAGCCTAGAGACCATGCTCCAGATTCATTCAACAAAACAGTGTCAATAACAACAATAACGACGATAAAGGTTGAAGTTTTCCCACTTGGTTTGCTCTCAGCTTCTTTTGTTTAAACACTGGGAGAGCATTTTCAAAGCCAAAATACAACTTTCATGAAAAGAAGCATGCTGGTTCCTCTACAAGTCAAAAGCCTTTCAGAGGAAGACAAATGACTAGAAGCCATTAGAAAAAAATTACTGCAAACTTATGTGTGCCTAAGCCCCCCCTACTTTGCATTTTGATTCATATTTAAAATATTGATTCCATCAAATGGAGGAACAGTTAGTGTCAGCCTGAAGATGATGGAGAAAATGAAGTCAAAGGGGAACAATGTAAACAGTGAATTTATTTATTTACCCTTAGGTGAGGGGGCCATATTTCATTGATATGGAACAGTTACTCAATTCGTTTTATTAATTTAATCTTCCTAAAGTACTACTTCACCACTCTGAAGCATTTTCAGAGCAAACACATCACTGTGTACTTGTTGAATTCATGGCTAATGATCCATGAATTTATAATCCAGAATGATTCATAATTGAGTGAACCACCTTATTTTATTCCCCTCTTACAGGAAAGGTTCATAATGAAAGATCAGGATGTTCAGAAAAGAAACGCCAAGTCTCCAAAGTTGAACCACAGTAAACGGTAATAATGTCTAGTGAAAATGAAATATCTAATGTCCATATTTAGGCTCTCACTCGTTCATTATGTGGCCATGTGAGGGGTGTCAAATGTTGATGGGAATTTCAATTTGACCTGGCAAAAATGAAGTAAGCAACATACAGTATTTCATCCATTCTGTCCATTTTCACCATGAAAGATTGGCTCCCGAATACTCTTTGTTCAATCCAATGTCAAAGTCTCAAAAACAAATTTCCAAAGCACTTAAGAGGTTCTTTGAACAGCTGTATTTAGTAACAAGTGACAGATATCTATTAATGCAAGTGTGTCTTATATAAAATATTTTAATGTGGATTTCTGGCGATAGTATATTCTTATTAATATCAGGTATAAATTGACACATCACAGGAGTTCTTTCAGATGAAAGATCCATTTAGTCTCATCTTCAAATTATGGATTGATACAATATTCGGCACCATAATGGTTCCAAAAGCATTGTTAGTATGATGTATTATTCATGTTTTCAGGTACCATTGTTTCAGCTCACAGCAGAGTGCCTCTCCACTCTGAGTGGCTCAGAAAATGAGCTGAAGACAATGGAACGACTCTAGTCTTAATAGGGTCACCGAGGACATCAAGGCACTGTGCATACAATACTGGCCAATATGCTCAAATCTGAGGAAGTGAAACCTTTCCGTTCTAAACAAGCTTCTCTCCTCACACAAACATTATTTCACATACCATTTCAAAAAATGCTGACATCAACAAATGTTGGTTATTGATGATAACTCAGTTTATTATGGCTTCACGAATTGAAATATTCAATTCAGATGAGATTAAATACTGGTTAAAAGTGAGCCGTTTTTTCCCCCCACTAGGGATAAAAACAAATCATATTTCTTAGTTGTAGAATCAAAACAAAGGGTTTAAATCTTAAATGTTCCCTAAAGGATCATCTGTTAAAGACTTGTTTCCAAGCTTAGTAGTACTGAGAGTCACAGAACCTTTAACAGGTGAGACCACCGGTTCACCAGAGGCAACAGTCCCACTGGGGAAGGTGGGATTCCTGCACCTTTGACTGCTTCTTTCTGCTTGCTGCCCCCTGGGCGTGGAACTTATAGCTTTATCTTTTATGTGATTCACTGTGGTGTGCTTATAGGACAGGAAACAAGGTTGATCTGACTGCATCAAGCCCATTCCGAAGCTTGCAAAATGACGAGGTCAGATCAACCTTGTTTTCTGTCTTAGTAAGCTTTGACTGTGAATTTGACACAGTCTAAAGTCAGTCAAGGAGGGAGTCTCAACTGAGAGATTGATCAGATTGACAAGTGGGCATGTTTCAGGGAAATTGTTTTGTTAATTGGTACCTGAAGGTCCAGCCCTCTGTGGATGGTACTATTCCTTTTGTTTGTAGTCCTGGGCTGTATAAGAAAGTTTGCTCTTCAGATAGTTTGATCTTCTTGTGGGACACCTAACGGTGGGAGCAGTGACTGTCTCTGATTCCTTTACTGTGTTTTGGAACCCCATTTCTCATTCTGGCTTATCTTGCCCAGCCTTAAAACAAGGAGAGGTGTTTAGTCTTACTACAACTTGATATGCTATGTTTTGTCACTATCCATCGGAGACCTGCCCTCTTCTGAATAGAAACAGAGGAACAGTGGATGGAAAGTCAGAGGGGATGTAGGAAAGGGGCTGGCAGGGGAAACTGTGATTCGGATGTAAGATAGATAGATAGATAGATAGATAGATAGATACATACATACATACATACATACATACATACATACATACATCTTAGTTACTTAGATAGATGATAGAAAGAAAGCTACACATGATTCTGAGAGCAAGTGAGTAAGTCATCAAACAGCATTTCTCCATGATTGATGGAGGAAGGTCATTGGTTAATTAGTAAAGAAACTGCTTGGCCCTGGTAGGTTAGAACATAGGTGGGTGGAGTAAACAGAACAGAATGCTAGGAGGAAGAGGAAGTAAGGTAAGATGCCTCAGACGGATGCCATGCAACTCATCGCCAGGGCAGACGCGATGAAGCTCCGAACCAAGATGGACATAGGCTAGAATCTTCCTGGTAAGCGCACTTCAAGGTGCTACACACATTAATAGAAATGGGCCAGGCAGTGTTTAAAAGAATACAGTTTGTGTGTTGTTATTTCGGGGCATAAGCTAGCCAGGCGGCCGGGAGCTGGGTGGCAGGAATGCAGCCCGCAGCTCCTACAACACATGATTGCTGTTTTAGGTTCCTGCCTTGACTAATTTCAATGACAAACAGACCTGGAAGTGTAAGAAAAATAAATCATCTCCTCCCCTAAGTAGTTTTTAGTTGGAACATTGTATTACATCAATAGAAAGGAAACTAGGCCATTTCTACATAAGTTGCTTATCTTGGGAATTTGTCATAGTAACCAAAAGCTGAGTAACATACTAATCGCTGTAAAACTAGCTTCCTGGACTTTACAAAGCATCCAAAATCACTGTTGAAATGCAGATTCTGATTATACAATTCAGCTCCCCTAGGAGTACTGCACTGGCTGGTGGGAGAGAGAGGTAAGGTACAAATGACCACCCACTCCACGCGTTAGTGTCTTACTGTATGGTAACCACTTCATAAGAAGACTATAGTGAGAGAATTAAATAAAAAAATTATGTAAAGGGCTGTTTAGTTTTTTTATTGCTGCATAACAAGCTACTTCATCTTCTGGCGGCCACTTTCGGAGATTAACTACCCTGTTTATTACCTCGTACTTAAGACCCAATAAATGTTTGTTTAACACAGATCCTCCAGTGAGTGCTATTTGCTGGCTGAAGCCAATAATAGATCATTATCAAGGCCTCACAGGACTGCAAATTTAATTACTAGAAAGTTCTCCTGACTTTAACTGATAGGTACTATCTCCTGAGAAGTTACATGGGTTCTCATAAGAAGGCAGCAGAAATAGGTTCAATTCTGATAGTGTTGCTTGTACTGTATGGCAAGCAGTTATGTTGTTTGACTTTATATATTTCATTTCATTTCTTTCTTTTTTTTTTTTAACCAACTACCTTGCTTGGTTCAAGAATCAGAAAGTGTCACTACAAATGCTGGGATTGTTCCTCCATACCTACGGCTGTGAGAAGTTGAGTGTCTCCTATGAATCCCAGGCTTACGTCACCCCTGCCTGCCGACCGCTGGGTGCACTTGGCTGTCTGTAGAAGGTTACAGGTGGGACACAGCTTCCTTCACTGCCTTAATTTTGGTATTGTCTCCAGAATGAACGGTTCACATGTAACCAACTGTCTC
The DNA here is from genome assembly GCF_950005125.1 of Chionomys nivalis. Taxonomy (NCBI): domain Eukaryota; kingdom Metazoa; phylum Chordata; class Mammalia; order Rodentia; family Cricetidae; genus Chionomys; species Chionomys nivalis. Next base: position 52,386,587 of record NC_080086.1, read on the forward strand.
AGAGTCAGCTACTGGGGAAGCAAGCCAGGGATGAAGTATAATCAGTCACCCTGCCCCAGCCTTCATGTTCCTTCTGCCTATATCTCATTCCCAACAAGCAAACTCCGGTCCTAGTTTTTTCCTAAGTTTTCATTGCAAGCATCTCCAGGCAAACAGAAATGCTCATACTTTTCAGCATAAGCTGCAACCCATTCTATTCCCACTATGGCGGGCCTCGCTCTCTGTTGTTCATTCTAGTTATGAGCATTGAACCCAGGATGCCAATCTTACTAGGCATGTGCCTCCCTCACTAACCTTATCTTTTCACAGCTAAAGTTCTGAGTGACCTTTCAATGTCAGTACACAGATCTTGCCCCTTCCTTACTGTGGTGCGTGATGCTCACCGGACAATCCCTTTGCTTCTTTGCCTTTGTTATAATGACTTCCTGAATGATGACATTTCAACATATTAGTTACCTCTGCTGCCACAAGCCAGTCCTGGATATCCTCAAAGTATTTTACTCAATGTAAGTAATTACCCTAGCACATATTTCTAGTACAGTAAAGAGGGAAGCATTTTCCTTGCTTGGAACAAAAACAGGACGTTTAAGTCAATCTCCTCTTACTGTTATATCATAGGCTGATTGATTCTGAACTACAAGCAGAGGGTGTTGGTATTCTGTGTCTTTATAATTGATTGATTTTAGCGCAGGCTTATACTCGTACCTCTCTATGCCTGTTGTATATACCTTCTTACGGCCGGCTCATTGTACTAGCCATCTCAGCAGCAGTTGTCACTGTACAGTCACTGAAGATTTAATCCCATTACAGGACAAAAGCCCTAAGAGAGACACTGTGTCTTTAACATCAATTGGTTAGCTATAGCATTATGAGTTAATGATCACTAGAGAAGGAAAGAAGTCACTTTCCAGGGTCATGAGGCCAGCAGGTGGGTAGAGCCTCTTGTTCTTCCTCATCTACCCATTCCCTTCTCCCTCCTGACCTCGCCCATTCACCTCCCTTTTTTCTTCCCTCCCTCTTATCCTCATCCCAGCCCCCACTCCACAACTTACTCCTTCTCCTTTCTCTGTCCTTCCTCCCTGCGCTCACTCTTCTTCCTTTTTTCCTCTTACCTCAGTTTTGATACTTGCCACAGAAGAAGATGTCATCCCGAGTATCTGTCACCTGCAGATAAACAAGTGTCCTCGTTTCAGTAGTTGGTAACACTGTAGTCTGCACGCCTAGGGCTGTGGTTGGAAATGGATTCCTACAGAGAGTAGCCACAAGTTGTCTTTCTTTAAGCATCATCATTTAAAAGTCAGTATGTTCCCAGGCACAGGCCAACGCAGGCCTGTTAGCACAGCCCCTAGGAGGCTGAGGCAAGAGGTTTGTCATGAATTAAAGGCCAGCCTGAACAATGTAGTGAGTAAGAGCCAGCCTGAACTACAGGGTAAGATGCTATCCAAAGGGGAAACATCGTTCCTAAGAGTAGTCTGATACCCGCTGTTGGCTGATGTTAAAACAATAATATAACAACAAAATCTAAGCCATTTCATGGATCGATTTATCGATTTCCTTCCTGAGTCTCTCTCTCTCTCTCTCTCTCTCTCTCTCTCTCTCTCTCTCTCTCTCTCTCTCTCTCTCTCTTTCTTTCACACACACACACACACACAGACACACAGACACACACACACACACCAGGGTCTGACTGAGAAGACTTGCTGTGATAACCGTTCCATCCTGCCCAGCTTTACAAGGTGCTCAACTTTTCATAGAAAATGTTCTGCCTTACAAGATGTCCAACTTGCCAGTACCAGAAGGACACTCCCATGCTTATCTCACCCACCCCAGAAAAGCAAACCTCTCATCTGCTGTCTTTTCTAGAATCTGATTTAAAATATATGTGGGGACACCAGGAGTGCATCCTCTCATTTCTGACCACCTAGATTGTCTCCCTTCCTCCACAATTCCTTATAGATTACACTGGCCTCAAATTGTAAATCCGTGTGAGCTTTAGTCCAGTGTGGCTCAAGGAACCTCATACAATCTGCAACCTACTTTTCTGGGCTTCATACTTCATCTTTTCATCTCAAAGTAAAGAGCAGTTGTCAGAAGGGGCAGAAGATGGCCTGGCCCTTGCAAGTTGGTTTCCTTGTTGCCCTAGGCACAGTGACTCATCCACTTTCAGCCTTATTTCTTCTGGGTTAGCTCTTTATTTCAATCCTTTCATTGAAAGATTTCTTTAGAAAACTCCTTTTACATATTCTGGCGTAGCCTGCAGTTCTTAAGGCTCAGCCTTCTGGTTAGTACTCTAATATCCTGAGCATCATTTATTCAAGTTCATTCTTTCCGTCTTCCCTCCCTCCTTCCTTCCCTCCCTCCCTTCTTTCCTCCTTCCTTCCCTCCCTTCCTTCATTCCTTTCTTCCTTTTGTTACTCACGATCCATTCTTTTTAGCCCCATCACTTTAGTATCTTCTAAAAATGTAATGCATGGGAACTTTTCACTCCCTGAAGTATTTCTGACTTTGCAATTTTATCTAATATTGTGGAGCCTTCTGAATCAAGTTCAGTAAATTTACATTTTACTAGGTTCTACGTAGGTGTATAGTTTTAAAAATGCCCCCTTAGAATTTTTGGACAATAACATACAACTGGTAGAGGGTGGAAAACATGATGAGTTCTTGCAAATAGTGCTCCCTCTTTCTGACTTCAACATTTGCATTCAGGCAATACACATGCAGAGTTGAAACACATACTACTGTTTGATCCAATTGTGCCAAGCCCAGAGGATCTAAATTTGAAGCAGTGTAAGACAATGGAAACACTAAAGTGTTTTTCTTTACATAATGCAAATCCTCTCAAATTTTAGTATTTCATCAGAGACTGCAGTTACAAGCAGGTATGCCGCTACCATACTGGCATAGTCATCCCTTTAATTCCATCAGTTGCCTGTGCATTGTTGGTGTTTGTTGTATTGTTTTAATACCCTAAGGTCCACGATTACACCTTTGTCTGCACACTTCTGCTTATTTCAAAGATCACTCACCTCCCACCTTATCTACTGCCTGTGGTTATAGAAATTGAAGACACCCTCATCCCTGTTCTCTGGTCTCTCTCCCTTTTTTCTCTTTATTCACCACTGGGTCATCAAATACCATTATGTGTTTGTATGATGGCTTCTACTCAGAATGGTATTTGAATAACCACTTAAAGGATAAAAATCTCAGTCAGCCACTATCTAGAATCTCTGGCTAACTAGCCGGGATTTTATTCCCAGACTAATCTAAACTACAATGAAGGATGATGAGAATATATAGTTTATCAAGTTAATAAGATAAACTATTAAGAATTGTGGAAAAACAGGATGGAAATTACTCAGAAAACTCAATACAGAACTGTAAAAAGTCCTGGCCATTTTTGCTCCCAGAAGAAAGAGAGAGAGAGGAGAGAGAGAGAGAGAGAGAGAGAGAGAGAGAGAGAGAGAGAGAGAGAGATTGAAATCAGCATTAAAACGAAGTAGTTGTTCCTCCAGACTGTAATACATTACTCAATCCTAGGATCAACTGAGGTATGTGTCAGCAGGTAAAGAAAATATGTGAACAAACTTTAGACATGAGGAGTAGTGGGATGCTATCATGTGTGGAAAAGTTCACGGCACTGGAGGACATTATGCTAAATGAAATAAGCCATACACCAAAAGACAAACACTGGCAAGGTGGTAGTGGTGCATGCCTTTAATCCCATCACTCGGGAGGCAGAGGCAGGCAGATCTCTGTGAGTTCGAGCCTGGTCTACAAGAGATAGTTTCCAGGACAGGCACCAAAGCTACAGAGAAACCTTGTCTCAACAAAACCCAAAAGACAAACACTGAATTTTCCCCATAAAGAATCTAAAAATGTTGATTCCATAGGATTAGAAAGAAGAATTGTGGTTGTTAGGGGTAGGAGGAATAGTCTTGGTCTAAACTCATAAGACGACTATTCTAGAATGAGAGCCGCTACACTTGAATAGTTACCCTATGAGTTTAGAATAAGAATACAAAACGTTATATCCATAAAATAAATATTTACATAGTTTTGAGGAAAGGTCCCACACATTACTATCAGGCTATGGTAAGAAATTATCAATAAACAGTAATATAAGAATTGTAAGTCATAAGCACTCAGAGTTACTGAGTCAGGCAACGTGCTAAGTACATAATCATCACGCAGTATGTGCTTGCTAAAGTTAGCTGATGTTGCTCCTTTAATTATTCCTCTGACTTGATCAAATATTCACTCTAACACTGGACTTAAATTCTTTTAAGTAAGATGAGCATATATTGGGATCTTTATCCCAGGTCGATGTATAATTACTAACTACAGCATAATGCCATCATTAGAAGTGCTATGTTTAGGGGATATAGAGAATGAACGCAGAGCCTTGTGCACGGCAATTAAGTCCTCTACCTGGCGTGCACATTGTTAGCCTATAGATGAACATCTTAAGCAGAACACTCGTGTTAGGAATGCTGCTCTCTGGCAGGCGCTGAGTGATTCCTGAGGATATTTATACATGCTGCACACAGCAGATGTTCAAAAGACCATTTTTCCAAGCGTATGTAGGATTATCTCCTAAAATCACAACCTTGACTCACTAAACAAGCAGAACTTAATGGTTGTCTTGGTCCCTTTGAGCCTCTAGTGCTGACCGCAGCCAGAAAAGACTTTGAGCAAGAGTAGCATATCCATGAAGTTCTTGATTTTCAACTAAACCTCTTGGCTGAGGAGTAGAGGAACTGTCGCCATGAAAGATAAAAAGAACATACACAATTGAGTTTCATAGCACTAAGCAATAAAAACCCTGAGTTATTGCTATAACACGGCCGTGAGACGTTAAACACCATCAGGAGAGTGCTTCAAGAAGCTACAGGTGTCACGCAAACCTAAGGAAGCACTCGTCCTGTGTGTTTTCTTGCCTCACGGTGGGTCACGTGACTCCCATTTATTCATTTATAGTACAGAGGTGAGAAGCGAGAAAAGGCATACTGAAGTCTTTAATTTTATTATCCTCTGATTATAGTTTCTTAATTTCCAGCATTTCCCCCCTAAAATATAATTATTTTTCATTATGGTTGGTATTTCTTGGTGAAAAATATAGGAACATATTTGATAAGTGCTTGTTTCTTATGTAACAATGTTTTCCACGCAGAATTCTTTCTTGGCTATATATTCATACACGAATCGGCAAGCTATTTCTTCAGAGTGCCAGATACTAAATATTTTAGGGTTGGCAGGCCAAGAGATAGTGTCCTTAGCAGTTCAAGCAACTCTTCTCATGGACATATTAATAGTCATTTTTATAGTCTCTATTTAAATATGCAAAACCATTCTTGGCACACAAACTTTATACAAACAGGTGGTGGGCCAGATTTGGCTGCTCCTTGGTGACCCCTGCTCTAGAGTATTGACCGTTAAAAAAGATAAGATTATAGAACTCTGGATACTCATCAAAATGTAAAATCTAGCAGTTTACATCATAATAAAATGATTCTGTGTGTGACAAGGAAGAGGACAGAGGACAGAGTTGTAAAGTCGTCTATACTTCGTGTACCACACTTAGAGTACCTCAATTGATATCAACCCCTCAAATTTCTATTCTTTGTCTTTCAATTGAAAATACTTATTTCCATTTTCTGACCCAAACTAATACCATGAACTTATCTAGGCCCCAATGCCTTCTCTTGATACTAACACCATATATTAATAAATAATATCTTCATACTTTGTACAAAATATAATATAGGCTTCCTAAAGTAGAAAATATTTCATTTAGCATTCCATGAAACTTAATGCATTTCATGAAATATCATAGACATATGTTTTCTAAATCAGAAGTTTCTTTCACCTACAAAAACAAATTTAACTCATAACTAACTATGCATAGACAAATTTAAATATATATGCATCCTAATTTGTCATTGAGGTCAACTGAAGTAGTGGTTTGTCATGTCTTCTAGGTTCTGGGTTGCCTGTCCATCTGAACACTCCTGGATTTGAAGAATTTCTCGTTTTGAGATGCCTATGTCCTCTGTAGTAGAAAGAGACACGCTTGCTTCTAATCCTGGCAACTCTCTGTTGGCTCTCATGTGATTTCGTTTGAAAGAAAGAGGTCACACATCCAGTTTCCCTTTCTCATGGAGGTGAGAACAGAGAGGAGGGGTCTCAAGGGAAGGGCCAATGATTCATTCTGACATTAGTGGTCCAGGGAATGGAGAGATGCCAATTAAAGTACCAGCTGAGCATTATGGGGAACTGAGTTCAATCCATAGTACCTACTTGTATATTTATAATTCTAGAGCCTGGGAAGCAGAGACAACAGAATGTCTGGGGGTCTGTCTCTTGGCCAACCAGGCAAGCAAAACCATTAACTTCTGCACAAGATAAGAGATGCTTCCTCAAAAAAAAAACCAAAAAAAAAAAAAAAAAGACAACGAAACAAAACAGTGTAGAGCAACTGAGGAAGTCACCCAATATTTGACCTCTAATCTCTACACACATGTACACACGTATCATGTATATGCACACACGCAATATATATATATTTATATGTGTATATGGATAATGATCAAATTAAGTATATTTTCTGTAACTAATCATTCTGTGGATGGGTCCTGTCTTTACAGTCTCCAAACCTAATATTGTACCTTACTGTTTGGGGCAGAACTGTAATTCCAAAAATGGATTCTGTGGTGCCAGAGAGATGGCTTAGTGGTTCTTCCAGAAGACCCAGGATTCAATTCGATTCCCAGCCCCTGCATGGTCACTCACAACTGTCTGTAACTCCAGTTCTAGGGGATTTGACACACATGCAGATGAGATATCAATGCACATAAAATAAAAATAAATCTTAAAAAAATAAAATAAGTTTTTAAAAAACGGATTCTTTAATTCAAAGCTCAAATTACCTGTGAATGATCTTGCTTGAAAGTAGGTACTTTTCAGCAAAAATCTGCTTAAGAGAAGGAGTCAAGCTAAGAGGTGACTGAGATTATGTTCCCCGGAGAAAGCAGAGCTGGAGAGGAACCAAGACAGCAGCAGATAGAAGCGACCAAGGATTCGATCCATAGCAAAATCCTAGTCTCAGCCTGGTAATGAAGTGGGTCCTGGTCTTACAAGCACACCTTCTTTGTGTCTACTGGAGGTGAGGGAACTGGGCATTCACACTCCTGGTCTGCGGATCTGGTCCGTGAGTGACCCTCTGCTAAACTGTTCTCACGACACCCTGGGCACTCTGGGCAAGTTGGTCAAATAGTATGAGCAGACTTTGAGCAGCATTTGAAGAAATTATAAGGTATGACACTTGAGAAAAACTCCCTGAACAGTGTGAGTGTGAGGGACACAAATGTAGCTAAAGGGACATTGACAGATCAGGATGAGGCATGGATTGTGGCTGGCATATCTGTGCATAAACTTCTCTTCCACAGAAACCTGTTATAACTGACACACCTCTGAGAAGAAGAAAATTGTTTACCTTTCTTAAACCCTAAAGTAATAGCCGAAAGTCATCCATCTTTGAAAACATAGGTGCATTCTTAAAATATTTCTGGAAATCTCAGTTTTTATAATGCAAGACACGTTTTACATGTATTTAGAGGAATTCAGTATTGAATGAAAAACTTGTGAAATACTTAATAAAGTGAAGACGCTATAAATAGTTAAACTTATCAGTTTTGTCAATACATCTCTCTCTATAGTTTTTCTATTACCATCAACAAATCTGTTACGAGTGCTTCTCAGTTAATGAAGTGCTGTTTTTGGGTTCTGAAAGCAATCTTAGATATGTTTTCTGATTTGGAGCGTACATAGACTAGAGCTTTTGTTGCCTTTTCTGTGACATATGTGAACCTCTATTTTTAAATCCCGCCCCCTTTTGTGATAACTCTTTGATCACTGACATTTTCAATATGCTTATGGAAATTTGATTCTTAGTCATCAGTCTGTTTTATCCATGAGAATGGATCGGTTGTGGAAGTCAAGATATAACTCATTCAATTCTTCTAGTGAATGAAATTGGCCATGCAACTATGTCAATATTAAGAAGCACTGAGAATATAACATATGTAAGAAGTCACACAGGAAGGACAAGTTGGAAGATCACATGCGTGGAACTCGAAGAGGGACAGTGGTAGATTTTGTCCTCTTAAAAATAGAGGTTCTAGGATACTCTAAAGTCACACACCTAATGGCTGACTGGCACCCATACGACACGTCAAATCCAACTATAAGTTACATTCCCAGCAGATACAGAGCTGAGCAGAATGTCTAACTTGGCCGACACATTTCACAGTATCATTCAAGAAGTTGGCATTCTGGGAAGTAGGTCTGTGGGTGATGAATATGGTTACTATGAGCTCTGCTTTCAAAGGTCCCTCTGCTTTCAGGTCATCTATCAGGGGAGTAGTCTGAACCTTCTTCCACTCACCAGGAGAACCCAGATTGTAGCTTAGCAAGTAACCAGCATCATTTTTATTCAAATGTTCTGTTTCAAATATATTAAGTTCTGTGATCATTTTTTTATTTTATTTATTTATTTATTAAAGATTTTTGCCTTCTCCCCGCCACCACCTCCCATTTCCCTCCCCCATCAAGTCCCCCTCCCTCATCATCCCTAAGAGTAATCCGTGTTCCCTGCCCTGTAGGAAGTCTAAGGACCACCCACCTCCATCCAGGTCTAGTAAGGTGAGCATCCAAACTGCCTAGGCTCCCACAAAGCCAGTACGTGCAGTAGGATCAAAAACCCATTGCCATTGTTCTGGAGTTCTCAGTAGTCCTCATTGTCCGTTATGTTCAGCAAGTCCGGTTGTGAGGTGAGCCAGACCCAAAAAGAGGAACATGGGATGTACTCACTCATATTTGGTTTCTAGCCATGAATAGGGGACATTGAGCTTATTATGCGTGATCCTAGAGAAGCTAATTAAGAAGGTGAACCCAAAGAAAAACATTTAGGCGATGAAAGGAGACAGAGACAAAGACCCACATTGGAGCACCGGACTGAAATCTCAAGGTCCGAATCAAGAGCAGGAGACAGAGCACGAGCAAGGAACTCAGGGCCGCGAGGGGTGCACCCACACACTGAGACAATGGGGATGTTCTATCAGGAACTCACCAAGGCCAGCTGGCCTGGGTCTGAAAAAGCATGGGATAAAACCGGACTTGCTGAACATAACAGACAATGAGGACTTCTGTGATCATTTTTACGATTACTGGCAGTCCCTTAAGCTAAAGCCACAGGAGGTGCAACAGTACTCAAAACTACTCATCGGATCTATAAAAATGATCGCCAGTTCTGATGACGAGTTTGAATTCAGACAGGTGTTTTATGGACTAGTGATCTCCAAAGTAGAGCCTGAGGAATGCTCACATGGATCCCTGAACCCCTAATCTCTTGTTCACTGCAATCCAAAATAGGTCTGTGGTGATTTGATTCTTAGTTTTGATTGTATTCTTACGGGGGGGGGTGGCAGGAATGGAAACAGTCCTGTACTTACAAGTTCAGCCAGACATCACTGAAAGAACTCCAGTTGAAGATCAATTAACACACATTGCTGACAGTTCTTTCTTCTTGCGCCTCAGAAAGATTATATACTCCCTTCTTTGGAAGAATTTAAAAAATACTAAATAGCTTCTTTTTCTCCATTATTTCTAGTATTGCTCCCTTTTAGGCTTTTTGATCACCATGGCTCCATGGAAACCTTGTCTTGGTTTATCCGTGCATGCACAGACCGGCTTTGTCTTCATCAAAGAAAAGAAACAAAGCAAAATGCGTGGGGTGGGCACAGAAAGAGGGAAAGGAGGAGAGAAGGATGGAAGCGATAAAGGCAGAAGAAAAAGTACAGATGGATTTTAAAATGCCGTCATGGGCTTTGGCTGCTCAGCTCAAGACTCTAGGCCACATACCAGGGAAATAAAGATACACTGGCTATTAATTTCCAGCTACTAGAACAGACACTATGTATTTGTAAGTATACAGGCAAAAGGTGGTCAGGTTCCTCAGCAAGGCAACAAATACCGATTGAGACAACAGAAAAGGGGAAGTGACCCCTAGTAAGTCTTAGCTCTTAAGCCAGAGAGGGGCATAGATAGACTCAGACAAAAATGGTTCCGGAGTTGGGCCTTTGCGGACACCTGAGACTAGAGTTTCTTTCCACTTTCTCCTTGGAGCTCACTCAAACTCTGTGGAAATTCTCTGGATACCTAGCTCCAATTGCTCAGCTCACTTCCTGCCTAATCTGTCCCCATCCCCCACCCCATTTGTTCCATTCCACGATCCTTCAGAGAAAATCTGTGATTCTTTTGTACTCATAAAAACTTCACAGTGACTCTTGAATTCTAAGACATCTTTCTTCAAGAATAAGAACTGCTCTCTTCTCCACTTTCCCAGCACGACATCCCGGCTGGTGCACTAGCCTTCTTCATAGCGTGCAGTTCCACTATCTTCTTCATTAGTATGTATTTCCATTTCTGTCATTCTCAAAGGCTTACTCTGCCAAAGACCTAATCAAGACCTTGATCTATACTCTTATAACCCAAGAGCTGTGGAATCACCTTGGAAAACCTTTGAACATTTTTTTATATAATCCAAGCCTACTTTTAACCAAGACACACACCTGAAAATACATTAACAAAAGACTCATAGTCCATTCTAAAATTTATTAATATGAAAGCCCCATTTCACTCATGCTGAATGAAAGCACACCAGAGGATTTACTTCGTGTAGCATGCCCATAGCCTCCGTTATTCATGGCCTATGTATCTTCTCACTGGCTGCTGCATGCTCCTTCCTGTATAGAGAAGAAATGATGCACCACGTTCTTTTGGTAGTAAATGATAGAAAGTATGAAAAATTCAAATTGTGACAGAGAAATAATGAGGAGAATAAATTGGGAAGTAAATATTGGGAGGGTAAAATTAACACATTATTAGTAATATCTTCATTTTATAGAGTAGGTATCAATAATCCCTAAAAAACATGAAATGGCAGTATTGTTTGACTTTGTTACTCTTTTGGCTTTTTGAGGGGCCCATCACCCAACTCCCAAATAAATTACTAAGAATGTGTGCCTTAGTTTGGCTTGTCTCTTTCCAACTTTTTTTTTAAACTTATCTTGACTACCTCTTGCCTTGGGATTTTATCTTTATCTGTATACCTTTCTTTACTTCTTTCTCCGTGGCCTGCTGTGCAGCTTAGTGGCTGACCCACAATGTCCTCCTCTCCTTGTTCTCTCTTGTTCCTCTTTCTCTCCTCCCAGAGTTCTCCTTTATTTAAACTCTCTGCCTGTCAGCCCTGCCTATCCTTTTTCTTGACTGCTATTGGCCGTTCAGCTCTTTATTAGACCATCAGGTATTTTAGACAAGCAAACAACCACAGCTTCACAGAGCTAAACAAATGCAGCGGAAACAAAAGTCATACACCTGACAATAATTTTCCCCGACATGAAAGCTCAAAGATATTGTTTGAAGATATGAAATCCTTCACAAGGCCAAAATCTAGTGAAAATAGAAAAAAAAAACATATTGGTTGACAGAGTGGAAATTTTTCATCTTGCCTATTCAGATTTGAAAAATGAGGATGAGATACAGTAATGAGTTGTATAATTTACCATTTGGAGACAATCCTTCTAGGAACTATATAGGATTCAGTAAGAGTGATTTCTTCTACTGGTGAGATCAAAGGCACCGAGGAATAAAGTAGCCACCTGTGTTTTCATTATAAGCCCTCTGCCCCTAAAAAATTATTTATTTATTTATTTATTTCCCTAAGAGTGTTTATGAAGTTTTCAAAAAGGAAAAACACTTAGAAAAAAATCAATAGCAATTTTTAAAATGAGTAGCTTTTACTCTTTCTTTGGTAGAAGGTTCTATACCTTAAAATACAGATTTTAATTTTCAACAGAATGAAATGTATTTTAATGTTCCATCCATATAGATGCTAACTGACAAAGACCTCTTAAGACAGAGTGGTCCAGGTAGCAAATGGTGGAGAGTTAGCTTCAGAGGGATAGTCTATTTATGAAATTGTTTTTCAGTGTAAATTAGATCATTTGAAAATATTTAGTGTCGAAAGGCCAGCACATCATTTGAGAATCTCTGTCCTAAATAGTCCCAGCAGAGTCCGTCTCAGTCAAAAATAGTCTCTCCTGTACTTGCACATCCCTGTGGGTGGCAGGCTGTGCCCTCCCTGACTATCCTCTTTTGCTTTGCTCTCCACGGGCCCTGCTGACCTTGTGGGCAGTTCTCAGTCCTGTTTGTTTGCTCTCTGTTTCTTTCTTTATTTTATTAAGTTCAAGTCACCTTTTTCTTAACACCCACACCACTGTGTCCATGTATATTTTAAATTACGTATTCAACTGCGTCAACAATTTTCCAGAAATAGCTCAACGCACCATTTTCATGTTTGTTACTAAAATAATGAGCGAAAGAAGAAGAAAAAAGAAGAGCAAAGATGTGTGTCGCCAAAGCAAAAGGCAGAGTCGCATCTGAGATGCTTTTTACACAAATAGATCTTGTGTCATTTTCCCCATTGTGTCCTTGATCCTCGATGGAACAGAGCCATCAGAACTCTGCAGAGGCCCGCTCAGTTCTAGGGCATGATAAATTTGACAGAGACCCTGAACCACACATGCAGTGACAGACTATCTCTCTGACCTGGATGCTCCTTTCTCACAGTGGGTAGCAATGGAAAACCTCAAGTGTGAAGAATTCTGAAAAATATCTAAGCAAAGTGTTTCCAGAAGCAGACAGGCTGAGCAGACCTTTGGCAGGCATCTAGAAATAAAACAGCATCCCAAGAACATGTGTTTTACAACACACTATGAAGCACGCATAACCTGAACAGAGACTTAGAGCCTAAAAATGGACAGGGACTTTAGGGACACTACAGTGCTTGCAGGCACATCACCACTCTGAAAGTACAACAGCATCGGGAGACCCCAACTGATGGAACCACATACTCAAATGTGCTACTCGGTATGAAGAGAAGCTTTATACACTTGATTCAGAACTTTCCCCTTCAGTTATACAATCTCTCTGGCTGGTCTACATGATATTCATTATCCTCCAATTCAATGTATAGCTATGAATTTTCTGATGCACACCAGGACCTGCGCTAGATATTGGGGATGCATGGTAAGCACACATATCCATGGAGCCTGCCCTCTGGGGGCTTAAAGGCTATTGGGAAAGAAGTGTGCATGTTAAACAACCACACTGTTAAATACAGCGAGGATATATTCTCAGAAATGCAATTTCATCATCTTGCAAACAACTCAAAGTGCGTGTAGGACAAAATCAGATGATACCATCTTCTGTGCGCCTAGGCTACACAGTGCATGTGTACCATATAATCTATTGCTCCAGGATCCGGGATGAGCACAGCATGATGAAATCAAGCCCAGGAAAAAAAATGATGCAATCAAGGGGTTCAGTAAACACCAGATGTATGAGAGTACTGCTGGCATATGGCACCCAGTTTTACAGTAAACATTTTTATAGGTAAAAGGTATGTACTCTAAAATAATCATAGGATGCGTAGTAAATACATAAGTCGGTAGCATGGCTGTTGATCATCATTACCAAGCCTTCCGTATGGTATATAGACGCATGTACTCTTCTTGTGTCTAACTGGCAGTGCAGTGTGGTTTTTTTTGCACCAGCATTCAGGTGACTGACGTGGCGTGATATAATATTACAATGGCTATAGCATCATTGAGTGATGGGAGCTAGTAAGCCCTATTATAGTGTTATGGGGGCATCACATGTGGTACATGTGGTCACTGTCGCACATGGGAGTAACTCAAGTGAAGAGTCACCTTCTCTAACGGGTGATCCCTGCCATGTACTATGAACTTTTAACCTGACTGTAGAGTCAGAGGGCTATCCTTAGAGAAGAGGTAATTTAGTAGAGCTCTGAATAAAAATATTATGTTAGTAGAGGAGTGGAATCAGGGGGTAGGAGCCATGTTTCAGACAGGAGAAAAGCATGCCTGGGGGCGGGTTGTGTAGGTAGACATGGACACTTGCAAATTCAGAGTGGTATCTCGTAGGTATCAGGAGGGTAAAGTGACATTCAGTGAGCACATTTTTTATTGACTCACTTGAGCTCAAAACAAAGTCAGTTTTTAGGTAAATATGCCAACATGTCATTATTTACATTTGGCATATTTACTAAAAGGAATGAATGAATTGAGTTAGTTTTCTCAATGAATGAATTAGTTCTCTACGTGAGTGTCAAAGGAAGCAACAAATTGGTCTAATGAGATGTGAAGTTCTTTTCCATCCAGCTAACACTAGACAAGCACTCTGTCTGGGGAGAATTCCTTACATCAGCTCTCTGGTTGTTCTAACCATTTTTTCCTAAAATAACTATTCCATGACTAAAATGGTAAGCCATGAATGCATTCTTCATGGAAATGAAAAAGCTAGCATTCAACAGCTGCAGTGACTACGCTTCATCACGCAAAAAGACAGACAAGGCACTCTTGGAAGGCTGAGCCAGGAGGACCCCAAGCTGAAATACAATCAGACAAGGAGACCTTGTCTTAAATTAATAAAAATGGTGGTGATGATAATAATAATCATGCCATATTGCCTTGAATACACACATAATACTGGCTGATGGGTGATTTTCAGACTAGAATTTTGGATTTTAATTTCCACTTTCAAAGCACTAGAACTGATAGGTGGAAAGAGTTTGCCAGGCAAGCATCAGGACCTGATTTCAATGCCTTCCCTGACCAGAATCCATGTAAAAAAATCAGGCAAGGCGTGTGATTATTATCTCAGTTCTGGGAAGGCAGAGGCAGGAGGATCCTAATGTCACTAGCCAGCAACCCCAAGGCCAGGGAGAGAGCCTGTCTCAGTAAAATGTGGTGGGAAGCTCCTGAGAAATGATTCTCAAGGTTGATATCTTGTTTCACAAGATGCATGTGCACACATGTACAAATGCACATGCACACACACATACACAAACATGCACACTTATGCACAGGACATGCACACATAATAATGGGACTCAATCTGACAGCCTGCTGGAGGGCCTTTATCTGAGACTCTGAAATCCTACTTAGGGAAGCTAAAGCAGGGAAACATAATAACCTGGAGGTCAGATTCTGTTGTAATAGGAGCGGCGGGGCTGCGTCTCGGGCACCCGGCCGCCCACATGGCTAGCTTATGCCCCGAAATAATTACACGGAAACTGTATTCTTTTAATCACTGCCTGGCCCATTAGTTCCGGCCTCTTATTGGCTAGCTCTTACATATTGATCTAACCCATTTCTAATATTCTGTGTAGCACAATGAGCTGGCTTACCAGGAAAGATCTTAACCTGCGTCTGTCTGGAGTGGGAGAATCATGGCGACTCCCTGACTCGGCTTCTTTCTCCCAGCATTCTGTCTGTTTACTCCACCCACCTAAGGACTGGCCTATAAATGGGCCAAGGCAGTTTCTTTATTAAATGAAAATAACTCCTCCATCATTTCCCCTTTTTTTGTTTAAACAAAAAAGAAAGGCTTTAACTTTAACATAGTAAAATTACATATAACAAAATGGTTATCAAGCAAGAATTACAGTTACAATATTTATATCTATTTTATCTCTTATCATAACTAAGGAAAACTATAACTATCTATCCATTCTTCAACTCCATCAAAGACTCCAGAGGATATAATATTACCTAAGTAAACAAGAGATCCAAAACTCTAGAAATGACAGAGACATCTCACTGCCTGGACAGTCACCCAAAGTTCTTTTGTACCGTTGGGGCATCCATCTTCAGCCTTCAGGCCTATAGTATCCAGCAGACATTTTCATCAAGCAGGAAATTCCAAAGACAGTTCAGTCACTTTTTGCTGTGTCCTGCAGAATGTCTCACAGACTCTTTCATGAGTCAGGAACCCCAAAAGACCATCTCACCTTTAGGCAAGTTCAGTAGTCCTCTCTCTGAGGGTTCTCTGTGTCCAGTTAATGCAGCAGTCCAGGCAAGAGCAGTTTCTTGCCCAAATGGCTAACCAACTCCATAAGGAGCCTCTTCGATGCCCATCTTCCTCTTGAAGTAGATTGGTGCTGTCAGGAGCAGATGTGTCTCATTTTCATAAAAAGCCCTAAGTTATTAAAACATTAAATGCCATATTCTGCAGTCTTTGAAAGATATGAAGAATGCCTATCTAGGTGAAATATATCTATGCACATCTAGAAAATCTAACTAACATGACTAAAAGCTTGACAATTATTGATGATTATCCATTAACAACCTATAGTCATTACATTTTTAAATGAACTACAATCACAATACCTTAATCAAGATTAGACATACATATACATATAACAAAATTGACCTTAAAATCTATACCAATGCAAATTATTCATATCTATATCATTTCCCCCTTTAAATGTAAAAGAACATTTATAAACAATATTTGGGAATATGGGCGCAGTTTTTTCTCTCCAAACTGCTTCCTGCTGAATGGGGGCACTGTTATTCAGGTCTTTCACGGTATAACCTGTGTGTCAGGGTCATCTCAGTCTGCAGTTGAGTGAAGTAATTTTCTGAAGGTGTTCACAGCAACCTTTCAGGAGGGCGTGGTCTATCATACCATATCGGGATAGACGCAATCCACAGAGTCTCATCCTCTGTGAAAACAAAAGAAGACCCTCTCCAAAGCATCATATCCTTAGATCCATATTCTGAAATCATAATACCCTTATATCCATTCTGGTTTAGCTTAGCAGCCCATATAATGAAATGTCTCTCTGCACTTAGCTCCTTTACAGTCAAAAATTTTAAAGAAAACACAATAAAACAAAGAATCCAGACTCTCTGTGTGAATTTTCCATTTTTACGTGGCTTATTTTTCTTTATTTCTTTTAATCTATAACTATCTGTACTCTGTCTCTTTAAAGACTTTATCCCCCCTTTTTAAGGGCATTAACTTTATTCTCTCTATATATATTTTTTCTCTCTCTCAAGCCTACGTACATTCATCCAACACTGTGACCCATAGAGGTCTTTTATGTCTCAATCTGTTTTATTGTGAATCTGTAATTTTATTTTTTTCAGGAGCATTTCTTAAAATGTTAAGCAGTTCTTAAAAAGTTAAGTTGCACCATGTAGGGGTAATACGGTACCACCTGTGTCCGGCTCAGTCCAAACCTCAACTGCACTGTTATTATGGTAATTACAGTAGTTCCTGCCTGAGACCAGCAGAGTTCTGCATGGCGGAGCTGAGCCCTCCTGCCTCAGAGCCATTTGGTGCCCCTGAGTCACACACAGTTCCAGGCACACAGCAGTCCACATTGCCATCAAGCAAGCCATAGCACTTTACTCCAAATGCTCCGTTTAAAAGCTCTGTCTCCCGCAGGAGCCAAACAGAGATCACAATGGCGGCACAGCCCAGAAAGCCGGCATTTTAAAACAGCCAGTTTTTTCCTGCTGCTGAGTCAGGACAATTTCTTTGCGGCACGCAACCCACAGACAGCAAAAAGCTGTCTTAAATTCTCTCTCTGTCCTTTTTAAGCCCTCTCAGGTTTTACGTGGAGTTCATTAGCACGTTGGGTGCCACTCTGTTGTAATAAGAGCGGCAGGGCTGCTTCCCACCGCCACCCGGCTAGCTTTACCCGAAATAATTACACGGAAACTGTATTCTTTTAATCATTGCCTGGCCCATTAGTTCCGGCCTCTTATTGGCTAGCTCTTACATATTGATCTAACCCATTTCTAATATTCTGTGTAGCACAATGAGCTGGCTTACCAGGAAAGATCTTAACCTGCGTCTGTCTGGAGTGGGAGAATCATGGCGACTCCCTGACTCGGCTTCTTTCTCCCAGCATTCTGTCTGTTTACTCCACCCACCTAAGGACTGGCCTATAAATGGGCCAAGGCAGTTTCTTTATTAAATGAAAGTAACTCCTCCATCAAGATTCCCTAATGTATAAGGCTTTGTTCTGGCTCTTTAAGCATCTGGGATGCCAATCACTGTGTTACTTTCGATGGCTGACTTCAGAGGACATGTTTTATCCCATTGTTTCCTAATAGGAGATTCTCATTATTATTGACTGATTTCAATACAAAGTGAGGTTCTATCTACAGATGTCTTAACCCAAAGATTGATTCTCTGCTGCCCTCTGTGAGCTCAGGGCTAGTTCTTCAGAGTAAAACTCAGTAGCATGAGATATTCCACCCCGCCTGACCTGTCAATCTCATTATCAAAAGCAGATGTTATCAGTGTGGATATGATAACTAGAAACAGACATCCATCTTGTTTCTAGTCAGTTGTCTGGATGCAAGCTCATACAGGCAAAAAGGAATCGCATTTCTTCTGGAATGTGAATGTTTGTTTCTTAGAAATCTTCACAGACCCCAGTGGGTTCCCAAGCCAGATGCTGGGTCTAATCTGTTAGAAGACTGTTTGAGCAAAGCTCAGTGCACCTCCCAGATCTCCGCCTTTCTCTTTCCCACACCAGAATGCCTACAGAACAAGGTGTGTATTTTCATGGGACTTTTCCCACTGGATATTATTAAGGAGGGGCTCGCAAAGGACAGTTGCTCTTCTGGAACAGGGAAACTGAGGATTCTCTTTTTAACCATCCCTTGACATTTCATCGTGACCTTGGATTATTTAGCCATTATATACTGGAACGTTTTATGCAAAGTGAGAAAAAAGGCCTCTTTTATGAGCGGGCTGTAAATTCCTAACTAATGCTTCATGCACACACCTCTTCCCTTCATCTGAGAAAATTAAAGTCAATGAAAATATTTCATTATTAATAATCTAATTCTCTTTGGATCTTTGATTAATACCATTTTGATATGAGATTTCCAAATTGGGTCATATTCTGTATAAATTTTTGAAGGCAGAAGCTATAAACAAATAGATAAATTTGAGTTAAAACCGGTTCTCTTTCAGGAAGATCTAAAATGGATGTAATGCTGCTTGTATCGAAGATGAAGCCGCTGACTGCTATGCAGCCCATCTTCAAAACCACTTCTGCATTGTGATTTTAATACTTGATTTTCATTAGCAGTGAGATAACTGTTTTCACAGTTTTTAAATTTTCAGTAATGTGCAACATCAGGCAATCATTTTGAAAATTTTACTATTATTATCTTTTACGTCTACGTGTGTGAGCCTGAGTTTTCTGTGGACCATGTGCAGGTGCCCATGGAGGCCAGAAAAGGAGATTGGATCCTCTGGAACTGGAGTTATGCTTGGTTGTGAACTGCCATGCGGGTGCTGAGAACCCCGAGCAGGTCATCTACAAGAGCATCTGGTGTTCTCAAATGCAGTATTTCCTCTGTAGTAGCACCAGGTAATCTTTGTTTGTTTTATTATTCTTTTGTTTTGCCCAGTGTAGACAGAAGTTATGTTGAAGTGTCTCTATATACATGGCCAAAACAGAGCACTTACAAAATACTTTTGGGAGTGGGGTGGGTCTTGGTAAGAATTCCCCCCACCACCTCAAGCACTAGAATGTGCCCGGAAGTATTTCTTTTCCTTCTCTCTTCTTCACAGAGCTAAGCAAGCTTGATGTGAACAAGACCGACCATTCAGGAGATCTCACTACAGGCTTGTTTTTCTGTGGGGCCCTACTTTGTTCATTTAAACTTGTAAGCAGTCTTTCTATGAAACAGAAACACATAACTAACCTCTAATTCAGGCCATGAAGGAAGCCTTTGAAAGCCTCAGAAAGCATCCGAGTTCCACCACTGAACTCCGAGCTACCCTTCCCCTCCTGGGTTTCCCAGTTAACATGCACACAGCTGTTCGTGGCGTGTAATCAACTGATTGTTACACAAGCATTTCCTAAAGCTATGACAATCTCAGATTTACGAGGTCAAGAAGTGCAGACTTAATCCATTCAATAGCTGCAATTTATCGTCTGATTATAATTGTATACACAAACAGACGAATGATTTAGATGACACAGTGTAAAGATGAAATCCGTTTATTTTAAAAGGGTTTCTAACCTTTAAAATATGTTGCCATGAACACCTTTCAATGTCCGCTTTTAACAACACAATTATTATTGTCTTATTGATCAGGGTTTTATTAGGGATTTGACACTTATATTTCATGTTAATCGAAAAAGGTGTAATTTTTCTGCACGATTTTAACAAGAATATGACTGTAATTAATTAGATCACTATTATGTTTTCAGGATCTTGAAAGAAGTGCTTAATTTATCACGCATGTCTTCCATACATATGAGAACCTTTTTTAAAAAGACAAGGCACGTGATCCTTATAGATGACAGGAGACGACATGGTAACTGTATTTATAGGTTCTGCCGCCATGCTGACCTGGCTTCACAGTGACAGCTCTCCTGGAATGAGATTGTACATTAGCAACTTAGCAAGCCTGGGTGGCACCCAACATGACCATCCTCTGGTCTAATAATGGTAATTAGTGGTCATTTCCTAATGCCTCCATAGATCAAGGAAACAACCTGCCGACAGGGCCAAAGTGGTTGGATCACACGGCGATATATATTTCAGATTTTTCCCCCAGTTGCACGTTTAACTAATAACTAAATGTTGTATCAATTTGCTTTGTCACCAATGACAGTTTTATCTTATTTGATACATCAGTAAATATAAACTTGCTATGTGCTATAAAAACCCATGTATACACATTGATTTTTAAATATGCTATTGACGATTATTTTTGACATAGGCTGGTCTTATCCTGTGTAGCAAAGGATGATCTTGAACTTCTACCCCTCCTGCCTCTGCTTCCTGAATGCCAGGATTGGATCAACACACACCATCTTACATGTCACTGGGGACTGAACCCCATGTGTCAAGCACACTAGTGCTCTCTGTACCAGCAGACCTAGATCCCCAGATTCATCTCTAGATTGTTTGAAAATACTGTGACTCTATTACTCAAAAAATTCAGACTTTTGCCCACAGTGGTGTTACTTGTTCCAATCAGAATTGCCCAGCTAATTTATATGAGATGCTAATAAAGCCTAGTTTCGTCTTGTTCAATTTTTATATATTATTCAATAACAAACTTATTAAATCACATAAATCTCCACTTCACTTTCCATATTGCTTGCATATGTGAATTAAATTTCATTAAATACTGCTATTCTATATCCATATCATTATGTAGTCTCTATTATATTAATCCATAAATTGCAATTAATACATTTAATTTGACACATTTAGTATTCATATACCTGGATTCATGTTTTCTAAAAATTCTTACGTATTATAAAGTTTGATTTACCATTTCTGTATCCTAACTTTTCAATGGGACACTGGTTGATAATTTCAGTCTGTTAGAAAATGTGGCCTTAAGAACTAAATGAAGGAATTAAATATTTAAAAGAACGTGTAAACATAGAATTCTACACTGAACACTCTGTAGGTTGACTGGAAAAGAATATCGTATATTACGAGATGGCAAGGGAAGTAAAATCAATAGTTGAATTGGTACAGTGTTCTCCTGTAATTAAACAGTCAAGCCCACTTTCTGTTTTGTGTTATACTGTTTCAAATAGCACAACTCCAGCTGAAAAATACAAGTTAAGAGATTCTTTCCCTTCTTTGAAAGAATTCAATCAATATTATCACAATCAATACACCTTTATCGGCAATACAATGATGGGAGGAAAACATCACAGGGAAAGATGAGCCTGTTCTAGTCAATGCTAACCCATCCTCCCCACAGGACACCTGAACCCTAGGGTTTCCACAGCTTTGTAAAAGATCTACAGCAATGCGGCACCTGAAGTGTTCTTCCTGTGTTGGGCTTCAGTTATTGGAAACTTATTTATTTGTTTATTTAGAGACAAGATCTCTTGATGTAGCCCTGGCTGGCCTGGAACTTGCCATATTGGCCAGTATGACTTGAACTCACAGAGATACACCTGCTTTTGTATTCCAGTGCTTAGATTAAAAGTATGCATCACCACCTTGTAGTCAGAGACTGCTTGCTCCTTCCTGCCCACCCAGACCCAAAGTTTTCACACAGAAACTGTATTATTACAACACTGCTTGACCTATAAGCTCATGCTTCTTACTGGCTAGCTCTTATATCTTAAATTAAACCATTTCTGTTAATCTGTGTATCACCATGTGGTTGTGGCCTAGCAGTAAGTTTCCGCCTGGTGTCCAGCATCTGTCTCTTGAGGCAGCTACATGGCTTCTCCCTGACTCCACCTACTCTCTTGTCCACTATCTGCTTAGAATTCCCACCTTGCCCTATTCTGCGCAGCAATAGGCCCAAAGTAGCTTCATTAACCAATGTTATCCACAGCATACGGACGGGAATCACATATCACCACCTGGCTTTTCACTATGAATTACTGGAAATTATGAACAATCAAAAAGTGCTTCTCTCCCACCTTGTCACTATCTTTCTAGTTTGAAAATTGCTGTGCAAGTGAGCTTTAAAAATATTAGAAATATACTCTTGGACTACAAGGCTTTGTGAAATGTTGGCAACTTCACTCACCAATAGTATTTTCTAAGCCTATAGGCCAGCAGTTCTCACTCTGTGGTTCGTGACTCTCTTGGCGGGAGGTCACATATCAGATATTTACATTATAATCCATAACAGTAGCAAAACTTACAGGTATGAAGTAGCAACAGAGTAATTTTATGGAGTATGTGTATGCCGGGGGGGGGGGGGAGTCACCACAACATGAGAAACTGTATTGAAGGGTCACAGCATCAAGAAGGTTGAGAACCACTGGACTAGGTCATTCCAAGCCCTTTCAACATCCTCCTGTTCTCAAATCTGCTATAATGGGAGGAGGAGTCATTAGCAGAGAAATACGGAACTTGGAAGGGTGGCAGTGACGTGACAAAATAAAACAGAAAGACCAGCATGGAGAGCCACTGAGAAGGCCATGATGAAATTTCTATGATGTAGTCTGGGTATGACTCAGTGAGGAGATTCCATTGAGACCAGCATGATACTAGTTAGTATCTGGTAGGATGGTATTCCATGCCAAGGATCAGTTGGTGCAAAGGAAATGTGGGCACTGTTCTGGTGGGTAGGAGAGTCAAGTACTGAGGCTTTAGACAGGACAGGGAGGAAGAGGAGATGTGAAGATATTAAGAATAAGACACAGTGAGACAGCAGTGGAAGATCCCCGTCTTCCTACCCTCATACGGAGGTAAGCTGTTGCAGGGTACCATGAAGAAGAATGCACTCACCTAGCTGGGATCAGGAGGATCACTTTGAGAGAATGCTGTCTTGGGTGCAAGCTGTCATGAGATCTCCAGGGAAATAATGACAGCAGCCTAGAGGAGGGGAGGGTGATCAAAACTGGATGAATGCATTAGCATCAGATATACAACCTGAACTTAATATAGCAGGACTTTTAATTGTTTATACATGCTGTAAAGCTTTTCTTGTGTAAAAGAGATCAGAAGCCATCTAGAGTAACTCTCCTATTTTTCTATTAGGACCTAGTGCTGAAGAGCTACTCTCTTCAAAGTCCCAATTCACTCAAAAACTCAGTTCTCTCCCATCTGACCTAAGAAATTGTTCTCACATTATTCTTTTTTATTATCTGCAAAGAACACTGCTGTTATTTAAATATTATTTATCGATTATTTCCTTCTTATCTCTGAGCCTTTATATTCTTTGGAGAACTGAGATCATTTAAATAGATCTACAACTAATCAATTGTTTTTGTGACTTTTTGTCCTCTCCTTTGCCAGACATTTCAAGTACTTGCCATGACTTGAGTACTGTGCTTAGAAGATGGGGGGCAATATGCCTAGATTTTAAATGAAAGCACTCCTTTTCTTTAGTATTTTCATCCTGGTTCACCCAGGAAGGTTCCCTGGGTCCTCTATTTGTGCAGGAGCCCTTTCAGTTCCATACAAAGCATTTCTTGGGGGTTTGTTTCTTGAAACAAATTGTAACAGAAACCAATTTCTTCCCTTTTTATCTAGTACAGGAATCAAACACATTTGCCTTTCCATCATACAAAGGAGGAAGGATCAGTACCAAGCCTGAGCCATGCGGGTAGCTGCTAACTCGGTGGTAAGGCAGCTTAGGCATAAAGCTATATGCACATAAAACTATAAATATAACCTTCTGAGTTTGTTTGATGGTGTTTGCATGTTGTTTATGACTTCAGGCTGACCAGTTGATATAGAATAACCAACAATGGAAAACTTCCTTATTTAGACAGCCATATTGTTGATATGTATTATTATCATGGGTCAAAGAATCCATACCCTTTTGTAAATATTTGTTTTCATCAGAGTTCGGCATAGCGAGTCTCTGGTTTTCCTAATAATTAATAACTTTATGAGCTATCCACTCTTTCAGAAATCAGCCACTTAATGGAAATTTAGTGATCATTTATCAATTCATAGCCAACTATGGAAAACACTAAAGCAATTTCTCAGCTGAAAAACTAGTTGAATGAAAACTCAGATAATGAATGAAATAAACTATACTCTTCTTCAAGACCCTGACATAACTATCTCATAACTAAAACAAGAAGATAAAAGACTCAGTTGAAATTAAAACTGCATGGTGACTAAGGAGCAAATTCAATACCAAATCCAACAGCATGTGCCAGCCCAGTGATTGGTGAACACCATAAGGTGAGAAGTATTTCACCACACAAACATACAAACCAGTCCTGTCTGAGTTTGTGGCTAGTGGATTCTTACAGTGCAGGTATCAATAGCAAAATAATGGCTTTAATATCTGCACTGCTTCTATCCCGACTGTGGCTCTATCAGCAAAGGGTTTCAGAAACACTCTTGCGTCAGCTCTTGCCTATTCTCAGGCAGGCCTCACACTCAATTTCCCTTGGACGAGAACCTTTCCCAGCTGCCCCCACCTCCACTTTCTATTAATTAGCTCCGCAGTCACATGCTCTCATAAGAACTTGTAACTCTTAATTGAACTTCTCATAAATGTAATTGTATAACTGAAACTGCTATGATTTCTTTGCTATGTCCCTATTGCTCATTCAATCCAAAAGATCATAGGACAGGGGTTGTTTGCCCAGGCTGGTTGAGTAACTACAGTCTTTGCCACTACATCATTGCTAAGTACTAGTTAAATGAAAGAATGTTCATGGGAGGAAGAGAGAGAGGGAGAAAAGGAAGGAAGGAAGGCTACTGATGGAAGCCCTTCACAGACTCCTATAACTAGTAACATATTAGATATCAAAAGAAGAGAAAAAAATCACACTTTTAAACTAAAAATATTCCCATAATAATAAAACTCTAACTTTGGGTCAGCATCTGTGCTGCTGATAAAGGTGCAGTTAGAGCTGTGCTGAAAGACGCCATACAGTGATTTCAAAGCTGAGACTTCACAATTTGTGTTCCACCAGCGAGATCTTTGCATTTGGTGAAGATTCTCTCTTAGGTGTTACTATCCTCGTATATCCAGAACATTTTCTTCAAGCCTCTGCCTAACTGGGAGACTATGGTAGAATAACAGTGATGACTTTCCTAGTTCCACCCACATGTCAGATTGACAGATGATGCTAAGATGCACGGCCTGAACAAACGAGTGGGTCCTTCGACCACAACAGCCAGTGCTGTGGGAGATCAGCTCTTGATACAGAAAGTCCCATCTGCTGCTGCAGACTTCAGGTACCACATCGCTCTATCAGAAATTATAAAATAGAAGAATTCCCAACTCATCTGTTCAACTTGACCATAACTTGGAGTTCACTAAAGCAATCCATATGTGTGCTCATCGTAAATGAAGTCTGAGTGGTCAAAGAAAGGGTCTTCTGAATAATTTACACTATTCTCAAACTATCAAAGTCTCCATCACACACACACACACACACACACACACACACGCTAACCAAAGAGGGAAGTTTTATACCATAAGTGCTTTGGACTACCTGCCGAGAAGCAATTTGGGAAAATTTGTTTGTGAACATGATCCAGATGTGAGAACACTGACTCCAACACTTACTACTGTTGTTCAAATCAACTCTCCCCTCCTTAGGTCCACACTCATCCTTTTATAACTGATTCTTCTAAGGTGGTAAGAATCTTAGGCAATGCACCTGTGCTCAAGGGCACAGAAATGGAGGATGTCATCTCATAAGATCTCTAAAACCTCTGTTGTCATGGAAATTTCTTTAGTATTGAAAGAGACAGAGACTCAAACCATATTCCTCAACACACTCAGAAGAACAAAGGACGAGAAAAAGCAGGACAAAATCTCTCCCCTTTCCTTATTAATTTCAAGTTTAATTGCTTCATATCCTTTAACCCAAAAATCCTTGAAGGGCCTGAAGTACCATTTCCTGGAGTGAGCCTCTTCATCAAGTTAAAGCTCCCTCTCAGAGTGCTGCACTGTTGATGCCCGCCACCCCCCAATTCAGAATCCTGTTTCAACATCATAGCAATGGTTTGCAACTCAATACCTCATCTAATAAAAGATCTGCTCTGTTGGGTCTAAGGAATTTGAGACAGGAACTGCTTTCAGCTGTCACTGTTGGGCTCTTCACTATCAGACAAATGGTTAGGATCAAAGGCAACCTCCAGACCCAGCCTGCTGGATGACACAGGACCTCAGGCTTAGGCAAGTTTATGATTATTTGTCCTGCTGTTCCACGTTCAGCTAAGAAAACTCAGAGCTAGCAGATCACTGCATCTTACGATGTCTTCGAGAAGTACTTTCTGCTAAGAACATATCCCACATACTGCCTCTCCTGGCTCTTTCCTTACCCTCAGTGCTTCCGTTTTTATGGACAGAAACTATAAATTCAGAGCAACACACGCTCCGGACAGTATCTGGGAATTAAAGAGCCCTGGGTGCAGATGGCTTCGAGATAACTTGAGGATTATTCATCTCTGCTATGCTTGACCACAGTAGTTCTTAGGAATGTGTCCACCAGAGCAAACTTGGTGGGGTGACACTCGGGGCGTGTGGCAGGCAGATCTTGAGTTTGAGGCTAGCCTGGACTGTATAAAAAACCTTACCTCAAACACATCACAAAGCAGTATCTTCTGTATTTGCAACATATTTTTAGGCACTATTTTTTTTTATGCCGCAAGTACTGTGTTTTATTGAGCTCAAATCCATAATTTTCACAAGTTACAAGGGCATTGAGTGGAATCCACAGCTCATGTGGAAGTGACATCCAGTGTGAAAAATTTGGAGTTTACATATTTTAGTTCAGTTGGTATTTTTCATTATTATTTGAAAAACCACATGAAGTGTACTTAAAAGTTCAGGGCAAACACTTCAAGTTTCCTAAATCACATTTAGAGAATACTTGACCTATGAATTGCTTTTGGTTTCATCTGCTTTTTATGACCTCAACATATTGCTTGTAGTAATAAGTGGTTTTGGCCAAAGTAAAATGACTTTTGTACAAATGTGAAATTAATATAGTCAAAAGATAATCAATCAATTAATTAATGAGTCCGTGAAACATTAAAACAGGCTCAAAGGACATTTTCAATAACACGCATGGTATGGGGAATGTTGGCATTATTTGGGGGTCATCTTATCTACAAGACAGCAATTGTATCTCTCTGGACCGACAAAACAGTAACATGATGAACAACTCATGAACAAGATTCTGAAACTTAACTGTGTTCTCTATAGAGAATTCAGTCAGCTCAATAATAGGACACCCAAACTGGACCTATCTGTAGAATCGATCAACCTCAGACTAGGAAGTTCAGCTAAATGATGCCACATACCGCACTGGAAGGGAACCTTGGCTCTTTCCTGTTCAGCTCTAAGTCACTGACAGTTTTCCCGGTACTGCTTTAGTCCAATATGTGCTGTATTTTGAAGATGCCTATAAGAGTTCTGTCATTTCCAGGTTTTGTTAAAACACCTTCCTTCTAAATTCTGCCTTTCCTAAATGCACCCGTGCCGGCTTCTAAAAAGTCTTCTGCAATTAGGTCAGCTAAGCCTATACTTTTAGACCTCGTGTTAGTTAGAGAGAAAAAAAATGTTAATTACTTAATGTAAAAATAAACCAGGAGAACATGTTTTTCTCACTGATTGCCTGACTGTTTGCTGGTACTTACAGCTGAGGGGGAAATTAAATTATCATCACTGATTGGAAGTTCAGTGCTTGTTTTTATTTGGGGAGCAATCTAGAAACGGAGATGCTATTAGGTAGTGAGGAAAATGTGATCTCCATGCTTGAGTGCCCTGGACCTATGCCAGGGAAGCAGTGACTTCTAGACTCAAAATTCTTAACATTCTGCTTTTGCATGGAAAGGCAAATGAGGGGTTGACTTTCTTATATGTTATTCAACTAAAAAACATCTGTTCTAGGAAATATAGGAACTACAGAAAACTTGAAACAATACAGAATGTACCTGTAAGACCTTCTCCACATTAACATATCAGTCCCTTTCTTTCCATTTCTCTCATGCAATTGGTTTTTTCTTCTGTCTTTCTGTGTACAACACCCTTTTTTTTATATCTGATATCTATTTATATAAACAAGTTAGTAAATATTGTAAGCATGAATTTTAATCATTTTATGTAAAATCTCTCTATGATAGTTTAAAGATACATTACAAGTAGATGTGTCAATATTTTAAATAAAATATAAATAGTTATTATTAATATAATTTAACAAACACTGCGTCAAAACCTGTGTATGAATGACATAATCATATTACATGACCCTACTGTATTTTAACATCTTGTACAGATTATTTTCAAAGAAAATCTTTCTATGATAGTTTAAAGATACATTTTAAGTAGATTTATCAATATTTTAAATAAAATATACATTAGTTAGTTATTATAAATATAATTTAACAAACACTATGTCAAATTCTGGTTATGAATGACATAATCATATCACATGACCCTACTGTATTTTCACCTTTTGTGCAGATTATTTTCAAAGATATTTTTCAATTATTTTATGTCAAATTTCAGAAAACTAAAATAATTTTTATATTTTAAATATTTGGTTATTGGTATAGGTGTTACTAGAAGAAAACAATCCTGTATTAATTAAATTTCAAAAAATAATTGTTAAAGTATTTCAAATAAATCTTTGGCTTCATCTTCTCTCACAATAGAGCTTCTGTGGTCAAGCATTCACCAAATGAGAAAGGCTTGAGTTTATTAGAAAATTTGGAAAAGTTGTTGCATTGCATTGTGAGGATGCTATGTTCCTTAGGTTTTTCTGCAGAGGATACTAAGTGACATGTCATTAATAGGAAAACACTGCTTAATATAAAGAAGAAATTATGTAATATCTGAGAGCAGATGAAGACACACACACACACAAAAAAACCCCTCAGATTCCAGTAACAATATGCGATGCTGAGACTCCTAACGGAGGGAATAGCGAACCAGCGAAGGAAATCACCCAGGACTGACAGACAATCCTTTCCTGTTTATCCACCCATCCTGCTAGTCTGATTTTCACTCATCCAAACCTTATTCAAGACTCAAAGAAGCTCTGAAATATTTTTTTCTTCTCCATTGAAAAATCAGACCTCTTCAACGACAGCATCTAGGTTTTGCATTTCAGTACAACAAAGACAAGACTCATCGAAGCAGCTCACACCGACTCTCCATTATGGTATTTGAGGGGTTGCATTTTATTTTAAATGGACCAGGCATAAGTCAATTCCATCTCCATTTTTACTGGTTTAAAATGCCAGCATAATTTATTTTAATCAATGTAGCCTTCAGCAATTTCAACTATCTTAAGGGGAAGGGCTGGAACTCCCTGGAGAGTAGGGAAACAGGGTAGTGAGAATCCCCTACACTTCTCATTTACCCATGCTAATTAAGACCAAGCATTTGAAAGTTACCATCTGAAGGAAAATTAAGCCAATTAACCCACTGATGAAGATAATTTTCAATATTCTATCAGGAGGCAAAAATCTTCACCAGCCCTTCCTATTCCTACTGTGGTGATGATTTCCTCACTGTCTCTTAGCATTGAGAACATAAATGAATGGCATGCTAGTTCGGGGGCTTCTAATTGCAACTTTTATTTAAATTCTGATTTTCTGTCCCATGGTTCAGTTTCTGATTGGCTGGACCTGATTGAGACCTGATTAGATTTTATTTGTAGATCCTAGAAACTTCTCTAGCCGGGCATTCAGGTGATGGGTGGGGGGACACCCTTCTGCTACTGCAACCTGACTTTTCTAGGAAAGCATAGGTGCTTATTAGGAAAGAAATTAATTTGGCAGTGTTAACTACCAAATAATTCTAGGTCTGGTTTAATTTTACTCATGAAGCTCCCTTCAGAACCAAAGGTGTTTCTCAGATGCAGGCACTTTGATGGCAACACATGTTGCCTTTTGTCTCTTAATGTTCTCTCTCTCTCTCTCTCTCTCTCTCTCTCTCTCTCTCTCTCTCCTCCCTCCCTCCCACCGCCTCCCTTTTCTTGTGCCTGGAGTCAGCTCATATTGCTGGCATTAAAATGACACATCACGCAGGCCCAACTTGTCTTTTCTATCGTAAACTGTTCAAATTACTCGATCTGTTTCTTAGGAAAGCTTTCCTATCGATGGGTAAAATGACATTGAGATAAATATACTCAGTTATAAAAAAATAAAACCCAGAGTCTTTTTAGACAGGAGAGATGTAATTATTACTTAGCTAAATATTTTAATACTGTTCATAACTCAGACAGCAGTAAACTAGCTTGCCCAGAATAAATTAAAACTAATCTATTATCTCACACCTGGTCCTGTTCATGTTCTTAATCCACACAAGGCTTTGGAATTTATGTTCCTGCTTCAAGTTTTCTCTCACTGATCCCCCCCCCCCCCAGAACCCCAAAGACTTGCCTGTTCCGGATTCAGATACTCTAGTGGGACATAGCAGAACCTTTTCTGATGTGGAGAATCAACTTCTCATCTCTGTCTAAGGCTCCACCCCCCACTTCCTGTATCCTATTTCTGAAATTCCACCATCCCATATTGCCCTCAATACAAGCAAAGACATCTCATAAGCCTCACGTCATCTTGGAGGTTCAGGCAGAAAGAACATTACTATGGCTATCTTTTAAACAGCACGAATCTGACTTTAATACTTTTATCTGATTGCTATTTTTGTCTTTTTTTTTAATAAAGAAGACAATCCATCTATAATATTTCTACCTTAGATGTGTCTGAAGAGCCCTTAGGAAAGCTCTTTTTTTTTTCTCCAAATCACAAATTGTCGCTCATGGATGAAAATCACTCTATATTCAACTGTACTTATTATCAATGATAATTTATGAAAATAGGGTTTCATTTTGTATTGATTCTTGGAAAATATACCCTAGGGACCGTTGCTGCACCCCATTCTAGTCAGAACACAGTCATGCCATGGCTCCACACGTCATCCCTACATCTCTAGAAACAGATTGTTCTTCTGTCTGGAAACATGCAGCAACTCTTCCCCTTCCTCTGTGAATGTGGAAATGTTTACACGCATGGCTTTCCCAACTGCATCTGAATGAGCACCAAGGTACTCGGTGGGAATGACTGAGTGAACAGTCACCTCTATGTGAGAACCTAGGTGGGGACCTGGAGTCATTTTCCTCAATGGCATAGCCACGGGTAAGTGACCCAAACTGCAGTGAATAACCTCCACCCCTGCTTTTGCAAGCAACCCTGATTAAATTGGGGAAGTCAAACATACACATACAAGCAGGAAGAGGACAAGTTGGAAGGAAGAAAGGTTTCAAAAGGAGGAGCAGGGTATGAGTAATGGGTGTGAATCTGATCAAAATACATTATGTACAGTCATGAAATTGCCCAAAGGAAAACATGTTATACATATGTATGTAGCTGTCATAACCCCCAAATAATTTAAAAATACAGAGTATTAAGCAAAAGGTAAAAGGGATCAGTTACCAAGGAGGACAGGCAACACAGCTAAAACTTCCAAGTGCCAGTTCACTGCAAGTTATTAGGTTACTTCAAACTCCCAAGGACTTAAGCATCATAATTGCAGATATCCACAGCCTTGTCTGAAGAATCTGAGCATGCTTCCCGCTGTGTTTCCTGGAAACAAGCTGTGTCTTTGTTTTCTGCTACTGGCCAAGCTACTGGCTGGGACTCTCACCTTGGGGAAGGTGAGTCACTGCTGCAAAGGGACACAGCTGTGAGCCCTCTGCAGCCCACATTCCTGAGAGCCAGAGGGTGGGTGCATGGACTCTGAATGAAGGCGGGGGATAGGACACCTTCAAATCCAACAGAGCACAGAAAGAAGACGCCAGTGGATCACTGCTCCTCCAGGATATTCTCCCTACTTTAGACAACAGTTAGTATTGTTACCCACTGCAGTGTTCCCAAGGATGGGCTTACACTGTGCCCTATTTTCTTTTTAAAAATCCAAGAGAAGTAGGCACTGTTTAAATGAAATTCTGGGTTTCTTTCTCTGTTTAGCTGGAAGTAACATCTCCAGCAGCTACCAGAGGTTGGGAACAATGACACCAAGAGTAAATCCCTCTGCATGGGTTCCTTCAAGGTGTCCTGGAGCCAGATAACACCTATATGCACATGGAAATGAATGCATACACATATACGCGCACACACACACATACACACACTCATACACCACAAACTAAATAAATAAGTAAAGCCAAGTAAACTATGAATCAAAGATGGATCCTAGATATTTATATCAAAGGGAAGTTAGAAATGGATCCTCACCTGTTGTCACTGTCCTAAGGAAAAGGCCACCTAAGGGACCTGCCGATTGATGTCTTGACACCATAGCTGCTCTGTAAATGGTGAGGTTCATTCTAAATGAGTCCTTCGTCTTCATTACCTGGGTAGATGATGAAGCCATTACCAAGTAGACTATCTAGGCCCCGCAACAGGAGAATCTAGGCAAAGAGATAAAATCCACTGAGGATCAGACCTTCCTACTCAAAGGATTCTGGGCCTCAATCCAAAGGCGCACTGTTTCTGGGCTTCCTTCTATGTAGCCACCTGAACTGTGTATGGAACAGCATTCTGAAGCTAGGTCTGGGCTGTTAGCCTTGTCTGATTATGACGTGTGTGACATGAGCAGAAAAGGGCTATGTTAGGATCTCTGGTGGGGTCATTTTTCTCCTTGTACATTGGCCAGAGAGTCTCATTACTAAATTGACAGCCCTTGAGCAGTGCTTATTCCTCTGTGGATTTCCAAAGTCAGTGAATTAAAAGCATCTAGTGTCCCCTAATGACAACTGTATCCAAAGAAAACTTCCAAGGGAAGGCCTGATGACAGTTAGCACTGAGGATGGTGGCTCTTGCCTATAGTCTTAGTTACTCAGCAGGCTGAGAAAGGCAAAATTACTTGAGTTCACCCGTACCATAGTAACCTGGATAATAAAGGCATCCACTCCATCACCAACATGTATTTAAAAAATACATGTTTTTAAAAGCCTAAAACATTTAATAACAGGCCTGGACTTTATCATAGAAATTCCTACAAATAGTATTAAATTTTACAGGGCTTATGCCTGGTGATATCCAGTTTGTCAAATAGTTTCAAATGGAGGGGAGAGAGTGTTGGGATTACATGGCAGTTAGATGATCAGCAATCCTGTTTTAAAAAGCAAAAACCCCCGAGCAACGTCTATGTGTACAGAACAATCACATCCTATTGCATTTAGATTGATTGGACCCCCCAAAAAGGGTGAATGCAATGTAAAATACTCTTCACTTTCACCACAAAACTGGAGTAACGCGCTGCTGAGATACAGTATTTACAGTTAGAAAGGAGTTCAGATTTGTCCCAATTAACCTTGTAACTAGATGTACCGCCGTGCTTATTAATGACAGTAATGAGATGCAGACTAGACAATGCATTAAACATCATTGGCATATAAATTAAATTCACATACAGTTTAAAAGGAATAGATACCTTTATGTACTGGACACGAAGGGAAATGATTAAGAAGCTATTTCATAAGAAAAAGCTAATTAGAAAGAAAATTCAATACTTTCTCTAGTGTTCATCTCCATCAATGTTGGAAACAAGTTTGACCACGAACTGAGAAATTGTTCCCATTGAAATTACTGTGCAAGGTATGAAATTAATTTTATGATTGTCCCAATGGAAGCTACAGGAGCCACAAATACTTATATGCCCATTATCATTTCTCTCTATATTGGCCTACATTTTAATTTGCTTAGGTTTCTATCTAAAGCTTATGAATAATTTAAAATACATCTTCCTGAGTCTCCACAGCAAAATAGAGATAGATAGAAGAGCGAGATAGTCACTTGCTGTACACAGAATCTGAACTCGACAGGGGAAAAAAAAAGGGGTGAAATGCATATTGGGAGATTGTTTCTAAAGGTCATTTGTAAGGCCATGCAATTAAAGGGCTCTGTGCCCAACATTCGACAACATGACTTTCTTGGTAGTTTTGATAATTAGCCAAAAGAACTGCAGGCAGGATAAAGGTGTGCTAGGGTCCCTCTTCAGACATTTGCACCCCGGAATTAGAAGGAGCATCTCACTGGGATATTTTTTTTCTCCCTTTAGAGCTAAGGAGACCCTGGGATTTGGTAAGGACACTGACCTCTCCCGACAGATTTTAGGAACAATGGCCCCTGTGAAAAGCACAAAGCAGAAGCGGGCCTTCCTAGTTGTCACTGGCGCATCACTCTTGCTTTTCTCCCCTAGATCTCATGAAAAATCCTCATCTACTTTGGAACAATAGCAGCCACAGAGAAGGAGGGGAGTGCCTCCCACCCACCTATGTAACAAACATCAAGTACAATGGTGTCAGAGCTACCATCAGAAATCAATCAAAGACACTTGGCTTTTGTGAGTTTTAATTTTTTTTTAATTCGCAGCAACTCAGAGAACCAAGAAGGAAAAAATGCAAGCTTCTAAACAAAAAACGAAATTAGTAACAGCAGACCCATTGCCAAGGGCAACATGCGTTTGACAGAAGACGTGATGATGACAGATGAGTCCCCAATCCCAGTCTACATTTTGTCTACAAAATGAATTCATAATATCTTAAATATTACCAGCCATGCTGCGCTCACCTTTGTTCGACTGAGTGGAAGGGGGCTGTTAGCAGAAGTCAACAGGGTGTAATTTCCTCAACCCCTCCCCCTGGCGACCCCCCCAATCTTCCAGATGACAGTAATTGTTATAGCTTCTCTCCGGCTCTTCTGTTCTCTTCATCTCTCTGGATTGGGGATTTCTCCTGCTTCTGCGACTAAGTTTCAGGCATCTGGTTTTGCCTCCAGGACCATGCATTTCCCACTAATCTGAAAATACTCTTAACCGAGGTTACCTCTAATTTCCAGATGATTTTTTTTTGTTTATTTAGTGTGTGTGTGCATGTACATCTGCATGTATGTGTATACATTTGTGTGTGTGTTTGTGTGTCTCTGTGTGTGTGCTTGTAAACACACCAGAGCATATAAATGGAGGTCAGAGGACAGCTAGTGGGAGCTGGTTCTCTCTTTCACCATTTGGGTCCTAGGATAAGGGCCTTTACCCACTGAGCCAGCTTACTGCCCTCAAATTTCACACACACACACACACACACACACACAAACACTCACTCCCTTTCACAGACTTTAGTGTCTATGATAGAAGCCTACTCACTTTATATATGAGAAACTTGAGATCCAGAAAGGTGCCATGAAGGAACTAATCCCATTAAATACCTGATATCCCCAAACCTTTCCTAGCTGTATTGTGCTGTCTAGCTTTGCTTCTTTATAAAACTCATAGAAAAACCAGCCATTATTCTCAATTATTATCTCATTATTATCTATTTGTAGATAAGGAAGTAAAGGCACAGAGAGGATGATTAATTTTCCCCAAAGTCACACAGCAAGTGACAGCTTTCCTCATTGCAACCCAACACCTTCCCACGTGGAGGTACCCTGAGTGGTGAGGTCAGTTACCTATAAAAAGTAAAACTACCATTTTTATATTCTCTTAGTATTATAGCAATGTTTTAAAAATTATATCAATTAGTTATGTCAGTATTTCTTTCGTTCTTCAATATCTGTCCCAAAATCAATTAAATAAATCAGTTGGACGGAAGCAATCATCTCATAATACCTCTAGAAGGTAGTAAGGAATAGGTCAGAGGTTGCTCTCTACTCAAGTCCCTGGATGCCGGGCTCCCTGGCAGAAAGGGGGGGGGGCAGAGCTGGATCCTCGAGATTCTCCCTGGGGCTGAAGGGGTAGTGAGTGTTGGAATGCTGCCCTCTCCCCTGGGCACCAGGGAGAAACTCACCCACTGAGTCCTGAGTTGGGAGTCTGTCAAAGCAGGAACTCCTTTAATGGTATCAAGCAGGGACTTATATAGGGTTGTGAGGGGGGTGGAGAAGCCTAGGATGGGCCAAGGTGGAGCAAGGACCAAGGACCAATAATATGCTGCCATGCTAGAGGTGGCTGGGCAGAGGCAAGTCTAGGTTGGGTAGCCAGAGACAGGTCTCCAAACTCTAGTTAGGCTCAGGAAGTTACAATAGGCCTCACACCAACTCAAGTTAGGCTCAGCAAAATTCTCTGGGCTTCATGCCCAGACCTTATAAGCTCCAACATCTGCCTCTTTTGTTTTTGTCATGACAGTGGAAGACATGGTCCCTGTCTTAGGTCATCTCCCATGTCCCTCATTTATGATAAAACCCATTCCATGACCTGCCTTAGGTTGTCCCAGCCTGACTGAGATCTTACCCTGGTGAAGTGGAGGGTGCAGGAGGGGCATTTATATGATGATTACCAGACATACAGTCATACAAGAGACCTAGACTCCTGAGTGGCCAGCCTATGATAGTATACCTTGACCTGGTGTAATTCAATTGCCTCCAATCTTTGGTAAATAAACTGTTTGATCTTATTAAACACACAAGGCCCAACAGTAAGAAGGTAAATAAGGAAAAGGAAGGGTTCGAGCAGGGAAATTAAGCAGGGTAAAAATCCATAAGCTTGCCCACAGGGGGTTGTCCCAAAGGTCTCACCATCTCTTCTCTAGGTCTCATCAGGGTAAGTGACAGCATCCATGTCTTTGATTGTTTCTGGGGAAGAAGCAGAAAAGCACTCCTCAGGGGTGGGATACTCCCTGGGACATCATTATCATTATTCCCTTGTTGGGGTAAATATTTAAGATCTCTAGCTGGCACCCAGATGGGCCTCTTTTTATTTTGAGGAAAGACACATCCAAACCCTGTTCCTGAAGTGAGGAGTGGGTCTGGTCCTCTGCAGTCCCCATTCTATAAGGAACCTAAAGGTTCTATCTCTAATTGTGAGGGCCATCTTTGGTCTTAGTCCGGGTATCAAAGACACTGTCCAGTGTGCTTTGACTGCCCTTTCCCACTTATTTATCCCCTACTCCCTTATTTAACGGGGCTAGGGATGGCCCCTGGGAGAACTGAAAGGCTTCCCCCTGGAGAATGAACTTGAACCTAGAATCCCTACCCCCTTTTTGCACCAGGGGCATAGAGTGTGTGGCACACCAGACTTGGCTGGAGCTGGCAGGTTGCCTCTAGCCTTATTAGGACATTTTCTTTTGAAATGGCCTTCCCTGCCACATGCAAAACAGGTCCTCTTTCCTCCTATAGTTTCTTGTTGTAGGGTGTTAATCAAAGTTGCCATCTCTTCCTTATGTACGGCCTGCATGGCAGAGGTCATAGTCCTTGCTTGGTGGGACATTAAAAGCCCATGTCCTGGGAAGCAATGATCCACTTTTCCAAGTGTTAGGAATATATTTCGTAACCGAGCTTCTCCGCCTGAGCAAAAAACTCCAATCAAACCAGATTAGATGGAATCAAAAATGCCCACGTTTAATGAATGCTGCACTCTCAGGTGGCTGGGAGCATGGCAGGGGGAAGACTGAGGGAAAGCACATGCAAAACTCAAAACCACGTGTTCCTTCTCTGGGTGATCACCTAAATTCCCTGTGGGAGTGGTCTTGACCCTCCCCCCAGCAAGGGGTCAGCGCTTGGCAGTCTGGGAGTTGGAGTCCAGACCAACACAACTCCCAGGCCAGGGGCTGAGGTGATGCTCCCAACTTAATATTACCTTCCAGACTCTTTGGATATAGGGGTGTCAGAGGGCTGGGGTCTCACTTTTGATCAAACACCAAGCTGTGATCCTTAAGTCCCGCACATGCTAGTCTATGGTCGGCATTCATTCCTTCTCACACTAGCATTCGAACAAACCAGTCCCTAAGTTCCCTTTCTCTGAAGAATTTTATTAACCTTATCTATAAAGGACAAAAGGTCCTTGTCTGGCTTCTGGGTGACCCTGACACCAGGGCCTCAGTAGGACCCTCCTCAAGCTTCTTTCAAGCTGCCAAACCTAGTGCCCTAACCTGATCCTGATATAGAGGAAGGATGGCTGCCTGCTGAAGGCCCATGGCATACTCATCAGCCATACCCATAAGTAAAATTATCTAAGCCCAAGGTTGGGCAGAAATCAGAAAGTATTCTAGTGTTCAGTTTACAGGGCTCTTTTTTACAAAAGACCAGACTTGCTTTCTCCCTGTGTTTTTTTGCCCGATAAGCTTCAGAAAATTTTTCATAAAGAATCAGCTAGAAAACAATATGGAGCCTTCACCTCCACTCTGTTTAGACAGGCAGAGAAGGTGACAAGGGGACAATGAGCAGAGGCCACTGAAGACCAGTAATGCGCCACTATTTGTTATTGAATCATTGGCCTCTAATTTTAGGAAGCTGTCATCCTTCCTTCCCTATTGTCCATGTTTTAATTAATGCCTATTATTTCCCCTAAATAGTGCCCTCTTTTGAGATGCTATTTATATGCACGATTTCTGAAAATACACAGAATATGCAGGACAAGCAGAAGCCCTACCACGTGTTCTGTGGGAAGTATTTGGGGCTCTTTTGTCTTGGGAATGTCTCCAGGACAAATCTGTGGCTGTGCTTTCTCAAGGGAATTCTGGCTTTCCATTACTCTTTATATCATTTTTAATATATTTGATGTTGCATTTCTATTACTTTGCGTCTATTTTCTGCTTCTATGCTTAAGTTTGGCTTCTACAGGAAAGGCCGACAAAGAGGTGCTCCTGGTGGGTGCTGATTTCCTTCTGTTTCTAACCGTGGTGATTTTGTGCAAGTCCACATGCTATTTCACACACCAAGAGAGGCAATCAGCAAGCTGTGCTCACAAAGAAGTCCACACAGGAATGTTCATACAGATCGAAGTGTTACTAAAATGGCGGTGGAAGCAGCAGAAAACTCCAGTACACGGTCAGATATAGACTGAATACTTGGACACCCTCCTGAAGGAGGTTGCTGGCATTTGTTTGTAGATCTGCTTTATTTCAGACCTGGGAGGTTTTCCACGATATCCCAATTCATTTGTTGTTTTGATTCCCTGACTTGCAGTTTTCTTAGTTAGGAAAAGACAGTTTTAAAAAGCTGATTTGGGCCTAGACAAGATGGTATAACCCTAGGAGGCTGAGGCTGGATGGCCAGGTCTTCCAAGACCAGCCTGCTTGCGATAGATAGACCTTGTATCAAAAAGCTAAAACATAAATCAAGACCGATTCTCTTAACACTTTCAGGCTCTTCCTTCAAAATTAACTGTGAAGCTGATGATGTCCTTATTCCCAATGTGAGCCTCTTAGGATGTTTATTTGGATATAAAAAATCTCATCTCATTGTGGCAGAAGTCCAGACTGTTTTCTTTCCACAGTCATTGGGTTCTAGCAGAGAAAGTGCTGTGTTAAGAACATCTGGACTAGGTGTAGTCACCCCGGTTCCAGACCTCATCCAGGACACCGCTGCCTGCCTTAGTTCTAGTTGTAGGTACTAGGCACTTGGGTAAATAAGGCGAGTCAAACCTACCCGCTCTATGCCATCTAATGTCTGATCTGCCACAGCAGGCGCAGCGCTCTGGCATCAAAGCACCCAAGTCAATGCTGTACTACAGCCCTGTGCATGTACCTTGATCAGTGCTACTGACACCCTCATGGGAAGCCAGAAAGCATAACTCCGTGTACCTTATCACTTGGCAAGCACTTCACAGCCTCCGTTGTCATATGAACAAAGCAACCACTTCGTAAACTGACAACTCTTTAGATACTAAAATATTCTTGTGATTCGATCGTCTCGTAGACACACACTTTCCCCCAAATTTAAAGAAAATAAAAGCGTTTAGGTATTCCACTCTTCTGTTTGTTTTCTTTTAATTTTCTTAATGATCAAATATTTTGTTAAGTGCACCCGAAAATATCATACACATAATTACAGGAAGGCTGTCAGTGTGGTGTGTTTAAAAAGGGATGGACGGACAGTGGTGGGTTGCCGAGTTCTTTAATACATTACACATAAAGTCTGTCGGGTGCCTTTGGTAAGACAAGTCCATCATGGTAATATGTTTTTACATATTCAATTCATGAAGTTTAACGGCTTCTTTTAATTTCACCAGTGCTGAATTAGTCGTTTAAAAGCTTTCCCTCATTAAGGCGGGAGGAAATTGAGAGGAAGAGAGAACAGAACGGCTGTAAGATCGTTAAAACTTATTCAAAACTGGGAGGAAACATCCCTCTTGCTTCTAAACACTCAAAGGCATCATTGTTATGGTTTTCATATGCATAGTTCCTCATCATTGCAAAACACAAGAAATAAAAATAATCCTTCCATTCCTCTATTTTTATTGCCATCTCCAGTTAGTATAAGAGTCAAAACTCTGAGCTGTCTAGAAATAAACAAGGAAGAAAAGAGCTGTTGATTCTGCTCCTATGAATGGACACGTGGAATATTTTTAATTAAATAATGTTACTGTGTGCAGAGGGTAGTTCTGGATGGTAATATTCAACATTAGGTGTCTTCAGTATTTGCCAATTTATTACTGAGGCAGGGTCTCTCATGTGAACCCAGAGATTTCTAATTTAGGTAGTGTCATTAGTCATCCTGTTCCAGGGACCCTGTGTCTCCTCTCTGGCAGACACAGACGTGGGTATTAGGGGTGGGTAGAAACACTAGTCCTCATGCTTGTGTGGTAAGTGTTTCACCCATTGAACCATCTTCCCAGCTTCTCACTTTCGTTTTCTTATGTATCAACAATTGCATGCACTGGCCAAGTATGGTGTTATATATCTGTAGTTCTGAGGGTTAAGGTAAGCTATAGTGACAGATTTCAGGCCAGTCTGGGCAAAAAAAAAAAAAAAAAAAAAAGGCAAACCCAAAAATAACATTCTGCCTTGACAAAGCTCAAGAAAATGATCACAGCCAGGCGGTGGTGGCGCACGCCTTTAATCCCAGCACTTGGGAGGCAGAGGCAGGTGAATCTTTGTGAGTTCGAGACCAGCCTGGTCTACAAGAGCTAGTTCCAGGACAGGCTCCAAAGCCACAGAGAAACCCTGTCTCAAAAAACCAAAAAAACAAAAAAAAGAAAGAAAATGCTCACAGTAAAGGGTCCGTTTATCCACAGCTAGGCTGGTGCTTCTTGCATCCCAGTTCTACCCAGGCCCCACTGTGCCTAGGCATCCAAACCCAGACAGAAATGATGGGGAGTTCAGGCGGTATGAGCATAGACAGCCTGCTGTTTCGCTAATCTGTTTGCTTCTGGGACCCTTTTCTCCCTGCTCAAGTAAACTGATTATTTAGATCTCCCAGGAGTCACGCTCAAATGTTCCCTGGAAAATCAAGCAGCTGTTTGCTTTTCATATTCCAAGTGTGGACTGTGGTTACACTGAAAATGTCCTAGGAAATAATTGGTCTATGAGAATGGTGAAGAAGCAGACTTGAGTGATGGTCCAGGTATCAGAACCAATATGTCCTCTTTGAAGCTAGAACAAACCCGCTACTTGGTTCACCAGGGCCACGCATTCTGAATGTGAAGACAGTGGCAGGGTGGGTTTGCAAAGAGGTTCTTATGTAGGGTCCATGAATATTAGTAGCCTGGGACTACAGGAGAGTCAGAGAATAGTCCAGGGAAATAAAGACTTTGGGGTTGCAAACCCCAAAGCTTTTGGGTTAAAGTTTAGAAGGACATAATGAAACCAGGTTTAAATGTATTTGTCTCATCTCTGTGAGTTTTTTTTTTTTATGTTACAAAAGCCAGAAAGGATGATGAAAATGGGTATGCATTAAAAAGATGTCATGACTAATACATTAATTCATTCCAGGCTTGATCTTTGATCCCAAAGATTTTTTTAGGCTATAGCTCACTTCTCATTTTGTAGAGCAGAATACCAGTGCTCAAATAGCACAAATAAGGTACCATAGTTGGTCCCATAGTTCACAGGCCATGGTTAGAAATCTAAAGTCACAATAGGCTTTGCTTCTTTGCTGTCTTCACTTCAAGAATCTGTCTCGAGTGGAAATTTATCTGGTTATCTGTTTAACATCTTCTTCCTCTTCTAGGTTTCATATTTGGTTGATTATGACAAGAGTGCTAAGCTGGTACCACACTACATCATGCTCAGATGTAGAAGAAAGTCACATTTATTTAATATGATAGCTGTAAGCCCAGCCAAACTATATGCAATCCTTACTATGATTCTCATTCTTATGCTTGAATCCCAAGAAGATTAATTATATCGTCAGTGTAGTTCTTTCCCATCTGGTCTTATGTGTCTATCGGGTGTCTCTGAATCTTGACAAGATCAAAAGTGCCATATGGAAGGATATCTACATGGGTCCAGGTCAATATAAGGTCCACTAATGTCTTATATGGGTTAAATTTGATGTATAACATTCTCAGTCTCAAGGTCATGGATAATGAGTTATTTTGGAGTTGCATGACCTGAAATATCAACCAATCTCCCCAAATGTAAGCAAATATTATGATAATATGTTAGGAAAATAAAACGTTGAATTTTTATAATGATGCCATGCTAAATTAATTTGAATCTAATTGCAGTGAATAGGTTTAATTATTCCAATATTAAAGATAGGAACAAAAGTCTATTCATGATTCATTTTAATGCTGCCATAGCATCAATGTCTTAGAAGTTAAGAAGAAAAACATTTGAGACCACCTTAAAAAAATGAATCTTGTATTTTAAAATCTATAAGCTATTTGTCAAGAATCAAAAATTTTTATGTATACTAAAAGTGAAATTTGATAAAATCATAATATATTCATTCTGGGTGAAAAAGAATCTTTATCAATTATAAGAAAACTGCCTCTAAGATACCAAACATATCAATTCTGTAAATATACATATGATCAGGAGATAAAAATAAGATAAAACTCTTATGCAACTGGAGTTGTCAAGCATTCTATATAAACAACTTTATGGTGAATATTTTAGGATTTGATGACCCTTGACTTTGTAACAGATGTTCAATTTTGCCATGGTGATATTTTGTTTGTGATCTAACAAATAAAACTTGCCTGATAAGCAGAATGTAGAGCTAAACCACTAGTCAACCATCCAGGCCAGGTGGTGGTGGCACACACCTTTAATCCCGGCATTTGGGAGGCAAAGGTAGAAGGATCTCTGTGAGTTCAAGGCCACCCTTGGCTGTGCAAGATTGATCCAGTCTAAAAGAGAAACAGAGACAGGCAGCATGACTCACACCTTTAATCCCAGTACTTGGGAATCACAGGCCTGAAGGCCAACACTAGGCAGGAAGGGATGTAACTGGACAGAGAGAGGAATATAAGGCAGTAACGGACAGGAGCTCAGGGCATTCAGTCTGAGGACTTGCAGAGTTAGGGCCAGGATAGCCCTTTCAAGTTGAGGAGCTGGCTAGGTCAGACGCGGTGGCTTGCTCCTTTGTCGCTCCGATCCTTCAGCTTTCACCCTCTAATATCGGACTCCAGGTTTTTACTCTTAAGACTGATGAGAAATTGCGCTACAAGTGTAACCATAGTTCAATAAAGCTTCCCCACCCCCCAGAGATTATGAGCTACATTTGGCCAACATTTTAAGATAACCAGGTATCCTAGCACTTCAGAAAATAGGAACCCTGGGTATGGCCAGCTCTGAACCACCAGTGTAGCCAAACCTGACCACACCTGCTGTTAACCTGCCAACAACAGGGCACTGTGTCTTCAAAGTTAGAACCCACGTTTCTTTTGCTAGTTCCAATGCTGATCTATGTTTGTGTTTGCTTCCATCTTTGCATTTGGCCTTCTTTCGTGGATTCAGGATTTGTTTTTTTAATTTTCCAGCTATTCTCCATCTCATTACTGTTTTTTTCGTTTTCCCACCTCAGACTTCTTGAGACTGGATAATGCAAATACTTTTAGTCGTTATGTAAAAAATACTGAGTGGGTAAACACAAGTTATGGTGGAGTGTGATAGGACAATATGAACTCTTAAGGCTATCATTTGTGTTCTATAGATCGTGATAAGGAGTAATGTAACCATGCCAGTTTTTTTTTTCTTTTTTGTGGACAGCTTACTAAACAATCAAAATGAAGTATCAAACCTGAAATCAAAGGTTATCAATAACTATACATTGGGAATCACCTGACTAATTAGAGAATGTTTCCATCAAAAGTTGGATTTTAATATAGAAATACATTATTTTGTGTGTAACTACACACGTGTGTCATGTGCCGCTAGGGATTGAAGTCAGATCGTCAGGATCATGTGGCCAGCTCTCTACAGATTGAACTCTCTCAGCAA
The DNA here is from genome assembly GCF_950005125.1 of Chionomys nivalis. NCBI lineage: Eukaryota > Metazoa > Chordata > Mammalia > Rodentia > Cricetidae > Chionomys > Chionomys nivalis. The sequence continues at coordinate 52,431,081 of NC_080086.1, forward strand.
TCATTCCTCAAAGAAAGTAAAGATTCTAGAAAGCTTTCAGAAAAAGATGGCAATATGTATACTAATCTCCATAAATCATTGTAATGTCCTCATTGGGTTGTTGTGAGATTATTTTATTAAAAGAATATATATATAGGGGCTCTAAATTTAGGCTGGCTCTCATTTATCAAACACTAGGGAAACACTAACTGAGCCAATCAGTTTATGAAGGCAAGTACAAAATTTGAAATGGTGTTTGAGTAAGAAATACATCTTATTCCTTAAATACAGCTCCGTTGCTGCAGAATAAATAGCAACTGAAACTCACCTTAACAGATTCAACCAAGAGCCACAAACAAACCTTTGGAAGAATTTTTTGTAAATCTACGTAAGCCTCTGCAGAACAGAACAGACAATTGGTAATGTTGCAAGACAACATCATAACACATGGGCATTTAGCAGAATGCACAGTGTCATACTCTTCCGTCTGGAAAATAAGGCTGTCTAATTATCTGTTAGATGTTAGTGTGTTCATACTCAAGAAACCTGACTAGGAAGAACCAGACAGAAATTTCTTCAGCAAAGGTTTATAAAAATAAACTTTAATATAAAGAAGGGCCTTATAAATGTTTGCTCATGCCTTTTTTTCCCCAAAAAAGCAAAATAAAATATTTAATAGTCTCTTTCATATGGTACAATTTTATTCATTTTTGCCCTAGGCAAAAAGAGATTTTTGTCAATAAACTTGCTTTGAGCCTTTTCAAAAAGGAAACCTAAGCTAAAAAAGGTATAATTCTTTTAGCAAGAAAATGATCCTTAAACTAAATCGTAACCACATTTTCAATGTTTTTGAATTGAAAAAAGAAAATAAGTAGGAAAAATAATTCCAGGAGAAAAATTGAGAAGAAAATTATGGAAAAATCAGAATTAGGACTTAGTAATGAAAAAAAATTTTCTTGAAAAATATAAACCTGGGCCAGCTACATACCTCGGCTGGTAAGGGTATTGGCTTGTTAAACGTGGTGACCTGAGGTGGATTCGGCACGGTAGAAGGAGAGAAATCAACTCCTTCAGGTTGTCCTCTGATCTACATATCCCCACTATGAAAAAGTGAGATCACACACATATACAAAAATAAAAAAGTAAATGTAATGAAATATTTTAAAGAAAAAAAGCTGATTAATAGTTATATTTCATGTTTCTCTTTGTTGGTTGGAGAAAATAATAGGCAACCAATTGAGCACAGAATTATCTTATTCATATTTTTAAGGATCATATCTTATCTGAAGAACACTGGTCTGGAGGGCGAGAGACTGCCTGATGCTTCCACCGGCAAGGGCTGGAAGTGAGGTTTGCATTCGGGGCTGCAGCCCTTTCTCAGCATTGCTCAGTTCCCTGTACACACAGTTCCTGGGTAGCACTGACACTGAATTTTGTCGTGTTTCACTCCTGCTCTTGTGTCTAGGATTCTGTGATGATCCCCAAGGCTATCCAGAAAAACGTTTGCCTATTTGGACTCTAGTGTGCGATGGAAGATAAACCTTTACTCCTGACGAGAGAGCAAATATATTAATTGTCGGCACAAACGAGAAAGGAATGTCACAGCAAGGAAGAAGGAAAGAAAAAGTGAAAGAGAAAATCTGTAAGGATTTAGAACAGCTTACGATAGCAGGGGCCCGTGCTTTTGATAATTACAAATCATCTTTTGAGATCCCAAATGACAGCTACATTTCTACTCATTCCTTTCAACTTTCCATTGATTAATGTTTTCCAAATAATATTGATATCGACTCATGTACCAAATTCTTAAGTCTTGCCATACTGGTGTGTAGTGTCTAATATTATATATTTGTTTAACTTACTTTTTTGTTTAACTTGCTTTTTCTAAATATTTTATTGATTCTTTAAGAATTTCATGTAATGTATTTCAACAATTTTTTTTTACCCATTTCTTCCCCCTTTTGGTGGAGGGCTGCACTGGGGATCAAACCTAGAGCTTCCAGAATGCTAAGCAATCATCCAAGAACTTTACCACTTAGCTCCAAATCTGATCAAATATACTTCCAAAGAAAATTCTAGCAAATCAACTCTCTTTACCAAATATTACCTGCAAGCATTATAGCTTTGATTGACTTACAACTAATTCATATAGAATCCAAATTTTCCATTTTTTTTTGTGTGAGCTATCCCTTACTTCTAGCCTTATCTTAACACTTAAGAAAATTTGTGTCAGGAAAAGGTATACAATTTGTTCATGAGGCTACATCTTGCCCCCTAAACCCTGAAACTAACTTTGAGGATGTTGTGGGAAATGAGCAGAAAGGCTTGCCAACCAGCAAAAGGAGGAAAGAGATAGGGAAGGAGTTTTGGATGATTGCTTAATCCAAGCAAAAACAGTTCAGGGTCTATTTCCATTGTAAATTTCACAAGACTAAAAAATGCAAGGTTCATATAGTTTCTTTCAGATGCTTCTAGCTTTGAAACAGACTGCGGCTAAGAGTCGTGTTTTCAAAGGATTGCTGAACAGTAAATTAAGGTCAATTTCTCATTAGCTTGTGTCTATTTCTTCAGTCTATTAACAATGTACACAAGGGGCTGCATTCCAAAGCAATATCAACTGCATTTTATCACAGGCTCATAATTTTGGAATTAGGGAATTTTGGCTCCAAAGCCTTAAGGCTGACAGATAGCTGTAGTAATTCCAAAAAGAATCTAAATTTATGTGTGTCTGAGCAGAACATCCAGCATTTACATTTTTCCACGACACACTCCCTATGTGGAGAATGAAGTGGAAAGTCAAATTTTAAGGGATGAGCATAAAATGTACAAGACATCTTTAGGATACTCAAAATTATGAAGAGCAACTTCCGGTCTCATAAAATGCATTTTATGAAGTATTCTTCAATATGGAAAGAAACTCCTTCAGGACACTCCTCCAGCTACTTAAACTGATCATACACATGCATGCAGGCACACACACACATACACACACACACACACACACACGAGTTAAAGAACACAAAGATGTGTGTTGTGGAAAGGAACTCAGTAATAGGCATGTATTGCATTTGACTGAACAGTTAAGAAAGATTACACTACTTTAGAATTTTACATGCTGATTTGTCAAACCAGATTTTCTAAATCAAAAAACAGCTAGAAATACATGTTAAGATAAGATCTACAAAATCATTTCAAATCCGTTTTGGATGAAAAGACTAATTTACTTTAGTCTAAAAACTCAGAGAAAACATTATTCCCTCCCAGAAGAGATCAGTAAAGATGATTCTTGGATGAAGTAAACAAGGGGAAATAGCATGTTCTTTTTACGTGGCAGACATATCCAAATCACCCATGGGCATGAACAATCTTTCATTTTTTGTTAATATCTACTTCTAAGTCCTGTCATGTTCCTCCCACTATTCTCTTGTATAAGTACTCTGCACAACAGATGGACTTCCAGAAATGTTGTTTTAGACAACAGCCACTTTGTTCACGGTTATTTCATATTATTTTTGGAAATTCTGGATAATCCAAAAAAGAAAAGGATATCACTAGTATAAAGAAGGAGATAAAATCATAAATATTTGCTAGGAGCTCAGAAAAGCTAAGAAAATTGGACTTAATAAACATTCAAAAGATTATTACTCATAATAAAAATGGGCAAGTAAAAGATTAGATTACAGTATTACATTTTGTCTAATATATCAGTACATTATAACAAATTATTCTGCTGTAAATACTATCAGATGAACTCTCCTTTCCCCAGTGTGGAGGACATAAATTAGAACCATGTTTCCCAAAGGTAATTGGATCATACGTATTAGATATTTATATTTTGGATCCAATAATTTTACTTTTAGCATTTTTATAAGAAAATTGGATAATGTAAAAGTGAAATAAGATAGATACTTCCACATGCACACACATATATGTGCACAGACACATACTCAATGTTCATTAAAAAGTATATATATATATATGCACTCTTGATCAAACATTGAAAAAAATTAATGTTTTAAATAAGTGGGATACACATTTCTCAACTCTTAGCTCCAAGATTCAGGGATAAGTGTGAGAAGGAGCAAAAAGAGTGGAAGAGCCAGAAGTGATAGCTGATTTCCAGGAAAACATGTTCACTGGCCACAACAGGGAAGGTGCATGCATGAACTCAGAGATGTAAAACATGCACAACGATTACTACAAAGACGAAGGTAAAATCATATTTTCTAGGAGCAAGTTCAAGCCAGACAGAATCCCAGCATGGAGGCAGGGAAGAGAGCATGAAATCCTACTCTTAACTGAGGATCCATTGGCATCTAGTAGCTTCTGGAAAAGTGGGTGTCAGTTTTAATAATGTAACCCCTAGTGGACTGGCCATACCCCAGGGCATTCCCCACTCCCAAGAGTAGTTAGGCAATACAAACTGGACTTGCTGAGAAAAAAAATGGAGAACCTCAAAGTTGGGTGGTAAGCGAAGTGAGGGTGGAGAAGGTAGATATGGGAAGAGTGGGAGGGTAAGTATAATTAAATCACAGCTTATAAAATCTTTAAAAATTAATGAAGATATTATTCAAAAAGAATATTGCAGAATATACATTAGATAGTTTCTGATATGATAGTAAGCTGGAGTCTAAATCTTAGTAAGTAGCAATATTCATATCTTGATTCTAAGGTACTGATATCATAGGTATGGGAGAGGGCTCAATGGGTAAAGTTTGTACTCAAGTGGAAAAAAACAAGTGTTTGGATTCCCAGAATCCATGTAAAGCTGGACGAAGCAGGGCACATCCCCAGTTCTGGTGATGCTAAGGCAATATGGGGGCAGAGCCCAGAGAGACTCCCCAGAAGCCTGTGGGCCAGCTAGCCTGGTACACCGGTGGTGACAAGAGTCTGCCTCAAGCAAGGTAGAAGGTGAGGACTGATATATGAAGCTGTCCTCTGACCTTCATTAACCTCCTGATTTTGGAAATTGACTTTTCCCCTCAAAGCCCAATGAAACCTAGAAAGAAGTGAGCAGCAGGCTTCTCCTTATGCCTCATAAGTCCTCTCAGCAGGGACTTCCTCTCTCTCTCTCTCTCTCTCTCTCTCTCTCTCTCTCTCTCCCTCCCTCCCTCCCTCCCTTCTTCCCTCCCTCCCTTTCTCCTTCCCTTCTTTCACCCTCTCACTTTCCTTTTATTTTGTTGTTTTTGTTTTGTTTTGTTTTTCCTTTTTGTTTTTTGAGACAGGATCTCTTTATGTAATAGCCCTGGATGTCCTGGAACTTTGTAGAACAGGCTGGCCTTGAACTCACAGAGATCCACCTGCCTCTGTTGCCCAAGTGCTAAGATTAAAGGTATGCATCACCACCACCCAACTCTTCCTGTCTTTCTAAATCTTCCCCACTCCAGCACCTAAAGATTATAGAAGAGGGTGTCTAGTTCCCTTGTTACTTGTCAAGAAGAAAAAAAAAATGACAAGTTTTGAACCTGGTAGTGTTAAGAATTAAGCTTCAGTATGACTGGGCTTAGATTTATAAAATGTTGGGCTATGATTACTCTTGTGTTAATATTTTGAAGCCAGACTTCCTATTTCCTGACACTCAAAAAACCGTATCCTCAGTTGTCTACTCTGTACATCTTAACATGATTGTTTATAGATATTTTCCAGTGGAAATATCAAATGTTAGTACATTTAGGCTTTGGTTTATTTACCAGCCTGTCCCTAAAATAATGACAGAGTCATTCCAGGGACATGATAGGTACGTATCAAATATTTGATAAATGAATAAATATATTAATTATTTCTTTAAAGGCACATGGGCTCCTGAAACAGTCATAGACGTCTTAATAAGACAGGTGATTATTTAAAGAATGGGGTTTCTGCAGTTCTTGGCATTTGTGGTCATCAGTCACTGCATACTTGTAAGACACTGTAAAAGAATCCTTTATGCTGACCCACTTTTATAATACACAAGTCCGTTTCAGAACATCAAGCTTTTTATAAGCTATGATCATCCACTAGAAATACTCTTCCAGTCATGCCAGAGGAAACATTAATAGGCTTCATTTGAGAACACCTACTAGATGCCAATTACTGTAGCTGTGCTCTATTTGCATAATTGCATTCAACCAACAGCACTAGAAGTCTTGGATGAAGACATATTCTTATAAGCTAGGTGCTTGCTTACATCTGAAGTTACAGTTATTCAGGAATTTGAAAAAGTTATGGGCTCAGAAGATGATATGATACCCCTGGTTTTCAGAGCAGGGGTTTATAAGTTAAGATTTAGAAGCTGTTCCCGGTTCCTGAATTTAGGTCCTACCTAAACAGGTGCCTCATGGACAGCTGAGGGGAGGAGGGTTTTCGTGTAGGTAGTGAGTTTCTGCTCTCTTCTCCAGCTTTTGTCTGGAAGAGAAGGCTGTGGTTGTCAATCTTCATGGTCCACCTGAGCAGGCATAGGAGGCAAACCTCTGGCTGTGTGAGGGTATTTCCAGAAAGTTTTTACCGAAGAGGGAAGTTGTACCCAACATGTGGGTGGGATCACCCAAATTTCTGGGGTGCCAAACTAAATTAAAAGGAAAAAGAGAGCTGTGTACAGACCAGCATTCATCTGTTTCTGCAGCATGACTGAGGATCTAAGGTGACCAGCCACCACTTATTATTGCCACCATGCAATCCCCATCATCATGGACTGTATCCCTCAAACTGTGAGCTGAAAAAAAATCCTTCCTTGAGTTACTTTTCTTAGGTATTTTGCAATGGCAATGAGAAAAGTAATGGATACATTATTTATTTCTGCTTTTAGAAAGGGAAAACATCATCCACAGGATCCTCTATGTTCCCACTTGTAGCTCTGCTTACACCATACAGTGGGTATTCAAACAACCTGTTGAGGTATATGAAAATAATTATATCTGCTGTGGGATAATGCTCTTGGACACTGTAGAGATTTGTCACTCATATTAGTTTAATAAAACACTGATTGGCCAGTAGCCAGGCAGGAAGAATAAGTGAGGTGACCAGATTAAGAGAATTCTGGGAAGAGGAAAGGCAGGGAGTCATTCACCAGCCAGATGCAGAGGAAGCAAAATAAGAATGCCTCACTGAGAAAAAGTACCAAGCCACATAGCTAAACAAAGACAAAAATGGGTTAATTTAAGCTATAAAACTAGTTAATGATAAGCTTGAGCTAATAGGTCAAAGAGTTTATAATTCATATAAGACTCTGTGTGTTTATTTGGGACTGAATTGCTGTAGGACCAGGCGGGACAAAAACTTCTGTCTACATATACCTGCACTAGTTCATATTAATATCCCAATTTTATGTGAGAGAAAAGAAGCTTGTGGTATTTTACGAACCTTCCCAAAGTGAAAAATATTCCAGGTTGAATTTTGTGATATGAATTAAAAATTGGCACACCAGTTGTGGTGACCCAGAGAGTGTATGCCAATGATAAGAGAATATAAACATGAATATAAAATGTTTCGTGCAACAGGTTGTAAGATGGCATTCTATTGAGGAATGTTTCACTGAAACATCTAGATATCTAGCTTTTTATCCAGTTGATACCAAAATAATATATACTTGATTTATGATTTAGTTGAGTTTGTCTAGAAGGTGACAGGAATTGACTTTCATAAACTAATCTGTCATTGGGTAGCCCATAGCTTGCAAAAGCAGGTTTTCAATGGGAACTAACGTTATCTGACTCTGGGTTATAATTTCCACACTCCTCCCTGCTAACCATGCTCCCACCATGCCAGTCTTCACTTGCTTTATATTTGTTAATGTTAATATGTTAAGTATTACATTTCTTGGGTATAGCTATATTGTCAGAATAAAAGTAACAACAGTCACTAAGTCAAAATTATCAGTTTGTCTTATTTCATTTGTTAGCAACTGCAAAAGGAAAGTATTAGCCCATCTCCATATTACAGACAATTCTAAGAGGAAACGGAAATGGCTTTGGGGGACCATATTCTACAGCTGGTGACAGAGATAGAATTCCTGCACAGGTTAGACTGCTACCAGAGGCTACTTTCAACTCTGCCTCTGCCTTAAACAATCTTCAAAATGGCTCTGCGGGCTGGGTACAAAAAGTTTGTCTCCCAAGGCAGTCATGGCCTCACATGAGCTTTATAAGTGAGCAGTCTCCAATAAGGTTTCATGACTTCATATTCTGTTGATAGAATACCCTTTGAATCAGGCCTCAGGCACAGGATGTGCAGGAGCTTGGGAGTGAGGTAAACCTAGGTTTTATCTTTTTCAACTTTGGTGTGACGTTGGCCAAGTCACACAATTTCTTTCAAAACTCAAGTGCATGACAATAAATAGTGCCTACCCTGAAGGGAAGAGGGTAGTAAGGTTTGACTGAGATAAATTTTAGGGAAGGAACACTTTCTGGTAATCTTTAAGCAAACTTTCCCCAGCAAGAGCCATCATGAATTACCATGACTAATATGAGACATTCTCCAGAGGTGTATTTATGTTCTAGATAAGAAAAGTGAAAATGCCAAGGATGAAAATTGATTTCCTGTTGGTCTAGGCCTAGCAGAATGAGATAGACCCATCTCCTTGAATCACTGGGAAGAGATATGTGGAAATAGAGAACTGATGAATGATACACATAAAGGTTCTTCCGACACCTAGTGCACACCTGGAACTAACTTGTAAATCTTATGAAGACCATTATGTATATCAAGAAGTGAGACTCTTGCTATCGACATTTGTTTTGGTACACAAGTATTATGACCGATTTCTTTTGAAGAATTCACTTTAGTTAATATTTTAATTCAAACATTCCACAACTATTTTTGAAAACCAAATATGAATGACATTTATACGACTCTATTTAATTACCAACACTTGTTCTCCAATCTACCTAACTGTCAGTGTATTTGGCACTACTGGGATGCCTTCCTCTTTGAGTCATGTTCTTCTGGGTTGCCAAAAGAATTGTTACTCCTCAAAGACTCAACCACAATTATCCCAGGATGTCAGGTGACCTGCATTTCATTTGTCAAAGCAGGTCACAAGACCATCTAAGATCCAAAGGAAGGGAGATAGATTTGGTGGTGTACCTAAATAAAAAGTGGGACTGCTGGCTGACATCGTTGAACACTGTGGAGCTAAACAGCTGGATGGAAACAGGTGGCAGAGATCCACGTCTTGTTTGACAGAATAATCAGCTCATGTTTCATATTCTACTCAAGTCATCCTTTTGTTTAAACAGTGACAGCTCTTGCTCCATCTCCTCCACTGACAACAAAAATCTGAGGTTTTTAAAGTTCGAATATCATTTTTCACTTATGACTGCTGTTAACACAAATCAAAGTTAAGAGTTCCTGTGTATTTGCTGATTTCTTAAACTGATAGGGTTTAAGGTCACTTGATTCAGCTGAAGATACCATGTTAACGAGCAAGGCAAGAATGTGAAAATATGGTTATGGTAGGGATAACTATTTCCTACAATCCCACTTTCTCATAATGCTACAGCTATTATCTATCTCATTCATGTTTCAAGAACAGAACTGATGCATGGACTTCCATTAACTAAAAATGATATTTCAAAGTATATAAAGATATGATTTTTTAAGTAAAAAATAAGCTACATTGTCTTTTAAATTGGTGAATTTACAGTGCTTGCTACATTTAAAAAGAAAATCCAAAATTACATTAAAATAATTTTTACATAGAGATGATTAGTAAATCATATTCATTATAACCCTCACATGAAAACCCACATTTAATAAATTATTAACTTAGATATTTTGTGTATAATTTCTAAGAGAGATACAGTTTCTGCAATCTCAAAACATCGGCTAAAATTCTTTTAAAATATGAGTTGCAAAACTTTATATAAAGACCAGACAGTAAATATGTTAGGCTCTGGAGCCCTTATGATCTATGTGGAAATTACTGGACTGACTCCACCATCATAGCTCAAATCATCATAGCCTGTACTCTATGTACTGGTAGGCGGATATCCAAATAAAACTTAATTCACAATCAATGCACTAGATATGTCCTGCAGGTGTTGGTTTCTCTGCCTTAATTTAGAAAGATAAATATCAAGATGCCTAAGTCATGTATCTTTTCAGAATTAGAAATTTCTCCTCAAAAGGTTGGTAATCTCCCAAATCCATACTTTCTATTTTTCAAACAATATATAGGAATATTTGTCTCAACATTGTTGTGGTGTTGGTGGCGTTGAAGTAGCAAGCAATACCGAAATAAACTAACAAAACAGGACCAAATATACAAAACATCATCAGGATTTCATTACAGAAATATAGCATATTTTTACCATCCATCCCATCCATGTTCTTGAATATGGTTTTGAGGAGACCATTCAAGTCACCACTACACTTTTATGACATTAAGTCACTTGAAAAGCAGATAGAAGTGTTTAATGTTGCACCCATAGGACTGTTATGATGGGACATCAAATACCAGAGGCAGAATGCATAAAGAACACACCCGTAAGAATTATGTATTCGACAACTTTATCCTAACACAGTTTTGATGCTATTTTGGAGTTCTCCCTGTGACCCGATTGTCACATTTTGCCCTTAGATACTCAGAATCTCTAAATTCAAACTCAACAGCATTTTTTCCCAAGTATGGTATCATCATAATAGCTGGAAATGAAAATGATTCCAAAAATAACTTCAAGTTAATTGTGCAGGTGAGAAAATACACCCACCCACACATCAACTAACTAGTGCCAAATTGTCTGAGTAAAAAAAATAATCTCGAAAGAGAGCAACGAAGCTCTAAATTGAAAAGAAAAAAATGCATATATATATGTATGTATATATATATGTATATATATATATAAATGTTTACTATTAACAGTCTCCTTTCAATGCCCTGCAGGACAGAGGCACTGACCAAAATGTTGCCAGAAAATTATTTCCTATAGCTTAGAGAGAACAAAATCATTTGCACACTCTTCCACTCAACTGATTATCACTTTCTTCTTCCATATATGGCATCTGGTGTTCATGACTCAACTTTGTCTTGTGTCACCTTCTATACTGTGACAATATCTGCCTAAATCTTTTTAAGAGTTGCAAAGTTACACTTTTTAAAAAGAACTCTTTTGGTTGATCTCAGGAGACTAACTTCTGGCCAAGAGTCAGATAAAATCTCTCCTGTCTCCTCTCCTTGCCATGCCCCCCTACTTGTTTCCAGAAAATCTATAATATGTAATGATTTAGAATTAATATCTCAATTCCCCAGATCTTTTAATGAATTCACTTACACTTGGGGATGTGCGCAAGGCATCTGTTCATGAATAGTGGAATGATGACCAAGTCCTGATGGGGAAGGCACGCTGCCATCTTTCTCTGAAATACATCCCAACTGAGAAATCAATTGCCTCATGCTTGGGTTTTCTTGTGTGTCATTTCCCCCCATTAAATATAAAAGTATTGTGGATGATTTCTTCTAAGTCACCTACCTTTACGTTGCTACGTCTGTTACATGACAAAGGAAATAAACTATTAGGTGAAGCTCACTTCTTTGTCCCTTGAACTTTCTATGAGAAATTAACATTTGACTCAATAGTTAGCTATCACTGCTCTGAATTTCAGAAATCGTTTTTAATTACATAGTGCATAAACAATACCTCTTAAGCTTCCATCTGCCAAAAAAAAAAAAAAATAGAAAACCCACGAGATGAATCATGTTCTAACCGTGACAATACCTCTAGTTAGGAGCTGACAACATAGAGTCATATACACTCATTCATTTCTTCCTCACTTATGAAATTCTCTGTATTAAACTTTAAATACATTTCATTTTGTGTGTTTAAAAATTGATAGATTTTTTCACGAGTATCTGATACTTAAGACAAAATATGTCTTTTGTCCACAACTGTTCAGGCACATACCCCATGGAGTAATATTTGTCACTGGCTCAACTCTAGTTTTAAATTCAGAGAACCCGGCAGCATTATCGACTTTGAGATGGACACAAGGTAAAGACATTGACATCCAGAGGAACTTCTGCCACTATATGTCTGGCTTGGGTTGAAATTGTTGACCTGATGGCAGAAGACTGAGCATTCATTAGTGTTTCTCAGGCTGCTCCATGCCCTCTTGCCAACAATTCTTGTGCCATCCTATTCCCTACACAGCGGTACAGTCAGCTAGTGTGCAGCCCCACTGAGTGGCCCTGAACTTTAACTCATGACCTCAGTGTGTGTGGGGACTGCCTTTTCAAAAGCTTTCTTCATTTGTCTTAGGTGTTGACCTGTGTTTTCAAATTTCAGGACAGAAAGCATTAAAAAAAGAACATTAGCCGGGCGGTGGTGGCGCACGCCTTTAATCCCAGCACTAGGGAGGCAGAGGCAGGCGGATCTCTGTGAGTTCGAGGCCAGCCTGGTCTACAAGAGCTAGTTCCAGGACAGGCACCAAAGCTACAGAGAAACCCTGTCTCGAAAAACCAAAAAAAAAAAAAAAAAAAAAAAAAAAAAAGAACATTAATATTCTTCTTTACACAGTATTTGACTGTAACTCATGTTCGTTTCTGTGACTACTAACCAGGACAAGTTAAGTGAGGAAAGGTTTACTTTAGCTCACAGCTTCTGAGAGTTCATTGGCCATCATGGCAGGACAGTATTAATGACTGTGGAAACAGGTAGCAATGGTAGCTCAGGAAGCCAAGCGAATCAGAGCTCGGCTATATATATACTGCGAAGGTCCACACATCCTCTCCTTTTTTTTAAAACCATTCTAAGTCTAATACTCAAAGGTTCTGTGACTTTCCAAACAATACCACTATCTTGGAACAAGCATTTAAAACCTAAGTTTGTAGGGAACATTCCAAACACAAGCCAAAACAGCCACCATCCACAGAATTTTTTAAAAAATAGAACATGAACTCTACCATAATGTAAATGAAGAGGACACACACTCAAAGTCACTTAGTTACAAGCATAAAGAAACAGGAGGCACATTGATACTGCCATCCCTCAGGGAACTAGGAAGAGATTCTGTGACATCTCCCATCGGGTATGTAACACTATTAGTCATAATTTTCACTATTGTCAGACCACTGATGTAAAATCTCAATCACATGCTAGAGGAGATAAACTGGAAGTCTCCCTCCTTCACTCCATAGTGCCTAGCACAGTATTACACACAATCTAGTATTTATATGAATGAATGGATGGATGTTGGATGTTGGATGGATGGATGGATGGATGGATGGATGGATGGATGGATGGATGGCTATGGATGGATGGGTGGATAGATGGATGGATGGATGGGTGGATGGATGGGTAGATGGATGGGTGGATGGATGGGTGGATGGATGAGTGGATGGATGGGTGGATGGATGGGTGGATGGATGGATGGATGAATGAATGGATGAATGGATGGATGAATGGGTGGATGGATGGATGAATGGGTGGATGGATGGATGAATGGGTGGATGGGTAGATGGATGGATGGATGGATGGATGGATGGATGGATGGATGGATGGGTGGATGGGTGGGTGGGTGGATGGATTAGTAGATGGGTGGATGGGTGGATAGGTTGTTGGATGGATGGGTGGGACAAGTTCTACCTTTTAATGAGTTTAGATATTTTGGCTGGCATCCCAGTAATCCACCCACAGCTGCAATAACGAAATGCTCCTAAATTAATGACTGTGTCCAGCTTAGTATTTGTCTATAGTGAGCAGCATATCTCTAAGATAATGAACAAGTATTAACGTTCATGACCACCTATCTCATGACAGGCCATTTGTTTGGTCCTAAGAATGTTTCCTGTGTAAATCTTCACAAGAAATTAACAATATGAGCATCAGTACCATTATTTTAAATCAACTCAGTCCTAATGAAGTAATTTGTCCTCATCTGGATACTCAAACTCCAACCCCGATTTCTTTCTATCACACTGCCCACCTTAGATAGGATTTCTATTGCTGTGACGAAACACCATGACCAAAAGCAACTTGGGGAGGAGAGAGGGTTTCTTCATCTTAGATTTTATACACCCATCATCTAGGGGAATCAGGGAAACAAATCAAGGAAGGAACCTGGAAGCAGGAACAAGGAAGGAAGAGACGTTATGGAAGATGTGGCTTACTGGCTTGTTTTTTCATGGCTTGGTCAGACGGCTTTCTTGTAGAACCCAGGACCACCAACCCAGGAGTGGTTCACTCACAGTGGGATGGGAATTCTCCCTTCAATCACTAATAATAAAATGCACCAAAGACTTGCTCACAAGCCAATCAAGTAGGACAGATGACATAAAACTAGCCAACACGCCCCTTGCCAATTCAAGTGCCCTGACAGAGCCTTCACTATAAGAAGTGAATCTGCCCCAGCTTGGAGATATCTACCAGTTTGGGTAGCGCCTATTCCTGATGCATAGATTGTATCATCCCATAGATTAGCCACTAGCCACATGCAGCTATTATAATACAATGAAATTGAATTAAGTCATCACTTATGTTAACAACATTTCAGAAGTACTCAGTGGCTGTATGTAGCAAATGACTTTTTCACGAAACAGAAAATACAAATAAAGGGCCTTTCCATCCTTACAGGAGACTCCATTGAACAGCCTTTGCCAAGGACAAAGCAATTTTCATTTTCTATCACTTTGGACATCTGCGTTCTACCACCTTTACATAGCCTAAGGAAAAAAGATGCACCCAGCTTGCTCTTCATTTGGGCAGGGAAGGCTCTCTCATCGGATCTGTTGGCTGAAATGTGCTCTGTTGTTTACCACATGACTTAGATGCACATGAGTTTTTATTTGCCTGGAAATGGATTTTCAATAATTTGCATCTTGAGCCCTCTTCTTCACTGTTTACTTCCAAAGATGCAGCTTGAGTGTGGGGATTTATGTACAGAGGGAAGCAAAATTCTCTGATCCTCTCAGAGATCAAAACCAAAACACCTTCTCTAAAAGGACTGGCCCCGGACCACCAGACTAACCCACACAACCTCTTGGGTTCCAGGGTGATGCTGCACACCAATGGGGGTTCTACATTGCAGTAAATACACAGGATTGGAACCAGGCTTTGATACTGTCCTATCATTGGGCTTTCTTTTTCTTTCTTTCTTTTTTTAACCAAAGATTTTTAAAAGGTGCATTGACTAGATCATTTCCATTTCCCATTAGGAAAAAGAAATTCCTATGTGTTTTATTAAAAATTTTCATCATGCATATTATACTCCAATTTCTATTTTTTCACTGAAAAGGATTGATTAAATCAGCAGGTAGCAACTGAATTGTGTTTAAGACTCAGTGTGACTGGAGTAGATTATTTTTTCTAATTTTTTTTTAATATCCCCAAGAAAGGCTGGCAGCTCCTGTCTTTAGTGGTACTCAAAAGTGACACTGTAACCAATGGTTTTGTTGGTCTTCTCACTCCCACTAAGGACATGTAGAGAAAAAAAATTCAAATTATTTTTGCTTAATAAAAATTAACAGGTAGCATTGCTGTAAGAGAAACAAATTGTCAGGGGCGATGACCCCGAGTGTGAGGCATATGTGGCTGCTATGCTGTGGGGCACATTTTATAGGTTCAATGTAACTCGCAGCAAAGTTAAAATAATAGCACTTTAGTAGCAATAATGCCTTGCCTATCTGGAGAGCTTTTCATCCGCCGTCAGCCTGAGGCGTTTTACATACTATATATAGATGCTGCTTCAACTTCCCCTGAATTCCAGCTAGCTTTGGGGTGGAACCAATCTCCTTTCTTGGCCAGCAACATTACACAACAGTTTTCGGGAGGGAAAATGAAGAATAATTTTTCCTGTTGAAACTCCAGGAGGAATTTCTGAGTGGGAAGAATGTAATTTCTAAGTTAGAATTGGCATTGACACCAGAACTTAACACCCCAAATCATACCAAAAGTGGGTGTGGACACCTCAAAGAACATGAGGGGGTCACAATCATGGTTTGAGTTCCAAAATGGTTAATTATAGCATTTATGAAAATCGAAAGCTATTTCCCAATATGATGCCTGGCTTTTACCTTTTTAGCTTAAGAGGATCATATATCCACCCCCCTTTTTTTCATTTTTTAAGAAAACTATTTACAAAATATATACCTATACTCTTAACCAGATAGATGATCAGCAAATGGAAGAAATGTGTTCTTCTAGGCATGGATGGGCTGAATACACACACACACACACACACACACACTTTTATACAGAACTTATTATTCTTTAAAATTTATGATTTTTCAGAAAAATAGAAAAATATGGAAAGCTTAAAGAAAATCTCACTAACAATATAAAGTTAACACTTGGGAACCCTCACTGCCATCTTTCCAGAGAAGGTATTTATGAGGAGAATTGCCTAGAAGAGCAGAACCATGGAGAAAGGGGGAAAGGGTAGGGTCAAACCCTCAAAGGTTCAATAGAGCAATTGCTATTTATTCAAAAGAACAAACAAACCAATGGGGAAAAAGCTTCCATCTTTCATACAAGAAAAAAAAATCTAGAAATGCCTGCAGAGGAAAGGAATCCAGGCTTATATACATTACAAACTAATGGGTGGGCATATATGTATTTGAATACCCATTAGGGAAATTTTAAAAACTGTTCCAAATACAAGTTTGAAAGAAAAATAGAATAAAATTTAAGAGTTATGAATCTCAGCATTTCAAATCACCTTTGACCTGTGATGTAATCTTTATGACACAAACCCTCAATTCCTCAAGCATTCATTTTAAGTAAATTATCATGGAAGTATCAACTCACTTGTATTAAAGAATAGCCATCCCCTTGAAAGACCCTAATAAAAACGCTTAAAGGATAATTAAAGTAGACCCATGAACCACTAAGGTTCTGTGGACACGTTCTACCAGCTTATTTCTGTTCTATAATTTAGTGGTTTCTTACGTTAGTGTATACTAATAAAACCTTCCTGTTGTTGACACTCAGAAATATCTTGATACATGACATTCCCAAAGGCTAATGTGCTACCAATTGAGAGCACTAAGAGTGCTAATTGGTTCATCTTCTATGAATTAGAAAAAGGATGTGCATTTGGGTAAAATTATGAGCAGGTATCTCAAATACGAACAAACAACCCTGCCCCCAAGATTAGGAGATAATGAACTGTATGTGGTGGTATATATCTCTAATGTCGGGATACAGGAAACTGAGGTAGAAGATTAGAAAAGCAGAGTGCCAACCAGGGTTAGTAGCGGAGGTGGGGAGGGTAGAAGAGAGAGAGGCAGAGATTGAGGAAATTTTGATAGGAAAGGAAAAAGAAAATATTGAAATTAAATGCTACAATTCTAGGGTTTTCAGGCATATTTAAAATAGGAGTCGATAAGCTCGTAGACACCTATTGTTACCACCATGGTTGACTTATTCATGTCTAACTTTAAAAAAAAGAAAATCTCTATTATCGTGACATTTTATCCATAAATATTCACTGTAACATTTTAAATAGAGGAGACATGTGGACTTTGGTTCATTTAGAGAATTTTTGTTCTAGAGATTTTTTTTTTTTTTTTTTTTTTTTTTTTTAGCTTGCTTCACCTGTGGATATGGTTTGGACTGCTGTCGCAGATAATGGTCCTGCTTATTCTCATTTCCTCATTCTGTACGTAAGGGTATCTGTCTTAAGAACAATGCCTTCTGAGCATTTTCTCATGCTAGATTCCATCTCAGATTCTTTCCCCCCAGAATGTCTCATCAGACTCCGCAAATGAAAATACAGACTTGTCCAGGATGATGGTTCTAGGGTAAAAACACTAAGTGAACAAACCTGATGACTTGGGTTTGATTCCTGGGGCCCATGTAAAAGGATAGATGAGGAGCCAAGCATCTGTAACCCCAGAACTCTACCCAAAGACGGGAGGCAGAGACAGGGGAACTGGCTAGAAGCTGACTGTTGGCCACCCAGCCTGAAGAAAGTTGTGTAATAATACAAACAGCAGGAGGGATCCATCTTCAATAGGGTAGAAGGTGAAAACTTGATGTGGGATTTCCCCTCTGAATGCTATGAATGTGTTTTATTACTATTAGTTAATAAAGAAACTGATTTGGCCTCTAGCAGGGCAGAATATAGCCAGGCTGGATGAGATATAGGGAGACAGTAGGCAAAGTCAGGGAGATTCCATGTAGCTGCTGACGGGCACCAGACTTTATCCAGTAAGCCATAGCCTTGTGGTGATACACAAAATAGTAGAAATAGGTTATTTTAAGATATAAGAACTAGCCAATAAGAAACCTGCGCTAATAGGTTGAATAGTCTTGTAATTAATATAGTTTCTGTGTAATTATTTGGGTCTGAGTGGCCAGGAATCTGTCTACAAAAAAATGACTTCAAAAAGTTATCATCTAACTTCAAAGCATGTGTAGTGGCATATATATACATATATACACACACACATATATATATGTAATACATGTATAGGTATATACATATGCACACACACACACACACACACACACACACACACACACATATATATATATATACCCACATGTATAGGTAGGTGTGCATGTATACATACATTGTCATCATCATCATAAATATAAGATGACCAGCTAAAGTTAGATTTCAGACAAAGAATAAATTCCTTCATATAATTACATCTCTCGCAACAGTTAGGGCATACATATCCTTAAAGGTATAATATGAATTTAACAAAAATATCATGCATATCATTTTGCATTTTCATATAAAATGAGCTATCACTTCAGGCTGGTTATACATCCACAGATCCAAGCAATCCTGGATCAGTAATGTTAGAAAAAAAACACTGAATTTTTACTGAAAACAGACTTTTATTACTTGTTATTAGCCTCTGAGCAGTGCAGTATAAGAACTATTTCCACAATATTTAGATCTTATGAGGTAAAAGTAAACTAGCCATGATTTAAAGCATATTGGAGGATGAACCTGGGTTTTGTGCAAATGTGACATCATTTTAAATAAGGGACATTAAGAATCTGTACATTTTGACACCAAAAGAGGACCAGAGACCAATCTTCAGGGGATAACAAAATAAAGCCAATCGATTTTCTCAATTTCCTTTTGCTTCTCATTGAAAGAACCTATTACTATATATTAATTATTTCTAAATTTTTATTTAAAATAATGTCAACTTAATGTCATGAAGAAAATCTTATGTCTACTTGATTTCTTGTTTGTGCTGATGTACTTCAAGGTAGTGTCTTCAAAGTGAGATTTCTAAATTAAATATAAATATATGATTCAGTTAGATATAGTTACTTCTTGTGCCTATCTCTCAATGATCTCATCCATTAGTCTTATTATACATTGTTTTTTTGTTTCTAATGAATCACATATCTAAAATTTTAACCGTTTTTTTGTTTACATTATATCTTGAATTTTAAAATATGAGAAACTCTTCAGAAAACAGACCAAATAGCCCAGCCAAAGAAAGCATAATCTATTATGGGAATAGAGACATGAATATACAGCAAGTATTATTAATTCAGAGCTAAAACAGTATGGCAGACACAAAAGGCATTTGTCAGCAGATAACAGGAATTTTCAAAATAGGTGCTTGTTCACTTTCATCTTGCACATACACGTTTGAAACAAAATCATCTGAGATATGGATGATTTACATACAAAGGATACATGGTCCAAATTTTCAACACATAAATGAAATATTCTTTGCTTAGATCAATAAATGCACATCTTTTATAACTTAAATTTAGATTCCCTATCAAAATAGTAACCATCTCCAAAAAAATTACATGGTTTTAGCACTCACGTTTTCAATTGTACCATGAACCCTACATTACTTCTGTGTGTATGTGTTACAAGCAAAAACTGTAATAGAATGGAATTTGATATTCTACATTTTGGAAAGCAACAGTGTTGTGTACTGCAACTAAAATCCGTCTTGGAAGGAAATTTGTTCAGACACAGGATGCTTAAGGGTAAATGAAACAATGGAAGGTTCTAGGGGAGGTTTATCATTCCATACTGCATGAACCTCCAGGAAGTAAACAATGCAATGGCTGCTGTAGGAAGACCCTGAAACTGTCCAGATTCATTACGCCTTTCCCTCCTCAAACTAAGCAGTGATGGCTGCCTGCAGAGAGACTCAAACTGAGCACCTGCAGAAAGACTCAAACTGAGCTGCCAGGAAGAATGGAGAGCAAGCAACCTGCCTATAAGAAGAGACTCAAAGTAATGAACTCTATGAAAGGACACTCTCCAACAAGCTAAGAAGCCTGCAGGTTGTGCATTATTCTCCAGATTTCCAGCTTTCATGACTTGTCACCCATGATGGGATGGGCTTCGGTGGTACAGCTGTCAACTTTAATTTCTACTGCTATAAGTAACTCCTCACCCATATTTCTATAAGCAGCCCCAATAAAACTCATTGAGTCATTAAGTTGGTCTTTGATGCTATCTGCACGTTAGTCTGTCATTGGTTGTCATTTTGGGGTGAGTGAATATTTGTTCCTGTCTTCCCAGAAACAGTAGCACACAAGACTATACCATCAACGTGTTTCCACTTAGTGTCTGCCATGCTGTTAGTTATCTTATGCCCATCCTCCCACACAAGCTTGCTTCTTTAGCTACAGTGTTTGTACTTCCTCCTTGACTGCCACAGGTAAATTAGTTCTCTGTAAATCCCCACACAGGAGACATCTCTACCATTGCTGGTTTGATGTAGGTGGGTCTTCTTTCTATGTGTTACTTTCATTGGTTAATAAAGAAACTGCTTTGGCCCTTTGATAGGACAGGAAAATTAGGTAGGCAGAGTAAACAGAACAGAATGCTGGGAGAAAGAAGGCAATGGGGCAGACGCTATAGCTCTCCTCTCCAAGATGGACACAGGTTAAGATCCTTCCCAGTAAGCCACCACCTCGTGGTGCTACACACATTAATAGAAACAGGTTACTCAAAATGTGAGAATTAGCCAGTAAGAGGCTAGAAGCTAATGGGCCAAGCGGTGTTTAAAAGAATACAGTTTCTGTGTAATTATTTCAGGTGTAAAGCTAGCCAGGTGGCAGGACACAGCCCGCCACTCCTTCTACACTGGTTTTTACCTAAGTGCAATCATTTTGCAGGCATTTCTCTACAGCGGATTTTCTCATTCTTCATCAAATGCTCATGTATGGGGCCATCTGATCTTTACTTCATTCTCCTTAATTAGATGTATGCTTCTAAACACACTGCATTTATTCAGCTCTTTTCTTATTTTCTAACATCCAGGACCCCACAGTTTTTTCCCTTTGCCGCTCTATAAGGAGATGAACATCCTGGCATGCACCACCACACACTGAGATTTTATTTTAAAGGGAAAGATGTCCAGAAGTAGAACTAAGATGAAAGAGAATGTGTTTTCAAATACCAATTATTTACAAAGTCGCTTTTTAATGTCTAGACTTATAAACACTCCCAGCAGGAATGGATGAGTGTGTTTTTCTCCAAGCAGTTGAGACTTTGGTAAGTGTTTGCCAGGCAGACTGGGTGAAAGAATGAGCTGACTGTCACTGGCTTCGGGAGTTCCCTTCTTAGAATAGTTTTCTATTAGATCATCTTTTATTTGCCTAATTATAGGGATTTTATAATATCATGGTTGATGTCACTTTTTTCTCATTAAATTGTAGAAATTTTGTAATACTATGGCCAAGGTTCACTTCCTGCCATTTTCTTCAGCTTTTCATTCATCTTGATGTGGTTTACTACTCAAAACCTTTTTTATTTGATTTTTAAAATTGTGCATATGAATGCATTTATTCATGTATACCCACAAAGAATGTAGGTGCCAGCAGAGTCCAGTAGAGGATATCGGTGGCACTACACATTGTCAACTGTCCAGTGTTTGTGTTGGTAACCAAGTGTGAGTCTGCTGTGCGAACCATCTCTCTGTCTTCTATAGAAACATTATTCACATTTTAAGACACTGTTGATGTGTTATATCCTGAGTTTTTATGTCAAGTTATTATTCTTTATTTGGAAGTCATGAAAATACTCTCCATGATAGTTGATATGACATGTGATACACTTCTAGCATTGGGGAAAATGAAGCAAGAGGATGTGAGTTCAAGGCCAACCTAGGCCATATAGTTAAACTTTCTGTCAAAACAACAAACAAGCAAACTGAATGTTCTAAATTTACTTCTTGTATTTAAGATTATTGAAAGTAATATTTTATCTATCTAGAACTTATATCTCTATACTACGTGAAGGGGGAGTCTAAGACTACGTTTCTTTTGATGACTGAATATTTGTGAAGACACTTTTTCTTTCTGATATAAGTTTTAGATATTTTGAATCTAATGGAAATGAAGAGTACCTTACTTTTTCCTTTCTGTACATGAAAAATCTAGGAAAGAATTTCCGCATCCCTAATTGACATTTTATTTAATTCAGATATCCAATTTGAGGTGACTTATTTATATGATATATTTTGCTGTCTAAGCATGGAGTGCCTTTTCTGCCTTGTGGTCTGGTTTTATATACTTCAACAAGATTCAATAAAATATTATGCAATTATTAGAATGATATTTGCAAAGATTTGGAATGACATTGAAAAAAATTAAAACCCTAAAAGCAAAGAAATAAATGTGCATGGACAGCAGGATGCCAATTAAATTTCAGTGCACAGACAAAGATTGACAGGAAATAGTCTAAAACATTAACAATGTGTCATGTTTGCAAAGAAAGTTTGTGAACAATCTTTATGTCCATCTTAAAAGTCTGTCATTTCAAAATTGTTAAGGTGGGCTCTACTCAAGTTCAACTCCACATGAAGAAAGTATATGTAATCTCTTCTCTTTTGCTTCCCCCAAAGGAATAGTAAAGTAGAAATCCTAGAATCCGTAGTGAAATATAAGTGGCACCTATTGCTGTATGCCAGTGTCCCATTTTGTCACAGAGGGACATATATATATAAAACCTCTTATGACAATGTGTCGGATGACTTCAATCAAATTACATAGCACTCATATATGTAGAATGAGTCTTTCCTTGTAAAAGCAGATTTCTAAAATAAGCATGTTAGTTCAGTCTTCCAACACAAGTATTACACTGGGGGGTTGTAGGAAGTAATGGCAATTAGCATGCAGGGCAGTTATAATTTCATTTCACATATAATAAATACCTCATGTGGAGATTTTGAAAGTGTTGTACCTGAAATCGTCAACTAGTCAAGAAGAAGCAGGAGACAATGCATGGTTAACTCAAAGAAAATCTCTGAGGATTCTCTAGAAAGTATTTTGATGAAGCCCAAATTGTCAATTGAAAATTGTTACTCCTGCTTAGCTC
The DNA here is from genome assembly GCF_950005125.1 of Chionomys nivalis. Classification (NCBI taxonomy): domain Eukaryota; kingdom Metazoa; phylum Chordata; class Mammalia; order Rodentia; family Cricetidae; genus Chionomys; species Chionomys nivalis. The sequence continues at coordinate 52,454,292 of NC_080086.1, forward strand.
TACCAACATCTTCTTTGTTGGCACATCTTCCAAATGTCTTCTTTTGATTCTTCTGAAGTATGAAGATGAAAGATTGAAGCATTAGGCACTCAATAAATGTAGGTTAAAACTTTGCACTCTAAAAATGTCTTCCACAGTCAGCACTTTTTCCCACCTTCTTTTTCTGGAAATCTTATGACAATAAGGTGACAGATTGTTTTTTAAATGTCTGTAAACTCGTTTCAAATGAAGCTAAGATAAAGATAAAACCCAGAGGTTAATATCTGAGCTGCCCCAGACAGTTTATAATGGGAAGGAATAAAGAGAATTAAATAACGAGATTGCTGAGCACCCAGGAGTCACATATGACAGGCAGGCAGAGCCCATGGTCATCTACTTCCTGCAGATGAGAGGCTCGCTCTGGGTTGAGAAAATTATACCCTCTGTTAGCAAAAAGAGGATAGAAGATGAAACAGGCAGGGCTGGCAATAGGAATGCACTTGAGGCTGGAGTGTTTTAAAGAAGCAGATGATCTGGGTCTATTTAGATAACCACAGAACTGTGCCAAGCTCCAGTCTTGCAGATATGATCCCTTTGTCCCTGTGCAAACTGAGAGGACAGTGACTCCATGCTGGGAATGCAGGGCTTCTTCAGTTTGTCCCCCAGCACACCAGCCTAGTAGCTGGCTGTGAGTGACCCAAGGTCTAGTAATGCAAGGGTCAAGAGCAGAACTGACAAAGGCTATGACATGAAAACTGTGAGAAGGACAAATCTGATCCATGAATACAGGCCATCACCATAAGGTGTGGTGAAGCAGAATCAACAACCAAAATGGCCACTACATCTTATAAAAGGAAAGCAATACAACTGTTTTAAACAGACTTTACCAGGAAGTGGGAAAGTCTTACACAGAGACAAGAACATCATCAAATCCAAAGATGTAAAATACGTAGTGAATGGATTAAAAAAAAAAGTGGGGAGTCTTTTCCCTTCTGCCAAGATGTTGTGCATATATTTTACTCACTTCTTCTCAAACTGGATCCTCATACAGTAGTAGTGCATATACCAAAAGAAAAAAAGAAGGTGGGGGAACCCAAAGAGTAAGACAATGTTGAACTTGTTGGGCTTTCCTCTTCTCTTTATATAAATCTGGCAGGTGTTGTAGAAGTCAGAAACTTGGAAATACTGAAGAACAGAGCTAAATGAGCCCCCAGAAAGTCCATGTTATCCAGCCAGAGGACACACAAGATGTAAATTTAATCAAGATAGAATCATTTAGACAGTATGTGTGTGTGTGAATGCTCTCTCTCTCTCTCTCTCTCTCTCTCTCTCTCTCTCTCTCTCTCTCTCTCTCACACACACACACACACACACACACAAAATGGTCCTAATCCAACCAAAGAGAAAGTGAGAATTCTAAACTTCTACCTTCCCTGAGTCAGAATAAGAAACAACAGTATACCTGCTGGGATATTGTCCAGGAAATGGGTCAGGGTTTTCATCTCTGCTTGCTACTCTGTGGGATCAGTAGAGGCCATAGCTACACCAGTAACAAGACCTAGTCCATCTGGAGGAACATCAGTAGAAGTCTAGTAGGGAACTGAGAACCTTACTTTTACTCAGAGGCTAGCATCATCTGCCCAGCCTTGAATGTCACTAAACAGAATGGTACAGGGAACGCCTTGCACTTCTACCCCCTCCCGCTATCAATAAGGAGTTCATTCTTCTGCCAGCTGCTGAGTTGGAACAAGAAGAAAGTAGCTAAAAGATCAATGGGCTTATAATATCCTAAATATATGTTTCAATAAAATACCATTTACACCAAGGAGAAGAGAACTCCTGTCTTGACTCATGGGATTGTTAAAAGATACAAGGAGTGAGACAGCCAGAATCTGAAGAAATTCTAAAGCTGCCTTCATACAATTGCTTCAGCAAACAATTATGTATGTGACTACAGCATTTTTTTTTTTAAATAAAAAGGTCGTATCAGAGTAATAGGCTAAGAAAAACCAGATGGAAGAATTTGAATGTAACATGAGGGCCAGCTTGTTGGGGTTTATGTCCTGCCCAGTTCCCACAGCTGGTAAGCCCCCAAGAAAATCACACAAAGGTCTCGATAAGATTATAAACTGATTGGCCCATTAGCTCAGACTTCTTATTAGCTCTTGTAGCTTATATTAACCCATTATCCTTATCCATGTTAGCCACATGGCTCAGTACCTTTTTCAGTGGGGCAGGTCACATCCTGCTTCTTTGGTGATCTGGGAAGGAGTCCAGAGTGAGCTTCCTTTTTCCCAGAATACTCCTGTTCTCATCGCCCAGCCTTTGCTTCCTGTCTGGTTGACCCACCTATACCTCCTGCCTGGCCTATCAGCATATATTTAAAACATGACTGAGCTCAGGCATTTATGTGGTATACAAACATATGTGCAGGCAAAATACCCATACACATAAAAATAAATAAGAAAAGGGAGTGAATGAAAATGCCATAATGAATCTCACTTTGTATGCTATGTTTTAAGCCTCATAATGTATGTGTATGTTCAGCATCTGTATATTTGTATAGTTTTTGTGTTTTTTGTTGACTTCTAGTTTTATTTCCTCTATGTTTTATGAAATAAACTGTATTTATTGTTTTGAAAAAAAATAAAAATAAAACATGATTGACAGAATACAGACAATTATCCCACACTATTTGAACTAAGAAGTACAATAACTGAAATGGAAACTTCACACAAAGCTCCAGACCAGGAAGAAGAGGGCCAGAGGAGGTCAGGGATCTTGAGAGTAGGTTAAGAAAACCTGACCAATAGGAAAGCAGAGTGAAATAAGAGAGTCAGAGGGTCAAGAACAGGTTCAACCACAATAAAATGTCTCATATGTATGTCATCAGAATCGTAAAAGGAGGAAAGAACACGAGGCTGAAAGGATCCCATGAAATAAAAATTCAACCACCAGATTCAGCAGAAAATAGTAACATATAGATTCTAGAAACATGAAAAAGAGAAGTTCAAAGAAATACACTCATACACATACACACAGAGAGTCAAGCTTTCAGAAATAAAGGATTTAAAAAAAAAAAACCTTGAAACCAGCAAGAAGAAAACATCTTACCTGTAGGAGAAAAAGAATTCAAACAACAGAAAGTTCCTTCCAGCACTATTGAAAGACAACACAAATGAGGCAATATTTTTAGACGCTGAAGGAAGTGTTGAATTCCATATTCAATGGAGATCTCTTCTAGAAGTGATCATGACACTAAGACATTCATAGATGAAAGAAAACAAAACCCTGCTTTCATTAGGAGACCTGTTTTTAAAACAGTTGGCTGAGGGAAGGATTTTCAATAGAGAGAAATTTAGAGAAAGGATCTTGTGTTATCAGGAATGAAGGAAGAATAACAAAATAAATAAATTAGGACAAGGCCTGTTCCCTGCAACAGTCTCTGAATTATGTTTGTCAGTTAAAAACCATACATCAGTGCTTAATATAGTTCTAAATATAGGGAGAGAAGTACCAAGAAAAGGAGGTCAAAAGCAGGCTTGAAAATGAGGCTTCTGTACTTCACTTTAAGAGGAAAAAGACAAAAATTGTAGTTTGTTAAAGTCATGGACATAAAATATAATGACTAGAGTGACTTCTAAAATATGCAAAACAGATGTGTTAAATATATAAAGTTAACTTTGTCAAAATGTTATTATTCTTATTATTATTTGATTTTGTTTATCCATGACCCTCTAAGAGGGGTAAGAAAGAAAAGCTACAGAGTTACAGAGTGAGACTCTATCTTTAAAAAAAAAAGAGTCTAAAGTAATGAGAATTGTCCTTATTAACAGACACTATAATTTTCTATCCAAATACTTCTTAACTTAGTATATTAAGACAGCAAGGCTATGGAATACCAGTTTATTAAGTGAAAAAACAATCACTTTCTAACTTTACATGATGCTTTTCCATAATTGAAACCATAAAGTATAAAAACAATGTAATATTTGAGAGAGGATTTGCTATAACACAAGATAGCTTTGAACTCACTATGAAACAGAGGATAATATTGAACTTCTGATCCTCCCACCACCACTACTAGAGTGCTGGGGTTACTGCATGTACCACCATTCTGGGTTTTTGTAGCTGATGCTGGTAATAGTACTCAGGCATAAAACAAGGTATTACAAAAGTTTGTCCATCTAAACCACAATGAAAGACAACAAAGATCTAAATCATAGAAAGATACTCTGTGTTTATGGATTGAAAGACTTAGTGTTACCCCTCTAAATAATTGGCTTATAGATTCAACATAATCTCATTAACAATTTAGCAAGAGACTTTGTGGATATTGACAGTGATGTTAAAGTTGCTCCAGCAAAGCAAACCACCTAGGCTGGCAATGCAATACTCAGCCCTGTAATGTCAGGGCTACAAGGATCTAGCAGCATGGTGCTGGTGAGAGAAGAAACACAAGGAGCAATAGGGCTTAACTAAGTGTTCATTGAGATAGCCAAACAAAGATAGTCTCGATGATAAAGGCACAAAAGGGAATCAGAGAATGGGGCGAATGACCCAGCAAACGCTGATGGAAGATGGATGCCTGTCTGTGTGCTCACAACTAAAGTGAGAGGTAGGCCTTGACTTCACAAATCAACCGAAATGAATGATGCACCGAAGTAGAAAGTTTAAGTTTATGAACCTCAAGAGAGAAACATTAGCTGGGCCAATGTAACCATGGGTTTGAATAGAACACCAAAACACAGTCAATGGGAAAAACTTAAAAATAAATCTTACTATTACTAAAATTATTAATGACTACTTTGAAAAAACCTTAAAGAACATAAATTTCAGATTTGAGAAATATTTGCAGAAAATGTATCTGGTAGGATACTTGGAGCCAATGTATGTATATATTGTATATATGCTTAAAGCTAACAACAAGGTATCATTCCAATTTTAACACAGGCAAACATTAATCTGACACCTCAATTAAAAATACACACAGAAATCTAACAAAAACATTAAAGATAGCAAACATTTTATATTAAAAAATGCAAGCTAAAGCTTACACCTGTCAGAATGGCTAAAATAAAAAACACCAATGATAGCCTTTGCTGGAGAGGTTGTGGAGAAAGGGGTACACTCATCCATTGCTGGTGGGAATGTAAACTTGTGCAACCACTTTGGAAAGCAATATGGAGGTTTCTCAGGAAATTCGGGATCAACCTACCCCTGGACCCAGCAATACCACTCTTGGGAATATAACCAAGAGATGCCCTATCATATAACAAAAGTATATGCTCAACTATGTTCATAGCAGCATTGTTTGTAATAGCCAGAACCTGGAAACAACCTAGATGCCCTTCAAAGGAAGAATGGATGAAGAAAGTATGGAATATATACATATTAGAGTACTACTCAGCAGTAAAAAACAATGACTTCTTGAATTTTGCGTGCAAATGGATGGAAATATAAAACACTATCCTGAATGAGGTAAGCCAGACCCAAAAAGAGGAATATGGGATGTACTCACTCACATTTGGTTTCTAGCCATAAATAAGGACATTGAGCCTATAATTCCTGATCCTAGAGAAGCTAAATAAGAAGGTGAACCCAAAGAAAAACATATAGGCATCCTCCTGAATATTAACCTTCATCAGGTGAAGAAAGGAGACAGAGACAGAGACCCACATTGGAGCATCAGACTGAAATCTCAAGGTCCAAATCAGGAGCAGAAGGAGAGAGAGCACGAGCAAGGAACTCAGGACCACGAGGGGTGCACCCACACACGGAGACAATGGGGATGTTCTATCGGGAACTCACCAAGGCCAGCTGGCCTGGGTCTGAAAAAGCATGGGATAAAAGCGGACTCACTGAACATAGCTGACAATGAGGGCTGCTGAGAAGTCAAGAACAATGGCACTGGGTTTTGATCCTACTGCACGTACTGGCTTTGTGGGAGCCTAGGCAGTTTGGATGCTCACCTTACTAGACCTGGATTGAGGTGGGTGGTCCTTGGACTTCCCACAGGGCAGGGAACCCTGATTGCTCTTAGGGCTGACGAGGGAGGGGGATTTGAATGGGGGAGGGGGAGGGAAATGGGAGGCTTGGCAGAAAGGAGGCAGAAATCTTTAATATAGAAATAAATAAATTAATTTAAAAAAGAAAAGAGAAATAAAATACAAATGAAATATCAAAAAAATAAAAAATGCAAGCTAAACAGTAAGAAATGCTGCACATATACTTAAAATGGCTAACATCAAAAGAAAAAAAAGGAAGAAAAAAATAAAAGTCCAAAGATGTGATCATATTTTTACCACTTAGAATGGGAAACCACAGGGGCTCCACTTCACTTCCCAGGGGAATGCAGAATGACATGGCCACTCTGAAAAACAGTTTGGCTATTTCTTGCAAAATTGAAAACAATCTTAGTATTTGATCCAGCAATTCTGTTTAAAGGTATTTATCTGACAGATTTTAAAGGTGATGTTCACACAACAGCTTGCATACCACTTTTTAAAGATATATCTAGTTATAATTGCTGGAACATAGAAACTGCCAGGATGCTTTTCAGTAGATGATCAGGTCAATAAATGGCCCTGCATCCAGCCTACAGGATATCAGTAGGTAACAGAATGACATGAGTTATTTTGTCCAAAGTAAAACACACAGAAGAAATCTAAACTGATGTTGTTAAGTAAATAAAGCCATTGTAAAAAGGCTACACACTGGATGATTCCAATTTTAACACACTTTAGGAAAAAGCAAAATTACTCAAAAGATTAGAGTTGGTCAGGTTTGTGGGAAAAGGCAGGGAGGGTGGAAAAGATGGAGAACAAGAAGCTTTTAGGCTGGTAAAACCACTCTGCAAGATACTGTAGTGGTGGAGATAGGACACACTAATTTTCAAAATCTGTCAAATTTAACAACACAAAGAAAGAACCTTATTATATGCAAATTAAAAATCTAAGGGGTCAGAAGATCTATGAATACATGGAGAGTGTGACAAAGTAGTTTGGGGCAGAGTTTCCACACACAAAATCACCCTCCTGAAGGAGGTGGGATCAAGTAAGTCTGGGAATGCATGGACAGCCAGGTTGATCAGCGCTTACTAAAGTTTCGCCTCACGATAATGGTTCTGCCCAACATATGCATCTATAATATAAACTCTATACCCAAGGCTCAGGGAATGTCCTACAATACAGGGCAGAAAGATCCTAAGACAGAAAGAGTCAGAGGACTAGGGCAGGGCTGTCTGCTGCAAGATTGTGTCTTCTAAATGACAACAAAGATGCACCTAGAAAATCTCTATGGTATGGTTGCCTAAACAAAACTTACAATATCAAGGTGTTATGACATGGATAGATGAATTATCATAGGAATTTTCTCCTGGGAGAACTACAGTCAATTGCCTGGGAGAGGGGGAATTTGTGTTCTCCAGGGCTGAGCCACTGATAGGTTGGCTAATTCCAAGAAGTAAGCCTTAAATATGTATGAGCAACACTAAATAATCTCAGTCAGTTGTATTATAAAGGGTATGTACACATATGTGTACCAAGTCTAATAGTAGAAGAAGAGGCCATGAATTTGAATAGCAGTGAGAGAGACATGGGAGGACTTAGAGGAGGAAAGGGTATGGGAGAGTGGTATAAACACAGTAGTCATAGATGGAATTCTCAGAAAATAAATTTAAAAGATAGCAATTCTTATACTCTATTAATCTTACAGGTATTAACAGTTAACTAAATAGGTGGAAAATGACGGAAGTCTGAACTTTCCCTGTTGGAAGGGGAGTTCAGAAGTAAGGGAGGATATATGCGGTAATGTGTTACAGGAGTTCTGCTACCAGTCTGCCATCCAATTGAAAAGAGCATTTTTGTTGAGAGGCTGGTTTTACATTGGGGATGGACATGACGAAGAGCAGGGCCAGAGCAAGGGAGAGCGGGCATTTGGAGCTAGGAGTGAGCAATGGGGGTGTGGTAGCTTGTGATTCTGCTCAGATTTCCCCATTAATTCTTCAATATTTGTGCACAAATTTTGTTCCTTTCCTTTCTTTTCCTTTCCTGTTTCCTTTCCCTCTTCTTTTTAAATGTGTAAACCAGGCTAGTCTTAAACTCATAATCCTCCTGCCTCTGCTTCTTTGAGCAAATTCTATCAGTGTGTGCCACTCCAACTGGCTTTGTTTCTTATTAAACAGTAAAAATAAAATTATTTTACAGTAATGAATTAGAGTTGGAGACATCATTAGGAATGCACAATCCATGCTAAGTCTAATGTAGGTAGAGACAATTACATACAGAATTACTTATACACATGGACTCATACAAGAGTTAGTATATGTACAGTCTATCAGCTGTTAATACCTGGAAACATCTCAATTGATTTGCACAATATTAACTTTCAAATCTCAGTTCTTGTTACCATATGATAACCAGGGAATCTTGTGAAACTAGTTACTTCTATGACAATGACAAAAAATTTATCAGAAAAGTCTGGAACATCTTATGAAGCCAGAAATAAAGGAACTGACCAAAAGCAAAGATGAAATCGGACAGAGTATTCACATGAAGGAGGCATGTCAGAAGACACGACGGGACAAGTGTAAAAGTTCTCATAAGAAAGCAAAGCAATACCAGATTGTAGCCCAAATATGAAGTAACTGCCCATAAGCTCAGGCTACAAGAGAGAAACAATCGAACAAGTAACCACACAGAGACGAGATGAGTCTCGCTTAGAGTCAAATTCCAAGAAACTTAACAACTATGTCCTCCTCGGGAAGGAGGGCCGCAGCTGTAGCTCCCGTTCTGCGCTCTATGCACCTTCTCTTCTTTCCCAAGAGCTCACTATGTACAGTAAATTAAAGGAGTGATGTTCTTCTGCAGAAACCTGAAAGTCAGCATGTCCTCGCCCAGGTGAAGGGGAACATGTGTGTGCATGTATGTTCTTGTTCGTGTGTGTACATGGCACGCTCAAATGTTTGCATTCAGGTGGGTGCACATGTGTGTCCACAAGATTGTGGTAGTCAGTGGCTGACCTTAGAGGTCTTCGCATTTCCTCTTTGATTTTTGAGATGATATCTTACCCTGGCCTAGGGCTCACTAATTTGGCTAGGCCAGCCAGTTAGTGAAACCTTAGGGATCCCTACTTGCCATCTTCTCCCCACCTCCAGAATTTGAAGCCTACACTAGCACTCCTGACTTGTATGAGTGCTGAGCATGACATGAGGTCCTCATGTCTGCATGATGACCACTGTACTAACCGACCTACTGCTGCAGACACACACCAACATTTGGGCTAGCAGGATTCTGAACAGGAGATTTCTATGGTTTTCTTTCCAAATTATATAGCTCTAGGCTAATCATGAGAAAAGCAGCAGTTCAAATATCATGGATATTTTATTTGAAAATGTCCAGCACCATTATATTGGTTACTTTTGCATTGCTGTGGCCTTTAAATCCCTGACAGAAACACTGTGAAGTGGCAAGGGAGTTGAGAGAAGGCTGGGCCAGAAACAGGGCTGGTGCACTTTTGAGAGCCATTCTTATTGCCTACTTCTAGCAACAAGACCCTACCTCCTACCAAACATTCAAAACATGAGTCTGTGCAGGGTACTTCAGTTTCAAGCTACCATAGTCATCAAACAAACAAACGAAAGGAAAGACTAAAAAACAGCCAAGAGAATCCAAAGACATAGAGGTGTAGTGGCCTGAAGTAGATCTTGAAACACACACACACACACACACACACACACACACACACACATATCATAAGCTGAGGAAAACTAAATGAAACATGGACTTAAACCTCATAGTTTATAATGTGATCTTATTAATTGTGAAAAATGCCACAAGACTGAAAGATGCTCGCGACAGGAAAACCAGGTATGTAATATACAGGACTACTTCCTCTGATAAAAGGATAAATAAGGAAATTCTGTAAAATTATGGCGACTGTGCTCTGGAAAGGTTTAACTCTAGACATAAAAAACAAATGCAGGAATGATGCACAGAGCATAAAACACAGACTACATGCTCTGCAATAAACATGGCCAAAGTAAATATCAGGTAAGAGAAATGAGAATCTCCACAGATAACACCTCAAGAAGATTAAAAGCTGCCGGGCGGTGGTGGCGCACACCTTTAATCCCAGCACTCGGGAGGCAGAGGCAGGCGGATCCCTGTGAGTTCGAGACCAGCCTGGTCTACAAGAGCTAGTTCCAGGACAGACTCCAAAACCACAGAGAAACCTTGTCTGGAAAAACCAAAAAAAAAAAAAAAAAAAAAAAAGATTAAAAGCATGTAGACATTTTAAAAAAAATTACCCATGCTAAACAGAAAATGTGTTTGACATTTTTATGTTATTTTATATTAAATTTTTTTGTAAAATAAGAAAATATCAACAAATATATGATCAAAGGTCAGTCTTCACACACACACACACACACACACATACACAGTAATAACAGAATTAAGAGTACGAGCTTTAAAAGAACTGATTAATTACATATGTTAAAGAGCATTGAAATAGATATTCTGAAACAGTGTTAATGATATAACAAATTAAAATGATTGTTTTAGAAAACAATGTAGCAAATACCAAGGCAAACTTGTATTGATATATTTAAATGTATATCCCAGCAGAAATGCTCACGCACATGATCCAGGAATCTGTCCTCCATGCATCTATAGGACGCTAAGTCCACATTTGGAAGACACATAACAATCCTCTTACAACACACACAGACCACACACACACACACACACACACAGAGAGAGAGAGAGAGAGAGAGAGAGAGAGAGAGAGTCTGAGACAGACACAGACAGGGGCAAGGACAAAGAAACAGAGAGAGAAGTACAGAGAGATAGAGAATCAGACTCAGAAACAGAAAGAGAGAAAGAGACAGAGGCAGAGGCAGAGAAGAGAAAGGCACAGAGTGGGGAAGGCAGAGGTGCAGAGAGAGGTAGGTGTTCATTGTATGTACATAAACATAGGTGCATCCACCTGTGCACCCACAGACAGAGACAAGAAATGGACCCTGGTGGTCTTCCTTTACTGCTCCTGGTCAACTAGGATGGCTGGTCATGAGGCTCTCAGGATCCTCTTGTCTCTGCCCCAGCAATTCTGGGGTTACAGGCATGTGTAGCTATGTCCAATTTTTACATGATTTTTTTAGGATTTGAACTAAATCCTCATGCTTACAGAGTAGGTGATCTTATACATTGAGCCATGTTCACAGCTCTATAATGTGTATTTTAATACTCTGTACCACTCATTCCAGTAAGTAACAAGAATATTTTAATCTTCACATCTCTATACCTTAAATTTTTTAAAAGCTACAGAATAGGAAAACCATATTGTAGGCAACCAAACAGGAATGAGTCATGCCTATAAATACACCCTCATACAGCCAATAATGATCTACTATTGAGCTTATCAAAAGGTCAGCAGAGCTTTCTTCAGAAAATCTCATAAATCTCCCTTAAATAGATAAATAGTAGAGAGGAAATGAGAGGGAGAACAGAGAAAGGGTAGGTACATACAGGTTAACTAAATGCTTATAGTTTGGAAACAACACATAATGACCTGTATATGTTTCCTGTCATTTGTGTCCTAAAGCAGGAGTAAGAACCAACAGCAGTGCCATTGCATGGCCAGCTGGGCCACTTGCCTTAGCACTGTGCCAGGACCACAATGCCCTCCTCATCTTCTCAACTCTTCTCTTGAATTTACTCTAGTTCTTTCCTCGTCTGGTCCCCTTCGTCACCAGTGCAGTCATTTATATCATACCCACTTCTTATACACTGCTCCATCAGACTACCCGGAGTGCAGAGTCCATCCCAGAGATTCCTGGGCTCGACCTCAGACCTTACAGATACAGTATCAGTGGGAACGGATTGTGGGAACGTCACCTTGTCAGCTTTCTCGGGTAGCTACTTCTCACACTATCCTCTCAGCCCCATGGCTGAATCCCACAAACACACCTGCCACTCTAGTAGCTGCTGGAGGAATGAGATCAGGGACAGTTGAAGTAGGTGGTGGTCGGGATCTTCAGAATTCTCTGGGCCAGAGTCAGGCAGCTTTACTTACAACTTGTATGCACAAAGATGTTCAGTGACCTGGAGCAAGGACACCCTATGTGTATATGAGTGTGCACATGTGATCCTGCACATACATGTATGTATTTTTATCTGTCCAAGTCCATGTGGCATGTAAGTGATCTTCCCTTTTCCATGCTCCCATTTTAAACAAACTAGTTGCCCGCCTCTTTTTCTTTCATGCTTAGCATTCCATGAAATATTGCTCTTAATAGTACACCCTGCTTCTCAAGGAAAATGTACAAAAAAAGCATTGCTTTCACTCTGTTGTGAACCTCACAAACTGATCTACCATCTCTACATAGCCATCAAAGTCAAAGGAAGGCATACTAAGGGTTCAATAAGGGTGGGAAGGCATGCCCTGCACCCCCTTTGCATGATTTCTTATTGAGAAATCGGGTCCTCTGAGTGTCATCTATTAGATGAATTACTTTATAAGGTTTGATCTTGGGCATGATCTATTAGGTCAGTTGATTTCTAATTTTCCTATGGTTTATACAAAGCAATCTACCTTTGTACTCACCCTCTAAGAATCAATTCAAATGATTTCTCTCCCCATGAAGAGTCTCTGGCTTCTTTAATCACATTTAAAGAATTGTTTCCTTTTGCTACCATGTTTTACAAGCATCCCGCATCAAATTGTGAAGATAGTTTGCATATTGATACTGCCTTTAGAGAATGGCCAAAGGGTAAACATTCATTTGAAGAAGCCCAGGCATATGAGGTACATTCAAATGATTGCATAAATCAAATTCCAGAACAGGATTCAGTCCGCTGCTCCAGCTAATTCTATACTATCTCAGAACATCTTAGTAAAAGTGTTATCCGTTTTTAAATTTGTCTGCTATTTTTGGCTTTATTCGCTGGCTTTTCTGATCTTCATTTTTGGTGGAAATGTTAAAGGGATGGATGTTGCCTGCTGCTGAGATCATGTTGAAAAAGGCACTATATTGAGGTGCAGTTTGAAACGTGACAGCATATGTAAATGTGTTGGTGATGCTAAAAATACGTGGATAAATGATACATGGCATCCGCAGAGTATGCACAACTCTGTATTTATATAGTACCTACATGTAGACAGTAGGAGTCTATTTATGCATTTGCCAAGAAAGGGAGAAGTGTCTACATATGTCTCGTAAATCTGGATCCGGGCTCATGCCCAATGCAGATGCTGCAGAGAGGCGAGTGGGGAAAGGGGCTTGCTGCTCTGGGAGCAGGCTGTCTGTCAGATCATTTCCCCAAATAGGTTTCTGGAAACACGAACAAAACGATAGCCTACAGACAACAAGAATGTATCTAAAAAACTGGGGAAAAAGTCCTTTCTAGAGTGTCTCGGCAGCATGTGTAACTTCTTAGAATTTTTGGAAGATGAATTCTAGAAATGTCATGCAGCTTCTTTTATTTAGTCAGTATATTAAAAGAGCCCCAATTTCCCCAGCACCTAGGCAGTCCCTGTTCTACTTAGACCTTGCATATAATCAGGATAATGACTCATGAGGAGACTCTGTAGTTTTTAGATAAAGAGCCATCTGTGCTGAAGGGCTGTGTCCTTATAGCCACAAATCCCAGCATTAGAACTGCAGCTCCATGACTGACACAAAGTTTGGGTATTTCTCCTTTGAGTGAAATAGGGCTTACTTCTTCATTCAGAGTTAAATTAGATATATAATGATTTTATGTCCTTGTTCTAAAACATGAATGTATAATTCTAAAGCAGCTTAGCAGTTAAAAAGTCCTCCAAAAATCTGAATGTTTTGCATTTCTATTATGGCATTTGGTCATGCCTCACTCTAAGGAGTCTTAGATTGTTGCATCTTATTCAATGATTAAGCGTTTATCTTATGGCATTCACAAAACTAAATCAAATTGCATTTCTAGCCTCAAACTCTACCTCCAGATTTACTTTTAAATTTCAAATTTGTGTCAGAAATGTGTTAAGTGAATATTTGCTGGCAGAGGTATCAGGATAGGATACAGGACATTTAGCTTGAGATAGTGAGTAACTTGGTATTTCTACCATCTTTGTCTGTCTATCATTGTTTTTGTAACAGAAACATGACTTACTTGCATAGTTAAGTAGCTCTTACTGAAAAGAACAAACACGCCTCACCAGTTAACCAGCCCTGAAAATAATGCTAAGTGCACCTTGCCAGAATCCATGTGCTCAATTCAGGAAACTTGGCTCATAAAAGCCTTAACTCTAGAGTCCAGTCTGTATGAAGGATAAGAATAGAATGAGAAAGCGTGGGAAGCTACTTTTTGCTCTGTTCTTTCTATTAAATCTCTGGCTTTCCTTTATTTTCTTTCCATCACCTTCCATCTTTCTAATCCCTTTGTTTAGGTCTTACACTAAGACACTGTAGGAAGAGAGTGACTTACACAAAGCTCTGGGCTTTGACCAGTAAACACATCTAAAGATCTGTTTTCCTTGCTAATTCAAATTCCTCCAAAGAAAGAAAGGATCTTCATGGTAAAAAATATTACAAGTGACATTTTAAAGTGGGATTCTTGTGGCTCAAATTTACTACCAGCTCAACCTTGTACAATCAACTCTATTCTTCGGAATCTGGAAGTCTTATAAAAAGAGACCAATATGTGCTCATCTAACACAGTCCAAGATCTTATTGCTATACAATCACACTCTTTTTCTGAAATGATTTTCTCTTTTTTTTTTATGATTTTCTCTAAATAATACCAACAATATAGTTATAAAGTAGAGAACATCAACATCTCCATATCAGAAATAATATTAAAAGAATAATCTAAATATTTTCTATTAAATTGAAGAATCATGTTCTTCAATATGGTTACCCAACTTGCCAAACACGGAAACGGGCTCACTATAGTTTTAAATAATAGTAATAGAATTTTAATAAGGTTGCCTTTTTATTAGGTGCATTTAACTATCCCTTCCGATCTCTCATATTATAATCAGCAGTTAAACAGCTTTCCCATGCAGCTGTTGTAACCAGCTCATTTAACATTAGGTATATCTTTTAGCTTAATTAAGGCATTCCTCTCTTTCAGTAATAGTGGATTGTTTTCAGCTTCACCCATTATGTGTAATTGTTTTCTTTGATCCATTCAAAACGTGGCTATTTTTCATGGCTAATTAAATCAACACTTGACCACTGCATTTAATGCTTAACTCAGTTTTATTTCTAATCTTGCATGCCGGGCTTCTGCACATCCTAGTCTTGCTCATAATATTAAGTTCCTCACCTCCTGCATCAGCTCGTTCTTGTAAGTAGAGGCAATGTGTATATATCAGGAATTCCAGCAGAGGGCACTCAAGCAAGAATAATCATTTCTGTAAGAAGAGAAATTGATGATGATGTTTCCTGATATATTTTTTTTTCCTTTTTCAAATCAAATTCACATCAGAGTATGTGTGCGCGAGTATATATGTGTGTTGGGGGCTGGGGTGGGTGGGACAAATCTATCCTTGGCGAGCCAACTCATTTCTCACTTAACCTCTCTCTCAGCTGAATAAGAGCCACTGTGTGCACAAGATAAGAGACGAGATATTTTCAAAACACTCCTAGTATTAAAACCAAAGCCATAAATTCTGTTTCAACAACTGACATTTTTATCACTGTCTACTTTGGCTTCTTTTACATTTTATGAATTTTTAAGGATAAGTCCCTATCATTCAGAAAAGTACTCAAACTTCTGAGGACATTGCTAGCCATGCTTTAATGAAAAAGTAATAATATGAACAAAAGCAAGCTGGCATGAAATTTTATAGGAAAAAAAACAGAAGATGCATTCTCTCTGTGCTGTGGAGCCTGGAGATGGAGCTTCCTGTTCCTGTATATACAACCATAGCAGGTTCAGGATCTCACTCCTGCTATTTCCAGCCAGTGAGCTCTGGCTGACTACCCATCTGCTCCTTGTCAGAGAGGCCTAGTCAGTGAGCAGAAGCATTGACTAGGGATCATCGGGTCAGGAGCAGGGCCATCCAGTTCCTCTCATTCTGGCACTTATAGCTCTTAAATGTTCAGGAGGAAATGACCCAGCTCACAGCTTTTGCCACTTTTTCGGGTATAAATTCTTTACATCACAGAAGAGAGCAAACACGAAGTCACTGACATTGAAGAGAGGTAGACGCGCAGTAGCCCATCACTAGGCGACACTGCCAGCCCACTCTACAGCAGACACAAATAAGTTCAAGGGCAAGGCAGGCGTAAAATATGGGAAGTTTTGAGTATTTATTTCTGCTATAGTGAATTTTATTTAAATATAAATTAGTGTAATTTAATTTTTGGCGATGGCTTGGTTTAATAAATGGTTTGTGAAATTGTTGTGTGTCATTTGGGGCTCAGGAGAGCTTGGCACACTGACTCATCTCCACTGAAGACCTTCTAGAACTCACACCTCAGAGAAGCAGAGAACCGCCTCACCACCAGCTGGGAAGAGAGAGAAGCAACTGGCTTTTCATTTGGGGAGCTTGGATTTTCTAAATACAGAAAACTGTGTCACATTTGTGGCCTATTTTCTCCCTCTCAAAATTAATTTTCCGTCTATTAGATGCACTTTAAACGTTTCATCAGTTATGATAATCCTTGTCTGTTCTCCCTGTCACGTCTGCTACAGCTTAACTTCATGAAAATGGCCTCAACTTTCAAATCGAAATCATAGTATTCCAGAAAGCAAAACAATAGAATTTCAAAAGGAGACATAACATTTATTCAGAAAAAAAAGTCACTTTTTATTAGCTGGCATTATCCTGAAAAAAGTAATAAATGAAAAACATTAGTAACTTCTAGCTAGATACCACAGCTCTTCTCGCAGCTTTATATCTTAGTCCCATTTTTCTAAAATGTGTTTGATTACACCTAAAAAACATGTTAAGAACATACTACCACACCACCCTGCATTGTGACTTTTTCTTTAACATAATCAGAGAACCTGAAACCAAATTTAAAAAAAAAAAAAAAAGGAGTTTGAGAGACTGGAATGCTTTTCATGGTAGGCCCTTACGTAGCTTGGTGCATACCCAGCACCGATAACTAAATAAAGAAATAAATCGACAAAGATATAAGTGGGATTTTAATATGTAATTCAAGTTTCACACCCACACACGTGTACATAAAATTTTTCAGAGCACACTGCACAGTCATCTTCCTTTCTACGACTACATAGCTCTAACTCGGGGAATAGCACAGCCACCCTCTGAGGACTGTTGATGAACCAACTCCCTCTCCTCGCCAACGGTAGCTTTCCTTCTCTACTGCCAAGCTCTGTTTGTTCTTCTTCAAAAATCAGATGTTTTATTCCAGGAATTTGGGCAAATTGCTGAATCTCTGCTAATCCTCAGTTTCCTATGAATTATAATAAAGAATAAAAGCGCCGATTACAGTCATTGGCTGGGATAACGAAAGTGTTCAGAAACACTCAGTCTAATTACTGCTGTGGCTAGAGTTATGATTATTAATAAACTTAGCTGTGGGGTTTCCCAGACCACAGCAAATTAGAAGCACTAAATTAGAAGGAGACAGAGACTCTATGGAATGAATATCTATGGAATGAATTTTCTCATTGTAGAGGGAAATGCAGCTAACTATTCATTCATGAGAATGCGTGGAATCTCAGATAGGCATTTTAAAGTAAGAACAAGGCTGGGAAAGTGCTTCAGTGCCTGAGGATCTGAGTTTGGTCCCCAGAACCCACATTTAAAAAAAAAGCCAGCCATGAGCTTGCCACCCCAGCACTGTGAAGGTAGACCTTGGGGGTTCGTTGGCCAGTCAGAGTAGTGTACTCAAGAGACCCAGACCAGCCAGAGATAATGTCTAAAACAGACAAGGCAAGGGCCCCTGAAGAGGAATGACATCAGAAACTGTCCTCTGACCTACACACAGGCACAAACACACACAGGCTTGGGGGCCATCCTGAAGAACCAAAGCGAGAAGCAGGGAGCAGATTTCTCAGTTGACTTAGTAAGTGTCCCTAAGCAGCTGGGACTTACTATCAAGATTTAGGGTTAGCAGGGAAAGTTGACTGTTTTCTAATTTCCTGTTTATTTATGAAGACTTGTACGCCACACACTGTATGTTTTGAGTACTTGCTTAATTGTATTCAAGCTTATAAATACATATAGTCTAATGGTTTTGCTTCACAACCATGAGAATTAGGAAAGAGTACACTAATACATGCATATTTCAGTGGTTGTTATTGTTAAATTTAGGATTATGTGATATTTTTACACATATTATATAATTCTGTAATTAAAGAGAACAAATTGACTTCTGTATAACTTGGATTCAAAATCATATTTGCACTGGGGCTGGGGATAGAGCTCAGTAGTAGATTGTACTCTCAGCATGTATGAAGGCTTGGGTCACACACACACACGCATGCACGCACACACACACACACACACACACACACTTTCAGTGGTGCACTATTCCTCTGGTCAGTACTGATTTAAATTTCTTTGTAATAGTCACCACAAATTGATGACTCTGTCATTTTTAATCTGATAAATATTTTTCTGGAGACTTTTTCTTTGAATATGTAAAGATTATAGATCAAATATAGTAAGAAGGCCTGGGCTACCTAACTCAAAAGGTAGCTAAATGAACAAATAAAATCATGTGGTAAATGAGAGTCATCACCAGTATCACCAAATATTGTCCAGTGTTATTGCTTTTATGTGCTTGGCTCAGGCCTGAAGGTGTCCAATTTTAGTTTTAGACTTTTCAGTGTATTCTGAATGGAGATATTCTAAAGAAAAATAATTTGCTTTGTGATTGAAGACTCCATTTTTTGTTTTGTTGTCTGTGTTTTTTTTAATTCGCTTTTGACTGTTCTATCTCATGAAGTGATTTTTTTAATTAATTAATTTATTTATTTATTAAAGATTTCTGCCTCCTCCCCGCCACCGCCTCCCATTTCCCTCCCCCTCCCCCGATCAAGTCCCCCTCCCTCGTCAGCCCTAAAAGCAATCAGGGTTCCCTGCCCTGTGGGAAGTCCAAGGACCACCCACCTCCATCCAGGTCTAGTAAGGTGAGCATCCAAACTGCCTAGGCTCCCACAAAGCCAGTACGTGCAGTACGATCAAAAACCCATTGCCATTGTTCTTGAGTGATGTTTTAAAGGACAGAATGGTGTTGATTCTACTCGTTCATTTGGAGAATACAAAGGTATCCTGTTTCTGGTTAGCTGCAGTTTTAATCACACTGCTTCTGTCCTCATACAGTTTTTGTTGTTGTTGTTTTGTTTGTGGGTTTTTGTTTTTTTTCTTTTGAGACAGGTTTTCTCTGTGTAACCCTGGCTGTCCTGGGACTTGCTCTGTAGAGTAGGCTAGCCACCAGTTCAGAGATCTCTCTGTCTCTGCCTCCATATTCTGCCTTGAATCCAATCTCGGTGGAAATCCCTTCAAGGTGGGAACTGGGGCTGTTATTCATCTGATGTTGTTTCTCTTTTGTCTTTTGTTATTTTATTTTAATTTCTGGAAGATATTCAGAACTCCACATTCCAAGTTTAAAATGGATTGTGTGTGTGTGTGTGTGTGTGTGTGTGTGATTATTTTTCTTTTCATTATCAAAGCTCTCTTTCCCTCTCTGGTTACTTATTTTTAAAAACATAACCCTAGCTTTAAATTCTGGAAGCAATGTAAAATATGCCTCTGAGTATTTTCGGTTTTCTTCTGATTTGTATTCTTCTTTATTTGGCCACACATGTGCCACTGGGCTTTTGCCTCATTAATCGCAATATCTTATTGGAAACGGAAGCTTTCCCGATAGTGTGATTAAGGATGAGCTAAGAGATAGAATGATGCAGCTTGTGCGCTGGTTGGCAAGGACCTCGGTTATCTTAGTCAATTTTCTGTCTCCATAAAAGAATACCACAGATTGAGTAACTCGCAAAGGAAAATCTCTTTCCTACAGTTCTGAAGCCTGGAAAATCTAAGGTCAACTTGGTTTATCTCCCAAGGACCCCCTTATATGTCTATGCCTAGGTTTTATGTTTACAAAATGGTGGAGGGTAGCACCTAGCCAGATAGTGTGGAGGGGTAAAGTGTGAGCTCCTGTCTCTTTTCTTCTTCCTACAAAACCCTTCATTTTATGGAAACACAGAATATTAAAAACGGGTTAGATCAATATGTAAGAGCTAGCCAATAAGAGGCTGGAGCTAATGGGCCAAACAGTGTTTAAAAGAATACAATTTCCGTGTAATTATTTCGGGGCATAAGCTAGCCATGCGGGCGGCCGGGTGCCGGAGACACAGCCCCTGCCGATCCTATTACAACAATATAATACCTAGAAAAATTGAAGAATAAAATGGTATTTTTAAGTTAAACATATGTCGTTGGTACAGAACATTCTAGTGGTCAAAAAAAAAAAAAAAAGACCAAGCCAAAGGAACTGTTTTTATTTATTTATTTTTTTTTTTGGTTTTTCGAGATAGAGTTTCTCTGTGGCTTTGGAGCCTGTCCTGGAACTAGCTCTTGTAGACCAGGCTGGTCTCGAACTCACAGAGATCCGCCTACCTCTGCCTCCCAAGTGCTGGGATTAAAGGCGTGCGCCACCACCGCCCGGCAAGGAACTGTTTTTAAAGGAGTAATTGTAATCACTTAGCTTTCCTTTTGACATAGAAGAGATAATTTTCCTTAAGTGCTTTGGGTGTCTATTTTTTCAAATTTGGACCAACACTCATACTCATATTTAAGTATCCCGAAGGAAGTGGGAATTTCTCTATTTCCTAGCAACATCTCCACAGGCTTCCTAATAAATGGGTGATGCCTAAGAATCAAACCCAACAGCCGGGTTCATAAAAATAATGTGTTTTGAATTGACATTTGTTCTCAATACCTTTTCCTTTAAGTGTCTGTTGGGGTGCATAGGCGATAGGAGGATACATTTGCTAAGGCAATTACCCATTATTGTGGAGCAGCCTGGCTAGTCCCCCGAGAAAACTCATGCATAATTTGTTTGTGCATAATATACTGCCTGCAGTACTGTATCTACCCCCGTCTTAGGAGAAAACTCTTGAGGCTTATTGTCCACACTGTTTCTTCTACATTAAGTGACCTTTTCTTCCACCCCTAATGGCCATATGGACCAATCCAACAGCCTTACAAGAGCAAATGCCTTAAACGTCACTTACAGAAAGCATTATTTCTTTCTTTCAACAGTGCCTCACTTATTGATTTCCATCATTAAATAGATGAAAAAATACTTATGACCACATTTTATTCTGTTAAGTTGTAACTGCCATGGGATGAATGACTTAATGGGTTACCGACTTCCTTACACTTTGCCTGCCAAGTGCTCCTCACTTTCTGAAAACTCTTCTCTCACGCCACTCCTCCCACTCTCTTGTCCACGACTCACCAAGAAGGAAAAAATGATCCAGCAACCAGGATCACCTAGCAAGCCACAGCATTTTATGGAACAAGGTATGGGGTGAGCATGGGGCCTGCCCTACAAATGGGGAGAGACAGACTGCTTCCTTAATCCTGCTCTACATGGCTTACATGATGGGACCTCACTGAATTCTGTTCCTCTCTGCTCACATTTCTCTCATGGCTCCAGCTCTCCTCAAGAAAAGACCAACATCCTTAAAAAGCAAGGAAGATTCTGCACGACCCTTGCTACCTTGCTGTCTTAGTCAGGGTTTCTATTGATGTGATGAAACACCATGACCAACAAGCAAGTGGGAGAGGAAAGGGTTTATTCGGCCCACCCTTCCACATCACTGTTCATCATTGAAGGAAGTCGGGCAAGAACTCAAACAGAGAATCTGGAGGCAAGAGCTGAGGCAGAGGCCTGTAGGGGTGCTGCTTACTGGCTTGCTCAGGCTGCTTTTTCATAGAACCAAGGACCACCCACCCAGGAATGCCACCACCCACAATGGGCTGGGCTCTCCTCCATCAATCACTAATTAAGAAAATTAGGCAGATCTTATGGAGGCATTTTCCCAGTGGAGGTTCCCTCCTTTCAGATAACTCTAGTTTGTGTGTCAAGTTGACTTAAGACCAGCTCATCTTAGTTCCTAGTTTGTATACACTCTTCCACAGATCTATTATCTTACGTTGCAGTTTGGCTGTTCCATGATTCCCCAAGATGACCCACCTGTGACTTGGAACCCAGTAGATGTTTATGCCTCTTCCCCCAATTCGTGGGAAATCTAATCCGAACTTTAGGCCTTTGGAAGATAATGAAGCCCTGAGGGTAGGGCCTTCATAATGCACTAGGGCTCTTACAATGGGATGAGACATCACCATCCACCACCCACCCTCCCTCTTTGAAACCTAAGGCTTCCATCACAAATCATTTACTTCCCCCCAATCAAATCCTCCTGCTGCTCAGAACGTGGGCATCCACAAGCTCATCACAACTGTGACAGATAATTTCTTTTTCTCCCAGCCATTCAGTCTGTGGGAGCTTGCTAGAGTAACTCAAATGAACCAAATCAGGATCTTGGCCCAGGACATTCTCTCTTCATTCAGATGCCTTTGTAGGCAGTTCCCTAACCTCTTGGAGTCATTTGGCAAGTGAGGCCCTCTCTGACATCATGTTCCTATTCCAGTTATTCATCCCCCCCCCACCCATCTGCTCCTGTGGTATTTTTTTTTTTGTCTTCAGCACTTCTAACTTTCTGTTTTTCCAATTTGCAAAACAAACTACCTCCTTCACTTAAGCAAATTCTAAATAATTGCTATAGCTTGAACTGCAACTCTTTGAGTACATTTAGTAAAGCACAATTCAAGGTCATTTCTTTCCATCTTTTAAGCACCCTCCCCTGATTTATCACAGTGCTTTGCATACAGTGCACATACCATCTGCCTTGAGTGAATGGATAGGACTCAGCTTAAATGAAATCCAACTTACTGTGCTATTTCTTCCGCAGTGAAGGATTTTGCACTGCCTCTGTTTATAGTCACTGAATTGCACTGAAGATGCATTTACTTGTCTGTGTTATCGTACTGTTATTTGCTATTAATTCCCTGTACATTATACGTTAGTGTTTGTATATCTTATTTTAGAATGTTATAATCTTCTTAATGGACTAGTTTATGAGTGGGTGGCGATATCTATTTCTCTTCTGCTACGATATGTAATCAATATATCACCAGCATGCAATCAGCCCGTTTTTATGTAATGGTTAAGCATTAATTTCACTGCAAGGTTTGCTTGTGCATTCATATAAGGAATCAACAACTCAAAGCTAAAGCACAAGCTATGCCACTCCTGGGTATATACCCAAAAGATTATATTCTCCTCTAGAGACACTTGCACACCTATGTTCATTGCTCTTCTATTCACAGTGCTAGTAATGGAATCAACTTAGATATTCATAAACAAATGAATGGATAATAAACATGTAGCGCATATACACAATGAGATATTATTTTTCTGTAATGAGAAAGGAAGTTAAGAAATTTGCGGGCAAATGGAACAAACTGGAAAAATTTATACCGAGTGAGGCTCTCTTTCATATGCAGATTCTATCTTCAACTCCTCTGTTTCATGAGTTTAACTTGGAGCACACATGGAAGGCAGGAAACTGGAAGGCCGACCTTTGGGGGACACATTAAGGGAGGAAAGAGTAGATCATAGGTAAAATGACAGAGTGATATGGAATACAGGGGATGGAGAGGCACAGGAAGTAGAAATAAGGGCTAAAGCAAAGGGTTTATGAAAAGCCATTTGGAAATCTACTCTCTTAGAATCCAATTGGAAGAATCAGTGGAGGAATGGTAAAGTATATGTGACATAAAAGGAGAGTGTTAATGTCTAAGCAGGAATGGGATGGCGGTGGGGGATAAACAGGACATATTAACTGTTGCAGGTTTCTTCAACAAACGAGGATCTTTGCAATGAATAATCAAATGGCAGTAATTCATATAGAGAACACTACTGAGTGCTGGGAAATATGAGCTACCAAAGCCAGGTCATCTGCATTAAAGCTATGGCTAAATGAAAAAGCCAATCCGAAAAAGGCAGTATACTGACGAGTCCATCACATGACATTCTACAACAGGCAAAATAATCCAGACAGTAAATTGGCCTATGATCTATATTCATGGAGAGTGTTGCAGAGGATGGGGGAGGGTCCAGAAAAACCCACGAGAAAGCACAAAGGGATATTTGCCTCAGTGTAACAGTTTGCTTTGATAGTGTGATCATCTGGTGTTACTGGGGAGTGGTGGAGCCTTTAGAAGGTAAAGCCTAGTACTAGTGACTCATGTCACTGAGAAAAGCACAGGGGACCCCAACACAGCCTCAATCGCTTTTTCACTTAGGTCTTGAGCAAGCAGTTTTGTTGTGCAACCTACTTTATAACTACAGGCTCAGAACAACAGGGCCAATGAAACACAGTCTCAGACTTCTCAAAGATAAGCCCAAACAAGCCTTGTCCTTGTAAGGTGACTATAACTCAGGCGTTGTTAGAGTGAGGGGAAGCTGACTGACCAGGGATTCAGAGTCACTGAAGCAATGCATGCTTGGGCTGATGGCATACTCCTGTGATCCCAGTGCTTGCAAAGCCGAAGTAGGATGACTACAAGTTTGGGAGGAGTCTGGCTGCATAGTGTGAGCTGGCCTGGAAGGAAGAGAAAAAGGAAAGAAAAGGCAAGGGATTGGGAAATGGCTCAGATGGACACATGTGTGAGGACTTAAGTTTCGATCCTAAACACTCACACAAGAAAGTAAACATGGTGACACACACTAATCCCATTGTTGAAGAGGCAGACAGAGGAGGATCATTTGAACTTGCTGATCAACTGGTTTGTCTGAATTTGGCAAGCTCCAGGTTCAGCATAAACATGTCTCAAAACAGAAGGTGGAGAACAGTTGAAGTAGACTTCATATGTCAATCTCTGGCCTCTACAAGGGCACACACAAGTACACACACATAAAATAACTATAAAATAATAATAATAAACAATAAGAAGGATGCTGATAATAATTTAGAATGTTTCAGGATTAAAGGAAGAAGCCCAAAATGTAGCAAAACATACTGCTTGTAAGCCGGGAAGTGGTGGCCCAGGCCTTTAATTCCAGCACTCGGGAGGCGGAGGCATGCTGATCTCTGTGAGTTCGAGACCAGACTGGTCTACAAGAGCTAGTTCCAGGACAGGCTCCAAAACCACAGAGAAACCCTGTCTTGAAAAACCAAAAAAAAAAAAAAAAAAAAAAAAAAAAAAAGATTTAACAGCAGGATACACTTTATAAAGATGTTCCCTATGTGCAAATGGGTTACCAATTCATAAAGGACTTTACAGACATATTGCAACTGAACAATTAATTAAACAGATGAGCAGTATTGGAATCATATTTGTACTGGTGAGGTGGGGTTCAAATAAGGCGAGAAAAGCAGTTATTATCCACAATGTAAGAAATTACAGATGGAGAATCATTGGTATGAGTTTGAGTTCAATATAATATAGATTCTATATGCTCTGACCTATATGAGGCACACATATTTCTTTGTTCTAGATCTAGAAAGTGACACTGCAACAGCAGGAAGCACTGAGCACAGTCAGCACAATACACGGTCTGTTCTGATTCTCTAGGAGGAGAGACCAGAGGTTCTTGGGAAAATGGTATCCTCAATATTATATGGCAACAATGAATTTATGTGTGTAATCATCCTTCCTAAAATCCATCACCACAGATATTCATCGAAAAAACACCAATTGTTGGAAATTGTATAACATAACCAATCAGTGTTCCTTAAAATTGTAAAGGTCAGCAAAATCAAATGGGAACTGAGAAACATTCACAGTCAAGAGGACCTAGCATGGTCTGAGCTGGGACCCTGGAGCAGAGAAGGAACCAAGTACAAACACTCGAGAGAGTCTGGTTACAGTATTAACATCAGTTAATGATAACAGACACTAGTAACTGTGCATTCATAAATCGTGACCAGTTCGCTGCACTCCCATGAGATGTTAGCAGAGGCAGAAACTCTATGTGGAAGGAATATCTAGGAACTCTTACTATCATCTCAATATTTTTTTCTGTAAATCTAACACAATCCTAAAATAAAAAGCTTATTTTTAAAAAGTAATGAGGAATTGGCTCTGAGCACAAAACTGTCTTCCTTAAATGAGTACCATCTTCACTTCTATCCTGCTTGGCACTCGCATCTCTTCAGAGAGTTTTATACCTACTAGTAACTTCCACAGTCTACTACCAAATGCCAAAGAGCTTGGACTGTAATATAGGAACCAGCCGTTCTTTGTGTGTGTGTTCATGTGTACAAATGCATAGGTTTATGGAGTGCTCACCTATGACTGTATATATGAAGGCTAGAGGTCAACATGGGTGTTTTCCTCAATGTCTCTCCACCTTATTTTTAAATTAGTATATTATTGTTACTACTACTACTACTATTTATCTGTGTATGAGAGAAGGTGTTATATGTGAGTGTTGGTGGTTGATACAATATGTCTAGACCTCACAGGACAATATTTTGGAGTTAGTTCTCTCCTCCCATGCTGGGTTCTAGGGATGAAACATGGGCGTTCAACCTTGAGTTACAAGGGCATTTACCCTGTAAGCCAGTCTTTCCCCACAAGGGTCGCCTAAGATAATCAAAAAAACACAGATATTTAAATTACAATTCATAACAGTAGAAAAATTACAGATATGAAGTAGCAATGAAAATACTTTTATGGTTGCGGGGGTCATCACAACATGAAGCGTGTTAAAGGGTTACAGTGTTAGGGAGGTTGAGAGCCACTGTTCTAAGCCATCTACCTAACCTCACTTTATTTGTTAAGACAGTATTCATCTCACTGAGCCTAGAGCTCACTGTTTCAACTAGACCTGATAGCCAGCAATCCCCAGTGATCCTACTGTCTTGGCTGCCTCCAGAACACTGTTCCCATGCACACTATTTTCCTTGGTTTTTAAATTTTTCTTACCTGGGTTTTCTATGTGGAGCTCAAGTTGGGGTTTGCCTGCATGGCAAGTACTTTACCAACGGAGCCATTTCCTCAGTCCTGTAACTAGTCACCTCTTCAGCCATAATATATAAACACAGAGCAAGGAAAACAGAACGAGATAGAAAACCTGCAGGTGAACCAGACAAAAGAGGTGATTATCCTTAACGTTAAACGTGTCAGTCATCCATAGTAGCTTCAGACCCTGCTTTCTGGTCTTCAGACACTGGGCAGATAATTCTGCCTAATGATGATGGTTTTGGAAATGAAAGGTGTATATATCATAAAGTCTTTGTTACAGGCTTCTGCCAAGTACATGAAAAGACACTTGGGATTCTCTTAGAAAACATGGCTTTTGCTTAGCCATTCATCAATCTATTTGGTGAAATAGAAGTGGCATTTGGTTCCCCTGAAGTTAATCAGACACTAAGAAAAATCCTTTGGAAGAAGGATGTTATGAGGCTAGCTGTGCCATGTGCTCCATCAATACATCTCAACTCAAATTTGCCATCAGTTATTCATGAACCTTCAGCCAGCTAAGCAGCTATGCTAAGGCATAGGTACTTGCAAAGTTTTCTCCTTATTAATAAGCAGTGTCAGACATGGCAGTGGGTGTGAACTGCAGTCAATAAAGATGCAAGTTTGAAGTGAGTCATCCTAGTTCCTTATTATAGAAACCATGTGATCACCCTTAAAGAAAAAAAGAGTGTATTCTATCGTCACTATTTCATTTCTGCCTCAAACATATTGACCCCAAGCATTCAATGGTAATAACATTTTGCATCCAGAAATGTAATAAGTAGAATAAAACATTTCTTATTAAAACTTATATTTCAAACAGTACTTTGCTCCTCACCATGAAGGTACTAATTTGGGGGTGGGGGAAATGGCTCAGTCAATAAAGTGTTTGCCATACAAATATGAAGACCCAAGTTTGATTCTCCATGAATCCATATATAAAAGTCACAGAAGAAGCAAGGATCTGTAATTCCAGCTTGAGGAGGGAGAGACAAGAATACTCTCCTGGACCTACTGACTAATTCTTGCTAATTTAGTGAGCTCTAGATTCAGTGAGAGACTCTCTCAAAAAGGTAAAGTGAAGAGTGACTGAGGAAGACACTTAGTGTTAGCCTCTGGCTTACACACACACACACACAAATTCATATGTATATCCATATGTGCTGGTACACACACACACACACACATGAAAAAATACTTATTTTGCTAGTAACAGTCCAACAAGAGATTTGAAGGACTGAAATGTATAGCTATAGATTATATTTTATCTTTTTTTTTTTTTTGATACAGGGTCCCATGTAGCCCAGGCCAGCGTGGAATTCATTATCTAGCTCAGGGTGTCTTCGAACCTTTGACTCTTCTGCTTTGAGATTACAAGTATGCAGCACAGCATCCTACCACACCTGGAGTCTCCATCTGTGGATTCGACCCCTGCCAACCAAAATTAGTCAAAAAAGAATTGTATCTGTATTAATCACAGAGACTTTTTTTCTTGCAATTATTCCCTAAACATCACTGTAAACTGCATCAAATAGCACTTATAATTAAATTAGGTCTTATAATTAACAGCATAATGATGGTTTAAAGGATGCAGGAGGAGATACAAAGGTTAGAGGCAAAAAAAATCACATTGTATTTGAAAAAAGGACTTGAATAGCATCCATGGATTTGGGTACCTTATTTGGGTACATGATTTAGGACCATGGGGATCCTAAACCAACCCCCATGAAGATACTGAGGAACAACTCTGTTACCTTTGGATCTGGTTCTTTCTCTGATTCTCAAGGTTCCTTTTCAATAGACCCTTACATTACTGATGAAGCATAAATATTCTTTTTATTCAAAATTAATGAATCAGCACTTTAAAAGTCTCTCATAATTGGTGCCCATCATATGATAGACCATGTGTCAAGAAGGAAACTTGCTCCATGATGCTGCAATGAATGACATTATTTCTGTTCTATCATTCTGACTTCTGGCTTTGTTACCCTGTGTCTTCATAGGCCAAAATCAATACCATGTCCCCTTAACACACGCATTCTTGAGGGAGCAGTCAACAGGAAAGGGGTTTTCTTTTCGTGAAGCTTTGTCTATAGGAAGGGCAAAACTCCTGTGTCCTAGACTTCTATGCTATCTATTCAGAACACCCACTCCTAAACTCATCACAGGTAAAGGATATGGAGGTCATCTGATGCTGAATTGTCTTGACAACCAAAATGCATCCTCTTGTCTAGGGAAGAAATCTACATGAGATAAAAAAAAAGTCAAAGTTCTAGCTGGGGGGAATGTTGTGGAATATTATTTTAACTAGAAAAGATGTGTTACATTTGTTTATTCAATGGACTATTACTTGAAATGTGTAAGGATGTGTTCCTTTTGTTTATGCTGCATTTGTTTAACAATGTAAGGATGTGTTTTAATTATGTAAAGATGTGTTGCATCTGTTTCACTTTGCCTGAATAAGGCACCTGATTGGTCTAAGAAAGAGCTAAATGGCCAATAGCTAGCCAGAATAAGGATAGGCAAGGCTAGCAGGCAGAGATAATAAATAGGAAGAGAACTCTAGGTTCAAGAGGAAAAACGAGAAAGGAAGAGGAGAAAAGAAGAGAGGAGAGAATGTGGGAGATTCCAGGGGCAGGAAGTCAGCCAGGCAGCCACGAGTCAGCAAATGTGTGAAGTAGTAAATGTAAGATATACATACAGAAGGAAAGAAAAAGTAAAAATCTCTGAGGCAAATGGCAGATAAAGAGGAACAGGCTAATTTAAATGAAAAGAACTAGCCAGAAGTGAGTTTAAACTAGGCTGACTATTCAAAATTTATAAGTCTCTCTGTCATGATTTGGAAGCTGATTGGTAGCCCAAAAGAAAAAGTCTGGTACAGGGGAATGAAGGTATTATTGACTGACTAAGCAAGAATAATATTTAAAAAATCAGTATGGTGGTTTCTCAGAAAATTAGGAAACATCCTTCCTCAAGATCCAGCAATACTACTTTTAGGTATGTACCCAAAGGATGCTTAATTGTACCAGAAGGACATGTCCTCAACTATGTTCATAGCAGCATTGTTTGCCATAGCCAAAACCTGGAAACAACCTAAATGCCCCTCAGCCGAAGAATGGATAAGGAAAATGTGGTACATTTATACAATGGAGTACTACACAGAAGAAAAAATAATGACATCTTGAGGTCTGCAGGCAAATGGATGGATCTAGAAAATATCATATTGAGTGAGATAACTCAGAAAGACAAATATATGTACTCACCCATAAGTAACTTTTAGACATAAAACAAAGAAAACCAGCCTACAATTCACAATCCCAGAGAACCTAGACAACAATGAGGACCCTAAGAGAGACACATATGGATCTAATATATATGGGAAGTAGAAAAAGACAAGATATCCTGAGTAAATTGGGAGCATGGGGACCATGGGAAAGGATAGAAGGGGACGGGAGAAGTAGGGAGGGGAGCAGAGAAGAATGTATAGGTCAATAAAATCAATAAAAAAAATAAAAATTACAAGCAAACCCAAGTCATATAAACCAAAAAATCATCAACAAAACAAACAAACAATAATGTCTACCATACAGTCCTTGATACTTGGGGAAGAGCACCAGGTGCTTTGTGTGCAAATCTCTTAAGATCTCCTATTTCCGTGGCTTGATGAAGAAGCAAGAGCACTTCATCACTAAGGAAGGCTGTGGTTTCTGCACCCCTTCCTGCCTTTTCAACATCATCAAGAAATTATATTCCAGAGCATCAGAAAGATAGTATGGTGACAATGCTTTAAATAAGAAAATAATGGTAATAATTTACTGAGACATTTCTTTGCCAAAACATCTAACTGCATTAGAGCCAGGCGTCCTTATGAGATGGGTGTCATCAGGATCACTTACACATCACAAGATTCATCAGCTCATTCAAGCTCATAATGTTTGGATCTCCAAGCCACCTTGGGTTTTTGATTTCCTAAAAGCATTCTAATCACTTAGCATAGGCTCTACTCGGGCTAGGACTTCTCACAGTGCAAGCATACCCAGGCAACGAGCGTTCTCACAGAATGTGATAACCCCCCCCTCCCTCAGGCAGGAGTGATTACAGCATATGGAAAATGCCAGGTTCCCTGAATGAGATCAGGGCCTCAGCCTAAGCCAACTGTTCATCCCAGCAACTGAGGCTTCCAGGGCTACTTTTTGTTAGGTCTCGTGGTAGGAATCCTCCGCAGATCCAAGTTCATGTGTGCTATTCAGAGGCCAGGACTTCCTAAGTACAGCAGTTTCTGGCTGCTACCGAACACTTGCTCTAGCTAGTGTACCCCAAAGCTTGCACTTGGCGCTGGGTCTTCTGACTCCTTTAGTCTCCCATTCTGTTCTTCAAGTAGACTCTATGAGGAGAAAGACTGGGCAGGTGGCTAATGGGTAGAGAGCATGATGAACTTATACAAGACTCTGGATTCAGTGCCTCAGTCCCCCACTCTCCAGTGAAAGAGTATACAGGCATCAGAATCTTACAGGGATGAAAAATAAAGGCTAAACAATTTATAGATTTTGTCCCAAAATTACAGATGAGCTTTGTGAGGGAGTTACAGAGCTAAGTCTATCACAAGCTTCCAATTAAATTGGAATTGTGCCCCATCAAAGCATGGCTTTATAAAATTAATTTGATAATAAGTATATCTAACCTGAATTTCAAACTTTGATTGGTAAGTGATAAAATATACAGCAATAATCTCTTTATATTGACAAAGATACAATCAAATGTGTCAGACAAAATTATTTTTCCATTAGTCACAATTTGTAGTATCTACATATTACTATATTTCATAAAAATCATAGAAATTATATAAAACTCAATTTTAAGTAAAAAAGATTAATTTAAAGATATAGTATAAAATGTGATCTGTAGGAAAATGCAGCAGAAATTATAAGGTGAAAATAAAATAAATATTACTTTTTATTTCATTTATGTAAAAAACTTTGGGGGACTATGATCAATGAATTCCAATAAGGCAATTATATTTTTAACATCCACTAACAAAATGCATCACCATTATTTAAGTTTGCATTTGCATCTTTATCCTAGGAAAAATACAGGCATCTTCAAACATCAGTAATGGCATCAGATTATGTCAAGTGGTGCAAAATGTCCCTTTAAAAAAATGCCTGCAAAATGTCTGTCATCATCACTGCAAAAAATATAACAAAGTTCGTGCATTCAAAATGTTGAACACTTATTTATTCATATGCTTTGATTGCTGCTCGGCCCTTAGGGAAAATGAACAGCTGAACCTGAACCATCAAACAGCATACACAGGAGGAAAAACAAGTCGCGGGCAGGGTGGCTGCTTTCCAGCTCACTCTCAGGCTGGAAGTTTTGACCGAAGAGAAGAAAAATCTCTGCTTAAGGCCTTGCATCCTAAAACAACAGAGCAATCAATTCTACATTCAGTATCTAAAAGTGGGAGACTAGAAAGTCCCCCCACTTAGACACTATTTCTGACCCATGCTAATTTTCTGCACTAGGAGAAAGAATCTTTGATTTATTGGTGGGGTCCTGATCTCTCTGTCTCTGTTTCTGTCTGTCTCTGTCTGTCTGTCTCTTTCTCTCCCTTTCACAACCTCTACATTTTGCTTCATTATTTTTTAAAGAAAAATACATATGAAAAACGAGGATTTAATAGGTATAAGCATGCAGAAAAGCAAATGTTAATGAAGCAAATTCTTTTAGTCATTTGGCACCTCAGCCACCACACTCCTGAATTTCCCTGTGTTTCACAAGGCTGGGGATGAGCAAAAGTTGCCTTAGGTGCTGGAGCGATGGCTAAGTCAGTGACGCGCTTGTTGTGCAGGAAAAGGACCTGAGCTTAGATTCCCAGTACCCACATAACTACCAGAAGTGGCAGTCAGCTACCCTCAGGGTGGCGAGGTGAAGAACTGAGGATCCTGGGAGCTTCCTGGACAGCCTGTCTAGCCAACAGTTGAGCTCTGGAGTAGGGAGAGACCCTGTCTAAAACAGCAGCAACAAAACCAAAACAACAACAAACAAAAACAAGAAAGAGAGAAGACAGCACTAACTTTTCACTTAACACACATATACCCACCCACCCATTCCACACACACACACACACACACACACTCACTCACTTTGAAACAAAAAGTTGTTCTTCAGCTGGAGATGTCCTTACCAATCAAAGGAAAGAGAAAATGTTAGTTTCCTGGTGCTTGACTTTCTCTGCCTCCCACAGGTTTCTCCCACCACCCTCCCAGATTGACAGGTAGGTATTTGAGTGGGAAACTTGGTATAAGAAGAAACTCGCAAGGGAGTACATTCTTGTATAACTTCAGAGCAAACCACCACCATACCGATGACACTTACCTTACAGCTTCCAGCACAAGGAATACTTGCAAAACACCCAACTTCCCGAGAAACTATCCAAGTCGTAAAACACCATCCAACTGGCCCCTGCTTTCAGAAACTCAGCATCTGCTTACGGCTTTGCTTTAATGCACCTGGAAGTGATGCTCTTAGCTGTTCGGAGACATTGCTCACAGTTTTCAGGCTAAAGTCACAATATATGTTACTAAAGCAAGCTGCAAGATCAGGAGGCATCCAAGCTCAAGGGTGTATCCGGGTGCCAGCCGATATGTTACACGGGGATTCTTTTAAATGGACGAGACTTTGAATGGAAATCTCTTACAATTTGAGCTTTCCTTTGTGAAGAGATTTTTAGGTTTGCCAGGGATGCTGATCCTAATACAGCTCAAGACAGTTATTAAACTGGAATTCCTAGACCAATACCTTCTAGCTGGTGGCTTCTTTCTTGCTAAGATGGATACAACTATAACAGGACAGTGGTAAAAGGTCAGAGACAAAAAAGGCATATTTTAAATCCACCGTGTAGAGAATTGCAAGACGGATATTCCTATTTTTAAGAAATGAGTCTTTTTGCTTTTTGCCAATGACACAATAAAATTCGTTTCTTACCGACACAGTTACTATACCTTCTGTACTTCAGGATTCTGGTGCACACTCAAATATTATTTTAAAACTGTCTCGATAACAACTGGCTCAAGTTTGAGGGACCTACAGTATATCAGCACTCACAACTACAGCACAAGCCAATCCAACTGTGGCTGAGTAAGAGGCTGTATGTTCTTTCAAGTCCTTCTCTGGTTATCCAGCCTCCAATTGGTTAATTCTAAATAAATTCTTTCAGCGGGAGAACTGTTATCCATGCTATTAAAAATATTTCTGTAGCATTTTATTTTAAATATGTTTAAAATTATGACCATGTATTATTAAAAAGAAAAAAAACTGATCACATTCTGAGGATTTTAGGTATATTTTCTTAAGTTTACCACAACCTCAAACAAGAGCTAGATGCTTGAGAGAGCCAGGAACAGGCCCCAGTCGGTGCAACACTAGTCACAGGTCACTGTGAGGGACCACGCAAGTCACTAGGCATCCACACTTTATCCTCAGGACCTATGGAGTCTAGCTGCAACGGAGACACAAGAAGCAGGATCAAAGGGACTCTCGCTAGCACTCTGCTGGGTGTTTACTTATTTGAACAACATCTTTTACATCATTCTAAGATGAAAGGACTGACAAATGCTTACCCAGTGGTGGATTTGCAAGTGGGTCACCCAAATAGATTGCAGATCAGCCACTTGTCACAGTACATTACATTGGATATGATGTGCAAAATCAGGGGAAAAATAATATAAGGGAAGGTACGGTTGAGAACTAGAGAAAACAACAGACATCACTTGTGACCAAAATTTCAGAGGAAGAAACAATGATAGCATTAAAAGAGGCAATGCGCTTTCTTAGCCTGGAGTAAGTAGGGCTTCCCCTACTTACTGTGAGTAGACTGTGAAGAAGGGGATAGCTAAGAATGCTTGCTTACAGGATCTTGGCAGTCTAGCTAAAAAGGATCTACAACAACAGTAGAATGTGTTTTAATATCTTTGTTACATAGTTTATGCCTCCTTCAAGAGAATGAATACTTTTATTTTTGTTGTAATTTTTTAAAGTACCTTTTATATAGGCATTGTGCATGATGTTGTGACACATGACATTTTTGTGCAAGCATATGTTATATGCTGGACATATTCTCATCTCCTCTACCCTTCATTCTTAAACATTAAAATAAATGCATTGGTTATGACACAGGGAATAAGTAAAGAAAGTAGTGTTTAAGGGCCAAACATCACATGTGGATCCAGCTGTTGAACTTTGGAGTACACTAGCACTGAGAAACGTAATAGACTCTCACATTCTTCCTTCAAGGAAAATATGTAAGATTCTGCTTACATGGTTGTTGTGGATATTAAAAAACACCACACACACAGACCCTGACACATGAATTTCAAATTATGAAGTTATAATAATTATTACAACATTTAACATGGGCACAATTTAATTATCAGAAAACACTGCCTTGTCAGTCTCAAGAACCCACTTGTTTTAAATCCCTATTTTTGAAGCCCAGTCTTGAGCTGTTCCCCAATACACATATATTTACTTGCAGGTTACACATGTATACTTCCATCAGAGTGAAAATCCTCATGGCTTTCTATTCTAAGGGACAATGTCACTGTTAATAGTGGTAGATGAGTTTTATATTTAAAATCACCTTTATGATAATTCTGAATTTTAGTCTGATACACGTCAAATATAGTTAAATTATTGTTTTGATGCTTTCTAATGACATTGACAAAGAACTCATTTCCCTAAATAGCAGATGGATGCTTGTACAATTATATAATCTGTCATCACAGTTCTCCTATAGCATCTCTGTAAGCCACTAAAAGTGAAGGGGGAAAAAAAATACCTAAGTTATATAACCTGTAAATCATCTCAGGCAGCACACACAACTTTCAACATGTCAAACTCTTCTGGAAAGAGTTGAAGAGGCGAGGGGGCTTTGATGGTGAATTCTGTGAGCAACATCTATTTTGCGTGATAAGTAACTGCAGCAGGTAATATCAGGGAGAAAAGGAATAGGGTATCGACACACAAAATATCATTCACCTCCAATTTCTCCTACATGTGCAGAGTATCCAAGGGCATCTTCACATGCGCCTCTGAGTTTCCTTATTCATCAGTTCCTGTTGGAGACCATTATTTGGAAAACTAAAGAAGGACCAGGACGTGACCAAAGTGGGAACTAAGGATTTCTGCCTTGCAGCATGTTCAAGGTAATTTGTAAAAATGGAGGACAAAGATGGGAAGATTAATTAGAAGAAACAAGTAGTATTAAGATTTGAAGTTCGATATAGAAGTTTGAAACGAGTAAAATATAGATGCAGATCGTTTTGGCCTCTCTCCTAGTCACCTTGTACAGAGATGGTTTTCTTATGCAACACCAGGATGAATGTAACAATCCCAGACATCTGGAATTGCCTACAGTACTATTCACAACAGAAATGATACAAGTTTCCACTTATGAAACTCTTTCAAAGTTATATTCAATTTTACAAATCCTAGTGGCAAGGACAGGTTAACAAGCAATACATCATTTCTTGTTTTTTGTTCATAGGATGTCCTTACACAAACCAAGACATCATCAGTGGCAGTATAATCAGGCAGGACCATCATTGTATCTGTGGTATTTTGTTTGGTTTGTTGGTTTTGATTTCTCAAGACAGGGTTTCTCCGTGTAGCTTTGAAGCCTGTCCTGAACTCCCTCTGTAGACCAGACTGGCCTTGAACTCACAGAGAGATTTGCCTGCCTCTGCCTCCTGACCGGCTGTAGTATTTTTTTTTCTAGAAAAACCTTGATTTATTTTGGTTTTTATGATTCCAGTGCTTAATGTGCACTTATTTTTACTTTTTAACCTCAAGAACACCCTTTCCAGCAATCCTCTGGTCTCACTGGGGATTGGGATCCTTGCCTACCTGTTCGGTAAAAACAAGGATGCAATGCGAGCGTCAGACAGTCCAGCATCTAAACTGGGAAACTGACTGTTTGAATGAAGAAAGAGGCAAACAGAATGGCTATTAGACAATATCTAAAACAAGAGTTCAAAGAGTAGTAGCCATAGAAACAAGGAAAAGGAATCCTATGAAGATAGAATCTAGAAGATTCTGTACAACGGAGGGCATAGAGAAATAATGGTGGGCAAATGAAACAGACACAAAATCTTGGGGCTGATTGGCCAAATAAAGTAATAATGTTAACAAAAACAGAATATGAAGGCCCAGTTCTAACCAAGGATTTTAGTTCATAAAGTCACATGGACTGAGAAATATTAACATCTCACCAAGTGCCGGGCACTGAGCCAGAGGCCCTTTGTGTCATGTAATTCTCACACTTCTCCTGTCAACAAGGATCAGTTTAAGACTGTGAGCTAAGTTTGGGGACATCGGGTTTGACACTGGTCATCCACAAGAAAAATTGACAGGGATTGCAGGTTGTGGGAGGGGAAAAGGAGGGAGGGACTTAACCTAAGAATGGCGTCTTAGCTGTTGGTGTCAGGAAGGATAGGGATTTTGAACACAGCAAATGAATTCAGCAGGTCAGTCTGAGTGAGAGTTTAGGGGATTTCATGAAAGAGAAAAAAAATTACATGTCTGCAATGACTTTTTGGTCATAGCGCCTCATCCTTGACTGTTCGGTTTTTGTATTTTAAATACTGTTTGTAGTTACAGGAATTCATCCTAAAGTGCTACTGGGTTGACTTATGTTGCTGTGCCCTGCACTTTGAGTTATTGGAGTGTGTGTGTGTGTGTGTGTGTGTGTGTGTGTGTGTGTATTGGGTATGCTCATGTGCATTTGGAGGCTAGAGGTCAATGGTGGATGCCTTCCTCTATCACTTCCCACATTATTTTTGTGACACACTCTATTATTGAATCCGGAGCTCACCAATTCTGGGAGAATATCTGGCTGGGAAACCTCAGGGGTCTTTCTGTCTCAGCTGGCTCATGTTAGGATCTCAGACTTGTGTACCACATTCAGCTTTTAACGCATGATCTGGGGATCTGAACCCATGTCTGTCACCTACTTTGCCAAGTGAGTCATCTCACCTGCCTGGGGGTCTGAACCCATTTTTCTCATCTACTTTACCAAGTGAGTCATCTTACCTGCCAGGGGATCTGAACCCATGTCTCTCATCTACTTTACCAAGTGAGTCATCTTACCTGCCTCACTTTGAACGATTTCTATAGCAGAAGGAAAAGGCAACGCTGTATAAAAATTCACATTTATCCAAACAATGGAGGTTTTGGGTATCTAGCCCACCCAGTTAGTACTGCTAAATTCCTGAACACCAAACTCCCCTTTGTCTTTCCACACAGCCGCCACATACTAGTTTAATTGTGAACTTACTGTATCAAATCTCACGGGATTCCTGTAAATCCCACTCTAATGCCATTCTGTTCCATTAACTTTGATCATCCCATGGTACTTGATAGATTCTGCATTGTGCCATTATCTGAATATGACAGTCTTGGTGAACAGAAATAAATGGGACATTATCTCTCTAATATTTCAATAATGGTAGAAAGGGCAAGAGTGCACATTAGTTGACAATTTTGAGAAACAAACACGCTTCAGTCTATCATTTAAATAAACAAGTTGAAGAAAGTTTAAGGAGGCAAATTATCAATTTTCCCGTGTTAAATGTGCTTCTGCCACGAGATCTGTGTGTGCAGACGTTGTTCTTTCGTTTCCATCCACAGTGTCTTGGATTTTCTACCTTATCTTCCCTGAGTACAGTGAGGTGTCGAGAGTGATGTGGAATGCTTAAGTCTAAAATAGATAGAATAAATTGGATTTGTGAGAGTGGTAAAATCTATGGTCTCGTATCGGGGACCCCAAGTCTTGTCCTGATAAGACAGGGACAGGAAACGCACATCCCTCCCTGGGATGGCACCATGCGATAAGCCCCACACAAGCTCCGGCTGTCCACCAGTCTCGATTGAGCCAAGCAGGAGGGTTGTCAAGAAATCACGCATTAGAGGGAAAAAATGTGCAGAAGAGCAGAAATAAACCGCACTATAGAAGCTCTGCGGGAAGGCAGGGTGAAAGTCACTGGGCACACTTAAATAAATCTACGGAGCCCATGTTTTCGGCTGCTCAACATTTGTCTAAAAAGAAGGAGCTTGGAGTTAGGGATCTTAATTTTCTCATTTCACATCATCAAAATATACTTATACACATTATTAGCAGAAAGAAAGCAAAATTCATGGAAATTTAGAAAATTTCAACTTACTCTAACTTAAAAGTAATTATATTCTGTTTTCACTTTTTTTATGAATTATGTATGATGAATGGCACCTACTTCATTTTCTTTCACTTCGGCCCTTCATATGCTATATGACAAATATCTTCTTATGGTTTCTGTATATGGATTTCACAGACTTGTATGGATTCTCTTTGGAATGTTTCATAATGAGCTGAGGAAAGCATTTGGATAAGTTATTTAGCACAAATTGTTACAACTTTACATTTATCAAAAACTCCACACTTCTTCCATCCTGGTGACCACCTTCATTAATTTCAAACAAACACTGATAACTCAAGTATCAGATTATTAGAGTGCATAATTATCGTGTATAACACCTGAAATACAACTTCAGCTGATATGAAAACATTGTAAATGAAAGAATAATCGAAATAAAAATAACAAATTCTATAATAGGACGAACAATAAGTATGTCTTGACTTGGTTATTTTCTGTCAATCTTTCTTACCCATAAAAGAATCTAGGAATAGCAAATACTATATTAATTGGTTGTATTTGTAAAGATAAATATAGATACATGATGAAGACAGCTTGTCTATGTCATTTAATGTTAATAGTTAATTTCACTTTTCATATACATCAAATTCCTGATGTGTTCTCAAAGTTTCATAACTAATTATAGAAAGAAATCTGTGGGTTATGAAAGCTTAAGATCAACTGCTAGTTCACTGTGATTTTGATATATGACTTTCAAAATGAAAAATATATTTATACATTAATATTATTGAGTGCTACGTCCCCATTCCAGAAGGGTCTTTTGATGTTTCTATTATTTCTACTTTAGGCTGCTGATTTATATTAATTATTATTATTATTATTAATTATTAATTTATATCAATCACAGCAGTTATTTGCTTATTTAGATTGTTCATTCTGTTGCCCGGGACAAGTCAATGTTCCTTCTTTAAAGTGGAATCAAGTCTTGGAGCCGTTTTGTTTTACATAGACTTACATTTCATCTTGAAATTTTAACCCTTAAATGTCTAGAAGCTATCTTCTGCGTGAAAATTTATCTTAGATTCTCACAGTGCTACTGGGGGAATTTGTATGTTCTTGCTTCTTTGTGCTCACGGTAATTTCTGGCTGATGTCAAACACTGTCACTTACACCACTGAGGAGTTTTCACTCATCCTCCACTATGAGGATGCTATTCTTCTGATCAGCTACTTTGTGCCTCGTGTGGGTGCTGGGTACTCTACTTCCTGTTCTGCTCCAAAGTCTCACTGGGAACTGGTGTTTCCTTACATATGCGTACTAATTTCTGCTCAGCAGAAGATCTGAGAACTTGCTTTCAATTCAAGTGCCTGACCGTCCAGTATTCTGGCATGTAAACTTTTTTATGTTTTGACTTTTCTGAGCTCCACACTATCTGGGAGACTGGGAGACTCTTAGATTTTTCTAACCTGGAAGATCTCTTGATATAGCAAGCTTGAGACTGGTCTCAACTGATTTACTTCTGATCACAGCCAGTTTCATCTGGTTACCTGCTGATTGTTCTAGTTGTCGTGGTGGTTTTAGTGGCTTCAGATAGGATCAGTGCCTTGTACAGCTGTCACCAGAGAGGCTTCCTCTAGCCTCTTGTGGGAGCAAGTAAAGGGACCCACAAACATTATGTGAAGAGTCCCCCCTCAGAGCTCAGGGAACTCCACAGAAGATGGGGAAGGAAAGATTGTAGAAGTTGGAGGACACCAGGAGACCATGCATGGTACACTGAATCAGCTAAGAAGGACTCATATGTGCTCAGAAGGACTGAAGAACCTCACACAGGGCCTGCTAGAGTCTACAGAAGGTCCTGTGTCTATATGTTATGATGGTTAGCATGGTGTTTTTGTGGGCCTCCTAACAGTGAGAATAGGTGTGTCTCTGACTCTTTAGTCTGCTCTTGGGACTCTTTTCCTTCTATTAGGTTGCCTAGTCCAGCCTTATATGAGGACATTGCCTTGTCTTACTGTATCTTTTTATTTATTTATTTATTTATTTATTTATTTATTTATTTATTTATTTATCGTTTTTTGAGACAGGGTTTCTCTGTAGCTTTGGTGCCCGTCCCGGAACTAGCTCTTGTAGGCCAGGCTGGCCTCGACCTCCCAGAGATCCGCCTGCCTCTGCCTCCTGAGTGCTGGGATTAAAGGCGTGCACCACCACCGCCCGCATACTGTATCTTATTTTGTTATGCTTGGTTGTTTTCTCCTGGAGGCCTGCTTGGTTTGGGAAGTTCTTATGTATATGTGTGCTTTTATTGGTTAATGAATAAATCTGTTTCAGCCAGTGGCTTAGCAGAATAGGGCAAGTTGGGCATTCCAAGCAGATAGAGGAGGAGAGAGTAGGTGGAGTCAAGGAAAAGCCAAGTAACTGCCACAAGAGACAGATGCTGCTGCTAGAGCCCTATGAAACTTTGCCGGTAAGCCACAACCTCGTGGTGATGCACAGATTAATGGAGTTGGGTTAGTTTAAGATGTGCTTAAGCTATTAGCTGAACAGTATTGTAAGTAATATAGTTTCTGTGTGATTGTTTTGGATCTGAACAGCTGTGGGACTGGGCAGGACAGAAGCCCCTGACAATCCCTGTTCCTTTCTTTTTTCTTCTTCTTTTTTTTTTAAAGATTTATTTATTTATTATGTACAGTGTTCTATAAACATGTATGCCTGCATGGCAGAAGAGGGCACCAGATCTCATTACAGATGGCTGTGAGTCACCATGTGGTTGCTGGGAATTGAACTCAGGACCTCTGGAAGAGCAGCCACTGCTCTTAACCTCTGAGCCATCTCTCCAGCCCTCCCTGTTCCTTTCTAAAAGGGAGTATGGATCTGGGAGAGAGAGCAGCTGGGAAAGAACTGGGAGGAGTGGAGGGAGAAGAAGCCAGGTTGAGTTGCATGAGAGAAGAATTTATTTTCAATTAAAAAGGGGGAGAGGGGAAGATGGGATAATAAATCAGGTTCCTTGTATTTAATTGCACATGGGAAACAAAATTCCCTTATAAAATACTTACTAGATGTGAATATTTATATTACTGTTTATCATTGCCATTATCAAATATGTAAGTATGTACAGTTATCCCCTGGAATCTGTAGGGGATTAATACCTGGAGTGAACTAGAGAACTGAATAAACCTCCCAAATTAGCTAAAGACTCTTGTCTAACACGTGTGGTACAGTATCTCCATATGTCCCGTGTATATATCCTCTGGTGATTTACTGTAGCTTTTCTGGTTTAAATCCTAGACAAATAGTTGTTACACTTTATTGCTTGGGGAATAGTAAACAGGAAATGTCTATACATGCTCAGTAAAGTTGTCCTAAAAACACACACACACACACATACTTCTGACCTAATTTTGTTGAGATCTATGATATAGAACATGTTATGTATCAGGTGAATAGACAGGCAGTCATATGCTATCTGGAAAGCTAAAAGCAACTTTCAACCAGGTTCTCTGGCCATGATATACAAGAAATGGACACGAAATCAGATAGTCCTTGATTTACAACCTTTTGACTGTCCAGCTTCATAATAGTGGGAAAACAATATATCTTCCATTGAAACTGCATTTCAGGTTTTAAATTCTGATGTTTTTGTGGCCTAGCAGATTTAGCATGATCATCCCATGAGATTCTATATGGCACCACAGTGATAATATAGATGTGTTTTGTAAACCTTACTCTGTCGAAACCAAAACCAAACAAACAACCTCTCTGTCTTCTCCCTGCACAAATAAAAAGAGTCAAATAGTTACTGGAGATAAAACTCAAGAAGATTGCCCAGTGTGAAGGCAGTGAGCCAGTCAGACAGTCCAAGGTAGAACTTCTGCAAGAGATTATTATCCTGACCGTCTAAAGGGATAAGGGGCAAACCAGAGATGGCGTGAAATTGTCACCATTGCTTAAAATCACTTCCACCGCAAAGAAAAGATCGAGGCTACTGATAAGGAAAAACAACTAGTGATACAGGGGTCCAGACACAGATGCCTGCGCTGCCTGCTGATGTAGAGTGTGCCAGTCTTTTTACCGTACAAAGAGAACCCACAGGTAATTGTACAGCTATGCACATGTTTACTGCAACGCCTCAATAGGTATTATGATTGCTCTAAAGTGAATGCCAAGGGTGATGCTACAAATACTGATATCAAAGGTACAGACAGAAGCCTTGATGGGGGAAGATGGCAGGTTAATTGTGAAGTGAACTATTTGTCACACCAAATAGCTGGTGTCAAGGAAACGAGCTTATTCTGGAAGACTATGCCACAGTGCACAGAGGTTGGTTGCTTCATCAGTGTGTTCCATAGTGTCCAGTCAGAAGTGAAGTTTGCTGGCTCACAGAAAGGAAGAGAAAATTACATAAAAACAAGTTACAGCTTTAGGTACCGACCAGATTTTCTTAAGCATTACGCCCATATTTATTAATGCTACTTACAGAGGTACCAAGTGATGCTTCGTCAGTGTGATATTAGCTGCATACTTTTTTTTCAATTCTTCTGTGAGGGGTCACTATGTGAGAGTGAATAAAAAGGGGCATGACAGAATTTGAAGGATGGAAATTGAAGAAGAAGGAACCGCCTCAAAACTTCTCTCCGTATAAGGGGACGACATCACTATTCTGATAAAATATTTTAATATATTTTTCTCTCTTGCAGCATCAATTAGTTAGAGCTCCTATCAAGTTGATTATTTTCTCTTTTGAAATGTAAATGAACACTTGAAAGTTGAGCCTTATTCAATCTCCCAGCAATAACTTTTATCAGCTAATCAGATCCACACCTAGTTGATACACACAGCCCATAGAGGCGAGTGACTGGAATAGAAAAGGAAGTCTACAGTGCCTGTTGGAATACTTAAGTGCATCTCAGCAGAGAGGTACCACATTTAGACAGGCCTGCTCATTATTGTGCAGGAGCTTCCTTACAACTGGATGTCCAGCACCCCAGTCTTCATCTAATACTGCACAGGACATCCTACCCTCTTTCTATAGGGGCCACATTCTAACCCCGCCCCCAGTGGGTACGTCATATGTTAGATACTATTGAACCTTGTGTTTTTCTTATATATACTGTAATGGTTTATACAGACAGTGAACTTGGCAGATCTACAAGTATCCTGGAAACAAACTTCTGGCCATGACTGTCAGGGAGTTTCTAGATAGGGTTAAAGTGAGTGTGAGAGACATCATTTTGTCCAGGACACCTTGCCTACCCATGCACTATCCACTACTAACCCTCGTCACATAGTTCAGGGTCTTCTGAAATGTGTGAAGCAGGATTACATGGCTCCCAGCAAGCATGATTCTTCATCGTGTTCTGTCACATTCTAAAACTGCACTTAGCTTTGGTCCCTAAATGGAACTTGAAGTTAACTCTTTAACATTAAGAAATGCTGAGAATCAAATGTGAACTGATTAAGCTTCTTAGGACCAATTCAAGAATTGAG
Organism: Chionomys nivalis; assembly: GCF_950005125.1. Taxonomy (NCBI): domain Eukaryota; kingdom Metazoa; phylum Chordata; class Mammalia; order Rodentia; family Cricetidae; genus Chionomys; species Chionomys nivalis. The sequence continues at coordinate 52,498,943 of NC_080086.1, forward strand.
ATGCATTCTGAAAACCATTAGCGCTACCACCATGCTAATGGACACTGCTAGGCAATAATCCCAAAGATAGGCAAATCTGGAGAAGGGTGAGATGGGCAAGTGGCCTTGCTGCATTACTTCATGTTCCTCTGCTTTTAAGCTAGGGATAGAGGCACACATGTGGGGAAGATTCCAATGTATTCCAGGTTCAATCATAGAGTCAGTGCCCCATACAAGCAATAACTCTAGAGTTCATGCTTCTTAAGCATCCTAGGCAGAGTGCTGCAGGACTATAAAAAATTGTGTTTGACTATATTCGACATGAATGGTTTACTCCATCCACTAAGTATGATCAACAGAAGGAATTGGTTACAGTGACATGCATTGTTGGGACATTGTAAGCTATTCTCTATAAAGCTTTGGACATATGAGCCTTCAGAGGGGATTAATGTTTTGGGCATCTCCACAGAAGTATATTCTCTTCATTCTGGAACTAAATATACCACCTTCCAGGAAATGGAGAAACTAGATGGGGTCAGCTGGATAGGCAAGGTGAGCCAGCAGATGAGGAACACTGCTTAAGAGTTCCGGGTGGGGCTTCCTCAACCTTCCTATAGAAAGAGCAATACAGGCATTCTGGTACATGTGTCTTTCAGATCTCCCCCAAAAATTCTCTTGCAAGGCTTGTTTAAACTGTAAATGTGTAAGGAATGGAACTGTGGGAATCATGGCCACCCTATTGCAAATCTCTCTACACACCCTGCCATTTTGCAGTTTGCAACCTATACAGCTACATGGGGCAGTCTGAAGACATCACTCAGCCATGGCTCCTAAGTGGGAAAGGGCTACCATAGAGAAGGACCATGGCAATGTAAGGAAGAGCCTATTCTAACAAGTCCACACCTATTCATGGCCATCAGTAGGAGAAATAAGCTGGCGATGAAGACCTTTCCCTTTACAGCTCCATAAGCTCACCATCCCCAACACTAGGGTGGGAATCACAGTCCTGGTTTTTATTAGTGCAACACATTCATTTCATCTCTCATTGTGACAAAGCTCAGACTAAACTAACATCTTTTTCAAACTTCAAACTAGATTTGGAAGAAGAAGGACAGTTTCTCCTTTTATGTCCTCCTATACAGCTTAGAGGAAATTCATAACTCAAGAAAAGGAATCTTATACTTTGTTATTTGTCTCAAAAGGAAAGAAATGCTGCTTTAAATCTAATTTTAGGAAGGGACAATCTCTCCATTAGTCATTTCTGCTGCCTCGCGTCCCTATATGCAACTGTTGTAGGTTTTTCAAATCTTTGCCTAATAAGTGCTCTCATGTCAATAAGTATTATTTTCCTTTGTAATATGCACAGCATTTACAACTGTGTATTCTCTCAGTATTCTGGCATCACCTATATGGGTCTTGTGTGGTTTCAGCTTTATTAAATTAATAATTTAGGAATATAGCGATATTCTTTTCCAATTAGTCTCGAAGCCCTTCAAAGGAGTATTTTATCTCTGATAACATCAAATAAAACTGCTTACACTTTTTTTTATTTGCTTTATAGTTCTTTAAAGGACACAAAGACATCATTTGTGAATAGCTGATCAAATGTTAGAATTTCCTTTTGGATCCAAAAGTCCTGTTAAACTGAGATTGTATTTGAAGTTCAATATATTTAAATATCCTGCTTTGTGGCTGACCCGTGAGAGGTGGTCTAGAGAAAAGATTGATCAAGATAACATGTCCCTTTTTTCCCTTTCTTCCCTTCTTGGGGTTAAAAAAAAAGGTACTTTTCACTGAAGATCAAGTATTCTCGGAGAAAGACTTTGGTCACCTGTCCTGTGTGGATAAGAAGATCTGGAGCTATGAATGCCAAGACAGTCAAGGAGATGAGAAGGACTTGACAGAAGGTGACTGGAAAACAAGAGAGGCGACCCCAAACACCTGCAGCTCCAGATGGTAACAGTAGGGCAAACTGTACAGACAGGTCATACTGCTTACATAGCACGTTGCTTTAAGCATCTTCATACCTGTCAATAATAGCAATTAGTTTACATAATTAAGCAATTACTGAAAACTTAGCAAAAGACACTGCAGAGTAACAATCTTGTAAATCAATACCTCCTTATTAATAAGTCATTGTAAAGTGATTTGGAACACCAACTCAAGAAAGCACATTTTCAAGACTGAACAATGTCCTGTACTGTTCAATACTAATTACCCAACTTTTTCAAAAGGCTTAGATTTTACATATTTTTTAAGTCTTCGTGTATCTCAGGTTTATGTAGAACAACATATATTATGAAGTCTCTATAACCAATTTTAATTGAACATCTGATCCCTTATTTATATGGATGACAGGAAAATTTATTTTTTAGATTCAAGTTGCCAGTTTCTTTCAGACTGAAAAAGAACCCTCTGAGGTCAGTACCATTCTGCATTGCTTGGCCCTTTAGCCCTGCCTAGCCCAGGAAGGTCACCTGCCACTGGATGTCTTCACTGATGGAACACTTCCTGCTGGCCTTTGGGATATTCTCTCAAGGTCAGAAACCCTTAATTGGCTCTGTTTATGTCCTCTGGTTGCATACATAAATGGTATCTCTTATTGAGACGCTTCTAGCTTGCTTTTTTCTATAATAAAACACCAACAAAACAGACCTTGAGAAGGAAAGGGTTTATTTCATCTCACACTCCCAGATAACAATGCATTACCAAGGAATCTCAAGGCAGGAATCAGAAGAGAGACCTTGGAAGAATTCTGCTTAGTTGCTTATTCTTTCTTCTATTGCTTAACTAGCTTTCTTACATATTCCAGATCTACCTACCTAGGGACTATGACATACAGTGTGAGCTGAGACATCTTACATCAGTTAGAAATCAAGATAACGCCTCCAGAAATGAGCATAGTCCGATCAGGTAGAAGTAATTCCACAGTTGAGGGTCCCTCTTCCCAGGTGATCTAGGTTGTTTTGAATACCCCAGGTGTTCTGTCTTTATGATGCCTTGATCTCATCTTTTATGTAAATGCTTTTATCTGTCATGGATACTTCAATAACAATGACAGGTGACATGCAGAGAGTTTCTGTAAGCTTTATTGAACTGGGGTTGTAGCTCAGTGGTAGGGTGTGCATTTAGCATGTATAAGGCCCTAGCTTAAATACCCACCAACACATACACACATACACACACGATAGATAGATAGATAGATAGATAGATAGATAGATAGATAGATAGATAGATGATAGATAGATAGATAGATAGATAGATAGATAGATAGACAGACAGATAGACAGATGGAGAGCAGAAAGGAAGCATTTATTTATAACCCTTGAAATCCATTAAAATACTTCCAGGAAATGAGTATATACTACCTAGGAATCTTATTATCCTAGTATTGCCAGGACTAAGCATAAGATAATAATATATTAACTCCCTTTTAAATGACCATCTGATATTTAAAACATCCTGACACATTCTTTCTTGAGTTCCATTCCTACTCCGCTACTTGTTTCTCAGAATTTAATTTGGTGGGATGAATAGCTTTAAATGTTACTTTAAAGCAAAATTTTATTTCTATTTAATGTATAATTTATAGTTAAATTGGGACCTCAACTCTTTGGGACTTACTATAATAATGGTTTGCTTTCAAAAATACTGATTCTTTTATAAACTTAAGGCAGAATTGGAACCTCAAAGCTGAGAAACCCTTTGCTTAAGGTTTCATTTAATTACAAAAGCATATGCTCCAATTGCTCATGGAGGAATAAATGGCACAGAGTTTATACCTCCAGTTACAAGACGACCCCAAACATAGGAAAAAGACATTCCTATTGGAAAACACAACAAATGCACTATAACTTGACTCCAGATCTTAACCTGGCATCATTTCCTTTCACTATGGGTAAGTAAAATATAAATGGAGACATAGACCAGATGAGAAAGAATAATGAGACTGAAGATAAGTTATGAATGGTCTATAGTTTGGTTCTAGATTTTGGAGCCTTACATGATAGAGAGAAGGCATGTTTCCCATATAAAGGGATGGGATATTTATACAAATAATGAAAACTTCAGAAGAATAATGTAAAATGTGGCACCTGTAAATGCAGATGCCATGGTTGATATGGTGTTAAAAGGTTTTTTAGATTCACTAAATCACAGACAATTTAGTTGACATTCAAGAAGGACATGTCTTTTTCCACAGCAGCCAGGACCCCAACCCCAAGAGAAGAATTAAGATGGACTTAGCACATGAACTACTAGAGGAAAATTTGATAGGACTGAAATATGATGTCATCAATTTGCTTTGATAGGACAAGTTCAGTATTTATCAAAGCAGTACAGCATGGTTCAAAGTAGATATCATCAGCAATGATCAGTATACAGATTTAAAAAGTTGATGTTTGAAAAATGCATCACATTTTTAGAAAGTAAATAAATAGCATTAATAAAAATCACTTGCTTTTAGACCAGGATGTTGGAGTCCTTAGATAACAACTTTAAACTATAAGTAAAATAAAGAAGATAAAGAAAAAGGTGATGATAAGAAATGACATTGACCAACCACCAAAAAAGAAGGAATTATAGCAAAGCCTAGAGGGAAATTCTAAAACAACAAACAACAACAACAACAAAAATTATGCCATCTGCAGGGAACTGCAGAAAGAAAGGTTTGGAGGCATGGAGGCAAATCAATATATTATTTAATATGAAGTATAAAGAGAAGTGAAAAACAAAGGGACCTCTGTCAAAATATTAAATAATCTAACATTTAAATAATTAGAATTCCAGAGGAAAAGCAGGACAAAAAGTAAACAAATAGAATTTGAAGAAATAATTTTAAAAATTCCATAAATCTATTGAAAAATATCAATGTAAAGAAGCTAATATCTCAGCAAAGTGAAAACAATAAAAACATATGAAAAGTGAAAATTTCCCTAAACACTGCATAAGAAAGCTCTAAAAAAAATTTAAAATACACAAAAAACAAAGAAGAGGGAGAAAAGGGCAAGCTCTAGAAAGGGAGCAGTAACAAGAATGAAATGACAGAGAAATGAGAAAGAAAAGCAGAAGAGTAATAGGAAACAGAATATATCCAAATACCTGACAACCAAGAATTAAATTGCTAAACCAGACCTGGTGCCACAGGCCTGTAACCGCAGCTACTCAAGAGCCTGAACCAGGCCAGTTTGGACTAAGAGAGGGTGCCAGGGCAGCTTGGGCAATTTAGTGAGACTGTCTCAAAAGTGAAAAGAAGGCTGGAGAGAGAGAGAGAGAGAGAGAGAGAGAGAGAGAGAGAGAGAGAGAGAGAGAGAGTTAGTTCAGTGACCTAGTACTTGCCTAAAACAATATCCAGAATGTATACTCTTCATAAAGGATGCAAAGTAAAGACATCTTAGACAAACAAAATTCAAGGGAATTTTTCTTAGATCTGAAGAAATTCTGAAGAAAAGTGTTTGAGGTGGAGAAAAATGGCATCAGATGAAAATTTCCACCTAGGGAAGGAAGGAAGATAACCAGAAAAGACGATGATGTAAACATTTTCAAAAGCTTTCCTCGTTAAATTTTTCCATGAGAAAGTCAGCTGTGTACACACATCCCTTACGGGGTTATGACATTTACAATTATGAGACATATCAGAATGGTGGTACACGAAAGAGAAGGCAGCTACGGATTAACTCCACGTGCCTTACACATGACCTGAAGAGCTACAACACTTTCCCTAAGGAAGCAATGGAAGGAAAGAATGTATGGTACAAGTCCTAAGGAAACCATGCATCTTCATAATAAACCTCCAGACAAGTGTCAAATGAAGTTACTTTTGTATCATTTCTCATCACCAACAATGATTTAAGTTAATGAAAATAACTATAGAAAAATATTTTGGTCAAGGTAAGCATCTTTGTTTAATGATCTGGCATGGAAGAAAGATGAAAACGTGGCATTTTATATCCTGAGTGGTGGTCTTCCATTTCTGATAAGTTAAGTGTGTTCTAAACCCTTGCTCTAAACCCTTTCATTGCTTTGCTTTGTGGTATTAGCTCTCTCTGTTCACTAAGAGTCAAAGAGCAAATGGGGAGTTTTATTCATTCATGTGTCGTTTACATTTCTCCTTGATGGCCTGAATGATGGTTTATAAATGTTCTTTTACATTTAAAGGGGGATATGATATAGATATAAATAATTTACATTGGTATAGATTTTAAGGTCAATTTTGTTATATGTATATGTATTTCTGCTCTTAAGGTATTGTGATTATGTAGTTCATTTAAAAATATAATGTAAATATAGGTTATTAATGGATAATCATCGATAATAGTAAAGCTTGTAGTCATGTTAGATTTTCTAGATATGCATAGATATATTTCAGATAGGCATTCTTCATATCTTTCAAAGGCTACAAAATATGGCATTTAAGTATTTTAATAATTTAGGGCTTTTTATGAAAATAAGACACATCTGCTCCTGACAGCACCAATCTACTTCAAGAGGAAGATGGGCATCAAAGAGGCTCCTTATGGAGTTTGATAGCCATTTGGGCAAGAAACTGCTCTTGAATGGACTGATGCATAAACTGGACACAAAGAACCCGCAGAGAGAGGACTGCTGAACTTGCCTAAAGGTGAGATGGTTTTTCGGGGTTCCTGACTCATAAAAGAGTCTGCGAGACATTCTGCAGGACACAACAAAAAGTGACTAAACTGTCTTTGGAATTTCCTGCTTGATGAAAATGTCTGCTGGATACTATGGGCCTAAAGGCTAAAGATGGATGCCCCAACAGTACAAAAGAACTTTGGGTGACTGTCCAGGCAATGAGATGTCTCTGTCATTTCTAGAGTTTTTGGATCTCTTGTGTGCTTAGGTAATATTATATCTTTCTGGAGTCTTTGATGGAGTTAAAGAATGGTTAGTTATAGTTATAGTTTTCATTAGTTATGATAAAAGATAAAATAGATATAAATATTGTAACTGTAATTCTTGCTTGATAACTGTTTTGCTATATGTAATCTTACTATGTTAAAGTTAAAGCCTTTCTTTTTTGTTTAAACAAAAAAAGGGGAAATGATGGAGGAGTTACTTTCATTTAATAAAGAAACTGCCTTGGCCCATTTATAGGCCAGCCCTTAGGTGGGTGGAGTAAACAGACAGAATGCTGGGAGAAAGAAGCCTAGTGAAAGGGTCGCCATGATTCTCCCACTCCAGACAGACGCAGGTTAAGATCTTTCCTGGTAAGCCAGCTCATGGTGCTACACAGAATATTAGAAATGGGTTAGATCAATACATAAGAGCTAGCCAATAAGAGGCCGGAACTAATGGGCCAGGCAGTGATTAAAAGAATACAGTTTCTGTGTAATTATTTTGGGTAAAGTCATGCGGGCGGCCGGGTGTTGGGGACGCAACCCTGCCGCTCTTATTACAACACACTTCATCTGGATTCTTGTACCAAGGACACCAAAGACCAAAGAGAATTGCTAAATATTCATTGTTTAGTGGGTTGAGTTAGATATTTGAGTGGCTATTGAGTATTTTTAAATTATACTAAATATTATCAATTATAATCTGTAGTAGACAGTACACTTCCAAAGAACACCTTTTTATAACCTCTTCTTTGTGTTTGGACCCAACTCTCAAATTCTTCAAAGGGCTCCATAGAAGCCAGGGTACTTTGAGGAACAAAACTGGTAGAATGCATATACATTCATATCTATAGATTCATATGGACATGATTTATTAAAATGGCTTATAAGCTGTGATCTGGATAGTCCAAAAAATAGCTATCTCTCAATGGAAAAGCAAAAAAAAATCTGGTAGTTGTTTCACCCTGTGAGAATGGGTGTCTCATCTGGTCTTCAGTCTGTGTTGGAATCTTGAAGAGGTACAGTCTAACACCAGTGAGGGAATGCCCCAGCAGTGGGACGTATGAACTTTCCAGTGAGAGAAAGCAAGCATATTTCTTCTTCCATATCCTTTTAGGTGGACTGCCATCAGAAGGTGTGTCTTCTGACCTCAAATGATCTGAATTTAGAACGGATCTTCCTGCCTTAAATGGTCTAATCAAGAAAGCCCATCATGGGCATGCCCAGCTGCTTGGGGTTTAGTTGATTTCAGATGTAGTCAAGATGACAGCCAAGATTAACCATCACAGACTCTATTCTAAAAATTATAGTCCTCAAAATCAATAATGTAAGTTGGCGGCACAGTGACTGATTTTCTTGTGTTACATATGTAGTATTGTTACTTTACTAGCCACACTAAAGGATAATGTGGGGTATTCTTAAACAATCAAAAAGTCACAGGTGATTTTGCTGTTTTGTTTGTTAAAATGGCACTTTGTACGTGCATTCAATGTAAGTGTTACAGCTCAGATGGAAAGATATCCTGGCAGTCAGGAACCAAAGTATAACACAAAGTCATACTGCGTAACAAACCTCACACAAGAGATCTATTAGGAGAGGAGAAAACACAGAGGGTGGCTGCCTCTGCTCAAACAAGGAACAACAGAGAACTGAGCAGAAGACAGAGTTTATGTAGCTTTTCTTGGGAAGCAGGGTGGAGTTTCAAGTAAGAGCTTGGACTTTTTACTCTATAGGGTGGGGGCATGATCCACCTGTTAAGAAAGTTAGAATGTTCTGTGGGTAGAACCTGGTAGGTGAGGGTCCTCAGGGAAGGGACTATTATTATTAATAATATTTTTGGTTTGTTTTTGTTTTTTGAAACAGCATTTCACAGTAGCTATGGAGCCAGTTCTAGAACTTGTTATGGAGCCAGTTCTAGAACTTGTTCTGTAGACCAGGCTGGCCTTGAACTCACAGAGATCCGTCTCTCTGTTTCCTGAGTGCTGGGATTAAAGGTGTGTGCCACTACTGCCCAGTTCAATCCTATTCTGACTGGACCTGGACCTTGAAATGTGATCACCTTAAATAACTTTGCTCTTGGCAAAAATCTGCCTTCTGATGGACAACTTGTCCTCAAGGATTCTATTTCTGGATCATATTTTGAGCCTAAACAAAGGAACTTATTACAAGAGAATGTTCATGTTATCTCCATCCAAGTAAATCAGAAAACAAACAAACATGTTCATTGGCCTTGGCTTCTGATGAGATCCCAAGTCCTTGTGGCATCTGAGGCTGGCCTGTCACTTTGAGGTTCCAGATTTGATTACTGTTCTCCGAGCAAGTCTTGACTGCTTCAAACAACGTGTTTCCTTGTATTCTCAGTCATGGACCTGTCATGAACTCAATCCATTCATTCCAAGGTTAAGCCCAGCTCTAAAGACTAAAATCCAAGTCCAAATCAGACTCCTTTACTGAGGCAGAGAATTCTGTGGCCCATGCATGTCACTGGGTAGGTGAACAGACAGCCTCAGTCCTGGCATCAGTAGGGAACATTCAATCTGATTTATAAGAAGTATAATAGAAACAGATAAACCAGAAACAAACACCTGTTACACATGTACCATGTGTAACAGTCAACTCCTGACTGTTGAGTTGGAAAGAAAAGTGAATTCTATGTGTAGTGACATTGTGTTGCAAATGCTAGGCACCTCTAGGATTCCAAGTGAGTTGTCAAGTGAAAAATAGTGCCATTTTCAGTGACTAAATGGAAATCAATCACACCAAGAACTCTAAGTGAATCAAAGGAAAAGTCACTTTTTGATAAAAAGATCTAAAAATTCCTCCAAGGAAGGGCTAAGAGAACACTGTGAGGAAATACTTTTAGGAGTGTTAATTGATGTGGGATTCCCCTCTGTATGCTGGATACCATTGGTTAATAAAGAAGTTGCCTTGGGCCTATTGCAGTGCAGAATTGGTCAAGGTGGGAATTCAAAGCAGATAGAGGAGGAGAGAGTAGGTGGAGTCAGGGAGAAGCCATGTAGCAGAAGACAGATGTTGGACACTAGACAGAACCTTACTGGTAGGCCACAACCATGTGGCGGTACACAGATTAATAAAAATGGGTTAATTTAAGATGTAAGAACTAGCTAGAAATATGCTTAAGCTATTGGCCAAACAGTATTGCAAATAAAATAGTTTCTGTGTGATTATTTCGGGTTTGGGTGGCCAGGAACGAACAAGCAGTCTCCGTCTACAGTTAATGACCAAACAGCAACCACACAATTGAGTTGGAGGAAATGTTTGGCATTTCTAAAGAAAAAAAAGCATCTAGAGAAATCTAACCATTCAAGGCCTTCTCTGGTTGTCTAAGCAGTCTGAAATCTATGTTACTCATCATGTAGGGAACCAAAGTTGGCATTTGTGTGAAAATTGGCGAATCAGGGTAGTTTTCAATGTGCTAAGACAAAGAGCAGAGTGGATGAAGAAATAAAGTTTGGGTGGTTGGAGAAACAACTGCTACATAATCAGAAAATATCTGCGTCGGGCAAATTCATCAGAGGGGGCAACCACTTTGAGATACAAACCAAATACTGCCACAATTAAAAAAACAAAACAAGAAAATGAGTCCTCTTTCAGGAAGGGATGAATTATTTATCATGTATACTTAAGGGCTACACATTTAGGTTTTTATCTTTCATTAAAAACAGTGCTGTCCTTACCTAAGAAAGTAATGGCTAACACTCTTTGTGATGTCGTTCTAAATCCTTTTGAGAATACCTGCAAATGATAAAATCAAAAATTCAGTGTTTTCTTATTGCTTATAAAATGTTAAGGAAAAATGATTTTCGGAACAGCAGCCAGAGAATGGACATCTGGGGAATTCAGCTTTAGTGATCTCTCTTTTAAACCAAATAGTTTGTGTATATGTTTTCAGTATGTTCTTGAGGCACCTTTTAATATTAATACTAAGTAATGAATGGTGGGTAGGAAGGGAAGGGGATGGAGGTCACTCTGTGCATTGGAAAAGAATTCATTGTTTGCAGCCTATTTGGTAGAGTGTCGTTTTAAATAAGTGTCAGCCTAACGGAGGTTTTATTGTTTTAAACCACAGGCTTTATATTACCTTTAAAAAAAAAAGGAACAACAACTCTCAGCCGCAAGTTGGATGATTCTGGCAGCTATACAAATCTAGCACCACCCAGGGAGGGAGCGTGTTTGCCTCTCTGCTCACTTCTGCCAGGGTAGAGGAATGCTGGACACCCAGAGAGAAGGGAGGCTGCCACGCACCGCACCCCAGTCCCACACCTCGGGCTTCCTCCTTCTGTAATACACAGGTAAGTACTCCAAGGTGCTGAACTGGAGAGAACCTGCCCAGCAAGCGAGCACCGAAGGCCAAGGGCTTTGCTCTGAAGGTGCACAAAAGGCTTCCTGGACACCTTCGGGGGGCTCACGTTAGCCTGCTTAGGTAGAAAGACCTTTACTTTATTCAATAAAGATCCCACTGTGCTGGGTTGTTCTCTGTATCTGTGCATTATACTGTTTAGCACAATTTTCTGTGCGTCATTAAAAGAAACTAAACAGTAGCCAAATGCTTGTTTATTTGTGACAAATCGGAGTCTGATTAGGAGTCTGCCATTCACTGATATCCAAGAGCTCTCAGGTCGTACTCGGGCTTTGCCGCAGAGCGCTGAAGTGCTGGCTGAAACACCGCACAGCAGAGTTCAGTTCTCACGGTCAGTGTTTTAAAATAACATGAGCGGATCAAAGGGAAAGAAGGCTCAATGAAACAGGGCTCCCAACACTGAGGACAGGAGATTTTTCCATAACATGTGAAGAGTTTCCGAACATAAAACCGTGCTCATAATGTGTGGTTTCGATGCATTTCTTATGTCACAAACTCTGTTTCCCCCTCAGATGTCAGAAACTGAGTCGGAAAAGATAAAAGTAAGAACGGCTGAGCATTTTGAAAATGACAAAAATAACATTCCTTGGTTGAAGGAAGGTAAGTCACCGTCCTCTAGATTTTGCTGTAAAAAGGGTACTTTTGCTTACAATCCGATGATGCCTCTGGAGGGACAAGCATGACCCCGGGGCTCAAGGGAGACCTGCATTCTGACTTTCTGTCATTACACACATGTGTCCTGAAATGCAGTTTGAGGGCCTTCCCTATTGAAACTGTAGTCTTTGGGTTGCAGAAAACAGATTCCATGATTCAAAAGACTTAGCAGAGTCTCTGGGGCAGTGCTTCTCAATCTGTGGGTCACGACTCCTTGGGTTCACATAGCAGATATTTCCACTATCATTCCTAACAGTAGCAAAATTAGCGTTATGAAGTAGTGATGAAATAATTTTATGGTGGAGTCACCACAACATGAGCGACTGTATATTCAAGGGTCACAGCTTTAGGAAAGTTGAGAACAACTGCTTTTTAGGAGCTGGAGGGGATGGAGGGGATGGAGGGGATGGAGGGGATGGAGGGGATGGAGATGATAAAGGGGCTGGAGGTGGATTTTCCTCGCTGCAGGAAGACAGTGTAATTTGAGGACTAAATAAATTACACAGAAAGGAAGGTGTGCTGTCGGCAAGGATGCCTACAAATAGAATCACCATTCACTGCAGTTAAAGAAGCCACCGTCCCCAGAGGAGGGTGCTGCGACCACAGGCCTAGCATGCGTAAGAGCACAGCTTGAAATACACACACAAATCAATATGTTCTCCTTTGATGAGTACAAATTAGTGCTGCTTCTGAAAATATGTCCAAGCCTGATTAGTTACTAGAAGGACTGTCTTTATAGCCTTTTGTTTACATGGACATCGTAATGCCTCTTAAAGGAAACCAACTTGATATTTTATCTGAATAAGTGTATGCGTCTTCCTCATAACACCATTAAGCCGTTCTGTTAGGAAGGAACAGCTTTTGTTTTATAAGGTCACAGAAGAGTCTAAGGACTAAGTTGGGGAGGTGATACAAGCCCCAGACAATACTGATAGCATTAACCACACTGGCATGTTTATTGGCATTTATTGGTGTTTATGCTGAATCATCCTGATCAACCTAGGAAGCAGTTATTATCAATAATTCACCAATGAGAAAACTGAGCCTTAAAGAGTCCAAAGAACTTGCCTAAACTTGCAAAATCAAGAGGCATGAGAGCTGGGACTGGATGCCAGGTTACAGACCTTGACAGTACATGGGCTGAACTATCACCTCACCAGGTTTAGGGGAAAAGATGGTTCAGTCACCTGGCAGCACAAAATGAATGCTCTAAAGAATGCGTTCCTAGTGTGCTTAAATCAATGCTAGTGTACAATGTCATCACGTACTCTTATCCTTAATCCCATCCTACTTCGACCCTCATTTTGAAAGCATTCAACTAAAAAGAAATAATTTCTTTTATCCAATTGAGCAATAATCAATTAATGGTAAGGTCTCCTCTCTGTAAGAGGTCAGGAAGGAGGCTTGGTCAAGTGTCTGCCATGGAAGCAGGAGAATCAAGAGTCTGGATCTCTGATATTTGTACAGAAGCTAGACATGGTGGTAAATGACTGCAGTCTCAGTGCTGAGGAGACAGAAAGAGGAAGAGCCCCAAAGATTGCTTGTCACAGTTGGGTTAGCTGAACCAGTCAACTCTAGGTTTCATGAGAGACCCTGTCTCAAAAATTAAAGCATAGAATAATTGAAGATGAAACCCAACATCAACTTTTGGCTGCTTCACCCCCCCCTTTCTCTCTCTCTTTCATTTCCCTCTCTCCCCTCATCTTCCCTCTCCTTCTTCCTCCCCCATGTTAACAGGCATGTGCACTCATATACATACCTTTACACACACACACCAGAGATTTTATTTAAGGTATACTAACATAAAGTATTTTTGGAATCACATCTTCAAAAAGCTTCAGAGCCAAAAAATTATCTGATATTTTTATCCAAAAATCTTTTATATGCAATCTTTTTAAAACAAGGTAAAGGGGAAATATGAACTTAGGTCAAAGACCCACCTCCAGGTTTTACCTGTGAATCTTGAGTTTATTAACTGAAGCTGCCGTTTGCTACTGTATATCATGTTTATATTATTTATTTTGATTTTAATTGCTCTACACTGTAGACTTAAGTGGAAATAATGATGAAACCAATAGACCAATCATTTCCAGAGATTTCTCTTTAAAAAAATTATGTCCATTAAGTACAAGTTAGGCATTGAATTCTTGTAATCTATAAGATCTAATTTCCCAGGTGACCTGTTTTTATCCCATTTGGACACTTCATTTAAGCTATACTCAAATTATGTTTACAATATTTCATAAAAGGAAATGGAGCCAGATGCTAGATGACAACATCTTAATTGGGAATTATCAGGATGAGTTAGTTTCAAACATAAATGTCTTTCATTTTTGCTGCTAAGAAAAAGTGTATGGGTTGGCAAAAAAAGGTTGCGGTGGGGAGGAGGGGGGCAATAACGGGCTCAGCAGAAAGAATGCAGCATTTGAAAGCAGTCAACCATGGCTTTAAATCTCAGCTCAACTGCTTCTCAGCCCTGTGGCCATAGCTTGCTGTTCAACTACCGCAGGCCTTATTTCCTTTCTTGGTGGTAGACTATGTGTATCACATGAAGAATGAGCATCTATGGTTTCTATGTTTCTTGCCCTGTTGAAAATATGACTGAAAAATAGTGGTTTTTTAAAAATTTATTTTTTAAAAAATGAAAACAAACTATTTTTTTTTTCATTTTACATACCAATCCCAGTTCCCACTCCCTTCCCTCCTCCCATTTTCTCTACTTAACCTCCCCACCTTACTCCCATTCACTCCTCAGAGACAGTAAGGCATGTTGCTTTGGGGAAGGTCCAAGGCCCTCCCTATTATATCTAGGCTGAGTAAGGTATCCATCCAAAAAGAATAGGTTCCCCCAAAAACATATAAGACTTGGTGCCATTGCCAATGGCCCCATAGTCTGCCCAAGTCATGCAACTGTCATCCACATTCAGAGGGTTTAGTTAAGACCTATGCTGGGTCCTTCCCTGTCTGGCCGGAGTTGGTGAGTTTCCATTAGCTCAGGTAAACTGAGTAGTGTCTCCATCATGGTCTTGACCTCTTAGTTCATATCCTCACTCCTCCTAGTCTTCAACTGGACTTTGGGAACTCAGTCCAGTGCTCCGCTGTGGCTCTCTACCTCTGCTTCCATCAGTTGTTGGATAATTCTCCAATCAAATGAACCTAAGAAACAAGTGAGTGTAGCTATCTTAATATCTAACAAAATAGACTTCAAACTAAAATCAATCAGAAGAGATGGAGAAGGACACTTTATACTCATAAACAGGAACAATCTATCAAGATGAAGTCTCAAGCCTGAAAAACAGTATTTTTGAGAGCTTGGCTTACTCATGGAAATGTCTGTATTCTTAAGTGCTACATGTGTTTTATCAGGTTATTTATGCTCTTCTATTAGTTTCCTAATACAACCTCTTCGGTAATAGAGTTGTCCCCATCTTACAGACAGAGAAACTGAGGCTGAAAAGGATCTGGATCATGTTCAAACTTGCAGGACTGATGAATTATAAACAGAATATCAGACACTTGTATCTGAGTTGTAAATTCAATTATTATTATTATTACTTTAATTTATATTAATAACTCCCCTAATTCTGTCAAATCAAATTCTACCTCTTTCTTCCCTACTGTCCTACTTTAAAGAAATGGAAAACATGCTTCAAGCTGCTCAGGAAAGACTTTTTGCCTTGAATGAACAATACAAACACTTCTCTTAGAGCCATGACCCTGTTTCCCCACTCCAGACCTCTTGATAAATTCTCCCCACTGTATGAGCAGGGCTGAAGCAGGTACCCACTGGGGTAGTCAATAGAGGGTACCCAGAGAATGCATGACTTCTACTGATCAGGCAATCAGGACTAGACTCACTATCACTACCTTACTACAGACGGGTGATGCTGTAAATTTTCATCTTCAGACAGCTCTACACTCAACCAGTCTAAATCAGTATCTGTTAAGCATACCATTATGGGAGAGAGGGTATGGGGGCAGTAGAGCCCAGTAAAAAGAAATATACTTCTTCAAGGAGTTGACGGTTCGATCGTCTTGATTTTGACTGAAGGGTCTACAGCTCTTGCGTGAGCCTCCTTATGTGGATCAATGGCCTGATGGCTTCCAGGCTGATGTCAAAGGACTGAGGAAAGCCACACCCAGGGATTTTATCAATACTTAGGATCAACAGAGCTTACACAACACTGATTGGACTGCACTAATTTTAACATGAATTAAACTTTATTTCCACTTTTCTCAAACCACCTAGAAGTCTACCAATGCCTTTTGTACCACCTACAAATGCTAGACTTCCCAAAATTCAGACATAGATATCTATGTATCTATGAGTTGTTATGTATGAACCTTTTTATTTATCTACTTGTCTTTCTATCTACATCTAACTACATATCCATCTATCTTTATCTGTCTTTGTATCTGTTGAACTGATTATATATTAATCTACTCACACACATATCTATCTATCTATCTATCTATCTATCTATCTATCTATCTATCTATCACCTATCTATCTCTATCCATCCAACTATCTATCTAAATATGTATGTATCATCTATTGTCTCTCTTATTCCTTTAGCAATTTAAGATATAAGTGGAGCTGTAGAAAACATCCCAAAGCACAGGACATTTTATAATAAGACTTCTAGGCACCACACTCAGGGAATCCATGTTCTGAGACAATGAGAGAACAGGACAATATTAGGAAATAAGCAGCAGAAAAGATCAGCTATTTCCCAAAAGAGTAGATTTGGGGAGCCTGAGAAGACTAATCACCATGGGAGGAAACAAGACACTGGTGGGGGCCGCACCACCAGAGCGGCCCGAAGGGAGTACTCCGGTGCATGATAGCTCATTATTCGTGCAAGAACAAAAATGAAGGGGAAATTAGCTGAGTTCCAACTTCATTTCAAATAGCGAGACCCTAACTCCATGTTGTCCTACAGATCGGAGAGTAAGAACCAATATGTTGATCCACAGGCTCAAAAGGGAGCAGCAGAAGAAGAGATGGGAGAAGGGCAAAGGATGAATCCTTTCAGCAGCCCAGAGCAAGGAAAGCAAGATCTGGATAAAACTCACAACAAGGACAGGGAGAAAATAGGCCCCAGTGTGAAAAACTACATGAAGGAGAAATTGGTATAACATAGAAATTGGGGTGAAAATTACAGGTGGAATAGGTTGGTGTGCAATATTCCATTAAGTCAGGGAGCATTCTGGGTAAGCATTTCTGTGCTTGTACCTTATACCATTTGATACAGATGAGAAACATCCAGATAAAGGGATAGGAGCCCTGAAATTGTGGCCATTTACAGTTTAAAATCACAGCACCACCAGTGTTTGAATTGCAAGCAATTTCTTAGAGTATCTCCTGATTCTTGGGAGACACTGGGAATCTGGATTTTGATGGGAAATCTCCTGATTGTTGAAGATTAAGTAATAAAAGCCACAGCAACAATAATAACAACAATCGTACTGTGCGGGGCAAATGAAACCAGGTTCCGTGGGTCCATTTCAATGGGCAGGTTGCCCATTTGTGACTTCTGTTATCAGGGTTTGAACCGCCAAAGGACTTCTTAAAGAATTCCCTAAGAACTGGTTTTCTGTACACATTGCTTCCTAGGCAGATGTATCCACTCATCACCCACCTAGCCATTGCTGTTCACATATATGTGCACGTTAATTTATTTGAGCAAGTCTCTACTTTTGACTGAATGATAACCTATCCGTTCAAGAGTCCAAGTCATTGCTATTCTGTGCTGAGAGGATAAGGGATGAGTTGTGTTTTCTTCCTCCCTCTGCTTGTGATGGATGCAAAGAGAATACCATACTGACACAATGTCCGGGAACTACCCTCTTACAGGACGATGTGGTAATTCAGTTCTCTCCCTTTCACATCCTGACTTCTGCCATGGCTTGCTCAAAAATAGCACAGAGACTGCCAAATTCCTATTTCCCAAGTTCTCCTTTTTAAGCAATGCAAAGGGGGCTCCAAATGCCTCAACTCTGTATATTGCAAATGGCAGTGGGGAATGAAAGACTCACATATATTGTGTATCAGCATTCCTAAATTCACTGGACTTGCCTCTCACCGAAGGCAATATGACCAGCTGTTCAAAGTCAATTTCAGGTCATGAATATTAAAATGATTCCAAAATATCAATTTTATTCAATTTAATAACCATTTGATGGGGCTCCTTTTGAGCATATACACAATATGCTAAGTGAAGAAACATGCAAAAATGAAGTTTCTATGCTCAAGAAACTTGGTGTCCAGGTGCTCTATTATAAGGTCCAAATATTAAGGCATGCTAATTTTGTCACTTATATAATTCCCATTTCAAACATGTGATTTATTTTTAATATCTACCCTAAAAGCTAAGCCACATGATTGTCTGTTTTAAATTGTTAGTTTATGTGAACAGCCTATCTTAAGATGAGATAGTTTTATTCTGTAAACATGAGATAGAATCATTAGCTATTACTTATTATGCAATAAGCAAAGTATAGCTAAAGAAAAGATAATAGTACGTTGTTTTGTTTTTTGATGTAGCTGACAAGAGAAGTTACACATAAAAACATGTCCTTGGAAGTGGTATAAATGCATAAAATAAGAGCTGCCTTAGTCTTCATGCATTTTAATTTTGGATCACAGAATACCAAAGAACATACAGTGCTTGCAACAAGGACATTTAGTTTTTAAGGATTCTAGTTTCTGAGGCTGAGGAGGCCAGGGTCAAAGTCCCTATAGTTACTCAGGACTTTCTTGCTCTATTTTCTCACCCCAACACAAGTTTGGGGAATGATATATTCAAAGCTTGGCAAGTGATATAAAGGAAATTTCACACAGGTAATTGCTCAGAACCTTAGAAACATGTGCATGTGATCTACCAAAAAATGGTAAGAGGAAAGGCTATAACAACAGAGGCAGGGAAGAAAGGAAACAAAGATGTGATGAATCTGGGCTGAGAACTGGCTGATGCCTCTATGCAAGGCACCAGAAAAGGACTGCAGTGCAGACTTCTGACTTGTGATGACGTCATAGATGCTTAGTGGAGAAGAATGGGAGAAGGGAGGATGGATGATGTGGGTCAGTGAACTATCTTGGGGCAGAAAGACTTAGGAGATATTAAGTCACATAGACAAGTAAAAGACCGCTTCAGGTTTCACTCAGAGATGAAAGATGTGGAGGCTAGTCTTTTTAAATATATAAAAATATATATAAAATAACATAAATATGTTAAATTAATAGGAAAATATAAATATATTTTAAATATATATAAGTGTGCATATTTTTATATATTTATTTTTATTTTATGTATTTTTAAAAATTCATTTTACGTTACAGCCATAGTTCTTCCTCTTACCCCTCCTTCTGCCCCCCCTTCACCTCCCCACAGAAATCCTTCAATTCACTCCTTCCAATGGGTAAGGGTTCCTATGGGGAGTCAGGGAAGTCTGTCATATTAAGTTTGGGCAGGAGGACCAAGTCCCTCCCCACTGCATTAAGGCCCAAACATGGTTTCCCACCATAGGGAGGAAATGGGTTCCAACAAGCTAGCTTATACACCAGGGATAGATCCTGGTCCTACTATTAGGGGTGTTCACCAATCTGATTACAGGGGAAGGCCAGTTTGGGCAACCTCTCTGTTATTACTAGCAGTCTTAACTGAGGTTAACTGTGGATTCTTGAGAATCCCTAACCCCATAGTGGCTTTCATTGCTCTCCCACTCTGTCCCTCCCCCCTCAACCATTCTGTTCCTTTATGTTCTCATTCCCCTTTCCCTCCCCCTGCCTGCCTAGCCCCTGGTTTACCCGGGAGGTCTCATCTAAATCTTCTTCACAGGATCATCCATGTGTCCCTCTTAGGGTCCTCCTTGTTACCTAGATTCTCTGGATCTGTAGATGTAGTCTGGTTATTCTTTGCATTTTATCTAATATCCACTTATAAGTGAGTGCATATTGTATTTGTCTTTCTGAGTCTGGGTTACCTCACTCAGGATTATTATTTTTTTTTTTTTAGTTCCTTCCATTTGCCTGCAAATTTCATGACGTCATTGATTTTTACAGCTGAGTAATATTCCATTGTGTAAATAGACCACATTATTTTTCTTTATCCATTCTTCAGTTGAGGGCCCAAGTTGTTTCCAGATTCTGGTTATTATGAATAATGCTGTTATGAACATTATTTAGGAAGTGTTTTGTGGTACAATTGAGTATCCTTTGGGTATATGCCTGAGAGAGGTATTGAGATAGATTGATTTCCAATTTTCTAAGAAACCACCATACTGATTTTCATAGTGCCTGTACAAGTTTGCACTCCTACCAACAGTGGCGGAGTGTTCCCCTGACTCCACATCCTCTCTGACATAAGCTGTTCTCATTATTTTTTATCTTAACCACTGTGATAAGTGCAAGATGGTTTCTCAGAGTCATTTTGATTTGAATTTCCCTGATGATTAAGGATGCTGAGCAATTCCTTAAATGTTTTTTGGCCATTTGATATTCTTCTGACGAGAGTTCTCTGTTTAGCTCTGTACCCATTTTTAATTGGACTATTTTGTATTTTGATGTATAGTTTCTTGAGTTCTTTACATATTTTGGAAATCAGCCTTCGGTCAGATGTGAGGTTGATGAAGACTTTTTCTCTTCTGTAGGCTGTTGTTTTGTCTTGTTTACCTTTGCCTTACAGAAGCTTTTTGGTTTCAGAAGGTCCCTTTTATTGTCGTTCTCAGTGTCTGTGCTACTGGTGTTTTATTTAAGAAGTGGTGTCCTGTGTCAATGAATTCAAGGCTACTTTCCAATTTCTCTTCTATCAGGTTCATTGTAATTGGATTTATGTTGAGGTCCTTGATCCACTTGGACTTGAGTTTTGTGCATGGCGATAGATATTTGTGTGTTCTTGTAGAAGCAAAAGAAATTAAGTAAAAAAACTTTTATGAGAAGAAATAACAATCTTGATGGTGCTAGAGCAGGATAAATACGTCATGCTTCAAATGGGTAATTAAAACATTTATAGATAACACAACAGTGTTCTGTGGGTGTAGGTCGGGAGCTCACAGCATGAACCCTCTCCTAGGCCCTGGATCATCTTCACCTTGGGAATGCCTACTAATGATAGGGTTCAAAGTACAATAGGATATATCCCTTTGTGTTCTATTTTTCCAAGAACATAAAGAGCTACCAAGGGTTGGCAGCTTACTTTTCAAGATCCAAGCAAATTTTAAAAAGAATCTCATCATTTATTGAGAGGAATATTAGGATGTGGACTGTAGTTACATTAATGAGAATGGAATTGATTGAAGGCATGGGAGTGGTTCATTGCCCCAAGGAAAATCTGAGGTCCATATACAACAGGAACTAATCTGACTCTGATGAGCTTGAGACTGAGACAATACACACAGGGTACAACTCCTGGAATGAACAACCGCTATGTAAAGTTCTTTCTTCTCTGTCTCCTTATTTATAGACTCCAAGTCCCTAGAAAGGAAAAATAGCATTTCAGTCAGAAGTCCCCACTCTGGTTAGTAAAGACTTGACAGGCAGGATCAGGCAGATGCTTTTTTTTTTTTCAGAGAGAAACAGGATGTGGCATCAGCAAACAGGATAAAAGAATCTGTGCTGCCTCAAATCATAACCACTCTAAGCCTGTCCCGTGATAACTGGATTCCTAGCATCTCTCTCCATGAGGAGTAAGATTTTCTTAAGAACATGACATGCTGGTGATAAACCACTAAACATTTCAGAAAAGAAGACTACTCACTTTAAATGAATTGGCCTCCTACTAAAGTTCAAATATCAGATCATTTTATGTTTAGATGGCTCAGGAAAAGATGAGGTCTTCTGTGTTCTCATAGATCAACAAATTAAATTCCAGAAGCACATCCACAGCCGACAGTTGAAATCTTGCTCCCATTAAGCCTATAAAGGAGTAAGTTCATTTCGTGTAAAGTGATGACGTTGATCCCAATGGCTAGCTGAGAAGATGCCATGTCAGCCTCGAGACTCTGACCAGATGAATTAATCAGTGTGGAGTCCCATAAGTTGTTCAGCTGCAGATTTAAAGACTCCTTTTCAATGAGGATAGGGCAGTACATCAAATCTAGGATGATCTTAGTTCATCATTATTAATTACAGTTTTATGAACTAGGAGTGAAACAATTCATACAGACTGGGAGCCAGTCCATTTTATCTCATCAAGAAGAAGAAAATGATGGGCATCGAGAACCAGAAAGATGTCCACTTTCTAATAGAGACTGCCAGAGAGCTGCTCATTTTTGTGTATGTCACAACAGTCGTTGATATGATATACCTAATCAACATTGGTAGGGAGAGCAATCTTACAGGCAGAGGAAAAAAGTCTCTTACAGTCTATGCCTTGGGATAAGGACATTCCATTTCTGGTAAATTCTACAGAGATACTTTACATTTATATGATTATGGCCCATTTCTCTCAGCTTTGGAGCCACATTTAGAGGGAATACTTCCTAATAAAATGCACCTACATGAGGTGTTCACCAGACCATTAGTTTAAAAAAAAAAAGAGGAGGAGAGGAGGAATATGAATAGCTGAAATGAAGACATCACTCAGTAGGTAGCATCAACCATTTCAACCATTTTAGACTTCATTTAAGCCTGCCAGAAAATAAATGTGCAGCAGAGACAGAAAGCAAGGGCAATGGTAGTAGTTGTGACAGTGCGTAGCTTCTAGAAAGTAGAAGGGACAGCTCACAGAAGCATAGTATTAGATAAGATACCAGGTGCTATTTCTCCTTTGATGTTTCCCCATGCCAGCATAGCTGTTAAAGGGAGAAGCAGCATTGTAGAAGTTAAGGGTGATATTTCATAAATTCTTGTTTCCAATTACAGGCAGCACGATCTGCCCTGTAGCTCCTCATTTACTTAACAGTCATTTCTGCTGCGGCTGTTGCTGCTTCTGCTTTCTTCGTCTGAAAGCATTTGCACCCTATGCTGACTGTGAGCTCAGGATCTTTGGACCGCCCAATCCAGAGATGACAAGCATACATCGTGATATTTGGCTCCAGATTTTCCTATGTAGAAACTTTACTAGTAATGACAGGAAACCATATTTCTTCCAGGGGTACAAAAAGATACATTTAAATATCTCATTTTAAAATTTTATAAATTTAATACAATCTACAGAGTCGGGGTGGGGGGAAGGATGGTTCAGTCATTAAAGGGTGTGCCTGTAGCTGTTAAAGCTTGGATCAGAACCCAAATGAAAACACCGGCACAACAGTGCAAGTCAGCACTCCTACCTAGTGCTACAGGATGGGAGACAGCAACAGAAGGGTCCCTGAAAACTCAGGGGTCAACTAAATCATTCTTCACGGTGAGGCTCCAGGCCCGTGAGGGATCCTGTCTCAAGGGAAGATTGATGCTTCTGAACTCCTCATACACACATGCAAATGCTCCCCGTCATATGAAGATGTACACATAAAATAACTAAAATACTAAATACATGATAATACATAAGATCTTTACAAACAAAATCCTCTAGACGATGAAGACAGTATCACATTCCGTATTCACACCACATATCAATAAAAGTAAAAGGCAGCATCTTCCCCATGTGTCTTAAAGCTGTTTTCTCAGTTCACAGTGTGTGTGTCTAGACCGATAGGATAACTTATTCTACTGTAGAAGCAGAATTTAGTTTATAAAATATATGAAATTACATAAATCAAATCAGTGAATGTTTTCATCACAGAATTATCCCAAGAAGACACAACAGTTTGGATACTCAAGGAACTTAGAATTCAACTAAGGAAACAAATCCTGGCAGCATGTCCCAGTCTCCAGGATTCAGAGAAGCACAGGTTCATTAGTTGAACTTGAAATACCATAGCATGTATAAAGGTAATTTGAAAGAAACTTTCTCAGGGTGTAATCTCACTCAGTAAACCATAGAATCATGGCCAGTCCCTTAGAGAGGCACAGGTTTCCCTCTGAAAACTGAAAAAGGGATATGGCCTTGTTTTGTTTACTAATGAACTTAGCAGGTTGGGATAAAAATAGCATAATGAAGAGTCGCTTTAAAACACTATCAATAATTTGGAAATTATTGAGATTTTTTTATGTCTCATAAAGGAAATTTTACTACTCTTTATCATCTAAGCATTATAAAAATAACAACTAATAGATTTTTAAATAATAAAAATACAGTAAAAGAGAAAGTATATAAGTAATAAATAGTTCATATTCTTAAATAAGTGCATATTATTTGGTGATTAAGTCTAGAAGAAATAGCACCGAGGATGCTGTTTGTTTGTTTTTTCCCTTAAATAACAATTTGGAAACACAGTGTATTCATAGGACTGAATACATTAAAGCTATCAAAGTCAGTATCCTCTTAATGTTCTAGGATCCACAGGCCAGCCCTTGTAAACTAAAGAGCAACTCCACGGCCTGTGGGTTCTAAGCCAAGGCACCACATACAAATTCTGTGATATAATTTATTCCAAGACAGAAGTTTTACATCAGAAGGTCAGTCTGGCCATCATCACTCTCGCACACAATTACAAAAATTCACTAATTCTCATAATTATAGAGGCTGACTAATACTAATTGGGAATCAAGTTTAATCTTCAAAAACACACAATAGGAAAAGCTCCATGATGGAAGACGGAAGGACATATAGTCACATGAATTACAACATGCCTATTCTTATTCTTAAAACGTTCCCCGAGGCGGGCTGGCGGAGTGGCCACAAGCGGCTACAGCTTCCCACCAGCGGGAGTGCAAGTGCTGCGCGGCCGGTGGAGGTGGTGGGTAAAGGACACGTAAACACAAAGATAGGCATAAAGCATTTTACTGATGGAGAGAGAAGAGATAGAGAGAAAGAGGGAAAGAGACAGAGAAAACGCGTGCGCACGCCGAAGAAACAGAAGAGGGAAGGAGCAAGATGGTGACGAGCAGGTCAGAAGTAATAGGAGTGGGCGTGGCTTGTCCCTTAAAGGGACAGGAAAGCACAACACCTATAACTTATGCCAGTGTGGTTTTCACGGAGAGATGGTATGCAATAAAGCTCACACCTAACCGGGTGGATTTAAGTGAAAGAAAGCTGTTGTGAAATTATTAATTACTGAAAGGAATGGATATATTTTGTTTATCTCTCTGTTGGAACTTCCTGACCATGCAAGCACTCAAAAATAGCATAGAGATAGGAAAAGAATAAGCCAAGAGAGTCAAAGTAATTATGGGTGTCCCAAAAGAAAAAAATATAACTAAAAGTGAAGAACGTGGGGTATTAAACTGGGATGCAAGCCTCAAGCAGAATGTTAATAGCCAGGAATGTTCTAGATTGATGGAATGTGATGGCTGAGAGTGCAGATACAACAAAAGTCGGAGGTGTTCCCTCTATCTAGAGGGCACTGGTGATGTTTGACTTGGTCCATGTAACCCAAGAACAGACCTTGGCCATGTCGTGACATGCTGTGGGTGCCAGGCAGGCTACAGATACAAACTGAGTGTTAGAAAAGCCATCATCCATCCCTGGGCTTAGAGTAAGGAAAGCATAGAGACCCTGCAGAAAAGAAAATGCATTCTGTGCTTTAGAAACAATGTGTAATTTGACCATTTTATGGAAATGAGTTAGAAGAGGTTGGAAGTGAGACAGTTCAGAAGTGCATAGCATCATGAATGAGGAGGGATGATTTCCTAGTTGGGATATTTGCAGTGGGGGCAACAGAGGCCAAGAGCTGACTCTGAAGCGATGCCAGCTCTGATGCCATGATCATGGACTAGAGACTAAGGAATGAAAGACAGATGCATTTTCAAGATTATATTCTGGATTTAGTTGGAATTTCTAACATGTATCTCTATGATGTCTCATATAAATGATGTATATTTTATTCATAAAAATTAAAAAGTGCAAATGAAAAGAAATCACTGCAATTCCTATCACCAACAGCCACTTAGACCTTCTCCTCAAAAGGAAGAGCAATACCATGTATTCTGCAATGCTTTAAATTGCGTAATGTTTACAAAAACACGCAAGGATGTCATTTTATAAATAAGACTAAGCAAAGCGTTAATAACATAATTTCCTGATTCATAAATTAGCATGAACAACTTCCTCCATCAATAAACACAGAATTATATCAGTAGTTCGGCAGCTATACGCCTAGCATTACATTTCCTAACAAAACCGCATAACCGAAGTCGTTCATTTTTTTGGATCTTCACATTATTTTGTTCTTAATCTCAAATAAAATATGCTACTATATGCTTAGATTCTTGTAATAAATGGGCTTCCTCAAACCCCATGCAAGGTCCTGTAGGTCCAGTTCACAATCTATTGTACATCTATGCCCCATGTTAGCTGCCTGAAGATTGTATGCAGAAAATCTTGTCGTGCCTTTTCTTATTAACAAGGGGACATAAGGTCACAGAACTTTAAATAGCTTGGTCCAAAGTCGCATAAATAATGGACAATGGGATCAGGTCATTTATTCCCATCTTCTAATACATAAGACAGAGCTTTTCCCTTCAAGAAACACCTGGTGTGAAATAGAGTCAAGACTGGATGGCCCCTCTCTTGTACTCATTTAAATAACTAAGAACAACTGAGAAGTTTGGGGGAAGTCACTAGGGATGATAAATCTTTAAGCATGTCCTTCATATAGTTGGTGTATCTAAGCACCTATGTCTATCATGGGCAAGGTAATCTGAATGGGAAAGGGACCTTAGCTTTGAATTAGGCAGAGTTAGAACAGATGCTTGCGGAGGTCAATGAGGAAGAAGTGTGAGTGCTGGGCTGCGGCTCTGCAGTGCTGTCCCACTCATGGCTGAAATAAAAGCTGGAGTTCAGGTCCCACCATGCCCAGTCATTAAAGACACAATGAACTGTATGGATTAATCATTTTAATACCCTAGCCCTTGACACTGGCAAATCAAACCACACATGGCTGGGAGGAAGGACATGGGATCAGATTTTGCTTGCTTATCTTTGTATGGGGACAAAAACACTTGGAAATAAAACATCACATCAAAGGTTAGAAGAACAAAGATAACTTCAGTGGCAGAATCAACTATGATTAGATCAAGAAATGGCCATATGTTTTGCCTGGTTAATAAACAGATCAGAAATTCTGCAACCCTAAGGATATTTGGGGGACAAATCTAACTTGATTTTTTAAATATCTCTCTATATGATAGCACCATCTCCACAGCTATAAAGTATTGTGCACACTCTTGGTCTCTCATCATTAGCATATAGAATCCCATTCTCAAGCTTAGAAGTGGTGCTTTTGTCTTTGTATATTTGGAGATTTTAAAACTTGTATAGTAGGAATTTGAAAAGAACAAAACATACCACAGTGTTAAAGCTCTAAATCAAACACGAACATCTCTCACATTAAACCTAGTGTAACCATTACACTTTTCAGTTCTGAATTAGATTCAATTATACTGGATGCTTGAGCATCATTTTGTTAATTTTTTTCCTTTCTCTTTGTGATGCTATGGATAGAACCTGGGGCGTGTATGCGGTGTAATAACCAGGCTATAGCTTAATATGAAACAGCAAATTTTAATGAAGGGATAGCTTACAACACCAGGGATCCAGTGATGGACAGGAAATACAAAAAGGACCTGCGGGGCTCACGCCCACCAGATTTATACGTAAACATTAGCCCGAGGAGAACACACCCACCATTGGGCTGGGTTTCCCCTACAGGGGCTTCTGGGCAAGAGCTTTCTCTCCAGCGCCATTATGATAATAATTCGTTTTTAATAAGCCATTTGTTTTAAATAGTCAAATTAGACATTGAGAAACATCTGATATTTTTTGTGTGCACCCCTCAAAAGGAAAGACAGTGGCAAAAAGTTTAAAAAATGTTTGACTCACAGGAGGCGAAATTAAGTCAAATGTTTCCACAGCCTTGCAGTAGGAACTTAACATCATATCTCAGACTTCTGGTTAGACATGTGAATGCATATCTACATAAAACATATGCGCCAGGTACCAAGGCATGTGCGATCATCACACTTATATTGCTCACCAGCAAAAACTGAAGGGACCCTATTACTTTATCATTAGTAATATAGATTAAATGAACCTGCTGAGGTATGGAAAGTGTGTTTTAATCAGAGCTCTTTGGTGGCCCAAATATCTAAGCTCCTAGTTTTCATAAATATGTTCAGCTTCCCTGATCTTCACATCTCTCTCCCAGCATCTCCTACCTTGTGTAATTAACTGGGTAGATTCTTTGCACTTTGTTTGTATGATGATTCATTTGCAATAACAGAAAAATGCACAAAAATGTCCCAATTATTAAACCCCCCCAATCTCAAGTTTGACAAAGGGTGGTGCTTCTTTTCCTTTTTAAATTTAAACAGGTTGGAAGAGCAATCACTTTCTACAATTTTAGAAGAAGCATTTGAAAGAGTCATGGTCCCAGATCCATCGCTCACAGGCACGGGTCCAGGCTGTATATGATGGTGGGTAATGCATCACGCACTGGCAAGAAAGTAGAGCACAGAGATCAATCCCGATGGGATTTTTATTAGCCACAATGAACTGTTGCCTTCAAGGGCAATGAGAAGCTCTCAGTGGCATTCTGCACAGAGAGGCCATTGCATAGGCCCATGTGTCTCTAAGCCACTCCAGCTTCAACATGGGTGGGAGTCTGGGAAAAGTACATCAGCAGGGAGAGCCAGCAGCAGTCCAGTTAGAGTTAGAGGAACGGCCATGTGAATCAGGAGGAGAGAGATTCGGAGGGCTAGTGATAATTTGAAATGTCAGAACGCCTGAGTTAGCTCAGCACAGAGAGGAAGCAGTGGCATGGGTATTTGCCCACATTGCTGTAGAAGTGATCCGTCTCTACCAACTTGAACCACAGGAAGAAAAGCTGGGGATCTAGCTAGTGTGGAAGGAAATGTTGGGTTGTTCTTAATAGTTTATTTGATAAGTATGTAGTGTTCTAAATGAGGAGCTTGGAGATTGGGGTTGTGTTTCTTGAATTTTGATCATCTAACATTAGATATATCTCATCTTGTAGTGGGCTCTGGGAATAGTGACTGACACTTGAAAGAATATATTTAGAACTTGTTTCACTTTCCTTATCACGTGATGGTTTAAAGAAGGGAACTGACACAGGGTTAAAACTGAACCCCACGGCATCCCATGCTACAAAATGCAATTTATTTGAGAGATTCTGGAAAAGGTAACCTGTAGTTAGTTACAGATATGTATAAAACACCCACTCATTCCCCTTATTGCAATGTGAAGAAAACTATTTCAACATACTTTTATCCTTTTCCATCAGTACAAAAGCCAGTCCTTTGAATGAACTACAAGTTGAAAGAATCAGAACTTGGATGGCATCCCCAACAAGGGGACGTACTTCAGACATCAAATGGTGCTCGGACAAATAGTGATTGTTATGAGTCAGTTGGTAAGGTTTTACACGCAGTTGAGTTATTATTTCCAGAAAGACTAAGAAATACAATGAGCAAGTATAGGAAGTAAGGAGGTGGGTAAAAATGCCCATTCATTCATTCTTCTTTTCTTTAGGTAGGTGCATGCACACATGTGCCTGAGGGTGTATGTAGGCCAGAGGTTCTGAGTGTTGAAGGTTTGAACTCAGGTCCTCATGCTTGCATGCCAAGCACTTTTCCTACTAAGCTGTTGTCTCTTAGGCTCACGGGGGTGTGTGTCTATGTAGACATAGTCAGGTTCAACAAAATTTACATTAATGGTGACATAAAGTACAACATCTTTGCATAAGATATTAAGAATGATCTAAAATATCATTGCTCAAAAGATAAAAACTGGGAAATATTTCCACTGCAGTGGTTATGGCATTGGAAACAAGAGTGTAGAAGAGCTGAGTCTGTGGAATTGTGCATATCCAGTGTTTGAGATCTGATTATTGATTGGATATTGATCTTGGCCGCATAACCAAACAGCACCGAGTCACAGCTTCCAAAACAGAAATGAAATTTGTAATAACTACTTTAGTAGACACAGTCAGGCATATCTCCATAACTTTTTTTTCCATTTTTTTCTTTTTTGGCATCTTTCTTCTCCCATTAAGGACTGTGTGGTTTCTTAATCTGTTCCCTGATCTTCCAACATGCTCACAGGAGCATTTATCAGCAGAGAATAATAGTAACTATCATTGAATGAAAGTGAGCAGAAACTTCCTGCCCTTCCATCACAGTGCAAGTCTGGTCAGGAGCACATGTGGAGAGATGACATCAGGGAAAGCATAGAAGAAAGCAGCCCTAGCAAAATCAATGTGATCTTCATTCAAAAAAAATATATATAAATTCCCATAAACTGATTCCTGAATGGCAGAACAGTGCTGTTTGGAGTAACTGACATTTCTGAAGAGTTGAGAGAATGGAAGATAAAATGAGAGGATTAACTACACAAGAATATCTTCCCAAACAGGCTGGATCCGAAATAAAAATAGACAAGCATTCAACGGTCATCTAACTATTTCCCTGAATGCATCCCTGATCTTATGTTAATATTCTCAAGTAATCACAGGGGTTTGCAGTTTTGGAACCCTTGCCATTGGCTAACTCTGTCTTGTCCCTGTTCTAAGACTGTCTTTGAATTTCAGTGTGTGACAAAAGACTATACAAAGTGATGGAACACAAAACAGTACCGCCAACATTACCACTTGGGAAGGATGAGCCGATGCAGAAGGCACATTTTCTTTCTCGTTGGTAAAATGTACTTCGTCACTATCTTTCGTTCCTTTGTGACTGCAGATATGAGTCTAAGCTTTACAAATGCTGTTGCTTTTTGAGAAATAGAGTGTTGTGTTAGAGAAAATTACACAGAAACTCTTACTTGGGAGCAAAAGCCAAACTAACTTCATCTTATATCTCCACAACATTCAAGTGAAGTATAAGTGTTACCGTTTTTTGAGTTCTAACTAAAGTTAAGAACTTCTTTCAGTCAGAAATACAGACAAGAAAGACACTGTTGTGGGAAGGTCAGCACCATGTGTAATTTCAGCACCAATAGGAATTAAAGATATTTTCCTATCAATTTATACAACTTTTCTCTGTTACCATAGAATATTGCTCTTTATCATCTCAACCGAATTATTTATTTTTTATAGTATATATGTGTGTACACAGTATATATGTATACTATCAGCTTATTAATAAGAGTTTATTAATAGTCAGCACATATATTTGCATATAATCATGAAATATTACTTATTCAATTGTTTTTATTTATGATACAATATGTTCTAATAAATTTTGGTGTATATGTGTGGCATGCATGCGTGTGTGCAAGTTCACAGGTGGGTACAGATGTGTGAGTATGTGTGTATTCAGTGTGTGTGTGTCTGTGTGTATTTGTGTGTGAGCATACACGTGCACACATATACAGAGGCCCAAGGTTGACATTGGGAAGCTACTTTAATGGTTCTATGGCTTTCCATTGTATCCATGGAAGCATCTTCTCCCAAATGAACTCAGAGCTTGCTAGTATGGCAAGTCTAGCTAAGTAGCTTGCTCCAGGGAACCCCTTTCTCTGTCTTCCTAGAACTGGAAATGAACTTTGTACTGATGCTGCTGGGTAAAGATACTGAGTCATCGCCCAGACCTTACCCTACTAGTCTTTCAGGAAGATTCATTTTGATGAGACTCATAGATTTTTACCAGATTTCCACACTTCAAAGGCTCTTAAAAACATTTGAACTAAAGGAAATTAATGATCTAAAAAGCTGTTTGGTGTGTGTGACAAACATCTTCCTGTGTTATTCTGTTTTGTCTGAAAGCACCAAATACAAAGTCTTGCAATTGCAGGGCCTGCTCAGATGATTTACTTCTTTCAAAATGATAATACCATAATTTAGTAATTAGCTGCAAATATAGGTCTTTTATTAGGTAATTCTGAATCATAAATACTCCAAGTTTCTTGAAAAGAGTGATTACATTTGATTTCTATCAAAGTGACTTTGACTTCAGAGGAACAAAAAAAAAACCTTGAAGACTATTTTTTAAAGTATAAATTCCATTGTGTAAAGGAGGAAGAGATTTCTTTGAAGCCATATATATGACTGACAAATCTGAATGAATTCTCAGAAATAAAGCACGGCCACTGTGAACATTACCCAAAATTGATGTAAGAGCTGAAGGATGAGAGAACAGAAAATATTGAATACATTTTTCATACGTTTTTCCAGGAAACCAAAGACAAGATAACTGAACTACACCAGAACAGGTTATATTTTACTCAAAATTCAGTAAGCATCCGCCACAGAGAGAGCAAACGCATTTCGTCTTGAGCTCTTTCTAATCTATTACCAGACAGTGTCAAAAGCATCGGGTGACGAGGGTGCAATATGGGTGAAGTGTAAGTGTGTCCCGGGTAGCAGAGAAAGGAAGCACAGCACACATGCAAAGGATTTGCCCCTCCCAGCCACTTATACCAACAGCATAGTGCTAGGGAGATGGTCCCTGAGACTCTTAACAGTAGAGAGTTAGTTAAACTGAAGAAACAGGAAAAGCATAACACGTAATTAAAAGTACAAGACTATAGCTGCTGATGTTGGATGCCTCCGGAGAAACCACTTAGGAGTGCTTTGAGAAGTAACAATGGTTAGCGTAATAATAACAGTGTATATGTGCTGATTATTTACAATTAGCCCAGTTGTGTGTTAAGAATTTATGGGTGACAATCCATTGAGCTGATGAAAACAGTTCAGGTGGCAGCTGCTATTATCTCCAGCCAAAGAATGGAGATGGAGCTGGCGACAATGCACATGCCCCCCATATCAATACAGGATATCTGGGGAGCTGGCTTTAAGCCACGGATGCTCCAACTCCAGAGTGTTTTATGTAAGCCATCAAAACATATGAAAATACTCTGTGATGATAAAAGTTGATTCAAGACTATTCTTTTTCTTTGAAAGACTCAAGTAATGGAGAACCGCATTGATTTCAGTTTAACCCATGTAACATTGGCAGCAAAACTTCAAAAGGGAATGGATTAGTTGTAGGAATCCCATCGACTCCTGGTGTTTGTTGTTCTTCAAAGACAGAGTTTGTTCTCCTTGTTGGCTTTTGCTTTTGTTTTCAGGAAGGTTAATGTAGTTTTGATAGAAACAAGAACCAAATGCAAATCTTTCCAGTTAAGAATTTGGATTGGGGAAATTTCCACTCTGTAAAATTGTTTGGTGGGATTATAAGGATGAATCACAGGGATTAACAGATTCAAATTTCCTGGCCTTATCAAAATGACAATGAATGCTCCTTCAGACTTCATGAAGTCTCTCTAATGAGATAAATGCTCCCCAAGAAGTAAACATGACCCATTCCTTTCATGGAAATTTGGAAAGAGATAACTGTTAGCAAAAGCCAATGTCTGTCTGTCTCTTTCTCTCTCTCTCTGTTTCTTTCTCTGTCTCTCTCTGTCTCGCTGTCTCTCTCTGTCTCTGTCTCTGTCTCTCTCTCTCTCTCACACACACACACACCAAATCTAATTGAGCTTAAAAACCAAGTTTCTTTGAAGAGTTTGAAAAACAATTATCCAGAGTCTCTGCCTCCCCAAAGTACGGAATAAGACTCTGTTATCTGGTGATGGGGAGAATAGAGATTGCACACAGACTTGGAGTGGATTGTTGTGAGCAATTAGTAACAGAACACACACTTGCCGTTAATTTTTTGACATTTTAAAAGTTCCTTTAAAAACACATAGCCTCCATGCAGATTTCACAGATGTTAACATTTGCCCACAGCTGCCTTCACTATTTTTCTTTTTGGGAAAACAAAAATTATATATTTTTTTCTCTTTTAAACTACAGAATATCAAGATTCTAACTTGATATTTTCTGAGATGAAGCCCCAGAAAGTCCCAGAGACATCAACTTTTATGGTAATAGCTACAACAAGGCCAAGTCAAATATGAATCCAGTTGCTGTATCCATGCCCCAGGAAGAAGAGTGGCAAATGAAACCCACTCTGCATATATGGCACACCAGAACTTGGGGGACACGGGGGACAGTGGGATTTCAATGCAGCTCTGTTCTGTTCTGGGACTGACCAGGACAGAGCAAGTATTACCCCAGGCAGGGGTTATATTTTTCAGGGTTCTTCCTTTATATATTAGAGAGTAGCAGCGCAGAAAAATGAGACTGTCCCGCAATTCAGGCCCTAGTCATCCAGCCATTGTGAACACTTATTCTCTGCTAGACACAATGCATCAAAAACACAGAAAAGGCCAAGGGTGTGGCTCAGGCAAACCCTCAGAACCCATGTAAAAAAATTCAGGTGTGGCATGTCTGTATATCTAGTGTTGGGGAGAAAGAGATAGGCAGATTCTTGGAGTTTACTGGCCAACAAGTTTAGTCAAATGGTGAGTCTAGCCAAAATGGTGAGCTACAGGTTCAAAGAGAGACTTTCCCTCAAAATAAAGTAGATAGCAACAGATGTTGACTTCTGGAAGCCACATACACATGGGCATTCAGACACACAATCTCATATACACACATGGATACGTACATACACCACAAACATAATAAACACACACACGCTACCAAAAACCTCACACAATGCAAGCCACCCAGTAGTTGGCTGGATGCTTTCACTAGGCCCCTGCACATAAATTCCATGCCTTCTTCCTTAATAACAGAGGGGTTCAGCCGGGCGGTGGTGGCGCACGCCTTTAATCCCAGCACTTGGGAGGCAGAGGCAGGCGGATCTCTGTGAGTTCGAGACCAGCCTGGTCTACAAGAGCTAGTTCCAGGACAGGCTCCAAAACCACAGAGAAACCCTGTCTCGAAAAAACCAAAAAAAAAAAAATAATAACAGAGGGGTACGGGAGCATTTCCTACATCACTCCATCACCACCTAGCACCGATGTGAAGCTTGAATTAATGCATTTTGCTTGTATACTAGTCACTTGCGACTCATTTGGTGGTGACGGTCTATGTGGCCATGCACTAGCCTGGAAGCCTAAACAAGTGAGCTGTAGCAACCTTTCCCTTAGCTTGCTGCTCTCCTCTTTGCACCTAAAGGGCAGGACCAGTGAAGAACTGATGGTTATAAGACTCACCTTCCCTGTTTCATGTTGCTGGAAGAATGGTATCAGTCATTTATTCTGTAAGCACCCAACACCTCCATCCTCTAGACACTGTTCTGGTCTTACCCTGGGAATGATTAACATAATATGCATGTTATTTGCAGCCTAGTGGGAAACAGCAGACACTTAAAAAGTGAATTAGTAGACAAGTAGGCAGTGTGTCTGGGGATGGTAAATAAGTACCAAGGAGGAAAAGAAGGAAAAGGAAAAATAGGATTAGCAAGGAATCCAGCTCTGAGTGGGTATTATCTAGGCATGACCAAAAGAAATAAGGGTAAGAGGTCCAGTAGAGAAAAATAGCAAGTAGTATATGAAGTCTCAGGACCAGTGTTCAGCTTCTCCAAGGTCAGTGAAACGGGCCTGGATGAGCAGGCAGAGTTCTTAATAGAGGTCAGCCTGGACCTGACAGAAGGCTTTTCAGACAATGATAAAACTATAATTTAAATTTAGATTCAAGAATGTGAAGGTACGTGTAACAAAATGATTTTAAACATCAAACTTTCAGAGATAAGATATGTGAGCATTTGAGGATTTTTATGGGAGGGAAAAATTCGGATTCGATGTGAAGTCTGACGCTGTGACTTGTAGGTTTCTGTCCAGGATCAACTGTCCACAGTGCTATGGGACATTAAAGTATAATCTGAGGTGACCTCACTGGAATCATTTCAAGTTATTCACCTGAAGATTTCATGGGCTCGGTCCAAAATAGAATCAGGATTAAAGCAGCATTTCAAACGAGGCACCCTGGTGACTGACATCTGTAAGCCTTTTGGAGTATAAGAGCCATCAACGAAACTGTGAGAGAGACTCTCAGATTGTACTCTTTGCCAGGAAGGAATGAACATGGGGAAAAGGTGAGAAGCAATGTTGGTGAAGATCTCTGAGAACAGGAGTCTATAGTAGCATTTAGATGTCTATACAATTGCCGTACTAATGCAATGTGGATTTTCTGTTTAAGTTCTTTAACCACTACTTGGCATATCTGTGAGCTCATTCTATAATCTCAATCCATAAAAGGATCTTTTAAAACAAGGGCGGGTCAGGGAATCAAAGAACTAAATGGCCTGTCCAAGAATACCGAGCTACTCAATGAAAAAGGCAGGATTCAAGACAGTGTGGTTTACTTCACAAGCCTATGGTCATAACTATTAGACTGAGGGAGGTCAAATAATGAAATATGAGAAAGAGTGGATAAGATCAAAAAGGCCCTTAAATGCCTTCCTTTAAGATGAGGAGTTTGAATGTGATGGAGTTGCCTTAACAAAATTTATGGAAATGAATTTATGGAAATGATCAGATGTGGTTTTTAGCATAATCTTTCTGGTGGGAGGAATACAGACAAGAAGCGAGAGATGGATTCATATAATAGCAAAGATAATGCCTTAACTCAGCTCTGCTGGAAAAGAGGGCTTGAGACAAGGGTGAGCCTATTGATGTCTGACTTGAGAGGTTTATTCCTTTATGGTAGTGTGTTGGCTACTTTTCTTACTTATATCACAATTTAAGAGAAGACACTGGTTTTGGTTCATGGTTTCTGAAAGTTCATCCGTCACAGTTGGGAAGGCACAGCAGTGTGGAGCAGCAATGTTCACAAGAGTGTGAGGTGTGAGCCATTCACACATGACAAAGCAGAAAAGCAGGCCAGAACCAAAGTAAATGCAGGCTTCAAGGGCCCATCTCCACACACCTATTTTCGTGAGACAAACCCTATTTACTAAAGGTTGTTCAGCCTTAATAAAATGTCCCATTAGCTAAAAAGCAAGTATTCCAAATATGAGCTTGTGATCTATTTCAGATACAAACCATAGCATTCCACCTCTAGCCTCCAAAGATTTAGTCACCTCATAATTCCACCTCCAATTAGTCCATCATTAAAGTCCCCAAAGTCTCTACAGACACTCCAAGAAAACTCTTATCTGTGGACCCTTGCAATTTCCAAACACAGGTTATGCAGATCCAATATAGGACACAATGTATATAATAATATAAATATCTATTTGAAAAGGGGATGGATGAGAACATAACAAGTGAATATTGCACCAATGTAGGGCAAACATTAGCTTCAGAAGATATGTACCCAGTGACTGTGACACTGGATAGCATGGTATGTGGTCCACTGGGCTTGCTAACCCACTCTCCAGTCCTGACCTTTGCAGTATAGGTAACCTCTCTCCTATCAGTTTTATGTGGTACCTAAACCATGCCCAGGAGATGACCCATTTTTCTTGTATCTTCAACATCCTTGGATCTGCATTTTTACTTAGGATCTATCTGCAGAACTTAATCATTTCTTCCTGCAACGCATTTGACTTCACAATACATTGTGTAGCTCAGGGTGTTTTATCTGAACATTTGTGTAAAGACCCCATGCCTCTGCAACTCTTGAACTTGGATATCTGCAAAATCAAGTTTATGTGAACAATGCCAAGATTTGCATCCAGTTTACAAAGTAGCTGTTCCTCCCCTCTTTTATGGCTACAGCAGCCACTTCACTCCTAGGTGGCTAAATCCGGAGAAAACGCCTCCCCATATGGCCTTTTCTCACATGGTATTCTTGAGTTTCTCTTCAGGTACCCTTCAAGTTAAAGAATTTCAAATAAATATTCATTTTCATTTCTTGGGACCTTTGATATGAGAGAGTTTCACTCCCAAAGGATCTTGTAATTGTTCCCAAGCAAAGTAAGTGGTTTTACTTTCACAGCATTATTTTATTATTTATTTTCGTTAAGTGTTTGAGAGTTGCATACATGCATATAAGGTATTATGATCAAATCCACTTTCTATTTACTCCCCATTCCTCCTCTATCTCCTGACCACTTTTCCCTCCCAGTTTCATGTACCTTTTTGACTCACTGAGTTCACTTACTGCTGCTCATATGTACACATATGTAGGACTATTTACTGGAGCACATGTAGCCCCTTAAGGGCTACACCCCTAAAGGAAATTGAACTCTCTCTCCCAGGATCCATCAATTGTCAGTGTCTCATCAGCTAGGATTGAGACTTCATGATCCTCTCCCACATCCAAGGTGGCATTTTTGGCTGACTTGATATTGTGTAAATCTTATGAATAGAATCACAACCACTATGAATATTTATGTGCACATCCTTGCACATATATATTTTCAATAAATACTGTTCCACTGAAGACATCCACTATCTGCCTCAATCTGGCTATTATAGCCTCTTACCCTCTTCTGTAATGATCTCTGAGCTGTGGGAGGGAAGGGAGCATGATGTATGTATGTATGTATGTGCCTATGTACATATCATATTTAGAAATGAGAGTGTCAGTGTCTTATTTTCTGCACATTTGCCAGTTTTGGGTCTCTGAAATTTTTCATCTGTTTTAAAAAATAAATCTTCTTTGATGAGTGTTGAGAGATACTAACTGATGGGCATAATGAATAAAGATAAGAACTTGGGAAGCATAATACTATGTGTATTTAGAAGAAGAATAATATTGGGTTCTCTTACAGAAATCTAACAATGGATTTATAGACCAATTAATGGTACTAGGCATGAGTACTGTCTTGTGGAGTAGGCCTTAAGCCCACACAGAAAGTGGTTGGTTACTCCAATAACATTTGTACCACTACTGCACTAGTGGGCAGATCTTGCCAAGGTAGCCACTATTACAGCTCTCAGGATTCACTTCAAGGAAAGACTGTTGATCACTTTTCTCCCTGGGTGCATGAATAGAAACTTTCAGCAATTAGAGATAATGTTTTCAGCTCAGTATCAGCTTGATTTTCCCATGCCCTGTAACTTAAGCATATGTCTTCAGCAATGGGTTTTCCTACCAAGTTTTGAGGGCAACCAAGAACAATGGCAATTCATGAGGCTCATATCTTTAAGAACTACAATCTTTTTTTGTAAAAGTTCTGTTGTTCATATTAAATATAACCATGTTTCTTTCCTATCCAAATAGTTTAATTCTTAAATCATCCTGCAAAGATTTTTAGCTCCTTGTTTTCATTGCAAAACTTACTAAAAGCATGGAGCAATAATTTTTCCATAGCCTAAGTGTTTTGCTGGCTTGAACTTTCCTTTGCCAAATAAATTAACTCATTACTTTAAAATCTGGATTAATTTATGTTTTTATACATTCTCAAACTATAACCATGTTAGCCATTTTCTTTTAGAATCTTTTTAAAATAAGAAACCTCGTGAGCACTGTCATTGCTGTTTGTGTTTTTTATTGTCATCCTGGCCCTCTGAACTACCACCAGAATCAGTCATTCGATTCTGCTTATACGTGCTAGAGCTTCCTTAGTCTGTATCTCCAAATTCCCACAAACCAGTTCTGAAATATCGCATAGTCAGACTCATCAGAGTAATGATCCTAAGGCTTTGTACTTACCTTTGAGTATTAGTTTTCTTCTCATTGATACACATGACATAAGAAAGTTTAAGGAAGAAAGCTGTGCTTTGGCTCACAGTTTCAGAAAGATTTCAGTTCAACATGTCAGAGAAGGCAAGGCAGCATGTATGGGTTTGTCTTTATCCATGGAAATGTTGCTCAGCTGCTATTTACATGCTGTGGATAGGAACCAGAAAAATCGGGCAGATTCAGCAATGAGTAAAACCTTCAAAGGCACAGTAAACTGGTGATCTACTTCTACCAGCCAGGCTCTATCTCCTAAAGGCTCCATTACTTTCAAAACAGTGCCGAAATCTGGAAACCAAAGATTCAAACCATAAAAGATGTTGAAAGTGAAGAAATAATTAAATATTATCAGACTAAATAACAGCCAGAGCTATCTCACTCTATTTCCTGTAAATAGTAAATGTAAAAATGTAAGTGAAAGGGTCTTTATAGCTAGGGCTACTATTTTGATTTGAGAAGATTATCCAAAATTTTGTAGAAACCTTATACTGAATCACAAGAATGAGGCAACTGGATACACCTGTCTCTGAACAGTTATGAAGGCCAAGAAGGGGATAACTTAAGTCCATGAGTTCAAGACAAGCCCCAATAATGTAGAGAAACATGCACCTCTGGAGGAGAGAATGAAAGGAGTGGGGAAGAAGAAAGGGAGAGATAAATTCAATTGAGTTTATGCCACCTACAGAAGGGGAGATGATACAACCACTGAAACACAGACTGGAATGAAGGCATCAAAGTCAGAGTGACACCAGCTGTCAGTAACTGAAATAGGCAAGACATAGACCCAGCTTTAGAGCACCAGAAATGACACAGTTTTGGTGACATCATGATTTTCATTCTAAGATGCCCAACTTCAAGAGTTGAAAGCATTGTGTTTTTAGCCACCAGGCAGTTCTTCACTGCAGCCACCCTAAAAAACAAACATAACACAGGAAGAAAGAAAACAAACATGCAGAGTGACATCATACTTAGTTGGCCAGCATTGTACAAAAGAAAAAATGGGATCTGAGTTCAATGTTCAGGACCCACATGGTAAAATTAGACAAACAACTTCTGAAAGTTGTGCTCTGACCTACATACATCACACACACAGACACACACACACACAAATAAATGTAAGTTTTAAAAAAAACCATTCAAACTATATGCTCAAGAGTTCAAGGATGACTATGCATAAATTATGCTTCAATAAAAAATTAATTTAAAACTTAAAGGGAACACTGAGGTCTTGCCTATAGACTTAGAATGACAAACCTACCAGATAAGATAGATAGGTCTACCCATCTTAATCAGACCCACCCCATCCCTTCATCCCCTGCTCTGAGCACTTGATAGGAATCAGCAAATTTCTGTTTTAAGTGTACATAGGACTGTGATACTCAACAAACCCATGCTCCTTTAAGTGGATCAGCCCCCACTTCTTAGGTGAACCACAGATCTCAGTGGACATTACACCCCATGGCTCAAGGGCTAGTGGGCTCTCCCCGTACCAGGCCATCCTTTCATTAGGAGAAGCAAGCCATAAAGCCAAGCAGG
The DNA here is from genome assembly GCF_950005125.1 of Chionomys nivalis. Taxonomy (NCBI): domain Eukaryota; kingdom Metazoa; phylum Chordata; class Mammalia; order Rodentia; family Cricetidae; genus Chionomys; species Chionomys nivalis. The sequence continues at coordinate 52,539,809 of NC_080086.1, forward strand.
AGTATTGCGGTGTGACACAGCACCGCTGCCTGCATTAGGCCAATTTTCCACTTATGACAGCAGTAATAGCACTAAAAGCCAATAAAAGCAGTCTGTTCGTTCAAAGATCAGCTTTTACGGCTTATTCTAAATATTACCAAGTGAATCAAGAGCCGTCATTAGCGTCTAAAAAGCCTTCATACCTTGTAAGCAAACAGTGGGACTTTGACAAATAATCATTAGAAAGCCCAAGTGAAGCCAGTGCTGGGAGAGGAAAAAAAAAGTCAAATAATAGATATTTCTGTTTACAAAAGTCATTAAAGTCATCTTGGTGAGTTTCAGAATAAACAAGATGAATTTATATGTAAAATGATATAGTATCGATTTCAATAATTCCAGTAGTTTGGGGAATTTTGTTTTCAGGAAGCTGAAGGTTTTGGCTGTTGTATGGGTTCTAAGCTTCCCCGATGCACTGGGAAAAGTAAGGAAAGTCTGATAAACTGATGAGAGTTTGGGCAGCATTGATGACGACTCATTGAAAGGAAATGTCAATAATGGATTCCATTAGTGTCCAATGTGGCTGTTCAGGCACTGCATATTAACTGAAATGTTTTAAAGAGGGTTCTGGAGAAGCAGGGAAATAAATGTACTAAAACCTCGTTGACGGCGATTCTTTCCTTGAAGATGGTTACATGGGCTATAATTTAATTAGGCAAGATTATAAGCTATCAAACCAAAAGGTTGACCGTTGTTTTTTTGAAGTTGGCCAGACAATAAATATTTTCAACTTTGCATGCTGGGCTGCTGTCTTCTGTCACAACTTTTCAGTTCTGCCTTACGAGATGAGAACACAGCCAATATGGAACAAGTATGCCTGTGCTCTGGCAAAATTTAATTTAGGAAAACAATGCAGTAAGCTGCACTTGGACCAGGAGCCACAGCTTCCCAACATCTGTACTAGATTATTGTAAGATTCATGGGGCCAGAACTCTATCTGCTTTATTTCCCATGGCATCCTCAGACAGATGTCTAGCACAGAGCACAGATTAGATTATGTGTTAAATATTGACTCAACGAATAGTAGATGAATTATAATCTTTAATATCCCATAGAATTCAGTGACCAGGCACATCTAGGCATGATTCTAAGAAGATAATCAGAAGTATGTACAAATGATTTGCTGTGTGGACTTATCACAATGTTTATTTATAGTGGGAAGATAATATAACTAACATGGTTATCTAAGGATTGGGGAGTGTGCGGGAAAAATGACATATAATATTAGAAAAATAATATTTAATACCTTAAAATATTTTCAAATATACTAAGTGAAAAGTTATATTAAAATCAAGTAATGGTATCAGCCAGCTGGACTGGGTCTAAAAAAAGCATGGGATAAAACCGGACTCGCTGAACATAGCGGACAATGAGGGCTGCTGAGAAGTCAAGAACAATGGCACTGGGTTTTGATCCCACTGCACGTACTGGCTTTGTGGGAGCCTAGGCTGCTTGGATGCTCACCTTACTAGACCTGGAAGGAGGTGGGAGATCCTTGGACTTCCCACAGGGCAGGGAACCCTGACTGCTCTTCAGGGTGCCGAGGGAGGGGGAGTTGATTGAGGGAGGGGGAGGGAAATGGGAGGCAGTGGCAGGGAGGAGGCAGAAATCTTTAATAAATAAATAAATCAAGTAATGTTCACTAAACAAGTATCAACTGAATACTCAACATATATCAAACATTAATGCAGATATTTAAATGGTGTCTAAAAGAGAGAGTATCAAAACCGGCAAAGAAAATCCATTTCATATACCATTTTATTATGTCACTAGTTAGTTAAACATAATTTTGTTTTTGTTGGGGGCATATATACTTTTGTTTTAAATTCAATTCATTAAATTTTTTTTCAAGTTCACTGTAGAAACTGGAGCAATGGTTTGGTGAATAGGAGATTGTACTACTCTTATAGAGGACTAGGGTTCAGTTCCCAGTATTTATTAGGCAGCTCAAAGCTAGTACCAGTGAATCTGGCACCTTGTCTGACCTCTGGACTTAGGAACACAACCATCCTACCACCTCCCACACAAAGACACATAATAAAAATAAAAATCTTTACTTTTAAAAAGTTTCATGTAGAAAGGAGGGACTCACAGGGTCCGACCCCTCCTTGAGGAACTATTGGTAGCTAATGGTTGTTGGGGTCTGGGGGTAATTTTCTTCACTGGTGTAGACACCGGTTAACTTCTTCATGTTCCAACAAATAACCTCACACCCCCATACCCATGTTTATGCAAGCAGCAGTAGTTAAATCAGTGGGCCACAAAATATTTTATATGCAAGTGGGAGGGAGTTTGTCGTGAGAGAAGGGATCCATTGGGAGGGACAGGGGTATGAGGAAGGGTTATAGGGGTAAATGTCATCACAATACATTATATACATGTGTGAAATTGTCAAAGAATAAGTTGGGGGTTTTGTTGTTGTTTTCTTTTTCTTTTAAGAAAATAGCTGGACGTGGTTGGCCGTGGAAGGTTGACAATTATTACCACCAAACTCAAAGACTCTAGAAACATGTAGAAGACAAACCTCTGTCTATGTCCATGTAAGAGTTTCTTCTTTGAGTTAACTAAAGTGGGAACTCTCACCTTGACTGTGGGTGAAACCATTCCATGGGGTGGAGTCAGGACTGAACAGAGAGGAGAGCAAGCAGGTGGCAGAAATTCCCCTTTCTTTGCTCCCAGGGAGGAATCAACATGAACAGATGCTTCATGCACCTGTCACCAAGCCTTCCATGCGTGGTGGAATGTACCCTTACCAGATGAGCCAAAACAAACCTTTCTTTCCTTAAAATAAAGTTCATTGTAAGCAAATAAAAAAGGGATAGTTTTACTTACTTCATTTCGATTTGATTAGTCACTTTCCTTATTATTGTGCCAAAAAAGCACTTAGTGGGGAGGGTTTATTTTAGTCCTAATTTAAAAAGGAATCTAGTTCATAATTGCGTTGAAGGTATGGAGGCAGAATCTTAAGGTGGCTGGTCACATTGCACCCACAGTGAAGAAGCGGAGAGCTGGCAGGAGACAGGGCCAGACTATAAAATCTCAATACCTGTCACAGTGACTCACCCCCTGCCCCAGCAAGGCCCACAAGTTCCACAACCTTCCAAAAAAGTTCCACTAGCTAAAGTCATTCTCTAGTGTTCAGACACACAAACTATAGAGATATTCATTGGTGTTCACAGTCAAACACAATTTAGCAAGTCTTTCATCAATGAATGAGAAGTCTGGTGTTAAGAAATTATCTAATACTCACAAGAAAGACAAGTTTAAGATATTTTTAGCAAAATAGGGGGGGGGATCTTAATTTCAAACAACGTTTCCTTTTCAACTTCCCATATAGCTTTCTGGTTTGACACAATTGGTAAATACATAGCAAAAAACACAGTTTATTTCATCTTTTTTGTAGCCCTGTGGCAATAAATATTTTTCTTATTGCTCATGAATAGGTGAGGAATGGGGACCAGGTACTAGTTCAAGATCCCAAAGCCAAGCAGAAGATTAAAATGAGGTGACGTAGTCTCAAGACCCATAATTCTTAAACATCAAGTTTTATCTGGAAACAGTTTAAAACAGATAAAAGTTTATTAACAAAAACTTTTTGATAAGTTGACATTTTACCATTAATACGAGGCAGGTGACAGCCCTGATGGGGCATTTGTGGTCACCATGGCAATTGTGTGACAGTAAGATCACAGCTTCATGATTACATCATCCCCAAAGTCTAACACTATTTTTCTCATCTTCTCACATAAAAATGATATCATATTATCCCTCTTCATAGAACATATACTACCAAATTGTGGGGGAACCCTCAATAGAACTAGTGTAGAGTTTATAGAAAGAATATTAGAATGTTTGTAGCATTGAGAGCTATACATTTGCAAAAGTGCACAACGTCTATGACATTCCTTAACACATATTCAGTGTGGAGGTTTTTTACTAAGTTCAGTCGGTTTTACCTTAATTATTTAGAAGAAAATACGTTTCAAATCTATCTTATGATGCTGAGTTGATGAACAATGTCATTAAAAATTATATATCAGGTCTCATCTCTGTCAACTGCTCACTCCATATTTCAAAGGAGTTAAGTTTATTGTGTTGAGAATGATGACTCCAATCTTGTCTCATTTTTATGAGTAGTAATTTGTCTGCAGTCAAAGCAGGAAATATCACATTCAGAGAGTTGCCTAGCTGAACTCCTGCAGTTGTTTAAAAAGAAAACTCTCTCTCTCTCTCTCTCCTCTCTCTCTCTCTCTCTCTCTCTCTCTCTCCTCTCCTCTCCTCTCCTCTCCCTTCCTTCTCTCCCCCTTTCTCTTTGCCTCATAAATTACACACAGACATACGAGAGAGAGAGAGAGAGAGAGAGAGAGAGAGAGAGAGAGAGAGAAAGAGAGAGAGAGAGAGAGAAAGTTCCACAGTTTGCTGGAGGTATTTTTAGTTGTGTGTGCATAAAGGTTTACCCATTCCTAACAGGTGTCTTTCACTCTGATTAATACCATCAGTTTTTGAATGGCCACAAAGTTTTAACTCAAAAGGCAAGTGCTAAACAACATTGTTCACACAACTACTAAAGAAGTCGGAAAAGGCTACTCATTTAAAAACTGGTGATTGATTAGTAATGCCTGCAGCTGGCATAGCCTCTGAGGAGTGGCAGCACACATGGGCCAAGCACATCTGTGCCTTGGCTTTTTCTCCCCCTGAAGCAATCAAAACATCAGTATAAGCCAAAAATAAGAACCACGGTTCTCTTTTTTGAGATGGCCTCATAACTCAGGCTTTTCACCAGGATTGACCTTTTTCCCAATTAGGGGATATTACTGCATTATCTGGATTTTACTGGTTTAGGGAGGATTTTTCTGGACCATCTCCCGGGTGATGGCAATGATCCCAAAGTACTCCTGGAGAGAGGCAATTCTGTGATCTCATCCTGGAGCCTTTAAGACTTTCTTTTGGATTAAGGGTCTTAGCATCTCATTTTTAAGGGAAAAGAAGAGGTGATAAGTACTATATAAACATGTATTTTCTTAAGAGTATCTTCCGAGAATTGGTTTGAGTCAAGTCAGTTTTAATGAACTAACAAGGCTTAGTGCACTTGTTATTCAACCTCTGGGAGCAAACATTGCCCATCTGCGTGAAATCCTGGGCAGGTCCCCCAGCCTCGCTGATCACAGGGTGGATCTGAGTTGTGGCAGTCGCCTCGGGACAGCGATCATCTCCTCTGTATAGACTGTCTAAGTCTAGTCAGTGACGAGACTTTTTTTTTTTTTTTTTTTTTTTGGCAACAAGTAGGCAGGATGGTGAGGTGAATATCTGGGGTCAAGTGAGAGAGGGAGGGTACTGTTTGACCTGGACTGTGGCCACCATGGCGCTCATCAGAAAGCTCACAGCAGCAGAGCGATTCTTCAGAGAAGTTTCATAGAATATTAATGACTCTTTGTCTCATTTTCTTCCCTTTTGTTGATTTTCTCTGATCTGGTAAAAAGACAAGTCTGTAACTCAGTGACACAGGAAATGCTCATTCCTGCTCTTCAATGCAGAGAGAGCTTTGCTAGAGCATTCCTTCCAGTGGCATTAAAGTATGGAGTTGGCATAGTCTTGCAATGGTCAAATTTCAAAATTTCCTACAAGATTTGCTCTGTGTTACAAAGTTAAACATACACTCACTATCCAATCCAGAAATCCCAGTCCAGACATGTGTCTACATAAAGACATGTAAACCATGTCTGGGCCAGCTGTATTCATGTCAACTAAAGCCAGGCAATCTCTTCCTCCTGAGTAGGATGAATAATCAAATGGCGATTTATTCAGAAAATAGGCTATGGCTCAGTGAAATGAAGAAAGCAACTCAGTAACACGGGCAAAGCTCGAATAAGATGGCTCTGTGGCTAAGAGCACTTGCTGCCCTTTCAGAGGACCCAGGTTCAGTTCCCAGGGGCCACACTGCATGGCTCTCAACCACCTGTAACTCCAGCTACAGGGGAACCAACACCCTCTTCGGTCAACCCATTAGCATAATTGTTGTTTCCAGTCAGAAATTCTTTAGAGATACCCCACTGGGGCTCAGTTTGAGGAACCACCATCTGATGTTAGTGAGCATGCCTCCTGAACAGCATCAGCTGGTGAAGTAGGACAAGCCACACTTCCACTTTGCAGAAAATAATATCCTGTAGTTTGTCTGGTACCAACTAAATCTCTTGCTTGTCTGCCCAGGCATCCCCTCAGCCATCCCAGTGATGAGTAACCAGCTTCCACAAGAAGTGAATTACTCCCAGGTTTTCACAAATGACCTATGACATTATTTTAGTAGTAAAGTTTTTAACATTGTAGAAAAAAAATCACTTTAAGTCACTCATGAATGTCCACAGAAATATCATAGGAGAGCTCTGACATCTTAGCTCACCTTCTGCCAACACCAGACAGGAAGGAACAGAATGACCACATGTGTCGGAAGGAAAGTCCCAGTCAGCTGAAGTCGCCAGGACTTTCAGAGCCGTTGCTCAGCGAGGGAGTTCAACACACACTAAACCCCGAAACAGATCATACAGTTCCACGGGGCTGGCCTGTGTTTTTCTTTCTGTCCATTTTCTCTAATTTAATATTAGGGAAAGCCAGGGAGCAAGGCTACATATTCTTGACACAACTGTTTGGAAACTGTTCCTGTTTATTTTCAACGCCTCCAGACAGTTTGTGACAGTCTGGAGTTTGCTGGACTTTGCAGTGCCCCTCTCTAAAAATAACTGGTCATTGAGACTTTACCACAGTTTCTGCTTTACCTTCTCTACTCCGTTTATATAAATATTTTAAGTCAAAAACCACTCTAAATCGTCTTGTTAACTTGCCTAATTCTGTGATTTGGATTATTAGATTCTCAGTACTGTTGACATTCTTTGTTCCTTCTTCCCCAAGGAAAGATAAACTCGAGGGTTTACTGTCACTGTCCTTTCACCCGAGTCTTTGCTTTCTACTTTAACCTAATTGACTTTATTATCTTCTATTTAGGACAATTTTAAAAACAACTTTGCTGTTGCTGTATATCCATTTCAGTACAATTTATTTAAGAGGAATAAGTTTTCGGTTTTTCTTTGGATTCATGCCATATGTCTATGTATTTATCACTGTCATTGCCTTTGTTTTCTACCTATTATACAATCTTGCTTAATTTCTCTCAAGTCTTTCTTCTCTTTCTCCTTCCTGTTAGTTTAAGGACTTGTCTCTATAAGGCGCAGCTTCCTTAACCAGATATGGCACCCTGGGAGAAATCATGCTACCCACTGCCCCCAATGCACACACCCTAGTTTATCTTCTAAAACAAAGAATGCCAGACCCCTGCTATTCTCCTATGACTGGTTAGAACACTCGGGGCTGGGGTTGGTGCGAGACCAGTCCACCCGTCCCACAAGTGTAAGCTAAGTTCATGGTCTTACCTAATATCTACCGCATCTCTTGCAATGTAGGCTAAAGCATATGATGTGGGACTTCCCGGCACCCTACTGAGGACCTACAAGAGTCAGAAACCACCCTTGTTTGAGTCAGCCACCCCTACCCAATGCATTACATGGCAGCTATTTTTCCTAATGAAACTCCTCTTTGAACCTGAAAGCCTGTGCTCCTAATAAAGCTTTCCAGAAGGGTACTCTCACATCAGTGCTTTCCCATGAGCCTAGAACTCTTTCTTACGTGATCGCTCAAAGCCAAGGGTTCAAGCCTGCTAGGGAGGCAAGCACTCTCCCACTGAGCACACCTCAGTTGCCTCCTTTGTCTTACCAGAAATTTGAAAACCAGTATTTAAAGCTTCCATCAAGGAGGCTTAATTTTTTAATTGTCATTATTCATTTTTTGATTCCAATCACTTTAGTAAAACATGGCCTATGTATTTTGAGCTTTTTAAATTTTCTGCCATTTTATTTTGACTTAGTATGTGATATATGATTATTATCTTTTATGAATGCTGATAAATATATATTCTAATGGTTTTTATTTTTTTATTTTTTAAAAGCACATATATTTTAATATAATTCAATCTTATAAGGTATATTTTCTAGTCTTGCTTCTCTTTATATCTAAACATGTTTTTAAACTTTGACAGATTGATTAAGAGCCCCCACTTTAAAACAGTATATTTCTCAATTTTTGTTTCTGTTTAAACTTTATAATATATACGGAGCTGAATGCAATTTCAGGATTAAAGACAAGTAATATATGGAAATTGCTTCATTATTTATCACATGTTGTATATATAAGTGATACGTAGTCATAAGAAAAAATACTTTGTAAGTTTTATAATTTTCTTGATACTACTTAATAATAAAGGCTTGATTACATTTTTGCAAATGAAAGAAAAATATCTTTGAAGCAAAGAACCAAGCGTAAACTAGGTCCTTCACTAGGCTACTTTTCTAAAGAGACAGAATCAGCAAAGTTTGAAGGAAAGCATGTCTACCAGCTGTACCCCTGTGGGATATTGAACTGTGGGGGCTTGAACCAGGAAGTGGTTGCCATTCTGCCTCCATCCAGTGTGGGAATGCAGCACCAAGAGCAAAGCTTCCTGTAGAGCAGGGATCCCTGTGGGATTCCCATCTCAGCAGTGGCAATGAGGGTGTGAGGGCATGGTGGGGGGTAAGAGTTCGATCTCAGGGCCTTTCACTTTCACTTCAGACCTACTATGATCTAAAAACAAGAAAGAAAAGAACAAAGATGAGGAAGACATAGATATATACGGAGCATGAAACAGCAGGAAATTTGAGCCTGGACTTAAATCCTCTAGTTCACTCTTCAGAAGGTGGTTGACTTCTTCGGAGAACAGATAGATTCTCAGCACAGCCCTGTTTCATGCAACAAACCCTGTTTCCTACCCTGTACAGCTGTCACATGGGAGGGAATTTTGACTGAGTTGTATGCAGTGCTACTGTCCTGAAATATGGCACTTTCAATTTTATTTTATTCATTTATTTTATTTATTGATTGATTGATTGATTGATTGATTTTGAGGCAGGGTTTCTCTGTAGTTTAGGAGCCTGTCCTGGAACTAGCTCTTGTAGACCAGGCTGGCCTTGAACTCAGAGAGATCGATCTGCCTCTGCTGGCATTAAAGGCTTGTGCCACCACTACTCGGCTTACACTTTCAACTTTTAAACATTTAATTTAGCTAGTTTGTTGGAGACAAGGTTTCAGTCTGTAGCTGAGGCTGGTCTTGAACTCATGGCAATTTCTCAATCTCTAGAGAGCTGGGATTATAGGTGTGAGCCCCATGCCTAGCAGAGGTGAGGGTGTTTCACAATCTGCCCACAATCCTGTAAAATCTGGCTTGTCGAACATTTATGCCTAGTCTATGCTAATTTAGAAATAGCTTCACCATAGCAAAATTCATCCCTCTCTTCTGGTCACTGTTTGGTAGGAAAGAAGCCTCCTCCATTCATTATCTAGAAAATTGTGTGTGTGTGTGTGTGTGTGTGTGTGTGTGTGTGTGGCATTAAATATAAAACAATTGCATAAATTATCAGAGAAAGTATATTAAAAAGGGATGTTTGACATTCTCAGTCCTCTTCACTTTCATATAGTGAGCAAAATTTTTTTCTTAAGGCTTGAAGATCAGAATAAGAAATCCAACTTAATTCATTGATATATCATTGCTCAGAAGGAAACTGGACCTGGTCACTCATTTTCTGGGTGGTGTGATCAAGTCAGAGTCCTCTTACTTGGCCTTGTTCTGGCTGGAACTTGCCGTGGAAATCAGGTTGGTGTGGACCTTGTAAAGGCCTCCTTGCCAAAGCCTCATGAGTGCACCGACGCCCAGTTCTAACACTCACTCTGAGTATAGGAACCTATGAGGGTGAGTGTTGGCAGGAGCCAAGCTCATATATCCAAACAGGAGGATTCCTCGGGCAATCCACCTTTTTCTTATCCCACTACCAAGCCTTGACTCTGATGAACATAGAACCTTGCACCAATCTTCTTTCTGCTGGATTCAGTTTTACCATGCACCTACCATCCAGGCAGGTAGTCACTCATTTGCCTCCAAGGTAATTCATTTTCAAAAATTAAACAAACATCTTTTTAAATTAAAAGCTGTCTTTCATGGTACGTAGAAAGGCAAAGCAATCTCATTTACCATAAAATAGTCATCTTAAATAACGACTACAGTTTAATCAAATGAAACTTGGCAGAAGAAGTTACAAATTTGAAATTATGTATTATTAATAATAATATACCTAGTAATACATTGCTGAAAATCTTTTTCATTGCAAAGGAAGAAATGTTTATAAGTGCTTTGTAATAAAATGACATCGTTTTGAAAACTACTAACTTGAAGACCAAAATAAACAATCAAAATAATTTAAGAAATTGTTCAGTAGACCTTTGGCTAAAAAGAAACCAAAGAGACTTTACATCCTGTGTGGGTATATATGTCTGTATGTGCACAGCTATGTGTATTTGAACACACAGGTGTGTATGTTAGAATACATATGCAATGCACAGCTTACACGTGTGTGAATATGTAGAGGTCAGAGGTTACCATCAAGTGTCTTTCTTTGTTGCTGTCCACCATATTTGCTGAGATAGGATTTCTCACGGAACCTGGAGTTCACTGTCTCTGCTGTATTGTATGGATGCTCTAAGCCACTGTGGGCCATGTCTTTCTCTGCCCCCTTCTTAGTGAAGGAATTACAGACACATGCTACTGTGTCCAGATTTTATATGGGTGCTGGGGATATGAACTCTGGTCTTCATGAAGGTGCAGCAAGCACTTTAACCACTGAACTATCTCCCCAGTTCCTCACACTCTATTTTTTGCACGTAACCGCTCACTTGTTAATGCACAAAGGACAGGGTAAATAAGGATTCTCAGCCTTATTTACTGCTGTCATTGGACATAGGAAGGTGATAATGAAGTATCTGTTTCATGTTTTCCTGTGCTAATAAGTCACATATCTTCATGGCATCCTCTATAACATAAAACAGTTCTGAGACAGGAAAATGTTTTAGCTGCCTATGAATAGGTTAGTAGAAAAATGAGTTTAATAAACTGTACCTCAGGTCCTTTGGGGGGTATCTTCTCTAATGTAAAATGAAATGATACTATTTTCAATGTACCCATTAGAGGGAGATGTGTTTGTATGAACTGTATTTCCATTTCACACATATTGCCTTGTATGAATCTCACCATAATTGTAGATGGTAGACCTCAGGGTTGCCTCTTCTATATAATGCTAAGTAAATCGTGTTGACCAAGATCATGTACTGCATGCATCTCTAGCCTTGTGAGTTAACTCCTTCCCTCAGAAAAATCACACATCCAAGCTATCCTCGCTTCTGAGCTTCTCCAAAGGCCCCTGTAAACATGGTATGTTGGTTAGTTTTATGTCAACTTGACACAAGCCAGAAGTATATGAAAGGAGAGAACCTCAGTTGAGAAAATGACTCCATAAGACTGTAAGGAATTTTCTTAATTAATGAATGGTGGGGAGGGCCCAGTTCATTGTGGATGGTTCAATCCCTGGGCTGGTGGTCCTGGATTCTATAAGAAAGCAGACTGAACAAGCTGAATAAGCCATGGGGAGCAAGCCAGTAAGCAGCACTCCCTCTGTACACAGCTCCTACCCTTGCCATGTTTGAGTTTCATCCTGACTTCCTTCAGTGATGAATGGTAATTTGGAAGTGTAAGCCAAATAAACCCTTTCCTCCCCAACTTGCTTTTGCTCATGGTGTTATTTCATTGCAGCAATAGAAACCCTACCTAAGACACACAGTTTATCCCCATAGACGTTCTTTCTGAGTCTTACCTCCTCCTTGGTATATTGTTGGTAGAGGCTGTTTATTTGTTCCTAGCTGCCCAGACCACGAAATAATCACACAAAATTATATTTTTTGCAATACTATTTGGTCAATAGCTTAAGCATATTTCTGGTTTACTCTTATATCTGAAAGTATTAATTTGTGTATTGCCACAAGGTTGTGGCCTACCGCAAAAAGGCATCTGTTCCTGGCAAGCGGTAGCTACATGGCTTCTCACTGACTCTGCCTACTTTCTCCTAGCATTCAGTTTAGTTTTCCTGCCTAGCTCTATTCTTTCCTATCATAGGCCAAAGCAGCTTCTTTATTAATTAACCAATAAAAGAAACACATAGACAGAAGGACCAAGGCTGCTTTGTCTTTTGGTTCTGCCCAGTCTGACATGGTGGAGGTCTGTTTACTTCCTCTGTGAGCCACGTACACTGCCCCAGTTCCAGGTATGCAGTGGGTCTATGCCACACCACTAAGCACTTTGTAACAAACTGCTCACAAACCCCATCTAAATGCTTGGTCTCCCAAAGGAACCAGAGTTTGTTCTGGCAGCACAGCCCAGGAAGCTGCCATTTTGAAGCCACATGTGTTTTTCTTTTCTGATACCACTGAATCAAGAAGACCTCTCTTAAAGGAATTATGCCTCTGCTTGTTTCTAGCAAACAGAGCCCACCCGAGAAAATGCCACTACCAAAAAGACATGCTTAACCCTGTTCTTTTGTGTCTAGGATTCTTTTCCAAGCCTTCTCAGGTTTTAGGTGGATTTAGTCAACCATGTTGACATACCAGTTGTTGGGGTATATCAGTTCAGGGCGGAGGGGGTGCTAGTGAGAACATAGGATGACAGAGTGGATAAAGGCTGTGTATTAGAAGTGTATTTTCTTTCCTTTAGCACTGGGTTGGTTATTGGAAGAATAGGTTGATAGGAAGCAAGGATACACCAAAATTTCATCTCATCCATATGTTCCTTCTTGTCCTTCCATTCTTTACTGCAAGGCCCTCATCAAAATCCAACACAGTACTTATACTCTTGGATTACCAGAACCATGAGTCAAAATAGAGCCCTTTTCTTTATAAACTATACAGTGTCATATATTCTGCTATGGCAACAGACAATCATTAAGGTAGTCCCTTTCCCTGAACCAAAGAATAGATAAAATGAAGCCACCACCTCTGCCCCAGTGCCCAATTGCAAGACTCCAAGAATGGCTGTTTCTGAGCATCTGTGCTCAGAAGTTCAACCCTAAATCCTAAGAAAACTGGGAAGTTTATCCATGAACTATGCTCATTGAATTGATTTATAACCCTATGGGAAAAATCTACTTGATTACTTCATGAACCATATTCCAATTCAGGCTGAGCAGACAATTTCAGTTTTGCTCCTCCAGGGATCCAGTGTGCTGGCTATATGAATTAGGACACATTGTCACAGTGCTTGTTTTAGAAATTAGCAAATTGATAATCTATACTTAGACATCCATCCAATAACTACTCTTACAAGATTAAGCAAATGCATGCTTTCATGTGTGAAGGTGAAGTCCTTCACTATGGAAGTCTATCAAAATAAGCTTCTTAAGTAGACAAATGACACCAACAAGGTGTGTCAATCATCATGATGACTGAGAGATGTGCAAGTCATAGCCATTACTATTACTTCTTAGACAATGTGTATTTTAAAGCAAGAGGGAAATGTAGCTTCTAAACTACATTTGCAATATTTGCATATTAATTATTTACACTTAGTGCTCTTTGCATGAATATAAGATACAAAGTGATAATGGTAGTCACAAAATCTTTTACAAAATTGATAAAAAGAGTTCATAATGAACTCAATGTTCCAGTCATAAGTAAGAAAGACTGACTCATCTTGCTACCATCTAACAACTCACAAACTGGACACAATATATTAAACAATCAGCCTAACATGACATCATAAGAAATGAGATTGTGACTCCTGAAACAAAGAAAACAAGGAGTGTTATTATAGTGCCCAGGCCATTTGCCTAAGGGTAATCTCTGGGTTATGCCATAGCAAGGGGATCTCAAAAGGAGGAGATTTCACTAAACTGAAAAGGTAGAGATCAAGGTTTAGAGAGGTCATATAGAATGGAATTTATATTCTGGAAAATGAGAATGAGAACCATGTAGGGAAATATTCTGGGAGAATGATGACATTCCTTAAGTCCTTTGCTGAACACTATCCCAATGGGTAGACAGAAACCCCCAAAAGTCCAGGAGCTTTCAGGATAAGAAAAATTGTCATAGAGCTTTGAGCCAAATATTTTCTGGGCTTGTTCAAGCCTGAAAATAATATAAATTCCCTAGAGACATCTTGGAGTAGCAATGTGAATGCATATGCATTCAGGAATGACCTCATAAGGGCACATCTTTAAAATAAGGGCTATATTAGCCCTAGAATAGATATTACATATCCACTCTTTTAAAGCCTTGGAATAAAAAATACCAATTCTGACAACAATTCATTGTCACTTAGAATGAGGTCTTAGAAAACTTCAAAACAAAGAACACACAAAGAACAAAATCTCTAACATTTAGTTATGTAAAAATTTACAACATGGAGTATATAATAAAATAATCACTAAATACCAAGTGAACAGAAAAAGATGAAGCATAGTCAGAGTAGACATTTGTGTAAGAAACAGAACCATACAAGATACATATGATAGATTTTTTAGTCATAGCAAAATGATTATTATAAATCTCTTCTGTCTACTAAAGATATAATGGAAAAGATGATCACAATATGGAATACAAAAGGTGGTAGAAAATGGCTAAAAGCACAACACTTCAAATGAAAATTTCTTTGAATTAACAGCAAGTTAGACACTGATAATAAAAATTCTAGCAAATTAAAGGATATAAAGAATATCATGAGAAATAGAAAAGAGGAAAACAATCACCACTGAATGTGTAAGAGTAAAATAAATATAAATGGAGAAGTAGACTAGATGCGAGAGAAGGCAGAAAAATAATTTTCTCTGATTTTTTTGTGATTAAATAATAATTTTTTAAAGTTTTTCCAATTTGATGAAAACTACAAACTCATGAATCTAGGAACTTCAAAGGAAGAAAACTTAAAGCATGCACAAATCCAGTTGTGTGCTACTGTGATTGTTGTTCATACTGAGTCTTGTTAACAGCTCCAGAAGGCTTCAGACTTCTGCCTTACCCTTCCCAGTGGTGGTATTATAGGCAAGTGATGTCATGTATGGTACTGAGTAGTTATTTCTAACTGAGCTGTGCATGTCTGTAAATGCAGTGTAAGTGATTTCATATGTGAAAATGTGAAATCAGATTCTGCTTAGATACGTGTAGCTATTTATTTCTTCAATGCTGGAAATTGAGCCTGAATCTTGTTATTTTAAGGTTGGCACTCTAATTCACCTACAATGCTGGCCTCACAGTCTTTGGGCAGTAAAACCAGCTCACACAAAATAACCCATGGCAGGCACTGTTCTGGAACTGATCTTATTTTGTGTCTACGGCAAGAATACTGCCAAGCATCTCACTGTATCTTTTAACTGGTATTCACTGAACTCACTAACAGCTGTATTTTTATTGAAGCTTCTTCCTTTGATTCTGAATCTTAACGGTGTTCCGTTTCCCATTTTCCTTTGGTTCCTAGGAATCTCAGAGGGCTTGTTTCCATGCTAATATTACCAGTACTATTATACATTCCCATATTTTCTTCATATGCCTTTTATTCTTTCATCTGTATTTGATGTTCCTTTGAAAGCAGAAATTACTGAAAGTGAAAAATGGAACAAGGGGAAGAATCATACATTGGAACTGGTGACAGGCAAGAAGTATGTTTATATCACATTAATCTAGACAAAAGTACAAGAAAAAGTCATAGCACTATACATGCTGGGTCCAAAGAGAGTATGAAGAAGGTAGTCTGACATTCAAGACCATTTTTATTTACCTAAATTTGACATTAAACTCCTCTGTGTACCAGAAAGTATCTTAAGGACTTTTCCTATCATCTCTCTTTTTGTTAGTTAAGTTTTACAGTTCCGGAAATTGAACCCAAGGTCTTGTATATCTAAGGCAAATGATTTACGACTGAGCTTTACCTTAGCCTTCATGTAACATCTCATTAACCTTCACCTGCACTGGAAGTGGCATCATTTATCTGTGGTACAGATGAAGAAATACGGGGCTCTGAGAACTAAGAAGTTTGCTAATAACACCTAAGGGCCAAACACATGTTTGTGTAACTCAACACACATTCATCTCATCTTCTCTCTGTGTTTTTGAGAAGAATTTGAGTTTAAATGATGGAAAGCATGGAGTGACAATGAGATCATTTCAAAACAAAGAAAGAGGAGATGGAGGGAGATGAAGGGAGGAGAAGAAAGAGGGAAGGAAGGAAGAAGAGAGAAGCAGAGGAAGAGAGTCAAAGAAAGCAAAGAGAAAGAAAGGAAGGGAGGAAGGGAAAGAGAATCTGAGCAATGAAATGTACACCACTAATTGTTAACCAGAGTATCAAGAATGGCACATGAGAGGTTCAATCACTACCACCCAGGGAGGTTGCCTCAGACGTATTGAATGGCCAGAGAGGAGCCAGCTTGACCCCACTCAGCCTTCCTCTCTAACACAGGTACATTCATATGGGTGTCTTAGAGGCACAGTTGTTATGGGTGATGAAAGAGCAGGCCATTAGCACAATGAGGAGAAAGGTATATCACACTCAATAGCTGATTGGAAAGGCAGCCATAGTTCTAGTTATTGGCATTTAAGACCAATTTATCAACGATGTAAATATTTGTGAGTTGGTTTCCAGCACTGAGTATTAAATCCCTAACTGATATTTTCTACCAACATCAAACTGATTTGTGAACTTTATCCCAAATTATTAAAAATTATCATTAAATAACTCTCTCTCTCTCTCTCTCTCTCTCTCTCTCTCTCTCTCTCTCTCTCTCTCTCTCCCCTTAGAATTCTTACTCTATGATGAAAGCCTAAGAGGAATTGTAAAAGTTGGAACTTCAATTTCCTTTCAAAAATCAAAAGCAACTTAAGTAAATCTGAGTCTAAAATGTTTTTAGGTCTCAACTGATGGTGCTGTTTTGGGAGACACTGTGAATGGATAGCCATTTTGGATCATGGTCTTAGAGGGACTGCAGTTGATCATGGAAGAGAGAGGGTGTCAGTGGGAGTCTCTCTCCATGGTTGGACAATATACAGCTGTGGCTTCTCATCATGGCATAGGCCAGGAGCAGAGGGCACATCCCCAGACAACCTGTGTAACCTTCAAAGAGCCATCTCTAATGACCTGCTTCTCAGCCCGGGCCAACTTCTTAAAGGTTTCACAACTTCCCAAAACAAAACCAGCAGAATTTTGAAACAGGACTAGACATATAAAAAGGGCTTCACAGGATAAAAAGATTCTACCATCCAAAGAAATGCACAATATGAACAACAACAAAAAAATGAGGCAGAGCCACTTGAAGGTATTTAAGTGGCAAACAGGCCTGAAAACTTCACCTTGAGCTAATGAGTGCACGAAGTATCCAGTACCTTTCTCTACTATGTCTCATCCAATTTTCTTCTTTAGCAATTTCACAAAACGATGGTTGAATTCTAATTATAAAAATCAAAGTTTCCCTGTTGGAGAATGTTCTCACAATTAATGAAAAGACTAATAATTAACAATTGTGCTGTCCCCTGCTGTTAGCATTTCTGCATACTTACAGTTTTATATTTTAGTGGTTAAATAAGTTTCATTATAAGGCCCATCTCCTCATTGTCAGTTGTTTCTATAAAGATTCTACCTTGCAAAACATGTTTCAATTCATAATTTGTATGTAAAGCTTTGATTTCATAGTGTCTAATGTTTTTAAATAAATTTTCAATAGAATAAGGGATGAGTGACAATATAAAATATTTAAAAATATTATTCTTCATTTGTAACTAATCAACATTCTCTTCACACAATTGGCTTTATTGGTGAGAATTCCTTTTAATGTTAAAGTAGAAGCTTACTTAATTGTTCATTATGAATATCTAGATATTTTAGTGGCTTCTTCTAAGAGTTTACGTGCTCTCTATTTAACTACTGTGACACCTTGATCAAAAATCAATTGACTTCTGGATCATGAACTTTGATGAAGGTCAGGGTCATCAAAAGGAATAAATAAGAATAGGTGAACAGGTTCATAATAGATAAAGAAAAGGGAAGGACAGAGGGAAGGATAGAAAGTGGATGGCAGAACTGCAGAATAAATAAGAATGACATAACAAAGTTAGAGGAAACATAAAATAAACTACATGTCTATATGTTTATTTCTGAACTCCCAGGTATAACATTGATGAGTGATGAGTATGTCCTTACACCTACAATGCAAGAAAGTGTGGTGTCACGGTCTAGTAATTCCAGCACTGTGGCGTTTGATAGAGAAGGGTCATGAAGTCATGGGTTATTGTAAATCATAAAATCAGGTATTGTTGCTAAAATTCCTTCCCTGTGGGAGACGCAATAATGTCTGTTCCTCCACTTAAGGATCCAATAATACATAGAGACACAGTTTTACCAATGTTCCTTCTAAAACACTAGTGAGTTTATTAGGCTTCCTTGCAAAGCATAGGAAAAAGGTTATAGATAGGAGCTTAGGTGAGCTTAAAAGCAAGGTGATGAATGTCACATGACTGTATAGATGAAACCCCTACCATCTTTCTTCCCCACCTATATTCTGTAGCCCCTCTCTGGACCTCTGTACAATTAAGACAAAATTTCATACAACTAACTGTCCGGAAGTAATAGATATAAATGGAGTTTTCTTTGGGTCACCATCTCACAAAAAAATGACATGGAGACTTATTATTAATTATGAAAGCTCAGCCTATAGCTCAGGCTTCTTCTTAACTAGATTGTATAACTTAAATTAACTCATATCTATTAATCTACATTCTTTATGTAACTCAGTTATCTTTACTCTGTACTTCCCATAATGCTTTCTCTGTGTCTGGCTGGCAAACTCTGCCTTTCTTCTTCCCCAAGCTCTCTGTCTCTTCAAGTCTCACTTAACTTCTTCCTGCCATTATTAAACCAATAACTGTGACTCATATTCACACACTTTAAAGGAATATTTCACTATAGATGGATACTCGACTGAGGGTTCCATGACCCTCCAATCTTTTTCTATGAAGGACAGTCAACAGTCAATTATGATATTTTGCAAGCAGACATAAGTAAGCTGATAATATTGGTGGTTATTTGGTTTAGAGAATAGTCCAATACAACAGGTAGTAGCAAATTTCATTGTTATATTATGTTGGCTTACCTGGCTCCATTACAGATACAAGCTTCCTGGATATATATAGAGATTTCATTGAACCTATAGACCAATTTTTAGAGGAATGTCACCTTATTCCCATTATATATCTATGAATATAGTATATGTTTCCATTCATTTATCTTTTGATCCATGAACAAAGTATATATATTCATTCACATATATAATCTTTAATTTCCCTTCTCAACATTTTGTGTGTTTTGTACACAAGTTTTACACATATTTTATTAAAACTATTCAGAAGCATTTTGTGTTTTCTATAACTTGGTGTTATGCCTTTTTTTACTTGCCAGTCTCCTCCCTGGCACCCAGAAGCATTCTGGGAAGGTTAAAAGATAATACACAACTCTCCCTCACAACGTCACAGTATATGTTATGAAGTTACATTCAGGGGGTGGGGATTATTCAGACTTACCCTTCCATGAAGTCCATGCTCTAACTCTGATTTTTCATCACTACGCCCTGTTGGTTTTGTAACCATCCTGACTATGCATTCTTTATACACTGCTCTGGCATTCTTTCTCTCCTTTCCTTAGACCATAATCTGACTTCTCCTTGGGTTTCTCATGGAACTGAAAATACATGTATAAATTCAAAATTTTCATTTTCTACAGTTTAAGTTTCCAGTTAGAGCCTAAGGCAAATAGCCCACCTTCTTTAACTTACAACATTGATGTGCTAAGCATGTTTCAAAAGCTCTTACCTTACAAGTAAATAAGTTTTGAAAGAATTTTCCACAGAAAAAACTGAAAGACAAATACCATTGACTATTTATATCATTTCTCTCTACAGCTAGAGAAGATAGACATAATTTTCTACTTTTCTATATTCATTGAATTCATTGATAGAACAGCAAATGTTATGGATTTTTGGGAAGTTCCATGTTATATTCACAATCTTTGAGCTTTGTTGGTGAACAGTTAACAGACTTCAAAGGACTTAATGAATAATTGACTCCTGAGGTCCTCAGAGAGCTACTATCCATCCCTAAATTAGAGTTTCAAGAACAAACTTTATTAATCTCAGTTTACAGTCCACATTGCATCTTAAAGGATTCCAAAGAATAGTTTAGGAAGTGGTTTCTCGTAGGAAGGGTAAATTTCAAAAAGGCGAAGCCATGTCTTTTAAATAAGAACTCGATTTCTTCCATAGTTTGCCATGCTCAGTTACTCAGTGTGCATATGTTACAATTTAAATAAACAGAAAAATAACAAAGGAAAAAAAATCAATGAACATCTAACCAATCCTTTGTTCTTTGAGACAGGATTTCTCTGTGTAGCTTTTGAGCTTGTCCTGGAACTTGCTTTGTAGACTGTCACTCACAGAGCTCTGCCTGCCTCTGCTTCCCATGTACTGGGAATAAAGGTGTGTGTCACCACCGCCCAGCATCTAACCAGTCTTAAACTTGGCTTCAACACAGTTTTGTGTCCCTGTACGGCAAGCGGGTTGCATCAACCTTAAAGATTGTAGCTGAGTGTGGCAAACTTTGGATGAAAATTGGATTAAAGCAGATGTGTGAAGAAAGAAAAGATCAGAAATATTAACAAACCATGGAAATCCCAAATAATTGCCAAAATAAATAGAGTGTGAATCCATAAGCAAACATAGTACAGCTGTGGTGTGTATAGAATCAGAGCGCTAAGTTGTGAAATTTTACCCTACTAATATTCTAATATTCTCATAAATCTCTGTTCATGCAACTTGTTAAATGCTGTATTCTTCAGTATTAAGTATGCATCATCCCAATATCCGATCTCAGTAAAATACCTCATGACCATTGCAAAAAAAAAAACCTCGATTTCTCTGCATATGATTCAGAAAACCTGGATCACAGACATATGTTATCTTGATTCAAAGGAAATAGCTTTAATTTTACTAGCCCAAATACTCTCCAATGTCACTAAGATTTCAATATTTCTCTCTGAACTGAAGAGATGTATTTAAAGGAAGCATTCCCAGTCACGAGACAAAAACAACCAAAACTGGTACACCTTCTGAATTTTTGCTCCTAAAACCTTGAATTTTCATTAAATTATTAGTAACAATATTAAAATAATTTCATATATATTTGATTATAGAAAAAGAAGAGAAGGAGTATGCTCTGACTTTAGCTATATGCTGCAAAACATTTACAAATTCTCCATAGGATTAAATATTTTTTCATAATCTGTCCAGAATACTCAAGTTACATATAACTGTTATGTTTAAATTAAATAATTTCACATAATGGAAGCTACCTTAAATTAGTGTACTTTAATTGTTTCTTATTTCTGAAATTTAGATCAATAAGAAGGACAGATCTCCTTATAGACTGCTGAATCCAATGTGTTTATTCCACATCTGCTCACTGAGAACCAAATGCTAAACACAATCTAGAATTGTCCTTGGCCCCTTTCTATGTGTGCTTGTAGTGCATTTAAATTTCCAAGTACTTATTCATAAAAGCTGCTTGATTTAAAAAAAAAAAACAAACCTTCTGAAAGTCCAGTCTACTTTGTATCTGTAGTTTGTCAATAGTTTGATATTTTATGCTTTTTCTATTTTTTGGTAGCATCATGGGCATGAGAGGATAAATATAGCTCAAGTTCTTTGATACCAAAAGGCTGGCAGAGTTTTAGGAATCATTTACTAGTTCTGTTAATGAAATTTCATACCATTTGTACAAGTATAACTTTCACCCATATGCCTACTTTAAATGCTGTATACCACTTACAATGGTATATCAAATCAAATCAAAATGAATCAAAGTGTTCATCCATCTACTGTTGGTTTAACACATAATTACCTATCCATAGTAAGAACATAAAGAAGCCATCAAAGCAAGACCTGAGGTGGCAAAAGGAGTATTACATAGAACAAGCCTCCATTTTGTTAAGTAAAAATAAGAGATGCCATGCGTGTAAAATCCATGCCTGGAGGAGTGTGTACAAAACCAGGGAGCACTGAACTGCCCTGAAGAGGGGACTGAATATCCCTGAAGTGTGAGTCCAACTCTTTGGATGTTGTGCTCCTTTCCACTGGAGAATACTCAAAAAACCTGTGTTTCGTACATCCTTGATGTCAAAGATGGAAGCTGCCTTTTTATTTTGCATTTTAAAATAAATCCTGCTTGCCTCTGCCATCTCACTATTGTAGAAGCTAGATGTGAATTTATTATTCCAAAGGTTAAGTGAAAACTAATTTTCCAAAGATTCGGGGTAAGGAAAGCTCATTTATATCTAAAATGGATTATGTTATTTAGATCCTGCTCACATCTGTTTAGAATAATGGATAACTTGCACAAAACAAAATAATAATTGAGAATAATTACACAGATCAAATAAAAATAAGCAAATTTAGAATGTTTGGGGTTGAACATTTTAAAAATATTGTTCTAAGTAGTCTTTAAGAATGTCTTTAATTTATCCATTAAATGTAAGAAAATTTAAAAAAAAATAGACTTTCTAACTGCTAAAAACCACACAATTGACACTAATGTTTTATCATTACTACTTGCATACATTTTTAAGCAATTGAAATTGGGTTTTGTTGTGTACAATTACTCAGAGCTGTTAATGTTCTGAAAACAGCAATGCAAATATGAAAATGACTACTAAGTAACTATTATTTGAGTCAAACTACACACATGTATCATTAATTTATCCCTGAATTTATTCCCACCTTTTATTCTGATGACCTCTCTATTTTAAGCCAATGACCAAAGTAGAACAGATTCAGGATTTTATTATGTTTGTAGACATGACCAACAATTTTTAGTATATTTAAATATTTCTGATCCCTGAATTTTGGTTTGTTTGATGTAAGTAGTTCAAAGACCACAGGTGGATTCAGCATAATTTTTGTAATACATAATCAGTAGATGAACCTAATATTTAAAGGTTAAGATCTGAGTGAAAACCCCTGACTGTGTCCCACAAAAACATCCAAGGCTGCGGGTACTCTAACACCCTGCCACCCCACTGTTCACCCCATTGAGTCCCTTCCAGGGGTTCCCCCACCCCTTTCTTGCTCAGGAATCCTTGCCCCTGACACTCCACATGAATACAACGGCCCTTCCTGCCTACACGGCTCACCCTGTAAATTTACCATCTTTGTATAGACTGGCCCTGTGACTCTCTAACACATCAGTTCTCACTTCTGAACTATGTAATTTTTCCTTCTTAGCACTTATCCCATTCTAAAGACTTTTCTTCTTTTATATGGTTTCTTCATGCTTTTTTTTTATTATTATGCTGCCGCATCCAGTGAACATATAAAAGCTCCTGGCACCTAGTAGGGGCTGAAGAATTATTCTTCCTTTTATCTTTAATAAACAAAAAGCAACATGGCCCTGTATAGCAAAGTCAGTTGGAGTCAAAGAGCTTCCCCTTAGAACTAGAACACCTGGTCTCTGCTTACCACAGCAATTCCGTTCCTATCACTTGCCCAGCTGCATTGACTTATGTTGTTGGCTTGGACATCTTTAGGTTTGACACTGTAAACCTTGAATCAAATTTCTAACCTACCCGCCTCCCAAACTTAACTGGACCATTTACAGAATAGTCTATTGACAGTTATTTGGACAATAGTTTATATCTCCCAGGGAGATCCCTCCCCTTAACCTCCAACCATCAAAATATAATTTATAGTCATATCTATATGACATCAATGAGAGGCTATGGGATTTGGATATGTCTTTCAATACCCTGATAGAAAATGAGAATACACAGTAAATATACTACAAACCTAAACAGGCAAGCATGTCTCACACACTGGACAATGTGTATTCTCTACTGAGATCAAAAATGGACAAAACCCAGCATTATGTTCAATTCACCAACTAATATGATTTTTAATAATTATTTACTATTTTATTACCTTAACGAAGCTTCTCAGTTATAGATGAACCAAAGTGAAAGTGCAGCCTCATGGCTGGTATAGTATCTGTTTTAATACTTTTCAATAGCTGTGACAAAACAGCTTGACCAAGGCAACTTATAAAAGAAAGCATCTAATTGGGGGCTCACAGTTCCAAGAGGTTAGAGTCCATGACCATCATCAAGAGAGCATGGTGGCAGGCAGGCAAGCGTGGTACTGAAACCATACTTGAGAACTTAGATCTTCATCCACAGGCATGAGGCAAAGAAAGTTCACTGGGAATATTGTGGGATTTTAGAAAACTCACATTCCCCAAAGCCATGTCATCTAATCTTTCCCAAATAATTCCACCAACTGGGGACCAAACATTCAAATATAAGAGCCTAAGGGAGTCATTCTTACTCAGACTACCACAGCCCTGGATGACAATTAATAATAGATAATGTTTTTCACCTCCTTAACTTTGGAAACTTATTCCATCCCGTCCTTCAGATAATTAAATTCCATCAGAGACTTTACAAAATGTGGTTTCCACCCATATCTTTAGAGACAACGTTACAAATTAAGGAAATAAAATTAAGCAATCTATATCAGTTAGATATTTCCTGCACACCAAAGGGAAATGATAATATTTATTTGTTTCTTGCTTGCTTATCTGTCGGGTGGGTAACTACAGTTTGGCTTATGCAGGCCATGTACAATAGGACTTAGCAGAGTTCTGTGTTTGTTGCCTTTAAATGTCCATCTATCTTGGCCCAATATCTACTTAGATATGCTTCTTTTGGTGCAAGAGTCAGAAACGGCTGTTCTTATCTCTGTCTTTGCCAAGTCAAGACATTAATCCTTCCTAAAACAAACATGGATATACAGACTCTACCACTATGAGGCCAGAACAAGAACATGCATATATAATACTATGAAAGAGCAGAAAAGTTTAGGTTGGTAATTCAAATTGTATCGACTGGGCAAAAAGAAAGAGACCTTGCCTACGTCTAACCTTAGACCTTGCAGTGCCTAGTCAGATACAATCCTGACTGTGGGGGCATAGATGAACAACTTTCATAGACTTTGAAAGCTGAAGACCAGAGCCAATGACTTCACTTTGTAGACCTTAAGTTCCCAGAACTCAGATGTTAGAAATGAAACTACAAAGCCTTGGTGTCTGGAAATGCAGAGACAGTCATAACCACAGAACACGAGGAGTCACTTTGTCTCCAATGATGTGGGGAGAAACCACCTTTCTGCAATTTGTCTAATGGAATAACAATTAACTACTGGCTTGTTGTGGAGAAAGACTCCACTGGGCATTACAAGTTTGGCTTAATGAATACAATTTCACAGTGCACAGCATATACTTGAAGTCCCTCTGGATAGGCATTTCAATGATTATTTCACAGGATATTACTTTTAATCAAATCACACTGCATGCCATTGTTTCATAGCCCATCTTTGGGTACATAGATTAAGTTTTATTGGGGACTGCTTTTTTTTTCTCCTCAGCAGAATACCCTGCCTCCTTTTGATGGAATCTTATTATTTGAAAATCTTCCCATTAAACCGGGCTTTCCCTGAAAAGGCCTGTGTTCTGAGGAAGAAATACATATGTTTGTGTCTATAAATTCAAAAAGAACACAATATTTTCTTGGTCCCAAATTGTAAGATGTTTCCAGAACAAACAAAGAAATCGCCAGTGGAAAGTCTGGATATTAGTGTTTGAAGTGTTGTGGGGAAGTTGGAATTTTTCGTGGAATGAAAACACACAGTAATTTGAAATTACACACGTTCACCCGGCAGATCCTTGCCAAGCTGGCTGCTCAGGAGCTATTTTCCTACCCAAATAGTTTAATGGATTTTCTTTTAAGTATTAGTTAAAAATATTTACTTACAAGCTCAAAGAAATGTCCCGGAGTTTATTAAAATTTGATTTGCAAAGAATTCTGAGTTTTTAAAACATGATTCATTAGCAAAAATGATAATTCCAATAAAGTGAAAACAGAGGTATGGCTTCTTTTTAATTATTCTAAAAATGCCATAAATGCCAGTGATGTTAGAATTAATTTAACAATTATGTAGAGAGAGTAGAGTAAACATAACTATACAGCTTCAGTGCTTTAGCTGTATATGGTGAGGAGAACCAAGGACTCCAAGTCAAGTAGTTGGTAGAAAACATTAAATCTCCAAATCATTCAACAAGATGTTTATTCAATGAGAAAAAATAGCAAAGACCAAACCTAAAAGAAAAGAAATAACCTAGATGAAACCACTAAATACAAGAGACATGGAAATTACACAACTTGACCACTCCTTTTGTTTAAAAACAGTAAGTTCACAAACTATCCAGAATCAGAACATCTCTCTAGATTTTAAAGCACAACTCCAGCATCAGCTAGGCGTGTGGATCTAATTACATGCTCTATAGCAGCATAGGCCACTTGGCGGACCATTCACTTTTTTGCCAGAAAACTCCCTCGCCCCCTCAAGAATTTTTTTATTAGCGTTAGCAAATAAAGGAATTTTAGTAGTTTGTTTTATGACCACTGGCATTGGTGGCTACAATTTGGAATAACTACCGTATCTTAGCAACTCTAATCTTAACAAAATAAATACAGCAAAGAGCAAACAGGCTTCATGCCATACTAATATCTCATCAGCATCCAAAACCAGAAAGGGGAGAGGGAGTTCATGGAGGATGACTTCCATCGATTGGCAGCACTCCCCGCCCAAGCACAGCACACTTCTTTCCATTCCCATAGCAGGGGCACCTCTGATATTTTGAGAAAAGGAAGTTCACTTAGAACCACAGGGCAAGTATGAAGGAAGTAGAAAAAATGATTGAAATAAGGGAGATGTAGGGAGGGTATAGAAATTAAATTCTATTCTCCTGTAGCAGGGACAGCAATGGCAACATGTGTCTGTTGTCTCTTCAGTTGCATCCAAACCAATGCCTCTATACGCATGGGTTCCATCTCCCACACTGCCCATTTCATAGCTCTGTATTATAACCACAACTAAGAAGGCACTAAGGTTAGTGATCTAATATTTGGTTCTTGAAACTCATTAGAAAATATTAAAGAGACAAAGGCTCTTTAACCACACCATGTAACTAGATATATTCTTTGATACATCTCAGGTGTGGAAATGATTTCTTTCTTCACCTTGATCCAAACACACACACACACCACACACACACACACTCACACACACACACCCATTCACATGGTGTGAAGTCAGCCACAGGTTGTGCAATGTGAAGAACTTTGCGGTTAGAAGAGCTTGATAAAGACCCTCCATCCATCGTTTCCTAGCTCCATGAAATCTGCTATCTCTAAGCATGTTGCCTCTTTCGGATCAAAAGTGATTAAGTGGAAAAGGTGAATATATCTGTATATCTGAAATGATATCTGTATAGCTACCTGGACCACGTCCTGGCTACTCAATTCATTTCCATTCTCCAGGTCCTTTCCCTGGAGTCACATGGGTTGCCCACAGCAAATGTCTTGCAGAGATCACCCCACTCAATACCGCCTTGTTGTTTGCCTTGCCATTTTTATCATGTTTTAGGGGTGCGGAGACTTGCACACATAAGTGCTCTACCATTGAGCAACATCCCCAGCCTCTGTCCTATTTCAGCTACCAGACTTACTCATATTCTCCAATATGCTGAGCCACTGAGTTCTTTAGCTCTCTGCTCTTGAATCTTACATTCTCCCAATTACTAATTACTAAATAACACCTACCTAGTTTATGCCCCATTGTTATCTTTGGTTGAATGATTGGTTATAAGATTCCTCACAGTAAATTTTATTCTAATCCCATTCTTTCATGCTAACAGCATGTTCATAGCTCATTTGACCAAGCATTTTCTTTTTCTCTATTTATTATTATCAGCATCAGCATCATCATTATTGAGCTCTACATTTTTCTCTGCTCCCCTCTCTGCCTCTCCCCTCCCTTTTAACCCTCTCCCAAGGTCCCCATGCTCCCAATTTACTCAGGAGATCTTGTCTTTTTCTACTACCCATGTAGATTAGATCTATATATGTCTCTCTTAGTGCCTTCATTGTTGTCTAGGTTCTCTAGGACTGTGATTTGTGAGCTGGTTTACTTTGCTTTTTGTTTAAAAAACAATTATGAGTGAGAACATGTGATAATTGATGTTTTCTAGCTCCATCCATTTTCCTGCAAAATTCAAGATGGTATTATGTTTTTCTGTTGTGTAGTACTCCATTGTGTGAATGTATCACAATTTCCTTATCCATTCTTTGGTTGAGGTTGCATTTAGGTTGTTTCCAGGTTCTGGCTATGACAAACAATGCTGCTGTGAACATAGTTGAGCACATGTCCTTGTGGCACATTTGAGCATCCTTTGGATATATACCCAAAAGTGGTATTGCTAGATCTTGAGGAAGGTTGTTTCCTAATTTTCTGAGAAATCGCCATAGTGGCATCCAAAGAGACTGTACCAGCTTGCATTCCCAGCAGCAATCGGGAGTGTTTTCTTTGCCCCACATCCTCTCCAGCATAAGTTGTCTTCAGTGTTTTTGATCTTGGCCATTCTTACAGGTGTAAGATGGAATCTCAGAGTTGTTTTGATTTCAATTTCTCTGATGACTAAGAATGTTGAATATTTCCTTAATTGCCTTTCAGCCATTTTATATTCCTCTGTTGAGAGTTCTCTGTTTATGTCTGTACTTCATTATTTTATTGTATTATTTGTTCTTTTGGTGACCAATTTCTTGAGTTCTTCATATATTTTGGAGATTAGACCTCTGTCTGATGTGGGGTTAGTGAAGATCTTTTCCCATTCTGTAGGTGTTTGCTTTGTCTTGTTGACTTTGTCCTTTGCTTTACAGAAGCTTTTCAGTTTCAGTAGGTCCCATTTATTAATTGTTTCTCTAAGTGCCTGTGCTACTGGGGTTATAGTTAGGAAGTGGTCTCCTGTACTTCCCAGTTTATCTTCTATAAGGTTCAATGTGACTGGCTTTATGTTGAGGTCTTTGATCCATTTGGACTTGAGTTTTGTGCATGGTGATAGATATGGGTCTATTTTCTTTCTTCTACATGTTGATATCCAGTTATGCCAGCACCACTTGTTAAATATGCTTTCTTTTTTCCATTTGATATTTTTCTTCTTCGAATTTTCCTCACAGTGACTTATAAGCTTCCCAGGGCTAAAATGTGCCTATTTTTCAAGCTGTATTTTCTGAAATTTCTTTCACTTGGAGTCTTACATTCTGGTCAAATTAACCTATTTTTAATAATTTTCCCAATGTATCATGTCGATATATTATGTTTTTATATGAAAACATCATGTGATATATTTATTATGATGTGTGATCATTTGCTGGTGTGTCTCTTTCATTAGATTCTAAGCTGAAAACTGTAAGTCAAAACCTATGGTTTAGTATACCTACCTTGTGCTTAAATTTTATAGGTCCTTACATATTAGTCAATTTCCTTTACCATTTACCTTCTTAACTTTTAAATAATAAAAGCAGAGACTGCATTGACTTGTTTAGACTCTCATTTTGACCATTTAGATACAAGTTCTACACAGCACAACCATAGTCAAAACAAAGTTAATAATAATAATAATAATAATAATAATAATAATAATAATAATAATGATTGGGGGAGGGAAACAACAGATACTGGTAAGTGGTCATAAATTCTGAGTTTTAAAGGAAATATACTGTCAATGAAATTATAGCTTGGAGCCGGGCGATGGTGGCGCACGCCTTTAATCCCAGCACTCGGGAGGCAGAGGCAGGCAGATCTCTGTGAGCTCGAGACCAGCCTGGTCTACAAGAGCTAGTTCCAGGACAGGCTCCAAAGCCACAGAGAAACCCTGTCTTGAAATAACCAAAAAAAAAAAAAAAATAGCTTGGGTTCCTGATGCAAAAGTTGCTTTGAAGCACAGGTAAAAGCTTCTATATTTTCTTTTTTTTTTTTTCTCTTTTTTTTTTTTTTTTTTTGGTTTTTCGAGACAGGGTTTCTCTGTGGTTTTGGAGCCTGTCCTGGAACTAGCTCTTGTAGACCAGGCTGGTCTCGAACTCGCAGAGATCCGCCTGCCTCTGCCTCCCAAGTGCTGGGATTAAAGGCGTGCGCCACCACCGCCCGGCAGCTTCTATACTTTCTAGACAATATGTACCTCATATAATGGAGCATAAAGAACACATATGAAGTATCAAGAGAATATTTAATTTTCTTGAGTATAACTTCTATAAAGGGCTTAGAAAGAACACGTCACTAACTCTATACAGGGGTTGCAATTGCACTGGCCACACTCTGTTCCTATCATTGTAAGAGGTGCTTACCTGAGAAACATTGCCTCTACCTTACTGATAAGTGTCAAATTCTCACTCTATGCAAGCTGAAATATGAATCAAAATGGAAATGAAGCCACAGAGGAAGCATTGTTATGTCTGGAGGAGGTAAGGGTAGTGGAGGTCATAAGGAAGGAGAGAAAACGAATCCAACAGCAACAAGGGTTAACCTCCCCCTATAGTCAAGTGTTAAACAGGTCTACTGCCATGTTTTTATAGTTTGCCTCACCAGTTTTAACGTAAAATATTCACCTGTATGAAAATTTTTAAAAATGCATACATTTTTAGCATCAAGTATGTTCAATATGTTGTTACAGAAACCTAAATTGTTATCAATTGTAGTATTAAGCTTAATTTGCTCTAACAAACAACAGTAGATTGAATAATAAACAGGATACCAAGGCACCAAGCAGCCTAGCCTACCATCCTGAACTGCATCTACTTTGCTGCACTAGCAACACTATGACCATTATCCTTTCCACTTTGAGAATTCTTTTAAAGGTAGAAAAGTAGCAAAAGAGTGGCAATGATGACCTTTTCTAAGACTCTTGGGGCTCCCAATTCTTGTAAACAGTTGCTGTGCTCCCCAAGAACATCTCTGTATATGCCTGCTGGTTTTTTTCTTTTTTAAATAGTGTATTACAGTGAACTTTGATATCTCTGGGGGATAAAAGAGCTCACTGTCTATCTACATATAATGTATTTAACAATGCATGGTATTGTTACTTAAATGGGGGATGTTGTCAATTTCAGTTCGCTGCCATATTGAAAGAACAACGCAGGCAGGAAGAGCAAAAGGATAATCTAATGTGCCTATGCTAATAACAAAGTCAGTGTCCTAAACTGTGGTTGGCAGCCTTCTCCTGCAGAGATTGTTTTAAACACCAGCAATAGACAAGGTGGTGCACACACACTGGCTGGTGATGGGAAGAGCACATTTTAAACTGTCAACCTTTATGCTGTCCTTTGGAAGAATAACAATTACATAACTCAAGGAACCTTATTTTGAATTTGAATATATATATATACATATATACACATATATACACACACACATACATACAGCAGTTCGCAAAGTGTTATGCAAGACTATGTCTTCTAAATTCTTTGCAGAAATTTGGTACTTATTTTTAATTGTCATCTTTTTTTCTTATTACCCATTCACTTGGTAAGGTTGGCATCAATATTAAATAGTTAGGAATTTAAACTGTTTTCCATTTGAATTATTAACAAATTCATTTATAGAGAACATTGGTATTCCTTAATTACACGCAAAGTCCAGTTGTGAATTTTCTCAGGACCCTGTGTTTTTCCATTTATCAGCATTAAAACATTAAAAGACTTAACTATTTTTCAAATATTTTATTAAAGTTTAAAGTTGTTTTGTCTTTAAAGATGAGGGAAGAACATGCTGGCCAAAATAATTTTGTACAACCAAAATTTATTGGGTCTTCTCCCTCCCCCAGTCTCCATCTTCTTTGGAAATAAGTTTGGAAGAAAAAAGAAAGAAAAGAAAGAAAAACTCTTTAAAAATGCAGACTTGACGCCAAGAGAAATACATGGCTAGTACCCTAAATAGTTAATGTATTTTCTAAATGAATGATTTAAAATAGCTATTAAAGGAGAGGAAATGAGCTTAGGTTTCTAGTAATGACTTCTCCTCTTCAGAACGAAATCTGTAAATCCCTGATTGCAATGCCAAATCCCCGAAGGACCAGCAGTGCTGGGACCGAGGCTTGCTGGCTTTGTGTTTAATAGCTCCAGATAAGTAGCATGATTTTTATATATGCAATTTGGGAGAATATTCAGAATTTATAGTCCTGGAGACAATTTATGAATGAATTTCCTTTTGAAACTACATTATTTTAAAAATCAACTATTCCACCCAAACTGTAAGCAGAGCACCTAAGAATATGAGGGACCTGGGCATATATGCAGGGACATATATGTGTGTGTGTGTATTCATATATGCGTACACACACATGCACAAAATGTAAGGACCATTTTATCCACAAGAGCCTACTGATTCAACCTTTGATTGTTAATAAAAATGCATTTCTAACCATCACATTTGAGTCTATTATTCTAAGTTAATTGCATTTGCCCTAAAGAGACTCACAGCTGGCTGTCAGCTGTTTGCATCAGTTCTGTTTCACTCATCAGTCAATCTTGTCTCCTCTTTCTTCTTTCCATCCCATGTATTGATCAGCTAGATTGGTTAGCATAGCTCCCTGGCTCTTTCATTTCGGAAAAAGGTAATCACCTTGATGTTATCAAATGTGTTGTGCTACCTCATTTGTTTGCATGTTATGCTAATTACTATTTCCATAGCAAACAGAATGCCCTTTTGACAGGCCCATGGGACTGTCATTAAATATAATAAATGGATCTCACTCAAGGAAGCACCATGAAAGAACTAACCATGAACAACATGTCTACACTACAGTGGTTGCGAGCATCTGGGCTTACCAGACTAGAAGCCCAAATATTCATCATGATAAATGTTTGGTCTTGATTGTGGTGCATTCCAGAGGTGGAATGCATCCTGTTCAAACTGGTCCTCTGAAGAGAATGCACTACTCCTTCTTGGTGGTAAAGGGAATGAAATGTGTACTTTGTTTCCACTCAAGTCAATGAAAACTCATTGGAGACACAAGAGCGCAGAGGCTGGGTGAGAAAGCAGTTAGGATGATGAGTCTGAGAAGAACTGGAATCTTCCTTGTGCTAGTCATAGTGCAGGATGAGAGAGAAAAGGCATCACAGGGCAAGGGAATAATTACTTGATCAGAAGCAGAGCAGTTCAGAGGTGACCATTACTTCCTCTGTTACATACACACATACACACACACACACAACCATTCCATACCACACATGAGTACCTGGGAATACTGCAAGAAGTGTTGTTGGCATCTAGTAGGTGTTGGAGGAGTGGATATAGAAACTGCTACCCAATCTGTGACAAAAATTCTCAAGGCCCAAATGTTGACAGTGGCCACATTAAGAAAACCTGCCTTAGTAGGTGGCTGGAATATACCTAGAGCTAAACAGAAACAGTGCACCGCAGCTCACCAGCCCCTCATTGAGCAGGATTTGAGCAACTTTGAGAGACAGAGAGAAATTCACAGCATCGTTCTCTTGCCTGCTAAAGAACAAAATTCATTATCAAGATTCCTGGAACCATAAGGCCAAATACAGCCCTAATTTTGAAGGGAACAAAGGAAAATGTGTGCCTCAATAGGAGATATTTCAAAGATCTTCTAGACAAAACAGCTAAAACTACTCAATGAAAAGACTCAGCAAGAAAATTGTATCAGAGTCCCTAATCTTCAAGGGATCTTAAGAAGACCTGCATGAATGAAGGACTGGTGTCACCAGAGGACAAAGGATGGGGGGTGGGGGAATCATATAGAGAAGGATCATGGGTAAGAAGTAAGAGAAAACTAAAATAGATTCCATGCAAAAAAAAGCAAAAACAAAACAAAAAACCAAAAGAAAACAAATGAACAAACCATGTCACAGTAAGTATGATCTGTTATAGCTCATGCTCTTGGGAAATTAATATTTAGTGTAGGGACAATATTTTTCCAATCCGTTACTTTGATGGTTATTTTTTTCTACCTACCTGACTAGACACTCAACCCATTCCTGGCACAGATGGCCAAGACATTGGCTATGTCAAATACTCCATATTTCCACAGCCAGTTACCACCAGACAAAAATTAGATTACAAATGCTTGTGTAAACTTTCCGAGCCCTAACACAATAAGATTCCAGGAAATGTACATGCACGGCTAAAAGCGGCATTCTACATAATGCACTGTAATTCCAACAGACAAGTTGCTATCCTCGATAGATGCACACAGTTCCCATGCCAAACACATGAACGTCAATACATTTTTCTCGTGTTAAAATGGAAACCATTTAACAGATATAATGGGCACAATGAATTTCATTTTGCATTACTAATGCAGCAGGGAAGGAGACAAGTTTTGGCAAGGATTGCAATGAGGCCAAGAAAAACAGGAAACAACTTAGAAGCCTAGCATGCTTTTCTAAGCTTCTGCTTCAAAGTCTGGTCACGTGGCACTGAGATTTCCAATTCCCCCACAAAACAACTGTCCCACAAATGAGGGAAAACATTTAAAAGTGAACAGAATTGCAAATACGCTTTTGAAAATAAATGAATGATATCGCTTTAGTGTTGTTCCCACTGTTTCTGAAGAATTATCCCAACCGCATTCACCTTAGAGATCAATTAGAGGCCAATATATTGGCATGTTCTCTATAAGAAGGGAGGGAGGTGTCCTGGGAAGCCAGGTCCCACCATGCACTTTTCCACTGGATACCTGGTTCCGAGACTCCTTTCCCTTATTATTGTAAACATGTCAGTCACAGGATGCATTACTGACCAGGAAATTGTCTCAACTCTCTCCACCAGCAAAGACAGCACCTCCTGTCACTCCACACTGAGGAATGGTGTGAGTGTCATCTAATAGGTTTAGATACTGAATTCCAGTTCGGAATCAGCTAGGAATGAACAAGAATGAAGTTATTGGAATCAGAAGACCTTGTTCCTAAAGCCCTCTCTATTACTTACAAACTGAAAAAGAGAAAACTATTAGTGACAGTTTTTCTGCCTATTAAATGGGTACAACATTCCCAACACAAATAGATTTTAAGAAGTTTAAATGTAAAGAGTCAATACACAAGAACCACTGTAGCCAGGAATGGTGAGAACAGGACTGAGCTTCTACGCTTCCTGTTTCAAACACTTCCTTCTGTCGCTTCTTTACTCTGGATTTATGTAGATTATTGAACACCAATAAACCTCACCTTCCTAATCTTGAAAATGGGATGACACCAATGGCCACACATTTGGGAGTACAGTAAAGGGCAGACTTAAAAATTGCTGCCCTATAACCCACTGCACCATCCTCTTCTTTGTGCCTTCTATCATATTTATAAGTGATCCATAAACGTTTTTAGTGTTTGGCACCAAAATAATTTATAAAAGCCTTTTGAAACTTAAATGCATAGATATATTTAGGCAAACCCTCTGGAAAAACATGAAACATTATCCCACCATCCCACTCCCAGGAACTGACGTCATTAGTGTTGGGTTAATGTGTCACTTGTGGTATCTCATACAAGTCAACATCATGATGACCAAAGGACACATCATGGGCTATAAACAATATGTCAGCCATTGGGTTTTTAGCTTTAAAAAGTAATAGACAACCCCTCTAAAATAAGAAATCTTTTTAACTATGAAAGGCCATGATGAGTTAGTGAGCTATTAGCGTGGATCATTTGTCAAATGACAAGTCAGCTTGCATGAGAACTAGTCAGTGCTTTAGAACCATTTCTCAAAGATCCATAGTCTGTCACCTGACAGCCTATGTTATTGAAATTTCGGAACACTGCTTAAACCTTAATTGTCACATCCCGGTGTTGAGGCCTGGCAGGTGACAATAATTCTTACTTAGAGCCTGTTTCTCCCACTCTGTACCAAATAAACTTTTCAAAATGAAGGGCTTCTGAAACGACCATGCTTTAGCCAGATGAAAAATAAACCAGATTGAGACTCTAGTCAGCAGTAGAAAGGAGAAACAAATTAAGTACTTATAATTGAAGCCTGAGGAACGAAAGAATTCACACTTCCTTCCAGCCATTATTTCAGACAGTCTGGTGTCAGAATGAAAATCCAACCCGTGCATCTGTTTATATTGCCAAGGATTTTCACAGTAAGAAGGGCTAGGAAACACATATTTTTTAATTAGCGTCCAAATTCCAAAGAACACCCAAAAAATAGGAAGTCAAAAATACATGTTCTCCTGATTTTTATTGTTCAGTGTCTAAACAAAACAAAAATCCATGTTGCCTACTACTTCTTTTTCACAAGTACAAGCGAAGGAATAAAAAAAAAAGTAATTCTGTTGCTTTGGCCACAGACTTGGTGTTTTTTTTCCTCTGTTTTCCTGCTTGTTTCTGGCTTAGCTACTGCTTGTCACTTTCCCAAGATGACATAAGATAGGAAAAGCCAGTTAAAGAAGGTTTCATTCATAGGGAACGCTCACCAAGATTGATCCCCCACCAAGCCTTGAAGACTAAATCCCAGTGGTCATCTAGAGTGACCAACTTTCACATTAAAATAAAGTTCCTGCTTTCCAAGAATTTGTAGCAACTGTGCCTACCCTAAAGAAAGAGAAGTCCTCTTTAAATCCCAATCAATTGCTAGGGCACAGCAACTCAAACCTATCATGTCCTGGTTTTTATGCCTCACCAGAAAAAAGCAGAGGTGTTTTATGATATCATGAAAATACCTAATTGGCTCCCTGAAAGAAAAAAAATGGGAAAAAAACAATATTCTTATGCAAGAGTAATCTGGTTTCATTGATTTATTTACTTACTGAAAATGCATTTATAGTTGATTGGCTATTTCCCAGGTGTTGAGCTAGTATGGGTTTCAGTGTGTTGAAGAAAACATCAGCATACATGACATGTGACAAGGTTTACATTTTTCTGATAAGGGGGGTGGCAGAATACTGGGGAGGCCCTGTGCAATGTGAGAATGCTAGGTCCACTGGGGTTCTGAGTCTTGATCTGAGGTAGTTAACCTTCATGCCTTCAGTTGAGTAAGGAGGAAATTAAGACAAAAATTCATGCTTTATATTAATAGAGCCCTTTAGTGGAAAATAAAAGAAACAGAGTTTGAGTGCTACACATGAATCTCATGCTCTTTGTAATACAATGTACTTCTCCTAAGAAAATAATCAGTTTTGAGACGGAGGTTTGAATATGAAATGTCTCCAGTAGGCCACTGTGTTTGAACACTTAGACCCCAGCTGGCAGTGCTCTTTGGAAGGCTGTGGGTCCTTTTGAGGAAGGGTCTTGTTGGAATCATGATTTATCAGGAATGGGCCTTGAGGTTTCACAGAACGGTCCCACTTCATGCTAACACTCTCCGCCCTCCGAGTGTATATGCAATGTGGCCCACTGCCCTTCATTCTTACTGCTAAGCCTCCTACCAAGCATGATGTATTATGTCTTCTTGAACAGCAAATCTATCCCTAAAGTTGCGTCTTGTCAGGTATTCAATTACAGCAACAAGAAAAAAGGAACCATCACAGACATACATCCTCAACACTGATGATGACAACAGAAACTTCATGTCTGTGGACTAAGATTGGACATACCCTGTTGAGAACAGAGATCAAGCTGACATGCAACCAAGGCAATGGACTGAGCTCCCAAGGTCCAAATGAGGAACGGAAGGAGGGAGAACATGAGCAAGGAAGTCAAGACCGCAAGGGGGGCACCCACCCACTGAGACAGTGGCGCTGATCTATTAGGAGATCACCAAGGCCAGCTGAACTGGCACTGAAATTGCATGGGATAAAACCGGACTCACTGAACATGGTGGACAGTGAGGGCTGCTGAGAAGCCAAGGACAATGGCACTGAGTTTTGACCCTACTGCATTTGCTGGCTTTGTGGGAGCCTGGCCTGTTTGGATGCTCGCCTTCCTGGACCTGGATGGAGCGGGGAGAACCTTGGACTACCCACGAGGCAGGGAACCCTGTCTGCTCTTTGGACTGGGGAGGGAGGGGGAGGAGAGTGGGGAGGGGGAAGTGGGAGGAGGGGGAAGGAAGGGGAAGGTGGGGAGGAGGCAGAAATTTTTAATTAAAAAAATTTAAGGAAAAAAAAGAGACACAGCATCCTGTATGAGGGAGAGGAGGCAATGAGAAGCCATCTCTTGCTCTTACTATACTAATATCTAGAGGAACCTGGGCAATAACACACTATCAAACTTGTGTGACTACTCTCCAGATACAGACAAAGATAGCCACAAGATAGGAATAAGTTTCCTTAGATGACATACTTAGCAGGGACTCAACATGGATAGGCACCTATACTCTTCCCTCGCCAACAAACTGAAGTCAACAGACAGATCAACCCAGGTCATGTTTTAGTTGATTTAGTCCTCTCCATGAATTCTGATCTAAGATTCAGCTTCTAATTTTGAGCCATCTTTGCAGTTTGTTTCTGGCATACCTTCACAAAACTAAACATTTCTCCTCTGGATATTTTAGGAGTTAAAAGCAAAAGCTAAATAATTAAATTTACAGAATTCAGTAAGCATAAAACATACAGGAAGAAAATGGAATAAGGGAAACTAATTAAGATTAAACCTCCTATGCAATTTTATCTTTTTCCATGGGAAGCCACCTATATTCACCCCGTTTTGATAAAGGGGTAAATTTTAGAACCAGAACCTGACAAGATTCTACTTCAAACAAGGAGCAATTCAACACAAAACAACAGCAGTCAGATGGTTGTTTTTCCCCCATTGTTTTAGGATTATAAAGTGCCATTGTAAGCCCTCCTGTGAATCTTAATGCATTCCTTCATTTTTCCTGACCAAAGGGCACTTCCTGGTACAGGAAGAACTCTACCTATGGCATGTCTAACAAAAAGGCTGCAACAGCACTGCCATACAAGTGATCACCAATGTGTGTGCCCTAGAATAAACTCTGACTAGAGTATATACTTTACATTTGAGCCTCTTCCAACCTACATGTATAGATACTTTAAACAACAAAAGATTGTCTCTCCAGAGTCAGTGAGCTCCAACTAGTTCAGGTCAGCTTTTTCTGTGGCTTCACCCATCATGGTCTTGACCCCATTGCTCATGTTACTTTGTGGAGTCACTTGCTGTGGGACCAAGGAGTAATCCCTAATGAGTGATAGGGCTTTTTTGGAGCCTAATTTATATAAAGAGAAACCTTGCTCAGCCTAGACCCACGGGGAGGGCATTGGTCCTGCTTCAACATGATGATGTGACAGAATTCATTGGCTCTTCGATAGGAGGCCTTACCCTCTCGGAGGAACAGATTGGGGGTAAGGTGAGAAAAGATGAGAAGAGTAGGAGGGGAGGGAAAGGGAACTGGGATTAGTATGCAAAAATAAAATAAAATAAAAAGATTATCTCGCCCAATTTTGTAATACATAGATACAAAGTCTAATACACATAAGACATTAGGTTCAGTTTCGTGGGAGTAATTATCCTCAGGATCTGTCCTTTAAGGATAAATGGAGAAGAAACGTAACTGATAAACTTCGCACAGCAGAGGGCTCCTCAGGTAAGGAGACATTAGGGCAGGGCCTTGTGGACTGAGTAGAAGTCTCACTAGAATGAGAAAGAACGGTTAGTAGAGAGAGACCATGTCAGAAAATTTTGAATTATGATTTTAATTTTGTTCCAACATTGCATGTGAGAGAGAGTGGACATGAACACGGCTAGGCCTCAGCACTCATGAATATAGCTCTGTAGGTACACACTCTGGCGCATGGTGTTATGGAATGTTGTTCAGCAGAAAGGAGTTCTAAAAGATGAGACATATATAAAGGCATACTTGAAGGGCATATTAATGAGGGAAATCACGTTCCACAGGAGTAAATATAGGATGGTCTCAAGCAGTAAGAGATATATGCTTTCATAGATGCATATAGAAGGTCTGGGAAGGCACAGCTCAAACTAATAACCAAAGCCATCTTTCAGAGGGCTCTGAAGAAGAAGGGGAAGTGAAGGTATTGTCATTTGACATACACACAAAAATGCACCTACCCACTGCCTGCTTGCCAAAAAATTATATTGTATAAGTTGTGTATTAAGGCAAAGATCATATGCCTGGCATGGTAAGGAGCATGGGCTTCCTAAAAATAAAAGCTTACTGTTTTTGTGAATGTAGCAGGTAGCTAATGCATTAATTAATCTGTTCATTGAAATGAACAGCTGGCAAATGGCTTTATCTTAGTGTGAAGCATGTATGTGGAGTTCTTTCAAGGCAAGTCCAATAGATTAATATAATTAACAAATACATAGACAAACTCCATGTATGAATAATAAGGATCAAGGAAAGATTCGAGCTGTGTTTGAGTACAAGGAGTTTAACACAGCGAGTATATGTCTGTAGAGATACTCTCTTGGAAAGCATCTAACAGACAATATGTAGGCCTTGCTGAGAGTGAATCTAACTCAAACTAAGGCTTGGCAGTCATTGCCACAGAGGGGACTGTTGACAAGTGGCTGAAGACAAATGGCCATTGTGGGAGGGGAGTCAGAAAAGCAAGCAACAAGCAGAAGTGAAGCCAAGGCTGTGGGAAGTATGTCTCTAAGAGATGGAAGCAATGCATTGCTCACCCAGTCAGCACCAATAATTTTCAAGAACCCTGTGCTAAATACTGCATGGGTTTGAGTGCAGAATTGCTCCTTTAAAAAAAACAACAAAACAAAACAAAATTGCAGGGTGCGGGGAGAAATGGCTGGTATGGTAAATTCTCACAAGGACCTGATATTTTTTGTAGTGTTTGTATTTACTGAGCTACCATCAACTTCGCAAGTAATATAAAACCATTAAAATGATGCTTTGGGGGATTCTGTGGATTGAATCAATTAAAGCAACATGACTCAATGTAACTTTGAGTGGCATGATGCCATGAACTGCTATCCCAGAGTGAATAAGAAGGGGAAGCGAGCTGAGCACTAACGTTCATGACTCCCTGCTTCTTGACCATGGATAATGTGATTCAAGGCTTCCAGATCTCACTGTCCTGACCTTTCCACTGTAACGGCTGTGCCTGGGAACTGTGAGTAGAAATAAGCTCTTCCTCCTTTATTCTGTCCAGTATTTGACCATTGCAGCAGAAAATTAATTATATATGAATGAAGGAGGCCCAGTGAGACAATACAATTTAGGAAGGTCAAGGGTCACATTTGGGTATCAACATGACCTTCATAAAGTGCCAGAGAAGTATATAGAAGGGGAGAAAGATCTTTTATATTACAGACAAGGACAGAAGGGGTATTCACTGTTCATGTCCTAGACAATGAAAACTAGTAAAAAAGAAAATCACCGATTTGGGTGATAAGAGCTGTGTGGTCTTTGATTCATTTCTTCGACATTGGTTAAATACCTGCCATGTGTTAGTTTTGATGATTTGAAAGATTGATTTCAGTTGGGTGGGAAGGAAGGCCAGTTGTGGAGGCTGAAAGATGAAGTGGATACTAAAATAGTTTGTGCGAAGGACTCCTCTGAGGATGTCATAGGAAAAGTGTCATGCAAGAATGATCTTTAAACTACACATCTAGAGAGATAAGGAAGTCAATAGAGAGAGAGAGACTGCAGGTTTGGGGTGGGTAAATAATGGATGATGAAAACATCTCATGGTAAATCAAAGAGATGTTGAGTAAACCCTAGGTGAAGGGGTATACTCTGATCTCCTGAAAAGGATGGAAGGAAGTGAAAAGAAATTAAACTCTTTGTCAATGACATTACAGAAAGCTATAGCCATGAGATTCTGGCACAGGGAACATTAGCTCCCAACCTAAACTCTGCTCAGAGGCACCCCATATTTCTATATTGTGATGCCCAGTCTGTATGACCTGACCAAATAGAGCAGCAAAACCCACTGGTTTCCTCAGGATGAAGATGGCGAGGCATATTGCAAGAAAGAGAATCACAAGATTTGATACCCTTATACAGGTGGTTCTTGACCACTTTGGAGGTCAAACAACCCTTTCACAGGTATCACCCAAGGCCATTGGAAACCACGGATATTTACAGTATGATTCTTAACAGTAGCAAAATTACAGTTATGACTTCAACAAAATAATTTTATGGTTGGGGGTTATCACAGCTGAGGAACTGTATTAAGGAGCTGCATCATTGGGAAGGTTGAGAATCACTGCCTTATCTGATCTGCCTCCATCTAGAAACTATTTGGCTAAAGTGAAAGACAGATAATGCTGTAGGAACGCCTTCCGCTCCTTCAGCCAATAGTTGCTAAAATACCAGCCCACCGGGGCATGGTCTATTTCTCTTTTTAAAAAAGAGCAGCAAGCCTCAGCTAGCTCTCTTGGTTCCGGCTCTTGGTTCCAGCTCTTGCTCCGACTAGACTCCTTTCCTGGCTGTTTGGTGTTCTGTAAGTTTTCCCCTAAAATAAATGCCCCTTTAAATCCAAACTGGTGTGGGATTGTTTTGCATATTATCTGGCACCCAACGTGGGGTAATAGATTGGTATTTGTGAGTTATTGCTT
The DNA here is from genome assembly GCF_950005125.1 of Chionomys nivalis. Taxonomy (NCBI): domain Eukaryota; kingdom Metazoa; phylum Chordata; class Mammalia; order Rodentia; family Cricetidae; genus Chionomys; species Chionomys nivalis. The sequence goes on from NC_080086.1 coordinate 52,582,224, forward strand.
ATAGACAATTACACTGGCATAGATTTTTGTATATGGTTACAAAGTTAAATTGTATTGAATATTGTATGCATTCTCTACCTCTGTTTAAAACATTTTTATGTATTGATATATACATTGTATTGAGATATATATATATTTACCATATTACAGTGTACATTTCTATCTCTGATTAAAATACTTATATATATTGTTTTTGTATTGATATACATTATTTATATTTGGAGGTCATTGTCTTCATTTATTACACAGTTGTTTATTGTCTTAGTCTTTAAGTTAGATAGGTATTGAGAATTATATAGATCAATAGTCATCTATGCTTGTCATTTATAATTAGACTAATCAGTTTCTTTAGATACATAGAGATTATATTCAGTATAGATAGATAATCTTCAACCTCTTCAAAGAGCTGTAGAAAATTGCCTTTAATCTAACTCAGAGTTCCGTGGTAGTGAGATACAATCGCTCCGGGCAACACCGATCTAGTCCCGAGAGAATGTTGAGCACCAAAGACACTCCACTTGGAGCTTGTCTTTTTCTTGGCAAAACTGGCCATACTTCAACTACTAACCAAATACATAGTATCTGGAAATGGATAAACAGAACTGTCAAATTTTGCCAAGACAGGGTAAGATGGTTTTAAAAATTTCTTGCCTATTAAAAATAATCTGTCAGTTATTCTAGGCCTTAGCCAAAGTTGGTTGCTTCAATGCTGCAAATGTGAGTTTTGGTGATTGCCCAGGTAGCCAGTTGTCTCTGTGATTTGTTGCATGTTTTGGAAGTTGTTTGATTGTACTTCCTAATTACTCAGGTAACATTATTTCCCTTCTCGGATCTTCGATGGAATTAAAGACTAGATAATTGTAGCTACTTTCTGATGGAGGAAGGTCATTGGTTAAATAATAAAGAAACTGCCTAGGCCCATTTGATAGGCCAACCCTTAGGTGGGTGGAGTAAACAGAAGAGAATGCTGGGAGAAAGAAGCTGAGTCAGGGAGTCGCCATGATTCTCCTACTCCAGACAGATGCAGGTTAAGACCTTTCCTGGTAAGCCAGCTCATGGTGCTACACAGAATATTAGAAATGGGTTAGATCAATATGTAAGAGCTAGCCAATAAGAGGCTGGAACTAATGGGCCAGGCAGTGATTAAAAGAATACAGTTTCCGTGTAATTATTTTGGGGCATAAGCCATGCGGGCGGGCGGGTGTCAGGGACGCAGCCCCGCCGCAGATATTACATCAACTTTCCTCTCATGACTTGGACAAGTTATTTATTATGCAAGACTTAGGCTAGTTAAGATAGGATATTTGTTCTTATTGTATATAATTTTATGGTAGGTTTAGAAGTCTCTTACTTAAACAAAAGGGGTAGGTGCTGCAGGAGTGACTTCCACTCATTCAGCTAATAGCTGCTAAAATAAAGCCCACTGGGGCATGGTCTATTTCTCTTTTAAAAAGAGCAGCAAGCCTTGGCTCACTCTCTTGGTTCCGGCTCTTGGTTCCAGCTCTTGCTCCAGTGACTAGATTCCTTTCCTGGCTGTTCGGTGTTCTGTAAGTTTCCCCTAAATAAATACCCCTTTGAATCCCAACTGGTATGGGATTGATTCACGCATTAGGATACCAACCCCTTTTTGTACTCATTCATAAGTGAATATTAGGTGTAAAATTAAGGATAATCAGGCTACAATCCACAGCTCCAGTGAGGCTAGGTAACAAGGTGGATTGAAAGAGGAACACATGGCTATACCTGGGAAGGGGAAATAGAAGAAATCTTCTGAATTAATTGGGGATGGGCAGGGGTGGAGATGGGAACATGAAGGATAAGGTTGGGTGGGTTGGGGGCATATGAAGGGAGAAAATAATGAAAGAGATGTCTTGACAAGAAGGTTCATTTGGGGGTTAGGGAGAAACCCGGTACCAGGAAAACTCCCAGAAATCTACAAGGAAGACCCCAACTAAAACTCTTAGCAATAGTGGAGAGGGTCCTTGAACTCTTGCAATCAGATTGGTGCCTACCTTAATTGTCATCATAGAGCCTTCCTTCATCCAGTAACTGATGGAAGCAGACACAGAGATTCACAACCAAACACTGGCCTGAGCTCCGGGAATCCTGTTAAAGAGAGGAAGGAGGGAATGTATGAGCCAGGGAGGTCAAGGTACATGGATGGAGAACCCATAGAGATAGCTGACCTGGGCTAATGGGAGCTCCCAGACTGGATCAACAGCTAGGGAACCTGCATGGAACTGAGCTAGACTTTCTACATATGTGTAACAGTTGTGTGGCTTAGTCTGTTTGTGGGGCTCCTAGCAGTGGGATCAGAATCTGTCTTTGGAGCTTGAGTTGGCTTCTGGGAACCTGGTCCCTATGCTGGATTCCTTGGCCCAACTTGGATAGGGGGAAGAACTTGGTCCTGCTTCAACTTGATGTGCCATGTTTTGTTGATGCCCATAGGAGGCCTGCCCCTTTCTGAATGGAAATGCCTGAGGAGTGGATTCTGAAGGGGTATAAGGGGATCATGGGGAAGGAGAGGGAGAAGAGGAGGGAGTGGAAACTGTAACTGGGATGTAAAGTAAATAAAAAAAGTTAATTAATAAGAAACTTAAACATGCATGGCCAACATTGGATGACCGCAAATGGAATCTATTAATTGGTGTGTGCAGGGTGTGTTTGTGCTCTTACATGTGAATATGACAGCATGTTTGCCAGAGGATGGGTGTGGAGGCCAGTACTCAGGGTGGAGCTCTGGTTCTCATCCTCACTTTCTACTTTGCTCTAGGGAGAGTCTCCTATCGTTTCCTTGCTGTGTATACCAGGTTAGCTGGCCCACATCTTCCAGAATCCTGACTCTGTCACCTATTGCACAGGAGGAGGCTAAGACCTAATTTATTTGTGTGGGTTCTAGGAATTCAGACTCAGGGCTGCATACTTGCATGGCAAGGGTTTTTTTTTTTTGGAATAAATTTTAACATTTTCTGATTTTTGATTATAATATCTATTTGATTATAATAGAATTACAATAGTTCTCCCTTTTCCCTCCTTCCTTCAAGCCCTCCCATTTAATTCTTCCCACTCTCTTCCATGGCCTCTTTTTTCACTAATTATTGTTGTATGCATACATGTCTGTATATCCTTAATATATTCTGTTCGATTTGTATGTTACACACACACATACACACACACTCGCTTTCAGTACTTACCATGTGCAATTTTTATATGTGTAAGTGTTTTTCCTACATGTATGTAAGTGGACTTTATACATACCTGGCAGAGGCCAGAAGAGGACCTCAGATCTCCTGAAACTAGAGTGATGGATGGTTTCGAACTACCAGATGAACCCAGGGCATGTGGGACCTTACTCAGTGCTTGAAACCACTAAGCTATCTCTCCAGCCTCTAAAACAATTTACACCAAAGGATACATAACACCAGGATGTATGAAATTTCCAATTCAATAACAGGAGTGGTGATGAGAAAGACTGGCAATCTTCAAGAGTTTTTGTGACAGTGTCTCATATATCCGGAGAGGCCCCAAAGTCACTATGTAGTCAAGCATGACCTTGAACTTCTAGTCCCCCTGTTTTGACCTCTCAAGGGCCATAATCACAGGTGTGCTCCCATTTACACCATGCCCAGAGTTTCACTCATGCTAGGCAAGAGCTCCACCCACCGAGCAAATCCCCAGCCTCAAGACAACAGGTCTTGATACCTCGATATTATTTTCCTCTCCTCCCTTGTGGGAAGGCTCAAGATCGATGCTTTTGGCTTAGCTCCTCAGCAAGGTTCCCAGCCTCATGAGTGGTGTTGTGAATTCAGCGACAAGCAACATGTGGGGGTAATCATAACAACAGGGGGACAGATGAGACACTGGCTGCGATTTTATACCTTGTAATAACAGCCATAATAATAGTTATGTTGTACATCCAATGCCCTTTCAAAGCATTAACATTTCACACTGTGCACATCCGCCCAGAGCAGATCAATATTTATTCTTCCAACTATGTCGAGTATACAATTGGGGCACCTCGGGGTGAAAACGTCACCCTGCCAGTGTCACAGCGATAGCCTCAGAACTTGGAAATCACATCTCCCAATTCATTATGGCACAATAATAACGTGACCCTTGCCTGTCAAACACATTCATTAGTAGTGAGGCAGAAGCTGCTCTGGGGAGTTACAACACTAAAGAGCCATCAAGAAAACATGGCTGCAGTAGACACAGCATCAGTCCTGGAAGGGAAAAGTCACACATGCGCTCATAAATACACATGCACAGGGATATATGGCACATTCATGCTCATACATAGAATTGCATAAGAACCTACTTTTGAGACTTTTGACACAAGTTATTTCATTGCACTAATTCTCTCCCTTCCTCTCATATTACTGTTCACTTCGCTGACAAAGCAAAGTGAACTGATTTCGCAACTAACCTGACAAGTTCCCTGTACAAGATTAGGTCAGGAGCATCCAAGCTGGGTCTGAGAGCTCTCCAGTCCATGAAGACAGAACCTTCCAAGACAACTTAAAAGTCATTCATATACTTCAGAATTTGCCCCTTCCGTTGCATTTTGTAGATCATAGCAATACACCTGTGATGGACTATATCTGGGGTGCAGTAGGTAGGGGCTCCTTAACAACCTTGACCCTGACTGGCTTCTGGAGCTTTAGGAGTGGGGCTACACACACACACACACACACACACAGAGAGAGAGAGAGAGAGAGAGAGAGAGAGAGAGAGAGAGAGAGGTGGGGAGGGAGAATCTCAGTTGGCACCAACAGTCCAGAAAGAGCTTTGGGGGTCTTAACTACCTGACTATCTAGATCCTCTGAATGTGTAAGTCTCAGAACCAGCAGCCCACGTCTTAGGGGATCATGTACCCACTATGTTAACACCTTTCCTTACCTTGCTCATGGTTTACTGGTGCTGTTTGATTCAACAAAACCTCTTTCCCCCTTGACAGTTGGTGCCTTTCAGACAATATTAAGTCTCCTGCCTGACACACATACTAAAATGCATTGGTATGTTTAAAGACATTTGATGTTGGCAGTAATAGGTCTGTTTGGACTGGAAAATAATGCCTGCAAATGTGGAGTGATGGTGAGACCCCATACTGTAAAGATTCTGTGTTCAGGGTTGCGAGGCTCACAAGAGGAGAGTCAACAAGGTAGGTGAGTGGGTTTGGACCTTTGAACTCAAATTCAACTTTACATTTTTAGTAAAGAGCTGGGAAGAGGAAGGTGCAGGAGCAGAGGAGAGGAGGGCATGTGACATTTTTCATTCATATTTGGCCTTGGTGTTGCAGTGGAGCATGGACCCCCAAACTGTCAGAGGGATAATAGAAGGGGTAAAGTAGTGCAAAGACAAATCACAAGTTGGAAAATGAAGCACTTGAATCCTTGACTTGGAAATCATGGCTTGCTCTGAACAGAACCCACGCTCTTTTGCTTTGGTTAAATGATACAGGGTGTTAAATAATAAAGAAAAAATCCACAACTTCAGTCTACTCACTCCAAGAGCCATCTTTGTTATTCAGACATACAATTGGCAAAGGTTGTCATAAGCACGTGATACCCCTGATTCTTCTACCATTTATCTAATGGGAAGCACACGCACAGTGTGGTACTTCTGCTCAACAAGATGGATTTGGAATCAGTTTACACATAACAGATATTTGTAAAAAAGTATTTTTATTGCTATGCTAAGAATGACAAGGATTTCATACATTAGCCTATAGAATGAAAAGACTCACATCGGGTTTCTTTGAACTATGTTTAGTTTCCTAAAAGGAGTGAAACAGTCTTCACCCAACTGTCCATAGCATCTATGAATGTAAGGCAAAGTACAGTCTAGTGAGCAGCTTTTGTGTCTGACAACAGATTCTAACCCCAGCCTCATCATTTGTAGTTCTACCATTAGTAAATGTAACCAAATCCAAGAGATTCAACTTCTTAACCGTTAAAAAGTAGATGACAATGAAAGAATTTACAACAGATCATTTCCCTAGTATTAAATACACAATATAAGTATTAAAATTTCTTTATAGTTCTATAATGAATATCCAATATACATGCTTGATTAACGCATAATTAAATATAGTCCAAATAAACATGTAATCAGCCTGAGTGATTGACAGTGGCTGTGATAATAATGACTCCTGGTTTTTTTCTAACCTACTTTTTAAAAAAGCTAATGCAATTGGAAGCCCTAGGTGACTCCCAGTTCCCAGTAACTTAGAAACTCGGGCTTTTGTTTACTGTGGCCATGGCATCTCTAGAGTACTCCTTAGTTTTCTTCTGTACTCTCTGCCTTTAGGTGGCCATCAAATACAGAAGAAAATGTAAGGAACCATGCGGCATTGTGTAAGACCCAGCATGGAATGATACAGATTCTGTCTTCCATATCTTTTGGGCCAGAGCAACTTACATAGCTCAGTATAGTGTGAGAAATCTGGGATCTGTTCTTTAGGTATGTGGCTAGAAGGGGAAATGATCAGCTAGGTACATACACACCCAGTCTCTGCCACTGAACCCAATCTCTACGAGCAAAACAGAGTTATTATGAGCACTTCCTCTCCATAGACTTGAGACGTTGGATATATTCATTTACTCACTAGGCACTTTTAGCACATCATTGTTTTTGACACTGTTTGACCATGAGATTCTTAACTCACTCACCTCCTTGGAAGGATTCCCCCCCCACACACACACACATACAGGCATTCAATAATGCCAATAATTCCAATAAAATAAAAGTCACAAAACGTTAATGCATTTTAAAGAGTCTTCTTCCTACTTTAGCTTATCTGGATGTTCTACAAGGGACCCCACAACCTCGGTTCTGGCATTTCTTACCCAGAATTTACAATCTCTCTTCACTAGATTCTGCTACTGAAGAGATACTATTTAAAAACTAAATTGTCTTATATTTATGTTTCTCCTTACATGTAACAGCTTCTGCTAATACTATTGTCAACATTTAATAGCATGAACCAAAAATATTAAAGAATTTTGAATAAAGTCTGAATTGCACATTTTAGAATGTTTAGAAAGCCTGAATGTTGGAGAGAGGCCATTAGTCCTGCTTAGCCCTGAAATAATCATACAGAAACTATATTAATTAAAATACTGCTTGGCCCATTAGTTCTGGCTTCTTATTTTCATCTTAATTTAACTCATCTCCATTAATCTGTGTATCACTACGAGGTCGTGGCCTACCAGCAAAGTTTCAGTATGTCTGTCTCTGGCGGCAGCTCCATGGCTTCTCTTTGACTCTGCCTCTGTTCTCCCAGCATTCAGTTTAGATTTTCCCACCTAGGTCTGTTCCCCTATAGCTCTGCTATATGCACAAAGCAGTTCTTTATTAATCAATGCTAATCATAGCATACAGAGGGAAATTCCACATCACTTGAACATTAATGAAACTTTTAGATTAGGAATTAAAAATACCATGAAAGAAATTTATGTTTTCCTTTGTAGTAGCTCCTTATTTTATTTTTTTTTTATTATGTCTGATTTTATTTTCAGTGTTTAACACTGGGCATCATACTTAGAAAAACAAGGTTAAGGGGCCATAAACATTTCACTGTGTTTTAAGAACAAGAGATTGGAAACATTTTTTAATTTATATTATTCAGAAGGCAAAAAAGGTTAGAGACCTTCCAACAGTTGTGCCAGGAGTCCTTCCCATAACTTTTGCACTATATTTAAAAACTGAACTAGGCTAGAGAGATGGCTGAGCAGTTAAGAACACTTGCTGCTCTTGCAAAAGATGGAAGTTCAAGTCCCAGCACTCACATGGTGGCTCACAACCTTCTATAACTCCAGTTCCAATGGAATTTGGGATCCTCTTCTGGCTTCCATGGGCATTGCACACATGTGGTACACAGATATGCAAGTAGGTAAAAGACATAGATATATAAAATGAAAATAAGTAAATCTTAAAAACTAAATAAAAATAAGGAAAATGTGTCTAAAACTACATGCACAAAGAATAATCTTTTAGTAGTTCAGAATTAGTCATGGGACATGCAATTCATTGAATGTGAAAAAAGAGTACATATGAAGAAGAGGATAGATAGGCTGCATTTCAAATTATTCTCTGATTTTCTTGCTCAGGATTATCCCCTTACAATGAAATACAAAATTGCATAATATTTTCTTCAGCTTTGGACTGTCATCTGTTTTTCAGCTGTGTAGGCCATCGTGTTTTCCCCAGTTTGGGGCCCTATTGCACTGTTTGTCTTTGTTGATATTAAAGAATCTTGATTAAGAGTAATAAAGACCACAGCTAACCCCCTTCTCAGTTCTAAATATAAATATTAGTACATGGGAGCACAAGATAACAGCGACCTACTCAAATATGAAATTATTAGTGTTTCCATTATTTATAGTAATAATCACATTACTCTTTCACCATTGTTAGCAGATGTCTCTTGGCAACTTAGATTTCCTTTCTGTCTGTGCCACTTGTAAATTGAGGACAGAAATCACCTTCAGCCCCCAGAGTTCTGCACACATTATAGAAAGCAGTAGAACGCTGATGTTTAACTAACACTGTGCTCTGGAAGAGTGCTGAATGTCAACATTACCACTCCTTATATCTGCTCGTCTCCCTATTCATCCCACTTGGTCCTCTAGCCTTGTACTCTACTGCAATCATTCCAGCAAAAGTCATCAATGTCTCTGCATTGCTACATTCAAGGCATCATTTTTTATCCCAAAAGATACTCAGTTCTTTTGGTAAAAAGAGGCAAGAAATGAAAGGACAAAAGAAAGAGATAGCCTGGTAGAACAGCAGTCTGGGAGGGGTAAAAATAGTATTCAGAAAAGCCTGTGATTGGCCTACAGGTCAATGTGAAAATAAGGGCAGTTAAGTAAAATGATAATGTCCACTTTACTTTGTTCCCTAACCCACATCCCAGAGAGGAGTTCCTAAGACCCTACTTAAAACCTCTGTTTGGGCTTCTAACTAGGGAGCAAAGAACTTGGCTATAGTTAAGTCTGTAAATAATTCCTGAAGTAGTAGGGGAACTAGTGACAGCTGTCTTTCTTGAAGTATGTCTGTTAGGTGGGGCACTGCAACTAATAGATGGGAACAACTGCTATTTTTTGAGAGAGGGGAGGGAGAGAGAGGGAAAGAGAGGGAGAGAGAGAAAGAGAGGGGGAAGAGCGCTTTTGTGTAAGTTGGGGGTGGGGCTACACGAGTGAGTACCAGTGTGCATGTATGGAGGTCAAAGGACAACTATTTAGGAATTTCTTCTCTCCTTGACTCAAGGCATGCTCCAGTCCAGCTGGTCAGCTAATACCAGTCAGTTCCCTTTCCTCAGTCACCCATCTCTCTGTAGGAATTCTGGAATCATGAATGCACACTGTCACCACCCTCAGCACTTGATGTGAGTCCCAGCTGTTAAATTTAGGCCATCAGACTCAAATCCTACCAGTTTTACCCACCATGTGTCTCCCCAGCCCACAGGGTTCTTTTTATTAAGAAGTGCACCTTCGCAGTGTGGTGGCGGTGGGCACCTTTAATCCCAGCCTTGGGAGGCAGACACAGGCAGATCTCTGTGAGTTCAAGGCCAGCCTGGTCTACAAGAGCTAGTTCCAGGACAGGCTACAGAGAAACCCTGTCTCAAAAAAAAAAACAAAAATAAAAAAGAAGTGGCCCTTCATCAGTCCTGAAACATGTCTATCATATTTTCCAATATGGAGAAGAACCGAAGATTGGAGCGTCGGGTTCCCCTCCCTCCATATTCCTTTTACTCTTATAAACATCACATCCACAGACACATGGCTAGATGGTGAGAAAGAAAAGCTTTGCTATCAGGATTTTCAAGTTCCAGGAGGCCAGCACTCTTTCCACTAGCAACATTTGTCTAAATGGAGCTCATTAAAATTTATTTCAACAATACCAGCATCTATTTTAAACTGAAGAATAGAACTTGTAAGGAAAATAAATCTAAAGTGCTCATGTCCCTAGCTCTAAAATATATTTTCATTCCATTACTTCACCTGCTTGGTTCAAGATACATTAAGCCTCTTTCTATGCAGAGGGAAAACATTTTTTCTTTTTCAAATGTTATACAGGAAGTTTAGAATGAGGTTCCGGTGGGATGGTGGCGCATCAGGGGAAAGGCATTTGCTGATTGAGCCCAGTGATAAGTTAAATCCCCAGAACTCAGAATAGAAAAGAAGAGAAGTTACTCCACATAGTTGTCCTCTGACCTCCACGTGAACACAGAGCATGGATTTGTGTGTGCCTGCACACACACACACACTCCCATACACATACACTAATTTAAAATATCAAAAAGACAAGCTTAGTTATGTTTCTGTCACCTTTGTGTATTTATGTGCTCCATGTTTATGTACACACATATGTACCATTGCCCCTGCCTGTGTGTACATATGTAGGGCACAGAAGTCAATATGAGTATCTTCCTCTAATCACTGTCTACTGGGGTATTCTTGTGTGTACTACGCATCTGTACATCTATCTGTGTGTGCATGTGCGCAAGACATGAGCCCAGGTGAGCACCTATGGAGACCTGAGTTTAACTTCAAGATATATTTTTTAGTGTTCTGAGTCCAGATCTCTTTGCTGAATAAGGCCACTTTGACTAGGGTAATCAGCCAGCAAGCTCCTGGGATCTGCCTGTCTCTGTCCCGTGGAGTTACAGATGCTCACAGCTAGTACCAGCTTTCTATGGGTGCCAGGGAACTATACTAAGATGGTAACCTAAGCTACCCCATCTCCTCCATCTTATTGTCCAACTCAGGGTCTCTCTCTGACCTAGAACTTCCCGTTTTTGCTAGATTGGCCCACCAGGGTGACACCCACTGGGACCTGTACATCTCTGCTCATCCCCCAAACCCCAGGCTTTGGGGTTCCAGATACACACTTGTGCAGAACCTTTATGCTGGTTCTTGGACCTGAACAGAGGTCCTCATGCTTGCACAGCAAGTCCTTTACCCAGAGCCCCATCTTCTCAGATCTGTCATCTTTACTTTCACAGAGAAGAGGATTTTACCACAGACAGAAAGCACCAAAACAGTACATACTGACTCTAATAATAAAATTTGCAAAGGAACAAAAGGCTGGGAGGTAGAATCTGGTTTACAGTGTTTGGGAGATAAAGAACACTGTGGGGAAGATGGGTGTGAATAACAATGCATTGTTAACTGAGTCATGACATCCCTTTTCTAGTGACACCTCGAGCTGAAGTACTGGAAAATGAGTACCTTATACTGCTTTCAAGGTGGGAGGAAGACAGATAATTATAATTCTTGCACACAGACAAGAATTCAAGAGAATCTGGGGGAAAGTTTATTGAAAAACATATTAACATATCAGTATTATAAATTACTTTCTCTTATTAAACCAAAAAACAGAATTCTCTTTTGTAGGCTAGCTCATCATTGTGCAAAAGGGTGTATATTTTTAAAAAAAGACACCTGCTTTGAAAATCCTTTTCTTACATTAAAAAAAAGTCTATCTTGTATTTATTCTGCAACTTTCTCAGCACCCAAGAAAAATCAGAGTCTAGTTTCCAAACAGCTTTACCCTCCATTGTCTTCAGTGAACCCATCAGTGTTGTCTGTCACCTACTGAAAATCCCCGTGGAAACCTGATATTTAGTCAAAACATGGATCTGTTTCCCCACCCTTTGTAAAAGTAAAAGAAGATACAATGGCATGTTTTCATTTCATGTATTTCAGCCATCTCCTTTTTTTTCCGGGTGGTTAAATGTGGGGGTGAGGGGCAATAATTATAGCCACATTGTCAAGAGCATGATTTTAACAGAGAAGAAAACTGGAAGCAGCATTTTCCTAGGTAAATGTAGACAGGGACAGAGCACAAAGAGTGGATCTGGCTGATGTTTAGCGCTGCTGCTCTCAGAGGGTGGATGTCTGAATGTTGAGGAAGTGTTCTAACTGACCCCATTACTGCCTCTGGCACTCGGGGTGGCAAAAGAGCAGCTGCCGAGCGAGACACTTAGTGAGTAACGCGGAAATTATAGTGTTGTGTTAAATGCATCTTCTGCAGGGAGCTTTCTTGTCTTCAGATAACACAGTCTTAAAGTGCCCCGACAAAATAATATAGGGGTTACATGGTTCTTTCTTCTCTCTCTCTCCCTATGCTGGCACCTTTTACAAAACCCTGTGTGTTGTCTATGACAAGTGTAGGTGTATGACATGTGTGTGTTCCTGTTAATACAGTGTACACACGATTGAGTACATGAGTAGAAGCCAGAACCATGAGTGTGTCAGTTCTCCCTACACAATGTGGGTTAGGTAGAGTCTCTTTGTTTTCTGTAGCATACGCCAGGAAAAGAGGTCCAAAGTCACAGGTTTCTGAGATGCACCTTCCTCTCCCTGAGGTCTTTCTGTATGTGTAGAAGGATTACAGATGCAGGCGACCACATCCAGTTTTCCCTGGGTTCTGGGAATTAAAACTCAAGTGCTCACACGGGCATAGCAAGAGCTTCACCCACTAAACTATCTCCCAGTCAATTAGCAGTACCTTCAATGGGGAATAGAGACCACTTCCATTGGGATTAACAGCAGAGTACAAGAACATAGACAGGGTGATGTCATCATTAGCTGAGCAGCCACCATCCTCACCAAGGGGCTGGGTCTGTGTGTCCTCTGTGGCAGTGTGTGTAGACAATCAGGATTGAGATTTTGTTTTTACACTTGTCTAATCTTTCCCACAGTATTTACTATGATAAATAGTAAAGATTAATATACAGGAGGAACGATTTGAAGATTACATTCCCTCCGTAGACAGCTTATCAGGTTACATTAAAATGGAACGAGAACCCCAATTGGAGGGGGAACAGGAAGAGAACATGGGAAGTCAGACTGAAGGCTAGGCATGATGACACAGGCTCTCAAATCCAAATTCTTGAGCTTGCTCAAGAATTCAAAACCAAGATTCCAACCTGGTTTGTGCTGACCTCAGAGTCACAGCACCTGTTGCCCCGTCTCCACACAAGGCCCTGGAAATTAACTCGTATATATGCAGAGCACTAGGGTAGTCACACATGCAATATCAGGTTCAGAGGAGGAGGTTGAGGCAGGAGGATTCCAAATGTGAAGCCAGTCTGGACAACTTAACAAGATTCTTTTGGAAGCTGGGCGGTGGTGGCGCACGCCTTTAATCCCAGCACTTGGGAGGCAGAGGCAGGCAGATCTCTGGGAGTTCGAGACCATTCTGGTCTACAAGAGCTAGTTCCAGGACAGGCTCCAAAACCACAGAGAAACCCTGTCTCAAAAAACCAAAAAAAAAAAAAAAAAAAAAAAAAAAGATTCTTTTGGAAAACAAACTTAAAATAGCTAGTGATACAGCTTAGTGACAGAGATGTGATTTCCCTGGGTTCGATCTACAACACTGCCAAAACCCTTGAAAAGTTGGCCAATAAAGAAGATCCAGAGAAAGAAGCCAATTAAGGGTGGGGAAGAGACCTAAAGGTCTGACTAGAGAGAAATCTTCCCCTCAAAGGCACCATCAAAATCACCCCAAGGAACATGTGCTGAAGTTGTATATGAATGATGCTTCTGGTCCTGTCCTGGGACGCTCTGTAAGCCGAGTGATAGTCAAGCCAATGAGGTTTCTCAGGCTCCTGTTTGGGAGCTAAGCCTGGGGCAGGGTACCTGAAAACGGCCTGTAAGTTCATTGCAACTACCCCAAAGAAAGCACCTTGTCAACAGTTCCTCATCTTCTAGGAGGAGGAGGAAACCATTTTCCAGAATTGAGGCACTACACTTTGCTGCTGAAATCTAGTAAGCTTTCGGGGAGGATGGAACCATCCCCAAGTCAAACGCAAACTCTCAGTTTGTGTCCTGGGCTCCGTGCAGAAATAGGCAGAATAAGAGAGGATTCTGAGGTTTTAATCTTGACTGTGGATCCTTGAGCAGGCTGTTTTATCCGAGCTTCGGCTTCCTTATAGCTTCAGACAGGAGCGTGGAGAAGGAAAACTTTTAGTCACAGGGCTGCCTCCGTTTATTGATCTCCTGCTGTGAACAGTAACACCGGAAGGAATGGACGATGAGCATCAGCTAGAGCGCGTGGCCGAGGCTGGTCTGGAAGCCTTGCCAGGTGGTCTTGACTGTCAACGTACTGGATCCCTGAAGGCTGCACCAACTCCATCTTTGTGGATTCAGAAACTTGTCTGAGGCATAACACAATAATCTAGGTGCAGCAATAAGTTTCCACAAGCATGTTTGTTCATTTCAGTGGATCTACAGTTTGAGGGACCGTGCTCTAGGCATTGAAGAATAAGGACCTGGGTGGCCCATGCCAATGTGATTCTAAATGGGGCTACATGCCAACAATGCTACCTGTCAATCACCTGGGATGGTGTGCCTCCCAGAGTGGCCTTGACAACAGCAAAGCCAATGGCTGGACAGAAGGGCTACCGTCCCAATTCCTAAACTAGCAGCACATAGGCACCAGCAAAGTCACATGTATTGGTTACTTAAACTGACTTAGAATGAATCATTTCCGAGGGTTGAAGGGGAAGGGAGAGGCAGGGAGGGGAGCAGAGAAAAATGTAGAGCTCAATAAAAATCAATAAAAATAAAATGCATCATTTCCATTTAACTCATTTCAGAAAACGTAAAGTAGTGACAAGCTCAACGGTGACGTCAAGTCCACTAACTCAACCTCTATGGCAAAAGCTAATTAATTTCCAAAGTCAAATACCTAGGCTTTCAGAGCATCTCCAGTTGCCAGAGGGCAGCTCACAGGGTTATCAAACCTCCACTTCTACATTAGATTTACAGAGGAATCAGCATCCAAAACATCTTGGAGTGGGGGAGACAGAACAAGTAAAATGTAAAGGGCACCAGCAGACGTTCAAAGCAAAAAGGGTAAGGATGCTGGTACATGGCTGTTGTTATTGTCGAGGCAGGTCAGAGCCCAAGTTCCCACCACCAGGTTCTGAATATTTCAGCCCAGTTCCTTTGTTGCTTTCTATGCCAGCCTGATTGAGAGTCTTAGGAGAAAATCAGGTGAGTCATCTCTCCAGCTGATGGGATGAAACCCAACAGCTGTCATTTAATTTTGAAGTGCCCTGCATGGAACGTTAGAAAACAGCCTTAATAAAGATAGCTAGACATAACTGCATGCATCATAGTCCCAAGGATTGGGGCAAAGCCAAACCTACTTAACTCTCATTCTATAAGATCTGTTCCACTGTCCTCTCTGTCCTTCCATCTGAACTGGCCTCAGTGGGGAATTCAGATCAGATATTAGTCAGGAAGCAGATTTATATTGATGGACAAAACTCAGGTCAGAGATGGCATGAAAGGCACACCTGAGAGCAGTGGGACCTGGGGATGTGTTGGTCACTTTCAAAAAGCCCAAAGTGCCCTTAAAGTCACAGTCATCCATCTTTGAATTACCTGTACATATCCTAGCAGGTAAGAGGAAGAAGAGTGATCTTCAAATACCAAAATTCAAATTGTTACTCAAATCTGCACTAGTTTAGGAGTCTGCAATGAATAAAGCTTGGTAGCCTACTCCCCATGATGCATTTCCCTCACGAGGGAAATGGAGTCCATAATAACTTCCTCATTATGTTATTGTGAAGATTCAATGAGAATTCACTTAACGTGCTTAGCCAAAGCCCCTCATGGTGTGAAGTGTGAGCTAGCTATCATTATTTTTTATTATTATAACAGATTCTAAAGGGTTGAATGAATGGAAAGTTAGGTGGGTGTGGGGGAGAAGAAAGAACCCAGCATTTAGAGCTCATTGCACATCTAAAACACTACAATTCTGTTCAATTTCCAAAGAATTTCATGGCTAAACACTTTACATCTGAAAGTGTTTTATTAGCAGTGCCGGCTATTACTGTGCCTGTTTGGGGGACAATATAATATAGGAGATGGAGCTAGAAGCCTGAGAACTGGGACGTAAAGCTTCAGGTCTTGTTACTTTCTGCAGGAGAGCTGATGGGTAGCTACTGGCATGCAATCTTGATGTTGAACTCTACCAAGCTCGGACACAAGAGTGCACAGGGCAGGGAAATGACACCATATCTAGTATCTGTTGTGCAAGCATGAGAACCTGAGTCTGGGTCTGCAATGTCCAGGTAAAAAGCCAAGAATGGTCATGCCAGTCTAACCCCAGTGACGTGGCAGAGACAGGCAAATCCCTGGGAGCTTATGAGGCAGGTCGCCTCATAAAAGGAATGAGCTCCAAGTTCAGTGAGAGACCCTTTCTCAAAAAGTAAAGATTAAGAACAATCAAGAAAAATATCAACATCATCAAGCCTCCTCTGTCCTTGGTACACGCATGCATATAAACCCACACAGGCATGTGTACACATCTACGTGACCGTGTACATGTAACACACACACACAATAAAAAACATACCATACCATGGCTTCCTTCCTTTGTTGGGGGAATCAAATGCCAGGGAAGAACAGAAAGGAGAATACCTTCTTTTAAAAAAGAATTTATTTTGTTTAATTATGAGTTTATGTATGGATGTGTGATCATGTGAGTCCAGTGCCCATAGAGGCAGAAGAGGGTGCCACATCATCCCTGGAACTAGAGCTACAGCTGGTATGACCCTCTTGATGTGAACACAAGTGCTGGGAATTGAGCTGGGGTCCTCTGCAAGAGCAGTATACCCTCTCAGCCACCAAGTCATCTCTCCGACCTTGGAATTATCTACCTTTATTTTACTCAACAAAGGCCATCGAGAGTTTGAAACCACTGTGTGAGGCAGAAATAGATTGAATTCATCCCCACATACCCAATCGTGATAGAATTTTTAATCACAGTATCAATATACAAATATTTGTTAAATAAACAATATCTCATGCCCACTGAATCCTTTTTGGTTTCTGCTCATTTGTTTGAGGTAGGGAATCACTCTGTAGCTTTATTTGACCTGATCCTTCTTTGTATCCAAGGCTGGCCCTGAACTTGAAGTGAGTTGACAGCCTCTACCTCCCAAGTACTAGAGTTGTAGGTGTGCACTCCATACCTGGCTCAACTAAGTCCGTTAGAGACCATGAGGACTTTAGTGAGCTGACAAAGAAAGAAGTCACTGTAGTCAGAATGTAATGGAAATCAGCATATCAGATGACGCAAGTATGTCTGTATTGCTGTGCTGTTGGGATGGGCTGCAGATAGCTGGACAGTGGTTATGAAAGCAGCGTGGGGATTGAGTATGCTGTAATCTTACGGGATTATTTTGCTGACTGCTTTCTCGCTCTGTGGCTTTGACATTTTCCGTGACCCTAAAGAGGTCTTTTCATCAAAGTCACACTTCCAGAGGCTTTTCTCAAATGTTTTAGTTTTCTCTTTTTAAATTCTTTTTGAAAACTTTTTTTTCAGACTCAGTAAAAAATTAGAGATATGCTGTGTTCATCTGGTGTGTGTTTTGTCTAATAAAAGAAACAAGAAACCTTCTAAAGAGAGAGTCATTCAGGCTATGTGCAATGACCACTCAATTTGGCTGTCTCATTTTCTCATCTCTACCATGAAGATAGCACCCTTTGAAAAAACACTGCCTGAAAGCGTTTCTGAGCATGTGCATAGCAAATATTTCTAAATATTACTCTTCTAAAAGTATTTCAGGTGTATGCCATTTTGTAACTGAATATTCAGTAAAACAATATTTTCTTAGGTTTTGTTGAAAACATTTTGCATTGAAATGACTATTAAGAAAATTTGAAAACGTGGGGGCTGGAAAATTGCTCAGTAATTAAAAGCACTGGTTACTTTTGCAAATGTCCTGAGTTCCCTTCCAAGCACCCACATGGTGGCTCAAAGACATATACAACTCCAGTTCCAGGGGATCTGACACCCTCTTCTGGCCTCTGTGGGGAGCAGGCATGCACATGGTATACATACATACATGTAGGCAAAACACTTGTGCACATAAAATAATACAAATTTTTAAAAGAGGAAATTGGAGACTTCCGGAAATGGAAAAGTGGAAACATATTAAACATGCCTGGCAGCATTTGAATAATGCAGAAACATGTTTGCGTAGAGCGCTCTTTCAGCTTATGGTTTCTAGGCTACTTCTACACAGAAGAATAAAAACTAATTCAGAGGTATGTTTAGTTATTACACCCACACACCATCCTAGTTCCAGACCTCTGTATGCTTCCAGAATCCAGAGCTGAGCTTAGTCATGGTGAAGGTGCGTGTTGAGATTTGTCTTAGAATCTTTAAGTTCAGCTTGTACCAACTGATGGTTTGCTTCTTGTCATAGCTACTTCATTTTTTTTAATTTTACTTTTGAGATTATAATTACAAAACTTATAAATCCTTTCTTCTATCCATATCCTCCCATATGTATACCTTTCTCTGCTCTCCTTCAAATTTATTACCTCTTTTTTCATTAGCTGTTATTGTATATATATATATATATATATATATAGAGAGAGAGAGAGAGAGACAATATTGATATATATACAAATATGTGTGTGTTGTATATACTTACACATTCCTAAATATTACCTGCCCAGTCTGTATAATGTTACCTGTATGCCTGCTTTCAGATTTGTTTGGCAATGGACAACCAATTGGTGTGGTCTTTTCTTGGGAAGGACACCTCTCCCTGGTCCCAGGTCTTCTCAGTTGCTTTGTAGTTCTTGTGTAGGACTGAAGCCTCATGGGTTTTTCTCCATCCCACTGTGGCATGCTCATCGGTGTCCTTGTTCGGTTCACATTTTGACAATCATGTTGGAGAGACATTATGGATGTAGATGTAGCTTCTGATGTTACTAGGGGACATAACTTCCTAGGTTTTCTATCACTGAAAATAATTTAAATAATCTTTTCAAGAAACATGCTTATGGGGCTGGAGGAATTGCTCAGACATTACAATTGCTTCCTGCAGAGGATCTGAATTCTGTTCCCAACACCCATATCCTTGAGCTTACAGCCACTTGTAACTCAGTTCCAAGGGATCTGATGCCCTCTACTGGCCTCCATGGGCACCTGCACAAAGGTGTGCATACACATAAAGAGCCCCACAAACATAAATAAAAGTAAAATAAATATGCTTTTAAAAATAAATGTGCTTATGATGGTGGAAAATTTTCTTCTGGAAACATAGGATGAAGTTACTATACTTATTCACAGAAATAATAATCTGATCAAGGATAAACTAAGGGGATGTTATCTTCTTCCAAAAACCCCAATATTTTACCTTGCTGCTTTCTGGGTATTGTATAAAAATGATTTGAGGACAATTTTTTCTTATACAGTCTAGTGTTTTTCCCTTGGCTGCTTGCTTTCAATCTTTTAAATGTACTTTTATAATTCAAAATATTCTCTTGGATTATGGGTATCATTTTCCTAAACTTTATGCATCGGGGTGCACGTTTTAAAGATATTACTCAAAGGTAAATTCTTCAGGGTCATCTTTGAACAAAGCTGATGTTCAGATAGCTTTGATTACTTCAGGTCACTCTTTCTCTCAGATGGGATCTGTAAGATATGACCTCCCTGCCAAACATCCCCCTTACCCCATCAGTTTTAATTCCTTGTCTTTTATTTTTACTCTATGGGAGATTTTTGTTTTTAGTATTTGATTTGTTACTGCTACTATCTCCTGTAGTGTTGGTTTTGGTTGTTTTTTGTTTTGTTTTGCTGTCGTTTGTTTTACTAACTCTAAAGCAGATTTTAATTCTGCAATTAGACCTTTGCCCTCTTTACATCTTCCTTATTTCAAGAATGCCCCTCTGGATTTATCTTCATCATGTTTCATTTCCATTGTATCATGGTTAACTAATCCTCTTTTCTTTTTAAACTTCTTACTTGTAGTCTAGTGGGAACTATGCATAATTCTGAGAAAATTCTGTCTTTCAGCTATGACAAACAATCTCCAGATTGGGATTTCTCTTGGACATATTAAGAAGTGACATCTCTTTTCTTTTTTTGGGGGGGGGGGAGATGGCCACCCAGCTGACTGAGCCAAACTATGGCTCCTGACAGGACAAGCAAAGGACAGGTGACCTTTTCTTACCCTCTCTAGAGCTAGTACAAGTGACAGATTGACAGTTTTCTTCAGTTCCAATGGACTGATAATTTTGTGTGAATCTTTACCTGGGTTGTTCATTCTATATCTTACGTATGTGTATATTCTTCTTTTCCCAAGTGTTTTGAAATAAGAACAGGAGAAACTATATCAATGACTCCTAGATAGTACCTTCAATTTGTTATTACAATGACTACATGGGCTATGGAAAGAATTTCCAGAAACCTGTCATAATTAATAAATAGAACAAGTGGACATTCTATTAAAAAGTAGATCCCCCTTCAACCTGAAATGGCCCAAACACTTTGAAAAATTGTCCTGTTATTTTTAAGACCTGAAATTTTAGACTAACTTTGTGATAGCTTATATCAACACTCCAAAATCTATGCAGAAGAGGAGTTCACCTCAACGTGCTTGAAGGCTGAATATTTTGTGCTTGGACAAAGAGCAGACTGCAGGTCTTTCACCAAGCACACTCAGTGCACTTGAGTATGGGTTACCAAAAAATGCTGAAGACTTTTTCTATTTATTGTTATAGCTCAAATCCTTGTGTCTCTTGTAGGCTTTAAGTGACATAAATATGCATTTCCATCTGCACATCCCTGTCAGGAATAGTTCTGCTGGGAGGTGTTATGCCACCCAAGTTCTTCCAGAATAGAGCCTGTTAATCCTGTTACCACTATAGAAACTCAGAGGAAAAGTCTACCCAGGCCACTACTGCAGCTGCTGTGGCTGTCCGCGTTCCAGCAACCACACCCTGGGCACCCAAAGAAAGCACAGGAAAATTCCTTAGGTAGGAGAGAATATAAAGTGGTGACCTTGGTCTTTTACTTAGGGCACTGGTCTCCAAACTTTTTACTGGGAACCTTTTAAATCTTCAGTGGAAAAATAGCAGGGGATGGGATGGATACCAAGTCTATGTAATACCTATGTATACACATACAGAGAGAGAGAAAGAGAGAGAGAAATCTATAGATGCAGACACCACCATTTTAACTTGAATATACCAGAAAGTATGCAAAGATTTACTATATAAAATAAATATACATATATGGGAAGTCATGCTCCATCTTCATTAGATAGACTTGTGCCTCCCCATAGGCACACTTTTGCCACTTTGGAGACTACTGGGATAAATTTATACCAGGAAGGTCATTAAGAATATAGGTCTTGGGGCTGTAGAGATGGCTCAGAGCTTAAGAGCACTGACTGGTCTTCCGGAGAGTCTAGGTTCAATTCCCAGCACCCACATGGCAGCTCACGATTGTCTACAACTCTGGTTCCAGGGAATCCAGCACCCTTACACAGACATACATGCAGGCAAAACACCAATGCACTTAAAATAAAAATAAGTTAATTTTAATAAGAATGTAAGTTTTAAACTTTCTGTTGGGCCTCTTCATAGATTCAGTAGCTCGCCTGGGTGCAGGGCAGGTGCAGAAGATATGACTGAGCCTGTGGTTTGCTTCTCTCTTTCCTATCTCTTTATCTTTTGCCAGTGTGGCTTGGCTTCCAGAGTCCCAAGGGCCACTGTGTAGATCTTATACATACTTAATGCTTATATAAGCCTGCCTTAGATGGATGATGAGTCCATAAAGGCCTGGAAATCAATAGAAGCCATCCAAACCTTCAAGGGCTATGTCTGTCACTTCCAAAGAATCAGGATTTCATTTAAAGAGCCCAATTAGCATCCATTCAATAAATACTTAAAACAAAAATTTATTGATCTATAAATACATAATGAGTATTTTTTAATGCCCAATCCCATGTAACTTGATAATTTTCTAAATTACCTAGGATCTAGTTGTAGTAGAAAAATTCCCCAGAAAAGCAGTGGGCATGAAAAAATCCTTTCCAACCCTTATAGCGGTGCAAGACTGTTTATTCAGCTGCTGGAAAGTGTGCACTCAAATCCAAGTTCCCTTCAGATTGATAAAAATAAATTATTGTAATGGTAAAATCTAGAATTGGCTACAGAACAAGAGAGAAATTCTTTTCTTTTATTCTTGGTGTGAGTCAAAATGGACTGATTTTTCTGGAAAGCAAATTATATCAATCTTTTCCTATAGTCTCAAACTATAAAAACTAACAAATATGAGACCAAACTCACACGTATGACTTTTATTTCAAGAGTATTTATAACAGCAAAAATAGAAACAATCCACATTTCATTGGACGGAGCATTGACAGTGCCCGGTATGCCACACTAGCAACAATCTTTGTTCCCATTCTTTGGGAACCCTCTGTTTCCTATAGTGTAGGAGATCCTTCTGTCTCTGTGTTGCTTCCATTGGTTAACAAAGAAACTGTTTTGGGCCCTTGATAGGGCAGAACTTAGGTAGGTAGGGAAAATTAAACAAAATGCTAGGAGGAAGAAAGCAGAGACAGAGGGATGCCATGGATCCCTGGCTGGCCGGAGGTAGACATGCTGATGGCCAAGCAGTGATTTAATTAATACAGTTTCTGTGTGGTTATTTGGGGACTAAGCTAGCCAGGTGGCCGGGACCAAAAAGCGGCCCCTCCCTGCAACATTCCTAGGTGCTTTTCTAGGATGTAGTAATTAGTTAACAGACAGAGTCTCAGAAAGATGGCATCTGAAGAGTGGAAAGATATGCATCCCATCTCAAGTAAACAAATAAGTCAATGTGGAAAATTAAACACCAACACAATAAAAATTGCCGATTGCAAGCTTTACTGAATTACTTCCTACAAGAGTCTTCCAGTCTTGGCATTATTATAATCCCAAAGTCACATTCTGTAGGTTTGGGGTGAAAATTAAAGGTAGCTTCGATGCACAGTGCTCTGTTTGACAGCCTTCCTGACTTTTAATCATGGGATCCTAGTGAAGCCCATCCTGGTCATGACAATCAAAGCATATATTTCCAGAAGACCCTTGTGGGAGTGAAGTCAAAATCTGACTCCAACTGGACAAAATGGAAGGATGCTTTGAGGAGGTGACAGTTGAGCAAAGACTTGAATTGTTTCAGTAATCTTCAGGGTATAGGAAAGTGAGTGTAGAACAGTGCTAACTTGAATACCATATTTAATAATGTTACATGTCCGTTGAATGTTGACTGAGACAGACAGTCTAGCGCATTGGTTAGGAGGCTCGACTTGTAGCCTGGATTCCCTGGGTAAAAGCCCAGCTCTATCACTGACAGGTCACTTGGATATGTTCTCTGTAGCAGTGTGACAGTGTAATCATGGGAAAGCTGGGGATGCATGCTGTCTGCAGAACCTATCACAGGCTCGGAACATGACTTGAGTCTTTAGGCAAGACTCTTAGAAGAATGAATTTTTATTTATATCCATATGTTAATTTAAGTCAGAAAATATAATACCAACTGGCTCTTCAAATAGACATTAATATATTAGTATTGCAATTATGATCTAATTAACATATAATGATCTTTACCAGGTAAAATATAGCAGGAATTCTAATATGTAAAAATTTGAAAATACAGTATATATTTAAAATCTAATTAATGTATATGTAAGCATTCACATGCATATGTATATATAACCACAAGGTATTTCCAACCTGGGGAAACCAAGAGCAACAACAGATATAAAATGGGAAGTGTCAAAGAGCATTTTATTGTCTTTGTGTCTTCCTATATTCCTTACATTTTTAAATACCAATACAAATTTTGCTTTGAGTTAAAAGTACAAATCGGATTACATTTTAGCCTAAAAATACTATATGAACACCAACAAGGGTCAGCACGGATACTGAGAGCAAAAGACAAAGACGAGGGGGTGAATTCAGAATGCCTCTCCTACTTTAATCCCAGCACTCGGGAGGCAGAGGCAGGCGGATCTCTGTGAGTTCGAGACCAGCCTGGTCTACAAGAGCTAGTTCCAGGACAGGCTCCAAAACCACAGAGAAACCTTGTCTCGAAAAACCAAAAAAAAAAAAAAAAAACAGAATGCCTCTCCTAGGGATGAAGCCATTGTCCCCTGAAAGTTCAGAGACCCACTTTGCTTTTGTCATCTGAAAAGCAGGTGACACTTGCTTTCCGCCAGACATTGTGCTGGGACACTCAATATGAAAGGAGCCTGCATCCCTCGGGAATCACCACCGAAAAGGAAGAGGAAGCATCTATGATAGTCAGAGGACTAGAAACTCAGAAAGAACTACGGTGAGGATTTCAGCTTCTTAGAGTTTCCATAGGGAATGGACAGCAGGTGTCGGCAGCTTCCTGAACTAGGCTTGAGTTTGCAAAAGCCAATCATTACTCAGCCCACCATCAACAGACTTCTAAGGTGTATCCTAATTACCTATCAGCAAGATCAGCTACACGGAAGAGTCCTTCTGCAAAACAATCCAACTTCCGGTCATCATGTCTGGGAACTGCAGCTTGGAGAGCAGGGCTGGATGACTGTAGGACCTGGAGGCACAGAGAGGTGCCTGCTGCAGCTCCGCCTTACAGTATCTGTGTCCCTGGGAGGATACACTTGCACCTTCACCTGCCTCCTAACCCGCACACAGTGACAGCCCTCTGCCAGACCTCTGTGGGCTGGACCTGTGATAGTGTACCTGACAAAGCTGAACCCACAATCAAGGTCTTGGGAGAAATAAGCTGACACAGCTTTCATACAGTACAGGATGCTCTCGGGACAGTGCGAGTGTTTGGCATTTATATCAAACACTAATAGTAAAAGCCCAGCTGTATGTGATACACAGCTCATACTTGAGTTTATAGCCTGATTAGCTTAATTTGTCTTTTCAGAGCCCTAAACTCATTAGCCACCCAGCACACGGAACTGTAAAAGCTGCTCCCTATTTTTTTTTTCCTTGGGTAACATCATCTTTATTTCCTGAGACACTTCTTTAAAGCATTAAACTGAAAGTAAGTGCATAAAAATGAAATGGGGACTCATAATTGCAAACTGTTTTCACGTCGGAAGAAGATTCAAACGCCTCTTTGGTTTGCACTACTCCTTGTTACCGGCTTAGAACCTGGCTATAAAAGTACATCAGGTAGCCAAGGTCTGCCTGCAGGGCAACGTGTGGCAGTGAGCAGAAAACCAAGGAAATTTTCCACGGTAGTTATGTGGAAAAAGAAAAGAAGCCACGGACAACAACAAAACCGAAAGAATAGAGTCCCCAAACTGGAAGTTTGAAGTTATTGCGAGAGCCTAGGTAGGGTCCATTGCAACCTTCTCCGTTCATCTCTTTCTGCTCTTAATCCCTTTCACCTTGAACAGTCACTGTTATTATTTCTGGGGAAATAATACACTTCTGGTTTTTTTCCTTCACATTTTCAACAAGATTCACTAAGGCTGATTGAAAAGACTTATAATGTCATCTTGTCAGGGCTCTTGATAAACATTTCATCGTATGTCTCTGGGGTTGAGTCACTGCAGAAGTCAAACCATAGCCACAATATATAAAACCACTGCTTTTACTGCAAAGTCTTTAAAGGCCGTGAGAAAATTACAGAGAAAAAAAAAAAGTCAGTTACACATGTCTCCCTTATTCTGCCCCAAAGTTAGACTGGCTGAAGCCAAGACTTTGCCTTATCCAATCTAGCAGCCAACAACCTGTCAAATAATTGCTCGCTCCCATTCACTTCAAAAGACTGAGGCTTCCATAGAAAGCTTCTTGTCCCTCAGTTCCACAATCAAAACCAAAAACAGCTTTTTCTTGAAAATGTACCCTCTCTGAATGTCCATCGGCTTCTGTTAACATGTGGGAATGAAAGGTGGCATCTTTTATTTTATTTTGTTTATCTTTTATTTATTTTGTTTTGTTTTCTATAAAATTTTTCTGTTTTTCAGTATGAAAATAAAAATGTCATGTGTGTTGGCACACACTTGTAATCCCAGCTTCTAGGGAGGTTGGGGCTAATTGATTCTAGATCTGAGGCCAGACTAGGCTACAGGGAGAGACCCTGTCTCAAGTTTTGTGGGTACCCAAAGAAAATGTAAATGTAGAAATACATACATCCAGATTCTAATAATATTTACCAAGTTTAATCTTGCTCTGTGACTTCTCATATTTTGCTTATCATATATTTGACTGACCAAGCTGTGGAAAATAGAGTCATATAGTCTGACAAATGCCCCCAAAATCCAACATTAGTGTAGACATTAAAAAATTCTTCATATGCACAGGAAGATAAATATATTGATATAATCATATAGTCTAACAATGACCTGCAAATTCCAACATTAATGCAGACATTATAAAAATCCTTCACATGCATGAGAACATAAATATTTAAGATTACATAAAAATATAACATATATACGTTATATACTTCTATGTTGGTTGGTTGGAGACCAGGTTGTGAGTGTCTTCTTTAACACATGCTCTTCTTGCATTGCCTCCCACATTTAGAGTTTATATGACATGCACCACAGTGCCCAGTTAAATTAACTTCTCTTCTACAGGGTCACTTGGATGAACTACTTTCCCTAACCACAATAATTTGTGAACGGTTTGGTGGCTTATACCTTGAAATGTCATGCGTCTACCTTGATCTGATTCCCCCCACAGATAATTACACTACTAAATTCTATGCGGTAGCTCAAGTCCAAGGGAAAATATAATTCAGTTACAGCTTAAAAAATGGGCCATGCATCGGAAATGCACACTCTAAGTGTTTTGATCTGGAAATAAAATTAAAATCAGTCTCCCTTAAAGGCTTCTCTTAAAATTCTCAGAGAGGCTTCAGGAGTTGGTCACTCACATTAAAATGTTAGTAAGGTCCTGCCTGTTTCAAAAGGCAACTTGACCACATAATGAGGAAGTCAATTGAGACTGAGAATGGAAAGTTATTCAGGTAACAGCAAGCCATATTAGCTCTTCTGTGTGTGGAGGGGGGTTGCCTTGCTTTGTGGTCTTTTTCTTTTAATGAATTATGCTCAGAAAGCAGAGGTTAAAACATTACTTTGATAATAGCATGTACACTTTCTTCAACCACGCATGGCGATTCACACCCGAAATCTCCACATCCGGCAAACAGAGGCATAAAAAATGGTGAGTTCAGCGCCATTCTGAACTACTTACACAGTGAACTCTGTACAAAGAAAATCAAGGATTGTAAATACAGCTTAGTGATAAAACATCTGCTTAGTGTTCGCAAGTTCCTTTCTTAGACCCCACACGCAAATAAACAGCCACTTAAAGATAATCATCCAGACTGGAAGGTGCAAGCTGTGGTGGGGGTGAAAAGGTCGGCATGGACTTGAGAGCTATTCTGAAAGAAGAATGAATGAGAACTTCTAAATCATCAATGGAACAATGGGACCAGACAAAGAAGAGTTTTTGAGCTAAATATCCGGAACAGTGACCATTCAAGGAAAAGCAATCCAGCCATGAATTTTCTGGGGTAGGTTGAACTACCTACCTCAATGAAACAAAGGGCTTGGTAAAATGGGACATCAAATTGTAAAGATGTGGCTGGAAACATATATAAAATATCGGAGAGTCAGTTGCCATCTTGAGAGTGTTATTTGTGGTGACCACGGGCATTTAAGGAACTGATACACTGTCGTTTTCTCTGTATTCTCCAGCTATGAACACACGACTAGGACAGAATTTACACTCAGCAAATACAGCCTGGCTGGGTGGAAACTGGCTGGCAGGGTAGATTTAGAAGTAGGCTCCACAAAACCAACACCTAGGTTATGAGAGTGGACAAATGCTACCTTAGAAAGAAGGAAAGGGGAAAGAAGGGAAGGAGAGAGGAAGCGAGGGAGGAAGGAAGAGTAAAAGGGAGGGAGAAATGGAGGGAAGGATGAAGGGAAGAAGAGGGAGGAAGGAAGGGCAGGAGAGAGGGAGAGAGGAAGGAAGAGTGGAAGGGAGGGAGGGAGAAATGGAGGGAAAGATGAAGGGAAGAAGAGGGAGGAAGGAAGGAGGGAGGGAGGGGGATCAAGTCTAAGGAATAAATGCAGATCTGAAAGTAAAAGGAAATGAATAAATGAGACAAGGATGGTAAATCAGAGAAATAAATAGAAAAAAGAAGAGGCAGAGAGAAAAGGTGGGGAGAGAGGAGAAGGAAACAGGAAAGACAAAAAGAAAAAACTGTGAACAAGAACAGACTGAGACTCTAGGCAGGAAGAGACGTAACTCACACCTCTAACAATTTTATTGTAGACTTAGAGAATATATGGACACAAAAATTATCAAGTCACATTTAGTGAGCAAAATTGAAACCATTGAAATGTTTCCTTAATAACTTAAAGTAAATAAATGAATAGCTGCTGTCACAATGATTCATCTATTGCATGTGGGTGCTCAATAAATGTTAATTGAATTAAATTAATAACATTTGCTCAGTGGTAATAAAAAATTAATTAACTGTCTGTCTTCCTGTTGCTTAGTTTATGCCCACTGGTTCTTTCAATTGCTCCTAACCCAAACAGGAATTTTTCTATTACACTGACTTTCAAGACACACTTTAATTTTTTTCTAAGAACTTTAGGGAAGCTCCTAATTTTTGTCCCCATTTTGGTTTATATTTTTGAGGTGGAAAAAATTATTTCTCTGTGTTAATGTCAAGAACTATGTATAACATCCCAAATATAGCTTCCTGGGTTCTTTATTTAATTCTAAAATACCATCCCGTGAGAAGATATGATGCCACTTTTCCCTATGTTCCTCCTTTTAGCCCATGCTGCTTTTTAATACTTTGGAGACAATGTCAAATAACACTGTAAAGGAAGGAATCTGGGGGGATTATTGTTAGCATTCAAGCTATAAAAAAATAGAAACTGTCAGTAACATTCACCCAAAAAAAAAAAAAAAAAATATGTGACTCACTTCAGATGTCAGAATTCTGGGTTGAACAGACCGGGCTCTGAATCGTGTGTGTGTCAGATGATTTTTTAATGAGCATCAGATAGTTCCCATTGGGGGATTAAAAAAATAAAAATATAAACAGAGATATAGAGTTAAAATAACTTTATGAATGGCAGTTTAAATTCTCCATAAAATCCTCCCTGTGCAAACCTGGTGTGCTCCAAATGGTTGCTTAATGTAGCAAACCACTTACATTCAAAATGCTATACTTAAAAAATGCTGTACTTAAAAAAGTTGTCGCGAAATTAAAAAGAGAATCATATACCACTTGGCTGTAAACTGTACTCTCGGCATGCTTTTACATTCCAGTTACCGCTATCCAACTCTTCTTTTTGGTTGTTACCGAATTACTTTGTGCAAAAGCGATTCAAATTACATGCGGTCTGACTGTGCGTGATAATTTGAACTGATTGTTACTGAATTCTGTTAAGCAAAGAGCTGCTGCAATCTCTATAGTCATCCTGGTTTGCTACCTGCTCCTTCCTGAGCTGCCTTTGTATGGACAACACACGTAGCTGTAGCTGAATTGGCAGTTCCTCAAGTGTGCAAGAAATCAGTCGTACTTCAGCCTGCGGAGAAAGAAGGTCTGTCAAATTGAGTTATTTGCAAGACTGGCTTTAGGGTGTTAATACATCTCAAGTTTTAGGGTAGAGAGGATATTGTTGATGTGGAGTGCAGCTACTTAAGGTAGAGGTAAAGGATTCACTAGAGACATATATAATATTTATGAAAAACAAAGATTTGGGGGTCTGTAGAGCAGTGGTTCTCAACCTTCCTACTGCTGTGACCCTTTAATAAAGTTCATGTTGTCGTGATCCCCAACCATAAAATTATTTCTTTACCACTTCATAACTATAATGTTGCTACAGTTATGAACCACAATGTAAACATCTGATACGTGACCCCCAAAGGGGTTGCAATCCACAGGTTGAGAACATCTGCCCTAGATTGAGCTCAGTTGACTACAGAGAAATATTTGGATAATTTACATAAGTAAAGGATCTAAGCTGAAGTGTTCTCATTCGTCTACCGATTTCAATTCTAACTCCAATAATTCACCTACTAATACTAACTGCTACTTTTCTCATGTCATAAAAAAAAGCCAATAGCTGTGGCTATCTCCTAGATTCTTGCAGCTGGGCATTTTAACAAGGCTTTGTATATAGATAATAACATAAAGCTTAATGCCCGATGGATAAGGCAGGCACTGATAGACACGTGTTTGTGCACAAAGCAGTGGCCTTTAACCTGGGAAACATTGTCCCAGGAGAGAAATCTGGTAAGGGGAAAAATGATTTTTTTTTTATCATCATAGCTTGGGGAGACAAAGTGTAACTGCTATCTCCTAAGTAGAAGATGAGGAGAACACTCATTTGTATATCCATTGTCTGGCTCAAGATCTGGGCACTGCTAAGCAATTGAAGGCAGTATTTGAATATCCAACTCAGTGGGTAAACGACTGTTTTTTGGATGCCCTCATTCCCAGTAAGGAGAATAAAGCCTCATTTTCACCATGACCATCACCACCATCATTGTGCTATTAACATGGCAAGTGCTTCTTGAGTTAGAGGAAGCCTAGAGTTTGCCAATGTGCGGTGCCAATTCTATTTCCACATTCAGTGTTCAATACTACATTAATTGCTGTCAACAATAGATGTTTTTCCCGAATCCCTACTTCTGCCAATCTTTTTTAGGGTGGATTAAACCACCACCAAGAGATTTAAAGCCAGCAGCATATGGGAAAGGGAATAAAAATTAAACATTGTCAAAAACCAAGGCTGTTTGGAAAATCGGAAGGAAACAAAAATGGCCCAGGATGACTGTGTGTGGCAGACTGTTTGGTCCGCTTCCAGCTCAAGCCTTCAGAGAGAGACCATCTCATGGTGGGTTTTGAGAGCCCTGATTGACAAGTCTATCGGTTGTTCTATTTCCTCCCCTCCCCAGGGAAGAACTCCTTAGAATCCCCAGGGTTGTCCGAATGTAAGGATCACCTGAGAAATGTCAGTGAAGTCCCCAAGGGATAATGATGAGTCAATTAGTCTGCTGGGGACAACGGTATCTGAGCTTTCGAACAGTTCAGAAACTTCAGATTTCCCATCTTACTGGACTTTGTAGAAGCTTCATGAAATCACACTCCTCAATGGCAGGGCCAAGCAGACATTGCTTTCCTAGAAAGGAAAAGGCAGTTTTGAAACAAGCCATAGCTATGAACTTAGGAAGAGAGGATTTCCTACATGGAAGTGGATTGTCTTAGCAAATCATGTCCATCTCCTTCTCGTCCCCTCCTGAGCACTGTTGAGTCAGCTTGCTATAGGAATGAGATTCCTGGAACACATTTTCTGTTTCTCAATAGTGCCACCTGAAGGTGTCCCAGAGATCCACCTGGTGGCGTGTTTGTGAACGTATTCCGGGGTTTCTTCTTTTTCCATCTCAGGACTTTGCTTACAGGTACAGGTATGTTATACATTAAGTTGCCCTCCAGCCTCATCCTCTCTCTGACGTAGCAGGGTTGAATTCAACTTCTCTACAGACTCCCATTTGCTAGTGTGGGATGTTTGTGATGGGCACCCTGAATTCCAATGCTCAGTCTGCTGTTGGCTCCATAACAAACTCTTTCATTACGTAGATGAGTTCATGGGCCTTCTCCACTTTCCCTTTGCCTCTTCAACCTGGAGCCTTGACCAGGACATTGCCGGGAGTTCCCCCTAAATCCCCTGATTATCCCACTAATTTCATACACTAAAGTATTATAGTGATATTTCATTTACATTTTAATAAATAAAGCCTTCCTGAAGATCAGAGAGTAAAACAGCCCCACTGGTCAGTCTTACAGACCAGGCAGTGGTGACACACACCTTTAATCCCAGTAGCCACACTAGTTTGCTGTAGAAACTGGGCAGTAGTGGTGCACACCTTTAATCCCAGCCCCAGAGAGGATTATAGAATGGGAGGAGACAGCTCTCAGACACAGTCTCATTCTGAGATTCCTGGAGGCAGGATCACCATTTCAGACTGAGGTAGAGAGAAGAGCCAGTTGTGCTATAAGGTATGTTTTCCAGAAGACACCCCTAAAGCCAGAGAGGCTATCACCTGAAATGTCCATAAAATGCCAATGCCTGGATCAAAACATCCCATTTATGAAAAGAGGGTGTGTGTTTCAGAGCTTTTACTGACAGCAAGGATCCACCTTGTAGACTGTTCATATACACACGGCTTGTTTTTCTCCTATAGATAGGAGAAATGTGAGATTTGTAGCTAGAGAAGCAAGAAAACAATGAATAATGATTTTATTGAGACCATCAGAGAGTATCAGAGTCTCCTGGATTCTTGTATCCATCATACACCACGCGGCTGACATAACACAGTGACACCTTGCTGATCCATACAAACGAATTCTTTGGTTTGCCCCACTCCACATCCTAAAAGCTGATAGTAGAAAAATGTGGTACAAATATGAACCTTACAATGTATATGAAAGTTTGCGATTGCACTTTTCAATTATATCTCAAAATAATCTTGCTCAATAATGTTTTATTCCATTTCATAGGATTATATTCTTTCAAAGTGTAAAATGTGAATTTTCCTGCAAGGGTCCTTTCGAAGATCACAGTGAGTTTGTGATGTGTGTTTTCTTTTCTCATTTTAGATACGCAACTCACAAATGAAAAGCATGGAGAAGAGAAACCTATTAATGCTATCATTATAAATTCAGTATCTGAATTCAATATCACAGATGGACCAGTCCAGGAAAGCCCCAGTGAGAAAAACCTGTCAGGATCGAGCACTTCACTCTCCTCCCTCGAAGAATGCCAAACGAAATTTCCCTACCTCCAAACTAATACTTCAGTTCATCAGAGAGATGCTGATGGTATGTTTCTCAGACTCCAGCCCATCTCTAAATAAAGCTCCCAACCCCACTCCTTGTAAAATCACTACATATGCTGTTAGAAAGAGAGAAAAAAAAAGTCTTTATGAATATTAAATAGGATGATTTTGATTTGAAAACCCCACTGAATGACATGTGTCAAGGTCACTTTGTAACTAGGAGGTGCTTGGCAGAGTGTTTGCTCCCAGACCTGGGAATCGGAGGCTGTGTTTTAAATAGTTCAGACCAGAGCAGCATGCTCGGATGGGGCTGGAAAACCAGTAAAATCAAATAGCAATTTCTCTTCTCCAAAATGAGACCATTCTGCTCTAAGAATATGGGGCAAAGGGAGAACAGAATGGAAAAATAATAAAATGCTAGAAACAACAGACACGCAGGAGTGGGGAGATGGCTCAGTCGGTAATGTGCTTGCTATTTAAGAATGGAGACCTGAGTTCAGTCCCCAGAACCCACATAAACAAGCTTGCAGTGGTGGTGCGGTCTTAATCCCACCACTGGGGAGGTGGAAGCAGCCAGATCCTTGGGCCCCTCGGGTAAGCCAGCCTAGCCTGCCTGGTGAGTTCTAGGCCAGTGAGACACATTGTCTCAAAAGCCAAGGTAGATAACACTGGAGGAATGACTCTCAAGGTTGACCTCTGACTGCCACACACATGTACAATCTCTACCCCAAATACAAATGCAAAACATCATATAAAATATCAAGGTATTTATTTACATCGACCATTTCTGGGCAAGTGCTGACTCTGGTAGCTAAGTCTCTAGGCCTTCTGATCAAGTACAGCCATAGACCAGCACACCCCATATACTATGTACAAAAAAGCTCATTGCAGATTGATTTGGGGCTAAACAATCAGCTCTGTCAAGTTCAAGCTCATGGATCTTCCGCCATAATAAATCAAGTTTAACTCAGAATATCTTTGCAATTGTCTCTCCAGGGAACATGAGCCACTCAAGAGTTCTGTAGTATTCCAAGTCTCTACCTGTGGCTGCGTTAAAAAAAAATCCCTGGACTTCTCAGAAGTATTGTTTCTTATCTGTACCTTATGTTTCATTATTGAAAATGAGAAAAGATTAAAGTTTGTATAAAAACCCCTTCATCACCACAATGATTTAACTGCTGCTTCTAAAGTTCATTAATTGGCTGAAAAGGGGCAGGTTTGGGGTTTGCCTTTTTTGTTTTAACATCCCAACCCCAGTCTCTTAGTTCTACACCAGGGTTAGCAACAAGCCACTGGCCAGTGGGGGCTCCAGGGAAATATGTGCCCAAAGCACCTACTGCAGAAGCTGGAACACAGAAATTTCGCGTCAGCTTTTCTTATGACTGCAGCTTTTGAGAGGAAAGAGAAACTTGGACCAATGCTGTAAACGTGCTGTCTTTTAAAATGTTGATATGGATACTTAAAAATGGAGACGAGAGATGGGGTTGATTAAGATTCCAGGAAAGAATGCTTATAATGAGGCTGGAAGTAAACAACAGGGAATAGTGAGGACTGTGGGAAACTGAAGGATATCTCAGCTAAAGGCCATTAAACATCACTTCTGAGAGAACAGTTGTGTCCGTCAAATGTTTTTCTCTCAATCACAAGGTTCCAAGGCTAGATCTCCAGAACTCATGTGAGGAAGGCAGCATAGTGGTGGGTTTCTAATAACAGCACTAAGGAGGGAAAGGTAAGGGCACCCTGTGCTCACCTTCAGCCAATCAAGGCCACTTGATAGCGCCAAGACAATGCGAGACCTTGTCTCAAGGGACGTGGATAATGTTCCTAAGGATGACTACTAAGGTATTTCTTCAGTCAACAGAGAAAGAAGGAGGGAGGATGGGAAGAGAGGGAGGGAAGGAGGGAAAGAGAGAGAGAGAGAGAGAGAGAGTCATTTCTTTCACCTAATTAAAATCAGAGGAAACAATAGGTTCTGCTAGATCTTTTTTTTTTTCTTTTTTAATTGAAACAGGGTCTCACTGTGTAGCCCTGGATGTCCTGGAACTCATATTGTAGACCAGGCTGGCTTTAAACTCACAGAGATCCACCTGCCTCTGCCTCCCAAGGGCTAAGATTAAAGGCATGTACCACTCTGCCCAGCTGAGTTGCCAAGTCGTGATGTGGTCTAAAACTATGTAGGGAATAAGGATGCCATATGAAACTTCTAAATATTTTAATATTGATAATGACTTCTATTTACTTTCTGCCACACAAGGCTTCTCCACGTGTCTTTGGGTCAACTTTGATCTGTCGACTAGGGCTTCCGCCAAGTTTAACTTTGGTCCAGTCGGAGGGAAGGCAGGGACACAAGCCGGGAGTGGGGTTGTCGGAAGGCATCTGAGAGCAGAGTGTTTCCATGGGTTTTCTGGGGAGGTGGGGAGGTTGCTCGTTATATGTGTCAGGGTAATGCATACCCCAGAATTAGGAACTGTCATACACATCCACAAACATAATATCCCTCACAGAGCATGTCCCTTTGTCCAGTTGGGTACCCCGAGAGAAGCCTGAGATCAGTTGTCTCCTGTCCCCAGGGAAACGGGAAAATGACCACTCGATTTAAATGGTGACTGATATCTCAGAGCCTGTGGCAGAAAAATAAGATTTCTCCTGTTCAGATGAGCAAAGGGGATCAGGGGGATGTTTGAAGAAAGCCATTTATTATAATACAAGAGGTGACTAAAACCAGTAGGACCCAGAAGGTTCGGGTTTTAAGGGGAGGATGTAGGTCATAGACCACCCTTTCTTGCTCCCTTTGTGGAAAAATAAATCTCCCCAGTGAGATTAGAGCTTTTGGTGGCTGGATAAAAGAGGAAGTAAAAGACTCATACTAAGACTCAAAAAAACTCATTATCCTAAGCAGCAAGGAAATCAACAGTTAAGGCAGCCACTCCTCATTTTAGGGAAGTTTTGATAGTAATTTAAGGGTTCAGTGGGGTCACTGTTCAAACCGAGATGAATTCAGAAATATCTGTTCAGAGCACAGAAGAAAAAAAAAAAAAAGAAAGGCAACAGAGAAGATTGTGTCTGATTTCATGCAGTTTGTGGTTAATTTATTTTGAAAAGTATAAATGAGTGCACGGGAATGGGTGCTCAATTACTAATACCCATACACGTCACCTCCGCTTAGAACAGGGTGGGAAAGGCTCTCATAGGCGTATTTTGTAAAATGCGTTGCATCCATTAGCAGAGTTCACAGGGTATACTCTGATGGGAACTTAAAAGGATCTTCACTGACCCTTAGACTGTTCTCCGGCACGATGTCAGTAGCTACGGTTCATCATGTGTGGTCTCTTTCCAGAAGGAAACGGAAAACACACCCAGGGTATCCTGCATGCACCTGCTTCCGTGTCCATAATCTTCTACTCCCGTTACATGGGAAAGGAAGCCAGGGGGACCCATCACCTTAGCTAACAGGCTCTACCCTGGAAATATGCCTAATTGATGTATAATTTGGAATTTCAAACATCTTCTGCAGGTGGAAGGAGAAACTCATAAATACAAGATACCTGCAAAGAATAGTCTTAATTACACCATGGGCTACTGAATAAAATGATTACATTTTCTACACTGTAAATTTCACACAATTAAAATGTAGTGGTGACACCTTATAAAGTGTTTCAATTTTACAATTATTGCAGTTCATTGGCTCAGAAAAAAACATAAGCACAAATTTACCAAGTATCACCCAAATCTAGTCATTCTACTTCTAAAAGGAGTGACGTGGATGTTAGTTGTGCTTGTCTGAGCTTAAATAGATCTTGACATACTTAAGGAGCTGTTCAAATTGATAGCACCGGGGATGAGAGCCTGACTGGAGACAGGCATTCTGTTACACTTTATTTATTCGCATTCTACGTTACAGACATGTATTTATAAAGAACTTCATGCCGGGGGGGTGGAAATCAGTTTTTATGCTTTTGAACCCAGAATCTTCAGGAGTCAGTTGATGCCCTTGGGTTGCAAGTCTGTCAGTAACAGCACAGAGCTGTACTGAGGCCCTGGGCCCGAGGGCCAAGATCAGCTGGTCCTTCTCTCATCCTACTTTGATCTAAGGGAGTAATGGGTGAGGTTATTGTTCCTCTGTGTCACTTATATAAGAACTACACTTGGGACACTTTGTTTGATGACTGACAAGGAAGCAAGAGGTTGAAGTTAAAAATATCCTAGGACCTGCAAATGGCAACAAAGGATGCCCCTGGTCTCCATGCTTCTTACGCAAGGACATAAACTTGAGAAGGTACCGCCAAGAAATGGTGATGAGGCTGACCCGGGCACACATGTGGAACGTCTTGCCTTTGTTATCATTTCCACTCTAATTAAACATGAGCCTTTCTAATGAGACACATTCTCCCTCTTAATTAGCCAATCCCCAGCAGAATGTTTAGTGCCTCGGAGCTGCCTTAATACTTCGGTGTTATTAGACTGTCGCCACTTAGTGCATTCCAGCTTGAAAGTACCCTAGGGGATAGAAGGGACTCGAGACAACGCTCAGAGGGACTTGCCAAGGCTTCTTGCTCACAGCTTAGCACAGCCATAGCAGCTTGGCCTGCGGGTCTTGGATTATCTCCTACTGCCTGTATTCCGGGTTTAGGAGGAGAGACGGGTATTCTGACAGCAGTGATGAGAGACAAAGGCAGGGTACCAGGTGGTTCAGTAGAGGAGATTTCCTGTGCAAAGGGGTTGCAAAGGTGCAGAGAGAGTTGAAAAGGCCAGTGCAACAAACAGTTGGGTAACCCAGAAATCCACACCACGAGAAGGCCCTATCCGCCCTGGACTCTCTAGACCAGCATACTGGCCCTATTCTAGACCCCTACCAACTAACTGGGACTAGACGGTGGCTGTTTTTATTCAGAGTCATGGGGAGGAGGGCTGGAGAGAAAGGTGTGGAGGAGAGGGGAAGAGTGAGGAAGAGAGAAGAGAGAGAGAGAGAGCCAACACAAAAGACAATAAGTAATATAAAGAGTGAGGTAAGGCAGAAAGACCTTGGCTTCCCTTCCTTCTCCCCAGCTCCTAGGCTGTGAATGCCTACCATTGGCTGAAGCTAGCCAGTAGTCATGGAAATAACTTGGCCATCTACACTGCCAGTCTTATGAATCAGAAAAGGACTGGGAGCTCCAAATGCTCATACCTGGCAGAAAGTAAGTGGAAGCATGGAAGAGCCTGCCAGCTCTAGGTCAAAGCTCTGGAAAGTCCTGAGTTCACATAAACACCAAACCACTTGCCGGGGTTCCTGGATCATGGCACTTTAAGTTCTCTGAGTCTGAGCCTGCGGGCCAAATCTAGAAACGGGGGTGATAGGAGTATTCAATCCAGGGTCTACTTGAGGGCTATCTGAGGTTCATGTGAGGCACAGAGGGCTGTGAATTGGCTTTAAGTGAGAGGTAGACACATGGAATACGGGGATTCAAAGCACAAACTTCGGATCTGGAAAGAAATGGGGTTCTACCACCCTTCAGTAACACCCACTCCACTTTGGTCTTTTTAACTTAGACTCATGCACTGATTGATCCAGTGAGAGATGGCCAGCTAAGCTTGCCCTGTGGGCAGCGCTGGGAGCAAACAGGGAGTGTGGTGGCTGTGCATGTTTGAGCAAGAGCGTCATTTGGAGGGAAGCTGTTTCAAGCAAAGAATCGGAGCGTTTGAGCATGAGTTGGGTGAAGCTGCCACCAAGAGGGTGACAAAAGAAGAGAATTCGTTGGGCCGTAGATCAATTTCGAATTCTGGGATTCAACTAGTCTGGTACTAGCACAGTGGATAAGGAATGAGAAAAGGCCAGGGGTGAGAGGGGGTAGCAGGAGGCTTGTAGGAGCTTCTTGCTGAGGCAAGGGTTAGGGCGCAGAGGGAGAATAAGTTCTTCTCAGTCAGAAATTCAAGCGTCACAAGAGTTCACAGATTTGAAATCAGCACACGTGGTGGCAGACCATCTTCAGAGGGAGGTTATGGCTGTATATGTACCTGAACAGAGCTGGTGAGGGTACAACCAGGAAAGAGGTTCTGCAGGCGACTGTGTGCAATCGAGACTGACTAGTAACTACATCGAGACAGTAGTGACCAACAATGAACCCAGGTTTCTAGTGACTTCATCATGGTGCTGCCAACTACAAGCACAAACTGGGAAGGGAATAGGTGTGTGGCATGCACAAGAGGAAGGTACAAAATAGGGCCTGGCCTTAGGAAGCAGTTTATTTGGAAAACCCGCATAAGAGCTGACCCTTGGCACTGGATATATAGTGCGCTCTGTTGAACTGGCCAAGAGAAGGGACATTAGTCTGGAGCTATGCCTCTAGAGATCACGTTAATTAAATACTGCAGCCCAGGAAGCTACAAGGAAAGAAAAATATGCTCAATCTGGAGAACGGGAAGTCCTGGACTCTTCCAACAGTTGTGAAATTTCCTCTGAAAGGCTTACACGACTTTTGTGCAGAAACGGCCATAGGCAAAAGAGTTCAGCCCGCTGGTGCAGTGGTCTTTAATGTGCCTTTCAGGAAAGCACGGTGCACACTTGAAAGTTCAGAAAAATCTGTTTGCAATTCATTAATGTTACCATGGTTTTTTCAGCAGGAGGCTCTGCCATTTATGACCAAATAAACAGGACAGACTTAAAAACAGGGGTGTGTGGTGAGGGCCTACTCTCAAGTGTAAAACAGAAGATGGGAGGAAACAAATGCCAATTCAGCCAGAGGATTAAGCCCAAACTCTTTGGGTAAATAAAATTGATGGTATACACCAGAAGTGGAGGTCTCCAGAGTTTGCCAGCAGGATATGACAGTGGTAAACGGAGCAGAAGCCTAAGATCATCTGCCCTCCTGAAAACAGAGCCATTTCATAAGCCGGCTTTTCATACTTTAGTAAGAATCTCCAACTTTAAACATTATAGTCACCTTGTACCCTGCTCCACCCACAACCAACCCAAACTTTTAGCTTCATGTATAAAAGGCAGGATTCAATGGGGTCATTTTTGTAGGGTCACAACTCTAAGTAAGACTTTTAAGGCCCCAGTGCGAAGAATCGTATATAGCATTTACTTGAAGTGTTTTCTACTGAGAATTACTTCTCTGCCAGGAGCTGATAGAGATAAAGTTGGCATGGGGGAAATCGAATGAAGTTGTGTGTTACCCAACCCTTGACCACCAACACTCACGGTTCAGAAAGGCCTCGGTGGAACAGTCCCGAAACTCTTACGAAAATACTCCTGAGTTTTTGTAGTTGGCTTGTGGTGACTTCTGAAAGATGAGTGAGCTGACCATACGCCAGAAGCTGGCACTAAGTGAGTAAAAATACAGCCAGCCTAGCAGGAAGATGGGTGTGTGCACTGCAGGGGTAGTAGGGAGCAGGCACCTGTACCATGAATGCTAAGGCATAGAAGTTAAAGTCATCGTAAAAGTTGTGGGGTGTGTGTATATGTGTGTACACATGCGTGTGCATGTGTGTGTATATGTGTTAACCACCACCTTTCTGAGAAGAGAGGAAGGGGGATGTGGGAAGAGCAGGAGGGTAGAAGATTGCTGTGTTCCTACACTCAGATTTTACGTTGGAACTTTGAACTGCACAAACTTGCATTCTTTAAAATATTTGCTCTTCTTTTTAAGAGCCTATTTCTAAGCTTTCCCTTCCCTTGGAGATCACCTGGTTTGTGAACAATTAGAGAACAAGACCATGCTTGGGAGGTGGATCAGTCTGCAAAGGTCTTGCCAAGCAAGCA
Source organism: Chionomys nivalis (assembly GCF_950005125.1). Classification (NCBI taxonomy): domain Eukaryota; kingdom Metazoa; phylum Chordata; class Mammalia; order Rodentia; family Cricetidae; genus Chionomys; species Chionomys nivalis. The sequence goes on from NC_080086.1 coordinate 52,622,610, forward strand.
TGAGGACCTGCGTTTGGATTACCAGCGCTTATATCAGAAGAAAACGCCAGGCTTGGGGAGCATGTGACTGTATTCAAGGCTGGCCTTGAACTTCTGGTTCTCCTGCCTCTGCTCGTCTAGTGTTGAGCTGGAAGTCTATTCTGCATGTCTATGCAGATGTCATAGGCTCGAGTCTGAAAATCACAAAATTATTAGCATGCTTATTGAAACAATGGATTCTTTTGAAACCCAAACTTTATAGACTGGTAAATCCATCTGGAGAAGAAATTTCTCCAACTCATGGTGGAATGTGACATTCAATCATCAACAGTCTTCAGATTATTTATTAATTGGATTAAATGAATTATTGCCTACTCTTTTACAAAAAAAAACACTCACATTTTGGAGACTTCTAAAACACACACACACAAAGTATAATTTTAACAAGAGAACTGCCACATCATTCTAACTAACTCCCTTTATGGAGCAAAAATGTATAATAATCTATAACCCATCACAGCTGTTTGGCTAGAATTACCAATTACCTTCCGTACTTCAGAGATGCTTTCCAGATTTTTTAACAAGTCCTCACAGTAAATTTTTAAACCAATTTTCTTAAAGGCAACTGATAAGATTTAAAACCTCTTAGGCAAGAGATGGCGAGGTTCTCTACTTAAACAAGCCGAATATGAAATCAAGGCTTTCCATGACTACAGGAAGATGGAGATGGGAATTAAAATAAAACACAACCCAAAAAGCTGGGCTTATTTTAAACAGCATTTCAATAAAGTGTGGAACTATGCTTTTTCCTCATCTTTGGATATGGGTGTGGTAGATTTATGGGAGACCATGTCGAAAGTATCTTGAAGCCTGGTGACAAGCCATCAAACATCTGTGGTCTCCCCATGTCCCCGGCTCTAATGGCTTCTGAGCCAGTGCATTTGGGAAAGGCCTGCTGTTATTCAGGATGTTGCAAAGACAAGTAGCTCACCCAGTGCCTTCCCAGCACCTCACAGGCAAATGAAATCAAGAGGTTCAGGACGAAATGACAGCACACTTTAAGTAACTTGATCAGGCAGAATCAATAGGGAACGCTCAGGAAGCTAACAACATGATTACTTAAACAGGGAGTGGGGACTAGGGAGAAGCCAGGCAGGCAAGCTATCCACAACACCCAGCATGACTGGGAGTCAGCTCACTAGGAGGGTTAAGTACTTGCTGAAGAAGCCTAAGGACCTGATTCAGATTCCCCATTCTAAGCAAAAAAGTCAGGCATGGTGCCGTACCTGTAACCCTAGACCCAGCAAAAGTCAGAGGTACGTGGATCCCAGAGGCTCACTATTTCACCAAAATAGCAATCTCCAGGTTCAGTGAGAGATGCCAGCTCAGAAAATAAGGTGGAAAAACAATTGAGGAAGACACCGCAGTGTCAACCTCTGGCTTCCCGCAGAGACAAGCATACACACATGCACAATAACACAGGGACTTTGTAGCCTCCAGGCACACATTCCCATACCTGCCTATATTTGCCTGACACTCCTAGATGTGTTTTCTTCCATCTTTATTATAGTTTTTGTACCAAATCACAGTGAATTTATGGCGTGCACGAGCACACAGGTGTGTATGTATGTATATGTTCGTGTGTGCAGGTGCTGAGATGGAACTCGTATCCTCGTGTTCATGTTATAGCCACTTTAACAACTGGGCTGTCCCTCCAGCTTTCCCATCAAACATCTTATTATTTTAATTGTTGATCTATGTTGCGCACTCCGATCAGCTAATGGGAATATGTAACATGCAGTTGGAAAGAGCAGACGAGGGCAGTTAGCTTAGCAATGGCAGCCCCTCAAACACTACTTGCGTTTTCTAAATGATTCACATATACTGATCTTCTCTTTCTTTAAACAGAAGAGTGTGCCTCCCTGATCCTCACCTGTCTCTTTTGCCAATTCCTGGACTGCCTCCTCATGCTCCCTGACACGTGCGAAACCGTATGCCTCAACCTGTGCTGCCCCTCTCACAGGTACTACTCGGCCTCAGATGAGAATCATCCTCGCAATGACTGCAACCTGACCTGTGACGTGGACTGCAGCCTCTTTGAATCCTGCCATGAGACCAGTGAGTGCTTGGAGCTGGCCATGGAGATATCAGAAATCTGTTACCGCTAGTGCCAAGGAGAGAGCAGCACGTGGGCGCTCGGTCCTTTTGGCCGCAGTGGGGAATTCTATTACAGTGCATCTGAGATAAGAGCTCCATGCGCCCAAATGCAAGGGCCATACATGTTTCTTGGATGCTCTAGGCCATTTTATGCTGCACCTGTCTGGGAAAGCTACTACCGTCAACTCAGCGATCTTCTTCCAAATTTCACAACCGCATGGCTCGCTGCAAAATAGGATTCTTGATCACACACATGATGAACAAATTGCAAATACCTTTTAAATGCCATAGGTACAAGATGTTTCCTGACTGTTAAATAGCATGCTACACCACACTGTGCTCTTGACTAGGCAATCTGCATTGTGGCTCCAACTTCATTCATGAATTCAGGACAAATTATGCTTTCTCGTAGGCGCAACACGCATTAGTTATCTTTACGATGGACTCATGCATAAACATTATGCATTATTGGTCATTATTAATAATGTATTGTGTAACATCATTTTGTAATTAAAAATTTATTTATACAGACTCTTAAAATTCACTTATATCTACAGTTTAGGTAGGAAAGGGAATTAAATGAATCAGAAACCATGTTCCTGTAATTAAAGCAGATGTCTTTGAAACCTCTCCAATGAATCTTGAATCTGGGAGACTTCAGGAGAGCCCTATAATTCTAGACAGTATCATTGTATGTCTGTGGCTGCATCTTAAGAGATCACGCATATTCCTAATTAATTACATAAAGATGCTTCTTTATTACAATAAGCAAAAATGGGAGCCATGTGCATGTTCTGGGAATATGACCTATGGTAATCACTTCTTTGCTTTCCTCACTCCTGATTGTCAGGTGTAATAAGCAACGGGATATTAAAAGGAAATCAGGTCAGTTTTCCTAAACTATCCCAGGTACGGGCACCTAAAATAAATATACCTGCAGGGACTTGCTCAGCTCCCATGTCCCAATGCAGCATTCATGCTCTGGAAACAACAATTTTAAAACCAGTATCTTATTTTGTGCTAATAAAGTTGCTGATGACTACACTGGAAGCTTCTTTACCCTTACACTGTTGCAAAAGGCATGATGCACACTCCAAAGTCAAATGAAGTAAATCAAAACACATACCTGGTAAGAAAGGAACATCTAGGTTAACGTAACTTGGGAATGAATCTCTACACTCTATAGGAGTGGGACAGTGAGGAAAACACTTTGTTCATAGTCATGCATGTATGTAGTCCCACGGATGGAACACAGCATGTTTCATATGACATATTGACAGAGCATAACATAACAGCCAACAAACAGAGCAGACAACTGAAAGTGGGGGCCGAGAGATACTTATGTGGGCTAAAGAAATAAGCACTGTGACAGCCCCCAAAATACCTGTTTGGTTTTTACATTGTTTTACTCTCTTGCTTTGGATAATTTTAGACAAAAGCAATGTTTGTTTGCATTGTGATCTAGCATTATATTTTCTAATCAATAATAAATTTCAAACATTAAATGGAATTAATCTTTAAAAACTACTATTGAGCTGTCTTGAGATTGCATTTAACCTCTCTTAGCTTCCTCCTGAAAGTAGTGTATATCCATGGTCAGTGCTGGCTTTTTTCATGTGTGACTATTATGTTATTCATGGACCACAGAGCATGAGAGTATGCCATCCCCAGCCCCAAACACTTCTTTTTCTCTACCCTTCAGAAGGTCAAAGGCACAACTCTCAACTGTATGCATATACTTCACAGATCATTAAAAATAATATGGAGGGCCGTAGTGGTACTGACCTAAAGTTCAGCACCTGAGAAATCAAATCAGGTATCGGTAATTCAGGGACCCATCAGATACAGAGCAAGTTGGAAGCCAACCTGGGCTACCTGAGAAGTGTCACAAAGCAAGCCCCAAGAACAGGTGGATCCAAGATGACATGATGCGTTCATGACAGTGGCAGGATCCCGACTCAGACCCTAACTCTGCTTCTTTACTCACTAATTCTTTACATGCATCACAGACCCAATGACAGATAGTGACAACCTGGAAACCCTTTATGCTTCCAACATACACCATCTGGCTTCTCTCCAAGCACCTAACTCTCAACTAACATCCTAGTCACTAAGGAAGGACCCATCGGGGTCTCTGGAGCCCCACCCCAACAGTACTTTATGTACCTGGTCTTGTTGTTCAGTATGTTACATTTTTGTTCTATGTTTTGTCATCAGCCCCTTATTCTTTCTCAACTACATGCCCTTAATTTATGTAAAGATTGTCCACTTCAAATATGAATTCAATGCTCGTTGTTTAGAGACACGAAAGCCAGCAGGTCTTATTTGACAGTGTTGTCAGGAACCCTCCAAAATCCTCCCATGGCCTCACTTTCAACAGTTTGTTAATTTATTTCTCACTCTGAGAATTCACCATGCTCTACCAGAAAGGGTCATTCATACAAAGTGTGAAATTTCTTTTCTTTACAGCCAATAATAAAATAGCATCCTTTTTGCAAACATGAATGGTGATTTCAATTGAATTCTCACACAGAAAACATGCACAGCTGGGAAAACACAATTGTAGTGGTAAGCCAGATCAAAGCCAAACATAGTTATTGATTAAACACAAATATCAGGATCTGAGAAGGCATGGGTATTCTACACCAATAATGAAGGCCTGTGATTATAGATTGAGATAATGCTACACTTCGAGGTATGCCTTCTTAGGGAATAAAGCATTCTACTTTAGGGAAGCACATTAGAATCAAAGAGATTAGCAAACATACATATGGTCTTTTGTGGAGAACGGAGAAAAGAGAAACCCTCGCGCAGGCCTGTAACCATAGAGTTACATTGTCTTTGCTTTGCTCCATGGATTTTTATAAAACCATTGCTCTGCTAAAAGCCACCAAAATATGGAAAGCAATGAAGAAAAGAAGTTACATTTAACTTGCTAATGAAATCGTCCCACTACATGAGCCAAGAGGTCTACAAAATTAATTGCAATGCTGGACAATCAAAGTTAATAGAGTGAAAAGCTCTTCAAGTGTTTTTTTTTTTTTTCCCAAGATGATCAAAAAAAAAAAACATATCCAGGCAGAGAAACTTTACCAATAGAAAGCCTCAAGGAGATCATTCAGAATTGCTTCTAAGGATAAACACACGGGTAGAAGGTGTTTGAAGAAGAGATTCATCTCTCAGAGTTGGCAATGTCTCCCTCTTCAGAGGGGGGTGGGAAGAATAATGTGTCTTGTGATAGCTTTTCTCTATATGATACCTATGCAAGGCAATTAATTCATTTGCAAAGGAAAGGTGGATTATGTCTCATACTTTTGCATTCTGGTCAACAGCTGGGTAGTTTTGTTGCCGTGGGGTTCAGGATCCTTTGCAAGAGCATATATATGCTTAGCACATGACCTGGAAGTAGACCCAGAGAAGGACTGGGTCCTACAATGTCATTCAAGAGCATGCTTCTAATGGTTAGGCGGAATTTCACTAAACATCACTTCCCAAAAGCCACAATAGGTACCAAGAGTTTCACACTTGGACCTCTGGGAAGGCATTCAAGATCCCAGGGACAACACTTAATTAAGGGAATCATCAGGTTTCTCAGACTGTGTGAAGTGACGGCTTCCAAAGAAATGTGCACACTTGGCTTAAGGGTCTGTTGGGTACTTTGTGAAAAGCCGGTATGAGCAACGGCCTGATATTTGCCACTTACAGCGTCAGATGGACTATACAAAAGAGGAAGGGAGCTATGCTAGGATTATTAAGATACATGAAATTAAATTTGTGCTAGTCACTGTTCCAGAAAGAAGTCTAGACAGATCCTTATATTGTAAAGAAGGGTCTGGAGAGTAGAGACCAGCAAAGACTGGAAGGAGGGTACAGCCTGTGTTCTCAGGCTCTAAGTTCCACCTGTGACCCACCATCCCAATATGCTGTCTGCTTTCAAGTTACCAACTGCAAGTGATTTGCCCCCCTTTTCCCATGTAGCAATGCTTGGAAGCATAGCTTATTGTCAAGCAATAGAGAAGGAGTTTCGGGGATCAGGTACCTAACAGGTAGAAGCCAGGTACATTGCCAAAGGTCCAGTGATGATCCCTGTTATGCTGAACTGGGGAGTGTTCCCCCAGGCTCAGTGGTTTAAATACTTTAGCCTAGTGAATGACATAGTTTGTTTGGGGGTAGGGGTTGTGAAACCATTAGGAAAGGAGCTGTGGGGAGGTTCTAGACTAAGTCTATTTCTCTGCATCCTGGCAGGTACCATAAAAAAGAGCTGCAGCATATCCTCATAACAGAGGATGGAGCCCAGCACCAACAGCCACGACAGACTGAAATACCATGAGCCAAAAGAAGTACTTCCTGCCTTCTTTATTTTAGGCACATTTTTGATATGGCAGCTAGAAAAGTAATTAATATAGACACCTCTACACAAAGGAATATTTAAACTACAATTGTTTAACAAACCTTGCTCAATAGGCTTTTGACCATCTCAATTAATGATCTTCACCTAAAACACTGAAAATCTGAGTTATCAGATAAAGCGTGGGGTACCTTGCTAACTTTGAATTTTAGAACAATAGCAATTATCTTTGTATGGAGATATCCTAACTACTGCATGTAACCTATTTATACTATAAAATGATTATTAAATCTGGAATAAGAGTTCAAAAGTCCTTTGCTCTAGGGTGAGACCAGTTTCCAGCTCTTTTTCTGAAAAAAGGGAACTGGTCCTCTCTTTGACTACATCCCAGGCCATTCATTGAGTCATATTTTATAGTCGGTGTATTTAAGAATAACCATAAGACTCTGGTTTAAAGAAGTTCTGCATTTTGTTTCCTACCTGTAACAGGAGGGCCTGCTCATTGGGGTTTCCATCCTGCCTGGTCCTCCAGCCATTTAGTCCCAAAGAAAATTACACAGAGGCCTCCATAAGTTATAAAACTGATTGGTCCATTATCTCAGGCTACTTATTACCTCTTGTAGCTTATATTAACCCATTATTCTTATCTATGTTAGTCACATGACTCAGTACCTTTTTCAGTGGGGCAGGTCACATCCTGCTTCTTCGGTGGCCTGGGAAGGAATGTGGAAAGAGCTTCTTCCCAGGATACTCCTGTTCTCATTGTCCCATTTCTTCTTCCTGTCTGATTGCCCCACCTCTTCTTCCTGTCTGGCCAATCAGCATTTATTTAAAACATGATTGACAGAATACAGATAATTCTCCCACACCACCTGCCCATAAAGGGACCACTATCCTAGAAGAAAGCTACCAAGCTATGGTTTCTGTTCTTCGTCTCAATCATCAACTTAGAAGGACCTCAGCCTAGGTTTTCCCCTTTATTCAAGGAGTATGGAAATAGTATAGTTTGGAACTTTAAGTGTCCTTAAAAGGCCAAATGTTAGAGTCATGATCCTCATCTTGATACTCTTGAAGGAAGAAGAGTCTAAGAGGTGGTACATAGTAGGAGGTTTTTGAGTCATTAGGAAAATGTCATCAAAAGGGGAAATGAGGAAAGATGTCCAGGAGACAGTTCAGTCAGTAAAGTGTTTGCTTGAAGGCATGATGACCTGATTTGATCTCAAGAATACATTTTTTTTTAAAAGCAAGTTGGTTGTGGAGGACACATATTTGTTAGGCCAGTGCTATGGAGATAGAGACAGACAGACCCCTTGAGCTCCCTGGAGAGGCACCTGGCCTACTCAGTGAAATTAAGTCACTGAGAGACCTAAACTCACAGACAAAATGACTATGCCTGAGGAGTAACATCTCAGGCTGTGTTCTTCATCTATTTGCATACAACATGTACATAAAAATACTTGTGTGTGCATGCATGTGCACACATGCAAACACACACACACACACACACAAAAACACACTGTAGCTGGACTCTACTGTTTCCCTTTTTAAGGTGAGAGGGTTTGCTCTGTCACAGGCTGAGAATTTCCCATCTGTCTGTCTACAGTTTCTAACGAAGTTGCTCAGTCAAACATGGACTGGGGCCTTCAAGACTGTGAGCCAGTATAAACCCATCCTTTTCATAAGCTGAGTATTTCAGGTTTATAGTGCTGCAAGGCTGGAGTTCTCAAGCCCTAAGATCTGACACTAGTTTTTTGGGGCATGTCAGTCTTAAACCAGAAAGCCCCATTTTGAGAGGAGCTTGTATGACTATGAGGGAATACTCTCCCCCATCTACCTACTTCCCCCGTATTTCTCTGTGAAAAGGAGAGCACAGAAAGGTGAAATGGAGACAATTCCTCGTCATGGGTACAGTTCCAACCACTAATTCCTGAGCTTCATAGCATGTTTCCTATGTAACAGTGGGCTTTGTTTGCTCCCTGCCTCATTATTTTATTAGTATTCATCATGTGTATGAAAATGCTGCAGTATTGAAAATACTGAGGTATTTTCTCAATGCTATAAAATTCTTTGATCAGTTCCTGTGAAATATTTTCTAATCTTAAAAAATCTTCAATGCTTTTAGGAAGCCTTAACAGAAATTCAGCAACTTCCCATAAAGCAATTGTCACAGTTTCAACACAAACCTATTCTTTCCAAAGTCCATTACTATAATTACTCACCCTAGAAGTTATATATGATTTTTAAAAAAAGAAGATGAAACCGAGTCAAAGCTCACATATTTGCTTTGTAAGCAATCGGATAATTATAATTACTCTATCCAAAGAAAAAATATTCCTTGACAATAAAAGTCTTAAAAGTTGTTATGTTATGCAAAGATTTGAGCTTGGAGCATCTTCAAAATGCTTTTCTGATATATACCCAATAAGTAATAAATGCAAAGTCAATGTATTCCAATTTAATACTCATGCCATAGCTTTGCCTCGTTCCTCTAGGCTTATAAAGACTTACCTTTTAGTGTTCCATTTTCACGAAGCAACTTTGAACTTTGCTTCAAGAGAATCCATTGTGCACACTGCGTCCAGGCCAACCCCTCATCAGCATTCCACTAGAGAGTTCTAGGATCCTGAATGGATTTTAATCAGTCAACAACACTCTGGTCAACCAAATGCATTCTGATACTTAGACCTTTTATCTCCAAAGCTGTGCAGAATCCAAGGTCATGGTAACCTCTTTTATGGCTTATTGTTCCTCAAATGTACTTAGAGTGAATTTACAAAGCCACAACTTATTTTGTGGACACAAAGCTTTCATTAGGTTCGGCCCTCCCTGCATCCCCCTTGTTTCTTCTTTCAGCACTTTCTGCCAGTGGATCCTCACTTAACAGCAAGTTCCCGTAAATTTAAAAATAATAAAATAAAATAAGAATGTTGAGTAAGATTCAGTAGCTAAGCTACTCATCGTTTGTCATGGAGGCGCTTCAGAAATACACTTTAATGTTTCAAATGACTGCATAGCTTTGCGACATTAGTTCCTGAAACTGTTAAGAAGGCAAGAAGCCTAGACAATGTGAGGGTCACCTCACTGGTTTTGTCATGGTTCTATGGTTTCCCAGGCGGGCATGAGAGAAACACCCCTGACTCACAAGGTGAGCTTATGGAACTGCCCGTGGGAAGAGGAAATGGAAATTGGGTTCCAATGTTCTAAAATCCCTCAACAGGTTCACATAAGCTGCAAAGTTATCATTTAACTCATTTCTTTGATAACCTTGATTTAAACAATAATACATATCAATCTATTGCTCTGAGAACTCTAGTTCAACCCCCAAGTTGCATACAAAACAGAATGAATGACCAAACGAAAGCAGGCATGATAGAAAGTTCTTGAAATCTGAGAGCTGGGGAGGCACAGAAAGGTGCATCCCTGGGCTTCACCAGCCTGGCAGACTAGGTGAATTTGATAGCTCCAGATCAGAGAGCGAGCTCAGCAATAATCCAGGGTGGACAGCATCTTAGGAAAGGAAAACAAGGTGGGCCTCTGGCCTCCACAAGCTTGTGCACATGCACCTGCTCATATGAGTGCAGGGTACAAACTGTGCAATGCATACATTGCTGCAAAATCACGCACGTGCATGAATGTGCACATACACACATACACAGAGAGACAGAGCAAGATCAAGGTCAATTATGTGATCCTTTAAAGAAACCTACTGCCCAATTTTAGGTAACATGTTGTCAACAATGGTCATATGTTAAGCTAGCGATTTATTGGGGAGCCAGTGAAACACAACTAATGAACAGCAGGGAGAGAGTACAATGTGAGGAAAGGAAGACTGGTTATACAGAGGTGTGCAGGATGCATCAAAACAAGGGGGACTGGAAACAGAAAAAGGAGTCTGTAAGGCACTGGATGCTGAAAACTTGAAATAAGAAGCTGACAAGGAAAACAGGACGTGAGAGATGGATGGGAAAGAAATTAGAAAAGGACCATTAGTCCTTTCTCAAAGTTCTTATTTTAAGATTCAAATATTCCCTACTGTCTATCACATATATGAGTCATGAAGGCATTATTTTCATTAGGGGAAAAACGGATTGGGGAGGGTAGGGGGGCTCTATTCCGAGTGGAGAGCCAAGGTATATTTTTAGCTACATTAAGCCAGCCTTCTGCTGCTCTGAGCACTGATGTAATTCCAACATAAAACATAATCTATAATATTCCAGGGGAACAAATCCAATTCTTGGTCATATAAATTTTCATATAAGTCCATCACAATTCATTCCCAAAACATCTCATTCTCTTTGAAAGCTGGAGCTGCAGCTAGTGATCAAAAAGAGGATTTTAAAATTACTCTGGAATTTCCAGAGATGCTAAATCTAACCTGCCTGCGGTGCGGGACCAATCCCCCAAACTTTAAATCAGAGGTAAAGCATTTTACGTTTTAAAAGATATATTCCTCAAAGTTTATCATGGTGTGTTAAAGTCAAATATGAGTTATTACTTACCAAATCCAGAGCTGATGTCTCCCCTTGATTACCCTAGGTAGGCAAGGATAAGTATCTTCCAGCCAACATATTTTTTTTATTTTTTTATTTTTTTTTTTTTACCTTTTCATCTGCCTCTTGCTATTTACAGTAGAGTGAGAAATAATAGCCCAGGAGTGACTTTGCTGGAGTGGACGAAGTGCAAATCCCATCTGACTGTGCTCTTAAATTGTATTCCAGGCTCCTAGCAAGTTCTGCAGCATGAAGAAGAAGGGGGGAAATGACTTCTCCAAAGCTAAGCAGATCCCAGGGGGATAAACACTGGCTGTTCAACTAACGAACCTTAGCAGTTACCCCAGCTTAGAGTCCCCTGTGCATAGTCTTGTTAAGGCCTAACAGTTATATCTTCCTGCCCTTGCTGAGGTTCTGCCTCACGATCAGAATGCCTCTGAAGTTGTAAAGGCAAGCCAAACATCTGTACCAAGTACTGCGATGCAAAAACAGCCCTGTTGACTCTTCTGATTTTATCCAATGTAAATATTATTAATGCCATTTTTTCTAAGAATTGGGGGAACTAGAGGGACAGAGGTCACCCTTAGAAAGTTGCACTTTCCCGTAGGTGAAACAGATGACTACCCAGGCCTCTAGATCCAAGGAGCATCCTCTAAGTTCACAGGCCCAAATACCCTCCCTCTAGATCCAAGCAGCAGCCTCTAAGTTCACAGGCCCAAATCCCCTCCATTCCGTCTCTGGTAGCATTTAACTGTTTGCAAATTCCTGTTCTAGAATATTTTCTTTTTCTATGAGAATGTTCTAACACAAGGTTTCCAGTTAACTATGAAAAATAGGGTAAGAAGGCTACGGTCTATATGTATACATGTCTTCAAATCCTGACACCACTATTTACTAAGGAAGAACACAGGACTTGTGAGTAACCCTTCTTCAGGCTCCTCAGTTAAAAAATGGTGACTTGGATTCTATTCCGACTGGAATAAGCAGAAAATTAAACAAGGTCCACTTGACTTGTGTGCCTCTTGGAAGATTCTTGGAGGGTCTCCTTGGAAACATAGGACATCAAAGAAACTTGGTTCTGAGTTATTCCTCAACTCACAATATCAACCCAACCCTCCTAATAATCAGAAACAATTGTTTCTCTGAAAACAGAAATTACATGATTAAAAATGAAGAGAATGTTATTAGGATTTGATTTTTGAGAATGGATAAATACATACATGGTCATGAAAAGTTTAAAAGGTAGAAGTTGATATATGAGTATATTCTGGATCTGCCATGCTTGGAAGTAATACTTGTTTATTTGTTTGTTTGGTGCATTGGTTGATTGGTTAGTAGTTAGTTTCTTGGTCCTCTCTTCTCACCATAAGAAGGGAGTGTCCAAAAAACAATAGAGTATGATGACCTAAGATTGACTCCTTATTGCCAGGTATGGTGTTGGCAACATTCAGATAGTCTATGCAAGGTTTGCAAACATTTTTCTAGAGGCTCATGGGACACATCAGTAACTGGGTAGTTTTTAGCCACAGAAACTATAAGGACTCCTTGAGTATTGGAGATAAAGATACAATGGCTACTTCAACAGTGTTGAGAACTTGTATGGAGATTTTCAGGTGAACAGCATTCTGGGCTTTATTACTATTATGCATGAATAATGTATGTACCTTGATTTAAGTTTAAAGAGCTTCCCCTTTTATGGAAAAATCCAGTTAAGACTTTCTTGGGGATTTTGGTAGATATTTTCATATACATATATACATATAGTCAAAGTTAAGAAAGCCATACATTTAAATCTTCTCATTTCATTCTGACACATAGAACTTGAGAGACTATGCTTAAGAAGCAAGACCACAAACGTCCTTAATTTTGCCATCTGACAAAACCATTGTTAACAAATCAAAAGGAACCAAGAAAAAGGGGGTTCCCGAAGCTTAAATTTCACTAGCTTGAAGGTGAAGTCACTCCTTTGGGGGTTATAATAAAATAAGTTTCCCTGGAAACAGTTGATGGAATTCTCTATGCCAAAGCACAAGCAATTTTGCACCTAATCCAAAAGGCCCCAGCAGAAGATTTGCATATGCTAATTTTCCTTGGAGGAGAGAGTTCTCTCTTACTGAGGAAAGGCGGAAGCAAGCCTGGCACATCATGTCTTAAGAAAGTATACTCTCCTTTCCAGTCACTTAGACAAAACTACCCTGACAGAGGCAACTCAGGGGAGAAGGGGCTGTTCTACTCACAGCTCCAGGTTTACAGTCCATCGCAGCAAATTCCTGAGAAAGCCGCTTATATCAAGTCCATTATCAGGAGTGGACAGAAATGAATGCAGGCATGCTACCACCCAGCTCTATCTCATTCCAGGGTCCAGAACACGAAAGGACACCACCCACATCAGGTGGTGTCACAGCTATCCAAGTTGATATAGACCATTTCCCAGGTGTCTCTAGATTCTGTTAAAACTGATAACTAAATGTAACCATCATAACCCCTGAGTCTTATTTAACGATGGTAAATAGTCAATGTGCTAGAGTCCTCTTCTGATTCCTCTTGGGACATTCACCTAAAGGTGACACAATGCATAGTTACTCCAGCAATACGTCACTTTACAACTGAAGTATTCAGTGGGAGCTTGACTTCAGAATTCAGCTTTATCTTACACTTCTGCTTTAGTTTCTTACACCTTATGGGATTATCTAAATAAACCTTAGGAATTATATGCTACAAGTACAAGGAACCAAAGACAACCTAAAGAGTGGCATTTACCTCTGTTTAAAATGTATCCGTATATGAACTAACCTGTAAGGGGACACTTCCACAGAATCACCCTAAATAGAGTTAAGAGTAACATTTCCAGGGGCAGTGCTTTTAGCATTTCCTTCGATGAATTGGGCAGCACAATCATCCCAAACACACTTCCTGTGAAGGACACATTCTAAGGTCAAATGATACAGTAAAGGCTCTGAGAAGTCCTGTAGTGGGAAGGAAAAAAAAAATCTCTCACTCTTGTGTTAACTCAGCATTTTCCAAACATATGCTAACCAAAGAACACTGTCTATTAATCTGGGCAAACATATTTGAAACATTGGTTTCGGCATTTATTTAACATTTCTGAGGCATCATAGCTGATGCACTTTACTTGATATTATAAATTCTTTTAGACAGTTACACAAGACAGTTTTCAGAGAAAACCAAATGACCCAAACCCCATCTTTCCAAGCACACTGCTTCCAATAAGAAACTGCACCAGCATGGCGCACCCATCTGCTTCTGCTCACAGAAGTAAAGACTGGGAATCTTTTCAATGTGACATCCAAAAGAAGACTGTGAATCTGCCATGGGGAAAAAGTGACATGCTCCCTCTTATCTCTCCATCCCATGGTGGGCGACTCTCTTTCCTCGGTCTTGCCCTTCCTCTACATATCTATTTTGTGCTCTCATTATTTTTGCTCTTTGCTGCTTTCAATGTGGGAACTGAGAAAGCGCCTGCTTATTTGTTGAATTTGCTCCTGGCGATGGAATGTAGTTCCAGATTTGGGGAGAAGGCATTGCATTATGCTGTGTACGAGATGAGTAACAGTTCAACCTGACGCTATTTTTTGAGTGAAAATTCAAGCACCCCTGGGATACAAACACCGGCTTTCCAACAAAGCTGTGCCCCAAAGGGGGGAGGGGGGAAGCTTCCAACTTAGATATTAACAAATGCACTAAGTCAAAGGTTACATTTCATAAGTCACCGGTTTTTCTGTCAAAAAGGGAGACTTTTTTCCAACGTACAGAAGTGTTTGCCTGTTCCCTTACCTTATCTTCATGTTCCAGGATAAATTATTGCAAAGGAGTCAGGAAAAGAAGTGGCAATAACATCTGCTCCAGGAATTGTTGGATATTTTGTTCTTTGTGGCTCCTGAAAACTGAGAAAAATATCATAATGCATATTCATAATAATTTCCTCATCTAAGTCATAATTTCTCAGCCTCAGTTTCCTTCTCTGGAACATAAAGTACATTGGAACTTCAATCACATTGAGTCAGGTGTTGCCATGCCCACCTCTAACCCCAGTGCTTGCATGCTGAGGAAAGAGGAAGCCCATCTGGCGCCTAGTTCATATTACATGGTGATTCCTAGGACAGCCTTGGCTACATAGCAACATTCTGTCTCAAGAGAGGGGGCAGGCAAAGTGTAGAGGGAGATGCAGAGAGCACAGAAGAAACACATTCAGGGAATGGTTTCCTTATTTTTTTTCTTATAACTTTTTTTTTTTTTTTGGTTTTTCGAGACAGGGTTTCTCTGTGGTTTTGGAGCCTGTCCTGGAACTAGCTCTTGTAGACCAGACTGGTCTCGAACTCACAAGAGATCGCTGCCTCTGCCTCCCAAGTGCTGGGATTAAAGGCGTGCGCCACCACCGCCCGGCCTTATTTTTTTCTTTTTCTAAACAGGGTCTCACTGTGGAGTTTAGGCTGTCCTCAGACTCCAGGTTCTTCCGACTCATGTGCCCCCATGCTCTAGTGCTGGGGTTACAGGCATGTACCACCTGACCCTCTACAGATAACTGTTACTTCAGCCTAAAGGACAGTGAACAGTTCAAGTACCCGCTTCTCTCTAAACTGTCAGGGTAAGGGGGCTTTTTAATTGTTCAAATTTCAGTTTTGATTAGCTTTCTGGTTGGTGTCTTTTTTTTTGGGGGGGGGGCATCATGAATGACCCATACATGACCTACTCAGGCCTTCTGCGGGCCACGAGCATGACAAGGACCCAAGAGAGCTGCAAAGAGAACTAAAGATGAAGGGTTCACTACCAACAGTTCATTCATAACGAGAGTGCTTATAGGTAGGAGCTGAGCCACCACTGCCCTAAACTAGCCAGACATTTACCTGGGAGAGAAGACCCTGCCGTCCCCATTACTCAGAATTCTTAGCTTTATATTTCAATAACATTGAACTAAATTGGGTTAAAGTCATATTTGAGCAGGTTGGGAGGGGAGGATCACTCTAAATTATCCTATGAAATTATTGAGATTGAGGTGAAATTTCCAAAACGCAGCCTTCACAAGGGAAAAGGAACTGACCGACGATTGTCGAGAGTCTGCTCCGATCTACATTTTTTTTAAAAGTCCAAACTCAAAGGCGAGCTCTCCTCATTCCAACTGTACCCCGAACGCTCTCCCCCATAAAGTGTGGTTTAAAGGCCAGCTGCAGTGTGGAGATTTTCTCGGAGCCCACGGTTTCAAACAAACGACTGGGCAGAAGCCAGAATCTATATGGGCTCACGAAGACTGTAAAACATTTGGTGCCTGGTGGGAAACGCCGCCTGTGAGCTCCGCCAGACGGCTTCAGCTTTCTTGCACCTGTGCCAAGTGTTTCGCAGCTCCCCCCCCCCCAACCCTTTCCTTTGGAAGGTGGGGGCGGGGTGGCGGAGTAAGCGAGCATTCTGAGGGCATATGCCACAGGGTCTAAAAATCCACTCCTTTCCCATTCGGTCCTTTCTGTAGGTAAAATGAGGACCCTGACCAAGCTTCAGACTAGAGTCTCCTTGAGTCGCCTAACTTGACTTCTCACAGTCTTGCCCTCTCTATCACCTAAGCTCCCCACACTCCACTGTAAAACCCTCCTTCCAACAGACTCACACTGGTCCTTCACTCACCTCAAACTGCTAATGACTTCAAGGAAATAATGTGCAGGAAATATATGGAGGAAAGTATATGTTTCTTAAAGGACGAACACCCAAAATGTTTTCGGATGAAAGTGTGAAATTGTCTAAACATAGATGACACGGTACAGATCATGTGAAAGTCAATTTGAAGCTACCCCGCAATCCTGCAAGGCTGTTTTCAAAAGAAGGGGAGTTTTAGGGAAGGGTGGTCCATCTTCCGCTCCGTATGACAGGTTATCGCAAACTATTCAATGGTCCCACAATGGTGTCTTTTTTCTTGTGGACTTTGTCACTCAATTTGACATCCTACAAGATGAGGAATCTTATTTTTCCAGCTCACAGATAAGGAAATGGAGAGTTAAAAATTTAAAGACAGCCCAGTCATATTTTTCTATGCTTAGTTTCTGTGAGCTCTCTGACACTGTTAGGTCAACCATATTGCTCGCCAAAAGATGCCCCTTTTTCTCTTACAACAGAAAACTCACAAGAGACTCACTCCCTTGGTTGAAAATGCACACCAAGGTTAAATGCAAGTGTCCTCTCACTGCACACTAGCCCGTTTCCCTAGCGACTGCCTTCTCAGCAGTGAGAACATTGCTTCCTTTCCTATGGGAATGCTTCACCAATGCCAAGGTCACATGCAGAGCAGGGCCACTGCCCTGGGCAATGGAGTAAAAACATAACAGGCGCAGGTGGCCATGCATTGTCTCTTAAACTTGTAAACCAAGGACTGGAATATGTCTCAGTCCACAAAGTGCTTGCCTCACAAGCATGAGGACTTGAGTTCGAGCCTCAGATAGATTTTTAAAAAGAGGCAGGCAGAGTGTTTGTAATCCCAGCACTGGAGACGCAGACACAGGCAGATCCCTGGGGCTCAATGGTTACCTGGTGTAGCATACACGAAAAACTCTATGATAGTGAGACTCTACCTCAAAAACAAGGTGGAAGAAGCCTGGAAAATAATACCCGAAGTTATGAACTTGTTTCTACATACACACTTATACATACATATGCATGCTTACACACACACACATACACACACACACACACACACACACACATTGAATCCTGTCACTTCAGTGCTTGATACTTTCAAGGCTCCCCCTTTAGGCGTGTAGTAAATTGAAACCATCTATCAATCTCAACAGGACCAGGAACATCTTGACCTTCACACAGGTCTCAGCCTTGGCAGGCACTCCTAGTTAGTCACCTCCATCTCCACAGAAGAAGATCTTTCCTATATCAGGTCACATGTTTTTTTCTAATCTTGCCTTTGGCTAGCCCCAACTCAAGTCTCAAGTGTTGCCCCTTCCTCTAAATCCTTAATCTGAATTTGGAGCCTTCACTCTAGTTCTAAACTCTGTGTCTAATGCTTCTCTTTACCCATTAACTTGGAACTGAGGCTGTAATTCTCTGGCACCAGCAGGGACATAAAATCTGCTATGTACCACTGCATAACCCCCAAAGGAGCCTAGTTGCTGGTCTACATTTGCTATGGATTTAGTTTGGGGTGGGGAAGATGGATAGGAACAGTACAACATAGCATATGTCAGCCATCCATTGTTCAGTGTGGCACAGCACTTCTGAAGGTTCAGTCAAGAACTTACCTTGACTTCACCAGACATAGATGTGATTCTAAGATTCACGCCTTTGTTGATATTTAGATAGAGATGTGATATATATTTCAGAAGAATCCCAGAATTCTTCTGAAACTCTAACACCTTCTTCCATGCATCCTTTCTTCCTCTCCCCCTTCTCTTTTATTATTACTTTATTACATAGTAAATTATACATTAATAAATATACATATTTATTAATTAACTATTTGATATATGTTATTAATCTGTAACCAAGCCTGGCTTGTAGGTCATTCTGTATCCCAAGGCAACCTCAAACCCATTATCCAATCCTCCTCCCTCAGCTTGCTGAGTCCCCAATTCTGTATACATATTTACAATACCTAGGCCTTTGAAGAGGGACTTTCAAGAACTATTACCTAATCTTAATAGTTTTATTATACTTATTTGTACACTAGACAAACCTCTATTGGCCTAAGAACTGGCTTTGTGCTAGTCATTGGCCTGAGCAATGATAGACAATGTTTGATTCAGTCTTCACACAGACTTCCTTAACAGATAACTTAATCTTCTACAAGAAGAATAAGAATTGAGACCTAACACAGCTAACAGATTTTTAGTTCCTCAGATACAGGATTTAAACATGTTTCTTAAAAATCATTTATCATCAAGGTCAAGCAAGTATCCGTTTCTTATTCCAACACTTGAAAACACAAACTCCCTCTCCTTTACCTACCTTCCTCTCTCTCTCTCTCTCTCTCTCTCTCTCTCTCTCTCTCTCTCTCTCTGTCTGTCTCCCCATCCCTTCTTTCCCCATGCCCACACACACCCCTCAGTGCAAGGAGAACAACAAATTTTTGCTCAAAGGGAATCCCGAAAGCATGAAGCTATAGGGTCTTTGAAACTATCTATTGGGTAACTTGCCTCCATTCTCGGGAAGGGGATCTTAGGAGTCAAGCTTGCTTCTTAAAGACTTAAGAACACAGCAGTCCCATCACTGTAAGAGTTCAAGCAAGAGTCATGAACCCCACTCAGAGATATGATTTAGTAACTGGGGATGTTCTGACACTCAGTAGGCAGGTAACTAAATTGCATGTTTTCTTCCCACTCTGTGACACCTTCAGTGGTTCTCAATAAAGCCCTGCCTCGAAGTCAAGTGTTGTTCTAGGATATAAAGGAACTAGTTTTACAAAACCAACTCTGCGGGAAAGGAACTCACTAGCTTCCAGAAAATAAGGAGGTTACTGTAAAAAGATCTTGTATTGCATTGGAGTAAATTAATGCGGTTCTTAGATGGTTGGGCAGGTAAAGGGAGACTGAGCTGGGCAACATTTACCTGAACAGCTCTTCCCCTTCCACTGCTGTCGCTTGGTTACCCCCTTAGATACCCAAGTCCTCATGCAATTAAATTTACATTCATCTAAATGCATTTGACACACATGACAAAGGTATTCACTGAGCACTGCACTATAGTGATGAGTAAGTGCCCACAAACTTTGCTTCAATAAGAACGCTAGCCCTAATCCAATAAAAAGAAGAAGGGGAAAGGAAGGAGGGAGGGAGGGAGGGAGGGAGGGAGGGAGGGAGGGAGGGAGGGAGGGAGGGAGGGAGGGAGGGAAGGACCCATGGAAGAAGGTGCTAGAGTTTCAGAAAAAATTCTGGGATCCTTCTAATTTTGACTTCTGAAGTCTCAGAGTCCTTTATCCTCTGGAGTCCCAATTTCAAGTCTTTAAAGGAGAAAGTCTGTTGTTCTCATAAGGTGTGCATGTGCGTGTGTGTGTGTGTGTGTGTGTGTGTGTGTAATTAAACGTTGTTTTTGTGGTTAAGTTCTTACCATTACTCCATAAGCAACCCAGAACTAATCAGCTTTCCGCATGAGGCATCTACCGTTTCTCATAACCTAAAGAGGGCGAAACCCTAAGTGCCACATGAGGTTGGAAACTCAGGCACTCAATGCCTTCCTCTCCCAGTGCCACCCCAGCTGTGACACACTGGTCCCTTCTCAATTTCCTGCATTTTCCTGGGTTGCAGGAACTCCTCCACTAACAGAGAGAGGTGCATTAGTGGGAGATTTATGCTAATATCTCCACGATGGAAATCATAAGGCCCACTATAGTCTCATTCAGTCCGAGAGATGCAGCCGGGGGCCCTTCCTTTAACATAATTTCCAGGAAGGAGGCTGTGGCTTAGGAAATGCTGATTGGCTGGCATTTACAGATTCCAGGAAGAAGGCTATCTTAAGTGTATCAGAGCCTAGAGCAGAAAATTCTTTTAATGCCCCCTCCTCCCTCTGCAGATCCCTAGCATAAGAGGAGAGCAGAAAATATCCCCTGGCTAAAGAATTGCTGGCATTAAAGAAGAGCCCTTAGAAGACAATAGGACAGCCCTCCTGGAGGGAAGAGGGTGCTCATATCCCAGCAACTGCTCTGAGGACAGCCCTGCCAGCATGTGCAATGGCCAACTGGTTCATCTTGCTAACTATAACGCTCGGCATATGGAGAGGGAGTGTTTATAGATATATACATACACCATACATTTTCACAGCAAGTACATATAGAGACCGTCCAACTGTATATTTTGCAGACATACAAATACGCACATATATTGTCCATATGTTCAAACAATTTTAAAACTATCTTATGAACAAATAAAGCTCTCCTTGCATGAAAAGTTGTTAGATGATGCCACTATGGACACCTCGGAGCATGTGTCTTCAGGACGGACAGAAATAGGCACAATTCCAGTCCTTCTCCAGATTTCTGACCTTGTCTTTGCAATGGGAATGCTATTGTTAACTATACGATGCCATCGTGTGTGTACAAGCACTTAGTACACTCTCTAGTAAAGGTACGTTTTCAGTAACTGTAAGGAGAACTGATGCCAGCCATCAACAAAAACACATTCACAAAGACGCAAACCACCCGTGGAAGATTATACACGATTCACCTAGAACTGTCACACACCTCTAGGGGTCTCCTCTGTGCCTTGCAGCACCACAGAAACAGGCCACCATTGTGCTTACTTTCTGTTGAATCTTGAAGTTCTGAAAAGGATGATTCTTGTTTTGCTTTCCTGCTTCGAGGCAAGAGATAGTCTCATTGGAAGGCCCTCATTAAATACTGACTTTACAATCGCGGATGGGTGGTATAACCTATACAGATACTTATGCAGGCTAAAGCACCAAATCTTCTCAAACTGTAGTGGTGGATAAAAACATAAATCATCACAGGTAGAAATAATTTCTTGAGCAAAATCACCCAGATAAAGCAAACAATCATATAAAGGCACGTTCTCTTCCGATTATTTGTTTCCACTTGATATACACACATCCCCTCAGGAATATCTCAGGGCAACAAGACTATCTGGGCATCTGAGCATCTTAGTCCTGCATCATGTCCTTGCACAGGCTCACTCCTAGGTGTATCAACTAATGTTTTCAGTCTCATTCTTATGGTGCAGGTTCAAATCCTTGAGAAAAAAAATCACGTGAAGATTTCTTCTGTGTGTGACACTCGTACCCCCTAGTCTCTGTAAACTGTTCTCTTCACTGGAGAGAAGTCAAGATGTCAGCTTTTATCAGCTCTTTCTGTAATAGGATATTTAGGGTTTTTTCTACACCCTTAATGTATGAGTTCATACAATATTAAATGGTTATGTGTGAAGCAAGAACATTTTCAGATGTGGGGACATTACCATGTTAGTTCAGAAATTGAACGGTGTCAATATTAGAGTAATTTTATCATGACAAGTGACCAAAGTATGTTTTCTGGAAGAGATAATGAATTCCCAGACTAAAAGTTGCTTGACTAGAAAATTCCAATATGTAATTTTTTACTGAATTGTCTTTGGAAAGCTTCCTGGACCATCTCTTTCAGAAGAATTAAAGCAAGGAGAAAATCTCAATTCTTACATTAGAAAAGAATTGTTTTGATCTATGTTAGGTCAAGACATTGATGAAAAGTTGTCAAGACAATACTTTCAAACACAGACAAATCAGACTCACTGGGTCTATGTTACTCATGCAAGCTGCTTCTGCCTTTCTGCTTTCTTTGGTGACTTTTGTGAAATCAAGACATGCCAAGTTTTGTCTTAAGAGATTTCCAGAGTGGCTTCTGAGCAATAGCCTCTGGCACATATAAGCAAGTGCCAATAGAATTTGAGAAAGCACAGCTTCCAGCATTGCGCACCTAGGAGGCCTACTCCTAAACTCCACCCAAAAAAATGTTTTAATTAAAAACTTAAGGACTACATTCAAACATGAAGGTAATGAACACATTTTTATATCCTATTTGTAATTTTGTTACTATTTTGCTTAATTTTCTGAATTCACATTGTTGTCCAAAGTGTGTCTTTCTAACATATTTGAGTTTTCTTTTTTTTAATTATTATTATTAAAAAAATTTCTGCCTCCTCCCCGCCTGCCATTTCCTTCCCCCTCCCCCCACTCCTCTCCCCCTCCCTCTACTCCTTTCCCCCTCCCTCTCCAGTCCAAAGAGCAGTCAGGGTTCTCTACCCTGTGGGAAGTCCAAGGTCCTCCCCCCTCCATCCATGTCTAGGAAGGTGAACATCCAAACAGGCTAGGCTCCCACAAAGCCAGTACATGCAGTAGGATCAAAACCCAGTGCCATTGTCCTTGGCTTCTCAGCAGCCCTCATTGTCCACCATGTTCAGAGAGTCCGGTTTTAGCCCATGCTTTTTCAGACCCAGTCCAGTTGGCCTTGGTGAGCTCCCAATAGATCAGCCCCACTGTCTCAGTGGGTGGGTGCACCCCTCACGGTCCTGACTTCCTTGCTCATGTTCTCCCTCCTTCTGCTCCTCATTGGGACCTTGGGAGCTCAGTCCGATGCTCCAATGTGGGTCTCTGTCTCTATCTCCATCCATTGCCAGATGAAGGTTCTATGGTGATATGCAAGATATTCATCAGTATGGCTATAGGATAGGGAGTTTTCTAATAGGGACAAAAATATCTCTGGATGAAGTGCACTCTTGGATAACAAACAACAAAACTTAAGCCTAATTACTATGTTCAAAGTTATCTTAGTGGATTGATATAGAGAATAACAATGAATTGTCCAGAAAACCCCATCTTCAAATGAGGTCCCTCCATAAGAGGACCCAGAACCCAACAATTTTCATCAGACTGTGGTAAGTATATCTTGCATATAACATGTCTCCCATAAAGTCACACTAAGCCTTTATTATCTTATTAGAAATTTATTATTCAGTCACCTGCTATTATTAAAGGTGACTGTAGAGAGTGTGGGATAAAAGGAACTATAAGTTCAAACCCCTGGTGTCTGGAGTATACCTGAAGTCAATCATGAATACTCTTTTTCCATAGCAGGATGGCAGGAGTCATCATTCCTGGTCAATTTCTGCCTGGGTCTTACAAGAGAAGTTCTCAGACATATACTGTCAGCCTTTTCCACTACTCAACTAAGTCATAAGACTTGAGGAATGTTTTAAGCATAAAGCCTGGTGAGAATGAGCTAGTCCGGCCTAGATATTTCCTTGGTAACTATGCTCAGTCCAAGAATGGCCAATCAGGCTGATACAAACATGTTAAAAAGAAGGACATGTATATTAGGGTAAAGACAAATATACTCTCATTTTCATTTGGCACATGCAAGGAAATGAGATGTCTTGATTGCTATTGGAAGCCAACTCATGGCCATGATTAAATTAGTGTTACGTCTGTAGTCATATTATTGGCAAAAAAGAAGATGAACTGCAAAGCCCCTAATATAAACTACCGTGTCCATCAAAAGCAAAACTGTTCATCTCTTGACTTCTATTAATTGAGATAACAAATCTCTTCATTACTTAAGCCAGCTGAAGACCAGCATTTATGATAAAGAAGAAAAACTACTGTATTAAGTGTTCATATTGATTTTAAGATGTATTTCAATTTGAAAACACTAAAATATATGTGTGGAGGTGGGGAGAAGTACTTATTAGAATTTGGGAAATAATCTATAATGAAAATGTGTTAGAATTGGCTTGGTTTATGATTTTGAAATTAGATTGTTCATTGAGGATTTATGGTCTATAATTAGAAGTCACCCCAGTTCATTGGCTACTGCTCCAGAGAAAGCAGCCTGAAAACTCTTAGATCACATTGATAATAGCTGAGTAGATAATTTAAAGGACAGAAGATTATCTTTTTCTGGATATTCCCTTGCATTTGTAGACACAGGGCTACAAAATAACTACACTCTGTGCAAAAATGCTAACTACTAATAAACTCTGAAACAAAAATTCTTCCTAGACACTGTAATTTTTTTATACTTAAAAGTGATTTTCCTGAATTTAGAGTTAATAAATATCTCAACCAATTCTAGAACTTTCTATCACTACAGTATTAACTGTCTGTTTATGCAGAGTTCCTCTGCTCTGTGCATTGTGTACATTTCTTTTAGCTCAAACTTGGGTCTGAATTTCAGATACAACTTCTTTACAATGGTTACTAACCCTTCGTCTCCCTAGCCTCTGACACCTGTGACTACTAACCCTTCGTCTCCCTAGCCTCTGACACCTGTGACTACTAACCCTTCGTCTCCCTAGCCTCTGACACCTGTGACTACTAACCCTTCGTCTACCTAGCCACTGACACCTGTGAAAGACCTTAAAAGATGTGAATACAAGATTGTTTCACTAATTGTAATTTTTCAAAAGATTAAATGCTACACACAGTTCCTGCCATAAACCATTTCTATTCTCACTATGATTCATTGTAAAAAATTATCAACTACAGAAGTGCTTTATGTCTGATAAAAAATAAAATTCAACACAATTAAACAAAATACCATATTTAGCCAATACTCATTGCCTAAAAGACTTGTGAGAGATTGAGCTAAATGGAATACTTGCTTATGAGACTCCCCAAATCATCATAGGGAGGATTCAGTTCAGGAGTTAGCAACATGGAGGGTTCGACATGGGAACTTTTTGTTGTGTATCTGTTGGCCAGCCATCCTTTTCTTTCAAGTTTAATTTATTTTAATGTGTGCTGTGTCTGCATGTTTGTATGTGTAATATGTGCATGCATGGCAGCCACAAAGACCAGAAGAGGGTATTAGATCCCCTAAAAGTGAAGCTACAGGTAGTTGTGAGTAGCTCTGTTGGTGCTGGAAACCACATCTGGGCCCATAGCAAGAGCAGCAAGTACTTTTAACCTCTGAGCCATCATTCCAGCTCCTGATCAACCATTCTTATCTCTGGCCATCAACTACTTCTTAGGTACAGAAATATAGAACTTGATAATAGGTACATTATAATGCATCACGGTTGTTTCCCTACAACTTGATACATCAAACTATTACTTATACTGCAAAGTAAAAGAAAAAATGTTGCCTTAAAAAGAGAATTTTGGCACTTATAATCCTATTTTTATTATGTTCAGAGTGAAAGTGAAGAGAGATGGTCTCTCTCTAACATAAATGATTGATGACATTATGCCAAGTGTTAAGTATGTTGTCTCTTCGGATGTTATTTGTACATGATCAATGTACACAACTGAAACAATCCAGAGGATAAAAACCTTAAATTATTCAGTTGATCATATATAAATGCCCCTACATATTAAAGCAGTGGTAGGAGATAAGTGTTGAGGCTACTGCACAGCCTAAAGAGGTGACTCAGAGTTAGTGATATAGAGTTGTGTTGTTGGTTAAAATGGATTTTGTTTTCCATAGTTGTGAGAGATACTGAACGGTTTTTTAATTCTTTTATTGATTTTATTGAGTTATACATTTTTCTCTGCTCCCCTCCCTTGCGCTCCCCTCCCCTTCAAACCTCTCCCATGGTCCCCACGCTCCCAATTTACTCAGGAGATCTTATCGTTTTCTACTTTCCATGTAGATTAGATCCATGGATGGAGAGACACTGAACATTTTTGTATCATTTTTAAAGCCATTTTAAATGGAGTTTGGAAATCCACTATTAATAGTAGGCATTCACTATATGTCTTAAATAAGTTAAAGTGAATAGATTGATATAATATCACCCAATTTTTTTTACAACAAATGGGATATAGACTATTATATGGCAATTTAGACTACCACATAAGTAGTTGAAAAATAATAGATTATGCCAAATTCATTAAATTTATAAAACATGAAGGTAATGAATGTGGTGTGATAATGCCTATATCAGAATAGATATACACAACTTATATTTATTCAAGAAGAAAGAGATAGGGAGTTTTCCATCCTTAAGTATGTGGGTAATAATTTGCACAATCTCTTATGTCTTCCATGGTACTGGGCCTTCTCCTATGGATGGTTTCAACACACTAGATTGGAAAACACCACTCCCATATGAAGTAAATAAAGCTACACATAGTACTTTCTACAAAGTATTAGGTTACAAAACAGAAAAATATAATGGGTAGAAAACTCACATTTGATCTAAAGTAATGTTTGTTAAAGACAAATATAAATAAGAAACTGTTAAGAAAAATTTATTCCCATTTGTTTATTGCCATCTTTGTTTGTATAATTCTTGTTTGAGACAGTTTCTCTGTTTGTAGTCTAGGATGATCTGGAACTGCTATGTTAGCTCAGGTTGGCCTTGAACTTGGGATCTACCTTCTTCAACCTTGCAGATGCTGGGATTAAAGGCATGTCCACACAGCTGCTTTCATCATCGCTTGGGAAGTAAAAACTCCGTGTCAGCTCAGCATGATGAATGTGTCCAGCTGGAACTGTGAACATCTCTGGCTACCGTTTGCCCATGATAGACCATGAGAACCAGTCCTGTCCACAGTTTCCAGGAAAAATATAGGTATCATTTTAAACTAAATACTATGGAAGGGAGACACTCTTCTTCCTTACTCTTCACCCTTTGTATGAGCTATTTTATACATGTGTTCTTACCTGCAACCCAAAACCGTCTGTGCTGCCAGCAAAGGCTTGACATCTTCTCTCCTGAGCCACTATTTTGGGATGAAGCACAATATCTTTTAAATAATAGAAAAATAAACCCAGAACTTATAAGCAAATGAATATAATGAACTTTTTACCCCTTTAACCCACACCAGAAAACTGGCAGTAGCCATTTCTTAATGGCCTGGAATTTCCATGGAATTAAAAATGAAGCTTTGTTTTCTTTCTCATGGATGCAGGTGGGACCATAAACTCCTTCTAGCATGACGCAGTGAACACTCCATGGCCAACATGAGACCATCACTTAAAAAATAAAATAAAGACCACTAATGAAACAAAGTAACAACTTAGGGGAAAATCTGTTTTGGTTCCAATTACTAACTGGCCTTTTGAGGAACTTAAAAATATTTTACCTGGCCTGTGGTTACCTATGGAATAAAAGAGGAAAGTTTTTTTTTTTTAATGAAACTTAATTGAACAAGATTAATAGAAGGTTCTTGGTAATAAGAACTGTATTTTGAATGAATCAGACCAGCTGCCTAGATGAAATCACTTCAGATGAGCAAAACCCTTCGTAGATGGCAACTCATTGTAGTGGGGGCAAGGCTCGCTAGGAAAATCATGACTGACATAAAATCAGGGCTCCCTCCACATGCTCCAAATATAAAACCCTGCACCTTGAAGCTTTTAGGACTTGATACTGTATCTCTGCTGCTCTAATAGCCAAGTGCCATCCTCAAAGCTATTGCAAGCAGGAGGGACTAATCCATTGTTGGTTATCTGATGGTTCTTGATAATGCCTGTGCCCCTGGGAAAGGAAGTATATATAAAAAAAAAAAAAAACAACTATATAGATTCCAACATACAGAGTGATGTCCTTTAAAAGCATGTAAACATCCTTTATGGTCTTTAATACAGACAGCTCATCCGTGAGTAAATCTGGGAGTTGAACTCTTAAAAGACTGCACGTTTCAAATCACAGCAATGTCCACTTTCAATGCTTTTTTTTTTCAAAATTATTTCAGCCAAGACTATACTCAGATTTTCCATTTTCTGCAGTGTGCTCATTTTGAAAATATATTTTCATTTATAGTAGTATATATAAAACCTATAAATGATCTGAACAGTATGCATTCGATACATCTGTAGGGTTTTTTTTTTTTTTTTTTTTTTTTTTTTAGATTCACAGTATCTTCCAGGAGGGAGAAACGGCAATGAAGTTAGTTCACGCTCCACATATAACTCAGGTGCTCTCAAATTCTCTAGTCATCCGTTACACTCATAAAAAAAAAAAAAAAAAAAAAAAAAAAAAAGATCTATCATGGGCAGCTTGAGATACAAATTCCTCACAAAATTTTGACATCCGTAGGTTGTCTAGACAGAATAGAAATCTTAATTTGTGAGAAAGAGAGCACAGAGAAAACCTAACGTGGAAAAAATGATTAGAAAAAGTAAAATGGTATGTTTTCAGGACAGCAGGAAAGCAGTCAGTTATTTCTGGAACTTTCATTGCATAAAAATACCACAGAGCCAAATTCTGCCCTCCGATGATTTTTCTTACGGTTGCTTGAGTCCATATGTTTCTAGAAGCTCAATTTGTTTCCTTGCATTTCAAGGTCTAATCGTGCAGCTATTACACAGGCAGAATCTCCATGAAATTAAATTTTTGTGTGTGTGTGAAACATTTATCAGAATCCTTCCTGAAGCAAAATGTGGTCAAAGACTGTGAAAAATTGGGGTTAGTAGAAAATAAATCGCAGATCCCCAAAACATGTCTGTATTTCCTAGGTTTTCTCATGAGGATTCTTCCATTTGGAATATGCTAGGACTTCTGAGAGTGCAGACCATAAGATCCAGAGAATTTTTATTTATTTCTGTCCACAAAAAATAATTAATGGCACCCTTCATAATTTCCTTTTGTCGAAAACTATGATTTAAGTGAATAAAACACAAATTTCTACATGAAGATCCATAAAATACAGAAAAATAAAAAGGGAAATCGGACAGCCAGGGACTCTGCTAAAAACTGTTATTCTGAAAGTCTGGTTGCCAGTTTAATACCATATGGCCATTAATTGTGCAGGATAGAGTAAAATATTATGTGCTTTTCTGTATAATTAATGAATTTTAAATTCCAGAATTTCAAAGAGAAAGAAAATGATTATGCCAGAGTTCAGATATTCAGAAATATCTCTGCAATGTCACAAATCTTTGAAAGTTTCTGGACACTTGTCTTATTTCCTGTAAAGCTCAATTCATCTTTAAATAAAGAGTACCTGTTTCCTTTTTTTCAGATAATAAGTGAAAAAAAAAGAAAAGAAAAAGACTCCCCTACATCTGCACAAAATATGTCTATCCTCATTAGATCCATTTTCTCAATTAAATTCAAGTTTCTCTGTCCAAAAGGCATAAATCTGGGTATTGATTTAACTATAAAATCATGAAACTCCCGGTAGTCTTCTAAAACCATTTTACTTGGATGAGCATATAAGCTTTTAAAATATCAAGTTATTCCAGTATTTAATACACATAACTGCTTCCAGAGGGCTAAAGGCAGTAAGACACAGCTGCCCATTCCATTGGAAGAATTACAGCTAGATTGCTAGCTAGTGTCTTACTACGCTCTCTCTTTCTGCCCAAGTGCTTGCTTCTATTTTGTTCAGCATGAGTTTGATACCTTCTGAACATGAACTATATCACCAGCAGCCAAAATCAATAACCTATCTAATCAAGGCTCTATAAACTAACAACAGACCCTTGGTGCTCTGTTCCTATAAAATGCAGTTCATTTTAAATCCTTCCTTCCAAAACGGTCTAACTCTAAATTTATTATCCTCTCCTGACAAGGTTAGAGCATTGTCTACCGAAAATTCTAGAAGACTGTTTGGGGGAGCAAATCAATTACCTCTTGCAAAGGAAAGACCTCTCTGGGCTTGCCTTGAAATCTTTTTTATTTAACTTCAATTTTCTTTTGAAAGCAAGGAATTTCTGCCACAAAGCTTTCTGCCGTAGTTGCGGCAACCAGCTAGTTCCCTTCAAATAAAAACCATGAGTAAATATTTCATAGACATGTCTCTCGTGTGAATTACACAATATGAAAAGGAGATGCTAAAGAAATATTTCTCTAAATCATACCAAATGAGAAAGACAAACATTTTCCTAAGATCCGTGATGTTTTGAAGTAAAAGCCATAAATTCTCCTTGCATAAAACATGGTTTTTATTTTTATTTTTTTGATAGCCAGAAAACTGTGCCTGAATAGCCTTCACTCAATGACTTCATAGTGGATTTGATACTGAGGTTTATTTTAAGCTTTTTCAAATGATATTTTTCATCTTCAAACTGAGAAGGATTTTATGCCTTGAAAGATTATTCATAGGTATCAATGTAAGCAAACGCAAACTTTATCCAAAAACTGCTCTTTTTTTCTATCTCTACCAGATTTGTGACATTAAACACATGTGTACAAAACCACTTTCCACGAAAGGGGTTTTACTTGTGTATTTTACATGTGATATAGGTCTTTCTACCCAAATAAATATGGATCTCTTTCAAGAAAGTAGAACCTTATTTCCATCATGTTTCTGTGATTAGCATAAACACCAACAAACACACAGCTGTGGAACTGTATGAAAATGAGCAAACCCAGAAAACAGCTGGAGAAAGCGAGCCAAGCATCCACAAACATGTAAGTGTGCACTGCATCACTTCTTGGTAAACTGAAACCCAAAGCTCCTTTAAGAGCAGTATAAGAAATTAAGATTGCTATAAACATAACAAACAAGGTGTGTGCTAAGAAATTGGTGGGCAAGCGGGAATAAACCCATCTGTTTAGAACCCTCGCCGAAGCCTAATGTTAGAAAAGGAGGGCCATAAATGAGTATTGATAGGCAAACATTAGTGCTGAGGTTGGCTCTCAATGCTGAGTCTAACAGCATTCTTATCTATATTCATTGATCTCAGGAGCTTGGGTTCTTTTAGGATCTACTGATGGCCCCATATTTCAAAGAGCTAATCTCTTGTGTAGCCCTCCTTACTGACTCCACCTCCACTCTCAGTGGCAAAGTCAGGGCTAGCTTTCATTGAAAACTCATTCTGATCCCCGCTAGAAGCATCTGCCTTCCTGAGAGAATACACTCTGTGGGCTGGTTCTCTCTAGAAGGTGCCCCCTGCTCCTGGCCAGGGCATCATAGGTTATGAGTTCAGTTGTGAGTTGTTTTGCCAAATGAAGTGAATGAAAGGCGAGTTCTACTTGTTGCCTCAGCTTCCCTTCGTTCTCCTAGCGCCAAACATGCCCTCATTTAGCCCCATAGCCATTAGGAGAAAATCCCTAATTGGTGTAAGGTCACTCATCCGCATCATAAATGAACCTTTTTCTTTATTTTTCCCCAACATAATATTTGTATTATTTGAGATTGCCATACAGTTTTCCCAAGTCACCCTTGCTTCCCATTCCTCCCACATGTGTCTTTAAACTGTTTAAGTATCCTAACTCATGCTCTACTCGAGATCCTGAAAGAGGCCTCAATCCAAAGTGCTTATATCCTTCCCAGAGAGCATCTTGAATCGCAGAAACACTTTATCTTTTTTTTCCCTTAAAATTGCTCCTGTGAAGGAGGCATTGTTGCCGTGATAGTAGCTATTCAAGATTTAAAACTATCGTCTGCTTCATATCTAGATGGAGTTCAAAATCAATACTTTAGCAGCTATCATTATAAGTTGTTCCAATTCGGTGATGAGAATGACATCAGCATTAACGGGGGTGACTATAGGCTTCTTTCAGAGCGCAGTGTATCTCTGTAGGCATCGTGGGCACAGCCCGCAGTCATGAAACTTTTAGCAGCTGTAGTGCCATAATACTATCAGAGTTGGTTATCATCAGAGTCTATGAATTTCATTTGTTCCCCTAACACTCGTTATGTTGACAAGAAAGCTGATGCATTCAGTTGGCCAAAGTCATGAGATGCAGATATCCCCATGGATGAAAATCAGAAACTCCTACGTGGAAACCGAAAGGAGCACTCACTCTGGACATATGGTCTCTGTCTCTCTGGCATCCTCTCAAAGACATCGCCGCAGAATACTACACACTGGGGTTCACTAAACCCCTAGCTGTGAAAACCCCAAATCTGCTGCTTTGGGGGAAGCACTGTATCTCAGCATGGCCATGTTTTTACTATGTTTTTATTTAATGGTCATGTTTTTACTATGTTTTTATTAACTTACATTTCATCAGAAAGATGCCTACTATGAACCCTTATAATCCTGTTCAATATTTAAACATAAAAATCACTGACTGTATATGCTGTACGATGGGTACATTATTACACAGCAAATAACATTTGTTTCGCTATTAACCTGGTTACTTATTATTAGTTAGCTAAATATAGTTTAGGAATATATAAAACTGCAATTCCTAATGGGTAGCCACTAGCTATAGGTGACTACTGAACACATAAAATATAGCAAGCACCAATTTAGAGATTCCATAAGAATAAAATTTGCACCTAATTTCAAAAACTAATTATTGAAAAACATTTATGCTGATTAGACATGATATTTTAGATATATGAATTAAAGTATACTGTTGAAACTAATTTTACCTCATTTTTAATGTATCCAATAGAAAGGTTTATATTGAACTTATAACTCACTACGGGCTGGTGCTATATTGAACAGCACTGACGAAGATGATAAAGACAGATTAAAAACTAACCTGAAAGGATCATCCCTAGAATTCTGTACAAGATCTTCTGCTATGCCAACTTCCAATAGTCTTTCTCCTAAAGCGTAAAGGTGAAACACTCACTGAGCTGGTTCACATACAAACTCTGGACTTCAGTGATTCAGATCTACTGAATGTTTATTCTAGTTGGGTGTAATAGCTATAATCTTGATTGTCAACTTAATGGGAACTGGATCTAACTGGGAGATTTGCCTCTGAGTGGGTCTGACATTGCCATAATGGATTAACCGAAGGGGAAATGACCCCCTCTCAGAGATGACAGAAACTTCCAGTAGGTGGCCCAGCTATAAAGTGGTCCAGGAAAAGGCAATGCTTCATCTGTCATGTTTCAGTTGTTACTGGTGAGTGAGTTTATCTGGGTGCATCTGCCACTGCCACCACCCTCCACTGTCATCAGATTCCAGCTGCCTCAGCCTTTCAACAAGACTGAAGAAACCATCCAGTAATCCTACTAATTTCAAGGCCTTCAGCATCAAGTTGGACTGCTGAATTTAGGTGGCTGCCTGGACTGAGGTTAGCTAGCTGTCTGGACCAGGTTCTCAGCCTCTTGAGCAAGCAGAAGACAATTGGGAGACTACCCGGACCCTACCATATGAGACAATTTAATAATGTTACAAGATAACATTCGATAAGTTCCCTGACTTTAGAGAAATCCACCTGATACAGCAAGTATCCAAATCTGACAGCATAGAGGAGGTATTGGTGTTTAAAGCAGGTTAGACACCTTGAGAACATGACATGCTACATATAGCATGTCTATCACATTAGCTCCGGGGAAAATGGCAATTGAAATGAGAAAGTATTTTCCAAGTATAGACATGGAGACATCATCACTTCCTTCATGGCAGAGGAATTTCAGACCCTGATCCTGACTTTTTCCCATAAAGTTTCTGGAAGACAGCTTCCTACACGTCTTCTTACATTCCTACATTCCCTTCCAGCTGCTATAACAAAATGCCATAAACTGTGTGGCTAACATGTAACAGAAACTTCTTTTTTATATTGCTGCAGGTGCTGCTGAAAAGGGACTTTTGAAAGGAAGCTCAAAACAGCAAGATAACAATAACAATAACATGATGTACTTTGACCTCGCTTTGCTCCATACACTCTTCTAAGATGTCACTTAACCCTTTGTGGTAAAAATCTACTACTAGATAGTTTTATATATCTGGAAATAGACCCACAGAGACACTCAGAAGCATGTTTGATTCAGAGGGCCATATCGAGGGAACTTGGCTTCTGTACCTGGGCATATAGTGCTATGCACCATTGCTTAATTTACAAACCCAGACTGTGTCTAGATAATTCCTGGGAGCAAAGGGGTAAATGCCAGGCTGGTGCAGTGGTTTTCAACCTTCTGGATGCTGTGACCATTTAACACAGTTCCTTACGTTGTGTTGACCCCAACCATACAATATTTCTATTGCTGCTTCCTAACTGTAATCTTGCTGCTGTTATGAATTGTAATATAAATATCTGGGCCCTGTGGTCTTGGGCAACCCCCTTGAAAGGGTCATTTGAATACTAAAAAACTCATGACTCACAAGTTGAGAACCACCTGCTTAGTGGGTCAAGCTCCACTTTCCAGAGAAGCCGAGGAAGACTTTTCAGAACCAGCTCACCTTCAAATGATCCGGTCAGAAACAGCCATGAGATGGTCAAATAATTTACCTCACTAAGTCCCTTAAGGTCTCAGAAGTGGAGACAATGGTTCACTTCTTGAAAATTGAACTGTTATCTAGTTCAGAATGACTGTATTCCCCCCAGCAGTGAGCAAGGAGATCTCTGCACATCAGCTCACCGGGAGATAAGCGGCACTGCCTTTATTATTGAGCTGCAGACAAAGAAGCCGAGAAGAATGAGGCAGCGTACTGAAAATGAGAGGTGGGCAGAGGCAGAATCGTGCGAGCTTCCCACGGTCTCTGTCGGAATCTCAGATGTTCCTGCTTATTGCCCCTCACGTGACAGTGTGTGCATTAGTAATACTTCAAAAAAAGCTTTTGTGAACTTTTAGAATCAGTTAGCACAGACACTGCAGAGTGGACACAACAGTGCTTCCAGAAATCAATTTCTTCAAGAAAATCACTTTGGCAGTACTCCCCCATCCCCAGAAATCTTCGCTAAAGATAGAGTCCAGGTGTTGACAGAGTACAAAGCTAATGCTTTTGGAACCTTCACAGGTTTGCTATGAGCCATAAAATCTATTTCCACATACACCTCGTGCTTTGTACCTTAGAAACTGTAAGTCCGAAAAATCTTGACTTTTCCCCAACACAACTCCAACTTCAGCTGGGGAATGTCTGTGAAACTGAAGTTATTGGTTTGCCATCACTGCTTTCCTTCCTTTTGCACCTACTGTCCTCAGCCCTGGTGCCATCCTAATTGCTCTCTTGTGCCACCACGGGGTCAACCCTCCGTACATCAACTTTTCATTATCATTCTTTCCTCCTTTGCTTGGGGTCTCTAAATTGCATTCTCAGATTCTATGAGATTAAATTCAAAATGCAATCTGATATTCAAAACCTTGCAATGCTTAGTAGAGTTCATAAGACATTCCAGTGCAAAAGAAGAAAGAAGGCAGATGCCGGAGCAAATCTGTATGCAGGCAGTCTTGAGCTTGTGGATCATCTAAGTGAGACGATTTAAAATTGAGATCTGTCTTGTAATCCCCAGAGTAATCACTGAGATAAGGAGAAAATATATAAAGACTAAAAGAAAAAGTAACCTGAATTTTATAGGAAAAACACTCCAAACACAAAAGACAGCAATGAAGAGACAAGAGCAAAGACAGCGTGAGATATGTAAGGAGCAAACAGCCAAATAGAAGAAGTACATCCCACCATGTCAAAAGCCACATTAACCAAGAAGGAGACATCTAGATTTAAAACGGTCGTGGTGCTGAGATGATGCAGCAGTTAAGAGCACTGGCTGCTCTTCCACAGCACTCAGACTTGAGTCTCAGAAGTTACATCATGGCTTGCACAGTTCTAAAACTCCTATTCCGGGGGATCTGACTTCCTCGAGTGCTAGGCACACATACATATACTGTTCACAGACATGCATACATGCAGACAAAGCATCCATATACCTACAAGAAAATAAGTAAATCTGAAAGATAGGCTGGATTATAAAACCAGATATAATTAAGTGCTAACTGTGGAAATATTTTAGATTCAAAGATATGACTAAGTCACAAAGATGGAAGTAGCTAAAACCATGTGAAATATAATTTAATAAAGAATTAAACAAGCTATATAAATATTAGACAAAATAAATTTTAAAATATTTTTCAATACTAATATTATTTAGAGAGGCAAAGAAGGCATTTCGTAATGACAAAGTAGCGAATCTCGTTCCCCAAATTTGAATCACACTACCAACCAGTGCTATCAGTGAGCCATATCTAAAATATCACCCAAATACAGCACAGTATGTTTGTTCCAAATATGCATGGGACATTCTTCATATTTGTCAGAGCACTAGACCATGTCACACAGCTTAAAAACTTGAATGAAATAAGTTTATACAAACTATGCATTCTGTTAAAAACCTAACTAAACTGAAACACAGAATAAAATCGTGCAGGTTAGAAATACATAGAAACTAAACAATATATTTATAAATAACTCATACTTGAAGATAAATTGTGTGCAGAAGTGCAGAGTAAAATGATGATGCAACATACTAGCACGTGTGATTTTCAGATAAAACCATCCTTGGAGGGAAATTACTTCAAACGACAAGGTGAAAAGTCTAAAGAAATTACCTGATCTTTTATGTTAAGAATATGAAGGAGGAGAAGGAAACAAATCCCAAGGTAAAGGGAGAGCTGATGCTGCGGAACTGCTGAACGCAGCAATGACATCCATGAATAACCTACAGAGAATGTCCCTTTGATGATGTAAGAACTAAGAATGTCCTCCAAGATGGGGATGGGGAGGCTTAGCCCAAATAACCAAGTAAGGAAACAGAGTTAAAAAAAAATTAAAAAAATGACCTGCAGAGTATCAGAACTGCCGTTATCTTCAGATGGGGTGAGACAACATGGGGTAATTCCTAAGGACAACAAGCCAGAATAAACAGAGGCTGGAAGGTCACAGGACTGAAGACCCATTACAAAACCAACTGTATTCTTAACACAAGATCCCAAAATGAAATGAAAACTGCCTATCATAATAACAGCAGAAACATAAAATCTTTAGGAATAAATTTAACCCACCCTAGATATGTTCACTTAAATGTATAAATATTCCTGAGAACAAAAATGATTCAAATAAGTACAAAGATGTGTCATGCTCGTGGACTGTAACATTGCAGAACTAGTAAGTTGGTGATATCGCAAATGTTATCTGTGAATTCAATGTAGTC
Source organism: Chionomys nivalis (assembly GCF_950005125.1). Classification (NCBI taxonomy): domain Eukaryota; kingdom Metazoa; phylum Chordata; class Mammalia; order Rodentia; family Cricetidae; genus Chionomys; species Chionomys nivalis. The sequence goes on from NC_080086.1 coordinate 52,659,803, forward strand.
TTTTTAAATTTTCTAGCAGGACATTTTTGGTCAATTGTTGGTTCAAACAGGATGTGACTGCCTTTGTTGTTGTTGTTGATTTCCTTCATGAATGAAAAAAATCTAGTCATTGTGTCTATATATATATATATACGAAACCACTTAAGGGTTCAAATTTTAATTCTCTTCATGAATTTAGAGTTTTCATGGCAATCATTTTATTCAAGATTGGATGTACATATCAGTTTTTAAAATAGGTTAAATGTTTTAAAGTTTTAAAAATACAAAATCTGATTTTACCGTACCCTGAACACAAGCACTCTGAGGACGTACGAGTGACATACATGGCTCTGAAGTCAGTAAGGCTGTTGTGTGGCATCTCTACTTAACCACTCTGTGATGGGAGCAAGTTATTTTTACCTCTCTGAGATTCTTATCTCCATCTATGATATGGACCTAATTTACAGTGTAAGATCATCATTAGAGTTAAAGAGAAGAGGACATGGGTCAGCGAGAGGGCTCAGTGAGTAAAAGTCCATGTCACCAAGTGTGATGACAGGAATTCAATCTCTGGACCTATGTGGGAGAAAAGGAGAACCTACTCCCCTAAGGTGTTCTCTAACATCACACACCCATGCCATTCCATACCCTTATTCTCTCTCTTTCTCCCTCTCCCTCTCTCTCTCCCTCCCTACATCCCTCCTTTCCCTCTCTCTTTTTTCTCTCTTTTTCACACACACACACACACAAAATAATTCAATAAAAAAAAAAGAGAGCACACAAAGGTTGACTCCCCATGTCAGGCCAAAAGTATGGGGTCAGGGGTGATGACAACTTTGCATACTGCCAAATCTCTTCCAAGATTTTCTACAGGGCCTTGGGTTTAAGGCCTGGAGTTTTATGACTTGGGGAAGGTCCTTGTTCTTTCTTTTAGATATCTCCCTAGCTTCTAATCTTGTTTCCCTATAGTTGTCCCATCTTCCTATGATGTGGGATTCCTTTTTTCTATGCTGTGAATACCACTTGTGAAACTACCCTGGCCTGTTGATAGGGTAGAACTTAGGTAGGTGAGGAAAACTAAACTGAATGCTGGGAGAAAGGAGGCAGAGAGGAGAAGCCATGTAGCCCCACCAGAGACAGATGCTGGGAACGTTACCCAGTAAGCCACAGCCACGTGGTGATACACAGATTACTAGAAATGAGTTAAATTAAGATCTAAATGTTAGCCAATAAGAAGCTAGAGCTAATGGGCCAAGCAGTGACTTAAATAATATAGTTTCTGTGTGATTATTTTAGGTCTGAACTGCTGAGCAGTCAGGAACCAACAATCAGTCTCCTTCAACATTCCTGTATCTCTGTGGGCTTCTTTTTCCTCACCAGTCACAGTCCTGTCAGATGTTCCTCAATAACCAGTGAGGATCTAATTTAGCAACACTTCAAAGATACTAACTCCAAACCCCAATACCCTAAATATGAATTGTGACTCGCCCATGAGAAACCCACACCTACACACTTCCTTCTCAGGGCCTCTTTTTATATCAGTCCTCATGCTTAAACCTATATTAAAATATCTTTACTTTCCCCCAACTCAGCTCCGTAAATTAGCTAGCCTTAAAATTCTTCTGTGCTGTAAATCATGAATTGGCCTGAGTCAAGGTCCCTAAAAATCAAGAGGATTGCTTCAGGTTGCTGATAACAGCTAGAAGTTGTGCCTGGGTCCCAAAGCACTGACAGGAGAGATCAGGAAAGTTAGTGTAAGTGTGTCAAATGTGTAAGTGATGAAGGAACCTATACATTTGTTGTTGAACTCCCAATTTATCATGAAACGCTCACTAGAGCTTTTGTGAATGAGGCAATGGACAACTGCCGTCTTCCCACAAGTGACAACTTAGCAATTCTCTACTCCTTAAAATAGAAAACTACACTAAAAAAAAATTCTTCTTTTAGCTCCCATAATTCTTCCAAATGAAAACATCAGACATTTTCCGAAGTTTAGACATCCAAATTTCAACCCAGAGACCTGTCTTTATAAAAGGAAATAACCGTTCTTGCTAAGGTTTTTATTCTTCATATGACTTCTAAATTGCCCCCTTCTCTTTTCTTTATTCCTTACAATAGATAACAGCCTACATCATTCCCCTTTCTGTCACTTTGGATGGGAATTTTCCTTCTTCTCCTTCATTCTTCAGTATTGTCTCTATTAAATCCAGTTATTGAAAATTTCAATGAAAAGCCCATGGTTGTCCTAGATGAATTAATACTACTGTCCTTTTTCCTGGTTTTATCACTGTGTTCATGACTAACCTGAAATGAGAGTCTCTCAAAGATGCATTAGGCTCAAAATGCCTGATTTCAAAGATGTATGAAGAGAATGGAAAAGTCAGGGCTGGAGAGATGGCTCTGTGGTTAAGACTACATACTACTCTTGCAGAGAACCCAAGTTCAGTTCCCAGCACCCACATCAGGCAACTAACTGCCTGTAACTCCAGTTCTAAAGAATTTGACACCCTCTTGTGGATACTGTGGGCACCTGCATTCATGTGCACATACCCATATACATATACATAAACAAAATAAAAATTTCAGACTAAAGAAGTAAATGAATGACTCTGCAAGTAATAAAATACTTCAATAATTTGGGTTTAGGTCCAGAATCACCAGTGTGAGCTTTCATTTCTTCCAGGGTTCTGAAGGGGTAGTCCTATCAGACTGAGTGGGTAGTACTAGCACAGACAAAGCCTGTTTGAGCTCATGACTTTCAAAGGCAGCCCAGGTTAGCTGATTTTGCCTTTTGCTTCAGTCATCAGCCATCACATAGGGAAGGGCTTCTCTCACTGGAACTTAGATCTTTTGCTTAGGAGAAAGTAACTGGGGACAGAAGTTTTGTTTTGAGTGCTAGCTCCTGATAGTTAAAATGTTGACCAAACTGTTCATATGCTAAAGCCAAAATCAAAGTTTCCTGTAAAAATAAAGTAAAAGTGGTAAAAATTATAAAACCCTAGGTAAATGTAAATGTAAACACTTATTAAATACTTACTACATGTTTCCAAAAGATGCACACTCAATATTTGAGAGTTCAACACCTCAGGTTTGTTATTGGACACACTGTGTCTTTCTTGATCAGCTCTTCTTTTCTGCTTATCCTCAGCAAGAACTGGATTTTTAAGACAGATTAGTTTTTTCTCCAGAGTAGAGAAAAAGAGAAGATAATTTACAAAGATACAAAAACTGAAAAGATATTTCTTGACCACCTTCTAAGTTATTATAGCAGAATATGAGAGGAAGGGAGAGAAAGAAAGCTTCATTACTGCCAAAGTCAATTTGACTCTTGCAAACCTAATTAAACATGTCTGAGGCCTTAAGATATATCATCCCCCGATAACACTACACTGTGAAGTTCTTCATCTTATTAAGAGCTTGCATTAATGCTTCTTCAACATAAATTGTAGACCCAGACAGGTACTATTTGAGAAGGCTCACAATAGGAATGACCTAAATTAGGGTGACAGAGGCAAAAGACGGATTGCTGGTGCCTGTCTCTACAAGAAGAAGGATGAGGATTCCATCTCCCATTATGGCCCAATTCTAATGTGCTAACATTAACTTCTGACAAAGCTCCCTTCTCCAGCCCTTAGGCTGCCCTGCACTTCTACATCAGGATAGGGCTTTTTATTCTCAGTAGGAATAAACCCAACCCCAGGGTCATGATGCTAATCCTGAAAGTCCCTTACAGACCCCTGAAATGCCATATTTTATTAATGCAGAACATGAGGTCTGGATCTGCGATACATCTGAGGTTGTAAGCTATTATATGTACTGTAGTGTTTTGGCAGGGAAAAAAAGCTAATATAAATAAGTTATTGATCAGAATTGATTTAACCATGAAAGATGCAAATACATGAACTTTTTAAAATTAATGTGGAGTTTTATTAGTTTGTTTTATTAGGCCATGCCATCCATACTTAGCCCAACTACCCTAAAAACACTCTTGTGGTTCATGCCAGCTTTAACATTTTCTTTGTTGACTCTTAGATTTTCATATTCCTGCTTGGGGTGCTCCTTCTCCATGGACTCGAGGGGAAAGTTAAAGTCAACAGGACCAAAAGAACTCTCAAGAAGTTTCCACAAAATAACCAGCAATCAAGAAGTTTAGCAAACTAACCTCCTCACAACAAGCTCTGTTTTTAGAATTCCTTTGACCTTTTCCTGTGTCCTCTATAGCCAGTCAAAAGCCAGAGCTATTTATGAAGATTGATGTGCAAAGTCATTCACTTTGGATTCCCTGTATTCCAGCCTAGAGTTCTTATCTTGAGTGCACACTGGCAATGCTTTGAGAAATGTTGAACATCTAGCTCTGCCCAGTTTAGATTCAGCCCCTCAGTGATGAGAAAGACAACAGAATGCAGAAACGAAATGCACTGTGTCTTGGAACCAAACTTAGCTATGTCTCTAACTGATCTTCCCCTGCCTCCTTGGTTTACCCTTTACTAAAAAGGAAAACAACAGGCTCCCTTTACATGAATACTGTGAGAATTAATTACATGAATGCTCGCAGCATAAAGCATCGTACCCACCACATGCACTACTGTTATTAAAGAAGTGCTTGCAACTACATGACCGTGTACAGCAGTGATTTATTTACAGGAATCAATATGTGTTTCTGTTCTAGATCTCTGCCCTTACAGCTACTCTAAAATGGAAGGCAGTTTCCAAAAGGGTTTGGTATTACAGATGATTTGGCCTTTAGTACTAAGATAGGATATCAAATAAAAAAATTTAAAAAATACAATCCTAAGACATTATTATGCTAAGTGAAAGAAATCATACAAAATAGCAAATATTTCATGGTTTTGTTTATATAAGGCACCTAGAAGAGTTCAATTCAAAATGAATAACTGCACCTTTCTTTTTCTATACTATGTTAAATACCCGAGTCTGATTACTAATAAAGCATAGTAGGTGGAAAGATGTCTCTGAGAATAAAGTACTTGTTGTGCAAGTCTGACCCTCTGAGTTCAGTTCCCATACACACATTCATAAGAGGGGAGAATCATATACACGTAATCCAAGGGGAGCCCTCCTGGGAGATGAGAGAATCTCCAAAAGCTCAAAGGAGACCTACCCTGGCACAGACAGCAGTGAACAAGACAGGCCCTGCCTTGAGCACAATGGGAACAAGAACTGATGCTCAAGGTTATCCTCTGACATACACACACGCATATGCATAGACACATAGACTCTCTCTCTCTCCCCTCAGAGTTTTTAAAGCTGACAGTTCAACAACAGGTCAAGGTTTTGGAAAGAGCCACACGGTGAATGGCATGGTAATCACAGAGGGGCATGCAAGAGAGAGAAGTCACACAGATATCCAAAGGGGCTGGGGATGGAGCATTGGCCAGAGTTGTGTGGCTTATAGTAACTTTCTCACATACTTCTTCTGCGTCTTCCTTGCCACAGACTGTGCCCTCAAAAACATAATAACCTCCAACTAGGCTCCACCTATCATTAGGCCTGCCAGTCCCATAATATACATGCCATCAGTGAATACATTCAACCCACATCCAATCAGGGCATCCTGAGGCCAACTTGACAAGAGGAAACTTCAAAGACAGATGATAGTGATGGTCACATAAGTTGAAAGTATTTAATGCTACTGTCATGCATGTTTGAAATGTTCAAATCATTTTTATATCTTTTATATTAGACATATTTCTGTAATATAGAAATGTCTAAATATTACAGAACTACATGAACATGAAATACATTTAAATGTGGTATTCCCTAATCCAAAGATTGTATTCAATGCATGAAACACACCCTTGAGATCTTCTCTTTATGTTTCTCAGATTATACACATATATCTCTTTTAATTTATGACCCTGCCTCACTTTTGACAGGTGCAATGAGAAGCCAAACCACAAAACATGTACCACGGTAGTGAATGGGGGCAGCAGAAAACACTAAAACTTGCAGAGCCCCCTCGAGTGGAAAATCCTGTGCATTAATAGGTAAACTCTGACTGACATTTCAAAGTTGCTATAGACTTGACATTTGATTGACAGTGACAGCGTTTGCAAACCTTATACACTGTCAGTGCAGCCATATTAAGAATAGTTCTTGACTTTGTAAAGTCATTTTTTTTTTAAAGTAACTTGAGGGTGACGATTGGAAAATACCCCATTGACATCCCAAGGGCACTTACATCGAAAGAATAATGTTCCTCACTTTGGGACAATTTCCTTGGGAGAAAATAGATACATATGTGTGTGTCACACATATATACATTCTATTGTCCCTAGAAAAAAATACACCTTCTAGGGACAATGTGTTGGCTGTGTGAGTCCTTGAGATTCATTAAAGGGCCGATGGAAGGCCGGCTCCGCATTCATTTACGCACTGTGTGAGACACTTCTGGTGAAATTCAATTGTGACTCTGAATGCGTCCGACCAGACACAATTTTAACATTTTCTGCCACTGGAGTGGGAAGACCAAATAGCTATTGCGAATTCACATTTCCCTTTTCCAATTGATTGTGGTGCTCCCCTTGGAATGCCCCGTGTAACAACAGTTTTACCTTTCCAACTCATTTTCATGGGAAGAAGCCGAAACACAAAGCGATACCTTCTCCTCTACCAGTCACCGTGGTCCCCTAAGGGTATTTTTGTGGGAAAGCTAGCCACTGGGTAGCAGACTGATAGCTTTTTGTCTTCCAAAGCTCATTGACTAAGAAAATAATACACATAAAGGCAGCCTATTCTAACAATATCCCAAGGGGGAAACAGTCTATTGCCACCCACTTTTAGTGATGGTGAGGAAGGGGGCTAGAGAATAAAACACCTTGGGGGCTACAAAGGACTCCACACCAGTTCTGCAGGTTTTGATGAAGCAAAAAGAGGGGGGTTAAAATCATGAAAACTACCTGGTAAGAAAATTCAGAAGAAGGTACCCCTTGTCGATTCTGATTAGGTGAGAGTTAGAAATGAATTCTATAGGTAATAGATTTTCATTGAATTTGTGCATTGCTTTACTAAATAAAAATACCAAAATGAAAAGGAAGCAACATGGCATTTTGTTACTGAGAGAGTACAACCTGTCCAGACTTTTGGGGACGGTCAGTACCCAGAACCATATACTTGAGGTCTTTAAATCCTCCCTTTTAATTGTTGGATGACACCTCTATTAATTTAATTAAAACATTACTAAATGTTCCAAAGCAAACACTCAGTTTCAATACAGAAATAGTTTCAAATCTGAAGTATAAACATGCATCTGTATCAGGTCCCATAATTATATCATACTTTATAAACATTATCACTTGAACCTGCATGAACATAATATAATTAGGAAAAAGTAAAAAACAACATGGATTTTTATTTCTGTTTACAATTTTATAAACATGGCTAAGCTTTTCCTTTTAATACCATTACATACAGCTGTAAAACATCCTTAGCCCTATTTTTAATAATCTTATTTTATTTAAAATTGCTTCCTTCCTCCGTAAACTTATTTCATAAAAAAATAGCTTAGTGTTTAAAAATCACGATCTATTTTAGAAGAGAGAGATGGTTGACTTGCATGTGCTAAGAGGAAAATTCTAGTGCTCTGAGTTTAAAATAGAAATAATGGTAGGAAATAAAACTGATTACATGAAAGAAGAAATCATTTACTTCAATAGATGGCAGGAGTAAAAGCAACTTTTGTCTTTCATTTGCTTCTTCGTTTAAATTTTCATGTTGAAGGAATGTAAAGCTTAAATGTATCCCGTGCTCTATCACTTACCAAAGGTCTTCATGCTTGTTTATTTTCACCATTCAGACAGACACAGCAATGACAACGGGGCCCATTTCATAGTTGAGAATGATGAAGTTATTAGAGACAGAAGCAGAGTAGGAAGGGAGGCATATGACCTCTGAACGTGGAAAGAATTAATGACCATCAACTCTGCGATGGTCAATACTGACTCAACTTAGAATCGTCTTGGAGATAAGGCTATGGTCATGTGTGTGAAGAAGCTTCTGGATTGGGTCTTTACACACAGGGCTTTTGTTCAAGACCTTCTCTAAATGTGGCTGGCACCATTCCTGGCTGAATTTTGCCAAAGCAAACTGAAAACCAGTGTTCATTAGTCTCTGCTTTCTGACTATAGGTGCAATGTGTCCAACCACTACACACTCCTGCTTCCATGTCTCTGCACCACGATGAACACATCCTCACACTATGAACCAAACAAACCCTTCCTTCCTTCCTCATGCTCCTTCCTTCCTTCCTTCCTTCCTTCCTTCCTTCCTTCCTTCCTTCCTTCCTTCCTCCCTCCCTCCCTCCCTCCCTCCCTCCCTCCCTCCCTCCGTTCCTTCCTTCAGCTGTTTTTGTCCAGTTATTTTGCTACATCAAAGAAAGGAATAGCTAATAACTATTTCAGAGGGAATCCAGTTTGGACCTTATCTCTTAGTAACAGGTCTCTCTACCCTGGAAGAGTCAATCACTTCTGGCGACAACTTTATGCAGAAGCACAGAACCAGCTTTAGGCAGCAGGGCCTTCAGGGGAGTAGAGGTCTCAGAGAGAACAGCTGGACAGCATCTCTGATCATCAGAAGCCTGCTTTCCAGCCCCGTAGGAGCTCGTCTTCCAGCTTCCAAAGCCCATAGTTCCAAGCTCTTTAATCTTTTAGCCTTGCACATAGTAGCTTCCTCTTACATCTGTCAGTTTCCCCTGAGTTCGGTTGTCTTGCTTTTGCTGTTTGGAACTTCCTGTCTCTGTTTGACATATGCCTATGTTAAAGTCGTTTTACTGAAAGACTTAAGATGGGCCTGTTACCTCTAACACAGTGTGCTCACAACAAGTGTTTCTTAGATCCACATTATTGTTAACTTAATAGCATAGAATGCCACATTCTCAACTGATGGAGGTGGGTCATCTTTCTATCTGTTGTTTCATTGGTTAAGTAATAAAGAAACTGCCTTGGCCCCTTTAATAGGACAGAAAATTAGGTAGGCGGAGTAAACAGACAGAATGCTGGGAGAAAGAAGCTGAGTCGGGAGTCGCCATGATTCTCCCACTCCAGACAGACGCAGGTTAAGATCTTTCCTGGTAAACCAGCTCGTTGTGCTACACAGAATATTAGAAATGGGTTAGATCAATATGTAAGAGCTAGCCAGTAAGAGGCTGGAGCTAATGGGCCAAGCAGTGTTTAAAAAAATACAGTTTCCGTGTAATTATTTTGGGGCATAAGCTAGCCATGTGGGCGGCTGGGTGCCGGGGACGCAGCCCCGCCACTCTTATTACAACACTCAACTCTAATCTGACTCAAGAAATTGAAACATTGATTTATACAGTTCTGGGGCCTAAGATGTTCCTTAAGAATGGCCTTCAGGGGATGGGAATAAGTCATTGGGTCCCTCCCCTGTTTCCCAAGCTTCACTGTCAAATAAGAACACAGATCATTGTCTTGGTTGGGATAAAGCATCCTCTTTACTACAATTACATGACATGTTTAACGCTCAAGCCTTGCACTCACCCTCCATACTGCCTGCATGACTGAGTCAACGTTACCAAGTGAAGGCTCATATTTTCCTGGAATAGTGAAAGAATGCTGTTGATCTGTTGCAAATTCAAGCGTAAGTCATTGGAAGCAAGGTTTGGGAACAAAGCCAAGTAGCGTCCAACTTCTGAAGCTTCATCTTGCTCCCTGTTTCATAGACTTATACCAAATCTCTTCCAGTCGAAGATCTCAAGAGCTATCTGCCCAAACTTGGATGAGAACTTGTTCTAGCGAAATAATATTCTGATGAGTTAAATGCAAATGGATGAGAAACACACGAGCTGGATTTCCCTTGAAACTCAGGGATTTAAAAGTTAATGGGGAAAGTGCTGGCAACATACATCTAGACATTTTATTGAAACCAAGCTGTTTGAATAAACATCACACACTCACTAACTCAAACTGAAAATGGGTTCACCAGCCCTTAATTATAACAGGACTCCAAGTGATGGGGGAGGTTGTCACATTCAAGTTTCAAATGGAAAGCTTCACCTGGCAACAGACTTTGCTTCCAGAAACTTCTGTAGTTCTGTTATAGAAACCCACTGAGACATTAAAACAGGCAGTGACGTTCTCAGCTCAGACTGGCAAGCACCACGAGACAACTGGAATTTAAAAATGAGAAAAAGGAGTGTCCAGAGTGTAATGAATCAGTTTGGAAAGGAAGTTAGGGTTGAACGCCTAATTTGGAAGGAATGTGGCTTGTTAAATGCAGTAACCGTTAGCAAATCACACAGGAAACAGTGGTCAGTGCTCTAGTTTCTCCCTTCTGATCCGGGCTTATAATTAAGATCTGCTTATATGTGAGAGATAGACAGAGCTGGGATGGACCTACAATGTTTCCAATGTCTAATGTTTATATTAAGCTAGGAGTGGGAAGGGTAGAACTTCTATGACCAACTAGGACCAAAGATGACACTGCAAAGTGAACTCCTGGTGTCTTGAGCATTAAATACTCTGAAATTGTCCAGGGCACCACTTTAAAGAGTAAGACACAATGTTAACCAACTGATGGTTGCTAAACCCAGCATGCAGTACCCATACCTTAGCTAGCAGCAGAAACCCGTGAAGGACAGAGGGGTGGGCCGCCCTGGCAAAGTGGCTCGGTAGTTAAGGGCTCTTCATTTCCAGCACCCACATGGTAGCTCACAACCATCCATAACTCCAGACTCAGGAGATCCAATACCTCTTCTGACCTCCACAGGCACCAGCCACACACATGGTACACTTACATATATTCCGGCAAAACATTCATCACATAAAAAAAATAAAGAAATCTTAAAAATAAACACACATTTTGGGATAAATATGATTAAAATACATTTTACGAGTATATAAATCATCGAATAATTAATAGAATTTAAAACACAGATTGCTCAATACCTGCTCAAGAATATTACAATTCAGTACGACTGGGGTGGAGTCTAACATTTCTCCTTGTAGCAAAATTTTCATATTTGATTTTTTTATTCCAGTACCCTTTGATAAATACCATATTCTTCCAACAGTTGTTTCTATATCCTTCTTAGTTACTTTTCTACAGCTGTGACAAAACACATGACCAAGGCAACTTATAAAAGAAAGAAAATTTAACTGGGGGGCTTGCTTGCAGTTTCAAAGGGTCCATGACCATCATGCCAGGGAACATGACAGCAGGTAGGCAGGCGTGGAATTGGAGCAATAGCTGAGAGCTTATGCCTGATTCACAGGACTGGAGAGGGAGAGAAGGAAGAAGGGAGAGAAGGAGAGAACTCTGAAATGTCAAAGTCCATCCTCAGTGACACATGTTCTCCAACAAAGCCACACCTCCTAATTCTTCTCACACTGTTCCACCAATAGAGACCAAGTGTTCAAACATATGAACCTATGGGAGACATTCTCATTCAAACCACCATAGCACCGTTATGAAATTAGCTGGAATCCATGTGTATATCTAGACACTCTTCTATTCCTTCACCTGTGTGAGCTCTGTGGCTCTAGCATACTCTCTTGATTGCTGAACTTATTCATGTAAACCCTAAAGTTGGACAAAGCGATTCTTCTACCTTGGTTCTTCTACCTTTTTCAAAATTGTTTCTGGTAGAAAGAAAATTAAGAACTGGCTTTTGCTCTTTTATATCCTGTATTGATCCACAATAATGTTTGGAATGAACTCTTGAATAGCTACAAGAAATAAATCTGCTGGCATTTCAACTAGATTTAAACAAAATATCAATTAGGAAAAATCAACATCTTCATTATGGGCTAAAAAACTATATGGGCCTCAACTCTTCCATTCCAATCCATGAACACAGTATATATCTAAATAGATTATCCTTGATTTCTTTTGTTGATGTTTTGTCATTTTCAACATATAGATGCTAAGTGTGGCTTGCCAGGTTTCCAGCCAAGTATTTCACTATAAACAAATTTTCATAGATGGTAATTAAAAGTTTTGAGCCAAGTGTGGTGACACACACTTTTATTCCTAGTATTCAGGTGGATCTCTGTGAGTTTAAGGCCAGCTTGGTGTACACAGTGAGATCCAGGACAGCCAGAGCTTATACAGTAAGGCTCTGTCTCAAAGGAATAATAAAATAAAATCGAATTCATGGTTCTTTAGTTTCCACTGATAGTATCTAAAAGTGAATTTTATTTGTGCAGATGATGTATTTCATGGCTCTTATAGACTGGCTTATTTCTGAGAATTGGTTTGATGTTGAATGGGAAGGAGTATGGGAACATCTTTGCTCCCCTCCCAGTCCTAAAGAGAAAGCGTCTTTTTAAAGTGAACACAATAAGTGTGGTGTCTGTGGCTTTTTGTAGATTATCAAATTGAAGAATTCCCTTTCATTTCTACCAGACTAAGGGGATTCATAATAAAGGAGTACTGAAATTTGTCAAATCCTTTATCTGCATTGACATATTTTCACAGGGATTTTGCTTAGATAATCAATATGGTAGATTGCATAGATCCTTAAATATTGAAATAGGCTTGTGATCACAAATGAATCCCAGATGGTCATAGTAGAATTGGGTTTAACAAATTGTTAGACTGTATTAGCTAATAATTTTTGAGGATGTGTTTTCTCTCTATTCATAAAAAATGCTCTGTCTTTTTTCTTTTGGTATAGATATTTTCTTTCCTGCAATAGAAATTCTGATGTCACAAAATATAGGAAAGGTGTAGTTCCTATCTTTCCATTTTCTGGAAATGATTGAGTATAAATTATATTAGTTATATTAAATATTAAATGTCTTATGTGATCAGGTCAGAATGCTGCACTCTTTTAGTCCCAGCACTTGGGAGGCAGAGGCAGGTAAATCTCTGTGAGTTCAACATCAGCCTCATCTATATAGTGACTCCCAGCCTCAAGCCACAGAATAAGACCCTGTCTCAGAAAGAGAGAAAGAAGGAGAATGAGGGAGAGACAAAGCAAGCAAGCAAGAAGAGTGGATCTAAGTGTTATGGATTTTATTTCCTTGATTATATAAGGCTGTTCAGGTTCTCTTGGTTTCATAGCAGTCAGATGTGACTGTGTGCATTTTCTGGAGATCCCTGAGTTACTGCATTGAAGGCAAGGTCTCCTTATCCTTTGCTGTCCATGGTGATACTCTTCATTCCTGCTGCGAAGGAAGTGCCTGTTTTTCTTCGCCTATCTTGTTAAGGAGACATCAATCATACTGATATTTTCAAAGAATCAGCCTTTTAGTTTTATTAAATGATGACATTAATATTAGAAACTTCACTGATTCCCCTCTATCCTTCTTTCTTCTTTGAGGTTAGCTTCTAAGTCTTGTTCTCTCTGTTTCTCGAAGGAGGAAAGATGATTTAAGGACTTTCTTCTCTTTGACCACACATTTGATATTGATTATCAATTGGTTGACAACATTGCTCATTCAGTTCTCCTGATCTTGCTGGTTCTCTCAAATCCTTAGAGCAGGCTGCTAGGATCTCCAACTGTAGTCGTGGGTTTGTCTGTTTCTCCTTCCATTTGGGAAGTTTGCCTTCATAGATTCTGACGTTCTTTCGTTAGGGGAAAGCATATGGCGGTGGGAGAAGGGAGAGTGTCTTATGTGAGCTAAAGAGTTTTGGTGCTGAAAAAGAAGAGAGAAGTGGGTGGGGGTAGCTAGAGGAAAGGAGAGACATGGGGGGGATGAATTAGAAGACCTCTACATAACCAGTGAAAGTAACTGGAAAAAATTAAGTAAAAAAAAATATGACCAGTTTGTTCTTAGTGTATTTTACCAAGGACACTGGGATAAAGTTCAGGGTTCCTTAGAAAGCAAAATGAACTTGAAATGCACACACACACACACATGAAATTCTGAGACACTTTAGAAAAGAGATCTTTAGAATAGAGATGGCAGCATTGCCAGGAAAGTGTTTTATTAATCTAGGTCAAAAAGGCTTTTACAAAGAAAAGGACCTTGTGTATACACAGCCATTCTGGAGCCTCCTGAAGCTGTCTCAATATAAATACAAAGGAGAGGATTGGTTTTTATATAGCATTTCAGAATGTCCATTACAGACGTAGCATTAAAAGTTTAATGTAAAGGCCAATTTGCTGCCTGTCCCTGTGAATGGCCTTATTAATAAATAATACATATTGTTTAATTAGAAAAATTATGTACATGGCAAAAATGTAAAGCACCTTAATAAGATGTCCTTTCAAAAGGTCACTGCCCTTTCTAAATGTTTTCTGAAGACACTTCTACGCAGGAGAGCTGTTTTTAAATGCACACACATAACATCAATACAATCACTCCAGCAACTTCAGCATTTCTAAGTGTTGTGATTCAGCTGTGAAGTGACTCTTGAAGGCTCACAAGTTAAAGGCTTGTTCCCTTATGTGCTGTTCAGAGGTGGACTCTAGAGGACCGATGGGACCATGAAGGCACTGAACTAAGCAATGGATGCATCAGTTGAAGGATTCATAATTTGAAGGCCTTAATGGGTGGTGGCCCCAAATGAGAGACAGAGCCTACTTGGTAGGAATAGGTCAGTGGAGGCAGACCTTTAAGGAAGGTGTCTGCATGTACCCTGAACGTACTGTGCCCTTCCCTAAGCTCAGACTTTTGCAGCAATGGGGCTCTAAACACTGTTATTTCCTCAGGAGTCTCATGCTGGAAGAAGAAAAAGGCTGAGTGTGGTACCCACCGGAAGAGAAACTTTCTCCCTGAAAGAGATTTCACACAGTTCTGACAACTTGATGGACCAGTTTGCAGAAGAGACTAAAGCCAAGATAATGTTAGCTGAGTGGTGGGTGGGACCCTACCCTGACTTCTTAGGTGCACATCTATCTTGCCCTCCTTTAAAACTGAAACCTCATGACAAGACCCTGAGGACAGGCATAAGGGAGCCATCGGACCTCGTTATTTGCTCCTCTTAGCAACGTGACACATTGAATAAATATTCTTTCTCTGCTCTCACTATTATGTGTCTGCTAAATGAGTCTGATGAGGACAAGTGGCTGAGCCTACCTTGTTAGAGCTGTCACAAACCAAGCCTAACAACTCCGTTAACAGATCTTATCACAAATCCCCCATTTACTTCTCCATCTCTGCCTTCCTTTCGTGGTAGCACAAGCCATTTTGTCTGATACATTCTCTGCCATTATATTCTGCCTTCCATAGACCCAGAAGCCACAGAGACCAGTAGCTGGGGGCTGAGACCTCTCACATGAGGAGCCAAAACAAATCTTCCACCTCTTAGCTTTCAGGTTAGATAGTTTATCACAGCAACAAAAGACTTGCACATCGAAAGAAATCTGAAATTGTCTCTGAATGTGTTTAACAGAGTCACAGTTGGTCTGCTGTTCTAGTGATAGGCTACTGTTGGTCTACTTCGAAGGTTTATAAATAAGAAAAATAAGCAGTTACTTTCATGATTAAAGAAAAAACAAGTATTTGAAGAACTGCTGAGGTCATCAAAGGAATGACATGAGGACTTGGAAGGGACTGCCCTTAGCTGAGGAGCTACTGACATCTGATTGTTGCTAGAGGAGGAAATGTCAGTTTACTTTAGTGTTATGTCCCCTAGTAGGATGACTATGTAGTTGGCCCCAACACCCACACACATATGAACAGCACTAACTGGATCCAATGACTTAACAAGAAAAGTCATACATAAAGGACATGAAGATAAAGGGAGGATTCTGTAGGATCTAGTAGGAGTTAGAGGAGTAGAGTAAGAATGGGGTGAATAATACATTGTGTGTGCATGTGTTTGTGTATATGTGAAATTCTAAAATGACAAATTAAAAATATTTTCTCTAAAAGGAATGAACAGACTTCAAGGAAATCAACAAGGAATAGCTAGGCACAGTTAGGCTAAGGACTCAGAGAATGAACTCACTTTCTAATCTGAAAGGTGAAGTTTTCTCATAGCTGACCTTGAAGATGGCATCTGTCTTAACCAGGAAAACCACACAGATGTCCGTGTCACTCCATTCCTTTCTTTACCCCCTGTGCTAACTTCCATTGGCCAAATACAACATAATAATATCGGCCCATAAAGGTCAGCCTCCTGGGTCCCAGAATAGGTAGAGACAGAAAATTGCAGAACTAGGGTGACTGAAAGAATGGAGAATGGATGTACACAACTGAAATATTTTTACCAGATGTTTTATAACTGAATTGCTTTTAGTCACTGTTGCCCATGCTAATCCATAATAATCATAATTCTGTTGCTTAGGAAGGCATTTCTAAAAGCTAATGGTGGTGGCTAATGCCTATGATCCCAGCACTTGGGAGACTTAGGGGATCGCCTCAAGTCAAAGTCATCATGAGCTACAGAGTGAGTGCCAGGCTAGACTGAGCTATGGAACAAATGCCAGGCTAGACTGAGCTACAGAGTCAGACCCTTTCACAGAATAAATTCAGGCCATTGTCAGAATTTAAGTCCAGCTATTCTAAGACAAGGAGAACTTCTACTTCTGTTGAACACAACAAAAGAACTCTATCTGCTCTTCGTCCATCATCTTAACTGGTTGGACTTGGAGCTGGGACAGTAAGCTTTCAAGCAACAGGTCTAAAGTTATGAAATCCCAGTAGTATGAAGGATTGGTAAAATCAAGAGTAGTTAACTGTCTCGATGGTTTCAAGTGCTTGAGGCTTGGAGTGGTTCACTGACAAGGCAAACCGAGATCGTTCTGTGTCCTCGTCTTTTTTATCATCACTTGTTCGCAATCCCACTAATGAGATGAAGGGCTTCATCTGTGAAATGAGGACTCAAGCATGCTTAAAGCAATTGAATTATGTGTCTTTCATACACGTGCTTCACAAATTCACTACCTGTATATCCTTTGTGTTTCAAGCAGGGGCACAGTCTCACTGGTCTTATTCACTAGTGGATACCTGGGGATTCTCCCAGCACTTGGAAAATACTTTTTCCTGAATGAACAGGAATGTAACAGGCTGCTATGAGGATAACTTCATCTTACTTCAAGTAAACTTTGCATCTAACATCCTAACTATTGGTTATGTTCAGGGAGACCATTGAACTTTTTAGTTTTAAGTCTCTTTGGGATAAAATCAGTCCTTCCTGGGTTGGCAAATCATGAGAAATAATATATTTGAAACTCATAAAGTGTTAGTTAACTTTTTATTGCTATAAAAAATAACTGAGACAATCAACTTAGACAAAAGTTGTTCTGGATCAGAGTTGAGAAGGTTATATATAGTTCATGATTGATTGGCCCTTACCTTGAGCCTGTAGTAAAATAATACATTATGGTGGGAGTATGAAATAGAGGAAAAACAACTGATTTCATTTACAGAAAAAAAAAGACCTGGAAAGGGCCAAAGTCTCATTATTCTCTTTGAAGGTGTGTCCCCAAGACGTAAAGGCTCCTCACCAGCCTCCAATTCTTCACAGTTCTCCTACCTCCCCAAATCAATATATCAGTTCCAAATGTTCAACACGTGGGCCTTTGGGGGTATTCACAACCCAAAGCATAGCAACATTCTAAACCATAGACCTGTTACTCCTGAAAACCGCTACTGCGGTGGTTGATTTTACATGGTAAGTTGACTAGATTAAGAGATGCCTTAGAAGCAAGTAGAACATTATTTCTGGGTGAGTCTCTAGAACACAACAAAAGAACTCTATCTGCTCTTCGTCCATCATCTTAACTGGTTGGACTTGGAGCTGGGACAGTAAGCTTTCAAGCAACAGGTCTAAAGTTATGAAATCCCAGTAGTTCTCTGAGATGGTTTCTAGAACTACTGGCACTTGAACCAGTAGAACAAGTCAAGAATACTTCCCTTGCCTAACATTGGTGGACATCACCCAATCTACATTGGGCCTAAACAGACAAAAGGCATAGAGAAAGAGAATGTGTTCCTTGTTAGACTTGTGCAGCCATTTCTAAGACTATGATACTCCTTGTTCCTGAAGCCAAAGATACTCCTTGTGCTCCTTCAGATGGAAACTTAAATACCTATCACCACTACCAGTTCTCAAATTTTTAGGCTCAGGACAGAATAACAGCAGCAATATAAAAACAGCTTCCTCTCTCAAGGTCTCCATGCTCCCAATTTACTCAGGAGGTCTTGGGAGAGAGTTGAAGGGGAGGGAAGAGGCAGGGAGGGGAGCAGAGAAAATTTAGAGCTCAATAAAAATCAATAAAAAATAACAGCTTCAATTTCTCTGGATCACACCAACCAGTAAAGACTTTTGTACCCTGAAATGGGGATGTTGCTGAAAATACACGGGCATTATTGGAACTAAGTAATAAGTAAAGACTAGAAGGATTTAGAAATTATGCTATAAAGAAACATACATTGCCATGAACGGTCCCATGAAGAAACTATGGTGACACCCCCCAAAAGCTATAAAAATAATTTTGATCTTAAAGATAATTTCAATAATCAAAAAATGTTTTCATATTTTCAAGATATGAAAATAGATATAGGATGTGGGAATAGCATGAATGGTAAAGTCCATGCTGGTGAGATCCCATGGGAATGTGGTATATGTCACTAGTTTGACAATGTATGGTGGATCAATTATGTTTGTAGACAATTAAGCTTATGCACAATGAGATTGAAAATTTAAAATCAAAGTGTTTATTAGGGAGAGGCTTCTCTTGATTACACATAATGAGATGTGAAGATGGACCAGAGGTGTCTATTGGTTACATTTGTATTGCTGTAAGAAATTACCATAGCCAAAAAAATTATAAGGGTTTGTTTTAGCTTATATTTCCAGGGAGTGCAGTTCATTATGGCCAGGAAGATGTGACAAGAGAGTGAGGCCAGCCTAACAATCAGAAAGCAGACAGATCACATGTCACCCCCACATGGGAAACAGAAAGAAAGAAAGAAAGAACAGAAAGTGGATAAGGCCAGAAACCCTCAATGTCCACTTCCTACAAGTTCCATAACCTTCCCAAACATTATCCCCAACTTCAGACAAGAGTGTCTCATCCAAACCACCAGAAGGTGTAATGAAGAATTTCAACAAAAAAAAGAACTTAAAAGCATGCACAAGTCCCTGTTCAGTATTTCATGAAAGGAGAATGCTAAAGAGAAGCCAAAACAAAGGCTTTGAACCAATTTGAGAAGGTCATGGGCATGGATTTGCCATCTGAGTGAAAGCCTGGTAGTGGTTACCAAGCCAATAAGGAAATAACCCAACAACTCGAAACCAGTGTCTATGGTCCAAAACAATGATAGAATGACCCCCATAAGTACTTCACAGAGTATCAGAGATGATCTTTCATCACAAGCCCAGAATTCAAACATCTAGGGGATAGAACACTTTTAAAGGCAAGGTCACTGGTGTCCAACATCACCTCTATAAGAGACTGCATTCTCCAATACTCCATGGTCCTAACCCTCTCATGTGTGGCTCCCACATACTGTACCAAACAAAACTGAAAGACATCCCTATCAAAGGATGCTCCAGAAAGCCACTAGGTCAAGACAAAGGCCATAGCAAGACTCTGTCAGTTCCATAGCAAGTAAGACAGCAGGGATATCAATAGGGGAGCTACTGCAGAGGGTCCATCACATTTCCAGTTGACCTGAGGGTAGGGCACTGAGCCAAAGAAAATTATCTTCAAGACTATAGGTTTAATGGTGCTACCATTTCCACCATTATATTTTAGATATAAACATGTTCTGATTTCTTGGTTTTATAACTGGAAAAAAATGTTTCACAGTTAATCTTACCTTGAATCTCACCGACATCTAATTTAAATCTGGATAAGACTTTGGACTTTACGCTTTTGAGCTAACACAGGAAATGATTCTTCCACAGTAAAATAAAATAAGTGTGTCTTATATGCAAGAAAAACAAGAAATTTACAGGGCCAGAGGTTAAAATGTAATGGACTGAATATTTGTGCCTCTCTCAAATTCATAGGATACAATTTTAATTCCGCACATGATAGAAAAAGAAGTGAATCTTTTGAGAGGTACTTATGCTAAGGTGAAGCTCCCTGATTTTGTTGAAATTCAAAAGAAAATGTTTCTTTTTTAAGGTAAAGCATTTAGCTCTTGTACATCTGACAGAGGACTAATATTAAGAATACATAAAAACAAAAAAAAAAACAGGAGGGGGAGTTCAGAAAAAAAAATTCAAAAAAGTAAGTCTGGGATCTGAACAGAGAGCAAAAATTAATAAATGGAATCTCCTGAATTGAGAAGCTTCTGTAACGCAAAGGACACAGTCACTAAGACAAAAAGTCAGCCTACTGAATAGGAAAAGATCTTCACTAACCCCACATCAGACAGAGGACTGATCTCAAAAATACATAAAGAACTCAAGAAACTAAACATCAAACTACCAAATAATCCAATCAAAAAATGGGGTACAGATCTAAACAGAGAATTCTCAAAAGAAGAATTGTAAATGGCCAAAGACACTTAAGGAATTACTCAACATCCTTAGTCATCAGGGAAATGCAAATCAAAACAACTCTAAGATACTATCTTACACTGATCAGGATAGCTAAGATCAAAAACACCAATGATAGCTTATGTTGGAGAGGATTAGAGTAAGGGAAACACTCCTCTGTTGCTGGTAGAAGTGCAAACTTGTACTCTAGAAATCAGTATGGCAGTTTCTCAGAAAACTGGGAATCAATCTACCTCAGGACCCAGAAATACCACTCTTGGGCATATACTCAAAGTATGCACATTTATACCACAAGGACGTGTGCTCAACTGTGTTCATAGCAGCATCATTCATAATAACCAGAACCTGGAAAAAACATAGATGCCTCTCAACTGAAGAAGGGCTAAAGAAAATGTGGAACATTTACACAATGGAGTACTACTCAGAGGTAAAAAAAATAAAAAATAAAAAATTATGACATCTTGAAATTTGCATGCAAATGGGTGGAACTAGAAAAAAAGCAACCTGAATGAGATAACTTGGATCCAGATAGACAAACATAGTATGTATTCACTCTTAAGAGTTCTTAATAGATAGAAAAATGACTAAGAAATACTTTTTAAAATGTTTATTAGCAATAGCAATTAGGAAAATACAATTCAGAACAACCGTGAGATCTCATCTTACCAGAATCAGAATGGTAAAGATCAATGAAACAACCGACAACAATTGCTGGTTGGGATGGGGAGAGAAGGGAGACCCCATTCACAGCTGGTGGAATTGCAAACTGGTCCAACCACTCAAGACATCAGTGTGCACAATCTTCCAAAAGCTAAAAATCGATCTACCGTAAGGACCCATCTTGGCATATGCCCAGAGGATTTAACATCCTACTTCACAGATATTTGCTCAACTGTGTTCATTATTACTCTATGCATAGTAGCTAGGAAATGGAAACAAACTAAATGTCCTTCATATGTCAAATTAATAATGAAAATGTGGTACATATGCACTATGGAATACTATTCAACTATAAGAGAAAGTATGAGATTTGCTGGCCATTGTATGGAACTAGAAAAGATCATACTGAATGAGGTACCCCGGACTCAGAGAGACAAACATTGCATCTTCTCTCTAACCTGAGGTTTCTAGTTCCAAATTTTCAGATATGAGCACATAATTTAGGATAACTAGGAAAGCATAAAGGGACCATTCTGGGGAGGGGGAGAAATAAGCATAATCCCTAACTTACATTCTCAATAGTTGCCAATAGATTAAGTGTAGTTCTCAGCCCTCAGCAAGAAAACTTTTCTCTGTACAAAGATTTGAGTAAAATTAGCTTATAAAAATGCACAGGACGGAATCCCACTAGTATTTATCTATCCATACTGCAATTGACATTTTCTATCATTTACATGTAAGAAAATATAATTTAGTAATTTTTCCAATTTCTAAAAATGTGAATAGTTTTCTGAGTTCATGACCACGTCAAAACAAATGAAAAATTTACCCCTGAGCCATAGTTGGCCACTCCCTGCTATCAAATATTAAGCAATGATTGAAAAATATGAATACCCTCTATATGTACTGTTTTCTCTAAACAACATGTGACAGGGTGAGATAGAAAGTTATTCAAGTTTTTGTTTATATAATTTTATATCTATTGTACTATGGAAGAATATACATCAAATTGTACATCTAAGTGTTGCCTTTAAAATTTGAGATTGGAAGCAAAGAAGGAGAATCTAGCTTTTCCTTTATCTGTGTCATTTTTCTTTTATCAATTATATATAGCTCTTATGAAACTGAAATAATAAGGTTTAGATGCATATCAAAAGGATGCAATATTTCAACAGATATAGTCAAATATTCCAGATCGGTACCTTTTTTGTCCCTGTAGTTCCCCTGAGGCTGGGAACTTTAAAAAATAAGGGGGGTTCATTTGTCTCACAATTCCAGAGGCCTAAGGGCATGGCTTGGTGTCTGCTCGGCTTTGGCTAGCACCGTCTTGGCTGCTACACATTGTGGAATTTGACTTGATGATGGGATAACAGATAAGGAAGAGATTGTATGGAAAATATAAGAAGCAAGAGAGAGATTAGGAGACAAACAAGCATTTTTCCCACTAACCCCTCATGAGAATTAGCCAGCATCTCATGAAAAAGGAACGTCCATTCCTTCTGAGGGTATTTTGCAAGCTAATCTAAGACTCTGAGTTTCTGCACTGTGTTTCATGCTCCCAGTACATCTGGAGTGGGAGTGGTTACTGCATAGTTTGTGGTGTATGTTCAGGTTGGTTCCAGTTGGGTTTTTCCTCGCTATATTTTGCTGTCATTCTATTTATATACATTGGATGTATTTAGATACAAAGAATGCAAGATCTCATAGTGAGGTCTCTATTAATAGATACAAGGCTGTGGTTTAGAGTGAGATATAAAAGTGTGCTGAGTGTGCATCCTCACAAAAGGTATTTGTGAACTAATTCCTTCCCACCCAATGCCATCTCTTAAAGATTCCAAAGTAAGTTAAAATACTGGAGACCAAGGCCCCTCATTAACCTTCGGGGAAACACACCCAAGCCACATTAAGACTAGCTACAACTGATTCTGTCACTAAGTTTTGATACTGATATCTGTTCATCTATTTCATCCAAGAAGACTGCTTCTTAAAATTGCAAAAACTGGGGGCAGAGCTTAGATCTGAAAAAGGTGTTGACTTAAAGAATTTTTTACCCCTAAAGATACTGGTGTTTGCCTTTGCAGTGTCTGCCTCCAAGTCACCCTTTCAATGAGTGAGTAGAAAGGGTTAAACATTATCTGGCCTCTTGCTATATAACATCATTTTCCAAACTTCTTCACTCAGAACACAGCTAATGCCGCCTGCCTTTCAGATAGGAGCTGTTCCTCCAAACTTACATGCATCAAAAATAAGTCTCTCCTCTGTATATAGTTTCTATCAGACAACCAAGCCTGACGGTGCAGGACTGTAATCCCAGTTACCGTGGAGGCTGAGGGAGGAGGTGTTCAAAGCCAGCCTGGGCAACTGAGTGAGCCACTGGCTTAAAATGTAAAAGTAAAAGCAGGATATGGTCCAATGTTAAAGCGCTTGCTGGCATCACGAATCCCTACAATCAGCTCCTAGACCTGGGCATGGTGTGAAGTATGAAACATACAGTTCTACATACTGGTCTCCTTTCAGTTGTATGTAGTATTTTAGTAGTATGTAAGAGTAGCAAGGAATTGGTTGTGGCTTATGGTTTCTTACTAAACTTCAGCATGCCATCAGCCATGGCTACAAAGAGTCCTGACTATTAGCATAGGATTCATTACCAAGAATACTCACGTGACAAAGGTCTTGGGTGCTTGACACATGGATCCCTCCATAGATCTGCCCTTATGACAAGGCAGCTCCCAGTTTGCAGAGTGAGGACAGAAACAAAGAGAAGGGAGAAGCAAGCTGCAGTGGCTTCTGTAGCCTACTATTGGAACTCACACACCCTTGAGAGCCCATTGATTATGTCAGTGTCTTGAGCAGAAGATGGGGCTGGTTACAGGCAAGGTCCAGGAAGTAAGACCAAGTAGCCATTGTGGACTGGACATAATTGCCCCAAGGCATTTACAGAGCTAACCATGGACTTCACACACGTCTCGCTGCTATCCATCTTTACAAATAGAACTATGGTTAAATTACTTGAATTTTGTACAGAGCTGTGCTGTAAGAAAAAAAAATCTCAGTTATATTAAAAGCATACTTAACTATAACTTGTCAAATATTTGACAATCAACAAATCCATGCTTTTAAAACACCCAGAGAACACAGCATATTTTATACAAGCAAATTACCTATCAGTATAAGCTACATGCTCAAGTGAATAAATACAAGAAGCAAGGTATTAGATGGAGGAACAATTCTATTGTACAAGTGAGCTGCATGCGCTTATTATTTTCTTGACAAAGTCTGCTAGAGCGCAGGAGGACAGAAATCCATTTGGTAAAAAATCAGGTTATTAAACCTAATCTATAGCATATCATGTCAGAAAAGAATTGTGTGTGCCTGGGAAAAAGACTGGAAGGATGTATATCAGTACATGCCATGCTGTCCCTGGCCATTCAGGCCAGGCTGTACTCACTCCCTTCCTTCTTCATCACATGGTTTTATCTCTGGTACGTAAGGAGAATGGGAACAGTCATGTCAATGGGGGGGGGGACTCATAAAATGCATGTTTTGCCTTTTTTAAAAAATCTGGCTTGCATAAAGGTTCTTCTGTTCCCTAAATTGCCTTTTGGAAAATGCAGCACACAAATCACTCTTCCAAGTCCAGAGCACATCAGACACCTGTTCTAGCATTCATTCATAAGGCCATTGGAAGCTAATTGTGAGCAGGTGAAAGAACAGAGGGATTTCATTTACATTAACTTACTTTTACATTCACTACGGTCAAAGGTAGAGGTTTGTCTCTTTCTGGTCCATAAAGTACGGATTGCTATTTTCAAAGTACATCAGCAGCAGTAATAGCCACTCCCATTTAGATAGTCATATAATCTTATGAAATATTGACATGATAAAACGGTGCAACCAAAAGAAGAGCAACAGGGCATGCATTTTATTGACAAATAAATGCATCGACTTAAATTGCTCATAACACCTTTATACCTGACTGACGTGTTATCCAAAATAATATAGATTGAAGCCTTCTGAGATCAATAAGCTCAAAATAATTCTTCAGCATGGATAAAAATACAAATTCAATCCAACTCTATTTCATATTGGAGCTCGCGCCACCTTGACAGTCACAGTTTATGGCAAACTGTAGTTTAATTTTATATTCAAACCTTTTCTGGGTTTTCATTGAGAATTCACTTTTTAATATATAGTACTTCCTGACTCAATTCGAGTTTTATTCACTTCCTGATACTTTGGGAAGATAAATAACTGACATCCTCTGCCATTCATGAGTGACATACTGCTTATAACTTAAGAAAATAAAGCAGTTAGCCAGAGATATAGACATTTTTAGGAATAAATATGTATCATATGTATAAGTAATAAAATAACCGTAAGTTAGATATTGTCATAAAATGCTTTCCTATTTTACTGAGAGTAAATTATGCCCAGTGATATATTGTGAGGGCATGTATGTTAAAAGAATCAAACACCTTTGCTGCCATGCTGAATCTAACCACGAGTACATGTATAGCATACGAGTTAACTGATGGGTGTAGTCTTATCGCTGACTGCAGCTTTGAGTGTACATCTATCCTCAATTATTTCACTTTGTAACTAAAACATTGTAAATCTTCACAAATATGATCAAAATAAAAATAAAACATGCAAAGCAAAGGTATGTCTCATAGCACTTAATATTTTTTCATTTCATAAATCATGCATGATCTATGTATGCATTTTTCATAAAAGCAACCCCAGTGATCATTTCCAGGTCCTCTAAGTACCAAGAATTCTTCCTGCTTCTTTAAGCATTTCATTAGTTCTTGTAACTCATCGATGAGGCAGAAAACACTGTCTACAAACTCCAGATGAAATCAAGTCAGATTGGAGCCCAAGCCTGGAGTCTTAATTGTTTTACCTAAGGAAATTAATTAAATTGTATATTTAGATCTGAACAAGGAAACAAATCTGTTCTTCTATCTATAGTCAACACTCACTGTCGATATACACTAAGTCACTGGCAGACACAAATCAGTTGCCTTACGATTTCATTCAATTCTGACACTACACAGAGATAGTGCCAGATCCCACGGGTAAAAGTATTGGTCCTACCAGATTGTTCCCACTTCAGATGTCAGTCACAAGCCTAGGCTGTGACCTAGGTAAAAACCAAATAAAAATTACAGGGTCTCAGCCCCCACCCAATCAAACTAGATTGCTTGTTAGAAAGTCTCATACCACTTGTAAAGCAACGTATTTATCTTTTACATACCTGTAAAAATTATGCAACTCAGGCAGAGCTAGGAGGAAGAGATACCTAGGGCAAGAATTATGGTAGGGGGGAAAATGTCTATGCTGTCTTGATAGACCAACCTCCATTGTCTAACAACCCAAAAACTCTCTGAATGCTATCCCTTTGATTTTCCACAGAGGCCTTACTGCACAGCCAAGTTTGATACTGAGTTATCAGCCTTCAGTGAGCAACTCAACATTAGCCCCTCTCCCATGATGGCATGTAAGATTCTTCACTCATGAGTTACCATCTCTCAGTATACAAAAGACACTTCACTTTAGATACCTTAAATGTTTTAAGAAACTGTGTGCCAATAAAAAGGGACAGAAAATAATATTTTTACTACAATATCACAGTAGACAACTTATATTTTCCTCTAGTTATGTATGATCAGATGAAATCATTAATACACAGCACTCGTCTGGTGTAAGCTCTGGCCATAAAGAAAAGGACAAACTGAGAAGATTAAAGTCATCTTGATGTGAACTGTTTAGCAATAGTAGTTTCAAACACATCATCTCCATTTTCTCTAGATATGACTATAAGCAGGGCAACTATGGCCATGGGTGCAGGTTGGAAATTGGATTATCTTCAGATGGCCAAAACCTGCTTTCCTTTTCAGCGACTGAGGTGAGCTAATAGAACAAAAAAAAAAAAAAATGGTGTACATAGAAGTAACTTTCTCAGGCAAAGCTCTAACAAATCCCAATGTGGTAATTGCATTCTTGCCAGTCAGTAAAGGTTTCTAACTGGCAATGGGATATAAGGGCAAATCTATGGGGTCATTTCTAGTCTAAGACTCTGCTCCTAACACAGGAGTAAAAACATACAGAACCAAAAGCCTCTTCTAGCTATTGCCATCACTATGTAAAAATCTTGGCCCTCAAAGTACCCAAGTTTGCCATGGATGCTGCTGAACCACCTGGTTTGGAGCTTTCCCAATCTCACGGTTCTTCTACCCCATGATATGATAACACTCACCCTTTTATAAAATAGTTTTTATATATAAGATTTTAGTACTTGCATCCAAAAGCATCCTACCTTTACCAGGGGGAACCAAGTAACTGTCCCATATTTAAGCATTCGTGAACCTTCTGGAATAAGTAGTGTCCCAGTATATGCACTGGAGTAACAAACTCCAAAACTCCCAGGTCCTCTCATTCAGGCTTGTGGATGGAGGACAAGTGTTCCATGTTATCCGAGGTCTGGGAAAGGAGTGGGGATGACTAGTGTTAACTGTCAACTTGATAGAATCTAGACCCACCTATCAGGTGGGCTATTGACCAGGCCTGTGAGGGGGTTATCCTGACTGCATTAAGTGAGGAGGGGAGACATGCCGGCTCTGGTTGGTACCATTCTCTGGAGTTTACGTGGCAAAAAGATGCTGCACAGCAGCATGCATTCATAGTTCTGTTTCCCAGTTACGGACGCCATGTGACCACCTACTTCAAGCTCAGGCACCTTGATCTCCCTGCCCTTCCAGACCGTACCCTTGAACAGTGAGCTAGAATTCACCTTTTCTCCCTTAAGTTGATTTTGTCAGAGAACTGTATGAAAACACAGAAAAAGAAACTAACATAGAAGCCTTCAGTCCATAGAATTTTTGAAGACCAAAGATTAGCATCAAAAAGACTCATTTGCTCACGTGGTCTATAGATTTGTGAGCTAATGCCCGAGAACCTAGTGAAAGCTGCTAGCTGGAACATGTACCTCTGGCTTCTCCATTGGGCGTTGGTTTCCTCAAAACCTGTTGAGTGGCTTCCATGGATAAGAGGCAAATTTACGTGGAAGCCATGGCACCTTTGGGGTACTAACTTTAGAAGCTATCCATGGTGACCTCCACTGAATTCTATAGCTTAAGGCAGTCACCAAGTTCCACCCAATTTCAAGAGGAGGGAATAAGGAAGATGTCATTATCACATTATAAGAATAGCATGCAAGATGGGATGTATATTTGTATGGACAAGTTTGGAAATGCAAGCTGCCACACTTTGCTTTAGGCCGCAATCATTCCCATCCCTAGCACATGCAAAATCCCTCCCTGAAACCCTCATGCTGATTACAGAATCAGCTCAAAGTCCAGGAGCTTGTCATTTGAATCTGGTCCAGGAGCAGATGACACCCCTCGGATACACTTCCTTAACTCTACCCCCCAGCTATATCATACCCATCTTAAGACTGTGAACCAAACAGATAAAGAATTTCCGCTCTCAGCCATTTTAGATTCCTCTATTGAGAATTCTCTATTTAGGTCTGTACTCCATTTTTTTTATTGGATTATGTGTTCTTTGGATGACCTTAAGAAAATGTTCAACATCCTTAGTCATTAGAGAAATGCAAATCAAAACAACTCTGAGATTCCATCTTACACCTGTAAGAATGGCCAAGATCAAAAATTTTGGTGACAACTTATGTTGGAAAGGTAGTGGGGAAAAGGGAAAACTTCTACATTGCTGGTGGGAATGCGAGCTGGTACAGCCCCTTTGGATGTCAGTGTGGCGATTTCTCAGAAAAATTAGGAAATAACCTTTCACAAGACCCAGTAATACCACTTTTGGGTATATATCCAAAGGATGCTCAATTGTGCCACAAGGACATGTGCTCAACTATGTTCATAGCAGCATTGTTTGTCATAGCCGGAACCTGGAAACAACATAAATGCCCCTCGACCGAAGAATGGATAAGGAAAATGTGGTACATTTACACAATAGAGTACTACATAGCAGGAAAAGATAATGACATTTTGAATTTTGCAGGAAAATGAATGGAGCTAGAAAAGATAATTTTGAGGGAGGTAATCCAGACATAGAAAGACAGTTATCACATGCACTCACTCATAGGTGCTTTTTAAACATAAAGCAAAGAAAACCAGCCTACAAACCACAATCTCAGAGAACCTCGACAACAACAAGGACACTAAGAGAGACTTACATAGATCTAATCTACATGGGAAGTAGAAAAAGACAAGATCTCCTGAGTAAATTGAGAGCATGGGGATTTCAGGGGAGAACTGAAGTGGGGAAGGGAGAAGCAGGGAGAGGAGCAGAGAAAAATGTAGAACTCAATAACAATAAATAAAAAGGAAAAAAAAGAATTTCTGCTCAAAATGCATCCAAAAGTCAATACTGAGACATACATGGAACCTGCTAAGGATGGTTGCATCTACAAAATTGGGTTTTGGGACACACAGTGTCTTCACTGTTCCAGAATATTTGTAAAGTTCAACTAGGTGTATGTTGCCAGCTCACTAATAGAGTTTGAATATTTGTTTTGTGCCATAACCTATGATTCCTTCCTCTTACACTTAGGAGTTCTTAAAACAAGGCTTCCTTGTCATTCTAATTTTAATCTTTATAAAATGTTTTCCTGACATTAAGCTGGATGTTCTATCTACCTGGAATCCATTTTGAATCAGAGAATCTGGAATGTAAGATAGTTTTCCTTTGAAACCTTGAAATCCAAGATGAACAAGTTTATTAAATCAATTTCATGTTTCTCACATTACTATGAGTCATGGCATTGGTGGATTTGGAAGCATTATATAATGAGAGTCCTCAGCTTTCAGCTTCTGCCATACTTACCCAAAAGTCCTCAGCAGGTATCTGTTGTGATCAGACTGCTGCTACCCTATGCCCATATCAGTACTCTCTCTTCCTCCAGGACCTCCCTCTAAACCCTGCTCAGTACCCTCCTCCTCCTCCTCCTCCAGGACCTCCAGGTCTCACAAGAATAATCCGTGTGTTTAAAGTTGACCCAAATCAACTTCCCTAAATTTTATGTTTTAGGATTGTGGTGCCAATATATGTTGCTGTCATTGTAGTTGTGTATATGCTGTCAGAGTTGCAGGCAGGGCACAAAAGAGATAGATACACAACTGGGAAAATGTCAAAGTCTGGATGGCAAAGTTCCCTAAAGGCGCTCATTTAAATTACTGACTGAGACTTTATCTATGCTGGGTGACTGTTACTGATAGTGTTACTTCATGTGCCCAAGCTTCCATGCAACCTGTGTTCTCAGTTTCAAACCCACGATCTTTGACAATGACAAGGACCACCCAGAAGCCATATGAAGTATGACTTCTATGAAAAAACCCAATAGGCCAACCAACGTCATTTCTGCCATGTCCTGAATTACAAAGTTCATCTGATTTTGAAAGGATTGTCTTTAGTAAATAATGTTAGGAAAACACAAGATGCACATACAAAACGATGTGCCCAGAGCTCATCTTATTCTATATTCGAAATGGACTGAAGACCTACCAGAGAGAGCAGAAACCATAAAGACTCTAGAACAAACACTGCTGCCCATTGGCTCAGTAGTCAGTCATGCAGGTGAGGGGAGCACGCCAAAATTCCTGTCAGTAAAGGCAATAATAATTAGGTGAACCTGTCTCAAACCAAAGACCTCTTCTCAACAAAGAAACATAAAATAAAAAGATAAAAGACAGAACTGGGGAAAATACCGAAGTATCTTCTATCTGCTACAAAATTATTATCAAAATATATAAGGAGTCCAGACAAGCCAATAGCAAAGTAAAATAACCTAGCACAAAGCACACAACCCCTACGAAACTTCATTAAAATGTTCAAAGAATCTGAGTCAACATTTTTTCTCCAAAGACCTAAAAACTGCCACCTATATGAAAAGGTACTCAATCAATCTCTCTAATCAACAAGGAAATGTAAATCAACAGCACTATAAGATATCAGGTCATACCTGTTAGGAAAACTATGATCTAAAGACAATAGGTAGGTGTCCCTGGGGGCACAAAGGAAAGCCTGTGCATTCACGATGCCAATGAAGAGGGGCAGAACCAACATGGAGAACATCAGAATATATCTTTCTCAAGTGAACCATGACTGGACCATAAAGCTGAGCAATTTCTCTGCTCAACTTATGTCCAAGGGGAATCAAGTTCGAATCTCACAGTGATGTCTGTAGTTATGTCTTTGATACCTTATTTTTAGTAGATGAGATGCTCTAATTTCTTTGTCTCTTCATCTATTAATGGACACTTAGGCTGTGTTGGTCCTACTCTGGTACTATGAGCTTATGCAGCCTTTTGACATTGGACATCCCATCTGTTTTGTTTTGATTTGGTTTGGTTTGGTTTTGGTTTTTCGAGACAGGGTATCTCTGTGTAACAGCCCTGGCTACCCTGGAACTAACTCTGCATATGAAAAATAATATTCGGATCTTTTCTGTATATTCTCAATAAATATTATTTCCAAAAATCTTGGAACAGAAAACCAGCTATCTAATTTAAACATTTTGTGGGTTTAAAGGTAATTTGGTAATAGAAAAGACAGTTATTAGAATAGCACTTTAATGACTGAATTGGAATTTTACATGATTAAGTGACTTCACTGTGTCTCTCCTCTTTTAGAATTTTTGGGCCTCTGAAAGGCAACCTTTCAAAAAAAGTTTCCAAGATTTTTGGAAATAATATTTATTGAGAATATACAGAAAAGATCCGAATATTATTTTTCATATGCATTTAACCTTGAAATTCATTTTTACTTTCTTTTTTGACTAGTATCTGCTAGTCAGGTTCCTCAAAATTATAGTCACATGTGGCATAATGAAGTTTAAGTCAACACAGCCTGTATATACACGGGTCATTCCATAAGATTCCAAAGTGACATTTGTATATGTCTTAGTTTTTGTGAGTACAAGTTAATACTCACAGATCACACTATTTGTGAGCTGTTGAGATGAAGATACTAGTAATTCTCATAGTCTTGGTAGCTAATCAGACAAGGAAATGATGATTTTGATTTGAGAACAGGAGGTCACAGGAGCACACATTTATAACTTTTCTCATTGCTGTGACCAAACACTTAGCAAGCATCAACTTAAATGAATAAGGGTATATTTTTGGCTCCACAAGTTGAAGGGATAAAGACCGTAACAGTAGGGACGGCTTGGTAGAAGTAGGGTGAGATAGTTGGTCACATTGCACTGATGGCAAGGAAGCAGAGATTGCACAGAAAATCACTCTGATCCACAGTAAGCTCAAAGTTCATCCCCTGTGAGCTACTTTTCTCAGTGAGGCTTTAGTGTAACCTCTCAATGGTTGAACAGCATTCCAAGGCAGCATCACCAGCTGCAAAATCAGTATTCAAACACACGATCCAGTTGAGGACAGTTTATATTCAAAGCACAGCAGAGCATGTCTGAAGTTGGCTGTTGTGGATAGGGTGGCATATTGTGGTGCCGTCTGTGTGTGATAGGATCATCAGAACAGCACAAATAACTGGGTACTGGGAATGGAAGGTGGGAAGCCATCCTAGATGGGCTAATTTCATACTCTTTCCTTGGATCTTGGAGACTTCTGCAGGCCTTTCTATTCATTCAGTATGTGAACTCTAAAAGGTATGACCTGGTATGTTAGGGTTTCTATTGCTGTGAAGAGACACCATGATCAAAACAACTCTTACTTTTAAAAAAGCATTAAATAGGGCTGACTTACAGTTCAGAAGGTTAGTCCATTTTCATCATAGTGGGAAGTATGGAGGCATGCAGGCAGATATGGTATTGGAAAGGTAGCTGAGAGTTCTACAACTGGATCAAGAAAAGAGTGCCACATTGGGTCTGACTTGAGCATCTGAAACCTCAAAAGCTGTCTCCAGTGACACACTTCCTCCAATAAACCACAGCTACTCCAACAGGGCCACACCTCCTAATAGTGCCACTCCCTATAGGCCTACAGGGGCCATTTTTATTCAAACCACTCCATCTGGCACTACATCTGGGCGGCTGCTTTCTTAGCCTTGCATTTCACACGGTGAACTATTACCATTTAAACCTGGGTCAAAGACTCACCTGAGGATGACTAAAAGCTTTTGCACTATTGGCCCACAATAATCAAAATTGTTCTCTTCCTTTCTTTTGTGAAAATAATTTCCCCCTAAAGAATGAGACTGCTTGCAATTTTTGGGTGATGGAGCCTCTATTAGCATTCAAGTTTGCTTGAAATTAGGTGCATAAACTAAAAGTTACAAGTTTTGCAGCAATAGAGTGTCATGAAATTCTCATATTTATGACCATAGCCCTGTGAAATCCTTGGCTGCTGTCTGTTGGTGTCTCACTATGTATCCCTGAAGGAAGACTAGAATGAAAGGTACCTAAGAGATGATGATGTGATGATGATGATGATGATGATGATGATGATGATGATGATGATGATGATGATTGTAAAGCTTTATATATAAGCATAGTCTCTCCTTTGGACTAAAAATAAATGGTATCTCATAATATCTTTATTTGGGAAATTGTGGATTATAGAGCAAGTTTTGACAAATATACACGACAACATGACATCAGTCTAGTCTGATAAAACCCATTGTTGTCATTCTTTAAAGCTTCATTCACATAAGTTTAGCATATGCTATCCATCTTTGACATTTCAAAATACCCCACTTAACTTTACTTGATTTAAATCTCTCTTTCATGCCTTATTCAGAATTTCCCAATCAATCTTGCCATAGTCTGTAATGAGTCCAAATAACAGAGAGAAATTTTTCAAGTTTTTTAATTAAAAAATTATGAGCAACTTTTCTTTGGCAGATTCTTTTCTGATCATTGATGGTACTCCTAATCTATCTACCACTCATGCTCTTAGGATGGTTTCTTTAAAAATTAGATATGTGATTTTGGCAGTCGTAGTAGTTTATAAATACAATCATGGCCTGCAGAGATGGCTCCGGCAGTCAAGGGATCATCATGCAAGCATGAGTACCTGAGTTCAGAACCCTAGCACACAGCTTTCAAAAGCCAGATATGGAAGTATGCTTCTGCAGTTCTGCAAACCCAGCACTGGGGAGGCAGAGGCAGGTAGATGCCTGGAAGACTTAGCCAGACATCATAGCAAAATTCATTAGCTACAGGTGTAATGAGAGACACCACCTCAAAAATTAGGGCACACCACACATACACACATCAAAGACTCAGGGATCTTTGTGGACAGAGAACAGGAGGGCTGTAAGAGATAGAATGGTAAATGACTACGAAGAAACAAAGTCTTCTGGAGTCAGCAGGGCAATTACACATATGAACTCACAATGGTCACAATACAGGACCTGTGCAAACTCTGGCATGCAGCAGGAGAGATGAGTAGGAAGAGCCACCCTTAGCTGAGAAGGTTTTAGGAATTAGGAACTGCTTGGTGAGAGGGAGTCTGTTTTCTTTAAGGCTATTATCCCTAGTAGGCAGACCAGGCTCCATACCCACGAATATTTGAGCAACACAAATTAGATTTGCTGAGTTAAGGAGAGAACGAAACTGAGAGAGCAAGAGTGAGCACAAGAGGGGGAAGCTGGGTGCGTAGGGAAAGATCTGGGAAGAGCTGAGAGTTCGGGGATAAATATTGTCAAAATGCACTGCATCAAACTATCAAATAATAAAAATACAATTTTAAAATAAAATATAATGACAGCATCTAAAATAATGAGTAAATAAGACTGAGAGTGATTGAGGAAAATACCAAACCAATGTCTGGCCTTCTATAGACAGGAAAATACAGGTACACTATTTATAGGCACATTAACACTGTATCACATGCACACCCATATGGACACACTACACATCATATCATAGAGACACAAAAATGGATAAACAATCATGAAACAACTCTCATACATCAGCAAAGAAATCTCAATTAATAGTGAAACTTGGGATATTCTTGCATATCTGATTCTCTAGTACCTAATTATTAGGTGAGCTTTAAATTTAAAAAACGATAGATAGATAGATAGATAGATAGATAGATAGATAGATAGATAGATAGATAGATAGATTAAATAGATAAACAGACAGACAGATATTTCTCTTCCCATGAGTATTCATAACTCTCCCTTAGAGTCTGGTTCATTATTTCACTCATCATCAACTTAGAGTATCTACTCTGGATCAAATGCTCAGAGCACTGAAGGAAAACAAGGAAAACCCTTCATTCATTTTTGTGTGTCTACCTTTATGCTGTGTATTAGATACATTGGTGAATTGGACCAAAAATAGTCAAGGAGGCAGACAATCACATTTTTCTGTGATAAATCCAGAAGATAAGGTAATATTCAAGAAACCATGGGTCAGGGAGATAGTGGCTTGTCCAGTATATCAATGAGTAGAAGAGAAAGCTGGGTCTAGAATCAGCCACCTGGTGCATTTCTGATCCTGTTTGTATTAGTTATTTTTCTCTTGGCAGATAAAACACCATGGCTAAATGTAACTTAAGGTAAAAGGAAAGCAAAAGTTTGTTTTGACTTAGGATCACAAAGGGACAGAATTCATAATGGCTGGTGATTCATGGTAGCAGTGGCCAGAGCTAGAAGCTGGCAGATCACATTTTGTCCACACATAGGAAGCAGAGAGAGTGAGTAGGTTGAGATTATAAATCCTCAAATCCCAACCTCTATTGATATACTTCCTCAGGCAAGGCTACACTTCTAAAGTTTCCACAACCTCACAAATAACACCAACTAGAGACCAAGTATAAAATACATGAGCTGAGGGAGACATTCCTCATTCAGACCTGTTCAAATATGCCTTCTGCCACTGAATGCCATATGCTGGGTGCTGACTTCATGCATACAAAGAATGAGTCCTGCTACCCTCTGAAGGTCAACTTGGAGAGAGAATTTTTTGTTTATTTGTTTGTTTTTGTTTTTGTTTTTCGAGACAAGGTTTCAATGTTCAGCCCTGGATGTGCTGGATCTCATTCTGTATTCTAGGCTGACCTTGAACTCATGGAGATCCACCCACTTCTGCTTTGTGAGTTGGAAAGAGAATTTCAAAGACTCTCAAAAGTCCTAAAAGGTTAAAAAGTAGTTTTTAACCTTTCTATACTATACACTTCTCTGAACACACATTTAAATCTCTAAGAAGACATTGGTACTTTCCTATAGCTTGAATATTTCCAAAGGCTTCCTATCCCATTCCTAGATGGCTGTAAGCAGTGGCCAACTTGTACATTGGTCTCCAGGCTGGGGTGAATCCTGGGATAACCTGGGAATGCATTAAAGTTTTACAGAAAAGCAGATCTTGTAGAGTAGCTATTTAATCCTTAGTCTTGTAAGATCAGCAGCATCTAAGGACTTCTTAGAAATGTAGAATCTTAAATTCCCACCTCAGATTCTCCAAATCAGAATGTCTCTGAATATCTCCAGTATTCTGTACTCCACCAAGCTTTCTGGGCAGTCTGAGGTGATCATTTATTGATCTAGAATGTGGACAATAGGTGTTAAGTGTTATTTTTAAGCACTGTAGGTTTGAATAGCCGTGAGTTTAGAAACCATAAACTG
The DNA here is from genome assembly GCF_950005125.1 of Chionomys nivalis. NCBI lineage: Eukaryota > Metazoa > Chordata > Mammalia > Rodentia > Cricetidae > Chionomys > Chionomys nivalis. The sequence goes on from NC_080086.1 coordinate 52,696,406, forward strand.
TATCGCACACAACTGGAACACCTGCAGAAGGTAAATAAATATTGTAGAATTGGGAAATTTGAAATAAACCTTCAAGAGGAAAAACGATACAGAAGTATGGCAGAGAATTCAAGTCTCAACAGCATGGCTACTGATTGGAACACATAAACGCTACTTTGTAAAAGGGAGAAAGTATTTTCTAAAATCCTATTTATAGCTCAGACAACTATCTTTTAGAGTTCCCTATTCTGAAACAGTGATTTTGAAAGTAAAATATTTAAAACAAAATATACCTAAAGTGAATTTTCCTCTTTATTTTTAATGTAAGTTTAAATAATTCCTGCTATAAATGTTCATGGTATGATTAAATGCTTTTTACTAAACATACCTGACTCCTTTATGTCATATAGTAATTAAAAATTCATAGCCAAAAGGTAAAAGAAAGATTGTCACATTCCTGTGTATATATTGATTAGTCCGTGTGGAAATAAAATTGTTGGTGGCTAAGACGTTTTTACTGATCCCAATTCATTATCTCCACACAAGCAATGGAATAGGCTAAACTTGCAGGTACTTCTTCTGACAGTTCATTTTTATGGTCAGTATCCTTGGATTTATAATCAATGTGGAGGTCCAGAAGTGACTGAGGTAGAAAGAATCCACCCTGAATGAGAGCAGCCCAGGTTTCATGGGATGGGGTTTCAGACTAAGTCAAAAGGAGAAAGCTTGTAGTGATAAGGAGGCAAGCAGGCCTGCTTTTCAATCTGCCCAGCTCCCGGCTGCCGGCTAGCTTTACCCAAAATAACAACACACAAATTGTATTCATTTAAACACTGCCTAGCCCATCAGTTTCAGCCTCCCATTGGCTAATTCTCACATCTTTCTTTAACCCATATTTAGTAATCTGTGTGCCACCACTAAGTGGTGGCTTACCGAGAAGATTCTAACCACCGTCCATCTTGGGTAGGAGAAGGATGGTGACTGCCTCACTGTCTTCTTCCTCCCTATCTATGTTCTGACCTATCAAGCCAAGCAGTTTTCTTTATTAATTAACCAATGAAACAACAGATAGATAGAAGACACTCCTACATCAAAAGCTAACTGAGAACCATCATCCAACCCTTCCAGCTCCTTGTTGCAGATGCACTGTGACCATCCCAATATGATAGCTCCCTCACCTACACACTGCCATGCTGTCCCTGTCATGATAGACTGTAACCTCAAATCATGACCTCTAATAAATCTCATAAGTTGCTCTTGTCAGGTTTTTTTGTCAGAGCAATAAGAAAGAGACCAATACACTCATTAAATCTTAAAATAATTCAGATTCTTCCTGGGCAAACACTCAAGCTTGTGAGCCTGTTATGAAGTTAGTAATAAATACCACACATGCACAGTGCCTCCCTCATACCCAGCAAACAGCAGGGCCAACTCTGTGGGCTATTGTGGAACTCTTTTGTATGCCAAGTGGTGCCCACTGTCTGAGACATAGGTCCATATGAGCCCAAAAAAGACTGAGGGAAAAAAAAGGGGGTTTCTAGATCCACAAAAACAGGAGTCAAGCACAGCTTCTTGGTAGCCACTTTTCTCCCAGATAGGCTCTGTTTGCTGGCCACAAGCAGACATGTGGCTCCTTAAAGCAACAATGGTTTCCTGGTTCATGCTGGTAGCATGAACTCTGGCTCTCCTTGGGAGGTCCTGCACTTAAATGGGGTTTGTGAGCAGCATGCTACTAATTGATTAATGGTGGCACAGAAAAGCTGTGTCCCTGGAGCTAGAGTGGTGAGCACAGCTTTCAGGGGCAGTGAACATACCTCTGCCATGTTGAATGGGCTGGAATCAACAGATAGGGCTATGGAGTTTAAAAAAAGAAAAATAAAAGGTGCTCCTGGTCAGAAAATAATTACATATAGATAATAAAGACAGATTCAGACAGAAATAAATCTCTAAACAGATCATAGTGTATTAAAAAAATGGACATAGGCTTGGGAGAAAGAAGAAAAAGCATATAGACAGTTATAAAAATAGTTTTAAAAAATAAAACAAAGCCTTTAAAGAGATAATAAAATTAATATAAAAGAGTACAGATAGTCATAGATTAAAGGAATAAGGAAAAACAAGCCATGTTAAGATGGGATATAAACAGAGAGTCTGGATTATGTGTATTATAGTATGTTTTTTTGAATTTCTTGACTGCAGAGAGGCGTTTGATTCTGGTGCTGCTGAGTTAAACCAAAATAAAGCTATCTTGACTTCAAAATTCGAGTCTAAGGATGTGTTACTTTTGAAAAGAGGTTCTGATTTTGTTTCCACAGAATATGGGAACCTGTGAATTCCTCCAAAGCTAGTGTGGTTTGATGAAACAAGACCTCCAGAAAGATCTCTGTGAATCCTAAAAATACTTCACCCAACAAAAGCAGGAAGAAGTTTGGAGAGAACAATGCCCAAATTCCCGAAGTGACTGTTTATAAATCTTTATTTTCATTTTAAAAGGGTTGGTTATAAATGTTTAATGGTCACGGTCAATTTCTAAAAAAATAAAAAATAAAAAAATAAGGTGAATATGATATAGAAAATAATACTTTATAATAGTATGAATTTTGGTTTATTGATATAAACTTAAGGTCAATTTTGTTATATGTATATTTCTATTTTTGATTAAGGTATTAATGTTTGTGCAGCTCATTTAAAAATTTAATGTATAATGTAAATTACAGATATTAGTCATTTATAATAGTCAAATTTTTAGTCATGTTAGTTAGGTTTTTAGATATGTAGAAATATATTTCAGTTAGATAATATTCAATACTTCAAAAAATCTACAGAACATGGCATTTAAAATGTTTTAAGAACTTAGTCTTTTCTTGACAGTGAGACATACCTGATTCTGGCATCATGAATTACTTCAGAGAGGTTGATGGTCATTGAAGAAACTCATATGAAATTTACCTTCAATGTGACAATGCTTGCCATTTGGGCAAAACTGCTCTTGCCTGGACTGCTTTATGATATGTTATATGAACTGTACATGCAGGGCCCACAGAAAAGTGACTGCTGAACTTTCCAAAGGCCTGGATGGTCCTTCAGGGTTACTATTTCAAAGAGGAAACTGCCAGATGGTCTGTAGAACACAGAAGAAAGCAACTGATGAAGTTTGCCATTACAAAGCAGAACAGATCTTTAAATTTCCTATTTCATGGAAAAGTCTGTTGGATGCTTTGGGTCTGTAGGCTGAAGATGGATGCCCCAACATTACAGAAGAACTTTGGGTGACAGTCTAGGCAGCAAGATGTCTCTGTCAATACTAGAGTTTTAGAAGTTGCTTACAAAGTAATTCTTGTTTACTTAAGTAACATTATATCCTTCTGAGGTCTTTGAAAAGTCGAAGACAAATAGTTTTAGCTACTGTTTTCCTTAGTTATGATAAAAGATAAATTAGATATAAAATTAGACTCACAAAGATAGGATAGGTGTATAGAGTATTTTCCTTTATTTGCCAAATGTAAAAGGACAAAATATTGTAACTATAATTCTTGCTCGGTAACTGTTTGTATATGTAAATTTACTATGTTAAAGTTAAAACCTTCTGTTTTAATTAGACAGAAAATGAAAAATGATGTGTGATGTCCTTCTGTATATGTGTTGCTTTTATTGGATAATGAATAAAGTTGTTTTGGCCAATGGCTAACCAGAGTAAAGCCAGGTGGGAAATCCAAACAGTGATATGAGAAAGAGTAGGCGGAGTCAAGGAGATGCCATGTAGCTGCCAAAGGAGAAAGATACTGCCAATACTGCCACCACCAGAATCTTACCAGTAGGCCACAGCCTCGTGATGATACATAGATTGATAGAAATGATTAGTTTAAGATGTAAGAACTATCTAGAAATATGCCTAAGCTATTGACCAGACAGACTATAATTAATATAGTTTCTGCATGATTATTTGGGTCTGATTAGCTCGTTAGCAAATGAGCAATCTCCGGTTACATGGTACCTGCTGTCTGATCTTTGTTTCCTGGATACATTCCAAATGAGACTGCTATGTGCTGCAGTCTACTCCCTTGTTTTTATAATATTCTGCTACCAGCTCAGGGGAGATCTTGGAGACTCATCTCGAAGGATATTTGTGTAAGCATGACTTCAATGTGAACTTGAATTGCCACATGCGTACAGGGATTCCAGCTGGTATGAGTGAGAAGTAGAAGCACAGAGTAGGCAGGTGCTGTCTCATGATGTTCCATGAAATAGGAATGTACCCATGACAATGACTAAACGTCAAAGCCAGTGTCCAGTTTCCAGGCTTGTTGATCCCAAGAAAATTAAAATTCCTCATTCCAGATTTGCTCTCCTTAATGTGACACACACGCACACGCACACATACACACACACACACACACACACACCTTACCTGATCAACTTCCTATCCAGTAAGCTAATCCCACATGCATCCTCTGTCCCCCTCTCCAGCCTGAACTCCTCACCTTGCTCCAAAGCCCCCATGGGAGACGTCTTTTGTGACAACTGTAGGGAAAATGTAGCAAAGAGTTAAAGCTGAATCTCTTAGCTCTTTGAACTGTTTGCTCCGAACGAGGTGTACACAGATACACTTTTGATGTGTTAACTAGAGAATCTGACGAGAAAAGAACAAAGCAGCTGTCACTGGGAGGAAGACACTGACAAAAAAACCACACAGCCCTTTATTGAAGAACTGTCAAGCCTATCCTACAGCTCTGGGCTTGTCTGTGGTATTTATCAAAGGCCTCGATCTGATGCAGGAAATTAAAAATAATAATAATAATAATAAATCTATCCACTGGACATTTATTAAAGGAATCTAAAATTATATTACATTTTAAATGACTAAAATGGATACTCTAACAAATCAAAAGCAAGGTTGTTTTTATTAGTTTATATATCTAGTGGCATATATATTTGTATATTTATGGACATGTCTTTTTCTCATCACAAGAATATATTTATATAAAGAGAATTAAAGTATATACTGCATATACTACATATATAAAAGTTACTATATAAAAGTATATATCTTCATTTTCTTAAATTAAATAGAAGTTCTTATCAATGCCAGAGGAATACTGTACTCAACTGGTTATTCTGTTCTTGATGAACATTTAATACTACATATAAAATCAAATATTTTAAATACTTCTTATCTCAGATTAAATGAGGTCTTTCCAAAGAAGTGGACTTTTTTTAATTCATGTTGCTCTATTTTCATAGCATATTTCTGGCTCCCAAAGCCAGTTTAAAAATAGTATATCTGTTGTACTTACCTTCATGTTTTCACCTGCTAATTCTAAAATTATGTGTTCTGTGTATGCTGTTTAGACTTGATTCTATTTTATTATATTTACCAGCATTCAATAACATTAGCTGACATGAGTAACGAGAGTATATACAATGATGCAGACACGAGAAGAAAATAATCTAAGTATGTATTGAAAGAATAGCCTATTGCTAAGCATATCTAGAATATTCTATGCACTTACGTATCTCTTCATGTTTTCTGGTCACAGTGATATAGTACTAAATAGGCTTCATATTTCATGCTTCAAATTTTAATCAAAACACTAAAGACTTACATCCTTTGGTCGGTTATTTAACTTCCCTGAAGCCTGACTTCTTCACCTGCAAAACGGGTGATTTCTGTCTAAGACTTGTTTAACCATGGAAATATTTACCAGAGCAAGTTCTAGAAGATAGCAGTTTGAAAGAAATAAATTTGAAATAAGGAAAAAGAGAGAGGAACTCATTCTAAAGATAAAAGTTTGAAAAATGTAGAACAAGCAATAGAGAGAAGATCTTTCTACAAACAGGATACATGGCTCCATAGAGCCTTTCTTGGCCCATAGCTTCACCGTGTAGCCTGATGGGTCTGCAACTCAGTGCTAGATCAAGCTGACCTCAAACTCAGAGTCACTCTACTGCTTCTCTCCCCCCCCCCTTACTACCAAGATTAATATTACAGTCTTGAGTCATCACGATTGGCCATTAGGTTGCTCTCCTTCTAAGTGGGTTAAATGTATTTATGTATGCAGACACAGATGATGTTGGAGGGAGAGCCAGGATACAGTGTAAACTGAGGTCAGCATGAACCCTGGGTAGATGTTCAGTGGTCACTGAGATAAGTCTGAGAGCCATTCTCCCCACTCAACTGAAAGGATGACATATAGGATATGGGCTGAAATTCGTTGTCCCCTGCTTACTTTTCAAAAAAAACCAAAATGGTGCATGGAACAAGGACTCTGTAAACATAAGAAACTTTTCAACAGTCAAAGACAGGAGAACCTGATGAATCATGTCTCTCCTTTTTAAAAATTCTTTCCTTCTCTGAAAATCCCAACTGCTCAAAGGATCTGATAAATAATACCAAGTTCACTGGCATTTCAAACAGACAAGACATTTTATCTATTTTAAGCTATGATGAATGTCATATTTCCATTCAAATTTGGGAAGATCACATTTTCAGCTACCCACCAACGATGGAAAAATCCTTCAGACAACAATAACCTCCTAATTGAAGATTTCTCTTAAGAATTTTTAATAGAATAATGTGGGTGTTATCCTTTGGAAAAACAAAATGACTTTTAATGAAGCAGTTCAAAATCAGGGCAGGAAAAGAGCAAAGAGTCTCCGTGAGGTTCGTGTGACAGTTTACATAAAAAGATGTTGTATTTTCTCTTCTCGGGGTGTACACCATCATTTTGTCTTATTATTCCTGACATTCGGTTCATCATATTAGCATCTTTGTGGGAAACATGAAAGCAATTAAGGATTTTGCACCCTATTCTTTAGAAGACACATTTTGCTTTCCCTCCAAACTCCGAAGGACGAAGCAGCCCTGGTCAAACACCAAATGCACTGGCTTAAAATGCGATAAAGATAGAGCTTTAATAATTTTCAATTATAGTTATCCTGCAATAATGTTAGTGAATCTCATCTCAAAAGTAAATTATTCATTTAATGGGAAATGGGAAAGCTTTGGGGTTGCACGACTCCCATTTCAAGTTTCAGTGAGATTTTCCTTGATAAGACCCTTTTTAAAGATCACATACTTTAATCCTTTGTTTCTATGCCCTTTCTTCATGATGCTGTTTCTACTTTTTAATATACTTTTCTCACAAAACACGGAAGCTATAGAGTGGTCATTCAGAGGAATCTGTTTGTAGTAAGGATTCATTCACTGCTGCCAGAAATACTGATAACATGATATTTTTACTTCATTTCAAGATTTTTTTTTCATTTTAAGCAGATGAAACCTAGAACCAAATTTTTAGAAAATGACTGTCATTGGTTTTCATTAAAAAATTGGCAGACAAGTATCTTCCCTGTTACTTTGCATTAGGAATGTTGCCTTTCATTTAAAAAGCAAACGAAAGTAAACATTTGTTTACTGAAAAGTGCGTAGAATACAGGAAAACTATGGACTCTTAGGATATATTTTGAATCAAAATAAAATGATTAAATAGCAGTAGAGATCATTTCCTACAAAAAAATCAAAGGGAGGGGACCAGTTTTGGAGACCAGTTTCTTTCAGGACTTAAAAACAAGCCTTTAACTCCATCACGCCCTTGCTTCCTATGCAATGGTGTCTGTTCGTGCTGAGACAAATGTGAGGCTCTTTGCACTACGTATCTGCGTGTGCCTTTCTCTTGCCATCAATTTCATTGCCTTTGTTAAAGTCCTTTGGCTTAAATTGAAGATGGTGTCACAAAATTAATCTGCTGATTAGATTTGCTCAAAACTTTATCATTGAGACCTGAGCCTGGATGATTTCACATGCGGACTTCTAGAACATATCACAGACTTACAAAGTGTGGCTTCAGGAGCAACATGCAATTCTGAAGTCTTTGTCTCGTGAATATTGCCAGCTCCTCTCTGAACCTAAGCCAGCATGGCTAAGATGTCATTGTGGAAAACTGGGCCACCTGGATCCGATTCTATAATTTCTGTTGACTATTGTTTTAGAGTCCATTTTTTCCTCGGGTCATATTTAAGGAAAACAGTTTGTCACCTGTTTCCATGGAAAATAATGTTGGACAAACATGAATTAGTTTTATATTTTATATCCTTTCACCTACTGATTTCCCCAATTCTACTTCGCAAAGGGCTCTGAGTGACTCACAAGAACAAAGGAAACAGCGACCTCCACAAGATGCAGATGCTGAGATTTTTCACTGACTTAATTTAAACTTTTGGGTCGTTCTGCTTCCTAGCGATGTCAGGGACCAAATACAAGGCTTCTCACTTTTATTAAGCAGGTTCCCTACTACAAGGTGCGTCCCAACTTTGCGTTTAAAGACTGCCAGTTGTCACCTAAAGGAAAGACAAGTACATTGGTAGATATTTTCCTGTTATGTGAGCACAAAGGTTATACTTGAACAAACCTAGGTGGGAACACATCCCACCTCCCCTCTAGCTATATAGCTTTTATTGTCACAGATACAGCCAACACCGGCCAAAATGTCTATGTAACTTGTGACTGTGTGCATCAAAATATGAAAATGCAGAAGACAGGTTTCTCATGAAAATAATTGGGAAGAATCTTTGGATGGGCAATTTTATATTATATCCCTGTTTTGAAATTTTTTTACTGAATTATTAGACTTAAGAAAACAACTACAAGCGTACTCTGTAGGAGACCAAGAGATGTAAGTTCAAATTTAACTGAGCCATTACTTAGACCTCATGGTCTAATATGATGACTGCAAGGGAAGGGATCCCCCAAAACTCTCAGTTCAGGATTTGGCTGTGCGTAGCAGGCACTTACCGAACATAAGTGATTCATCAGTGGGAGACGATAGCGGGAAACCAGGCATCTTCTGCAATCTTTGCCAACATCATCTGAGTCCAGCAAAACTACAGCATTAGGTGAAAATTAGTCCCAGTCACATCTGGCATCCGACTCTTGATTCCGTAATCTTCCCAGTGACGCGGATGGTGTTCCCTTTCTCTCCCCCAGGAAATATCCCCACAGATTTCTGTACCATGACATGATTATTTTAATGACTATAAAAATGCTCAGTAAAAAACACGAAAGTATAACACTGCCATCAAATGCTAAATGAAAGAACACCCAAAAGAAAACTTCATCTTCAGCATGGCTTCACCGTATACTTTGGAAAAACTACACTTGAATAAATGACATCTTTGTTAAAATGAGACTTTGTACTTATAGCCCTGTTTTCTCATTGTTATTACCATTTCTTGAATAGCCTTGAAGATTTTTGCCTAAGTCTTGATTTATCAAAACTAATTCTATTTCCTGCTTTTTTTTTTCTTTTGGAAGATTCCAGAAGAATCTTCCTTCAAATATGCCTGCCGAGGATAAGAATGAACTACCCAGAGACAGCAAAGAGCACAAATCTGTAAGTACTGGTGTTGATGTTCAATGATCTTTGTTTGCTTTAGTGTAAACAGGTCTCTTGACAAACTTTATAAACAGAAAGCTTCTTTGATGTGTGTATTTTAATCCTTACTTGAATTAATAACTTTCAAATGTTCACTTTACTTTCAGTGTTGGTTTATAATTTACTCTATGCTGAGATATTTCAACCGTTAGAATAAAATCCTCAAGTATTTTCCCCGTGGAATGAAAAAGAACATCTGTGGTGATTACAGAGCCTCTAGGTTTTCTAAGCACACTATGACATCACTGTGACGTGTTCGTTACTGCTTGACAAAATGTGAGGCAAGATTTGGTTTTAAACACAGGTAGACAGGCACATACCCCACACTAGAAATCACTGTCTAAGTGGTTCCTCAGAGCCCACCCCCTTTCCAGTATGTCTCTTTGATGCACACAAAACTGGAACAAATGAATTAGCACCTCCAGTTTGAACCCCTTCCATTGTCATCAGAAGAACCTTTTGCCTCAGTCTACTCAGTTACTGTAGCAATGGCACAAAGAGGATGGGGTAAACAGCAGAATTCATGCCGAAGTTTAAAGTCAAGGTGCCTTCCAGTCTAGCTCCTGGTGAGGACCTAGTTCCTAGATTACACATGCACAACCTCTATTGTGTGTATGTGTGTGTGTGGTGAACTTGTGCACGTGTGCGTGCAGCTATGCATTAATGTACATACATGTGTGTAGAGGTCAGAGGTTAACACTGAGTGTCTTCCCGCCTTGTTTTATGAGACAGGATTTCTCAATGGACTTGTAACATACCAATTTAGCTAGTTTGGCTGACTAATGAGTTTCAGGGATCCTCTTGCCTCTGCCACACCAACACTTAAATGTGGGTTCTGGGCAAGTACTTACCTACTGAGCCATCTCCCAAGGCCAGATTTCTAGCCTCTTGCCTTGTGTTTATGAGCCAGGATGAGAGAAAACTCAGTTTACCCCACCAAATAGTTTCATCTTCATGACGTCATCTGTGCTAATTACACCCCAATGACTCTTCCTCCTAATGCCACTATACTGGGCTTAGAACTTCAACATATGAATATTTTGGTTCAGGAGAAACAGATATTCAGACCTTAACACTTATTTCAACATAGCAGTGACCAGATTTATCTTCTAAAACTCAGAGTGGGAGATAAATGCTTTTACATTTTACTATACTGGATCAAATCCCTTAAGGCCAAAGTTTCCCTCTATTATGTGAATCTCTGGTCAGGTAAAAGACAAATAATGCCTTTACATAAACATATCATAAGATTTAACAATCTAAATTTTTAAAAGTCATTGAATATTGTCTTATCAAATACTCCTATTATATATAATGGTGTATTTGATTTGTACATCATTATATAAACATAAGTAAGTACATTATTCTCTATACTCTTAAGAACTAAGTACATGATCAAAGTATGAAAAGTTTTGGGAAATTATTTACCAAAAATAAGAAAGAATGATTATGTATATCTACATATATACCATGTGTAGATGTTAGGCTATAATATGATCAACATGTTTGCCTTTTTATATTTTACTTTATTATTAATTTTGGTGTGATAAAACTTTGTAATTAAATAACCATGCTATATGTGATTATATGTGGCCGTTGCTTTCTAAAGGGGGATACATGTATCTTTTCATATATTTTATTCTCAGGCAAACAACATGTTCTTCAATCTGATTATCTGAATCCCTAAATATGGAGCATCCCAGGTGCGGCCATATTTGATAGTTAGTGTTTTACTCCCATGGAGTTGCCCAATACATCAGAATAATTGCACGGGAGCTTGGGGATCTTTTCATAAAAAGACTTAGAATCATTCCATGTCCTCAGGAAATTAAAAGGAAACCAAAGCCACTACAATCATGGCATTTTGGGATGTAAGGTCTATCTTCTGAAGTCCATAGTTGGATTATTTTTTTAATGCCAACTTTTAATACCAGGTTCCTGGGGCTGGGAAGATGGCTCAGTCAGTGAGGTGCTAGCTGTATGAGCATGAAGATTTGAGTTTGTCTTCCCAACAGCCGTGTTGAAAGCCAGGCGCACCAGTGTGAGGCTGTATTCTTAGAGCTGGGGAAGCAGAGCCAGAGGAGTCCCGGGCCAGCAATGTCACCTAACACAGTGAGAGAACCTTATTCAATAACTAAGGTGCAGGGTGTTTGAGAAGGTACTAGATATCAACCTCTGACCTACACAGCTAACATACATGAACATGCATCCGTGCACATGTGTGTACAGACAAGCACACACACATACAAAATTAAAAATAACCAAACTATCTGAAATATCAAGTTCCTATCAAGGTTAGTCATTAGTATCTCCTGTGGTTCTTAAGAGCATGTTTGAATTCATTTTGTAGTGTCTTATTGCCATGTGTTTCTTTCTGTGCCAGGGAGACTTAAATTTGAGTCATGTTTTCTTAACCAACAGTGGAAAACTTCCTGATGTACTCAACAAAACTGGACTCTGCTCATCTCCAGTAAGTATACTGAGGCACTGACGCTCTGGCCTGTTTTTATCCTCAGCCATGTTAAGTCTTCTCAAGTTAACTCAAAATCCCTTGCAACTGGATACTTCATGGAATTTCCAATTATGTGGTTTCTAACAGTTTCTTGTTTCTCATTTTCTCTTCTTCCTGCATCCTGATTTCTCCCTCGCTGTGGCCCATCGTCTGGTGATTATTTAGTAAGGGCTTTTAAGGAAATCATGCTTCCTTCAGGTTTGCTACTGAAGACATCATCTGGATACACAATTTTAGCTGGAGCTCACTTTGCTTGACTCTCCACGGACACTCCAGCGTCTTCCAACACCTGGTGTTGCTGCCTAGAAGTGTATTCTTAGTGGCCTTACTGTTCCTTCATAGGTAATTTATCTTAGGGTCTTCATTTCACCTTTAGTGCTCTACAGTTTATTGATGATATTTCTTAGCATTGATTTATTCTAACTTGCCTTGCGTAGGAGTCTTCGTAATTATTCAATCCGAAGGCACATATCTGACATTCAACAGTTTAAATTATCAACTATAATATAGATTTTCCCATTTATTCTATTGTTTTTCCTTTTAGAAAAAAATCTAGGAAATTTATGGGACTTTTTCATTCTTTTGTCCCTGTCTTTCAAAGTATTCACTTTGGAAGAACACAAAGAAGTAGCACCTGCCAGGAGGAATTAAAGCCTTGTATCAGGGCAGGAGTCCATGTTGGTGACAGTCTAAAAAGGGATTCTTAGGTGAGTGTAATAGGTATCTATACCAGGCTGGAGGTGACAAGCGTTTGTCATCTCTCAACTTCATCTCAAATACTGTCCCTTTGTTCTTATACCTGCAATTTTGGTAGGCAGCCACCAGGGTGCTCTGTTGCTAGTGGAGACACTTTAAAACTCCAGTCCAAAACAAACCACATAAGTTAAACATTAATGTTTAAGTAACAATAGGAAAACACATGTAAACAAAAATACTCTCTCTGATTGACCCTAGACTACTGTTAATTAGCATGTAAATTAGCATGCAGGATAAATACAATTGATTGTAATATGTTTTCAGGACAGAGTGAAGCATCACCTTCTGTTGTATATAAATTCAACTTAAGAATCATGTATTCAAAGACATGACACTAAAATTCTCTACATCCCCGGATTATCCATGTGCTGCCATTTATGAGATAGAGTCACCCCTCTGAGGTTGCTACATAGAATCCTCCTTGCCCCCATCCTTTATATCCTATTAATCCATAGGGTGAATCTACTTTTCTTTTCTAATCTCTTCTTTATGGAATCAAAAGAAATGTGAGGAGGATTAAAATGTCAGTTTGCACATACAAACAATTCAAATTGAAAGGGGAAAAATATGAGGGATGCGTTCTGAAAGCAGAATTGAGAACAAGTGGATTGGGTGAAGAATAACTCCCCACTGCCATTAAAATCAACCCAAGCACCTTCTACTGAATAGTGACGTCATTTGGGTGTAATCCCAACTTCCCTCTGTTGGTTACTGTCAACTGTTGCTCTACATGAAATCTGTCTCTCAGCCAAACTGAAACGACTCCCAGTTTATGGCACATAAGTAACTTTTCCTGCCTCATAAATTCTCCCAAACTTTCCTTTCCTTTAACGTGTTCTCACCTCGTTCCACACCCTACAGCCCCATTCTTACATACCTCATCCTATGATTCAAACACGACCTTCTCCAGGGAGATGCCAGTGAGTTCGGTTTTAGATGAACTTTCCTGTCCCTTTCCTTCAAATCTAAGCAAACTTTAAACTAAATGCTTTTTTTGTGGGTAGCTGTGGTGTCCCTTTTGCCTTTCTTCCATTGACAAACTGAAAGCCGTGTCCAGTGGCAAAGTTAAGACAATGCCGTGAACACAGTGAGTACCCAACACTTGCAAAAGCTGTCCTGTCGCCAGCGCAGGAGATGTGGGTGAACTGAACTGTGGATGTCACTCAGATTAAAAGTGGTATTTGCAATTCAATGTGAGCTCTTTGGAAAATAGCTCTTATTAGAGGAGAATCTTTGTGAATCATTAGCAGCCAGCAGCAATACTGGAGGACTAATTTTAATAATATTTCTGTTATAAAATTCAAAGGCTAGTTTCGCTGAAACAGATAGAGCCCAGACAAGTGCACCTGTCGGTGATTGCAATGACCACGAATCAATTTTCACACTCTTCTCTCGGGTTGAAAGCTACTGAGATCTTTGCCTCCCCATCAGCTGTCCAGGGACCATCAGCTTGCTTCAGCTTGCGAGCATGTCAGAAATGCAAGATCTCAGACTGCTTTCTGGCCACATCTAGTGAATCTGATCTGCATTTTGACAAATACAAGGCAAACATAGACCCTATGGTTTTAAATGTTTAAGTGGACATTTATCAAATTAGTGTCCAAATAGATCTATCTATGTACTAAGTAGACTGATCATCAAAGCCTACCCAGTCTGTCGTACATTTAGCACTGAGACATGATTTGCATGCATGATAGACACAAATATTTAAAAGGAATTAAAATACCTTCTCAATTCATTTTCTCATATTTTGCCTTCTTTGGGGTTCTGAAACAGCAGCCCAGGGAAAACGCTAAGGAATAAGATGCACCACCTCAACAATAGAGATGAGCCCCAAATTTATCTTTCCAAGCAAGAAATGAAAAACACTAAATATGAATTGACAAGGTTGCAGTGGAGACACAGTGTCCCAGGTGGGGCTCATGAAATCCAAATTGTTTGATTCATGTCTACAAGAAGCAGAAGTGCTTAGCTCTCACCTCTGAGGAGAGACCCAGAAGACCCCTCAGCAGAGTGGAAATATGGTCTCCCTGCCATGCTGACACCCTTAATTATGGCTTTTGAGCTTTTGATGTTCTGACACATAAATAGCTAAAAATTTGCTTTTTCATTTTGTGCACTTGCAAGTTGGAAATGTCATCAAGTTTCATCAAGATTGAAATGGGGTCCAATTTGCTAAAAATGCCTCATGCATAAGGAAGTTTTGTGCTCCCTTCCACATGGGAGTCAGCCGGCACAATGCATTATGCACCTCGTGCTGGAAGGATCCCGGCATGCCACTCAAACACTGAAGTGGAGGGAACAGTCGCTTTGGGGTCTTTGCACTTTCAGGGAGAGGGGAGGAGGTCCAACCCTCAAATATTCAGTTCCCAACTAAAACTGTTCTGTGTCCTCACTATAAAAGTACTTGCATATAAATGACACCTACAGCCTCTTCCTGCTCATTATCTCTGAATCACAGATGGTTATCCTGCCATGGTATGCCCCCAACACAAAGAATGGCAGACTAATGGGGAAGTGAGATCGCTATTTTATGTCCCTTTTGCTTTTAGCAAAGTATAAAACCAACAACTTTTTAGTCACAATAGGAAAGCAAGCGAACCAGTCAATGCAAGGTCTCCCTTCTGACACTGGCACCCTATCTTTTAAAATTGGGGTTACATTTCCCTCGATTCCGTCAGGAGACTATGAGAGGAAACAAAAAGACTGAGATTGGATGTTTACGGGAAAAAAAAAGGGGCTAGAGTTACTTTTTGAGTGAAAGTGTTTCATCTCCCTTCCCGGTGGTTATTTAATCCCTTGTGTATTTCCCCTGAGTTTCCACATGGTTACTAATTTTAATTAATTGCATCTTCATTTAGACTATGGACATCCTTTATCAGTAGGGGCTTTATTACCCAAAAGGGAGCAATCGAAATGACAGGATCTGTGGGGCTGTCTTCATTTTAAGACTTCATGGCTGAGAAACCAAAGGCTGGAAAAGCTGGGAGTCTCACACATTCTAAGTCACCTCAGCTGAAAAGGCACACCCAGGGCCAGAGTGCTCAGCTTGAAGGAAACTTTCTGTGAGACACTGTTGTCTCAGGAATGTGCATCAGTCTTCCAGTGTACTCTATAGCATAAATGCTTGTTTTAAAGATTCTAAAAATTGTAACTAAACTCCTTACCACGTGTGTTGAGAAGGTTCCCCATACCTTCCAATACATCCTAACCTAGCTACTCTTGGGGGCCTTCAGAAATATCTCTCCATGTTGACTGTTAAGAGTCTGGGTGATCACGACAACTTTAAATTTGACCCATTACTCACTAGTTTCAATCCTATAAGACAGTGTCAGAATTCTAATGGCCACCATTAACTGTGTGTCTGCTGCCTGTCAGGCAGGAGTTCTGCAAATGCTTGCAGCTTCTTGTGTCATCTTTGAAATGCTCCTTCAGACAGGAACTGTTTGTTTGCTCCATTTGACAGTACAGAAGATGGGGCCTACAGAGGGTAGATAGTCCATAGTATCCCGATGGAGCACAACAGATTTGGGGTGAGTGCTACGGTCTATTGTCTGTCTCCTTTTGTCTTCCACAAACTTGATGTCTTCTGACCTCACTGGACTCTCACTTCCCAGAAGACAACACCAAGGGCTGGAGATGTAGTACAGTTGGTAGATTGCTTGTCTAACATGTGTGAAGCACTGGGTTCAATCCCCAACACTGTATAAACCAGCTGTGTGACTGCATGCTTGTATTCCCAGTACTTGGGCACTAGTATGGAAAGTCCTTCTGTCTATGTGTTACTTTTATTGGTTAATGAATAAAGAATCTGACTTGGCCGGTAATAAAGCAGAGTAGAGCTAGGTGGGGAAAACTAAACTGAATGCTGGGAGAAAGAAGGCCAAGTCAAGAGACACCATGTAGCCGCCGCCTGGAACAGATGAGCCAGAACCATGCCAGTAAACCACAGCCACAGCCACGTGGCGATACGCAGATTAATAGAAATGGGTTAAATTAAGATGTAAGAGGTAGCCAGTAAGAAGCTAGAGCTGATGGGCCAAGCAGTGATTTAATTAATACGGTTTCTGTGTGATTGTTTTGAGTCTGGGAAGCTGGGAACAAACAAGTGGCCTCCTTACAACAGGGCACTAGAAGCAGGAAGATGAAGAGTTAAAAGTCATCCTTCACTATATAGCAAGATTGAGACGAGTCTTGGAAAGATGAGACCTATTTCAAAAGAGGAAAGAGAAAACTAAAGACCACAGATTAGCATCACATAATAAATAGCCAAATGACAAATTCTAAGTCTTCTGACTTCAACACCCTTGAGTTTGCCATTCCACCACAGACGGCTTAGGTAATTCCCAAGTCTATATTCCTAGAAATCGTTGATTTAAAGGGGAAAAAAAAGGCTTAAATGAATCAATAGAACATGATGAAACTTGGAGTCTTTATTTTCATGCAAATAGTCTTGGGATGAAGGGCAAGACATAAAGATTCAATGACCTTAATTGTAAGAGAATTAAAAATTCCATTAGTAACTATCACAATTTAATAATGCCCATTTTTTGCAAGAATGGGTGATAGTTACAGGAAATTATAGCAACCTCTTAATTTCTAAGAAGATTTCTTCAAGTGCATTTTCCTCATTAAAGATTAGATGCCTTTGCAGCTGCCAATAGTGAAAAGGTGGAATGCCACTCTCCACCAATGAGAAATGCCCTGTGGTCAATGCTGTCAAAAGGAGCAGCTCACTCTGCAGTTAACTCTATGCCAATACAGGAATTTAAGAAGAAACTAGATGATGACTTGTCAAGGGTGTAACCGAAAAAGAGTCACAGTCTTTTGGGATGAGAAATTTCTCAAGACTACTCAGGTGATCTCCAAATATGGTGGGGCTAGAAGATGAAGATGCTGTACACTGACAACTGAAATCACCTACCAGCTGATAAACACATGCTTTCAGAAAGTTGGTGACTGCCTTGATATACTTCATTGGAACAGTCTCTTAGAATTTGTTTGAAAGTTATTGAGTTACTGCTAAAAATAAAGCCAAAAAGAGACGAAAATGCTGATTCTAAGAATAGATGTTCTGTACCTTACAAGCTTCATTCAAATAAGGCAAAAATGGGGTCACTCAACATCCTGAAAAGGACAAATATTCTACCACAGTTGAATGCTCCCTGAACTGTATGTTAGCAACAAAGGAAAGCACAAAATCAAAAACATGCAGAAGTTGCTGTAAACATGCCAGAGACAGAAGACAGCAGATGTAATTTGGAACTATTTAGTCCCAGTTTCCACACCTTCATGACTTTTATTCGAAATCTTTACAATGCATGTTGCTCAGCATGCTCCCCTTCGTCTGCTTGCAGGAAAGCACTATGTATGAAATCCAGGGTAGTCAGACTCTCTCTCTACTTCCAGCTCCCAAATAATGACATGGAGACTTCTTATTAAGTATGAAAGCTTGGTCTTAGCTTAGGTTTGTCACCAACTAGTTCTTATAACTTAAAATAACCCATTTATATTAATTTACATTCTCCCACATGAGTTGTTATCTCTCCTCAGTACCATGCATCATATTCCCTCTGTGTCTGGCCAATACCCACCTCTCTGAGTCTTTCCATGAGTTCCTCTGTCTTCCCCGGAAGTCCCACCTATCCTCTCCTGCCTAGCTATTGGTCATTCAGCTCTTTATTAAAACAATCAGAAATGCCTTGGCAGAGACACAGCCTCACAGTATACAAAAAGATTATCCCATAATAACCCTGACTAGGGGTTGTTTTGTAGTAATTGATTTTTCAGGTTTACTCAAGCCAAATAACCTTCTGTGCTCTCTTTTCCAATGGGTCAGATGAAAAGTCCTCTCATCACAGGATATATGTTTGATTGTGAAATGTCTTCCACAGGCCTGTGTGTTGAAGGTTTGGTTCCCAGTTGGTAGCACTTTGGGTAGCAGTGAAAAACTTCAGGATGCAGGAGGAAAATGCTTTCGAGGGGCCCAGAATACCTCCTGTCTCTTTGTTTTATGTCTACCATAAGGTAAGTAGCTTCTGCTAAATGTAGCCAGAGACAGAATGTTCTACCCCACTGTGGGGCCAGAACAGATCCAAGGTCAATGAAATGAAACTCATGAAGCCATGAGCCAAAATGCATATTTTTTCCTTACTTGTATGTTAGGTCCATTGTTACTTGAGAAAGAGTCTAACACACTGAAGATACAAGAAAGAGAAAATGCAACCATGGATATAAAAACGACTGGGCAAAATTGCAATCCTCTCTAGATACATGATATTTTTAGCACATGAGCATGCTGCATGCATAATGCTCATTATCACAGGTAAAAACCATGCTTACAAATAAGGAAGTTAGATTATTTTCTTAAAGACACTAAAAAATTAAAAGACAAATTTATTTTGTCTTTACTGGCAATCCAATGATGAATGTGATTGGGACAGAGTCATTGAACATGAGCCCTGACCTATGTAAACATCAAGGGCAGTCATCAATATAGCAATCATCTCATGCAATGCAAAGCTGTTAAGATATTTTTCCAATAAAATAATGACTTCAATATTTTCCCAGGTAAATTGATCAACATACAATTTAGATGCCAAGTGATTATAAATACTTAAATATTCATTTGCTCCTTCCATCCTGCCATTAGTTACTGTAACACTTATATCTTTAAATATTGGCCTCATCCTATTTATAAAAACACTAGTTAGCACCGCTCATTTATCTCCTTAGAAAAGGCAATTTGGAGGAGGGGGTAGCCACCGCCACAGCAATTTGTCATTAACAGTCGTTCTAATTAAATAGCCCCCTCTACACATTACTGTATCTCATCTTGTGCATTTTCTCAGCCTAAGACTAAATATCTTCTAGACCATAATACTCCACCAGATCAAAAATTCAGCTGCTTAAGAAAGTGAGAAAATAGTGATTTACATGTTACACTTTAAAAGCTTCGTCAAAGCTGTAATA
Source organism: Chionomys nivalis (assembly GCF_950005125.1). Classification (NCBI taxonomy): domain Eukaryota; kingdom Metazoa; phylum Chordata; class Mammalia; order Rodentia; family Cricetidae; genus Chionomys; species Chionomys nivalis. The sequence goes on from NC_080086.1 coordinate 52,716,056, forward strand.
ATTTTGTTGGATAAACAATGTGATTCTCGACATTAATAAGAATTTCTAAATATGAACAATATGTACCCTGAGGAGAATAGTATCTAACAAGGAACTGATAAATTATGTTGGGCAAATAATCTGCATGCTAAAACCTGTGTAATGGAGACAGGAAATTAAACATTGAAATGTGTAAATAATGCACAGTTTGGTGTGTTGGGTTCCTCCCCCACCCCCTTAGTTGGGTTAAATCCCAGCTTCAAAGTAATAGACACACCAGAGCATGCCCTTGTCACTCACACAGGAGAACAGAATACATTGGTTTATGTCCCAAATTCAAATTCATGCTGAGCTGCAAATCAATAGTTGAAAAAGAATGAGGCATTGAGAAGAATATCCACGGATTCTTTTTCCTAGACGCCCACAACTACATTTAGCATTTTCATTGCTTAAGCACAAATTTGCCTTTGAAAATTGGAATAAACAATCTTTGGTTAAAAAACAAAAGTATGATGGTATTGGAACCCAATGGGAACACTGCCAAGAGTCAATCAAGTGTGTGGGAAGAGCTGGATCCTCCAACTAAGCCTGGGCCGACAATGTTTCAAGGGTCACCTCATCACCTATTCCCGGTAGGCTGCTTAGGAGATGTGTCTACAGCCAGCTGTTTGGGTGCAACTCTACCACATACTGCTTTCTTCTTCATGACAGTTATCTCACTGAGAACAGTTGCCAAAAGGTCTTCACGGGCCAACATGGGGAGCTTTACAAGTATAGAAGGGGAGGCACAAGGATCTTAAAACCATGAGAACTTTTTCAAGAAGTTGGGAATGAAACAGTCATAAAAGTTAACCTGTCAAAGAGCAGGTAAATGAATCCTAAGTAGATGGGACAACACTAATAAGGAGATTGAGATCAGATATTCGCCAAATCACGAGGACAAAGTGGAGACAAACACAGAAAAGGTCAAGTCTGGTCTGAAAGCAGTAAGGCAGAAGCTTGTGGAATACACCAAAAATATTAGCCAAAGATACCATAGCCTGATGACCATTCTTGAGAATGTCAAAGAACACTTAGGAATCAGTTAAAAGAAAAACAAACCAACTGAAAACTCAATAAAAGTTAAGGATAGGCAATTTTTAGAATACAAATTCTACATGATCATGAACACTCTTAAAAAGAAGTAAGCCCTCCCAGAAAGCAGGAAAAGAGAACTCAAAATACAAGTTACTATGGTAAAGGACCAGATGTCAAACTGATGATATCAAGTGTAAGAAAAATGGGCACTATAAGAACATTCTTCCAATACACTGTTGTAAGGAGAGGGCATGCTTGTTCTTCCTGGCCGCCTGGCTAGCGTAGCTCTGAAATAACCACACAGAAACTGTATTAATTAAATCACTGCTTGACCCATTATCTCTAGCCTCTTACTGACTAACTCTCACATTTTGATTTAACTCATTTCTATTAATCTATATATCGCCACATGGCAGTGGCTTACCGGGAAAGATTCAACATGTCTGTCTCTGAAGGCTCCATGGTGTTCCTCCCTCACTCTGCTTTCTTCCTCCCAGCATTCAGTCCTGTCTCCCCGCCTCCCTAAGTTCTGCCCTATCAAAAGGCTATGGCAGTTTCTTTATTCATTAACCAATGAAGGCAACACATAAACAGAAGGACCTCCTACACCACACAGCTATCGTCACTCCAGAGAAAAACTTGACAATGTCCATAAAAATTTAAGGCAGCCTAAGGTAGAATAACCATTTCTTATAATAATTTAAATATGATAGTTTATAATATTTGATTGTTTATTTGAAAAATAAAATATGTTAAATGCTTTATAACAATCTTATAAAATATAAAATATTTAACATATTTATAATCATTTCAGATTGTCTCAAACTTACATATAAACATACTCATGTAAGAATATTCATACTAGCTGGGCAGTGGTGGCACATACCTTTAATCCCAGCACTCGGGAGGCAGAGGCAGGCAGATCTCTGTGAGTTTAAGGCCAGCCTGGGCTACAAGAGCTAGTTCCAGGACAGGCTCCAAAGCTGTAGAGAATTCCAATCTGAAAAAATCAAAACAAAAGAGAATATTCATAGTAATATATAATTATATAAATGTTAGGAGTATACTATATATGTACTTACATAATATTGGTTACTATGTAATAACCACAAAGCAAATGTGTGTTATTCATAGGCTGAATCATTAAGTATACCAAGGACAGGTGAGGTGGCTCAGCAGGTGAAGGTACTTGCTAATAAGACTGATGACATTAATTCAATGTTTGTGAGCCACATGAAGTGTAAAAAGAACCAGCTCCTACCAACTATCTCCTAAAGTTCACAGGTAGTCATGTGTGTGCATGAACACACATGTGCACACACACATAAATAAGTAAGTAAATAAATAAATAAATGCAATTTTCAAATGTTTAAAGTATATTGAAAAAGGGATGAATGAGATCCATATCGATCATGAATCCTCTAAATGTAACACTGTGTAAAGAAGATAAAAAGCCGCACTGGAGAAAGACATGTCCTCATCACAGCAGTCACATGACTTTTTTAACATGTAGCAAAATACAAAGAAAGGTGAGGAACTGGGGAGCAGCAATTGTCATGCTTCACATAAACTATTTTCTAGAGAGGGCCAAAAACTTGTAACTTTTTTCTAACTCTGGTAATATTTTATAAGAAATAAAATTTTTTAAGAAAAAGCAGGTCAGTAAAAAAAATAAAAATTCATTATAATATTTTTATACCTTGTATGTTCAAACACCTCTCAGTCAAATTACTTTGTTGTGTATGATTATGCACTTGTCTGTGTTCATACATGTGTGAACGTATTGCATACGTGCATGCATATGTGTAGAGGCCAGAGGTTGACATCAGGTGTCTCTATCATTCCCCACCTTGTTTTAAAGGCAGGAACCCATCAATCCTGCTAGCTAGGCTGAATGGCCAACAATCATCCTCGATCCTCTTGTCTCTGCCTCCCCTGTGCTGGGATTGCAGAGGCAGCCACAACCCCCAGTCTTTTATGTGACTGCCAGGGATTCAAACTCAGGTCCTACGCTGACTGTCGTATTCTAACTGTGTCCCTATAGTGAGTACTCTGTCTATTGAACCATCTCCTTGGGGGTAAGAGAGGAAGAAAAGCAAGGAGAGCGCAGTGGGATGGAATTAGGCTAGTGATGCAAAGCCTCCCTATCTTCCGAAAAAAATCAGGCACGATGCTGCCTTTGTCTGGACTTTCACAGTAATTCTTTCTCACGTTCCACCCCTCCAAATATCCACAAGTGGGTGAATTAAGCAAGAAAGAACATAAACTGAGTGCCATAGAGCACAGCTGAGCCCAATCAAAAGTCATAGCCAAGTCCTGGAGGAGGGGAGCAAAGCTAATTTAACCTTTCAACCCCAGCTCCCTATGTATTGCATGGTGACGATAATGCAGAGAATGTTGTGAGGATTAATAAATTCATTTCTCGAGCTTTGGAGATAAAAATGTGCTCCATAAGTACTTTATTTTAAGACGCATGGAATGGTTTGTTTATTCCCCTATCCCATTCAGAACTGCCTTAAACCTTATCTCCTGGTTCTGGGTTTTGAGATGAATATGGGGGCCTTTTAAATGGCTATGAGTAACCTTTGAGGATTATGCATTTTAAGCGCTGGTTCACAATGACTGTGTGACCAGATAGATGTCACACAGGAGAAAGTAAAAAAATATATAATCCCTAAGAGGTTAATGACACAAATTGTATGTGGAGTTTCAATTTGCTACGATAATTCTAGACACTTTAGAATGAGTGACTTTGGCCTTAGCACTCAAAGTCTGCCAATACAAAGACGTTCTGATTTGGGGTGTACTGGGAGAAAGCTGGGTTTGGGCTGGAAGGCAGCAAATCAAGGCATAAAATTGAAGAGGAGCACACAGTATATGCTATCTATAAGGAGACTGACAGAGGTTCCCTCAAGTAGCTTTCCCCCCAGCAAGCAAGCATAATGGCTGACATTGGTTCTGTCCCACATTCTTAGCTACCGCTCTCCTTGGAGAAGGGCTGAGGTTTGAAGTGGGCCATTGCTGATGAGAGGTAGTGAGACTCCGTGACAAAAAAAAAGTCAGGAGTGCTCATTTCTCTTTTAAAGCTGCTTGATTACCATCACCACCACCCCATACACCCAGAAATCCTAGCCATTTGAGGAAACCCCTGAAGTCCTGTATTTATAACACAGCACCAAAAATAATAGGTGGTCTCAATTCCTCCTCACCCTCTATAGGCATAGAATCTGAAGACAAATAGCGGTGTCTACCTATGAGGCCAGGACCTGGGAGACTGAGATAGGAGGATTATAAACTCAAGGTCAGTCTGGACGACATCAAACCACTGTTTGGAGTGGTACCTACCACCCTCCATTGAGGGGATGAATTTTCCCAATGTAAGCATTCCTGGGTTATATGTGAGGGGAGAAAGTACACAGGCTATGGCGCCTTTTCCATCTTGTATCATGAATCCTCTTCTGTGAAGGCCAGAAGTCATGTTGATATATTTTTTTTTATTTAAGAAATTTCACCAGCTATTTTTACCTTGTTCAATCCAGACTTTCTCAATCCCATCTGGTCCAGGAAGTCTTTCTACATCTCAGTGCACGAGTATTGCTTAGGAGAGGTTTGGGAAATGCCCTGCTACACATCTACCCCGTGACTTCATTACAAAAATGAATTGCTGATAGAACATCTCCATTGTCTCAGTGTGTGGGTGCACTCCTCGCGGTCCTGAGTTCCTTGCTCGTGCTCTGTCTCCTGCTCATGATTTGGACCTTGAGATTTCAGTCCGGTGCTCCAATGTGGGTCTTTGTCTCTGTCTCCTTTCATCGCCTAAATGTTTTTCTTTGGGTTCACCTTCTTAATTAGCTTCTCTAGGACCACGCATAATAGGCTCAACGTCCCCTATTCATGGCTAGAAACCAAATATGAGTGAGTACATCCCATGTTCCTCTTTTTGGGTCTGGCTCACCTCACTCAGGATAGTGTTTTCTATTTCCGTCCATTTGCCTGCGCCTGGGTCTGAAAAAGCATGGGATAAAACCGGACTTGCTGAACATAATGGACAATGAGGACTACTGAGAACTCAAGAACAATGGCAATGGGTTTTTGATCCTACTGCACGTACTGGCTTTGTGGGAGCCTAGGCAGTTGGATACTCACCTTACTAGACCTGGATGGAGGTGGGTGGTCCTTGGACTTCCCACAGGGCAGGGAACCCGGATTACTCTTAGGGATGATGAGGGAGGGGGACTTGATGGGGGAGAGGGAGGGAAATGGGAGGTGGTGGCGGGGAGAAGGCAGAAATCTTTAATAAATAAATAAACAATAAAAAGAAAAAAAATAAAATAAAATCATACCCTTAGAAAACTAAGAAAAAAAAACTGAATTGCTCAGTGGACAGAGCAGCATACTGTTGTTCACTGATTACCGCCATATGTTGCCTGGAGACGGGAACATGGTCTGAGAAACACACAGCTGGTTTACCTGTGGTACAAGTGTCAACTAGCTGTCTACTACAGCACTCGCTCCAACAATCTTCGATGGACAAGGCTGCTATGCGGCTCCTTATGGAACAAAACTTTGTTATGGAGCACATGATCGTAACTGATATTCTAGGTGATTCCTATTCTAACATGATTCCTGCAGGGACCTAGTCTCAACCAAGATCTAACAGAAAATCATTTTCCCAGGTGACTCACAGTGTAGCATCTGTCTTTTTAGTATGCTCTCTCTCTATGACTTTATTGGAGCAAGGTGCCACACAGAGCCATTTCTGTCACACGGAATCAGGGATGGCTTCCACAAAAATTCACAGGTCCTTCAGCTCCAAGACCTACTAGGAAGTTTCCTGCCAATAGCCATGTAATATTAGAATACAATCATCCCCATTCGACTTTGAGAGGGACTCTTATCCATGGTTCACATCTGGAGTATAGTAAATGCAATGCCCTGAGCAAACCACCTGCTCAAACACTCCTGCACCCCCAAACACAGAAGTTGTGCTATCATAAACAGTCATGCCAGCCCTCAAAGTTGATGATAATTTGTTATGCCATAATAAGCAGCAAGTTATGACTATTTAATTAGATATTAGTTAATAAACTATGTATCAAGACTGGTCACTGTGTAACCATAAGTAAAATTACCTACCTTCTCTGACCCCATTAACATCCAGTGTAGCAGAGAGGGGCAGGTCTCGTAGGGTAACCCACTAAAGTTAATGCTTACAGACAGTGTGTGGGAGCTACTAAGAATTCCATGTATTTTCTATATAGTTTAACATTTAATCATCATATCAAAGAGCACTGACTACATTTTATGGGCTGAGAAAAACTTAGTGATTGCTTGGGGCCCCATTCATGGTAACTGACAGAGATGGGTTTAGACCAATGTCTTAATCGAGATGCTAAAATCAAACGTAAAGTGATGAGTTCAATGACGACAATGTATGCGGTACTACGCAGTGCTCTGATAGGATATTTAGCCCAGCTAGGAACTGAATGACATTTAACTACAGAGGGATGAAAAATATTTTATTTAAGGATAGGCATTCTAGACTACAAGGAGAGTGCTCACCAAGCCCCTATAGCAATGTATAAAACAGACAGAAGAAAGCTGACTACAAACGGGCCTGTGATATAGGGAAGCCATGAGAAAGGTCAGATGGGCTAGAGGAGGCATAGTGAGCTCTACTGGGGGCTTCGTCTTTGTTTGAGGTGTCTCCAAGGCTGTTTACTGGGCAGAGAAGCAGCACTCATCTGGCCATCCTTGTTTTGTGAGACTCTCGAACTGGATCCTGAGAGAACAGATGGGAAGAGTCCAGAGTAGACATCTGGGGCTATTAGATTCTCTTGGGTAAAAGGGAATACAGTGGCCTGAGCAGAAGAGGGGCTGCCAGGGATCTAGGAGAGTGGTAATGATCCAAAGATGCTTTGAAAAGAAGAAATAGATAAAAGGAGGTGAGAGGAATTAAGAATGACTTAGATTTCAGCCAGGCTCTGTAAGGGTTTTATGCTGTTTGCACCAACTGCTGCTGATGGTTACATGGTTTCCAAGTCAAAGGCACCGCCTGGGGAAAGTTAGTCCCTGGCGTCAGGTTTGTGGTTTCCTGTATATCACAGCATAAAACACAGAGGACTTGCTACAGAAGGTTAGAGGTTGCAAAACATCCCCCAAAGGCACCTAAGGGCTTTGACTGGGGACTTCAATCACTCATTTAAAAATCAAATAGCTTTGGTTTTAGAAAACACGTTTTTCTAATGAGCAGGCCAATATGGTTTTGCTTCAGGCATCATTTCAAAGGCGCTCTTCTTAGAAGGATTTCTGAGACTTAGTCTAATCAGCCCGCTCCACCCATCACTTCATGGCAGTCCATGATCCCAATTCTTCCTTCAGCAACTACCTAGGTCTCTCTGCTGGATGCCATAACCCCATTCCTAAACCCATTCCTGCGGCCTCTTGTTGAGATATTACTCAGTGTCACCAGGACTGGGGCTAAGCAGACACCAGGTGAGGAAGAAATAGACATAAAGGCCATCACTTCCATTCAGAAGATGACTGGGGCACAGGTCACACACGGAGGGTAACCTGAGTGTCCCCTAGACAACCAAGCTGTGCTTTCTTCTTCATGTAAATGCATGTTTCTTCTGTTCCTGGTTAGCTTTAGCTAGCCTCAATTTTTTCTTCTACAAAGTGGGCACACTGGGTTGGGGACAGAGCTGTAGGTAATACGTTTGTACCTAAGTCAAGCTTCTCTAGAGGCATTCCGTGGAATGAACATACTGGAATTAGATTGGGTCACACACATGGTCTGGGGAGTCCAGCAATCGCTGTCTTTACGGTAGCAAGGCTGAGAACCGAGGAGCTGCTCTGTCCACAGGTCTGAATGCCTCAGCAGTCCTACCCTACTGCTGAGGGCTTGGGGGGTTCCTAGAGAGCTGTTGCTGTCGGTGTACATGGGAAGAAGGTGCATTCTGGTATCTCTCAAAGGAGGCAGCAGCAGTGGCTGCAGGAGAAGCAGTGTGTGGGGCAGGCGAATTTGAAAACAAAGTAGATGAACTTACAGGCAAGATACAAAGGCAACCAGGCAAAAACCAAGGTTTTTTTTTTTTTCTCTCCCGAACCTCCTTTATCTAGCTGCCACCAAAAAGTGACACCCACATTTAGGGTCTGTCTTTCCACTTCAGATAACCTGATCAAAAAAATATCTTTTAGTTGGACCCAGGGCCTTGCCTCCTGATTCCAGATCCAATCAAGTTGATAACCAAGATTCAACCTCACAGGATCTTAATTTAACCACCAGAAACCAGTATGGTAGTATTAATTTATAATCCAGTACTAAGGATGCAGAATCAGATTGGCCACTGGGGGCCATTCCCATCTAGTTGGTAAATCCCAGGCCAATGAGAGACTCTATCTCAAAAAATAAAAATTTTCATAGAACTTGAGGAACAATATTCAGGGTTGTCTTATGGGCTCCGTAGACACACACTTGCATGTGCACACACACACACACACACGCACACCTACATCACATACATATGCACAAAGAGTGAGCATAGTAATATACACTAAAACACTGTTATGAGGATGAAGTAAATTAATACATGACAGATGCTTGACACATTGCCCAGCACACAGTGTGTTCTCCATTCCTGTCCATCATGATAGCTGTGATCCATCGCGTCCCATTCTGAGGAAAAGGCAACAATCCTCAGCAGAGAAAAGACAGCTTTTATCGGTGAGAGTCTCACTCGGCAGTGGAAGAGACACCGAACAAATGAAATTTGTAATAACAATGGTCAATAAGGAAGCCCAGCCAGGCCATGGCCCTTTCCACTCCCCTCTCCTATTTTTCCCATTGTTCTGACCTGAGCATCAAAGCACAAATGGAAATCTGAGTGGCATGGCATGATGGAAGAGCAAGTAGACGGTGAGTCCAGCTACCCTCCCATGAGATGGACATGATGTGAATCACTACACCTGCCCAGCTCACAGTCCCCTTCCACACATGAAAGAAAGCGTCATTACAGAGATGCAAAGATATATCTTTATTAAGGTCAGGACAAGATGAAACACTAAACAATGAAATCATTGGACATTAGAGCAGTCAACCCATTACTCACTAAGCACAGACTATAGCCAGAGGTGTGCAGTACAGAATGAACCTCGGAATGACCTCCTGCTGGGCCCTAACATAAGGGCAAAGGACAACGGTTCTTCTTCAGGTGGGACAAAGAGTGACAGTTGGAAAATCAGTGGTCCAAAGCAGGATAGTAAAACTGTGGGTGCTTCTGCCAAATAGTGACTTTAGAACAAAAAGAGAAAGGCTTTAGAAAGGCAGGAAGCCAAGGCCTAGGCCAGGGAAGACGATGTAATGGAAAGTGAGTGCTGTCTCGGGCGAAGCTGTCCTGCGTGATGAAGATGAAGCAATGACCGAGGCGGGTTTGGGGAAAATTATTATCACACCTATTCCATGGGACGAACAGGTGGAAGGAGCACTGTCTCTTCAAACCCCATCTGGCTGACTGTGTTCTCACCTCATTGCTCGATCTCTTCCTGTGTATGTACATATGCATGAGACGGGAGGGAGGATGCAGGTCCGTGTGTGCATGGGGGTGCACGTGGAGACTAGAGGTCAGGTGTCATTCCTCTGACCCACTTTGTGTCCTCAACACAGATCTTTCATGGGTCTGGAACTTGCTGATTCAGCTATGCTGGTTAGTCAGTCAGCAAGCTCTAGGAATCCACAGGTTCCTACCTCCTCAGCACTGCCATGCCATACTGGGCTTTTCCACGTGAATTCTCTGTGATTAGGTATGTCCTGGTGCCTTCAAGAGAACTGCTCTGCCAAATACTTCATCTCCCTGCCCCCACTCCCATTGCTCAACTTCAGAGCAATATATATATATATATATATATATATATATATATATATATATATTCATTTGGATGAGTTGAGATCAGAGAGAAGCAGCAGAGTTAATGCTGGTGTAGATCTTCAGTCTTAGATTCATTTTTGGTATTATGGCTTCAGGTTTAGTGAGGAAGAAGTTTCTGAAAACTCACTAACCTCTGTTACTTCAATTAGAAACTAAATGCAGACAAAAAAGAGGGCCCCCAAAGGTAGGAATGTCACATTCAACTGAAGAAAGAAAAGCATTATTCCTCCAGATAAGCCCATGGCATTAGTCATCTTTAATTCATATCTTCAACTTTAGAAAACAGTTGAAGATGATGAAGCTGTGACTGATGGCCTATGAGTCTCTGATGGCAAGGAAACTTTCCGTGAAGTTTCTGGATACATCACCAAATATTCACACACTATTCTGTTTCTAACGTTGCCAGACATTCCCAGCAAACAGCAATCCCAAGAGGCCCTTGGGTCTCTCACGCCTGTGTAAGTGAGCATTCTTCAATCTGTTGTGGAGCGATTGCTTTCAATAGGGCTGGACTGCCAGACTTGGAAGGCAGTCACGCGAAGTCGCTGTGAGCTGATTTTGAGGGGCTCAGTAGCCAACAGTAAGTTAAGAGATCCTCATCAATAAGGTTGCCCCTCAAACTCTTACTGTGTCAGAACACTGACAGACATTTTTCTGGGTTTAGAAGGTAGAAGTGCCCAAATGGTACCGAGTCTCACAAAAGACCTTATGAAACCCCAGCTGCCTAAAACCACTGCGCACTCGCTGCCCCTGAAAGCTCTCCAACTGAAAAGAGAGATCTAGAAGCTACAAACAGAGCATGAAAGTCTGCCATGACCTCTGCCTAAGAGCTTCACACCCGCGTCGAAGAGCCTCCTCCCATGTGCCTTGAGAAAGTGGGAAATGACGCTGATCCCACCACATTTCAGCCTAATCAAGATCCACTTCTGCACTTCCCCCTTCGGGGTCCCTCGGTGAGAAATACAATAGGCAATGGCATCCAAAGCATCACGTCGACGCACTCCATTTTGTACATCATGGATGATGGATTGAGAAGCAAAGATTACCAGGGACCCCTTTCTTAGAGACTAACCTGAACTACAGTGCCACTTACATGTCAAGTTCCAGTATAAAATTAATGCATGCATTGATTCTGCCTTTTTTCAAGAAATGGAGGCAGGTGGGTTTTGAATATGCTACTGCACTCAAAATTTATCTAAATAAATAATTATTTTGAAAGCTAAGAGTTAGGTAGCTTGTGTATTCCACGGTATGCTAACGTCTGACAATTACTAAGTGTGGGTATCAGCTAGTGTTTTTTTTTAAGTTTAATTTAAAGCAATTTGACATGGAAAGGTTATTACTTTAGTTGCCAATAAAAGCTGTACTTTTAACATAAGTGTACAGTAGGCCCTAGGGTATGTGACTATTATCTTTTCTGCAATTATGTGGTGTTCTACATAATGTTTAAAAAAAACTTAAGAAATATCAAAAGTACTAACTTAGATACAGTGTGTGCAAGTGAAATGCAAAAAGCAGACTCCTTGTGCAGGACACGGGGTGAGATTTCCCCCTACAGCTTAAACGGAGAACAACACCAGCTGGCTTTGAATAAATTAATTCAAATGATATCTTCAAAACACACACTTAGCAACCAGAATATCGATTGCATGAACATTCTGTCTCTAGATGCAGTTGTTCAGAATCATAAGCTAAATGCCATTAACAGTAGGAGCAAGCTTCTGAACCAATTAACCTATTTTTCTGGAGACGCTAAGTTACCAAAATAAAAAGAACATTTCTCAGATGGTGTTTGCCATCCGAAGCTTTCATATGTCCCAGAGAGAAAGAAAATAATCTCTTGCCAGTAATTGGGTAACTTTTTCTCTTTCCTTGATCTTTCAGGAAGACTGGGCTTAAGCAAAACAAAATGAAATGATAATATTTTGTCCTAAAAGGAAAAAAAAAAAGAAGGCAGCATTAACCCAGCTCACCTCCCCTCACCTCCCCACACTTATCTCAGAGGTGTTCATATTTAACTAATGGGGGAGAGTCAAGGAAAATACCCTGAAAACATATTTAATCAATAGCCGCTGTCAATTTTTCATTATTATGGGATATTCCTTTCCTATAATGAGAAATCATTCATGAAAAGTGAAGCCAGCAAAATGGAGACATCCATCCAGCCATCTGCTTAATAAAAGCATTCCATCCATCAAAAGATAGAGACGTGGGACTGGAAAGGAGTTCCTATACTCCATGATCTCTCGTTACGGCAATAGAAGTTATTCCTGAAAAATATTTTTTAAAAATGCCACATTCCTAAAATTACTATTAGAAAAATGTATTTCAATGAGAATATTTACAATTTTAGCCTTGATCTAAACACTTTTATAAATTACACCTCTTCTATCCAAAATGTAGGTACTGTCCTTATGGGCACTTCGCCATAGACAAGCCGGAGCTCTTGATAGCAGTGGAGCTACAGAGTGTTCAGGAGCTAACATCTGGATTAGAACATCCACAAAAGGCCTAGGAATGAAAGGCTTCATCCTCAGATATATGCTATTGGGGGTAATGGAGCCTTTGAGAGGTTAGGCCTAGTGCAGGATCTTTAGGGCACTGGCTAGAACTATACCTCAATTTTAGAGCACTTGCCCAACACACAGGAGTCTCCAGGTTCTAGCCCTAGCTCTGCTAGAACAGAAACAAAATGAAAGGGAACCGTTGACAAAAAAAAAAAAATGTTTTGACAGTTCTATAGGATTGGGAAGACACAATGATTAAAGAGTTGGCTATACAAGTGTGAGGACCTGAATTCGGATCCCCAGTATCAACACTAGGAACAGTAATGGATATGAATGTGTTGGGGAGAGGAGACAAACAGACCCTGGGGACTTGCTGGCCAGCTGGGCTAGCTGAGATGGCAAACTCCATGTCCAGTGAGAGACCCTGTCTCAAAAAGTAAGGTGAAGAGCTACAGGGAAAACACCTGAAGTCAACCTCTGCACATATACACAGACGCACACCTCGCTCACACATACGCACACGTACATACACGGCAAATATGTATAATTTTAATCTGTTTATTTGTATGTGAAGATTTTCTCCTGGTCAACCTTGGCTCCCTTCCAACACAGGGTCCTAGCTGCCTCATTGCAGGTCCAAAGCAATGAGGCCAATCAATCTTGGATAAGAACTTCTGAAGCTAAGAGTCAAAATAAAACTTTCCATTCAATAATTGGGTTATCTCGGGTATTTTACTATAGTCATGGAAGTGTGACTGACACACCAAGTCTGGCTGGTCTGTATACAAACATGCCACCTTGGGTCAGGGAAGCACTGGTAGCACACACATTTTATGCTTGAACCCTAACTTATCATTTCCAAGTCTAAGAACCTCTACTCATTTGCTTATTCACCATTTGAGTCACATTCCCCGAGAATAACTGGGGTTAATAGTCATATTTGTCTGATGAAACTGTAGCCATCAGATGCACATTAAGCGTTTAGAACTTGGCTCATAGTACATTCATCAATAAATGCTAATTTATATATTTCTATAGTTTTTCCTCAGACTCCTCCTAGCTTCCTTCGATAAAGTCCTCTATTCTTATCTGGTTATTTAAAAAGATTCTCAAATGACGGGTTTTTTTTTTTAATGCTAGCAAATAACAAATACAGATGGAAGATATGGTAAAGCTTCCCCGGGTCATATTTTTTAGATGTATCTATTGTAATCATCCCAGTTTCATATAGAAAAACACTTTAGAAATTTAACTTGACTTTGACAGAGTTCCTGAATATCTGCTTGGCATCTTGCATCCTACCAGAAGGTTGGGGAGGAAAAGGGGGATATACTTATTCATGTGCCCACTTGTCTACTTAGTACCTACCGAAGGCTCACTGTTTCCCCGACAACTTTATCTGAGACCCAAAAGGATGGTGAATATGCCTTCATAGACAAGGGAGATGTTTGTGAATCCATGAACACAAAGGCTTATTATAATGCCTTAGAGAAACTCAGCCTCCATCCTGGAAGGGATCCTTGTGTTATTCACAATGAACCTACGATAGAGAAGCCATCACGCAATTTCAAAAGAAGAAGAAATGGGGCCTCTGAGATCTAACTACAAAAAGACATTCATACCAACACATCACAGCTGTTATCTCACCTTTGACAAACATCCCAGATTGATCAATCATACATGATGTTCTCTCTCTCTCTCTCTCTCTCTCTCTCTCTCTCTCTCTCTCTCTCTCTCTCTCTCTCATTGCTTTTGCTTTCCTTTGAAGTCAGTCTTCACCAATCCTCAGTCTATGTAACAAACTTGGAAGGATCTAAGACATCCAGGGTATGAGGCTAGACATGGACTGCAGGTTTGATTCCTCAGGACACATACATCATGATCAGTTCAGGGACTGGTATGAATCTCAAGCCCGGCTGTTGTCTGGTGTGTGCTGAAAACATCGGGAAGGAGAATCTGCCTTTGTCCTGGGATGGCATAAATTCTACCCTGTGTAGGGCATTTAGAGCTCAAGCTGAAGAGAACCTGTCTGTCAATAAAGTCACCACAAAGGAAAACAGATCCAAATGATGTAAAGAAAACTGTGCTTTGAAATCATTTCAAGCCTCTGGATCAAGCCATGCCTGAAGCAGTGCCATTCTCTAGAACTTTTAGTTGTATGATCCAATAATGCACCATCATAATGCACATGAAAGTGGTTTTGATGTCTGGCACATGCATCGTTCTCATGCTCCATCCGCACATCTTTCATGGCCAAGCACACCACCTTCCTTGAGAGCTTCAACGTTCCACATTCACAGAGCCAAGTTCTGCATAGCAAGAGGGACACAGTTGACAAATATCTCTGAGTCCGTGGACAGCTTAGATGATAAACAATGAAGATCCCATCTTCCTCTACCCATTCATTTCCTGAATAGCAAAGCTAACTTTTTCATTCTCTCTCTTTCTTCCTTCTCTATATCTCCCTCCCCATCTCTCCCTTCTCTCCCTCCCGTCTCTCTCTCTCTCTCTCTCTCTCTCTCTCTCTCTCTCTCTCTCTCTCTCTCTCTCCCCATTCAGTGGGAAAATAACTGTAGTGTGAACTTAACCAGTGAGAACATCCTTGCCTAGTCTTCTTGGACCCTCATGGGTTTCAAGCAGAGGAAGTCACAAGATCTTTGAGCACAGCAGCTGCTTTTCCGTGTGTGGGATCTAGCTGTGCACTTGTGGATCTCCCAAGCACACTCTACACTGGAACTCACGGAAAGGCACGAATCTGCCTCAAAGTGAACGACTGACTGCTGCTACTGAAGCATACATATGCATATGCTGGGTGATTGTTGGTGTGTGTGCACAGGTAGGATTCTGGGCTGATACTTGGGGTACCCAACAGCTACTAAGCTAGGGTCAACACTTACAAAACTGAACTCCACTACACAGGAACAATATGTATAATCCCCAGCCAGAAGGCATACTTCAGAGAAACAACATTACAGTAATCAGAACAAGCGTGGGCCTTCAGTGTATGGGGTCCCTTGGGATTCTGCAGCAGAAAGACAAAGGAGATCCAAGATGCCCCAAAGCTCAGAGCAAGGGCTCTTCTCAGAGGGAGGGGACCTTCTCAGAGGGAGGGGACATGTCACATTGCTCCCTCAGTCAGGCAGCTCTTGGTTTTCTGAGAGGCTCAGCCAAACCTTCTGCATCCTCGGGCATGATTCTTTGCTCCTCCATTGCACTGGTCTCCTCTCAGACAAATAGAACTCATAAGATCCCATAGGGCTCTTGCAGGAATTAAATGAATGGATTCTGCCTGCATAAAATACAGAAGGTGCTACTTTTCACAAAGTATTCCACTGTTCATGTTAAAGCTAAACTGATCCCCATAAGGACAAATCACATGGATAGATTTCTCTAACAAGGACATTATCAAGAGCTCAAGAATGATATATAGGCCAGGTCTTGGCAGTTTGAATTTAAGGCATCTGAGGATGCCAATTCTACAAGGCACAGAAGATCCTATCAGTCTGGCAGAACTTACAACATAAGCTTATTTGAGACTGACGGACTGGAGGCCTTGTTGTGGTAGCCAGCACAGACAGCACTGAGCGTGGCCAAAGAAACCAAGGCAAGATGCCCAGGAAGCTTCTCCAACCAGGCCAACAGGTAGCAAGACCTTAGGACAGCTGATAAGAGAGTCTGGGCAGAGCAAGTTCCATGCTCTGTCTTTTGTGGTTTTCTTTCTCTCTGGTTTCTGAACACAGGAGCTCTTTGGAACATTCTGTTGTACCAGCCAAAGTAAAAGGAAAATGTATTCATATGAAGGACAAAAGACACAGTGATTAGACACCCTTGGAGTCCCCAAGGAAGAGGTCTTCCTCAAACCATAGGAAGGGCGAGAACAGAAGGCTGACACAGTGATCCCTAGCCAGTGTCAAGAGAGGACTTTCCTTATCAGTACCAAAGATAAAGCTTGCTTCCTTGATTGGTTTTCTTCAGAGCAGACCAATCATTTGTCCAAGTGACCTGCTGCATGCAATCATCATTTTCTGAAAATATTAAAATTTGCTTCAGAATTGATACTTGAAAAAGCAATGTTGATAAGAAACCCATAGTCAATTGTTAGATGACTGTGATGTTTGATTTTAATTGTCAACTTGATTAAGAACTGCCTTGGTATTGGTGAGGCTGTGCTTTGTGTATAATGTGGCAGGGGAGTGTTGATGAGGCTGTGCACAGTATGTGATGTTTGTGGAGGGGTACTAGTGAAGTTGTGCTCTGTGTGTAATATGTGTGGAGGGGTGCTGGTGAGGCTGTGCACTGTGTACAATATGTGGGGGATACTAGTGAGGCTGTGCACTGTGTATATGCGGGGGTTACTAGTGAGGTTATGCACTATGTACATGCAGGGTGTAATAATGAGGTTGTACACTCTGCATAATGTGTATGGGGTACTAGTAAGGTTTGCACCGTGTGTATGTGGAGGGGAGCGGTTTCCACAGAGGATGCATTGAGGCAGGAACACCTGCATTGACAGTGGCTCACATCATCCCATGGGCTGGTGCTCCAGAATGAGTACAAGAGAAGAAAGAATGGATCCAGGTGAATGCCAACATTTCCCTTTCTCCATTTCCTGATCCGAACAAGCAGCCTGGCACTCCCGCTGCTACAGCAGCAAGCCATATCCTCTGCCAGATCTTGCACGCCACCATGAACCCTGAATGCTGAGCCAGAACAAAGCTTTCTTCCATTCTCTGCTTCGCTCAGGTATTTTGTCATACCTAAGAGAAAAGTGGCTACCACCGCACTGTGAACAGTCTAGAATGATCAGTGTATTCTAAAAGCAGTATGTTTAGTGGGGAAGTTTAGTAAAAACCAGGTTCTCTATTCCGTGTGCAGATAAGTTCAGACTCACACACAGGTGGGAAAGCAATGTGTGGTTTGGTTTGGGAGTGTTCTGAAGCATGCCTTTTGTCCTCTTTAGCATACATAGCGACTCTCTCTACCGCCAGCCCTCAGCTCCTGGTCACTGACTCCCCACGTCTACCCACCACACTGACGCTTTAGCTAGGACGCACTGTTTCTGAGCACACAGCTTTTATTTAGGAAGGGTAATCGCGTAGCCCATGTTCGCATTAGTTCATTATCAGCTGAGTTAGCTGGTTATTCAGTCCCTCCCATGTCAGCTCCATACTAGGGAGGAGAACCATACACATCTCCTAGAACTGTCTAGAAAGTAAGTGATTCCTGCCATGAGCCTGGAATACAGTAGCTTCACAACATGTGCCAGAGCTGTTGTCTGGGACCAACAAGGTGTCGGAATCCTGATCGTGTTTCCAAAATTTCAAAATAATAGCTTTAGTTCCATGATGGGACGAGTTAGTAATTCAACACAAGGGTAGGGTCTATGGGTAGAAGCAGGCACAGGCAAGGAGCTTTATATAAGCTTCTTCTATTCTTAAGTTAGGAATAAATGTTATAGCTGTTCCCTCTTCGATTCCTGCGCTTCCTCTGAGAGAAAAGGAATATAGTACTGTCACATTTCACCCGGTGGTTCACAGGCCACTGTTTTCCGTCAGTGTGACCTAACTCCTCCTCACAAAAGTTTGCTAATTAGTGCCGATTGAGCATTCTTGCTCACCATTTTGTCCTTACAGGATTCTGGGACGATTGCAGCAGGCTTGGGGGTCATCGCTGGTGCACGGTGCTGAGACAGCACCCTTCCCCTGAGCTCCTACGACTCTTCCCCTCCACTGTCTGCACTGATCTCAAGCTGGATAACAACTCCAAAATGGAAGAAGCCGGCACAGTAAGGTGAATCTGATGCCCCAGAGCTGAGCGGATGGCTGTGGAGTGGAGGAGGAATCAATTTAAAGTGCTGATGTGCCGTGCAGCAAGTGCTGAGGTCTCTGGTTGGGTTGCCAGCTGTGCCTGCATTATGAAAAGAGCTGGGACAGGGTAAGTCACTAAGTGTTTATTTGTTTCCACCTATTCCTCTTTGCAGGCACTATTTATGGACGGCTTATTTGATTTATAGTTTCTAGTTTCAGAGTAATATCATTAAAATATATCTAATGAACATAAAGACAGAAATTGGAGCTGGGAATACAGCTCAGTTGTAGGGAGCTTCCCTCCATTCAGGATGCCCAATTTGATTCCCAGTACCATATAACTTGGGTGTGGTGGCATCAGGAGGTAGAGGCAGGAGGATCAGAAATTCAAGGTCATTGTTAACTACATAAGGAGTTTGAAGTCAGCCTGTGATACATGAGATTCTGTCTATAAAAGCAGGAAGGCAGAAAAAAACAAACGGGGGGAAGGAGGGAGGGAGGGAGGGAGGGAGGGGCAGGCAAATGGAAAAATACAGATACACGCTGTGTGACAAATACTTAAGGCTAAATTTAGATGGGAAGAACATCCAAAACACAGTACAGCATGGTGTCTGGGGGTGATGCAGGAGTCAGCCAAAGATGGGTTTCAAGGGAAGGTGGCCAGACAAAAAGAAGTCTCGCTGCCTGGAGCAGGCATTTACCCTGATGCCTTCAACAAGAAGAACCAGAGAAGCCCATGGGGCGGGTGCGGGGGAGGAGCTTCACTCAGAATCCACAGTCTTGACATGACTTTAGACGGTGTAAGGATGGACAAACAGAAGAAGGCACACACGACCCCCTCAGTCCTTTCCCTAACTTCTAGAATTTGGGGCCGCAGCTGATGCAGAAGTCGATGTCTGCGAATGATTTTCTGAGTGCCTAGCTGAAGCCAGAAGGGAAATGACCCAGAGCGCTGGCCGTAAAGACAGGGAGCTGACATGTACACTTGAAGCTGCAGAGTAATCATGGCCCCTTCACAAGCCTTTATGTTACGTTCACATGTGGCTTCCGAATGAAAACCAAATGGCAAACAATGAAATCCTTTCAAGACGACCCAGTCTGGCAAATAGTCACAATCCTGAGCTCTTTAGTGGAACGAAATGCTTTTCTTTCCAGCAAGTCACATGCCCCTCAGAGCCCCAGAGACCATCAAAAGTCTTTGCAAAGCTAGGTTCCGCGGTAGCCAAGGAGAATGAAATAGGGTTGTTTCCAGCTCCCTTTCCCAGGATTGCTAGACTCACCATTTTACAAAGCAAGACACATAGAACCTACAGCCAGGCTGGGTTTGACTCCTAACTCCGTCAGCCCTGAGTCAAGAAGATCTAGAGCAAGTCACTGAGTCTCAAGCTTCAGTTTGTGCAGCGGAGAAAGAGAGAGAGCAACCCCACCTAGCTCAGAAGCTTGTTGGGAGCACTGCGTGGTCTGTCCATCAGGACTTGCCAACGAGGAGGAGACGGTTCATCCTCTAGCCCACAGGGAGTCCTGGTTCACAGACAAGGTAAGAAAATAAGACGGCTGCCCGCCCACAGCTAAGCAACGGGCAGAGCTGGGCTCATGCCCATATCCGTGGCTCCATGTTTTTGCCTCTAATTGCACATTGTCCTTCCACGCATCTGACAAATGAGTGCAAATGAGGGAATAAAAGATCCAGAATCTGAGACAGGGGAGGTGACTTGCAGGAGCATGAGAAATTGGTTCCTATAACCTGTGTGAAAATAGCAGGGACTTAGCAGCACGAGCTTGTACCCCAACATCTAAGAAGGCAGAGATAGGTGGATCGAGATACATGGGGCTTTCTGGTCAGCCTGCCTAACCTACCCATGTGTTTCAGGCCAATGAGATAGGCAGTCTCAAAAAAAAAAAAAAAAGCGGATGGTACCTAAGGAAGAATGACCCCATGGTTTTCCTTTGGCCTGCCTGTCTACCCAGACACCCGTGCACCCTCACACACAAATATACCTGCGCGCAGAACTGCACATGCCCACAACATCCTAGAAGCTAAGTTAACTTAAAGGGCCATTTTTCTAAGGGAAAAAAAGCTGGAGAATATACCGAGTGCCTCCTAAATCACCTCTTCCATCAACTTCCAGGTCAATTCCAGTTTGCCCTTCAATTCTTCAGGGGAAAAGAAATGGAATTTCTACCCAGATGCTGCTACCGAGTTCCTAATTCCCCGGCTCACATCCCGTTTTTCCTAGTAGATGCTCCAGAGGACACTGTGTTTACCAATCACAGCAGCATTAACATTATGTTACACAGTAATTTAACTGGACCTCTTCCTGGAGAACAGACATTCTAAGGGGGCAGGAGTCAGGCTAGCCCAAGTTGCCTCTGTACCCTCCAGTCAGTGTTTAGCATCCACTTCATGATGGATGACTGGATGAATAGAATTTGGGTCCAGGGACAATGTTATTAGGGGCCAAAGATATAAAGGTGAATGAACACCGAGAGACAACATACTGGCCCTAACACAATGATCTTATTACCAGAGGAAGCAGAAGTGACCTTCAGTCATTTATTTTTCCCAAAGTCAAGACAAGGTCACACGAAGTAGTTACTAAACATGACTTATCTACTAAGCCTGAAGGAATGGAGGTGTTTGGATGATTTCGTGAAGGATATTTATTTTGATACTGTTTCATGAATGTCATTGCAGGAAGCCATGGGACAGATGTTGCTTGCCTGAAGGCTAAATTATCTCAACCCTCTGCAAAGTGTGCAGGTGTCCATCCGTTCTCCTTCAGAGTCTGGAATCTTACTTTAATTCTCAATTCCTGGATTTGAGTTTTTGCATTTGTTTTTAATGAAACCTCAGGCAGGTGCTCACCACATCAGTGAGTAGAAGGAACACTCTTCTCATGTGGGCCACAGCAGCCTCTAAATAGACACTCACCTGCCTGATGCATGCCCCAGCCTACAATGGTGGAGAGAAGGACTGAGCAATAAGCAAGTTAGATCATTTCAAAGAGAACTATGGAGATAGCAAATGACTTACTGGAGCCAACCATGACAACATCTGTGAGCTAAACTGGTTAGAAACCAGGAGACATTTACTGATACCACAGCTAAAATTCAGCCGAAGAGCATCTCATATAGAATGTATTCAAATACCCACCTCCTGGGCAGCAAATGAAATGAGCCCTTGGCCCAGATAGTCATTTACTAAGCACTGAGTAGGAAGCCCAGGAACTACATGTCCAAAGTCACTAGTCGCCTGTATTTTTGCATTCCTAAGGCTTACAGTAACATTAACTTTGCCATGTTTGTTGATATATTAAGTATGTAATCACACAGATAGCACGTTATAGGATAAAGACACGCAGAAAGAAAAATCCACACACAGAAGAATAACGAGTTGTAGGTTAGAAACCAAGCTGTAGCCAGTGTTTTATACAGGAAGTGGTTCTTGCCGTGGGGGTGGAGAAAGGGAACCCAGAAGTAAAATCTAGGACAGAACTGGAATGGGCGTGAAGCGAGATGGGGAAGCACACACCTAGATCAACTTTGCCGGCAAGGTTCAGCCTCATGAAAAACAGTGGCTTTCTAGAGCAAACGAGCTGGGCTTTGCTGCCCCCTAACCCTGGCCCTGCAATCTATGGTTGCCCAGGTGAGCGCCTAGATGTAAGTAAGCATTGGCTGCAAACCCCAGAGCAGCTGGGGTGGGTTTGCTGGAGGAGAACAGGCTACAGTCGGGACCCTCATTTCCGCTTCTGCATCAGTTTGAAAACAGGATTGGATTACTGAGGTTGTCTAAGGGAGGCATTGATGGGAAGCATCTGCCGAATATCCTGGTGTAAACACGCCCGCCCATCGTCGGGGATTTCAAGCCGGATTTCAAGCCGTCGGGAGGATCAATGAACCCAGAAACTAGGGAGCGAGACCTCTGATTGGCTGTAACTGGCTCCACTCCCTGGAGCTTGAGTGACTAGACAAAGACACACGGGGCAATCTTAGTCCAGAACATAGGTGACACCCACGGTGCCGAGGAGCAAGAGCCAGCCACTGTTTCTGTAAACGGCGACTTCTTTTCCACTAGGCTATCTTGGTTCTGCAACTTTGGCAGGAAAAGAGCCACAGACATGGACGAGAACGGCACAGCTGGGCTCCAGGTGAACTTTATTTACAAATGGGTCCGTGGATTACATTATTGCCAAGATCTGCTGTGGATATGATTCAGTTGTTTTTATAATAATGTGTCCTGTTTAATTTATTAAGCTGGGCCAGCACTGGAGTGAGGTAAGAGGGGTGTCTGTGGAGCAAAATTTAAGGGAAAACTGCCAACAACCATGAAAATGAGCTCCTCTTTTAAGGTTCATTTATTTTATGTGTGTGAGTGTTTTGCCTGCAGGTATGCTTGTACAACACATGTATGCAGCACCCACAGAGGCCAGAAGAAAGTCATGTCTCCTGGGACAGAAGTTACAAAGGGCTATGAGCCATTATGGGGGTGCTGGTAACATACCCACATCCTCTGCAAAAGCCACAGATGCCCTTAACTGTTGAGCAGTCCCCCCCAGCCCTGATGAACTCCTCTTTCAAATGTGTGCTCTGAGCATCATTTTTGTATTCACCTGAAACCTGGCCTTATGACACGGTTACCTTAACCAGATTGACAGATGGGTTCCTGTGTTCGAAACCAAACCTCTGAAGCAGAAATAGGTAGAACATCTGGAATTCAAAGCTTGCAAAAATGGTTGCAAGGGCCAAGAAATGGATTGAAGGTTGCAACCATACTGACAAACTTGCCTACGAGGGAAACCTCAATACCTGCCTTTCTCGTGAATGTGGGGACCTGGAAATTGCCAGTGAACTGAGTTCAAAGACAATACGATGCAGTCAATACCCAGAATTAAGACAACTACACTGTTCCTGAAAACCCAGGAAGGTAGTAAGGAGCACTGAGACACCCAGTCCAAACAGTAATTGTGTATGTCTGTAGGAATCTAGTGTTTTTCAGAACCCTAGCTGCAAGAGAGCCTGGGAAACACAGTTTTTTTTTAAGCCATTCAGTGACAGTAAAATGTATGCTGAGTTACCACTGGCCATAAATGGCATCCTAAGAACCTCTGTCAAAGAAGCATAACACTCCCATGCCAAATTTGATTTTCACCCAAGGTTACGTCTAATGGAGGAAATGGCATTCCTTCCTCTGCTTTCTAGCCCCATTCAGTAACATACAATAGCTGGTCTGTGACAGAAGGTGAGCATGTAACACTCAAGGAAGAACTGCAGTGGTGACTAGGAATGTCACCAGGAGTTGTGGCAGACAACAGAGGAAAACGGAACAGCTTTGGGAGACTTTAGGATAAGACAATAGGAAGCTGTGAGTCGCTAAGAAATAAATGCCAGGAACTGAGAATGCATCTCAGCCCGTGCTGTATTCGTATCATGAGACTCTGGATGTAAACCTTAGCACTGCATAAACCCAGTGTGACAGCATGTGCCTGCAATAGTGGTTTATTACACAAGGCCCTGTATAAAAAGGAGAGAGAGAGAGAGAGAGAGAGAGAGAGAGAGAGAGAGAGAGAGAACAACTGTGTGTAGAGACATCAAGAAGACTCAGCAGATAAGAGTACCTGCTGCCAAGACTGACACCCTGAGTGTCAGCACCAGGACACACAGAGTGGCAGAAGGTAACTGACTCCAGGAAGTGGTCTTCTAACCTCCAAGTGCATGGCACAGATATCTGCAAAACATACATACATACATACGTACGTACATACATACGTTCATACATATGTACATACATGCACATATAATACATACATTTGTACATATATACATACACATATAATACATACAATGTTTGTACATATATACATACACACATATATTTAATTTAAAAAAAGAAAAGAAATGAAGGCAAAGAGAAAGCAGAGAGGATCTTCCATTCCTAGGTTGTCTTAAAGAAGTTCTACCTGCGTGCTCGTATCTATTACTAACGGAGGGGACATGCTGGCATCATTCCCCAAGGTCAGGCACTAACTCTGAGCAGGGAGGAGACACACAATTTTCTGCAGGTTGCAATTCCTAAGCTGTCATAGAAAGTCAAAATCTATGACTCAACAAAAATTGAGTTATTTTGTCTGTAAAATAGTTTGCAGGGTGATGTTCAAACATGCACATCATGCATAACTAATTATAAATTACAGTAATCAAACAGCTCTTCAAACTCCACCTCAAGAGACAAACAACTGAGGTGGTCAACACATTTCTTCCAGCACCTTCGTTCCTTGCCCCTCTCTCATTCCAAACAGACTGTTATCCCCAACCTTAGGTTCTCTGTGTGTGCTGCCCTGCTCCAAATACCTTTCTATCACACAGGCATGCAATCTGAAAGCGTTTCCAATTTGTACACCTCAATTAATTTCGAAAGCACAGAAATTCACATTCGTGCCCACAGATGCCTTTCAAAATGTACTTGTTCGAATTAGACAAGAAAGGGAGAAGTCTTGGTTTATTTCCAAGGAGAATGAGGAGGGGGTAGCAGGTATTTTTCCATGAATGCTTAATTTGCCTTATACTTTGAGTTCTCACTGACAGAAATTAGTTTCCTCCTGATGTCCTTTTGGGTGCGGGAGTCTACAGAAACAGTGGTTAATTTAAACTGTGTTTCACAATGGTGAGCAGGTCGCAGAGATAATAAAATTAACCTTCCTTCATTTTTTTTTTCACAAATCCCACCCCCCCACACACACACACACATTCAATGGAGAAAGGCCCTGTACAGAATACAGCGTGACTCTGTGGCTGGCTTTGGGGACGCGAGCCATCACCGACTTGTCACACTGCCCTTAACAACATATTTGTGTTTTGCAAAGTGTATAATTTTTTTTTAGCCCCTGAACAAATATATTTACATAACTGTGTCTAACGAGAAATTACATTTAACTTCTCAGAGATGACAATAACGAGAGACTAGACTGCCAATTCCACTTCATTAGCGTGGTGGAAATGCATTCCAAATGTTAATAAAAATTCCAACATGCTGATAAATTGGAGCTTGTAAGGAGCATGTGACACCTTGGTTAATATATTCAACCTCAATTATATTTCTCTTCAGCACCCTGTTATCTGGAACCTTTGCTGGCAATCAGAGGTGCTGTTGTTCAGCGGCCAATTTTCTAGATAATGTAGCTTATCAACAGTGTGGGTAAACTTGCCAATGGAATCAGGCTGCACTGAACCACACACGCGCTAATTGCATCCCTTTTTTATGCATATTTACAGACTGTCACTTCAAAGAAATCAGTGGCCCATTGAGGCACCCAGTTAGCTGGAAGAATTGCCTCTTGCAAATGAAAATTAGCAAACAAGCCAGTGATAAATATGAAATGAACAAAGTCTTAAAAAAAAAATACTGTTTTGTCCCCAAATTTCCTTGTCATCCCAATTGATCCCCACTGAAGGAGTTTCGAACATAGGGTTTTACCTTTTGTTTCAGATAGGCAGGAAGAGTTCTTTCTGAAACCCACTAACTAGCTAAAAGCTTGTTAGCTTTTCTCCTGGCTTCTCCCACGCCACCCCCACCCCAAATCTCTATTCGCATAAACAGGTTATTAAATCCCGTATTAGATTTGCTTTGGAGTTTGAACAGACAAATGACACGTTAACACTTCAGAAACAATTAACCCTGGAAACTTAATTAAGTTCTTCTGACTTAAAGGAAGCACATTTCAAAATAATGTTTTTAAACTCTCCTGGTTTGCTCAAGAATAGCAACGCGTCCCCCGTGCAAAGCACTCGCAAGTTCTAGTTAACGGCAGAACGCCTTGCCTGGCTATATATGGATAGAGACTATGGCACTCTGAGCCCTGCACTGGTGGTGTCAGAGTGAGGACGGAAAAAATATCAGGACTAAGAAATAGCAACAATCAAAAACATTTTCCAAAAGACCCAAACTCGGGGCGTACATAAAAGAGACAACTGTTTTATAGCGTCCTGAGAGCTGGCCATAATCAAATTCGCAGATTTTAGTCTGTGTATTTGAAATCTCTACTCTGGCTGATTTAGAATAACATTTTGAAACAACCCCCCTTCCAATACAACAATGTTTTTAAGGGAATATTAGGTTTTAGAAAGCATGTCATTTTAATATAAGCAGATCGTCTTAATATAATTTAAAATAAACCATGTAGCAATTAAACTATAAATACTTTTAGAGGTCTGGTGCCAAACAGAGCAATTTAGAGTGGCAAAACTCAACAAACAAATGGCACTTAAGGTCTTAGCTTACCACTGACAGTCAGCGATACTTTATTTGGCTTGGAAGGCTGAGCCCCATTCCTGCTGAGTATCACGGGTTTGACACGCTCTAAAACTGCTCATCCTACCATCAGTGATCCCATATCCTTGAGAGATTTTGTTGGTTGGTTTTAGCTTTTTTTTTTCCCCCTCAATTACTATTTTTTTAGAGAGTTCGTGCAACAACACAACCGTTGACACAGAGACTGGAGAATTTTAAGGAATCCGCTAGACCTTCATGCTGACGGCTCAGTTCTTGCACAAACAAAGCAAGTTTCTTCAGTAAGTTGGCATTCATGAGCAAGCATCCTTCAGACCACTGCTTTGCATCACTTTTCATACTGCAAATATTGCAAGACAATTCTGTGAGTATGTGCCTGTCTCCCTACCCACACAGGGAACCCCGGAAATCTAGTTTTCTAAAAAGACAAAGACCCACCATCCAGGATTTCTTTGGAGGAAGCAAAAGACATACCACAGACTAGGGACAGGAGCAAAGAGCCATGGGGTGCAGAGAAGACACCTTGATCTTTCCTGGAGCTCCAAGAAAGAACTTACAGGATAGATGACAGTAGAATGAGACCTTAAATGAAAAGTAAGATTGTTCCCTCGCTGGATAGGCATTTCAGAGAGAATGAACCACCTAAGCAGAGCAGAAGACACAGGAGTAAACGGTCCATTCACGAGAAAGAGATGCTTGGTGATGCTGGGGGAGAGCAGAGCATCCTTTGGCCATGCCAACAAAAGACATCTAAACACTTCAAATGATCACGTGTCAATCTGACCTTTTGTGCATTTAATCCCCTCCCCTGGGTGGGACAAGGCAAGGAAGAGGACTTGTTCTTCCAGTACTGATGCAAAGGTTAAGAGATGAAAGGAAAGTGGATAACTGACTTACAGTTTTGAAGTTCATCGTTCCTGCTATCCAATTACATGAATACACATTCGCATAGCACAAACACGGGATGTGTCTGTCATACTGGGAGACTGATCTCACGGGGCACACAGGAAGTCTCCCAACATGGCAGTTCCGAGGCATACGAAGGACATGTCTTAGTCACTTTGAACAGTAAGTATTAAGAAATGCCTCTGTCTTCTACATTGGATCCCGGAAATTTGGCTTGAGCTGGAGTCCAGAAGGACAACAAATGGAACCATGACAAGGCAGAGCCCTTAGACGTTTGTTTAAAACCTTAATTCATCCATGCTGTTTTTATTTTTACCATCAAGCAAGTGACTTTTATGATTGAAGAAATTAATCTAAGCATAAGAGTTATAAACTACCAAAGTCAGTCAGTTGTTTACGAGGAAGAAAAAAAATTGATTGATTAATAAGTATCATTATTTCCTAGCCATAATATAATATGTGCTTTATAAGTAGAAAAGAAAGACAAACAATGAATCTGATGTAGTATCGGCTAACCATCACAGCATGTGCTGGGTAAGAACTTTTCTAACAGATGTCATTTTATATCAGAACATACCTCTGAAGGGGTGCTTTGTAATCCTGATTTTTTTTAATAGAAGAAGAAGAAACTGAGGTTATTTTTGGTCAAGGTCAGTCAACGGAAGGGTCAAGACTCGAACCCACACCGTGCCCGTCTAACTCTATGACTCACATTGTTATATGTGTTGCCTTTTTGTAAATCACAAATAGACTGTATCTCTCGTTAATAAATAAACTTGTCTGAATTTAGCTTGGGGAAGAAATCTCTACAGGGAAGAGAAGAGAAGGAAGACAGAAAGAAGAAGAAAAGAAGAAGAGGATGAGATGGAACGAGGAGAAAGAAAGGGCTGATGGAAAAGCTGCTTATTTTAAAACCTCGCTATTCTAGGGTTCTGGCCACACTTACTACCTCTGCCTCTAGCCTGTCTTTAAGCCCTGTGAGGGCAGGAATCACGTGCCTTGGGTATCATTGTGTCACCCCAGCCCCATTGTGGCTATCCCAGAACCAGAACACTGTATACACTTGGTGAATGAAATTCAACCACAATTCCCTTTGTCCCCATGGCCTTAGGGTTTCCCTTGTCATGTCCTTTGTGTCCTCCTCCACGGACATGTCCATACTAAACATCGTAAGAGCTAGCACAATTTCATGATCCTGCCCCCAAGCATTTGCAAGCAGGCATTGTTCAGGTCCAAATGAGGTCACCTCATGCCTGCTGTTGTTGGGGCTTTATACGATTGTCAGTCGGCATCCTAGGTCATTCTCCTCTCCAGTTGGACACAGAGCAATGTAAAACAAAAATTAGACTTCTCCTGCCTTCTCTCAGCTCTTTAAAATCAAGTTTCCTATGTTGCCATGGGGGGTCACCTCACCATTAGAAATGTCAGCGAGCTGCACATTCCACAGAGGTCAAGGTTCACTCAAATGTTTTCTCTTTTCTTCCCCTGCCCCGGCCCCCACACCCAATTAATTTTACATTTCATCCCAACTCAAATGACATTCATTAGGACTCTCACCCCCTTTTTATACTCTCCACCAAGAACTCATGCTTCAATATGCAGACACTGGCTACACATTCCAGTCTGGAATGCTGCATGTTTATTTCATAAGTGAAAATAGCCTGGCAGTTAAGATGTGTGTCAAGTGTTTGGCCACGAAACGCTGCATTTGTTGTTTGTTTTGCCCAGGTTCTACCCAACACCTGTTTTGTACTGAAATCCTTATTAAGCTGTTTCATTTCTCTATTTTTTTTTCCCCTGCTTGGGGTTCTACTCCCCCCTCCCCCCCACACACACACTTTTTTTTTCTCTCCCAAGCTTTGGAGGTCAAAGCTGCGGTTTCCATTGTTCTCTTCTGGAGTCACCCTCCTCTCCTGGGTGGGGAGGAAGGCCACTCTTTGTGCTTAGAATTATTCATGGGACTCAGGGAAAGGAGAACAGGAGTAAAATAAACTGGCTCAGGAAAAACAAAAACAGGACCAGCCACGTGACTGGAGGGAGGGGGTGGCTGCGGGAAGCTCCCCCTGGCTCAGCTCAGCACAGAACAGACAGAGGGGAACTGACTTGGAAACCAGCACCATCTCAAAGTCCAACTGGTCGCCCTCACAAAACAGAAAGCCTCGACCATGAGATTCGCTGGCTTGCTCGCCTCTGAGGAGTCGGATCTTCACTGCCTGAGATCCAGGCTACACTCAGAGCAATGCTGGGGTAACTTCAACACACAAAGTGCAGGGCTCACTTAGTACTTGAGAATGAGGTGGGATGAGAAAAGAAAGAAGTCGCTTTGAAAGTTTGTAACAGATTGGTCAAATGTAATTCGTGCTGAACATTTTTGACACAAGTCACCCCTAATTGCCATTCCTGAAAGGTGTCTCAATTAAGATCACACGACTTGGCTGTTTAAATGCTATACATTTGTCTGAAGGAGAAAGAAAGCCACAACATTGTCTATTAAGTGTCAAAAAGCCTTTTCTTTAACTGCAGAGGGCTTGGACACAACTCAGGAAATACTTCAAATGGAAAAGAAATGTTAAACGCTACCCTTCAAGCTATTGGAAAAGCTATTATCAAATGTTAAAACCTTTTAGAAAAAAGTACCCATGAGTGTCCGCAGCAGGATGACATATCTTTGTTTAGCAAAGATTGATCACCATTGACAATCAGGAGCTAATAGAATGGATGCAATCCAGCTGCTAGTTAGGAATCCTGAGGCTTAAATGAAGAAACTCCGGAGGGGCAGGTATCTGCTTACATAGTTCTCTCTATGCCACAAACACACCTAACAGAAATGACGGTGGATGTTTCTCTTCATCACACTTCTAAGTCATAATATCAGCACCGCGGACGCTGGGGGCTCTGTGTGCGTGTGAGAATGGGATGGGGGATCCACGCACATGTGAGAACAGGGGCAGGAGGGGGTTCATTCATACAAGAGCTGAACTTTCATCAGAAGAAAATGCTGTGCAGAAAAAAAACAACATTGCAAACAGTGTGTGCGTGCCCACACACAACCTTTCACTACCGCTCTCGGTTCGCAGGGCATAATGAGAATTAATTAGTGCCTTCCAAAATCATTAGCCCCAATCTCTCTAATGTGTGCATCTATGCCTAACTGAAGATTTTCTAAAGAAAAGAGACAGAAACCAGAAATCTAGGGTCAGAGGCAAAGGCACAGATGCGCGGATAAATGGCTGTCCTGTGACGGTGCCTCTTTGTGTTCATGATTACAACTGATTCTAATTCAGCCCCTGATGCACGAGCTGCCCCCTTTTCTTGTTCTAAATACAGTACTTTCAACACCCCCTCCCAATTCATGCCTTACAGACTTGGAGGATTTAAATTTTTTTCTCCAAAATGCCACATGTCAGTCAAAAGAGAAAATGATTGGCTTTTAAAATTATAATTTCAAGCGCATTGACTAAAGGCTTTGTTTTCATTAAAATTTAACCCCCTTTGAAGCTCACATCTGCAGCTTTGGGGAACATGCTAAAAGATGGGTTTCTATCTCTGTAGCTTTCCACAAAACAAGAGCTAGAAAATTGAAACCACAGAGATGTAATGAATAATAGCCCATGCTAATAGGACACTGTGTCTTTAGTATAACCATTAGAACAAAACCGACGCTCTTTCCTTTGTAGTATACAAATCAAGAGCCTCTCGTTCTCATTTGTGAATATTTCAAACTTAAATCTAATTAGAAAACTTTAAGTAATAAATGTATAGGGACCTTATTTTTTTTTAATGGAATCATTTTTATGACCTCTCTGGGCCATCATTTTCCATAGACAAATGCTAACTTTTGGACTATCTGTAACCATTCTTATACCATGTTACTATTTCATTAGACCATGAATTATTTTTCAGGGTAAGAATTTCAGTAACGTAACCCCAAACAAGAAAATGTCATAAAACAAAATGATTGATTGCTTCACACATTTTAGTTTTCCTTTTTCTTAATTCCAAAATTAAAAATCAGTTACCTTGGTGGTTACACGAACTTCTGCAGGTGGTTAAATTGAATAGAACCCTACAAAACAAATGAAAACACCTAAAATCAGCTAGCATGCGACTAAGATCCAGACTGTATTTAACAGAATTTTGTCAGTCAGATTCTACTTTTGATAGGTGCTGTGGTTTTTTAAATGCTTCCATTAGGGCAAGCTGGGTGAAGAATATGTGGTACTTCTCTTCTGTTTTTACAACTTCTTAGGCATCTATAATTACTTCAAAATAAAAGGTAAAAATAAATTACCTCTATGTGACTTCTAGAAGTCTGACTTCTCAGACATGTTGAAAATTTCACACTGCAAAAATCAAACCTCTTCTCACTAAAATGCAGACCCAAAGTCTAGAGAGATTTTGTAAGAGTTCAGCAATGTATCTTTCCATCAACCCAGATCAGAGGAAAGTCTGGTTTAATTCGTATCATCTTCCAGGACGTGATCAAGACCATATCTCTAATTTTCTCCAATTACGTCATTGTTTTGTCCCTTGTGTCTTGATATGACCCGATATTTCCTCAGACTTGATGTCCCCGCACACAAAAATTACTGACCGATCCCTTGAATATGAACCACTGCCCCACACTTCCTATGTAACCCTATCAGGCTGCTTACCTTTTCAGAGCTCAGTTTGCTTATGTGTAACATGGGGAGGGGGCAGCATCCCTGCCACAACAATTAAGTGGAGTCTTGCGGACAGAGCCCTACCCCCATGGTGCCGGGCATCTGCAGAGTGCCATGTGCATATAGATCACCTAGAAACCGGGGTGAGGGGTGAGTCACCCGTACTTCTACTTCAAGAGGTAAACAAAGTCAAGGGGATGGGCCCAAAGTCAATCAGATCTTCCTTTGTGTTTTCACTCCTCTGGCTAAGGTTAGAAGGTAGCCTGTGTAGGTGCCCAGTTCATTTATAAAGGAGTACCCTGACGAGGAGCCAAGGCTGGGGCTTCTCAGCCTATGGCATGTTATTTCATGAGTGTTTTGACACTGCGAACATTTAGTCTGACTCTGTTTTGCAGTACAAGATCTTAAAGGACAAAGTCAGATGTCATGCCATCCACACTGTGTTTTTTTTTTTTTTTCACAAGCTGATGATTGAAAACGAAGACATTCAAACCTACCTAGCATTTGAGCCTCCTCACCGTAGGGGTGGAATGATGTTATAGAGCCACCCTCATTGCCAATCTTTTCCTTTTTCAACTTCTGGTACTTGTTCGAGCTTTTAGAGAGTGACTTTGTAAGCCACTTCTCAAAAAAGAATAACTCCTTCTGGGCCTCCAAAACCCCATAGCATCCTCCAATAGCTTTTGCTGTGGATACCCAGGTACTAATACAACTTTACAAGCATGAGAGACACCCAGAAGGGAGGTTCCCAGAAATCAGTAGTCATGGCTCACTGCTCTATTGGCAACTTCCAACATGCAACACCTTAAATAAAGCTCAGGGGAGATGGTGACAGATACCCACAGGAATCGCTCTGCGCTATTTATTTTTGGGTTCACTTGTCAGCAACGTGAAGGCTCTTGCTATAATCCTGAAGTCACTCAGAGGACTAGAATATTGTGTTCAGGAAAGAGTTGCTTTTCTGTCAGAAGTACTTATTGACTGTCACTTGAGAAAGCCTCTCACAGATAAATCTAACACCACAATAATTCAATATTTCTTCTTGAAAACAAAGCCATTAGCATTTTATTAGAAGAAATATTTCATCTTTCCTCTCCCTCTGTTTAAACACAGCACAGATGTAGCACTCTGTGTGGGTTGTTACAAAGTCAGGGAATATAATTTCTTGATTAATTGCCATACACAGGATTCGAGTTATGTACAATTTGGGTAGTTAACCCTGGCACCTCCCACAAGCACTTACAGCCCAGCCTTCCAAATAAGCACATTTATGATAAATCACTGGGAGCTGTTTAAGTGGCTCAGGCTTTAAGTTCTTCCTTGGGCTAGATCATGTCATTTTCAACAAGCAGGGATTTCAGGGGAGAAATTCCCTTATCAGCCGCGCTGAGGTGACTCCGTTTCCCCTGCACACTGCAGGGAGTCTCCGTCAATATTTCTTGTCTTATTGGTGACTCTCCTATGGTCTCAAAAAACGGTTGGTGATTCAGAAATTACATCAGGGGTCCAAAGATAGACCATGAGCTTAGGGCATGGACACAGAACAGGAAAAAGAAAACGCCTGCTGGTTTTACGGCTGTTGAGAATCAAAGATCTTTTCTTAGCTTGTCCAGTTTAGGGTGGACATCCTGTCACTTCCTCAGCTTCCATATCCTTAGGAAGGTGCATGAATATAAACCCGTGGGTCCCTAGATGTTTATACACCACTAAACCCTCAGCTAGGACGCCTTTTTACATGCTTTCTTGCCCACTACCACAGACCATCTTGTGACAGTCTCCAAAGCTTTACTTCGTGTTGTAACGGGAATCTAAGACAACAGAGATGGCTGCAGGGGGTTCGGAAAAATTGGCGCCACATGTCCTTATTGAGGGTTCCTGTGTGAGCTCCTCTGGCCTTGGACAGCAGACTCTAACCGGTGACGTTGGGTTTCCAGGATATGTTGTTTGCTTCCTGGGACAGGCATGACTATGAAATAGGCGTTTCATGGTACGTCAGACAAGATTGACATGCCAGTACACAAATGGCAAGTAACTGGCCCCTCTAGACTTCCGGGTCCATCCCGACCCTCACACATCTTCCCTCTCCTTTAACTTTGCAGACGTGTTTCCCTGAAAGTTGATTCGTTGGGTAATTAGCTAAATAATCTCCTCTTCCTTAATTCCAAGGATGGGGGTCTGTAAAAGCTTTGCTATCAATGAGAATGAAAGGGAGGGGAAGATGGCTCCGCACGTAAAGGCACTTACTGCCAAGCCTAGTGACCTGAGTTCAGTCCCAGGAACCCACCTGGCAGAAGGAGAAAACCGGCTTGAGTGGCTTTGGCCCCTGACTTCCGTGAGAGGGCCATGGAGCACAGGCTCATAAATTAAAATGTGCAATTTTAAAAGTGTGACTGATAAAGAAAACCACACATCATCACCCTGTCCTTGAATCACCTACCTTAGAGATCATGAGTCCTCACTGACAATATAGAAAATAAAATTTATTTTAAACCCAATTTTGATTTATATTAAGTATCCCATAAGTAAACTTACACTGCTTTTGTAGTTAAACATGTTGTTTGAAGTGAATTTGATTAAAATATATATATATATATATATATATATATATATATATATATATGTTTTCTTCCTTTAAAATAGAAAATACCATACGGAAGTCTCCCCACAGCCCATGCCAAGTTTTGTTTTCTTTGTTTTCGGTTTGTTTCATTTTTAGCTTCGTTTTGTTTTGCTTTGTTTTAACTCTCCTGTCCATTCTAGACTTATTTCTATGCATTAATATAACTCATTCGATGATGGACACTGCAAGCGTCTGATTGGACACAGGAAATGAAAACAAAGAAGGGGGGACCGGACATGATGACAAACAGCCTCTAGGCTTTCCTACCACATCCTATAATTTTCCAGTTGGCTTAACCACTCAACATATTTATTTAACATTCGGCAGATGGACATGACAGAAACATCATGATTTTCAGATGTACTTTTTCTAACTGCAATGCTTCTTTTATGCCAGGATCCCAACAGGTTCTAGAGGTAAGTCTGTCCTTACCTGCTGCTTTCCCGGCATCAGGGTCTCGTGCAACCTAAACATGTCCATTCTGATTAATTTAAAACCTCGGCATTAAAGCAGAAATCAAATCATTCTCTCCAATCTATTTCTTACCCACAGCATAAAAGAGACTATTTTACATGTTAATAGTAATCTGATGTGGTTGTATAAATCTGATATAAATATGATCCTCTGTTTGGAAATGATGTTAATTTAGTTTAAAATGGAGATTACATTTCAACTTGTAAAGGGGCAGCCTGGAATATTAGCATTTGTGACTCTTGCATAATCCCCTTTACGCTGCACAAGTGTTACTCAGAATCTTTTCTGAGCCTCTTTGTCCAAAGATTTCCCATTCTTCTTATAAGAAAAAGGGCTTCTCTATTAGCTATATGTTAAACAGGTGGAAGAAATCCTTAAGTGAAAAAAAAAAGATTAACACCAACATCATAAATGCATTTTTTAAGAAACATTTCAACTTACAACGTAATAAACTGAACAGAATGTCATAAGAATGTCAAACTGGGCACTGTAAAAATAAATGTTATTCCCATGGAAAAAAAAGTCTGCATATTTATGTAACATTCAGCAGATGGGCGTGATATTAATATAGGGTTTTCAGTTGTGCTTTTATAGCTTCTAGATTTTTCTTGCCTAACTTGGCAACCCGAGGCACCATTTGAGTTTTGAATTTGGACAATACTGCAACAGATGTCCAGACCAATAAAATAAACTCCTTAAGGGCTCTGCTTAATTTGTGTAATTGATCAATTTTGGTTGCAGAGGCCTCGCCTCTCCAGCATGTAACTGCTTTCCACAAACGCGCTGCAGTTGGGATTTCGTTCCATATGTTACAGGAGTGTACGGCTCTTGACAGCACGCAAACACAACAGGGTCTGTGGTGACACCTGTTGGCAACAAGCAGAGAAAAACAACGTCACTGGAGCAAGGGATTCCCAGCCTTGGTATTAGTGACCCTTGGGGCGGAATCATTACGGTGGGAGCTGTGCTGTGCATCCTCGGGGCTAAAGCACTGCGCCAGTCTCTGCCTTCAAATGCTAGCGGCACTGTCTCCCCGACACACGGCACCCTCCAGTGTTTCCAGACTGTCCCAAATATCCCTCCAGGGCACAGGAGGGGGACTAGCATGACTCTAGGTGAAAATTCTTTTAGTCCAATAGAAAGTTCTGGATAGCTAGAACGTTTAGCCTAGATAGCTAAAGATTTCTCACACTTAAAATAAACACACACACAAAGACAGGAGGGCCTGGGGAGCTGGCATAGCCATGCAAGCATGGGAACCTGAGTTCAAGCCCCCGAGCCCACCTGAAAAATACGAGGTATGGTGATATACATGAAGGGTCCAAGCACTGGAGGGGCAGAGGCAAGTTGGAGGAAAACAAGCAGTTCATCCAGAATATTACTAGTGAGCTCCAGACCAATGAGAGATCCTGTCTCAAATAAAGTACACAGCACCGGCTTGAGAATTCCCCAGGGTTGTCCTCTGACCTTCACAGGAACACCCATGCACTGGCACCCTCACAGACATGTGCACCTGCAGCGCCCACCCCCATACACATTAATTTAAAAAAGAACCTGAACAACAAAAAGTTTCCCCTGGCTTTGGCACATCTCCATCTAATAACAATTTTCCAGAAAACCCACGGCGACTTCAAGCTGACCCGGGGTATCCGGGACACGTGCTTCAGGCCCCAGACTCCTCACATCTCTCGGGTGGGAGGTAATTAAGACATTGGTTCATGAAGCTCAATTCTAAGTGTTCATCACTCACCTATTAAACTTGCCAGAGTTGCTGTGTTAATTATCTCCCGTTTCCTTGATTTAGCATAATACGGCCTGCAGCCTGTGACAGAAATTCAAGGGAAGACCGGTGACCTCTTTTGTGGTTGTGTTAATAACTACATGATAATAAATTAGTTTTCAATTTTCAGAAGACTTTACATGGCCAAAAAAAAAAAAAAAAAAAAAAAAAGTGGATCAAGAACGCGATGCACAAACTTGATACCAGATAGCGGATCAGCACCAACTTGGAATCTCTTCCTCACAATTTCGCAACCAAGGGCAGTGGGAAAGTTAAGCAAACTGCCCTGTTGCTTTGTCGACGCAGGACATTGCTGATGATCATGAGGGACAGAGAGAGGCTGTGGCCATCGCTGGCTATTTTAACCATCTACAAAAGCTCATTCCTGCCATTCTTTCAGAGTTAGGGAAGATTTTGAGACACATACTGAACATAAGCAAGCATACGTTCGCCATGCGTGACAGCTCCCCGCACCCCCGGAAGACATGCTGATTTGAAGTGCTTCTGCTAATATGAGAATAAAAACATGGGAAGGAAAATCGTTTCCCCAGCAGCACAGCAGTGCCGTGACTTCTTGGCGTGTTTTGTGTCTCTCTTACATCTGCTCCCTGCCTCTAACAGCTTTCTTTCTTTGGCTGGCAAAACGCAAATAAGAATGTACAGGAAGCCTGGCCCTGCTCTGACGTACAATAATATTTAGCTAATTAGAAGAATCCTCCAGCTCATTACGCTAGACAGTAGGAAGGAAGACACCACATGAAAGCGTGACACTTGCTGAGCCCTAGGATGGTGTCAAAGCCGAACTGGCATCACTTTCTCCCATTTCTTTATAAACTTGGTCCGAGTGCAATTTCATTCGTTTTTCCCGTTAGTTTTGACTTTGACAAGAAGCGATTGCTGGAACACTGCGCCATCTTCTGGTCTGATGTTGAAGTGCAAGTTCTTAAGAAAGAATATTTGGATTTTCAGAGAGCATAATAGCTACATAAGAAATACAGATTATTCTTTTTCTAGTAAGTTAAGTTTCGCTGGGACGGTATTTTAATAAATATCTTTGCTTCACTCACAATCCTGAATAAATTTTTAATCTCACAAATATTTGTCAGAAGCCACATAGATATTTGTTTGACATTAGAACTAGAGCCCAAACAAGTCTGGAATGTGATCCGACCTTCTGAGAGCTTACAGCCTAGCAATATAATTCCAAAATGTAAAGTGTATAAAATATTAATAATACAGATAATAATAGTGTTGAAGTAATTTGGAATTCTATCTACACAAGGACCTTATAGGAAAGATATCTTTTGCAGCATTTGGACGCTGGCAAATGACAACAGAGGTGTGGTCCAGGCGTGTTGAGTGCCTAGAGGCTCACAAACAATGCTGCAATTGACCCACATGTCCTGCCAGGGAGATGAAAAGGCTAACACTCAAGTTGTGCTCTGAACCAACCTGTGCTCTCCCCCACGACAGGACTCAGCTTTGCAAACAAGGGGACAGATGAGAAGTGAGGTCTGCAGAGGGATGGAGGAAGGATATGTCGTGGCAGCTAGAATTTCCATGAAGGGGCATTTAGTGAGGGAAATCTGTTTGAGAGTAGGGTGGTTGACAGGGCCTGAATGTGGCCCTGGTGCGCCCCTAATGTCCGTGTGCTCTAATCTTGGTCCCTAATGTGGGGGTACTGAAAAGCGACGGGACCTTGTGATGGTTCTTCTTGGTTTTCAACTTGACTACAGTTGAAAACCCAGTGATTTGGTACAGCTGTGGGGGATTTTTTTTTCTTAATTAAATCATCTGAAGTGGGAAGATCCACTTTAATTCAGATCTTTAGAGATGGCAAGACCTACCTTTAACCTAGGCCAGAAATTCTGATGGCAACCTCTATAAAGGACGTGGGGGAAGAGAGCTCTTGCTCTTTGGCTGTTTGCACTTGCTCTCAGTGGTAAGCCCCTTCCTTCACTGGTACTAGTAGAAGCAGAATTCCTACTTCTTTGGGATTCTGGCAAATACCGAGGATCTGCTGAGATATTCAGCACCAGGGGCTAAACGACCACTGGATTCTTGGATCTTCTGTTATAGACAGCCATTGTTGAAATAGCTGGACCACAACCTGAAACCCATTCTAATAAAATCCATGTGCATGTCTCTCTGTGTGTGTGTGTGTAGAGTGATGATAGATAGATAGACGATAGATAATAGATAGATAGATAGATAGATAGATAGATAGATAGATAGATGATAGGAAGAGAGATAGATAGATAGATAGATAGATAGATAGATAGATAGATAGATACATAGATAGATAGATACATAGATAGATAGATACATAGATAGATAGATACATAGATAGATGATAAATTGATTCACTGTGTAAGTTTAGTTTCTCTAGAGAACCCTGACTAATACAGAGTAGGGTATGTCACTTAGGAGCTACCCATCGAAGGCATTGATATAAGACCGCAGTTAGTTCTTTTGAGTGAGCTGTCACAAAAAGAGCAAATACGGACCTTTAGTCATTTTTATTTCTTGTCTTGTCACCCCCTTCCATCATGTGCTACCAGCACTATGGCACTGAAGATCCTCCAACAAAGCAAATGGATGATCTTTGACTTTGACCTCTAAAACAATAGGCTTTAAAAAGAAATCAAATCTACAACCTCCCAGATGTTTTGTTATAGCAGCACAGCACAGACCCATACAGCACTGAGTGACTTAACTGGTCGCTGTGTTTCTGGAGGAAGCCCACAGATCTTACCTAGACAAAGGAGGAACATGGATGGGGATCATGAGAAGAACCAACCTGTCAAGGTACTCATGGCTTGGCTGCTACTATTGGGACTGTGCACTGCTGCATGTTTGAGAAGAGCAGGGAGCCCTGTGAAATTAAATGCCTTCACGGTTGAAAGGCAATCACAGGAAACGGATTCTAAACACAGATTAGAAAAAAAAAAAAAACAGAAATGTTCACAAAGTTGCCTTGAGTGGAAAGATACAATTTTTGTAGAATAATGACCCTATTCAGATAGTGTACAAAAGTTCATCTGTTCTTGAGTAGGGGCTAGAAGGAAAGGTGGGAAGCAGAGAGATAAAAGCTCCAGGGCTAATGAAGACATTTGTCAAGGAGAAAGAATGAGGGGCCAATGTGAGAGAGCAGTACAAAGAAAGTAGGGGTGGGGGCGGAGGTACCTTGTAAGGGACAAAGAACTTTCAACTGTTTCTGTGCTGGTGCTTAACAGAAGACTCACACATAGAAATGGGGAAAGCAAGAAGGGAAATGTTCAGAAAGCAGAGGAAATACAGACTTTAGAGACATTATGTTCTAGAAACTATGGCAGAACGTTAAATTTGATGGGAGCTTATACCCACGGCTTGCTCTGGAGTGAGATTATGCCTAAAGGTACAGATGTGGGAGCCATTAGCACCAGAGTCCGAAATGAAAGCACATGAATTATTAGGAAGGAGCTAGATGAGAAAACAGGGCTTAGAACAGGAAGAAAATCAAAATGGCCAAAGAGTAGCATGGTATCAGGTCGCTAGGAACACATTTCAGCATTTTTGTATCTGACAGATATTTATTGAGTATCCACTATGTGTCTGAAACAGTCTGAGGGCTGTTGATAGAGCACAAAGCAAGCCTGAGTCTATTTCCTCCCTGGGCTTAGGTTTTCAAAGAAAGAAGAAAGATTTTTAAAATATACATTAAATACAGCTGTATGAAACTGCAAGTGAGGCTCAGAAGAACCTTGAACTCTCCATATTGCCCATATTGAGTCTGAACATCTTATCTGCCTGCTTCCACCACCCACATGCTAGGATTATAAGCATGTACACCACCATGCTTGGTCTAGGCAGTGCTGGGTCTTGAACCCAAGGCTTTGTACATCCTGAGAAACCGTCTATTAACTGAGCTGCACCCCAGCCCTTGACTGCTTCTGATCCATACAGTGTGTAATCTCTCTCACAGGTCCCCCTAATATGATGTATTAGTATAGTGTGGGAATTCAAGTAGGCTCTAGAAGAGGAGCAAGG
Organism: Chionomys nivalis; assembly: GCF_950005125.1. Lineage (NCBI taxonomy): Eukaryota > Metazoa > Chordata > Mammalia > Rodentia > Cricetidae > Chionomys > Chionomys nivalis. Next base: position 52,757,110 of record NC_080086.1, read on the forward strand.
CAAGGCACAGGGACTGTCTTCAATACAAAGGTCAGGACCAATCAGGCTACTAGAACAAACCTGGGAAAAGCCCCCATGGACTGGAGGACACATGTTCTGAGTGTGTAAGCATCACTCACCCTTTCAGGAGAAAGGACCAAGGCTGCTGGCAGGTGGCAGACTCAAGGAAACTTCTGGCAAGATAGAGTGCCCCAGAGGTGTGTGCCATCCTGGTGGGTAGGAGGTGCAGGGGTACCACCGAGGAGACACAGACAGGCAAAGGGTGACCTCGGCAGCAAGAGTGATAAACCCAACTTGAAAAAGACTCCCTTCAAAGGCTTGGAAATGATGGCCTAAGGAGATGACTTAGTCTACAAAGCACTGCCCTAGCAAGCAGGAGCTTGTGATGGGTTCCTGTAAGGTGTCAGTTGTGGTCACTTGCATGTAATCCCAGTATCCCAGTGCCTAGGGACTCAGTCAAGTGGATCCCTGGAGGACACTGATCAGTCAGTCATCCAGCCTAACAGACGAAATGACACCTGACTTGTTCATCCTCTGGCTTTCCTTCCCTCCCTCTCCCTCCCTCCCTCCCTCCCTCCCTCCCTCCCTCCCTCCCTCCCTCCCTCTCCCTCTCCCTCCCTCTCCCTCTCCCTCTCCCTCTCCCTCTCTCTCTTTCTCTCTCTCTCCTTTAATAAAAGAGTTTACATGATGCAAGCCCAGCCTAGCCCAGGCACTAAAAACTCTAACCGCAGGCAGGTAAGAAAATGAGTTCACAAGAGAAAAGGACCACCCAGGTGAAATGGAGACAAGTTGTCTGAAGGGGACCACTGGGCTTAAGCTTAGACTGCTAGGTGTAGGCAGAGAAACCCAGATCACTGGATGCTCTGATATTGCAAGACAAACTAGAAGAGGGGCTTCTCGGGGCTGTCTCTTAGTGCGTACGCTGTTGAAACTGGAAAGAATTTTAACATGCTCCGCAGGCCAAGCCAAACACATCTGCAGTCCAGATGGGGCCTGTGCGGTGCCAGTTTGAGACCTCTGGCTCAGAAAGAAGATGTTAGAGCAGTCTCGACACTTGGTCATGGCTCCGAGCTACTGGTTTCCCGACACATTCTTCTCTGGAGTCCCACCTGGAGGTCTTGCTTAGCCAGACTGCCTTAACTCCCCCATCCCTCTGCCCACCATGCCTTGCCCTCATGAGGGCCGGAGTTGTAATTCAAGTTCTCACCTCTTCATACCACAGCCTAAACCAACAATCCCCTCGGGCTACTCTCACAGACTCTGGACACTTCCTACAATATATTTCTTTCCATCCACCTCAGCCCCAAGGCAGACATATTGGAATGGCTTTCTCACTGGCTGTGAAGTCCAAACAACACCGGCTGACCTGAATTCATAAGCTTCCACTATATGAGCACTCCTGGACCAATTTCTGTGTGGACAAATTCTCCTTCCATGTCTGTATATACCTGAAGTGCCCCGTGTACCAAGCTCAGCCTATATCTTTCCTCATCGAGTTTAGGCTGCCTTGAATTTCCCCCAATGACCTCTGGCGACAGTTAGTTCTTCTTGGAGTCTGTTCCTCCACACAAGCAAATGACTGGCAGCAGTCCCAAACTCCGCCCACGATGGCCCTCGGCACCTTCCTCCCAGTTGTAGTGCCAAACAGGATGTAAGGGGAAGAACTGAGTCTTCATACGATTTTTCCCAGAATAACCCCTTGAATTAACTCCAACTCTATTTGTTCATAAATGATAGCAAAGTGTGTTGAGAAAAACAAGGGAAAATTGCTTGTGGGCTGGAGACATGGCTCAATTTGTGAAGGGCATGCCACATAAACATGAGAACCTGCATTTAATACTCAGAACATATATATATATATATATATATATATATATATATATATATATATATTAAAAAGCAAGTTAGGCATGGTGGTCAAACTTGTAATCGCAGTGTTGTAGCAATGGATTCAGGTAGACTCCGGAGTTTGAGTAGCCAGCCAGTTTAGCCTAATGGGTGAATATCAGGCCAATGACAGGGACTGTCTCAAAGAAATCACAGTAGCGGGTTTAAGAGAAACAACAGCTGAGGCTCACCTCTCTCCTCCAAAAGCACATGCATGCACAGGCATGTGCATATGCACATATGTGCACACATACATACCTGAACACATATAGATGTGCACACACATGCATATATACATAAAAATTAAAGTTATTGTGATTAAAAGTGACTCTGTACGAATTAAGGGGCTGGCACCCACATTTCACATATCTCTTGACTTTCTCCTGTTTACTAAATAACACATCCCTTGAGCCATTTGGTCTCACTGACCACAGGGAGGGCAAGTTCCCGTTTTGAACTCTCACGCCACATCCTTCACAATAAGGCTGAATTGCCGATGTCCTTTCTGTGCCACACTCCACAAGGATACAGAATTCATGTGGCATCATGACAGGCGTATCTCAGCTTCTAGCTCAGTGGCCAGCATCAAGAGGATACCTGTGTCGTAGCAGTGTAAAATACATCTCTCTATAGGGTGGTTCCCCCACATCAAATCATCAGCAAAACTCATTCTTCTCCTTCCTTAAGAGCTAGCTCAAGATCGATGGCATCCACTAGGACATCCCTGGCCTAAGATACCATCTGACAACGGCCTTTGTTTTCTGTAGCTCTACCCAACACTCGGCACTGCCTGATGATCCAAGATGTTCCCTATAACAGATCTTCATCATCAATGGAATTTAAAATCTCTAAGAGAATCTGTCTTCTTCCACCACTGTGTTACGTTACGCTTAAAGGCAATAATCCCAAATATCTCTAGGCTGTGCAGATAAATTAGTTCGCAATTCACTTCCACTGCTGCAAATTACCTCACAAGCAGACTTGCAGTCGTGACAGCTGATGCTGTGGGTCAGGCTGGAGTAAAGAATGCCGAAGTTGCTGGGAACACATTCTTTTTAAACAAGTCTGCCAGGGTGTATCCAGGGGAGTCAGTGATTGAATCGGTAGGCAAGTATGGGGAGGAGCATCTTCGTAATGTGAGCAAGCATCACCTATATCAGAGCTATCTTCACTGAGACTGTACCTGACACCCATGGCCCTGAGTTCAAGCCCCCATACTGAACAAACTGGGCCTGGAGACATACATCTATAGCCTAGAACTTGGGAGGTGAAGCCGGGAAGTTTAGAAGTCCAAATTCAATCTAGCCTACACAGAGAGCTTGAGACTCTTCTGGCATGCATTGGCAACCTCTTCTCGCTCTATGGAATGTGTTTTTCTTCCTTGTCTACCTTGTTCTCCACAAAACATAAGCTCAGTGACGACATAGATTCATCTGTTACATGTTCTCTCTGGAAGCCACACAGACTTATCTTATGTCTTTGAATGCTCAGTTTCCAGCTGGTCACACTATTGCTAGAAGTTGTGAAGCCTTTAAGATAGTGGTTCTCAACCATGCTATTGCTGTGACCCTTTAATACAGTTCCTCATGCCGTGGTCAACCCCAACCATACAATTATTTGTATTGCTACTTCATAACTGCAATTTTGCTACTGTTACAAATCATAATGTAAATATCTGATGTACAGGACATCTAATATGTGACACCCCCCCAAAGAGTCATGACCCATGGGTTGAGAATCACTACTTTAAGAAGGAAGGATGGATGACTGGCAAAACTAGGTCACTAGGTCAAGCATATGCATTATAACTACCCACATCCTTACCCGTGAAAATGTGAGTTAAAACATACTTGCCTTCTTCTAAATTGCTTGGGGAGACATTGCACATCCAAACTCTAACATTATCAGCATCATTGAGGACCTGAGGACACCCACCTCCTCCAACGTGCCCCATTCTCTGGACTTCACACTCACCTCGGGATCACCTTTTCAGCGCCTCCCAGTCTTCAGCTCATTGAATTTGAAGTGAAAGGACGCCACCAGTTTTCCCGGACTTGCGGAGGACTCATTGTCCACTCTTAGGCTCTGTATATATGTGAGCCACTAATTCAAATTAACCACTTTATATACACCTATCTGTACCTATAGCCATCTCTTTCTTTGTGTCCCCACGTGGTTCTGTTTTTCTAGATAACCCTGACTCATAGAGTAGCCAAAGTTAGAATGGATGATCACTCTCTAGAACGCTCGCCTCACCTTTTCTTCCTGTATTTTAAAACTGAATTCCTATTGGTTCAAGTTCAAGTGTCATTTATTTTGTAAGAAATGTGTCATTTAAATAATAAATAGGAAAGGGATTCTGGTTAATGCGTATTTTTATTATTGTCCAAGTTTATGGCTCATAGAATGAGTTTCTCATTAGAAGTTTGAGAACACACCCGGTCTAGACTTGCAGACTGACTTCCTGTAAACTGGGGTGCTTATGGTAAACTCCTTATTCTGTCTAACTCTGAAAATAAGTCTGTTCCTCCATGTTTGTGGGAAGGATTCATGATAATGCCCAGAGTTAGGGTTTGGAGTCCTCGGAAGGGGATTCAAAACTGAACCCCATCTCATGACAGCTGCGTGCACTCATTTTAATCATTATGCCCCTTTTTGTTCCAATGCCGTTAGTTGTAAAACAGGGAGAAAGGCAGAACCTTCCTTCCTTTGTGAGATTTACATAGTGGCGCACGAAGTCACCATCAGGCTAGGCTGCGCGTATCCGTGCGTGCAGGTCCCTTCACAGAGAAACAAAGAAACCTGCAATCGTGAAGTGGATAAAAACCCTTCTGATAGATGATCTGTATCATAGCCCTGCTGGCTCTTGGAAAGTTGATGGAGAACAGAAACAACTTCCTGAAGCCCTTTTAATTGGCATTCTTTCTTCCCTCCAGACCTGAGGCCTCAAACTCAGCCTGGGGTTTTTAATGCACTGAAACCAGGATTGGGCCCAGCACACGCATTATTATATTTCAGGGCTGTAAACCTGGAATTTCCCCCACAGCTTCATGAAACCTCTCTGGATTTTTAGGAGCTCTTTCTATGAAATCCAGGATTTTCTTGGGAATACCCCAATCTGTTCCAAATCAATCAAACTTTTACTGTACCAAAACGAAGGCAAAGCAGACCGTGAATTCAGCAGGACGACAAGGCTGCAGAAGAGCTTCACGTTGGCCATGGGACGGTGGAGGTCGGTGGTCACACTCAGTTATCACGGTGGGATGCTTCTGCTCCAGAAAATGTTGAGAGAATGAAACCGTTCACATCTGGTTTTCTTAAAGACACTCCTCACAGCCTGACCTGCGAGTGCCTCGTAATTGGGGCAAATCTCCCACTCTTCATCCACTTTCTAGAGGCCAAATGAGATACAATTGAAATTCACCCAAGGAGGGTATTCTTCTCAAATGGAGGGAAAATGAAGAGATGTTTTGACTATTTCAGATCCAACATCTTTTTCAAACTATGCATATTTTCTTCATTCAACAAATATTTCTCTTCAACGAAAATACTAAATAAATGTCTTAGATTCTCCTTTCACCCCTAAGAGCAGAATTTTTTTTGACCTTGAATAGATTTTACTCCTAACTTGCTCATCCATAAAGCCGTGATAATGCCAGCATTGGCCCACCACATGGAGGAATTGTAAAACTTAATTGAAATCTTAGATGAAACATAGTAGCCACACACCAGCATTCTACATTACTGCCTGACCTGAGTGTGAATGAGTATTGATTTAAAATGACAAATCCTCCAATTTATTGAATACCAGAGTACACACACACACACCCTCCCAGCCATATACATATGTATATGCATATGTATGGGTTGGCATTTACACGAATGTGTGATTTCAGGAGCAAATCAGCCAGAGTAAAAATTAGCTGAAGCTTTTTATTTTTTTTTCCCCAAGGGAAATAATTTCGCATTCATGTTCTGTTATTTTCAAAAGACGCTAATGCTGTTATTTCAAATCCGAATGTCCTCAAACACTGCAAAGACAATGCTTCACTGCGCTGCATTTGCAGGAGACAAGATCTTGGTGCTGGGAGCCGGCTGCAAGAACAAGCCAACAGTGTTCTAAGTGTATATGGGCAGTGTTTTTTTTTTTTTCTAAATAACAGAAAAATGATCTACCCTTCCTGAATCAGACAACTTTAAAAAGAAGACATTCACTTGAAAATAGATTAGGATGGGGTGAAAATATAAACAGAGACATTTAAAGAACTTGTGGACTTGGACTTCAGTTTCTCTGTAAAGGACTTTTTTAAGGGGCTGAGGAGCTAGCTCAGTGGGCAAAATACTGGCGATGTAATTATGAGGCCCTGAATCCATGCCACCAGGACCACAGAAAGCCAGTGGCAGCAGTGTGCACATCTATAATCCTAGCATTCCCAAGGCAAGCTAGGTCGTGGAGACAGGACAGGCCCATCTCATATACCAGCTAGCTTGGTAAGCCTAGCAGGGAGCAACAGAAGACCCTGTCTCAAACAAAGAAGACAGCAAGCACCAACAGCTGAGGTTGCCCTCTGAATTACACACACACACACACACACACACACACACACTCCATAAGATGCACACCGCTACACTCCCCTACAGAAATGTATGCACGAAATACATATACTGTACCTATACACACAGAGATTTCAAAAGAAAATTTAAAAGATCTAGAAAGCACATTTTGACTTGGCTAATATGAGGTCAGGGTACTGTGTGACACAGTCACTTGTCAAGGAAGGAAAGGTCTCATTGGCCATAGAGATGTTCCCCGAAGGTCGCCATGGCTAGCTGTCACACACACAGCCCTGCCTGCTCCCTTCGTGATGCAAACGACATATTGCTTAGAGATAAATGCCTACTCTGGATGCAGCTCTTTTCATAGTTGATTAGTTGACTAAATTCCATAGTGGCTTTAAACTAGTTTATTTATATACATTGGGTCTTTATTCCAGAATAGTGCCAGTTAAATTTGGCATCACAAGCCAGCCTTCTGCCAAAGGAAAAGTATATGCTGTTGACAGCACTGCACAGTGCCGGGCCGGTGCTACAGAGGGTAGAAAATGTGGGTAAGGGCTATTTATTACATCGCACAAATGGGACTCTTTTGTTAATTTTAGTCGCACTGTATCTTAACACCTAATAAAAGTGTTAGATGTGAAATATAAACATTTTATGGATATACTATGAATTTTAATGTTATTTAACTTTACTTTGTTAAATCATTTTCCACCTAGACAGTATATTTCCATTAACATTTTTAATGAAGAGACAGAAAGAGAGAAACCGTGGGTAAAATATCAAATGGGTTCTATAAAGCAGGGAAGGAATACGGACATTCTTTAAAGAGATGTGTGCAGAAAGGGGGCAGAAATGGCCTACTTTGAGGTAACAAACACAGGTATTAAGAAACTCTTAAACCTTTCCTTTCATGCTTAAAAATCTCATTTTTAATTGTTCCCCATTAACTAGAGGGAGAGAATTTTGTCTGTTCTGTGCATTGCCAGGTCCTCAGGGTGGAACCATATCTTATATACTATGGGGTCAATAAAACTCCACTGAATAAAGCAGTAAAGGCAAGCTGGCTGGGCATGAGCACACACCCGGACACATCCAGAATCCGTGATTTAAAATGCAAAAGTAATTCCAAAGGGCTCTTTTTTTCATTTCTTTGAGGTTTAACAAGAAGGACAGAACTAAATGGGACCCTGGCCCAGTCTACACAGATCCTCAAGACTCCCAAAGGCTGGCTGAGGGAGTACATCCTCTTTTCCCAAGAGCACAATGTTGTTTTAAGCAAGAGAGGAGCACACAGCAGTAGCAAGAAGTAATGGAATCCTTGCCAGCTGAGGAGGGGTTCAGTGAACATCTCCAGGAAGACTTTCTGCTCATTTACCCGAGTCTGGGATGGTAAACTCCCACTGCCCCTTCAGACATCACAGTTCACAGAGAAGGTGATGCAGAGGCTGGTGCAGGTCCTAAAAGAAAAGAAAGAAACCTAGCAAGATGGAGACCATGGAAAGCAGACTCTCCCCTTTCCAGCTCCTAACAGGAGAATTTATGTGAATGTCCACCTGCCAAAGAAAGTCACAGGAGATAATTTCAAATAAAAATCATTGAAATTCAATAAACTGGGGACATTGAAAGAAGAGAAAATCGTTCTTTGGGGGAGGTTGAAAGCTCAGTGAATAGAAGACTGGGTGATAAAATTTACAGAGAAAATGGATGAACATGGATGCTCTTGTCCAGGACTGTAGGATGAGAAGCAGCTCTTAGCATTATGGTGTGCAACTGGAGGTTTCTCTCCCACACGTCAGTTCCCAAATAACCACTCTGAGGCTTAATATTAATTATAAACTGTTTGGCCTGTTATTATTAACTAGCTCGTATAATTTAAATTAACCCAATTTTATTGTTCTTCATTTTACCACGAAGCTCGTACTTGTTACCTCACACCTTGCTTCCCTGGTGGCTGCTGGCATCTCCCAGACTCTGCCTTCTTTTCCTTTTATCTTTGCTTGGATTCCCTGTCTTACTCTAGTCCACCTGGCTATTGACCAAATCAGCTTCTTTATTAACCAGCAGTAATAAAACAAATTCATAGCATACAGAAAGGCATTCCACATCATCTCAGCATTTCTGTCTAGTTTAAAAGGAAGGTTTTAACTTTAACATTGTAAAATTACATATAACAAAACAGTTATCAAGTAAGAATTATAGTTATAATATCCAGTCTATTTATATTTGACAAAATTAGAGAAAATAATTATTTGTCCTATCTTGGTGAGTTCAAAGTTTCCTATCTAATTTATCTTTTAACATAACTAAGAAAAACTATAATTATCTAGTCTTCAATTCCACTAAAGATCTGAAAAGGAAATAATATTACCTGAGTTAGTAGGAAGTACAAGTAAGTGACTTTCAAAAGATGCAAGAAATGACAGAAACAGCTGACTGCCTGGATAGTCACTCAAAGTTTCTCTGCAATGTTGGAGCAACCAACTTTGGCTATAGGCCTAGATTATCTGACAGACCATTTTTAGAAGTAGAAAATTTTGAAGGACTCTCTTACCTTATCTTGGCAAAGCTCAGCAGTGACCTTTCTTTGTATCATCCTGGTTCAGTTTGTACAGTAACTGTCAGCAATTGAAGCAAGGACCAAGGACACTTTCTTTGTCCAAATGACTAGTTTTTGTCATAAAGAGAACAAACTCCATACAGAGTTTCTTTGATGCCCATCATCTTCTCTGGAGTACATTAATGCTTCCAGGAACAGATATGTCTAACTGTGATGAAAAGTCTAAATTATTAAAACATTTTAAATGCCATATTCTGTAGGTCTTAGAAGTGTTTGAAGATCACCTATCTATTTGGAATCTATAAATAGTATTCAGCTGGCCCACAAACCTTTTTTGTCTGTATGAGCAAAAACTAAATCTGCCACACAGTGCAGGCTGAATAGCTTCTCTGCACCAAGACCTATGTGAGACCGTGTAAACACTCCAGACAACTTAGCTCGTGGTTGCTGGTATCTGGCTTTATCTTACTGGCTGTTGTTGGGAGATATATCTGCTGATAGCATGAGACTATGAGACTAAGAAGCCCAGTGTGGTTTCTGTGCCTTTGGAATTATTTCTTTTTAAGGTTTCTCAGACATTATAAAAACTCAAGAATCTCGCATTGATATTATATTTGTAACTGGAAGTTTTTATCCTGCTTGTAAGTTCCCAAATAACCATCATGATACTTAATATTAATTACAATCTGTTTGAGCTATTAGCTCAAGCTTATTATTAACTAGCTCTTAAAACTTAAATTAACCTACTTCTATTATTCTATAATTTACCATAAGTCTCTTGGCTTGTTACCTCATATATTGCTTTTCCAGCATCTTCCCAGACTCTGCCTCCTTTTCCCCTTTATCTTTGCTTGGATTTCCTGCCTGGCTCTATTCTGCCTGGTTATTAGCAAAACCAGCTTCTTTATTAACCAGTGGTAATAAAACATATTCACAGCATACAGAAGGGCATCCCACATCAATGATAAAATACTTATGACAAACATTTTATAGTGCTATAAGCAAATATAGCAGAAACAAAAACTATAAGTAGACTGGAAAGTCCATAGAAAATTTATGGATCATTGAGAACTCTAGTAACCAGTAAAGAGAACAACACATGGGTTTTGTTTTTTTTTTAAAAAAGTTTCGTTTTGGAAACTTTAAACATGTAAATTTAAATATGCATATATTCATCTATCAGCCAGCATCAGTAATTATCAACCAATAACCAATATTGTTTTATTTAGACTCTGTACTTAATTTTATATCACATTTTCTCACCTCAACCCCAGGTTTATTCTGAAGCAGACTTTTAAAATGGCACCATTTATCTCCTAAAGATTTCCGTGACTTTTTCAAACTTATAAGGATATTTTTGGAAATATAACTATAATATCAATAGCTCACAAAAACTAATAGTAACTCTTAAAAAATACCAAATACCCACATTTCAATGTCAAATTTCCCTGGCAGGTAACAGATAGTGATGTGGGAATTAGGAATTTGGGGTTGTGTTGGCAAGGGGAGATATTTAAACTTAAATCCAATATTTCTCAATTGTTTTGAAAAGCCATAAGAATCTAGAAACTCGCCAGGTGTTGGTGGCGCATGCCTTTAATCCCAGCACTCGGGAGGCAGAGGCAGGCGAATCTCTGTGAGTTCAAGTCCAGCCTGGTCTACAAGAGCTAGTTCCAGGACAGGCTCCAAAACCACAGAGAAACCCTGTCTCTAAAAACCAAAATAAATAAATAGATAGATAAATAAATAAATAAATAAATAAATAAATAGAATCTAGAAACTCTACATACATATTCCTGAATTGCAAGATTGAGCTGGAATGAAGGGTCTCCCTGACTAGCTGACTGGTCACACACTCTGGCTCCCAACTTCCTGTTGTCCTGCTCACTGCACACCCATACCCACCTGGCTACCTTACCTTCCTGATTTAGGATACATTTGAGCTAACATATGTTTTAAAGGATTTAGGCCCCTCCATTAGCTTTGGTGATCAATGTCATGAACCACAAACATCACGATTATGCAGCCTTGCAAACTGAAAAAGTCACAGTTAAGAGCAGAAAGTTACCACCCTAAAGACAAATGGGCAGACTTGAAGGTCAAACCAAGGACAGAACAAGAGAGGGTGCAAAATCAACAGACTAGGGAGCCAAGAAGGAGCAATGGAGGTGTTGTAAGACATGGGTTTATTTTATTAATTCAAGAATTATTTGGAGAACCAAATTATGCACTGGACTTTTTGCTTTGCTTGCGGCATTCCAAGATCCAGAGATGGGTAATGTTGCTTTTGAAGGAGTGAAAGCCAAGTTCAACACTACATAAAGCCTCCCCTCCTCCCTGTTCCCTTGTCACTCTGGAAACATGAGAATGTGAGCACAGTAGGTTAAATTAAAGGTGCAGGGACTGGGGAGGGGGGTTAATACGCTTAAAATTAAAACCGAAATTAAAAACCAAACCAGGGATTCTTGTAGACACCTCTACCTATTATCAGTTGGTGTCTTTGCAGTTCACTATTTAGTGGAAGAAAATAAAGTGGTATGTGTTTCACAATGAGGTGCTATTGAAAACAAAATGAGCTAAATTTTAGGACTAAAAAGCCAGAATTGTGCAATTTACTTGTTACACACACAGTAAATAAAAAAACTAAAGGCAATAGCTATGGAAATATTAAACATTTACTTCACATGGTATTTTTGTGCACTCTGGAATTAAATGGATAATAATAAGTAGCATACCTAAAATTCAATACATACGTAGACTGAAAAATTTGACTCCTAGTATATGGGAATATACCTTGGTAGACATGTACGCATGCCTGCCATTAGTAGTAGTTTTACCTGAGGAAATGCACCAAGGATAGCAGCAGACACACCTAGAAATGGAGCATAATGAGAAATGGATTAGGATCTGCTGTCCTGCCAAAGAAGGGAGATGGCTCAGCCAAACCTGATGACTGGGCTTCAATCCTCCCCAGGACCACACTGTAGAGGGAGAGACTAACTGTGCTGTTCTCTAACCTTCACACATACCTTATGGCACACATGTGTGTGCATGCACACATATACACAGTAATTAATTTTTAAATTGCAATATAATATGAAACCAAAACACAGAAAATTTGAATGTGCAAATGATCAAAGTGAAAATGCCTTAGGAAACTTCCACAAGCCAGTTCCCACACATACTGCACACCCATGGTACTCTATGCCCAAGAACCTAAATCAAGGAAGTCAGCCCTCCACCTGAGAACACTTCCCCCCAATACTAACAATGAATTCCCTGAGTTCACTCTAGTGTCTTAAAGAAGATTTCTCGTGACCACAGAGGCCAGCACACCAGCCCCAGGGCAAAAGCAACTCTGAGTGACTCAGACAGGAAGCTCAGGGAAAGGCTGTGGGCTCCCCACAAGGAGTCAGTCAGGAACTACTGCTACCAGGATTTCATGACTTCATATTCTGTTCTGCTATTCAGAGCTTTGATTTGTCTATTATGTAGGGTTTTTTTTTTCCTTTTGTCTTTTCCTTAATAAGAAATACTTGTCTGGGTGTATAAACCATTACAAACTAAGCATAAAGAAGGGGGACATTTTCATTCGTGGTCTCACTACCCTGAAAGAATGTCCATTAACACTGTGAAGCATGTACACCATTTTAAGAGAGAGATACTCAAACCAGGGCAATGGTGCCCTCCCATCTCAGGTGAATCTGGCAAGCTCTGAAGACATGTTTCTAAATTGCATACAATTCAGGGCCCAGAGTAGAAGTTCTGGTAACACTGAGTAAACAGAGGCCAGAGGTGTTATAGAAAGATTTCCCCAACCCACCAATAGAGAATCTAGCCCAAATGTGACAAGACTAATTCCCCCATTTCAAAAATAGGAATATCATCCATGTAACATCAATATAGCACTGCTTCCAGAATTCTGTTTTAAAATACTGTGGTAGTTTGCATGTAATTGCCTCCCCCATAATCTCATAGGGAGTGGTATCATTAGGTGTGGCTTTGTTAAGTGCATATGGCCTTGTTGGAGAAAATGTGTCACTGTGGGGATGAGTTTTGAGTTTTCCTATGCCCAGGATACCACCCAGTGTCTCAGACGACTTCCTGTTGCCTGAAAGATGTAGGACTCTCAGTTATCCCTCCAGCACCACATCTGCCATGCTTCCCATCATGATGATAATGGACTGAGCCTCTGAAACTGTAAGTCAGCCACCCCAATTAAATGTTTCTCTTTATAAGAATTTCTGTGGTCATGGTGTATTTTCATAGAAATAGAAACTCTAACTAAGGCAAATATACTCCATCAAATTCTACTACATGGGATAAAATTCCCCCAACTTGTGTTCGCCCCAGTGAACAGTGATGTCATAATAGCCCATGTGCAATGCACAAATAAAATCTAAAGATGAAATTATAAAATGTTTCCTCATGTGTATATAGTGGGGCAAATGTTAACACTAATTTCTTTATAACTTCAGAAAGCTAGAAACAGGAAGGAAAGAGATAGGCAATGATGTGGGATTCCCCTCTGTATGCTGTGATGATTACCATTAATAAATAAAGAAACTACTTTGGATCTATAGCAGGATAGAACTTAGCTAGGTGGGGAAAAACTAAACTGAATACTGGGAGGAAGAAGGTGGAGTCAGAGAGAAGCCATGTAGTGTAGTGATGAGGCAAGCAGGCCTGCTTTTCATCTCAGCTCCCACATGGTTAGCTTTACACTTGAAATAATAACACACAAATTGTGTTCATTTAAACATGCCTGGCCTGTTAGTTCTAGCCTCTTATTGGCTAATTCTCACATCTTGATTAACCCATTTCTAATAATCTGTGTAGCACCACGAGGTAGTGGCTTACCAGGAAAGATTCAGCATGTCTGACCTGGCGGCTAGCTCCATGGCATCTGACCTACTATGCTTTCTTTCTCCCAGCATTCTGTTCTGTCTACTCCACCTATCTAAATCCTGCCCTATCAAAAAGCCAAGGCAGTTTCTTTATTAACCAATGAGAGTAACACATAGACAGATGACCCTCCTCCATCAATGTAGCCTTGCTAAACCCAGACCCTGGAACTTTACCCGGTAAGCCACAGCCTCATGCTGATACACAGATTACTAGAAATGGGTTAAATTAAGATATATGAGTTAGCCAACCCAGACCCAGAAAGATAATTATCATATGTGCTCACTTGTAAGTGGTTTTAAAACATAAAGCAAAGAAAACCAGCCTAAATATCACAATCCCAGAGAACCTAGACAATAATGAGGACCCTAAGAGAGACATACATGGATCTAATCTACATGGGAAGTAGAAAAAGACAAGATCTCCTGTGTAAATTGGAAGCATGGGGACCTTGGGAGAGGGTTGAAGGGGAGGGGAGAGGCAGGGAGGGGAGCAGAGAAAAATGTAGAGCTCAATAAAATCAATAAAATTAAAAAAAATAAAAATGTTGTATTCTGCTGTAGGAATTGGTATTTTCATTGCAGATACATGTCCTCATTCTTAAATAAAACTGACAGTTTGGGAATATTTAAAAATAAGAGTTAGCCAGTAAGAAGCTAGAGCTAATGGACCAAGCAGGGATTTAAATAATATAGTTTCTGTGTGATTATTTCAGGTCTGAGCTGCCAGGCAGCTGGGAAACAAACAAGCAGCCTCATCACAACAAGGCAATGAGAAGGTTATTGCTTCAACAGACTCAGGATCCTTTGTCATTTATCCCTATAAAATATAGTTCAACTTTGCAATGGGTCATATGGATGTAAGTCTGGCAATCTAGAGTATGTAACACACCATATCCTTGTTAAAGTAGAAATACTATTATCAGTAATAACTTCTTCATGCTTTTTGTGTGAATAAGCAGGACTAGTAAATTTAGCCATATACTTTGATTTCTCTTAACTAAAATTAAATATTGCTGTTTTAAAAAGCTAAAAATTAAATCCACCAACAGGAATATAATAGTTAAATTGATTTCAATGGAAAGAGGTCAATTCGGAAAAGAATTTCACAATTTTTTAACCCAGAGCACTGCACAAAAAGATTCTCATTAAATGGATCCACAGTAGTAATAATCAAGTTTGTTTCTTATTTTCATTTAGTAATATATAAGTGCATGTGTATCTTTCTGTATCCATATATCTATAAATATATCCATGTATCCATAAATATAACTCTAAGCAACACTTTTAAGAGCACAAAATTATTTCCTTTTATGGGTATTGTGAATCCTCTATCATAAATATTTTATTATTGATCATCTTTTATTAGGGTGAACAATGTGCTCTGAGCTATTTGAATTTGACTATTTGAATCTGAGGTAAAGATTCAAATGGCAAAACTGTTCCCCCAATAGACATCACTGAAAAAAGAAGTTGAATTCATCTTAAATTCTTTCTGTTTAATGTTGTCTAATCATGCTCCTATTCTTTCAAGTGTCCCTCTGTGGTTCCTGGTGAGCAAATCTGCCCCATGTCATAGCCTGTGTCAAACTGCCTCACCTGTCATGACTTTTTGGTTTTGATCCCAGATCCCTGAACCACCATTTTGTTTGAAGTGTGGAAAGACAGACTACTGCAGTCTGGCTCAGCCATGAAGACAGCCCTAATGAGCATCCATCCATCACTCCTTATGCACACCTCAAGCCTCATCTACTTATTTATGTGGCCATTCAGTCAGAAGGTGTGGTTAATTTTTTAGAACACTGTTCCTGGGCTAGGGATGGAGTTCAGTGACAGGGCACCTGCCTCACATGAGTGATGCCCTAGGATCAGTTCCCAGTGTCACAAAACAGTAATGATGATGACGATGATGGTGATGATGATGGTAGTGACGACGATGATGATGATAATAATGACAATGATGATGATGATGACATTGATGATGATAATATTGATGATGATGACATGATGATGTTTCCAACCACCTCACATGTGGCTCTGCTTCCTGACACTCAGAAAACATTCACGAAGACGAGCATCATGTGCAGCCTTACTCCTCTGTCCCTTCTAACAGCCTGGGTTGTCATTTTTCTTCTTCATGCTTTCATTGCACAGAATGTGTAATGGTGGCCAGTCATTCCCCACTTCTTGAGGGTGGTGGATGCTCAGAAATAACTATATTATATTCTTTAAAAATAAAACAACAATAGACTGACTCATGCCTCAAAATATGTGCCATTTATACAGAACATGAGATACATGTAATTATACAGAAGTACTAACCAAATATGAAGAGGTCTCCATGATTTAATAACTTAGCCCATGAAGCCAGGACCTGCAGTTCTCATATCTAGCCACTAAGGCAGCATCTTCTGCTCTAAGGGAGAATTAGTTAAGCGGGGCCTCTGGGCTATAACATCTTTCCAAGTGTGAATTTATTCTTTCCCTCCTTGCTGGCAATTTTTACTTCTCCAGCTTGGCACATAGAATCTTACAAGTCTCCCTGGAAGGTGACTCATATTTGAATCTGAATGGAGCAGCTGGCTTCTGTTATCTTAAAGGGTTACATGATGTCATTGCACATTTTCAATTGGGGTAAAAACAAACTGCTCACTTCACACATCACTTCCAGTAACATATATTTCTGTGAGATCACAGGGACTTATAAAGGATCTGACATTTTTCCAGCTTTAAAAATTAGGACCAATATTCTGTTGCTTAGCAATTCAGCAGGGGCACACAAAAGCTCTCGGAATGACCTGTTGTGCTGTTAGAGATTTAGCTCTAAAACACACCATGCCTACAATGAGGACAGTGACAAGAGAGATGATGTTAATAAGTGCTGATGTTGTTCAACCGTGACCATATTCCAGATGCTACCCCTACAGCTGCACTCATGGCCTTCACCATGCTGCAAATACAGTACTCATCTTTCACACACAGTCTCCAAAAGGTTGAAAGGTACTAGATTAAAGATTTGATTAAGATTAAATGGCAGAGAGAAAGGCCCAAAAACAGCCAGTCTGGACTCAGAGCCAGTCCTATGAACCACTTTGATAAACACTCACTCGCACAACTCAGCACATAACGTTCTGAGCCACTAAGAAGTAATTTCGAATTTTCACTCAGGATGTTATCTGTTGTGGGATGTTCTTCCTGGACAAGAAGGCTCAGTGAGAAGGTTGTTTAAAGTACCCTGGGTTTGCCTCAGTTCCATGCCCACAGACCTTCATGACACAGGTCCACCTTCTCTGTTGGAGCAGTCTGTGTATGGGCACTGCAGTTTCACATGCATGCACACATGCATGCATGCAAACAAACACTGCAATATATTCAACAGCACCAGCTATTGCTCGGTGCTTGAATAAAAAGTGGTGGATCTGGAGAGATGGCTCATCAATTAAGAGCACTGGCTGCTCTTCCAGAGTATACACACAGCTGTGATTCCCAGCATGCACAGAGTAGCTCACAACCTTCTGCAATTCTAGTATCAGGAGATCTGGCTGGCATCCTCTTTTAGGCTCTCTGGGTATCAGGCACACAAGTGATCCCCAGATATACATGGAGGCAAAACACCCGTGCACATAAAAGAAAACTTCTTTTAAATAAGCACAAAAGCAAATGAGTTATGTTATTTTCTTTGAAATTCTTCTATGCATGGTAGGACACACCTGTAAATCCAGTATTGAGGAGGCAAAGGTAGGATGATCGCTGTGGTTAAGGCCAGACTGATCTACAGAGAAAACTCCAGGCTAGCCAGAGTCTCTACCTTCAGTCTTATTGATTAATTTTTAAGGGGGAAAAATTTATTTTGACTCGGAGTTTCAAGAAATGGCAGTCTATCATGACGAGGAAGACAAGTGTTGGGAGTCACGTGGACAGAAGTCAGCAATGAGATACCTCATCACCAAGTGGCAGCCAATCAAGAAACAGACTTTCTGTGACTTCAACCAGAGGTGGGTGTAAGTTTTCAGGTCTGGCCCCCACCATTCACTTCTGACAGTTAAGTTTAAGGTTCCACACCCTCTCAAAATAGCACTATTGAAAAAGTACCCCAAGTCCTGCCTTCTTCCAAAGAACAGTAGACACTGAAGTCAGACTGCCCAGGTTAGAAACATTGCTGCCACTCAGCATGTAAGGTTTAACCCAATTCCCTTTGTGTTCTAAACTATGAAATGGATTTGAAAATGGTACCTAATCTATACAGAAGATGTGTGATGTGGGCCAAATACAATAATGACTATTGCTTTGGTTACTTGTCTACTGCTGCTGTAATACACCACCTCCAAGGACACTTACAGAAGAGTTAACTGGGCCCTTGCTTAAGGTTTCAGAGCACCAGAATACAGGATAATCAAGGTAAGAAAATGGCAGAAGGCAGGGAGGTGAGCAGGCATGGCGCTGGAGCAGTAGCTGAGAGTTTATATCTTGATCTACAAGCACAAAGCTTGAGAGAGCTAACTGAGAATGAAGCAGGCTGTACCCAATGACATGCCTCCTCCCTGCAAGTCCATACCTCCTAATCCTACCCAAAGAGCTCCACCACTGAGGACCAGGTATTCAGATATATGAGCCTATGAGGGCCTTTTTTTTCCCAAACCATCATACTGACAAGTTATTAGAGTAGAATCTGATGCAAACAAAAAGTCGTTACTGGTGGTTGTGGTGGACTGAATGAGAAATGCTCCCCAGAGGTTCATGAATTTGAACATCTTGTTCTCAGCACTGTTTGGGAAGGTTATAGAACCTTGAGGTAGAGCCTTGCTGGAGGAAGTACGTCACTCAACGAAGGCTTTGAGGTCTTATAGCCTCTCCCCACTTCCTGATGTGTGTCAATGAAATATAATCAACCAGCTTCCTCCTTCTGTCACCATGATGTCTCCACCATGATGGACTCTTATCTCTCTAGAACTATAGACTAACATAAACCCTTTTGTCGTCTAAGTGCCATTGGTCATAGTATTTTATCACAGTAACAATACCTGATACAGCGGCTTAGTCACAGCATAGCATGAATGGCCCTAGACTTACTAGCAACGCTGTTGCGAACTTATGTGAACTCACAGAGACTTAGGCAGCAGGCACAGGGCCTACCTGGGCCCCCACCAGGTCCTCTGCATACATACTGTAGCTTTCAATTTAGTGCTTTTATAGGACTCCTATAAAATGAGTGGGTCTCTGATTCTTGTGCTTCTCTGGGGGCTATTTCCTTTAGTTTGCTTTGTTTAACTTTGATATGATGGTTTTCATATCTTATTATATTTTATTATGTTATGTTTTGTGGTTATCTCCTAGAAGCCTGTCTTTGTTTAATGAGAGACAGAAAAGGAGAGGGTCCAGATAGAGAAGATGTAGGGAGGAACTGCAAGGAGCAGAGGGAGGGGAAACTCTATTCAGATTTTATTGTAAGAGAAAAGAATCTTTGCTTAATAAAAGTGTTGATAATAAAAGTATTCTCTGAAATTTTGAACATGGACATTGAGGGGCTGCTGAAGAGAGGGTTCAGGGGCCAAGAGCGCTATCTGATCTTGCAGAGGAGCCTAAATCAGTTCTCAGCACTCACACAGCAGCTCACAACCATCCTTAACTCCAGTTCCAGGAGATCCAGCATCGTCTTTGGCTTCTGCCACCACCAGATGTATATATACCGCTTTTACACTTGTTCAGGCAAAGCACACATCCACAAATAAATAATCTTTAGGAACCGTGGAAGAATAGTCAGGATAGAATCACACTTTCTTATAGCTGATGCTGCCATCGATGCTGCTCTTATAGAGAACACAGTTCCTTCATCCAGTCGGATCCAAGTCTTCTTCAGGTCATGGCAAAACTGTACTTCTTACATGCTAAAGATGATGCTAAACATTTAGTTCAACAAATTCAGCTGTGGTCTGAGGAAGTGTTGTTTCACAGAGGTCATGTCTTCAACCCAGAGCTACATCACACAGGTGGTACACAGCAAACCCAAATGTGACCTTACTTGACTTATTCAGACTTGCTAGTTTCCTAGACCAGCAGTGCTCAACCTGGGTCGTGACCCCTTCGCCGGTAGAATGACCCTTTCTCAAGGGTCACTTAAGGCCAAGATAAAACACAGATATTTGCATTATGATTTTTAATAGTAGTAAAATTGCAGTTATGAAGTAGCAGTAAAAATTATTTTGTTTTGGGGGTCACCACAACATGAGGAACTGTATTAAAGATTCTCAGCATTCAGAAGGTTGAAAACCACTGCCCTAGACTAAGAATTCTGTCCATCAATATGAATAATAGGCAAAAGGAAAACCTGAATGAATAAATAAATCCAGAGTCTAACTGCTTAACTAAATAAAGTATCTCTCTTGGGACTGGAAACTTGGCTCACAGGTTAAGAACACTGACTGTTCTTGCAGATTCAGTTCCCAGCACATATAGGGCAGCTCACAACCATTTGTAACTCCAGTTTCAGGGAAGCCAGCACTCTCAACTGGTCTCTGTGGTAACCAAGAACACACAGTACACATACATACATACATACATACATACATACATACATACATACATGAATACGTTCAGACAAAACACTCACACACATTAAAAAAAAGTAAATAAATCTTTTAAAGCTATGTCTCTTGCCAAGAGGTGCTAGTGCTTGCCTTTAATCCCAGCACTCGGGAGGCAGAGGCAGGCAGATCTCTGTGAGTTCAAGGGCAGCCTGGTCTATAAGAGGTAACTCAAGGACAGGTTCTAAATTTAAAGAGAAACCCTGTCTTGAAAAAAACAAAACAAAACAAAAATTGTGTTTCTTAATAACATTTCATAATGTTTTTAATAACATACTTCCATGGCATCCATGTGTCTCTTCAAACTCATCTGTTGGAAGCTAATAGGCATCTAAGTCATAAGAGCAATTCTACATGTCTCAGCCTCTAGACCTAGGAGGGAATTCTTTTCTCTTCTTTACCCAGTCTCAATCATTTTGTAACAGCTGCACAAAGGACTAATGCATATATCAGTGACAGAATGAGAAGTCAGCTCAGAAACTATCATGTTAATATTTACTGTTTATTGAGTGCTTGCTGTATTCATTGCTTCAGTGCAACAGCTTCTCCCTTGATTTGTTTACCCGAACAGATATTTAAAGGGTGCCTCCTATACTGAAGCATACTTCCTTCTGTAAAGGGTGTAAAGAAAAACAAAACAGATAAAATGAATGACCCTTGTTGTCTGAGGTTTCTGTACTGCCCAGTCCTGCAGTCATTCAGTCCCAAAGACTCACACAAAGGTCTACATCAATTATAAACTGATTGGCCCAGTATCTTGGGCTCTTCTTATTAACTAATTCTTATAACTTACATTAGCCCATAATTCTTGTCTATATTGGCTACATGGCTTGGTACCTTTTTCAGCAAGGCTGTCACATCTTGCTTCCTCTTCAGCTGGGTCACAACTGGAGACTGAGCTTCCCTCTTCCCAGAATTCTCCTGTTCTCATTGCCCTGCCTCTACTTCCTGCCTGGCTACTGGCCAATCAGCATTTTATTAAAAATAATACAAGTGACAGGATAAATGGCCATTGTCTCATAGCAGGCAGCAACTGCTGCTCACTTAGTCCAACTTTCTGTGTACTGCAGGCAAGATAATACAGTTCTAATGACAGCTCTACCCAAGTCTTTAGATAATAGAGTCCTAATGACAGCTCTACCCAAGTCTTTAGATGATAGAGCCCTAATGACAGCTCTACCCAAGTCTTTAGATGATAGAGCCCTAATGATAGCTCTACTCAAGTCTTTAGATGATAGAGCCCTAATGACAGCTCTACCCAAGTCTTTAGATGATAGAGCCCTATGATAGCTCTACCCAAGTCTTTAGATGATAGAGCCCTAATGACAGCTCTACCCAAGTCTTTAGATGATAGAGCCCTATGATAGCTCTACTCAAGTCTTTAGATAATAGAGCCCCAATGATGGCTCTACCCAAGTCTTTAGATAATAGAGTCCTAATGACAGCTCTACCCAAGTCTTTAGATGATAGAGCCCTAATGATAGCTCTACTCAAGTCTTTAGATGATAGAGCCCTATGATAGCTCTACTCAAGTCTTTAGATAATAGAGCCCTATGATAGCTCTTGAGATAATAGAGCCCCAATGATGGCTCTACCCAAGTCTTTAGATAATAGAGCCTTAGTGATGACTCTACTCAGGTCTTTAGAACTGTGGATATGTGACCTTACTTGACAAAAGTAACTTCACAGAATACAACTAGGGAAGGAACTTGAAATAAAGGATTATCTTATCAGTGGACCTCACCTCTTCATGTGAGTCCTTAACAGAGCCTTTCTGTAGCCTAGAGGAAGCAGATGTGGGCCGGGAACAAGGAGCAGAAAAGTGCAGCACTGCTGATTTTGATGATGGATGCAGGCACCAGGAGCCAGGGAGTATGCACAGCCTCTAGACAGTGAGGACCAGAAAATAAATATGGTACCTCCAGCCTTGTGTTAGAAGTGTAGCCTGCTCACACCTCCATTTTCCTGGTGCGAGCAGAAGCACACACTAATAGATTTGTATCATTTAAGCTGCCAAGATTGTGGTGACTGACAATAGAAAAAAAAATGTGTTGTACAACAGTGAAAGAAACTGACTCTCTGGTTTCAAAATAGTACAGTTAATTTTTTAAAAGATTGCCTCTGTTGTAAATATTAATTTTAATGCCTCAAAATAAGAAAGTACAAGAATGTAATGAGTTGTAAAATAAATATTACTGTTGGATACCCATGGTACCAGCTGCGAAAATATCCATTACACATATCACTTTGCAGATTGTCCAACATCAATACAGACTGGATCAGAATGAGCTCCTGAACAGCTGGGAGAGACAGTCATTCCTGGGAACCCGTCATCATAACTACAAACTTCCCACCTAGATGACTGCATCAATTATTTCATTTCTTTTTTTTTTTAACTTCTAATACTTCTCTGGGCTATCATCACTTCTAAATCTGTCTGTTCAAAACTGTGGATTTCCCTCCAAGATCACCCCATCCACTGGGAAGCGAAAAAGAAAGAGGATTAAACTTTTTGCCAGAGACGAGAAAAAATTACTTTTTGTGAGAGAGAGAAAATCTGTCGCTACAAAGAAATTCCTTTCAAAGGACACAGACTACCGCACAACACAGAGAACTCTAACAAAGAGTCACCATAATGCTTTAAAAACTTGACTTCCATTTCAAACAGTGCCTTCTCTAGGGCCCCCAAGTAAGGCCCGCAATGATAAATCACTAAGGAACAAGAAACGGCTGTTTCCTTCTTCCTGGTTAACTTAGGCATGCTTTTATGATGTTATCTTTAGTCAAAAAAAAACTTGCCAAAAGACAAGATTATTAACAGTTAAAAGGAATGGATTGCATGGTTTTAAGAAAAGCTAATAAAGCCCTAGATTCTCCCAAGGTAACACGTGAGCAATAAATGCCCATATCTGTGCTTAACAACTGAAAAAAAAGAAGCCTCAGCATTTAATATTTCACAAACAATATATTCAATGCATGTGCATTTTCTAGATACAGTTTTAAGACCATACTTCTACACACTGGCCACATTAAAACGAGAAATGGGTGCATCATTGAATGTTATAGGGCAAGGAGTATATACATTTTTAAGAAAATAAGTATCTATTTCCTCTCCCCAAAGAGAAAGATGGGCAGATTACAAAAAGAAAAAAGAAAAAAAGGGGGAGAAAGTACCAGGGTGCTTGGCAGTTGGTGAGCAGGTGTGTGCTGGTGAATGGGCCTCTGGGGAATCGGGAGCTTTTAAAAGAGATTGATTCTCCTGCTTAACTAATTATTTTAAACATGCTTTTAAAAGTATTAATTACTTGCAGAAAAGAGTCTCCATTTGCTTCTAAATTGTTTCTTTGCATGACTCTTTGCCTGCAAAAATGACTGGGTTAAAAGTGAACATTCTGCCACTATAAATTTAAATAACATGCTTAAATAGAATGTTTAAATTTACTACTTATACTATAATACAGTGTTATATTTAAAAATATGTTATTTCACATGAAAGAAAATGGATTTAAATATAACCACAGCAAACATTTAAAACTATCAACCATTTAAGAATATTTATATGTAAATTATATGCTTTATATCCAAAATAGTTCTATATATTTAATATCTATAAGCAAATGCCAGACTGGATGTCCCTTACGATTTCTGTTTTTCCATGCCCTTGTGCCTGTGTGTGCCCATGAGTGTGGCACAATGATGGTTCATCTTACACACTGCGGAAATGCTAAGAATCAGCTACTCCACTGCCTGCACAACTTTCCGCAAATGCTACAGACTAGGGCACTCAGTAGTATCCAGTCTGAGCTGCTCAGGTCATCCGAGCCTACATTTCAAAAGTGCATTTTCAGTTTATCCAAAACATCATGAAATTATTTTTGAAATCTTTACCCAGCAGGCTGAACAATGGCTTTTGTTGTGACATTTTCATATGTAGGTAAATATGGGGGTATTTTCCTATACCTTGCTGCTGTCCTTTCCTATCTCTCCCTGCTTCTTCCTTGCAAATGGTTCCTTATTCTTTCCACACACAAATGTGTGTGTGTATGTGTGTGTTAACAGAGGTTTTTCTGTCCCACCTGGTCCTTCTGTTGTTCAGTCCCAAAGAAACACACAGAGGTCTACATTAATTATAAACTGGTTGGCCTAGGAGTTCGGGCTTCTTATTAACAAATTCTCACATCTTATATTAGCCCATTATTTTTGTCTATGGTAGCCACATGGCTCGGGACCTTATTCAGAGAGGCAGTCACATCTTGCTTCTTCTGCATCTGGGTCACAACCGCAGACTCAAACTTTCCTCTTCCCAGAATCCTCGTTGCCCCACTTCTACTTCCTGCCTGGTTGTCCCACCTATACTTCCTGCCTGGCTACAGACCAATCAGTGTTTTATTAAAAATAATACAAGTAACAGGATAAAAAACCGTTGTCCCACGACATGTGTGTGTGTACACAAGAGAAACACATCTATTTTTCTTTCTTTTTCTCTTAACACTCTCTTGCTCTCCCTTTCCCCTCACCATGAGCCCTTTCTTTCCCTTATATAGTCTACAATATTAAAAATGGAATTTTCATGTCATACATATAATATCTACATATTGACATATGTTTTCTTCTGACTTATTTTGGAATTCTTTAATTAACTTTTACTAAAATTAATTACATCATTTCTCTTCATTCCCTTTCCTTCCTATAACTCTTCCAATGTGACCCCTCTATTCCCTCTCAAACTCCTGGCCACCACTTCTTTGTTATTGTTACATATAAAGATATGCATATAGATGCACACACACACACAAGTTGTGTCTATTCAGTGATACATATGCATGACTTTAAGGCAGACCCGGTACTGAATAACCAAGTAAGGGAGTACACCACAGAGAGACAGTCCTTCTTTCACTCTCAGCATCCCTCAGTGGCCTGTAGCTCTTCATATGGGATAGAACATGATCACGGCAGACATGCCTGCAGCCATGAGCATGTCAAGTCCAATTCCACATTGCCTGAGGACTGAATTCGCAAGCGTTAACAGTTTTAGCTACCCAGGTCCATTCCACAAATGCTTCAGTTGCCACTCCTACCAGTATAGCACACTCTCCCTATGTACCGCGGGTGGTTACAGGGGCAGCCACTTTGCTGCCCAGGACTCAGATTAATGTCACAAACAGCAGAATAAAGAAACTTGAGGCTCTTGGAATTAATGATCAGGCCTGGTATTAGTCATTTCAGATGTCCCTTAGCAATACCAGGAAGCATCCCCACCTTGAGCATCACTGTGGTGCTTGAGGGAACAGTTTTATTTTAAGTTAGCATATGCCCATATATGTAGAGATCTTCCCATGCCAAAATATATAGGTGTGGATATATATACACATGTATATCAACATTTTAAAATCAAAACTAAAAAGGTCTAAAAGAGTAATCAGATCATTTTTTTTAATTCACCAATATTTTCAATGTGTTCAATTTTTAAAAAACCATAGCAATTTGTCCTCCTGAATCCAGCATTTTCCAAAGTTTCCTTCCATTCAAAATACACAAATAAATCAAATACCAAATGATAAAGAACGCACACAAAACATGCTTATCTGCTTGGCCCCAAACACATTTTAATACATCACATGAAGATCAAATTGTTAAAAAACCAATATGGAGCACTGAAGTTTCTCTCTCAATGTTCCCAACAGATAATGGAGTCTCACAGTTTATAAATACAATTAAAATGAAAACTACCCCAGGTCAGCAATGATCTCACTTTATTACTAGAGGGGAAAAAAACTCCTGGTGCCCAGTGCAGGCTAAGGAGATGGTTTCTGAGAATGTACACACGAGTGACAAAAATAAACAACTTCTGCAGCCTGGAGGATAATTCCGCTCCCCCGTGACAGCAACACAAAAAGGGAGTCTCTAACAAGCTCCAAAAATATTGTATGTGTATTTTAAGTAAAATTTAGCTTTCTAGCCAACTACACTTTTTTTGCCTGCTGAAAATAATGAACTAACATAAAAATGATATAAGGATATGTGTAAAAGGGACATTTAAGTGAAGCAGGTTGAAAAGCCCCATAAATTTACCGAAGATTAAATTAGAGCTGGATGTGAAAGATGGAACGATAGAACAATCTGGGGTGGTTCCTTCTCTGAGCAAGGATGCTTTGGGCCTTATCAGAAATCAGGTTTGCATAACTGATCGGAGGCAGGACCAGCCTGGCTCGGGAATGGGAGTCCCAAGCAGCCTCTTGTAATGCATGCATGCTCAAAACTCATTACTTTCAATATGCCTTGTTCTGAACCTAAATGCAATAGAAACTCTTCCTTGGGGTGCATGATATACATGAAAAAGTGCAACTTCTTTTTAAAACACCATTAGAATATTTTATTGTGTGTGGACATACACTCTTGTTACTCCTAAATGCTATTCTATTGAGTACAGTTTATATTCACTGGCAAAGCGAAATCTCCGGGGAAGCCAGAGAGGGAATGCAATTTCTAGTAATAACAGCTCACAACAGTGAATACTCTCCACTTATCCTCACAATTTCCAGCTATTTTGGACTCCTTTCTGAATTAACCTTTCATATCAAAAGGAGCAATTCTGCACACTAGAGACTCCGGCACAATTTCATGCATAATTTATTCACTCAGTTCAACATTAAACGCACAGTCCTTGACTTTGTCAAGGTGGATTCTGTTGGCAGACTTCACAAGCAGCAAAACAGAAGAAATGAGATCTACAAGTCAACCTCTTCACCTGTTCTCTCTGGTGAGAGATGACGGGAGGGGGTGGCAGAAAAGAGCAAAAGAAGGTAAGATCTGGTACAGTGTGCTGTTGGCTGCGGAGCTTCTAGCAAGCATACAATACCACATTCTTAGCCTCTTGTGATGATTTTTAATCCAAAACAATGCCTTGAATTCTATTTCACTGACCAAAATCTGGGGTTGTTCGTTACACAATTAATGGCTAAATGGCATTTCAACCGAGGCTGTTTCATAGGCGTTGGTGGAAAAAATTACTAGCAGCTCTTATTCAAGCAGATGCAGACAGAAGCTTGAGGACACATTAGAACAGCTCATTTTAGAAATTTAAATAGCACAGATTCTCTAATGGGATCTCCAAAGCTTGATTTGTCCTCCCAGGTTAGTCTTCAAGAATATAGACATTCATTTTCTCTTCCTACATTGCCCCTTTGAAACCACAAATGAAAGATATGAGCAGCCACGTGTGAAAATTGAACCCTGGTTCACCATGAAAAGATCTGTATTCTCAGTGGTATGGAAAGAAGTATGGTGTAGGCAGGAATGTATTTTTGCTACCTATGTTGGATGGCAGTTTCATTCCAAGCCACTGAATCAAGGGATCAAGTTATTGTCAGGAACCAAAACCTGTAGATCAGTGATTCTCAATCTGTGGGTTGCCTCCTGTTTGGTACGATTCATAACAGTAGCAAAATTACAGTTGCAAAGTAGCAACAAAATCATTTTGTGACACGGGTTCACCACAACATGAGGAACTGTATTAAAGGGTCGCAGCATTAGAAAGGTTTAGAATCACTAATGCAGATGCTGTATTTCTCAGTCTCTAGAGTCACAAATAATTTCTGTTCCTCCTTGAATACAAAGGCTCTTTGCTGTTAATGAGTGCAGTATTAACCCCCTGTCATGAGTATTTTATTCATGGCGACCATGATCAGAGCTTTGCAAGCCCAACTGAGGTGAATCCCAGGTGGCATCACAGTGATGAGGTCTTCGACATCTGTATACAGCAGATGAAGAAGCTGAGGCTCGGCCACCGGCAATGCCATGCTATCACCAAGCAGAGAGGCCTCCACGTCCTGTGGTGAAAGACAAGTTCCAAAATTAAGCAGTTATTACCTTTAAATGCAGAGACAGAGACCAAGAGAGTCCCTTAAATACGTTAGACAAAATGATTTTGTCCCTAACTTTTGCCCTAGCCATTAAAACAGTTTTTTTTTTCAGTAGTGGCCAGATGCCACTTTTCACATCTATGTCTATTACGTGACCTAAGAGTGTTCAGAGCGGCGCCACTGGAAATTCTACAAAGGCTGGAAGTTTCCACTCAGGACACGTTGGCATAGGTCTTTCAATCGAAACTTCCTTAGCCAGCCGCCCCCACAGTCTAGTTAGAAGTCACAGCACACATAAATTTGAGCCTTACCAAAACCGAGCCTCGCTTTTATAATTTGCCTTTAAATTTACTGCAAGACTGTGAAAATTAAATACCTCTGGTTCCAGCGAAGTATCTCACTGAGAGTTGAGCACTCCTGCCCAGTTACCATTCAGCAGCCTTTTTTATTGTCTCCCGACAGTTTCTGGATTTGAACCAAAGCACTGAGATCTGTGGAAACTCGGAGATGTAGCAAGTTTCCCGTTTATGACCCTTTGCAGCCTTGGAGAGTCTGATTTGCATCCTAATTATGACATACAAAATGAGGTAGAAAAAAGTTCCTCTACCCAGTTTCCCAAGGCACCCATGGCAGGGATGACTGGCAGGTGGTAGGAATAGAGGAGTGACAGAAACAGATGCACCGAAATGGGATGTAGTGGCTAAGCATCCTCTCCTGTATGTCCTCAACACTGTTATCTTATCTCCCTTGCTTGGATAACTCACAGCCATGAAAGTCCACAGCATGGATCTAGAATTTCAGATCCTGGGACAGAGTAGCATCTGAGTCTCAAAGCACAGGATCCCAATTAACTGAAGGTAAGCAGTAGTATTGCACTTAGCTTTTCTCTATAGAGAAAATAGACTTTGATGGTGGATGGGGAATAGCTAAGTCAATACAGTGTAGCTATGGAAGAATAAGGACCCAAGCTGGATTCCCAGAACCAGAATCCACATGAAAGAGCTTGTTGGCAGATGCTTGTAACCCAGCACAGGGCGAGCAGAACAGAGAGAGAGAGAGAGAGAGAGAGAGAGAGAGAGAGAGAGAGAGAGAGAGATGCAGATCTTTGTGACTCTTGGTTCATCAGTCTAGTTGAACTGCCAAAACTCAGGACAGTGAGAAACTCTGCCTCACAAAACAAGACAGAGAAAACATGAGCAAAAGCACCTAAGGTCATCTTTGGTTTCCACATACATCATGGGCACAAGTAACAATATTCACACGTAAGCATGTACACACATGTATAGGCAGAAAAACATCTCCTTTGCATCCTAGTCCAGTGATGTGCACACATCTTAATCTCCTTAAGCCTCGGGGTCCCCATTGGGACATGAGTAAGATGATACACGCTTTGGGGATCTGCTGTGATCAGTATCACCCTGACACCCTGATACTGATTTTAAGCGGAGTAACCAACTGCCTGGCTCAGTATTTACTAGTGACATTATCTGTTTTCCCATGTATAATTTCAATGTCAACTTTATTATTCACAATATATCACCAAGGCAGTTGCTACGAGAGTTTTCATACAGACACTGAATCAAAACCTAGAATTTAATTTATATGTGTAAATCGTGCTTAGCTGGTAAGTGGGAAGCTGGGATTTATCATGTATCTGTTGGACTTCAAAGCCCAACACATTGAAATCATCATGCTACACAACTATACTAACAAATGGCTGATAAGAAGAGCTTTGGGAGAACTGATAGTATACTGAGGAGGAATTTCTGCAGGGCCATAAACTTAACTTACAGCTAATATAAATTAAACGTTCTCCTGTTTATCCCTGCAGCATCCTCCAAAGCACTTCATAAAAGGGATGCTCAAACATGTGTTCTTCAATCAAAGTTGTACTCCCAAGACTCTTCCCCTGATGATACCCAGCCCTTGTGAGGACCATGGCGGAAGCCTTGCATCTGTGGGCCTTTGCAGGTTCGTCCTGTTTTGATGAGAGGTCATTTCTATCTCTGAGAAGTCAATTTAAAGACAATCGTGACTTCCAAATTCCCTCCAAGTTAATAACACAACTTAGCTTTCAGAAGTGTGATGTGGGAGAGTCTTCTGTTTTGTGTTGATTTCATTGGTTAAATAAAGAGACTGCCTTGGCCCTTTAATAGGACAGAAAATTAGGTAGGCGGAGTAGACTGAACAGAATGCTGGGAGAAAGAAGCCGAGTCAGGCAGCCATGATTCTCCAACCCGAGACAGACGCAGGTTAAGATCTTTTCTGGTAACCAATCTCGTGGTGCTACACAGATTACTAAATATGGGTTAAAGCAAGATGTGAGAATTAGCCAATAAGAGGCTATAGATAACGGGCCAGGCAGTATTTAAAAGAATACAGTTTCCGAGTAATTATTTTGGGTAAAGCTAGCCGGGTGGCAGGAAGCGGCCCGCTGTTCCATCTACAGAAGTGATTTCTCCATGCTCATTCAATACCAAATAATCAACTGCTAAAAATGCAAAGAGCCCATAAACATCTGGGGATGTAGCTAAGCTGTAGAGGGTTTGCCTAGCATATGCAAAGCACTAGGTTCCATCCTCAGCACCAAAAAGAAAGAAAAGAGGGAAGGTAAGAGTGGGGGTGGGAAAGAAGGGAAGGAAATAATATTTTCTCTAGCTGTTAGAGAGAGACGGAAAAGGGAGATGAATGGGGTAAAGTTTGGAACAGGAGGAGAGGAAGGGGGAGGATGGGAGGAGGTCAACAGAGAGAGAGAGAGAGAGAGAGAGAGAGAGAGAGAGAGAGAGAGAGAGAGAGAGAGAGAGATGAAAAAAAACTCAAGATCTATACTGGTGTTTCTGGTGTAAAGTTGAATAGGATCACAAAAGAGAGCCTGAACCCTGCTTCCCCTACTCTGAGGTCCTCCAACAAAGCAGCCAAAATCAGAGTCCTGCTTCCTAGTTCCTTGGGATAGGCTCCTCCAAAGCAGGAGACAGGGATTGGAAGACTGAGTAAAGGAAGAAAGAGACATCAGTGCAGCTGCCGCCATCAACCTGGACAGTAGGACCTTTGAGAATTACCCAAACTGTTTCTTAGACTGTCTACTAAGAGACCACTGGCTTCCATCTGATGCTCACTGGGAGGCTGTCCTTGAAGGTCTGATTTCTGGGCACTTTTATTTTGTACATCCAAGTCATGACCCTTCAGAGAAAGTCCTCAAAGAAAAGCAGAGAGGCACAGCTCAATTCTACTGTGTTTGAAGTAGCCTGTGCATAGACTCTAAAGGTTGAGATAGATTGCAAGCCCCAGAGTACTTGGTATACCTTATTAGATTTTACTTGGTCATCTGATCAAGGAATATGACACCAGTCCTCTGTGCATGACCAGTCGCAGCTCTTGCTACTGTGTGCCACACATCTCTGTTGGCTTCTCTCTTGCCCTGGCCTCCCACCTCCGGGAGGAGGAGGTGCTCTGATAGGAGTTGGCTCATAGAATCCCTCAACCATTCCTTAGCCGTGTTGATTCACAAAGCCTTTTAGTTCTTCCCAAGGTACCGCTTATCAAAATCAATGTCTTTTGAACACGTCTAAGTAATTAAGATACCAACTCCATAATACAAAGTTTTAGGTCTGAACCCTTCATTGTCAAAATATGACCAAGGACTTCTGTTTCAGCTCAAACTGTTACAAAGAAGGCCAGGCAGTGCTGGTGCATGCCTTTAATACCATCACTTGGGAGGCAGAGGCAGGCAGATCACAATGAGTTTGAGGCCAGCCTGGTCTACAAGAGCTAGTTCTGGAACAGGCCCCTAAACTAGGAGAAACCCTGTCTCAAAAAAAACAAACAAACAAAAAAAACAAAACAAAACAAAACAAAAAAAACAAAACACCACCACCAATAACAACAACAACAAAAAAGAGGGCTTCTTCCTATCCTTTGAAATTTAAAAGAATAAGTAAAGGAAACAGGGGGAAAAGAAATATTTAAGAATCCATACGTGTATATATGTAAGTATATGGATCATAACTCACTGATGTGTTTTAACATATGTTTTATCTCATTAGTAATATTTTTTTTAAAAAATCTTTGTTGCTACAGACTCAACTGATAAAAAGTTGGCTTTAAGGTAATTTAAGTAAGTGGCCTATATTTTCTCTAATCTAGACTTCTTTAAATTAATTTGAAAGATTTTTTTCCCATATACCCCTTCTCCTCCTGTTTGCCTGATACACTCTGACATAAATTCAATACAAATACAAGTGGCAATTCAGTGAGGCAGCCCACCAATGTTAATTGACTGATCAAAATCATGGGCTCCAACCCCTAAAAGAATCAATCATGTTTCCAAACTCCTATAAATTCAAAGTGGAAACTCAGAGCCCCTGACTGAGTGGGGGCAGTCTGCATTATTTTCCCATTTTGTAAAACCATCACTGATTTAAAAGAAAAAAAGAAAACACTGTGTTGCTCACAAAAATGTGTAAAAAGCAACTCCTAAGTAATATTTAGAATTCACGTAAAATTGGCCTGCTTCTGTTGGGATCTAGTGATGTTAGCATACAGATAACAGCTCTTTTCTAAGTGCCTAGCACTGTGCTAATGGCATTTGGTAGCTATGAGGAACCATTCTGTTACTGTCAAGCTCATCAACCATCACTTACTTGCTTTAGAACCAAACTCTCTCAGAAAGCTAAGCTGGTTCCACTTTCCCAAGATAACCAATATCCCACGAACTATACGGACATCTAAGACAATGATTCTATATTCTCCTGAAAGGACATATGCCATCTGTTAAAAAGGGTAGTCCCTAGAATTGTGAGCAATGTCTATTTTTAGCTTTTCTCTTTAGTGCCTACTTAGTCTTTTCTATGGCCAACAGTATTTTATCCCAATTGAATGTACATATCATATTCATGACATAAACAATTTTAATACACAGTTCAGTGACAGTAAGTGTCTTTACATGCTGTGTGATTATCACCACCCTTTCTAGAACTTTGCATCATCCTCCAAAGAATCTCTAAAGTCATAAATTAATAACTCTCCATCTCCCTCTTCTCTACCTCCTGGTAGTCCTCCTTTTGCTCTCTCTGTGGATTTGTCTAGCACCCCACGGAAGTAGCAATGTTTTTCTCTTTCTGTCTTGCTTCTGCCACTTTAGCATAAGGTTCTTGTTTCTTCTACATGTTACTATGCTTCCAAACTTTGTTGCCTTATATAGCTGACTAATACTCTACTTCTACATTCACCCACTTAATTTTTTTTTAACTGAAATTTTTAATACAATCTATTCTATTACGGTTCCCCTCAGCTCATCCCATATTCCCTCCATTTCCTGACCCACTCAAATTCACACCCTTTCTCTCTCTCTTTCATTAGAATACAAACAGACATCTAAAAAAATAATAATAAAATAAGACTTGATAAAAAAACAACTCAGAATATAACAAGCAAAAGGAAAAGAGTCAAAAATACGTGTTTCTTCCACTTTTGAACTAAATTATTATTATTAAGTGACATTAGTTCATTATGTCTTGTAATATTAGTCATTTATACACGTTATTTATGAGTACAATCCTTTTTTTCTACATTTGGGCTTTCATTCTTTGGACATTGTCATTTAATGAACAAGTTTTCAAATGTTAAAGTAGTTCTTTCTTCATTTTTCCCTTGTTGCCAGTAATTTTGGTGTCATTTCTAAAAAACATCATTGCCAATCGCCATGTCATAAAGGTTTTCCTCCGCATCTTCTAAGGGCTTGTGGTAGTCTGAATGGACTTGGCTTCCACAAGTTCACAGGGAATGGCACTATTAAGAGATGTGGCTTTGTTAAGAGTAGATATGGCTTTGTTGGAGGAAGTGCGTCACTGTGGAGGTGGACTTTGAAGATACTGCCCAGTGTCTGAATCCACTTCCTGTTGTCTTCTGATCAAAATGTAGTCAACACCGGTGATTCTGCCTGCATGCCACTAGCTCCTTGATGTGATGATAATGAATTGAACCTCTGAACTGTAAACTACCACCTCAAGTAAATGTTTTCCTTTACAAGAGTTCCTGAGATCGTGGTGTCTCTTTACAGCAATAGAAACCCTAACTAAGACAAGGCTTCACAGGGCTACCTCCTCAGTTCTAATCTCTGATTCATTTTGAGTTACTTCTATATGTAGCTTAAGGCTGGAGCTCAGCATCCCTCTTTTGTGGGTGGGTATCCAGCTTTAAAAGCACCCTTTGTTGAAAAACTATTTTTTCCTTCATTGAATAGTCTCCCACCCTGTCAGGTCAAAAGACAAACGAGGGCCCCTCTTCTAATGCCAGTGAATAGCATATTCAAATGGTAAATTCTAGAGAACAATAGCAACACAGCTCTTCTCACTTTGCAGAAAGAGCACATTTTCACACTTGATGAAAATATCAAATGCTACTAATGTTACTTAATTCTGGGTCTTAATACTTGGTTAAAAGGTTGTGTGTGTGTGTGTGTGTGTGTGTGTGTGTGTGTGTGTGTGCATGTATGCGGATATCCACAGATGTCAGAGAGGGACATTAGATTCCCTGGAGCTGGATTTATATGCTGCCTCATTTGGCTGTTGCAAACCCACTCTGGTCTTCTGCAATCAACAAGAGTTGCTACTGCTGAGTTATCTCTCCAAGCCTCTGAGTCTTACTATTTCATTTTGGTCATGAACAGAGAAAAAGAAGACTACCTGATATTTCACTTTCTATGCTCCACCAAGATCACAAGACTTCTTAGCTACAAATATCCCCACCTCAAAATGGCTCCTAAGTGACCGGAGAGAGATGGAACAAAGAAGGATGGAACAAAGCTTGGTCTAGGATCTGTTACTCTACGTTACACTTAGTCTCCTGTTACTATACTTACATTTATTCTTCTGTTACTATACATTACATTTATTCTTTCAACTTCAAGAAAATTAGTAAAGAAGAAAACTTGAGATAGTAGGCAGGCCTTATTCTTTGTCATGTCTACAAAGGAAATTAAAAATCTAAAAGGGACAATATATCAAAAATAAAGAGAATTTTAAAATGCTTGGTTTGAAGTCTAGCATTAAGAACCCATAAGTGTTATTCCTATTGCTTACTTAGATTTCTCACTGACCTCTAGGCAAGTTTATTGGAAAAGGGGAAAATAAAACTTTACATTAGCATTTGTTTTCTTCCATTGCTGACATTTATATTTGATAAATATTCTATAAAATATGAGACAAAATTAAACTCATCAAGAAAAATCCATTAAAATGGAAAGGTTTTTTTTTTTTACCTACAATTAAGTGTTGTTGGTTGTTTTACACTCTTCATTCTTTTTGGGGGGGTGCCACTCTGAAACCAAATAAATTACAAGCAGAGGTTAATTCTTTCTTATAAACACCTGGCCTTAGCTTAGCTTGTTTCTTGCCAGCTTTTCTAAACTTACACTATCCCCATACCTTTTACCTCTAGGCTTTTATCTTTCTCTTACTTCTGTAATGTTACTTTTACTCTTACTCCATGGTGGGCTGTGCAGCTGGATGCCTGGCCACTGTCCTCCTCCTGACTTGGTTCTCTTGTTTTCTCTGTTTTCAGAATTCTCCTCCTATTTATCCTCTCTGCCTGCCAGTCCTGCCTATCCCTTTTCCTGCCTCGCTATTGGCCGTTCAGCTCTTTATCAGACCATCAGGTGTTTTGGACAGGCAAAGAATCACAGCTTCACAGACTTAAACAAACGTAGCATAAACAAAGGCAACACATCTTTACCTTGTTAAACAAATGTTCCAGAGCATAAACAAATGTAACACACCTTAAAATAATATTCTACAACAATTAAGGCATCCAGAATAATTATGGAATCAAACTTCAGGCAATGGGCAGTTAAAAAGAGACATTTCTAATGTAACACACAGTAAGCAGTAAGGAGTAAGGGCTTCCCCTGCATATTCCTGTCAGAAGACATGAAAACCACTGCCTCAAAGAACCCAAATCAACAAATAGCTATTTTCATCAAGCAATTAAAAGATTCCTATGAAATTCTCTCAAAATTCACCCAGAGGAAATAATGAGTTTATTAGACTTGCTTACATAGGATGGGTAAGTGGTTACAAAGGTGTGTGCGTGATCCTAAAGCTGGCGCAAGGACAAAGCTCCACAGATGCTGTGTAGACAGCTCTGCTTCTCTTAGCCTTTCCAAGCCTATGCCATCTATCCCCTCTCTGGGACCGCCCCCTCCCTAACTTCTATTAGGATAAAGTTGCATAGGATTTTGGCTGAGTGAAGTGGCTGGATACTCAGATGAGGGTCTAGCAACCCTCCACAGCTCTTCCTTCTATGAGGGAATGTCACTAGTGAACAGGCCAGTTGGGATGACCACTTGTAAGCAGACAACAGCCAGATCCTATGGAGGGAGTGACAGGTTTTGCTGGGAGCATAGAGCTACACAACAGGGATTATTAATGGAAAAGTAATGCTGTCTTCTTTTTTTTTTTTTGTGGGTTGTCTTTTTTTTTTATTGAAAAAAAAAATTTTCCGCCTCCTCCCCACCTCCCATTTCCCTCCCCTCCTCCCGCCCCTCTCCCCCTCCCCCCACTCCTCTTCTCCTACATCTCCAGTCCCAAGAGCAGTCAGGGTTCCCTGCCCTGTGGAAAGACCAAGGTCCTCCCCACTCCATCCAGGTCTAGGAAGGTGAACATCCAAACTGTCTAGGCTCCCACAAAGCCAGAACATGAAGTAGGATCAAAACCCCGTGCCATTGTCCTTGGCCTCTCGTCAGCTCTCATTGTCCACCATGTTCAGAGAGTCCGGTTTTATCCCATGCTTTTTCAGTCACAGTCCAGCTGGCCTTGGTGAGCTCCCAATAGATCAGACCCACTGTCTCAGTGGGTGGGTGCACCCCTCGTGGTCCTCCCTTCCTTGCTCATGTTCTACCTCCTTCTGCTCAGAATTTAATCCCATTGTTGTAGCTTTCAGTATAGACAAAAAAACCTCAGGAGGGACATCAGACTGTGTCTGATAAAGGAAAGTTTCCATCCTATCTTTATCCATCATCCCAATGCTAGCGAAATGAATTCTTAAAACACCTCAAGATTGGACCAAGAAGGTGGTGTGTGGTGTACAGTACTCTGTGCACAAACATCTCCAGAGCCCACAGATTCCCAAAACACGAGTGTACATCTACAGTGCCAGCAGCTGGGAAGCAGTGACAGAAGAACATCTGGAAGGGTGCAGGCCAGCTAACCTGGCATTTTAAACAGCGTACAATGAGGGAACCTGCCTGAAGCAAGGTGGAAAGTAAGGACCAACCCTTGAGATTGTCCTCTGACCTCCACACACAGGCCAAGACACTTTTACACCCGAATTCACACATGAGAACACATGTGTGTTACAATTTTGTAAAATTATCAACATTCATAGTGTACCCACTGAAGGGTACAGGATCTGCTCTGACGATATGGACGACTGGCAAAGGGAAGGGGTGATTTAAGCATATCTGGCCTGTTGGAAAGAAAGAAACTAGGCAATAACGCTACTTGCTTTAAAACTGAGCCTACAACTTGATGCTCACCCTCTGATGTTGTGATGTGAAATGAGACTCAAGATTAATTCTAAAGTACGTGAGATGCAATATGAAATAACCTGTCTTGGGAGTCAGAAGGTCCAAATGTGGGCTCCATATAGTCACCAGGAACAAGTTACACTCTCTCTAAGCCTGTTATTCGTCTGTCTAATGAATCTAAAAACTGAGCCTGTCTCCATTCAGAGCCTGGAAATGCTGACATATTTCACTGTTACTGTCTTTACGAGGGAGTATAATTTAGATTTTCCAACAGGCATTCAGATAGGGAGAGGGGGCCATGACTAAGTAATCAAGTCAGTGAACTCCCGTGATGGTGGTTTCTTCCTCTTGTCCTGACATGAGACAAATGTCTATCAGCTTTTTAAAAAATGCCTAGGTATTTTGTTTTCTGGGCAAATGTTTTCTCCTGCTAGTGGGATTTCTGATAAGGGACTCAATCAACAAGCTCAAGGTGGCATCAGGTCATGTCTACACACAGCTGTTGGGCAGTCAGCCATACTGTCTTTCTTCAGACACTGACTAAATTAGTGAGGGAAGACCCTTCACAGACATTTAAAACCCCCAATCCTCAAGGAGAAACTAGGCTGACTAATATCACTCCTTGAACTTTTCTCTGTGTGCCTTCTGAATGTGTGTGTTTCCTTTCCCCTAATAAAAGCCCTTCTTTAATGCCTGATCCTGCCTCCTCCTGTTTGCTCTGTTGAAGATTTCTCTGCCGCTGTCTGTTGTTCTTGAGACTGTCTCCAACTTTAACTTTAACTGGCAGAGAAAATAAACCTAATAGGAATCCTTATATGGTAATAATTATCAGCAGGGAGAAAACCCTATACACAGGTGACATTTAGACTTAAATTTTCTAATCCAGGAAAAAAAAATATATATATATGCAAATATATGTG
This sequence comes from Chionomys nivalis, assembly GCF_950005125.1. Lineage (NCBI taxonomy): Eukaryota > Metazoa > Chordata > Mammalia > Rodentia > Cricetidae > Chionomys > Chionomys nivalis. The sequence continues at coordinate 52,795,904 of NC_080086.1, forward strand.
TCTGTATATATTCTTTTGACTATATCTGTAACTGGAGACTGTTCATTCATTTCCCGGTTGCCCAGACATACATAATCACACAAAACTATATTAATTACAACACTATTTGACCTATTAGCTCAGGCTTTTTATTAAGTAACTCTTACATCTTAAATTAACCTATTTCCATTAATCTGTGTATCGTCACAAGGCTGTGGCCTACCGGTAAGGTTCTGGCATGTTCTTCTCCTTCTGCAGCTAAATGACAGGCATGTTCTTCTCCTTCTGCAGCTAAATGACATCTCTTGACTTTGCCTACTTTCTCTATATATCTTTATTAGGATTTTCTGCCTGACTTTACTTTGCTAAGTCATTGGCCAAAACAGCTTTTTTCATTATCCAATAAAAAGCAACACATATACAGAAGGATGTCCCACATCATATAACTAAGAAATGTGAATGACACTGTCTACAGAGGTCCTATCCCCAAGCATCAAGACAAAATTCTAGACCGGTGGTGATAGCTTAATTGGTTTTGGCAAATCTATGTTATAAATAAATAAATAAAATGGATGTGGTGACATGTGCTTGTAATCCCAGTACTGGGGAAGCAGTTTCTGAGGGTTCCCTGGCCTGACAGCATAGGCAAACCTGTGAGTCTCAGGCCAGCGAGAGAGAACCTGCCTCAAAAGTCAGGGTAATGGGACCTGAGAAACAATAGCCAAGGTGTCTTTTAAGTTTTACAGACCACACAGGTACACACACACCCGTGCATCTATACCAACACACATACACACACACACGCACACACAAAGAAAGTATTCTATTAGAGTTTTCCCTGTTTTAGTACAAAGTTTTAACACCACCACACAGCATACAGTAATGACAGAATATTCCGTTATCTGCTTCCTTATTCTGCCTCCCAGTTTTCCAATGGCTAGACTGCTTCTTTCCCAACACATAAAACAAACAATCAAAATAACAACAAAAGGAATTTCCTGGGCCTGGGTGAGATGCAGCTCCAATCCCAACAGCCATGTGTCATCTTCCCACACACGGTGTGTTGTAACAGGAGTTTCTCCCAGCACACATGCTGGCAGATCACCCATCCTGACCATCATCAGCAGTCTTACAGATGTATCTACTAGGCAAAGGAAAGGGTTTTGAACAGACTGTACATATTCAAAGAAGCAGAAAGCCTATCATTTCCCCACCCCCAAGAAACAGTGTGACTTCAACTATTGTTTCCTTCCTGTCAAACAAAACACCTGGATAACTTTTAGATATCCAAAACAAAGAAAAATCCCTTCAAAAAAAAACTGTCAAGAGAGGAAATCAGTAATGATATTTAATCGAAAAAAACAACTCTTCACATTTGCCTCAACTTGCCGAAGTGTGTGGCACAGGGCTTGGCATCCTGTCTATTTCAACATCACCCTAAGTAAGAGTGGCTTTGAGATGTCTTCTGTGTTCTTTGCTCAGGCCTGAAAAAGAAAGAGCTGCACCCCTTGCATTTGCTCTTAGAGTCATTAGCCCTCGACAGCACCATCATTTAAGAAATTTATCATCAGTGCTGTCCTTCGCACAACGTATTAGCGCAATACATTATAAGAGCACCTCACTCTGATGATGTATGGCTCCAAAGATGGCGACATCTGGGGACGGATGAGTCTCAGAATAGATGGTGCAAGGGTGTGCATGCAGAGACCTACCTTTGCAGGGCTGTTCTGAGATATGCCAGACTTTGTTGTTCCCAACCAACCCCTCCAAGACAATCTTTCCTGAGACTCTGATTTTTTTAAAAACACATTTTATGGCATTAAATTGATTTTTGACGACAAAGAAGGACGGTTTCTAAAATTAGTGGGTCGGTATGTTGAGGGATAACTCGGCACACACTTGATGATAAATTTCAATCATTGCTTTCGAGAAAACTCTAATTTAATCCACCTCTTGCTCACTTAAATTTTTCAGGAGCTTCTCCAAACGAGAGGAAGGAGATTAACGTCTGATGTCTTCAAGGGTATTAGAACAAAAATTGAGCCACAATTAATTAGTCTCGACCAAAATCTAGCTTTTTACATGGTTGATGATACATTTTTCTCAGGAGCTTGATTCTCCCATTTCCATTCTTCAAAGTCCAGAACGCTGCCCTCTCCATTACTTTGTCTAAATAGCACGCAAATATTTTAGCTAACTACCGAAATAAATCATTATGAACATTTAACCTCAAAGAAAGTTATAGCAAATAAAAATGCCTCCGTGGCCTGATTCATGCACAGGAGAGCCATGTGCAGGGTCACAGACGTCTGGGTTAAAATGGGTTCAGAGCACCCATTTTACAAACTCCAAGGGCGTCTGGGGAACTGATCCTACTTGTTCATTTTAAGCACTATGCCTGCAGAACTCAGCACTGAAGCAATGCCTCAATCCAGCTCAGAGCCATTATCCAAGGATGCATCTTTAGTTGGAGTTGATCAATATCCTTTATGCTGAAGAAAAAGAAAAGCCTTCAGCAACAGCACTTCACATATTCAGAACTACACAATTACAATCCAAGTGTGTTGATAGGATAAGCTGTTTGGAATCATAGTGTGATGATCTTTAAGAACATGAAGTCCTTTTATTCTGTGCTCACCAACACGAACCACTAAAATGTCCTGGAGTCGCCCTCAGCATCTCTCACAAATGGCATTATATGACCCTAACAATATTCTATCTACAGGAGGTTATGAGAGAGAAAACCCACGTTTTCTCTCTGGATTTGATGTTCCTTCAGTCTGTCACCTTTTACACTGGCAGACCACAGGTTATTTGGAAAAACCTCAACAATCACAAGGGAATCTTGAATTCAGTGGGCCAGAAACAGACAGAAAGACACATGGGTCAAAATGGTTGATAGAGAAGCAGGAGAGAAAAAATAAATGTGCAAGGAACAGGTGGGGGAGAGAAATTGCTGGACGTTAAGTTGCTCACTGTTCAGTGAGCTGACTCCCTGGAAACAGAGCACTGGTTGCTAAAGTCAGAGAGCCTGTTCCAGTGTTAACATAGGCTCCACCTTTCAATGTCATCATTTTCTTTTAGGAACTAAGTCTGGCAAACTAAGCAAAATAAAACCCTGAATTAAGGGATAAATTATATCATTGTATAATCTTCCAAAGTCCTTTCCCTCTTCACTTTTATAAATGACCAAATTTTCATTGCTTGTCACTTTTACACTATTAGACCATTAGATTATTCTCCCTTCACACACACACACACATACATACATGCATGCATGTTTTTTGAGATAGGGTTAACCTGCATAGTCCTGGCTGTCCTGGAACTCACTCTGTAGACCAGGCTGGCCTCGAACTCATAGTGATTCGCCTGCCTCTGCCTCTGGAGTGCTGGGATTTGAGTAATGAGCAACCAATGCCCACCCTATCCCCTCTCTTATTGTCTCCTCTAACTTCTAGAAAACAGGACTGGCGAAGCAGCTCATGGCTGTAACCTCGGTACTTGTGAGGCTGACACAGGAGGATTACTGTGAACTTGAGGCCAGCCTGTGATATATAGCCATTAAGCCCAGTCTCAAAAAGCAAACAAAGAAGAAGAAGAAGAAGAAGAAGAAGAGGAGGAGGAGGAGGAGGAGGAGGAGAAGGAAGAAGAAGAAGAAACAAGGATGATGTCTGGTTTTTCTGAGGTAAGGTGACTGATATGTGATTAAATACAAAAACAATTGAAGGGCTGGCAGACTATCCTAAAGTTCCCTTTCCTCTAGATACTTTTAAGCAACAATGTCTCTTAAGACTGTCCAGCTTCCCACCCCTTAAACATGTAGTTTAGCTTAAACTCACAGTACAATAATATAACTTCATACTCAGGAGAGCCCCACCTATAAGGGAGTCTACAGGACAAGTTCAAGCTCTCTCACTTCTGCACTCAACTATGTAATCAGAAGAGCTGAATCTTCTAGAATGTTCTCCTACTCACTCTTTTTTCTCTACATCTTTCTTTGTCATAGGTGTGAAGACTGGATTTGATAAGGCGTGTGTGGAGGGAGGAGGACTCAACAATCTGGGCTAGGTTCCCATTTCTGAAGATAAACCAGAGTGGCCCATTGTGACCAGCCAGTTTGGGGGTGTAGTGTGGAGTCCTATCTCCAGTAATCAATGACAAAAACAACAAACAAACAAAAACACAAAACAAAAAAAAAATCCTGCTGCTTCCCTTTGCCTCTTCTGTACATGTGTCTCTTAGAGCCCTTGTGGAGTATCACAAAGATATGAGGGGGCAGACCAGGCAGGAGAAGGGAGCAGCGCATCATGACTGGTGTGGTCCACGGACCTACTTTCCTGCCCTTTGACAGACAACTTCCCTTCCTTCTTCTTGACTTCACTTCATCTAGAGATATGTGATAAACTGTTGGTAAATGTTACCAAATTGTTTTTATTATCCCCCAAAATATGACCAACACAGAGCTAGTGTTATCTCTATTTCTGTCTCTCTTCCTCCCTTCCTCTCTCCCTCTCTTCTTCCCTCCCTCCCTCCCTCTTTCTCTCCTAGCTTCTACTCTTTTCAAAAAGGAAATGCAATATCCACTTTACTTTTAATTTGTGGCAAATGGCAGAGAAGTGTTTGCAAAAACCAAGAGGACACGCGCTGAAAACTGACAGTACGCTGATGTGGTTTCGACACAATCCAACAGCGAAAACCAGGAAAATCATGTATTAGTTATACTAATGAACATTAATCACCTGCTTTATGTCTAGACTTGTGTCAGTCACTGCAGAGTACAAAGGAGCTTTGAGATGTTATGTTTGGGGTCCCAAAGTTTCTCAGTGTAGCTGAGGAAGTGAAATAGACGTGCAGTAATGAGGGCTCAGTCCCCAGTCAGAACCCAGACTTGACGTGAAGGGCCAGTCAGTGTGAGCGGGGACAGCTGAGCAATGAAAAGAAGCAGTTGCAGAAATTACTCTGGATAAAAATGTGAGCTTTAAACAAGAAAATAAAAAAAGGGTGTCCTGGGAAAGCCGGCAGGAACACAGGGATACAAACAGAAGTGGACTTGGTGAAAGACATAGAGAGGAAATGTATTGTTTCATAAGATAAGCAGAGGAGCAGTTGAACAGTGTTTTCAATTCACAGCACAGCTCTTGGGGAGGTTGGGGGCGCAGGACCTTGAGTTCAAGAGTTCCCTGGGCTAGAGAGAGAGAGAGTTCAAGTTCAGAATGAACTGTGTAGCAAGAACTTCAATAAAAACAACAAAAGACCAATTACAAAGCAGCTGAATTTGGGACTTTTGACAAACAGAAGCCCACCATAGTCCGAATTCATATAGAAGCAGGATCCAGCAGACTCGGTAGTGAGAATTTCTTTCTTAAGAATACCGCCTCCCAAATGTGAGTTCAAAACAGTGGTCATGCAGCATAGTAACAGTGTAAGAAATCTCTGCAAATAGTGAAAACATGGAAAGAAATGTTATATGATTCATACCCTTGAACGGGGGAAATTATTTGGCAAATTTGATTAATATGTTTAAGGTGCCAAGGTCAGGGGACAGATTATGAGATGAACTGAGGTTTTGCAATTCTGAGGTCACTGGAAACATCTTAGAATCTAGGGGCGTGTCAGAGGAAGAGGCAGCTATATGCTTCCTCTGTTCCCCCAATTCAAAGCAAACATACAGAAAAACATGGTCTTTTATAAGAAATGAATACATTCATTCATTCTTTCCCTCTACCACAGAATAAAAACAATAATCAAAAGTACTTTTCTTAATAATTACAGGAGCCGTTTCATTGGAAAATGGTAGCAAAGGCCATGCCCTTTCCGGATGAGAAAGTCACGCCAAATCACACTTGAGTCTGGCACGCCTTTCAGATGGGCACCAAACCGGGTCAGAATCAGTGAGTTCTTTAATGATATTTTTGAGAAACAATCCAAGAAGACACAGTGAGAAGGTAAGATACGGAATCCGAAGGGACCTGACTTCATTCATTCAATTACAATTGCCTCTGGAGTTTACGATGCAAGTCAAAGTGTGATGTAGATTTTGTACTAAGAAATGAAATTAATTCCATAAATGTTCCCAATTCAAAGGCAGGAAAGAAAAAAAAACAGAAAAACTCAGGGACTCTTATAAATAATCAAGTGTCTGTTTTGCACCATAAGCCTGCAGCACAGTCCTTAATGATGTCAGGCTGTGCATATTTGGGGCCTGGTTGCGGGACAACCTGCTGTCATTTGAATTCTCTGGATAACACGAGATCAGCTTGCAGAAATCCCTGTGTGTCTCAGTCCCAACTCAAGGACAAAAGAATATCCAGGGACAAAATCCCCGGGCCCGTTAAAAACAAAGGGCCCTTCTTGTTCACTGCCCTGCCTCCTAGCCAGTCAGCTTCCTTCCCAGCAGGTGATGCAAAAGGCCAGCACCTCCCCACCTCCACATCTGGTGCCTGAACAGGTTTAGATCTCCCGGTCTGGTCTTTCTTCCTCTTGATGAGGGCTACCTTTGTGAAACTGTTAATGGAGATTTCATAGGTTTCTTTGAAAATAATATGAAAAACGAAATGACTCTCCAGCTTCAAGCATGCATAGAGATGAGTCCTTACTGTAAGCAAGATTTTGAAAGTCAGGGCTGGGGCTTCCAAAAGCATGGGTTTGTTGAAGTGTATTTCAGATCTTACTAATGGAGGAGATGATGCTCCAATTGCTTTTGTGACTTGAAAACAATCCCAGAATCAAGAGCTATGTAATAATAATGGAGGTTGTTTTTATCCTGCTAATATCACTTCTAAGAAATACTTTGAGCTACTGAACTGAAAATGATTTGGGGTCCTTAATGACAATTAATTAGAGAACTAAGAGGGCCTTTGAAGAGCATAATAATAATGTCTAACAGACACACATTTGGCATTATTTAGACAAATTTATTTAATCGGTTGTTCTCTTAACATTTTGCTAATTTTTCATTTTGTTATAAATACTTTCTATTTTATTGGCTAATTTTAAAAACCAGAGTAAGTGGTTACATGTTGACTTCTTAATACAGAAATATTTTAGGGGTGTGTGTGTGTGCATGTGCGCACGTCTGTGTGTGTGTGTGTGTGTGTGTGTGTGTGCCGGTTTGCCAGTAAGTGTTCCGTGTACATGCATGCAGCGCCTGCAGAGCCCAGAAAAGGGGTGTCTGATGCCCTGGAGTCAGACAGCTCTGAGCTTCATGCAGGGAACCAAAGCCGAGTCTTCTACAAGAACAGCAAGTGCTCTTAACTACTGGGTCACCTCTCCAGTTCCCATGCTTCCTTCTTCCTTACAAAGTAAATACATCAAGCAGAAACAAACACACGCAAGAAGAATCAAACTTGAAATAAATGTACATTTTTAACTAAAAACAAACCCACATCATACTGATTACAACATGAAGCGGTCTTAGTTCATTCTTGCTGAAGACTTTCCTCTTGGCTTCTCTTGTTTTCCCATCCTCGCCCCCCCCCCCCCCACACACACACACACATTTTCATGACTCCGTAAAATCGTGTTTCCTGGAAAATGTAGCTCCCATTCTTAAGGTTATGGCATCAGGATCTCCAGGCTTCTTGCACTAAAATACAAATATCATAACTAGGTAGCTCAAACATGTCACTCACCGTAACTAGCCCTGCCACTTTCTCTCCACGGAAATATACATTCTAAGCCTCACTTCCTCTCTTGGTAAATAGAGACACACATTCATTTGACGCTGAACACTTTATAGGGCGGCTGAGAAGGAAGGGTAGGAAGTGACACCTGTGAAGAGACACTCAATGTGCCTGGCAAATTCTAGAAGTCACTCAATCAACAGTAGCTGGGCGGCTATCATCATCATTATTATAAATTATTATTATTACTAATCCCATTAGCTAATGGAAAAGGAATGAGATCCATGTTGCTCCAGTCAGAGAGATGGAAAATGGCGAGAAGGTAGTGTGTGCGTGGGTGGGGGTGGGGGTGGGAGGGTTGGTGTTTTGGTGCCTGGTTACCCAGAAAGAAGGGAGGCTACAGGAACCCTGAGGATTTTTCTGGCATCCTGGTCTGATACTTCTGGTTAAGCTACCACTGTCAGAGCTGCAGAGAGGTGAGCAGTGGGTGGGAGAATCTGCAAAGAAAGGCTACATGAATAATTTAAGTGCCTTGATCATTTTACACAAGATTCAGATCTGTACTCAGCTAACAGGTCCACACTGCTGAGCTACTCACTATCTCCTTTCTACCAACCCAGACCGTAGAATGACACCACCCATATTTTATATGGGTCTTCTCACCTGAGTGAACCCAGTCTAGAATATCCTTCCCAGATATGCCCGGTGGCTTCTCTAATCAGTGATTTTTGATCCTGTTGACAATCAGTCCTGACCATCAGACGCGGCATACGAAGTGTCAGAGGTGTGAGACAAGTCACTCCAGACAAAGGTGAACCAAATCCCTGTGCAAGACCCTTCAGTGCGCTAACTTGGAAGACTACTTTCCATGAGACCCGGTACTGGTCTCAAAAAACATTTCATGGACTTAGCAAGCACCTCCGTGCCTGTGGAAGACTTGGGCAAGGCTTGGGATGACCTGACGTCTTGTTCATTTCTGTCTCTCCATTTTTCTTGATTCAGTAATCAAAGTCTATAATTATCTTTTTAAAAGCAGGACTTTAGAATTTTTCTAGCTATTCTTAGTAAAGCCAAGAGGATGTTTGTCTAAATCACGGGGCTCTGAATTTTTAAAGCTACACATTTTAGGGGATCTAGGAAGATGGACAATCATAGTAGCATGCAAAGATTTGTATGGAAATCCTCTCTCCCCAAACTCCAGTGTGCACTTGGGGATTATTTGTAAGATTATAATGCATGATTAAGGAAATGCAGGATGATTTCTCCTGTCCCTCAACACATTCTCCATAAATATCACCTTCTCAGATTTCACGGAGAAGGCAATCAGTCCAGATTTCTTTTTCTTGAACCTGTTTATCTCGACATGTCCCTGGGGGAAATGAAAAGGCAATAGTTTTAGAATGAGAATGAATTACATACACCAGGAGCATGGTGTTCAGAGACATCAGTTTCTCTATCTTACTGGGAGTAAGAGTTGATTGTGTCCCCAAGCTCTTCCTACTTAGTGTGTCTTATTAGCTTTGTAGATGCCCTATGCATTGGTGGTATGTCGAGGCGAGGATGCAGACTCTCAGCTACACTAGAAGGCAGTTTATAACAGATATTCACACTCCCTTTGTCCGACAAATAAGTGTAGTATCCCAGATCAACATGAAGCCTAGAAGTGGGAGGCAGTTTCTTCCCTTTGCAAACAGTGGTTGCTAAACTGGAGTGGTTGCTCTGAACTGGAGCCAAGACCATTGTGGCCATGGGGAAAAAATGCCCTTCCTATAAATGGAGCCAATGCAAAAGAAAAACATACTTGAAACATGGCTACATAAAGGTTCCTGACAACGATGTTAGAGCCCTTGGATCCAGCCAACATTCCTAAACACAGCTCTAAAGCTAACCTCCCAGGAGACTCAGGCATTTTCTCCTGGAACCAGTTGTGGGGTGGGGGGAGGGCTGAAGGAGGAAGGAGAGCTACTTCTACGCTGCAATAAAGAAGTAGTTGAATAATCCACTCCTAGTCTTAAAAATTCATGTAAAATTTGCATTTCTCCTTCATAATATGTCCATGTTTGCTTTAAGAGAAAAATATGTTAAATTATTTACCTTAGAGCAGAGTTGACTTTCCAGGGAGACGTGTCACGGGTGTGCAGTGTCTTTTCTTACCTCCTTCATTGCTGAAAGCTCACGGTTGGGGACCCCAGTTTTCAGTTACCTGTTATGAAATAAGAAAGATCTTAAGGAAGGCTAGGATATGGATATCTTTGCAGAGCCATGACTCTTCAGATACAGAAGAGACTGACTAGAAACCAATAGATAATCACTTGACAGCTATTGCCAGCTTTATTTTAGTTTTGGGTTGCATCTCTCTCCTACAGTTCAGGATCCCAGGATGAATGCAGTGTCTCTTGCGGTCTGTCAAGGACAGGGCTCAGAACAAGGGGTTATTATTCATACCATGATATCTGTCTCCCCTGTCCAAAGATCCCAACACCTTAACCCACCACTGTCACTTCTGATGGCCAAGCTACCATTTCCTCTTCACTCCATATGTGCATTTCAGAATAAGTTCCCACAGGTCTGGCCTTAATAATTGTATTTTAGATCATCTTTGGAGCACAGATTATTTCCGTCTTTATAGCTGAGATCATTGGTTTCCATGCTTCAGATGGAAGGTGGTTTATTTGTTTTGTAGTCTGGGTTCTCGGCTTCGACTCCAGGCATCGTCAGATTTTCCCCTGTCTCTGTTTTCTTTGCCTCATAGAAGTGGAACTCAAATACGGACACTTCATAACCAACTAACATCACTTCTGAAATTTAAACGAGGCCTTAAAGTGGGTCGGGAAGACAGCTTGGTGGGCAGAGGGCTTACCAAACAAGCCAGAGGACCTAAGTTCAGATCCCCAGCACCCACATAAAAAGCCAATTGTAGCAGTGGGCATCTGTAACCCCAGCCTCAGAGGGAGAGGGATGAGCAGATTGCTGGAGTTCCCTAGAAGTCAGTCTAAAATAACCAGTAAACCTCAGGTTCAGAGAGGGACCTTGGCTCAAGCACTAAGGTAGCAAATAACTAAGGAGACACCCAACATTGAATTCTTACCTCGTTCACATGCACATGTCCAACAATGCACATGTCCAACCATGCACACATACACATAACATTTTAAATCTATGTCTACTTCAGTCTTACATCCAAATCCCACATTGGAGCTGAGGAGAAGAGGACTGAATTTAAGAATGTCATTGGTCGACCCTAACAGGCCCTTTCAATGTCACAGCCCAATCCTTGGGATTCAAAAGAGTTCCAGGATGGGGTTTGGAGGAAGGGCTGGGAAGAACTACATTGCTCTGCATAGGAAACCAGGAGATGATTGTCCTTTGCTTTGACCTCATTAGAAGGAGCCACAAACAACAAGCAAACAAACAAAAGTAACCTGCTCCAATAAACTACAGATACAGGAGATGGGTAAGACCCAGTCCAAGGCCATAGTTTGCTGATTCGTAGACGAAATCTTTAGGCTGATAAACTCACCACTGCCCTACTGTTTTATTCTATTTGATCCCTTTAATTATATTACAAATGAAGCAGCTCCCTTTGTGTTTTATTCTGTAGATTTGGGAGCATCAATCTAGGGTATCTTTGCTGCTAAGCCAAAGTGTCTGAAGTACAATAAAAAAGAATGGCAAATTGTATACATCTTCAGAGTCAATCACTCCCAACAGATTACATATGATGTTAACAATTGGATATTAAAGAAAATGGCATCAGGGAGGGGGTTATAACAGAACTCTACTACATGAAATCACACAGACTCTATTAATCACTAAATCATGAGTTCAAAGCCTCCTCCCACTTCTCCTGTGTCATCTCTGTAAGCCTTGGTTTCCATTTTTATCCAACTTGACAGGACTCATGAGAAAACACAAAATAGAAGGGACTGTGTGGCAGGGTGGCTCGAGAATGTTCCTCAGAGGCCTGTGTGCTAAGGTCCCTAGGATGCTCCTCTTAGAGGGTGGTGGAATTTTGGAGAGGTGGATCTTTTTTTGAGGTCAGTAGACCAATGCCCTTGAAGTAGTGTATAAGGGCCCAACCCCTTCTCACTCTCTTTTGCAGCCAACCCTGAGGCAGATGGCTTGGCACTCCTATATACTTCTGTCAGGGGGTGCTGCCATGCCATAGGCCCAAAACAACAGGGCCAATTGAGCATGGACTGAACTCTCCAAACTTGTGAGTCAAAATGAACCTTTATTCTTTGGAGGTTGGTAACCTCAAGTATTCTGTTATAGTGATGGAAGGCGGACAACACAGGTAGAAACTAAGCACTTTCTTTTTTTGACTCTTCCATATGCTGTGTTGACTGGATTCCCTGAGATGATAACATAAAAAAAATAAAAAGCTATAGCACTTCACGGGCTTCAGAGCATGGTTGCTCATTCAGCTTTTTATTAAACAAAACGATAAGACATATTCTGTAATCAGCACATGTTCCTTTTTTGCCTAATGACACTAATCTGTTTTTATCTTAGCCATTTAACTGAGCTTCGTGATTAGCCCAGGCAAGGTTTTAGGGATTTAAATCATTTGTTTGATGTTTCTGCTTTTAGGCATATTTGATTATTTATTAAAATTGATAAAATCAGCTGAGTCAACTAGTTATTAAAACTAGAATTCCTTTATTGGTGAATACTAGGAGGGCCGAAATAAATGAAAAAACTAAAACTGCACGTGAATCCTTGATTATGAAACAAGTTTTGACAAGAATGGCCCCTATACTCGGCAGTAACCGAAGCCTGTTTACAACAGGACTGTTCTATCTTTAGTCAAGAAGGAAAAGGACCAAGTGCATAAGCATAGGTGCAACTCTTGTTCTGATTTATGCTTTAAAATAAACACAGGTTTGGAAAAAAAAATGTGTTCTGGGCTCCAGAAAAGAAATACCAAATACTTGCTAAGAGAGAGCCATGACTGGTTCTAATTCGTTCCTCCCTACTTGGTATGTGCACAGGACTCAAAGCACCAAACAGCACTGGATTCTCTTTTCCCACCTCTCTACCTGGGCCTGGTGTAACCTATGGCTAGGGTGCTATGGTGTGGGTGATACTACCAATTCCAGTAAAGAGCCCAGCTGTTCTGGTCTCTGGTCATCACAAGGCCATCATGTGATGGAGGAGTTACTTTCATTTAATAAAGAAACTGCCTTGGCCCATTTATAGGCCAGCCCTTAGGTGGGTGGAGTAAACAGAACAGAATGCTGGGAGAAAGAAGCCGAGTCGGGGAGTCGCCATGATTCTCTCACTCCAGACAGACGCAGGTTAAGATCTTTCCTGGTAAGCCAGCTCGTGGTACTACACAGAATATTAGAAATGGGTTAGATCAATATGTAAGAGCTAGCCAATAAGAGGCTGGAGCTAATGGGCCAGGCAGTGATTAAAATAATAGTTTCCATGTAATTATTTCGGGGCATAAGCTAGCCATGTGGGCGGCTGGGTGCCGGGGACGCAGCCCTGCCGCACATATTACAACAATCATGGACTCTGTGTTCACAGGGAGCCTGAAGCCCAGCTCTGAAAAAGCTTAGGCCAGAATATAAAGTGATGAGACACATATGGAGAGAGAAGACGACACTGAGAAAGAGAGAGCTCAATGGTGGTCAAATAACATCCTCAAATAGCCCCTAGCCCAGACCACCCTATGAGTAACAGAGCTACCAGATGAAATAACCAGCATTCTTTTTTTAATTGAAAATATGAAGTTGTATTGGTTAAGTATAAAACATGTTTGTCACATTGACTTACTATCAAGCTGTGGCTGTTGTTGTTGTTTTGGCCTATTAGCTTATGCTTCTTATTAACTCTTTTTTTTTTATTGAAAAAAAAATTTTCCCACTTCCTCCTCGCCTCCCATTTCCCTCCCCCTCCTCCTGCCCCTCTCTCCCTCCCCCCACTCCTCTTCTCCTCCCTCTCCAGTCCCAAGAGCAGTCAGGGTTCCATGCCCTGTGGAAAGTCCAAGGTCCTCCCACCTCCATCCAGGTCTAGGAAGGTGAACATCCAAACTGTCTAGGCTCCCACAAAGCCAGAACATGAAGTAGGATCAAAACCCGGTGCCATTGTCCTTGGCCTCTCGTCAGCTCTCATTGTCCGCCATGTTCAGAGAGTCCGGTTTTATCCCATATTTTTTCAGTAGCAGTCCAGCTGGCCTTGGTGAGCTCCCAATAGATCAGTCCCACTGTCTCAGTGGTTGGGTGCACCCCTCATGGTCCTGACTTCCTTGTTCATGTTCTCCCTCCTTCTGCTCCTCATTAGAACCTTAGGAGCTCAGTCCGGTGCTCCAGTGTGGGTCTCTGTCTCTATCTCCATCCATCGCTAGATGAAGGTTCTATGGTGATATGCAAGATATTCATCAGTATGGTTATAGGATAGCTTCATTTCAGGTTCTCTATCCTCAGGTGCCCCAAGGAACTAACTGGGGACATTGCCCTAGGCACCTGGTAGCCATTCCAAGTTCAAGTCTCTTGCCAACCCTTAGGTGGCTCCCTTAACTAAGATATGAGTTTCCCTGCTCCCCTATCCAACCTTCCTTTATCCCCAATCACCCCGATTCCCCCAGTTCCCCTCTTATTAACTCTTATATCGTAAATTAGCTCATAATTCTTATCTGTGTTGGCCATGTGGCTCGGTACCTTTATCAGTGAGGAATTCTCATCTTTTTGCTTTATTAATTTTATTGAGCTATACATTTTCCTCTACAGCATTCTTGATGTATGCAGTGTGAGCACAAACAAATCAGCACTGTTTTCTGTTGCATTCAAAGCTTTTCTTTACTCATGATAAATAACGTAAAAAAAAAAAAGAGAGAAAGGAATGGAAAGAAAAGAAAAGGGCACAGACCCAGCTTTCTCAGAATGGTGCTCAGAATTAAGATACCTGGGAGAACAGACACAGACAGTTCTCAGCCCTCACCAAATCCAGCCCCTAACTGATCCATTTACTACACAACTCCCACACCAAGGGTTCACAGAACATTGCGGAAGAGGGGGCAGAAGGATGGTAAGAGCCAGATCGGCTATGAGGTGTGTCTCCTAGAAATGACAGGGAAGCTGTATCCATGATACCTCAATGGTATGGCTGCTTCAACAAGACTGGAGCAGTGACCAGACCGGTGGTCTTGCGAAGGTGGAAGGAGGATATCTCACGGGGTCCCACTAATAGATGAAGAACTATAGGCAACTAATGACTGCAGAGAGGGAGAACTGGTTTTCCCCAGGGTACTTCCTACTTGATTGAATGCCCAAATCATAGAAACACAAGCGACACTAAATGAACTCAGCAGGTTGCATTTATTTATTTATTTATTTATTTATTTATTTATTTATTTATTCTCACACACACACACACACATACACACAAAGGTAATGAGTTTGAGAGGAAGTGAGAAGAAAGTTAGAGGGGATGAAGGGAGAAGTAAAATGATATGTTTATGTTTTAATTTTTAATAATTACAGCAATAACTGCAAAGAGACCAACCCAACTTTAGTAGTGAATATCCATCAGCTCAAGATTAGTATTCCTCTTCGAAGAAATTCCTAAAGAAAGATCTCCTTTTCTGGAATCCTATGGGGGAGAAGTAAAATGCAGGACCACACAGCTCAGAAGATGAGCCCAGAAGTAAGAATTCTGGTCTAGCTCTGCCCCTGAGAAGATGCTAAGAATGTGATCCACCTTCTGGACTTCTACTGTGCCATCAGTAAATGGGAAAACACTGGTAACAAGACAATAGGTGCAAGATAGGTTAATAGAGGTCATTTGACTTAGAATTACAGGTTCAAAGAGCCGTATATGCAAATGCTATAACATGAGATCTATGTGTTTTATTCATATATAGTCAGAGAACATTACTTGAGAATATAAAATGTATCCTATTTTATGCATATTTAAATTGTGGTTCATTAAGTGGGCATATCTATTATTTCTTATATAATAAATATTAGTATTTATTTTTCAAATAGTAACACTACAAGATAAAAGAAGCTCAAAGTTCCTGGCCAGGTGGAATGCAATGCTAAGAGAGAAGTCCTCAGCTTCTGAGTTAAGGAAGGCTGAAATACAAAACTGGGACAGAGGAGGTGACAGAGGGAGAACACATGGCAAGTAGGAACACTTTGGGCAACACACTGGGCAAAGATCACTTTCAGCAGGTAGACACATACCTAAACTTCTGTGACAAGAGATAAGCCTATAAGTTCTAGTCTCTGGGCATAGGTTTGGTTCATTCCAGTGTGGTACAGAGCTGGAGACCCCGTTGAGAGTCAATTATTCACCTTCTGATATGAAAGAGATAAATTTCCATTGAAAATGGATGCCAGAGACTGGGGAGCAAGCTCAGTCACAGCCTGCATGCAGAAGACGTTTGGTCCATCTCCAGCATCCCCAGAAAAAAAAAAAAAAAGAAAGAAAAGGATGCAGAAACAACAGCACTGTAAGAAATCACAGTATCTTTTTAGCCACAAAAGTTGACTGGCACCTAGGTTTCTATAATGTATGTATCATAATACTTTTATTAGGTATACTTTGTAATATTTTTTTCTACTAGGTTTTTATGGTACTAAGACATCTTTTTAAGAAATCATGACACCTTTATGAACTATTGAGGCCCACCAAGGGATAATAGTTTATAGTGGGAAATGAAAGTGACTGTCAGAACAGCTTAGGAATCCTGGAGGTACTAATAAGCTCGGCCACATGAAGAGCCAACTTAGAAGCCACGGGCAGCCCTTAGATCTATGTTTACCATTTTCGCTTTTTCACGGACACATACGGGACAGACTGCAGGAAAATACAAATAGTGCTTGCTCCCAGATGTGCAAAGAACTTAGCCTTTCCTCCTCTTCTGCAAAGGAAAGAAGATGCTTTTAGCACTGTAGGAAATGAAGTACCCAGGAGAAGAAAGAAGAATGGTAGTAAATACATAAAATCTATGCAAATTAAATCAGTATGACACCATTATCATCTGTCAAACTGGCAAATTAAAAAAAATTAATTCCCAATGAAGGCAAAATAAAGACACTTTCATTCTGCAAGACTAAAAGAATTTGTCACCAGCAGATACTTACTAAAGAATATATTAAGAAGTATTCTTTAAGCAGAAGGAAGATGATTCCAGATGAAAGAACACAAATGCAACAAAGGCGGGGAGAACAAAAAAAGGTAAATATGTGGATGTGTCAGAATGGATATTAAATGCACAAGACAATAATGTTATTGTCTTACTGGCTTTGGCTTTTGTGAATCGTGCAATTGAAATCCATGCATAGTATTCATTATTAGGGGGTAAACAGCATTAAATGCTAGCAAGAAAGTTCATAAAGAGGTTAACAAGATTAGACTTCCATAAGTCGAAGATGAATTCATGAGCATGTGACTACCAAAACAATAGAAGAAAAAGTTTCACAATCCTGAAGGGAGTGCAAGAAAAACTTCTCTTTAACCTTCCAAGTTGGTACCCAAATGTAAAAAGAAATAATAATAATAATAATAAAAATGATGATGATGAAGGAAAAAGCAAAGAAAGCAGGATAGATAGATAGAGTACATACTATATCAATAACTGCATTTGTTGTAGATGCCTATATGCTTTATTTTAAATGACAAAGAATAGCCCACTGTATCTGAAGAAAAAGATAAACAAAAGCATAGTATTTGTTGTTCTGTAGGGACAAGTACAAAATGATGAAAGTAAACTATTTTCCAAAGAGGAAAAATGCATAAATCATCTAGAAGCTGTAAAATGACAAAATGTATATAAATTCCAATACACTGAAGACACAAATTTAGATAGGAAATGTTTAACTCATTATGAAAATGTAATGATTTTAAATTTGTATGCACCTAATAACTGTATGTTAAAATACATGAAGCAAAAATGGACAGAATTTTAAAGAGACACAGAAAATCCTGTAATAATCATAGGAAAGCTGGCATATCAATTGAACAAAATCAGTAAAAATAGAGAGTATATGAACTACAGCTGACAAACCCAAGTTTAATCAGTGTGTACAATGTTCTGTCAAACCAGAGAACACATATACATTCTTTGCACACACACTTAAAAGAATAACCATGACCTGGTGATGGTGGCACACGCCTTTAATCCCAGCACCTGGGAGGCAGAGACAGGCAAGTTTGAGGCCAGCCTGGCCTATAGAGCTAGTTCCAGGACAGCCAGAGCTACACAGAGATACCATGACTTGAAAAAACAAATAATAAGAAGAAGAAGAAGAAGAGCCACAATGAATACCAATTCATAAAGAGAAGAGAAAGTTTCCACGAATCTTAAAGGAAAGAACCACAGAGAAAATAAGTCCTTTAAAAAACAGCAATAAAATTTAAAATACAAATGTAAGTGGGCATTGCCATATAATCATTATTTAAGGAATATATTTAGCTACCTCCATATCTATGTCTGATTACAATCTTCTTCAAAACAACTTCAGAAGCTTGAGACTGGAAATATAGATCAACAGGTAAAGACTTGCCATGCAAACATGTGTACCTGAGTTTGGAGACCCAGAATCCACATAAACCTGACAACGATAGCACCTATCTGTAATGCCAATGTCCTGTAGCAAGATGGGAGGTGGACACAGGAGAATCCCTTAAAGCCCAAAGGCCAGCTAGACTGAGGTCCAAAATACTGAACAGGAGACCTGTCTCAAAAACAGTGGAAGATAACTTGTGAGGATGCCTTCTGACCTTGACTAGTTCACTGGCGGAGAAAAGAGGACAAAAGAAAGATCTTTTTTAAGTAGCAAGTTGGACGAAAATTGATATTGACGACAGACTATTCTAACAGTGTGTAGGAAAGAAATGTAAGTGATTGGATGGTTGGTTCTCCTCTGTTATTATCTGTTTTCACAGTTTTTTTTTTAAAGAATTTTTAAAGTTTTTCTTAGTTTTCCTAAATTCAACAGGATTGCCTTTTCATTTGGAGACCATAAAATTAGTATAAGCAAACTCTCTTGAACTTCTTTCATTTTTTTATGTTCTCAATCAATAGTTTTGTGGTGATAATTTGTTTGTACTTTAACAAATAAAGCTTGTCTGGAGAACAGAGCACGGAGCTAGTCACTAGCTAACCATACCAGGCAGGCAGTGGAGGCACACACCTTTAATCCCAGCACCCGGGAGGAGGAAACAGGAAATGATACAGCTGGGTAGAGAGAGGAAGTGACAAGGCAGTGTGGTGACAGGAGCTTGGCCCTTTTTGGATGAGAAGTCAGCAAAGTAAGAGGTTGCCTTTGTCTCTCTGATCTTCCATCATTTACCCTAATATCTGACTCCGGGTTTTAATTATTAAGACCAATTAGAACTTGCACTACATCTGGAGTCCAACTTGAATTTAGGCCGTGAATTCACAAAAAAGTCACTTCTCTGTTGCTTTGCAGCCACCGGCACAGACTGCAGGTACATGCAGCTGGAGTCAATGCACCACTGGCTGGGTTTTCCTTTCCTCTTTTCTCTAAGCCTTCTGAGTGAGTGGGTCTGAATTTTTCTGTTACAGCCTCTCTGCAACCAACTCCATAGGCGTTAGGGCTCCAAATGCCACAGGAGTTAGCTGCTTTCACACGTTCCCCTGTGTAGATGGCTGGCTCTTTGGGTTTTTTTTTCTCCCAGTGGGTCGTGGGCTCTCCATGGACTCCCTTCTCTCAGGCTGAGACCAAACTAGTAGCTGCCTAGAAAGCCACTGGAGCTTCTACTGTTCTGTGCAGCAGCAGTCAGCTTCACACTTCACCGTCATCTGAATTGTCATTGTTGGCAGATTTGGTGAGACAATTAGGAATTCTTAAAGGGAGGAATTAGTTAAAAGAGAGTTTTTTTTTCCCTTCACTAAAAAAATGGGAAACATTATTACAATGGAGAGAGTTAGGTCTCTGAATGATTATTCAATGCGTGGTTTAAATTTGGAACAATTAAATGATGGGGTAATCAAGTTAACTGAGATTGACAAAATGTTAATTATCGTTCTGATAATCTTTATTGTTGGTTTGATAATTCTTGGTTTATCCTATAAAAAGTTGGTTGATATGAGTGCCAAGATACAGGCTTCAGAAAAACTTATAAAAAAACAGATCATAGAGATATTCAGATCCACAGAGGAATTTAAAGGAGAACCAATTTCAGCACTGCATTATAAGGTTAGAGAGGAACAATAGCCTAAGGTTCTCAAACAAACAACTTTAATTTATCCAGTAGCCTTACAGGAGTTGTCAAATAATAGAAGTCCCCAAGACTGTGCAAGAGCTGAATGGGCTCCTTGGAAATGTTAGTTTGAAGGACATTCAAGGAAGCCATAGTTTCATAAGGCATGTATTCACCTTTCGTGAAGCAGATGTTAAACTCATGATCGCCTTGTAATTATCCCTCAAGACTGGAGAGTCTTGGTTCTAACAGTCTTGGAGCCTGGACCTCAATTATAGTGGAGGACCTGATAGAAACATGGGATCCTACAATGTTCATCCACCAGGACTATGATAACACCACAAAGCTGAAAACCACCACTTAAAGATCAGCTTTGGAGGACAGAAACTACTCAGGACCATTGCCAGGTGGCTTGCTAAGATGATCCAGCCTCTCAGACTACTCTAGCCAGAACCTGAGGCAAGACCCGTACTTTCTCCTATTACGTAGAGTCTGGATAACAAATAACCTTCTTCTCCCAGGACTTGACAACTAACCTAAAATTTTCTTTTCAGTATTCCTAAAGATGCCATTACCCCAAGACAGCAGAAAATAAATTTAAGAACACAACGTTCACATTCTTAGGAGGGGGGTGGTGGGTAGTTTTGGTCTTTCAATGAGTTATGGACATCTGTCATTGTTTAGAGTGGTTAGTGCCACACCAACTCTAGTGTCGTCTGTGTGACATGACATATGTCATTACGCCAGATGGGAGTCACGTGTCCTATGGGACTAGGCTTCCTGGAGGTCAATGGCAGATGGCCCAGTATTGGCCACCCTTGAGGCATAGACGGGTTTCTCAATTAGCTGGCTATGCGGGATATGGGCTTTGCACAATCTCTCTTATAATAATGATATTCTATATATCTACAAGACAAGGATTATCTCTTCAGGAACAGCTCTGGGAAGCACAGTATGGGAATGTATAAGACTACAGCAGAAACCTTGTCCTACATGGGGTGTATGATGAGCAAGGGAATAGATGGGGGTTAATGTTGATGGACAAAGACTGTTATTATACTTTGAACTTTATGGATAAGCTTGCTAGATCCCAATCCCCATGGTGTCTGCTGCATGAGAAGGTACAAAAAACTATATTTCAGCAGGTGCAGAGAACTGATTAGGCATATTTGGTTACTAGATGAGATAAAGAAAGGGTTAGAAAGAGGAAGGGCCATGATAGTGATAATGAGACAGAAACTTTCTATTCATAAGATGAAACCACTTGTCTGAGGTTTATGTTCCCAAGGACAAGATTTCCTCTTCTAAGGATGTTTTATGTCTAACACCTGTCCCTGATAATATGCTTTTCTTAAATATCACTGATGTGACTAAAAGAAGCTTTTATACTGTGCCAACCAATGATACATGACCTTCTGATTTGTTCTTTGTTGGAATACTATATAATGGAAACCTGAATTCAGGAAAATTGCAGCAGATTCCAACCACTCTCTTGTGTGTTGTTTCTGTCTGTCATTTGCCGAACTTGTGCCTTCCTGTGTACCAAGACCCTGCTTCTCCCATGGTTTGAGGCTCCCCTAAGCCGGTCCATGGCAGTTAGTTACAAGTTGTTACTGGGAATGGTCAGGAAAAAAGCTAAGCAAAGAAAATTAGAGCCAGAATTCTTGTTTTTAAAACAAAAAATGGGGATAAACATACAAGAGGATAAGGGTAGATTGTTGAATCTACTTTTAAAACAAAAAAATCAACTAAGAGCTTTAAATATTTTACATTGATATGGATTTTTGTATATTGATACAAATTTAAGGTTATTTTTGTTAGAACACACTGCATATAATTTATAATCTTGTTCAAGGTATTGTACCTATATAGCTCATTTAACAATGTGATGCAAGTTTCTAGTTCTTGAAAGTTATTATTATTAACTATTTAGGATAATAAGGAATGCAGGTTAGTAGTTAGTCACCTATTACAATCAAACTTGTAGTCATATTAGGTATGTTTTCAAGGTCAAACAGAGATAGATTTTAGATATGCAGGTCATCTTCAAACACATAAGAGATCTACATAATATGCTGTCCAAATTGGACAAGCAGGATACAAAAGAAAGTGACTGTTGATCTTTGTCAAGACAATGTAGGACAGCCCTTCAGAATATCCTGCTTCACAGAAAAGTCTGTCAGATATTCTAGGACTGTAGGCCAAAAGTGGATGCCCCAACATCACAAAGGAACCTTGGGTGACTCTCCAGGCAACCAGCTGTTTCTGTCATTTCTTACATTTTTGGAAGTTTCTTGTTGTACTCAGTTATTATTTTCTTCTCAGGTCTCTGATGGAGTTGAAGACTTTATAGTTATAGTTTCTCTTGTTACCAGATTCAGAAAAGAAATTCCTAGAGAGGTGTAAAGTATGTAAGGTTGAGAGACATTGTAAGATAGTTTTGGTAATACAAATTAGGAAAAAAGGTGAATTAGGTACAATCCTTTGGACTCATCAAGATCGGATAGATAATAAAACATTTTCTCTGAATTTTCAAATGCAAACAGACTAGGCATTGTTGATGTGTATATTGCCTGTATATATTGTATATAGTTATTGTAATTATTGTATATAGTTTTTCTCATATTAGTTATAATCTTTTTTTATTTTAGATAAAAAAAAAGGGGGAAATGTGGTGATATTTTGTTTGTGCTCTAAGAAATAAAGTTTGTCTGGAGATCAGAGCTAGCCACTACTTAACCATAGAGGCCAAACAGTGGTGTCACATGCCTTTAATCCCAGTACCTGGGAGGAGAAAACAGAAAAATCATATGGAAAGAAGAAGTGATAAGGCAGGGCAGAAACAGGAGCTTTGCCCTTTGTCATCTGAGAAGTTGGCAAAGTAAGAGGTTGCTGTGGCTTGCTCCTTTGTCTCTCTGATCTTTCAGCATTTCCCCCCATATCTGACTCAGGGTTTTTATTATTAAAACTAATTAGTATTCATGCTACATAGTTTCTGTTCTCACATAGGGTCTTATGAAGTTTGATCTTCCTAAAAAGGTACAAATCCTTTGATCAAGTACTTCTTTTTTTGGCTATTGACATTCTTAAAATCTACCAATATATCTGTCCAAACATATGAATATATACATACTTATATTTGGAAATATTTATCAATACAAGACTAGCAGTGACATATCTGCATGTCAAGGACTGGTTAGATCAACTTAGGGTGGAAGGGAAGACTGAAGTCAATCCAGCTATGTAGACATACTGTATGTCTTTGGTTAAGGGTCTTTGGCTATGAGATATGTAATATGTATAACTGGAATATATCTTTTATTTTTATATATTTCCTATTTAAATTAATTAAGAATTACCTTTTTTGGTACAAGAGAATTGTCTGTATTCTGTCAATCATGTTTTAAATAAATGCTGATTGGCCAGGCAGGAAGTATAGGCGTGTCAACCAGACATAAAGTAGAGGTGGGGTGATGAGAACAGGAGAATGCTGGAAAGGAGGAAGCCTATTCCTCCCATTCCTGCCCAGACCACTGAAAAGCAAGATATAATCTGCCCAGCTGAAAGGTACTGAGCCACGTGGCTAACATAGAGAAGAATAATGGGTTAATAAAAGCTACAAGAGCTAATAAGAAGACTGAGCTAATGGGCCAATCAGTTTGTAATTAATGCAGACTCTCTGTGTGATTTTCTTTGGGGCTTGCTGGCTGTGGGGTATTGGATGGGACGGAAACCCCAATGAGCAGGCCCTCATATTACACCTTTTCATTCAGTAACCATAGTCAGTTATTATAAATAATTCTTGCTCACTTAAGTACAAATCAAATGAGTTGAAGCAATGTCAGCTGGTCTATGTATGGGGCAATGGTCTAGAGCAATGTAAGATGTACAAAAGGCTAGAGACAGCATCATGAATTAAAAACCCTGGACCCCTCAACACCCAGTGGTGATCACACATCTTGTCTAAATGTTGGCTATTCTTTTCATTTGTGTCCCCATCCTTTAGGCTCTTGAGTTGCAAGTGACTCTAAAGAGAAAGAAGTGAAGAACTCAGGGGATACACCTAATCTGTGACTATCAGAGGACACCAGGCTTGAAGCACAATGCCAAGAGAAGTATGTCTAAGGAGACATCAGTGATTTCTCAAAAGAAAATAAAGATGCTCTCTAGAAGGCCGAAGGCATGCTTCTGGTCCTCTGCTTTGTGGGTTTCCTTCTGAGTGAGAGGATGTGGGTTTCATACATGCCCATAGATCTGTAGAATCTTTAGTATAGAAGAAGCCTTCCCTTCCATATTCCCTTCATGCCCTTGGTTCCATGAGGGCAACCATTGTGTCCTCCCCCATCCCCGCCGGTCTCTTCCCCACTTCCTCCCATATAGGCCTCAAACTCACTCTCTAGCCCTTCAAGGTTGACCTTGAACCTTCTGATCCTGATTTCTGGGGTTATAGGCCTGTGCTACCAAGCCTGGCTAATGTAGTGCTAAGGACTGAATACTGGAGTTTGAGCTTACCAGGCAAGCACTCTACCTACTGAACTACACTCCCAGTTCAACTTCTCTTTCATTTCTGCATTTCCAGCACCTATATCTTATACCCACAAGGTATATAATAAATAGTGACAAAGGGGAATGTTTAAAAGGCAAGTCCACAGAGAAAATGAGTGAGACATAGAGGAGGGGGGTGAAGAGAGACCTTTCAAGTACCTGTAATTTCTTTTTAATTATAGAAAGGGATAAAGAAAATTAATCATTACAATGAGTTATTTAGGCCTATAAAATTGCTTACTTAAGGATTTTGTGGTGTCATTGTTAGAAGGGCTCTGCCTCACCCTGCCCTGACCCATCCCATTGTGTGTGCATCCACAGAGACAGCCAGGCAGAAAAACCTCATTGTCCAATGGAACAGACCAGCTTCAGTGGAGAACCCCCTCCCTGGCCGGCTCACACAGCAGCTCAGCTTCTCCAGGACCTGGGGAAATAATGACTTGTGGAAAGATAAATAGTGCAGGGTTATTTGGTCATCGCACTGGGGCTCCAACTCTTTAGAAGTCTGCACTGACAGCAAAAACATTGTTGAGTGTCTAAATAATTTGAATGATATTAGGAGGGAGACTCTGGTAAGCGGAGAGCAATGGCTTGATGACAGCAAGCTGACAATGGAGCAGAATTCTGCGGGCTGAGACGACTGTGAAAGCAAACAATGGGGATATTGTCCTGCTGTTATTGTGCAACGCTGTAATTTATGGATGGAATGGAATTTCAAACAAAATAAACAGACTCGAATTTGTTAACTAATACAGAAAGCAGAGAACAGTCTGCTGTAGGAGAAGAGGAACGAGACTGTTTTCAATACTCCTGCTATTTGCTAAACAGAAATATGTTTATATTTGGCAGGAAGGCTCGCCTTTGTTTCTTTGCTAGCGTTGTGACAATGGCCTTCTTTCTTTAATCCTTAGCACAGAGAGAAGACGTGAGTGAGAGCGAAACACCGTCGGTATGCATCACTACACAGCGATGGTGATAGCTCCAGAAGTTCAAAAAAGAGTGTTCATTTCAGAAGCCAGGAAAAGCCCTGAAAAAGTGGCAGTGAATTTACTCTTGTTCAAATCCTGATGACATAGATTCTGTGGCCATGTAAGGTGGTGATACCAACCACATAAACTGACTCCATCGCCAGTCACCTGTGATGTCATGACAAAGTATTGGGTGTCAGGAACATTTGTTTAAAAGTACCCACTTATCTCCAAAGTATAAAAAGCAGGTTAATACTCCAGCGAGCATGGCAGGACCAGTGATAGATGACTGTCATTTATGGACTTCTTAGATTCACCCTCTACACTGGGGCAAAGGGCAAAGGATGTACATACCTTGTATGTCACTGTTGGGGACAATATTGTCACATAGCAGGTAATAAGTACAAATAAGTACATATGTGTTTTGAAAAAAGAGTCCACATTCGACTCTTCTACAGGTAAGATCTTATTCTACCTCATGGCGTATATTTGTCAAGACAAAACGAAGGCTGCGATAAAATGGAGCACGGCCATTTCTTCACAGAGACGTGGCAAGGGGACACACCTGCTGTTGCCTTCATTTCAGCAGGACACCACACTGGAGAGGAGAGGGAACATTCTAGAGTGAAAAGTAAGGGCTGTGGCAGTCTTTCATGGACAAGCATTCCACAAATGTGGGATTTCTAGAAGCTGCTGTGTACGTGTGATTGTTCTTGGCAGGCTGCAAGAGGACAGGCAAGTCACCTGGGACTTCTTCAAGGATGGCTTAGGGCAAGGATTTTCCACGGCCATTCATTTCCAGGAGCTAGCTGCAATTTTTACAGCCAAAGCCTCATGACGGTCCTTTCAGAGAAGTTGATGGGCAGTTACTGATGCCTGCATACAGGCTCATTCTCTCTCTCCTGCCTTGTAAACTGGTGGGAAAACCCTCTTAGAAAATGTAAAAAACAAGCCAGGCGGTGGTGGCACTTGGGAGGCAAAGGCAGGAGGATCTCTGTGAGTTCAAGGCTACCCTTGAACTCACAGAGCTAGTTCCAGGACTGGCTCCAAAGCTACAGAGAAACCCTGTCTTGAAAAACCAAAAAAAAAAAAAAAAAAAAAAAGTAAGATCAATGAATAAAATAAAATTTCAAATTAAAATTCTACTACCACCCCAAACCCCAAAATTCTAAATGACATTGAAGCAAGAGAGAAAAACTCCATGCACATGGATCTAAGGCAAGTAAACACACATCTTTCTATTCCAGACTTATTGAATCGTGGCTTGTTCTAGGAACAAAGATCTGCGTAATTCCCACAGGACCATGGGCAATTTCATTGGGAGTCAACACTGCAAAGACTCCAGTACATGCTTTATAGGTGGTATTATGTGTACCTTACTCCCCTCCAAAAACATTTCCTCCTGGAAATTCACAAGTTTCCTATCAGCTCTGTCCTTATTTACTAATGTATGAAACCTCCATCTGGGCAGGCAGCATGAGTGACCATGGGACATTTTAAGCAGAAATTAAATAGACCTTTGGCTTCATGCCCAGGAAAAAAAAAAATGTCAGTCCTTATACAGAAAAGCAGGCAAGAGATAAAAAAGATTCCATTCTATCTATAATCCAATCTTCTTATGGCTTTAGTACAAGTTTCTTCTCAGCTAACAGAAGTCCCTGCAGAAGGTTTAAACAATCTCAACAATTTCATTATGTGAGCGCAGCTAAATTCAATAATGTAAAAGGGCCCAGAGAGGCTTCCCATATGCTCCATCCCATAGCCTTTCCTTCCAGGGGAAGGCAGAGAACTTGGCTCCCTAGAAACTGAATCCACTCCAATTGCCTGGAGCACAAATCTTGCTTTGTTGACATCAACCGAGCTCTCCTGAGGACACACAAAGAAGACAGGGAACCATTAGAATTTCTCGTGACTCTGCTCCGAGCCAAATCCAACCTCCTGAAATGAATGAAAATGTTTGTAACATGGCCCAAGAAGCTACTTTGTCCGTTTGAAAATTAATTAGACCGTAGCTCCATGAGCAATCCAAAGATGCTGTCCCAGTGTTCTTAGATGGATGACCCTGGCTGGCCTCCCAATATTAACAAGTTTACCCTGCAGCAAAAACATGGCCCTTTGGCTGAGCTGGGGCTATGCTTCTAATGCTTTCCTGAGTGGTAGCCAATCCCAGGCCCAGCCTCACTAGAGGGAAAGTTTGGAAGGAATGTTAAAACTTTTCCAAGCAATGGAAACAGACGGTGCTAAGAAGGAAAGCCTTTTTCTTTAAGATTTATTTGTAATTAAGTGTATGCAAAGGGGTGGGCAGGGTATGTGCATGGGAGTGTGGATACTGGAGGAGGCCAGATGCACTAGATTTCCTGCAGCTGGAGGGAGTTACAGGAGGTTGTGAGCCAAGTGACATGGGTGCCGAGAACTGAACTTGGGACTAGAGCAAGAACAGTATGGATTCTTAAAGCTGAACTCTACCTTTAGGCTCAGGGAAGCCTTTTTTAATTCAGTTAATCATATCCAAGCAGGCTATAGAGAAAATATTAAAATATATAATTACTTATATTGCTATCCACTTTTGACTAAAGTTCTTCAAGGGCAGAGGTGGTTTGGCTCCTTTTATTCTTAGTGGGTTGACAGGGCTACCAGGTTGGCTGGACGCATTAAGCCACAGATCCTGGTGGAACCCCATCTTCCTATGTATGAGCCTGCGATTATTATGATCATAGAGGACCTTGGGTTTGAGGGCAGCATTCAAAAGGAAGCTAATAACTACTTTGAAAATTGATCTACACACAGCTACCTGTAAGAAGGCCCTTAGTAAGCATATATGAGTGTATTAACTAATGTTCAGTTAACTGCAGCGTAGAGGTGAGAGTAGGGATAATAAAACTTAGAATATGGTATGTGGAAAATAAAATTCCAAAAGCTACTAAGAAAGAGGGAAGCATCAGAAAGCATAGTCAACTGTTCCAGGAAGTGTATTTTCAGTCCAGCAAGGTGACTGTCCCCATCACAACTGACTGACTATAGAAGGGCATATTTCTGGCTCTGATTGAGCCAGTTCATTGGGGACTGAGAATCAATTATATTCTCTCTCCCCTTGGGTTCTATAGCTCAAGTTCTGTTCATGCACTTTTTTTTTTCTGAGACAGGCATGTGCACTATAGACAAATCAACACAAAGTTAACAAGGCTGCAGAACTATAGTTGCCGAGTGAGTGACAAGCAAGAGTTCATATCTCTCCCCTCCCTGTTTTCTTCCTTCCCTCCCTCTCTTTCTTTTTGCTTTCAAATTGGAAGCATACAACCCCTCCCCATCTCCTTAGAAAAGTATATACATTGCAAAACTATCAGAAAGATGCTTTAGGCCTACAAGCATACATGCACACAACACATGTGAACATGAACACACACACACCCACATTAATCTGCAAAAAGGACATGACATTTAACAGCAATAAGTTCCCCCCGCTCCCATCTCTCCACTAGGGATTCATATCGCTTACATTGGAGTCATCTTCATATACAAGTCCTTTCTGGCTTTCCTGATGTAACACATTTGATTTAGACAGTTCTGCCTGTCTTTTCTAATTTGGGTTTTTTTTTTCTGTCTTTGTATGATCTTAATGGGGAACAACCATTTTCCCCCACTTCACCCCTTCAAAGAAACTCACACAAGTCTTTGCTTTTAACAACAACATAGTCAGAAATCACTGAGTAATGCGGAGCATGGACGTCAGAATAGGTGACTCAGGAAAAAGAACCTGAAATAGAGCCCCCCCTAGCCCTCCCTCTTCCCACTGTGCTATAGAAACTCATGCAGACTTACCTCGAGCTTTAGAAACCTTGGTCAAAATGGAATGCCTGCAGCCGAGGGAGAGGTCACATGGTTGCCTTTTGTGGCGTCATAAGACTTGTTCAAGAAGTATATTCCAAGTGGTAAGGCAGAACCACCTCTTTCCAGGTTCTCTGAAACCCACGGGTCACTCTCATCTGCAGGGAGACAGGGTTCTGAGGCCCCAGCTGTTTCTTCACTCTATGCTTTGGAGCTCCCACTCCAGATTTGCTGACATTACTCCCTTCTTTATGTTTTAATAAGCTCCATCTTTGTCAGACTCCCTCCAAGTCCTGTCTGCATGATTTTTTTTTTTGAGTATTATCACCTTCTGCTCGAACAACTTACTGTTTTCACCCAACACTGAACAAGCACCCAAACGAAGTCTAGCTTCTTCCTTTCTTCAGCTCCAAGGTATAGAGAAGGAACTGCCAAAGGCATGCCTGGAAGTTCATGCAAGCTTACATGAGCCATGATGTGCATGTGGAGATCCGAGACTCAGTTTTTGTCTTCCACCTTGTTGATGCTGGGTCTCTCTTGTGGTTCACGGTGCACACTCCACTCTAGCCCATGAGCCTCTGTGCTAGTCTCCTGCACCCACAATTCTATTTCTCCACAGGAATGCCGGGATTACAATGTGTATCACCATATAGAGCTTTTTCACGTGGGTTTGGGAGCTCAAACCCAGGTCATCAGGTTCGTGAGGCAACCAGAGCTATCCCTCTGGTCCCTGATTTTCATTCTCAATTGGCTGAATGGAATGGAACAGGTTGACCTTGTGTCTGCCCCCATTTTCTTATCTGTAAGGTTGGACTGCTCCGAGCTGTAGAAGCTACAGACTGATGAAATCTCATGTCCCAGTGCTACCCCATGCATTGTGGAACCTCTTTCATGTGGGCAGGGAGAGTCAATGACAGCAGAACAGCTCAGGGCTGTACACAGTCACTAGCTCTTCTTTTACACAAATGTGTCTCTTCCTTCCTGGCTCTGCTAGCGAGACATATCGCCGCTGTGACAAATGCTGGAGAAGCTGTTTAACAGAGGGAAGACTTGTTTGTGCTCAAGGTTTCAGGGATTTAGGGCCATCGTTTGCTGGTTCCATGTTCCTACGCTATGGTAAAGCATGACATCCAGGTGGGAGGGCACTGAAGAGCCAAGATGATGCACGATTAGTAAAAACTCAGAGAGAGAAATTGGTGTTCAACCCAAAGATCCAAAAATCAAAACATCCACCCACTGGTTCTAACCTCTACCTCAGTCCGAAATGGCAATCCTGCCTCTAGAAATCTCAGAATGAGACTGTGTCTGAGAGCTGTCTCGTCCCATTTTATAATCCTCTCTCTAGTTCTGGGATTAAAGGTGTGCACCACTGGGATTAAAGGCTTGCACCATGTGGTTTCTATGGCAACTAGTGTGGCTACTGGGATTAAAGGTGTGTTACCACTGCCTGTTCTATAAGGCTGACCAGAGGGGCTGTTTTACTCTCTGATCTTCAGGCAAGCTCTATTTGTTAAAATACAATTAAAATGCTACCACACCAAGCTGCTCCTCAAAGGGCTTCCAGAAGACTAAGAGAAGTTCAGGATGAAGAGACCAGGGAGAAGATCCATCACTCCAGGGTACAACCCCAGTGACCTATTCCTCCAACCTGGCCCTTCCCTACTTCCTGTAGCCTTGTGTTAGTTAGGGTTTCTACTGCTGTGAAGAGACACCATAACCACGAAAACTCTTATAAAGGAAAACATTCAATTGTGGCTGGCTTACAGTTTCAGAGGTTTAATCCATTGTTATCATGGTGGGACATGGCCGTGTGTAGGCAGACATGGTGCTGGAAAAGGAGCAAGAGTTCTACATCCTGATCCATAGATAGCAGAAAGAAAAACTATGTCCTACTGGCCAGACTTGAACTTGTCAGACCCAAAGTCCACCTCCACAGTGACATATTCCCTCCCAAACAGCCACACCTACTCCAACAAGGCCACACCTCCCAGTAGTGCTACTTCCTAGAGGTCAAGCATTCACATACATGAGTCTATGGTGGCCATTCCTATTCAAACAACCACAGTATCTCAACAATGCTGCCATACTGTGAGTCCATTGGTGAGGGCAGAGACCTGGTAGACCAATATCCTCTCAATAGCATCACAATATGGAGATCAATCCTTGAACACATGAGCCCTTTGAGGACATCGCATATGCAAATCACTGGCTGTCCCTTTATTCAGCGGCATCTCCACTGGGGCAGGCTGCTTGTGCTGTTCACTGTGGTGGCCTTGGAACAAAGAATGGTGCCTGGCTCACAATTATTCACGAATGAATGACTGTCAATGAGTGAGATTCATAGTAACCTTTTGGTGTGGGGGGATAGAGAGAAGTAGTCACAAACAGAAGCACAAGCTTTTCCTTCTAAGAATGTCCCCCAAACTCACATTAAAGAAACACCGATAGCATGAGGGTGAAGGCTCTGGCATAAGATATCTCTAGGAGCAGAGTGAAACACCCCATTGGAGCTCTAGCCATGCAGGTGACAAGTGGGGACTGTGTAGTACATGTGTTTGTATGCACCCCCCTAGGGATACAAACTCTGTTGCCATTTTCCTCCATTCTCCTCCATCCTTGGTTGCAACCCACCTCATCCTCGGTTTTCCAGATTCCTTAGATTAGAGGCAATCCTGCCCACACCTAGCTATTTAGAAGCCTCAACGAACTCAACACCTCTTGAGTCCTGTCTGTTTCCCCTCAGTCCTTGTGACCTTAAATGTCCCTCAAAGAATCCCCATAAATGGACTAAGACATAAATGAAAGAATTAGATTGAACTGAGGCAGGAGAATGAACGTGTCCTTTAAATGCTAGCAGGCATTGCCGTGGGCATAACAAAGGAGTTAAAACATAATTAAGATCTGAAACCTGATTACAGGAATGTGTGCGATTATTTTTATTATTTCCCCCCTTTCTATCTTTGTGATGGGATGTGATCAACCTCTGCCATGCTCCGTTGCTTAGTAGCAGACAGTCAGAGTTTTAATTATATGCTAACATACGCTAAGGAACAGAAAGCTGCCTTATGTCTAATACGTATACATCAAGAAAGACGTGTGACAGCGTCGCCATCGCTTTAGAGACTGATAAAGAGCGCCTCCGGTAGGGTTGTCATCAAAGGCTTGGGAACAGAGAGGGAAAGTATTATTAACAAGGCTGCTACTCTATTTATATGTCCTCCATTGTTTGTGAGTTCTTGTTAGAAGCCAGCAATGAATTTTTATCTACCACTAATTTCATCAGTTTTTTTTTTTTTTTAAGTCTGGGGGAATTAAAAAAAAATACTATTATTAATTCCACTGCCAACATTTTCCCTCCAAATAGAATTCTTTTTATTCCATCAAATTTGTAATTTCTAAAATATTATATCTTGTAACAAAAAATTAAAGAATGAGTTCATTCATTCTTCTAGCATTCAGAGTGATGTGCTCTGAGAGCAAACCCCAGTGGAGACCTCTGTCCTCCCTGAGAATATATGTTACGGGAAAGGAAAGGTAGTTAAGCAATAAACCAATGAAAAGATAACTACAGGCTGTAACCAGGGCTGTGAGAAACATGGAGTACGTTGCAGAAGACTAGGAGAGTGAAAATGATAGAATATCCACAGTCATTTGTTCACATTAAGCCAGGGCTAGTCTATCACATTAGAGACATTTCTCTCACATTGACATCTCTTTGGATTAACCAATGCCCTGTTCTGTTTGATTAAATCAATTTCTTATGCTGGACTACTGCTAGCCATGTTGAATATTGATTTTGATTTTAAGAAGTATATTTCTGACTTTCATATGAAAGAGGGTCAGATCTAGCCTCTTCAGAATAGATAAAAAGCTGAATAAATTGGCTATGGTTGCATCTTTGCTCACTGTTTTCAATAGCTGGCTTGTGGTCCCAGATGACAACTTGGGCTTTGGTCACTGCATCTGCACAAAAGATGCTTTTATTTTTGTGTAGCCATAATTTACTCCACGGCTATAAGGGAAGTTGACCTAGGTAACCTGCATTCTGGGTAGCCATAAACACACCTGGAAAAACAGCAGAAATTGTGTTACTAAGTAAAAAGGCATGCAGTTGATGAAAAGCCAGTCATACATACTACCACCAAGGGTAATATGATCACATAGCTGGTACAGTAGAAACCAACATATTTCTCAGGAGGTATCCAATAAGATGATCTGAAAGGCCACAAGAAAGGACCTGGGAGATGGCTAAGTGTAAGAACATTTACTGTATAACCATGAGGACTTGAGTTTGGATCCCCATCATCTACATTTTAAAGAAATGCATGGTTATGTGTATCTGGAACCCCAGTGTTAGAAGATGGAGGGTAGAGAGACGGAGGATTGTTGGGAGCCTAGGAGAAAACCAACACAAACTCTTGGTTCATTGGAGGATCCTGCCTCAAGGAAATCTAATTGCGAGAGACAGAGGTCACCAGGAGACCTCATCTGGACTCTTTATGGGAACACGGATGAGCATATCTGCTACACAGATATGTACATGTGTATGTGCATGTATATACACAGAAAAGAATTCATAAAAGGGGTTCCTCTATGAACTAGAGAAAGAGAGCGAGAAGTAGGACCATGCAAACTATGAGCCCACAGCATGGCTCTAGCTTATCTATAATATTACATATGCTGCTATTAAGTTCTGCCTGGGATGATGAACTGTTGTCTTCCAAAGTTTTTTGTTCTCTAACCCTCAAAGTACATTATAGTATGGCAATTTTTGAGTTACCGGGAAAAAAAATCAACTATTTCTATCTTATTTTGAGCATGAGGGGCAATGCGAGCAAACATGTTAAGTAGTAACTTGGTATGTGGCATTTTATTTAGGTGGACAGATATGTGTAGAGGTTATGGACAGAAAGAGGTAGCCAAACCAAGTAAATGCCTCCAAGAATGAGCATGAGTGGTATAAATAACATGGCAGGTTCAAACAAAAGCACTTACAAATTAGGGTCTTAAATCACAATCCACATTACAATAACGTGATTTGGTTTGGTGTTCACCAGAACAGAGTCGATGGTATGGAACTAATGTGATGTTTTGTGCGAATGTCACATTAGTTATGCATTTGTTACATGATTTTCATGGGTGCCAGAATATAATTCATTGGAATAAACAGAAGAGTCTAGCAGCACTGAGCCTAATGCTATAAAGGGGAATTTGCCTTCATTAAACCCTCTCGTACAGTAATTAAGGTGACATTATATCCAGCACATTTTCTTAATGAATATCTTACACTGACATCAAACAAAAGAAGGAATCAGTACTACTGTTTATTTCTGCAAATTTCATGTGAACTAAGATCACTGACATACATGGTTTTGTCTAAACATAATATACAATGGCAACACGCCCTACTGCCGAAGATGAGGCAATGTGCTTGGATATCAGAGTAAAAGCATTTCAAAGCTTTTCCTTGAGTTCCCTGACCACAGAAAACAGGAGCGGGGGAGTGACACAGAGATCATTTCTTACCGTACATCTGGAAGGAGAAACTCCAAGTGAGTAGATGCCTTCTCTGAACTAACAGATTTCCCATAATCTTGCATGTATCTAGCTATGTAAACGTAGTAAGTGGGAGCCAAGAACTCGGGTCTGTTCAAAAGAACTAAATAATGAACATCAATTTCATGACAAACAGTATGTCCTTTTTATCTCTCTAACCCTAAACACCTAACACAATACTTGCCGTGTGTGTGTGTGTGTGTGTGTGTGTGTGTGTGTGTGTGTGTGTAGAGGAGAGAGAGATTTAATGTACACAAATGCAACTCTTACTTGCAACAAGTTCTGCTTACTAAGTTGCTCCTGGAATGTCTCTCAATGGATTTGATCAAATATCTGAAATATAATAAAATATAAAGATAACACAAATGAGAACTGCTTATAAAGAAATCAATGGCACACAGTGTTCTACTGGAAATGCCCAGCTTATTCCTGAAAACTGTCACAAAAACTAAATATAATAATGTTACTTGTTTTCTTTTTCTAAATAAAGAATAGCAATATGCACTAAGGAAGTTAAAACTTAATCTTTTAACTAGGGGTTCTTAACTTTTTCCTGGAAGGTGGGGTATGTGTATGTTGCCGGGGAGTCTATAGAGAATAGATAATCGGGGACAAAAGGCACCTGGCCCTCAGGGTTGGCCTTTCTGATCTTTGTTATACCCCATGTAAGAGATTAAAGATTGTCTATCTCCTCTGCAAGGGCTCTCCTTGATTGGTTGTTTCTTTTGCTCTTTCTCCATGTGTTTCTAAAGGGGTGGTTAGGCTGTCGAAAGCTCCACCCCACCTACTAAATGCATTCTATTCCCACTGTTTACCATGAATCACATGGCCTTCCAGCATGACTTACCTGTGTTTCATTGTACAACTTCACCACAGCCTTGGTTCTGAACATACAACATTAACACTTGGCACTCTACATGAATTATGAAATACCAGCAAATGCTGCTTGGAACCTCATGGCTCAGATTTTAGGCTATTTTTTGTGTTATGAATTTCAGTGGTTTTACTGTAGACATAAAATTATCTGTTCTTATAGAAACATAGTACTTTAATTAAAGAAAACAAAGACTTTTAATATTTTGCTACTGCTGTGTAAGCATCAAATTAGTATATTTTTGGATTTCATTATGTTAGAATGTTTGGTTTGAAATATTGCTGCTTGAGATGCTGACAAGTTTCATAACAAATGATCAGTGAATTTTGGCTTCGATTAGAACAATTTCTGAAACAGTTCTAAACATGCTGTATTTGTTTGTTAATTTGTTTTTGAGATAGAGTCTCTACACACAGCCCCCCAAATCCTGAGACTCACTTTGTAGACCAGGCTTGCCTGAATTCATAGACATTCATCTGTTTCTGCCTCCTAAGTGCTGGGATTAAAGTTGTGCACCAGTATGCTTGGTTCATACTGTATTTTTGTGAAGCAACATTCTCAGCTGTAGTGTTAGGAGCGGCGGGCTACATTCCTGGCACCTGGCCGCCCGCACGGCTAGCTTTTACACATTGATCTAACCCATTTCTGATATTCTGTGTAGCCCCACGAGGTGGCTTACCAGGGAGATCTTAACCTGTGTCTGTCTGGAGTGGGAGAATCATGGCGACTCACTGACTCGGCTTCTTTCTCCCCGCATTCTGTTCTGTTTACTCCGCCTACCTGATTTTCTGTCCTATCAGGCCAAGCAGTTTTCTTTATTAGTTAACCAATGAAAGCAACAGATAAGATACAAGACCCACCTCCAACACTCAGCATTGATGATTGTAAAGTCAAAATTTCATCTAAAGACAAGGAGGACCATATTCTTGGTGCTATTGTAGCATCAAATATCCAGCCAAGATTTAATTCCTTATGTAAAAATAAAAACTGTCTAGTTGAGAGTCTCTGTATTAATTCACACCTATTGCAAGAACACACTTTTCCGGTGAGGACTGAGGCACTGATCTGTGTGTTTAGCAACACATCAGCATCAGTCATCTTGTCGCTATGTTCATTTACCAGGATAATAGTAGTAGGTTTTCCCCTAGGCCCATGACCTCTCTAGTCTCAGGTTCTTGTCCTCATGAACAGTGCCAGGAATGGCTGCTATCTCACGGAGTGGGCTTTAACCCCAATTAAAAAAAAATGGTTTGGTTTCTCCGATAACATTTGTGCCACTAGTTCACAATGGGTTAATCTTGCAGACAGGTCATATAAGGTCTGTAGTTAGATGAGACTGATGGTTACTTTTCTCCTCCAGTATCATACATAATACTTTCCAGCACTGTCAATGCTATTCAGGAGGGATAAAGCTTCTCGTTGAGTAACAGTGTAATTTCTCCATATTTGAAGACATAGGTATGTGCTTTCTTCAGGTCTTACCAGGATGTTATAGAGGTGGCCAATATTATTAGTTATAGCACGTGGTGTTTGAGGGAATCTATATGACCCCTTTTGCCAATGACTTAAAAAGATACAACCCAGCTTTGCAGACACCACTGCTTGCTGCTGTTATTATCAACCACACCGTGTTCCATGATATCATGTAAGCGCTATGGCTGTGTTTTCTTTGAGCTGTTTGCAGACAAAGTTCCAGAGACAGCAGAAAACTTTCGTGCTCTGAGCACTGGAGAGCAGGGTTTGGGTGTGAGGGTTTCTCCTTTCACAGACTCATTCCAGGACCCATGTAGCAGGGTAGTGACTTCATATGTCAGGATGGCACTGATGGCAGGTCCATCAGCAGGGAGAAAATTGGGGATGAAAACTTTATCCTGAAGTATGCAGGTCCTGACATCTTGTCCATGGCAAATGTTAGACCAAACACAAATGGTTCCCAGCTATTTTTATTTTTCTGCACTGCCAAGACTGAGTGGCTGAATGGCAAATATGTGGTGTTTGGGAAGGCGAAAGAAGACATGAGCATCGTGGAAGCCATGCAGTGTTTTGGGTCCAGAAATGGCAAGACCACCAAGAAATCACCATTTCCGACTGTGGACAGCTGTAGTTCTTTTAACTTGTGGGCATCTTATCCACAAGACCATTCCTTATGCGCCTCAGGAGAGCGCCCCCACCCTATCTGCTTACAACAATCTCTGCTCTCGCTGAACTTCTTTGGATTCTGTGTTTTCCTCATTCCCTTCCAAGTCTAGCTGGATTGCAGAGTTAAGTCTATGATTACAAATAAAAACTAAATAAGAAAAAAAACCCCATGCAACCCATACCTGGTACTGGGGTATTTATTATTTTATAACACATGATGTCTAGCTGAAATATTGTATCCCCCATTATATGCTAACTCTTATTTAAATTCCTCCTATATATTTATATATTTTAGGTCGCCTCTATAGTACTAGGTTTCCATAAGGCTTTTCAAAAGGCCTTGAGTCTTAATGTCTATATTCCCTCTTTAAATCTGCCCTCTTATCTTCCTCCCCATCTAATTCTCCTATTTTAGTTTCTCACTTATCCCTTTATAACCCTGTATTCTATTTCCTCTTGTGCATGTTCAGTAGGTGAACATGTATATGTAGGTGCCCGTGTACACACCTGCACAACGCACATCCATGTGGAAGCAATAAGTCAAATTTGGGTTTGTCCCTGAGGAGCCATTTGTCATGTTGTTTTTCACTTTTGTTTTGTTTTGTTTTGTTTCGTTTTCGAGACAGAGTCTCTCCTTGACCTGTAGTTTGCTGATTAGGCTAGGCAGGACTGACCTGGGAGGACCAGGGATCTGAACTGAGATTACAGATGTTTTTTATCATGCCCAAAGTTTTCAAACATGTGTTCTGTGGATCCTTGTACTTACGTGCCAGGCATCTTATAGGCAGTGGTATCCCTCTAGCCCATAACTAACATTTTTTGGAGAATGAAGCTGAGACTCAAAAAGATGAATTATTTTCTCTAGGTTCTGCAGCGAGTGAGATAGCTTTTACCCCAACTCTATGTTTCTTCTAGGTGTGGGAACTCAAATAGTGAAGGCAAAAAAACCCAACCAACATTAATATTGGAAGCTCTTGTCATTGGAATTCCTTCCCTGCAGGAATATGCATAGATTCCAAATAGAGTTACAAACTTTTTTAAGGGTTTATACTAGCCAGTTTGAGTGTTTTATAGACTAATAATCTGTCATCATCTGCACAAACAGCAACAGGGCCCTAACCTGCAAATAACATAAAGACTATTTTCTCAGTTAGAATGAAAGTATATTATCTCAAAGTAACACACAGTCTGTTAAATTCAGTGTGGTTAGTTGATGTGAGATACCCTCTGTATGCTATAAATATGTCTTATTACCATTGGTTAATAAAGAAGTTGCTTTGGCCTATGACAGGGCAGAATAGAGCTAGGTGGGGAAAACAAAAATGAATGCAGGGAGAAAGAAGGCGGAGTCAGGGACACGCCATGGAGCTGCCAAAGGAGAAGGATGCGGGAACATTTATGGTGATAGATAGATGAACAGAAATGGGTTAACTTTAAGACATGAGAGTTAGCTAGGAGTATGCATGAACCATTGACCAAACAGTATTGTAATTAATATAGTTTTGTGTGATTATTTGGGTCTAAGCAACTGGGAAACAAAGAGCAGTCTCTGACTGCAGCTAGTATTACGGAGAGCTCAGGAAACTGCTCTTATACTTCTCTGTTCAGTTTTTGGCAGATGAGTGTGTATGAGTGTGTATGTGAGTGTTTGCACACTGATGAGCATACAAGTGTGTATTCAGTTCAGAACAAGGCTTCAGTACCAATGGCAAGTTACACCCAAATTGATGGCTTATCTGATACCATTATTGACTACCTCTACCTAAAGTAGCTTAGTCTAACGTTCCCAGCTACACACCACGATCTAAGCATCACATAAGCAGACAGAATTATTGATGGAATTTTAGTTCTTTCATGACAGCATCAGCAGCAATAACAACAGAGACAAAAACAAGTGTGATGCAAGCCAAGCTTAGGAAATATGACTTCGTGAAGAAATCACAATGATATTTCATCTTTAGGCCAAACTTACTCTTTGCAAATGAAAAAAATGAACCATCTTACTAAACTGGAATCCTCCAAACGAGCATGAAATAGTATTTTCCCCTGTCACTGATATGATAGAAATTTTCTTTCCTTTCCACTGACCAGTGCAATTTGCTCTGCCCTCTGCAACCACATCTGTAATTTGGGGACAAACATTCCTAGCAGTCCCTACTCAAAGCCTGGCACCCATTCCTTCCACTGTGTCCTCTTCTACTCAAATGCTAATGGTTTTGGTTTGTCTGGTTTTCAGTACTGGAGCTCGAATCCCAGGCTTTACACATGCCTCACCAGCACTTACCAGCTGAGCTTTGTCCCAGGTAGGTTTTCTTTTTTATAAAAACATTTTCTTTTGAAACAGATACTAGGTAAATTGTCCAGGTTGGCCTTGAACTTGTTCTGTATTGCCTGGCCTTTAACTTGACTTCTCTTCCTGCAGTCCCCTGAGAGTAGACAACAGCCTTGTGACACCAGACATGGCTCCAGCCATTTTCTTCCTTGCCTTTCTTTTTTGGGTTCCTATCTATGTGTGTGTGAGGTATGCACATATACTTTGTGTGTTTCCCTGTACAGCAGGGAACAGAAATTGGTGTCAGCTGACTTCCTCGATCAATATTTTCTGAGACAAAATCTCTCACTGAGCCCAGAAATGAACATTTTGGGTTAAATATAATGGTCAATGAATGCTTAAACAAGCCTCTTCCCCCCCACACTGGGATTTATAGAAGCCTATCACAGCCCTGGTTTCCCATGAGTGCTGAAGATCTGAACTCAGGGCCTCATCCTCGCATACCAAATGCTTAACCACCTGAATTATCTACTCAGCCCTGAATACTTGTTTTCAATGCACCTTGCTCCCTGGCTGCATCCTATAAGGTCTGCATCCAATCTGAAGTCTAGGGGCATTCTTCTCTCCACCTTAAAAGGGCTGCCTTTTAGTCTAGAACAACTTCTGTCGTGTTTCTCTGTACTATCCTGACCCGTTTTTAAAATTAAGATTCAACTTATGAGACAGAAAACCCATGATCTGAAATGTACACTTCAGCAGCTGTTACGGATCCACAACGACTTATAATCACAGCACTCTAATCCCAAAGCATCTTCTGGTACAGCTTCAATTACTCCCCCAGCTTGTCTTCCTACTTTCTTGTCTCAACTCATATCTTGTTTACTCTAAAGTGTGATTACTGTATTCTAGCCATATTTCTTGGGTTATAAACATGAATCTTCATCAATCTGTCCTATGCACACTCTCTGGATATAACCTATGGGTACACCACCCCTGTTTCGACCCCCAATAGCATTACCACCTTTGCCCCTCTTTGGGAAACGTTCTTTTCAAACCCATCCATGACTACCTTCTGCAAATACAGACAAAGCAATCTAGAGTTCACACCTCATACTCCTGGTGACCTGCTGCTGCCCCAGGTTTCTCAAGGCCAGACACCAGATGATGAGGGTTGAGCCCTGAATGTGGATCCCAAAGAGGTTCCTCAAACTAGCCAGCCCTGATCATGATGGGGTTTCCTCTCCTGCTCCTCTTGAGGAGCCAGAGTTAGGGGTCCCTAAACCCCATTCTACTTAATGAGTGACTCTGACGTTTCCCCACATGGTCCCTATAGAAGTGAGTGTACTTCCTTGATACCTTAACAAATATGCTTTCAGTAACAATTTTTCACTCATGTCTTATAATGTTTCAAGTTTTCTAATAGAATATACTTTAAAACATTCCAGACTTAGATGGCAGCTCAGGGGTAGATCAGTTACTGAGCATGTGCAAGGCCTTGGTATGGTGGTACACACCTATAATCCCAGTACTGAAAAGGAAGTCATGGGTTCAAGCTCAGCAAGACTTACACAGTCAGTTATGCATGAGCCTAAGCAACCAAGAAGACCCTTTGCAAACAAACGGACAAATAATGACCTGATTCAACTAACACAAAATCAGGAGGTATTACCACGAAACGTCAGGCAGTCTGGGCTCTGTAGGAACATTCCTGTGGGGTAGCAATTAAATTCTCAGGTCCAAATATTTTTTAGCTGAACATTCCTTAATATTTTATTAGACATACCTCATTTCTATAAACAGTCTTATACCCTGCTGCTGGTGGGAAGGGAATGGCTTCAGCTCATTTCCCGTTATCAAGCTCTGTCCCATACCATAATTTAACAGGAAGCACTGCCACTTTCCATAGTCTTTGGGGGGCGCTGGAGATTGAACTCAGGGCCTCACACATGATGGGCAATTTCGCCACTACCGCTCTCTTGAAACCTTCTTATCTTTGGAGTGGGAAATCACCAACTGTCCAGCTTGACCCGAGCTTGTTATCTTCTTGATTATTGGGGCTCACAGCCTACCTCACTAACTGCACCTTAGTTTTTTGTTTTTTTTTTTTTTTAATATAAAATATCTGGACTATTTCCTTCAGCTTTTATAAAATGATACACACTATATTGTAAATCACTGCAATGGCTATTTCTGATCTCTCTGCAAATTTTAAGATTCTATTTAGAATACAGCAGTCATCCAATTCACATCACTTAGATCACCACACATAGCACTTACTACTACCTGAGATATTGACTGAGAACTTATGTGTGAGGTTCTTGATTGATTTAGGGACAGGAAGACGAAAGGAGAACGAGTGGGTAGCACTGGGTGAACACTGGGAAGTAACTGAACCCTCCGTATTTATGGACTTCGTGTAGGAATGTGTTACTTAGGAGAGGTGAATTGTTAAAGTGTGGTACTCACTGGAGCTGAAGTAGAAAGAAAAGCCACCTCTGGCACTAGGCTAAACAACACACCTCAGCAGCAGCTCATTCCATGGACAAGTTTCTGCACAAACAGGTAGAACCTACCAATGGGTGCTGTTGACACCAAAGAAACAGAAGCCACAAAGTGAGTTTCATATTCAGAAACAACCATGGTCTGTACGCTATGGCTCCCAGGGACTGACTTTCAGTCTCTGACTGTGTCTAGGTCTCTCTCTGTCTCTCTCTCTCTGTGTCCCTTCTCCTTCCCTTCCTCCTCCCTTGCCCTGTCTCTCTCTGCAGTGTCAGCAGATCCTCTGTCTGCTAAGCAAGCACTCTCGAAACCACTCCAAGCTCAAGAACTTACTTTGGTGAACCGTGAAGTCCTGACTCAAAGGAAGACACGTTGGGCCATCAAGGCAGTGGCTTGAGGAGAGGATGAAGTAGAGATTGCGTTGTTGGCACCCTGAGGTGGCTTTAAATTGTGAAGACCTCAGAAATACTTGGAGAGAATGGACAGAGAGAAACCACTGCAAAGGGATCATGAAGCAGCCCTATTCTCGGGGGATCCTTCTTGCACACCGTACCTCTGCACAGACAGTCAACTTCTTGGGGCAGGAAGGCTCTGATTATAACAAAAACCCATATATTCCAGATCACCCAACTGTAAAGGGAAATAGCCTTCAGACTCTCGTTTACCACAGCAAATCTCAGCACTGACAGTAGTTATCTGCACAATTTCAGCGCTTCTTGTATTTCTGTGGTGTGTGGTATACAGACATATAACACTCTCCTGTCAAGAGCTTCTCATCTCAACCTAGGTGCGATTAAATAAAACCTTCAGCACCTGACAAAAGGAATAAATATTAAATGCTATCATCAGTCTTTTATAATAATCCAAGTAAACAGATAGCATCTGTCCGCTGGCTTCACCCATCACAGGAAGCTCCGCGTCCCATGATTTTTGCTCCTCACCATTACAAAGGAACAGCTACATCTCCTGAGCTTTGTTTAGGAAACATATCCAGTCCATAGACAGCTTTTA
The DNA here is from genome assembly GCF_950005125.1 of Chionomys nivalis. NCBI lineage: Eukaryota > Metazoa > Chordata > Mammalia > Rodentia > Cricetidae > Chionomys > Chionomys nivalis. The sequence continues at coordinate 52,839,377 of NC_080086.1, forward strand.
AATTCTAATTCAACTATTCTTATCTGAGCTACAAAGGAAAATTTAATTTATTTTTTGCTTAAGCAGAAAAGAAAAACTCATTAATTTCGATTACTGACTTATAGGGGTGGCAGAAAATAGAGCAAATTATAAATTAATATCATTGACAAAAAGGATAAAGAGGTAAAGCAGAAAAAGGATGAGGAAAAAAGAAAGCCTTATTCTTAAGTGTAAAGAGAATAGTTTGTTTGTATAATGTAGTTAAATCATCTTAAAAAATGTCTCAAGTCCGCGTCTCACGCAGAACCATTTCTGTCTTGGTCACTTATAGAGCAGTTCAGAGGTGGCCAGTATGACACTTTGATGATATTCAACTGAGGGTATTTTTTCTCCATCTTAGGATGCTATTGTTGCTTTTAACCCACTAGGGGTAGGAAGTGGGGGCTGCTCAGATTCCACTGTGCAGAATTGAATGAAAAGGGCATACAAGTTACAAGGAGGTGGGGAATATGGAACCCAGCAGTGCTGTTATGTGCTAAGTTCAAGTCCAGGACAGTTCAGCACTAAATGGGATAAGAGTAACATATTGAGAGACCATTGTAAACCTACTCTCTAGTCCAAAACTCTTAAAACTAGGGCCAGCATGCCAAATCCAGCTCATTACCCCGAACAGCCTGTAAGTAAGACAGACCATTTGCGTTGGGCAGTGGTGGCACACACCTTTAACTTCAGCACTCAGGAGGCAGAGATAAGTGGGATCTCTGTGAGTGTGAGTCCAGCCTTGTCTACAGAGCAAGTTCCAGGACAGGCTCCAAAGCCACACAGAGAAACCCTGTCTCAAAAAACCAAAAAGCAAAAACTAAAACGAAAAACCAACAAAACACTCTGAATACCCAACTATATAAAATGTTGTCTTCTAGTCATTAGTAGATATGTGTTCCCCAAATTTTATTCCATTATTAGTAATAATACTGATTTTATAATACTTTGATTTTCACCAGCAAAACAATCTATGGGAATCTGTTTGTACTATTATTGTGTATCCCTGAAGTTGCCTCTCCACTTTCCAAGTCTTTACAGAAGAACTGAGCTAACTATGGCCATGATCTGAGATAGACCAATCTAACGGAATCTGTACAAAGTTTCTGTTAGAGCTCAACAACAAACTCCCTGCCCTCCTCCCCCGAGGTACAAGGTTTGATGGTTTGCTGACTAGATCTTGCAGTTCTGACTTCACCAGTGGATTAGATGGGGAGCAATCGGGCAGTGGTACCTGGCTGGAGGAAGCGGGCCACTACAGGTACACTGCTTAAGAGTGTCTCTTGTCCTCGCCTCTACTTTGCTTCCTAGCTGCCATGAGGTAAGCAGTTCCGCTCCTACACCCTCTCTGCTACGCTGCTCCATCTTCCCACTGGCCCACAGCAAGGAGCTAGCCAACTTATGGAAACCCTCTGAAGCCAGGAGCCCAAATAAATCTTCTGTTTTTTAATTTGTTCCCCCTCCCCCTTTTTGCCATTTTGCCACAGGAATGGAAAGAAACAAACGGTAAATACAGAAGTCAATAACAGTAAATAAAAAAGCTGATCAGCAACTGGGATTCCATGACCTTAATGAAATTTGTCCTGTGTCGCCATTTACTAATTAATTGATCATTTGGTGTAATGATTGATGTGTGTGTGTGTGTGTGTGTGTGTGTGTGTGACACAAAACACATGTAGTGGCTGACCACTACAGGACAACTTGCAAGTGTCAGTTCTCTCCTTCTATGATGTGTACAATGTGGGTTCCAGGGACTCAATTTGTGTTATCGGCCCTGGCTGCATGCACCTTTACCTGGGGGCTCATCTCATCAGCTGCGTGCTTCTAATTATATTCAAACATCTTTAACCAGATCACACGTTTAGTAGCTTCTTCTGGCTAGAGTCCATTAGAACAGGAAACTAGAGGAGAAAACAGATTCTGTCTCATTGAAACCAGAGCCCTAAAGTCTATACAGTGTCTAAAAATGAGAGAGAGAATATTTAGGCAATTCCATGAGGTGTGTTCTCCTTGCCCGAGACACACTTCTAATAACTGGCACTGACCTCCTGACCTAATGCACAGAGGCAGTCAGCTTGGAAGGCCCAAAAGAGGAGAAAGCTTGTTGTTCTCCATGACCTCTCAACACGGGACTAAGACCGCGAAACCTCTGGGGCCCTCAGGACATCACTGGGTCAGAGCCATGTATGATACTAACTGTAAACAGGATGCTGAACCGTCATCTACAGTCAAAAGTGAACCCATCACATTCTGTTTCTGGGGGCAGAGAGAAAGAAACTGAAGAAAGAACCATCAGGGGCAGGGCAGGGGAGCTGCTCCAAAGGATAGGATACTTGCTGCACAGGTGTGAGCATTGACTGGCGTTCAGAGCTTTAGCACCCACAGAAAAGGCAGGCGGGTGTGGCATTCTGCCTGCAGTCCATGCACTTGTTGAGACAGAAACAGGGCATCCTCTGGGCAAGCTGGCTAGCTAGACTAACTGTGATTGCAGAGCTCTGGGTTCAGTGAGAGCCCATGCTTCAGTAGAATAAGGTGGAGAACAATTAAGAGAGACACCCAAAGTCGATTTCATATCCCCACATGTTCCTGCACACATGTGCACACACATGCACACATATATAAACACACACACACGGAATACACGCAACACACACATACACACAGAGCACCATCAAAAACACCGAGAACAAATCTGTGTCCGTTTGAAGAGAAACGCAACAGTCTGAACGTTAATTTGTATGGAACATTTGTCCTCCCAGGAACTCACGTCAATGAGATGTGCTGACAGACTGCATGTAAACAGCCATCTCCACAGCCCTAGCAAACAGATTCTCTTACCCTCATACTTTCATCTATTTTTAAAAAATACGACTCTGCTCCTATTGACAATATTGTGGGAAAACTTGTCAGCCCTTGTCCCCCGATCACGCATATGAATATTTTATACCCAAATGACAAGAAGCCATTTGAACTTGGCTTAAGAAAGAACAAAAACAAAAACAAAACAAAACTAAGAAAGAAAAGGCATCAAAGGGAAAAAAACAATGGCCTGTGAAGAAAATGCAAATGGCGAGTTTCTTCCCGGAGGAGGTGGTGAGGGCCACTTCTCTGGGTATGTAAGGCCCTGTCTGAAAGGACAAGGAAGACAGATGCTTCTTTGCTTTCTCCCTGTGATCATAGACCGAGAGAGCAAGTTAAGTACGGGAGGTTCCACCCTTGGCTCCATCTCTGAGGTTTCATTCTGACAAAGCATGGCGGGGAGACTGTACAGGAGAAACTGGTTTTCAAGGCGTACAGGAAACAGGGTACCAGTAACAGAAAGAGGCTGTGACAGGACACAGCCTCCAAAGACTTGGCCCCAATGACCTTCCTTCAGCCAGACCCTGCTTTCCACAGTTCTACCAACTCCCAAAAGTCTATGCAGATTTGGGATTAAATCATTCACGAAGGCAGCTCACTCACAGCCTAACAGTCTCTGGAGACTTCGTCATAGTCACCTAGCGGTATGCTTCCCTGCTCTCTGAGGCATTTCTCAATCAAACTGACAATCAGTATTAGCTATCATACCCCTCCTTGGGGACAAGGTCCACCCATTCAAAGCACTCACACAAAGAGCCTTTCTGGTTTCTGTCCCCTGGCAATAGTAAGTGGCCAAGGATGAAGCGTCCTTGTCAGTTTGCACTAGTGACGCCAAGAGATAGAAAGAAATTTCACATTCCTGTTGATAACTACAAAGGAGCATTTGGGGACACCGGCCACCAAATCGCTTCATAGGAGTCTCCCTAAGAGTATAGAACAGAACTGAGTGCAGGAGAGAGCCGGGAGCTCCACCAGTCTCATGATGCTGTCTTTCAGCCTATCTCCAGGACTTTCTTTCCTGCTGCTGTTGTCAGACAGACATCTTGTCTGGTGTAAGACAAACAGAGTTTGGTTTCTGCTACGTGCAACTGGGTTCATTCTGAGGAGGCGGGAAGCACTGGAAATGGCCTAGGGGAGAGTCCACGTGGATCCAGAGGCATGTACTTAGGGGTCCTCTGAGCAACTCATTGCTCAGCTTCGTTCAGAGTGTCCCGTTAGAGGACAGTGGTGTGGGACAGTGGTGTGTGTGTGTGTGTGTGTGTGTGTGCGTGCACGAGTGAAGATAGATTGTTGTTTATTAAAAACTAACTGTAACTGATGAAGAGAGGGATATAGCTATGGCCATTTAATACTTTCCAAATTTTGAATTTTTATCACCCTGTAGTTGAGGGCAGGCAAAGGCAAAACTCCTGAACAGAAACATCTGGGAGGGGCATTGTATTGGTCAAGGTAGAAACTGTCCAATTCTCTTGAAATGCAGTGATGGGTATCTGTTGTCATACCTACCCAGAATCCCTTTTCCCCTTCTGGAATCATTATGGTGCTCTGTGTCTAGGACAATTCCTTATCATTTAGATACTGCTGAATGAACCTAGCAGGGTGGATACGTGACTCTAAACAATGTAGGATTCTTTGGGCAATGAAGAGCACATCCCAGGAGGTGTGATCAGTACGAATCCAGAGACTTTGGTGTACTAACTGGAAAAGGGATGCTGGCTCTACCCTCAGATTCACAGATAAGAATCATCTGCCGAGAGAGGACCAGAGTCATGGCAGTTAGAAGGCCTACTTTGAGCCTTTGAATCCAGACAACTGTGAAGTTGCTTTTTTTTTTTTTTTTTTTTGTCTGTCAGGTAGACAGATGTTGTGGGTCATCTGGAGTATTAAAGGAGGAAAGACCTCCATTAGATTGGCCTGTAGGCAAGTGTATAGGGGTATTTTCTTTTTTCTTAAAGAGTCCTATATAGTGATATTTTATTTATCTTTTAATAAATAAAGTTTGCCTGAAGATTAGAAGGTAAAACTAAGCCACTAGAGGCCAGGAAGTGGTGTAACACATCTTTAATCCCAGCACTAGGGAGTCACATGCCTTTAATCCCAGCACTGAAGAAGAATTTAAGTGGGAAGAGACAGAGGCTCAGGGCTGTTGGTGCCTTTGAAATATCAGCAGCTGCTGTGCCCTGTTCTTGCACAACCCAAATAATCGGCGACTTTTCTTTATAAAACCTTCTAGTATTTTTCCCAGAAATAGATGTTAATTTATGGTTTGTTTCTAAGATTGTGGGAATGTTAATCTGTGTATTCCATTGCTGTAACAAATCATATCTAGGGGTGTTTTCTTGACGAATGACTGACGGGGGAAGAACCAGTGCACCATCACCTGTGACCCAATGGTCTTGGATGGATAAGAAAGCAGACTGAGTAAGCTGCGTGGAGCAAGCCCATCAGCAGATTTCCTCTATGATTGCTGCTTGAATTCCTGCCCTAACTTTCATTTGACTTCTTTGCACAAATCCATTCTTTCAGTCTGGTGGTGATGCACACCTCCAATCCCAGCACTCAGGGAGGCAGAGGCAGGCAGAACTCTGTGAAAGCCTGTCTCAAATAAAAAACAAAAACAAACAAACAAAAATCCATTCTTTCAACTGAGCAAATTTCTTCCATCCACTGTTAACTTACTAGCGAAGTGTAGGGATTCAGAAAAATGTTTTTTGCTTGTTTTTTTTTTATTCTTTTTTAATTAAAATTTCCACCTGCTCCCCGTTTCCCATTTCCCTCCCCTCTTCCCAAATATTGCCCCCTCCCCCAGTCCCCTCCCCCTATCCCCACTCCTCTTCTCCTCCCCCCACACCATTCCCCCTCCCTCTCGATACTGGAGAGCAGTCCAAATTCTCTGCCCTGCGGGAAGACGAAGGTCTTCTATCTATGTCCAGGAAGGTGAGCGTCTAAACAGGCTAAGCACCCACAAAGCCAGTTCATGTATTAGGATCGAAACCTAGTGCCATTGTCCTTGGCTTCTCATCAGCCTTCATTGTCCGCCATGCTCAGAGAGTCCAGTTTCAACCCATGCTTATTCAGTCCCAGACCAGCTGGCCTTGGTGGGCTCACAATAAATCAGTTCCACTGTCACAGTGGGTGGGTGCATCCCTCGTGGTCCTGATTTCCTTGCTCATGTTCTCCCTCCTTCTGCTCCTCATTTGGACCTTAAGAGCTCAGACCGTTGCTCCAAATTGAGTCTCTGTCTCTACCTCGATCCATCGCCAGATGAAGGTTCTAAGGTGATATGTAAGATATTTATCAGTATAGAATAGGGTCATTTCAGGTGCCCTCTCCTCAGTTGCCCAAGGTACCAGCTGGGGACATCTCCCTGGACACCTGCGAACCCCTCTAGAGTCAAGTTTCTTGCCAACCCTAAGATGGCTCCCTTAGTTAGGATATATACTTCGCTGCTCCCGTATCCTCCCTTCCTATATCCCAACCATCCCAATCCCCCGAGCTCCTCCCATCCTCCCCTAATACCACTATTGGGAATATACCCAAGAGATGCCCCATCAAATGACAAAAGTATCTGTTCAACTATGTTCATAGCAGCATTGTTTGTAATAGCCAGAACCTGGAGGCAACCAAGATGCCCTTCAATGGAGGAATGGATGAAGAAAGTGTGGAATATATACACATTAGAGTACTACTCAGCGGTAAAAAACAATGACTTCTCGAATTTTCCGTGCAAATGGATGGAAATAGAAAACACTATCCTGAGTGAGGTATCCCAGACCCAAAAAGAGGAACATGGGATGTACTCACTCATAATCGGTTTCTAGCCATAAATAAAGGACATTGAGCTTATAATTTGTGATCCTAGAGGAGCTAAATAAGAAAGTGAACCCAAAGAAAATCATATAGTCATCCGCCTGGAGAGGGGAAGTAGACAAGATTGCAGGGCAATAACTGGGAACTTGCGGGTGAGGTGGCAAGGGGCAAAGGGGAAATGGGATGAGAAACATGTTTTTTGCTTGTTTGATTTTTGAGACAAGGTCTCTCTGTGTAACAGTCCCAACCAGGTTGGCCTTGAACTCACCGAGATCCACCTGACTTTGCCTCCCAAGTGCTAGAATTAAAGGTGTGCACCACTACCACCTGGCTAGAAAAATATTTTTTTAAAGGTACCAAATGAAAGAAATATCTGAACATCCTTATAAGGACTAGAGAAGCTATTTGAGCATGTTTTTTTATTGTTCTTTTTTCTCTGAACCCTCACTATGTATCCCTGGCTGGCAAGGAACTTGCCATGTGGACCATGGTGGCATCAAACTCACAGAGATCTACCTGTTTCTGCCTCAGAAAGCTGGAATGGTGAAGGGCATGAACCACCAAATCCAAATTCCTTAGGTTTTAAAATTTCTAGGACAGTATGTAGTCTAATTTATTTCAGCTATATCATGATGGATGTAGCTTCATGGATTGGTCAACACCCAATAAATGAGGGAACTTTGAAAGAACAATCTAGTCTACCTCATTGCATTGTTAGTGTTTTTAAAACGTGTCATTAACAAAACATAATTCTCAATATGATAAATCTTTGTGACATCCTTCCACTAACATGTGACAAAAGTAACAAGCCAATGATCTTATAGCCAAGATCCCTACCTCATGTCTCCACTATTACTTGTCCATGTTTAAAGTGATAAGAGAAACACACCAGAAATTATTTTTTTGTTGTTGTTGTTACCAATCCTAGAGAAGATGTTGCCTTGGATTTGTGCTCAAGTAAAATTGCCATTCATAGAAAATAAAAACATTAGTTTTAAATTTATCATTTTTAAGTGGCAATAGTTGTTTAACCAGAATTTCGGTATATCGTTGGAAATGAGGATCAAAGTGAATTTGTTCTTTTAGAAGCAATCAATGTCTTATGACAGTGTTTTCTCCTGATAGGATCACGATCAAACGTGAGCACACTTTGCGTAAGCAAACGGAAGAGGTCATCTTCATCACCACCATATAATCTCTATCCAGGTTATGCAGCTCACCATACTACTCTCTGGAGTCCCTAACAGGTATCTCTGGCTGTCTCTCTAGCTGTCTCTAGCTCCCTCTCCCCACTGACCAACTGGGAGACATCGAATACTATTCCGGGTCTTGAAAAACGCTCAAGGCATGTTAACATATTTTAGAATGTGAGAAGTCTTGCAGTTAGAGATAATCTGCTCAAATTTGCTTAGCCCAGCATTTCCCCAAAGTTAACTTTCTCAAGATTAACTATAGCGTTTCACACCCCTCCATGCAACCCCACCTCCAGACCCCCCATTCCTCAAAGCAACTTTGGGAACAGCTTGCAGAACTAACTCCATAAAGCAAAGTTTGGGAACTCTACTTTAGTGGTTTCTATCCCCACAGACTTTGCTGTCTGAATAATATATAAGGAGTTTTGAGTGACAATTGCACCCATTTGAATATATCTCCAACTGACTCCAAAATTAGAAGTCTGAAATGCAAATTTTCGGAAAGCAAACTGTCTTTCCCATCTAGACATGCTGCTGAGATGTATTTGATTTTGTATAGGCTCCTATCCCTTGCCACCATATCTGCTATAGGTTACAGGTGCAAAAGACTGATAAACATTGAACACAAATATGATTAGCTAGGTTTAAATTCTATGCAATAGAGATCCCTGACAATCTTAATACGATGACTGCATACTTGATTTTGTTTATCTACATAGTTCTTTGGTATATGCCTCTTGGGACAATTGGGATAATGGAGACCTCTTCATTTATCCTCTGTACAAGATGTGTATTGTGCACCTGTGTTCGTATGGGGGAAAATATGGAGCCTTTTGTACTGAGCCTCGGATATGGCAGTGGAGAATCTTCAAACATACTAGAAGTCTAACTTCACATCACTGCTCTTCAATAAACTTCTCTACTTAGCTACTTGGCTATGCATTAAATCTTTGCATACACAGAACAATAAAAACAGGGCAATTTTTAAGGTATATCTCTGTTGGCTGGATTATGAAGATTAGCTTCTTAGCTGATGTTTAAAGAAGTCATTGAAAGTAAGCACAATCAAAAAATAAAACCCTGAAAACCATTTCAACATCAACAGGAAATGAAACAGACAGGGTGTAGTCAAGACACCACTTTCTGCTAAGTAACATCACAAGGGATTACCACATTTAATTCTCTAAGGAATTTGATAGAGTCTGGCTCCAAGCAAGACTTATCATCAGGAAAATACATAATTATTCTTTTGGCAAAGGTGTACTTACAGAATACACAGGTTTGATGCAATTTAAAATTTAGGTCACTGGTATTGAGGATATGTTTAAATGGGATGAGTTGGGTTTCTTTTTTTCCTTTTTTTTTCTTAGATAAATTCTTTTCTCATATAAAAATATATCCTGATTATGGTTTCTCTTCCTTCTTCTCCTCCCAGTTCCTTCCCATTTCCCCTCCCATCTGAATCCACTCCCTTTCTGCCTCTTCTGTCTCTCATTAGGAAATAACAGACTTCTAAAAAACAAAACAAAACATAACAAAATAAGATATATTAAGATAAAGCAAAAGTTTCTATATCACAGTTGGACAAGACAAATCAACAGAAGGATAAATGTTCAAGAGAAGGCACAAGAAACAGACAGGCGGGAGTCCCACATAAACACTAAACTGGAAGCCATAACATATACACAGAGAATCTTGTATAGCCCCGTGCAGGCCCTGGGCATGCTCCCTCAGACTCTGTGCGTTCCTATGTGCTTTAGAGGGCCATGAGTGTCTCATTAATTCTCTAGTATCTTTTGACACCATTTCCTAGAGAGACCTTGCTCTCTTCCCAAAGCAGCCTATGTCTGTCTCCTGTCGCCTTGTCCGTTCACAGAATTCTCATCATTTCTAGAGGCTGAACCAAGAGCTTTGTTTCCAAGTGTGCAAGGCCTCTCAGCTTCACACAAATCTTAGAACTACGCTAGCATTTACTGCTTCCCTAAATGGGGCGTGTATGTCACTGCTTACACACAGCGTAAAGAACTTGGGTACATTTTTTATGTTAAGAAAGTGATTAATAAAAATGCACCGCCATTTACTGAGTATTTCCTTGTAGTGCCAAGCAAAAAAAATCAAATATATTAACTTGATTGGCCTTCATAAGACCTGTTGCTGCTGGCTCTGATTATCTCCACTAAACAAAGTAGAGATACTAAGAAGATAAATAACTTGCTCAAGACCATGCAACAATTAGAAAAAGCCAAAAATTCAATGACAAGAAGTTGAGCAGGGAGCCCCAGTTTGCCATTTTGGGGACCCAGGCATGTGGTAGAGTGCTCAGATATGCAACTTTTAACTGAATTGCCTAAGTACAATTTTAAGGAAGATATGTCTGTGAGCATAAAATAAACTCATCTAATGGCCGGGGAAAGATGTAGCTCAATTGGTAAGCACTTACATAGTATGCAAAAAGCCCAAGGTCCAATCCCAGCACCATGTAAACTAGGTGCAGTAGCACAGTAGAGCCTGTCAGTAAGGTAATTCAAGGTCATCTTTAGCAACACAGCAAGTGTGAGGCCAGCCTGTACTTCACGTTTCATCTCAAAAAAATAATAAAATAAAGCCATTCAAGTTGTATGCGAATGTCTGGAGCAGTGGTAATGGTGCTGAAACGTGTGTGTGTGTGTGTGTGTGTGTACCTGAGATTAAGACTTCATGTGCTCTCAAGACGACAGTCAACAGGCAGGAACGTAGGTCACGTACAGCTCTCACAGCTCTGGAGGTGCAAAGCCCCGACTTTCAACTTACATGCTTTTCATCTTGCTCCAAAAACTGTCTTGATCAGGTGGGATCTTCCTATTTTTGAACATTTTTTAGACATACAGTCATATTTCTATGGAAATATAAATAATTCAAATAATTCTGAAAAAGCAGGGCCTCAATTACTGTATATTACAATTTGATGGAAAAATACTTAAACTTAAGAAAGAGCTGACAGCTGGATCATAAGCATTACAGCAAGTTCCTGGTGTCTTCTCCAGAGGTTTAAATGGATTATTTTTTTTTTTTTTTTTTAAGGGCAGAAGTTTAAGGTCTGGCTGGGGAATAGACCCATTCTGTCTGACACGTCCCAATTCAAATCTAACATTTATCAAATGATTCATAAGTACTGTATTTTTTAAAAAGGAGCTGGCGGGCTAGGTATATTAAGCATTCATTATTATAAATTTGTATTTTAAAAACCCAGGCTCCTTTCAGTAAATATGCAAAGGTTTCTCTGACAATCTCTCTCCTTTTTCATAAAGCAACCTCTCACTGAAATATTTTACATAAACCCTTATATCTAAAGTGGATTCCTGGCATCTGGGAGTTCAAAGTCTCCCCCAAATTCAGAATCGGGGGAAATGCTCCATAATTACAGCTCATTTGAGAGTGAGTCATAAAGTAATCAAAAATGTTCTGAACCAAAAAAGCACCATCTTAGAGTGACATCTGAGCTAAACAAAGCGCTGTTAGCGATGACACTTTCCTAGCAATTTCTTACTAATGAGACGAGAGGGCGACGTGGGCTGCCATGGCTTTGAGAAGGAAGGTATCCGCTGGCCAAAACGGGCATTAACCAGACACCACTGGCCAACAAGGTGTGAAAAACCAAATGCTTTAATGAAGCTATGAAGAACAACAGTTCAATTATTTCATTGGATACATTAATCTCAATCATAATATACAGTGCTGTGGACCGTACAGAAAGAATTGCTGTGCCCCACGGCGGGGGCTGCTATTGACATTACAGCAGCAAGTGTCCGCAAGACACAGTCACTTGTTGTCTTTGTCAAGAAGTCGGCTTCTGTTTCATACTGTTATCGACATCAACTTCTCCCCAGTGCATTTTTCAAAAATATGAATAAGTGCATTCCTTTGTGCTTTGTATCTTTAATGTCTTGTGTATTTCGTTTGTTCTTATTGCTTTATCGTATACAAACAACCGGACTGAGCTGTGTCATGACCTGGGTCTGACAAGATTGGTTGCGAAACTTTTTTTTTCCTTTTCTTTTTCTTTTTTTTTCTTTTTTCTTTTTTTTCTTTTTTTTTGGCAAAGTCAGAAGGTTTGGTATTTCCATTATGTTACCCAGAGGAAGGTGGATAATTTTGGTATTTTGAGCACTCCAAACAGAGGTACAACCCTGAGTTACAATTCTGCACCCAGGGGTGGGGGAGTGGCATGGATCTTTCCTTAAAAACAGTGAGCAAAAATACTGCCTCTTGGCTTAAGCAGTCCCTGAAAGAATCCACATTCTCGCTGGCACAAAAGAAATAAATAAAACCACCCCCATGTTGCAGCCTCTGAATTGCTCACCTGCCTCTCCCAGCCGCTGTGTCTTACGAGGAAGGCACTAGGAAGCTGGCAATGGCAAGCCCAGGGGCTACAAATCTGGGTAGCAGTGGAATGTGCCATACTTTCTCCCAACAAACTTTCTAGAAAGTCGCTCTGCCTTGGTCAAACTCACTCAGCCATGGGTTACTCAATCTTGTGAAACATTGCTTGAAACAATATTGTCAGAATCAACTAAGAAAAACTAGCATCATAGCATTGCGATCTTCAGTTTCCACGTCCAGCCCTCTCCCGCCACCCACCACAAATGCGAAGAGGCAAACAATGCTATGGTTGTATCGGTGAACACTATGGTACAGTTATCTGTTCATGCACATTTGCACTTCTATTCTAGGAAAAGAGTCACGCACTTAAGGAGGTCGAAAGAACGGGAACTTATTTTCCCTACCCCCTTAAGTCATAAAGCTACAAGGCTGAATAGCATCGTCAGTGTTTCTTACCCAACATGCATGGGAACCGCACACATGACAATTCTCACCAAAGCCATCCATTCATACATCTGACAATCCTCTTGGATCCCCCCATCACCCACCACCAATTCACATTTGACGTTTAAACACTTTAAAAAAAAAATCCCTCCTGAAAAAGGCTTTTCCTGATGAAAGAATTTGGCACTGTCAGTAAAATATATTTCATATTAAAAATATCTAAAGGGAAATTGGAAGCTCTAAGAATGTCTGCAGAGGCACCGCGCTACTTCTCTCCTCGCTCCGGATACCATCGTGAAACCTTCTCTTTACAGTTCAGTCAGTGCTGGTCCAGAAGAGACTGCTGAGATATTTAAGGCACTTCATTCTGAAGGATATGCTTTATGCCACTCACTACTCAATCGTAGGCTGCTACCGAGAAATCCCATTCAACAGCCTGGCGTGTAACGCAATATATCATCTGTATAAAACATATAGACGGGATACATGTAACGCTACAGTTATTGCATAGGGCTACGCAAGTAGGAAATCACAAAACTAACTTTACAATGTTGCCGCTTTGTTAAAACATTGTTATCAAGTAATTTGCCAATACAGTATTTCCCTCTTTAAGAAGCCAGCCAGTTGACTGAAATAAATCCCAATTTAAGTGACCATCGTGGGCATAGTAAATGCTGTGGTTATCAGTCTTCAAGAATATAGTTATTTTCATATTCCTAGAAATGCATATGTAAGTATTTTTTTCTAGAAAGCCTGGTTTTTAACCTATTAATACTATATCTTAAATGTGTTCAAAAACAGTTTCAAGTGATACTGGAATATACAAAATGTTTGCAAAGCTCTCTTTGAACACAAGACCTTGCGTAAAAGTAGTCTTTCGTGGGTGTACAAAGAACACGGAGAACCACCAGTGAGTTGTAAAAATATTGAAGACTCACCATTTCAAGATGCATATTCTTACAAAGTAATACAAACATTGAAAAAAATGATGGTAATAAAGAATCTATACAATCAAAATGATTAAAACATAATTTAAAAATAAAAATAGTAAAGCCAATTAGAAATGCGCCCAGTTCAGTTATCTTTATCAAAAGCAAAAATGTAAAAAAAAGAAAAGAAAAAAAAAACAACAAAAAAACAAAAAAAGGAGGCAAACTTCTGGTGCTCCTCGATATTTTACCCAGAGAAGACATTCATTTCTGCTTCAAAATAAAACACATCTTATGAAAAATTGAATCATACTTATTATGAGGAAAACTGTAACTGCGCCCAATAAAAGCCAGAAGGTCAGATCCTACGTTTCATGCCTTGGTCTAGTAACTCCTTCAGTTTTGGTTTAGCATAAGTTACATTTTCTAACCAGACAATCCTCATGAAAATGACGGATATATTTGTCTTATGTAATGTATTCTTCTTTTAAGTAGTTTTCAGTACAAAGACTAACTGATGCTGGGGGGGGCGGCCCTGTGTCTTTAAGGCAGGACCAGGGAATCAATGCATTCATAAACGTGGGAAAGGCTTGGATGTCTTTTCCACTTTTCTCTTCGTCATCATCTTCGTTCTCTTCTTTTGGTTGCTTTACATTCGTGTAATTACACTTTACATGTTAATTTCCAAGGAGGTCACAGACAGACAAAGCTTATAGCAAGCTTAGTTTTCCCCTGAATGAAAACGGACAGACACTTCTCTGAAGCAAATGTCCCCTTGCTCAGAAAGCTCACACTTCGAGAAATCAGTTCACAGATACTGCACGCTGATGGTACAATACTTTGGAGGCCTTTGTAGTTGTAAAATAGAATATACAAGTCTGGCTCACAAAATTCTAAAAATCAAATATATCCTGGGCTACTGATAAAGCACGAAAAATTCATATTAAAGGAAAATTATCAAGAAAACCTCTTCAGGTAAATGATGAAGTCTACTGAAGAAAAGAGGAAGCAGTTTGCGCAGGGGCAGAGCAAGGCGGGCTGGCTAACACGCATGCTCTGTTTCTTCTGCGCTCATACTGCTCCTCCGGCTACTTGTTTTAGAAGCTCCTGGGGACACTGATGACAGCAGCGGGTCAGTGACACCAACGGGCGAGAGGGCATCGTCCATCAGGATGTCTTCCAAGTTGGAGCCCATCTTCCTGGGGATGCTATAGGCCGGGCTGCTCTCCGGCACAGTGCCGAGGTTATTGGTGAAGGTGATGGTACCGTCCGTGAGATCCAGGGTCGTTGTACATGTCAGGTCTGTCTGGTGTTGCACAAGTTCCTGGCTGCAGTTCTCAAGAACCGGTTCTTGCTTGATGATCCGGTTCACCAGATCAGGTGAGCAGAGACCGGTAGATGGGATAAGGGAAAGTCCGTGCGCTCTAGCCTGCATCTCAAGCTCCTGCAACCAAGCGAAAGTCAGAGAGTTAAGTGGGTGTATGCGCGCGGCTGACTTCCCCCCGCAGAGAAACCATGCAGGAGGGTGTTAGGGGCAGTTGCCCAAACCCATGGAGTGTACATTAAGTTGAGCGTCTCTACCTAAGGCTTTGGAGGGCAAGAAGAAGAAAACTCTGACAAAAGTGCCCCTGTGGCACCCGTGTTGATGGTCAGAGGGACTGATGGTCAGGTGATGTGTGGAGCTCTTTGAGGTTTGCATTCGACTGTACTGTGAACCTGAGACTGTTTTTAATAACGGAAGTCTACTTTCTATTTTTTAAAAAATCAGAACGTAGGAACAAACAAATATAAATTGTCAAAGTAAAGTTTGCTGCTTTGAAAAAATAAATTCTGAACTTTCCAAAATACAGGACAGGTAGCATTTTTTTATATAGAAAATACCCTATCAGATGGTATATATTTTATTATGAATTACAAATAGAATCACTCTCTTGCAAATATTAGTGATTAAAAACAAGAATAAGCACCCAAATCATCAAAAGCAAAGTCCACCTACAGCAAATGCTGGCAAAGGTGTGGGGAGACAGGAATCCGTACACTTTGCTGGTGGGACTGTGAACTGCTGCAGCTACCACAGCAGCCAATGGGGAGGTTCTTCAAAGAAGGAAACACAGAACTACCCGGTGGCCCCCTTCATACTCTTTCCTGAAGGACTCTAAGCCACACGACATAGAGATCCATGCTTTTCGCTGTGCTGTTCACAATGGCCAAGACGCATCAGCAGATGAACTGTTCAAGAAAATTTGATACACCAACACAATAGAGCTGCATATGGCTCTAAAGAAGCACTGAAACCACTTTCAGGAATGGAGATCACTGAGGGAAATAAAATAACCAAGACTCTCTCAGTGGCATCTAGATAGTTTTTAAAGTTTGTATGTAAGCCAGGCGATGGTGGCGCACGCCTTTAATCCCAGCACTCGGGAGGCAGAGGCAGGCGGATCTCTGTGAGTTCGAGACCAGCCTGGTCTACAGAGCTAGTTCCAGGACAGGCTCCAAAATCACAGAGAAACCCTGTCTCGAAGAACCAAAAAATAAAAAAATAAAGTTTGTATGTAGTGTAAGACATTGGACTAGACGGCCACTGCAGGAAGGGTAAAGAGTGCCAGGGGAAGGAGGCCGAGTGGCACAGAGGGTAACTTTTTGTACAATGCAGATAAGCTAATAAAAGTATAAAATGACAGCTAATAGAAATATAATGCCAAGTAAATAGTAATACAGCAATACATAGATAGTAATACAATAATACATACAAACTGCTTGGGAGATACCTTAAGATTTCAAGGGAAATGGTGTGGCTCTCTCAACAACTCCCCAAACCCTGATTTAGTATGAGGGCACTACCCCTTTTCAGTGCCCAGTCTCCGTGTAAGTACACCATGAACTTTTGAACCCCTATTTTCAGGGTGAGTGTGCTACACACATTTCAGTCTTCAGGGTCAGCGTTAGGGCACCACACACTTTTCCGTCTCTACTTTCAGGGTGAGCCTGCACACGCACACTTTCTGGTTGCCTCCCAGCTTCTGGAGAGGCTGCAGTGACAAGAACCTCGTGAGCATTGACACGGAATGGGAGGCAAGGGGGGCTTCCTTAATCTAACCCAAGGTCTCTCTATAAATTGTGCACTCTCTAGAAGCGCTGTAGAATAGTAACTACCAGAGTTAGGGTTGGGGTTCAAAAAAAAAAAAAGCCAAACCACACAAAATGCCTATTTTTCAGTTATATGCATTTCCTTCAAACCCGTACTAAGCTGCTAAGATACAATTATTCAATTGTTTGGGTGTGATAGAAACAGTAGACATTTCTTTGGTTTCTAGTTACTAAGACACCAATGGTGCCGTGAAGAAAACATTCTCCATGTTCCACACAAGCAACCAGAGTTTCCTGAAATTAACCACTCTGGCAAAGGGAAACCTTTACTTTTTTAATTCAGCAAGAAAGTTTTCATCTATCACATAAATTATCTCTTACTACGTGTACTTTCTTACTGCTCCTACATATACTGGAGTCCGTACTCCGGGTCCTCAGACTGTGAGAAGACTGACTTACAGTCTTCGGAAGAGGTGGTTAAGATAAAATGTCGCCAAGCCTGCTGGCAGGGTTGATCTCTAACAACCTCCAAATAGTGAGAAAGCTAATGACCGCCACTTCACCTCCTCTGCTCAGGGGTCTTTTATCACAGTGGCACTAGCTAACTGATGCACTTTGTAAATCTGTGACTTGTCGGACCTCATTTCATAATGCCTTCAATCCATGCTCCCCTCTTAGTTTTGATGAATCCTCACGTATTCCTAAAAGGAAGAACAGGGATCCCCAATGCTCTTCCCGTATGTCAATGCTGTCCTATGCTAGTGAGAAAAAAAAAAACACACTACCATAAAGAGCAGATGGGAAATATGCCCTTTGAATTAGTCAGAGAGGAAAGGTACTTGACATATGACATGGAGTCTCGACTTGGCCCACAAGTGTGTGGTCTGTATTAAAAGTGTTGGATCTGTGAGCTCCTCAGTGAGGGACACAAGAGCGTGAAATGCCACATGAGTGTCTGCCTGCTCCTTCAGCCCAGTTCCAGAAACAAGCCTGGCTGGGCATCATGCTGAAGCCCTGGGCTATTGAATAAAATAATTCCCCTGGTGATAAGGCTTCCTGCTCTTTCTTCCGTGAAGACTTCTGCATGCACCACTTAGCCTAAAAATGAAGGGAAGGCCCCAGGCCTTGGCCGAAAACACAAGCTCTTGAAACTCTACACCAGCATGAAGAACAGCAGTGCGGCTTGTCTTTCCAACAAACAAACAGATAAATTAACTCAAGAGGATGCAAATATCTTACCGCGCTCCTTTGTCGTTTAACCAAGAGTGTTTACCGACAGATTCCAACAGTTTCTTCAGTTTCTAAATGAGGTGTTAAATCGCGTGGTTTGGTAGAGCTTGCCTAATTAATGATTTTTCCTATGGCAGCAAAAGTGGTAATGCTAGCCTTACAGCCACCAGGAGAAGGCCAAGAGGGCATTGCCATGGGATTGCCATGGCCCATATTTTACAACATTCATATTTAATATGAATATGCAAGTTTGGAACCTGAACACAAAACTTGGCTTCTCTTTGGAAGAACTTCCTACATTTTAATAATTTGATAAGGAAATAACATAAACTACCTTTATAAACATCTACACTGAGCACCAAGTGATAAATAGCCAAGGCCGTATTGTAGAAGAGATGCAACATGAAACAAATAACCAACTAGAGGCGAGGGACAGATCTCACAGTATATCCAGTCTCGGTTTAACTTTCTGGATTATAGAGCCCAGCACCAGGGGAGAGCCACCTTCTGCCTCCTGGTCCCATGACTGAGGATCACTGCAGCCACCGCAAACGTGTTATCTTGGAGGGAGATGTGAAGTGCTGAGCACCGGGAACATGGGTGTTCAAGGTTCCTGACGTATGCTCTGGAACACTGAACACCCATCAGGCGGAATGCAGTGTAGATCCATTCGCGCTCGACAGCATCCAGGAGTACTAACTTCTGCCTAGGTGAAGCTTGTCTGACACCCAACCAGCAACATACCCTCCCTGGCCTTAGGGAACACACACTTCTTATGCTGCTTGGGGGCTACGTAAGATGAAAAATCCCTAACAAAGCCCACAACACTGTGGCTGACAAGACACTTAACAGGCTATAACTCAGAAAACTGCTATAACAAGCCCTTGACCTAGATGGGGGCTCAGCCTCCTGGAAGCGAGCGTGCAGGGAACTCGAATTCGCCACTCTGCACATGTCCAAGAGTGATGGTCAAAGTAGCATTAGGGTTATTTCCGAGTTACCAACGTGTTTTACCAGTAGGGAGATTCACAGATACTGAGACCGTGTCTCCAGCTCTCTCGGGAGGCAGCACATTCTCCTTCCTCTCATCCTGAAATCACTTTACATAGCATAGAGCAGGCACCTGGACTCGGAGCAGCAGATGCCGGTTAGCATGTTCCAGCTTCTTCTGCCGGTTCTCAAGGTCCTTGGCACGTTGCTGCTCTCGCTGCAACTTTCGGATGTAGTCCACGGAGGCCTTTAGAATGGTTCCCTTGTTCCACCGCATGTCCCTGTGATAAGATGGAGGACAATGGACCCTTTTAGGAACTGAGGTTCAAAGAAAATTCAGCATTCAGTGTCTAGGGAGAATAGCAATTGTACATCAGTAATGGCTAGTGCTCGTTAAATGCTCACCACACAATGACCATTGGCCGCTCATTTGATGTGCATCATCTTTCTCCAGGTAAACGCCTTTTGTAAGGCAGAGACATAGTGCAGATGTTGAAACTGATACAGTACAACTCCATCTAGATCATAGACCTCTCACTACATAAAATTGATGATTTAATTCATGTGTGCTGTGTGGGTTACCAAATCTTGTTTGTAAACTGTCTGAAGTGGTTGCATGTACCCGGGACTATAAAGGTTTATTCACTGGAATGGGACAAGCACAACAGAAGTCCTGGGAGAGCCCACCACTTGTCTGTGCTGTGAAAATGCCACTCTTGGGTTTTTGTTTGTTTTGTTTTGTTTTTCAAGACAGACTTTCTTTGTGTAGCCTTGGCTGTTCTAAAACTCGCTCTGTAAACCAGGCTGGTCTCTAACTCACCGAGATCTGCTTGCCTCTTCCTCTGGGGTACTGGGATTATAGGCGTGTACCACCACTGCCTGGCTCACAGTTGTATTTTTGTCAATATAATGGGGTGTCTGTCATCTAACCTTTCTCTGTACCCATTTTCCCATCTTCAAAATTATGACACTACATGTGTATAAGTAGCCCTGTAAGTGCACAATTGGAATCAAAGGAGATGCTCTATATGATCTTGAGAATGCTAATCAATACTCGAACAAGAACTGCACAGCCGAGGTGTGAAACCTAGAGAGATGCCATCCTGGAATCCCAATCTCAACAGCTGCCAACAGGTGTGACTCTCAGTTTCCTCACTGTAGCTCCAGTGTACTCATACAAGAAAATTATCATCATCAACAAGATGTGGACAAAAGCCATGCTGGTTAAATCTTGGTCAACTCAACATGAGCTAGGGTTATCTGGGAAGAGGAAATTTCAGTTGAGAAAATGCCTCCATCAGACTGGCCTGCAGACAACAAACGTGTGGGGGTATTTTCACGATCAATGATGGATGTGGGAGGGCCCACACTATTGTGGGCTCTGTCACCCCATGAAGGTGGTCCTTGGAAAGAAAACAGGCCGAGGAAGCTATGCAGAGCAAGCCAGGCAGCAGCATTTCTGCATACCTCTCCCTCAATTCCTGCTTCCAGGTCCCTGCCTTGACTTCCTTCAGTAATGGACTATGATCGGAACATGAAATCCAAATAAAAATGACCTTCCTGAGATGCTTTTGGTCAGTGTTTACCACAGCAACAGAAAGCAAACTACGACAATGTCACCCTAAAAATCTGAACGCCCCAGAACAAACAATAAAGAATGAACTAAATTTGAGGAAGTGATTTTTCTAATCTCCTTTGTAAATAATCTCAACACAGTGATGGCAATGAGGATGATAAAATGAAGACCTATATTTTACCATATAAAAATAGAACCATCAACCCCATCACCTCCAGTTACTAAGAGCAGATCAGAAGCGGCCCATGGAATAGATGAGTGGCAGGCCATTAAAACAAGCCATCTAGTAGCTGATCCTCACATCCGTTGGCTGAGGAAAAAAACAGGTCTTCTCCAGAGAGAAGGATAGCCACAGCTCCCGTGGGTCTCCAGTGTCTGGACACCAAAAGGTGTCCCAGGACAGCCGGAGTGAGCACAGGAAACAATTGTCAAGGCTAAAATCAAAGTAGCAAAAGGTGTAGCAGCCAGCAGAAACACAAGTATAACGGAGGCTGCCTGTTGCCTGATATGGGGTGCCAAAGTGAAAAGTCAGAGCTGGGCTTTTCAAGCTCTCAAGAAGAGTATCTATCAGTTATCTGGGCTGTACTTCCTTATGAAAGTATGTTTCTTGGCTTAAATAGATTCAAAGATTGCATTTTGAGTAATTAGAGGAACCTGTTTCCATGCACAGGTATATATACTTTCCAAATATATAAAATCAACCAAAGTTTACTTGTTTTGGGGAATGAGTGGGCATGTGCTGGGACACTCACTAGTCAGGTAAAGTGTGTCTCTATTTCGGTTCCAACGCACACTCTAGAAACCTGGCTTTGGAAAACCACTGTCCATATTACAGTCTGTTTTATCTTGAGACAGTGTCTACCATGCCAGCTCAGGCTCTAAACATGTAAGAACTCTACCATAATGGAGGAGACATGCAAATCCAAGCTCACACCAGGGCCCATAACTTCATAATCTGTTACTGAAGAGATTCGCGCACTACAGTTTTCAAAGAATACGCTAGAAAAGGGAAAGCTGATAAAGAACAGGAAATGGGAATTCCGTTTCAACCATCATGCAAGACTGACTAGAAGAAATGAAGGTCACAGCCTTTCGGAGGATAAATTTGTGCTGCATAACTGAGAATCTGGATGCTTCCAGCTTGAAAATGCCTCTCCTTGAAGCCTGGGAAAGCAAAGCGCTAGAAGACGGAAACTGCGCACATTCATCAAAACTACCTCACAATAGGTAAGGGTTTTATTTTATTTTGCTACAAATTCCGCGACAATAATGTGAATCGTGAATTTAATAAGCCTTGCATGAATAATGCTTGATTGCATCTTTACTTTTTATTAGATAGCTAAAAGGTCATATTCAAAGGCTAATTTCATAGAATGCCTGTGGGGGCCATTAAAATATATACCTCCCCCAGCCCTTTACCTCAAATGGGCCAATTTCTAATGGATAAAAATTGTGTATTTGTTGACCAGTTTGCTGACATGGCAGATAACATGGTAGGAAGGACTTGGAAATTATCTGTTAGCTGTTATCTCCGAGAGGGGAGGTGGGGGAGGAGGGAGACCAAAGGCTGAAACAGAGATCAGCTGACTTGTAGTTCATAAGAGGATTAACCATTGCTTTTTTTCCCCCCTGAGATTGGTAAAGCACACAAAGAATATGCAAGTTTTCATAAAAACAACTGACCCTTTGTCTTTCTAGTATCATTGAACTTGACATTTCCAGTCTCTGCACATCAGAGCCCATTGAGAGATCGTTCATAGGAGGGTCACATGCGCCACACATCTTGCCTTAACAGCTATTGGGATCTTCTATGCATGACCATGAAAGATGTTCCACCCCGCCCCCAGTGCTCAAAGCTCGAAATTTTCTGCCGAGGTCTCAGAATCTCATATATCCCATTCCTCAGAAGCAAAGCTAACTATCTCAGTTCCAATATCCCTTTGGACAATTCAGTTCATTTCTCTAGAAACCTTAGTTTGGTGAAATTAACCACCAGAAACGCTTAGGAAAGGAAGCAAAGGGTGAGGGGAGTTCTTTAACTGCTCTATGAGAATATCTTGCAACATATGAGAGAATGGAAAGGTGTGAAAATATATGATGCAGATTAACATGCAATTTTACTCACGGATCATTTGACTTGGGAATCAAAGTACCTAGTTCTTTAATGCGGTCATTTATGTTAAATCTTCTTCTTCGTTCAACTTCAAGAAAAGAGCATGGGAGAGGGCCATTAGTAGTGGTGGCACACCAGTGTTCAGCACATCTCGTTAAAGGCATGCACACACTGACCTTACCTGCCAGGACAATGTAAACTTGAACCTGCGTCCCCCTGTGCTTATCTTACTTTGGGATGCTAGAGGGTAATGAACGTTAAGAAGAAAGAGCTACTTTCAGAGTGCTCTCATTTACAAAGCTCTGAGCTATGCAGTTTCCCACTGGATTCTGTACTAACCCTGAAAATCTGGGCTGCATCCTCAGCTATACAACAAAATCAGACGAATCTGCATTGTGCTTGTTTAACGAAAGAGAAAACAAATTTGCACTGACGAGATGTGCACAGATCTGCAACGACACAGTTAAAAATCCAGCAGCCCCAATTTCCCACTGGTCGGGCAGCGCGCGCCTGCTCAGGCACAGCAGCAGAATTACTTTTAATGGTGAACCTTGAGCTTTACATAACTTTTACTAATCGCAGAAAACCGCTCTGATTTTGATTTCCTTTTAGCACTTAAAATAGCAAAATGTTTGTTTTTGCTCATGGAATACACAAAACCAACTCCTCTAGCCAAGCACTGACAAAAATAAACATACAAGCTACATATGTAGTTTTAGATTCCTTAGTGGCCATGCTAAACTAGTAAAAAGAAAGACATTAAATTAACTTTAATATTTCATTAAATCCATTCTCTACAAGCCATCATCATTTTAGCAGGCAATAAATCTTTAAAAATTAAATTAGAAGGCACAAATTCTTTTCTTCACACTAAGCTTTTGAAATCAAAATATTTTACACTTCAGCATATATATGTGCTAGGCAAGTGTCTTCCCAGCCTGGTTCCCAGGCCAGTGCAGCCCAATTTGAGCTAACAACGGTCCAGATGCTCTAGGCATTGAATAGCAAGTAACTACCATCCAGGACAACACACATCATTTCACTACACTGTGCATCCTGAGAGTATCTCCAGCCTGTGATCTATGTCGCACGGGCTATCAGGGTTCCTAAGTGAGGTCATGTCAACCCTTAACCCCACCCCTATCACTTCCCATTTTATCCGAGGAAAAGTTAAGTCCTTGAGGTATCCTCCAAGGATCCGGTGGGCCCTGCCCTGCCAGTAGCACTTTTTGCTCCTCTTGCAGTGTGACAGCATCTTTCCTGGCCATTCAGCTGTGTTCTTTCTGCTTTGTCCCCGCTGGCTCCACTATTCCCACACCCAAGCCAGATATGCATTGGCCACATTCAAATGTGCTCCCATCTGCCCAGAACACTCTTCCTCCAGGTCCCTAAAGAGCCATTTCCCCCTGTAAGGAGCAACTCAAGTTTACCTATATGAGTTCCTAGGTGGTCCATTTAAAATGACCCATTATCCCCATGCCTCTCACGATACTATAGTCCCTGGGCTCTGTTTCATCTTCTCACAAAACTCTGAATCTAATACTTATTATTCACCTATTATTTTCGCTGTTGCATTCCAGGCAACAGCATGAGCCTGGCACAGAAGAGTAAGCAAAGTGTCTTGACAGTAGGGTTACACTAAAACCTCCTGAGCCTGCCTCTTCCCACTTGCCTGCACACCTGTGGGCTCTTGCACTGTCGACATTTGCAGATGCCACATTTACCTTTCATGTAGGAGCTTCCTCTCCCGATATGTAATATAGAAGTGAGATCACTTTAGAAAACTCTTTTTAAAGAAAACCCTAAAGTGCATGAAGGTAAAGGTTAAAGGAACCCCTAACATCGCCCAGCATCTACATGCTTGGGGCAACTATCACAGATAAGCTGACTTCTAGATTTTGTCCTGGGTACCCACACATCCCTCCTGTGTGACATCTATCGCCATCCTTCTTGTTCCTCTCAGGAATTAGTATGTGGCACCTGACGTGTGACTTGAATGTGCCTACTGGTAGTAAACCTGTTTGGCAAAAGCTGCTGGTATCAAACTGGCGCTCAGAAACTTGCAAGCGTTGAAAGAAAGACTGAATACACGAAGGCATCTGTTCGCACATCTCAGCAAGTGTTTTCAGAAGCTAAATCCTAGGGAGGGAGGGCTGAGCCATGGTCAACAGGACCCTGAGCATTAGTTCCCAAGAGTTACACAAGACTCAAGAGCTCCATCTTAGAGCTGACCCCATCTGCAATTTACTGACAACCTTGAACGAGAGGGCTCTGGTGGGGACTTGAACACAGCACTATTCTTGACAGGATCCAACTTCACTTTCTATATTTCAGTTATGTGATGTTTACATCATTATTTTACTTCTGGGGTTTTAAGAGAAGGACTGACTTTGACTAAAATTATTGGAAATCTGGGGGAAATGTTTGAGCTGCAAGCTCAGATCTTCAGCGTAAAAATGACAAAAGCTTCTCAAACCAAAGTCAAAAATGGGGAGAGCAGTACTGATGAGAGCTGGCACCCCGGGCATGGGGCCTCACCAGGGAAAGTCTCAGTGCCCAGCTCAGAGAAGTCAACCTCATGTGCACAGGAAGTCAACATAACATGTTCCCAGGACAATGGACTTGAGAAACTAGCAACAATACAAAAACACAATGGTGAAACATTACTCATGACTCTAAGAACAGAGTCATGAAACCCTGTCTCGAAAACAAGCAAACAAAAAGAACAGAGTCATGTAGAAAAATACTGTGTTTTTTTTTAAAGAAATTAATGTCACATTCTTAGCACACACTGTTCAAATAAATAACTAGCAAGCAGCAGCAGACTACGAACGCTATGATATGATGGATTAAAACACACAAAGCAATGCTTTTCATTCTCTGTGTACACCTAATTTCACAGGAAACAGTCGGGGAAAGCAATGCCTAACCGAAAACAAGCAATGTCTTTATTCGGTGATTAGAGCAGAATGCAGCTCTTCTCTTCTCTTTTTTCTTTTAAATCAAAAGCAAGGTTTTTATATATGACTCATGTTCTCAAAAATCATTTCAGAAAAAAAACATAAATGGAGAATTTTATGCTACTTTCAACTTCAACCTCTAACTAAATCTTCCTTTTCTCTGCAGGGTCTCTATTAACTGTGTAGCTTAAATATAAGCTTTCCTAGGACAAGGCTTCAGGAGTTTATGAAGAGTAAACACAATGCATAAAAATATTCTAATGTTATGTAATATTTTAGAGAAACAGATAAACATCATAAATTCGGGGGACTGCTTTACCCACTGTGCCCTTACATGTGTTTCTTTCCTCTGCTATTGTCTTCTATTTTTTTAAACTTTGAAATAACTTTGGAAAAGGTGAATACCAAATCCTCCTTTGCTAATATGTTCCAGTGTGAGCAGTACTCATAATTGTAGTTGGGGATCAAGACTCCCTTACACACACACACACACTACATCTATTACCACAAAGAAACAAACATAGAAAATCTTCACAACTAGAAAACTTATGTGTGTGTATACATGCAGATATATATAAAACTTGTTTGATATGAAATAATCTCTCTGAAATATTTTCAATGCACCTTTAACAACTAGAGAAATTAACTTTCCTCTGAAATTAATGAAAGCAACTTTTCGATACATGAAGAATGCTGACCTCAAGGTCAAATAAATGTAAATCAAGCAAACTTACTCAAGTTGTGATTGTCCTTTTTTTGCCGCTCTTTGGCCAGTGCTCTTGCTTCAGACTCTGTGGGGAAAATACACGCTGTGCACGTGAATGAAGTCATTAGAAACTGGAACTGTTTGAGGGACACAGCAACGTCAATCACAAAGCCTCTCTTCAGAACATGTAATGCTTACCTCCCTGGAGTCTAGTGAAAATGACACTTTCCAAGTTATAACGTCTACTTCTTCTAACACTACACGTATCAAATCTCTGCCAAGCTAAGTTCTCACAAACAAGATGAAGTGACACCAAGTCACAGCACACCAAGTCTATATTCCAGTACTAAAAAGAATAACACACATAGATAGAAATGATTTGATGTCATATCATTTTTAAGACTTAGTATTTTACTTATTTATGTGCAAAAGTATTTGCCTGTGTCTATGTGCATGTATTGTGAAGCCAGCAGAGGGCATCAGATCCTCTGAAACTTGAGTAATGAATAGTTGTGAGCCACCATGTGGGTACTCTTAAACACTGATAACATATTCTGTGATTAGGAGTTATTTTCAGGACAAATAACTTCTCAGTGTTTTTATGACTTTGTAATACAGTGACATGAAAACTGGGGTGATGCTTCTGAATCTATTCTCCATGGCCTTTGAGCTCGTGAGAATGATGTGGAGTCAGGTTCTGTCAGAATATGCCATGACGCTTAGGAGTTACTATGTATGCATTCTTTGTCTGTCTATAAAAACATAAGTCAGGAAGGGTCTAGATGCATTTGGTGCCAATTCCATTCGAAAAGCTGTGTTTGGATAGCAACTTATGTGATATTTAGGTGTCAAGAAGTTTTTTTTTTTTTGCCTTGTAAAGAACAAGTAGAAGTAGCAAACCGTGCCGTTTATTGATTCTAAGACTTATACGATGTTAGTTTCCTTTCAAAAGTGATACGTGAAAGAGTATGCTAAAGATGTAGCATTTTACCACAAAATAGCAAGACTTATAGCTTCTGAGACAAATTTATTCACTACATTAAACTGTATGTATATAGGATAAATACGAACACCCACGCCACACTGCACTGCAATAGTCAGAGGCTGCACAGAATGTGGATTAATTAATACTACATCACTCGGTGATATTATAGCCTTCTTGGTCTAGGCGACGCCAGTGTGTGAAGTTCATAGCATACTACAATCACCATGCGATCTACTTCCCAGAACATGCTGTGGTCATCATGAAACTCCTAATTGCAGATGCATGTATGTAGACAGAATTAAAATTAGAATCTGCTAAATTCAGATGGTCACTCCAAGTCATTCTCTCTCCCTTTCTAAGCAGAAGGATAAAAAGGTTTTACTTTCCATGGCTGCTTAATAATTTATGTTTTTTTTCTCTTGATGATTTTTGTTTATTAATAAATTACCTTTAAACCCCAGTTAATACCTTTTTTTAAATTTTTTTTCTGTTAAAATTTTCTGAAATAGTTTTTGTAGTAATATCTTTAGACAGGCTAGAAATCTTTACAACAAATCCATATACCATATTTTTACCCCACCCCCAGTTCTGCAAGAGGCAAGAACTAAATAATAAAAAGGGATTTGGGGCAAGGACCATAAAATCCACCATGGTAGAATGCCAGTTCTAATACAGTTTCTGTCATGTTTTATTGGTCAAATGCCTTCCCTAAAGCATCAAAGAAAGTGGCAAGATAGGTAATTTCACACTTGCCTCTAGAGCAAACATTCTGATGGCTCTATTTTATGATTTATTTCTCCTTCTATAATAAATCTCTTGTACATGATACAGTAAAAAGAGTGGGTGGCATCTAAAGATGTGAGAAATAAATTCTTTGCTCGATCCCAAATGTGGCCTTGAATGGCAAGCAAAATTCAAAGCAGGGTTCTCCAACTCTAATCTCCAGGGGCTTGGGTAGGGGAGAGGAACTTTACAGGGGACAGTACTGCCTAACACCCCCAACCAGAGTGTCTAGCAGCCATGGACAAAGGTACTCAGCAAACACTGGAAACTGTATTCTAACATCTTAATGTCATATGTTAAATCACTGCACAAAACCTCAGGGACCACAGGTACTAGCTGCACAGGAAACATTGCTGCTACATTGATAATGCTGTCCACTGAGGAACAGAGCAGAGGATCATGGTAAGAGGCATACGTGCTAGGTACATACCTGTAAGCTCCCTTTTTATGTTAGGAAGGTTGGCTGGACAAGAGTTGCTGATGGTGAGGCCCGGGGGTGGCAGGCCCTGGTTGCTGTATAGGTCAATCAAGTTTCCGGAAACAGGTAACTAGACACAGACAAGAAGAGCAATGAGTGGTTGAATGACTGCTGAGTGTTTTTAACAAAACTCACAGCCTATGTCAGGCTTTGTGTGAAGGATGTTCTTTGCTATAAAGTGCTGTGTTTTAAAACCAGGAAAGTATGCACATCCATGCAGAATCACACATTCTGTTTATGCAGAGAGATGGAAGGATGGTCTCACGTTGACTACCGTGCGTGAGGTGCGCATTCTAAGCACAGAGCCAGCATTACCTGCTACCAAAGTGGCAGGTGTGCCCGCTATTCCTGTGAGATAAGACTCTGTGCGACTTCCATCCAAGTTCAACTTCTTCCTTCCATCCTCCACCTCCCTACTTTTCGTTCTTTCTTTTTATAAAGAAAAGCAACGGCAAACGCTTCCTTTTTGTAAAGCCATGTCCCTTATGGCAAAAGAAAAAGCTGGCTTCCTTGAGATTGAAATTATACCAAGAACCACAAGAGGGAGCCCAAAGACTTTAATAAAAACTTTCCGCGGCTAAGAAAAGGACTAAAGGCATGGTAGCCTTACTAACTTAACTACTCTGAGTGGCACTGTCTCTTCAGATTCTCCTGGAGTATTGTAAAGCAGTAAATTCATTGTCATTTTTTCTTTGACAATGATGTCCCAGTTGGCCATAGATTACCTCATAGCTAGCTAGACATGGTGGAGTCACAAGCTCCTCTTATGGCCTGGAAAACTTCCTACATGTTAGCTGTGCCTTATTCCTTCCATCATAGACCCTCAGCATTTCCAGACGACTACAAATAAGTCCTTGACACCTGCATCAGCCGCCCCTCCCTTACCTGATCATATGCTCTCTGCTATGTATTAAACACATACTTTCAGAAACCACTCTGAGTATAATTAAAACACGGAGTGACTCAATATACAGGATTAGTACTCAGGATTAGCTACCCTCACTTGAAAAGCTTGAAAAGGGGTGAGGATGTTTTACCTTTTAAAATTTTATAATGTTTAAGTGCACATTTATCTTGGGGACAGCACCCATATACAAACATGCAATTTATTTAAGTTTCATTTACATCTTACAAATGTGGTCAAAAGATAACTTTGCACATTTTTTTTTTTTTTTAGTTCAACAGCTTCCTTTACTGTGACCTATGTTATACAATCAGGTATCAAGTTCTACTTACGGTATCAGGCTGACATTAAGAAAGTTTTGGATTAGGGGGCCAGTAAAATTGACTGAGTGAGTAAAGACGCTTGCCCAGCTTGACAACCTAAGTTCAATCCCTGGAACCCACATGACTGAAGGAGAGAACTGACTTTCAAACTGACCTCTGACTTCCACATGTGTGCTCTAGCTATATCCTCTCACACACACACACATACGCACACACATGCACACACATGCATGCACGCACATACACTGCATAAATAGATGGATGAAGGGATAGATGGACGAATGGAAAACCAAAATTTTTTAAAGTATTTTGGATCTGGGGATTGGGAGAAGGTTCAACGCATAAAATGTTTGCTGTTCAAGCATAAAGACCCAAGTGTGGAGCCCCAACACCCACATAAAATCTAGATCCATGTTTTTTCCCCTGGTGAAAGAGAAGAATCCTTGCAGTTAACAGCAGCCAGCCAGTCTAGCCTCGTTTGTGAGGTCCAGTGTCTCAAAAAACTAAGGTAGGGTAGTTAAGGAAGACTTCTGATGCTGATCGCTGGCTGAAGAGACAGGGTTGAAGGGCACTGGACGTAAAAGTTCCTTTCTGGTAAGTGTGCTAGTAAAACTGTGGCAGGCAGGGGGACAGGCAAGTGGGCAGGCCTTGGTGAAGAAGGCAGCACTGAAGGAATCTGCAGAAACACAACATACACATCCTCACCCTGCACACGCGCCAATGAACAGCACCCCACTAATTTAAAATGTCCTTGGGCCACACGCGCCAATGAACAGCACCCCCCTAATTTAAAATGTGCTTGGGCCACATTGCAAGGCCTTCTGATAAAAGGTGACTCTGGTTATTAGCAGTCATTGCTGAGTGGTTCTACTGAGAAACAGGTCATCTCAGGGTCAACCATGCTCTTTGTGTGTTTGGTTTTGTTCTTGTCCAACTTAATGCGCGAAGTGGGAGGCATTAGCATGTTGGCATAGAGCACGGTAAAGGGCCAGAGAGATGAAAATTACAAAGCTACGAGGAACTGAAGTCGAAAATTATTCCCCAAGTCCAAATCTTTTTGGGGGAACTTAACGTCTGAACATTGACAAAACAAGTCAAGTTTCGAGGGACTTATACATTAAATTAAAAATTGGAAACAATGAGCTATAAGATTCACTGAGTGGCTCTAGAAATAGAAACCATGTGTACATTATGTCCTCATATGCAAACTGGATATGAGCATGCACTTCTCTTATGATGACCATGAGTTAGGGACAAAGGAAAGACAGGTGTTAGGTACAACTAGTTCACAAACAGGGATGGTGGCTCATATCTATGATCCAGCCTTTGAGAAGTTAAGGCTGGAGGATTAGGAATTCAAGGCTATCAGAAAAAAATAAAAAAAAAGACAAAAGCAAACAAGCCAACTGAAAGAAAGCCTCAAGGTCATCAGAGACTGTCCATTGAAGAGAGGGGAAGGAAGAGAGAAAAAAGAGGGAAGAAACGGGGAGAAAAAGGAAGAAAGAGAGAGAAGAGAGGAAAGGAAAGGGGAGAGAGGAATGAATGGGAAGAGAGAAGAGGAAAAGTAAAACAGGAACGGAGAGGAAGGGAAGTAAAAGGAGGAGAGGAAAAGGAAAAAACTGTAGTTCACTTTCTGGGTTAGAAAAATCCTCTTCTAAACACAGTTAAATCAAAACCAGGTCAAAATAACAGCCCTGGCCTACCACAGGAAGAGATGCATGTTTACTTGGCTGGTAGGCATTTCTGCTGGACTTTGTATACAGAGCGTTCACCTGCTGGACAGGACTTCACTTCCACACACAAGGGCAGTGTAGCTCCAGAGAGCCACAGTCTGGCCAGCTCAGGACAGGGCAAAGGTGCTGCTTCCTTTGCTCCAGCCCTGGTCTGAACCAAGTGTACTGGCACCTCTCACCACCAAAAGGAATATTTTTCCAAGTAAGTGATCACTGTAAAATGTTATTGTTTTTCTCTGTGGACGGGCCCCATCTCCTCCTCTGAATATAAATTGCGCAGTTAACACAAGAAAACAGGACTTTTATTCTTTGTTTGTGAGAGCACAAGAGGGCCTTGTGCCCTTGGAACAGTTATTTCTAGATCTCAATCCCCTTAGGATAGCTCCCTCTCTAAGCGTTCCTTCCATTTCTTTAAACAAGTAATTAACTTAAAACAAAGCATTTCAAAGAATGAAATAAGTTGGGAAAAATGCCTATGCTGATAAACATTCACGTTAAACTTAACTGTGAGATGGGGGAGTTAAAATGGAATAGGCTGCAATCGCTTAGCTATTCAACTAAGACTACAGAACCCCAAGATGATCAAGAACCAGGGTGGTCCCCACTTTGACTGGGCGCTTACTTGTTTGGCTACTTCCTGTGGGTGAAATTTTAAAGTTCTCACCTCAATTCAAGTGCAGTTGATGCAGCATTTTACAGACAAGGAAACTGAGGCAGAGAAGTCAAATGCCTTACTCAACAGTGTATGCCCAAGGGCTTAGGTTACAGCTCAGTGTAGGACCAAGTGCATAGTGTGGATGAGGTCTGGGGTTTGACCCCCAGCATGGCAAAAACAGAATAAAACTAAAAATAAGTAAATAAACCTCCACTGACACTCTGTTTCTAACCTCTACATAAGGCGTTCTTTCTCCTTACATGGAGTTATGTCAGCTGACCGGCCACAGCAAGGCAGGATAAAGTCAGGTGGGAAAACCAAACTAAGGATACTGGGATGAGAGAGTCTCCAGCAGACAGAGAGAGAGCAAGATGCGTACGCTGTTCTGAGTAAGGGTACCATGCCCCCATGCCACGTGGCAAAGAATGAGTAAGAAATATGTGTTAATTTGAGTTGTAAGAGTTAGCTAGTAACAAGCCTGGGCTATCAGCCAAGCAATGTGGGATTCCCCTCTGTATGCTATGAATATGTTTTATTACTATGGGTTAAAAAAGAAGCTGCTTTTTTCTACGGCAGTGCAGAATACAGGTAGGCGGGAAAACTAAACAATGCAGGGAGAAAGAAAGTAGAGTCAGGCAGTTGCCATGTAGCTGCCAAAGGAGAAAGATGCTAGAACCTTACCAGTAAACTGCAAGCCTCATGGTAAAATATAAAATAATAGAAATGGGTTAATTTAAGATGTAAGAGCTAGCTAGGAATATGCCTGAGTTATTGGACAAGCAGTGCTGCAATTTATATAGTTTCTGTGTGTTTCTTTGGGACTGAATGGTTGCAAGACCAGGCGGGACAGAAACTTCCATTTACAGTCAAGTATTTGTAATTAATATTGAGTATCCATGTCTGTTATTTGGGAGCAGGCAGATGGGACAGGAAAACTCTGCCTACAAGTGTCAATTAGATGGAGAAGGAAGGCACTGTGTGTGTCCTATTCTACACAAGCAGATGGAATCACATTAACTGTCTGTAGAAGGGCTGGCAAGCACAGTGCAGCTGGAAGCAAGCTGGGACCAGTGTTAATGTGCAATTCACTGTAAGGTGCACATTATTAAGTAGAGTTTTTCTAACAAGGAGTTTGTCACACTGTTGAGCCTTAATAAATATCAACTGACCAAACCAACACTATCAAAAACATCTGATCTTGCAACAAACAAGGAATAATTTAGACAATAGGGTTGAATGTAGCTTCTATTTCCAAAGCTAAATGCGATTTATACTTTATCAGCTAAGAAGACAAACTTTTTTAATAGCCCCCTCCCTCTTTTCCAGATGTGGGAACAAAGGACATTAAGGTAACATGCAAGCTCACAGAGTAAGAATACACTTTGGATTTGAACCCAGGTCTGGTTTTACTTCTCCAGTTCCTAACCTCTGTGTTTCATTGTTTTATCAAGAGAGGGTACATAACCTTTATTTTTATTTTATGTGCATTAGTGTTTTGCCTGCATGTATGTTTGCATGAGGGTGTTAAGACCCTGGAACTGGAATTGTGAGCCACTATGTGGCTCCTGGGAATTAAACTCGGGATCTCTGGAAGAGCAGTCAGCACTCTTAACCACTAAGCCATCTCTCTAGGCCCCCAGTGCATATCCGCTATTTGAGGTGTCCAAGAGGCAGGGTTTCTCACATTTTGTATGAATTTGAACAATATGCAAGAGGAAGTTGGTGTGCTGAGTATTGGTTTGGATCCAATAACTTCAAAGGTTCCCATTATTGCAAAACTTATTTAAAAATTGGTGGTTTTATGAAATAAGTCATTTCACAGTCATTTTTTAGTATGCCCAGGTATGTATTTATCTACCTGGCAAAAAGGATCACCTCCTCAACAAAATCTCTTTGAGTGACCATACCACTGTTAATTCACGCTGTGAATAGTCCCATGTCTTTGAGTCTATTTGTAAATTCCCTAGAGGAAGCTCCATTGTAGTGTCTTATTGATGTTTATCCCAAGATTCTGGCTACTAACAAAATGTGCATCTAATTGGATATAACAGCATGAGAGCTAAGAGTTCCAAGGGAGTCAAAGGACATAGGGAGAGTTTGGCACAGGTACCTTGATCAGAATTGACGATCATAAGAGGCTGGAGAATTGGCACAGTGGATAAAGCACCAGCCACATAAGCATACATAACTGAGTTCCTAACACCCACATAAAAAGCCGTGTGTGTGTGTGTGTGTGTGTGTGTGTGTGGTAGATGACCTGAAATCCCAGCAATTGTTCAGGAGGCTAAGACAGATGGTCTTTAGGGTAAGCTGGCTAGCAAGTTCAAACAAATCAAGGAGCTCTAGGTTTGGTGAGAAACCTCACCTCAGCAAATGACGAAGTGAGAAACTGAGGGAGACAATCAATGCCACCCTCAGGCCTCCATGTGTTCACACAGTCACAGATGCACAGCCACACACACCACACATGCAAACATAATTACAATCTGAGTTTATGAGGGTTGGAAAGAAACACTAGCTAAAGGAGAAGTTTTGAGATTTCAAGGGACAGTCTCACCCCTTAAAAGCCAACTTAGACAAGATTAAAAAGAAATTGCTACTATATATTTAAAAAATCACAAGAAAACTAAGTTAACGAATTTTTTGTGTTGATAAATAAATAAGAAATATCTTTTTCCTGGCTGAGGGCATTTACTACTAAAATTTAGCATTTTTGAAACAATGCTCACTGTGTTCAAAAAAATTCACATGGTGCAAAAGTTACCATTTTTGAGCATACAGTCTCCGTGACATATATTCAAACATTCCTCGAAATGGAAATTTTCTCTTGAAAATGAGACTTCAGACGCCTTAATAATTGCATACACACCTTGTATGCATACAAACACGCGCATATGCGCACGCACAAACATGCATGCTTATTCTTACACACATGCATGCATGCACCCAGAGAGAGAAAAAAAAAACCTGGGGATACGGAATATGGATCAATGACAGATCACTGGCCCTGTTTTTGTGAGACCCTAGGTTCA
The DNA here is from genome assembly GCF_950005125.1 of Chionomys nivalis. Lineage (NCBI taxonomy): Eukaryota > Metazoa > Chordata > Mammalia > Rodentia > Cricetidae > Chionomys > Chionomys nivalis. The sequence continues at coordinate 52,874,547 of NC_080086.1, forward strand.
ATTCTCAGGACTGAAATAGAAAAACACAAAACAAACAAAAACAAAGAGAACTTGGGCTCCTTGGACCAAGAGCTGAATCACAGTGCTCCTAAGAACCTTGAGCAAGCTTCTTAACTTCTGAAGTCAAAATGACTTACTTGTGAATAATTATTACTAATACATTTCTCAGTGAATCTGTGTGAAAAAATACTGAGTCGAGAAAAAGGGAGTGCACAGAGAACGACCTCGAGATTTTCTTGGAAAACAAAACAAATACCGTCAATACCGTGTTTGCCATTTGCAAGGCTGGATCCATCAAGCCCAAGATTTCTTCATTGTAACTTGATTCCAGGCTGATGATATCATCGATTACATCATCCATCTGTGGAGAAAAGAGCCACAGAAGAGAAAAAGGAATGAGAAACAGGTGCAGGACCAACCTAAAGTAACAGTGATCTTTAGGTAGTGTCTAAGGAGTAACTGTTCTCTCCCCCACTAAAATCGAGACATTACTGAAACCTGCTGACCAGAGAGGACAATGGAAGCTTTGCTTAGAGCTAGCATTTCGCCGTTACTGGGCATTGAGAGCTGAGCTTGAGTGGCTCCTTGAGGTGCATTTACTCTGGCAGTCACCCTGTGGAGGTAGGGGGCTCTAACAGGGCAGCTGCCGTGCAGGTGGGAGAATGAGAAGCCACCTGTTTACAGTCACCCTGCAAGCAGAGTCAGGTTGTGATTTAACTTAAGTTTCCACCACTATGTTGAACTGCTTGCCCTTTCCACTGGAGAGATGAGCCAGGAAACGCCACTTGCACGAAAGCTACTTCTTCCCTTTTTCCTTTCCTGCAGCCTTCTAGGAGAAGGAAAACAAGCGGGTTCTTAGCCCTTGCATTCCACAGGCGCCCCCTGGCCACTGGCTGGCCCTACAAGGATGGCAGAGTGACTTGCTAAGCAGGCACCTCTCTGGACAGCTGCCAGTGAGCCTGGTACTCCCGGAGGAGCGCACCAGGATGAGGCTATCATTACAGTCATGGAGCTGACATTCCCACTAGATCAATTTCATTGCTGAAGTACCAAAACATCAGTTAGCATCATAAACAACAGTGATTACATGCACCTTGCCACAGTGGCAGAGTCTGTGGGAATATTTCCTTGTAAACACCTTATGTTTGGTGGCTGGCTGATGTATGTGTGCCTGGGTCTGAAGGGTGAGCAAGATTCACAGTGAAATCTAATGGCCAGGGGCACTCCTGTGGTCATCTGCTCCTCTCATTAAAGAGGCTTCAGCATCACGAGACTTGGGTTCAGATTTGTTTGTCCCCTCTTCCTGGAGAAAGGGCAGAGCTGCAATCGTCAGAAGTCTCAGTGTGCCAGCCTATCAAATGGGGACAGTAATGTATACTGTCTCAGTCTCACTAGGGACCTATGAGGTTTCAGGAGAAGTCTTCCAATTTGTTCAGAATGTCAGGAATGCAGTAACCTCTGAAGAATGATCTTACCAAGTGATTCCTCTGAGGAACTGCCAGCGGTCAGATCTGAGTAGATGCCAGCATGCCGTGTGTTAATTTCCATTTCTAAGCAAACCAGCCTTATTTGTTTGTCATAGAAGACTTTATGACCAAGGTGACGAAGGGGAAACCAGGCTGGGGACTCACAGACAACCTTCCTTTATACGTTTTGACTTTAGTTTTAGGAGAGCAAAACTAGTGCCCTTGATGTATCATTAAAATACTCTATGCTCTATTATATACAGAAAAGCAAAAAAAAAAAATGTTGTTTATATTATATTCTCTCTCGTATATCTGAATAAGGACAACAATAAACGTGCCATTTACTCACTAAGTAGAATTTAAATAATGATCTTCAATTGTTTGGGGGCGTGCTCATTGGCTATTATTAACTTAATAAGGTTTCATAATACATGGAGCAGGAGCTTCCATTCACAAAAACAATAAAGAGATCGACACAGCTTGGCTTCCAAAGTATGGTTTAGAAGCCGGTACAATGCTACACAACATGTGCTGGTGATTTTTGCAAATTAACTAAATCACCATGCATTTTATTTACAACAATATATGTATTTTACCCTCTCCTTATGACTGCAGGCAACTTAAGGGGCACATACATTTAAGCTTCTTAGTTGTGTTACCTAGTCATTCATGAGTTACTATGAAAAAAAAATGGGTCTGTTCATAGCCTTTTCTATGAAAAAAGAATCAATGGGAGGAAAAAAGTCCCTGAAGTCATCAGGAGGTGTGATCATTCACAAATATAGATTCTCATTATAAAGTGTTACATCCGCGGCCTGCTGAGTCATTCAGTACCTGCATGCACGACGCTCGAGAGTGCGTGTTCATACCTGGGCACTCACTCTCTGCCCTGCTCTGCTCTTCAAACTTATAAAACGCCTGCAGAAACACAAGCAGAGACAGCCCATGACTTGGGTTTGCAAATGCCTTTTCAACAGCACATTCACAGGTTAGTGGCAGGGCTACAAAATGGACAGAGCTTTGGAACAAGCAGCTGCTAACCAAGGAACAGAATAAGGGAGGGAATCCTGGGTCAAAGCATATGACAGGTATGGGTGGGTAAAACCTGTTTGCTGTGGGCAGAGGAAATGTCCTCCAGTGACTCAAATCAACCAAATGCTACAGTCACTTCTGAACTCACATAAACACTTGGATATATAATAAAACTCTACTAAAATGAGACATAGTCTCATAATTTAGAAATGACAGACACCCCATTACAGCAGTGCCCCCAGGTATTTTTAGGCTCCAAATTTTGATGCAGAAATTAGCTTGAGGGTTTGAGTCTTATCTCCAACCCAGCTTTACCAAAACGGATTTACCAGGTGGCAATTAATCATGAAACCGGCTGGATGTTGTAGTAGGCCTTGCTTTTCCTCTCAAGTCCTCATGTGCCACACTGTTCAAATCCATCCATACACATTCCATGCATTTTCTTTCTCCAACTCCACGGAAAATAAAAATAATCCCCAGACCTTCACAGCAAGAAGAACTTCTAAGCCTCCTGCCCCACACCTTCTCTATTTTTGCTTTTCCTTTTCCGCCTCCCCTTCTCCTCTCTGCATTTTCACTGCTTTGCAAATTGGAAGGCATAGAAAGGAAGAGAACAACTAAGGAAGGAGATGGGAGTTAAGGAATCATCCCCACCTCCACATTCATCCCCACCTCCACATTCTGCTTAGAGCAAGCCAGGTCTCCTGCCGTATGCAATAAACACGGTAACCTAGTGCTGCTGACCAGCGACTGAGACATAAATGGTCACACCAGGAAATAGGGGACAGAGGCCAGTGAGGATGACCGGGTGGACAACAGACAGTCCATCACGGAGGGAGAGAGGAGCATCCCAGAGACAGTTAATGGAGTGTAAGAAGCAGAGGAGGAGACATGATTTACCTCTTTTTCACAGTTGGAGTTAAGAGTGAGCATAGCCATGGGGCTGTTGGGTGCGCTGCTCCCCGGCACTGGTGGCATGGCATGGTCGCCAGGCTGGTTTGGACATGGTGAGCTCAGGACTTGGCTGGCATGTTTATTTGCTAACGTGGTAGAAAGGTACTGCTTTACCTGGTGCCTCTGGGCTTGCTGTATGTGGTACTTGGTGGGGTTTTCCAGGTGGGTCTGCACCTGAGCATGGCCATGGAGGAAGAGAAGATAGCAGGGTTATTCTGGGGTTTCAAACCACTCTTCCTGTAGCATACATTGTGAGACTGACCAGTCCACCAACAGAACAGATTATCAATTCCTGTAAGGTACCGGGTGGGCACTGTGCTAAAGGATTTTGATAGGACTGACGTTGAGAGTCTAAGTCCCAGGATTTAGAACTCTTAGGACCCAAGGTGATAACTATCCTGGTTGACTTCCATAATAATCAACTACTTATCTCCTTCAATCCTAGCGCCCTTCTTCTCACGGATAATTGTTAAAATTTGAAAGTATAGATGAGGCAAGAATCACCCCAACACACCAGAACAAATTTAGAAAAATCAAAAGAAACAAACTTGAAAATGCACAATTCAGTTTATCTCACTTTCCTTGGCAAATAGAAGAGCTTTCCGTTAAAACATACATGTGTGCAGACACCCATACACACAGAATCAATCTCACATATACAAAAAACACACATACATTCACATACACACACAAAAGCCACACACAAAAGTCACACACAAAATTCTTAAACTACTATGGAATGGTTATAGAAGATAATCAGAAACATTGCCGTATTTCAATCAAGAAGTTAAAGCTTAATTCCTTTCATATACAAGAATATAATTATTCAAGATTCTAATTATGAACGGGCTCAGTGGAAAAAGCAATCCACATGAAGCAGTTCCTTCCGAGTGCATAGCACTGCATGTATGTGTTTCTAAAGGCATGGCTATTAATTTGTGAGCCAACATGCTATCTGTTGTCCTTTCCCATAAACATCAACAAGGAATTAGGAATGCTTTTTTTTAAACAAATTCAGTGACACTCAATTATAATCCATCTTATACACTCTAAACAAGAGCTGGTGGAGGGAATGCAGCGAGCTGCTAGGAAACAAGAACCCAATGCTGTTCCCCAGGTCTAAAACCATACTAAGTTATTTCTTAGGGCATTAAAAGAGCGTATCTGTTCTTATTGCCAACAGAGTTCTTAGTGAAGTCACAGCGAAGAGACAAGTTAGCCCATTTCTACCCTTGCCATCCAGGCTCCGGGGGGATAAGCAGGGAGGCTCACCTGGTAGTGGCTGTACTCTAGCATTTCCAGCATAGCAACGTCTCGGGCGACCCCAAGCCAAGGCGACAGGGCAGACTACTTATTCCTCCTCCCTCTACTTTCTGTAATTCCGACTCCAAGAGCAACTGGCGTAGAGAAAGCACCATAAACAAGGCATCCCGAGGCGCCGCCGGAAACGTTATCACAGCAGCACGGCTTATAATAACCTAAGCTAATTAGTTATGCGTGTAAAAAAAAGCTGTTCTCTCACAGGGGACTTTTTTTTTTTTAAATTCCTACTAGTTTGGGCTTAAATATTGATATCAGTTTCCCCCCTGGCTTGACGTCATGCTTTTTTTCATAGATATAAAAGAACCTTTTAAAAGGATGAGCTATCAAAGTCAAGCTTACTGTCAGATCAAGGCCATTCACCATTCATCTTTAGTTCCAGTAGCATTAATGGACAATGGTGTTTCTCTTTCAGTGATAGGTTAAGAGCTGGATGCCCCCTTCAGGAGACACTGCCTAAGAGCTACTGTCACACATGAGACTTCTAACAGCCAAATAACGATGCCGTGGCAACAAGGATATGAACTTTTAGCATGGAAGATACTTTCCAAACTCTAGCTGCATCTTGCACCCCAGTCTCCATGGATACGTTCACTCTGAACAGGTAGATGGGCATCCTGCCTCCTAACCTCAAGTCAGCAAGCAAGGGAGTTATTCTATGCAACACACACATACACACACACGAGACAAGGAGAAAGAGAGAGGGGGGAGAGAGAGAGGGGGGTGAGAGAGAAAGAGAGATAAACAGAGACAGAGACAGGGAGACAGACAGAAAGAGGGGAGGGAAGACAAGACAGACAGACAGAGACAGAGACTCAGGTTCATACTCATATAGAAAGAAAACCAGCAAACAAACAAAAAATACCTTTCTCAGCTAACCCTCAAACTAGGAAGCATGGAGATTCTTACTGGAAGCTTGATACAGTAAGTTCATGGGGCAAGATGAGAATAAACCATCGTGCCCCACAGTAGATGCATCTATGGTCTTTCCGTCTGTCCACTCCACCGTTTACTGTCATATGCTAAACACGTAAATAACAGGACAGTCACCGTAAGCGATCAGAAGAGAGATATGATTTCTAGCTTTATAAAACAATTTGCTCGGCAGGATGAAGCAAAAGAAGAGACAGATCTATATTTAGAAATTGGGATAAATTCTGCTTGCTGTTAAAATGGGGTGAGCATAAATATTTGCAACCCATTACTTTTTTTCAAAACACTGTGGCCACTGCAGTACTTCTGGCTGACCATTTCGAGCCCGTCTGACGCTGCACACTGAGGTTCACAGGCATCTTCAGTTTTGTGAAAGGGTCCAGACGCGATAATGATGAGGACAATAGACAGTACCAAAATAAACACGAAATGAGGGCAGTGAGCGGAATGTGCTTATTTCACTACTCCCCTTAAAAAGAGACACGGCTGCACATTTAAAAATAAACGCTAATTCACTGGCAGAACCGCTTTCTTTAATGAATCAGAATGCCGTGCCTTAGTAACGAAGGGACTCATTCTCCACCCGGCACTGGCAGAGAGGTCTTTACTATGCTCAAGTCTGGAAGTAGAGTGATATTTTCTTTGTGACATTTCTATCGGCTCTTTTGGATTTTCAGGTAAGCTAGGCAGTAGGGCTGGGGAGATGGCTCAGTCACTAAAGTGTCCACTGCACAAGAGTGAGGAACCAAGTTCAATCCCCAGAAGGCACATAAAAAAATAGGGCGCCACTTTTAATCCCAACAGCCCTGCGGACGTAAAGGCAGACAGATCCTGGGACTCACTGACCAGTCAGGCTATCCATATCAGCTTCAGTGAGTGTTCCTGCCTCGAATTAAAAAAAAAAAAAAAATGGCAGAGAGTAACTGAAGGAGACACTGTGGTGACTTCAGGCACAGCCAGAAGGGGCTGAAGGTGAGGACGTCTGGAAATGCTACTGCCAACAGAGCTCCAGCGGGCATTCCCAACCTAGGCCCCACCCACAGGTGACACAACTGAGGGCCCCAGCTGTGGGTTAGGTCGCAGGGAGCAGGGTTGTCTTGAGGACACTCAAAGCCATTCACTTCTAAGAGAAGCAGAAACAGGATTCAGGTTGCAGCTGCCTCGCTCTGAGTACACCAATCTATACAGCGTAATCACCCAAATTCTCAAGGGTGGCTAGTGCTTTAAATTTTTTAAAGCGAAATATTTAAAATTTATTTTAAAAAGTCAACATTCTATTTTTCATGTGACATAAGACAGAGCAGGCACACAGGGCATGAACAGAGGGAGCAAAGCACCCGGGCGTGTCTTGTCTCAGTGTGTTTTCTGTCTCATCATCTGTGGACACAATCTTACTGGCATGCCCTGGAGGGTGGGCTGGCTTCAGAGAAGTTGCTCTTCTGAGAAGTTGGTGCTTAAATCTGTGTTTCCTGGAAATTCCCGGAGAGGCTGGGTGCCTGATCACATGGTAAGAAAAGGAGCTGAGGACCCAACATCCCTGTTCAGATTCTGACAGTACAAATGACTAAGCAAGTCCTTAACTTCTCCAGTCCTCGTGTACCAGTGCAGCTGATAGGAGCTTATTACATCCTGTCTTCAGTGTCAGACAAAAGCTCATCAGGTATCAGAAACAGCAGTCCCCAAAGCTTTTGTCATGGGGGCTTTACGTTCTTCCAAGTTGCTGTTTCTATCAAGCAGCTTAGCATGAAAATGTTTTCTTTTGAAAACAGGGAATGCCTCCCATACTAGCATAGCAAGGATGTCTTCCTAGGATACCACATACTTCTATTCTAGTGGGTAGTTTCTTAGTATCAGGATAGAATTAGTTTTCATCTTGTGGAAACACTCTGAGGGTCTGGGAGAGTCCTGAGTCTCCTAAACATACTCTGAACCACTGATGTAGAACATGGTTACTCTAGCACCATCCCGGCTAGACTGCATGCCACTATGAACAAGTGTGCCCTACTCTTCTCATCCTGAAGATGCTGGAGAAAGATCCTACTCTGTTCACATCCTTTCACACCATCCTTATGAGGCTCTATCACTCTTAAAAGCCTGACTCAATTAAATGTGGTGCAAAAACTGAGGGATTCCAAGCATTTGAAATCCAAATCACAAGGCAAGACTATAATATTCTAAACTTTCCCCAGCATACAGTGTCCACTGACATCATTTATATTTCATGTTAGCTATCCACATGAAAATCCATGGGATCTCAATTGTCTTTGATCTGGCCCCTCACCTGTTGCCCTGTCTTCATCAAGACCATGAAAAGTTTGCAGAGCTGGATGGATGCCTTCCTGACTATCACAGGGTAGCCCTGCCACTCCCTGGTGACACTGACAAGCTATTTACCTCCAGTTGCCAGTCACCAGTCAGGGTGAGACGGTGGCCACAGATACCACCATGCTCACTGGGGTAAACATATCTCATCTGAACCGTCATGGCTCCTCTTCTCCCTCCCCCATTTGCCACTCTGACTTTGAACAAATCCACTAAAAATCTCCCACAATCCTATCAGTTTATAATTGATTTTATTTTTGTTCAAAAAGGCAACAAAATGTTATGGTTTTGTTTGGGAAAAGAATTTATCTCGTGTTCAATAAATTATAAAGAAACATCAGGATTGGCACTCAGTCACTTGTTATTTATCATGACTTCTATTCTGTTCATACAGTTTGTTTGGAAACATGGAAATTTATCAGGGCAGCCAATGTGCCACTCTTACATGCTCACAGGGCAACAGGAAAGAAGGCCATGCAACTGTACAGCTAGCTTTCTGTTTCTCTGCAGGCTGCTGGGAGCAGAGCAATGGGGTAAGACTATATACAGTAGAATGAAGAACATTTGTCATAAAATTCTAATATTATAATAAATAATATCAACCAGCTTTATGGAAAATTCCTAGTAAGCCTGTTTTCCTTGGCTAAAGACCTATAGAACAATGTGCCTATTATGAAATGAGTTGGATAAATGCTCTGGTTTTTGGGTAAGTGGTATTTAGAAACCTCATAAAAATGTATTTTGGGGACTGGAATGATGGCTTAGTGGTTAAGAGCAATGGCTACTCTTCAGAGAACCTGGGTTTGATTTCCAGCACCCTCATAGCCATTCACAACCTTCTGTAATGACAGTCACAGGGGATCCAATGCCCTCTTCTGGCTTTCTCAGTCATTGCATGCACAAAATGCACAGACACACACACAGGTGAAACATTCATAAATATAAAATAAAAATAAGAGGTAAATTATTAAAGAATTATTATATTAACATTTTAATATATTCATAGCTTCAGTTGGTACATATGAATAATATTAAATACCAGTAAATTTTAAAATATAGAGAATAAACTTGTATGTTTTCATTCACATAATGTCTCTCATGTGCCCAATGGTACATTTTATAATCTATCTTAGAGTGAGTCAATTTCAATCACATCTCAAAAGAAACCATTTGAATAATGCTTTGAACTAGCCTTCAGGGTTTCTACATATACTTGTTTTTTAACCGACTGAACAGGTTAGAAAGGCAGGAAGGATAAAGAGAAGGTGGTGTAAAGAGAAAGAGGTTTCCACTCTAGGATCTGGTTTATATTTCTTGCTGGCTGAATTGAAGGGCTAAGAAGGGGAAGGCTATATATCCATGAGTGCATGGGCAGCATGAACTGGACTTAATAAGTTTAATAAGAAAGTTAAAAGGACTACAAAATTGGGTTGTAGGGAAGGGGGTAGTGTCCCTGGGAGGAATAGGGGGTGAACATGATCAAAATACACTGGATGCATTCTTAAAGCACTGAGAAAATAAACAGAAAACAGCTTCAGTGGGACTGATAACATCAGAGCTGCTGCGAAGATTGCCTGCAGAGACAACACTCCTCTTCTGAGAGATCCTTCCAAGAGTTAGAACAGCAAAGAGCAATGCCCGAGGAAAAAAAGTACGTGACTTTTGAGTGTGGCTTCATCAGCCACTACTCTCTCATCCCTAAAGCTGAACACCTCAGACACCATGTGAACAGTTTTATTATAAGGAGGAGAGATACTTTAAGAGAAACACGTAACCCAGCTTATGTTTGAAACTCCATTTAAGAAGTTGGCTTAATCATTGAATCTGGGTGCACATTATACCCTTTGAATGATGTAATTTCAATAGTTAAAATACCACAATATAACTATGAAGATACGTAAGAACCCCACACATAGGCATTTAAATCTCCAGCATATACTACCTCTTTCTAAACCCCTACTTTGCTTCATAGAAACTCATTTAGAAATTCATTTGGGGTGAGCAAGTCAAGGCACTGGTCTCACCTGAGTAGACGGTCTTTGGGGGAACTCCCCAGGCTACAGCCAGCAGCACCTAGTCTCTTTTGCTGCTGGCAACATGAAGACGACTTCTGAATGAACGCCCAAAACAACTCTTCAAGAGATCTGATCTTGATTGTTTTAGCATCTTCATTTAGGGTGCTGCCATTGAGGGATACTCAATTATCCCCCTGCCATACCTAAAGAACTAAATGCAAGACTACGTATGTCCAGATCACTAAGGGATGGCATTGAATGCAGAGTATGAATCCATAGGCATGGAATATGTCTAAAAACTCCAACAAGCTTCCAACAGACATGGATACAGTTAGTGCAGGGCAAACACTACATTCTTATCATACAACTTCAAGGTTTTCAATGGAACTCTTGCTTCCCTCAGAAGTTGTATGTTCTCTATTCATTCAACAAACAACTGCTTTTGTCCCAGCTAAGACCCAGAAAACTGAGCCTTCGGAAGCTGTTGAAAGAAAAGAACCCAGAGAGACTGGTGTTTAAATGGAGGTCTGCAGTTCGTAAGGACTGGCCTATCGGCAGAAGGAGTCACCCAGGCAAGGACAGAAGCCCCAATTGTGAACAAACCTTGCAAGATGCAGCCACAGCAAGAAGGCTTAGTCTACATCCTTTATTTGGTGCCCAGTTCATCACAATCATTGGGTCTTCTCTCCTTCATCAGGACTTCTGAGCCTGTTTTGTCAGCTTCTCCCACCCTCATCTTATCTATGAAGGCTCAAACCTGATTTCCACTATCTACACTCAGCCTGGTGATGCAAGCCAGTCTTGTGACTAGAAAACCTCTATCTGAATTTCAGACTCATCTCTGGAAAGCTGTCTATACAGCAAAGAACTCACAATTAGCAGGCTCACTAAGTCAGCCTGGCCATTTCAAAAGTGGCGAGGTTGAAACATACGGAACCCGCTACTGTTACTGCTGCTGGTGGCAGCGGTTTGTACGTGTGTGTGTGTGTGTGTGTGTGTATGTGTATGTGTGTGTGTGTATGTATGTATGTGTGTGTGTTGTACTAGGGCTGAACCTAGGCCCTTTCTCATGCCAGACAAACATCAGTGAGTTACTCCCATCTCTTTTCTGGTTTTGTTAAAGACAGGAACTCAGTAAGCTGCCTAGGCGGTTCTTGAACTCACTCCATAGCCGGATAAGCCTTGGACTCATTCTGGAGCCTGGTAAATCTTGAATTTGGAGTCTTCCTGCCTCAGCTTCCTGAGTATCTAGGGTTACAGGCCGGCATGGGAATTGCTGTTTTTTTATAGGTCAAGATAGTCTTCATATTGCAAACAACTCGATCACCTTTGATTCCTTTCTTCCCCGTGTATCATGTACACATCTCATGCCAGCTGCTGTCCATCTTGAGAATATACTCGGAATTTAACTTAGCTTTACCTTCTACTGGGACTACCAACTAACCGAAGCCATCTCCACTTTGTCAAACAGATGACTAGAAGTCATCTCTTGCCTCTTCTACCTGCTTCTGTCTTTGACCTTGTACAATGCATATTCGGTGTACACCAAATTACCAATCTCATCTGCTAAACCAAATGGAGAAGAAGAAAAACTGACACTAAGACATAATATTACGTGTTAAATGTCCCCACAGACTCATGCACTTGAATACTCAGTCCCCAGACAGTGGTGCTGCTTTGTGGGGAGTGGGGTTGGAACTTTGAGCAATGGGAGTGGAAGGAACTGGGTCACTGGAGGGTGGGCCTTGAGGGTTAGAGCTGAGCCCTGCTCCTTACTGTAACCATAGGCTCTATGGAAAGCCAGGATGCACCAAACCTGGCCTGCACAGAGCTATCCAGCCACTATGTGTGCCCCTCCATGAAATGTGAGCCCCTATCAACCTCTTTCCCTCTTACGTTGATTCAGCCAGGCCAGATGCTGTGCCCACCCTATCGATTGCCATCTACTCCCGAGAGCAAGTTTTGCTGGATACATTTGCCTGCTCATTTATGAAGCATCTGTCACTATTTGTGACAACAGAGTTAAGTTAATATCCCTTGTGCTCCACAGAAGCTAAAATTCATTTGGTCCTTTGCAAAATACTTGCTAATGATTAATTTCTGATAACAAAACAGTTGCTCGTAGATATCTAACAAGAGACATGTGTCAGATTAATAATGAGGCAGTGACCTAGCTTAGGCCTGAACTTTGGTACTGAGGTAGAGTCAGACAGCTCTTGGCTGTGGAGGTTTATCTATGCACTGTTCAGCATCCAGCGGCATCTCTGGCCTCTCCCTGTGACATGCCAGGAGACTCACACTTTAACCCCAACCCTATCTGACATAACCAGCCATGTCTCCAGGAACTGTCAAAGTCTCCCAAGGGCACAGGGCACAGAGATGGGTGTTAGGCAGTCACTGAGGTCCACATTTTCCAGCCCTGTTGGTGGAGAGGGTAAAGTTCTTAGCCTAAGTGAGAACACAGTGTCATTTTCAACATGTTTATACATATATGTGAGCAAAATAAAAACTGTTGACAAATCATTAAGCTTTAAAGTGTCAATCTCTGGGTACCACAATTACAGATGAGTAATCTCTTATTTATAGTTGTTATTTTCTGTAACATATAAGGCTTGAATTTTGTTATTTAAACTATGAATCCCACAAAAATGAAAGCCTAGAGATCTGCTAAATAAAAAACACATTCAGACAGAATTCTCTTTTTTGAAACTTTTGCAAATGATAAGCCAAGCCCGGAAACATTTGCTCAGCAATGAAAACTGCCTTCTTTCCTTTTTTTTTTCTTTGAAATATTTGACCAGATTAAACTGACTCTGTTATTTATGAAATTTCTAGTCTCACATTTAAGCACAGTTTACATTTGTCTAATACTTGACACATTTTTCTGGTTTTGAAAAGGGCTGTGATTACGTGGTTCAATGGCGCCCTTATAATGGCCCATTGTGAAGGCCAGCCAGCCTCCCTCCCTTTATGGGAGTCACCAGGGCAGCTTCCCACGTGCCCCAACTTCTCTCTGTGCTCCAGTTTAGCACTGCCTCTGCATGGCAGACGTATTTCTGTCTTAATATTTCCTCTCAAACGAGGCCATTGTTCATAGTTTATCGGGTATTAGGGCCGATTATAACCAGGCAGCCGAGCTCTGCCTCATAAGGACCGCCACTCTTAAAACTGGCAGGAGGCGAGTTTGTCACAGAGGAAAACATTGCCTTGGGCCTAAGTAAAAGGTCAGTCGGCAAACCCCCATCAGACATGAGAGCAGAATGCTGCTGGATTGAAGGTCAAGTCCACATGTGCTAAAATCTGGCAAAGAGAAGCGGCAATGTAATAACACCAGTTTCGGGGTCTGTGTCATGAGACTCAGGGGTCTTGCTCTAAGGAACTGTGCTGTCTCCAGCAAGTCCTAAAGCCTGTTTTATAAATTTATTTGGTGGTAAAACTTCATAAACAGCAGGAGCCGCCCAGGAGTGCCACCTGATGGTGCCAGGCACTGTGCGGAGGCTCATGAAGGCCAGAGTCATCAGCCTGGCTCCTCCATTCACACCACTGAGCACTGCCCCATGGCGTGGTAGTGGGACCTCAACCAAACAACTCACCCTGCCGAAATCATATTCAAACTGGGGGAGCAGAGGTAGACATAGAGGCCTTAAACCAAAAAGAAATGAGTACCTCAGGCAGTGACAAGTATCGTTCAAATACACACACACACACATGCGCACATATGTATATTAAAGGAAAGGCCTGAGTGGGTGCGAGGTAACATTTTGGCTGGAACTTGAAAGATGAGAAGCAGTGAGCTATTGTGAGGCTCCCCAAGAAGCTTCTAGCAACAGCGGTGCAAAGCAGCTACACTCTGCTCTGTAGAGGAAAGGGAATGAAAACAGTTGTCACAGGGTCAGGGGGCTGGAGAGGACCAGGTCAGCACTGCCCCATCTCCCCGGCACTTCTTCCCTACCATTTACAAGATTCCCCTAGACGGTTTTTAACAGACGCATGACATGACTTGATGGCGTTTGTTTTGGTTTGGTGTTTGATACAAATGTTCACTCTTTAGCCCAGGCTGGCCTCTAACTCATTATGACGTTCAAGCTGGTCTTCAACTTGAAACGATCCTCCTGCCTCCTAAACATTATGATTGCAGGCATAGTCTACAACTCCAGGGCTAACCTTCTAAAGGCTCACTCAGGTGTTTGTGACAATAGGAAAAATGGTCTCAGGGTGGCCCTGTGGCAGTTACCGGGGAGATCGCGGTGTTAAGACGGCTGCCTGTGAAATATATGTGGCTACAGCTCGTCTACAGCTCGTCTTTGGACTTGTATCAAACCTAGCTTTAAAACGCCGTCCATATGCATTCAAGGACTTTTAGGTGCAAATAACTGAACTGTCTGACAACACTAGACCACATACTCGCCCCTGCATAGGGCACACAGCAAAGACCCAATTGAAAGTGCATGGTGGAGAGAGGCCGTTTATAGTGTCAAATGTGAGGCTAGGGTTTCGTGGAGATCTGAGTTCGAATCATGGGCACATCGCTTATTAGATCTGGACCACTGGTTTCTACTTGAACTTGGATGGCAGATACTACCTACTACTCAATAGGCACTGCAGGTGTTACCATTGTAAGAGACAGGAGACATGGAAAGTATCTGGCACACAGCAAACTCTCCACGAGGACACGGAATTGCTCTATTACTGTGCACTTTGGAAGTTGTGCTTTGGCATCCACGCAGATGAGCCCATGTATCGGCCCACTGCAAGAAAGTAAAAACTCCATCAAGGACACGAGTCAAGACAGGGCAGGGTTACATTCTTGCAGGCATCATTTTCTCTGTATCTAATGCAGATACCACAAGAGAGGGTGAGAGTGATGGAGCAAGAGGCAAGAGTTCACAAGATGTTCAAGGGTAGAAGTGTCACCACACAGAAGACTCTGGGAAAATCGCTCTCCTCCGTGTCTCAGTGAGCTGCCTTAGTCACTTAGGGCTGAACCGGGCTTAAAGGAAACTACAAAACTCTGAAAAGTATAAGCAAACTTAAGACTTTTTTTTTTTCTCAGCTGAGGATGAACAGGTGGAAATACTGAAAGAATAAGGAGGAGTTGGTTTTGGAAGGAAGTTTTCATAAAGCACTATAAGTCAAATCAGTAACAGACGAAGCAGGGTATATGATATGATAACATATTGGGTTCCTTAAACCGCTCTCAGTACTGCTGTGTCTTCTATGAGCACACAGTACATGCATGCCTATGTGTTAGACAATTGCTTTTTATTCCTATTCTGTTTTCTTGTTCCACAGGACATCAGTCCATGCACTTAGTAAACACAGTCCATTTATTGCCCTAACACAAGCATAGCAATTTCTGCATGTGGCCTGACACCACACACCTCAGCCTGCATGCTTCTGAAAGAGCTTGGCCACCGGGTCCTACTGCTCCGGGTGTGGCGACATCCCTGTAACTCCTCTGTCCCAAAGAAACTCTGAGTATCTGGTACAGAGGCATCTCGTCAATAAATGAAGTAAGTGGGGTTTGTCCACAACAACCTTGCTGGTCAATCAGGAGAGCGTGTCTCAGCTACAAAGGAAGCATTCTTAAACATAACTGAATTCATACTGATCTTTGCAGATCAAAACAGAGTTCAAATTCAGAACTTCCTCTTTCAAGAAAAATGTCCATCAATCTACATTTATGTATCATGAAAACTGCCATAGCCTAAAATGTAAGCTTATATATAACTGGTGGATTTTTTTTTTTATTTCATTACAAACAAAGCAAAACAAAAACCAAACACATGTACACATAAAACCACAAAACCCGGTCCATTTCCTTCTACAAAACAGATTCTCTGAAAGATTAAAGTTTGTCTTCCAACCATAAAAATATATAAATGTAGGATATAGCTACAGAAGACAAGGGTGCATGGTTGGCTGTGTGTGTGTGTGTGTGCGCGCGCGCATGTGTGTATGTACGTGTGTGTGTGTGTGTGTGTGTTTATGTGTGCGCGTGCACGTGCGTGAGTGTGCATGTGTGCTTGTGTGTTTAAAACAAATGAAGGATAAAAGAAAAAACACGGAGCAGTTCTTTTGAGAACAGATGTGGAAATTTTGAAAGAAGACAAATAGCTCAGGGTTTCTTATTCTGAGCAGGAGTGAGAAGTGAAGCAGAAGTACTAGCTGAGTGAGCACCACAGCTGTTACCCTTTTCTGGGGACTTTTTGTGAATTTACCCGTTGGATCGCGCTTCAGCCCTGCCATATGGACACTAATATTCTCCCCACTTTCAAGACAAGAAAATCAAGATTCAGTCCCAGTCACTTGACCAAGCACTGCTATGCTATGAGAATCAACAGAATTCA
Source organism: Chionomys nivalis (assembly GCF_950005125.1). NCBI lineage: Eukaryota > Metazoa > Chordata > Mammalia > Rodentia > Cricetidae > Chionomys > Chionomys nivalis. Next base: position 52,890,939 of record NC_080086.1, read on the forward strand.
TATCTGCGGTATATTTTGCTGGTTTTGAAATATCCCAGCGAGAGCTGTCAATCATAATGTGTTTAAATTACTTGTTTTCTTTGTTCATTATAAATAAACTTTCTTGAGCTAGCCGACTGGCTCTCCCTGGCAAGTGTGGTTCTCATGCCTCATCACAGAAATGTCTCTTTGCAGCAGATGGAGACCATCACAGAAAGCCGCAACTGGGCAGACTGTGGAGAAGAACTAACTACTAACTGTGGCCTGCACAAGCTCAGCTGGGGCATCTGAAACACAACTCTTACGCACGAAGTTCCGGGAATGGGGGAGAAGAGGAAGCAGAAAGTTTGTAAGAGCCAGAGGACCAGGACAGGACATCTGTTCTGGGGATAGGATCTTTCGTATATAACAGGAGATGGGTACCAACGAAATATCAGTCAATGGTACCAGCTGATATTTCAGCTTGGATTAGGGAAATCTCACAAGCATTAGGTTTCAAACCTAGGGCAAATGACTAAGTGCCTACTTAACACATCAAAGCAGACACTGGCCTCCAGGTTCTCCATGCAATCCCTTGGTCCCTACCTGTTACAGATGGGGCCCTCTGGCCTGAATTTCTCCAGCACTGCTCTTCCCTATATATAAACCATTTTGGCTACCTGGTCCCTTTTTTGTCTACTCACTTTTGGGCCTCCTTGATGTTGTACCCGGTTCCCTTCTCTCCCTGTCCCTCCTGCACATGGCCCAGCTCCGTCATGTCATGTCCACTCTGGACTCCCCCAGATGTCCCGGCCTGTGACCATGCTCTCCCACAGATCTGTAGTAACTTTATCCTCTACCACACCTAGGAAGGCCATGTTCTTGTTTTTCCCTTTTCACTTTTTTTTTTCATTTGTCTGATGCTGAAACCTGGGACCAGTTATGATCCTTTTGATAAATAAGGTATATTTGATAATCTAGGTTTATAAAGGTCTACTCAGGTTCACAGTAATATTTGTCTTGCTTCTTTGTCTTGGCTCACTCTGTTAAGCTACTAACTTGTAAACTGTTTATTTAGTGGCAAGCTTTATTTAGCCTCCTGGATGTGTATTCAACATTAAGCCTAAAACAAGTAAATTGTTTAATAGATAATGCTCCTCAGAATCTTCAGAGATCTGCTGAATGTGACATTTAAAATGTTTAAGTTTCCCTTGACAGACATGTCCCTTCATAGTGAGAACCTTTAAGGTTCCCAAAGAACACAGATCAGGCACAATGACTCCACCACTGGGTGAAACAGCCCCATGCCTTCCTTGCCTGCTGTCAGGGCTCTGCACAAACTGTGGACACTTTTGGGTTGATTGCCCTACTCTGCCTGGTCAAAGGAAGATCAGTTTTCCCAAGTTTCTCTACAGGAAAAATCTCAGCTCTGGGTCCCACAGCCAAAGGCCATGCTGTCTGTAGGACAGCTGAAGATTAAACACTGTCTGGAATGACAGCTGAAGATTTACCACTTCCCCCAAAGACACTATTGAGGCTACAGGAGCCTAGGGCAATCCATCTAGGGAATGGACCTTTGTTGTTTTAATTGATACACAGATTACACTTCCAGCTATAATTTATCCTCAGAGCTCTTACTATATTGACGGACTGTAGCTTTAACAGCAGCAAGCATGCCAGCTCTGTTCCCAAGGCGACAGCTGCCTTCTTTTCAGATGTGACAGTCAGACCTCAGGTCTCACCTACCTGGATCTCCTAGACCTCCAGCTGAGAAAGACCATGGTTTACCTTATTACAAAGAAACTCACAAAACAGGCTTCAAAGTAACGTTTTTACTATTCCATTATCTAAAGGAACTTGTTTTACCAAGACTGTTCTCAGTTATAAACCACCTGTGCCTTATGGTAAATAGTTTTAATTGAATAAATAAAAGTTTAAGGTTTATATAAGTTTTGAGGGCCTAAGACAATGTTTTAAGGTATAGAAATACAAATAAATGATAAAGGTCTAAGGATGTGAAAGCTTACATTGCAAGAGTCTAAGGTGTTTTAAGGCATGTAAATGCAAGTTATAAGGGTCTAAGGAAGGAAGTGATTTAAGGTATGTAAAGACATTTCAGATTTCTTTCTCTCCCTATGCTGTTGTTCTATTAAGACTTTAAAAGTTCAAGGTTTTAATTTAACACTAGTCAATGGAGTTCTAAGAAGCTATTAATCTAGCTCTGGTAAAGTACTGCTAATGTTATCATAGTCACAAGCTCAATATTTTACATTTCTTTTGGTTGTTTTTTAAATATAGACTCAAAAGTGATAAAACATCTCTGTCAAATCTATATACCCAGCACTCTGGGATGTGTTAAAATCTCTTTGGGGTCTCCAAGCTTTTACTATGATTCAAAGCCAGAGTCTACTGTCCTTTCTACAGTGTGGATTTCAGTAGAGATTACAAACGGCAGTAATACTAACGTATCTAAAATTTTTATGACTTCTTATTAACACAAAATTTCTTGTAAGCTTCAGTGAATCAACTTGCATTCACCTCTGGCAGGTCAATTGACTCCAGATAAACACTCCTGTCAACTAACAGCCTAAGTGTTCTTGCCTACTGCCTCTTCCTGAGGATAGGATCTCTCTCTCTCTCTCTCTCTCTCTCTCTCTCTCTCTCTCTCTCTCTCTCTCTCTCTCTCTCTCTCTCTCTCCTCCCTCCTCCCCATTTCCCTCCCTACCTATCTCTCCAGGTCTTGGGTCTCCCTCCCCCAACTACCAGAACCATGGGCCTAAAAGCTTCAAATGTACACCCTGAATAATTATCTTCTCCTAAAGTCCTTAACTTCATTCTCTCTGCAGTCTATCTGTCCCGGAAGATTGCAAATCACCTACAGCCTGTTCCTGCACCAGCTCCAGGTGTTTCCTCAAAATCTGCAGCCAGGACAGCTTCAAAGCAGCTAGCCCTCAGGTGCTCCAGCCTCACTACTCCAGCTGCAGTCTGTGTAGTCCTAGCCCCAGAAGGTCAGAGAGTCAGTAAAACAGTCTGCTCTTAGACATGGCCAGCATGCCAGCTTTTCCCAACAGCGATGACAACAGGAAGTTGTCATAAAGAAGATCATCACTCCCCTTATCATTTATTTATGATCAACAAAAAGTCTGGGATGTTAGGTTTCAAATCTGGGACAAATGGCTCATGTGCCTGCTTAACACATCAAGGCAGACCTGGCAGCCTGGTTCTCCCGGCAACCTCTCAGTCCCTACCTGTTATTAGGCCCTCTACTCTGAATTCTACAGCCCAGAGTCTGGGCTGCCCTTCCCATGTGGCCTTACTGTCTACTCTGTTTTTGGCCTCCTGGCTGCTACACCTGTTTTCCCTCTTTCCCCTCTCCTTTCCCCTCCCCCTCTCTTCACATGGCACAGCTCATCTGGTCATGGCCACTCTGGACTCTCCCAGATATCTCCGCCTATGGCTATGTTCTCCCACAAATCTATAATAAGCTTTCTCCTCCATTATACCCAGGATTAGTCATTCCCTGTTTATTTCTTATTTTTCATTCAACAAGGTTATCTTTTGGTTAAAAAGCTTTAAGTAATTAATGGCTTCTAAGAGAGGAAGAATCGGTTTTCTCTGTAGCGATTAGCCCTAAGGAATTATACACATGCGCAACACTAAATGGATTCAGCAGGCTGTATTTCTACATAAATATATATGTACTAACAATAACTAAAGAAGTCATGGATTTGAGAGGGAGTGGGGAAGGTACAAGAAGAACTGGAAGGAGAGGAGTAGAATTAATGTAAATGCAGTACTCATGTACAAAATTCTCAAAAATGTTTAATTAACTTTACTTCATAAACAATATTTTGGTGGGACTACTGCTCAGAGGTGCTTGCCTGCATTTAGGAAGCTCTGACTTCAGTTCTAGCTAAGTTTGCTGCCCTAAATGACTCATCACATCATCTTTAAAATGCTCAGTAATCTGGAGGCTCCGCAGCAGCATCCCCCCTTCATTTGTGATGTTGTCACATTTTCTGTCCATTTCTTCACCATCTAAATGGAATTTTTAAAAATATTAATGTATCGTAAATAATAATTTTTTCCTTGCTAAAAATGAACAAACGAATGAATGAATGAATGAATGAATGAGCTTTGTCTAATTCTATCCTCACCATTAAATCAAAGCTGTACCAGAAAAGCAACAGCCACCATAGTCAGGAGTGGTCAACAAGGATGGAGTTAATAACAGAGAAGGTCCAAATAGCATGTGTATTTTATGAGAACTGCCTCGGGACATGGATTAATTAAAGGATAGTAGTGTTTCTTCCCTTTTTTGTGGGGAAGATGGTCTACAGGCAACAGAATCTTCCAGGCTCAATAGGAATTTTTGTTAGCCCAGTGCATCTAAGTATCATGGGATTTTTTTTTTTGTTTTAAGTAAAGGTTAAAATATTGTATGCTATAGTGATGTCTTTTATGAGAAGAAAAAGAGGCCACTGTGTCTCTGAAAACCCAGATGTCATATCCCCTCCGCCCCCCATAAACCACCATCAAAAAGGTTAGGGAAAAAAGAAACGTCCAAATCAACCTTTTGTTAAAAAACCTGCCACACTATATAGCTTGGTAAAACTTTAAAAAAAAATAGAGCTGGAATATAGCATAGCAGTATGGTACTTATGTGTATTTCAGACACACACACATGCATGCACACACGCACGTGTGCACACAAACATACACACAGGGAAGGAGGAAGGGAGGGAGAGAGGAAAGAAGAGGGAGGGAGAGAGAAAGGTATCAGTGTTTTAGTAACTTCCTCAATGATACTATACATCACACGTAGCAGACACACAAGACTGCAACATCAAAAAAAATAAGTATGTCATTTCTGTCCCCAAGGAACTGACAATTGGAGGCTTAGGTCCAGGGTTTGGCAGAGGCTAAACCACATAGAACTGTGTATTCAAGACAGTGGCCTCAACCTCCAACAAATTTGTCCTGCAAGGAAGGAATGCTGGGTGCTAATTAAAGACATGTCTGGCTGTCAAAACTTGAGTGAGGATGGATGGGTTGCTACTGGCATCTAGTGGGAGAGCACAGAGGTGATGCCAAACATGCCACAGAGAGAAGACAGCCTCTGGCAGCAGAATTCTCCAGCCCACAGTCAGTACCACCCTGGTGTAGAATCTAACCCTGGCACACAGAATGCCACCACCTCACTCTTCTTAGAGGAAGATTCCAGAGAAGGCACAGGGAGGATATAGACATTCCCAGGGACAACTGAACTTCTTCCTTATCCTGCCTTATCCTGACAGGCAAAACTTTTTGTTACTGGAGGGGAGATGTTATCACTAAGAATAAGGGACTCTAACCTCGAGACTTCCTAGCAACTAGTTCTAGACAGGAACAGGAAGTGTGGGGGGGAGGGAGAGGAAGGAAGGGAAGGAGGGAGGGAGAAGGAGAGAGAGGGAAGAATGGAGGGAGAGATAGAAGAAGAAGGAGGGGGGGAGAGAGAGAGATAGAGAGAGAGAGAGAGATTTAGCAATTCCATAAAGAAATGCTAAGCCAGGCCCAGAAATGACAGAATACAAAACAACAATCCAGACAGTTCTAAATGCATATCCAGATGAGACATTTGTTACTGTTGCACCTTCCTTCCTCTGAGAAATAGCAAAAAAGGAATGTTACTGCACTTGTTAATTGATCCTTAGTTTATCTTGTTGTGTTAGCTTTTTTATAATTTTGCATACATGCCTTTACCTCCTAACATTTTTTGAGACAGTGTGTCCTGGAGTCTAGGCTAGACACAACTTACTATTGAGTTGAGAATGACCTTCTTCCACCTCCTGAGTGCTGGGATTACCAGGTGAGCATCACAACACTCAGCTGATGCAGAGCTGGGGACGGAAGCCAGGGTTTTGAGCAGACTGGACAGACACCTAGCTACATCCCCAGACCTAATTACTTTTAACAGCATAAATTAGGATGTCACAAATCCTGAAAACTGGTACAGCTGTGTGATGAGGAAGACAGCTTTGTGCTTTGGGAAATTGTCCATTGTAAAAGTTACTAAAAATAAAAATATAAAGCATTCTCAAAATACCCTCCCCCACAAGTACATATAAATGTTGCTTTGGATATTTATATAAAATAACTTTAATCCTGACATTCTTTGTAGCTTCAAAGATTTTAGATCTGGTTAATTTTGCTGTTTGATGTCCATTCCATCCCTGGAGACCTCACATTTTTTTTTTAAATAGAAATCACTCATAGAACAAAATATATGTTAAGATGTAGAAATGTCATAAACCAAAGAATATTCTTTCCACAAACATATAAAACACACACAAATGTTTCAAATGATGCTTATAACAGACAGTAAGTGGCCTTAAGTGGCCTTGTACTATCAGTAAAATGACAAGTGGTTTCAACTACCAGAAGGGTTACTTCCATGTATAGTGTGCACCATTCAGCTGGTACTCCAGACAGGACACAGCCGTTACTGGAGGAGTGTCCCTGACTGTTCTGGGCACAGAAGGGAGTAACGATGTAGCCATATGTAACGATGTATGCTTAGAACATCCATTGCTGATACACAATAATTGGTCAGGGCTGGAGGCTTTATGGATATAACAGAAATAATAAGAAAAAGCGTGTAATAAATAGTAACAGGGCTAGGCAGAAGCTCAGATGGTAAGCGCCTGCTATGCTAACATGAAGAGCAAGTCCTCTCCTAGAAACCAAAGAAAGCATGGTGTGTCTAAAAGCCCAGTCCTGAGGGCAGGGGAAAGGTCACGGGGCACACTGCATAGCCAGTCTAGCAGAAATGATGAGCTCTGGCTTCACTGAGAGATTCTGTGTCAAAGGAGGAGGTGGAGGTTGATTGAGGAAGCCACCCAACATGTACCCCTGGTGCTGTAACCTGGCCAGCTTTTCATGACTGGCACAGTCTGTCGCGCACAGCTCATAATCCACAATGACTGCTCAAAGTCTGGATTCATATGTAATACCCTGAACTGGTTTCTGCCTTCCACTTAAGCCCCTCCTATTCTCCTGACTTAATTTCTTAGAGTAGACTTGATCTTCATGTTTTTTTGTTTTTGTTTTTGTTTTTGTTTTTAAGCTGAGAAAAATGAAGCCTGGGCTGAAAAGAGGAGTTTGGGCTTGGAGTAGACCAGCCAGGTGACTCTCGCAATGAATCCAGTACCCCCTGATAACACACCATGATGCCGTTGGCCCAAAGCGCAAGGGCAGCATGGAAGCATCACTACCACTAACGCCGAAGTAGACAATGCAGTTCAAAGTAAGAATCTGTATAGAGACACATGACATAGACGCAGGCAGTGTCAAGCTCATCTGTGCGGAATTTTCACTGGGTGGACCAATGAAATAAACTCATGAAACATCAAATGCTTCTTTGGAGATTTTTTTTTTTAAATTTTAACAACAAGGTTTGATAGGTGTGCATATGTGCTGTCACATGGATACTGAGTGGAAGCTGTCTGTCTGTCTGTCTAGTAAAGGACCAGGGGAAGGGTGTAACCATGGTGAACATGAGGAAGGATATATAAATTTTTACTGAGAATACTCATTTTGGTCATCATTCAGGAAGGGAAAGGATTCCTCTTCCCATTTAAAGAGCTGCAACCCCCTGAATCACAGCTAGTAAAGCTCATCAAATCTCCACTGTGTACCCTAAAGCTGTTATAGCTTTTTGTTGTCCTGAATACGAACAGGTTGAGTAGATACCATCATGCAACAATTCAGAGGTTTTGTTTTATTATGCTATTAACACGTTTGTTAGGGCTATGTAAAACCACTGGCTTAGTTTATACACGGTGATACCTATGGAACAGCAGCTGTCCACTCTACCCAATGAACTGTGCTATTACCTATATCTGCAGGGACTTGATGACACTGTCACACATGAGGTACAGTCAATCACTACACCTGAAGACGGAGCATCTCAAAGGCTGAGGTCTGAGTCACCTTCATGCCACCTCAATTGTATGCCATCATCGCTGCTCCATTACCTCAGCTGCGTCCCCAAAGCCTGGGAAAACTTACAAACGCCGGGCAAATGTAAGCTCTCAAGGAAGAACTTGTCTCCTGGAGGAAATTGTGGCATAAGCCATAAAATGCAATACGTGACACGCTTCCTTCACTGATTTAGACAGGAATGTCATTTAAACACGGCAACTTTTCATAAACAACATTGAAAGCTTATTTAAAAAAAAAATCTACAAAGGCAAATGCTCATGCATGCAAAGTTAAAAGTCCTTTTCATCTTTGGATTTTATAGTTCATATGTGTTTTCTGCACTTATTTCAAGGTTAATTGAAATATAATTAGATAAAATATAATAATGTATGTGGCACACACATTTAAAAACAAGTGTCCAGTGACACAATGCAGATTTTCCTGAAGCATGTTTGTATGTAAAAACATAAACTATACTATAACTATCTCTCTTTTCAAAAGCTGCCATCCAATGTACAATTTTTATTGATGAACTATTTTAATGTCTGTGCTTGTGAGATGGCTCAGCAGGCAAAGGCACTTGCCATGAAGTCTGACGACCTGAGCTAAACCCTAAGAATCCACACGGTAGAAGGAAGTGAACTGAGTCCCACAAGTTGTTTTCTGGCCTCAGTTTTTACAAAGATTACTCTATTTACACTGTCACCCACAGAGAAGCCAACTGCCCATGAGTCACATCTTCACAACCTAACACTACAAGTCTGTGACACTCTCTAACAATTTATATATATGATTATAGGAGCCAGGAAGGCAGGTCAGTTGGCAAGTATGATGACCCAAACCCCATTCCCCAGCATCCACATTAAATGCCAGACATGGGAGTGCGCACTTGTAAGCCTAACCTTAGAGAGGTGGAAATCTAAGGCTCTCACAGTGGACTCAATGGCCAGCCAGTCTACTTGAATTTGTGAGATTCTGGTTCAAGGAGAGAACCTTTTTCAAAAATAAGGTGCAGACAGTAAATGAAGACACCATATATTGACCTCTGACCCATAAGCACATAGGCATGTACATATGTGCCCACGTGCACATACACACACACACACACAAATGAATATGTTACATGAAAAAAAGCATAAACAAACAGAGTAAGGGAAAAGCGCAAGAGAGAAGACAGAACTGTGGAGGATGAGAGAGGAGGGCGTCTAGGAAGCAGTCAGTGGCTCCAGAAGAACGTTCTCTGCTAGTGTCTGTGGTGGGATGTGCCTTGGTACTGTTTCTCTTAAATGCTTTCAACATATTCTTTTAGCTTTTAGAATTGGAACACAAAAATAATAAAGAACTCACTGTCTCTGAGGTGAAAACCTTTTATGTATTTCTATGCTTGCTTTGTCGTAAAGATTGGAGGTAACGAGAATGCCCAAGTTCCTTCTCCAAACCCAGGCACCCCTCTCATAAGTAACTACCACCCAGACTTTGCTGTGTAACCATCCGACTCACAGTTGTATGTACTTAAAATACTGATTATGTTAAACGCCTGTTATTTTGTGTGGTTTTCCTTTTACACAATGTAGTACTGATCACAGCAATGCTTCAACTAACATGTGCTACCATTTAACATCAGCTGGTGTTTGTCCATGATGATCCCTGTGCAGTTCATTCATTTTCTCTCTGTTCCATGAAAGCTATTCTAGCCTAGTGAACACTGACGACTATCAAAGTTTGTTGCAAATACAAATGATGCTGCAGTGGCCATTCCTGTCCTTAGTGTTCTGACTCTGAAACAGAATTGCTAGATCCTGGGTTGTTACAAAGAAACCCTTGCTAAATGTTGCCCAATGATCCCCTAAAGTGTTCTGCAACGAGGATGCTCACAGCATTGTTGGTAGGGTCCATTCTGATGTCCCTCTTCTTACCAAATTTGTATCAGACCTTCTAAAGTCTGCCCATATGAATGGCATCTGGTTATAGCTTAAATGGACAATTTCCTAATTACCAATGAGACTGAGAATTTTTACAAATTGCAAAGTTGAATATCTATCTATATTCTTTATCTACCCTCAAACATACTCCACTGCTTTGTTGTTGATACCCAGTGGTTCTATTACCCTGTCTATTGTTTATGCCATCAATATTACTTACCTATAGATTGTTTATCATTTAGGTCAAAGTTTTTAACATGGTATCCCCAGACCTCAGTTAAAAACCTAACATTACTTGGCACCGGGTAAAGGAGACCCCCATCTCCTACTGCCCTCAGATTCTAAGATGGATTTACTAAGGCCTTATTTCATATTGACCCAATTTTATCAAAGAGATGATCTCAACACAAAGCAGAACTAGCTGTACAAAGGAAATAACTGTGATACAAATCTTAAGAAGTTATGTGACTCTCCAATTACTGCCTCCTCCTTGTCACCAAGGAGAAAAATAAATCCTAAGTGGAATTACCAGATAAAAAAGATGTAAAACCTACTGAAGCTTCTAATGTATTTTGCAAGATTCCCAGGAAACTATACCACCTACATGACAAATCATAGCTCATTTTCCCACATCAATTGAAAAAGCTAAACTGAAGTGTAATAGTGTAATAAATGAGCCAAAAATACAAATATCAATGTGCTGAATTAGAAAACTTACTTATTTTCATATTATGTTTTTTATATTTTATTTCTTTGCATGTGCATGTACATACGTGTGAAACAGAGAACAGAGGTGGATAACAAATGCCTTTCCCAATGGCTTTACACTTTATTTATTGAGGTAGGGTCTGTTTCTGAACCCTGAACACATCATTTCTGACTAGCATAACTAGCAAGGCTGCCACAGATTCCCCCATCTTTGCCCCGAGGGCTGGCATCATGGCAGGCAGCACACCTGCCTGGTTTGGACACAGGTTCTGGAGAGTCAAACTTGGTTTCTCATGCTTGTGCAAGAACTGTTTTAGCCACTGATCAATCCCCTTGGCCCTGGTGCTGTTATTTTACTAAGACTCCTTACGAGAGTAATGACCTTGTTATACTGACTAGAGAAAGTTTTAAAGTGAAACAGGTGAGAAGTTACTACAGGAAAGGAAGTTACTAGATTGGTAACTTATGACCAGAGCAGGAGTGATATCAAAGACTGTTTTTTAATTTTCAATTTCATCAGGCAAAGCAGGAAGTAGAGCCTCTTGGTCATTTGCAATGGCCGTGGACACAAGACCTTCCTGTGCCCGTGGACACAGCATTCTTTTGGATGTTTTCTTGCTATGAGGCCTGGTATAAAACCTGGTTGTAACCTCAGAGCTCTTGGGATGACAGAAGCAACCACACTGAGACCGCTTCTGTTATGCTTCCATCTCACTCATCCTAGATTTGACAGGAAGACCAGAAGGCAAAAAAGTGGGGTGATTACCAAGAGACTGCCTCAAAGAGGACTACAGAAGAGGAGAGGCCTGGAGGTTTGCTTTGCTTCACCAGTTCCTGAGATAAAACCATCAAAGCAAGACAAAAACCATTTGCTTCCTCCTTTCAGAACTCATGTTTATGTTCCTTGGTTTTAAGACTTTGCCCTGTCTACTCTAATAAATTCCCTTTAAGCCTGGCAGAAATACGGGATGGTTTTGTTTTGTGGTTTTGGTTGTTATTGTTTGTTTTGCTGATGTTGTTTGACACAAGGCCCTAGATGACCTAGAAGTCACAATTTAGACCAGGCTGGCCTCAAACTCACAGAGATCTGCCTGCCTCTGCCTCCTGAGTGCTAGGATTAAAGGCGTGTACCAAAACACCTGGCAAGAAACATCTTATATATTGCAAGCATACAAGCATGTGTGCACGCATAAATAGGTACATTTGGACGTGAATGTGTGTGGAGACTAAAGGTCAATACATGGTGTTTTTCTCAGTTTTTTTCAACCTTGTTTCCAGAGACAGGGTCTCTCACTTGGCCTTGAGCTCATACATAGCCTGGACTGGCTGACCAGTGAGTTCTAAATGTCTGGCACTCCAGCACAGGCATCGGAGGCACAAGCTGCCAAAGTCATCTTTTATGTGGATGCTAGGGAACCCAACTCAGGTACCCATTCTTACACAGCAGACATTTTATTGACGGAGCCATCTCCCTAGGCTCTGAAAACGTCACTTTTTGTGTGTGTGTGTGGCGGGGGAATAGGTACTTTGGTCCAAGCTCATTAAAACAGACGGTTTACCTAAACTTAGTGTTCAAAATGGCAACTTCAACCATGTTAATTCACTGAGTCCAATATCTACATAACACCAGCATATTCATCAGAAATTCTGAAAGAGATCACATGTAGGAAAATGCAGGACACAAAGTACAAATTCCGGGGGTGAATGGACTTCCTTGTTGCACTGACTCTTGACAGAGTGGAAGGAAATGTGATGAAGAAGGAAGAGTCTTTTCAAGGAATGCTGCTGGAATAATAGTATACCCACAAGCCACACACTCTTTGATTCCCATCATATACAACTGCAAAATTGACTAAAGTTGACTAAAGAAACCTAAACCTGTTCAGAAAACATAAAAGATTCTCATGATCTTGGGTTAAGCAAAGGGTTCACCCTGCCCCTGACTAAGATTAATGGTGAAATTCAGCAACAAGTTGGATCCTATCATTTTTGACAACTCCTGTTTTTCCAAATAAATGATTAAAGATGAATCACAGATGAGGAGAAATATACATACGAAAGACACATACTTCACAGATCCAACACAAAGAACTCCAACAGCTTACTTTAAAAATGAGCAAATGTTTTATACAAATACTTCATCCATGCCAGGCGGTGGTGGCGCACGCCTTTAATCCCAGCACTCGGGAGGCAGAGGCAGGTGGATCTCTGTGAGTTCGAGACCAGCCTGGTCTACAAGAGCTAGTTCCAGGACAGACTCCAAAACCACAGAGAAACCCTGTCTCGAAAAACCAAAAAAAAAAAAAAAAAAAAAAAAAAAAAAAAAATACTTCATCCGAATAAGATCTACAGAGGTCAAGTAAGTGCCAGAGAATAACCAGTCATTAGAGAAACACTAATTACAATCCCAGTGAGGTTGTGTTCCATACTCACCAATACACAAAGCTATCAGATGACGGAAATGGCTGAGCACAGCAAAGTCATCAGATGTAAAGAAATGGATACTGTATACACTCTTCTATATTGTTGCTGATAATATAAAATGAAGTGTGGCTCTTCCTTACAGGGTTATGTAAATATCAATTGTACTTCTTGCCTACTCCACTCCTGGGTGCCTGTTTACCCAAGAGAAATGAACAGTGTCTTACAAAAACCTGCTGACAGAGTTTAATTTATCATGTTCCAGGATGAGAGACAGGCTCCAGTATCCATACGAGGTAAATGGACAGCTAACAGTGGAGTACATCTACAGAGAACTTGACAATGCTAAGGATTACGATGTCACTATGTGTCACGTGACAGCTGAATCTCAAATTAATGAGGCCAAGTTGGAGATGCCAGGCACCACCACCCCCTCTCTAGAGTATGCATAAACTAATCTACAGTGAAGTAAACCAAATCAGTAGCTGTCTATAGACAAGAGAGAAAGGTTTATCTGGCAGGGACACATAGGTGGAAAGAGGTTCGACGCCATGTGTGTTTTCCTGGTCACTGCGGTCATTTCACAGGGGAATGCTCAGTCAAAGTATACAAATTATACACTCTGAACATATCACATGCCAATTATGCTGTCTGAAAACAATAATAATAACTAGTGAGTACCAGGAATGTGCCAGCACTTCCATTCATATGTCCTGTGTCATGAATAGTCACCTGCCCATGAACATTTACACATGGTTTCCTCTCCCCTTAATGGGGACAAAAAGGAAAATACCACTTATAGACAGATCTCTCTTTCTGTATATGTGTGTGCACGTATTTGTCTGTCTGTCTGTCTGCACAGGGTCATATGACTATATCAAAAGCACTAGGGATGTCGTAGGAAGGAACATAGACAGAGAGCAAGGCTGCATGCTGTAGTCCTCCCATGTCCCTTGCCGTCTGTGAGGGCAGCATCAGCTCATATAGATATGGTGAATGACCACTGACAGTGATATGGATTCAAATTTCCTTTCTTGCACTTAAACCTTTGGACACCTGAACTAAGGGTACCGTCAGGGCAGGTTGTACACTCTCTGGGAAGTAGGGCCCAGTTTAGGACCGTAGAGGGACTTGAGGTCAACTATAGTCTGCTTCAGTTGTCTTGCTGCTTCCTCATCCACCCTCCTGCTACCATGGACTGCTCCACCTCTGCCACCAAGGCTTTCCTACCCTAATGGATGGAGCAGCCATGAAACGCAGAGCCAAATGAATCTCCCCTGCCTTGTTTCCATGATGGATTCTATCACAGCAACACAAAAAGTTATATAGAGCCAGGCAGTGATGGCACATGCCTATAATCACAGCTGCTTATGATTCCTTCTCCATAGCCATCTGATACTTCTGTCCTCTGCCAACCTCTGCAGGCACCTATACTTATTTGCAAATCATATAATTAAAATTAAAAATAAAACCTTTAAATCTGAGACACTGAAAAGGCAGCAAAGTGTTACTTTTAACTCAGCATTCACGTTTTGGCACTTTTGTTCACCACTGTATCCCTGGTGCCTCATGCCTCTCAAGGCATATGGCAAGTTATAAAATAAATATCCAGGAGAAGAACAAAACTAAATGTAAATCCTGGGAAGTATAAACAGGGACAGAAATCAATGACAATGGCCCGTGGTTTTTCCACACGTCATTCAGCATTGACAGTGATGTTAATGAGGGTGAGAGTGGCATTAGTGACATCTGCTAAGTGCTGCCTTTGTACAGACATGGACACCGTGTTCTACCATCCACCACCAGCCTTGTGTCCTTAGCATTGCTTTCCCCCAGGAAGGAAAACAGGGGCTCTCACGAATCAGGTAACTGTTCCTGTAAGATCATGCTCTAGCACCTGGGGACAGCAGAACAAGAGCCTGGGCAACCTGATCCGTCTGCCTCTTGCTCACATGCTGCCTAAGCACCTGCTAAACCAGGGTGTAGCATGAGGCCATTCGTGCCCTACAGAAAGGAACAGTGTTTCTGATGACAGCCATAACCCATACTAAGAAAGATGACTACTGAGTTGCAAGTAGTTAGCAACCCAACAGCACCGCTCCTGCTTGGAAAGACCAGATGAAAAAAGAGACTCCTAATGACAAGGCTGCTCACCTGGTACAAGTCATATCCTTAG
The DNA here is from genome assembly GCF_950005125.1 of Chionomys nivalis. Taxonomy (NCBI): domain Eukaryota; kingdom Metazoa; phylum Chordata; class Mammalia; order Rodentia; family Cricetidae; genus Chionomys; species Chionomys nivalis. Next base: position 52,906,086 of record NC_080086.1, read on the forward strand.
CAATGATGACTCTCACCATTTCCTCATCTAAGTTCTAGTTAGAGGTGTGTGTGCTGTGTATGTGTCTGTGAATGCTTGCTGGCTTTTTAAAATGGGTGATGGGATCTGAACTCAGGTCCTCATACATTGACAGAAGGTTTTCTTTCCATCTTTAAAACTGGCTTGGGTTTTGTTTTGTTTGAATGATAGTTGAGATAGATGGAGGTCCACACTCTTATCTAGTCTCCATCATGAACATCCCTTGGCAAGATGGTTGGTCCAGCATAAAGGAACATCAATAATCCAACAGAAAACTCACACCATGACCCTCAACTCTTTTGATGCAGTATTCTAAAGTAGACTTTCTGCAGCATGGGAATCACCTGGAAGTTTTGTAGAGCTCCGGACAGCAAGCGACTCTCACATTCCAGATCTGGGTCTAGCTATCTTTATGTTTAGGAGCTGAGCATCGTAGAGATCAGCCAGTGTGGAAATCACCATCCTCAACCACAAACTAGAGCCACAGAATAGAGAAAAAACTACTCCTGTGCCACACACCAAGATCCCACCACACGGTTTCCCAGCCACTGAGACTGAAACTCTAGTTCTTACACTCTCGGAAGGCTGAATCCACAGCTTCATCTCTACAAATAAATCTTGACAAGTAAAACTAGAAATAATGAAATAACAATAGGAAGCTGCATTTTTTTTGGTAAAAACAAAATAAAGCAATAACATTCATTTTAATTTTCAAACTTGAACCCATTTGAGGGATGTTTTCACATTTTCTCTAAAAACAAAGTATACACTGAAACGTTTCAGAGGCAATTTCTAGTAAATAGCTTAAACTGCAATGACAGAGTCACTATAACCCAGTCAAACACAAAGGCCTGAATGTGCCCTGAGCCATGACAGCATTTCAGGGGCGAGGGCTGTCACCAACAACTGCACAGTAATTAAAAGCAGTATTTTTGTCTGAAGATCAAAAGAGCATTGTATACATATATTCAAAAAAGAGCCTCGGGCAGCCTTTCAAAGGGGTCTATTTTAGATCAGAATAACCTACCAGTCATCAGCTTAACCCTTGCTGTGGAGGAAGACATCGATCATCCACACAGCCAGGGCAGCCAGTCCTTCCGCACACATGAAAATCAAGGGATGAAGTGTGAAGGGTGGCCTGAACTTCCAGAAAGATTTTTCTGAACCCATAGGAAACTTCTGTGTTCTTGGAGGCCTAAGAATGTACTAGGGTACCAAACACACACAGCTGTGTTCTCAAGGAACTCAAACTGTACGATGCTGGATGCTGTGGCCTGTGGGTTTGTGCAAATGGGAAAACTGAGCGAACCTGAGAGGATGGAAAAGATCACACACGCACACACGCACACACACACACACACACACAGGGAAGGAGACGGGGACAAGTGGTGAAGGAGAGAAACAACATGAACAATGCATTTCATCCAAGTAGATGCTGCGGCACTGACGTAAACTGTCCCCATTACTAATGGTCACTTCTCCATTTATTCTCAACCAACATGGGAGACATAATGTGCAGGTAAGGTCCAGTTTCCACTGCCAGAAGTCACACATATTTCTAATTTCCAACGCCCAGCACACATGTATCCAACAAATTACATCACTACCAGTCTTTCATTACCTTGCTTGACTAGACAGGGCCCCCTCTCCCTCTGGACTCTCACTCAGTAGCCAAATTGAGGCAATCCCCAGTCTAGGCCCCTTCCATCAGCATGGTAGACACATCACAGAATAAGAGTCGGATATTACCTACGCCATTGGGAAGGCAGTGAAGGGAAACTGCAGTCAGCATACATTGTGTAGAAGTTCAAAGCCTTGGCCAAGTTTTCATATGGAATTCTGAATCATATAGGCAAGGCTACTCTAAATGTCAGTGTTCAGAATACACTACGTTCATTTCTTCAGCTGGTTACAACCTACATAAAAGTATGGAGCTACTGGGAGGTTGAGACCAGTGAGTTATTCTGTCTCAAAGAGATGAGACGATGGGCATGGGGTGGAGAAAACGAAACAACAGAGTCCACGGGTGCAGACTCTATTTGTTTTCAGTGCATTCTGATACGGGCAATCCTAAAGAAAGCTGACCGTGAGGGCTGAGAGGGCAATGATTGGATTGTGGATAGAAAGGCAGATCAGACGCGTAATGACACAAAGACTTACACCACAAGCTGAAAAGACCATGCCCAAATCCATGAAACTTATCTAAGCCGTGCCAAGACAGGAGCAGTGAAATATTATCATTAAAAAGCAGTTATATTCTGCTGGGTATAGTGGTGTGTGTCTATAATCTCAGTAACCAGGGAGCAAAAGCTGCAAGATCAGAAGTCAATGCCATCTTCAGCTACCACCTACACAACAAGCCCAAGACCAGCCTGTGCTACAGTCCTTGTCTTAATAAGGCCTAACACATTTACATTAGTGATAACACATTATTCGTATAATTAAAACTCCGAATAAAGGTAAGTACTATAGACTGTAGTGTATAGCTAAAATTTAAGGATATTTCAGACTTTCCAAAAATTTAATCAAATTTATATCACTGCAGATCTGTTTCAATGGCTCCTTTTATGGAGCTCACTGGGATACTGGAAAAGCCCAAGTCTCAGATACATAATGTTATGCTGGGGCCGGAGACACGGCTCTGTGGTTAAGAGTTGCTGCGGTTCTCCCAGGGGATCAGGGTTCTCTTCCCTGCACCATGTTAAGAGGCTCGCAATCACCTGGAACTCCAGTTCTCTGAGGATGCTTACGCTCACATTCATACTCTCTGCCTCCCCCCCCCCACACAAATTGTTTTTAATTTAAAATGAATCTTAAAACGTTGTGTTGAGGTAACCTTCATCCAGAGAGCTCAGCAAGCTTCACACATACCTCATTCCAGCCTCACAAGTTGGGGGACTGTTTGAAAAACTAAAACAACTTTTCTGGAAGATTACAAGTGGCTGCTTCTGATGCTTAATAGTATTTGAACCCACCTGGACAAAATTTTTCAATCAAAAAACTTCTAATATGTAACAAATTCAGGATCGTCCAGTACTGTCTCTAAGATAAGGCGCTACTTCCTCTGCACGGGAGAAAAGGCTGGCACAGTGCTTATCCCTCTACCCTGTCTCCTGGCAGCTTTGTCAACTCCAGCTCCAAAAGAAGGTCACTGATTTGCCAAGTGTCAGCCAGTGTCACCTCCTGAGTCAATGGGGTTTGAGAGCAGGGAACAGGATGTGGGAGGTGTTTAGTTAACAGAGCCAGGGCAGTGGGGAGGCAAGGAAACTCACTCGTGCCACACAATTCATGTAAGACGAATTAACGAGACACTCCTGAAACCCAACCGGGCAGGAACAGCTACAGGCAAGTGTCACGATCCTAATTTTTTCACAGAAAACTTAGCAATGCAAAAATCAAAGAGCCAGCAGCTGGGCTGGCAAAATGAACAGTGGCTGAGAGCAGAGGAGAGAGCCAGTCTCCCGCTGAGGCTGAGGCCTGGCAGGAAGGTCACTTCTTCCCTCAGGTCCAGGAGGGTCTGCCTTTCACTTTCTGGGAAAACTTACCCTATCTCCCCCCCCTCCCCCCACACTCCAGCATTGATAAATTCCTTTTCTTAAGCAAAAGCCTTTGGGAGGAGCACTCCCCTCCACATTCCCTGCAAATAAATGGCTCTTATCAAACTTACCTTAAGGCATCAAATTTGGAGACAAAACAAAACAAACAAAAACAAAAAACACAGAAGTTTGGGAAAGACTTTCAAAGGGCCGGGGGAACTTTCTGAGACCTCTGCTTTGCCTGTGGCCTCTGGACAAGACAACATTCAGACACAATTTTCACTTTGGGTCTGGAAAGTTGGGTCAGCAGTTAGGAGTCATGGCTGCTCTTCCAGGGGACCTAGCAACCACATGGCAACTCATAATCATCTTACCACAGTTTCTGGGGATCCAATGGCCACTTAAGGCCTCCACAGGAACCAGGTATGAAAATGATGTGTAGGCACACATGCAAGCAAAACACCCGTACACATAAAATAAAATAAAAAGTAAACTCATTGGCGCTGAAAATCATGCCTCTCAGAAGTCCCCTGCTTCTTTCTGTTTCTTCCTGACATAAGAAGCCTCAAAAGCCATGGCTCCTAAAACAACAGCTTGTGCAGGGGCTCCCAAGGATCTGACTCTCAGGAGAATTTTATCCCAAGAGGTTACAAGAGAAACCTCAAAGGCAATCTAAAGGATGCACCTGAACTGACAGCCTCTGAAGAGCTGGTGAGAAGCCTTCTCAAGACCGCATGCTCAGATTGCATCAGAGAGGAGCGACAGGTCCATGAACAAACTCTACTTAAACCCCAAGTCTGGCTAGTCCTGCCCTTGCCCCTCTGGGTTTCCCACCTCTAGAGCTCACTAAGGTGCTTTACAATGCCCTGGATGTGCTGGTTACTGACCTCTGGGAGACTTGCACAATTCTTTCCCTCCAGAAGTACAAACAACCACTGTAGAGCTCACTTCTTTGCTATGGAGACTGCTACATCAGGCGGTGATGGCAGGAGCCTTTAATCCCAGCACTCAGGAGGCAGAGGCAGGTGGATCTCTGTGAGTTCGAGGCCAGCCTGGCCTACAAGAGCTAGTTCCAGGGTGGCGGTGGAGACTGTGACATCTTCACAGGCACCAGCTTTGCTTTGTCTCCTGGACTTCTCCGCGACCTTCATGTACTTACCGCCTATGCCCTTTTCAGCTCCAGAGCCCCTTAGTAGGTGATCTCTCTCTCTTAAGGCTTTCTCTTCTCTGCTATATATTCCCTGTACCTTCTTTGCTGTCCTTTACCATTTACCATAGCCTTTATTGACCGCTCGCCATTTTAATGTGGGTGGAAGACTGAGTAGGTGGCCATCTCCCCATTTACCAGAGACTGCAGTAGTACAAGGCCTTTGTGTGGTTCTCTTCACTATTAAATTCCAACGTACAGGCATCTGATCATGGTTTGTGAGATGAATGAATAGAATAAATATATGCCTGCTTCCAGTTTCTCTCCCCAACTATGCAATAATTTCGAGGTTCTTTCTTCAACCTGCTTTGTGTGGAAGAATGACGTCAAGGACCAACTCAGTGGTCCTTTCTTTCTGGTCCTCGCTGTCTGGATCATTATCCGCAATTCTTGGCTTTCTCATCCCATTCTCCAGGTGCTCCTCCTGGGTCCTGTATCAAATCAACAGCTCTTTCTTCTGCCCTGTGCTCTGCCGGTGGCTTCCAGAGTCCCAAGGCCCACGCCCTCTTCTGGAACACTCTCCACAATTTTCCTGGCCTGAAATGCTAATTAGACAACGGAGTCCCAAACACTTTGCTGGAGTTAGACGTGGCTCTAGCAGCCAGTGGCTTTCCCTATCCTGTCCCCAAGGTCTCCACTTCTCTAACTTCACCTCTCTTCTTATCAAGGTCCCCCACAGCAGCGGTTCTCTATCTCCCCAATGCTGTGATTCTTTAATACAGCTCCTCATGCTGTGGTGACCCCCAACCACAAAATTACTTTTGTTGCTACTTCATAACTGTAATTTTGCTACTGTTATGAATCCTACTTGTTAAGTTTCAAAGCCTTGGACAAATGGCTGAGGTGCCAGATTCTCCCAACACCTCTCAGCCCCTACCTGTTACAAGGTCCTCCTGGCTTGCCGACCCAGCACCCACTACCCTGAACTCCAGCCCAGGGGCTAAGCAGCTCTTCTCTACATAATCCAGCCATTTTGGTTACCCATTTGTTTTGTACCTTTCCCCTCTTAGCTACTGTACCTGGTCCCCCTTTCTCCCCTCTTCCTTCCCCTCTCCTCACACAGCTCAGGGTCATGTCTTCTCTGGATTCTCCCAGATGTCCCTGCCCTCACCATGTCTCCCTTTTCTCTACCACAAACTTTCTCTTCAACCACACCTAGGAGCAGTCAGGTCCTTTCCCTTTTAATTTCTTTTTTTATTCAGTAATGTCAATATCTGATAGCAGGGTATCTGATACGTGGCCCCTGTGAAGGTCATTCAACTCTCAAAGGGTTGCAACCCACAGGTTGAGAATCACTACCCTTATAGTAAGGGCTTACCCTGGGCTTTTGTGTTCTTCAACATTAGGCGTTCTAGGAACATAACCTCCACCTTGTGTGGTCAAGCTGTGGCTCCTCTGTATGTTCCCAAAACAAGAGCCTTCATGGACAGAGAAGTAAAAGCCACTCATCCAATCTTTGTTTACAGGCATCCAGCTCAGGAGTGAGCAGGGCTTCCTGCCTGCCAGGTTAATTCATTTCCTCGCCTGCCACACATGCTGGTGGTTTCTGCCCTCACTCCATCGACACAGTTCTGAAAACAACACACAAACACACAAACCTGCTGTTCTGCAAGAATTATGGTCTATGAAGGGAAGGACGTCTAGAAAGAAGGGGGGTTAGGGCAGTCTCTTCAAAAGCCTCCAGACTTTTGTAAACAGAGCACTGATAATAGCAATCAGTAATTCTGAACACAGCAGTACCTGCCTACACAGAGGACCTTATACCGGACACTTCAGTCTCTTCTCCCAAATTGCATGGTTTGGACACTTTGTCAGTTTTATTCTGCCTCCCTGAGGACTGTTCTGTGCTTACAAAGGCCACACCTTGGGGCTGCTTATTCTGCCCTTACCAGTTCCCCTGAGAACAAAGTTCCTGCAGCCCAGCGGAGCAGGCATTGTATGGATGTACAGCCAGCTAAGACGTCCTCTTTATGATCAAGCTTGCCCCTAGCTGCTCCCAACATTATCATGTTGTAATGAATGCACCCCAAAGACCCTTCAGTGCCACAGATATGATCCACTTATTAATCAAGACCACTTCAGGATTTACAGGAGCAAGAGGATGGAGCAGGTCCATTGTACAGATGAGAAGATGAGGCTTACACTGAGTTCTAGTTAAAGGGGAGTTCGTACCCTGTTTAAAGCTAAGGACAGAGCTAGGAATCTAAGGCAGGCAATGCAATCCAAACTATGTATATAGACAAATGTACATAGCAAGTAGGGTAAAGGGAGCAGAGAGAGATGGGACAGTAGATAAGGTAATGAGGAGGGGGGAAAATTGGCAAGATCGCTGCTAAAAGAAGCCTTCAACAAAGACAGTCATCAACACAACCCAAAGTCTCTCTTAACATCACAAAAAGCAGTGCTTACATGTTAAGGTAAAAGCAAAATGTGCAGGACATGTAACATAAAGGAACAACCCAGCCTATATTTGTTTTCTGTCTAGAAGAGAGAAAGAATGGTCTGTGGCTATGAATTGTGCTAGAGATGTGGTTTTACTGTACAGAATTAGTAAACCCAAGAGTAAAACATTCAGACCAGGGCTTCAGGAGCCCCTGTACAGGGAATGGTGACATGTGGGTCGACATCGTTGTCACCTGTACGTCACATGTTTCTGCTCAGTCTCATCTCTACAGACTCTTCAAGGAAGGCTCAGAAATTCAGAAAGGGATAATCTTGATTAATTTTACTATAATTAGCAAGGCACAGTTAGATAAAAAAAAATAATTAGAATGTTTCAATGAAATAAAAAGACTTGTGACTCACCTGCAGCCACTCTCAAGGAGAAACTGTGACTTAGCCCACAAGTGAGCTGACAGGTACGCACTGCCCTTCTTTATCTCAACATCTGGTGTGTCTACTACTCAAAACAAACCTGCTGTTCCTGTCAAGTGCTTTTAAAGTCTTTGGTGCCTTTGTCTTATCACAGATGAGTCTTCTGCGGGTTGGAGGTGGATGCTTCTCAAAGAAAAAGGGGTGGGTTCTTCACACGTCAGAGGTGGGAGGGGAGTCTCCATTACTCAGACTGGTCTTGGAGACCAAGCCCCAGAACTTCCCCGAGGTCATGCTTGAGATCTGTGCTGAGACAGTGTGTGCCACGTATGTGTGCTTGATTTCACAGCCACGGGAACAATAGCAAAGCCATGATCTTCCCAAGATCCACAGAAGGCAATGGCCTCCTGTCTTATCTCAAGCGGAACATATATATATCGAAGGTAGGGTGAATGGTTCAGGAGCAAACAGAAAGGACATCAAGACACCACTACTGACAATAGAGCACTCAGGGTGACATGTTTCTAGAATGTAAGATAAAGAGGAACAGCTAACTACAAAGGAGTATGTTAAAACTGCATATGAATTATAAAGAGACTGGGGTCAGGGTGGGGCAGCAGGTCCTTAGACTAATACGAAAGGAAAGGAATGGACATAAGTAAGGAAGAAGTCAGGTGACTCCAGAACACATGGATCAAAACACGTACAGTCTAGATGGGAGGAAGCGATTTAGCTGTGTATTACTGCGTGAGAAACATACTGTAGAAATTTTAAGCCAAATAGCTTTGAAACTCTAGGAGCACAGACAGCTTGGCTCTGATGTCTGGCCCTGGGGCTTAGCTAGAGGCTGTAATTAAACATATTTTTGAATCTCTAGCAGAAAAACAATGCTTTAGAAAGTTAAACAGTGATAGAGTCAGGCGTGGTCACTCATATTTAACATGAGTTCCAGGATCAAGATGATGGCTTCTGGGCTCACAACAAAAGTTTAATTTCTGAATCAGAAACATTTGATAGCCCGACATTTCTATTAATTTTTCTTGTAAATTTAACCCCAATTTATATCACAGAATTTTCTGTGTGTATTATCCTGTTTGTTGTTAATCATTAAAACAACTTTGATGACCTCAAGGTAAAGGGTGCATTATGGGGGGGGGGCAAGAAAACTGTAGTCAGGCATCTCAGAAGTCACCTTCCACAAATGTCACTGTTCGAGAACATGAAGAGCCAGGTGCTTTTTAAGAATTAAAATGTCCTTGCTGCTGAAATGTTATTCAACAGGAAACTGGCTGAAAAATCTTTAATGGGTCGAGAAGATTGTTCAGCGGGTATAAGTACTTACCTTGTAAGTATGAGGAACTGAGTTCAAATCCCCACCCATGTAAAAAGCCAGGCAAAGACAACACATCCACACCTTGTAACACAGACGCAGAGATGGGAGAATTTCAGGGCTTGCTGGTGCTCTGACCAGCCACATTCCCAGCTCCCCTGAAGACTTCCTATTCTTTATTTTTCAGTGAAGATCAAACAAATGTTCTCCATTTATTTATTTATTTATTTAAATTGATTTTTATTGAGCTCTACATTTTTCTCTGCCGCTCTCCTCCACTCAACCCTCTCCCACGGTCCCCACGCTTCCAATTTACTCAGGAGATCTTGTCTTTTTCTACTACCCATGTAGATTAGATCTATGTATATCTCTCTTAGGGTCCATGCTAGCATAACTGGATATCGACATGTAGAAGAATGAAAATAGATCCATATCTATCACCATGCACAAAACTCAAGTCCAAATGAATCAAAGACCTCAACATAAAGCCAGCCACACTGACCCTTATAGAGGAGAAAGCGGGAAGTACACTTGAACACATTGGCACAGGAGACCACTTCCTAAATATAACCTTAGCAGCACAGACACTGAGAGAAACAATTAATAAATGGGACCTCCTGAAACTGAAAAGCTTCTGTAAAGCAAAGGACACGGTCAACAAGAAGACTTTCTATTCTTAATAATGTGTGTGGAACAAAGGAAGACAGGAGATGAGGAAGCAAGCAGTGTCTTCTGGTAGAAGCGGAGTGTGTGGCATGGCTCACTTGAGAGATGTGCATCTTCTAAAGCTTTAGTAAGGATTTCAGGGCCTGGGTGGAAGATGGGAGGATGGCTCGGTTTGTAAATTGCTTCTGTACAAGCATGAGAACCTGAGTTTGACTACACATACCCACATAAAAAGCATGTGGGTACAAAAGTATGCTCTGAGATCTCAGTGTCAAGGAGATAGAGACAAGAGGACCCATGTGGTTGGAGGGCTAGCCAGTGGGCTCCAGGCCAGCAAGAGATCATGTCTCAATAAAAATGATGAATTGTGTTTCTGAGGAACAAGACTCCAGGGTATGCTTTTGTCTCCATACACAGAAACATGGGTATGTGCACCCACACTGGTAAGAATGCATGTATTCTCTCTCTCTCTCTCTTCTCTCTCTCTGTCTCTCTCTCTCTTGTGTTTGTGCGTGTGCATGCATGTACACGTGTACGTACAAACACACACACACACACTCCCACAAAGTACCAAAGAGCTCCAGCAAGAAAGAGCTGCTTTCTGCTTTCTCTGTGGCATTTCCTAAGTTATTAATCAAACATCTTCTAGACAGCAAGCCATGGTGGAAGAGTGATCTGATCTACCATCCATGGGCAAAAAAATCAGACAGTGAAGGGGAGAGTGACAAGGGCAAACCCAATTTGATCATAGTCACACATCAGTGAAAAGCCTTTTGTTATCATCAGAGAGCAGACATCCAGGACCAGCTACTAACAATAATAATAATAACAACAGCAATAAATGTAATGATCTGTTCTGTCCCTTTAAGAGAATGCCACGCCCACTCCCTCCCCAGTCCCGAGACAGGCAGATCTTCCTTCCTGCTTGCAGCCTTTTCTGTCTCCTTCTTGAAAAGGCAGGTTCCCTGTCTCTCCTCTCTCTCTCTCTCTCTCTCTCTCTCTCTCTCTCTCTCTCTCTCTCTCTCTCTGTCTTTCTGCCTCTCTGTCCTTTTCCTCTTTTCCCTTTTGCCTGCATAACCCACTAAATAAATATCCAACCTCACCTGGCATGGTGTGACTATCATCTATCTCTCGCCCGCCGGGTGGCTCCTTGCCCAGGCCCAGCTTCTTAGATATCTGCAGTGTGGTCTCGTGGAGCATTTTTATTAATCCATTACAATAACAATATTAATAATGTGATATGTAATATATTCAACTAAATCTATACTTTAAGCTGATATCCAAAGCAAAACCTAACATTTAAAAAAAAAGACTCTCTTCTATAAGGAAGTAGTAGGTTTTTACATGAGAGGAGCAGGGTGACTCTCCAGGCAGGGAAAAGATATGTGGAATAATAAATAGTAGAAAGAATAAATTCACTAGATGCTCTTCTAAGCCCCAGAAGGTTTTGCGGTGAACCTGAGGCAAAGTATAGACTTGACATAACAATAATGAGCCGACACGCTTGTTCACTCCTCTGTTGGGGTATCATGACAGCAGGGCAGGCTGCGTAGGTGTTGCATGGGGGTCAGGGAAGAAATTAAATGAGAAATCTCTATTCCTTTCATTCAGTTTTGCTACAAACCTACAATGGCTCTAATTCTTTAAACTTGGGAAGATGGTTCCGTTGCTAAAGTATTTGCCAGGTAAGTACTAAGAACTGAGTCTGGTTCCCCTGAATCTGGTTCCCCAGCACCCATAGGAAATATTGTGTGCTGTGGTCAAGGGTCTGTGGTCCCAGTGCTAGGAGTGGAGGAGACAGGGAGCTTCCTGGAATTCACTGGGAAGCCTGCCTATATTACTTGAGGAGCGCGACGACCAGTCCAGAGACCCTGAATCAAAACAGCAAGACGGTGTGTGATGAGGAAAGCCACCAGATGCTGACCTCACTTGACACATAAATACATGAACATGACACACACATGTGTTCTTACCAATTTTAAAAACAGTGGTTTCATATGTTTCAAGCTCCTATTTGATTAATAGTTGTGCTTTTGGTTTTCCTTGTTCAGATACAAAAAAAGTGAAAAATAAGAAAAACTGGAACAAGCCCTTTTCATGTTGATTTGTATTTCGTTAAACACAGAACAGAAGTGTCTCCATTTAGCAGAAGTATGTATGTAGGGCCTCTAAAGGATTCACTTGGGGACAGGGTTTCTCCTCTGTGTAATCACTGAGATAGGGAGTGCACTCTGAGGGGCAGGGCCGGCAGTTAAGCCCTAAGGGCCTCAGCTTTGAGTCAAATGGGATGGTGAGTTTTCACAAATATCCAATGTCCTTTCAGAGCTCTTTTACGCAGATGAGAGGTCCCACGTGTCAACAGCAAATGAACACAATGGCTCACATCTACAATAGTTTCAGGAATTCCATCAAGATTATGTCAATTCATAAACTGAGAAGAAAACCAAGCTGTGAGCTTTTAAAACAAACCCCAAAAGCTACTAGAAAGCTGAAATGAAATTGCCTGAAGGTTGGTTAGATATTATTTTAAATAATGAAAAGCTATAGTAGATAATGTATGTAATAGATATAAACACACACACACACAATTCCCAATTGAGGAAACCGGAAAAATCAAAAAAAAAAACCAAACCACCAATAATTTTGTTTTTCTTGAAGCCATAGCATCAGGAGCACTTTGTTGTCCTGGCTTTCATGCTTGTAAGTACGCTAGGACTTTGTACGCTCCTGTAATTAGAGAACGAACACAAGCTCATCCACAATGCACTAATCCTAATATAATGGACTCATTCTTTGCACTAGGAAAAAGAAGGTACTTAACAAAATAAATTATCACCTTTAGGTGAGTTATTTCTGGTTTAAAATGGTTGAGCATTAGCATGAGAACAGAAAACTTGCATGCCTGGTGAATAAGAACTAATTTACTGAATTATGGGCTGTGCTGAAATTTCCTTAAAAATGCTCCAAAAGTTCAGTGAGAGGAGAAAGGAAACATCATACATAAAACTCCACGCAAAGCGAAAGCACTCAAGCCATTTTCCAACGTTCACTGTATAACAAACCGGGAAAGTCGTCTTCTTCTCCAGTGTCTCCTTGACACCAAGAACACTGGGGAAATGTCTGCGCATTCCCAGAGGGTCAGACGTCCTAGCATGGATAATCCTCTGCCAGTGTGGCATGTGTAGGGTGGAAAGGAACCTGGGCTGAGAGCGTGAGTGAGACGCGTGACTAACAAGTGGAGAGCTGCCTCCACACCCGCGTCTGAATGGAAGGCTCTTGGCACCTCTGCTGAGGGTGTCTTTTCACTGCTCTCTCCGACAGGAAACGCCTGCCAGGCATGATATGTGACAGTGAACCTGGGTCGAAATGATGAGAAGGAAACTAACAGCTAAACTGGGTCTACGTGGGCAGCTGCAACCGTGGCACATGAAGACTGCAAGTTAGGGGTGAGGATAATAACCAGTGTGTCCATGACTAATAAATAGAAGTCACTGTAACGTGTGAATGTACATGTGGGTATGCAGGTGTGTTCCTGTGTGTATAAATGCTCATTGTGGGGCCCAGGGCAGCCGGGTCACACATGGGAGGCCCAGGGCAGCCTGGCCACACATGTGAGGCCCAGGGCAGCCGGGTCACACATAAGGGGGCCCAGGCCATGTGAAGCCCAGGGCAGCCTGGCCACACATGGTGCCCAGGCAGCACAGCTACCATGGCAGGCAGCACTGGGTTCCAGGAAAAAACATAAGCTGACACCACCCAGGGAGGGCCAGCATCTAAGGGGGAAGTACCAGACATTCCAACCATTAGATAAGATTAGATAAGACCACCAGATAGCCCTGAGCCCAGGATTCACCCGTCCTCCTTCCACCAAGACCCCTAGATAAATATCAGCCTATCAGGGTCCTGAACCCTGGAAATCCCCTCATCCCAACCTCTACTATGATAAAAAAAAAAAAAAAAAAAAAAAAAAAAAAAAAAAAAACCCTTCCCCTACTGGGCTTGGGTCTCTCTGCTCTCAACTGCTGTGTCGGACGGATGGAGAGTCCAAGTTTAAGCCTGAATAAAGGCTCTTGGCTTTTGCACACAGGACTGGGTCTCCTAGTTGGTTTTTGGAGGACTCCATAATCTGGGCATATGTGTAAATGTGCATATGTGTATGTAGGTACACATGCATGTGTATGTATATGTGCAGAGGTCAGAGATCAACCTTGGGTTTTGTCCCTCAGGAACCATCCACCTTGTTTTTTGAGACAGGGTCTCATACTAGTCTAGATTCATTAATTAGACTAGGCTGGCTGGCTAGGTAAACCCCAGGGGTCCATCTGTCAGGTCAGTACTTCTACATTGTGACTACATGCTCTTGCCCAGCTTCTCATATAGATACTGGGAACTGAACATGGGCCCTCATGTTTGGAATCACTCTATCAAGCACGCTATCTCCCCTCCCTAGATATTATAAATTTATTATAACCAACAAAGCAGAATGTTTCCTTAATGATGCTCCTTGTATTCAACACTGTGCTAAATGCTTCATATCTATGCTGTCCAATCCAAAGGTCACAGGTTCATATCTATGCTGTCCAATCCAAAGGTCACAGCCATACTGAGCCCTGGGACCAAGGTCGGCTCAGAACGAGCTGATATTTCTATCTCATGAAGACCTAAATTGAAACAAATATTCAATTTAGTTCCTGGAAATCTTTTTTTTCCTTTTTTAATCCTGTGTGTATTCAAGTGTGTGACTTTAGGTGTGTGCACATCACCATATAAGTGTAGACTCAGAGGAAAACCCAATCCTTGCTTCTTACCTTCCAACCTTTTCAAACAGGGGCTCATGTTGTTGACCGCCATAAATACCAGGCTACCTGGCCCAGCCGTTTCCTGGGACTCTCTCATCTCCAGCTCCAATCTCCCCATAAAAACACTGGGATTACAGATCCATGCTATTTTAACTAGCTTCTCACCAGTTCTAGGGATTAAAATTCCCCCTGATTCTTCACCTTTGCATGACAAACAAACTCTGTCCATTAAACCATCCTCCCAGCCCAGTTATTCGAACTCATTTAAACAGGATTAAAACAACTTTCACAAATGAATATACTCTTTTGAATGTATTTTTCATGAGATCCAAACTTAGGTCAAGTCATTCTGATGAAATTTAGTGTCCAATCTACAATATGTTTCGTTTTTTTTTAATTTGTTTTTTTTTGTTTGTTTGTTTGTTTTTGTTTTTTTTTTTTTTTTGGTTTTTTTCGAGACAGGGTTTCTCTGTGGTTTTGGAGCCTGTCCTGGAACTAGCTCTTGTAGACCAGGCTGGTCTCGAACTCACAGAGATATGTGCATTTGTGTCAAGGTGTCAGATCCCCTGGAACTGGAGTTACTGGAGTTGTGAGCTGCCATGTGGGTGCTGAGAATTGAACCCAGGTCCTCTGGGAGAGCAGTCAGTGCTTTTAACCACTGAGCCATCTCTCCGGCGCCTAATCTACAATATGCTGGAGATAGGAACCATAAATACCAGGCTACCTGGCCCAGCTGTTTCCTGGGACTCTCTCATCTCCACGTCCAATCTCCCTACAAAAACACTGGGATTACAGATCCATGCTATTTTATCTAGCTTCTCACAGGTTCTCCTCACAATATGTACCCAAATTTGAGGACAGCATGATGCTCAATACTAAAACTTAATAAGGAAAAAAATGTTTAGAGTTTTGTGTCTAATTTTTATACAATATATTGAAGTAAGAATATTCTGGATGTGCTGGGTAACGTAAAATACATTGAAATTCATTTTGTATGTTTCTTTTCATTCTTTCATGTGAGTACCCGAGGCCCTAAAGTCACAGCTGGGCTCACATTCCACTTGATGAGTGGTATTGTACAGGTGGATGCTCATTTACCCTCCAGACTCCCCAGAGCAGACTTTACTGGCCCCACTTTACAGATGAGGATACCAAGGCCCAAAGAGGAAAGCCATGCCCATCGTCACTCAGTACATTACCGGACTCAGGCTACCACCAGATTTTCAAGAGCAGCTCTGAGTGTGAGCCACATCTCAAAGCATAAGTGTTAAAAACATCACAGCGTGGGAATTGGACATCTGGGTTATTACTACTCAAACAGTTAACTACACACGCTTTGAGGCTGTAGTCACAAGGTCTTGTTCACCCCAGAAACTCAATCTTTTGGGATTAATCTGTCTGCCATAAATATCAGCAAGCATTTAACAATACAAGAAGATCATTACTGCAGCTTGAACCCAGATGAAGGACTCGAATTAAATTCCATCAAACCACACTGAATTGACACACTTTGACAGGCTCCTTACACCCACCCCTCCACCCCTGGGGGAGCTTGCATTTTATTTTATTTTTTAAGTATGCTCCCCTGTTCTTTCCACCAAGGCAAAAAGAGACGGCCCTGGGAAAGGTTGAATGGGGTAAACAGAAAGAAAGTGCAACCCAGTTAACAGGTGACATGGATGGCCCTCCAGAATCCATGAAAACACAAAACCAAGAGGGTGCATTTCCACCCCTGCACAGTCTCGCTTTTGTTGAAGAGCCAAGGCCCCGTCCTAAAACGTGTGGGCAATACATCAGCAGGCATTATTTTAAATCGGTTGGTTTTATAAAATAAGCCAAGAGTTGAAAGAGGCAGGACTAATTACCAACATTCCTTGATGAATTACTTGGTGGCGTGTGCTAAGTCAATGTACGTCTGCATCTTGATCCCCAAGTTTAGCCTGTACTTATTTCCCAGGAGGCAAAGGAACATGTGGCTAATTAAGGCACTGCTATCCACAGCCAGAGGACTCAAAGGTAAGATTTCTTTGTGAGGGAAGAAAGGACAAAAGGAAAGGTTCTTTGCCTGGTACTTATTAATCTAATTTTTACTAGTTCACTAGAAAAACAGAGCTGATCTTGTCACCTTTTAGGCAGTGTGAAAAATGTTACATATTTGTAAGTTAGCCAATAAGAATTTGTTAATCCTGTCCTAACTGGCAGGAATGTCTCTGGTTTGTCGCTTCTAATTTAGTCTCAACAAAATTTCCAACCTCTAAAATGTAATTATATAAAAAGCAGGGCCAACAAGGGAGATTACAACGAAGTTATGTATGCCTTTGGTAAAGAAGGGAGTAATCTGAATTGTGCCTCTTATTTTAGGCCTCTTTACAGCTCTTTAAAATCATTCACAACTGGGTGATTAAATTCCTTTTGCTCATTTTTAATTGCCAGCATCCCTGAACCTTCTTATCTTGCTTCTAGGAAAACAGTGAGATCTGTGTGATGTGCATGAGTCTGCTAACCTGCCCATCAGCAGCAATGTGCGCCTTAGAGACTGGTAGGTGAACAGGAAGACACTGACTCTTAGGTAAAATTCATTAAAGACATCACTATAGTTACATAAAGACTGCATGCACCCAGTCTCCTAGGTTCCATGTCTCACGTATGTGTGTACATGTGTAGATACACGTGCACATGTGTATGGATGTGAAGGCTAGAGGCTGACATCAAACGTCTTCCCCTGTCAATCTACACCTTTCATTTTGAAACAGGATCTCTACTGGATCTGGGGCTCACCAATGCAGCTGGGCTGGCCGGCCCAGGAGCTCCAGTGCTTGTCCCATCTCTACCTCCCCAGTGTTGAAATTGTAGGCCTGAGTGCAGGGATCAGGCTCGGCTTCCAACACCTGCAAGGCAAGCACTTCGCCAAACTGAGCTATCATCTAGCACCCTAAAGCCCCAAACCTAGTTTAAAGGGAAATGGGAAGAGAGCCTTTGATTAGCATTACATCCAAGCCCAGCGACATCCAAGCATCTCCAGGAGGAACAATTTGCCTTGATTCATCTGGACCGTCTTCCAGTATTATCAATTTTAAGAACAGCGATTGAAAGCAATTCTCTTTCGAGAACATTCTACGCTAACTGAATCCTGGTTTATGTGCTTTCTATACACCAGGTTTTAGTTCCTCTTCTTCTCACATAGTTATGACATTATTAACAAGCTCTGAAGAGCTAGGAGAGGCTATGTGGGATGATACAGTTTCCAAGTTTAGGCTAACACTCAAAAAGGCAATAAAAGGAGACACATCCAGGGCAAGAGCCAATATTCTAGTATTGATTGCAGCTATATCCTTGAACAAAGCCACTGTACTAATTTACATATTTTTAACACAAATTCCAGCCATTCATTTTGGGAAGGTGAAGGTAAGTTGTGTCCTTACTCCCTCTTGTTCTGAGGCATGCTTACATCCATCAGCAGTCTTTTAAGCCTAGCCTTTCTTTAACTGTTGAGATGAAACAGGCAACATTTGTGAAGGGGATTCCGACCTTCTAGTGCAATAATATAATCATTATCACAACTGACATTCACTTAAAAGTAAAGAGAAAAACAAGCAGATTGGAAGTTCTGGTTTTAAGGGCTAAAATAATGGCAGAAAAATGGGAAAAAAATTATTTCATTGAAGGGAGGAGATGAAGAAAGAGAAACAGCAACAACAAAAATGGAACCGTAACTGCAAGGGAAAATTCCTACATGTTGTGAATAAAAGCCATTCAGAACCACACAGAGTATTGTTAAATACAGAGGCAGATAACGCAAGTGGACTTGGGGTAGACTGGGCCACCGAGATCTGCAGAACATAAATGATCCTGGCTTTGGATTTTCAGATGCTTTTGTAGGAAACCTCCTGTTACATGTTTTTCACCCATAATGATAACTATCACTAAGCCAAAAATTATCATCGCGGTCAGTGTGGCTAGACAGAATTCTTATGTAGGAAAATTGCACTCATTTCCTACATCTCGCGTATCTTAGAGACTAGGGAAGGAAATGTAATGATTCAACAGAGAAGGTTAGGAGTGGAAGGATAGTAGAGAGCATAGATGTGGGCTCTACAATATGACCAGAGGCCAGAAATGATCTCCATACGTCAGTTTCTCCCCCTGGGCTAGTCCTGTATATTCATAGGGCTGTGAAGAGAATAGAGCTAAAATATGTCAAGTTTTCAACCTGACACCAGAAGTGCCCACAAGCAGTTCCAGAAGCCAGGGAAGCTGTCTTGCCTTCCCGCCATGTCATCAAAGTAATTCCTACATAAGCCATAGCCAGAAGCTCTGTGATGAACATGTGCTATTATCAGTTCCTATGTAGCCACACCATCTGAGGGGCTGAACGTGGCTATCTTCTCCTCTGAAAGCTCATCGGGTTATTCACTCCGAGAAAGATACTAGCTACCACAAGTGAGCCAGAGAGCCAACTGACTGGGCTCAAATCCAGACCCATCTAACTTCTTCATTCCAGTCCATGC
Source organism: Chionomys nivalis (assembly GCF_950005125.1). Lineage (NCBI taxonomy): Eukaryota > Metazoa > Chordata > Mammalia > Rodentia > Cricetidae > Chionomys > Chionomys nivalis. The sequence continues at coordinate 52,924,961 of NC_080086.1, forward strand.
ATCTGTGAAATGGGGGTGCTAACAACAGCCTCGCAGAACAGGGATGGAAGTAAAGCAGTCAGTACCATGGCCCTGTGCTAAACACCAATGTGACTGTGGGACAATGCCCAGCCAGAAGGCAGGAACCACATCTATAGAAATGCTGACAAATGATCTTAAAGTACAATAGGGAGAGGGGAGATTTTGAGGGCTCAACAGCAGTGTCGTTCAACCTTTCCTCTTTAGTGTGCCTCTGAGACCTTCCAGACATTCTGCTGGTTGCCTCTTCTTCTTCCCAACCTTCCCAAAAATTTACCAGACACACTGACAGAGCTCTCCTAGCTGTGCACTGTAGCTTTGGAGGGCTACAAACAATGGTGGTATCTATGGTGTGTGTGTGTGTGTGTGTGTGTGCGCGTGTGCTCGTGTGTGCGTGTGCTCGCGTGCGTGCGCACACACGCATGCGCGCACACACACACACGTGTACACGCACTTGCGGTAAAAATGTGATGCATATGTGTGTGGTATACGTGCACGTGCAGATGTGGATGTCATATGTCATGCATGTTGTATGCATGGAGTCCAGAAGAGCGTGTCAGGTGTACTGCTCCACCACTCCAAATTATTCTCTGGAGACAGAGCCTCTCATTGAACCTGGAGCGAGGCTAACAATCAGCAAGTCCAGGGATCTTCCTGTCTCCGTCCTCCCATCACCAGAAGTTATGGTCATATACAGCCACTCCCAGCTTTGCATGTGTGCCCTGGGGATTTAAACTCAGGCCCACACGCTTGCACTATAAGCACCCTTACCCACTGAGCCATTTCCCAGCCCTGGACATTTTTGCTCTCCAAGGACCAATTTTGTTTCCCTTAGGAGTAAGATATTACCCTTGTTGAGTATGTATGATCTATAGACCTTGACACATTAGAGAAAAATCACAGTGCAGAGTTCACTAAACTAAACACATTCCCCACCCTTGCTGCTGGTCCTCATCCTGAGTCCCACCCCTTAATAATTTTATTACAATAATGCCTTTACTGTGACTAGTAGGGAATTGGGATAGACGGACATGGACCATGCCTTCCTTTGGAATGATAACATGAAAAGCAGCAAGCTGGCACCTCCTCTCATATAAATCGAAATATGCCTCCAGGAACTCCAAGAGGCTCGTGGAGACAAACCAAAGACCTTCCTATTCCACCACAAACTGCTGTGTGGTTCATATATCCACCATGCACAGAAGCCCCCAGCCAGTCCCAGTCTAAGGAAGCAAGGAGAAATCCAATATTCTATCAAAGCCCTTGACCACATAAACAAACAAACAAAAAACTGGCCTTGAGATCATAAAGGGAGAATGCCTCCCCCCCTTTTTTTTCTGACACTACCACGTAAAAATACACTAGAGCTAATGTTTCCATATTTTCAGAAGAATGGAAATTGGATGTTGTGGATAGTTGTCTACAAATGCAGGTAGGGAGGGCCTGGCCCAGTAAACACTGCATCACTACTGACCCATCACAAAAGCAGTGAAAAGTGAACTCAGACCAAAGTGCTCGCAGAACATTTTGCCCCTCTTAGCCTGTGCTAAGTTGGACTGCCCCCTTAAGACAGTTCAGTGGAATACCTTGGTCCTGCCCTGACATCAGCAACTCTTCATTCCCAGGAGTTTCCAAGCAACATGGGGCTCAAATGACTCCCGGGTAGTGCCAAGCAAGCTGGCCCTTAGGCTCCCCAGCACTATCAACTGGCTTTGGAGATTCAGTGAGAGAAGAGTGGGGGATTGTGCAGTCTCCAAAGCAGAGACGATGTAGAGCAGATGCACACAGAGTCATGTCTATGCCCAACACTGCCTGCGGCATCTCTTTACGCTGTGCCCCTATGAAAGGTAACTTTGGAACTGCCAATGGGGAAATAGCAGAAAGTCTCACAGGAAGCAAGGCGACTTAGATGCTTCCTCGTGGATTTTACCTCCCGCAGCAGAAAATTGCTGAAAGCTGACAAGAACAGCCTATAATTTCCAACAGTCACTGAGGGGGCTTTTTAAATAAGAGAAATTACCTTACAGGTGACAAGGAACAAGTCTGACTGTCCAGGGAAATAAAGTCTCTGTGACTTCAGGGGAGGAAGAGCTGTTTGTAGAAGCAAACTGAGGCCTCTCCCTCTAAATAATGATGTGGTCTGGGTGACAGACAGTTATATGCAAAACCACAAGGGCGGCAATAAAACTCTAAAATCAAGGCTTTCGGCCCATGTATGTCAGTCACACTGACTGGCAGGTTAATATATGAACATGCAATCCAAGGATAATTTAGACACAGCAGGTCCTGTCTTCTGGGAACTGCTACAGATCCCGACTCGGGAGAACAAGGCAAGCTGACCTGCGAGAGGCCATGTCTCTCCTGCCTTAAACATCCACTGTGATGAGATTCAGGTTCATCTATAATGGCCAAACAAATCAGGAACAAAAGATGAACAATGAGTTTGGGACATAACTACATTTGTCTACCATGCACAATGCACTGGAGTCTACTGCCAGTGCTCGCTAGGATTGTTGCTTAAATGGACAGAGGGTTGATGAGATAACCACCCCCTCTCCCACAGTTAACATAGTTAACGCACGCAGGGTCCTACAAAAAGCATGTCTGTGTTTGATGAACGGCAGCATTATTTCTAATTGGAAAACAATTTGCCCAATTCCTGAACTGATCTGGAAAAAGAAAAAAAAATTAAAAAATTAATTCCTTTAAACTAAATGGAATATACTAAAGTAATAAAGCATCACAAGAACGCTTTTACATCTATCGACACTTTCTCCAAGAGGCAAAGGGAAACTTAATGTACAACAGAAAGAACAGCTAGCCTTTAGATTCTTAAATTAACGAAGAGAAGGAAGGGGTGGGACAAGGAGCCGCAAGGTTTCCAACAGGGAAATGAATACAAACTGTAAACTATTATTATGCCCCCACACTGCAAGGGTCTGTGGGGAAGATAACAGGTAATCAAACTGAAGAATTTGACAGTCTCAGATCACAGTAGCAGCTGCTCCAATAGTGAATTAAAGATGCAGGGATGAACCAGGACAGGAGAGGCTCAGTGAGCGTGTGAGCACCAAACTCTAGTCAGGACTGCCATTCTTCTGTAGCTCTGAGAGCCACCATGGCTAAAGGTCCGTCCCCAGTGGCTCTGATTTTGTTTATATCAAGTTTGAGCCTCAGTTCCATATGACTCACCAATTTCACCTCAAAAGAAAGTGCTCGATCAACAGTTCTCAGCAGTTCCTTTAATTCACAATATCAGGTGTGTTCACAACGGTGAAGAATCTATTGTACACCTGCAGTGTCACTGGTTGTGGTAAAGACGCATGCTCGAGTTACCATCCCATGTTGTTTAGCTTGTTCTGAAGAAACCACGTTAACACCTCACTAACGTGCAAATACATACAATAAGACCCCACACGCCACACCATCTGATGTGAAATCAATATGAGGAATAGATGCACAAATTAGTGAACTCGATATAGAATACAGAGGCTATACCTCATGAACAGTGCCCAGAGGCTGAGGAAGAAATTATGGGAATTTCCACTCTCTAATACAAATTCCAAGGAGTCCTAAGTTTTTAGATGTCAACAATTTTTAAACATGCTTCACAGAGTTCTGTCGTCTAAGTAAAATGTTGCCAAAGTCGGGGATTAACCTGAAAACACTGACTTAGCTTGTCAAAATGAATAGCTCAATCCACCGATAGTGGGCTACTGGGAATAAGACTTTGTGTGTGTACAGGTGAAAATTAAACTTCGGCCTTTCTTCTAGCATGTTCTAACACAGATGCTGCGAACTAGAGACACTTAATGGGTTTTCTCCACCTCACCACCTACTTACCTTCCCTGAGAAGTGGGCATGCACTGGCTCTACCACGTAAAGCTTTGAAAATGAAGTCAATATTCTGTTGAGGCTAGTCTATCAGAAAAATGTGCTAAATGTAATATATCACATCAGACTGCATTCAATTAGCCTATGTTCGCATTGCTAATGTTTTGAAGATATATAGTCATAAAAATTGTCCAAGATTAAACAAATCAGCCGTTTCTCTGTAACTATTTACTTCATGAAACTGTAGTATGTGATTTAAAGTCACAAAAGAAAAAAGGCAAGTGGTGACATATGCATTTCTACACAGTATTTCACAGTGTTTCCATACACTGACCTTATCTAACTACTTTTATAAAGTGTAAAGTCTTATATTTCCCAAGGAATCACCAATAGAAAACTTGCCTTAACATTTATGTTTGAATGTCTTACACTATTACCTCAGATGAAGGAAATCCTGTTTTCATTTGGTCTCTGATTTAAAAGCACCCAAGCTTATCTATACAGCCACTAGTGCCCCACAGACTGCCAGCCCAACAAGTCCTTCTCGTTCATGGGCCACACTTGACTCTTGTATAGCCCAAGGAGAAACACTCTTGAGTTAAACAGAGGCAATGGCTGTAGAGCACGATAGATAAATTTAACCAATGCCACTTTTGGTGGGGCCATGTCTTTTAATAATTAATTTTTGCTTTAACTTGGGGCATTTTTTTCTGGTATTCTTTAGTTGTGGGTAGGTAGACTGCAGTTCAATCCAGTGTTACCAGAATAGGCAGAGTATAAGGGAAAATTCATAAATTATTCAAATTATTTCACCTAGATATCAACTGTAATAAGGATAGAAAAATAACATTTTAAACACTTAGAAATTATATAAACTTTAGAATAATATTGAAATGACGCTTCCACGCATTCATTTTGTGGTAATTTCTCCACCAACCCATACAACCACTCTAATAGGAAAATCTATTTCAATTTAATATGCTTCAATACACTATTAAGCATTACCTTCAAACTGGATGCAAACCATTATGTTAATATCCATGGCAGTCTAAAATTTGCTTTTCAGTTAAAAAAAAAACTTAAGATTATAGTGAATAAAACATATACTTCTCTGCATCTTGTTATGTAACAGTAACTGTATAAATAAAGTAGGAACAAAATGATCACAACTCTTGCAAATAGTAAACAACAATTAAATGGGAACTCTCAGTTCTACTGAGGCCGAACAAAGATTCCATGTATCTTTTACGCTACAGCAAAAAGATGCTTTTGCTTGACGGAATGGTAGAAGAATTAAGAGAGTAATAATTGTGGCATTATTCAGAATTTCCGTCATATTAAATTAACATTTTATGCTAAACCATTGCATTACTTTTGCTTTAGCAAACTTTCAACCGGTTTCTGTACCAAGAGCTCCACAATGGTGCCAAGAAATTTTCAAGTCTTTGTAAATAGATGCGTGCTGCTTTAAAGTTGGTTTTTCAAGAATTCCTTTCCTCATGGAAAAGATCATAGACAGAGCCTGTGTGTAGTGTGTCACTCCTGCTTACTTTAATACTAAACTTTAAGGAGGGAGAAATGGTTGGATTTTTTTTTCCTGAGCACAAGGATAAAAGCAAAAGACCAACAATGAGTGGGCAGGTTGAGGAGTTCACTTTGCTTAATGAACAGGAACACTCGGCTCTTCAGAATGAATCAATTAGGTGACTGGGTGAAAGATAGATAAAAAGCAAGGCCCTTTCCATACTTCCAGATTTGCTTGAACCAGTCATATTTACGAACTGAAATGTTTATGAAACAAGGCAACTCCCCATGAGGCATGGAAGACAATGTGGGAGATAGAGGTCTATGGTCAGAGCGGCTGCAACCTGCTCGAGTAATTAGGAAGCTAAGTGTCCCCGATAGAAGGACGTTAACAAGCTCCTGCAGTTTCCACTCTAGCAAGAAATCAAAGAGACCCAAAGCAGACAGCTCACTTCAGTAAAAGGATTATGAAGTCTGGCTATTAAGGCACAGACAGCGCTTGACCACAGTTTTCTTTCTGAAGAGACTTTCTAAAGCAATTAGCTTCTAGGGCCGGGCAGGATTTGCTAACTGAAGAGCAAAGTTAAAGTGTGGCCTTGGAAAGCATTTATGAAAACATACACACAAGTTTCTAGACAAGGCCTCTTTCAGATAACTCTTATGCTTGAAATCATTTCCAAACACTACCTAGAGAAATGTTCTTCATTACAACAAACACCAGATCCCATTTGGGATTGGTCATGAAAAAATTGACCATTTTCAACATTCACTGGTTGTTATAATAATTACAGTGAATTTAAATCCTTCTTTTAAGAGACAAAGCCTCATAGCAACCACTGGACATGATGCTTATAAGTAAGTCTCTAATACTAAGACAAGCAAAGACACAGGCCAGTAAAATGACACATGGGGCGTGAAGAAGGGACAGGCTCAGTCCGAACACAAGGGCAACACTCACGTACCTTGAGGACTTCCATCGGCACCTGGGTGGCAGAGGGAAGGGTGGTGGGCACGCTGACGTTTATGGCTGGTGTCTGGCTCACGGGCACTCTCTGTTGCATGAACTGGGCTGCTTGCAGCTTCTGCTGCTGTTCCCTGCGCTCCTGCTCCTGCATCTGCTCACGCATGAGTTGCTGGCGTAGCAAGATGCGTGATGTCATACTGGAGGAGCTTAACGGAGGCTTGGAGGCCCCAGGATGCTCTGCCGAACTGCTGTGAGGAAATCAGAAGGCATACAGCATTTAGTATCCTGATGAGACCCATCGTCTGCATCATGGGGTAACCTAAATGCCACCAAACTAGGAGGTGAGTCTGCACAGATATAATCAAGGCACGGCACGGCACGGCACGGCACTCCATGCAATTGAAAATCAAGAGGTGACAGGATTCTAGTCATTAGGAGTTGAATTAAATAAGTCAGGCTGATTGCTTCTAGGTATTTTTATCAAATCACTTATTTCTTTTGGACATTTTATGCCACACACCGCTCATCTTCACTGACTATAATGCCACCATATGCAACAATTAGAAGCCATCCGTCTCAACAGCATCCAAGTCTTCCACAGCTGAAAACAAATTTCCTGATTTGCTATTTTAAATAGCTAAGTCTAACTAACCAATGGTTCCTATGTTATCTAAAATCCTTAAAGATGTCTAACTTAGGTGCTGGTAAGGAAGCCCAGTTACGGGAAAGATTATGAAGAAAAGAGATGACACAATCTTTAATGGAAAAGCACCAGGACCAGATGTTGACACTGCACTCCACCCACTTTGGGCAAGGGGACAAACAGAAGAGAAACTGGACTGACAACCCAGCTTCTTTCCTCTCAGTTTTCTTTGTGCATCTTCCCTTCCCTGGACATGGCCAGGGCATCGGTGTTCTGTGCTTTCCCCACGAGCTCTAGTTGTAAAGGTCGGGACGTGTTCTGTCCACTATCATCTAAGATGCTGAAGTGCAGTGAGGTAAGAATAAAAAGAGCTCCCATTTTCCCTAGGTGAGGCTTCGGGTCCTCCGCTTGCCAACTCTGTGATATGAACAATTGATAAACCTCTTTCTGCCTGGGTTTCCATACCTGGAAGAACAGTCTACAGCATTTTACCCATTTATAAAAGCAAGGGTATGTTCTTTAAATATTTACTGTACCACTCATACCAAAATCCTTCCCTCCCAAGGCCTGGTGTTGTGAGGTTTAAATAACACAATGCCCATAACCCCTGTCTACAATGAGTATTGTCCTGGTAAATGTTTATACTTGCTAGTATTATCATTCAGTATAGGAATCAAACTTAATTATAATTATTCAAATTTCTGTGCAAGCTTATAATACAAGATTTTGGCTTCTGGGAAGAGAAAAAAATGAAATTTGCGTCCATCATGCTTCAGGAGTGGCATCTAAATTCAGCGTTCCTCTTGAGTGCAAACCCCAGCATTGTGCTAACCTTCCTAACAAAGACAAACGCCATCTCTGTGACAGATGTAAGGACAAAAAGGCTGCACAAGTGCCAGGTGGGCTACAGGTCACAGGTTTGTGTCGTACTCTCATGTAGTCCCCCAAACACCCCAAAGCTTATTTATTTTCCATACAGAAAATTGGTTCAGTAAATTATAATAATCATAAAAGTTAATATCATGTATCCACTAAAATGACATAAAAGCAAATCTGCTAATATGAATAAAACTATTCAGTAAAATAATTTTTTAAACAAGGCAGAAAATAACACTTAAATAATTAGTATTCAATTAAAAAAACATATTCATGACAAGAAAAGTATAATGATAATGTATTATTATTAACCTTTAAGAAAAATACATCTAAAAGCTAAAAATAAATAATTCATTTTGTTTCAAAAAGTTCCTTGACATGTAATTGTCAAAAAAACTCAAAAGTGGAGGAATTCACATATATAAAAGCTATTAAAGATTTCAAAATATCCCAAATCACCTAATTTTTTTTCAAACAGGACCGTAGTTAATTAGGTAAAATATGACATGAATACCTTATTTCCCTAAAAGTGCAAACTGGACAACAAAGTAAGATATGCATGAATTAAAAATAAATCATAAATTTGGATTCCAAAGCACGTTTACAAACTGATGCGGAGTCAGCCCAGCAAGTGTGTGTGCAAATCCACAAAGTGCCTAGCAGGGAATGCATAGGGAAACCCACTCTCCTGAGTGGGGATCAACTTAGAAAAATCAATTTATACTTTAAGCTACAATAAAGCCTAAGTTTTTTTTTTTTTTCCCGGTGGCAATATATACACTAGATACTAAAGAAAGTGATCTAAAGACAGGTGATCAACTTCAGCACTAGGCTAGAAGAAAAGAGACTTGATCTATCAGACAATACTTCAACTGCAGGAAGGGATCACGGAGTCCTAATCCAGAATATCAGCTCCCCTGGGTGTCTTCAGCAGGTCCCAAACACAGAAACATCTTTCTTCCGCTGTTTTTCCCAGCATTCCCTACAGACATACAGAGAACCCTGAGCAAGCAGCACCTATACATCGCTTGTTATCTTAGCACTGTGCACTGCTCCACACGATCAAAATGCTTCCTGACCATTCATTGCTGTTAATCTAAAAAATCATCTCTGCACTCACACAGATCTGCCAAAAAGAGCATCGCATCCAAAGAAAATGTATTTTCCCTCTCTGGAGTGTATCTTCAAGGCTCAAATGTACATTTCCTACACCAAGAAGAGATGGGAGGAGGTGGCTATTTAAAAATAAATAAGTGGTCTGACTATTCAAAGCCTGTCAGGTACCAGGCTTCTCAGAGAGAATGGTCCTTTTGATAAACACAAGAGCAAACCTTTGTACAGGAGCAAAAGGAGCTGTGGCTTAATCGTGCTAATTAACCACACTAGACGAGTCCCTGGCTTCAATACCAGGGGGGACATCCTTCCAATTAACAGTAAAGCATCTCAGGGACAAATTAAAATCATTAGTGAGCAAGCCCGCTTAGGCTTCTTACTTTAACCACAATAACATCGCCACTTAAAGTATCTTTTATAATAGACTACCAGGGAAGAAACAATACAGACCTATACAATAGGACGATGGAAATACGGGACACAATATGAAGGAAATGATAGTAAACAGAGTTATATTTATAGGAATAGAATAAAAGTCATCTAATTGACATTTTAACAAGGCTTCTAAGGGGGTTAGGACAATGAAAGCATTAGGGTTACTTAACTATGTACACACACTCTGTAGGCTATTTCCACATCGTGAGACACAATTACCAGATTCTCAGCTTGGCTTGTCATCTTCCGAGTGTCCACTTCTCTTAGAAACAACTGAATCTACAATTATCACCTCATAGACAGAGACAGGCACAACTAGACTTCCCCACTCACAGAACAAGGGAGCACAGTTTGTGAGTGTATGAAAGGGCCAGTAAGGAATGGAGGCTCAGGTAAGAATGGAAGCTTAGCTAAGAAATATTCCAACTGGCTAGAATGGCTGCTTTTACAAAGGAGGACTTCCTGATAAAGCCACTAACAACACACATGCAGAGATGTCTGAATGCATCAAGTTTTAATAGCTTACTGGGCCCAGCTTTGGGCCCACAAACCTCAGCTCTAGCTGGATAATCATAATTCCATGAGTACAATTCCTTTTAACCTGATTATGTGAAGTTCACAGGTTTGACAAGTAGCTACTGCTAGGTTTGACAACTAGTTACTGCTAGGTGCTAGGGACACCTGCCTTCTAACCCCACAGTGAAAGCCCTGGCCACACTGATTCCCCCAGATGCCTTCATGGGAGGTCCATTACCTAGACTGCTGGGTTCTCATCTAGTTCTGCATGTGAAGGTGTATATCTCTCCCCTCCCCTAGATATAAAAACCCATAGGCAGGGCTGCAAGTGCCTTTGCTAACACCTCCCTGGCTCTGTAGCCAAACAAGTGTGAGACTTGCTCCATACTAGTCAAGGAGGAGGGCCGCAAAGCAGACTCAAGAACTACTTCAGCTGTTGCTGAGGAAATTGAGCTTTAATGGGCCATTCAACCTCTCTGGGTGTCCCCAAGCCTACCTCTAAACATGCTGTGGGGACCGAGTGAGTGAATGGTAAGATAAAGCTGTCAACAAGACAGTTGGAATGCAGCACATAGGCAAGATGGAAACCCTTCGTGTGGCCTCGGTCACCAGCCCTCCTTACAGTATCAGCTTTCCAAGCCTGCTTCTCTATGATGGTAAAGAGATGCTGGACAGGGTTCTGTCTTACGTGACATATTCGTAAGTCCAAATATTTTGTTTCACTAGCTTTACCAACCACTTAAAAACATCAGAAATTTCATCAGATCCCCAACATTGGCCGGTATCACTTGCCAGTCCCTTACCTATGACACTGATGCCAGAACCTCACTGTAAAACCATTGAAATCCATCTCTAATTTTGAAAAAGCAGTCCTGGGAATCCAGTCAGTTGAAACCCAGAAAGGCTGAAGGGACCATGGAACTTGCCAGTGTTTCCACCTTTAATCCCAACACTTGGGAAGCAGAGGCAGGTGGATCTCTATAAGTGCAAGGTCAACCTGGTCTACATGGTAAGTTCCAAGCCAGTCTAAGATATATAGAGAGACCCCCATTTCAAATAAACAAATAAAAATAGCATTAAGACATTCTCTAATGGAGTAAGCTTCTTTCGTAGACACCCTGTGAAGTGGTCAAGTGACTCCAATGTTTTGCTCCTTATTTCTCCTGATCTTTTAAGTGTTTTAATATATTTCCCCATTGCACTGCAGTAAAGACTGAAACATATAATAAATGTATCATATACATATGGCTTGGCACCATGACTGAGAAATTAGTGGTAAAATATAATATTAAGTCATGAACTTGCCATTTCATTTTGATACAAAGAGACAAATTTTGATAAGCCTTGCTACAAGTCTTACAGCCTTTAGACTATCCCTATAAAATTCGGAGTATGCAGAGTTTGACAAGATGGAGAGTGAAGGTGATTTGACCTGCATTCTCTTGTGGGCCATAAGGTAAGAACATTAGCATTTTGCTCTGATACACATGTGCACACACACACACCCCTTCGCTCTAATCATTCAATTAACAGAGCTTAGAGCCTAGTTTCTGCTTGCAGTGGGATGCAAGGTTTTTATCAAGAAGGCATATGGCTGGGGTTATGATACACGACAAAGACATAGAAGACCAAATGGTACTGATTCCATACATAGGTAAGGAAGTCACAGAGAGCATAAACCAACTGGGTTTCTGAATGCAAAAGCTTGGTTGCAAGAACTCTGTCTTAAGTTAAAATGTGTGATCCTATTCCTGGTAATGCTGACTTCAGTTTAGTACGACCTGGGGTTCAACAAATCAACAAAAGGTCTCAGTCCATTCTGATCTTGGCTGTGTTCAGAAACTAATAGTAAAACAGTTAAGATCGCAGCCATGTTTAATAAAAGCCCAGGGACATGACTCAGACACATTCTGAGTGTCAGGAACACATTCCCAGTGCCCTAGGAAAGTCCCATCCTACAGCCACCCTACAGGGAGCCAAGCAGAACCTGCCAAGTCCCCGAAAGTAGAGTCCTCAAGTGGACAGGATGGGAGGAGAAGGCCAAGCAAACTGAAAACTACTGAAGAATCTATCCAGAAAGTTCCAACTCTTTATGCTTACAGAACAATTTATCCTAGGCCAAAGACTCTCACAAGAGTATCCACAGATACTGCCCTTCACCGGGTAGCTGTGCCATTAAGACACATTCTTCGGCTTTTCAAAGTGCCTGCAGACAACAAGTTCAAGTTGGCACATTGGATGCTCTTGAAGTGACAGTCCTGGTGTCTGACATTTGTGAGGCACCAGTTCTTCCATGAGCTCAACCTCTCCAACTGCACGTTTTCAACATAGAAATAGCAAGAGAATATCAAAATGAAATTTTACCAAACTTGCTACAATACTGACAATAATTAGCAATAAGACCTATCAAGATGAAAAAATGCCAGTGATCACAATTTGGTGTCAAACGCTGAGATATTTCTTATCACCTTTTAAAAATTTTCATACAATAATTGAAAATTTTCTGATAATCTGGTATGATTGGGACATTGTGGAATCCAAATCCCCTGGCTCTGGAGACTTGTGCCTTTGATTTGTACATAAAGAAGAAAACTTTAAGTTAAGAAGGACAAGCCATATGGAATTCAAACTTGATATTTTTACTTAACCACTCCAAGAGCCCAATTAACAGGTAGAAAGAAGAGACACTGTTCAAGACTCTCCATATTCTCTTAGCTGGACCCACAAGATACCAGACAACAGCAAGCTTAATAATAAATTAGATCAAAGAAACCCTTAATTCAGCTCCCAGTACATCAACATTCTCAAAGGAACACACAAAATATGATGTCCTCATTGTGCAGGGAAAACAGAGCATTCCATTTTATGTATTTGATCTAGTCATTTTAATCTCTATTTATATAACTTAACATATCCAGTATCTCACTACAATGGCATAATGGTGCAGTTGATAAGGTAGGGCTGCACTGACAAGATTTATGTCAAATACACTGATGAGGAGGGATAAAAGCCATGCTTAGAGACCTTTAGAATTAACACGGGGATGAGGTTCTTCCAGGCACTTCAACACCAGACTGTTGGGATTTTCACTCCTTCACAAGTGTTTCTCATGTCTATGGCCTTCAAAAGGGACTGCCAATTTCTTGTGAAAAAGACACTGAAAACCTCTATACTGCCCGCCCATCCCCTTTCCACTTTATTCTCCTATTCTAGTTTCCTCTTTATCCCTTTATAACAATTTATCTTTAGAAGATCCCCTCTTCCTCCTTGGTACTTTACTATGTACCCGATCTCTGTGGATGTTCTGAACAATACACACTTAATCTAAAGCATAAAAGCTAACATCTGCAAAGAAGAGAAAACATGCAATGTTTGTCTTTCAGGGGCTGGGAACCTCACTAAGAATGATTGTTTCTAGCTCCATCCATTAGTGTGAATTTCATAATTTCACTTTTTTGACAACGTCAGGACTAGGTTACACCTTTTTGAGTCATTAGCCAAAGTAAGAGCTTATTAACAAGGATATCATATTCTTATATTTTTAAAGATTTTTTTCTTTATTATTTCTTTATTTTTAATTTTTAGTATTTCTTTATTTTTATGTATAAAGTGTTCTGCCCTCACGTACGCCTGCAGGGCAGAGGAGGGCACCAGATCTCAGTAGAGATGGTTGCGAGCCACCTTGTGGTTGCTGGGAATTGAATTTAGGACCTCTGGGAGAGCAGTCAGTGCTCTTAACCTCTGAGTATATGGAGAAGTCGAGTTGGTGTTCAATTACAAGCTTCTCCCTGACTGAGTAGGATGCAAAGTGTTACACATGCTGTCTGAGAAGAAAAACGATCAGTGTCACCCAGCTACAGCAGAGGTCTACCTGCAAGGTAGCCCCACAGGGACAATAAAGGCACAGTGTTACGGGGTAACAAACCACTTTTTGATAGGATTTAAGGCCCACTCCATGAGCTGGAACTCCTGCAGGCCTTACTAAAGCAGCCAAGTACCTGAGACAAGGTCACGGACTTAGGGAAAAACCTATTTTTTCTATTCTTTTAAAAATCAGCAATAAAATGACTTCTAATGAGAGGCTACTGTATCCACTAATCAGTGCATCATTCAAATGTTAAATAAGAAACTTGTTCTTGCAGAAGATGGTAATTTATAGAGAATGAGAGACTTTGGAACACTTATCTTAAATGAGATGGCTTTATCATATCCTTCCCCTGCAGGTTAAAGGATCTATTCAGAAGAGGAGACAGAAAGGTTTTTAGAGCTAGAAATGGTAGACAACTCCAAGAAAGAAAAATAGTGTTTTCCAGATCCAACAGGGCTGATGCACATATGAACTCACAGAGACTATGATATCCATGTAAGTTCAAACAAGACAAAAATCCCAGCATGGAGAAGGGGATGTAGATACAAAGTTCTACCACTATAAAGAGGCTGTTTGCGGTTGATAGCTGACAGAATAGGGAAAGTCAGTTTTCTTCAGTCCAGTGCTATCAACCACACTCCACTGAAGGCTGCATGTCCAGAGTGGATGTCCAATGAAACTCCATGGTTTTCATTTGTTTATGAGTGTGAGTGTGTGTGTGTGGGGGGGGCTTTTTTGTTTGGTTCATTTGGTTTGAGATTTCTTTTTAAGACAGAGAAAGAACATGAAGTGTAGATAGGGAGAGGGAAGACTACAATCAAAATATTTTATGAAAAAATTTAGTGAAGAAATCAAAATCAAAAGAGACATTATAAACCAACATGTGCATTTTGCTATTTCCTCATTCTTATCAACACAACTTATTTCCCTTGGCACAGGGTTTGACATGCTATTGATGCCTGGGTTCTTTTCAGGAACTCAGCTCTGAGACAGACCACTGTGAGGGTACAAAGCAGTAGTGAAATGCCACACTCAAGGGTTTTGTTCTTCAAATGAAGCTTCCACTAGAAAACACTCCAATTTTTTATGTCTTATTTCAGTGTGGCGGTGGTGGTGGTGGTGGTGGGTGTGTAGGTCAAAGAAGTTAGATCTCCTGAGACAGTTACAGGTGGTTGTGAGCCACCTGGCTTGCAGTCTAGAAACTGAACTCAGGTCTTCTGAAAGAGCACTCTTAACCTTGAGCCATCCCTGAGCCCACACTCCCTAATTCTTGCTCACTCTGTCCAATGTGGATTTTCACTCAGACCCTGCGATTGGCAAGAACTTTTTAAAGCCATGAAGTTTTCCTATTTGTACTCAGATGACCGCCTCAGTCACAGAGCATGCTCAGTCACATTTTTATACAACACTGTAATGGGTTAAAGACGATGTAAATGCTTCCGATTCAATAGTATAACGATCGTTGCATGGCATGCTCTGAATATATCCACCAAGACCCAGAGTTTACCACACTAGATTGAAACCCAGAGCAAAGTGTTCATGCATTATGATGTAAGGTTTGGTGAAGGCTGCACCCACTGCATAGGGAGGCAACCTCACAAGTGGCCACCAGGCTTATTGTGCCCACCCATTATGCATACCTACTCAGCATCCTGTGCCACAGATTTCACCTAACAAAGCCAGCCTCCCTTCCTCTCAGCTCGTGGATGTTCAAGGTTGGCCTAACCAATCAGTCTATCCTGTCCTCTGGCAGGAGGGTCAGAAAGGGGCCAGTATTCAACCACAGGAGAGAGGGAACTGTCTCTGACAGAAACTGTGGTGTAAGGTGACTCTCCTTTACGTTCAGAAATCTGGCAGGAAGTGAACCTAGACTTTCCTGCATCTATGAGAGAAGAGCCACAAACTAAAAACAGCAATATGAAGTTAAAAAAAAAAAAAAGCAAGGGCTGCAGTACAGAAAGCACAATAGGATGGCATATGTCCAGATGGCAGGTAAGAGGTGGATCAAGGCACCCCTGAATTCTTTGTAACTCTGGACTAACCCTAAACACTGATTCAGAAAGGCTAGTCCATCTTTAATCTAGCTCAGGCTACCTTGATATGTCTAAGAATCCCACAACAGAGAAATAAAAACATCACCTACCAAACTTAACCAGATTCAACGTCAATAAAATAATTCAGTGAACTTCTATCAGTTAGAAAAGGCATTCGGAACAGAAGCTGTGGAGCTTCATGTCAAATTTTACAATTTCAGTACAGAATGTATTTGACGCACTTGTCCACCACCAAATCAAAGACTCCATGACAGAATTAAAACTAAAAAAAAAAAAATACAGAATAATACTCAGCACTAAAGAAAACTAAAGTTAAAATGTGTGTAGGAAAATCCACAGACTTGCATACTGTGTGTGTATGTGTGTTGTATGTTTGCGTGTGTATCTGTGTGTGTCTATTTGTGTGTTTGTGGGCATCTGTAGGTGTGTCTGTGGGTGTGTCAATCTGTGTGTGTATCTGCACCTGTCTCTCTGTGTGTCTGTGTGTGTATCTATGTCTGTGTATGCCTGTGGATATCTGTATGTGTGTCTGTCTGGATGTGTATCTATATGCCTGCCTCTCTGTATCTGTGTATATCTGTGTCTGTGTATGTTGGTTTGTGTATCTGTGAATGTCTGTGCATTTGTGTGTCTGTGTGTATTTTGTGAGGTCACACAATCTCAGAAAAAAACTGCATATTCTCCCTCATATATGGAATCTAGCCAATAAGATATTTTATATGTAAACAAAGGAAAATGTGAGTACAGTACAGTCTGTTGTACTTTTAAAAGAAATCTCAGTAGCTCTAAGAAAGGAAAGCCAGTATTCTGCCCAAGACAATGCACATAATGTAGTGGTTGTTCATCTCTTAGCATCTAAGGAGATTGAAAGTAGTGTCGGTGTCTTCCAATTCTGTAACATTTACTCACACATAAGGAGAAACCTTGAGGGCAGAACCAAGTCTACACATGGAATCCACTTATGTTCCATGCACTCATCACACGTCTAGAGTAGAGTTAATTTTATATAACCGCTTTGGCTAAGCCCAATTGCTGATGGCAGTTCATCACAAGAGGTCAAGTGTGGATTTTCCCTTGTGACATACTAGTGCTCAAAAGCCCTGTGTTTCAGAGCCCTGCAGATTTTCAGGCTAAGGACGTTTAACCTGCCTTCCCCTCTTCTGTCGTTAGCTAGTCACACTGTTACCCATACTTCCCAGTTTCCCATGGACTACGGCGGCTACATGCCTAAATCTGGCCAGTGATTCTTAGGAAGGAATGTTAGGTGGTGCTTCCGAACACCAAACCTTCTGTCATGTCTCCTGTAAGTGACTGTACTGGCTGGATTTCTGGGAGCCATTTTGGACCATGAGGATGACAGGGACTTAAAAGTCAATCTGGTCTCAACCCTTCAGAACTGGGGATGTTGGTTCCATTGACAGCCACATGTTTAATTCATACTACACACTTCCCAGCACACATACAAGATAAATGTTTGCTCAATGAGTAAATACGGTATCTCTTCTAACAAACACTCCCCTTCATGGAATCAATGGTACTAGAGCCTTGGTTTTAGGGAACCTTTGGCCAAAGGATATGTAGACGGAGACTGCTCAGACCCGAATAATTACACAGAAACTATATTAATTGCATATTAATTGCAACATTATTAGCTCAGGCTTCTTATTAACTAACTCTTACATCTTAAATTAACCCATTTCTATTAATCTGTGTATCACCATGAGGCTGTGGCCTACCAGTAAGTTTCCGGGGCATGTCTCCTTTGGCAGTTACATGGCATCTTGCTGACTCCACCTTCTCTCTCTCTCTCTCTCTCTCTCTCTCTCTCTCTCTCTCTCTCTCTCTCTGTTTGGATTTCCTGCCTGTCTTTACTCTGCTAAGCCATAAGCCGAAGCAGCTTTTTTCATCAACCAATAAAGCAACACATATACAGAAGGACATCCCACATCAAGGATGGGTATACTTTAGTCATCCAGTTGCCAGGAACTTTCAATCATAGGAATTTTCTATATTTCTTTCATTCAAAAAGGAATTCCTCTGCATTTCAAGATGGAGAGAGTCCTTCCCATCAATGAATCTACTCAGTGACTTCCTCCTCTCCCCAGACAGGAGCCAAAAATCAAACTGTGAATTAGACTCAGGGAAATTCTCTCTCTCTCTCTCTCTCTCTCTCTCTCTCTCTCTCTCTCTCTCTCTCTCTCTCTCACACACACACACACACACACACACACACACAAATAATGCAGTATCTGGAGTAACCACATCATTCAAAAGCTCATCACAGCTACTTAGTGGGAATTCAGAGAAAGGAGACAGGAGGTAGGCGAGAGCGCACAGAAGCAGCGGAGGAAGTTCCAGTGTACTTGTCGTCTCGGTGAAAAAATACCAAATAAGACAGACAAGAGAAGAGTATGTCTGGAGTCCAGCCCTAGCTCTGCCACAGGCCAGCTATAAGACTTGCACATGTTTTTACATGCTCAGAGCTCAGAAGCTTCATCTGCAAAACAGCGATGCAACAAGAATGTTGTACATGAAGTGGCTGTGAAAACGCATCAAAGTTAAGGTGCTAAGAACAGAGCCCACAGACCATCTGGACAGTCTGTAAAGTCACAACAAATTATTTTGCATTGTGTGTGTGTGTGTGTACATACACACACGTGTGTGTGATGTATGTGCACAATGTATGTCATGTATTTGTAGATGTTCATGTGTGGGGGCATGGGCACATAAGTGCCATGGTACGAGCATGGAGGTCAGGCAACACCTATGCATGTCAGTCCTTACCTCCCATCTTTCTTTCAGACAGAGTACTCTGACACACACCAGTCTAGCTGACCCCACAAGCTTCCAGGAATTCTCCCATCTCCATATCCCATGTCACCATAGCAACTTTGAGATTACAGACACAGGCTACCAAGCCTGGCTTCACATGGATGGGAGGGTCTGAATGAAATCCTCACCCTTGTATGCAAGTTGTACCCCATGCGCCATCTCCCAGCCCAGAAAATCATATTCTCTAAACACCTCAATATCCTCAAAGCAACGAATTCTCTCATGTTACTCTCAGGACAGGCAAGCCTTTGTAAGGTTGCTTTCTGCTATGGTGCTCACTGGCTTTCCTAGAGGAAAATACATAATGAATTCCTAGGCAGGAAAGAAGTTAATGAAAAACAGTTCAGCACACAAGTTTTCTCAAAGTCATTTGCTAGAAAATTCATTCAGAGAGTTTGGAGGGATGCATACTCCTATGTCAAATACTACCGCTAACTAGAGAAAAATTCAAAATTAAGGATTAATTTGGTGACAGGTTTAGGTCTGTCCTTATGCTGCATCTGCAAAGGAAGTCTGATCTGGCTTCATCCCTCAGCTTGCTTAAGATCAGAACAAAAACCATTTGCGGGTAAGGTACATTCTTGCAGGGTATAATTCAAGAAGAACAGGCACTGCCTTCCCAACTATTATCTGATTTATAAGGCAGAGATATATTTTTAAAATTTTCAACTTAATGGCATTTCAAATGCATAATTACATGTACTTTGTGCATAAAATGCTCTGTCATTTGAGAGAGATGAGTAATTAGCTGTTTTAATGGCACATGGGATGAAAATGTACAAGGTATATATAAAAGCAAACTTCAGCAGAAATAGAAGCTGTTTTCAAAATTACCTTTTACAGGACCTCCTAAAGACCCATCAACTGCAAATGACGAACTGTTAGCCACATTTCAATTTATGGGAATTTCATTTTTAAGAATCAAATTCTAAAAATAGTTCTGCTACACCTAGTATTTTTCCACCTTCACGGGCTGTGGAATGAAATGCTTCCCTGCTCTAATCAGAACCCCCTTCCTGACCCAGGAACACTCGGTAAATAATTATTAAGCTCCAGAAGTGGCTTTTGCATAAGTTAATCTGCTTGAGAGCCTGTTCACTTGGAGACCCAGCTTTCAGTATTGTTTCCTAATCTTAGGGAGAAATAGTGAAAGTGGATTCCGGAGAGGAGTGGGTCTCATCTACTAAGTCTGCTTCCATTTGTTCCCTGAAAACTGCGACTTCACCTTGTACGACATTTCTATGGCAAGGAGATTATGCTGATGTCTGAATGTTTTGCTCTCTCCATAAAGAAAAAAAATCCACAAAAATACAAATCAGACCATTTTTATAATGCAACTGCTACTGTTCCATGGTCAGGGAATTCACACACACACACACACACACACACACACACACACACACACACCGAGCGAAGGAGGGAGGGAAGAAGGGAGAGAGATCTCTGAAGTGTTTACAATGGGGGCAATTTGGGGAAATATAACACTAAAATGCATCTTTCTAAAGAAAATGCCCTTTTATTCACAACAAAACTGGGCTGTGATCTATTTGACAATCGTGCACCAAGCACTGTGCTGTCCTAGCCCATCTTTTAAATAGTCGGAATTTTTTCTTGTCATCATTAATTTATGACCCAAACTCAATTTTAAATGAGTTAATTTTTGCGCCACCCTCCCCCCAAATGAACAATTGCCCCTTTCCATATCCAGCCATAAGAGGCTATGGCTGCAGCTGATAAAAGCCACAGTTGCAAAGTACCTGCCACTATTTCTAATTCCCAGGCTTTCCTTTCTCCATCCGTCCCCTCAGCCAGAGAATGAAATGCTTCTGTTAAGTGGTCCCAGAATTATCTCTAGAAAAAAACACTTCACTTACAGATACAAGCTTTCAAAGGAGCAGGGCATGAGCATCTGAACTCTAAGCGCCTCCATCTTTTTTCCTTTAAGGTGTTCTGCAAGCCCTTGGCGAAGAGTGAAAGTCAAAGTTACTTCTGGCACCGGCTGTGTCACTAGGGGTGGCTCCTGATAAGGCCCTGGAAACTCCAATCCAAACACAGCTCCACGCTAGAATGGAGCCTGGTGTCTGTCTGCAATAGCAGACCTGCTTAATCCAGTACCTATGGCACCTGAGGGGCAAAACGCTCCTCGCTCTGCACACTCTGCACAGTGGGTGGGGGGGGACACACTCCTCAAGTCAGGCCAGGCCAGAAATGTACACAGCAGCCAAGCAAGCTCTGGCAATGCTGACTGGACCTTCCCCAGCTTGGGCACCAGTTCAGGCTTGCAGGGGACGCAAGCTTGCAGGGGACATATGTCATCAGGGAACTTGAAAGGAAAAGGAAGACGCATACTGGTGGATTTTTAACACTTAGCAGATCACAGAAGCAAGCGAGGAAGGCTATAGGGCAGTTCCTGCTATTTTCAGTTAGGATATATCAAGCATAGCCTAGCACACATCTCTGCCGACTTTGCAACTGTACAGGCAGTTTTGGGAGCTGGACACTGAGAGTATCTTACAGCTAACAGGCTATGGGTGCACACCATCTTCTCTACCCTTACATCCATCCCAAGAGTAGAAGGAGGGCTGTGCTGGCCTCCGTCTGGTGCTTCCGCTCGTGGCACCCTCTTTCTGGACACACAAGTAAGTCTTTAGGCCATACATCTGTGTGTTTCAGACTGTCACCCAATCAATTCTGCATACACTGGTATATAAGAAGGGGAAAAAATAGCAATGCATGTTCTCAAAGAGAAAACACTTTAAAATGCAGGCATGACAACATCAATATTATCAAATATTTATGCTACAGACTCAGCGCACCAGAGCAGTCTTACAGAACGATGAGAAGATGGAGTTTCTCCCTGTATGCAATTCAAAGGTCACAACAAAGACACCTGACACTGACTAGCTGTGTCCTCTGGGCAAGTGACTTCACCTTTCTGTGTCTCAAAGATTATATTCAAACTTAATGACTAGAAAAGCATGCTATTTCCCTACATCACAATTCCAGAATGTAATGAATTATATTTTTTAAATACTCCTCCAATAACAGACTACATTAAGCCAGGGATTTCAGCCAGTCTGTGTCCTCTTTGTTCACCTATTCTTCCATCCGCTCTTCTGATGATAAATACTTACTGAATACCCACAATAGCTCAAGTACTATGCAAATTCTTAAGATCTTACAGTCCAGTGGGAAACACATATTAAATAATCATATTAGTTCATAATTACACATATTGAAATTGCTACAAGGAGATGAAAATAGTTAAATGAGGTCAGATGGGCCTTCCTTAGGCAAGAATCTCTGAGCTGAGACTGGAGTTAGGGAGGGGAAAGTAAAAGACAACACATGGAAAAGCCCTGACTGGAAAAATTAGTAGGAGAAGTCACTGAGCCTAGAATGAGGAGCAAGGATGCTGTGTATGGAGAGTGAGGCTGTGGCCAGGCCAGGTCAACCCAGCGAGAGGTCACTGATTTTGTTCCTCGGTGAGAAAGAAACCAACAAGGGGTTGTCAACGGGGACTGCTGACTTCATACTGGGATTTTTAGGAACAGTCTATTAGGCTGCTGTGTGGAGAACCAATGAGAAGGCGGCAATGTTAGCTACTGCAGTGGTCTCAGCAGGAGGTGACGATAGCCCAGTGAAGTTCAGAAAGATAGTGCCAAATTGGGAAGAAGATAATAAAAGTGCACAAGTTTTTTTGTTGTTGTTGTTAAAACTAACGGCTAGTAAATAGAAAGAAGGAGAAAAATAAATTTCACCAAATCTCTGGGGAATAGTTGTATTCATCCATAAGTCGCTAGGCACTTTCTATATCCAGGGTCTTCCCTGGGGACTGTAAGAAGATAACTTGATGTAGGAGGGTCATCTGTTTATGTGTTACTTTCATTGGTTAATAAAGAGACTGCCTTTGCCTTTTAATAGGGCAGAAAATTAGGTGGGCGGAGTAGACAGAACAGAATGCTGGAAAGAAGGCAATGAGGTAGACGCCATGGAGTCAGCTGCCAGGTCAGACATGCTGAATCTTTCCTGGTAAGCCACCACCTCATGGTGCTACACAGATTATTAGAAATAGGTTAATCAAGATGTGGGAGTTAGCCAATAAGAGGCTAGAAATAGTGGGGGCCAAGCAGTGTTTAATGAATATAGTTTCTGTGTAATTATTTCGGGTAAAGCTAGTCAGGAGCCGGGCCGCAGCCCGCAGCTCCTCATCACTACAATAACTGAAAAGCCGTGCCTCTTCTCTTATGAAACAACCCACACAGGTTCTTTCTTGGTGTTCAGGAATCCATGTTTAAATCCTGCCATTTACTAGTCCTGAGACCCTGTGCACATTCATTGAACTTTCTGTAGCCCAGTTTCCTCACCAAAGGAGAAGGGATAATGACTGTCTCATTGCTGACTTGAGACAAGAATAGGTAATACAGCCAACATGCTCACGGTCACTGACCCATTAAAAAAATCAATAGGAAAATAGCCTATGTGGTTCTGAGTGTAGTCAGCACCACCTATTTTGGATCAATGCTGACCCACCTAGAGAACTAAGGGAACAGAAAAGAGTGAGAGAAAATATCGAGAAAGAGATACAGGAGAGAAAAAAGAGGTAAGACTTAGCATGTGGAGGTCTATGAGGTGTTGTGCTCTCAGGGGATCTAGTCATACTCTACCCTGCCTTGGACACTACCCCGAGGTGCATGAAGCTACTTTCTTAAACATATGATTTATTGGTATTACCCACAAAAAAATAAAAACATGCACCTTCCATGGGCTCCCAAATGTTGGCCATGAAAGCAATGGGGTCAATTCCAGACAGTATAACATGGCACCAATGTTTCCCTGGTATACCCAGCCAACAGCATTTCCAGGCTTTCTTTTTTAGTCAATTCACGCCCCCAAAGGATTACCACTGATTACTTACATACATGTTTCATTAAAATGACTGTTAAGAGACATGTGTGTAATGCATCTGTAGAGCCTAAAATGACAAAGATGGCACTGATGCTCTCAAGGAATCTTCTTGACACATAATCTGAAATGACTGAAGGTTGAGTTGAATTTGCACGTGTGCCATCATCTACATATTGCCTACATAAATATCCTCAGTACAAAGACATGTCACAAGTCATTACCCAATTATTCAGAAAATGTCTCTGGGGAGCCAGGAACCATGTCAAATGGCTGGGCACTGCATCCCTATTGGGATGAGTAGCCCATGGTTTGGTGGTCAGTAATTTCTTGAAATGAAACCATCTATAATGTACTAGGGGCTGCAAAGAAGATTCAGTAATGAAGACTGCTCACTATCTGCTGAAGACATGGCTCAGTGAGTAAAATCTGCCAAACCATGGATAGTGATGCATACCTTAAATTCCAGAACTGGAGGCAGAAGCAGGTGGCTCTTGTAAGTTCAAGGCCAGTTCTGCACAGTGAGTTCCATCCTGGCCAGCTAGGGTTACAAAGCTGAGTAATGACTATAGTTCAATTAGAAACAATAATGTATAAAAGAATAAAAAAGTGAGAAAAATAAAATAAATGCTATGTAGATAATTTAAAAAAGAAAAAGGGAGTTTGCTGCCCAAGGTTGATGACCTAAGTTCAATCCCTGAAGCCATGTCAAAACCCAGATGTAATGGCAGACATCTGTAATTCTAGCACCACTATGGGAAGATAGGAGGGCACAGACAGGGTCAGTGGCAAGACATTGGTAGACCTGCTAGCCTGAAGTTCATTGCACAGCATGGAAAACAACAAAGTGGAAGGTGAGAAATGATTCCCCTAAATTGTCTTCTTACCTGCACATTTGTGTTCTGACAGACATGTGCCTGGATGCATGCACATGTACACATACATGTGTGCATGCACACATACAGAGAGAGAGAGAGAGAGAGAGAGAGAGAGAGAGAGAGGAAGTGCAAATTTTTATTATGTTTTAAAGGGTGCTTAATGCACAATCATTAGGACCAGAGTTTGGGTCCCAGCACCCATCTCACAAGCTCAGTGTCTTCTGTTTTTATTGTTTGTTTGATTTTTGTATTTTTCGAGACAAGTAGCTTTGGAGCCTGTCCTGAAACTAGCTCTTGTAGATCAGGCTGGCCTCGAACTCACAGATCCGTGAGTCTCTGCCTCCATAGTGCTGGGATTAAAGGGGTGAGCCACCACCTCCCAGCTCTCAGCGACTTCTGAATATCTTTAACTGGAGCTCTAAGGGCAGTGGAGACAAAAGCATCTTTGGATCTTGCTGGCTTTCACCATTGTGGGTAAAATGAAAACATAAGATTTAGGGAGTAATTCTGTTTCAAAAGGAATATAGAGGATGGTACTCAATTTCATTTTATGACTTCTGTACATACACAGGCTTGTACATGTGTATACATGTCTATGTGTTGCTTTTATTGGTTAATGGATAAAGAAACTGGCATTACCTGATAGGGCAAAGTAGAGCTAGGTGTGGAAAACTAAACTGAATGCTGGGAGAAAGAAGGCAGAGTCAGAGAGAAGCCATGTAGCCCCCTGGAGACAGACACTAGAACTTTACCCAGTAAGCCACAGCCTCATGGAGATACACAGATTAATGGAGATGCATTAATTTAAGATATGAGTTAGTCAGAATATACTTAAGCTATTGGCCAAACAGGATTGCAAATAATATGATTTCTGCGAGGTTATTTCAGAGCTGAGCAGTGGGGAAAAAACAAGCAGCCTCCTACTACATGCTCATACACTTACACAAACACAAATAAAATTTTATTCTAATTATGTCTATGCATGCATATGTGCATGCCCACACACACATATGAATGCAGGTGACCACAGAGATCAAAAGGTGTTGGATTTCTTAGGACTGTGATTACAGGCCGGCCATTGGAAGCCATTCAAGGTGGGTGCTGGGAGACAAATCTTATGCAAGAATAATATGCACCCATAATCGCTAAGCTATCTTCCTGTTCCACAAACAGATAAACCAATATTGTCAGCAACTTCACAAGTATACTTGTATAATCTATATTTATATCCTGAATTTGTAAACATTTACCCATGCACATGAGTATGCATGTGTGTATGCACATACACACACACATTTGAACTATATTTAAAAAGCTGAATTGCAAGTGTATGTGTAAGGAGGATAAAACAAAGAAAGCAGAATAAAATTATTTCCTACAGACTAATTCGTTTCAAATAAGAATTATTTGAATTGCCTCCTTGTCCTAAATTGTAGTAAATCAACCAGAGTCATTGGAAACCTAAGTGACCTTTCAAAAACTAGGCCTTAACTAAAATGGAATTTAAAACAGTTAGGAAGCCACGGGACAGTCACCTTTTCCTTGGAAGTTAAACTGGGATATTTGGGTTAGAAAAAAATCCAATCACCACAAAGAAGAGATAAGAAGCTTCCCTTATTATCCTGTTATCCTGTCTAAACTGTAGCTCAAGAAAAGCAAAGGGAACTACCTTATCAAAGCTCAGGATTCTTATTTTCTCTGGAGATTAAATGATCACTATCCCTAAAGCACCTCCTTCTCCTCAAAGTCAGAGCTCTTCTTAATGAACTCCCTAGACAGACAACAGCAACTGCGTGTTTAATGTGCGCCAAAGCTACAGGGACCCAGCTACAGGGACCCATAGCTACCTCTTGCCTACAATGTAGAAAGTATCTGTTTCATCTACAGCACCTAGTTGCTACCCCAGTCAATGGTTTCCACACCAATGTACTCATCAAAGTACTCAGGGCACCTTCTACTTACATTATCTCCTTAAATAGCAAAAAAAGTTAAAAAAAAAAAAAAAAGATCCTAAAAATACTAGTGTAAAAAAAAAAATCTGTTCTGAAGCAAAAAAAAAAAAATCAATGAGACTCTTTTAGGTTATGGCTTAGGATATCTGAATCTTAAAGTTCAACATGGGAAGCACTAATATATAATATAATATAATATAATATAATATAATATAATATAATATATATAATATAGATAGGTGTTGGAAAGGTGGCTCAGCAGTTAAGAGTATCAGCCGCTCTTCCAAAGGACCCAGGTTTGACTGCCAGAACCTGCATAGCGACTCACAACCATCTGTAATTCCAGCACTAAAGGATCTGATGCCCTCCTCTGACATCCATGGGCACCAGGCACTCAAGTGGTACTTGGACATACACGGAAGCAAAACACCCATCCAGATAAAATAAGAATAAATAGAATGTCGATAAAGTCATATATATTACACAGGGTGTAAGTCATCCCTACAGAAGGCAGAAAATACCAAAGAACATAAGCTCTCTTTATTTGCTGAATACAACCTGCTGGTGCCCTTTAAAAGCTCACAGTGTGCCTTCTGCAGTCCTCAGCACTTTCTCTGTTGCCCCTACACCATCAAGCTTACATGCCAGGAGAGGCCAGATCCTTCCCAGGGGCCCTCTGCCTTGAACATTGTTTGATTCACACATTTTGTCACTGGGTAGCAGACATTGTGCCTACTACTGTGGGAAAGATTAAGATGAAGATGGGAGACACCCTGTTCTCTATGGCTCACACAGAACACTCTATCAAAGGGAGGCCTGAAAGAAGATCTCCCAGAACGCTCTACATGCCCCCTACCCAAGGATGACTCCCAGGTTGGCTCCTCCTACCTTCAACATGAGATTTGTTGTTATTTTGGTTTTTTTTATTTTTTATTTTTATTGAGACAGGGTCTCTCTACACAGCCCTGGCTGTCCCAGAACTCACAGAAATCTGCCTGCTTCTGCCTCCATAGCAGTAGGATTAAAGGCATGCAGTTTCTGTAGGTTTCTCTTCCTCAGACATGACTTTGCTGATTAACCTTCCTAAAGCAGAAACATCCACTTCTGGGTTTAATTCTCCCGGCAAGAGGTACTGACTTCTTTCTTTGACAGCACTTAGTCAAACTTGCAATCATTTTAGCAGGCAGAGTCCTTTATTCTTCTTTTATCAGTGTGTGTGTGTGTGTGTGTGTGTGTGTGTGTGTGTGTGTGTATTTTATTCATAGTTCCTGGCAAATAACGAGTGCTGGACAAATGTTTTCTGATTGGTTGGAGGAAGGACAGAAAAATGACTGACACAAAAGAAAGATGTACTGAATAGGATTTGATGATAGCATCTAATTAATTAGAAAGGTACTCCCTGCCACAAACAGGACACACAATTGTATATTCTTTATGTAGAGGCTTAAGTGGGGCTAAGCACAACCGTCTCTTTGTAGATAAAATACTTGAGAGTGACGTTCCAGGAACTGGAACTGCGGTTCTATCGACAGCATCACAGCATGACTAGAGGAAATTTTTAGTGACTACTTCTCTGCAGAAATCCCTGCCCAGTCCCACTCCATCACGTCATCTCTCCTAACTTGTTTCTATTTTTTTCTCCTTCCAAGAGCAGATCTCGCAACCTTAATGATGTAGCAGCCTCCTCTGGAAGATAGCTCGGTGTCCCTGGCACCCAGAGAAGCCCTTCAAGGCTGAGAAGATGATCCAGAGGAGACTCTGGTTACTGCAGGTAAATCTGACTTACAAATATCCCATCATTACTACGAAATTGCATAGAAGATGCTTATGCAAACAGCTAATTAAAATCTTAATGTTTACAAAATTCTGCCCTAAGCACAAAAAGGTAATGTACAGACAAAGGTCTCACTGTCTTTCTGTGGGGAATTTTTAAGCAAGTGATGAAGAGAGAGATATTTATAATATGAGCTTGGCTCTTTTCTTTAATCATCAATGCGTCAAATTAATCCCTTAGCTCCAGTGCTCTCATTCTCTCTCTTAGCGTTCACTTCAAAAGAAATATCTGTGCTGGCATCAATGGTGACTGGGCAGTCTGCTATTAATAGATGGCAATAGGTATCTGTACGATTGTCATATAGATATAGTCATATATAGTACACGCCATATAAGTCATCTCTACAGAAGGCAGGAAAATACCGAAGAACATAAGCTCTCTTTATTTGTTGAATAAAACGCACTGGTACTTTTAAACTCCATAAAGGATCCAGTACAAATCCCCATGGACATGTTGAATATTTAGTAAAAGCCTTAGGTCATCCAACATGGGCAATACTGTGGTAATAAAACATAAAGGGTCCCTAGACCATCAATCTGCCACACAAACCGAGAGGGTGAAACAACAGGAAGTTGGGGGTCCTGGGGAGATTATACTGCTTTGATAATCCCTTCAAAGAAGAGATTTAGGAAAATGCCATTTACTTTCCTTACAGGGTAAATAGAAACAGGGAGTCATTGCGGAGGGGCCAGGGATTCACCATATGACTATATAATACAGTCTTCTACTGGGGAACCTTAAATACAGTTCTTTTCTATGACTCTTAACTTACTTAAAAAGAAAAACATGGGCTTCTCTTTTATTGTTCATAGCTTTAAAAATGATGAAAGGGTCTGCCTATAATCCCAGCACAGGGGAGACTGAGCAGGAAGATCATGAGTTTGAGGCCAGCCAGGATACTGAGGAAAGGGAAGGAGTAAGAGGGAACTAGAGAAAGAGAAACAAAGAGAGAAATAGGAAAGCAGAGTCCCTCTGCCTGCATTTTAAGGGCAGTCTGGGCTAAAACAGAAAGGGGACCTCCTCCATCACCACTCTCCAGGACAAGGGATTCTTCTAAGCAGGAGTCCAGCTGCTGCCGGGTTTTAAATACTCTAATACTCAGCTATCAAAGTGACTTCCCAAGCTGCCCTGACCATGCTCTTGGTTGCTGAGGAACGTGAACACACCTCCCTCTGCCCCCAACTCTCAGGGATATGCTAGGACACCAAACAGCAGAAACGTTCCTAGAAGAGTGGGAAAAAGAGAGAAAGAGAGAGAGAGACAGACAGACAGACAGACAGACAACCGGGCAGCTAGGTTTTCTGGCCTATGCCTTACAGGCTGCGTGTCAAATAATGACATTTCCATCAGCTAAAGTTTCAATATGTGAAGGTGAAGGTGGTGTGATAAGACCAGGATGGAGTGACAGCAGGGCCATCAAACAACAAGACAAAATGCATGCCTCGGGGTCTGTGTTGACGCTCGGGAACACACCTCCAGCCTCGTGAGATGTATGAAAGCAGAGGACCTGATATACACCAATGTGAGAGACACTTGGGAAGCAGAAGTGATGCTGTTCCTGAGGTGTTCACTTTTACTCTTTTCTATTCGCCGTAAAAGGAGCATACGGTGGATGAAATTTTAGCAACAGCCTCATTAGACTCACGCTGACCGTGCTTCATTTTTTAAATTAATTATTTAATTAATTTAATTATTAAAGATTTCTGCCTCCTCCCCCCCGCCTCCTATTTCCCTCCCCCTCCCCCAATCAAGTCCCCCTCCCTCATCAGCCCGAAGAGCAGTCAGGGTTCCCTGCCCTGTGAGAAGTCCAAGGATCCCCCACTTCCTTCCAGGTCTAGTAAGGTGAGCATCCAAACTGCCTAGGCTCCCACAAAGCCAGTACGTGAAGTAGGATCAAAACCCAGTGCCATTGTTCTTGACTTCTCAGCAGTCCTCATTGTCCGTTATGTTCAGCGAGTCCAGTTTTATCCCATGCTTTTTCAGACCCAGTCCAGCTGGCCTTGGTGAGTTCCCGATAGATCATCCCCATTGTCTCAGTATGTGAGTGCACCCCTCGCCTGACCATGCTTCTTGAATGAATCAAAAGGCCGTATGAAATGCATGACCATCTAGGTTCTGTACCACCACATATGCTGCTCTTGTAACGATGCAATCACTGCTGTTCACTGTACAAGACCATATCTCTGCTCTGCAAACTGAGCAGTGAGTAGAGAGGAACTGTGCCTCACAGATCATGATGCTACAGTGGATGATGGTTGGAAGCCTCTGAATTGCAAAAATACCAGTTGTTACAAGATGTGTGGTCAGGAACTGAGGCAGTGGTTTCAACCATAAGCAACAAACCTCTTAGCGGCCCACTGTTTTATAAACACACTAGCTGTCTCTAAACTGGACTCAAACACAGCATCATTTGGCCAACTAAAGAATGCACAGTATAGTTTATTCAGTGTGGACACAGACGCATGCCTGTCCCCAGCAAGGATTTCCCTGGGTAAGTCATTTCATTCCTAGACATAAATGGGATACTAGAGTGAGGTGCGGCAGGAAAAGCTCTTAGCAGAGTGCCTGGAAAATAGCATTCACTCAGTGCTGCCTAAGAGATGGGAACTATATTTCAGAACACTGATAGGGAATTCGAAACCAGCATTATACTGCGTATCTAAGAACTTTGCATACTAGAACAAAAAAGAATTACTATTCAGAGATAAAAGTAAAGGTGCTTTTCAAACCCGATGTCTGAAGTAACTATATGCATCCAAAATATATGTAAGTTCAAGAAGGGGCCAGTGTGACCGGAGAGATGGTTTAAGAATACTCTATGCTCTAGCAGAGAACTCCTGATTGGGTCTCTGCATCCACAAAGATGCTCACAAGCATCCATAACTCCAGTTCTGCAGATTTAGCACCTCTTCTTGATGCTGTGGGCATCAAGCCCAATGTAAATCAAAACCATACATGTATGCAAAACCCTCACAAACATAAAAATGAAATCAAACTAAAGGGAGGACTAGATGCATGTGTGAGTCAATATTCCTAATGGATAAATGAGACCTGCAATGGTGGTAGCTCTCTGTGACTTCTGCTACCAGATAACTAGTGGCCTTTTCAATGGCTGTCTTGACTGCAAGCTAAAAGTTAGCAGAAGCTGTCTGTTCTGGCTCCTGTGTCAGTTATGTCTGCAATTTAAAGTTTTACTATTTAAATGTAAAACTGGGGGTCAAGTGGGAAATCTTATCTCTAAATAGCAAAATTAGTATGACTCAAAACTTACCAAACACCACTCGGGACTGTCTGCAAGTAGGAGGTCACCTGACCCGGAATCTGTGTTAACAGCAAATATCCCAAATGTTTGAAGTAGCTCAAACACTCACTCTTGTACTAATGACATCTGCTTTGGTTATGCTGAGCAAACAGTATTTAAATTGGGAAAAATAATATTTGCACAGAAACCTTTCCTGTCTGTTGATTAAACCCAATCACTCATAATAAACTAGATACATATTAGCTTTCGGTACCTAATTCACACTCTAGGGAGCCCTGCTTATAATCAAGGCATGTATTTATGTTGATGCTAACAGTTAAGGCAACCAATATTTTAAACTAACAGTCTGTATAATTTTAAAGAGTACCGTTATGAAAAGTCATAAGGAAAAATTATAACTTTGCTCTAAAATATTAAACTTTGCATTCTTAAATATCTAGTGCTCAGCAAAGCTGCCTGTCTCTCCTGTGACGTCATTAAACACTGACAATGCTCAGATAGTGGAGCGTTGGAAGTAACAGTTACTTTAATTCAAGTTAATCTGGCTTCCAATATCAAAAAGATGATTTATGTTTAAACAATATTAACAGAATCATGAATAACACTTAGAAAAATAAAAATAATCTTTTTTTTTTTTTCCGAGACAGGGTTTCTCTGTGGCTTTGGAGCCTGTCCTGGAACTAGCTCTGTAGACCAGGCTGGTCTCGAACTCACAGAGATCCGCCTGCCTCTGCCTCCCGAGTGCTGGGATTAAAGGCGTGCGCCACCATCGCCTGGCCAATAAAAATAATCTTACTAAAACTAACTGGTTCAACAAATACGTGAGGACCTGCTAGAGCTTAGATTCTGGTGGATCTATGCCTAAAATACGTCAATCATATCATGGATACTAGAGTCTAAAAAGAAATGTTTGTGTTAACAATAAGCATTTCTTCGTTTATGTAAAGGGACATCCTGGGAACTGCACAGCCCATGATCTTCACGATGAACAATAAGATTGTTACTACCAAAGGGACCTGCTTCCCAACGCTGAGCCCACTAGCAATGCACTTTCATTTCCCGTAGTCACTAGGAAATTGGGAAAACCGCACGATGGGGCAGACTAAGTAAGCTCATGTCTCTGGTTCATTTTCAAGAGAAAGAAGTAGGAGAGGCAGAGATGGAGAATTCCTTGGTGGACTGCCTCACTGTGCCTCACAGCTGTAAGTCCCACTTCATAGTGATTTCATCTACTTAAATAAAGGAAGTGAGAAACAGGAAGTGCAGAGACTTTCCAAAAATGAACACATGAATGAAGCACAGATCGGGGCTCTGCTATTCCACACCCCAGAGTCCTCTGGTTCCTGTTTCTCAAAGCCGCTCAAGGATCACAAAAGTGAACAGGTTCTAAAATTAGATCCAGGGGCCACCCAGCCCCCACGGGCTTCTGCATTCCACGGAGGCGTATCTGTGCAGTGTACCCCTCCACTCTCTAGCCACGCACAGCTCCACACCACGGAGACACTGAGCAGCCACTGGGCACTGTGTTAAATGATTAATTCGTCAACATGGTGCTTTCAGGGCCACCTGTGGCCAGAGTCAGACTGCCTAAAGCAACTGGGTGGTTCTTGGACTTCCCACAGGGCAGGGAACCCTGATTGCTCTTAGGGCTGACCAGGGAGGGGGACTTGATTGGGGGAGGAGGAGGGAAATGGGAGGTGGTGGCGGGGAGGAGGCAGAAATCTTTAATAAAGAAATAAATAAATAAATTTTTTTTTTTTTTTAAAAAAAAGAAGACTCAGGCAGACTTCCCTGAACGGTCATGAGCAGGAGTTAAAATAATGGCATTTACTAGAAAGAAACATAGAAGAAATACTACTTATCCTTAAATTATCTGGCTTAAAGCGGGATTGAAAAAATGTGACTTTGCAATGACAAAAAAAAAAAAAAAAAAAAAAAAAAAGCACTGTTGCATTGCTCAGCAAAGGAACCTGCTCTCAAGCACCTAAATTCAGACCTGTGACCCACATGTTAAAAAAAAATAAACTGATTCCTGCAAGTTGTCTCTTGACCTCCACATGCACGCTGTACCACAAACATTTACAGAAATAAATAAGTAAAGTTTTAAATATAAATAAAAGAAGTCCCTGTACCTATGGCACATTTTACAAATGTTAATGGGAAAAGGTATGAAGAATTTCTCAGAAAAGAATGATTCAAGATGGTTTTCTAGGGAAAACATGATCTTTGGGAATTTAGAGCTGACTGGGTGAAAGACAGTGAAATCCTGAGTGAGGTCTCCTAAGAGTGTTCAAGATGGTTTCAAATCCAGACACACTGACTCCACATTAACTAAGCCTGGAGTCACGCGCTGAAAGGGGCATCGCGGATTTCTTTCATCTGGTGGGGGGGGAGGTGGTGGTGTCTCTGATGCTGATATTTCCGCCTCTCAACACTTGCCCATTGTTAAGCAGAAGGCTCAGGCCTCCCACCACCCCAGACTACATGTCTTGAAAGAATCTAAACGTTCTCTTCAGTTTCATTATATGCCCTTAAAGCAGACTTGTACTTGTGTCCAAACCACTTCATAACATTCCCTCGAATTATGTTTAGTATGCGAAGCATTATGGTGTATCTAGGAGCAAAAAGCAAAGAACTTAGCAGGGGAATAGCTGGAGTCTGAGAAACAGTCACTGAGAGCAATGAAGAATAGGCCCGAATCTTCCAAGGGAAACAAAATGAAACATAGCACAGGAATAATGGCCGCCTGCGCTGCAGTGAGGCCCCGAGAGCGACGAGGAATTTCAGTGTGATAAAACAGAGCCAATATCAGGGCTCTGATATCGTTGCAGGCGAGCTTAGCCCTAATCTCTCACTCACTGTGGAAAATGAGCGTAACTTGCAGATAGGATTCCATGCAGGAAATGAAGGGTCCTGCCAAGAAGGACTTGAGCTTCACAATGGAAGTGACACTCGGGGGTGCTGACAGAGTCTGAAAACAGGACCTCTGTGCTGAGAGGAAGACAGCAAGCCTGTGAGGACAGAGTGTCAGGTGAGCTTGGAGGTCATGGTTTAGTCTATGAAGACCGCTCTGCTGGAGCTGCCTGTGTTTCCTTCTGTGACACGCATTTAGCTAATGGTTGGAATTATTCTAGTTTCATGATGAATTATCAAAAGGCATTCCCAGAAATAGTTGCCCCTCCCCAGCCATGTAATGCCATCATACACTACATGAAGCTAATTTTATATGCTTTGGGCTTCACAAGCTCCTCACTGCACCTGAAAGGAGGGTGCAGAGTGATTCACATACAAAATCTTGGAAGAGTTGGGAGAATTCCAAATATATTTTTAATTTACATGTTTCAAATCTTCATTTTGCAGGTAAAAATGTCCAGCCTTATCATGCTTAAATACAATATTGTATTTATTCACCTAAAAATTTCCTACTTAAGAACCACATAATTGAGAAAAAATACTTAGAATACTTTAAATGAGTTTATGAGCAATTAAGAGCACCTACTTCTCTTGGAGAGAAACTCATATTTCATTCCCGGAACGCCCATGAAGGGCAGCTCACAACTTTCTCTAACTACAGCTCCCGTGGATCCAGAGGCCTCTTTGGGCTCCACAGACCTCGGTATCCATGTGCACATGCTCACATAGACACACATACATAGACACACACATATGTACATGATTGCGAAATTAAATTCTTAAGTTTTTGGGTTTTGTGTTGGGCTACATTCACAGCAATCTTTGGCTACTTGTGGCCTATGAACATGTTTTAGACATGCCAGAATGCTTTCTGGAAATTTATTCAAATTCATAGCAGAGAACGAGTGCTATAAGGCGCGTTTTTGGGGGGTTGGAGAGATGGCCAAGAGCACTGGGTAATGTTCCAGAGGACCTAGGTTTCATTCTCAGCACCTACATGAGACTCACAACAGTTTATAATTCCAGGGTCAGGAACCTAATGCCCTCTTCTGGCACCAGGCAACACACATGGTACCCAGGTATACATGCAGGCAAAACACCCATCTAAAGAAAATAATTTTTAAATATGCAATTAAAAATGGGCATCATATAACTTATCAGCATTTTAACTTGATTAATATGTATTCATTATTATCTTGAAAAGTCCAAAAAATATGCAATTTATTTTCTCTCTCTTATTCGCTTTTTATAAACACAGTGAGCATGGTGGTCTCATCAGAGTGAGGAAGTGAACAAGGCTTAAGGGCATTCAGGACAAGGGAGGCCTGTGGTCCAAGAGAATGCAAAAACAGGGACTTGTAACAGAACAGGGCTGATGACCAGGACAGGAAAAGTCCAAAGACGGAAGATATCCCTGCTCAGAGTCACCCACATGGGGCTGGGATGGGGCAGGAAGGAAAGCCCAACCTCTGTAGGAACAGGAGGTTAAGAGCCTTGCTTCTCAAAGCAGTGAAAACTCCTGTACCAGCAGGTCCTGGGAACAAACGCCTTGGGACATTTTTTTTTAATTTTTCAAATGAGGAAGGAGTGCTACTGGCACCACTGAGCAGAGAAGGTCAGAGATGCAGCTGGCTGTGGTACAGTGCAGACAACAGCCTCCCAGAAGACAAGCCATCTCCAAAACCTCTACTCAAAAGTAAACACACATGAAAACATGTCTGGGCTGACGTGGCTCAGCTAGTGGAGCAACTGCCACGCTGGAGTGAAAGCCAGGGTATATATATCACCAGCACACACATAAATACCGAGTGTCAGTGATAGAGGGTCTCTAAAGCAAGCTCTCTGGACTAGACGAATAGGTGAGCCCTGGGTTCCGGGGGAAGCTGCCTAAGTGAATAAGGCAAGGGAGTGATCAAGAAAGACGCCCCAGTGTCAGGCCAAGGCCTGCAATGCATGCATGCACACATGTGCATTCATGTTGACATAAAACGTGTGCTATACAATGTGAGCATTCATACACACAATGTACAACATACACAGACATAACTGAGGAGAAGGAAGGGAAGGAGGGGAGCGAAGCAAGTGGAGGTGTCTCCCACACAGAACACAAAGTCCTTCCAAGTCTTTGTAAACATTAAATTATTAACCAAAAGTTTTAATGAGTGTATGGACAGCTTTTTGGTCTGTGGGACACAGTGTAAAAATGAACTTGAGTCTACCACACTTGCCACAATATGTGGGTCAGTGTGTCAGCAATTAAAGGTAAAGAGGGAATAGGTCAATCAACTGAGAACTGGCCATACAGTGAACCATGAAACACTAGTGAGTCACAACTACAATCTTCTCTGTATAGTCAAGATAAATACTGAATAAAAAAAGGAACAGCACACAGAGCACTACCATGTGATCCCAACAACTGAAACTTCAAGGCACAGTCTAGAATTGGATCCATTGATGGAAGACTATAATAAAAAAAAGGAGTGGGCAGGACAGTTAACTCGGTGGGGAATGTGTTCGACATTTAAGAAGGATGGCATGCATGGAAGTATTTGTTTTATTATTCTTTAGTAAACTGATAGGTTTTGATTTTTTTCTAAATGTAAGATATATTTAATAATAAGAAGGATGTGATGACTCATATCTGTAACCTCCAGAGGATAAAGTGAGAGGATTGCCATGAGTTCAAGGCAGCCTAGGTTAAATAGTAAGTACCAGGCCAGCTTGGACTACAGTGTGACCTTACAGATGGAAAGAAGGGAGGGAGGGAGAAAATATATTTAATCCCAAAAGAGTAAGGCTAGAAGGGAAATGGAGATAGAAAGTATCAGTCACTAGAGATGTTAAAAGGGACAATAGTGATGCCATATAGCTACCCAAGGTAACACCATGTCAAATACCATATCTCATCTCCTGAGGAGCAGCATTTATCACAGCTTATCTGGCAACGACCAAACTGCATCTTCTGTTTCATCAGTTCCTCGGTTATTCTGCCATGATTCGGATCTAACCTGAACTCTGGAACTACCCTGCCTATGACTAGAGAACCCTTCCTAGGCAGAGGTTGGCTGTTTAGGGCCAATTAATGGCTTATCCATAAACAGTGAAAGAATTCCAAATGTTTTATTTAGACTGCCAATCAAGGGCCAGCGTACTTTCCTAGGCTTAATGATTCTAGTCAACATGGGCAGCTCACTCATGCTCTAAGTCTAGCTGTGCGTACTCACTGAGCTCGCTCTATTGCTTGGAATACCCTTCATGTACTCACGCTCCCTCTCTGACCCAAAGTCTCCTCACTCTTCAACAAAGGAAGACAGATGTGTTAAGCAGTGTGCATGAGGAACACAGCAATGGCAACACCTGGCTGATTGTGCAAATTTATCCCTTTTTGAAAATGGTTCATGTTATCTATCCAAACTGGACAAGAGTGGAGCCATACAAAACTGTAACACACCACACAGCTCATCAGTATTGGCATCTGCATGTGGCAATGCCACCATATCATGAAGGACTACTTCCACCTAAGACAAGAAGTGAATTCACATACACACAGATGAACAAAACACTTCAGATGTGGCCGTATGTAGTGTATGATTCGACTTGCACAGTTAAATAACACTCAGAACAGCATTAATATACAAGGATAGAAGTCAGGACAATGGGCCAGTAGAGAGATGACTCAGTGGGTAAGGAGCCTGCCACACAAACATGAAGACCTTAGTTCAGATCTCTGGCACACACACAAAAGCTTAAGACACACACACACACACACACACACACACATATATATATATATACCTATAACTGTAGCATCTGGGAGGCAGAGGGAAGAGACAAGCAGACTCTTGGAATTTGCTGTGCAGATAGTCTAGCCAAATCAATGAGCTCTAGCCAAATCTCAATGACTTGGGAGATCCTGTCTCAAGAAATAACATATAGAGCCATTAAGGACAACACTGAACACTGTCCTCTGCGTGCACAGGTGTACACAACCACACGGACATGTAGATACAACACACACACAGAAGTGTTAGTATTTAGAGTTAGGGATACGGAGAGCCTCAAAAGGGTGTGCATGCTCTATCTCCCAGGCTGGGTGATGGTAACCTGCTGAAAATTTATCAGGAAGAGAATTTAAGAATAGTATACTTTCTGTAAGATGCTATGGTTCAGGCTGGAGGGATGGCTCAGTGGCTAAGAACAAATGCTGATCTTGCAGAGGACCCAGGTTCAATTCTCAGAACCCACATGGTGGCTAACAGCTGTCTATAACTCCAGTTCCGGAGGATTTATACCCTCTTCTGGCCTCCAGGGGCACACATGTAGTGCACAGATATACATGCAGAAAAACATGTACACTCATAAAATAAAACTTAAACATCTAAAAATTTTGTTTTAATAGGCTATAATAGTTCAACTAAAAGTCCTCTAAAATACTTTCAAATTAATCCATTCTTCAAGATCATTCCTTGGCAAATCTTCTTCATTTTTTTAACAACAACCTAATAATAATTGATCTCTTTCTTCTCTGATGTCTTTTCAGGATCATTCATGAACAAACCTTTCTTTACTTTCTCAACAATAACCCTCTAACATTAACTTATGTGTTTTCCTCCAATATCCCATCCCCATAAGAGAATTATAACCTGAAGTCATCTTATAACTTCTGGGGCTTATTTATCAAAGGACAGTGAGACACCATGAAATTCCTGCATCAAGATTTCCTCTAAGGTTCCCAGAAAGCAAATCATTACTGTAACTAGCCAGCAAATATATATGGTATTTATATAAAATGTATAGAATTCAAGTCACACATATTATACTTTCAAAAGCATTTCTTTATGAACACTTTGAGTAGCTTCCATCATTCCCACTTTTATTATCCAGTTGTCATTTACAAACATTCAAATATGCCTTGTCTTGTATGGCTGGCAGAAGGTTTGAAATAAATAGCCTGCTAACATTATTCCCACAGTCAAGATGCGAGAGTATCACTCTTTTGTGCTGGAGCACTATCTCCAGAAACCATTTGAGAGTTTACAGAGCCAAGGATGACCTTGAACTACTAACCCCCTGCCTCCAATTCTGGAGCTATGGGATTACAAGTGGGAACCTCCACACATGGTTTATGCAGTGCTGAGGGTCAAACCCAGGGCTTTTCACTACACAGGTGCTCTCTCTACCAGCATACCTTCAGCCTGCATACATACAGCCTCTGGAATCTGGGCTTTTCCCCTTGACAAATAAGATTTGAGAGTTGCCCACAAGGGTACAGATATCAAGAGTCTATTGCTTTGAATTGCTAATTAGATTTTTCTGAAAGCACAACTGTTGATCATTTACAAGGGAATAGGCATTCGGATGCTGTCCAGTCTGGAGCACTCAAAAAGCTGCTCTCCATTCTTGAAGGCTGAGAGGAAAAAGAAGTGCTTGCAAATTAGTCAACCAAGGTATAGTATTGATAAAAGAAATGGTGAATGAACTCGGGAGGCAAGGACGGGTGTATCTTTGTGAGTTCGAGGCCAGCCTGGTCTACAAAGTGAGCTCCAGGACAGTTAGGACTGTTACACACAAAACTCTGTCTGGGATGAACAAAGAGAAAGAGGCAGGGGTGGGGGTGAGGTGGAGGAAGGACAGAAGAAAAGATGGACAATCAAACTATAGGAAAGGTGCCCCTGACCAAGTATTAATAAAATTCAGTTTACAATGTATTCTATTCAGAGACTATCAGCAACCTTTTCTATGTTGAGTGTGCATCACTGGAGTGGAGCTCAGAAGCACCACTGAGGCAGCTTTTGAATGGCTCCCTCTTGCCAACGTGACCCCTAATGACTGAACCGCCACAAACTCACACCTGATTTGTGTACAGCCATTCATCACTACCACATCAGCAAGTGACAATGCCCAGCAGCTGCTGACTTTTACCTGACCTAATGTACACACCTGTGACACACAGAGAGGGCTACCCGACACTTAGGGACTCTGAGAGCATGCGACAAAAAGGGCTACTTCAACACTTAGGCAGAGCAGTGGCTACAGCTGCACTTTTTTCTGTTGATTTAGACATAAAAAGCATATGTCTCAATCCTAGGGGGCAGAGTGTGCAGCACATAACATTTCTATG
Organism: Chionomys nivalis; assembly: GCF_950005125.1. Classification (NCBI taxonomy): domain Eukaryota; kingdom Metazoa; phylum Chordata; class Mammalia; order Rodentia; family Cricetidae; genus Chionomys; species Chionomys nivalis. The sequence goes on from NC_080086.1 coordinate 52,965,503, forward strand.
AGATGGCACTTTGGGTGTCCTTCTGTTAATCCTGGGCCACGATCGGGCCAGGGTCATAGCCACAGGGAAAGAGAATGTCTGATAGTGACATTTCAGGGTCATAGCTGCCTGTACCTGCTACTTCACCAAGAGTGACTCAAAGCCTTTAAGACTGAAGAATGACATGAAGACTTTTTATTCTGACAGTCCAAAGGAAATTTGTGATAACCTCCTCCTTCAAGACTTTTCAAAGGCACCTAATCAGAGGCAGTAGTAATAAGTGTGGTTGACTATGGGACATACACATGCAATTCCACATTAAGTACGTCCACGCCTACACTCTTTTCATCTTCAGTAGCAATGCTTTAACTTGCATACCATTGTGCTGTCATTTTCTCAATGAAGGGAATGTAGCTTTGAGAGATTACTTGTGAAACAGGAAGTCAACTCAAGGCACAGGAGAACCCTCATCCCATGTTCTTTAAATCACAGGAGATAAGTAAATATATCATCTATCTAGATGCTCAAAAATATATCATTATTAAATCCATTTACAGAAAGGACTATGAAGAAGACACGTCCCCTTGAACAGTATCTGCACCTCTTGGATCAAACCCTGTTCTGAGACTCAGAGAAACCACCCTTTCTGAAGAAAACTGCAGTAGAGGAAACAGGGCAAACTCACTGTAGACTTTCAGTGGAGGCTGGGAATCCCTGGACTGCTTGAGTAGCGACAGTACACAGTCAGGAATACGAAAGGTAGAGAAGTTTTGAAAACATAGCTATATAGGGAGGCTAAGGTGGAAGGAGCTCGGGCCTTTGATAAGCATTCCAGCAAGCTAGCCCCAGGCAAAAGATACAAGGAAGAAAGAAGAGCAAAGCAGAGAACTAGGTTACAGGCCACAAACATACCAGAGGCATGAGTTTGTGACCTGTGGAAAGGATGTAATAGAGAAATAACAGGAGCTTCACAGCCAGGCTCCTCCCCTCTCTCATGAGCTGTGCACCCAAAGGGAAACTAACTATTCAACCCCTCTGTTTCATCATCTACAAAACGGAAATAAGAACGGTCCTGTTGACAGGCTGTGCCGTGGCACAGGGAGTACAGTCTCATGTGCACTTGGAACAGACCCTCAAGTGTAAGCTTCTGATAGACTAGAGCCATTTTCATCAAAAACTCCATCACCACCATTGGCTGTCAAAACCATAGACTGTGGCTTGCATGGCCTCACCAAAAATATCACTTCCCTACTATATCCACAGGCTCTTTGCCGGGATCTTTGCCAGAAAGTTTCCAGGCAAATGGAGACTACCAAATATTCTCCTTGTAGACTCACACGCTATTGCTTCTTCTCAACAGTACCAAAGTCTGAGGTGAACAGTACGGAGAAGGAGGGGAACTATGACACTTTGGGGTACCTGTAACAGGTTCTTTTTTAACACCAGTATCCACTCTTTAATGAGAATGGACTTCACTATTAAAAGCTAGTAAGATTATGTCAGTAACATCATGTCCATAAGCAGACTTGAGAGCATGAATTTTTTTAGAAGGCTTTCCATATTTAATTACCAATGTGTATTACTATTTGAGCACACCATGGGAACCAAGAGAACAATGGCACAAATGTTTGCTCAGTGTTTCTTTACCATTATGTTTTCATCAATAGTTCACTTTCAGTTAACGGTGTGATGGAAAGACTGACAGAAAAGCTGGAACACATTCATGAGCACCACAAAGGAAACACATGGAGGACAGTTTGTTTTGACTCTTCATCCTTGGTGACACACAAAATATTCATGAGACCCTTGCTCTTTCAAATGTTCCATGGCCAGCCGATATCTGCTAGAGCAATACTGCTACCCAGTGAGCTAGGGAAAACTGAAGTAATAAGAAAACATGGCCATTTCATCTCCCCCTAGAAAGTTCACTAAGTTACCCGCTTATCTCTTTCATCTACACAGATCTGCAAAAATCACCATGCCTCCTCGCCTCAAAGTGTAGAAGGTGCCAGCTCGGCTCCCGCACGGCTAGCTTTATACCCGAAATAATAACACACAATTGTATTCTTTTAAACACTGCTTGTCCCATTAGCTCTAGCCTCTTACTGGCTAACTCTCACATCTTAATTAACCCATTACTATTAATGAGTGCAGCACCACGAGGTGGTGGCTTACCAGGAAGGATCTTAACCTGCGTCCATCTTAGAGAGGAGAGCTATAGCGTCTGCCTCACTGCCTTCTACCTAGCATCCTGTTCTGTTTACTTTGCCTACCTAATTTTCTGTCCTATCAAAGGGCCAAGGCAGTTTCTTTATTAACCAATGAAAGTAACACATAGACAGATGACTCTCCTCCATCATCTAAGCACCCACATGAAAGAAAAGTGTAAGGATCCCAAAGAGACCCCTAACCCAAGAGACAAGCATGTGTTCATCAACCAACACTCTGCATTAGACCTCTGTTGATGCAAAAGCAGGGAAGCTAATGGGCTCACCGCCCTCTACAATGAAAATAAGCAGAAAGTCTGCTTGTTCTAGGCAAGGAAAAGAATCTGTTCCTGATGCACAGACAGAGAGAAGGAGTGACCAGAGGACAAAATCATCCCCGACTGAGAATGTGAGGGAATGCGATGACAAGCTGAACACCACAGGGGGATCAAAATGGAATAATTACAAAATACCAATGCCTTATCATGGTCAAAGCAAGGATTTCTCTGAAGAATTTTTTTTAGAATTTTTTTTTTTTTTTTAAGAAAACCAGGTGAAGTCTCAAGACATGGAGCCAAAGCAGTTTTTGAGATGAATTCAGTAAAAACAAAAAAGGATGCAGTACGAAGCAGACCTGCTGTGGGACAATGGTTTGTACCCTGTCAATTGTATTTTAATAAAATGCTGATTGGCTAGTAGCGGGACAACCAGGCAAGAAGTAGAGGTGGGGCAGCAAGAATGCTGGGAAAAGGTAAGCACAGTCTGCAATTGTGACCCGGCCACAGAAGAAGCAAGATGTGACTGCCTTGCCAAATAAGGTACCGAGCCACATGGCTAACATAGACAAGAATAATGGGCTAATATAAGTTATAAGAGTTAAAAAGAAGTCTGAGCTACTAGGCCAATAAGTTTATAAGTAATGTAGACCTCTGTGTGATTTCTTTGGAAATTAACGACTGCAGGAATCGAGCAGGACAGAAACCTCAGTCAACACAGACCTTCCTCTCCATCTGAGGTCACACGTGAAGGACATCAAATGCATATAGCAGGAAAGGAGCTGCCAACCCTGTCAAGAGTCCATTTATCTCGAGAATTCTTTTCACTCTTCCATTGATGTAACCACAAATTTTCTTTGCTATAACTGAGAACTGGAAATGCAATGGTCACAATTAAACAAGGTTCTGTCCTTACCAATCCTGATCTCAGTGTCTCTGTGGATAAAGGGAATAAAAACTAAGGAGTTAAGGAAGGCCTGTCCTTCCTGCCCATTTAGGCATCTTATCTTCCCTTAAAAGACACCTCAGAATTGTAGAATGTATAATAATTTTCCAGGGTAGATAAAATGGCACTCTTTATAAAAGAGTGTGAAGATCTGACCATACTCAAACCCTAGTTATTCTTCAATATGTGTTAGGTTCTTGCTCTGGGCTCCAGGATGGATGCTAGAAGCTGGGATAAACAAATGGCAAACAACAGCTAGAAACCAACGATACGGTCTGCCTACTGAGGCAGGCTCCCACTGTTCTGGGGCATGACCAAATAAATAGTTGAACCTGGAGGATGAACTCCTAACTCTAGCGACTATGTCGAAATACTCAGGGCCCTTTCTTGGCTGACAAGTACTTGGGATGATTTGGAGATGTGTCTTGCTAAGTGTAAAAGCTGTACAAGCATCATCAAAGAAAAATATCACGTGGGCAGGTCAGAGGCGCAATAGATAATGGCCCTGACAACAAGCCAAAAGAGAAGGCTTTACCCACCTTGGTGAAAACATAGCTTAGTGAGACCGGCTGTGGAGAAGCTTGCTATTCTTCTGAAACTATTGATGTCCATTCTTTACTTGTACAAATATTTACTAAACACTTAGGAAGGGTTTAGAAAGTGACCAAGGTTGGCACAGAGCAGAAATCAGAAAGAAAGCTGTGGCCCTCAGGGGTCAAGTAAGTGCTCAGACATTGTCCAGAGTGTGCAAGCCAATGCTGCCAAGTCGAAAAGCCAAGGCTGTGTAGAATCATGATTATATGTGGTGTTGACACCAGAGGTCTTTCTCCTGATGGTCTTCATAAAAGAAGCATCCAGAATAAAAGAGACATCTCAAGCCAGACTCAGGATGCTTTCTCCTCGAGGGGAGGGTTTTATCCTAGCTGCTGTCCCTCTGGACCACAGTGTCCCTCCCTTAGATGTCCGCACAGTTCACTATACTATTCATTCAGCACTCCGATCAGAAGAAACTTGAGCACGGAGGCCTAACACATTAGCCTCAAACAGAAATCTCTGCTGGTTTTTGTTTGTTTGTTTGTTTTGTTTTCCCACCCTATTCCTGACAGCATGTGATCTCAGACATGGCACACATTCTAGCCCATTTTACTCAATGTTCTATCCCTAACACCAAAGAGGAATTGGCAGGGTAGAGGCTTAATAAATATTTGCTTAATAAACAAACTCCCATGTACTTAGTCTCTGTAAAGACTAGAGAAGGCAGGGGAGAGGGGAAGGAAGGGTGAAGGAGGGAAGGAGAAGAGGAAGCAGGGATACAAGGCAGGAAGGAAACCACATAATTACAATTGTTAAGACTTGCAAAATAAATGCACACACAAAAAAAATGCCAACTCTTAAATGGTACTAGAATCAAGTATGCTCAAAAAGAGGTCACAGGAAAAACACTGAAAGGCTTCAGGACTTTCCATGCAAAGTAAAAATAAAATGGCTTAGAGAACAAAGTCGGATTCCTATTTTTGCTTATTTATAATTATTTCTTCTTAAAAGACTTAAAAGAATTTTTTGGAGAAAAAAAGGCATGTAAAGTCCCAAGATCAAAGAACAAGGGCAGAAAGTAATAAGACTCGAAGAATGAAAGATAATTCAAGAGGACAAAAAAAGAATGATTTCTGAAGTACAGAGGCGAGCAGGAGTCTACATGCTTCCTGAGGTGAGTCCCAAATTGCTTCCTAAGCCAGAGGACTTATGACTCCAGCATCTTCTAGCATACGGCAGGTGGAGCTGGCTAAAGCAACTGAAGATGCCCTACTCTATGTGTAGGGCACTACTTCTTCACTGGATCCCACAGCCACCACGGAAAATGAACTCAACGTGGTCAGATCTGGTGCTTGAATAAACACTGATCATTCAAATACACCAGTGGGAAATTTCATTCCCGTGTCGGCAAGTGATTTTTCTTTTAGGCCTTTTTGTTTTGTTTTGTTTTCCAGTGTGCGGGTCAAAGCAAATATATCTGTGGCCATAAAGAGGAAGAAGACAGGATCAGTGGTGACATGACTAACTATATCCATGAAGCAAAAGGCCAAAGCTGTTCAGGAACACAGTCATTTGCGGTATTGAAGCCAGAGACATTTCTCCCAACAGTCATAAAGAGGATGTTGTGAAACCCACAAGGCAGGCACCACACATAACCAGCAATATAAATCCCTACCTTGTAATGACCTCCAAGGGGGGTGGAGGCATAATGCTAAATGTAATTTAGTTTAAGTCATGTAAGTAGTGGGCAGGTAGAAAAGGTATCTCCAGCATATCTCATGAACAAAACCTCTGCTAATCTGGATGACTTCAGGTACAGATTCCACAATAGATTTCCCTTAAATGATCATTTTTGGCACTTATGAAATCTTCAAACTTTCCTTAAATGTTTCAAATGACATGCTCTTCCTCCCTCTTTGTGATATGGTATTCAAGAGGAATAGGGGAACTGCTTTTTTAAATAAATAAATAAATATATTTATTTTACATCCTGAACGCAGTTTCTCTTTCCTCCTTCCTTCCCATTCTCTCTCCCCTTCACCTCTCCTCTGAACCCCCCATCCACTCCTCCTCAGTTCCTGTTTAGAAAGGGGTAGGCCTTCCATGGATATCAACAAAACATAGCACATCAAGTTGCAGTGGCACTAAGCACTTACCTCCCTTGAAATAAGGCTGGGCAAGGCAGTCCAGTATAAGAAGTGCCGTCCCAAAATGGGAACTTCTTTCTTTGAGCTAAGCATAGACTTCAGGGTTTCATGGCAGCATTTATAAAGATTTAGTTGCACTATGATCAAGGTTAGACTTCCATACAGGGACCTGGAGTGCATTATTTGATGGTGTTTCAAGTTCAAGGTTATTTGTTGGAGTAGATAGCCCATCTGGTAAGGGAACTGAATGTGGAAAGCTGAAGAGTTTGGCAGGTCTCCAGTTACATGCCAAGGGAGAATACACGGGCAGAGCTGAACGTTTCCATAAGAATAATGCTGTTCTGCGGCTGTTTCAGGTCATGAACTAAAGCATGGTGGAGTGTAGGACCCACACAGTGACGTGCAATGATGGGGAGGCTGGTTTCAAACCGGGTTTGTCACAACTAGAACAAGCACAGCTAAATTTCATCTCCTTGACATGCAGTCCGTTCTGCCCCAGTGATATTTGGAAAATGAATTGTTCCAGCACAAGTATCAAAGATTAGCAGGAGAATAATCCAGCGAACATGGGTTTGCCCACAAGAACCACGAGGTGACCCCAGGACACTGCACCCTCAGGCAGGAGAGAAAACACAGATGCACACTGTGAACACACACCAGTTGTGTCAGTTTACCACACATGGTATATGCACCACACCCAACTTCAGATAAGCTGCCTTGTATGGCTTTGTGACAAATTACCTGCGTCCACATTCACAGACAACCTCTAGGTCGTACACAAAACCAAATACCAAGTTTATTATGTTTGGTACACTCCTTAAGCGATTAATAACCATAAATTAGGCTCCTATCTTCTCTTATTTGAAAGATTTTTAATATTGTACTTCTAGTTTGATTTTACCTGTACACGTTGCAAGTGTCTATGGATCATTTTGTATAGAAAGGTGACTTTTAAAAAGTAGGTGTATAGGACTACAGGGCTATGATGGCTTACCAGTTAGGAACCCATATTACTTTTTTTTAGGACCCAGGTCTGGTTCCCAGAACCCACACATCAAGAGGATCACAGTTGCCAGTAACTCCAGAACTAGGGGATCCAACAAACTCTCTGGTCTCCATGACTACCTGCATGCACGTGGTGCATATAAACTCACATAGGTACAAAAATACACACAGGAGCAGAAATAGTGTTTTAGAGTGTACTGTGCTAGAGCACAACTGGCTGAACTAGTAATCTATATAAAGTATTATTTTCAATATGAATTTTGTTAGAATGCAAGTTCAACCAAAAGATACCAGACACAACAGGCACTAGTTCAAGTTTTTATGAATTCATTAACTCGATTAACTCAGTTTAAGAAAGAACATGCTAAATATGCTTATAAATAAGTCTGCTATATGTCACAGAAGCACCATCTTCCAGACAGAGTGTTTGGTCACTGGAGGAAACGGAAAGCAAAAAAAATGCGAAAATTTGACCTTGGTTATCATCCCCACATGCAAACACTCTCAACTCTTGCTCTGTCCATTTTCTGTGTCCTGGTATGGACACTGTGTCTCCAGTGGTCTTCAATGGTGGCTTAAACTATTTATTCTATTTTTCTTTTCAGCTTTACAACCAAATCGCTCCTTCTAAGTCTAATGTGCTTTCCTGAGACCAAGGAGAAGTGCTGCCCAGCTAAGCCAGCCCCTCGGTAGTAACTGAGCATGTGTTATCTGCTCAGTGGCAGGCTCACAAGAGTGTTCCATGAAGTAGGCTTAACCAAGAGGATTTCTTAGTTTCCAAATTTGTTCTAGTGCTAAAATTTTTTTTACTCTTAAGATTAATTACTATTTTCATTCTAGTTCTAAGATTTGTTAAAAATACAAATTATATAAATAGCGCGTTCAGGAAAGAAAATGGACTTGTATTATCAAGCCTCTGCAAATTACAGCTTTAACAATTGCCTCCTGCCCTTTTGTCTGTCACTGTCGCAAACACTGTACCACCAAAATTAACTACATAAAACAAAGCTGCATCTGAATATTTTTAAGTAGTAAATACACACATTAAAATGTCAGGATGACTAACTACTATTTTCCTTCCTTTTTTCTTCTTTCAGCATGGTTATTTTGAGAGCATCTGTGTGAGTGTGCTTGTTTGCATGTGTGTGTGTGTGTGTAGACTTAAGGGTTTAGTAAATTGGAAAGATATATAGCTATGGACATATACACACAGTAACATATATACGTATTTGTATGCATTACATGTAATATGGGAGTGTTTTATTTCAGTCTGACTCTCCTTGTTCTGAATAAGTTAAATTTCCTAAAGATGACACACAGCTCAGCTTTAAAAGCTATTTGGAATTCTCCCTGTATCATTTTTAGATAAGACACTAGGAACTAATTAGAAATAAAGACAGAAAGATGAAGTCAGAAAGGCCTGGAAAGGCTGGAAGTGGGACTCAGTCGGCAGAGTGCTGGCCTAGCATCCACAAGGCCTTCATTTCCAACATCCACAATGTGCCAGACTGTAGTTCCAGCATTCAAGAGTCTAAGAATCTCAGAAGTCAGAGATTCAAAATCACCCTCATTTACATAGTAAGTCTGAGGCCTCCTTAGGCTACAAGAGACCATGCCCCCAAATAAAAATAAGGTGTACAACCAATCATATATTTGCCAGCTCTGGAATTGTACTTGGTTTCTCTCCTATTTAAGAGTGGGCTGTTCAGTCAGTCACTGTTGTGGTCTAAGAATGGGGAAGGAAGAACACTGGGAAATTACTGAGTTACAACCTTGTGCCTTCAAGCATTACCTCCGTATTTGATGCTATGCTTTCTCTCAGTGAAGACAATGCCTCATTATCCCAGCAATATCCGGATGGGAGTATGGCCTTCTGTCAAGACTCCTGCCTCTTTCAAAGCACCTCTGTGTAGGACAGGATGAATGCAGTGTCCAGCTGAACCTGGTCAGTACCTCTTACAGACATCCCAGGACTCACCCTGATGGCCCCAGAAACTTTCCTAATGTGGCTGTGTTCGAGGAGTTTCTAGGAAAGCCCACGTTACAGTCAAGGACAGGGATGACAGGACCATCTTCTCAAGGATGGGTAGAGGCAATGTCCAGGGGTGCTCTGAAGCCACCCTGAGTACAGCAAGTGTCTCTCTATGTTTCCATTGCAAGCTCGGCTCCATTGTATGCTTTGGTACCAGCATGGGAAAGCACATCAGTTATTGTCCAGCTGAATTAGACACATCTGTGTCTCTGTAAAGACCTAAGAACTCCTGATACCCCGAGAGTCGAGAGGCACAACTTCCCACAGCCCTTTGCACAGGGTCCCAGTGTTCAGAGGACGTAAATGTCTTCACGTGAGACCTTCAGCACCAGGACGTCAGTGCTTTACTTTGGAAAAGCCCTCATATAAATGTTTTCACTTGTTAAACTATCAACTAAAATTCCCATACACTCTTTACCTATCAATCTTTGTGGCAGCAGGTCTGGATTTGCAGCCTTGGGTTCCCTTTGGAGACACTGGATATCAGCCAATGGGAACCCAAGGGATGTCCCACATGCGCTTCCATTTAGAGGCCACTATCATTTGCATAAGCCAGTGGGTATGGTCACGTCTTGGGTCCCTCCCTAGTGACCTCCTGGAGCTGGAGAGGAAGTAGGGAGGGAGAACATCAAGTCAGGGTAGAGGATGAAACTAGGCTCTTCTACTGAAAAAGTAACTCAGAATCCATTACTCAGTAGAGTGTCAAAAAGATACAAGAAGATAAAATCCTTGGCTGCACTAGATACCAGAAAGGGGTAAGGGAAAAAAAGGCCACAAAATGAAAATTGCCTCTCAAACACGGTTATAGTTAAATTTAAAAAAATCACATGATTTTTGTCCCTAGCAGTATAATGAAAAGGAGCATTGACATCCAGTGGGGAAGCAGCATTTTATGATCTAAGCAGTAACTACTACAAGGCTCATTTGTAACCGCGTGGCCAATCCCCACTTTTTCTGACCCCAACAGGCAACATTCTCTGTAGTCTGAACCAAAGGGACTTGAGGAGTCATGTTTAAAGTTTTATAAGTTCAAAAAAGAAAAGGAAGGAAGGAAGGAAGGAAGGAAGGAAGGAAGGAAGGAAGGAAGAAAGAAAGAAAGAAAGAAAGAAAGAAAGAAAGAAAGAAAGAAAGAAAGAAAGAGAAGCTGACTTCACATTGACTGGTGTATGACATTTTTGTCACAAACCACCAGTGGTCACCATTCGGCAAACCAAACCATGCCTAAGCTCATAAAGAAGTTCGAGCAATGTGCCACAATACCCAGAAGCTGCCCTGTAAAGAACTGGAGACTCAGCATTGGAACTCTCCCATTCCCCACACACCAGCTCTTCGCTCACAGGCAACCTCAGAAAGTCCCCTTGCAAACCATTTCAACACTGGGACATCAGACACTAAAAATGAAAGAGGTAAAGCCAGCAAGCAGGCAGCCCAGGATATGCTGGAGTCCGGTAAATGCCTTCTCACTGAGGAAAGCGGTGACTTATGTAACCCATGCAACCTTTTCTGCCCTGTATCCATGAGCCCTGAAGAAGCAAAATGCAGACTTACCCCGAGGAGCCATCCCATAGGCTGACACAGGAGAGTGGCCTGTTGACAAGCTACCTAATCTTCCCATCCACCTCCTAACCCGAGACTGCTGGAGCATCTGGCTTCTGTAAAAGAACTTCTGCAAATGTATAGTGGATGAGTAACCGCTGCGACTTCATAAAACATGCCAAACCCCTCACTAGCAAGCACAGTCTCATTTGCTCACCACATTTTTATGTGCTTTTATTTATTTCCTTGAGTGAAATTGGTGTTTTCCTTTTTTTTTTTTTCTGATGTCGCTGCCTATTTTATGTGTAACTTTTTCTGGGTCTCTGTTAGCAGGCAGCAATGTTGACTTAATGTATGAAAACCTGGCCTGGCAGACAAATCAGCTTTGAAGATTTATAAATACATCTACTATTTTTCTAAGTCCTGTGAAATATCCATTCAACCTTATTCTCTCTTCTTGCATTGAAAAAGTTAATATTGTTTGATCCCAACAATGATTAGAAATACTGAATCTGAGGCTTGAATCAATTTCTCATTGACTTTCTACCTGATCTTTTCATTGAAAACTGAGCAACTAATAAACACTGTATCCTTCTAGAACCTTCTATGTACATATCTCCTGTAGGTACACGTGCACACACACACACATACACACACACAAATCACATACTTCAAAAGCACTAAAGCCTTGGAGACTGGTAAATGCTGAACCTGAGACTATTCTACATTTCATGAAGCTAACAGAGACCACATACAGTAGAATATCCTCATTGAAATCAAAGCAATATTTGTAATCAAGCACATTAATATTTCTGCTGGGAAACATGAATATTCAACTAATCTGGATAATAAAGACTATAAATAACCTTCTGCCGTCTCAGGTTAGGGAATTCTGCCAAATGAGACATCAGAAAAAATATCGATATCCTTCAACGGTCGGACTTTTCAGTTTCAGAACCGTGGATAAGGGATTTCTGACCTATAGTTTTGCTCAGTTAATTACCCAAGTTTTGAATACTTTACCTGCTTTGATCATATACATTCACAAAGGAAAATTTTGACAATATAGCCAGACAGAATTAAAGTCACTATTACACCCACCATACAGAGAGCTGAGGGCTTTACTTGTAAATGTATCAATTACTGCCTGGGAGTACCAGCTTGGCAATAAACACACACACACATATACACACACATCAGAGAAAACATTGATGGAGGAAGGTCATCTGTCTGTATGTTACTTTCATTGGTTAATAAAGAAACTGCCTTGGCTTTTGATAGGACAGCAACTTAGATAGGCAGAGTAGACAGAACAGAATGCTGGGAGAAAGAAGTAGATTCAGGCAGACGATATAGCTCTCCTCTCCAAGATGGATGCAGGTTAAGATCCTTCCCAGTAAGCCACCACCTCATGGTGCTACACTCATTAATAGAAATGGGTTAATCAAGATGTGAGAGTTAGCCAATAAGAGGCTGGAACTAATGGACCAGGCAGTGTTTAAAAAAATACAATTTGTGTGTTGTTATTTAGGGTATAAAGCTAGCCATGCGGGCGGCCGGGCGCCAGGAACACAGCCCGCAGCTCCTCCATCTACAAAACATCACTCTACCACTCTAGTTTTCTAACAAGTTAAAAACAATGGCTTGTTTAAGAAAACATCACAAGGCACAGTGCTACCATAGTTTCATGTTCATGCCATGTGGAACACATATTATCATTAGGCTCCTCAGCACCTTTTAAGATATATCCTAGGGTAAAATAAACAAACAAAAAACACTCTTTTTTCATGAGTTTACAAGGAGACAGAGATAGTTTTGTGGTTTGTTTTGTTTTGTTTTTTTCAAGATAGGGTTTGAGCCTGTCCTGAACTAGCTCTTGCAGACCAGGCTGGCCTTGAACTCACAGAGATCTGCCCACTTTGTTGAGATTAAAGACATGTGCCACCACGGCCTGGCTAACAGAGATAGTTTTTGCATGAGAAGCCAAAAGTCTCCATCCCCTTATTCCTCTGCATGTAAGATGCGAACAGGCAAGCTCTGCCAGTCAGGTGAGTCAGAACCAGCATGTGGGTGTGTTCACCACAGCGGGAGAAGAGATTGTAGAAAGCTTTGGGGTCAGGGCTTAGCTGTGTGGCACTGTATGAAGGTGAGCACTAGATCATCAATGATGGAAAAGGCAGTTTGAGAACATCAGTACCCCATGGGATCAGGACTACCATGCTGGGGCCAATGCTCCTCGCTGCACAGCCTCACCATATTCTTGGGTCTCATCAGGTTCCAGAGTCCTAAGAATCCTTTAATAAACTCTCTTTGGGCTTCTTGAGGGAGTTCATCTTAAGACACAGCCAAGAAATCTGATGGCCGCAGGAGTAAAGTTCTTTTAAGGAAGTGAGGCAGAGTGACGCAGTACATAGATCTGAACGTGATCTGAAAGCCAACAACGACAGCCTCCAAAAACTGACTCCCATCCCCGTGTTGCACTGACTGACTCTGGACCTGAGGACAAGCTTCTTATATTGTCTGCACAGCTCATAGCTATAAAAGAACGGCTCGGGATAAAGAAATACATTCCTCCATGTATTCACTCCACTCATTCAAACATGTCCTGAATTTCTGTGATCAGAAGCAACACCAAATACCAGTTAACGGGGCTGGTGGGTTTAGGAAAGGACACTACCAAGTGTCCAGTTAAATCTGAGGCTCAGAAAAAAAAAAAAAAAAAAAAAAAAAAAACAGCTTTTCATTTTAAGCTTGTCCCATCTGATACTTTGTTTAAAGTCCCCTTCTTGACCCTGAATGAGAAGATTCTTTGCCTCGCCCCCACTCAGCCCTATCCTAGGGATGGAAAAGTACAATAAGCAGGGGAGTAAACTTGTCACTAATGGTTTCCTCTTCTGAATGCCTGGAAGCCACCATCTGTCTATGACCTCAGGAAAGACTGAGCCAGGACTGCCCAGCCCAGCTCCACAGGAGTCAAGAAAGACAGCGGGGTAACAGGTACTGTATTCACCTGCTAAGTTATTGAAGCAATAATGGTCAAGCATCGGCAAGAGCAAGGACCAGGCAGAACCCCAGGTCACTGGTACTGAGGAAACGTGAATTATGACACTTGAGCGGAGGGACCGGCTAGGCCCCGGAAATCCAGGCATACACACACACACTGCTCCTGTGTGCCCCCCCCCCCCCCACTCTGGTTGAATCTCCTATGTATCCGTCCTTCCCTGCTACCTTTGGGGGATCAATAACATTCTCAGTCTCCAGATTAACCTTTCCTTTTTCTTTTTCCTTCCCTTTTCTTTTTTCCTTCCTTCCTTCCTTCCTACCTTCCTTCCTTCCTTCCTTTTCTTCTTCTTCTTCATTTTCTTTTTCCTTTTTGGATTTTTGAGACAGGGTGGTTTCTCTGTGTAGCTTTGGAGCCTATCCTGGAACTAGCTCTTGCAGACCAGGCTGGCCTCAAACTCTGCCTCCCGAGTGCTGGGATTAACCTTTCACCATGTCATTCTGCCATCCCTCCGTGGACAAACAATAAATATTTGCTGACTGAGTAATTGCCAGGTTCCTGTGGAACGGCCTTTACTAACTTGGTACAGGGGAAAAGAGGGAGGGAAAGTAACTCAGAAATCTCAAAATGTGTAAGGTAGCTCCCTGAAATGCCCTCATGAAAATGAAATCATAGCCAGAAACCCCTGTTGTTATGGAATACATGTTCATAGCAGTAGCATAAACAAATGGAGATATATCTTGAGGATCTGGGTAAGTTCCTTAATGAAAGACTCACACAGAACATTACAAAAAAAAAAAAAGAAAAGAAAAAAAAAGTTGGCTCTTACAACTGACATCGCAGCACACAACCACAGCTCGGTTCTACATCTGATAGCCCTTCCTTTGCGTGACTAGGAGAGAAAAACCAGTCACCCCCAGCACAGGAAAGGAAGGGGCAAAAAGAAGAGGAAAGGAAAGCCAAGTCAACTCTTGGCTGTTTTGAAATTTTCTGCTGGTGTCCTCTTCCTGCTGACTCCCTGGGAGCCAGCGCATCATTAGTGAAGGTAATAATGGGGTACGGAACCGTTGACAGCTGCCACTTACTCTCAGCTACTTTGTGCCAGGTATCACAGCAAACTGCCAAGCACCATGCTGACCTGTACCTTAAGTGATTTCCACGGGCAGCAGCACAGACAATATTTACAGCAAGCACTGTGCTGGCCACTTTATATGCATTACCTCGTGCACCCTCGAGCCGTTCTGCAGAGCTCAATGGCAGTACTCCACCGGAGGGCAGAGGGAAGTGAAGGGTAGCTTGATGGCGGCCAACTTGCCTAGTGTCTTACAGCCAATTCCTTCTAAGTTCTGGGATAAGATCAGACCAAATGGAGGGGAAAATAAAAATATAAGAGATCACCACATGGGACTGTGTGAAGCCTGGAAAGATGAAAGGAAAGAGATACATCTACAGTTATGGCAATGTAAGACCTGAGAGTTGGGGACAATGGAATGGAACTCCTTTAGAGCAGTGGTTTTCAACCTTCCTAAGGCTATAACCTTTCATATAGTTTCTCATGCTGTGGCGACTTCTGGCTATGAAATTTTGTTGCTACTTCATAACTGCAATCTTGCTACGGTTATGAACGATAATTTTCGGAGACAGAGGTTTGTCAAGGGGGTCATGACCCACAGGTTGAAAACCACTCCTTTAGAGCATTCTACGGAATTTCAATTAAAGAAGTTATATTTAGTTAAGTTCTCAGTTACATACTGCAGCAGGAAAAACCTTGCCTTCACTTGCTCACCCAATGGGCAAATATTAAGCATCTATTATAGGCCACACACCTCTTGTGTTGCTCAGTGTGCTGAAATGAATAAGGAGGTCAAGCTCTCCACATCTATGAAGCAACAGGACGAGAAGGAGAACATGAGTAAAGCCAATAAATATGCTACATGCAATGTTAAGGGTGGGAAGCACTGAGGTAACAAGGGCAAGAAGCATCACAGGTCTAACAGGCAAGCAGGGGTGAAAGGACAGAAGTATGGGCCCAGAGAGTAACCATCGAGCAAAAGCTTGAGGGCAGAAAGGAAATGAGCTCGGGGAACGCTTAGAGGTCAAACTTTCTAAGCAGACTGTCTGGATGGGATACAATACTTTGGGAGCAGTAAGGAGGCCAGTCCTGCTAGAGCAGGGCTGCAGGAGTAGAGGGGAGAAGAGGGCTCTATAAGCTACTGTACATCCAGGATTCTTCAGCTTTGGTAGACCCCAACCATTCCAGAACCTGGTGGAGACAAAGGATCTTCACTTCAGAAAACTACATTCCCCAATACCACTGTGCGGAGTTAGAGGCTAACACCTCCTGGACACTCCACCAGAGTCAGAGCTGGAACTAGATCCTGCAGAAGATAGCAATCCCATTGAATAATAATAATAATAAAACTTTACCTATCTCTTGTGTAGTGTCCCCCAACGTAGACAGTAAAATGGCTCAAGGAATGATGGGCTTCCCTGGTGTCTAAGGAACCTCTTGTTCCAATGTTCCAATCAAAGTCAAGAGTTCACCATTGAACATTGGTTCTTTGAGAGCTGACCCCACATTTAAGAGGTGAGACATACATATGTTACATATGTCATCTGCACAGTGTTCAGGTACAGGAGTCTTAAAACCCGCAGTAAGAAGAATGTGTGCATTAGTAAACAAAATGGATGTGGTCAACCCATGGAAGGAATCTACTCTCTTTCAATTTTGTATGAGTGTGTTCATAGATATAGATATAAGATATAGATATAGAGAGCTATAAAGATATAGATATTTATGTACTGCATTTATTTCATTTTAGCTAAAAGAAAGCATAAAGTGTTACTGCCATGCCTGCCTATACTATCTGTTTATATAAGGCAGTGTTCCTAACATGATGATCATAAAATCAAAATATAAGCTAACTCTAATACCACTGAAAATGTTCTGCAACCTCTAGAGTCACAGATAAAACCAAATTTTAATTCTTTATATAAAAATATACAACCAGATCCACTTACTAATATATGAATTAAGTCTTTAATAATAACAAAATTATATTTATACCAAAATCATCTTGAATAAACTTCTTTATGATTTATTATCAGTAAATGTTTGCTTTTAGAATGTATTTTACATGCCTGTCTCAAGTAAAACTTTTTCATGCAAAAAGAAACTGTAGATAGAGAAAGATTGAGAAGCTCTTGTCTAGTACTTAAGTAATCTAAATACCACTCTAAATGTAATAATTGTGCTAAAAAATAAAGGGACAGGGATTTTGAAACCCTACTGGGACATGAGCTACAGTCTTCTGTACTTATAATACTTGTGGAGGTGGCTTTAAAACTTATACCACATTCCCATTACAGTAATATCAACTCCCATCCTGAACACACACACACACACGTTTCCCAAGTTGTCTCTAGCAATTGTTTTCCAATTTACAATCACAGATGGGTACTTTCACCCATTATAATAAAAGTGAATTCTCAGACATGAGATGAAAAGGAGAACAGATCAAAGAAACATGCAGGCCTGAATTCCTAGCACTACACTGAAAGAGACTGGAACGGTTCTTTCTGCTTGCTGTATATGCTGTTGACCATATCTTTTTGTAGATCTAGTTCATAAACCAGTGCAGTTTGCAGATATTACTTTGAGGAAACACTCTTAGAACACACACACACAAACACACACACACACACCACTTACATCCATTTTTCAGTTCACTGCCAAAGTTTTGTTCTTCAGCAAATAATGAAACAATTAGTGCTCTCATGCCTAATTCCTGCCCTACACTTATATGAATCACCAAGGAATAAAATTAGCAATCCATGAAGCTTGTGATGTCAGACCTAACGGTAAGTTAACATTTGATTAGGCTTCAGACCAAAATCAGCCAGGTTTTAAACACAGAAGTCAAGTCAGATTCTGGTTCATTTCATAACAGGGTTTACGTTGAGGAGAATAATTATCACTAGATCCATCTTATATACAGTAATTTTTAAATTCATCTATTTAGGATATGGTTTCTTTATGCCTATCATCTGCATTTCTGCGTTTGAAGCACTACAGAGGCATGCTTATTGTGAAAACTAGTATGGTAAAGTTTTGAAAAGCTGCTGAGGTTGTGTACACTTTGGCTTTCCTTCATCAGTTCCAGGTTAGTTAGCATCATCTACTTGATGCTACCTCTTGCAACTGACACACACTTTAATTAGACAGAACCTATAGGCCAAACTGTCATATTGCTCTTCTGGGATGAAAGCAGGTTGTCCTTTTTATCATTAAAATAGCTGCAGATTAATGAAGGATGCTAGCTAATCTTCTTAAATTATTCATCTTAAAATACAACCTTTGAAACTATACACACATAATCCTGCAATCTCTCGTCAAAGCTCCTTGAGCCAAGGAGAGTTAATGATTTTCCCAAAGCCCAAGCAATGTGCATTCCAGAACAGAGCAAGCTGCACATAGCATCAGCCCCGATTAGCCTGGTGCTGCAGCCTCGAGTCGTAGCTTGAGGCCAGCTGCACATAAAGGCAAGGATGGTCTTAATTAGAATGCTCACATGCATTTCCCAGCAGCAGAAACCAAGACCACCACCTTGAAGCTTCCTAGCGCTTCCTTCCTTGTGTGTTGCATGCTGCCCATCACAAATGCCCAGGCATGCTTTAATAGCAAACAAGAGGTTTTCAGGGGCCTGGCCCCTAGCTTACAAATTTGGTTTTCTGAGTATTTTTTATATTGTCCGATCACTGGTTTGGCAATGAAGCTGATGTAAAGATCAAAAAAGAGAAGGGACAGAGGGAAGGGAGAGGAGAGAAGGGGAGGGGAGGGGAAAGGAGAAGAGAGGAGAAAAGGAGAGGTTGCTAATAAGCATATACAAGAAGGAAGGATGTACCTAGGGCAGGGGTGTCTGACTTTTTGACACAGCAATATGGTGCTACCATGTACAGATGTAGTGAGCAGCATTTGTTCCTGGGAAAGATGTTGCCCATGGGCTGAAATCTGGTCACCTGTGAGCTAGGGACAAGTAAGCAATGAACAGATCTGAGAGCCCATTTATCAGACCAGTTAATCAGATGTTTGCAAAATATTTTGCACGTTGTCCACTTACGAACTATGTGTTTTTCTCTACATGCATTAGACTTCAGCAAGATATTTTATGTCAAAAATAATGTATCTATTTAAACCATTTCCAACCTAACCTTTTCATATGTCTAGACTAAATATTTACTTTTAATCTGTTTATTAAACAAACAGTTTCATTATGACCCTGTGTTTTCCTCATGTTACCCCTCCTCTTACATACCCCTGCCCTTCGTTGGTCTTTTTCCTTTCCCACAAAGAGCAGCCCCAGTGTTCTCATGTCATATATCTTTTAATTATAGATTTTACATATGTTGTAATAGGAGCGGCAGGGCTGCGTCCCCGGCACCCAGCCGCCCGCATGGCTAGCTTATGCCCCGAAATAATTACACGGAAACTGTATTCTTTTAAACACTGCTTGGCCCATTAGTTCCAGCCTCTTATTGGCTAGCTCTTACATATTGATCTAACCCATTTCTAATATTCTGTGTAGTATCACGAGCTGGCTTACCAGGAAAGATCTTAACCTGCGTCTGTCTGGAGTGGGAGAATCATGGCGACTCCTGACTCGGTTTCTTTCTCCCAGCATTCTCTTCTGTTTACTCCACCCACCTAAGGGTTGCCTATCAAATGGGCCTAGGCAGTTTCTTTATTATTTAACCAATGACCTTCCTCCATCATTTCCCCTTTTTCTGTTTAAACAAAAAAGGCTTTCACTTTAACACAGTAAAATTACATATAACAAAACAGTTATAAAGCAAGAATTACAGTTACAATACTTATCTATTTTATCTTATAACTAAGGAAAACTATAACTAACCATTCTTAACTCCATCAAAGACTCCAGAAGGATATAATATTACCTAAGCAAACAAGAGATTCCAAACTCTAGAAATGACAGAGACATCTCACTGCCTGGACAGTCACCCAAAGTTCTTTTGTACTGTTGGGGCATCCATCTTCAACCTTTAGGCCCATAGTATCCAGAGCATGAGACTCTTAATCTCAGGGTCGTGGGTTCGAGCCCCACGTTGGGCGCCAAATGTGGTGGCGCAAATGAATGTAGACAGATTATATAGATATATACAGCTTTAATAAGGAAATAAACTTACAGGACCACAGGTTCCCGCGGTGTACCGGAAAAGCGGAGCAAAAGAAAAAGGGCTGCTGGGCTCACGCCCGGCAGATTTATCCGTAAACATTAGCCCGAGGCGAACACGCCCCCAATGGGTGGGGCTATGTCCCTACATACATATAAATAAAAACATTAAATATGTGTCTTTCTATGCCCTGTCCCTGAATATTTTTGTATGTGTATGTGGTGGATATGCGCTCACGTACGCATGTTCACATATGTGTGGCAGTCACAGGTTGATATGACGTGCCTTTCTCAACCACACATCTACCTCCTATGTTGGGGCCGGTCTCTAATTTGTGCAGAGCTCACCGGTCAGGTAGTTAAGCTAGCCAGCTCGTTCTGGGGATCTCCTGACCCTGCCTGAGAAGAGCCGGGATTAAAGGGGCCCACTACCCAGCCTAACACTTGTGTGCATGCCGGGTATCTGAACTCCTGTCTTCATATTTTACTCATTAAATCAGCCCCCCAATCCCAAAGTATTCTTTAGTAAAGTACACAGCACATTGTTTCAGGATTTATGAATGGTAACTCTAGGGGGATGAGATGCACTGAAGGGAACTTTCTCAGTGGAGTACATACATCGAGAGGGAGGCACCCAGTTTTACCTGCGGTCATCTTTCAACCTCAGACTCTCAGGATCAAACCAGACCCTTCTCAAAGCAGCCTTCCTAGTGCTGCCTCCTTTTTGCTGGGTATGGCGCTTACTGTATCGCACTGCTGCAAGACTCACACAGAAAGAGGAACAGAAGGAGGCCTGCCTGCAGCCCTATCTCAGGATGCCAGGGGAGAAGCAGCCCACACTCGACGGTCCATTTAATCACTCAGGATTATCAGTGCAGATATACAGTTCTTCTGACAGTTCCCCCAAAACCAGCTGGGCCCCTCAGCAGCCTGGTCCACAGCTCCTGAAAGCCATCAACACAGGCAAGATGGTCAGTTGGTGATGTTTTACCCCAGGAATGAGAGGAAGCACCATTCTCTCCCTGCACTGCCAGAGGCTTTCCTAAGCTTAAGTTAATATATGCTAGCACATACGTGCACCCTCACACACAGACTCCTTTGCATGAATCCACTAGAACCTCCCCTACTTGTTCTTATGCTACCGTTGGGGTCTCAAATGTCTCCTAAAAATCCGCATCTTCAAAGGCTTTAGAGTGGTGCTGTCTTCTTATGGTTTCTGTTGCTGTGCTGAAACACCATGACCAAAGAGAAGTTGGGGAGGGAAGGGTTTGCTTGCCTTACATTTCAGCACTGTTGTTCGTCCCTGAAGGAAGTCGGGACAGGCACTCAAACAGAGCAGGATCCCAGAGGCAGGAGTTGATGCAGAGACCATGGTGAGGTGCTGCTTACAGGCTTGCTTCTCATGACTTGCTCGGCCTGCTTTCTTATAGAACCCAGAACCACCAGTTCAGAGATGACACCACCCACTATGGTCTATGGTCTGGACTCTTCCCCACTGATAACTAATTGAGAAAAATGCCTTACAGCTGGATCTCATGGAGGCATTTCCTCAACTGAGGCTCCTTCCTCTCTGATGACTGTAGCTTGTGTCAAGTTGACAGACAAAACCAGTCAGTACAAGTGCCAATAGGAAGTCGTGGAAATTATGAGAGGTAAGGTCTCCTCTACAACTTAGAAAGTTGTAGGTCATCAGGCACATGCTCCTTAAGGGTGCTTAGGGATGATGTGGGATATCCTTCTGTGTGTGTGTGTGTGTGTGTGTGTGTGTGTGTGTGTGTGTGAGTGAGTGTGTGTGTATTGCTTTTATTGGTTGGTAAATAAGGCTGTTTTGGACAATGGCTTAGCAAAATAAAGTCAGACAGGAAATCTGAACGGAGATATATATATATATATATATATATATATATATATATATATATAGAGAGAGAGAGAGAGAGAGAGAGAGAGAGAGAGAGAGAGAGTAGGTAGAGTCAAGGAGATACCATGTAGCTCCTGAAGAAGGACATGCTAGAACCTTACCAGTAAGCAACAACCTTGTGATACACAGATTAGTAGAAATGGATTAATTTAAGATGTAAGAGCTAGGTAGGAATACATCTAAGCTATTGGTCAAATACAGTTTTAATTAATATAGTTTCTGTGTGATTATTTGGGTCTGGGCAGCTGAAGACCAATGCACAGTCTCCACTTACACTGGGACTCCAATTCCAATTTCTTGTTTCTCTCTTTTCTTCCTGGCCATGAAGGTGAGCACTCTGGTCCACCATGTGTTCTCACTATCGTGTTCCAGTAGAAGCCCAAAGCAAGGAACTAATCACTCACAGATTTAAACCTCCAAAACTTGAAGCCAAAATAAACTTTTTTTATAACTTATTTGCCAGAGGTATATATTACAGCAATGAAAAGCTGACTGAAACACAATATAGGAACAGAAGCTACATCTACAGATGGGCCACGGTGTGACAGTCCAAGTCAGAGGGAGGAAGCACAAAGCAGTTTGAAATGGAAGGTTAACAGAATATATTATTGGCTACAGCAAGAGATCAGCTGGGACAAGACAAAGGGAGTCTTAAAGAAAACAGGAGCCGGGCAGTGGTGGCGCACGCCTTTAATCCCAGCACTCGGGAGGCAGAGACAGACGGATTTCTGGGAGTTCGAGGCCAGCCTGGTCTACAGGAAAGATAGAAGGGGCAGCCATTATCTGCTTCTGAGCAAGGATTCATGCTAAGGCCTTTCCCTCCAAAGCTGAGGTTCATTACAATGATGTCTCATCTGTAGGCCTTACTAGAAACCATCCTCTAGGCTGCCAGGAAAAACTAGGCATGGGAACTTGTCCCAACAAAGTTACCTGCCACATAACAGTCCAAGGAGTGATGTCAGGGGGAGCTGCTAAGAGCCTTGGTGGTATGCATAGCAGGAACGGGAGGACTCTGATGATGAGAAGCCGCGCATACTATAAGAGCTGGGAGATAAACTACAGAAAACAATCACTGGTGATCTTTCCAGTGCTACCAGAGCCAAGCGATGGAGAAGCCAGGAGCACTGCCGAAGACAAGAGAGCATGCCGAAGAAGCCAGGAGCACTGCTGAAGACCAGAGAGCATGCTGAAGAAGCCAGGAGTGCTGCCAAAGACAAGAGAGCATGCTGAAGAAGCCAGGAGCACTGCCGAAGACAAGAGAGCATGCTGGAGAAGCTCGGAGTGCTGCCAAAGACAAGAGAGCATGCTGAAGAAGCCAGGAGTGTTGCCGAAGTCAAGAGAGCACATACCCAGATGTAAGAAGGAAACCCCCTTCCTCCTGCAATGTCTTTCCAGCATACTACCTGACTGAACACTGGCCACCAACAGGGTCCAGGTCCATCCGACACAGCTGAACACTGTACTGTCTAAGGGGCCCATACCTCTTTTCATAGCTCAGAGTGTCAAGGATGAATTTGAGTCTTCTAAGGTTTTTTTTTCCATTTTCTGTGTATATATTATACTCATTTGTACATGTGATATGTGTGTGGTATATGTTCACATATGTAACCCATGTAGAAAGCATGGTCAAAGTCAGGTATTTCCTCACTCACTCTCAACCCTGGTTTGCTTTTGGGGACGGGGTCTCTGACTGAAACTGGAGCTCATAGACTGGCTAGACTGGGTGCTCAGAGCATACATCTAGTTCTTCCTCCTCTGCTCTCGGGTTATAGGAAAACACCACCATCTATGGACATTTATATAGATGTTCCAGAAAAACCCCAGGTCTTCAGGCTTGGGTAGCAGGCATCTTACCAACAAAGCCATCTTCCTAAACCCCTCAACTTGGATCTTACAGGTTAAAAAAAAAAAAACTATGAACTATGACAATGACATACCTACATCAAGCAACTACATGAAGTCCTGAGAGGCCACACTACTGACATATGCTCAAGTCACAGATAGTAACATGTTCTTTTGAGAGATGCCCTTATCACTGGTGATAGAACTGACTCGGTGGGAGGAGAACTGTCAAGTGTAAACAGACCAGAATAATGCAGCTACTTCTGAGTCATGTGTGACACGTCTGTATGCTGGGATCCATCCCAAAAGGTCCTCATTCTCCTGCTAGACTCTGAGTTCATCCCAATCACCACTGATGGCGATGCTCTTCACGCTGGCACAGCCACTGGCAGGGCCAATCTTCTGACAAATGCTGACAGACTTTGGATATCAAATCTCTAACCAAGTCATAAATACTGCGCTCATGTTTGACCTTTATTAGCCATTTCCATGACTGTCGTAACTGTTGAAAGAGGACAATCTCAGGCCTGCGTGTGTTCGGGATGTGTCAGCCGTGGCCTTCTGTCCATGCTCTGGTCATTCCACTAGTCAAAACACAAGCTAGAGGGCAAATTCTGAACACAAAACAAATGAGTCTGTGACTGCTTCAGCAAGCAGTCCCCGTGATCCCATACTGTCACAAAGGTTCTAACAACAGGAAGGATCCAAAGTAAAGGTAAGAGTCAAACACTTGTAACCAGTCCATTGAGTGTAAGCAAAAAAAAAAAAGTCTCACTTTCTAGAGAACACATCTGGAAAGACCCTGATACCAAGGGGAATTTAAAAAACCCAAACTCATGTTTCCAGAATAAAGAAATAATCATGAACTATTGTAACAAGCTATTTACAGGCTCTTAAGAGTCACACACGGGAGTCTCCCCACCCCCAAACAAAGCGAAAGTATTTGGCAAAGGGGGGCTTTGGAACTGTCAGATATAGATGGGGTCAAGGGTAGAAGGCTTAGGGACTTGCACCTTCTCTGGAAGAAGAGACAGATCCAGCTGCGCTCAGGAAAGGCAATAAGGCAATGTGAGAACACAACCAGAAGGTAGGTAACAGCAAAAAGACATTCTCACGGGGAACAAGGTCTGCCTGCACCCTGACCTTGAACTTCTAGACCTCAGAGTCAGGGGAAATAAATAGCTGTCATGCACGCCACCTGGCCCGGAGTACTTGTTAAGGTAGCCTGGGCTTGTTATTACAAACACAAGGCTGGAAGCACAGCTCCATGCTGAACATGGCAGGAAAGTTTAAGTCACAGAAAAAGTCACAGCAAAGCTAACAGGGAGAAAAGACGTTAATGGGGGTGGTGTATCGCAGAGATGCCCACTGGTAGTGCCAAGGGGAGGATGCGCTGTCGCTGGGATAGGAAGCTGAGAGTGCTAGGATGGGGGCGATGACCTTTAGCTGGGACAGAAGGACACTTTGGGGAAGAAAGAAAACAGAAAATAAGGAAGCAGCCAGGAAAAGCAAGCAAGTGGTGTGCTGTGAGGGTGCGAGTGGACGAATTCAAAATCGGGAGAAACGCTTAGTCACTATCACACAGCACAGAGAAGAGGGAAGCAGAGGCTGAGCCACACAGACCTCCCTGGGAGAGTGACACCCTGCCTAGCTCTCTGGTTTGTGTTCCTGTGGCTGTGCATCAGTGACAGGTCTCATCTCTTTCCTCCATAGGAGTGAAAGGTCCGTGAAGGCAGAGGCCTCACTCTTTAACTTTACTTCCCCGCTACCTATGAGAAAACGGAGGATGGAAAGATGCTGGAGAATTAGGAAGGGAATTGTGGGTTTACTGGTGAATCTAACAGCAAGAACATCCTACTGCAGGCAGCAGTCAACTTTTTGGGTGCAGGGGTAGAAATCCATTGGCCAGGCATGTAGTTTATAACATGGTAGGCCATGATTGGTCTTTCTTTCTTTACTGACTGTTCTTGTTTCTTCATTCTTTAATTTCAGAAGACCAGGAAAAATGTTAGCTATAAAAGCCATTCTTACTGCAGGGCTAGTCACGAACAGACAGAACAGATACAGGTTATACTTCAATAGATGAACTACTATATACACACTCACAGTATAACAGCAAAATGTTTGGGGGGATATATATGTACCATATATAAACATTTGATATACATATCCTATATTAAATATCTATGATTGATATGGGATTCCCCTCTGTATGCTGTAAATACCATTGGTTAATAAAGAAACTGTCATGGGCCTGCACAGGGAATAGAGGTAGGCAGGGAACACTAAACTGAATGCTGAGAGAAGGAAGGCAGAGTTAGAGAGAAGCCATGTAGCCCTGCCTGAGACAGATGCAGGAACTTTATCCAGTAAGTCACAGCCTCGTGGAGATACACAGATTAATGGAGATGGGTTAAATTAAGATGTAAGAGTTAACCAATAAGGAGCTAGAGCTAATGGGCCGAGCAGTGATTTAATTAATACAGTTTCTGTGTGATTATTTCGGGGCTGAGCAGCCAGTAACCAACAAGTGTCCTCCTCACAACATATGATATAATAGATAATAAGATGTATAGCTATATAGAGATGTTACATATAGCATGGTATAGCATATATATTTATATATGCATATGTATATGTTTATATGTATATACAAACAATTGTATATGTGTACATCTGTATAATCAGGTTTATATACAGGTACATATATATATAATCAAGTTTATATCTGTAGGTACATATGTACTTGAGCATATATATTATACACACACATACACACATATGTATATAAATAATCAAGACAATACAACATACCTTTTCTTTCATGGACTTTTCCCCTATTCTAAATGGAGAATTCAGGATCCTTATATCAACTTATATGGTTATAAACCCCCACCCCAATCTAAGTGGAATTTCATCCTTCTGGAGGAAACAATGTAACTCAAGGGACTGGAACAATGTAACACGAAGTGAGCAAGCCGCAGGGCCGACGTAGGGAAGTGGCCGTGAATGGAAGCTTAGGGTTCTGTTCTCTCATTGTCTCCCATACATCTTACCAATTAGATTTTACATTTCAGCAACCTCATTAGTTTTTCGGGCTTTATGACTCAAGCTTGAGGGGGAGGAGGGTAGTGAGCCACAAAACAAAGGCTTCAATGTCTCCAGAGCTGAGAAAATCCCAGCTTTGTCAGGGTAGATGCTATTTATAGCCCATTTAGTGAGCATGCTCTGGAATGCACTTCTACACAGGGCCTCCATACCAGCTCTGAATTCTGAGCCTCAGTGATGAGAAATAAGTGGAACAGCGGGGAATCTGAGCATGGGAGTGTTCTAATTATATCACAATGTCCAGTGTCATGTGATAAACAGAGCTAATAACACAGTGAGTTTTGAGTTCATATTACTAGGAAATAAGGTGTTGGAAGATATGCTACAATTAATAGGAAAGGAAAAGTCTATGGTAAACTCCATTTCATTTTATTACAGAACACAATGTGTACACATGCACACATAGCATACATACAGAAGAACAGATTCAAGGAATTTTACTGAATGCGTATGCCCAGGACCTAAGCACATCTACTTCTACGTTCATGCTTTCTTCCAATGCAGAAAAGCAGGGTCCTACAGGAGTGAATCTTGCCATGATGATCTCCAAAGCAGAAGGTCTTGAAGAGCCCAGCAACCTAGCAGGACTTCTACATTGATGGATTACAACAGGCTCTGCAAGGCCTGCACATTACCTCTGCTCCATTCATGGATCCCAACCAAATTAATTTTCTCTTGTGCCAATTCTATCACATCCCCAAGGTTCACAAAGAAGTTTTACCAGGACATCAGAACCCAGAAGGGACTGAACGTTTTCGTCCTGGCAGAAACTTAAAATAGGACTTAAAAATAAAACAATGAGAATGAATTTTTAGTTCTGCAAAGCTCATGGTTTCTAGAAATTGCTTTTTTAACTGAAAAAAATTGCATTCTTGCTTTCATTATTGCATACGCGCTACGGGTTTCTGAGAGACTAGCTCGGAAATCCAAGGGATTTAATTCCATACTTGATGATGGATTCCAAAATCAACACTAAAAATCAAAGTATAATTTGGAATAGTGTCTGAGCATTTTCCTAGTAGAGATGCCCCCACAGGATCTCTGTTCAGCAGAACCAGAAGCGGAACAAACGGGCGCGTCTACACTTTCCAGGAGGTATATTAAAGGGAAAAACAAAAGTCGTTTTAGTTTAGTATCATTCCCATTTGGCCTTCAACTCAGTAAAATACAGTTGCCTTTCCTAAACACTGCAGTGATGATATACATAAAAGCGTATTTCTTTCTTCTCAAAAGTAACCTTGCTGAAATTTTAACCTTTCAGTCAGAATTGAGAAGGGATAGACATTTAAACAAGTCAGTCTTTGAGTCTCGCCATAAGCACATAAATGTGCAATCATAGCTTATGTTTGTGTGTCTTGTTATGTGTGCATATGTGCTTGTGGAGATATGCACACACATGAGGAGACTTGGGAGGCCAGAGGGCAACATCAGGGCAAAGTCATCCTCTTTCAGGGTCCACCTGATTTTCTGAGACAGGGTCCCTCACTGAACCTGAAGCACACTAACTTAGCTAGGATGGCTGGCCAGCAAGTCCCAGGGATCTTCCTGTATGCACCTGGCCAGTAAGAAGATTATAGCCACCTAACAGCTTTTACATTGGGTGCTGGGGATCCGAACTCAGGTCCACTCAGCAAGCACTTAACCATCTCCTAGTCCATTGCTACCATGTTTCCCATAGTTTAGTAAATGAAATAACTATTGAAATGGAATATAGTGCTGCTTCCCCTAAGAGCAAGTACTTTCTTATATTTATTTATATATTTATTTACTGCTGAAGAGGAAGTCCAGGGCTTCACACATTAGACAAGCACTCTATCACTGAGGTACTCCTATATCCCCTTTCATAATTTAAAAATAGACCTTTGACCTCAAATCCAATTATAAAGTAGTTATTAATATAGCCACACAAGTTTTACTTAAATCTAGCGTGCTCCAAATGGAACACCAAAATCTGCAGCTCAGAAGCCCTGACTATAGTTCACCCCTGTGCTCAACAGACAAATAGGGACTCCGTGCCTGCTTTGTGCTTTAGGGAAGTGACGTGAAGATAAGCGTGGCCCCTCCCTAACAGAACAGTAAAAACAATCTGGAAAACTTCATAGAGGTCCCCTGTAGTCTTTAGCTAGATACCAATATGCATGGGGGGGGGGCTCTCTGGGACTTGGCCAGGAATACCTACTAGTTTGGTCGATAGCCTTGGGAGGCCTGCCCTTTTCTGAAAGGAAACAGAGGAGGAGCAGATGGGGGAGAGGACTGGCAGGGAAGGGAAAACTATGGTCTGGATGTAAGAGAGAAGAAGAAATAATTTTTTTTTTTAAAAAAAGAAAAACTACTAGAAAAAGAACAAGCAATCAGATGAAGAAGTTCTCCCAGAACTCACAGTGGGGTGGAAGATGCCCAGACTGAGATCTGTTGCAGAGGAAAAACCTCTTGAAACCTAGCATATTCAGTAAGACCCCAGAAAAGGAGAAACCTAGGGTAGAAGAGATGGCTCAGTCAGTAAAGTGCTTGCCTTGTCAGCCTAAGGACCCGAGTTCTGTCCCTAGACGCCTGTGTGGTGACACACGCTTGTAATCCCATTGCCGGGAAGAAGACACACAGATGCCTGTGGCTCACAGCCCAGACAGCCTGCCTACTTGACAAGCTCCAGGCAGTGAGAGATCTTGTCTCAAAAACACAGCTGGATGGGAGCCTAAGGACAACACCAGATTGTCCCCTGCCTTCTACATGTGTCTGCACACACATCTACCTGCGTGCACACATACACACACTAAAAAGAGGCGGACAGACGGACAGACAGACAGACAGACAGAAGAGGGACTGAGACAATATGTAAGACTACTTTAGATCTAATCTCAAAGTTTAAAAATAAACCCGAGAAACAATCAAGCTGATCAAGAAGCAAATGAACCGATTACTAGGAAGAAATCCACTCTCTTTAAAGGGAGAGAAAAAGCCAGAATCCAGCAGGTTCAGCATTCACAATGACTAGCTTCCCATGGCAGATTACTAGATGCATGGGTGGGAAGGAAAACAATTAGTTTAGCAGGACAAAGTTGATCAAACCCTAGAGTGCCAAAAGAGGCTTGTCTTCAAAAGTGGCTCTGGGAGTAACCTCTAAACTCAAAAATCTTCATGGAATTGCTGCTTGCTCGTGTTTCCATACATCTGAGGTTTTGGTTCATGTTATTTATAGTGAATATCTATTTTTTTATAACTGTGGGGCCTTGGGCCATTCTATATGAGTTTACAGAACCAGTTATCCTAACAGCATGGTTAAGGGCAAACGTTTCTTTCGATTAGGAAGGAGGTTCTGGAATTTGATCTGACTCAGCTCACAGAGATGTTATATGAACTGTAAGTCCTGGGTACCCAACTAGAGAGCTTCACTTGTGACATGCCTTACCGCACACTGGTATTGAGGGAACTGAGGGAATCCCATGTGACTCCATGGTGGCAGCGTACCTCGAAGTTTCTTCATGCGTCACATGAAGTGTTAGAATAAAATCAGGTGCATCTCTTTGAAACATAACAATAGCATCACTTAGATTATACAAAATGGAAATAAAAATAATAGTTTAAAAACATGGAATGAGGGCTGGTGAGAGGGCACAGAGAAAAGCCTTATTAAAGGAATCAAGCAACCAGTTAGTCACATTATATAATATACATCAAGGCTAATATCATGAGGCACTGTCAACTCGCTGCATCTGGGAAAGCAACCCACGTCCATGGAAGGAAAGCAAGAAGCAGGCCAGATATTCAGCAGACTGGCCAAAGTCATGGCACCCTTTCTAGTATCCACGAACTGAACTTACTGCTATTTCCTTCATGGACAAGGGTCAGATGAAACAAAGAACATTGCCTATGTATATCTAATACCTTCTAGAGAAACTGGTGCGATAGACAGACAGACAGACAGACAGACAGAACTCTAAAACTCACTGGTCCCCTTGACTTGATAATATGAACTCTAGCTACCTGTCAGTGACTTTTTTCCCAAAAGGTTGCTAGAGTTTCTAAAAATATTTTCCAAAATAATTCCTGAGAGAAATAAAGTCTACTCCTTCTAAAGGAAGCTCAACCATCTGGGATCTGAGAAGCCCCAGAAAGCTACTAAGGACCCAAGAGAATTCCAGTGCAGGGCCAGATAACCTTACTTTCTCCCTAAAGCAATCTAGACTACAAAGAACGCTGTCCTGGCTCTTTCCACAAAGAGCACCCATCACCCACCCCAACCCCCCTGCAAGACCTGAATCTGTATGTGGTGGTGAGAATGAGAGTTATTTCAAGTCCCAATGTACTCAGATGCAGCAGCACTTCAGGGAAGGAGAATTATATTCTACTTGGTGCAAATGCATAAAGGAAGTAAAGGACTGGACAGAGCCCAAGCGCACTGCATGAATGGGTAGCCCTCTGTTATTTTACTTCACCTGTCCTGAGCTATCTTACTGTGCTAATGGGGGCCTCAGTAACATCTCTGAATAAGAAAGCCGTGACTAACTCTGGATTCACCTCTGCAGCTACTAAGCATGTTCAATCAAGAAAAACTTTTGACACTTATTTGTCCCATTATCCTTAATTCTCTGCGTGGGAGACAACACAATGATTTTACGTGTGCCAGCAGAGGACAAGAAAACCAAGCAACCAAGTTATTTACACGCACAACCCAATTCTTGATCTTCATGGAATACAGCCAAGGAATGCCAATGGCTTGGTCACTAACCCACAGTACACAGGTATCTAGTCCTTCTAGTATCACAAGTCCTCATGGTAAAAAAGAAAAAGGAGACAGGAGCAAAGAATTCTCGACAGAGAGGGAAATGAACGCTTAACAAAGGTGGCCTACCAGACACCCTTCACCTGGCTGAAAACCAACATCTAAAAACCAGCAATCTCCAAATAGCTAACAAGGAGAACCCGTTACTGGCATGCCCTTTGGCCTCCCCAAAGCATTTCTACAACCATAGTGGACTTCTTTTCATGACACTATCCCTATGAGATTGCACCGTTCCCGTTTTAGACAACGCTGGTAGTGTCGAGCACCTTGGATAAGGTCACAGTGCTATTTTGGGAGAGGACTGAGACTATAATTTACTACCCTCAATCTTTCCACAACATTGCACTATTTAGCTTATTGTTCTGCCCCATTTCTATTTTTAGTATTGCCCTATTGGTTACTGAAAAGTGTCTCCTGACCTAATGTTCTACTCAAAGCCTTTGAGGTGACCAAGAAATAGAAACCCACT
Source organism: Chionomys nivalis (assembly GCF_950005125.1). Classification (NCBI taxonomy): domain Eukaryota; kingdom Metazoa; phylum Chordata; class Mammalia; order Rodentia; family Cricetidae; genus Chionomys; species Chionomys nivalis. Next base: position 52,997,473 of record NC_080086.1, read on the forward strand.
GAGGGGAATGTGGCAAAGGAGAAGTGACCAGGAAGCAGCAGAAAATCTCACAGCAGTTCAGCGACAGGAGTGAATAGGCTCATCTCTAGGGGCTAGAACTGAGAAGAGGTCAGAGGCCAAGACATCTGCACCAGCGTTTAGTCTCATGGCCATGCAGCTGGAATGCCGTGCATTTTGCTTTGCACAGCTACTGTATCATATCACCCTTTATATACACTTTTTGTGACTCCTACAGGATCCAAGGTGATTATCAAGGTCTCCCAGCCCTTCCTCTGTGCTTCACAGATGATAAGAAATGCATATCATCATTCTCTCTCTCAAGGAAGTTCTTCAATGTTGACGAGCTGATGATAAGGAAAGCTCTGGCCAAATGCCCATTAATTTGATTATCTGCGGAGGAGGGTAGCAACAAGGCGTGAAACTGTTCTGGTGACAGATAGCTCATATGCTGAGCCATTGAATCAACATCCTAGAGAACAGCAGAATGCTACCACTATAGAGGAACCCCACTGCATTTAACAATAATGGTGAGATTACTGACACTACATAGTGATAGGACTAAGGTGGCAAGAAGTGGTACAGCTCTCATGCCCACTGTCCCTATACACAGGGTCTCAGAAGCACAGATTTCATCTTGAAACTGCCCATCAAACCTGTACAGTCAACAGCCAGTGGTATAGCTCTCCTTGTATATCAAGCTATATTCATTCCTTAATACATAATGGCAACTCTACCATCAACTCCAGTGTGTGATGACTCATAAAATATCTTACCTGTAGAGCACAAAGCCTCACCTCCAGCTGCTCAATAGTACCTACTTTAACCCCAATCAATCATCCAAATCTCAGACAGTGAGGTTGGATTTTGGTGGTGATGGTGGTGGCAGTTGCGTGTTTTTGTGTGTGGGTATGTCTGTGTATCTGTATGTGATGTACAGTCTCTTACTCAGTCTAGAACTCAAAAATTAAACTAGATTTGAAGGCCAGTGAACTCTAGAGATATCTCTTCCTTCCCACTGCTGTGACTACATACAGGGGCCACAATACCTGGCTTTCTATGTGGGTTCTAGAGAATGGAAACTTGGGTCCTTGTGTTTTATTTACTGGACACTCTCCCCAGCCCGAGAGCAATGTTTTCAAAGCTCCTTTGTTCATTTTAACATGCAAATATAAGAGGCACTAATAGAACATTGAAGTTAATGCAGAATATATCAATACCTACCCCACCCCCTTTTTAAGATTAGGCATTTTAAAGATTGCTTTTTAAACATGCATGTGTGTGTATCTGTATGTGAGTATGTGCACGCAAGTACAGCTACCCACAGAGGTCGGGGGATCAGATCCCCTGGAGCTGAAGTTATAAGTAGCTGTGAGTCACTGGATGTGGTGCTGAGAACTGAACTCAGGTCCTCTGCAAGAGCGGGGTGTGCTCTTAAGTGCTGAGTCATCTCTCCAGACCCACATGCTCCGACTCTGGCTCACTCTGGTTGACGTGAGGAACTAACCGCACTCACACAGAACTGCCATAAAAGGTTTGGAAAATGCCTTCCTCTGTAAGTAATGCTACACACTTCCTTGGAGACATTCTGACAATGTAGCCCACACTGGCCTTAAACTCTTAATCCTCCTGCTTCCAGAGCATTGGTACATTAGGCATGTACCATGATGGGCAGCTACCAATGAGGACATTTAAGCTAGAAAGACCCTACAAGACTTAAAGCAACATGTGCCCTTTACTGATTATAGTGTCGAAATCATGTTTTTTAGAGCTGTAAACAAGATTCACCTTTTGACCAAAGATCAAAATTGATAGGAAAAAAAATACCAAACCAAACAACAAAAAACTATTCTGAATACTGGTTTCATTATTTAATTTTCAAAGGTGAGCATAATGCTGTCATATAAATTTTTGGGCTGCCAAAGCTCATACTGAGCAATAATAAAATGATTCAGCTTAAGGTAAAGAGGCTGGATGGAAGTCACATACGTAATTCCATGTAAAAAGTGTCAAGAGCTGAACGGAAAAACTCACCACACTCAGTATAAAGTGTGAGTTGGTGCTTAGTAAAGGAATGAACTGGCCAGCAGAAGTCAGAGCCATCTGAACAAGGACACTTGTCAGTCCTTCTCAGGATCAAATCTTACCACAAAATGGTTTTCAAACTCTGTATGAAGCTTTTGAAAATTCAGGTCAGAGGACCAAAATTAGATGAACTTGCTTACAATAAATACTCAAGTTAAATAAAAGAAAATGAAAACAGGGTGGGGGGGTGGATAGTGAGCTCTGGAAAAGGTTTCTAACATTCCCCAATATCCGTTCAGTCAAAACGGAACACTAATGGAAACTGAATCTCTGTGTCTTATTAGGGTAGAAATGTCATCATTGGAACAGCCAAGAGCTAAGCAAAAGAAATGAAAACAAACCCATCAAAGGTTCCCTCCTTATTTAGTTAAGTACTTTTGGAAGAATGTTGAAAATATAATCTTAAGCATCTTGGACTATCAAACACCAAACTTTGTTCTCTAAAGAATATACAGAATTTTTCTTGCTAATAGAAATTTGGCTTTCTTATACCACATCTGAGCTAAGACTATAGGAGACTCAAGACAGGCTTGTTAGCTATCACTAAAAGGCCATACAAACAAAGAAGGCAGAGTGAGCTCAGCAAGTCATTAAGAGAGCAAACTACTACACATCTTCCTAGGGTGAACATCTGCCTTCAGACACTGCTGCTAGCCTGATACTCCACTGTAGGCTGAAGCAAAAGTCTTCACAGGCTTTACAAAAGCACCAGGTTTTACTATATATATATAGTTTGGTGGTGTTTGTACATGTTCATGTGATGCTCGGAAGAGGGGTTATTTTCAATACATTAGCTCTATTATATCATAGTTTAACATGAGCAACAGCCTTGTAAAAGGGTCATATGATAAACCAGTAGGATCCAGTGTCTAAGATGTACCTGATCACAAGGAAGCATCAAGGAGTTACAACCTTAATCCCCGAATGCACCAAGCTACTATTGTTTAGAAAAGTTGTTGCTCTGGCATCCTACATGACACCTTGGCCACACAGCCCAATAGACTAAGGTGGGAGAGATGAGATAAGAGATCAGCAGAGCTACTTCCAGCATACGAATTTAAGCACCCGTGGCTCTCCTCAAGAGACCCATATTATTCTACAGCCACTGAATACATGGTATCCAGATGGCACCTAATAATGGATAAAACTGATATTCTCTGAGAGATAGACTTCTCAAAACCTTCTCAGTCACTTGGGGACTATCACCAAAGTCCCTAGAACTATTGACTTTTGCTTGGTGCTCCCAATCCACTTATAAAATGTGCTGACTAGACACAACAGAACTTTATGTCATTAATGGAGGGCACAGAAGTTTCCCACTCCTCACATTCCTTAAAACATTCTCTCCTCACACCCCGTGCAGCACTAACTGTTCCCTTGCTGTGACCCCACGGTTACAGTATCCTTAAAGTCATAGGAGCCCCTCAGTCAGACTCATAGAGCCACTTACCTCTTCTCCCCAGATGTCTCTCACACTCCCTGCTCCACTTCACACGTCTCTGCTCAGCCCTTCGCTGTACTGCAGTCCAAGTGAGCTTGTCACATAGCACTCATGTGAGTCACATCCTCCTAATCCCTGTTACTCCATAAATTCTGGAAGGACTCTCCACAGCAGGTAGGGTGAAGCTCTCAGCATTTACCTACATGGTCAAGTCCTGCACAGTGTGGACTCTAGCATGTTTCCTAGACTCCTCCCACAACATGGATGCCCCTCCTTGGGTCACTCTGGTCTTCTTGCTGTTCCATGAAGACATCATCTTCCCCTACCATCCAAAAACTTGCTTTTTACATTTGCTTTTTATTTTTGAAATACTCTTTCCCTAATCTTTCTCTAGATCACAATACAACCTTTTGATTCTTAGGAAGATCTTTGTTAGACCATAACCAGACCAAATCCTCTTATTATATGACACATAACAGATTTTACAGCTATAAATTAAAAACTACAATCAATTACGGAGTTCATCTCTGCCTCCTTCATGGGCAGAGAGCTTCATAGGACAGAGGCATTGTTCATTTTAAGCACAAGTTCCTCCCACTTTTCTGTCTTCAGGTGACAGCCCAAAGCACTTATTAAGAACAGTCCATTGGATACCAGAGGCTTGAGACCATCCGGGGTTACACAGCAAGACCAGGCTTTGTTCTTCAAAGGACAGAAACAAAAGAGTATATGAAAATGATGAGCCACAGTCTCATGGACTTACCTACAGACAAAAATTTACATTTACATTTTCAAGACAATAAAGAGGCCTTGAATGGAGGAGTGTGCTGCTTAAGTCTTACAGCAGGTTGGAGACAGAGCCTGAAGGAACAGCCACTATCACCAAAATCCCAAGAATCCAGCAATGAGAACATACCTACCAAGGGTCTAATTGAAATCTGTACTACTCATTGTTCAACGTATTGGAATCTGGTATTAATAAAATGTCAAAATAGCACACATGGCTAAAATAAAATATAAAAGGATGTTGATTGTTTGAGGTGAAAGTAAAAGAAAGCCTGCTAAATCACTGGGAAAATTGGGAAATCATTTTAAATAAAAAGATCACATCATGACACAGAAAAAAAAAACAACAGTTCATCTGACTGACAGAAGTACCCAACTGGTCTAAAAATTACATGTTAGTTTTATTTCATCATTGAATGCTCAAGGATAAAGCACAGCCACTATATAAAGTAGTTATAGATTAATAGTTGAGTTATTAATGAGTATAAATATCTTAGGAAAGTATACCCTAATCTTGGTGGAGATAGGGTCTTATCTCAGGCTGGTCTTGAACTTGCTATGCAGTGAAGGGTATCGCTGAACTTCTGACCCACCTCCTGCCTGTTGGGACTGAAAGTCTGAAAGTGAGCACTACCACATCTGAGTTATGCAGTGCTGGAGGTTAAAACTAGGCCTTCATGCACAACAGGCAAGAACTCTACCAACTGAGCTACGTCTCCAGCCTATACAACCTAATGTTAAACATATATTGTTCCGATCAATAAAAACAGAGATCCCCTAAGCGGCTTTCCAGTGTCCCAGATCACTCAACAGAAGGCACTATCAAGATTGCCTCAACTCCTGCCACTGTATTTGGCAATAGAATCACCAGGTTTAGCTACTAAATAAGCAGTATGTAAGACAGACTCCAAAGAAGCAACCTGGTACCCACAGAACCACAAAATGGGTCACCAGAAGATTAGCTGCTTTGCTGAGGTCAGAACCTCAAATGCTGTGGAAAGAACCCTGGCCCAAATGAAGGAATCAATGTGGTTTATCTACCACGAAAGTTCAGCATAAAGCATTCTCCCCTAATTGCCACACTTAGTAAATGAAGATATTACCCATATACATGCTGCTGTAGACAAGCCAGGTTCATCAAATTCAGTCACGGTAACAGAATAAAGGAAATTACACTTCATTTATTAATAGACTTTAATCAACATAAAAAGTCTTTGCTTACCAACTGTCCTTGAGAAAGGAAAGATAAAATTAAACAGAGGTTATGAAATCATCTGCTTTGGGCACTCGCCAGTATTTGATCATTAATTCTATCAAGCAGTGTCAGTTCGTGTGAATTATTCTTGAAGTATATGTCTGAAATCCCTGTTTTAATCAGACTGAAGAAGAGAAGAGCAAGTCGCCAAAGGCCGGAAAGTACTATCCAAGCACTTCTCAGTTTGGATACAAATTTCTTAAGCCCTGGTTCACAAACCCATATGGGGTCACAAAACTGAAAGTAGAAGATTCACAAAAATTTGACAATTGGTAAAGCATTTCTGAATGCCCCATGAGTAAGCTTAATTCTAAATGAAATTCATGCTGAATACACAGTGTTTCTGGCAGAGCTTGCTGGTGTTGCATTAAGCGACCACACTACAACCTTTGTTCTGAAACACGGTATGCGTACCTTACAGCACACCTGCCACCACCATAGGTGACACCAACAAACCCTGCCCGAAACACCAGCTCAGAGTGGAAATGACTGTGCGTTATGGTTTAGACTGGACAAGTTCTGCTCTTTAGAAACAATGGGGGAATTTCACAAAACAAAGACTTTCAATGTTTTCCTACTACTGTTCCCCAGCAGTATCAAATTAGTGCATCTTCTGAATTATACTGTGTCTTAATGTCAAATGGCTGAGAAACACTAAAAGAAATAAATCTTCAACATCCTTACCCATCAAGGAAATGCAAATCAAAATGACTCTGAGATTCTACCTTACACCTGTCAGAATGGCTCAGATAGAAAGCACGAGTGACGACAGCTCATAGTGGAGAGGATGGGGAGCAAGGGAACACTTCTCCACTGCTGAGTGCCAACTTGTACAGTCACTTTACAAACCAATACAGCAGTTTCTCTGAAAACTGGGAACAGATCCACCTCAAAGCCCAGCTATACAAGTCTTAGGCACATTCCTAAAGGATGCTTAATCATACCACAAGGATACTCACTCAAATATGTGCGCAGCAGCTTTATGTGCAATAGCCAGAATGGAGAAACAGCCTAGTTGTCCCTCAACTGAAGAATGGATAAAGAAAATGTGGTACATTACACAATGGAATATTACTCAGCTGTTAAAAACAATGACATCATGAAATTCAAAGGCGAATGGAGGGAACTAGAAAAACTCATCCTGCATAAAGTAACCCAGACCCAGAAAGACAAACATGGTATGTTTATCTATAGAGTAAAGGATAACCATGCTATAATCCACAGACCCAGAGAGACTAAGTAACAAGGAGGGCTCAAGAAGGACACTTGGATCTCCCTGGTAAGGAGAAATAGATTATGTAGGTGGACTGGAGTGGGTGGGGAACATAGTGATCAGGTGGGGGTGGGATAGCACAGAGAGTACTGAAAGAGTTGACCAAAAAAGGGGGGGGGGTTGGGGGTCAGGTAGAAATCTGGTGCAAGGAAAACTCCCAGGAATCTACAAGAATGACCCCAGCTAAGACCCCTAGAAATTGTAGATATGTAGAATGAATTGGCCATCTTCTGTGACCAGGCAAGACTTACAATGGAGGGATTGGGACACCAACCCAGCCACATAACCTGTGACAGTCTATCCTGTCTATGGGATGTGCTGGAATAAGAGTGGCACAGAGATTGTGGGAGTGGTCAACCAATGACTGGTCCAGCCTGAGATTCATGCCAGAGTGAGCCCATCCCTGGCACTGCCTGGTATGGCAGGATCCAGAGACATAGATAGAAAGGGTGTGGGAAGTCCTTCTGTATATGTGTTGCTTTTATTGGTTAATAAAAAAAAGAAGCTGGCTTGGCTTGGCCTGTGACAGGGCAAAGTAGAGCTAAGTGGTTGGGGGGAACTAAACTGAATGCTGGAAGAATGAAGGTGGAGTTAGAAGTCATGTAGCCCCACCAGAGACAGATGCCCCATGAAACCTTGCCAGTAAGCTACAGCCACAGCCACGTGGCAATACACAGATTAATAGAAATGGGTTAAATTAAGATGTAAGAGCTAGCCAATAAGAAGGTAGAGTTAATAGGCCAAGCAGTGATTTAATTAATACAGTTTCTGAATGGTTATTTTGGGAGTCTGGGCAGCGGAAAACAAACAAGCAGCCTCCTACAATATAGAACCAAACATGACTAGAAAAAAAAAATGCCAGTGCAATGATGCCTAATGGTATTCTTCTATACTCAAAGACTGGTGCCTAGACCAAAGTCATCAGAGAGGCTATCCAGCAACTGGTGGAAATAGATGCAGAGACCCACAGTCAAACATTAGGCCAAGCTCAGGAAACCTTGCTGAAGAGAGGAAGAAAGAATTGTAGGAACCAGAGGGGTCAAGGATATCACAAGGAAACGACAGAATCAACTAGCCTGGGCTCATAGGAGCTAACAGAGATTGAACCAACAACCAGAAAGCCTGCATGGGACTGACTTAGGCCCTCTGCATATATGTGACATTGTGTAGCTTGGTCCTCTTGTGGAACTCCTAAGAGAGAGGAACAGGGGCTAGCTCCAACTCTTTTACTGGATTTTGGGACCCTATTCCTCATATTGAGTCACCTTGCCCAGCCTTAATACAAGACAAGGTGCTTGGTCTTACTGCAACTTGACATGTCATGTTTTGTCAATATCCATGGGAGGCCTGCCCTTTCTGAATAGAAACAGAGACTGAAGAGGAGTGGATGGGGAAAGAGGTAGAAAGGAGATGGGGGAAGGGACTAAGAGGAGAGGATGGAGGGAAAACTGAGGTTGAGATGTAAAATTAATTAATTAAAATTTTAAAAAATAAAAATTCCTCAGTCAAAAGGAGGTTACAAATGGACAATGTTTAAGAAACCAGGACATAGAGATGTGTCATTTCCTCCCTCCATGGCTTCAGAGTCACAGTGCACAGGAGGAATGTAGTAAGAGGAGGCAGGCAATACCACCACCAAGTCAAGTAAAATCTTGTCAGTTAGGGGAGAATCTGGCCCGGCCAGAAATGTCCCTCTGGGGACTTCTCCTAGACAAGCAGACCACTTGACAGTTGTCCCCTGGGTTGAACACTGACAACAATCTCCACAGCCAAGATAAGAATCTTCAAAGAAGAGCCAGACAGGAAAGAAAGATTGCGGTCATCTTCAAAAGGAAACTGGACATCATCATTCTCTGTGCTACTCATTTTACTGGCTTGCATCTTCGACTGTCTTAATTATGCATGGAATTGAACTAGCAATGACTGCCCTCCTTATTTCAAGTACACAGACTCGTGAAGTCTTCAGGAAAAGAGTCACATCTTTGAACCATTGGAATCGTGTTGTTTGTAGGAAAGCCTCATAGAGAATGTAAGCAAGAATTAAAGGCCTTGGTGAGATAGCCTTCCCTTGATCTGCATCTGATGCTTTTGTCGTATGTCTTTGACAAGAATCTCCCCCTTCATCAACTGCTGCAAATCCAGCCTGGAAAGTAGCTGGGGAAAGCATCTGGGCTCTTTGCATATGGCTTTGATGATCTACTTATAAAGGCCTGGAAAACTGTAACAAGTTACACAGACTCAAAAAGGGTTAAACGTATGCTTCTGGAAAATGGAACATTCAAATTATAAATTGATTATTGATTTCCAAAGTTAAAGTTTTTCTTAGTATCAAATGGATTCCTGGACTGGTGTAGAAGGAAGCTGCTTAGCAGTGCTGTGTGGTGTATTTGAGACCCTGACTTCAACTACTAGCACAGGGGACAGGGAGACGTAAGCAAAGTCCTGACTGAAGAAAAACAAATGAACAAACAAACAAACAAAAAAAAACAAAGCAAAAAAAACTGGAACTGAGAGATGGCTAGGGGTGCTTCCTGTTCTTCCAGAAGACCAGAGCCTAGCCCCCACATGAGATGGCTCCCAACTACCTATAACTCCAGTTCCAGGGGATCCAGCACCCTCTTCTGGCCTCAGAGGAACCTGCACACACGTGCCATACTCTCATAAATACTCTTCTTTATCTCTCTCATACACACATACACTCTCATAGATACACACATAAGCACACACTCAAGATACACACACACATACATAGTCTCACAGATACATACATGCACACACATTCAAATAAATCTTTTATAAATAAGAAAAAAACTATTAAAAGGATGAAAAAATGACCCAAAGTTTCATTCTACTCATATGTATACATCTAAAATTTGTCAAATAGAACTTCTCACAATCAGTCTACAATGGGAAGAATAAATTATAACTCTACATATCTTATCAGCTAAGTACCTACTTTTAATTTTCCAAGTGTATATCATGCTTTAGTGGTGAAATGCTGGGAACAATGTGACTATTCTTCCTGCCCTGAGGGCACATGGAAAGAAATGACAATAAACAAATATGAAAATGATTGAAATACATGATCACATATGATCTTAATTCCTGTCAAAGGAAGGAGCCAATAGGTACCTGTGACAGAGCCTCACATCAGAGAGTCAGGGCATGGGTCATTAGTTTTTGGTTCAAGAAACAAAAAGCAAATCTTTAAATAATCCAGATCAGAGAGAACCATAAGGGATGAACTGAAAATATCAAACTATTACTAAAATTTTAGTTAAAATCATAATAATCATCAAGATTTGGATAACTTTAAGATTTTAGTTTCCCAACCTTCCTCAAGACCCAGCAATACCACTTTTGGGTATATACTGATGCTCAATCGTACCACAAAAACATGTGCTCAACTATGTTCACAGCAGCATTGTTTGTCATAGCCAGAACTTGGCTCGACCAAAGAATGGATAAGGAACATGTGGTACATTTATACACTTGGGTACTACACAGTAGAAAAAATTAACTACATCTTGGATTTTGCAGGCAAATGGGTGGAGCTAGAAAACATCATATTGAGTGAGGTAACCCAGACACAGAAAGACAAACATATGTACTCACTTATAAGTGGCTTTTAGACATAAAGCAAAAAAAAAAAAAGCCTACAATTCACAATCCCAGAGAACCTAGACAACAATGAGGACCCAATCTACATGGGAAGTAGAAAAAGACAAGATCTCCAGAGTAAATTGGAACTATGGGGACCATAGAAGAGAGTTGAAGGGAAGGAAGAGGGAGGGAAGGGAGCAGAGAAAAATGTATAGCTCAATGAAGTTCATTAAAAAATAAAGTATTAATAACAACAAAAAAAGATTTTAGTTTCCATGTGAATAAGAACAAAAAATTACAAACGGGAAAGATGTGAACAAAATATTCAGGAACAGGTGGCGACAGACAAATTAGTTTTCTAACTTGAAATGCTTAGCTAAGAAAGCAAAAGGAAACTGTACACCTGTCAAAAAGTTACAAGGCAAAGCTATGCCACAGCACTGACTCAATTTTCCTCAAGAGTTTTAACAGAGGGAGCACAGAGTCAGCTTTGGAGTCCTGTGTCATCTGTCTTTACTGAACAGCCAGCACATGGCATCCTCGGAAGAAGCAGCACATACCAGTGTAGCAAGAATGAGCCCTCCACCTGCACAATAATGTGCTTGCACGGCTTTGAGAAACAAAACACACACGTCACTGCTTTGCAAATTCAAGGGACATGGTGTGGCTTGGCAGACTCTAGCCTATATCATGGCAGCTCTCTCCTCAGCAAATCACCAACACCTACACCTTCCTAGGGCTTGAGCTTCCACAGAGGACAGTCTCTGACCTTCGAGGCCCCTCTGAAAGTCTGCAGCATCCATGAGAAAGCAGGCATTGGACACAGATCTCAGGATCAAGGGGAAAGTCTTATACATCTTCACACCACAAATGGAAATGCACTTCTACACATGAATGTTCCAAGGTAATGGTGAAAACAACAAACTCAAGAGTAGTATCAAGTACTGGGGCCTACTTTAAAGAAATGCAACCCTAACGATGCACTGTGTGCAGCTCATGGAAGAAATACTAGATGGAAGGGAGCAACTATGAGGTGGTGCGGCATCTCATAGCAAATGCCTCCTTATTTTTACAACTTCAAAGAGTTCCAGTATTTGACTGTTCTATGAATGAAAGAATTCAACTGCTCAGATGGTGCATTTGAACTGTTTGAACCCTTCAGAGGACACAAGAGTGGCTGCAGAGACCGTGGTTTGTGGTCCAGAAGAATGTAAGTTCTTCCACAAGCACACAGGGCATAAGCAGAGCCCAGGGAAAATCTGCCTCATGGGCTGTCTTTTATTCAGACAAGAATAGAAAGAAAAATGTGAATCCCAGCCCAGCTTACCCATGATGAGTGTGCACTGCTGTGACAGGGACTTCCCGACACCCAGGAAACGGTTTACCTCTTCCTCACTGTGGGAAATTTTATGGTTAATGAAATAACGATGAGTTATTTTGTGAACTCAACGGAGTTCAAAAAAATAGGAAGCACAGAAGCCAGTCTTGTTTTTTCATGATTTGAAAGGAAAACTGTTGAAAATCAAGGCCTTCAAATTATGATTCTGAGAGGTGTGTGTATATATGTGAGCCTACCTGTGATTTCTTTCTGTCGTTAAAGCAATTTCTCTCAAAACAGACACCTGAGATCTGAGAAATCACTCACAGAAGTTTCTTTTGTCCCTAAACCTTAATCTCAATTCCAGTCTCCTGAGGGACAGGTTCATCCCAGCTCCAGCTCTGCAACGAGAACCGTGAAACTATAATTACACACAACAATTCACGAAAAGACAAAGGTGACCACTGTCAGGACCAACACTGACCCTCGCAGGATAAGGCCAGGACAGTTCATTGAGCAGTTGGCTGATAAAACGGAAGCTGCAAGTAAACATGGGCTAGTGTGGGCCATCCGCCACTGGGGACAGCCACCATGTGGGACATCTGCCATGTGGGATATCCGCCATGTGGGACATCCACCACGTGGGACATCCGCAACATGGGTCATCCACCATGTGGGACATCCACCATGTGGGACATCCACCATGTGGGACATCCACCATGTCGGACATCCACCATGCGGGACATCCACCACGTGGGACATCCGCAACATGGGTCATCCACCATGTGGGACATCCACCATGTGGGACATCCACCATGCGGGACATCCACCATGACAGACATCCGCAACATGGGTCATCCACCATGTCGGACATCCACCATGTGGGACATCCACCATGTCGGACATCCGCAACATGGGTCATCCACCATGTGGGACATCCACCATGTGGGACATCCACCATGTCAGACATCTGCAACATGGGTCATCCACCATGTCGGACATCCACCATGTGGGACATCCACCACGTGGGACATCCGCAACATGGGTCATCCACCATGTGGGACAACTGCCACCTGGGTCATCCACCATGTGGGACATCCACCATGTGAGACATGTGCCACATGGGACATGTGCCACATGGGGTAAGTGTTCACTAAGTAAGAGCTCAGAGTTAATGACAATATAATGTATCAGTGGGAGGATGGGTGATAAATGATAATGAATGGCTGGTCCCTTGGGTGCGTCCTCTGTTTCCTCTGCTTGGCTTGTTACTTACTGTCTTTGTGACAGCATCTCTTCATAGATAGTCAAGTCAAGGGACATTGGTAGGGAAACTTGTCAAAAACTTACTTTATTTTAGTTCTTAAGGTCTTGTGAAGAAATGCAACAGCTTCAGTGAGTCTAAGTGTATTAATAAGAAAAGATGCCTCTAGGCCAGGGTTTCTCAACCTTGGTAATACAGACAATTGGATCCAGAACTCTCTATTATGGAGGGCCTTACTATATACCATGAAATAGAAACATCCTAGCCACTGCTTACCAGATGCCTACAGCATCCTGCATCCACTGTTTCAACAATCTAAATCTGTTCAGTTACTGCCAAGTTTCTCTCAGACTAAACCTAGGTGAGATGCACCACTCCAGTCCAATCTCTCTGATTGTTTAGGCACCATCTGATACATAAAAAAAGAATGTAATAACAGTTTCCTCAAATAATAGCTATACTAATTAAATTATAAAAAAAACACAATCCTAACCATAATAAAGTTATTATTTCCTGAGTTCTCCTTTATGTATCAGGCAGGGAAGAGATGAATAATTAAGTTGACTTCCACCAACCTTACAACAGAAGGGACTGTGTGATGCTTCTACTATAGCATGGTCTTGCCAGCAGCAACTGTCAAAGCCAAGATTCAGATTGAAAGACTTCAAGACCGTTGGTTCTTACCATACATACACACCATAGTCAACCAGCAGTGTAGTGTACCACTAAATAGACCTCGACAGACATTCCTAACCTTCCAACACTGATCACCTAGTTCTTTTCCATGAATAATCAGTTGAGTGTGTCTTTCCAGGCCACAAGAAATCAAGAAGGATCTCTTAAAATCATCCTGCAAAAGGTATCAAAACTGTCTCTTTTCAATCTTCTAAGGATTTCCTCCTGCCAGGTATGTTAAGCTTCCCATCCCAATTATCCACGGATCCCAATGATTTCAGCACCCAGCAGCATGGTACTTGAAACCAGAACATGCATGATGTGCTCTTTACATGTTACTTCACACGATAATAGCCTTAGGTTGTAACAAAAAAAAATATTGCCATTAATCTTAAATTATCATTTACAATGAAAAGATCATACACAGAATGTTAGAGGGGTTAAAACAGAACTTCCATTGATGTTCTGGTTTTTTAAATTCTAAATTGTATCTAATAACTGGAAAGAAAGAAGATCTGCCCATATTTAAACTTTTTAGCATGGGTGTTTGGCCACCATGGTGCTTCATCCACTCAAAACAGAAACAAAAAATAGGTTAGCTATGCTTTCTACAGGGTTTCAAGAATCTCACATGACTGGTCCACACTGGGTCCTTGCACATTACATAGCAATGGTGTATATGATATGATCATTTAAGGGTAAGAAAAAGAAAACCTTAGTAACACAGGGAAAAGGACAAAGCCATGGGGAGATGATATTTATATGACCTAGGCTTCCTTATCTTCCTATGAAGATAGACACTTATGCACTGAGATCTCCCTTAGTGTCAAAAAAACCAATTTTTAGGAAATACCTACCCTTTTTTTGTTTGTTTAGCTTCTCTAAACATGTTGGTTCCTGATAATAAATCTGTATCCTGAGGACATTTGGGGTAGTTTTGTCTGTGGTTGTTTTACTGTTTTTACTGTTTTGGGATGGAGTCTCCTTATACAGCTCAACCTGGCCTTAAACTCAAGCTCTGTCTACCTCGGCTTTCTGAAAACTCAAAGCACAGGTGTTCACCACCATACGTGGTTCCAATATTACTTTAGAGTCCTTTGAGAAGCTTTGAGAAGCCTCATTTCAATAAACAGTTCCCATGAAAATGGCAAAAACAGCACACAAATTTTAAATGAAAGACAAAAGGAATTAAGATCAACAAAAAAGCACCATTAAAAAAGTAAGATATATTGATCATTTCAAACCCAAGAATGGAGGGGGAAAAATAACAAGTGTTGACAAAGATTTAGAAAAGCTGGAACCTAGACTTCTAAGACATCATTATAGGAAATAAAATGATAAGCTGTTAGGAAAGTATCCAGCTGCTTCTCAGATGGTTGAATGGCAAGTTATCATATGACTAGTTATTTAGGTTCAGAGCAAAAGTTACAGATAATTTTGGGCATAGCAGCATTATTCATGATAGCTAAAATAACGGAAGTATCAAACTTGTCATCCAATGAATATGAACAATGTCCTCTACCTTAGCACAGGGCTTCTACTTGCCCAGGAAAGGAGAAAGCAAATGCTGTAAAAAGTATGCACCGGTGTGCCACATGGGAAATATGTTGCACGAAAGAAGACAAGCACATAAGATCACAAATTGTATTATTTCGGATACCTGACATATTCACTAGGCATATCCACAGAAAATAGAGAATACAAGGAGGGGAACAAGACTAACTGCTAAGAGCAGAAGGCCTTGTCTCCCAGGGTAGTTCTTCTGGAATCAGACAGCAGTGATGGCTCCACAGCCTAGCAGACATATTAGAGAGAGCAACTTTAAAATGATGAATTAATGCTGTGTGAATTGTATCTCAGTTTAAAATGATGTTAAAGTTGGGTGTGGTGGCACATGCCTGTCATCCCAGCATTCCAATGTGATGGCAGGAGGATCAAGTTTTCAAGGCCAGCTTTGGTTAAATGAGACCCTGATGGAGGGAAGGAAAAGAGGAAGGGAGAGAAGGAAGGAAGGAGAAAAAGGGAGGGAGGGGAAGAATGAGAAAATATGAAGAACTAAACAAGAAAACACACAACACAGACATCCAGTGGCTCTTTGCTCTGTGAGCACCTGACAGCACAGATTTCCCCTATGAAAATCATCTCCCTGCTGCCTTAGGTGCCAGGCACAGGAAGCAAGAAACTAGTGAGGGAAATCCTATACAACAGAATACTAAGCAAAAGAGATTAAGTCATTAGGTGTAAAGAACCACAAGAAAGACCTAGTGTGCTTTTGATTGAACAAGATTGTCAAACAGAAGGGAGGAAAGAAAAGCAAGCCCTGGGAAAGAAAGACAAAGGCGAGATGAATGTTCTCCCTCAACTACTGTTGGTTCTTTGATCACCATGGGGCATTAATACAATTATAAAATAGATTCTGCATCCCTGGGTGAAGAAAACACTATAAATCAGGATCATAAATAAGCAAAACTCCCCAGGTCACAGACATTCAGGCCAGAGAAATTCAGAACCACAGCAAAGGAAAACAATCTGTCATTTCTCAGCCATTTCCTATTTTCAGCGATCCACGGCTATGTCCTGCTGATCTTCCCACCTTGTGACCTGTAGGCCTTCACTTCATAACCCCACCTCCACATAAGCACACCATGAGTTTCCCCATGGAGCCTCAAACAGAGTGGATATGTGATTTCTCCAAGTGCATCCTCTCCAGGACAGGTCTCACCTATGGGCTCTCTGCTCTTCAATGTTGCCTAGAAAGGTCCTATCGTCTATAAAAATCAGTCATTCCTTGATTCCCTTGTCCCCTCACCAAATGAAAATTTCAGAGACTCACTGAGGACATGGTGGCAATCCAAATCTGCCATCTCTGCTATAAAACAGTCTAGGATAAGACCCAGAACTTATCACACAGTCACACCAATGGACATAGAATAACAAGAGACCTGACTTAGGACAAGGCGCAATCCAAGTAATGTACAAAGACACATGAGAGCTCCAAAAGAGTGGAAGTTGGAGAGTGGGTAGAAAAGTGGATGGGAAAGAAATCAGGACTGCTCCAATGAGGAAAACAGTGCTTAAAGCAGGACATGAAGAGCCCATGGTGCATTTGAAGGAGTGAATGAAATCCGTTGTGCCAAAGGACAAAGAAACCTGAAAGGAGGCAATGTGAGGGATGGGAGAGAGGGGAAAGGCCAGATGCTTCAGGATCTTTCTACCACTGTAGGGCCAAGAGTTGGGAGGTGGTCACACTTATCCAGAGGGAGTGATAGCAGTTGGCCTATGAGAATAAAACAATTATTGACATGTGCATAAGACAGTCAAATCATTAAAAACATGACAAGAGCAACCAACACCATAATTATGACAGCTTAATGAATTCCAAGAACAGTGCTGTTTAAATGTGTGACCATTACTTCCCACAACAACCTTGGGTGATGCACACGTGAGGTCTTCTGTTTGCATGTGAGGAAACTGAGACTCATGGGAGGTTAAGTCATTCAATGCATACTTAGTCACACCATGCAGCTGGCATGTGTATACAATAGGAGCTAAGTAAACTCTTCCTGTCCTTTCGTGATGGCTAGCTATCCCTGGTGGTCAAATCTGACTACCTCTGGGATTACCTAAGACACAAGAGGATATATACACCTGTGAGGGATTTTTCTTGATTTAATTATTTGAAGTGGAAAGACTTATCCTAAACCTGATCTTTTGATATGGGAAGATCCACCTTAAATCTGAGTCATACCTTCTGTAGCAGCCTATATCAAGGGCATGAAAGAAGCTCTCCCTCGCTTACACACCCTAGTCCATTCTTTCACTGGTATGAGAGCTGCCTTCTGCGCGATTCCAACATTTTCTAAAAACCAGCTGAGACATCCAGCCTTGTGGACTATACAACTACTGGATTCTTGGACTTTCTGTTGGGAGACAGTCATTGCCAAACTAGCTGGACCATAGTCTGTAGGCCACTCTAATAAAATTATATACATACATATCCAATATTTACTTATATAATATGCATGTGTATACATGTATATCTTCTATGCTATATGTATATTTCTATGTATGTGTATATATCTATCTATGAATAGATAGATAGACAGACAGTCAGACAGACAGACAGTTGTTCTATGAGTTTCTTCCTCGAGGGAACCTTGACTGATACACCTGCCTAGTCCCACTAGTTCCCTGCCCACACCAAGCATGAGAACTTCAGCTTTGTGGAACTAAAAGCTGCGTGAGCCCTGTTTATACCCACTGTGTTTTTTAAGTCTTCTCAACAGCTGTGTGATATGACGTTCCCTCTTTACAGATGGGGAAACTGAGGCAGAGACAATTATAAACATAAAAGTCCCAAGTTTTAAAAGTCACAGGACTAGAATTTGAGCCACCTAAACCAATAGAGTCATGGATGGTTCTTCCTCATCTGTTTGGATGATTATTAATTCAAAACTAAAGCGAAGAGTCACCGTTCTGTGATCAGTTTAAAGCCTTCTGAAAACTTACAAGCTGATGCTCCTTCTGCAATCATCACTCTTCATCTCTACCCCCAGCGCTGGGAGCTGCTAATTCATATCATTGCCTCCTCCCACTGACATAAAGACCAAGACAGCTTCAGCGACAAAGAAATGGGGTCAACTTCTACCAAAACGGTCAGAAGAAACGGCAATTAAGTGATCCATGTGAAGTCAGAAGTCCTCCCAAAATGTAAGCTGAACAGAGCAGCACCTGAACACTGAAAACAAACGCCAGTTTTGATCAAAAAGGTTTATCCTGATTTCAAGACCACAGGACTGGAGATGTAAGTAACTCGGGGGTAAAGCACTCTCTGAGCATGTGCAAGGCTCATCCTGGATTGAAGGCCCAGAACCGCACAAACATAACAAACAAACAGCACAGAGAGAATTTATAGAAATGTAAGAAAGTGAACTACACTCCTGAATTTCTCATTACTCCCCCATGACCCCTTCAACATCTTCACACAGCAACAAAACTTGAATGCTTTTTATGTTTTCCACAGAACCTACCAAAGGAGAAAAAGCTTTTCTGTTAAGCTAAGGAAACTTCTTTCCCTGTAATCTATTCACTCCCCCAAATCATTAATGAATGATCCTTAGTATGAAATAACACAGATGTTTCAATAACCCATCATGTATGAGTGGTAGATATTGCCTCCCAAGCAAAACAAACTTCTCTAAGAATGTACAGTGTGTACAGGTTTAAAAAACCAAACAACAACAGAAACCTACTTGCACAAAACGAATGCTATCTGAGATCTCCCTGTGGGCTCAGGGACACAACCACGTGATGGGACAAGTGGGACACAGTTTCACACTTAGATGTGCCAGGAAGTTGGGTTGAAGAAATTCATCATTAGAGATGCTTTGTTTAAACTGAAATACCCTACAAATTCCTGCATACTATCTTTAAAAAAAAAATCAGCTTGCACAGATGGTTTTCTCTCCACTACTGCAGTTCTCTTGTCTGAGACTCAGACTCGGAGTTTGTGGTTCCTGCAGCCTGTGCCTAGGTGGTCTCGGTCTCTCTGCTTTAACCATGCAGTTCATGGCATTACTTGCTTGTGGCAACTCAAGAAGGTGGACGCGGAGCTTGTTGTCAGGCAACAGATGTGGTCTAAATAAAAAGTCAGCCTGCCCTGGGGTTTGTTTCGGGAGGATTCTAAAGAGACCATGTGTTCAGGTGGGCCAGAGGCTTGAACACCAAACCCATCTCAAGACACTAAAAACTAACAAATGAACAACAGCAGCAAGACCTTCAGATTAGGTTCTTTTTAAACCAAGAATGATATACCATACACCATAGCCTCAACTACGCTGGCATAAAACCCAATCTTCAAAATTGTTTTTCCATAACAATGCATTTGATTTATGATGTATATGATTCCTGCTCTATATAAATGGGCATGGTATGTGTGTGGACAAAAACACTAGAGAACACAGATATTCTAAAAATAGGTACTGTGGGGCTGGAGACATATCTCAGTGGTTAAGAGCACTGGGTACTCTTGCAGAGGACCTGAATTCCATTTCCAGTGCCCACAAGGTGGCTCACAACCACCTGTAACTCCAGTTCCAGGGGATCTGATGGCTTCTTCTTGTTTCTGGAACTAGGTATGCACATGGTGTACAGAATACATGCAGGCTAAAGGCTCATACACATAAAAAATAAGTCATAAATTCTAATTTAAAATGTGTGTTGTGTTCTTATATTTTAATATGCTCATTTAAAATAAGACTTATTTACTATACTAGCCATATATTTTTTAAAATATATGAGATCTTTTGTAACAAAGAGCAAACTTACAATACTCTATATTTTATTTAATAATCATAATGTCCTACATTAAGCTTCCTTTAAAAGAAGTAGACATTTCAATGTATACTAAATGACATCTATTAAATTATACTAAGGTATGGAAGTGAAAAATGTGTTACTGGGAAAGAGCAGAGAACAAACTATGCAGAATAATCCCAAAGAGCTCAGGACACTAAGAATAAATGTAAACAAAAGATGAACCAAATAGTCTGTCTATTCCTAGGCAGTCCCCAAATCAGAAGTGTCCACCATCCAGGAACGCCACACACACATGCTCAGGACAGCAAGAAAGCCAATGCCCAACACAGACAGTAAAGAGATTAAGTAGAATGTGGTGTGCTCATGCCTACATGGCTTCCTGCACCCACGGCAGCAGAACTCACAGTCTGTGGGTACATTCTCCAGCACAGGCAACCCTCACAGATGCTCCGGCTAGGTTGAGGAAGCCACTGAGCCAAGAACAAATGCCATGGAGTTCAAAACAGGGTGGAAGTGCGTCAGAGTGACAGAGGATCACCTGCAGCTTCTTCCTGACTGAGAGGCATCTAAAGGAGTCTTGCACAGCGGTAGGAGCCACTCGTTGTTGATTTGAGCAGTAGCTGCATGGGTTCCAATGTGGGGCAAATAAACTATCAGAGATACACACTGGTCCAGATGACACTGCTATTTTTTCAGATGCAGATGGACCTTCAAGCTTGCCTGTTAACGTGGATAACCTAACGCTCGGAACTGAAAGACCAACCAAAGACACAACACATGGCTCTCAATCATCCTTACTCACCAACCATGAAGACAAGCACACGAGTATCAGGGACTCTTTATAGGAGGCTAGCTGGTAAGGGCACTAAGTCAGTAAGCCACCTAGCCGCCTGGCCTATTATAAAAACAAACAAACAAAGCCTTAATAAGAGGTCACACTTTTAATTATAGGCCCAATGCCAGATTTGTTAGATATAATAACACACACCCTCTTTTAATTAAACAAATCACCTAAATAGCCACTTGTAAAAAATGAAGAAACTTCAAGGCTGCTCCAGTGCATTCTCACAGGAATAAGAGCATGTGGAGGGGGCAGACTCCCCTGGGTCCTCTCAGGTGCGGCTACTTCAGTGGAGGCCAAAGGCTGGGGAGACTGTGTAGTGAAGTAACAAGAGGTGGGACAGAGGTGACAGCTGCCTGCCATCACTGCATCCCACACACTTCAGGTGTCCACAGTGACCTGGGCAGGGCAACGGGAACGGCTTGAATCCCCATTTGGATACAAGTGTTGTGGATAAAATGACAGAGTTCCTGTGTTGTTTCTATGGTTACGTGACTAGCTAACCAGAAGTTACTCAAATTCCTGATAATGACACTGAGAGTTTTATGAACGAAAACGCTGTTCCCAAACACAACATATAAACTGAATTATTTTTAGTGTCAAGTGTACCACGGAGCTAACTGGAGGACATTATTCTGAACACAATACTGAGATTTATTTCCAGGGCAGTCACATGGTTTTTAATGATGGGAAATTGCTCTGAGAAATATATCGCAAGGTGATTTCACCCTGCTCTAAATATCATTGCTACACATTCTGGAATTAAGATGGCTCCAGTGTCACCAGGTGACACAATCTTACAGGACCACTGCCATGTATGTGGCCCATTACTGATCAAAGTGTCCTTGTATATGATGTGGCTCTAATGTGTGAAATGAGGCTCACATTATCAGGTGAAGACAGATACATAAGAAAAGTAATTTCTGCTATGTATCTAGTTCTGTTGTAATACACGCTCAATACACATTCCACAGGAAGATGTTTCTTCTCAACCAGGGTCATCCCCAACCCCAGAGAATATGTTGGCATGTCTAGAGAGATATTTTGGGTCATCCCAACTGTATGGGGTTAAGATACACACTATATAGGGATGGTCTGTGGGACCCTCTGACACACAAGACACCACCAACAAACAACTATCTAGGGCAAAGAATAAAAATGTTCAGGTCAAGAAATGCTGTATGATAGCCCAGATAGGCAAAATGCAAGGATTTCAGAAGGCACATTAGCAAGTTACAAGTTTTAAAGACTTTAGTGACTGTGGGGAGGGAACAAAATGAGAAAACAGTGCATAAAAAAAACAACAACACATACAAAGCCCATTAGGCCTCCTTTAAATGCAGTTGAAATAGGCAGCACTATTTATTTCAGCAGCTGGAAAAACTCAACCATCTGAGTCTGTCAGTGGGGACTTACATGAATAAACCATAATCAAATCACACTGTGAAACATTTTGCAGTCAGGAAAAATGATTTTTTAAATTTTAATTGATATATAATTATATCACTTCTACCCTTTCCTTTACTCCCTCCAAGCCCTCCCATGCTTCTCTCACCCCCTCTCAAATTGATGACCTTTTCTTCCTTTGATTACTATTGGTTGTAATATAACATTATATGTTATAAGTATATAAGTATAATATATAACTTATATGATAAAAATATAATTATATATTATACAATATTATAAAATATGATATATATATATCACTGTATTGGCAACATTGCTGCCCTGAACATCTGTGTCCATAGTCCACTGATTATTATTGATACATATACTATATATATATATGCATATAAACATAAATATATATACAACTGGCTAATCAGTTTGGTATTGTTTGTGTGTTTATCATTTCATGATTGGCCACACTGTATTATATTCCTGCATCTAAAGCTCAGGGAACATCATGGGATAGAGGCCAAAAAAGATGTAAGAGTCAGAGAGCTGGGAAGTCTGCTGGGAGATGTCCCTGAGATAAAGAACATCACTGTGTACAGCCTGAGCCCACTACCCTAGACATCCAGACAAATGAAATTCTAGAGCAACACTGTTCACATGGGGAGGAACTGTTGGGACAAACCAAATTGTTAATGCTGATTCCTTTAAAAACCAGGATCTGGGATGAGAGGGAAGGTAGATAGATACCTTACTTATCTATTAGTATTCTCTTGGGAGCTCCAGGCCCTAGGAAGTAAACTCAGGCTTAAGAAAAGGAGAGATGTAACAAGAAGAGAAGGCAGCACCTGAGAGTGTTGTTGTTCCTGTTTTCACCAGCCAGTGCTGCTGTTGGTCAAGTCAGTGCAGTCAGGGAAATAAAACCAGGAACAGGGCGCCAAACATCTGGCCAGAGGCTCAGGCTCCACAGCAGAACAGGACGGCCCAGTGCAGGCTTGTTTCATCTTGCTGACTTTTGTTTTCTTCTGCTACTTGTTTGACAGTTCTTCACTAGACACTGGTGGGATCGAGGGCAGTCCGTCAACAGAGACGCTGCCTGCTCTGAATAACAGGCCAGCACAGGCCTGTCTCTCCTCTAAGGTCTACTCTCAGCACACACGATCCTCCTGAGCCAAGGCTCGTTTCCAAATGTGTTCTTGCTCACCCAGCCTGGAAATGAAGGCCTCCCCCAGGTTTGCTGACTGTGGCTCAAATCATTAGGTCATGTTTCTAATGCACAAATAAAGGAGTGTCGGCACACAACATACAGGCATTTCTAATGTCGTATCACACATGTGAATGCTGTGGTGGGTGTAGCTTTAATTAATAATTAACACATGGCTGCTATGTTTCCTACATGCACTGGATACAGGAAGCCTATCTTAGGGCAATAGAATAATCATGTTTTCAAGAGTAAAGATTTGAAAACTTGGGCCAGTTTGAACTCTGAAACAGCCAAGATACTCATGTGTGTGTGTGTGTGTTTCTTAGCATGTGTATGCAAGTGTACATGCCTATATAAGTGTCCTGCTAGATTGCACTCTGTCTTATTCCTCTGAGACAAGGTCTCTGCACATGGAACTAGACGGCCAGCCAGCAGGCCGCAGTAATCCTCATCTCTCCACTCCACTGGGGTTACACTGTGGGGGAAGAATTTAGGTAGTAGCTAAGGATTTGAACACAGATTCTCAGGCTAGAAGACCAAGTGTTCTTATTCGCTGTGTTACTTCCTTTCTTGTTGCTGTGAAAAAGCACCATGACAAAAGCAACTTTTAACATGAAGAGTTTATTTGGGATGATAGGTCCAGAGAACCAGAGTCCATAATGACCGGGCAGAGGCAGCAGGCAAATGCAGTAGATGGAGCGGGCTTAAGAGAGCTCACATCTTGAACCATAAGCACAAAACAGACAGAGCAAACTGGGAACAGGGCAAGGCAAAGCCAGTCCCTAGTAACGTACTTCTTCCAGCAAGGCTACACCACCATACCTTCCCACACACACAGCACTGTCACCTGGGGACCAAGTATTCAAATGTCCTAGACTCTAGGGGACAGCTCTCATTCAAATCACCACCCCCACTAACCACCCCCACCCCATCCCCTAGCCAAGACCTTTACAGGTTTGCTTCATAACCATTCTCGGTTTACCTGAAGAGGTCACCCCTGGGTCTCTGGATCCCTTACTATACAGAATTAGATTTAGATAGTTCCCTTACTATACAGAATTAGATTTAGATTGTTCCCTTACTATACAGAATTAGATTTAGATTATTCCCTTACTATACAGAATTACATTTAGACTGTCCCCTTACTATACAGAATTACATTCAGATCGTTCCCTTACTATACAGAATTATATTTAGAACATTTGCACGTGAAAGACTCACAAAACATAAATTGTTTTTCTTGTTTACAGGATTATTTATTTATATAATTATATACTATTATATTATATTAAAATATATAATATTATATATTAATTATATACTATTAATCCAGTGCCGGTAAAAGAGACCAGGAAAACATATTTATCTTTTCTAAATTATAATCTCAAAGAACTAAACCCACTACCCTGCGAGAAGATAAAACAGCTTGGGGAGCCCTGGGGTGGCTCTGGAGCCTTCTCTCATATAGAGGCAAATGACAGTTGTGGACGCTGGCTGGTCCTTTCACAGTCCTTCCACCCCAACCCCCGCCTGCAAGGGCAGGTGCTAATCACAGCACTTCCCCTTCTTTGCTGACTGACTTCAGACCCACCAAAAGCACATTTGAAAGCTAACCCATCCACATTTAGGATGTGACTCACAGAACAGTATTTGTTGCCTGCCAGATGGCAAAGGGAACAGGGAGTGTCAGGCCAT
This sequence comes from Chionomys nivalis, assembly GCF_950005125.1. Lineage (NCBI taxonomy): Eukaryota > Metazoa > Chordata > Mammalia > Rodentia > Cricetidae > Chionomys > Chionomys nivalis. The sequence continues at coordinate 53,022,626 of NC_080086.1, forward strand.
GTTTGTTCCTATAGAGACCTGCGGTCACATTATAGTAAGACCTAAGACAGACCAGAACACCCAGAACTCCGGAACTCTAAAATGTGGGGAGTGCAGAGCCGGCAGATTACTTGCCATCAAGGTGGTGACATTAGGAACATAAGGGTTTGATATTTCAAACATAAAAATACTGAGGCCAATGAGAGAGAAGAGAGAGAGAGAGAGAGAGAGAGAGAGAGAGAGAGAGAGAGAGCAGGAACGGAGGGAAAAACAATCAAATACCAGCAGTTTTCTCTTACACAGATATGTCATACACATGTGTGTATAACACAAAAAGCAGATGGAGGAATGTTATCTGGAGGGAGCAGGAGAACAGTGGGGGACGGGAGGCAAATATGAGGAAAATGCAGTGATACAGAACAGAGGTAACGAGGACCCTCATGCGGTAAGCTGACAAAAAGTTAAATTTTTAAACTTACTAAAGCCAGCACATGAGGACTGGGCCCAGAAAAGAAATTAGCCAGCGAGAACTGTGGTCGGAGCTTTTCATACTCCATCTTTTTAAGTTCCATGCAGTCATAGGTTGTCAGTAGCCGACTGTAGGTCCATGTGTGTCTGTGAAACATGTATACTATGTGAGTTCAGGGTGCACAATGTCCCAATATCTAAGTAAGACACTTACATTAGTACCAGGAGAGGAAGATAATTATTTAAATTTACTTAAATATAATTTAAAAGAAATTACGCAACAGAAAATATTACTACCTTTGCCACTTTTTGTTTTCCTCTGTGTGTGTGTGTGTGTGTGGTATGTATGCACATGTATACACAGGTACATAAACGCATGAGCACACAAAGACCAAAGAATGTAAGCTATCTTCCTCTCCCTGCCCCACCTTGCTCTCTTGAAATAGGTCTCTCACTGAACCTGGAGTGAGGCCAGAAAGCCCTGCTGATACTCCTGCCTCTGTCACACTGAGTGCCAGGGTCACAGGCACGCACAGCAATGCTGGGCTTTCTATGTGGGTGAAGAGGATTTGAACTCAGATCTTCGTGTTTTCAAAACAAGCACTGGTATCTATGGAACCATGTGCCCTGCCCTGCCCTGCCCGCCTGTTGGTCATTTTTAAGACTACAGCTCACTAATATTAAGAAGATCCATAACACAACAGCGGATCTAGAACCTTTTCCTCTTGTAAATTTAAATGACATCCATTAATTATTGACTTCAGTAGAGAGAACAGCAATAAATGGGATCATACAGTATTTGTCTTTCACGATCAGCTTATTTCATCAGCACAATGTCCTCAGGATGCTTCCATGCCATAGTTCATATCAGAATTTCCTCTAATTTTTTAAGACTGACTAATATCCTACAGTATATATAACATATTTCCCTCATCTACTCATCTGTTAGTTGCTTCTGCCTGATGGCTATTGTGATCAAGAAAATGGGTGTGAGATCTCCCACTGACTCGCTGGTTTCAATTCACTTGGATTTGTGCCCAGAACTGAAGGTGCTGGATCATGTGGCCGTTCTATATTTAGTCTTTGAGAAATCTTGATACTGTTTTCTATGGCAGTTGCTCCATCAAGTGATCCATTAGCAGTTCACGGGGTCCCGACTTCTCCACAGCCCCACCAACGCCTTTTCCTTTCTGAAAGCAGTAATCATCCTGCTAGCCACGAGACGGTTTGTCACTATGGCTTTGACTTACGCTTCTCTGTGGCTGTTTCTAGATCATCTCTGGATATTCTAGTTTGTTTTCCATTTTGGTAGGATTGTTTTGTTTCCTTGTTATGGCTTTCAAGCTGTAGGTGCCACTTTTCACATGGGAATGCATGTTCACAGACATGTGTGAGTGTATACGTGGGTGGAGCCCAGAGGTTGTTGTCTGAGTCTTCCTTCATTGCTTTCCACCTCATGTTGAGGCAAGGTCTCTCACTAGCACCTAGAGCCCCTTGATTTGGCTAGTTTAAGCAACCAGCTTGATACCAGGACCCTCTGTGTCTGCTTCCCAATTACTGTTATTGCAAGTGACCACCTTGCTTACCCAACAAACACTCTATCTAATGAGGTGTCTTCCCAACCTCTTCATGGAGACTTGATCATAGCTCTTCATCCAGCAATGGTTTGTACAATTTTCTGTGGTCCCTTTGGAGTCTATGAATTATGTCCTTCATGAATACAGTTTACAGAAAGTCACTGGCAACCTCAGCATCATTTAAGGTTCTCCTTAATATTTTCTTGGATTCTTATCATTCTGGGCCTTATAACTTTTGTGTATGATGTAAGGTAAGGATCTAGCTTCAAGTTTTTGCATGTGGATACACAGTTTCTCAACCCATTCACTGAGTAAATGGTCATTTTTTTTCAAGTGGTCTGGGCACCAGCGTGAAGGAGCACTTAACTGCTGAGCTCTCAAGTTTTTTGGTCTGGCTGTGTCTTCACATCAGCTCCACACAGCTTTGGCTCCTTGACATTCGTGATGTGCTTTGAAATCATGACATGTACACCCTCCAACTCTGTGCTTCATTTCTCAAAACTGTTCTGTCTCTTCTGTAAAACAAAGTTTTATGCTACAGTATTTCAGAGTCAGATTTTTTTCCTGTGTCCAAACTGGTAGCTGTCCTCTTTCCATCATCCACATGACTAGAAGACAGAGGCAGGAGCATCAGAAGAATCTACCAGCAAAGCAGAGTCTGAGAACTTCCTGATTCAGCATTAGGTGAAGACACTTGGAGCATCATGGCTTTGCAAGTCGAAGGAACTGAGGTTAAGGGCACAGATCCTAGAGTCAAACAAAATTGGGTTCAGGGCTCAGTGTGCAAAAGAGCTTGCCGCGAAGTCTGAAGATCTGAGTCTGATCACTTGAACCCCTTGATGGTGGAAGGAGAGAAGCAACTCCCGAAAGCTGTCCTCTGACTTCCACACATATGCTGAGAGAGATATGTGTACCCCCTCACATCATATACATACATGTCGTTGTTGTCATCATTATCAGCATCATTGATATATACACAAGCTGGTTTTTCTTTATGTTGAAAGATGGGCTTAAGTTTTGACTCTGCCAGTTTTTGTCTACATTGCCTTGTACACCTTGGTCAACATTAATTTTCTCATTTTCAAAATGGAGACCATGCATAGCACTTACCTACAGCACCGAGCACAGTGCTTGCTCGAACACAATCAGCACCTGCGGACTTGAACCACCATCTCATTACTGGTGCCTTTCGGTAATCATTTATATGAATTTGATCAGTAGTTCAATTATTGGAGAATAAAATGTAATGCCATGAAGGCCCATCCAGATACAAAGAACATTCCTGAGATTAAAAAGACAAAGGGGGTCTCCTGGGGGAATTTACACTGCCTTGGCAAAAACTTGGGTTCACTGGCACAGAAAGCACATGGAGAGGAGAGGAGAACCAGAGGTCAGACACACACTCAGTGTAGTGCTGTACAAGTTCAAAAACCAAACCACAGAGACTTTAAAGGAGCAAAGATGAAGAGAACAGACTGCTGCCACCAGTCAGGCCCTTTCACCATTGAATCTTGAGGTGGCCTTTCACTCATCAAAGACCAGCTCTATCAATAACCGCTGACATGAGAGAAACCCACGATGTCACCGTTCAGAACTGTACCCACGTTCGCTGACTTTGCAAACAGCCTGTTCTCTTCTAACAGCCGCTTCTTTGAGTGAAGCTCATTCCACCAGAGAATCTGCAAATAGAACATCTGTACTCTGAGACCCGAGTCTCTTCTCCCAGCAGAGAAAGTGACGAACTACTGGGAACAGGACTCCTGGCTGACAGCAAAGAACAATCTGGCATGCTTCTTTGCTGTTTGGATAGGTCTTGAAGAGCCCCCCCCCCCCCCCGCCGTCTCCTTTCATAATTCTCCCTTAACCCTCTAAAGAAACGAGCAGTCCTAGAAGTGTTCAGTAAATATCTTGACTGGAAGCAAAGTCAACAGCAGAAAGTGGATCAGAATACCAGGTCCCAACCAGTAACCTCTGGCTAGAACCAAGTACTCAGAGGACTGGATGGACTGATCACCTAAATGAACTAACAAACCTTCTCTGCTGTTTCAAATTGCCTTTGTCTCTTGCAACAAAATTGCTTTTAACATGACCAAGCCCTAATTCTAAAATAAAACTTGCAAATAATACATATTTTTCAAGATGGGGTACTAGATGAATTTTAGACTTTAAATAGATAAGATCATACCTATAAGAAACAATACCATTCAAAGTCGGTCTGTGGTAGTAGAAACATCTGTTACAAAAAAAATTTCAAGATTTGGCTCCTAGGAGCAGTCAACATTGCTTAGATGCATTTCTTTTCCTCTGTATGAACTAAAACCACATCATCCATCCCGCTTGGATATAAAATCAATTATAAAATAACTCTTGGCATTTGATGAGACATAACGCAGACCTTAGATTCAAAAAATGTATTTCTTATAAGGAGCCCAAAGAGCTCCTGTGCAGCAATAGCCCATAAAGCACTAAAAGCAGGTACATGTCCATCTAAAGACAGACAACAAGGTAAAGCCATGCCACTGGCCAAGGTCAGCAGACAATGGCCAGACACAGACAAAGGCAGGTTCTTAGGTTCCCTGCCCCATTTTGCTCTGCTCTGAAAATCACTCACATTCTGAACCTACAGTAGGTAAGGAGCAATGTCAGAATAAGATTGTCCCCCTTTTCCGCATTTCCCAAAGTGCACTGGTCGCCCTCCTCCAGTCTGGAGTCAAACACATTTGAGACACAAAAATATCCAGATCTGATAGTAAGTCAATGGGCATTTCAGAACTCTACACTGTATTTTGGAGAAGTCTGGTTGAGAAGTCACCAATACAAGTGAAGGACTTTGTGGTGGTTTGAAAGAAAATGGCTCCCAAAGGGAGTGGCACTATTAGGAGCTGTGACCTTGTTGGAAGAAGTATGTTACTGTGAAGGTGGGCTGTGAGGTCTCTTTTGCCCAAGCTTCCCTCGGTGTAACAGTCAACTTCTTGTTACCTGCAAAGATGTAGCACTCTCAGCTCCAGTACCACATCTGCCTGCATGCCACCATGCTCCCCATCATGATGGTAACAGACTAACCTCTGAAACTATAAGCAACCCCCCCCATTACATGTTTTCCTTAAGAGTTGCCATGGTCATGGTATCTCTTCATAGCAATACGAAGGCCTAACTAAGACAGACATTTCTGGGCCTGGTGTGCAGAAGGAGTCCATTACCCTTGTTAATCACGGTTAGCATCCCAGCCTTCGTTACCATCCCACCTCACCCACAGTAGCCTGCAAGCTGTCCTCACCTGTGAACGGGAATGAAGACAACACTGACTTCGTCCAGTTAGTAAATACAAACATTTAACGTAGAAGCATGGAGTGAGCACTCAAACAGGGCTGGGTGCTGTAGTGCTTACACACCTGATCTCTGTGGCTATGAGGATGCACAGCTTCCCACAGTTGCATGAGGACAGAACTTCAGCTTTCATCAAACGTCCACAGCACTTACTGTGCAGCGGACCTCTAACCTGCATTCTGACAACTCTAGAAGCCACTCCCTCTCTCGTGTGAAAGTAGAAATGCCTCTGGATTCATCCACCTGTCTCCTTTTCCCCCTTGCCCAGGCATCATTTCATTTTTAGGTGTGAGGCACGGTCTGGGACACTAAGCACCTGTGTGTGTGTGCACATGAGAACACTAGCAGTCAACCCCGAGTGTTGCTTTCTAGAAGCTATTTACTCTGTTTATTGATACAAGGTCCCTCATTGTGACCTTGAAGCTCATCAGTTAGGCTAGACTGACTGGCTCGATCCCAGAGAGGGTCCCATCTGTCTCCATCTTCTCAATCAATACAGGTGTTATGTGTGCATATCAACACATCTGGCCTTTTCACATGGGCTCTCTGTATCAAACTTGGTCTCTATGCTTGGTCGGCAAGCACTTTTCTGACTGGCTGTCTCTTCAGTTGTTCACTTCCCAAGAATGCTTGTCTTTGACCCTGCAATAATGAAATGGTGTCAAGTGAAAGATTTTGCCTAGTTCCCAAACCTGGGCTCCCCACAATGCAGTTTCCCCACTTACAAACCTCCACTCATAAAAAGTTAGGGGAAAACTTTTTTTCCTATCACTAGAGCTTAAATTACAACTGAAAACTGGTTGTGATGTGATTTAAGGGGAAAAAAATTTATAACATGATGTGTCTCTTTTTCTACATAATTTTTAATCACATTTATTGAGGGTATACATGTGAGCCACATATGTGTGTGGAGATCAGAGGACAGCTTATGGGAATAGGTTCTCTTCTTCCATCTTATGGGTCCTGGGAAATTGAACTCAGGTTGTCAGGCTTAGTGACAAACACCTCTATCCCACTAAGCCATCTCACCAGCCTGTTCCCACCCCTCCCTTTTTGGTAAAGACATGGTACTATTGCTAAATGCAGGAATTCTCGGGTCCTAGAGATCAAGGTTCACAGTCCTACTCCTACTTCCTAGTAGTCACATGACTTTGAGATCATTATCTACAAGGCTGACACAAGAGATGCTCTTGGTCTATGAAACTGTTCAGATTTAAATGAGATAATGTAGGGAAGGCATTTAGCAGAGCGCCAGGCACCCTGGAAGCTTCCATAAATTTTGGCTGCTGCCAATAAAGGGCTTCTGTGGCTGCTGCCACTGCCACTGTTATTATTCCAGGAACACCACTGCCCCAGCACGCTGTGACTCACGGCTCCACTCAGCCTGCCCTGCTCAGCCCTCCTAAGGAATGTTCCAGGCCCTCATTGCTAAACACCCTGAAATATACTCTACAATACAGCTCTGCAGTCAAAGGTTCTCAGCCAATATGAAGCTTTTGGGGAAGAAGAAAGACAGGAAGACTGTCCTATTAAGAAAAACTACAAGCACAGCCCAAACAGATGGCAACCCCTCCCCATAATCCAAGGTCAAAGGGTTAGGGACCAGGGCCCATGGGCCAGCCAGATTCCTAGAAAAGGATAAAGGATCTTTGAGATTGATCTGAAGCTCTCCAATCACACACACACACACACACAGAGAGAGAGAGAGAGAGAGAGAGAGAGAGAGAGAGAGAGAGAGAGAGCGCACTTGGATGAGACACTTTGGAAGAAATCACAGCACATACTCCTTGAACTTGATAACACCCAAACCGGCATTTTCTTTGTTATGGAGCCCTTTGTAAACAAAGAACCTACCTCTGTAGTATTGTCTACATTCATGCATCTTTAGGGAGTCCCAAATTACCCAGAATCGCTCATCTCTAAGAAGCCAACTAGTGAGTTCCATGGACTGAAATGGGGACCAGCTTCTACTGCAGTACCCTCAATCAGGGGCTGTCTCCAGGTGAAGGGACTCCACCCTATCAGAACACTTTCAGTTCAGACCTTAATCCACTGAAGTGTCACTCTGTGATTTTGAGGCACTAAAGAATGAGCAAGATGCCTCTCTAAGAGTTCTGATTCCTCTAAAGGTTCCCTCTGGAAATGGAGATGTTTTCAGTGAGTTCTCTGACTTATGGCAAGAAGGACTAGCAAGCCATGATCAGGCCTTCGTGACAATACCCACTAGCCAAGAAAAGCTGGTTCATCCTGAGAGACAAACAGCGTGATGTTCTTTACTGTGGATCTGAGAAAAATAAGAGTGGGTACAAATAAAGAGAAAGAAGAGAAAGGGGGAGGGGGAGAGAAATCTTCTGCCCAATGGCTCCTTTTGTACGGACCACAAAGGAAAGGAAGGAATTGAAATGCCATTCTAGTAATGCAACAAAAGCCTTTCATTAACAGTAACAACAGACGCCTCTAGATAAACCCTTGCCATCACTTCCTCCACTATGGGGGGGGGGGGGCGGGGAGGAAGGAAGATTGCACGGTGAAAATAGGAAGGAAAAAAATGGGCAAATGTGAAGTCCACCTTTGTCCTCATTCTGATAACACCAGACTACTCTCTCCAACCCTGGGAAAGTCACAGAGAAACTGGGGTGACATTAGCTGCCCGCAGCCTTCAGGTCAAGACAGCTGGAGTCTGAGACCCAGGAATTCAGAACTGTCACTGCACCACAGGCCATTTTGACATAGTGGCTCTCAAACTATGCTTTGGACGGCACTGTATTTGGAGCTCCAAAATAAATACCACAGATGATTTAAACTCGGAACTTTGTGGGTGGGTGTAATAAAACATCCTGCAGCTCCACCAGGCGGGGCGGCACAGGCCACAATCTCAGCACTTTGAGAACTGAAGGCAGGAGGATCAGAAGTTCAAGGTCTTACTCAGCTACCAGGCAAGTGTGAGGCCAACCTGAGCTATAAGAGACCCTGTCTCAGAAAACCTAACTAAATAAATAATAAATATAATATATAATATAAATATAATAAATAATAAAAATAAAGTATCCCATATTCCTTGGGCAAGTGAGAGGGCAGGACCTCAGCCATTCTTTGTGTTATTGAAAACAATAAAACAAGACAACATTAATCAAAGGATATATCCACACATGCACGCAAGCACACGCATGCACAGACATACACATCTTTGCATATATTTATCTTGAACTAAACAACTGAAGCAACCAAGCAAGGACCCCACCTTCTTCTCTACCCACCCAATAAAAAAAACCTGCCAGCCAGTAGTAACCAAGTCATCAGCAGACTGCTCCTCTCACATTATGGGAATAATACAGAAGGATGGGTCAGAGAAGCAAGAAGCATGCCAGCTTTCTTCTGCATCTGGACTTCCCTAGGATGCCCAAGCGACCCCTGGGTCTCTGCTTCTAAACCAGAATTGTTCTTGCATCTGGGAAGACAATCAGGAATTTAAGTGAACTTCCCTGGGATGGGTAAAGAATATTCTGACGGTTGCCTGGGAAAGAAGAAATACTAGTCTCTTTCCTCTCCCCCAAAGCATATACCAGGTGAGTGACATTTGGTTCTAGGTCAAGGCAGTGAGCTGGTGTCCATGGTTTCTTAAGAACTTGCAAAATTTACTTGGAGTGGAATCTCCGTAAGCATTTAACATTTTAATTTTAGCTAGTTCATACTAAATATTCCTACATTCACTCAAGGAGTTAGCAATAAAAGAAAGCAAAAGCCTACTAGAAGTACCGACGGTTACTTGGCAAAGAGTCAAAGGTACTGAGAAAGCAAAATAGGCTGACAGTACTCAATAGGGGAATGATGTAGAAACAAGGGATGGTCGACAAGAAACTTGGCACAATGAATACTCTGACATACCATCATACCCTAAAACTGCACAGCACATGCTCAGACTTAAAAATCAGGGAGTCCTGAGTTCGAGTCACACGGCCCCAGTGAGCCTCAGTGCCTTCGCCTGCTCAGAAGAAGAATAACAGTCACTAATGGGGTTGCTGTGAAGATCAAACTGGATAATGCACACAGGCTGCTTGACGCATAATAAGTACTCAATAAAAGCTAGCTACTATTATTCCAGCACGAGGGTCAAGTGTGTGGGTGTAAACGTCATTTGGCCTTGCCATCTACTGATTAATACCCACTTAAAAACTTAAGAGCTGGTGATGCTACAGGCGAGGGCTCACAGAAGAAATTCAGAGGGGGCTCATGTGTTCTTCTTAAAAATCAGGCCCATAAACACTTCTGTAGATTATTCTAGCAGACTGATAATCTTCCACATCTGGGCCTTCATGCATGGCTTACTCGGGTTATTCACTGAACAGGATGTGCCGTTCCCTGACATGTCCCCACTGACCCCAAAGTCCTGCACTATGGTAACCTGTCTGGAGTCTACCAAGTGCTTTATAGGGGTGATGCACACATCCCTGAAGTAAAGAAAATTGTGTTAGTTTTCATGTTACTGTAATAGGAAGCCTTCAATGAAATCAGTGTGTGCCTCAGAAACCAGCTGCTCTCAGCATCCCCAGGGCTCTGCCAGACCCTGAGGTGACTCCTTAAATAGCCACTGCCATTGTCACTGTCTCAGTCCACCTTGGACGACTGCAGCAGCCCAGAAGGGCATCCCTGCATCCATGCTATATCCCATGGTTTCCATTTTATCCCAGGCATGAATTCCAGGAACACACAACAGCACAGCTATTGACAAACCATGGGCTTCCCTCAACAGCCATCAGCTCATTTTCAGGTTGCAATACACTCAGTTTTACCATGGGAGGAACTGGATGAAGGGCGCATGGGTGTCCCAGTAACTTTGTTTTTCAGACAGGGTGTGCTAGTTAGTTTTATGTCAACTTGACACAAGCTAGACTCATCCAAAAGAAGAGAACCTCAACTGAGAAAATGTCTCCACATGATCCAACTGTGGGAAGCCATGTTGCAGCAGGGCCAAAGATGCATCTTAAATTAGCAACCTAATTTAGCAGTGTATTAGAGTCTCTCGAGTGACACTGGTTCCAGAGGCATGGAAGTTACAAGACTGAAGAGGTCATGAAAAGAAGCTAAGGCTTAGAACCATGTGGTAGAGTCAGAGTCCCTGAAGAAAGCCAGAAAATGACATTGGTGAGGGTGAGGTCTCATAATATTGTAGATGCCAGGGCTGTGGTTTAACCACCAAGAGCAACAACGGATGGGATGGAGTTGTCCTGAGCCTAGCTGTGTGTGCTTCAGGTCTCCGGGCCACAGAAATGGAGTTCTTCAAGCCCTTTGGAGCCAGAAGATGGTGAGAAAGTCCCAGATGCCAATGCCGAGCCAACTATACTACTGGAGTTTGGTTTTACTTAAATCTGATTAGCACTGCTCCTGGTTCTTCCACTTTGGAATTAGAGAGTATGCAATTTAGTTTTGATTTTACAGGAACCCATAAGTAAGAGGCTTTGGGTTTTTAAACACATACTGAACGTTTAAAGTGTTGAAACTTTTAAAGACCATGGAACTTTTGAAGTTGTGCTGTGTTTTACATTGTTATGTTAACATGTGATCTTGGTTAAAAAAAAAAAAAGTAAAGGTTGTAGCTTAAAAGAAAAAGGAAGATCCAACCGTCGGACATTTTCTTAATTAGTGATTAGTGGGAAAGGACCCAGCCCAGTGTGGGTGGTACCATTCCTGGGCTAGTGGTCCCAGTTCTATAAGAAAGAAGGCTGATTAAGCCATGATGAGCAAGCCAGTAAGCAGCACCCATCTATGGCCTCTGCACCAGCCTTGTTTGAGTTCCTATCTTAATGTCCTTCTGTGATAGACTAAGATGTAGACGTGTAAGCCAAATAAATCCTTTCCTCGCCAGCTTGCTTTTAGTCATGGTTGTTTTCTCACAGCAATAGGAACCCTAACTAGGACACAGGGTCTCAATACTTAGATCTTGCTGGCCTGGAAATTGCTATATAGACCAGGTTGGCCTCCAGCTCAAAGATCTGCCTGCCTTTATGTCTTGAGTGCTGGTGTCAAAGGTGTGTACCACCATGCCCAGCTCCATTACAACTGCATGTAAAATTGATGGTTATCTCAAACTATCTATGGAAGTATCAAATGCCTATAACTTCAGATTCACGAATTCCATTTTCCTCCAAAATTAAATTTATACGAACCTTCTTAAAGTCCTCAGTTGTTCCACCTTACTGACAGAACAAGGTTCCAAGTTCCTCAGACAGACCTTCTGTCAAGTCTCTCATTTAACCCTTACTGAAAACAAATCCCTGGAGCCTTCGCACACTGTTTGTAATGCATAGCTGCACACTGGGTTGAAGCCTTCACACTCTGCTCACATTGCACATCTGCACACTGGGGTTGAAGCTTCACACACTGTTCACACTGTGTACCAGCATACTAGGTACATACCAGTACAGTTGCACTGGAACTCCCCCCACCATCCAAATGACAGTTTTAAATTCCTTTGCACAGCATCTTGAAGCACACATTACTCTTTCCTCCTTTTACTTACACTCTCAGTGTGTCCTACACATCCTTGCCTCCAAGGCGCTGCTGGATATAACCATCTATATGTCAGTGGTGCAGGAGAATTGTCTGTATTCTGTCAATCATTTTAAATGAACACTGATCGGCCAGGCAGGAAGTATAGGTGGGTCAACCAGACAGGAAGTAGAGGCGGGGCAATGAGAACAGGAGAATGCTGGGAAGGAGGAAGCCCATTTCTTCGTCGGTCCAGCCCAGACTACCGAAGAAGCAAGATGTGACCTGCCCCACTGAGAAAGGCACCAAGCCTAGTGGCTAACATATACTAGAATAATGGGTTAATATAAGCTACAAGAGCTAATAAGAAGCCTGAGCTAATGGGCCAATCAGTTTATAATCTTATGGAGACCTCTGTGTGATTTTCTTTGGAACTTGCCAGCTATGAATGGGAACTGAGCAGGACAGAAACCCCTAAGCAGGTCCTCATGTTACAGAATAGTGAAACAAAGGGGCCACATGCTCCTTACTATTATAGATGCAAGCTATGTGATTTTCTTTGGGGGCTTATAGGCTGTGGGAACTAGGCAGGACATAAACCACAAGCAAGCCTCCTCATGTTACATGTCAGCCCAGGTTCAGGAAAAGAAGCAAGCAGTCCAGAGAGGCTGCAGAACATTCCCAAACCCACTCGGTGTAAACAGTAGGGTCTTAGTTCTAACTGTCTGCTGTTTCTGCTGTTCTTCTGGGACTAGACAGTAGGTATCTTCAGAATCACGGTTACTTAAAATAGTCACTTTCAGAACTCTGGGTCTGTTCACTGATGAGATAGTCTTGAATCAAAGTGGAGTAGAAAACAAATATTCACGCCTTATAATGCTGACATAACATTAAATAATACTACCTTCAGAACAAATAAACAAGCACTTCATCCTCTACTTTTAAACACAGAATAATTCTAGTCCTCACAGAGACAAAAGTCAAGGGTATGACATTTTCCATCTTGCATCCCCTGCTTTGACTTGCATATCACTTGGTGAACACCCAGTGGAATTTTCCACACTTGCTCTGGACTTAGGTCTGCGGAGGACTGAAGACTATGGAAGATTTGGGAATATCTTTGAAGGAAAAAGCATGTCTTTTGTAGGTCAAGATTATTATCATATTGAGAAAAGCTGTATTTAACATTTATAAAGACAATTCAGAGCTGATTGTGTCTGAAGGTTCTAAGAAAAGTATCATCACACTTTATACAAACTTCCTCACTTAAATATTAATGGGAAACTGTAACGTGGGATTTACAGTGGAGTTGAGAGCAAATGCGTTCACCGAAACTGCTTGCCCAGATGACTAAATTCTAAATTCTCAAATGCTACATATCCCTCCATCCCTTGACCAGAAAGAACCTGGCTGAGGAAAACACGAGTAATTGCACGTACCATCTGCATGTCTCTCACTTCACACTAACAAGGACCACAGTTTGCTCAGGATACCAAGATGACTATGAAGGCATGACCTCCTGGCAGTTTCTGGAAGCAGTTTTTGGAAGTTTGCTTTCCTGGCTACTATTCTTATCTCCTTGGTGTTTTCCCTCTTCTTAAAGTAAATGGGATGTCACATTACCATCACCAGGTAACAAACATTAGCTAAAAGCCAAGTAAGATCAATGCTGGTTCTGATCTGATGGAGTGACCAAAGTAATTGCTGTGGTCATGGACTCCTGAGCTTCTTGTACAGGAAAAACTGAGCTCCTTTTTACTTAGACAGCTGTTAACTGGCTGTTACACTGCACAGATGAAAATGAAAACCAGATTAATACATAAAATCTGCCCTAGGCAGGTCTGCTCTCTGCCTCAGTAACAACTGTTCCATCACTTACATGATCAAAGAAAGTCTGCCCTCCCCAACCTGCCTCTCCCAACAGCCATCACCATGAACAGCGCCATTGTTCTCGCCACTTGCCCACGTGAGAAATCTAACTACATCCTGTCTTCGCCTTGTCCCACCATTGCACGTACTGTCAGTCATCCTAGCTATGACCCTGTCTCCCTGGTACCTCTCCGTCTCTCCCACTGTTCACCATCTCCCTGGCCACTGTGAGTCCCCTGCCTGCATTTCCTCTGACAGGTTCCATCGCCACTGCCTGCAATTGGTCTCCTCAATTCTGTCACAGAGACCTTTCAGAAACATGAAGGACTTCCATCTTGCCTACTCAAAACTTTCCTGTGCCTCCTTCTTAGCCTTGGAATAAAGCCCATCACTCCTATTATGGCTTTAAAGGTGCTACAATTTTGGGGCCCAATCTCAATAAACCCGTGTTCATCTTTACCACACATTCTAGCCTTCAATTAAGAACATACTCTAAAGATATCTTCATAAGCCTAAAGGCTTATTTAAAAAGATTTATTAATTTTATTGGATACATGTGGGTGTTTTGACTCGATGTTTATCTGTGTAATACATGTGTGCCTGGTGCCCACAAAGTCAAGAGAGGGTGTTGGATCCCCCTGGAACTAGAGTTACAGACTGTTGTGAGCTGCCATGGGGTGCTGGGAATTGAACCTTAGTCCTCTGGAAGAGCAGTCAGTGCTCTTGACCACTGAGCTACCTCTTTAGCCCTTTTCAGTTGCAGTGTCCCTACAAGACACCTAATTTAGGAACTTTATCAACCCTTCCATGTTGTAACGTAGGTATCTAGTTCTTAGAGATTAGTACTCTTGCATTTCTTTGCCTATTTAATGGCTGAATGCAAGTCTCCCCCTTTCACGAAAGCACAGGTGACTGACTCCCAGTCAAATGCTGGTCCAGTGGTTCTCTGTCTTCCTAATGCTGTGACCCCTTAATATGGTTCCTCATGCTGTGATGACCTCCAAGCCTAAAAGTATTTTCATTGCTACTTTATAACTGTAATTTTGCTATAATTATGAATTGTAATATAAATATCTGGTGTGCAAATGGTCTTAGATGGCCCCTGTAAAAGGGTTGTTTGACTCCCCCAAAAGGAATTGTGATCTACAGGTTTGACCTACAGTCAAAGTTCTAGATTTCCCAATCACCATTCATCACTCTGAATTCTATTTGGTGTGTCATTGTCTTATATTCTTACTAAAATAAAAGGGGAAGCTGAACTTAAAGACATATTGCAAAATAATGCAAAGGTCTAAATATAGTGACTGTAGTGACAATGACCCAAATGACGAGCATGGAAAATGCTAACAACACTGGAATTGGTAGTTATTTACTCCCTGAAGAAGCATGACTATCAGCCATAGACAGGACTTGACATCGGAAATTTAAGCTATGTCCTTATGAGTTCAACCCTAGCCAACACAGAAAATAGATTTAAGCGAGGTCCTTATGAGCTCAACCCTAGTCAACACAGGAAATAGAGAGACTTGACTTAAAGATTATATGTTCACTTTTTATTTCTCTTTTTGGAAATTTTATTTCCCATTGTTTTCTATATCATTTTCCATGACTAGATAGCTTTATACCTAACATTGACCTGTTGTAATGAGGTTGCTTATTTGGTTTCCAGCTGCCTGGCTAGCTTAGACCCATAATAATCACACAGAAACTGTATTAATTAAAACACTGTTTGGCCCATTAGCTCTAGCTTCTTATTGACTAACTCTTACATATCAATTTAGCCCATCTCCATTAATCTGAGTATCACCATGTAGCAGTGGCTTACCGGCTTCTCCACCTTCCTTCTCCCATGCTATAGGCCAAGCAAGTTCTTTATTCATTAATCAATAAAAGCAACACATAGAAGGACCTCCAACACAATTGACCCTCTGATCTTTTGTGATATAAAATCATACATGTTTGATTATAAGTCTTTCACTAGATACTTTTCAATGTGCCAAAGGGATTCATTTGGGTAACTATGCCATGAATTACAGGAAGAAGCAAGCCTCAATATTAACGTTCACTTCATCATATTCATTTTGATATCATGTTGGGGAAAACTATCTCTAAATGCAAAGCTGCATATAACATGGTAGCCATAGCAATACAAACAATGTAAGCTAAAATGGTAATAGTAGAAACAATTATATGAAAAGTCTTAGACACACTCATACTGGGTGATTGTGAAAAGCCACGTGAGAAACCAGTGAGATGTGCTATTTTAAGCCAAGGGTTAGAACATGGACTACTCTGTGTGTTCATTCCTCTTCTGTTCATTCTAAAGCCTATTTAATGTGAGGGTTAATCTTCATTGTCAGCTTCATGGGATTCAGAGTCACCTAGGAAACATACCTCTGGATATGAGGTTTAGCAGAGGAGGGAAGACCCACCATGAACGTGGGCAGCACTATCCTGTACTGGATCAAAAGCAGAAACAAGTAAAGCACAGTGTCCATCTCTCTCTCCTTCGTCATTACTAAGGCTCAAGCTTCTGCTACCATACCATCCCTGCCATGATGAGGACCCCCACAAACCATGGACCCAAATAACCTCTTCCTCTATTACATTCTTTGCTGGATGTTTTATGACAGGAGAAGAAGAATGAACACACAGAGTAGTCCATGTTCTAACCCTGGGCTAAACAGTTAGCACATCTCACTGATTTCTCATGTGGATTTTCACAGTCCCCCTGCATTTATATAAAATGATGCTGAGGCTCACAGAGCCTCTTCTTCCTGGCTTCAGTGTGGTGATGGAGACAAGCTCAGGCCTCTCAACCATAATGAAAACATTTGCACAGCACTTAGCAGAGACCAAGAGCTGCTCTGAGCACTTGACAACTTCTAACTCAGTTCATCTGTTGGAAAACTCTATGTAGCTACCTTATTACTCCTCTACACATGGAAACCATCCATGGTATGGGCTAGTATTAACGAAAGGTGGCTAAGCCAGTGAACCACAGAGGCAGGACTTAAACCTAGGGGAATGCCCCTCCAAAGTCCATTACTTAACTACCCACTACCCTATCCAGTGCACTGTCCCCCCTTACAAAATAATAATATTGAGAGGGGGTATGCTGATCCCATTCATTAACTCATGAAATCATCACAATATCTGAAGGCAAATTATTTTTTTAATCTCCATTCCACTTTAGGGGTGAGGGCTCTGGGGCTCAAAGAAGCAAACTAAGTAACTGAGAATTACTCAGCTAACAAATGTCACCTGAGTAAACATAAAACGGCAACATCTAGTTTTCACTCTGATCCCAAGCATGAATGGCTGGGAAACAGCATACATCAGATTTTCCAGCTCTTTAAACAAGCTCAGTTCATGCACTTTAGGCTGTGACTATTCATATATCCCATTGAGCTGATCTTCTGTGATCTAACACACCTCAATGCCCTGTAAAGCAATGTGCATTTTCTCTATGCATCAGACGCGCCCATTCCGCTAAGAGGAAGCCATCTTGTTTCTATCAATATGTGAGGCATTTGGTTTCAGAAATGAAGTTCACAGCTGATATATATAGAGAGTCAAAAATCCTGACTTTTTTTCTGGAGAAATAACTGTTTAGTTTTCTATTCCTACCTGATGTAGGATTCCCCTCTGTGTGCTATGAATATGTTTTATTAGCATTAGTTAATAAAGAACCTGCTTTGGCCTATGGCAGGGCAGAATACAGTTGGGTGGGAAAACTAAGCTGAATGCAGGGGAAAGGCGGCAGAATCAGGCAGAGGCCATGTAGCTGACCAAGGGAAAAGACGTGAGATGTTACTGGTAAGCCACAGCCTCACGGCGATACACAGATTAACAGAAATGGGTTAATTTAAGATATAAGAGCTAGCTAGGAATATGCCTGAGCCATTGGCCAAATAGTGCTGTAATTAATATATTTCCTAGGTGATAATTTGGGTCTGGGTGGCCAGGAAACAAAAGTGCAGTCCCTGTTTACACCTACCTCTTAAATGTTTCAATCTACAATCAAAACAACCTCCCGTTCTCAAAACAGAAACCCTCTGTGGAGCCTGAAAAGCACAAGCAATGCTTTTTCTATTGTTTTTAGTTAAGTACAATAGGGCGCCCAAACTGCACTAAAGCCCACAGAAGTAAGGAGCAAAAAAACAACTGTAGTTAAATAAATAGATAAATCGTAGCCTAGCATGACAGGCCACACCAATTAAAGAATGCTGATTTGTATGATTTCACTAAGTTTTGGTTTGTGCCAAGACGATCTTAATAAAAATGCCACAAAGCCACAGACTGAGTCATACTAGGGACAGAAATCACATCTCCTATATTCTTGGATAATATCCAAATGGTTAACAGTTGTTAGTCTAAGCTAGAGTAGGCACAGTCATTTCATGTACATAAGTAAGAGAAAACATGAAGCTTGCCTTTCCACCATCTAATCCCCTGCTTATGGAAGGATTGATTTAACCCACAAATATTTCTACAGTGTCTATCTGCACCCTTGTCTGGTCTAACCTCTGGAAATATAATTGTAAACAAAATAGCTATGAGTTGTGGCCTCATGGAGGTAGAAACCAGACTCTGAATACATAGACAAACACAGAAGTAAAAAGATCAGGTTTGATAAAGGAAGAGCACGGCAGCCCAAGTCAGAGGAGGGGGACAGGAAGTGAAGAAGCAACCTTTACACTGAGGATGCTACAGGACGCAAACAGAGGAGTGGTGGGCAGGTGTGGGAGACGGCAGCAAGGAGGCCTGCCACAGCCTGCAGTTTAGAGGAGAAAGAAAAGGAAGCCATGGTGGAGACAAGGACTCCTGCATGTGAGACTCATCTAGATCTCCAGCTCCAGCAGACCCCTCACCCTGTCTGCGCTCGGTTTCCCACCGACTCTCTGACAGTACTGAGAAGTAGAGTTAGTTGCCTCCAAAGCATTAGCACAGGGGCAGCTCCCAGGCCTCACTCTTTTGAGAGTGGAAGCCCTCCCTGTAGCCGTGATCACTCTCCTCATCCAGGCCTCACTCTGCAGTATCAACCAGGAATCAGCCAAAAGGCCAGCCTGGGACCTGAATTCTTGACCTAGAAACTTAGTTCTGGACTTCCCGAGAAAAACCCAATCCACAGAAGATGAGAAATGGGTTGAATCCAGCCACTGGTGACATGACTGGGACCCACAGGCCCCTGACAGTTCACATGGAGGCCTGAAGACATGGCAAAAAGAAGGAAGGACGTCTCCACTTGGCCCTAGAACGGCAAAGAAAGCAGAAGAAATGCTCTGAAAGGAGAGAGAGGGCTGAGATTCCCCAAGGATAGTCTAGAGTACTAAAAAATGGCCCCTATACAGCCTCTAGAGAGGGTTAATTACAGCCCTTGATGTGCTAAACAGCATGATGCCAGTTTGGGGAGGAGCCAAACTGCTCAAGGCTACACAGAAGAATCTGCCAGGTCCTGGCACATCTTACCCTGTGTGGCACTGGGGCTCAGTGGATGTTGCAAACAGCCTCTCGAATACTGGTGGGAAGAAATATCTAAACATCAACTATGGTTCTGGATCTCACAGGCCTCCACTTAGCCAGCCCTTCTTTCCTTCTCTTCTGAGATGACTAGGGTTCTGCCTTAACCCAGACCATCTCCTCTTACTCAATTTTTGAGAACTTTTGTCCTGTTTATTACTGTGCCCCAGGTGATAGCTCAGTGTAATAAAAAAACAAAAACAAAAACTTGAAATTTATCTTCTGTGTTCCATAAACCATTAAGGTTACAAATAATGGCTAAGACTGTGATTCCCCACAAATTTCACCTACAAGCAAGCTTTAAGATCAACATATAAACCTACTTCATAATTTGTAAGGTTTTCAATGTAAGATAGTTAGAGGAATCTTTTTCAAAAATTAAAAGGGGTAACAAGATCATTTACACATTAGTGATCCAGCTTTGTATACACAAAGTGAAACGCAGTCAGCCATGTATACGGAACAATCAGCCATACATACGGAACATTCAGCATCCTGAGTCTGGGATGAGGATGCTGATCCAGCGGGGGCTGGAAGGCCACTAAAAAGGAGCTGTAAGTGGCGGTTTTAATTTTAACTAAAGGTGGTAACCCACACCTTTAATCCCAGTACCTGGGAGGCAGAGGCAGACAGATCTCTGTAAGTTCAAGGCCAGACTGGTCTACAAAGAGAATTCCAGGACGGTCAGGACTTCTATATAGGACTTTTGTATCTAGAAAAACAAAACAAACAAAAAAAAAACAAGCAAACAAAAAAAGAGTACTGTGTTGCAAGAAGAGAAAAATCAAAGTTCAGAATGCTGAATATAGTTGCCTCTAATGGGGACAAAGCCATGGCTTAGCTGACCTCCAGATTCTTGTTGGGGGCGGAGGGGGCATAGTCACAAGCATGTGCCACAGCATAAGTTTGCACCGTAGGATAATTGTGGGCATTAGTGCTCTCCTTTCATGACATGGGTCCTGAAGATCAATCTAGAGTGGTGGAGCTTGATAGCAAGTACCTCTACCCACTGAGCCATCTTGCTGGCTCCTGATCTCCAAATTCTTTTACCATTGTGTCCACCACACTGGACCACTGTCTATATTATCAACCCTGCTACTCCTCTGGTGAGAAGTTTAAGTTGGTTTTCCATTTACAGTAAGAAAAATGCTAAGGCATCACAGACCCCATGGACCTGCCTTTGGCCAGATCACATTTCTTCTCTAACCACCCCTGATCATCGTCTCTACTTCCAACACTTTTCATTTTGCTCAGCTTGTCCCAGGTTGCATGGTCATGACATTCTTCCTGAATGAGTCACATCTGTTCAGGGACCATGTACTCACCCCTGCTGTATGTTATACTTTGCCCTCAGTGCCTCCATGCCTCATTCTGACCTTCTTGAGGCCTTTCCTCAATTGCCATTTTTTTTTTTTTGGTTTTTTTCGAGACAGGGTTTCTCTGTGGTTTTGGAGCCTGTCCTGGAACTACCTCTTGTAGACCAGGCTGGTCTCGAACTCACAGAGATCCGCCTGCCTCTGCCTCCCAAGTGCTGGGATTAAAGGCGTGCGCCACCACCGCCCGGCCAATTGCCATTTTCTTATCAGGTCTTTCCTTGTCGACTCGGTTTTAAATTACAAATCACTATAAACCTACCCATGCTTTCTCTTTTTCCCAAACATTTATTGACATTTAGTACATATTTATAGTTCACTGACATAGTTGTTTCTTTGTGTATATTTAGTTTTATATGTCAACACACACACACACAGAGGAAAGTTCCATGGGTACAAATATTCCACCAATTTAGCATCTCACTGCATTTCTATCAGGACTGAGACACTTCCACATACCCACACGCACCGAAGCTGTAGTGCCTTTCTGCGCAGTCACAGCCTGAAGGGAAGAGATATGGACTGCTTTGATTGAACACCCTCGAGAAAGAGCCAGATTTCAGAAACTTTCTGGCATGAGCCAACGTTTGCCGTTAAGTCTGAATGGCTGGCTGGCACAGCTCAATTTCCATGCATCATTGTAAATATAAAACATGAACCTTCAATTATAACTTAATGATGGATATGTAAAGGGAGATATTAAGCATGGCCAAAATTAAAGCAGTAAGAACCATGAGCAGATATTTAAACTACCTAATATTTGGCCTGGCCATCAAGGGGAAAAAAACAATAACAGTCAAGCCAGGCCCAAACTTACATAAGCAGTTATGTTCTTTCATGCTTAAGAAGCCAATAAAGGTTTGATCCAGGCCTCATCTCACCACACTTGTACCTGAAATAGCCAAAACATCCACTACAAATAACCTGCCTGGACTTGAGACCCACGCACCAGTCCTAATGGACAAAAATAATACACCGGAGACCCCCAATGCTTTGCTAATTTCCATTCTAGCTTAGAGCTTGCCAATCTAAAACATGTCACCTGAAAACTGGTACAGTTTCTTATGCCCATTCCCAGCCTTCCCAGCAGCCCCACTCAGGCAGAGGACAGGCTACCCAGCCCAGTTCCCCACACCACATCTAACCAAGATGAGCTCTCTGCCACGCTATTTCATTCTTTTGCTAGAGGAGTAGGGCTGCTCACAATAAGCTCTAAAAATGGGTCATTTTTAAATGGCATTAACTTCACATGCAATAGTTGTTGTTGTTAAGTAACAAAAGAGTTGTTGGACATATTTTAGCATTGACTGCAATTTCAATGCTTTATTTCCAGACTCTTGTTTTCTGTAGTAAAGTCTAGGATGGTGAGAGGCCCTTTCAGGCATCTCTGTATGCCCCGTGCCCCATTTGGGGAATCCTCCCTGGTTACAAATGGCACCCTGATAGAGAGTTAGTTATTTGGGACCATTCAAAACCATTAAGCCTATTAACTGTGATTTAGCCCAAGTCTAATAAACAACTGCCGTCCCAACAGGAAATGAGGTAAGCTGGCTTTCAAAGTTATTTAAACAAACACTTCAAGCAAGGATGCCTCACAAGAGGCCTCTCGTGGCATCTTCCTGCCCAATTTAAACCCGAGGTCACTTTATGCATTTTAGTGGGATGAAGCAACCAAGTAAGAATCTCTAAACATTGTCAAAGTCTCTCCAGCCATTTCAGACCTGAAAACAGCAGGTCCACAATGAATACTTAGGAACCCAACATGGAATACATCCAGCTCCACCTATCTCGGGTGGAGTGAGGGTATTGTATACCATCAGCAGCTACACATGAGAGGAAGTGTGCAGGAGACACTAGGATGCTGGATGTATTTTTGTAGCATTTAAGTAAATGTTTACCTCAAACTGTGGACACTTCCAAGTATTCATTAATGCTAACTCCATACATAGAACATTTCATTTCCCAAATGAAATTATTCTCATCTTTTGTCTAGTTCTCTCAAGTAGTACCCTCCAAGAATCCACTTCTAATTTAATCTGTTTCTAATCTATTTGGTGTCTACAATTAGTTACTGTCTACATTCAACCATTAGGACATGGCTTGACCTGCCATAGACTATGATCTTATTTTTTTCTGCCTTTTGTTAATATAATTTCTTACTCTAGTGCCATCAAACATGAAAGTTGAAGGCAGAAACATTCATCTCTCCAGTGTGCACAATAATGCATGGGAAACAATGAATTCAAAGGCTCTCAATCTTGGATGCAACCTCTTTCAAAGTCGCCAACTAGTCTAATAGCTTCAAGGCCAAAGCTACTCAAAACATTAGCTTCGGGTATAAATACAATGATCATTCCAAGATATTAACCTAACCACTGGATGTGTTTATTCTACTTGGAGAAGCAGACCAGCCCTAAGGAATGACCTTCTTCCTCAGCTAGATGACTCTGAATAATCAGATAATTTCCTTCAACGGTGAGGAGATCATCAGGATTCTCTGGAATGTGCATCTACCCAGGAGGCTATCATTATCATTAGCAGTACCTTTTAGGTTAAAACTATGCCAAAACATTTCATAATTTCATGCAATATGGTATGTATGTATGTATATATGTAAACATATATATTATAAAAACACTAGCCTGTTTTCATAATAAATATTATTATGACAAAAATAATATATACTTCCATCTGTGTTATATATGCAAATATGTGTGTATGTAATATAAACATATACATATATATTACATACATAGGAATGAAAGTGCAGGGTTAGGTTTTACTTGTTCCCAAACTAGGTTTCCAGATTTAGCAAATAAAAGTATAGACTATCTGTCCATTTAAATTTAAATAAGCAATTTTTTATTCTAAGCATGCCATAAAACACTGGGCACATATGTACACTAAAAAAATTTCTCTGTTAAAAATTAAAATGTACCTGGACATACATTATTTAGAATGGGGAAATGTATCCCTCACCCAGAAATTCTATTAAATCTCAAGTTTAAAAGGAAAAAAAAAAGCCAGGCATAATGGAACATAGTATAATCCCACATAGTCAGAAGGCTGCAGCAAGAGAATTGTCAGTTGTCACAAGTTCCAGGCCAGCCTGGTCTGTGAGTTCCAGTCCAGCCAAGGCTACATAACAAGATCCTATCACACACTGCACACCAAGAAAAGCACATAGCAGCAAGTGCATTTTATACAACACTAGTTTTCAGATAGAACAAAATACCAGTCAGAAGATAGTGCTACAGCACATTCTAAAAAGCAAAACACAGTGAGGCTGGAAAAGATGGCTGAGTAAGGAGTACTGAGAGAAAATTAAGTGCCTGGTATTGTGCTAACCCCTCCGTACATATAATCTCATGTAAGTCTTAACACATCCTTATGAGGTAAGGATTACTATTATCATCTTTGTCGTTATCATTGTTCAGATAAGACAGTTAAGACACACAGACAGCACACTGCCCATTGTAGTGTAGCAACAGAGCAGGCACACAAACCCCGGCAAGTTGAACGAAAGGTCTTACGTGCTTAACCACCACTCCCTCCACAGGGGAAGGAACAGAGGGCCCTAATCATCCACCTAGACTCACCCAGCTACTTAGCAACACGGCTGAGATTCAAACCTAGAATAAGCTGATGCCACAGCTCCTACAGCAGCGGTCGACAGCCTCTGTCAATCATGCGAAATAGGAAAGGCAGGCTCTTGGGCCAAAGCCGCAATCCCAACCTGGAGTGATTAGCTCTCATGCTTTTTCTTCCTAGGAATTTATATCGCTCAGTCAGCTGTACCTTGACTCTGCATTATTATGGACAGTGCTGGCCTGGATGAGGACCTTAGGGGAACATTTCTATTTAATGGAGGAATTGATTGCCATTTCTATACCACAACATCTCTTTACCACATGCCACTTCTTGACCTCTGTCAGCCTTGCTGCCTTAAGGCCAGTTCTTAACTTCTCAATGCAAATCCCAAGCACTGGCAACAAGAAGAACACAGACAGGAAAACGGTCATGAAGGCCACCTTCAAGCTCCACGAGACCTGAGACTTTTCTTCTTGGATTACGGGTTAAAGAACCAGGGTTATTCCATAGAACGTATGAGAAACGTCTGGAACATTGCCTGCAACAGGTCTGCCTATGAGAATCCCCAAATGCTTCACTGCAGATCCTGTGCATGCATGCAAGCATATGCGAGGGCAAGGCACGGGCCTTATCTGCATATCGAACTTCACCTTCCAACTTGTCACAGGAGCATGTCATCAGTCTATAAATTAGCTGGAGGAAAGAAATGAGTGTGGACAAGGTAAACAAACAGAATGTTGATCGCTTACCCAGCCGAGAATACAAAGACTGTTCTCTACTTGGAGCAGAGGCTTCCAGAAAGCAGAGACCATGTCTGCCTTACTCACGATGCTGAGTCCAGAAGATGCTCCTGACTATGTGATGAAGGACTTGAGAGATGAATGAACGCACAATCACTTTCCTGTCACCAGTAAGTCGAATGCCAACCTCACTTTTGTCCTCACTGCCCTCAAAATCTGGACTCGAGGTTTTTTTCTCCCTCTTGCAAGCACCGCACATCTTTACCGTGGCACAACGCACGTCACTTCTCACAAAGAAGATTCACCTAGAACAGTGGTTCTCAACCTGGAGGTCATGACACCTTTGTGGGGGAGCCAAAGGGCCCTTTCACAGGGGTTGCATATCAGATAGCCTGCATATGAGATATTCTCATTACAATTCATAACAGTAGCAAAATTACAGTTATAAAGTAGCAATGAAATAGTTTTATGGTTGGGGGTCACCACAACACAAGGAACTGTATTAAAGGGTCACATGTTAGGAAAGTTTAGAACCACTGATCTAGAACCTTCCTAACCAGGACAAGAGATGTGGCCATGCTCCACATCATCCTCCAAGTGGCAACAATAGTGTTGTCCTTCACCTACACAGATCCAGCCACGTTCCCTGGAGCTCTAAGCACACTCTGCTGAGCTTCCACCTAGAAGGCTTTTCTCTCATTTTTTCTGCACTGCCCTCCCTGTGATAAAGTCAAGTTCATTCCTGCTAGGAGACTTTTCTTCACATGCCATGGTTCTCCAGAAGAACTAGCCTTTCTGTCTTTTAGACTCATGGCAAGAATTATAGATTTAGCCTCATATTTGTACCACAGTGAGCTGCAAGAAGACAGATCCGGTGTCTTACCCCTTTTATCCCCAGCACAGACAGTCCAGAATGCAGTAGGTGTCAATAACTGCAGGCTGCATGATAAAAGGGACTCAAAGGACAAAGGGAAGAAACTGTGGATCTCATCATCTCTTCATATCTTACTCCACTAGAGGAATGCTGACTGGGCCTATTGATTAATTGTACATGTATGAGCTGATATATCAAAACATTCTGAAAGAGAGGCCAGTGGCGCATGCTGCTGCCATTGCTATAAGTTAGGTCAACACCTGCTGACCAACAAGCATCACAGAATGTCGCTGACTTGAGACAAACAAAGCCTCAAAGGCAAAGAAGCAGAGTAAGAAGGCTCAGAAAGAAGGCTGCTGAGATAGCACCACAGTGAGTGGTGGAAGCAGAAGCCTGACCTCCCGGAGTTGTGAAGGACCCCAGGAAGGCAAGAAAGAGGTTCGCATTTCCTACCAAGGAACAGCAAGCACCCTGCCCAGTCAGCCCTGATCTAGTCCTTCCCCTTCCCTGGACAAAAGAAGAGACAGACCCCTCATAAACAGTAACTCAGGGTACTACAATTAGCTACTGCACGGCTGATCCTACATCCAGGATTTCCAATGCATTCGTGCATGCATGCATGCATGCATTCGCTCAATATGAACTAAGGAATGAACTCTACCATGGTGCTACTTGTGGGGATAAAATCACACATGCACAATCACCAATCTAGTGAAATTTACAGTTCGCTTAATGCTTAATCTACAGCTACTCCGATGACATTCCAAAATCTCAACTAAATGTCAGCTAACTATATACAGATCTCAAAGCAAAAAGAGGTTCAACAAAGATACCTCTTTCTAAGAATATGGAATCAATGTTTAATAGTTTTTCAAATAATCAAATACTATTCCATACTCCTAAACTAAATCTTTTATCTTAAAATTAAACTAAATTGACTCAGAGAAAGCCAACAGCAACGTTCCCACTGCCACGTCACATCCAAACTCAAGATGCACACATGATTTCTATCTACAAGTTTGCTGTTAAATCTTGCTTTTCTCTCAGAAAAAAATGAGAAATGAATTAGTGAGAAAATGAACAGTGAAAGGGAACGCTCTGTAATCTGAAAATGTTTTAATCAAGAGAAAATTTTTCAAAGAAAGCAAATGTTGCAAGATAGAAATATTTACATATCTATAATTTTCACTTTAGAGTTTCGATTTTGACTCTGTGGAATAAACATTATATTTCAAATGCACGTTGGTTTGCAAAATTCAAGAGCACCAAGAACACTTGTTTCTATAAGGTAAAAAAAAAAAAAGAAGAAGTCACATTCTGGCCTTAAACAGGACACCAGAAAACAAAACTAATACCATAGACAAACAAATCTTAGCTAAAAGTCATTGAAATAATTCAAATCGTTTCCATTCCAGGGAAAATAGTAAGTCAGCAGTTTGCCAATGGATGCTTTTTCTAAATACACAAAATAAGCAAAAACCTCCGCACAGGAAAGTGCAAATGCTGAACCCTTCTATTTCTGCTTCCATGGGGCTCAATTCAATCAGTAGAGCCAAAGAGGGCATGGTCATAGTGATGCCCACTCCAGGTGGCAGCCACACCGGCCTATCCAAAGCCTGGGGGATTCCCAGGTCAAGTTCTTGGCCATCTCTCAAACCAACAAACAAGAGGGAGCCTAAGGCCCAGTCATCCAGCTACTAGAGACAGGAGCAGAGACAGAACAAATGCCTGAGGCCTGCAAACAGTCTAAACAAGAGAAAGAGGGGGTCAGAAGAGAACACTCCTCAAAGAGCAAAAACTCTAAAAAAAATTAGCAAATGAGTCAGAACCTTTCACCTCATACCAAGAGGAGTCTGGAGCTGGCAAGAGCCTGTTGAGTAAAAATCCTCTATATAAGGAAACTTACTTCAGGGAAGTTGTTGGAAACTCTTCACCCAGAAGACAGATCTGACAGCCCAACCCGTAAGACCCTGAGTGAGAAGTCAGTCTGGGGTTACTGGGGGTCACACCAGAGCTCCATCCTAAGGGTGACCTTATCTCTAGAGTCACAGAAAAAGAAACTTGAGAACTGCCTTTTAAACTCAATGACAGAGAATTTGCTTCTAAGTCCCCAACCTCCCAGAGGACTTGAAAGGACAGTAATTAGTCCAGAAAGAAGCAAAATGAGGAAGTGGTACACTTTTACGATTTCTGTTAATTCCTACCAGCTGTAATTGAAGAAATCCAAGTGACATCAGCATTTCTGTCTGAGCCAGCAAAGATGACAGCAGTGTAAGTGCAGAGTCATGGGGGGGGGGGGACAGGGGCGACTGGGGAACGCATCAGAAAACGTGGAAAATTAATTCACTTTGCGGTGAATCACTCCCACAGCTTCCAACACCAGCGGTGCCAAAAATAACATGAAAAAGGGGGAAAGGAAGCGTAAGCACTCCAGTCCTGATCAAACGAGCCCTAGAAACTTCTAAAAAAGTGCTCACTGAACAAGTGAACTCAACGTGTCTGAACACAAACAAAAGCAATCCAGCCACTTCTGAGCAATGAGAGAGTCAATGAGCAAGAGTCAATATTAAATAAAGAACACCCCCCCCCCCGACACACACACACACAAACACAGTACACTAGAAGCAGTAGCTGGAATGCACCCGTCAACATCTGCATTATTATGCACTGGTTAACATCTATATTGTTACCTTCTGGAAGAGAGGCATAGAGTCAATTCCATGGTTTCCTCTTCACTCCTCACCCGGAGAGGAAGCAGCTGGTGGGAAAATCACTTACATGGTTTCAAGCTGCCTCATTTTTAGTTCAAGAACAGACTGGAAATAGGTCTAAGTTCTCAAGGTAAAGGCCAATCCTTGGCTTTTACTCAGGTCAGAATCAGAAGGAAAAAACCAAGCATACCAAACCTGACCAACCAAGCAACCTAGAGAAGAAAAGATGAGAACACTCACCAGGGCCACACTGGCCCTTTGGTTGAACATAGAGTCCACACAACAGGTTCAGAAAGATTGTTATGGAGATGCCATTGCAGCCACTCCGCAGAAGGCATACATGTGTGTGCCTTCTCTCAACACTGGGAAGGCCAAATTAGAGATACAGTGATAATTAATAGGATCCTTGGCAGCAGAAGCCAGCTTCTTTAGCAAACCTGTAATTGCTGCCTCCTTAAATGACAGGGAACCCTGCCAGGAAGGAGGGAGGTGCTAACGATGATAATCATAAAAGGTAAAAGATACCACATCAACAGGTTCCTGGGCTCCCATTCAAAAGTGTGTCCTTATCTATGGATTCATGGAATGGAGAAGACAAAGAAATGTAATGTCTTATACAGGGGACAAGAGATCGATAATACTTATAAGGGAAAGACACAAAGGAAAATGACGAGAACAGATCTCCCTTCTAGAAAGCCTCCAGTCCCAGAAATGTCAATTGCCTATTAGATCATGAAAACAGTGATCAATATGTACAAGATGCCATACTCCAAGAGAAAATGATTTCGAGAAGTGATATACTTTGACTTGAACTTCTGTGAAAACATCAAGTGATGAGATACCTTAAAAGCAGCCCCAGCCGTTGCTCAGACAAGAAAACAACCCCCTAGTTTGCAAACTCTCTAGGAAGAAAAAGGTACTTAGCTCTGAGCTTGTTTGACAGAACAACTGAAGATCTCTGGCAAGGAAAGAGAGGTAGCCCACGATCCCATTTATAACTCCGACCCGAAGAACAAGACAGCTCACTATTTTAACAAATCAATTTAGTAATTTAGTGTTTTAGTAAACACTATCTAGACAATATTTCCAGTCCAGTGCCCATGATGCACTCCCCAGAAAGGACCAAAGCAGTGTACCTCAACCATCTTCAGATGCCCAGAGACACGGAGAGACAAGTAGTCAACCTTCTGCCATGAACTGATGTCTGTGGAGATAAACCAGGGCAACAGGAACATAGTTTCATAGTGAGTAACGCTGCCCAATACTCTTCATAAAGCCAACTTGGTAGGTGCAGGCGCTCTCATTCGCTCACGAAGACTCTGGCTCTCCACAGCGCTGTCGAGAACTCCCTGGTGGCTCTCCAACACTGACTGATCATTATTACAGAGCTAAGGGGCTTTAATGAGGCTAAAGACGCAGCCCAGGAGTTCCTATTGATAATGTCTCCCAGAAGGCTTGAACATTTCCTGTGGGAGTTAAAGATACGTGACAGATAAAGACTCAGGAGCAAGAGCTCTGGAAACCTGAACAGTTGGTGCTTTTCTTCATGTGTGGCAATGAAGTCCCTTTGAACTGTCCATCCCTCTCCTCTCCTCTCTATGCAGAGTAAGGTTTGCGCATCTATGCTATGGATCCTAACTCGCTTGGGGAACCCACTAAGTACATGGCTCACCATTAAAGCCATCAACTGGAAGGTTTATAGCTTCTTTCCTCTCTGTTAGATCATTACAGCCTTTTATTGAAAATATTTAACTCAATACTTTACAATGACTAACGCTCTTAACACCCACATGTCAAGGCAGAAGTTATGCTCATTACACAACATTATGATGTTTCAAGAGCTCTGGCATGTCAAAGATAAACAGTCCAAAAGGGAACACACTGGCTACTACTTTATGAAGGCACACAAGGAAAGCAATTAACAAGTTGGGGAGGGGAGGGGTAAAGGGAAATTAGCGAAAAACATCAAGATTTTAGGGAGTACATGTTCAGCGGAGGAACACGACTCTGGGTGTGTCAATAAGAAGACTGTTTGAAGCTATCAGGAAGCAAGATTCAAGGAACAGCTTTAATAACCAGGGAAACCTACAACGTACCCACCATGCCCTTGAGAATGTTAAGGAGCCAACGTCCTATCTTCTGTGGGAGCCATCACAACCTATCTCCCCTTCCTCCTTCAGAAGCAACTTGGAAAACAAAGGGCTTTTTATCCAGGTATGCTATGAGCACCTTTAATACACAGATCTATTTATCTTGGATCCAAACGTTCAGCCACACCTTGAGTCCTTGGTCTTTACTTCATCAGAAACCTAGTCCTTTTTCCATTCCAAAAACAATGAGTTGTCACCCTTGCTCACACCTGCCACGCCCTCTGAACCACAACATAGCCAGCACCCACCGAGGAGTGACAGAGAAAGACACGAGCGACCAAGCTGGACAGCCCTACGTTTAAATCTTGATGTCATCTTTATTTGAGTGGCCTAACATATCCAAGGAGAAGAAGACAGGCAAGCCTCCATTTCTTCATCTATAAAATGGGAGCCGGCCAATCTCACAGGAGAATGATATTATAAAAACGTTTTAAACAGCTCACACCATACCTGTTGGATAGCAGATGCCTTGGTGTGGTTAAAATTCACCGAGGTACAAATTATTCGTTCCTGGCAGTTTAATTTCTAACACAGAAAAGTGTAGAAGAAAATTACACAGGTAATCTTTTTTTAGGACTAAAGGTACGCGTGCATGTGCGCATGTGCATGGACAACACAAACTTTTATAGTACTACAGTACTCAAACATACAAGAAAAGTCAAACTGCAGCCTAAGACATGGGCCATAATAAGGGTTCTTACAATGCTAGATGTGGTTGCTGTTGTTATTACTGTTGGCTTTTTGTGTTTTCTTGTCTTAGTAAATTGTACATCTGAAACTAGTTCCTCTCTGCTTCCTTCTAGAAGAATCTCAAGCACCAATAACAAGTACTCAGCCAACGTGTACAGTAATGACTGCTGTCTATAATATACTGGTTTCCAGTACAGGAGGAAATCAAAACCACCACCTGTAAACTCCAGGCCCTGAGTGAGCCGGACCTGGCTACTTCAGAACATTTCCATGCCATCTGCTTTCTCCTGGATTCTTCAGGAAAGACCTCATAGTTTCTCTGTCTTTTTCCCCCACAAAGCTTGACTCTCATATCCCATCTTCCTAAAAGAATGAACAAAAGGAACTATACCAATGTCAAAAATACCATGCCCGAACAGTGCAGCCTGGAGAGTATGAACAATCTGGCAGTGATGGGTCATACAGTCCTTCATTAGCATGGCTGAGGTGCAACCCACCACATTGGAGCTTTAGGAGCATAGCAGCTAGAAGACCATTTTCAGCAAAGTCAATTTCCATAATTTATGGGCTCCCCATTTTCAAATCCAGTTGGTAATTAGAATCTGTAATCCCAAATATCAACATCTATGGCTTTCCTGTAGTTAAAGGTGGACATGTATAGAATAGCAAGAAATCCAAGTGGCCCCATGCGCACGCTCCCCACCGAGGTCAAATGAGGTAGGACCTGCCATCCTACTCACGCTCACACCCTACTGTAGACAAGCATCCTTTCACAGTCTGTCAGTGCGTCTTTGTGTCTTGTGTTGGTGACCCCGCTACTTAAACAGTTCCCGGCACAGTGCTGAGCCACTGCCTCTCATGCTGCTACATGCAAAGAGGTTGTTGAGTGGGGAGACAGCATAGGTAGTGAAATAAGCATTCCTCAGACATGAGATACAGTGTTACTGGTCAGTTTAGTGTGAACTAGTCAATAATACCCATAAAATACAGTGCCTTCAACAGGAACTACACTTAAGACAGTTAGGCATTCATTGGTTAACAAAAAAGGTTGAGACTAGGGGCTCTCAGGAAACTACCTCGTTATTGTCCTGGGAATAATGCAGTATTCACAAATTTGATGTTTTTTAGTGGTATTATAGAGCATAACCACCGAAAATAAGGTGTGCTGGCTGTAGTTTATTGTCCCCTTGGCAACAAGATCAACAGCAATCCCCTGCCTACTCATTTACTGTATTGAGGGCTGTGGATACTGGGCACCTTACATGCCACTGCCCTGTCCCGAGAGGGAAATTCTACCATAGTCTATTATACAAGAGAGAAAACTTGGGCTCAGAAAAACCTAGGGGGATAGCTAATAAGGGGAAAATCTAAAACCATTTCCTGCCCATTTCCCAGAAGAGCCTTTGAACACACTAAACACAAACAAACAAAAACCCTTTTATCCGATTCTTATTTGAAGTGTTCTTGTATTTTTAGTTTTTGAAATGAATTCTTGTGCATCCCAGGCTACACTGAGGATGACCTTGGCTTTCTGATCCTTCAGCCTTCACCTGGAATGGGGAGAAGTGGGAGCAAAGGTGTATAGCACGCAGCTGGCTTTAGCTGGTGCTGGACACAGGCCCCGGTGTTGTGTACTGTGTAAGGTACATGCTAAGCAAACACTCTACCAACCAACCTACATCCCCGGCACATTCTGGTTATTCTTTCTTTCAAAACCATTTGGGGGTCACCTGGTGTCCTGGGCGTTTCACATGCCCAACAAACTACCAAATTCTCTGTCCTCTTGGGGACTCACTGACAGTAAAATAAGTGTTACCACTGTCCTATTTATAAATACAAGGGGCTTGATTAATTTTTAAAGTAAGGGCAGCTGAAGGGTGCCCTCAATGAATACCATTTAAAGTGTATTTATTCCTAGAGTAGCAGATGTAACCACTAATCAGGTTCATTTCTTCTAAGAAGACCTCCTCTGACCCTTGATCGAGTTATGACCTAACAAGTTACCCTTCCCCTGGCGAAGGGCAACAATGTTCGTTCAGTTTGACTCTCTTACTCATCAGTATTTCCTGACTCCACAGTGGGCTCAATACCTGTGAGATTGACCCTCACCTGGAAGAGCAAAATAAATATGCCGGGGATGCTACAAATTAACTCCCAGGCCAAGACTCAGAAAAATCAGAGCAGGAGGCAGACCTCTCTTCACGTCCACCCAGCTAGATGCCAAATAAAGAAATAAGTAAATCCATCTACTCTGACAACTTTCCCATCAAGCTGTGCCCCTAACTCTCCAGAGTCACTCATTCCTCTCCCTGAAGTTCACGGTTCAGATACCCAGTAGGCATGATGGGTCTAAGCAGCCCTCAGGCTCCATCCTCTCTGGCCCCGAAAAACCTGGCTCTGTATGTCATTGCTTCAACAACATTAAAGGAAGAAAATTTTCATGTTGCTTGTTTCTTATAACCCTCAGGAGAGAAGCTGTTTCCCTCAGAATGACACAACAAGATTGCAACTATCCTGGGGAAAAAAAAACAAAAACACTATGTTTTTATGTTTGTACAGCTGCATTCAGGTAGAAGGTGTGTGCGTATGGGCGTGCGCATGTGTGTATACGTGTGCATGTGTGTGAGTGTGTGTGTGCGTGTGTGTGTTCGCACACACGCATGCAATTAACCGGTTGTTTATTGTGGGAACTCAGTCAATAGCATTTTAGATACCAGCCCATTAGGACATGGTCTGAGGTACTATACACACAGACAGGAAGCAGTCAGGTTGGTAGTCAGAGTTCAGTTTGCAGCTCCCAGCACCCCCAGAGCAGAGAAACACAGTGACTTTTTTATTGTGAGGGTTCCCCAATAAACATTTGTTATCCTTTATCATGGGCTCTCAGGGACTTCCTTTAATTAAGCTACAGTTGGTAAATCTGTTCCCATTCCAACGTACACAAGAGCAAATAGTTGTGGGGAAAGGTGTGAAAGACTCTTCAATTCATTCAGGACGAGTCTGGACTCAAAAGTTTGCTGTATATCCCCTTACACATGTGAAGATCAACCATATAGTCAGAGTGTTTAAGCCATAGAAAATCTGATTATGACTTAGGCACAATGAAAAGTCCCCACTCCTTTAGATAAACATTTCTATGACTTCCTATTTCTTCCATTTTCATCCAGACCCTAAACTTGCGTTGTGAAGACATGACCAGTGGCACAGATGATACTAACTGCCGCAGTGAGCAAGGATGGTGAACAACCAGCACAGAGTGAGTAACATCACAGTTATACTCGGCATGGCAGCTGACATGCGATTCAGTCTTTGGTTCTGTTTTGGCTTGCTCTGGTATAGTTTTCTGAGACAGGGTCTTGCTATGTTGTCCAAGTGGCCTAGAATTCAAGATTTTCCTGCCTCAACCTCCAGAGTTCTGGGGTCACAGATATGTACTACCATGCCTGTATCTGTTGTAACTTTTCTCTAGCCATCCTCTCATTAAATCAAAAATTAAAGAGGTGAGCATGCTGGTACCCAGGTGCATTGCTGAATACCTACTGATGAAGGCCTTTACAGATACCTAGCATGTAATGAATCTATTCTCCCAGAAAAGACAGTTCCTATTCAGGTTAACTCCTTTCCATTTTTTAAAGATTTATTTATTATGTATACAGTGTTCTATACTGCATGTATGTCTGCAGGCCAGAGGAGGGCACCAGATCTCATTATGGGTGATTGTGAGCCACCATGTGGTTGCTAGGAATTGAACTCAAGACCTCTGGAAGAGCAGAGCCAGTGTTTTTAACCTCTGAGCCATCTCTCCAGTCCCCTTTCTTTTCTATTTTCTAAACACTATGTTAACTACCACTTTCAGGAGAGAAAAGTTGCAATGGCCAAGAAATGCAATCATACTGGTGTCAGAGGAGACCATTTCAAACTCAGTTTCTAAACTTCCTAACGTACAGGAAGACAGAAAGACCCTGAAGTTCGGGCAGATGAGGCCTCCTGACTGATACTGGATGAATATGGCTACGTAAAGGGATGATGCTGTAACATGTGTGACCAGAGAGCAGGAGGTCAACATGGACAAGGCTGGATGGCGACAGTTAGCAATCACAGGAGCCTGTACAGACACAGCAGTGGCACTGAGCTGCCATGAGATTGCACAACTCCAATTAGTGCCTCTTCTTATGCATTCTCCGCCCAGCCATGCTCTGTAATTACGATGAAAGGAAACATGTTGATAAAGACAAAGACTGCTGGCCACAAAGGGTAACACCTCGCGTGTAAACAGCTCGTGCCAGCCTTAAATATCTCCCTCTAAGGCATCCCACCATTCCCCACTATTTGACCCGGATCAACTCTCAAAGATTCCAATGCTGATTAACAAACTTGGCAATTATTTCGGGCCTTCTCTATGAACCTGCCTCTCATCCTGCCTGTCCTCGAGTCCTTCCCTCCTTACTATGGCATCAGAAAGAAAAGTCTATTTCACATCAGAAACCTAATGGATGACATGTATGAAGGTTAACTCGGATGACATGTATGAAGGTTAACTGGGATGACATGTATGAAGGTTAACTGGGATGACATGTATGAAGGTTTACTCGGATGACATGTATGAAGGTTAACTGGGATGACATGTATGAAGGTTTACTTGGATGACATGTATGAAGGTTAACTGGGATGACATGTATAAAGGTTAACTGGGATGACATGTATGAAGGTTAACTGAAATGACATGTATGAAGGTTAACTGGGATGACATGTATGAAGATTAACTGAAATGACATGTATGAAGGTTAACTGAAATGACATGTATGAAGGTTAACTGGGATGACATGTATGAAGGTTAACTGGGATGACATGTATGAAGGTTTACTTGGATGACATGTATGAAGGTTAACTGGGATGACAGGTATGAAGGTTAACTGGGATGACATGTATGAAGGTTAACTGAAATGACATGTATGAAGGTTAACTGAAATGACATGCATGAAGGTTTACTCGGATGACATGTATGAAGGTTAACTGGGATGACAGGTATGAAGGTTAACTGAAATGACATGTATGAAGGTTAACTGGGAGGGAGTAACAGCCAGGATTTGGGAAGACGACTACATTCACATATTCCTCCACATTTCTCTATGTGTATGTGAGAAAGTTCACATGTGTACAGATATGTGTATGCATGTGAGGGTGGGGGGTATGTATGTGTGTATGTACAAGTTTATATACAAGCCAGAGGTCAATTTCAGATGTGGTTCCTCAGGTGCTACTCACCTGTGTATATGGGGTCAGAGGTAGTTCTTACTGGCCTGAAGCTCACTAAGTAGGTTGAATTCTCTAGCAAGCAAGCCCCTGGCTCCGCCTATTTTCATCTCCTAAGCCCTAGTTACAAACACACGCCCACCACACTCTACTTTCTTACACGGATTCTGGGGACCAAACTCAGATCCTCATGCTTGCACAGCAAGCATTTACTGCCTGAGTTATGTCCCCAGCCCTACACATCTCTGTCAATTACACAATTACCCTAGAACCCGTACTATGTTGTGGCCCATTCATTCCCTCCTGTCAGCCCGACACTGAAACTGGGCTCCCCGGGACCACAGATTCAGGGTACTCAGCTAAAGGGTGGCAAAAGTAGAATTGAGGTTCAATTCCACCTTCTCCTAAATTTAGACTTCCTGAACTGGTGGTGAAAGCTCTTAGCCAGTTTATGGTCAGAACAGATGAGGGTTCTTTCTCTGGAGAAGTCCGTTGGGCAACAACAGCAAAAACACATAATTCAAAACATTTGGGTCTAAGTGGATTAAACATGGGCAGGTTGCATTTCTGGTAAATCCAGAGTCTGGAACTTTCTTCTGAACTTAATTTGTCTGGCCCTGACCTTCCTTCTCATAGCCCCTGCCCCATCCCGCTCTACCCCCATCAGGGGAACGAGCAGTGTGCCTAGGCTGAGAACAAAGAGGAAGAGGCAGCCTTGTGTGTGACAGAGCAAATACTGGCTCAGCCCAATCTTCCGCCCCTCTGTTTTGGATGCTCCCACACTCTACAAACTGTCTGGAATTCATTAGAGATGGGAAAACAGACCGACAGTCGTATTTCAAGTTTTATTCAGCAGAAGTTTTGTGGAAAACAATTCGGTCATGTGGACGTGCCCCAAACCACCATCACCCTGTTTCTCAACCCAATCTCTCAGTCAAGTGACTTCAGTTTGCTTCCAGTTCCACCCTCGCAGAGTTGGGAAGAAACTACCCCAGTTCAAGATTTGAGCCAGTCCGTCAGCCACTCAAACGGCAAACTCTCGGGCAACCCTGCCATCCATAGCCTGGAACTTCTGTGTCACTTAGCCATCAATTTCTTTTTATAATTAAACATGATTAATTCGAATATTCTGTCACCTGACAGGGGCCAACCTTGTCATGATACACGATTTATAACCAACATCTTTGCAATTTCAAGTTCATTGAGAAAATCACCCTCGACCAACTTTTCAAAGTGTGACACCACCCTCCAACCAGAGTAACAGCCACAAATTTGTTGGAAATGTGACTTCTCGGACCCTATCCTGAGCTACTAGATCAGAAATGGAGGCAGAGCATCCCAGAAGCTCTCCAGGGCTGGTGGACCTGAATATGCACACTTACTGAACACCGCTGTTCAAATACAGTTCCATAAACCCCAGTCCTCCCTCTTTGTTAAATCAATCTTGGAGTGATGCTTTAGAAGGAACACCTCCCTGACACAGAATACTTTCAGTAAAAATCCTGCAGAGTTGCTCATATTGTCATGTCAGAGGTAAAGAATAATCACTGATAAAAACTGTCACCAGTTTGTTTGTTTATTTAAGGGAGGAGGGTAATTCTGTCTAGAAAGCTCTTCAGGGGAACTACATAAGGGATGTGGTAGAACCCAAGGAACTCTTGGGGTCCGCTTAGGGTGCAGCACATCCCCGAAACCAACTCCTGTGAGAAGGACATGGGACCAGGCATCCATCACATGAGACTCAACTACAAGGGCCAGGCATGTGAAAGAGACTGAACTTGGGAAAGAGATTGTTCAGAAGTGAAATGAAACTATCCAGTAGGAGAAATGCGTAAGGGAAAAGATGCTGGCTGCCAGTGAGAATGAACCAGAATGCTGTCAGGTGCGTGGAATCAACAGAGACAAAAAGGGATTACAAGGAAAAGACTCTCCAAAGTGATTGGAGAACCCTAAAGTATCGCTGAATCCCACCCCCTCAAAAAAAAAACCACAACTAATTGTCTCTGTCACTCAGCTTTCGCTAAACTGTACAGTTCAGTGCCTTTGCTGTGATGACCAAGCAAGCCCAATCAGTCCTCTCATTCACTTCTAACTCACAGCTGTAAAGCATCCATCTGCAGCCTGCATCCTCAGGACTGCATTCCATGCTCCCATCATTGGCCATTTACTCACCCAGCATTTACCTAGATAAAATATTATTAGTGGGATGACGGGGGAAATTACCATGCTATGATGAATGATGCAAGGTGTGGTTCCAAAAAGTCTGCAGTCTGATTGTCCATGACACTCTAGTCAGTGGCCAACCTCGCAAATTACTCTCCACGTGTATTTCCTTGCAGCAAACGGGCAGAACTGCATTTGGCTTGTTGCAAGGAATTGTGCCAGCTGCTCATATTTGTTGGGCTTGCTTCACCTAGGCTATTAGAAATGCTGACTTTAAAAATAAATAGACGTTTCCAGAAGGAGCAGCTGAAGTTACCCTTTGCAAATAAAGGACTCTAACTGCTCATACGATCGTCATGGTTATTCTTGGTCATTCTCAACCAAAAGCATGATGAATTGTTTCCAAAGGGTTCTACTGACCAGTGTACGAAGTTTGCACGGTGCCATTCTGCAGGCTCAGAAATGCAAGCAGAGAAAGCTGCCTCAGGGGTAACTCACTGCTCTTCTACAGAGAACTGGGAGTTAAAGTGTGCCTAGTCCTTTGGATGGAAAGGTAGCTGAGACTTGACCACACACATACCCTCGTGTGGTTTCGCCAACTTAACTGTGGAGTGCTGTCTCTGATAGTTCTGGAGAGACCTTGGTCAGATCAAAAGAACAATGGGGTCATGCGTCACCTAGGTTCACTGGAAGACTTTACCTATATGGTTCTGGTGCCTAACTTAAATAAGAACACCATGTTTGTGGTTTCCATGTAAAAAGGGACCAAAATACAGCACCTTCATCTGACTGTCACTTTGTAAATTCATATATAACCCCATAAATAAATCTTTTCGGCCTCACAACTTCTAGACAAGGCAAGCTTTGCCCAGTGAAAATATATAGTCTGCAAATACGAGCTGGCCATAGTCTATTGGTCAGGAAACCACTTTTCCAATGATGTCTTTGATCAGATGAAAAGTGAGGGAATGTGTGTGAATGATTCAGCAAATGACTCACGCTGGGGAAGGGGCAGAGGAGGGAAGGCGAAGCCCACACACACCTTCCTGAAATTGCTCAATGAGCCACAGCTTCTTATAGAACAACTGGAGTCCATCAATGCTTCCCCTAGACCTGAACTCACTGGTTTAGATGGAAAAGATTTGCTTTCTCACTGATATTACCTTCTGAAAGATACCACTCCACAGGTATGTAAAGGAGAGAATGCAGCTATTGACATCCAAATGGATTTTGAAAAAACAGTTTTCACAGAGGTCATGTTAATAGCTACCGTCTGTGGAAGCCAAGGCTGGCAGAGCTGGGCAGAGCACGGGAAGTTAGCTTCTCCTCTTCACTTCTGCACCAAAGCTAACATTTCCCATCAAGCGGCCTGATCCACTGCCAAGACCAGGGCTGGGAGGCAGGAGGATGCGCATGTTTTGGGAAATTTGCTGGTGAATCCTCAGTTACTCAGACCTTATCTTTACATCCAAAAAAGTAACCCCAAGTCCCACCCAAAGCCCATTCCCAAGCCAGGCAGGGTCAGATATGACATCAGTGAAGACACAGCGGGACTACAGGAAGCCAGACTATTCCGAAGGAAATAAGAGATAATAGAAAGACCCATATCCATTCTTAGTCCATGGTTAATTTTACAAAGAAAAGCATGAAACTTGACTCATCCAATACTAAGAAGAAAAAAAAAAAACACAAAACCAAACTATAAATGCTCACAACCAAGATAGGTTAATGTCTATTTTTTCTCCACTTTTCACATCTTACCTTCAATAAGTCTCACTGCCAAACTGATGTTAGCTGCTTTCTATACATTAGACCTTTTATTTTTGTAGAAATTTTGCAAAATAGTTCTTTTACTCAAGAGGGCTCTCAAGTTCAGAGAGGTTGGGTAACTTGTTTAAAGTCACAGAGCTAGTGAGTAGCAGCACCAAGGTGTGTACCTTTATGTCAGACATTCTTCATCGCGTCAGGTCTTACTTCAGAAGCTCTTATTTCCCCATGCCCTCCCTGGCCTGCCGACCTCAGACAGCCGGCTTCTTTCTCAGTCACACTCCACCGCAGTGACCACCTGGCTCGTTTTTTTTTTTTTTTTGGTTCAGTATTAACTCAGAAGTCCCTACCTCCAAGATGAAAGTGTACAAGTGCTAGGAAAAAAAAAAAGAAAAAACCTCAGGCTATCTAATTTGTATTTCATTCTCTGCAGCCAGCAAGAGCCAGACACCATAGAAATGCTTAATACATAACTGTTATAAACAGGGAAAGAATGGGGGTGGGGTAAGAAGAACAACAAATACGTGCAGGTCCTTCTGACCTCAGAGCGTGACATGACTGAGAGACTGAGGGACGCAGGGATGGGGAGCCATGACAGGGCCCTAGGAAGTTGAGGTATAACATTCAGCCCTATGATTCTTCTTTTTTTTTTTTTTTTTTTACCAGTTACCCTTATTCCCCTCCCCCAGGGCTCTGCTCTTCAGTCCGCCTGCCTCAGTTTCCAGCTGGGGTAGAAAACCACCAGTAAGGTCACATCTCATGCCTTGTGTGCATGGACCATAGCATCCAGCTCTTGAGAAGAACTGGGAAGTGATGGTGAAGGACAAGAGTCTAACAGCAAAAATTTCAAGACAAGGGTCTCAAGACAAGGGGTCACCCCTTTATCCTCCACAACATGCTTGACCCAACACAAGAGGAAACACCAGCACAAAGAGACAAGGAAGCCATATTTAAGAAGCAACCTAGAGAACTGAATTTACCAATCAGAAGCCAGAGTAGGCCTTGGGAAATGCTGGTACCAGAAACAAGGAGGGGGATTTCCAGTGAAGAGCCCAGCCCTCCGGGAGAGAGAGGTGCAGACTTTGTGTTTTGGTATAACTTTGTTCCTCCAGGCACAGTATTTAGACACAGAAAACCCTCTAGATGAACTGCAAAGTCATCGTGCTAATACCGAAAGCTTGGGATGACCACAGTTACTGTCTCCAACCTGCCTTCTTGATTTGTTTCCTCCAAACAACCCACACTTGGAGAGTGCTTACACATATTTTTATGATTTACTTTGATTAGACAAACCTAACAGTACAGCACATTTTATACTTGCTACTCACACAAGCACACACACAAAAACAAACCGAACTCTTTCTTGCTGTCCTTGACAGATGACCAAAAGAAGAATAGTAACCCAGGATCTGTTTTTCCTGTTATTTATCCTAATACTGCCAGTTCTGAAACAAAGCAGTTGGAGGGAGAAATTTAGTAATTTTGATTTGTCCTGAGATACATTTTTCTACACTGAGGTCCTATTCCTGACAGCAAGCACATGTGACCCGTTCTAAAAAAAAGGGTATTTTCCACTTTCTTGCACAACTGGAGCAGATCTAAACATCAGCTTGTGCAAACTGCACTGCAGGACTCAAAGGGAATCAAACATACGCACACTTGAAGAAACTATAAATAGCGGCACTCGGGAAGAGGAAATCTCCAATAACAGACAAAACCAACACTTAGAATCCCACTTTAATCAAGTGTTCTGCCTAATCATATCGCAAAGCTCATCTGCATAATGGGGACGGAACATCTGCCAGGTTGAGACACCTCAGTCTTGTCTAGTTTGCTCCTGAGCTTGTAAGAGCTGACTTGTTAAGAGGAGACAATTGCAATTCTACCAGGAAAGAAAGATCTACTATCAACTACCAAAGATCTATGCTAAGGGTATAGTCATCTTTTTGCCTCTATTTTAAAACTCATACCAATCTCAAGAATATAAACTCTATTGGTCCCATGTTAAAGGTAGGTTGAGATTCCATAACATCAGGCATCTTGAAGCCAGAGGCACTGGGTAAGTGGCCAAGGCAGGGTCACAACACAGTGTGGCTCCCTAAGCCTTCCAGCTGTGTCCAGCGTCTGCTAGCCTTGAGGAGCAAGCCCTCCACGCCACCTCCTGCCTTCTCAACTGTCTGAATATCACTTCACTTTGAAGGTCAATTTCAAATTCTCTCATTCACTCACAGAACCACTGCCCAACACCATGCCCATTCTAGTTCCTTTAAGAAATAAACGCCCACTGCTGATGCCCACAGCAGGCCACACTCTGACTTGTATGGTCACTGAGTGGACAAGTTCTCTGCCCCTCGCCCTACTGCAGCACAAAGAGTTTGGGCTGCAGCTTTGGATTCTGCATGATCACGCACATTGTCTTGTGCATGGCAGTGCACACTAGCTGACAAGGGCCTGGTGTCCAACTGGACCACCTTGGTTTAAATCTGGGCCCTATCTAGTACTTGGTATGCCTCAGTTTCCCTCTCTGTAAAAAAGTGGAAATTAAAAATACTGATGCCCAAGGCTTAGGTGAGAATTAGTTGTTCTGTTCAGAAGAGCGCCTGGAATATAGTCAGGACTAGAGAGTTTTAACATCATAATTAGTACCACCTATGTTTGTAGTGTCTGCTTGGGCTTTGCAAAGATGAAATATATCTTTGCTTTTTGATTTGAGCCTTAGCCTTCAACAGCTGAGCCATCTCATAAGCCTGAGATTAAGTATATCCTACTCATGTAAAAACACTCCGAATAGGGATTGGCACCTACTAAACACCTGTTAGCCAATTAATTTTGGTATACTCAGACTTGAAAATGCATGCTGATTATAAATTTTTAAGCCGATGTCACATTTGCCAGTGTTTAACCTGCAGAAATAAACCATTATCAGATGGCTCAAAGATATAAAATGCAAAAATACATTTCTGAATACTTATTAGAAGGAAAGTAAAAACGAATTTGCAAGATTGAGGAAGTTTTATTACATAACAAGACTTGCCTTAGAGAAGTGAGCCACAGTGTACTAAAGACAAACACATTCCAGAATGTCAGAGCTCACTAAGAAAAAGGAAAACAAGAGCCACGCGTATTCGCATTTGCTGAGCGATGGTTGTGTGCCAGCACCATCCCCAAAGTCAGTGTCACTGTTCATTTTCTTAGTCTCTGGGAAGAAGCCCCTATTTGCTAGCTGAGGAAACTAAGTTAGAGATCACCAGGCCTGCCCAGGATCACCCAGCTAGTTAGGGACGATACAATGACAGAGTGAAGCTTCCAGGCTTTAAGCCAATGGTCCCCTGCAGATCTGACAGGTCAGAAAAAATAAAAATTAAAAAAAAATTTAAAAATGTCCAAAAACAAACAAACTAGCAGTGCGGTGGGGGCAGGGGGAGGAAAAGGAGGGAGGGAGAGAGATTGAGATTGATTTGACAGCTTTGTTTTGCCACGCATGGATTATTATTTCCTA
This sequence comes from Chionomys nivalis, assembly GCF_950005125.1. Classification (NCBI taxonomy): domain Eukaryota; kingdom Metazoa; phylum Chordata; class Mammalia; order Rodentia; family Cricetidae; genus Chionomys; species Chionomys nivalis. The sequence continues at coordinate 53,066,666 of NC_080086.1, forward strand.
AAATAAAAGGGCATTTTTAGCATGAAAACTGAAGGGGAAGCCTCAGGAAAAGCCCATGGGCTTGTGACGTGTGGGAACAGATCAGCCTATGTTTCTCGTCTCACCACACATGCATGCAAACTCCGCACGCCTCTCTTTGAATCCGCACTTGGCACCACTGCAGCAGCCCATCTTGCCATGATTAACTTAGCACTAGCTTACATTGACATTTCTAATCTGCAGGAAATTTAATACTGTCTGAAACAGTACTAAAATTTGTAGGAGGAAATGGGGACCAAATGAAGCCAGTTCCTATTTCTGCTCAGGAAAAGAGCATCAGCAACTACAAAGGTGTAGGCTTCTCCAGAGTAAACCCATTGGAAGCCACAGGCCACACCACTGGGTTCTGCAATTCAGATCAAAAGACCTTCCGGGCTTTGCCCACTTGTACCCAGGTGCTAAAGGACATTTCCCTGGTGTGACTTGCCAGTGTATAAATCTGAATCCACTGTGATTGTTTCTTCTGTGACCCATCGCAGAGAAGTCATTCTCAGGAAGACACCATACATCCCGAGAACTTTTGCTCCTACTGCATCTCTTCCTACGGCACTTCACCAGTCAGTGAGACCAAGACGAGGTTCAGCAACATTTGGAATATATGAATATCTGGGCTGAGCCCCAGTGAAGAATATGGAACTTCATCCTTGAAGAAGGACTTCTGGGAATGTTTTTGTAAAAGAATAGTGAACACAAAAATGAAAGTTAAACACGATACCTTGTGGCACACTAAAGGAGAAATGCACACATGTCCAACAAATACATACTACCAGACATTAATCTGCACATCCGACAGCCCTGTACAGTAAAGAAGCATCTATCTTGAAACATCAAGAGCTCTGAGGCTGAGTGACTGTTCTCGGTTCTGGGGACTCCAGAGTAAAGAAACCATGGAGAGAAAACCTTGCCATCATGGAGCCCTGAGGTCTGATATATACATATAAATACACACACATACACATTTATATATGTGTATTATGTATGTATCTATATATCTATATACAAGGCATATATATGAGATTATATATATATGGATATATATATCCAACATAAAGTATTGTTGAATTGGATTGTAAATTATAAGACTATGAAGGAGACACAGCTAGAAAAGGAAGCCTGAGAGTTGGGGGGGGGGGTAATTATAAGCAAGACGGCCACAGGAGGTCACACTATCCATAAGATGAGAATCAGGGGAACGTGGGAATGACACTGGGAGGAAAGTTAGGAGTTGGTGGGGTAGAGCGTACTGTGTCTGTCTGGACAAAGGATGCTCCAAGCAGAGGCCAGTGCAATGCACAAAGATCCAGAGGTAGAAGAGCCTGGGCTCTTCCTGGAATGATAAGTGTCAAGAGGTAAAGTCAGAGCTGGTCGGCAGCCTGACTACGTGGGCTGCCTTGTGCCATGGGAAGGAATGAGGAAAAATAAGAGCCACGGAGGGCTTTGACTAGAGAGATAGGCATGATCCAGCTTGAGTTTTAGCACAGGGCCCAGGTGGTCCTTTGCTGGGGAAGCTGTCCTGGGTACCACAGAAAGGCGACTGCATCCCTGGAATCCACCTGCTGAGGATTAATCACAGCTCTCTTCCACAGTGACAACCAAGGGTCTCCACAAGGAAGCAGATTTGGTCTCCGACTGAAAATCATGTGGGTATTTTTTTATGTATGTGCATATGTATATGTGCATACATGTTCACATGTATGTTCACTGTGTACAGGGGTGTGCGTCTATGTGTATGTGCATACATGTGAAGACAAGAGGTCAACTCTAAGTGTCCTCCTCAGTCACTCTTCACCTTAGTTTTTAGACCAAATCTCTCACTTTTATCAATTCAGACAGACTGGCTTGCCAGCAGGCTCATCTCCACCTCTCTAGTGCTGGGATTACAACTGCCAGCCACCACCGCTGGCATCTTCATGTGGGTACCTGGAATAAAACTCAGGTTCTCATGTTTGTGTGGCAAGCACTTTACTGACTGAACCATGGTCTCAGTCCTAATAAAAACAAAAATCAGTTTAACAAAAATATTGTGGCTGCTAAATTAAAAATCTAAAAGTGGCCAAGGCTGAGAAAGTTAAGAGATTGCTGCAATAACCCAGGCAAAGACTGACACTGTCTTGGTCAAAGACACAGCAGAGAAACAGAAAAGAAATAGGTGAGTTTGGGAACAAAGTTAGATCATTGGGTCTCAATTTTCCTACTGTTTAAACCCTTTAACACAGTTCATCATGTCATAGTGACCCCAACCATAAAATTAATTTCATCACTACTTCATACCTGTAATTTTGCTATTGTTATGAATCATAATGTTATTATCTGAAATGAAGGATGTCTGATTTGCATGCCCTGTGAAAGTGTCGAGACCCACAGGTTGAGAACCACTGATCTAAACAATACAATAGATAAATGGCCTTGTTACAAGAGTCACTTCCTTACAACTTTTTCCCAAACAGGACTTAAAGGGTGCCTCAGTAAAGAGCATCAATTAAACACAAAGAGAAGACCCTGAACCACATGAAGCCCACTTAAAGTCACACAACATTTGTAAATGACAGTATCATCAGGACAACTGTCAAAAACAGTATTAAGGAAATGTCACCTACTCCAGATACTTACTCACAGATTTTATTTAACTGGTTTATTTCAAAGAGCATATGTCTCCTCCATCCTACCTCGCACCTGCTTCTAGTACCAAGGTGTGAAGGTGCTTATGCCCACACACCTACATTTTTCCTTCCCCATGCTAGCTAGCTACAGAGACATGTGCTCCTGCACGCCATTCTTGCTGACTGTGACAAAGAACAGAACCAGATCCTTCCACGTAAGTGTCAGGGTCTACTTTGGACTTCTCCAGAGCATACTTACCCCACTCCCTCAAACTCATTAAATGTATCAACCACCATCAAAACATTCTCATCAGTCCAGTTAGTTCATTTCTTTCAGCAACATGCACACACACACACACACACACACACACACTCCCTCATTCCAGCTATGTAAGCATTTGCTTATAGAAGCAAAAGCAGGGACAGCCCAGTAAAACACTGGTCCCTTCAGCCACATACAGATAAAGCCCTAATGAGCATAACCAACAATACCCCTTACACAGCATCACTCAGAGCACCCAATACACACAATCTATGTTCACATACAAAACAGCCATTATGAAAAGAAGCCACCAGCGAAAGGACACATTTACACATCTCAGTGCCTAACACATTTCCTTCCACTCTGCCACAAGCATGTGCAAAATGCCTGCTTTTTGCAAGGGCAGCCAGGGACATCTGCTCTTCCCAGAGTTTGTTCTCCTCACTGGATTCAAGGTCCGGCCCCAGCCCCAGCCCCAAAGGAAAGTCACGTGGCTCCTTTTTCCAGTAGAGTTAAGACTCAGCCTCCTTCTCTCCAAAAACAAGGATCCCTTCCACCCCTGACTTCTACCTCCCTGGCCCTTCATTCCCCTAAAAGCGAGGCCCTCTGCCCCTCTGCCAGGGGAACCTCACTCATCTAGGCCCTAGTGACAGTTGGGGTACAAGGTGATGAAGCTTCCAGTCTCACCCTCATCTCATCTCACTGTGGAAAGAGGTGGAAGTAATGCCTTTCTTTGGTTAGCAAGGATTCCAGCGACCATCCCCCGCTCTCTAAACATTGCAAAGAAGAAGTGCTACAGACCCATAGTGACCAAAGAGAGTGAAAAGGGAAGATAACCAATTCTGCCCCGCAAAGAGCGACAGACAGTGATGCAAAGGATAAGGGTGCTGCAGATGTACAGAATTGGGAGGAACCAGAGGGCATCTTCACTCCTGAAGTTTTTGAAGTGCCTGGAGAAAGGAGATCATTCCCAACTACCACAGGCCTCTGAACTAGCTTATCTATCTATCTATCTATCTATCTATCTATCTATCTATCATCTATCTATCTATCTATCTATCTATCCATCTTTCCATCTTCCTTCCTTCCTTCCTTCCTTCCTCCCTCCCTCCCTCCCTCCCTTCCTTTTTTTACACTTGCTGGGAACTCTATTCCTGAGAACTTGCCCAGCTGGGGAGACACGCCCACTCGCTGCCACCACCCCCTCAGGGAACTCAGGTGCTCCCGGGTGGCAGGTGGGAGAAAAAGCCCTAGTGGACTTCAGCTTAATCTAGGGGCCACCTGGAGCAGTTTCTCCCAGAGAGTCTGAACTACCAGGAGACACTCCAGGCCAGTTTATTGCTTCCCTGGAGCATCGGATCTCCACCACCCCAAGCTCTCCCTCTCAGAGCCCTCAGTCTCCTAAAATCTTCAGAAAAACTCCGCTGCCCGGTACCACCAGATCACGGTCCCCGTCCGGTGCTCCTCCTACACCACCGGGTACCGACCCAGCCCCCATTCAACTGAGCATCTGGCTTGTGCAGCCAGCCGAGGGTCCCCGCGCCTGGATTAGCCATCCCAAGAGACCCGTGGTACCCGAAGTGTCTCTGTCAGACACCCTAGGATGCGAGCAAGTCATCTGAGAGCAGAACCCCAGATGCCAGGGGCCAGTTCGCCCTGAACCCCAAGGCAAGGGCACGGGGTCCTTGTCCCACTGCTAGTCAGACTGGCTGTTCTTTCCCGGGGGTAGCAAGTGCGGGGCCCCTGGGCCTCCCGCCGCGCCGCCCTCCAGCTGTCACCACTCACCTGCTCTTCAGAGGTTGACTTTTGAGTTCGTAATAGGTTTTGGGTTCTTCGTGAAACTCCTCCCCGACTTCGAAATCCGCCACTATCCCAGATTCTGACTGCATGGCTCCCGCTTGCCCGCCTTCCACTGCTTGGAAGCACCTGCCAAAGATGGGGGCACTTGGGTCCCCCACCCACTCGCCCCGCGCAGAGCCGCTAAGCCCGCTAGCCAGCCGCCCGCCCCGGCGCGGTGAGTTTACACTCACACCAGAGCGGGAGGGGCCGATCCCGATGCGTCCTGGGATTTGTAGTACCCCCGGGGCAGACTATACAAGATCTCTAGGAAAGCAGTGTCTACAAAGACTACAATTCCCAGAAGGCCAAGTCGGGGAGCGGCAACGTGGTAGATACCGATAGTGCAAGTCCTGTTTGGATTCCTTGTCAATGTCAGCAGCTCCTCTCCGTCTCTCCCGTTTGCCCCAAGGGTACAGACCTGGCTGTTTAATATTAATAAGAACATAAGAACCGACTCAGCCTGGTCTCCTACTGTCCCTCCCAGCTCATACATCCATGAGAGCACTCCGAGTGTTCATTTAAAAAATAAAACACTAAAGGGTTTGGCACTAGAAAGTTTCAGAGTTAAAGCCCATTTTAAAAATCAAAGGACTTTCTCTCCCAAGCTTCTCCGGGCTGCAGCGACGTATCATCTCGTCCTCAATTGGAACGGAGTGTTGGACGCTAACTTCACTTTTGTAATGAAAACATTATTGGAGAAGTTGTTCTTGTGTGTTCCTTTTCTGGAACTAACAGTCTGGGCTCTTAAAATACTCTATCAGCTGAAAGGCTCCTTCCCTTTTATCCAATTAGTCACCTCTAATCTAAAGCAGCACTTGGAGGACTCAGTTAATTTTAAAAGGCACCAAGTTACCAAACAGCTTCACCAACCGTCTGCTTTCAATTTCTCAACTGGCTGGGAGTTCAAAAGAGATCGTCCTAACATTGCAAGTCGGTGCAGCTTCAAGGCACTGAGCTAGGTGATGTATTAAATGACAGCACTTTAACTCGTTTGTACTTCCAGACTTGTCTTCTGATTAGTTCCAGCAGGATTCCTCCTTTCACATACAACAAGTGCTTTGAGATACCAGGGTTAAAAATGGCTTTTAAGATTGTAGAAATTCCTATTTTTTTTCTAAGAAATCCTGTGCAGTTTGATTCCTAGAAGCCTCAATTTCCTCATCTATAAAAGAAGAGATTAGGAAACCTGTTTGAGATGGTGTTGCAAGGACAAAAGTAAGAAAAGATTGACTGGCAATCTACGGCTGGGCAGGCAGGATGGCTCAGATAGAAAATGTGATTGCCCATGAGCGTGACAACCTGAGACTGGTCCCCAGGACCCACGCTGAAAGCAGGTAACTATTAACTGCTAAAGCCCACATGCAGGTACCCCCCCACATGCACGCATGAAAGCATACACAATTAATAGATTAATTAATTAAAATGCTACTCAAGGATCATTAATTTTGGCTGTTTCTTTTGACCATCTTCAGACATTCTTTTCAAACTAGCATCTCTTTGTGTATTTTCATTTCGAGAGGAATAAATTAAATGGTTGTCTGTTCTGATGGTTGGGCACAACCCAGGGGTTACCCACTCTCATCTCTTCCCCCAGCGAAGCGTTTTTTTTTTTAATTTCGTATCAGTAAAATCACCAATAGGAGTGCGTTATTGATAACCAAGGATCTGGGGAAAGTGCACACTGCACTGAGGTAGTAATTCTCAAAATTTTGTAGCTAAATATAGTTTCCGAAATGTTTCTTTTGGTCCTTCACAATAACGGTAACATGACGGGCTATCAGGAATCACCCCCAACAGCATCAAGGTGTTCTTTGATATGTGAACTACTAGAAACTAGATTTCAGCAGTGGGGTAATGGGAAAAGTAAAGCAAGAAGGGAGCACTTGTTTCAATTCCTAATCTCATCCAGGTCCTCCATTATCAGTGCCGGAACTGGGGAGGAGGAACTGATCAGCTTGGAGCAATTCCAGGAATTTGGAGGGGTGTGAACCGTAAATGCTAAACAATGTGCAGGACTGTGAGCTTTCTAGCCCAATGTCATTGGTGCCCACATTGAAAGACATTGGGCCTCTTTGTTGTCTGAATCTCTTGGCCCACCAGGAGTTTTTTAAGCTGAAGAAAGCTATGCACCTCCTTTTTACGATACATAAATAGAAGCAAATTATGTTTAATTGTGGTCTGTTGACCCTTGGAAGGCTGTCACAGACTTGTGTCAGAATTGAAGTTTAGAACTATAATGAGACCTGGGACATAGCGTAGTTAGTAGAGCCTTTGCCTGTCATGAATGAGGTCTTGGGTTCAGTTTTCGACAATGCATCCAACAGTGGGGTGACACACACACCTACAATCACAGCTGTTGGAAGGGGTGGATTCAAGAAGTTCGAGGTCATCCTTGGCTACGTGGGGAGTCTAAAAGCTATAATAAAACAGTTTATTATGTCAGTCATTACGGAGGCCAGTGAGTGATACTCCAGAACTAAAAGGTTATCCTTAAAGTGAAAGAAAAAATGAGAAAATTCAAGAGTTCTGGTTTTTTTTTTTGTTTTCATTGAAGTACAGTTTCCAGAGAGACCTCTAGGGTGTGGCCCTGAGCTGGAGCTGTCTTAAGACTACACGCATAGCTGCTGTTTGCCCCTCTTCCATCTTTTCTTTGGACTCATTCTGCTTTCTGTCCATAAAAGCTTCACAGGGTTACCTGTTACACTGCCACCTGCCACCCTGTGGGAGTGGGTATGTGACTTTGTCCTCACCATTATAGAATCCCATCTTTTCAAATAATTTTTGATTTACTATTTGACAATTTCATACGGATATGTAATGTATTTTGATGAGGATCAACCCTGATTTCCCTCTCTGATTTCCTCCCACTTCCCCCAGAAACCCTCTTCTTCCCAACACAGCTCCCTGTTACTTCCACATCTATTTTTTTAAATAGCTCAGAGTGTTTAATTGGGATCGCTTGCACGTGGCTGGATGTGAGGTGGTTTCCTGAATCTTTAGCAGTTTACCTGTGGCTCTGCCCCTTACGATATCATGTTTTAGCCATAGTGATTCCTTTAGGAATTGACGAGGGACCCTAACATCGCCGTTAAGTCCTCCTTGAAAATCTTCTGCTAAGGTAATTCTGGTTTTGGTAATTCTGGTGGTCTTAACCACTGAGGCATCCCTCCGGACCCAATATTTACACAGTCTTATATATTGAACAAATACCATGAAACAAAGGGGAAAGAATATTTGTCATCGGTTTTTGGAGATATAATAGACATGTGACTCACACTTCAGTTTTTAAAAATAGAGAAAAAAGTATATCCCTGAAACATACTGTGTGGAATGCATTTGGACCTTCCCTAAAACAAACTCAAAACTCACGGACCCAAACTGAATCATGTTATTAGGTCTGATAGTGCTAATATGCTTTTGTTGTTGATATGTTTGGCTTTTGTTGGGGATATAACCCAGGGCCTCCCTCATGAGAGGCAAGCTTTCTACCCGTGAATCATGCTCTTACCACCTCTGTATGTTATTAAACTTATCTCAGATACACATGCAAATCCTCATAAGTGAGATGTCTGGATCCGTTTCCTCCCTTTCTAAGCAGCAAACGCATGGGGAAAGGGACAATGAGAAATGAATGGTGATGTGTTGAAGTTAGTGATGGGAAACAAGAATTTATCACACACGCATGCACACACACACACATGCGCAAACATTCTGTTTATGCTCACATGTGTATGGGCGAATGTGTGTGTCGAGGGTCAGAATCAAGCTTGGACATCATTCCTCAGTTGATACCCACACTGTTTATGAGATGTCTCATTACCCCCGAGTTCACCATTTCGGCTAGAGGTGTAACCTCAGGGATTTACCTGCCTCGCCAGCACTGGAGTGATGAGCACATCCCATGTAGCCCGGTTCTTTTTTGGTTGTGGGGCTTGAACTCAGGACCTTTTGCTTGCATGGCAAGCACTTTACCAAGTGAGCTTTCTCCTGAGTCACCATGACCAAATATTTCTAAGTAAGAAAGAAGACTCCGTCACGATGACTTTTTAACTGTTTCCACTTTATTTGTACTGGGGGAAGTACACAGCACAAGGTGCATATGTATAGGTCAGAGGACGATTCCCTGGCGTCACCTGTATTTCCACTCTCAGGCAAGTGCTACAGATCAAACTCAGCCCATCAAAGCTTGTGTGGCAAGCACTTTTTATGAGCTAAAGCATCTCTATAGCCACTCATAATGATGTTTGAATGAATTACAGTCTGATAAACAATTGAAAGTGTATCTGATGGAGGTGGGTCTTGTATTAATCTGTTGCTTTCATTGGTTAATTAATAAAGAAACTGCCTAGGCCCACTTGATAGACCAACCCTTAGGTGGGTGGAGTAAACAGAAGAGAATGCTGGGAGAAAGAAGCTGAGTCAGTGAGTCGCCATGATTCTCCCACTCCAGACAGACACAGGTTAAGATCTTTCCTGGTAAGCCAGCTCGTGGTACTACACAGAATATTAGAAATGGGTTAGATCAATATGTAAGAGCTAGCCAATAAGAGGCTGGAACTAATGGGCCAGGCAGTGATTAAAAGAATACAGTTTCCGTGTAATTATTTCGGGGCATAAGCTAGCCATGCGGGCGGCCAGGTGCCGGGGACGCAGCCCCGCAGCTCTTATTACAACATGTATCATTCCAAGGTAAAATAAGAGGGGACACAAGAAAGGTGTGGAAACAGATTTGTACATGGTGTGTTTGAGGAAAAGAGTCAGTGGAAACTTACTAACTTACTAAGGTTGGTTCAGCAGAAGTGCAGAGGCTCTCTGGACCTTCAAGGAATGCAGCAGAGCCCAGCATGTAAGTCTGCCTGTAAGAGCAGCTGGGTCACTTATGCCTTGATAGAATTGGGTTACGGAGCCATCATTCAAGCCACCATGGGACAGTAAACATCATTTTGCATCCTAAACACTAGACACTATCACTATCACATTTGGAGACAGAAAATGGCCACAACCACCACCATCATTTCAGTACAGTCCCTGCTACTTCCTCTCTCTACTGTTGACTCCAGGGTCAATGCTAGATTTCATTGGTAGATCTAGGTTTTGTGTCCAAGTTCAAATTTGAAAGGAAGCTCACTATCTCAAGTTTCTAGTACCTGTTTTCTTTCATAGCTTCAGAGAATATAAATTATTTTAATTATTTTGCAGCCTCTCTGGTGGCAATAAACTCAATACACTAAACCCCACAAATCTGCCCAAACTCCACTCTTTTTTAACCAGAATTTAATCTTTTGTTGTTTTGTTTGGTTTTCTTTTCTTTTTTCTTTCTTTTTTTTTTTTTTTTTTTTTCTTTTTTTTGGTTTTTCAAGACAGGGTTTCTCTGTGGCTTTGGAGCCTGTCCTGGAACTAGCTCTTGTAGACCAGGCTGGTCTCGAACTCTCAGAGATCCACCTGCCTCTGTCTCCCAAGTGCTGGGATTAAAGGCGTGCGCCACCACCGCCCAGCGTGGTTTTGGTTTTCAACACAGGATTTTTCTGTGTGGCTCTGGCTGTCCTGAAACTTGCTCTGTAGACCAGGCTGGCCTTGAACTCACGGAGATCTGCCTTCCTCTGCCTCTCAAGTGCTGGGATTAAAGGCATGCGACACCACTGCCCACCCAGAATTTAATCTTATTCTTCCTTTGAAAAACTTACGTTCATGGACACAAGAATGAGCATGAATACTCATTCATGCCCAAGAATACTCCCACATAACAAACAATGTAAATAACAGAACCAAGGGACATGGCTGCCAGGGATGGGGAGGGGTCAGCAGGCATGATTTCCACATCTCCCAGCATATTCTATTCCTGTTTGCCAAGGCAGGAGAGTCTGTGCCAAGATGTGGGTCATGCCCTAGGAAAACAAGAGAAGCTGTACAATGTTCAGAGAAAGAGCATAATAAAACGTGTAGGAAAGTAAGTTCCAAAATCTAAGTTTGTCCCATGGCTTGTTAGGACTGCTAAATAGCACATCCATTACATTTATGTAGAGTTTTATCAAAGGTTTAGATCTTATTTCAAAAAAATTATCAAGTATCCACTCCAAGTGTCATCTGCAAGCTCAAAGGTACTGAGGACAACCTGGTGATCGTCTATCACAAAGGAGTCTGTGGGGATTCTGCTCTCCCGGCTTCCAGATAAGTTGTGCTGGCAGGTGCAGTATGGTAGAGTTTTCTAGAGCCACTGGAGAGGAAGATTCAAGGAACAGGGAACAAGAATTGTACTCTGCAGAACAAGAGCAGAAAATATGACTGTTTCCTCAAAGTGCTATCAGGAGTAGATATCACCAGAGTTACTGGGGCATGCCAATCAAACTGCAGATTGCGAACTGAGAGCAGGGGTGGAGACTGAGAACCTGCACCTATAGGAAGCTTCTCAACAAATTCTTTTGGTGTTTTTGTTTGGTTGTTTGTTTTTGAGACAGGGTCTCACCATAAAGCTCTGCCTGTCCTGGAATTCACTACATAGACAAGACTGGCGTCAAACTTACAGAGCTCCGCCTGCCTCTGCCTTCTGAATGCTGGATCCAGAGGCCTACACCACCATACCTAACTTGATTTACAAAACAAACTAAAACCAAGACTTTTTTACATTTATTTATTTGTGTGAGCATGAGGCACATGCTGTGGCTGCTGTGGAACTGAGGTGAGAGGGTTGGTTTTTTCTTCTACCATATGGGTTCTGGGGATCAAACTCAAGTCACGTGGCCATGCTTGGCCGCAAGCATCCTTAACCACTGAGTTAGCTAGCTCCCAATGAGTTCCTTTATGTGCAACCTTTAGAAGCATTTTCAACACAATGCTCTATTCCTTGAAAATTTCAGTGTATTTTGATCTTAGCCCCAATATCTCCCAAATTCCTAAATATACTCTCACCTCCCCACCTCCTCCCAACTTCGCATCCTTTTTTTCTTAACCTGCCAAGCCCAGTTTGTGCTGCCCATAAACTCGTGGGTGTGAGACCACCCCCTGGAGTGTGGTTGACCTATTAGGTACCACACCCTTAAAGAGAAATTGTTCTTCCTCCCCTAAGAAGCCATCCACTAACCCAAGTTTCTCAGTAAGGGGTGGGAATACCTAAGCCCCTCCCCTTTCCATGCTAAAATGTTGAGTGACTTGATCTCAGTGTCACCATAGCGACAAGTCAGCCTGGAAGAAAATACAGTCCTAAGGAAGGTACCGCATGAGCCTAGAAGAAAGGCTAGTGGAAGATGGTTCGAAAAGGATACTGTAACATTATGTAGGCTGAGCAGGTTGTATTTAAGAATATATATGTGTGTACATATACATATGTGCATGAAACAGCGATTAATGGGAAAAGGTATGGATTTGGAAAAGAGAAAGGAAGGGTAGATGGGGGAGGAGGAAAAGAGGAAATGATGTATTTACTATGCTATAAAAATAAAAGAAAAAAGAAAAATATACAATAACAAAGAATACAATGTAAAACCTGAGCAACTTGGGTCTGAACAAAGTTGACAGAAGGAAGTTAGGAGAGGCTTTGCTGAGATCTGGGCGTGCTTAAATGACTTCAGAATAAGAGCCTCAAGGGCCCCAGGAGTTGCTGACTCTTTGCCGCTGCTGATCCTTTCAGAAGAGCTAACTGGGCTGAGAGCTGAGCATGGAGTTAGGGGAGGATTTTTACCTTCTATAAGGCAAGTAAGAGCCTTTGTTGGTTTATGAACCCACAGGCAGGCAGACAGCAACAGGCTCCCCAGGCAGATGTGGTTACTCCAAACCCAGTGCTCGACAGTCCTTAAGGTCATGGTTTTAACTCTTGTCTGAGGCTGCAGGACTTAAAACAAGCAGGAAAACACTGAACATGTCACTGGGTAACACAGCGAAAGAAGACAGATCTTGAAGCGTGTGTTTCTGCTTTTCTGTCTCCCTTAACTACCTGTCACCCTCAGGTGGGAGTTTCTGTTTGCTTGTTTGGCTTTCATTCCTTTGTGTGAAACAGGGCCTTACATATCCCCCGCTGGCCTCAAACTCACTACCTAGCCAAAAATGACCTTGGACTTCTGAGCTTCCAGTTTCTTTCTCCCAGTGCTGAGCTGTTACGTATTTTTTAAACATAACTTTTTATTGATTCTTTGGGAATCTTGCATTATGCACTCTAGTCCCACTCATTTCCCAGTCCCTCCATATCCGCCTTTCACCCTTGCTGTGTCCCTCCCAAAAAGAAAATAAAAATAATAATATTAATCAAAAAACAAAACAACACCTTGCTCCTCCATCTTTCCACCTCTCCATCACCTCTTCCTTCATCTTAGTGGCACTGGGAGCTGTGGCGTGTCACACAGTGCATCCTTTTGTCCAAACAACTTTACTTGCAAGTGCATCCTTTTGTCCAAACAGCTTTACTTGCAATTGTTCATCGTAATAAGCTGTCGGTCAGGTGTTGTGGTATACCATCAACACTGGACCTCACCAAAGCTCCTTTCAGATACCCTGCTGTTGCTCTAATCATGGCAATCCTGTTGCTCTGGTTCCATAGGACCAGATCATAGATGTGCTAGATGTTGGGGTGGGCCAACTCAAAGCTTTGGATGTAGGTCTGGGTGTCAGCTGAGTTGGTCAGTCCAAGCCTCCCCTGAGACTAACCCCTCAGGAAAGGGGCAGAGCCAGCTCTCCTGAACCCATGCCACCTGGGGCTCAGCTCTACTGCACCTGGGGTGAGGGGTGGGGCCAGTTCTTCCAGGGCGAGAGCATGGGAGCCAGATTTTACATGTGGGGCAGGGCCGTGACAGCCTTCCCACTGCACAGCCAGCTGCCAGCCATACTAGATTCTCCCAGGGCCAGGGAAGGGAGGGGCTGGCTCAGCACAACCCTCAGATTTCAACAGGCATGGTTTGCATGGCCCCGGGTGCTAACATGAGCCATGGATGTCAACAGACGGACCCCAGCTGCACCAGGACCAGAGACCCAGACATGGCCCTTGGCAGCTGCTCAGGCCTGGATGTCACCATGGTCCTGTGCAGCAGTCCATCCGTGTGGCCTTTGATGGCAACATGGGCCCCGGGCACCAACACAGATGCCGACTGTGTAAGGACCATTGACACAAACATGGTCCTCAGCAGCAGGCCAGGCTGGATGCCTCTGTGGTACCTGATAGTAGCGCAGGCCATTCAGAATGACAGGGCCCTGCGACAGCATGGCCACTGAGCACCAACATGGGCTCAAAGGGTACCGCAGATCCCAGGCACCCAAATAGCCCTTAGCGGTAACAGAAACCATGAATATCAACACAGACCCCAGCTGCTATAGGGTCACAAACCAGACATGAACCTAAGCAGTAGCCTGGGCCTGGATATCGCCATGGCCGCGGGTAGCATCCCATCGGCCTCTTCCTCTCCACCTTTGCTTCTTTACTTGTGCCTCTCTCCACAGCACATGAACCACTCAGCTTCTCTTTCTCTCCCATTTTTCTACCATGCAGTTGCTCATTGTAATAGTTCCCAGCAGGCCTGTGGGCGTCTTTCACCTGCCCAGGCCCAGGATGGATGGGTGGGCCTATTGATGTAATATATTTTTATGTATTTACTTTCTCGATGGAAAAGTAATATTGTTCATTATTTAAATTTATAAGCTGTAAGTAAATTAAAAGAAAAATACCTATAATCTCAATGTTGAGACCTATTCATACTTAAATATATGTCATTGAGCATGTTTTTATAGATATATGTGTAAAACTATTTGAAAGGTCAAAGAATATACTGTCTTGTCTCTAACATTTCCCTTTTGTGTAGTTATTATGGGTAATTTATATTGGCTACAAATTATTTTCATATTTTAAAATATCTAATGGTCATTAATCATATAAATTTACTAAGATTCATTCTTCAAACCTCTGCCTTAATAGACCTTAGATGGCTTCCTTGGTTACAGTTAAAGAAAATCTCATGAATTCTCCACCAATAATGTGATTTTCTAGACATTAAATCACTATGTCAAAAAGCATCCATGTTTGTAAGACTTTAGTCAAAAGAAAGTTTTTTCCCAAACACTAATATCACTTTGATATTTTTCCTGATTTCAGTTCTTTCCAGATTCCCATTGATTATTACAACAACAAAAGCCAAGCTCTATAACACTGACCACCCATCTCTTCCTTGTTGTAATAAGAGCAGCGGGGCTGCGTCCCCTGCACCCAGCCGCCCGCATGGCTAGCTTATGCCCTGAAATAATTACAAGGAAACTGTATTTTTTTAAACACTGCTTGGCCTATTAGCTCCAGCCTCTTATTGGCTAGCTCTTACATATTGATCTAACCCATTTCTAATATTCTGTTTAGTACCATGAGCTGGCTTACCAGAAAAGATCTTAACCTGCGTCTGTCTGGAGTGGGAGAATCATGGCGACTGCCTGACTCAGCTTCTTTCTCCCAGCATTCTGTTCTGTTTATTCCACCCACCTAAGGGTTGGCCTATCAAATGGGCCTAGGCAGTTTCTTTATTAATTAATCAATGAAAGCAACAGATTAATACAAGACCCACCTCCATCATTTCCCCTTTTTCTGTTTAAACAAAAAAGAAAGGCTTTCACTTTAACATAGTAAGATTACATATAGCAAAACAGTTATCAAGCAAGAATTACAGTTACAATATTTATATCTATTTTATCCTTTATCATAACTAAGGAAAACTATAACTAACCATTCTTCAACTCCACCAAAGACTACAGAAGGATATAATGTTACCTAAGCAAACAAGAAGTCCAAAACTCTAGAAATGACAGAGACATCTCGCTGCCTGGACAGTCACCCAAAGTTCCTCTGTACTGTTGGGGCATCCATCTTCGGCCTTCAGGCCCATAGTTTCAGCAGACATTTCCATGAAGCAGGAAAATTCCAAAGACAGTTCAGTCACTTTCTGCTGTGTCCTGCAGAATGTTTCGCAGACTCTTTCATGAGTCAGGAACCCCGAAAGATCATCTCACCTTTAGGCAAGTTCAGCAGTCCTCTTTCTGCGGGTTCTTTGTTTCCAGTTCATGCATCAGTCCAGGCAAGAGCAGTTTCTTGCCCAAATGGCTATCAAACTCCTTAAGGAGCCTCTTCAGGGCCCATCTTCCTCTTGAAGTAGATTGGTGCTGCCAGGAGCAGATGTGTCTCATTGTCATGAAAAGCCCTAAGTTATTAAAACATTAAATGCCATATTCTGCAGTCTTTGAAAGATATGAAGAATGCCTATCTAGCTGAAATATATCTATGCACATCTAGAAAATCTAACTAACATGACTAAAAGCTTGACAATTATTGATGATTATCCATTAACAACCTATATACATTACATTTTTAAATGAACTATACAATCACAATACCTTAATCAAGATTAGAAATATGCATATACATATAACAAAATTGACCTTCAAATCCACACCAATGCAAATTATTCATATCTATATCATATCCCCCTTTAAATGTAAAAGAACATTTATAAACAATATTTGGGAACATGGGCGCAGTTTTTCTCTCCAAACTGCTTCCTGCTGAATGGGGGCGCTGCATTCAGATCTTTCATGGTGTAACCTGTGTGTCAGGGTCATCTCAGTCGGCAGTTGAGTGAAGTAATTTTCTGAAGGTGTTCACAGCAACCTTTCAGGAGGGCGTGGTCTATCATACCACATTGGGATAGATGCAATCCACAGAGTCTCATCCTCTGTGAAAACAAAAGAAGACCCTCTCCAAAGCATCATATCCTTAGACCCATATTCTGAAATCATAATACCCTTATATCCATTCTGGTTTAGCTTGGCAGCCCATATAATGAAATGTCTCTCTGCACTTAGCTCCTTTACAGTCAAAAATTTTAAAGAAAACACAATAACACAAAGAATCCAGACTCTCTGTGAATTTTCCATTTTTACGTGGCTTATTTTTCTTTATTTCTTTTAATCTATAATTATCTGTACTCTGTCTCTTTAAAGACTTTACCCTTTTTTTAAGACATTAACTTTATTCTTTATATATAGTTTTTTCTCTCTCTCAAGCCTACGTACATTCATGCAACAGTGTCTGAATCAGTTCTATTGTGAATCTGTAATTTTTTTACTATCCAGGAGCATTTCTTAAAATGTTAAGCACTTCTTAAAAACTTAAGTTACACTATGTACAGATAATACGGTACCACCTGTGTTCTGCTCAGTCCAAACCTTAACTGCGCTGTTATTATGGTAATTATGGTAGTTCTGCCTGAGACCAGCACAGTTCAGCGTGGCAGAGCTGAGCCCTCCTGCCTCAGAGCCATTTGGTGCCCCTGAGCCACACACAGTTCCAGGCACACAGCAGTCCACATTGCCATCAAGCAAGCCGTAGCACTTTACTCCAAATGCTCCATTCAAAAGCTCTGTCTCCAGCAGGAGCCAGACAGAGATCACGATGGCGGCACAGCCCAGAAAGCCGGCATTTTAAAATAGCCAGTTTTGCCGGGCGGTGGTGGCGCACGCCTTTAATCCCAGCACTCGGGAGGCAGAGGCAGGCGGATCTCTGTGAGTTCGAGACCAGCCTGGTCTACAGAGCTAGTTCCAGGACAGGCTCCAAAACCACAGAGAAACCCTGTCTCGAAAAAAACCAAAAAAAATAAAAAAATAAAAAAATAAAATAGCCAGTTTTTTCCTGCTGCTGAGTCAGGACAATTTCTTTGCGGCACGCAACCCAGAAACAGCAAAAAGTTGTCTTAAGTTTTCTCTCTCTCCTTTTTAAGCCCTCTCAGGTTTTATGTGGAGTTCATCATCACACTGGGTGTCACACCCCAATGGTTTAAATTCCTAGGCCCCATCTGATAATAAAGGTCTCTGATATGTGGATCTTAAGGGACACTTACCCAAACCGCAGTGGTTACAGTTGTTCCTTTCTGCAATGCCAACAGTGACAGTACAAACGAAAGTGTGAGTTATTTTACTAGGCGGTCTGTCGTATTCATGTGCACACCAGACCAATATTGATGGAACAAAACAACTGACTTTTCCATCACCAGGACTCTCTCCCAGTCTAAATTGATTTATCAGGATAGAAATTAGCCTGTGTCCCCAGGGCACACTGCAGACGAAGAGGCTGAAACCTTTTCATTAAAACAGAGACAGACGTGTTAGCACATGCTACTGGGTGATTTGAAGAAATGCACTGGAAAATAACTGGACGAAGCCTACTTAGCACTTATTAAAGGAACTAAAATCAGAGGCAGAAATAAACCGAGATGCCTGCCTGCTTCCTGCCGTAAAGGCCAGCAGAGGTAACCCTTCGGAGAGGTGATGTTCCCATCCACACTCACCCAGAAAGCTGTCGGAAGGTTTCGAAAGCCAAGGATGTATTTGCTAGGTCACAGATGAAAATCTGTTTATTTTTCTTTCCCCATAGAATCCAGTGTACAAATGGGTGCTCTATGTCCTGCTGTTGAATTAATCTTCGGGAATAGGATGCTAAAATAGCAGGATCGCGGGGCCAAAGGTCAAGAACATAGGAAGATAGAGTGCTTCCTGCCTAGCGATAAATGAGGAAGGAAGTTAGCCAGGGGCTTTTACTGTTAAGAGTCGAAATAGCATGCGTACTGGGCAGGGAGTGATATACTCGTCAATACTTGTGAGATACGCAAATAGTTCTCGGCATTTTGAATAGCATTGCCCAAGAGTTTTGCAAATGGAGTATATTTTTTATCAATTTAAAACATATCTGTCCAATATTTACATGACCCTAGTCATCTTCTGAGAAAGACTGACAAATTCATGTTGTTCCATTTGACCAAATGCAGAGAGACTTTGAAACAGACACCAATAGTCTGGCTTCTTTTTCTGCTTCACAAGGGCACATCAGCTGTGTTTGAACCATGACTCTACTTACAAGACATTGAGCAAGATATCACTTTCAACCTGAGTTGTTGTTTTTTCTTTTAATTTGTAAAACAAGATCAATTGACTATTTAGAAGAACAAATAAATTATAATATTAAATGAAGCCACCCCGTTGGCAGATTTTATATATCACCATCTGTGCTGGTTTGAATGAGAATAGCTACCACAGGTTCTTATGTCTGAATATTTGGTTCCTAGCTAGTGGACTGTTTAGGCGTGATTAGGAGGTGAGGCCTTGGAAGAGGAGGTGTATTCCTGGGGATGAGCTTTTTGAGGTTTCCAAAGCCTAGTCCAAGCTACTCTCTCTTCCTCCTATCTGTGGATAAGACTAATTTCCCATTGACTGCTCCAGCGCCATGCCAGCCTGCCTGCCTAGTGCCATACTCCTTGCCATGAAGATCATAGGCTAACCCCTAACACTCTAAGAAAGCCCCTAATTAAATGCTTTCTTAGTGTCTCTTTACAGTAAAAAAGTAACTAAGACACGATCAGTGGTTATAGGGTTATTATTCCACTTTTTCTCATATTTTAAGTTTTAAATGAAGAAAAGACTGCTGCAAACAATGTATTCCAATCTCCTTTCATTTTTTTAAAGACTTATTAATCATTTTATGTATGTGAGCGCTCTATCTGCATGTTTCACTTTCTATCAGAAGAGGGCATCCGATCCCACTACAGATGGTTGTGATCCATCATGTGGTTGCTGGGAATAGAACTCAGGACCACTGGAAGAGCAGCCAGTACTCTTTTAACCACTGAGCCATCTCTCCAGCCCTGTCCACTCTCCTTTCACTTCAGGAAAACTGTGTTATGCATGTGTTAATAGTGGACATAGATTAAGTCATTATCTATGCTATTATTGGGTTGATGACGTAAAAATTTTTTTTATTTCAAAGTCTCCTGTTTTCATTGTTGTTCTGATAAAGGGTATGGCATATCACAGACTGACCTCAGTCGTGATATGTGGCAGTGACTGACCTTGAATTCCTGATTCTCCTATCTCTCCCTCTTAAGTGCTGGGAATAAATGTGTGCGAGACCATACTAGACCATTTCGAAGTCACACTGTTTACGAGCTTTATTTCATTAAAAAATTTACATATACCTTTTAAAACCAGGGAGAAAACAATGATATTTAAACTATCACTTAAGTCAGCGATAATGGCAAGAGTTACATGAGAAAAGCTGATGGACTTAATTCTGAGGATACTCTTTGGTGCTTGATATACGACCTTCCGGGTAGAATTGTCTCCTAGGCCTCAAAGAGCCATAAAAAACTATATAACAGCAGAAGAAGGCTGAGCATTAGGTGTGTATTTGTCTCCAAATTAATCAAAATCTATGGCTTTTTTAAAAAATAAAAAATGTTTTTAGTTTTGCACTCGTGCGTGTGTGTGTGTGTGTGTGTGTGTATGTGAGTGTTTGCCTGCACGTATGTATGTGTACCACATATGTGCTTGCTGCTAAGTGTGGCCAGAAGACAACATCCAGTTCCCTGGAACTGGAGTTACAGACAGTTGTGAGTCACATGTGGACACTGGGACACTGAACCTGGGCCCTCTGCAAACTCAGAAAGTTCTTTGAACTGCCTAGGCATCTCTCGCCCCAAATTCTACAGCTTTTCCTGTGACCACAATATCAAGTGTTTGCTTAATAACGAATGGGGGGAGAGAGAGAGAGAGGGAGAGAGAGAGAGAGAGAGAGAGAGAGAGAGAGAGAGAGAGAGAGAGAGAGAGAGAGAGAATACATAAATTTTAAAATATTTTTTAAAATTAAAAAGTAAGAAATGGGGAGGGAGGGAGGGAAGGAAGAAAAGAAAAAATAAAATCTGGAAAATCCCTAATAGAAGTTAAACATGAGGGAGAAATGAAAAATAAAATGAAACAAAAATCAGGACACTGTCTGGAGTTGGTTCAATCCCTGTTCCTTTCCTAGTGGTGAACTGCTGCCCAGGCTCCGTTCCAGGTGTCAATCAACAGAATCTAATATCCTCTGGTTAGAGAAACAAGCTGCTGACCCAAGCTGGATCAGTCAACTTTCTATCCCTGTAAGCTGAATCTCCCGTGGAGGAACCCTAGGAGAGAAGGCCATTGGTGCAAAGTCAGCCTACAGTGCCCCCCTGTAGAACAGACCCAGAAGTTCCTGTTGAGACTTCGGTCAAGAACCCCTGCTTCCTGCTCTCCCCCACAGGGAGTTATCCAACTGCCTTCTGGACTCTGAGCTACACAATATTCTTCCAGTTAATTCCTATTCTTGCTTAACTTCATGAGAGTCAGTGTTTGTTGCCTGAACACCAACAACAAAATCTTAGGACACTTGAAAGTGTATCCATGGATTCAGCGGACATCTAGGGCCCACCCCTTGATATCTTGTTCAAAACACAGATACATACACAGGCCCAATAGTGTCAAAACAGCTGGCTAAGCTCTTGGGGCTCCTTGTGAGAGCAGGAGGATCCAATACCTATCTTTCCTATATAATACAAAATTCCTAACAAGCAGAAAGTGCTGTCTTGTGAATCAGTAAATACCCCACCCCTAAAACAGGACCACACCATAAGTTCAGTGAACGGGACTTGTTAATGTTACATCTCTGTTGTTTCCTTGGTTAAAAAACAAACAATCAAACGAATAAAACATGGAAGTTACCTAAGACATGCAGTTAAAGTTTTAAAGTTGCAAAATACTGTCTACCCTGTGATCCTTCTTCATAATTTAAAACACACAAAGGGGAAGTAATGGGCCCAAGTGGAGAACCTACAACCGTTGTTTTTCTAAATGAGGATGTTGTTAAACTGTCTTAAATATGAATGTTTATGCCCATACATCAGCACCGCTGTCAGCTTTGACCATCATCTTGTGGAGCAGCCCACAGTTCATACAGTGGCTCATAATTGCTCGAGGTGTGAGATTAAGTGTCCACAGAGGACCCAGCCCTGAATGGAACATTTATATCAACCCCAGGGAGGCCCAGGGAACATCTCAGAAAAGGGGGTGGAAAGAATGTAGGAACTGAAGGATGGGGAGGGGGCTTGATACTGCCTCCTAGATGTAACTCACTGAACTCAGGAACTCCCTGTTGTTAGAGTTGTACACAAGACCTGTAACAAGCAAATTCAGTCAATATTCCGGCAGACAACATGACTCGGAACGTGGGAGTGGGATGGGGTGGGAGGTATTTGGAGCTGGGGAGAGAAAGGGTGAAGTTGAGGGTAGATAAGATATGATCAAAGCACATTATATACATCTATTAGAATTTCAATAAATAAAAGATCAAAAATGAATGAAAATGCACTCTGATGTGAAGTGCACTGTCGTGTCTTTATGTGGAAAATGATCCAGAACTGTGCTCCGCAGCCGCGTTTTCAGTGGAGGAGGAGACATTGCAAGTTTTTAAGTAACATTTTGATGTTATCTGAAAATTTTTGCGGCTTAAATGTGTTGTTTTCAGTGGATACCAGGTTCTGAAGAGGGCATACTGGGGGAAGGTACCATTGAGCACTCGGATTCTGCTGGGAGGAGACAGGAAGTTCCTCTGTGCTGAGGCAGAGCAGGGTGACTGTTAGCAACATCCGGGAAGTAAAAGAGTTTAATGCTTTTATCATAAAAAGCACAATCAGTGTTTGAGGAAATAGATACTTTCACTTAAACAGTATACAATGTAATGTGTATATTTATCAAGATAGCACATGGTACCCCATAAACAGAATTTTTGTGGTTTGTGTATCAATTAAAAATAAATTTAATTAATAAAATATCATTTTTTTTTAATTTTTAAGGTAGAGTCTCACTATGTAGCCCTGGCTGGCCTGGAACTCTCTATGTAGACCAGACTAGTCTGAAATTCACAGAGTTTTGCTTCTGCCTCCCTCCAGGGGACTGTGTGCTCCCCACACCTGGCTAAAATAAATAATTTTAAATGCTTAATATCTCAAATTACCAGAGAAACGCACATTAAAACCAAATGAGCTAGCTACTCATGCCAGTAGGAAGGATTGTCAGCAAAAAGACTAAAGATAGCAAGAGTTGTAGATGTGGAGAAATGAAACAGTCATCAGGAATATCTCCATGACATAGCAGGGAGGATTCTCTAAAAATTTTAAATGAACTACTTTAAAAATTCTACAGTCCCGCTTCTGGGTTGATATCTATTCAAAGTATGGACAACAGTGTAAATTAAGGACTTCACTCTCGTGTTTATTGTAACACTATTCTTAAGAGTCAAGATTTTAAAGCAATCTGTGTCTATTCCCGAGATCAATGGATAAGTAAAAAAATGTACATATAAGATGGACATGGTAACACATGCCCGCAATCCTGTCAGTCAGGAATACCATAAGGTCAAGGCTAGCTTGGGCTACATAGTAGACACTCTTCCACCAAAATAAAATAAAATAATAAAATAAAAAGCCTAGTTTGCAAGGTATAATAGCTCAGTGGTATAGCACTTGCCTAACACACACAGGTCCTGGGTTTGAGCCCAATACCACAAGATAAAGTAGCATATATACACAAAGAAACACTATTCAGCCTGAAAAAGAAAATGGAATTCTGTCGTTCAGGAATTCATATCAGTCTAGATAAACCTGAATGCACCGTGCCAAGTTAAGTAAGCCAGGCATAGAAGGCAAATGTTACTTGTCCTAGATACTTAAATGACCAAAGATAAAAGTCTGACTTCTGTAGAAAAGAGAGTGAACAGTTGGTCACCAGAGCCTAAGGGCTGGACCAAAAGCAGATAAAGAGATGTGGATCAAAGGGTTAGCCTTTTATTTCTTCAACCCCTCGTAATATTTGCTTAGTCAAGTCCTCTCTCTATAAGCAATATTGCTTTAAAGCCACACCCTTATTCAAAATGGCTGCTTAAATCTTACACCCCCTGGGTTCAAGGTGCAAGGCTACTCTGAAGAGTCATCCATGCCTCAGTTCCAAAATCACTGTAGGGACAAAACCCATGATGACTACTGAGTGTGAGTGGATCATGTAACTGGTGGTAGTTTCCATCCAAGGAGGACGAAGTGAAGTGGTATAAACATGGCCACAGTGGTTCTGTCCTGTGTGCATTTGGGGAAAGAGAGTTACCATGGGCCCAGAAGACACCCTAATAGTACCCAAGTCTACACACCAAGAATACCTAAAAGAAAAAGATTGGCCAGGACCTCCATGTTCCAGACCCAGTGAGACAGGAAGTATGGAGAAGTGAAAGGCATTCTCAGTGTCTTCTAAATCATGCCCAAACTATGGTTCTGTGGCTGGAATGATTTCTCCCAGACGTGACAGGAAGGAGAACATTTCGAGAAAGGGTTACTTCAGCAGGCAGATGTGTGAAATGTAGCAAGTTATGTTACAAACCAGGAAATCCATTCACAGATGGGTAACGCCAGGTTCCACAGACATCCAGAGATATTTTCAACCTGACATCCAGTCAGCCTTTGATTCGTTCATCAGTAAGGTGATAGCTCTTGCAATGACTGACTTAAAAATAAACACACCATGGGTGAGCTCCTTGAAGCAAGGCCTGGCTGAGGGAACAAGTGTGAGGCACGAATGGGAGGCTGGGAAGGAGTTGCATCAGGGTTTTGGATGGTGAAGCCTAGCTCACTTTTCTAGCTGGCATCCAGCAACAGGAAAATGTTAGACAAGGCCCGTCTTGTTGAAATCTACCTCAATGCCATGAAGCAAAATCTGCGTTGCCAAAAAAAATTTTATAAGTGGGTCCTCTGATTTTTAGTTGCATTGATTTTCCATTGATATACACAGTATTGAGTTGACTTTATGCAATGCAATAAAGCCATCATATATAATATAATGTATATATTATATTATGTATATATATATATATATAATAGCAAAAAGAAAAAGAGAGCGAGAAAGGAAGGAAGGAAGGAAGGAAGAAAGAAAGAAAGAAAGAAAGAAAGAAAGAAAGAAAGAAAGAAGAATCTATTACCACTTTTTTGGAGCATTTGCAAACATTTATTTGAATACTATTTCAAATGTTCTTGAGATTAAGGATACAAAAATGAATTCTTGTCAGTTGCAGTTATCTAGATAATATCACAGTTAGCCACTCCTAATCATTCCCTCCAGGTCCTGGAGGGAAGACTGATCACACTGATAATCAAGATTTTCTGAAATTTAACTCAAAAAAAGTTTTTCTGAGTCATCTGGGGGTAACTATGAGCTATAGAGTTCTACAAGTTTGAAACTTTTTTTCTTTCCTTTCAGCATCTTCTCTTGAATTCCACTGTGAAATTTCATGGTCCCTCCTCTTGGAGTTCTTATAATTAGAAAGAAACTCACTGCCGGCAGCCATGCCTGTCACAGGAATCATGCAAGCCCTGACCATCTCCAGAGACCAACATGCAGTTGCTCCTTTTATGGTTAGGCTGGCTGCTCTGTGTCTTTACACTCTCAGCTCCATCCTAAAGACAGCTCCATTCCCCATGCTTTGTTGCCCTCTGGCTGCTGGGTAGTTTGGCCAAAGGATGCACTGGCGCAAACAACAAATGCCAAGAAGAGGAATGACGTCAGAGGATGTCTCTCCATCCCTTTCTGGGACCCCTTTCTGCCTTGGGTGCATCTCTCAGTAGCTCCAGTTTTGCAGGATGGCCCTTCTCCTTTTCATCTTCTTTCCTGCAACTTACTGTGATTTCAGCTTCCAAGACATACTATTGTCTCCTTCTGCATTGGTACTAACATTCTGCTTTTCTGCCTCTCACCTCCCTCATTCACTTTTCTGTTCTTTCTCTGCCTGTATAAGCAGTTCCTATATTGACTTCCCTCTGTTGGAGACATCTGGAGTTATTACTCTTGTCTTTCCTGAACTTTTAGTGGTACAAAGACATACACACAAATAAACATAGAAGTCAAATGAAACAAATAAACACAATTAACTGAATAAATCTGATATGAGCATCTACCCAGGGTTTGTAGAATGGAAAGGTCAGAAAAGCCGAAACATGGAGCTCACATGTGACTCATCACGGCTTCCAGGTACCACTTTCTTCTGGACCTACCTTCTAGCTTCAGGGTTCTCACACACTGCCACCATAGGGATTTCCTAGTCAAAAATTTCAGAAGTCATTCCATTTTAAATTATGGCATTCTCTCACGCTGTTTGCCTCTCAGAGGTGGGGTCTAATGTATCCCAAACTAGCCTCAAATGTGATCAATAGCTATTGATGGCCTTGAACTCCAATCCTCCTGCCTCCACCACTCAAGTGCTAGGATTACAGACAGGCATCAAAATGCCACTGGGCAGTGGTGGCCTACGCTTTTATTCCCAGCACTCGGGAGAGGAAGGCGGGCAGATCTCTGTGAGTTCGAAGCCAGCCTAGTCTACAAAGTGAGTTCC
Source organism: Chionomys nivalis (assembly GCF_950005125.1). Classification (NCBI taxonomy): domain Eukaryota; kingdom Metazoa; phylum Chordata; class Mammalia; order Rodentia; family Cricetidae; genus Chionomys; species Chionomys nivalis. The sequence continues at coordinate 53,092,632 of NC_080086.1, forward strand.
AGGACAACCAGAATTAAACAAAAAACAAAATTCCTAGTATGTTCAATGCTAGGCACAAGTTATATCCCTAGTCCAACCTATGTTATTTTTGATATAGAATACTTGCTAGTCTGTTTGCTGGTTTCTCTCACTGATAGTCCAGTCAGGTCTAGCAAGAAATTACTGAAGAGAACAATGGTAGCTAGGGTTAATACAGCATTACCTCTGTGGTAAAAGTCTTCCGATCCATTATAGCATTCAGTTTATAAAACATCCTTACGGGCTGCACACTATCATCACCTCCACTTTTGAAGTGTTGAACCTGAAGCTTAGAAATGTAATATTCTGTCTGAAAACACAGGTGAGCACTAGCTGCTTCATCTTCGATGGGATCATAACTTCAGTACCATTGTACCCCCTGGAAGAAGTGGGCGTAGGTGGCCAGAATCGACAACTTCAATAGAAACTGAGAACTGTGGCAGATATTCACAAAGAAGACAGGATATGGAAGATATTCCAAACGTGGGCCAGGAGAAACTTATAAACGTTGATGGGAATGATATTAACATAAGTATAGTCCTTTCTGTCATTGGGAAAGGATTGAATTACCAGCTGGGACCCAGTGATCTTGTGCCTGAATAAAGGCAGTATCCGGAGTGCTGTTAGTATGAGCCCCATTAGTTGAGGCCCATTTATAATCCTCATTATTTTTAAAAAGAAGACTTGTTATTTAGACAATGAATAAGCCGTACATACCATCACCATCTACGTCCGCCTGCACAGGAAACAGCCCCACTGTGTTTTGATGGGAAGCCTGACACGGAGCGACTATTGCGGCGAAGCTGCCCACGAGATCTGCTGAGGAGAGGAAATCAGCTTGCCAGGAGGTGGTGAGTGAGACTGTTTTCTTCCACAGCTCTCTTGAGGTTTGGTTTTGACTTGACTTTGATTTTTCTAATTGCACCTGTTCAAAGTTAAGACACTATGCTGAGTCAGCAAAAGGCATTGTTGATCCTGTAATTCTTCATCCCTCCCACCCACCCACACCTACGCCATATACAGAGGTGGGGAGGAGAGACCTCAGTTTGACGTCCTTATTAGAAGTCAGACAGAAACTAGCACCTCTAACCAGGGATCTATTCTGGGGAGTGGATGTTACAATGGAAGAAAATTAGGAACCTTTACCCACTGTCTTTGTTAGGGTTTCTATTGCTGTGAAGAGACACCATGACCACTCTTAGAAGGGCAACATTCCATTGAAGGGGCTGGCCTGCAGTTTCAGAGGTTTGGTTCATTATCATCATGGTGGAGAGCATGTGACTGCATGCTGGCAGATGTGGTACTGGAGTAGTGGTTAAGAGTCCTCCATCTTGCAGGTAACAGGAAGTCTACCGAATCCCTAGGCTTTATCCTGAGAATAGGGAACCTCAAAGCCTGTCCCCCACAGTGGCACATTTCCTTCAACAAGGCCATACCCACTCTGACAAAGCCACACCTCCTAATAGTGTCACTCCCTTTGAAATTATGAGGGCCAGTTGCATTTAAACCACCACACACACTCATGTCGCTAGTCTCATGGTTGGCCCAGTTCCACAGCTGACAGGAACCTAAGGGAAGAGATGAAGGGAGAGAAAGTAATGGGCCACTGATGGCATCAACTTGAAGCATGGCTGTTCTATAAGACGGAGTCCTAGAGGGAAAAAAAAGGGTATTTTCATAACACATGTACATTTAAATTATCACAGCAAAAAAGTCTTCCCTTTCTCCTATAAGCATACATGGTTTTGTGTGTATGTGTGCATGTGTGTATGTGTGCATTGTGCTGCGTACATACACAGAAGAAGTTACTGAACACCTATTTTAGAAAGACTGTCTTAGAAAAGGGCTGCTCATTTGTGCAAACTCACATAATTTTTTTGTTAAGTCAGAGGTACACTTCCAGCCCAATGACATCTATAGACAAGGCATTTTCTATTCTGTGATTCAAAGCAAACACTGTCCCTGGAGGTTGAATTCATTCTGAGGTGAGTCTAGAGAGGAGGCATGAGCCAAACTAAAACAATCCCAGTGGCCGAGGTAGAACCATTAGGGCAGCAGAACAAATAACAATGCCCTTAGATTATAACTCAAAGAATAGAGAGTTATTTATTTCTCAATACTGCTAAGCATCGTTTGTGTGATAGAATGCATAGGTGGATGGAAATGAGGGGTACAGTTCCTCACTTGAGTCATTGCAAGAAATGCTTACAGAAATCTTTCCCTATTACCTAACACCTCTCAAGTGAATGCTCTACTTTGGAGGCTATTTCGCTAAAGGCTAGGCAAAGCCAGCCTGCAAAACTGTCACTCGGAAGGCTGATATAAGAGGATTGTGAGCACCAGGCTTGCCCGAGCTACATAGCTTTCAAGTTAGGTTGGGTTAGACCTGAATTACATAGCAGGAATATATCTTGAACTAAACAAAGACTACTCCAGGATATGTGATGTTTGAGGGCTTGTGTGTGTGACTATACAATACGTGAGGGCCTCTATGGGTAAGTTATATTAAGGTAAGTTATACTAAAGTATGTGCATGTGTCTGCACACACGAACACATGATGCTGGACATTGCGAACATATTTTAGAGAAAAATTGACACGGCAAGTCTCACAGTAATCCCTAAAAATAAAATGTTACTTGATTTGCCAATTTCTTCCTGAATACTGCTTGTCTGGTGAATGCTTTAATTTTTAAATATTATATATGTATATGTGTACACACACATATATGTACATGATTCTGTATATTCTCATAAATTTGGTCAAATTAATACAGCAAAGACTAACAGTGGGCAATATTAGGGAGTAGCCATTTGAGAAAAATAATAATTAAGATGCATGTATTAAACATTAAACGTCCTTGTATTTCATGGTTAGAATGATGTGGTATCTTTGGGAGGTGGGTTTATGCCAGTTTCCCTCTTACTTTTCATATTTAGATGAAGGGCCAAGGGCACCGTCACTTTCCCCACAAATTTTGAATCATCCCCTCAAGGCAACACGTTATTAATGCACCCACTTTTTGTTACAGTGGAGTTATAAATGTATTCCAAATGAGACATTAGGAAGTGGCTCCCAGAGGATGGAAGTACTTTGAACTTCCAGTGTGGTTTATACGTGCACATGATGTGATGTGGTCCAGCAAGCCCCAGAGATGTTCTTTAGTGGTAGTGGAAAGGATGTGGCCAAGGGACTTAATACACACAAACCTTTCAAGTGGTTAGAGCATTTGGAGGTGGGGCCTGTGAGCATCTCAGTAACGAGTACTCAGTGTTTGTCATTTAGAGAGCTCTTTTCGTTTTTGGTTCATCAATCGGCTACCTGTGAAAGCAGAACTAATTTCTTTGGATAAATGGATAAAACTGTATATTAAGTGTTTTGATGTGATTGCCCAGCTAGGGGAAAGATTTTTCTCATTTTTAATTTTTAAAAATCAGTCTTAATGTGTAAATATGGGTGTGGTGGGGGTGTAACTGCATGGCCTGTGTGTCTGTGGAGATCACACGGCAATTTTTCTGGAATGATCCTCTCCTTCTCTCTTGTTAAGGTAGGGCTTCTCTTGTTTCTGCTGTTGCATGCTCCAGGCTAGCTAGCCCATGAGTCTTCAAGAGAGTCTTCTGCCCCACCTCCAAGTTGTTTCATAGAGATGTGGGGATTCCAGATGTGTTCCACATCTTTTTTTTTTTTTAATGTAGATTCTGGGTATCAAACAGCTTATACGACAAGCACTTTAACCCAATGAACCATCTGGTTCTTTGTTTTCGTTGTTGTTTGTTTGGGCTGTTTTTTCCTCCCCCTCTTTTTCTTCTCCTTTTTTTCTCTTTGAGACAAAGTCTTTCTATGTAACACAAACCGGCTTGAATCCAAGATATTTCTGTCCCATCTTCCCATGTGGCTGGGATTATAGGTTTATGCCACCCTGCTCACCAGGGAGACATTAATTCCTTCCCTTGTTTTTATATCCAAAAAGTAGTTTTATTCTAAAATGAAGCAGCATGCAGTACCATTTAATAATCAATAACAGAATCATTCGGATTTTGATTTAGAAAGCTGATGACAAGGATGGCTCTTCTGCCAAGTCCCCGAATAGATCACTAGAGATAGGATTTGGTGGAGACTACTCCTGGCAGCATGATCCTGGACCAGCTGCAACAATGATCAGACACAAAAGCACAGATGAAGCCAAGTGTCCATGTTCTGATAGGGTCCCATGACTCACAGTGCAACCTCAGATAACTTCTCTGCGATAATGTCCTTATCAGTTCAATGGGTAACAAATTCATACTACGGCATAGCTTTATAAACTGACTTTAAATCATCTTTGTGACATCGATGACTCAGATATGAAGTAGGGAAGCATAGAGCTCAGTGAGTACAGTGAGAGGACAGAACGTCTTCAGTATGTTTCATAAGTATTTCAGGTGGAGTTGCTATCCATTCTCCTAAGTTTTGACAACCCTTTTGATAGCAGTCGTCTTTAATAGGAATCAACTTTAACAAATGTATCCTATGCCTGATGTTTACCCAAGTTGGAATCATTGGTGTTTTTCCTTAGCTATTACATGGCCATTGTTACCACAGCTCAGGGGGTTGGTGTTGTGAACTAGAACTTGCCCCAATGGTCACGACAGTGCAACAAACAGAATAGCACAATAATTGGTATGCCTATGCCTATGCCTATGCTAACGAGGTCAATAACACTCTCTAGAGGAAGGAGACGGCATAGAATCATTCCATCGCCTTCCTGCCACTATGCTCTTGGGAGGAACTAGAACATGAAGGCGGTAGAAAGTCAACTAAAGATGGGGACTCCAGTAATGCGGTTTCCACTATGTGGTCACCATACTTGGGTGGGACTCTCAGTCATGGACCTGTGTTAGTATCACCCACACTCCTATAAGAAAGCCAGATACATTTTTGGGTATATATCCAAAGGATGCTCAATCATGCCACAAGGACATGTGCTCAACTATGTTCATAGCAGCTTTGTTTGACATAGCCAGAACCCGGAAACAACCTAAATGCCCCTTGGCCAAAGGATGGATAAGGAAAATGTGGTGCATTTACACAATGGAGTTCTACACAGCAGAAGAAAATAATGACATCTTGAATTTTGCAGGCAAATAGATAGAGCTAGAAAACATCATTTTGAGTGAGGTAACCCAGACACAGAAAGACAACTATCACATGTTCTCACATATAGGTTGTTTTTAAACTTGAAGCAAAGAAAACCAGCCTACAAACCACAATCCCAGAGAACTTAGACAACAATGAGGACACTAAGAGAGACTTATATAGATCTAATCTACATGGGAAGTAGAGAAAGACATGATCTCCTGAGTAAATTGGGAGCATTGGGACCTTGGGGGATGATTGAAGAGGGGAAGGGAGAGGCAGGGAGGGGAGCAGAGAAAAATGTAGAGCTCAATAAAAATCAATTAAAAAAAGAAAAAAGTAAGCAATAAAATTATGTAGAGGAAAAAAGAAAGAAAGAAAAAAGAGAAAGGAAGGAAGAAGGAAGGAAGGAAAAAAGGAAGGAAGGAAGGAAGGAAGGAAGGAAGGAAGGAAGGAAGGAAGGAAGGAAGGAAGGAAAAAAGCCAGGTAAACTCATTGGTTCACCAAGCTGGACTTGGCTGACCTTTCTTCAGCCTGTCACTGGTGCTCTATGTGGAGTAGAGATGACTGTCCACATTTCCCTTAAAAAGAAACACAACAAATGACTTTTACCGATCTAGTGCAGTTGGGGGAGGGGACTCTAGACATGGTGTCACAGTTGAATTTACACCCTTGTTTGTAGGAAAATATTGACTAGAGCCTACAACTATACTACCCAACATTGGAAGCATGCCTGTTTCTCTAAAAGGATACTAGGGGAAGTGACTGACTTTTAATGACCATTTTGTACAAATGCCTTAAATGAATGAGATGACTTATCTGGAGGGGGAAGGTGATGTCACATACATTAGTTGAATTTGGTAAGGTTAAATAAAACTCTTCCACAAGCACCTAAAGGTTAAGGTTAAGGATTATATTCATTCGTAAATTCAAGAAAACTGTGTGTGTGTGTGTGTGTGTGTGTTTATATATCGTTTTCTTGGTGTTCAATGCATAAGAACAAGCATTTAATGGATTAATGGCTTTTGTCAGTTTGGTAGCTAATTGTAGCTCTTAATGTAATTAAATCACTGATCAAAACAGGTTCATCTGAGCCACTGAAGAAAAAGATGTTGTATCATCATCCCAACACAGCAATGGCTGTTTGTGAATTAGGTCCCTTGACCACATCCTTCTCAATAGCACGGGAGTTTTTGTGATGTGTGCAATTGCATGAATGTGAACATGCATACAAAGATCAGAGGACAATGTCAAGCATTTTTCTACTGGAGCTGTCCACCTTGCTGTTGAGAGATTTTTAATTAAAAAATTAAAATTATTTGTTTAGACATATGAGTATTTGCCTGCCTGCATGTCTGCATACCACGCGCATTCCTAGTGCCTATGAAAGCCAGAAGAGGGCATCAGATCCTTTGGGACTGGAGTTGAAGATGGTTTTGAGCCACCATGTAAGTACTAGGAATTGCACCAGGGGTCCTCTGAAAAGCAGCCAGTGCTCTTAACCACTGAGCAGTCTCTCTGGCCTCCACCTCGTGTTTTGCAACAGAGTTTCTCACTGGTCTGAAGTTCACCATGTATACTAGAATGGCTGGCTATCCAGCCCCAAGAATCCTCCTATCTCCACCTTCCCAGAGCTGGGATTAGAAGATGCATTGTCCCCCTTTACTGAATTTTACGTCTTGAAGCCTTGATTCTGATTCCTCCCATTAATCTCACTGCTCAGCTAAGATTAAGAACATCTCCACCATCCCCTCCCTCCCATATCTACCCATAGGCTACATGAACCTGTTAGGAGCAGATGACCAATTACACCAGCCTGTCTGATGCGGCCTGAGATCTGGACCTGACACTCTCTGAGTCTTCTGTAACACTATGGTCATGTCTGTCCCACCATAGGCATGTCTGAAACCTTCTTCAACCCCTTCCATTTCCCTAGGTGGAATGTGGCCGTCCTGGGAAACAGAGCTACAGATCTCCAGCTGCAGGAAGTACAACTCACAAAGACCCCCAGTTGCAGGGTTCAGCAATGTGCCACCGTGCTCGGGCCAAAGATCCCTTCCCAGTGAGCATGGTTCCCACTGAGGCAGGCTCGCTCCTGGGGAGCACAAGGCTCCAAAGAAGCCTTTTTCATCTTTTATTAGGACTGCACTCAGACCTTCTCCCTGCTCATGGAGAGCTTGTAATGAGGTCTGATGGCTCTCTTGACCTCTTCATTTCCCCTGATAAACATATGCTCAACTACTCATATCTGAGCATTTGCTTCTCTAAGGACACAAACAATGCGGGGAACATGGGCCTTCAAGCTAAGCAAGGCAAGCTGCATAAAAGAAGGCCAAACTCATCAGGTCTTTTGGAACTGGAAGAAGTCACTGTCTAGTTATCTGAGCCTCAGAGACTTCCTTGGGGGATTTTAATATGCTGTTATTCCTTGCGTTTGTGTCCTTGATGGCCATTATATAGGAAGCATGACTGTGCTGAGTTAGCAGTGTCTTCCACATCACAGGCCCTTAGGGCAGAGAAGACGATTTGCCAACACTCTTCAAACCTGTCCACAGGAACTAGGAGTAAAAGGGTTGTAATGAGGCCAGGGATGCAGCTCAGCCGCTGGAGTGCTTGCCTGGCACCCACACAGCCTTGTGTTCCAGTCTCAGCACTGCATAAACAAACAAGCAAGCAAACAAGGAACAGCCATAGTGGAGCACATCTGAATTCCTAACACTTGGGGGACAAAAGCAAGAGGATCAGAAACTTAAGATCTTCTTGTCTCAAAGTGAGAATAATGCCAGCCTGGGCTGTATGAGACCATGTCTCAACAAAAAAATCTAAAGAGAAAGGTGTTGACCAGGGTTTCTGTCTTGCCCAGTCCCACATCCATTTAGTCCCAAAAAACACACAGAGGCCTACATTAATTATGAACTGATTGGCTTATTATCTCAGGCTTCATATTAACTCTTATAACTTATGTTAGCCCATAATTCTTGTCTGTGTTAGCCACGTGACTTGGTACCTTTTTAAGTGAGGCAGTCACATCTTGCTTGCTCTCTGTCTGTCTTCCTCTATGTCTGAGTGATGACTGCAGACTGAAACTTATCCCAGAATTCCCATTGCCATGCCTCTACTTCTTGCCTCATTACTTTACCTATACTTCCTGCCTGGCTATTGGCCAATCAGTGTTTATTTAAAAACAAGTGACAGGGTACAGGCCTTTGTCCCACAGCAGAAAGGATCATGACGGTTTTAGGAAAGCCACTGATTTCTAAGACTACTTTGTCCTAAGGCAAGTTATGTGTTCTTGTGGAGCAATGCTGCTTATTCTCCTGACTAGTCAACCTGCCCAGCATCCTCCCTCCTTGCACTTGCCACCCTCAATACAAAGCAGACATTGTTTATCACTTCTAACTTTTTATTAGATAAAAATTTTAATGGCTTATTAAGGAGATGCAGGCACATGACTTTTTTTTAAATTTTTTTTATTTTTTTGGTTTTTCGAGACAGGGTTTCTCTGTGGCTTTGGAGCCTGTCCTGGAACTAGTTCTGTAGACCAGGCTGGTCTCGAACTCACAGAGATCCGCCTGCCTCTGCCTCCCGAGTGCTGGAAAGGCACATGACTTTACAAGTTTAATCAGGCAGTTCATGAAGAGTTATCAAGACCAACTCAATCTTCACCAACCCCTCAGAAGTAGCCTGACTTTAATTCTCCATTTACCTCCTCTAGGTATCATATTTTACACAGATTGATGACTCTTGACTCAGTTGTTTCAGAGTTCACTGCCTGCTGCACAAGAATTCATTGCACCACTGTTACTGCCATTTTCTTTTTTCTCCACATTTCAGCATAGACTTCATTTCCCTGAGTCAATGTTGACATTGGTATAGAGATGAAAACAAGACTCTGTTCAACAGAATCATGCCTCTTTTTGTTTACAAATACACAGCCCCGCTGAAGTTAACAGACACTACATATTACTAGTATATTATAAGTAATATTGATTTTCTTTGTTCCTGGAGCCCTCAAGGTTTAGGCCATTCGATCTTCTGATGCCATTCGAGGCAAACTATTCCCCTAGCTGTCTGAGATGCATTCGTAGGCTGTTGCTCTGCCAGTTTTTGAGATAACACTCTATCTTCTAACATCCCATGTTTCCTGCCCTCTCAGTCTTCTCTTACAGCCTGATCACTCTTATTTGGTAGTGATCATTGGCCACTACCATTGTTTCTTGCTTCACTTTCTTCCAGTTGCTTCTAAAGATAAGACTAGGGAAAGCACAGACTTGGTAATAACTAGGCTATGAGAAAATGCTTTGGTCCATCTTTTCATTTGCTGCAGTAGCGTGTCAGTCAGCTTCCCATCACTGTAGTAAAACCCTGAAATAACAAATTTATAAAGAGAAAGGCTGTATTTTGGCTCACTGCTTTGGAGAGTTTAGTCCATGATTACTTGGTGTTATTACTTCTGGGCCTGTGGGTAGGCGACCATCACATCAGGCAGTGTATGATGGGGCAAAGCCACTCATTTCAGGACCAAGAAACAAGTAAAAATGAGAAGGAAGGTCTGGTATTTTGTTATGCTATTCTTATTCATGGCCCAAATGGTCTAAAAATGCCCCATTAGATGTTACCCCTAAAGATTCACACACATGGTCCCAAAGGCCTAAAGAGTCTCCTCATTAGAGGCTACCTCTAAATCCTCTGCTGTGTCCCAGAAATAGCACCCAGGCCTTAGGGACAGTCCAGACTCAGATCTCAGATGAAAGCTGCTGCATATTTCTGTAGAGAACTCTACAGTGCAGGACTATATCTAAACCTAGGGAGAAAAATACTTTCTGCTCATTATTTAAAATGTCTTTTTCTAAGGTTACTGTTGAAAAATCTAATGTGATTTCCTTTCTGTTTTTTGTTTGCTTGTTTGTTTGTTTTCTTTCATGAAAGCTCTAGGAATCCTTTTCTTGTTGCTTGATGCTTGGAATTTCCTACACTGTTCCTCGGTGTGGTCTAAACTTAGATTCTGAGGCAGACAGCTATACAGAAGTTTAGTGGGAAAAAATCTTACTTGTCTTTATGTATTCATTGGTAATTCCATACATGAACACAATGTATTTAGATAGTACCCACCAACGCCCCTCCAACGCCTCCCCATTTCCCAACTTCATGTTTTTCTCCTCCCCCTCTTTCCTTTTCTTCCCCCACGTTCTTCTTTTTTTCCTCCTTTCCCCCTTTCAAGGGAACAACTTTTTAAAAAATATTTTTTAAATGTTTTATCAATTGTATTTCTGTATAAAACACAGCGAAGAAACATGGCCAATCAACACACGACTATGACCATAGGGAAAGGGACTTAGCAAACTTCACGAGTCTAAAAACATACAAATGTTTCTTTTATCTTGTCTATAGAAATTGTCTGTGCTTTTCCATTGAACTGTTCTTAAAGATTCCACACATCCCCACTGGTGTCCTTTTTCCTGGTTACAGACAGTGAAGAAGAGCAGGCTGGCTAAATCATTTCCTAAACAGTTTTTTTGCACTCCCTTTTTTCCAACCAGAGATTTGTGGTGTACGAGATCTCACTGACCCCAGCTATGGTAGCCTTGATAAGTGAATCCAACTCTTCATCACCTTGGATAGAAAACTGCAAGGGACATGGAGTGATGCACTTTACTTTGAGAACCTTGGAAGCATTACCTGCCAACTCAAGCACCTCAGCTGTGAGGTTCTCCAGAATTACGTCACTGTACCCAGCAGCCATGGCACCCACCTGTTCATGGCTTGTGGTGTGAGTCTTCAGATGTCTGTGGATGTCACCCATAGGAAAACTGTAGCCCAGCTCTCTCTGACTGAGACACCATCATACCCTTGGCCCTTTCCATTGCCTTTTCCTGTTCTGCCTCCAGCCATGGTCTTGGCCACGCAATACCCATTCAAGGGTGCACCTCTTAACATTAACACTTGTAATGGGGAAGAAGAAGAAGAAGAAGAAGAAGAAGAAGAAGAAGAAGAAGAAGAAGAAGAAGAAGAAGAAGAGGAGGAGGAGGAGGAGGAGGAGGAGGAGGAGGAGGAGGAGGAGGAGGCAGAGGAGGAGGAGGAGGAAGAGGAGGAGGAGGAGGAGGAAGAGGAGTTGCAGGAGGAGGAGGAGGAGGAGGAAGAGGAGGGGCAGGAGGAGGAGGAGGAGGAGGAGGAGGAGGAGGAGGAGGAGGAGGAGGAGGAGAAGGAGAAGAAATGAGGACTAGGTTGAATTATGGCTGAAACAGAAACATCAGCTCATTGTATGGTTGTAAACAGAGTTTGTGCTTTAATTTCCCAGCTGCCCAGACCCAAATAATCACACAGAAACAATATTAATTATAATACTGTTTGGTCAATGACTCAGCCATATTTCTAGCTAAACCTTACATCTTAACCCATTTCTACTAATCTATGTATCACCACAAAGCTATGGCTTACTGGTAATGTTCTGGCATCTTTCTCCTTTGGCAGCTATATGGCATCTCTTTGACTCTGCCTATTCTCTCTATATATCTCTGTTCAGATTTCCCACCTAGCTTTATTCTGCTAAGCTATTGGTAGAAACAGCTTTATTCATCAACCAATAAAAGCAACACATTCCACATCACATGGTAAATCTCAGAAGAGAAAAGCACCCATGGGAGAAACGCAGGGCCTTCGTGCCTTGGACATGCACCCATGTCCAATCCAGAGATTTGACAGCAGTTGGTTCTCCATCTCTGTTGGCAGAAGGCTGTTTGTTCATTCCTGGATGCCCAGACCATGAAATAATCACACAGAAACTATATTATTTGCAATATTGTTTGGTCAATATCTTAAGTGTACTTCTGGTTAACTCTTATATTTTAAATTAACCCATTTCTATTAATCTGTGTATTGCCACATGGCTGTGGCCTACTAGCAAGGTTCCAGCTGACAGCTTGCATCTTTCTCCTCTGGTGGCTCCATGATTTCTCTCTGACTCCACCTTCTTTCTCCCAGCATTCAGTTTAGTTTTCCTGCCTAGCTCTAGTCTGGTAAGCCACTGGCCAAAACAGCTTTATTCATTAACCAATAAAAGCAACACATACAGAAGGACTTCCCACACCAGATCTCTACAAAAGAGCCTGAACCTGGGTGGAGAGTCGCCTTTGGGTCATCAGTTATTAACCTGGCTCTGATAGAAAGGAAATAAGCATCTTTTTCCTAAGGAGAAATGGTGGTACCCAACTACATTTACTCTGATACAGGTCTTATTTTAACCTTTGTGCTTATGCTTTCTTTGTTCTGGGTAGTTGTGACTTTAACTCAGAGATTTTTTTTTTAGGTGTGTTTTTTCTTTATTTCCTTTCCTTTCATCTCTTTGTTTTGTTCAAATTAGGTCTTGCTCCCCACCCCAAGACTGAACTATTCCTACTTCTTCTATTGGCTATTTCTTGGTTAATTTAGCTTACAATTTGAGATATTTCCTCAATTTCTTTTTTCGATATACTTGCTATGGTTGTGCAGTAGCTTGGTAAGTCCTAAAGATATTAGAGAAGTGCCAGCTATATCTGCTTTTCTGATTAATTATATACATATCCTGTGTTGTTCTTTTGTCAGATTTTGGAGGAAGGATACGTAATAAAAATTTGCCATGTGACTCACGAGCCATCAGTGGCTGTCAATCTACTACTGCTTCCCTTTAGATCACTCACATCAAGTGTAATCAGACAACCCCATTAGCTCAAAGTGAAAGCAGGCAAGGCCATGATGTTTAACAAGACTCTCAAGACCTTGGCCTAATGGAACGCATTATAAGCTGATAAATCAAGAAACAGATGATAAAGTTGAATGCTTTCAGAGGCCATAGGTCTGGTTCATTACAAAATGCATCAGATGAGTCTTCCATCGATTCTGACTTACTTGTGTGTTTCAGAGGACTGCTAGCATCCCCATTTCAGAACCCCTGGGGTACATCTTTTCTGCTTGCGTCTATAAGAACAAGAGACTTGCAGAAAGTCTCTTTTCCTCTCCAGTGTTTTGTCTTTCCCCCTCTTTCCTTCTTTCTCTCTCTTCCCAGATGAATGGAGGTTGGAATTTCTGTTCTCTACATAGCTCCAAGTCCTCTCAATATATTCAGGTATTTCCCCAGGTTAATCTCAAGGGGTCCTCATGCTCACTAACCGGACAATCTATACTGTTCCTAAGGCAATCCTTTACCTGCATTAAAACCTACTTCTTTGGGATTCTAACACAGACTGACAATCAGCAGCTCCCCAGGAATCCTCCAGGACTCCAGTCTCAGATTAGGACTGCAGAGACATCCTTTCTCCTGAACTAAACAATTGAATTCTTGGCCATTTTGTCATGAGATGGCCACTGCTACCCAAACCACAGCCAGTAAGTCAAGTTAATCACTCTCCTTCCTTCTTCTTCTCCTCTTCCTCCTCCTGCTCCCTCCCCCTCCTGGCCTTTAGAGAATCCTGACTCGCACACACGTGCGCATGAATACATCCAATTGTACATATATTTCCCAGTGTTCACACCTCACTCATACACACACATACACACGCGCACACACACACACGAAAGACAGAGAAAAAGAACGGAGTTTCCTCTTCTGCTTTGGTTACAGCGTGGTGAGTGATTTATGTCTTAGACATGAATAATGTAACTTGACATTTTAGGTTCTTATATGGAGACAGTGACTAAAAGCTCTTGGAGCTCAGACTTCGCAGCAGACTTAGCTCCAAATCTTCAAATGACCTGTTTCTGTGCATTCAAGAGAGGGACCCCCCGCAACTCTGCGGCTTTGTTCTCTTCCTGACCCAAAGGACAGGCTTCAGGAATGCTGGGACAATTGGCGGTTTGACCAATTTGCGACTGACAATGGCTTTCCAGTCTGTAGGGTTCAAAAGATGAGAGATAACGAGGAGTCTTCTATGACCATGGCTTCGGCCTTGTCACATTGCAACTCTTTCCACGAGACATAGCTAATTGCTTCTCTCAAGGAGAGAAATTTAGAAAGACCCAGAAAAGAAGACACTGAACTCAGCTAAGAGTATTTTTTAAACTATTTCTGTTCATGGCACTCTTACATTTAAACCTTCTACTTCTCTATTCATGTGTTAGAAGGAAAGGGTCTTTGTCCTTCCTCTTCTTGACCATTAAGCCATCTCTCTGCAGCCCCAATATTCACTCACCCATTATTCAAGGGAGAACCCCATTACCTAATCACCTTCCTCTAGGCCCCATTGCTTAAGGTTTCCACCACAGCGACACCAGTTTAGGGACCAAGCTTCCAAGACATAAACCTTCACCCTCGGGGAACACACTCAAGTCATGTCAACCCACAACATACGCTGATGATGCAGTTTAATGTAAAGCCCAGATCTCAGAAGGCGCCCGCCACCTAGGACCACTGTATTTGTTTCTAGTATCTGTCACTGCCAGCCAAATGTCCAACGCGTATTAGCCCAAAGCAAAGATGAGTCCTTATTCCACACCAATTCTTGAATCCACTAAGTTTAGCTGACAACATGCAAGGCGGCCCCTCCTACTCTGCCTCTGCCCACAGCCAACAAGAGTCTAGCTTGTTGTAATAGGAGTGGCCTGCCGCTTCCCTCCGCTCAGCTCCTGCATGGCTAGCTTTACCCGAAATAACAACACACAAATTGTATTCTTTTAAACACTGCCTGGCCCATTAGTTCCAGCCTCTTATTGGCTAGCTCTTACATATTGATCTAACCCATTTCTAATATTTTGTGTAACACCACGAGCTGGCTTACCAGGAAAGATCTTAACCTGCATCTGTCTGGAGTGGGAGAATCATGGCGACTGCCTGACTTGGCTTATTTCTCCCAGCATTCTGTTCTGTCTACTCCACCTACCTAATTTTTTGTCCTATCAGGGGCAAGCAGTTTTCTTTATTAATTAACCAATGAAAGCAACAGATAAATACAAGACCCACCTCCATCACTAGCTGAGCTGCTCCCCAGGGTAACCTGACTCCAAGAGGCCAAGCCTCAATTTCAAGCCTTCACCTGCAAAGTATTAATGTCTCATTGGCTGAGCAAATTACATGATTATTATGCATTCTCAATGTGCGTGGGGAGAACCACGTAATGGAGGGAGGACCAGAGCCATGGATAGGTGAAACAGAACACCTATTAGCACTGAACCCTAAGTCTTTGACTATGTCACCTCATAACCACTTCACGTTACTATTTTTTATAATTTGTTTATTTTTCTTTTTTATTTCTCTCTTTCTTTTTTTCTTTCTCTCTCTCTTTTCTTTTCTTTTCTTTCTTTTTATTTTTTCCAAGACAGGATTTATCCGAGTAACAGCACTGGTTATCCTGGAACTTGCTTCATAGACCGGGCTGGCCTCTAACTCACAGAGATCTGCCTACCTCTGCTTCTCGTGTGCCAGGATTAAGGGCATGTGCCACCACTGCATGCTAATTTGTTTATTTTTACTTTCTGTGCATTGGTGTTTTGCCTGCAGGTATGTCTGTGTGAGAATGATGAATCCCCTGAATTACAGACAGTTGTAAGCTGCCATGTGGGCACTGGGAATTGAACCTGGGTCCTCTGGAAGAGCAGGCAGTGCTCTTAAACCACAGAGACTTCCCTCCAACCCCTCCTGCTGCTATTTTTATTTTGGGCACCACTATTTTCAAAATTAGAAATAAAACTTTACCTCAGCTATCTCTAATCATTTTCTAATTACTTACCTAAAATATTTCACCCTGTGCCCTTCCTTTTTCATAAACATTCCTACCCAGTTCATGCAGGACAGTCTGCTCACTTAGGAGAGCTGGACCTTGAGCCAATGCCTAGGATTGAGGGTTTAACAAGCTGAAGACCTTTGCTTGGGTATCAAGAGGGGAATACTCAGGGCATCCAAAGTCCCTGGGCCATGCTTACTGCCCAGGAGCCTTGTTCCTCTGCCCAAGGAGTCGCTTGCATCTTGTTTCATGGGTAAAACAGCATGAACAATCCAATCAAAGCCAAGGTCCTTGACTTCACCTACCTCACCCTCAATTACAGGCGTTGCGCCCAGAGTCTGGACCCCTTCCCCCTCAAACCACCAAGAGATCAAATCTGATGCAAAGCAATCTTTTTAATTATGAGTTAACTCGGGTACTCCTAAGGACACAGATGGTGAAATAGGGGAAACCCCAGGCTGCAGTGGGGCAGGGCATTTATTGGAGGTCGAGTAATGGGGGTGGGGGTGGGGAGTCTGAAGTACAGTCTCAGGACTGGAGAATTCCAGGCTGGGGGAACCTATCCTGCGCTGATGGATCAACTGGGGCTGCTGATTTGTTGCTATCCGTGGAGACCAGGGGGCGGGGAGAGGGTTACTGCATTTCACCATTATCAGTAATCCAGAGCCTGCCAGCTAACTTCTGATTGGTTCTTTACCATAAGGATTCTGGCAGTTTCTTCTTAGTCATTAGGGCAAGGTGTATGTGGGGTGGGGGTGGGGGGCTCAGCAAGTCCTGCTGAGTCGAGGGGGGGGGGGGAGCATGTACATTTTGTTGGGTCTTTTCTGCAGCCTGTTGTGGCTGCCAAAGGGGGAGGGAATAGGTGAGGGCCTGGGCTCTTCAAAGGGTTAATCCCTTTCCTGAGTGTCCTTTCCTAGTTTACTCCGTGTTCAGTTCTTCAAGTTGCTCCTTGTTTAGCTGGCATTAAACAATTCCTGCTTCCTGACTTGTACCTACTTTTCAGCTTTTGCTCTTTCTTCCAAAAAAAAAAAAAACAAAACTACTTCTGCAAGCCTGGGCTAAATAGCTCTCCCTAAATAAGAATACCTACTTTTCCCCCTTTGATTTCCTTTCCTTTCCGGTCCTTACATTTTATTTTAGCTAAACATTTCAGATGGGGTCTTTCTTGCTAGGTAGTACTTGCTGGTCTTGAAATTATAATCCTCTTGCCTCAACCTTCCAAGTGCTGGGATTAAACACTGCACCACTATCTCAGGCTTCTGGTTCCCTGTCATAGAGCAAATCCACTCTCCTTCGGATGCATTTTAAGTTCCCAGTTCCCACGAAGGCTGTGTGCTCACAGGCTCCAGTTCTCTGCTTTGTCTCTGACCTCCAGGAAGACTTTGCCAAGAAGATACTATCTAGTGTCACAGCAGCCCAATGGCAGTCAAATCCTCATGTGCCTGTTTACATTTAAATTAATTAAATTTAAATAAATTTAAATAAAAATGTGAAATTTAGTTTCTCAGTCCCAAGTGGCCAAGGATCTGAAATAATTGCAAGTTTCCCCCCTGCAGAAGATCTCCCTGGCATCTAGGTGCCTGGCTATTCTTAGGGCTAATCATTGCTTCTGATTTTTGATTGACTTTTCGATCACTCATTCTCAGCCCCCTTAGTTCTTAAGCCTGATCCTAAGCCATACAAACACTTCCCATTCTAGAATCCTTTGAAGCTGGTCTTGTTCTTGTGACCCGAGTTGATCAAAATGATTCCAGGGTAGCTTTATTGGAAGGGCTTCTGGACAAAAGAACTCTTGTACAGGATGTGTTCACAGAGTGATCAAGACCGCTTTTGGGCCGCATGCCTCTTTGCCTGTGCTAACAGGAACTTGCAGAAGTCTTGTCTAAGTCAACAGTGGCCATCTTGCTTAAATCTGTGGCAGCCATCTTGTACCGTGAAGGAAACGCAGTGACTGTCTTACAAGACTACTCAGAATATTTAAATGTCTGAATGAACCTGCCTATCTCTAAGAAACTTCTATGTGGTTAATGGCATTATTTTATGATTTAACAGTCTACTGCCTAACTTTATTATTGATAATAAAATCATACTGGTCTCCCCTCCAAACAGTTTATGGTTACTGCTTTGAGTTCAAATGAGACAATTTCCTATCATGTACTCAATATTATTTCTGTGAGAATAATATATATATATATATATATATATATATATATATATATATTAAAAAGAAAATTTGAGTCCTATTTGAGTGTTCGAGAAGCTGCAGTGGAATTGTGTCTCCAGCATTGTGTCTTCTAATGAGAGTCTTTTCAATTCTGCACTTATGAGATGCTAATTATCCATACATCATGATTGAGGATTTGGAGTCAGAGATTTACCTGCAATATTCACTATCCAGTGGAGCACCATATCCACATGGAATTTATACAGCAGCTGGTGCCAGTCACAGCTAAGGTTGAAATTTCAGTTTAATAAAGAGACCCTCGACTGAGTACAACCATCTTGAAGGAAGTACACTTATCAAAGAGCTTTCCATAAGTTCAAGAGAGGCACCTTAGCTGGAAGGAGGGAGAATCACACAGCAGTTTGTCACCATGCCAGCTTCACATGAATAGCGTCCCCCTACTCTTTGGCTCACATAGCCTTGCCTTATGTCATTAACCATATCTACATCTTGTACATTGAGATGAGATCTTTGTTCAGTTGATAGAATGTGATGTGGCCCCCTTCTCATTCACCCATTTCATTATAATACACACGAATAAGATGTAGACATCTAATCATTAGAGAAACCATATTGCTAGTGTGAGGAGGACAGACTGACTACTCAACAGTCCTTTCTGGACACAGCCTGGCTTCGCCTGGCATACAAGGTCACAGCGACTGTACCCCTAGTGGTGGTCTTGTCTTGTATAGTGTGACCTTGGCATGCCAGCTCAGGGCTGGATGTGAAATAAAACTGAGTAATAAACCCTAAGTTTGGCATTCAGGCTCAGAAATGGCAACGCATTCTCATCTTTGCTCCTGAGCCCGAGTCACTTCATGACTCTAATTGGCAAGCCCAGGATGTGTGACCGGGGAATTAGAGAAAGCTAAAGCTAAACAGAGACTAGAATGCAGAAAAGTGAGTTGCTCCCAGATAAGGCTTTGCAGGGTTGGGTTTGATTGCTCTGAGTCTAATGAGTCCAGTCCTACTGTTCTAGTAAATTCCTCCTCCATTGCAGCCTAGTGGTTCTATAACTTTCCCAGTCCAGATTCTGGGGCACTGGCTGACTGAGTGGTAAAATTTCCTCTAACAGATGCCTTCCTTCTCCAAAATGTCAAAAACACAGTAAGCGGGGATGCTGCCATGATGTCTCCTTGTCTCACCTGAAGCACATAGTAGGTAATTAGCAAACTTGGGTGTCTTAGTCAATTTTATTTTAGTGTATGAAAAGCAGGGCGGGGGCTCCAAGGCTGGACCACAGCCTTGCGAGTTCCTCTCCTGAAAGAGTCTAATCTTAGCCTCTGTGAAAGTGTGTCATGTTAGCAGCAACAGCACTTCCATCTATATTTGTACCTGAAAGTTACACTAGAGAGGTGAGAAGGGAAGAGATACTGTTCTCTGCTTTTTAGCTCCAAGATGCACCCAAGACCGATCAATTCAAAAATTAATCTGCTGGTGTGATGCCACTGACAATCGGAAAGGAAGTCCCGAGAGTCATCCAAAGCTCTGCCTGGTACCCTGCTCATGCTTAGATCTGAGAATCATTCATCAAGCCTGGTGTGTGGGGGTGATGAGTCAACATGTATGTGAATGAGTATTTCCCTGGACGGCTTATTATCGAAGATGTTAAAACTAAGTAAGAGAATGCTGAGTTCACTTGATTTGTTTCCATTTGCCTTTTTTTTTTTTTTTTTACAGCATCTGCCAATGTTCCCGATCTTGACCCAACATGATTTCCCATTATATTCATGTATTGAATGTTTATGGCTGAATAACCAGTAGACAGCAAAGATCCAAAATAATGATGGATAGGTTATGTATACAGATAATATACACATTAACATTTTATAGTGTACCATTCAGATAATTATCTCCTTCAACTGGCTCCTTGATCGTGAGAGATCAGACCTGCTATGCCCTGTTGTTTCTGGTTCTTGGGCTAGATCTAAAAACAACTTACCAACAGTACACAGTAAAGACCAGCAGAGCATGCCCCAGAGCCAAGAGCTTCCTTTTTCTAAACCCTAGCCTTGTCTCTCTTCTCTGCTTAGAGACAGAACTGATGTGGGATTGCCCTCTGTATGCTGGGATTACCATTGGTTAATAAAGGAACTGCTTTGTGCCTATAGTAGAGCTATAGGGAAACAGAACTAGGTGGGGAAAACTAAACTGAATGCTGGGAAAAATAAGGCTGGAGTTGGAGAGAAGCTGTGTAGACAGACACTGGAACTTTAGCCAGTAAGTCACAGCCACGTGGCGATACACAGATGAATAGAGATGGGTTAGTTTAGGATATGAGTTAGCCAGAAATATGCCTAGGCTATTGGACAAACAGTATGGCAAATAATACGGTATCTGTGTGATCGTTTCCTGGCTGAGCATTCAGGAAACAAACAAGCGGCCTTATTGCAACACAGGACCAGGTTAGGCTTTGGAATGATGTGTCAGAGATAGGTTCCCTAACCAACTGTGTGTTAGATGCATGGCAGGACTGAAATTCACAACTACTTTGAGACTCCACTCCCTTCTTCAAACACTGGGACAGTAATATGCCTATCCCACAGTGTCAAGTCAATAGTCTAATACAAGAGTGCATCTTTAGGGTGAGCCTTTCATATGTGCTCAGTGAATGGCAGGCCATAAAGTAGACTTTCCCATAGATCCAGTTAATACAAATTCAGGTGTGTATGATATAATAGGCAAAAACATAGAGGTGACCTTCTACCTTTACTCCAGACAGACTGACATAGGTTAGCACGTATCAAGCCAGACTGGCACTTTTCCTCAACAAGAAAGTTTGCTCAGGGCTCTTACCAGAAAGGTGGCAATAGGCCACAAATTCCAGGCTTCTAGACACTGGGCATCTGGGACTATCAGAAAACAGCATAAGAGCTCACCTCCAAGTGGAGGCTGCCCTGTGCCAAGAAGCCCATGATTGCCGTCTGTAGAAGGAAGCATGGCCTATGCTGGTATGAACAGTGAGAGGATGGGGAACACCAGGTCATGCCTCCCGTGGCTGATCTTGTAAGTATTTTCTATCTCCAGAAAAGCATGTTTTCTAAACCACAGAGTTTAGCCAAACATTCAGTTGCATGACACATGGAGCTTCTGAATTCACCCACTTTGTCTAACAAGTAGAGAGAGCACGGATACTATCAGATCAGAGTAGGTATCTGAGGCACAGAGCCCGGCCATTGTCATCATTTTTAAAAGATTCAAGCCATGTTGGGCAAAGGTCTCAACCACTGAGCTATCCTACCCAGCAATGATAGAGAACATTTATATTTGTGGCACTGAACTTCTTTCTTAAATGGAGTCCTCCAGCCGGGTAGTGGTAGCACATGCCTTTAATACCAGCACTTAGGAGGCAGAGGCAGGCAGATCTCTGTGAGTTCCAGGATAGCCTGGTCTAAAGTGAGTTCTAGGATAGCCCAAGCTGTTACACAGAGAAACTCTGTCTCGAAAAACTAAACAAAGGAGTCCCCGCAACTTGCACATGTTTATGGGTTCCTTAAACTTGACAAGAGGAGAGAGAGTGTACCTGCTACAACCCAATTGATCTGTATGATAAATGAACAGTCCACAATCTGTGGGGAGAAAACTCACTCTCACTTGGCTTCATAACCAGCAACAGTGGTGGGAATTTTAACATTCAGCTCTCCTTTCCTCCCTTCCTGGGCTCTTCCTAGAGAAACAGATCACATTCCTGAGTAGTTTAGTGACTGGTTAAGTGCAAGTCCTTAGAGCCAGGCTAGACACATGTCAGGTTCACTACTCAATAGCAAAGTACAGCTGTTTTTCTCCTCAGATGCAAGAGTGGGGTATGATAACTACCTGGTGGCACCCATTGCTGCAGGATTATGGACATTCATAAAAAATATAAATAGTTTAAAAATGATAAAGTCTTTAAAGAGAGAATAAAGTAATATTAAAAATAATTCATATAAAGATGGGAAATACCATAACACAGAGAATGTGGATCATATATAGTGCTTTGTTAACTTTAATATTTTAAATGCTGATGAGAAAAGAATGACAGCTAAGAAGCGACAATGGATAGCAGAAAAAAACTGTTGAATTAAATCAGCCAGTATACTTTAAGGATGTGTTGATCTCAGAATGGAAACCAGGATATGTTTTACATTGGGGAAGAGGTTTTGCTTTTGTTTCCACAGAATAAGAAGCACTATGGTTACCATCAACATTAATAAGAATTAGATTGAAGCCTCTTGATTAGGAGATGTAGTAGTTAATCAAACAGCATGGTAATTCAATCTAAACTAACTTATAAGACTAACAAATGTCTTTCATTTGATCAGATATAGCCTGCCAAAAAGAAAAATTACCCAAAGTTAGGGTTGGGGCCGGATTTTGTTTTTGTCTTTCCAAGAGAATAAAGGCATCCTACTAAGGAATCTAAAGACCACTGGACAAAAGAAACATCTGAAGAAAAACATACAAATCATCCAGAAAAAATGTACCAAGAAAAGGAATAAATTGGCCTAATGGTATAGCACATTTCAAACATGACAAAAATCTCATAAATCTTCCCAAATATTTGTTTCTGCTGTCCTCTATAGCCATATAAGGGAAATGGTCTTTTTGTAGTCCCAATTCAACTACAAATTAAAGCTGGATTTGGAGTTGGAGTGTGACTCTAAACCAAATCATGTTAGTTAAAGAAAAATCTAAAATCTCTGTCTCATGTCAGAAGAACCTCCTGACATGGGACAGAAGGAACCCAAATTAAGGGACTAGTGCCACTAATCTCATAATCCTTTGGTTTTATCTTGATGCTTTAAAACTTTCCTTAAGGTATAAATATTATCTCAAAATTTGTAAGATTAATATATGTATATGTATATGTATATATATATATATAATTTCTGTCATAATATTAATGGTTATATAGAGTATTAACTAATTCTAGAAATAGGCTTCATCTAGTTTCCTGTACATGATTTCATGCTTTATTCTGAAGCCAATAACTAGATATTAAGCTTGGGCACCCTGGATGTATTTAATAGATTATGGTCTTTTAACCTCTCTGAGATCTGCTGCATATGATATTTAAATTGTTTAAGTTTTCTGCAGTGAACCATGATCATTCCTAATAGCAACCTTTGAATTCTCCAAAAGGATAATGGGGCCCCACAATGATGATTCCATCTGGATTATGGTAATTCCACTAAACTGACACACAACACCCAAAAATCAAGTTTTGACTATAAACTGCTCAGGATAATTTCAAGACAGTTAGCTCTGATGGTCTAGTCTCATAGACTACTCTAGTCAGGATAAGCTCTGCAATTTTCCATCACACCAAGAGTGGACAACAGTTAGTTCTCCCAGAATTTGATCCTCATCTCAATTTTCTCAGAGTTCTTTTTTATTTTTATTTTTTTATTTTTTATTTTTATTCTTTTTTAATTAAAATTTCCACCTGATCCCCGTTTCCCATTTCCCTCAAATATTGCCCCCTCCTCCCACTCCCCTCCCCCTATACCCACTCCTCTTCTCCTCCCCCCACACATTTCCCCCTCCCTCTCGATACTGAAGAGCAGTCCAAATTCCCTATCCTGCGGGAAGACGAAGGTCTTCTATCTATGTCCAGGAAGGTGAGCGTCTAAACAAGCTAAGCTCCCACAAAGCCAGTTCATGTATTAGGATCGAAACCTAGTGCCATTGTCCTTGGCTTCTCATCAGCCTTCATTGTCTTAGCCCCCAGACAACAGGAAGTAATTTTAAGAATATGATGTCCACATTTGCAAGAGGTGGGGTGGGTAGTTTTTGGTCATTTGGTAGATTATGGATGTCTGTCATTGTTTGTGGGGACAGAGGGTAGTTACAAGTTGTTTTTAGCCATGGTTAGGGAAGAAACTAAGCAAAGGAGTTTAGATTTCAGGATCCTGTTCTGAAAAGAAAGGATGGGGATATAGGAATGATAGGATAAAAAGGTAGATTATTGAATCTACTTTTAAACTAAAAAAGCAATACTAGTCACAAGTATCATACATTGGTATGGGTTTTTATATATTGATACAAATTTAAGGCTACTTTTGTTATACTGTAAATATGCATCTCCTCTTATTTAAGGCATTATACTTATGCAATTCATTTAACAATATTATATAAATTTTTAGTCTTTGAAAATTATTATTACAAAGTATTTGGGATAATTAAGAAATATAGCAGTTAGTAGTTAATCATCTAATAGTCAATATTGTGGCCATATTATATATGTTTTCAAGTTCAAACAGATATATTTTAGATAGACAGGTGGTCATCACTTTAGAGACCTACAAAATATGGCATTTAAGGTGTTTTAATAAAATAAATCTTTTATGATAGTGAGACATGTCTGCTTCTGGCAGTACTAATTTACTTAATAAAAAGACGATGGCCATTGAAAAACCTCTATATGAAGTTTGCTTTCACTGTGGCAAAGTTAGCTACTGGGCAAGAAATTGCCCTTGCCTTTGACTGTTGACAGTATGTTATCTAAATTGCAAGCAGGATACAAAATAAGGTGACTGCCAAACTTTGCCAAGACAAGGTAGGACAGTCCTTCAAAATTCCTGATTCACAGAAAAGTCTGTTAGATATTCTAAGCCTATATAGGTCAAAGAAGGATGCACCAACTGCTGGTGGCCTTGTCAGAGGAGAAGTATGGCAATTGAAGTTCAAGGTGTTGCCCCACCAGAAGGCAAATTCTGGATGCATGAATCTTAGATAGACAAGGCTCCAGACCACAGACTCCAGAACATCTTTTGCTTTTGCTGTGCCTTTACATGTTCAGCTTCTCTCTTACTTGTAACATGAGGGGGCTGATCGTTGGGGTTTATGTCCTGCCCAGTTCCCCGCAGCCAGCAAGTCCCAGAGAAAATCACACAGAGATCTCCATAATTTATAAAACTGATTTGGCCTATTAGCTCAGGCTACTTATTAGCTCTTGTAGCTTATATTAACCCATTGTTCTTGTTTATGTTAGCCACACAGCTCAGTACCTTTCTCAGCGGGGCAGCTTACATCTTGCTTCTTCAGAGTCTGGGCAGGAATGGGAGGAATGGACTTCCTCCTTCCTAGCATTCTCCTGTTCTTATCACCCTGCCTCTACTTCCTGTCTGGTTGACCCACCTATACCTCCTGCCTGGCCAATTAGCGTTTATTTAGAACATGATTGACAAAATACAGACAATTCTCCCACAACACTTACTCTAGTATCTGGCATGATGTGATGGGTGTGGGGAGATCCTCACTGCCTGTAATATAGTGTGTTTATCTCATAGAAACATCCCATTCTACTGGGCATTTTATTTGTGAATTACTATGAAGATGATTTATTTTTATGGTGTACTATCTAACTGACAATAATAATGTTAGTTTAAATAAAGTTTTGATGATAAAAAATAAAAACAAGGAAGTATCACACAGCTGGAACACATGAGTTTTTTGGAGGAGCTTAGGTTAATGATTAAGAAAAACAATTGCATCTCAGTAGTCCAGTTAGTTTAAATTCTTTTAACCTTAATGTTGGGAGATGTGTTCACAGGTTTCAGAGTACATCAAAGTTGAAACAAAACTTTGAAAATAACTTAATATTAGACTAAGATGTTTTTGTCAAATAGCTTTGCAGTGAAAAACCCAAGAAGACAATCAAAGTTTAGAAAAGTAGATAGTTTGAATAAAGAACTTGTTAAGATCAGGAAATAAGAGCAAAGCAGCCCAATTTCATTAGCTGATGTGCCTTTCTTGATGGTATAGATTGATGACCAAAGGTGATGATTAATTCCTTTTACTCATTTCTGCCCCCAATCTTCTGATATAAGAAACTATTGATGAGTGGGTATGTGCCTTAAAGATTTAAAGTAGAACTGACTGATTCCTTTAATATATAAAAGTTTAGATTTATGATTCTTTTAAGATTTCTTATAAGAATACCTTTCAAGATAAGTAATAAAGTGATTGGTCCTTTCTTTGCAACCACAAAACACAGCCTGCTAGTAAAAGAATATCTTGTTTGCTTACACACTGTTAATTTATAACAAGTTGCTTGGCTATGAACGTATATGGGTTCTTGGGACAACTTGTTTTTCTCCTGTGATGCATAAAGTATTTAACCATGTAAGGAATTTGGAAAACATACAGTTTTTTGCTTGTATTCATTGTAATAATTCATTTGAAAAATGTAACATAATGACATTATAATTTTTATATTGCCTGAAAGGTTTTGCTGGGATATATAAGCTATAAAGGAAAAGATAAAGATAGAGTTAAAATGAGCTAAAAGGAAAACATCAAGAACGAGAGGGTTAGAATGAATTAGAAGAAAGATGTCAAGAATAAAGATAGTTAGTTAGAAAGAAAACATCAAAATGAGAGAAGAAAATCACCATGAAAATAAAGAATAGAGAAACTAAAAAAGAATAAAGGTCTGAAGGAAACTATCAAGAGAGTGTTTGGATGTCTTTTCTCTTTACTCCTTCAAAAAACAGTCTTAGCATGTGCCGGTCCCCCAGGCAGTGAAACTCAATATTTCTTAGGAACCTTGGATGAACCCCTAGACAGCTGTATGTCTCTGTCATTTCTATAATTTTGTTTGCTCTGCATTTCTCTTTACTCAGGTAATATCTGAGAAAGATCTCAGGTCTCTAATGGGGTTGAATATTAGATAGTTATAGTTACAATTTTCCTTGTTACCAAATTCAGAAAAGGAATTCACAAAAGAGGTATAAAGTTTAGGGGACATGAAAGCTTAAATTGTTTATCTAAGAAAATGTTTTGAGGTCTAAAAAGATAGTTCTGGGTTTATAATATAAGTTAGGATATAAAGTGAATTAGGTTAAAAAAAAACTTTCGAATCACCAACAAAGGACAGATAATGGAGTATTTTCTCTGAATTTGTCAATTTAGAGACTGGACCTTGTGAAAGTAATTCTTACCTGATAATTGTTCTTTTTGTATATAGTTTTATTGTGTTATAGTTAAAACCTTCCCTTTTTATTTAGACAAAAAAAGGAGAAATATTCTGGGATATTTTGGTCACACTCTGACACTTCTGGAACTGCCAATACATTTTACCTTGAATCAGAGGGTGGAGCTAGCTACCAGCAGACAAGAATTCGCCATGTAGATTTTGGAGGACCTAGGGCATATAGAGAGACACAAGAAGTAGTAGGGAGGAGCTTAGAAAGATTCACAGGCCCTTTTTATTGAGGAAGGAAGAGAGAGATCACTGGTAACTTCTACACCTCTTCTCTGATCAATTAGGTTTTTACCCTATTTGACTCTTGAGTTTTATTTAATAATAGAAGAATAGAAGTAAACACTTCAGAATAGCACTTGAGAAACCGCACTGAGGTTTTTTGTTTTGTTTTCTGGAACACACACACACACACACACACACACCCCTTTCTTTTTTAAAGTCACTACCAGCAGTTCACCCGTCTTTCTATGCTCTTGATAGCGAGCAAGGAAGAAGCACACTAGTATGAATTCCAACTCAGGTTAGATATGCCAAGGTCTAGACTTGGGTAAAGGTTATGCTAGACTCCAGAGACCCAGAGGGATAAAAATGTGTGCTTCTGTCATTCTGTGAGTCTGTGAGTCTGTGGCACAGGCTTTTGGCTCAGGTGAGCTTATTGTTTGCTTGAGTGTGCTAGGGAAGACCAGAGGAGGAAAATAGTGCTTGCCACCAGCCCCTGTCAAACACCAACAAAAGTCAGAGAGACTCTCCAGCTAGGACAAGACCGGTATGTCAGGCGTACAAGCTCTCTGAAGTCACTGGAGCCAGGCTGGACTCACCTGAGTCCTCTGATCAAATCCCTGACTTCAAACCTTACTACAGTGCTATAGTACTGAAAACAGCCTGGTATTGGCATAAAAACAGGCAGGAGGACCAATGGAACTGAATAGAAAGACCCAGATATTAATCCACACACTTTCCAACACCTGATTTTTGACAAAGAAGCAAAACATATCAAATGGAAAAAAGAAAGCATATTTAACAAATGGTGCTGGCATAACTGGATATCAACATGTAGAAGCATGAAAATAGATCCATATCTATCACCATGCACAAAACTCAAGTACAAATGAATCAAAGACCTCAACATAAAGCCAGCCACACTGAACCTCATAGAAGAGAAAGTGGGAAGTACACTTGAATGCATTGGCACAGGAGACCACTTCCTAAATATAACTCCAGTAGCACAGACACTGAGAGAAACATTTAATAAAGGCGACCTCCTGAAACTGAGAAGCTTCTGTTGAACAAAGGACACAGTCAGCAAGACAAAACGACAGCCTGCAGAATGGGAAAAGATCTTCACTAACCCCACATCAGACAGAGGTCTGATCTCCAAAATATACAAAGAACTCAAGTCACCAAAAGAACACATAATCCAATTTAAAAAATGCAGTACATAACTAAACAGAGAACTCTCAACAGAGAAATTTATAATGGCTGAAAGACACTTAAGGAAATGTTCAACATCCTTAGCCATCAGAGAAATGCAAATCAAAGCAACTCTGAGATTCCATCTTACACCTGTAAGAATGGCCAAGACCAAAAACACTGATGACAACTTATGCTGGCGAGGCTGTGGGGTAAAGGAAACACTCCTGCATTGCTGGTGGGAATGCAAGCTGGAACAGCCCCTTTAGATGTCAGTAGGATGATTTCTCAAAAAATTAGGAAACAATCTTCCTCAAGACCCAGTAATACCACTTTTGGGTATATATCCAAAGGATGCTCAACCATACCACAAGGACATGTGCTCAACTATGTTCATAGCAGCTTTGTCATAGCCAGAACCTGGAAACAACCTAAATGCCCCTCTACTGAAGAATAGATTTAAAAAAATGTGGTACATTTACACAATGGAATACTACACAGCAGAGAAAAAGTAATGACATCTTGCAATTTGCAGGCAAATGGATGGAGCTAGGAAAGATCATTTTGATTGAGGTAACCCAGACACAGAAAGACAATTATCACATGTACTCACTCATAGGTGGTTTTTAAACATAAAGCAAAGAAAACCAGCCTACAAACCATAATCCCAGAGAACTTAGACAATGAGGACACTAAAAGAGACATACATAGATCTAATCTACATGAGAAGTAGAAAAAGACAAGATCTCCTGAGTAAATTGGTAGCATGTGGACATTGGGAGAAGGTTGAAGTGGGGAGGGGACAGAAAGGGAGGAGAGCAGAGAAAAATGTAGAGCTCAATAAAAAAAAAGAAATTATTGCTGTTGTGTCACCCCCCGCATTGAGTGCGTGTGTGGTGTGTGTGTGTGTACTGTATACCTGTGACTATGCAGGCAGAGGCCAAATGAAGACATTGGATCTGTAGGTTGGCTTTAATGCCTTGAGACAGGGTCTCTCACTGAGCCAGAAGCTGGACACTTTAGGTAGCCCAGCTGGCCAGGGGCCTTCCTGGATCCACTTGTCCCTCCATCCCCAGTGCTGGGGTTACAGGTATTTACAGCCATACCTGGTTTTTGACATGGGTGCCAGAGATTTAAATTCAGCTTTTTCTGCTCTCACGGGGCACTTACCTTCCGAGCTACCTCCCTAACACCAGGTTTTAGAGACTTGGTTCCTTTTTCCTTCTTTCTTTTTTCCCCCTGAACGAGTTTGGGAAAATCACCGTCTCTTTGCTCTGATTGTTTCTCGTCTTGAGAAACAGAAGTAATGCCATCTGCTGCTCCGATGTCCTGCGTGAGCTGTGAAAGGTAGGATGAGGTATGTCAGAGCCCTAAAAAAGCTTATGTAAGTGTGAGCTGCAGTAGCCCGGGAAGGGAGGCTGGCTCACTCTGTGTGCAGATTTTTGTTTCAGAGTGCACATGGGTATTTAATGATTGTTGGTCCCTCCTTTCAGAATCAAACACACAGGACTCAGGTCAGGTTGCTTTGGGGTTTTTATGTCACAGTGCATAGCTACAGTTTCAGGTGTGTAAGAAATGACACGTTTATCTCAGAAAATCTTTACATGGTGAACAGCAGCAAAAGCAAAGGAAATAATAAATGATTCTCTTTATATATCTCATCCTTCTTTAAAAAAAAAACAGCCAGCTCAGAGCCAATTACATTTCACCTATGCTCTCATCTGAAATGATCCCTTTCTAAAACAAATGTGTGTGGCGGAGGTGGGCTCTATGTGAGTGGTAGAAGGAGGGAGGAGGAAGGAGGGAGGATGGCGTTGTCTCCCGCGAGATGTCATGACACACTATCTCTACCATGCAGACCTCTAGTTTCCTGGAGTAAGTCACCCACAGAGACAGAGAGATTAGGTTAAATCTTACATTCAGCATGTATACACCGTGAAACCAAGGTGAAGTCCTTCCGAGCTCCGTGCTTCAGTCTGGATTGGTTACTTTTCTCATGGCTGTGACTAAATACTGGACAAGAAGCCGCTTAAGAGATGAGGAGTTTGTTTGGGCTCACAACTGGACAGTAGAGCCCATCAGGGTCGGGAAGCAACAGCGCCAGTGGCAGGAGCTTGGGGCAGCTTGACACATTTCATCCGGAGTCAGGAAGCTGGGAGGAAGAGGAGGGCTGCTGCTCAGCTGGCTTTCTCTGGTTTGGGTTTTTGCTTTTCAGTCTGGGGACCCTAACCTACGGAGGGAAATGGCCCACATTTATGATGACTCTTTCTGCCCCAGTTAATCTAGAAACTTCTTAAAGACTCACCCAGAGGTGTGTGTCTATAGTGATCCTAAATCCCATGAAGTTGGCAATCAAGACTGAGCATCAAACAAACACAAAGATTGAGTATCCTGGTCTCTCCATTTGGGGATTGCCTTAGGTGAGACCTAATAGAACTGCAGCAAGGAAAACAAGTTGAAATATACAAAGCATGTGGGACTTGGAGCTCGGCCAATGGCTGATTATTGTTGGTCAATCCTCACGAATCCCAAGAGGAAACAGTTTAGTGTTAATTTTATAGGCTGGTATAAGGCTACACGGCCACCCTGGGAATGGAGTAGACACTGGCTTCATTCATATCAGAGCATATTCCCTTTGGGGATTTTAGTTAATATCCAGGTTTATTTATAAAGCCAGGGCACATTATTCTCCGAGTATAATTAAGCACTTTAAAAAGCCCAAATAGGAAACAATTAGTCACTACTAAATAGTAATCTTAATAATTCCAGATAATTAAATAGGAACTTCCTGTGGTTCATCCTTGGGGAGAAACAGCTTTTTCATGCATCCAGGAGATAATCTGTAAATCACAGGTAGCATTACTCCAGTGCCTTTTTGTTTATTTGCATGCAGGATGGTATGGAGGAGAGGCAGGGGCCAACCTTCACTATGAATGTCAACACTTCCAACATCTCTATCCTGGTGAAAGTTCTTCACATCACTCTTAAGACCCTATGACATTTTCTCCTGAATCATAAAATTATCTCTTAAGGAAACATCAGCACTAGCATGTTACTTCCCAGATTGCCACAGACTCCCATAAAGAACATTGCCATCTTTCTGGCATCGTGTATGCATGGGATTTGATTTAAAAGTTATCCTCTCAAGTACCAAAGGTAGCAAAGATGCTAACATTAGGAGTATGACCACAAAGGAGTCTCCAAGTGAGGATAAAAGCCCAGGTTCTGGAAACTGAAACCCCTGAATGCGATCCTTGTTAGGTTTTCAGTTTCAACTGTACTTTGAGTGTTTGCTTCCCAGCCTGGGTGTACCATTTTGGGAAATGTTGGAATTTTGTAGGTGGGGCCTAAAATGGGTCACTAAGGGTTGGTATGTGAAGGGTGTACCTGGCCCCCACTTCCTGCCTTTTTCTCTACTTTCTGGTCTGTTGTGACGTGAACGGTCCCCCTTACCTGCAGCTCCCAGTTCCACGAATGGAGCTGCTCCTCCATGTCTTCACCTCTGAGACAGACTGAAGCCAGAAGCCAAGAACATACCTTTTCATACCGAAGCAACATCTGTAAAGTGCACATCACAACAACACAAATCCAGTCCTTAAACAGCCACTCTATGTGGGCACCATAGGCAAAATGCTTTGCAGCTCAATGAAAACTGTAGGTGTCTACTATTTACTTCTTTTGCTCCTAAGGCTTATTGTTTTTTTGTAAATTTTGTGTGTGTTTGTGCTGGTCCACGCGTGTGCATGTGTACATGTATATAAACACATGCATAAGAGGCCAGAAGACAACTTTAGTATTGTTCCTAAGGACCTAGTCACCTTTGTATTTTAAAAACAAAAGACAGGGTGTCTTACTGGGGCCTGGAGTACATGCATTAAATTAGGCTGACTTTCCTATGGACCCCAAGGATGTGCTGGTCTCTACCTCCCAGGGCTGGAATTACAAGCATGTGCCATCATGCCTAGCCTTTGCTCATTTGTTTGTTTTTGAGATATCATCTAGTAATGTCAGAATCTACAATCATAAAGTCTCATCAACATGACCACCTAAATAAGAGCTGAGCATGGACAATGCCACCAGACATGCCAAAGCACAGAGGGGAAGCCCAAGAAGCCTCAAACCTAATCTTTACACATGGATTCTAGGAACTCAACTCAGGTCCTTCTTGTTCTTGCAAGGTGAGCACTTTGCTAACTGAGCTGTCTCCTCTAATTCTATTTTAAAGTGAAATACCCAGGTTCATCTGCAGACTAGAAGCAAAATCAATCCATCAACAGTTGTTAGGTCAGTTAGTCAGACAGTCACTCATTCACTCAGCATTTCCCTCTCAGGCTGAGTTAGGTGTTCCCTTCTGAGAAAAGGCTGCTGTATAGCTGGGGTACACAGGCTTCTACAGTGTCCTCTCTACTTGGGCTAGGCTAAGCTATGCTTTCTACCCATGCTCATTCAATGTTGAGCTATAAATATTTTACAACCTCCAATCTTCCCGTCACCCCACTGTTCCTGAAGAGTGGACTCCAAGGCCAGAGACCTGAATGTGAATGCTGGCTGTGTGTTCTTAGGAAAGTCACTAAAACTAAAATTCCACAGCCTTAACTTCCCAACTTATAGGGGCTGGTGAGGTGGCTCAGTGATCAAGGACACTGACTACTCTTACAGATGTCCTGAGTTCAAGTCCCAGCACCCACATGGTGGCTCACAACTATCTACAATTATAGTCCCATCGGATGATCTGATTCCATTTCCTCATATACAAACAGAAAAATAAAGCCACTCATATAAGTAAATAAATAAATAAATCTAAGAAACAATGTAAGGAAAAAAACCTTCCTGTTTTATAAAGTGGGAACATAGTAGGTACAACTAGGAACTTAGGAGGTACAACTGAGCAGCCATTGCTGAACATTGAGATCTAATGTGGTAGAATGGATGCACGAGTAAATGTTCATTATTAGCTTTACAGTGTGAGAAAACAGTCACAGAGCTTATAAGTAGAAATACAGATAAAGACCATTGTCTAAAGATAGGATTGAAGACAAACACAACTACTGGAAATTTTATAAAAAGGAAAGGTGTACAGAGAGAGGGGGAAAGAGAAGAGGAGAGGAGAGGAGAGGAGAGGAGAGGAGAGGAGAGGAGAAGAGAAGAGAAGAGAAGAGAAGAGAAGAGAAGAGAAGAGAAGAGAGAAACCTAAGCAAAACTAACTGCTGTGGGAGCTCCTTCTGCTCCTTCAGCCAATAGCATTAACATACCAAATCACTTGGGTGTGGTCTCTTATACTACAAGTGCAGCTGTAAAGCCTACAGTCGCTCTCTTGCTTCTGGCTCTCACTTCCAGCTGCTAGACTGTTCCTGTTCCCCGTTCGTGAAGAGGATTGTGATCTAGGACAGTGATCTTCAAATCTTCCCTAAATAAACAACCCTTTATTATATGTAATTCTGAACTAGTGTGGGATTATTTTGTATCTTCCTCCATCAACTAACCATCTGCCTCATCTCCGAATATGTGCTTGATCATATTAGTTTCGAGAAGATAAGTTTAGCAGAACAGTCATAGAACTGCTGAGAAGGCAAGTGAAGGGGGAGAGATATTTTAGGGTGGTGAAAGGTTCTACCCTGTGGATAGATTAATGTTGATCTTGGAAATGTATTGGGTCTTACAGCATTGAGTTAGTCTTCATGAGAGCGGGGTATAAAGTGAGGCCACCCCACACGTACTCCATTTTGCATACAAGTAGCTCTCATTAGTGGTATGGGACAATGGTCTGTATTCTGTCAATTATATTTTAAATAAATGCTGATTGGCCAGTAGCCAGGCAGGAAGTATAGGTGGGACAACCAGACAGGAAGTAGAGGCGGGTCAATGAGAACAGAATTCTGGGAAGAGGAAAGCCCATTCCTCTGCAGTTCTGGCCCAGCCACAGAAGAAGCAAGATGTGACTGCCCCACTGAATAAGGTACCAAGCCACGTGGGTAATACAGATAAGAATAATGGGCTAATATAAGTTATAAACGTCAATAAGAAGCCTGAGCTAATGAGTCAGTCAGTTTATAACTAATGTAGACTCTGTGTGATTTCTTTGGGACTTAATGACTGCAGTGACCAAGCAGGACAGAAACAGAAACCCCGACAACACTTGTTCCACTTCTTCTTCTTCTTCTTTTTTTTTTTTTTTTTTGGTTTTTCGAGACAGGGTTTCTCTGTGGTTTTGGAGCCTTCCTGGAACTAGCTCTTGTAGACCAGAATGGTCTCGAACTCACAGAGATCCGCCTGCCTCTGCCTCTGTCTCCCAAGTGCTGGGATTAAAGGCGTGCGCCACCACTGCCCGGCTACTTGTTCCACTTCTTTGCCATGTTGTCTTTGCTAGGACTCTGGTGCCGTGAGTTGGCATGGAAGAAGGACTTTTGTCTCATTCGCTTCAGTGTACACAGTTTATAAATAAGTCCCTTGGAGACTGTGGTTGTTAATCTCCGTGGGATTTAGACTTACCTAGGAAACACACTTCTGGGCATGTGTATGAGGATATGTCCCTGATGGCAAAAACCTACTCATAATGCGGATGCATGATCCTGTAGCCTGGGGTTCCAGATTGAAGAAAAAGGGGAAAAAGAAAAAGCTGGACAGCAGCATCAGTCTCTTGGGGTTTCCCAACTGCAGATACACTGTGTCAGCTACCTCATGTTCCCACTGCCATGAGTTCCCTCAAACCACGAAGCAAGCCATTTCTCCCCCAATTAAATTGCTTTCTTCAGATATTTGGTCACAGTACCAAGCACAATAACCAGCATAGGGAAGAACACAGATTAAAACCAGAACATATCCAGTGCCTGCTTGCACCCAGCACACAACTCCCTTCGAGGCAGTTCACACGGTGATTGGGGATTAAATGACTTGACACTTTAAGTCCTTGACATTATGCCTGGCACTGTTTTCAAATGCCGGCTACGACCCTCTGGCTGCTGACCTTCCAAATTCCCATCTAAACCATAAGTGTGGATTTCACAAAACCAGTCTGAGAAGACCCCTTCCTATCACCTCAGGGTCCAGAGATTTTCCAAAGAAATTATGGCAAATCGAGGTTTCCAGGTCACATGGGACATGACTCTGAGACTTAGTGTCCTTCGGTGAGAAATGATGACAGGCCACCAGAAGTTGCTCAGGGACTGCCATGAGGTTAAATGACATAAAGTGTCAGACATGCGTTATACAGCCAGTTCCCAGTGTGGAAACAGTGGCATTGCTGTCTTAGCTGCACAAAACTGTGCTCCCCAACATCCAGCTGTACGCTGAGATGATGGAAGAGAAGGGTCTGGATGGGTCCAAGATTCCTCCAGCTCTTCTGCTGCCACTAGAAGCCAAAGTTAGCATCCCAAGTCCCTTAAAGATACAGTCACCATGAGGCTATGCTGCCTCCCTGTGGAATTTCACAGACACAGTTCTGAGGCAGCGAAGTCTTCCAGTCCAGAAGTTCAATGCCAAACTAGTCTTGGAATAATTCCTTGAACTTCCTAACTGCTTTGTCCACATATTACTGCTGTTCAAATCCCACTGACTGCGTTTCAGTGTTGCCCTGCTTGATACAGCAAATCACAGGGTACCTGCTCCACTCAAGGTGGCTCTA
Source organism: Chionomys nivalis (assembly GCF_950005125.1). Lineage (NCBI taxonomy): Eukaryota > Metazoa > Chordata > Mammalia > Rodentia > Cricetidae > Chionomys > Chionomys nivalis. The sequence continues at coordinate 53,128,678 of NC_080086.1, forward strand.
GGTTTCCCTTTGCTCATTGGATTAACTAGCAGTGGTGTGAGAGAGAGAGCGGGGTGGGGTGGGGAGATTTTTTTTTAATTAATTAATTTATTAAAGATTTCTGCCTCCTCCCCGCCACCGGCTCCCATTTCCCTCCCCCTCCCCCAATCAAGTCCCCCTCCCTTGTCAGCCCTAAGAGCAATCAGAGTTCCCTGCCCTGTGGGAAGTCCAAGGACCACCCACCTCCATCCAGGTCTAGTAAGGTGAGCATCCAAACTGCCTAGGCTGGTGGGGAGATTTTGAAGATAAAGTGGGGAAGGAAAAATTCATCTTCTCTGGTGACAGATACCTGACGGAAACGACTTAAGAGAGGCAGCTCCCGGTTGAGAGAGTCCGTCACGGAAGGGGAGGCATGGCAGGGGGAGTGGCCCCCAAGCAGGGGCTGAGACAATCACTTGGCTGTAGGCTGAGAGCCGCATCTATGCTGACCAGACGGGTAAAAGACTGAACATCACTATCAGTGGCTTCGTTTTGTTTTATTGAGGACTCAGCGCGGCTGGTTCTTTTAACCATTTCTTTTCTGTCCTGGCAAAGGAGAAGGAGCGCCATCTACTGTTAGCACTCGTCGCATGGCACACAGCCCCCTGAGACTTCCCAGGAATTCTTTATCAGCTCTGTTCCCCCAGTGCAGAAGGCTGTAATTTTCCTTTGCTTACAGACAGGAGAACTAAGGCCGAAAGGAGATGCGCAAGGTCACTCAGTCACAGAGGGAAACAGCTGGGCTCGGAGTCCGGAGTTCTCAGACGCTCACGCAAGAGGGAAGGAGAAAGCAGTCACAAATGAACAAAAAAAGGGCCACACTTCTAGTAGAATATTCCAGCTCAGGGGATTCAGAGGTCACTCAAAAGGGCTCAAGGGTTGTTGATACACCCTGCAGAGCCTGTCCTTCAGTCCTTGCTCACTAAGGACCCTATTCAGATCCCCATCCCATCTGTGCTATTGGCAACAGCTGCAGCTGACAAGCAGGTTTATTTACTTGAAGCCCACACAGAACTGATGCTGTCTACACTGTGGGTATCCAGGGAGGGTCCATTAAACATACAGAACGGGGCCTGGGAATCAGGGGGGGCTGTGAGTAGGGGGTGAGCTGTGAATCAGGGCAGCTGTGAGTCAAGTCGGGGTGGGGGGGCTGTGAGTCAGAGGGGGACTGTGAGTCAGGGGAGCTGTGAGTTGGAGGGGCTGGGAGTGAGGGGACTTGGAGTTAGAGAATACTTTTACTAACCTTTAAGCAACTCATTAATCTCGCTCAGTTCTGCACACACACACACACACACACCACACCAAACCACACCACACATCTGTCTTACCTTCCCATCCCAAAGGAGGGTGGGAGGGTGACCTGCTGGAAGCCATATTTGCCATTTGCTTTTAGTGTCTATGACTTGAGAGACCACAAGAAGCCTTCTGCTGGAACAAACCCTAAGTAGATGTAGATGACTCTCTCTCTCTCTCTCTCTCTCTCTGTGTGTGTGTGTGTGTGTGTGTGTGTGTGTGTGTGTGTGAAACAATGACCCTTACTTCATAAGAATATTGGAGACTCAGATTGCTGAAAGGGAAGCAGTTTATGACCTTGAAAACTCAGGTGTCAGTCTAGAGAAAGGGCAGAGGTGGCCAGGGCAGGGATTTTGGCATATAAACATATATCCCAAACTGCATTTCTCTGCCTTGTTTAGTTCTCACTGACTGAGTTCCTTAGGGAGTACAATATTCCCAATGTATAGCATTGCCTAGCCCTAAAGTCCCATCCTATAAGTTCAGGACACACAACCTCCTCTAGGAGGACCTGTGATTTTTTTTTTTCCTTTTCTGATACAAGCACTCAGTCCTGTCACAGACTGTCTTTACAAGCCTGGGACTAACTGGGAGAGCCTAGACAAGCAGCTGCCAGCTACAGAAGACAGGGCGTCAGTGTCTTTTGCTTCCTGATAATTATTGGATGAGTTCTAAACACTTAAAATTAAAAATAATTTATTCACTTCTAACAGTTTGAGTATTCATGTGTGCATAAGTGCACATATATGTATATGCACATGCATAAACATGTCAGAGGTCAACCTCAGGTGCTATTCACCTTGGTTTTTGAGACAGGGTCTCAGATTTATCGAAGCTGGCTAGCTAGCAAGCCTCAAGAATCTGCCAGCCTCTACTGCCCCAGGGCTGAGCTTACAATTGCATTCAAGCACTCCCAACTTTTAAACATTGGTTCTTGGGCTCGAACTCAGGTCCTTGATCTTGCAGCGCAAGCCCTTAACTGGCTGGATCATCTCCCCAGCCCAGCAAGTGGTTTTTTATTTGTATGGTTTCTTTGCTTCTCAGTTAACTTGTCTCCTCCGAAGTTCTATTCGTGAGTCATCTGCTGGCCCCCTCTTGAATCATCTGATCTCCATTAAGACCTCGCTTCCACTTGGAAGTGAATTTTCTTTTCCAGTCATCGGGCTTCACTGGTCTAGCACAGACTCTCCCTGGAGTTTTATGTTCCTGCTTGTGTGACAGGTCCCTGGGTTTTTTTGCGGCTCGTTTGTTTGGCTGGATTTATATTTTCTCTTGTCGTTTCTGGCCTTTCACTCCTTCCTCCCCTATTACATTTTGCAATCAACTGATTTTAATCTGTTTCACTCGGCTTGGCTGGGCTCTGGTGGGTTTATTTCTCAACATGTTTTTGCCTCTTCTCCCTTGCCCTCAGATGTTGCTGAGGAGTGAGGGCTTTCAGCCGTCCAGCAAGAGCTGGACAAGGAGAGCAGCCATGGGTCTGGGTCCCCATTTGTCTCACACAGCCTCTGTTTGGCTTGCTAGTTTTATGTCCAGTTCAAGAACTGTTTGGAACGTTTTCTCTCAGACGATAAGACCTATTTGAAAATGTATTTGCGCAGAGCTGGGGAGATGGCTCTGTCAATCATGAAGTCCTTGCTTCACAAGCATGAAGACCTGAGTTCGGATCCCCAGCACTCCAGTAAAATGCCAGGCACAGTGGACTAGAACCCTAGCATTGAGCAGGTGGAGATAGTCATGCGACCCTTCGGGCTCAATGAGAGACATGATCTCAGGAAAGCAAACAAATACATGAACATGGAGAGCAATAGAGGAAGACTCCTAACAGTGACCTCTGGCCTCTGCCTGCACACACGTGACAGTGTGCTCGTACCTCTTAAGCCAGCAAGTTGTGATTTAGCACACTTGGACTTCATGGATTCTGGGACAGGAAGCACAGTCTAGCATGTGTTGCTCTCTGAATTGACCTATAGCCTGGGAAAGGCCTCTGCTTTGCAGTTCTTTTCCTGAGGCTGTGTTTAACAGTGTTGTTGACTTCCCTTCTCGTTCATCTCCAGCTTGTGACTAGGCGTCCACATGGACTGTTCCTTAGGGAAGAACACAAATAGGTTGGAGGTGAGGAATGAGAAGTACGGGGGAGAGATACAGCATCATGCCCATTCATTAATTTAGACAAATGTTATGAAATTCAAATTGCAAAGTCCTAAGTGTTGACTCAATATTTTCCATAAAAACAGGGAATGAATCCTGGAGTTCCCCCCTCCCCTCAAGTTTTTCCAAGAGCTTCAGATGGCTCACGTGAATCTGATCAGAGCTCCAACATTATTTATCCAACCTTAAACAAGTCACTGGAAAGTTCTTGCAGGTCTCCTTCTGACACTTGAAAAATGTACGTAAGTATTTGCTCTCTTGGGATAAAGAAGAGATGATGGCTGTGCAAAGTTGAACTTACCAGGCACCACCAAGTACAGACATTATAATGGTTACTCTGCTGTGTTGTGAAATTCATTTCCAAACATCGGGCTGCCAGACTCTAGGACACTGGAGGGAGATATATGATGGTGAAAACAGTTCCCTACCCATAATGGAGACACCTTAACTCATGTGCCTTTATTATTCCCCTCTTCCTGCTGCCCAGGAAACAAAGAGACAGTCTGACTACATAGCACCCCACGCTTCCTCTGAGGGCAGTAAGAAGGGTCCCCCACTCTACCTCAATGGCTTGAGTCTCCTCCGAGACCCTGCCCTGCTGCTGGCTGCCTGTGTCTTTGTCCATGGGCAGAATAACTCTTCTAATAAACCTCTACCAAAAGGACAATCTACTTCAGTGTCTTCTTTGAACCTCCAAACAGAGACCTTGTGCGTGTACAAAGTTGTTGAATCTATTTACATATTCATGAGAAAGATGAGCAAGATGCTGTTGTCATTGGGAAACCCTCTCGATGGAGTGGACAGCCATCCCAGGCTGCCTAGGACAGAGGGCTTCTTGGGAAAGCAGGACTTTGAAATTGAACATGGCCACGTGCTAGGCAAATAGAGATGAGCTGGTCTTTCTCTCCCAGGATGGTGATGGACTTGAGGCAGGGAGAGACTGACAGGTCAGGTAAAATGGGATCCACCACTTCTTTATTGACTCAAGGAGTCATGGGGGATGACATGCACATGGATTAGGGAATGTAGCCTCCTGGCAACTGAGAAGTTGGGTGATCTTCAAGAGATGCTTCCAGACTCCGCATGTGGGGCACCCATCAGCTGAGGCAGGATAGTCACAATAGCTATCATTATGCAAATCAAAGAACGGGATGACTCAGTGTGCCTAGACTATATTACCCAGCACATAGTGGGTATTCCCCGTGGCAGGCATTATCATGTTTCTGTGCTTGGTAAAACTTTTATATTGGTGTTGACTAATTATGTCATTGAAATAACAAGGCTGTTATTTTTAATATGAGGGAAATAAGTCATAAAAATGGATGCCAGGCATTGGTGGTATACCTTTAATCCAAATACTAGGGAGACTGAGCAGGAGGATGGTGAGTACCAAGCCAGTCTGGGTTACAGAACAAGACTTATTCAAAAAAAAAAAAAAAAAAGGGAGGGGTGGGGGAAGAGATTCAGAGCATATGTCAGTGACAGAGCTCAGGCTTAGCATGTACGAAACCAGGGTAGGCTTAGCATATGTACACACATGGGTGTGTGCACGTTCACACATTTAAAACATGTCATCCCATAACTTAGTACCACTTTTACATCTTTGCTGTCTGTCTCTCTCTCCCTCCCCTACCCCATCTCTGATTTTTCTATGCTATTAAGTAAATATGTTTGAGTTCAGATAATCTCAGCAGTAAAAAAATAGAGCCTGGGACCTCTCTTCTGTCATATGGAGGAATGGGTCTTACTCCCCACCACAGCCTTCTTTTTAACTACTTATTTAAACAATGTTGGTCTGTCTCCTTTAATCAGTAGAATGGGATGTTTGACAAGGGGAGAGGTAGCAGACTTCACTTTATCTGCAAGCTGTGACACTTTGCAAGGAAACACATTCTCTCTGAGAGTCGCTTTGGTGACACCCAACAACCCGGCGATGGAAGATGGTTAAGTCAGTCATGCCTTGGGTCACGTTTACCTTCTCACTGTGAAAGAAAATGACGTGACCATGAAGGCCCAGGGCCCTGGAAGCCTGTCAGCAAGGTGCCTGTTTGAAGACAAGAAATTAGTGAGAACTGTTAGTCTTGGAAGCCCTCGAAGAGTCCTGTTTCCAAGAGGTATACACTTTTAAACGGAACCGAGGCATCTGGGCATAGGACAGCGTGATCGTTTCTTCAGGCTGACAAGCATTACTTTTCCCAGAGAGACTGCAGGCAGCATTATTTCGTGAGCTTACTTTACTGCTGGCTATCAGGCAGACTCTGTCATGTTCTTGGACTGTTGAGACAAAACAGTGCTGTTTCATTTGAATCAACACAAATGTCACCTGGGAAAACAGTCCAACTCCCCCGCTTCTCTTGCCCTCGGCTTGCTTTTAACTGCTGCTGTGGAGAAGGCAACGGGGACGAGGAATGAGAACGCTGGATGAGAATGCTGGATGAGAACGCTGTCTTTAGAGATGGGCACCCTGAACTCACACTTGGGTCTTACAGACCAGCTCCCAGTCTCCCTGTGCGGTGGTTGTCAAGGTTTCTGAAATCACAGATTACATGACTACAGTGAAGACTGAGAACATTGCTTGTCACACTGAGTGAGAACCCTCACCTACTGGTTTGGGTGGATTTCTCTCCAAGAGGGTGGGATTTGGAAGCTTTCGAAGCAGTGGCGGGTGGATGCGGAGCCCTCTAAGTTGTTTGTACTCTCACTCCCCTCCTGGCACGCTTTATTCTTTGTGAGAACTGTGTCAAGTGACTGTGCCTACCTGAGTTCCCCATCACAGGAGAATCCATTAAGCCATGCCTGGCCAATCAAATCATGCCATTCGATTTTATTTTATTTCAAATGTTTTTATTGCATCCATATAATAATATTTTAATGTTTATTTCATTTTAAAAAAAACTTTGAGATGCATTTCTTTGGATATTTTATGCATGTATATGTTTTGCCTACATGGATGTTCACCACAAGCATCAATACAGCCAGTGTTCATGGAGGCCAGAAGAGGGCATCAGATGTAAGTTACAGACCCCTGTGAGCCATGTGGGTTTCTGAGAATTGAACCTGGATTCTCTGAAAGGGGAGTCAGTGATCTTAACCACTGAAACAACTCTCCAGCCTCACATATTCATATTTTATATAATCTACTACGATTTTTATGAATTTTTTTAGACTATCATGACTCCCAGTAAAGGCCTCAGAATGAGTCACACTGACTTTGCAGGCTAAGGACTTATTAAACACTTTCAGGGAAGTTTGCTCTGGGAAGTGTGTGCTTTATTTATCTGTATCCCCTTTCCTCAGAGGGGTGGGAAAACAATCAAAATGTAAAAGAAGTCATTTGGGGGTAGTCTATTATAGTACTAATACATTGGAATACAGAAAATTTCTCCCTGTTGTCTACTTGATATTTTTCTGTGTACCAAGCTCTGGACATTGGCTACTTGACTCAACCTTCATCACAGTATAAGGAGAATCCATGACTTAATCCTCCCCCTTCACAGATGAACCACTGAATGGAAGCTCACAGTTTCAGCTAAGCTGTCCCACCTTGGAGATGGAACTCCCAGCATCCACCTGTCTTCATCCCCAATACTGGGGGTGGAGCTACTGAAACCATGCCTGGCTTTTTACATAGGTGCTAGGAATTTGAATTCAGGTTCTCATGCTTACACAGCAAGTACCCTTACTTACTGGTCTGGTGTGTGTGTGTGTGTGTGTGTGTGTGTGTGTGTGTACATGCTCCAAAGTTCACGAGTGGAGGTCAGAGGACAATGGGTGTGAGTTGGTTCTCTCCTAACATGTGGGTCCTAGGGATCAATCCCAGGTCATCTGGTTTGAAAGCAAGTCCCTTTACCACTAAGCCAATTGCCACCCCACCCTACCCCATGCTTTTAAAACGTGGATTCTGGGGTTTGAGCTTAGGTCCTTATGCTCTTCAGACAAGCACGCTACTGGCTAAGTGTCCCCAGCACAGAGGGTCCAGCTTTCCCTGAACGGAGGTCCCTAAGCAGGAGTTTGGCAGTTCTGGCAGCTGTGTTGGACAGGGTCTCCTGCTACTGACAGCACTAGCCCAAGGTGCCGTGTTTAGAGGGAAAATTCCCCACTCTGAGCCCTCATAAAGAAACCCTTAGAGGAATTTCCCACACTGGAGTGCCTCAAGGGAGTGTGTGAGCACCTCGACAAAGAGAAGCAGACACTGGCAGTTTGACAATGATGGCTCTGGTGTGGGCAGCTGAATGAAGTAATTTAGACTGTAGTCACCTGCCAACTCGTCTTTGCACTCTGGAATAACAGCATGAAAAACAAGGGTTACATCACGATTTTGGGAGGAGAGAAGACTTCTAACTACAAGGCAAGGGATGGCATAGTCCTCCAAAAACATCAATCAACACAGACAAAATCTCAGAAAAGCACCAGCCAGTTAACAACTGTTTAGAAGCAGCCATCTCTATCAGCCCTTGCTAGATCCCGGGGGGCTGTCACAGGGAGAGAATAGGTAATATGTGGGACTTGAAATCTAGTGAGGAAGACAGACACGGAACAAAGGATTACACAAAAGATTAAGTTAGTATACATAAGCACAAGACTGCATATGATTTATCCTTGTTATATTTTGCTAATGGCAGGCCCCAAAGCACAATCGATCATCATTTATATGAGTAATTAAGCTGTTAGCTCTCGGGTCTAAATCCAGCTCTGTCTGTTCTATCCTGTGGTTATGTACAAAGTCGATTTCCCAGTCGACTTTGTTGGGGGTTTCCCTGCTGGGTTCCATTCACCGGACACCTAGGATGGGCTTGGAGGGTAGGTAGGAGTGAAAAGCAGAAGGCTTCGGAGCAAAGGCTTCTGACTGCCTGCTTCTGGCTCTTGTGATTGGGTCCCAGCACTGGCATTTTAGCGGAGCATCAGGAACCAGCTCTACTGTTCAGCACTGGCATTCCTGGTGCTAACCCTGGGCTTCCTCAGAAAGTCCTATCTTACTCCCTCCTGCCACGTGCTGTCCTCAGCATTGAGGACCTCCAGCTCCCTCCTTTCCTATCACTGGTGTCAGACAGAGCCTGGAGAGTGTTTGTGGGTGATCATTTGCATAAGCCCTCCTGTCTCTGTGTACTAACACTCTCCACTAAACCTCTCCACTAAATGCCTAGGAGGGTTTCTCTGTGTCACCCCCACCCCAACTCCACCCTGCGTATCTTGACTCTGAGCCAAGCTCTGTCCACAAAGAGAAGGCCAGTGATTCTATCAGCCAACCAAAGCAAAGAACCCAGTCGGGGATGGCCCTCCTCTTTAGGGTGGCCACCTCAGAAGTCAGAATCTGGGGGGACTGGCTATAGTATCTGGAGAGAGCAGAGATCTCCTTGGAGTCCCTGCCTAGAGAGAGCTTCTTGCCTAGTAGGAGGATGGGAACACAGGCAAACAGGAAGCAGGCAGCTGGGCAGGGTGGGTCTGCATCCTATGGCTACTACAATGACTTATCACAAGCTGGTAATGACTTCTCACCACCAACAAAAAAGATTCTTGTAGTCAGGAGGCCGAAGGTCTGAAATGTCACTGAAGCACCACGTCAGTCTCTAGAAGAGAGTCAGCTCTTGCCTCCTTTATCAACTCAAGGCATCACCTGGTTCTGGCTATGCAGCTCCAGCCTCTGTGTCATCTTTATGTCAACTTCTTTTTCTGGGCCTCTTATAATAAACAAGAATCGTGACTGCAACTAGGCTCCCCGGATTAGCACAGGAGGACCTTGTTTCAAGAGTCTACAGTCACTATATCTGGAAGACTCCCCTTTTGAGAGAGAGAGAAATATAGAGAGAGATTATAATCTAGATTCTAGGGGTTACAATGTGTGTTTTTTAACAATTGGTTAATAAAGAATCTGCTTTGAGCCTATGGCAGCGCAGGATAGAACAAAGCAGGAATTCCAAGCAGAGACAGAGGAGAAAAGAAGGGGGAGTCAGACAGACACCATGTGGCTGCAGAAGAAGACTTGATCAATTATAGAATTTTCCACATGGTATATACACTCAGACCCAAACCTAGACACACTGGAACCTTAGGGGTAAACCACGAGCCTCGTGGTAAAATACAAAACAATAGGAATGGGTTAACTTAAGATGTAAAAGTTAGTTAATAAGGAGCATGAGCTAATAGGCCAAGCAGTGTTGTAATTAATATAGTTTCTGTGGATTATCTGGATCTGGGCAGCCAAGAAATGAAGGAGCAGTCACCGCCTACAAATTGGCATGCCAACAAGGGGCAGCTACATCCACATAAAACATAAGAGAGCTTGAAAAAAAATTCTGTACATACACACACACACACACACACACACACAGAGAGAGAGAGAGAGAGAGAGAGAGAGAGAGAGAGAGAGAGAGAGAGAGAGAGAGGATAGTATAACTTCATGGTAGCCACAGTTTTTTTTTCATATGGGCTCTGTTTGCTGGCAGCTATGAGGGGTGCCGAGGCGCTTTAAAAAGAGATCTTCCTGACTCAGCATTGCCAACGAAGGTTGCATGGCTTCTTTAGGGGAGGGCTTCCTGGTTAGTGCTAGTTGTATGATTAGCTCTGGCTCTTTCAGGAGGCTGAACACTTAAATGGTGTCTGTGAGCAGCATGTTACAAATTGTTTAATAGTGACCCAGTGTGACCCTGGAGCTGGGGCAGTATGCATGACTCTCAGAGGCAGTGAACATGTCTCTGCCATGTTGGACTGGGTGGAGCCAACAGTCAGGGCCATGGAGTTGGTCCTAGCCACACCCACTTAGCATTTTTTTAAAAAGCCCTCCTGGTCAAAAAATAAGTACAGATATGCAATAAAGACAGATTCAGAGGAAAAAGGCCTCTAAATGGGTCATGATGTTGGATAAATGGATGTAGGCTTTAGAGAGAGAAGAAATAGTTATAAAAAAAAGTAAAGTTTTTAAAGAGACAGAGTGCAGACAGTCATAGATTAAAGGAGTAAAGAAAAATACGTCTTGTAAAGATGAAAAAGACACAGAGAGCCTGGATTATGTTTATTATTGTGTTTTCTCTGAATATTTTGACTGTGAATGAGCTAAGTACAGAAAGAAATTTAATTGAACGGACTGCTAAGATAAACCAACATATATTTTAAAGGTATCTTGATTTCAAAATTTGGGTCTAAGGATATGTTACTTTGGAAAAGAGGTTCTGCTTTTGTTCCCACAGAAGATAGAAAATTGTGGCTTCCTTACCAGCTACTATAGTTTAATCAAACAAGACCCCCTGAGCCCCCTGAAGCAATGGCCCAGAGGTCCAACATTCATGACAGCTTCAGAACTGCTGGCTGAGAAGGAGCTACTACACAGGCTACCTCATGAAAGACCTGATTAACAGCACCTGCAACCAGCAGGAAATAGTCCAAGGAACAATGCTCGAATTCCCTAAATGATTGTTTATGAATGTTTTTTTTTTTTCATTTAAAGGGGGATATGATTTAGAGATGAATACTTTACATTGGTATGAATCTTGGTCTGTTGATACAAATTTAAGCTCAATTTTGTTATATGTATTTCTGCTCTTGTTTAAGGTATTGTGTTTGTGTAGCTCATTTAAACATGTAATGTATAATTAAGAAATGCAGGTTAATAGATAATTATCTATAATAGTCAAGCTTGTAGTCATGTTTTTTAAGTTTTCTAGATGTACAGAGATATATTTCAGATGGATAGGTATTCTTCAAACCTTTCAAAGGCTTACAGAATACGGCATTTAAAATGTTTTAAAAACTTAGACTTTTCTTGACAGTGAGACACGTCTTCTAGCAGCACCAATCTACTTCAAGAGGATTATGGGCATCAAAGAGGCTCCTTATGAGTTTGCTAGCTATTTGGGCAAGAAACTGCTCTTGTCTGGACTGTTTTATGGTATGTTGTATAAACTGGACATGTAGGACCCACAGAAAAATGACTGCTAAACTTGCCTAAAGGTGAGACAGTCAGTCCTTCAGGGTTCCTGCTTCATGAAAGAGTCTGCCAGACATTCTGCAGGATACAGAAGAAAGTGACTGCCAATATAGGCAGAACTGTCTTTGAAATTTTCTGCTTCATTGAAAAATCTGCCCGATACTATAGGCCTGTGGGCTGAAGATGGATGTCTCAATGTTACAAAAGAACTTTGAGTGACTTTCCAGGCAGTGAGATGTCTCTGTCAATTCTAGAGTTTTGGAAGTTGCTTACAATGCACTTCCTGTTAACTTAGGTAATATTATATCCTTCTGAAGTTTTTGATGGAGTTGAAGAATAGTTATAATTATAATTTTCCTTAGTTATGATAAAATATAAAGTAATATAGATGGGTTAATTTAAGATGTAAGGGTTACTTAATAAGAAGCCCAAGCTAATACGCCAATCAGTATTTTAATTAATATAGTTTCTGTATGATTATTTTGGGTCTGGGTGACCAGGAACAAGCAAGCAGCCTCCTACTACAGGTCTGTCTTTGGAGAGTGACCATCCAATCCTTTCACATGGTAAAGGATGGCTGCACACTGTATTGGGTCATTTTAGATAGACAATTGAGAAAGGTCTCCATGACCAAGGAACAGACCCAGGAGCTTGTCACATCCTGTCCCAGGTTCAGATTGTTCCACTTCTGTCAAGCTCAGAGCTGCCTCCTGTCTCCCTTGGTCCACACCAGTGTAAATGCCATGAGGCAGGACTTTTTTCCTACTTCACAGAATGCTCTTGGTTACTTCGACACCTCGCTCAACAAAGCCAGGGTTAAAATTGGAATATTACATAATAAAAGTTGGAATTTTCAGCATATCTTTAATTCTCTAAAATCATACCATAAGATCACTCAAGAAAATATTGCAAATATTACAAAGACTTGCAGGTTTTCATGCCTGTTAAATACATGCTTTACGGAATAAAAGGGTTTGAGATTAGAAGGCAACTAAAGTCTAATTAGCTCAGGGTGGGAATGTGGGTCAGTTGGTAAATCTTGCCTAGCATGCCTGAGATCTTGAGTTCGATCCCCAGAACCAGACAAGTTGGGTATGCTGTCTCATGCCTGTAACTCTGTCATTCAGGAAGTAGAATCAAACTCATCCTCAACTCTGTAGTGAGTTCAAGGCCAGCCTGGGATATACAGGACCCAGTCTCAAGAAAGCCTAGGTAGCTCAGGAAAGGCATGCTTTTTTCTTTTAAAAACGTGTTTATTAGTACATAATAATCATGCATAATAATGGATTTCATTGTGCATCTTTGGCATATGTATTTGACCATATCCACCCTGTTCTGAATTTCTTTTTCATGAAACTACTTTCCAGGGTTAAAGAAATGGATGGGAAGGAGTGTGTCTATATTTTTCCACCTGTTACTCCTCTAAACCCCACTGTGAGCTCAAGTCCTTGATCGACACAGAAGCTTTTCATTCTGCTGGTAGTGAAAACTGCTGGTAAACACTTGACCTCCAGACGGTCACAGCCCGGTTCCCCTCAGGCAAACGAAGCCCAGTTTCCACATCGGCAAGAGCAGTGGCAGACCAATTACAGGGGCTGATGGAGACCAGTTGAGAAAGAGGCCGCCAGCTGCTAAGTGGACCACAGATAGCCCATTCGCGGATCCAGACTGCATTCACCATCTTGTTTCAGTAATACTTTTGAGCTCTATTCTGATTCTTTCATTGAAATTAGCATCTGTGTGCGCCAGCCGCTCTGAACCCACAACTTTGTCCCCACCTTAATCCACCCGTACAACCGTGCCGTGAATTGTACGCCATCCCTTTTGAATTTTTTTTTTTTTCCGAGACAGGGTTTCTCCGTAGCTTTTTGGTTCCTGTCCTGGAACTAGCTCTTCTAGACCAGGCTGGCCTCGAACTCACAGAGTTCCGCCTGCCTCTGCCTCCCGAGTGCTGGGATTAAAGGCGTGCGCCACCACCGCCCGGCCCCCTTTTGAATTTTTATTAACTTGTGTGTATATGTGTGTATGGTGTGTGTGTGTGTGCAAACATGTCCAGGTCAGAGGACAAACTGGGTATCATCCTCTTCTGTGTTGGGGTTATAAGCTTGCCCCATTACTCCATGTGGAGTAATTTTATGTGGGTTCTGGGGGTTAGAATTCGGGTCTTTGTGTCTACAATGCAAACACTTCACTGACTGAGCCCCATCTCCAGCCTCTGAAAATCCCATGAAAGATTTGGGAGGTTTTGGGAACAAAAATGTATATAGCCACACGACACGCACAACCATATACTATCAGGGAAGCTCGCAGAAATGTTAGTCTGTGGGAAGAAACCCCAAGCAGGGAGCCAACAGCCTCACTGCTCTCGTGTACAGAGGAGCTGGGCGCAATGAAACTCACACAATTGAACCACACAACTTGCTGCCAACACCTTCCTATCCTTCCTCACGAGGCCAGTGCACATCCAAGAACGCTAGACTGAGCGAGAAGGCTGTTGGTGAGCGCATCGTGAACTATTAACTTCAGGGGTGACAGCACACACGGGGTTCGTGAAGCCGTGAGGAGAGAGTTTGCTTTCAGACTCAGGGACATAGGAAAGTGGTAGTTCTGGGAACTCACATGACTTTTCCCAAAGAGCCATTTGCAAGGTCCTTAGTGACAATCCTAGCTTCTGGCCTCCCGTCTGTACACCCGTGGGGATGACCTTCACAGTTTCCTGCTTGATGATACCCACAAAGCCCTGAGCCACCAAGGACAGCATCCAAACACCCGACACTACCGTCAGCAACGCCTCTCTGGCTGAGCAGCCGCTGCTGATCATATCTCACATGTCAGCTTCGATTACATCCACACGGAGCGAAGGACGAGCGCTGTGAGGGGCACTTGACCAAGAAAATTAAAGTAATTTAGCCCTCATCTAGTAAGCTGCGGGGAGGGCAGGTCTCCAAGCTGTTTCATTTGCTGATTTAACCCCATGCAGATGGTTAAATGATAGGGATAATCATTGTTTAATGGAGACATTTAAAAAAAAAAAAATTTTGGAAATGGCATTCTTTTGCACTGCAGAGAATTCATCCAACAATTTTAATTTTATGTACAACTAATTAATATTCAAATGTAATCCTGATTTCAGGTTTCACAGGAGTTTTAATAACTGGAAATTTCAGCAAAGAAATTAATTTCCACTCACAAGCCTGAACTTGCACTTTGAATATTGGCCAGTAGGTGGCAGTATCTGACAAAGGGTTTTGTAATTTTCTGCCTTCTCCTCCCCCCCCCCATTCAAGTTTAAAAAATCAATAGGCAGCGCTTATTTCTTACTATTGGAAAAACAGCTGGTTTCAAGCCTTTGGAAAAGAAAAAAAGAGGTTATTTTAAACAAATTCTCTAAACATCCCAAATTGATTTCAGTAAGCCAGTATTATAATTACAAATTAAATTTTTGGTAATTTAAATGAATTTATACCAATGAGAATAATTTTATTTTTAGGTGTGTGCACGGTGTGTGTGTATGTGTGTATGTGTGTGTGTGCGTGCGCGCACATGCGTATGTGCATGTGTGTGAGACAGTTCCAGTGTGTCTTCTATCACTCTCCCCTTCCTTTTTGAGTCAGACTCTCTCAGTGAGCTGGATTTGGTTAGACTAGCTGAGCTGCAAGCCCCAGGCATTTTGTTTTGTCTTCCCCCATGCTGGGGTTACAGGCACACACTGTTGTACCCAGCTTGTATATTGGGTTCTGGGGATCGAATTCAGGTCCTCGTGGTTCTTTGGCAATCACCTTACCAACACAACCAGCTTCCAACCCTAAGAATAGTTTTTGTTTGTTTTTAAACTGAATTGACAGAGGCACATTCCCTCAGTTCTCTCTTGCAGAATAAATTTCCAATAACATCACCATTAGATCTCGCTATTATTTCAATTCATTTGACTGTTAACATTTGCCAAAGAGAAATTACAGTGTTTCTGCCACAAAACCTCTCATCTTCCTTTCATGTAAGAACTAACAGCCTCGTGTGGTGGAGCACGCCTTTAATCCCAGCAATCAGAGGCAGAGGCAGGCGAATTGCTGTGAGTTCAAGGCCAGCCTGGTCTACAGAGTGATTTCCTGGACAGTCAAGATTATACACAGAAACCCCATCTCAACACCCCTCTCCCCGCAATAACATGCTAAGTACTAACAAACAGGGAAAAAAATTAAAACTGAGGTGAGATCCAGGCAGTGGTGGCGCCTGCCTTTAATCCCGGCACTCAGGAGGCAGAGGCAGGTGGGTCTCTGTGAATTCAAGGCCAGCCTGGTCTACAGAGCTAGTTCCAGGACAGTCTCCAAAGCTACAAAGAAACCCTGTCTCAAACAACAACAACAACTACAACAAACTGAGGTGAAGTGCAACTGCCTGCAATTACAGTACTTAGGAGGCAGAGGCAGAGGCAGGGGGATGACTGCAAATTAAAGGTGAACCTGGTCTACATAGAGTCCCAGACCAGCCATGGCTACAGACTGGGATCCTGCCTAAAGGCAATGTCTTCTTCTTCTTCTTCTTCTTCTTCTTCTTCTTCTTCTTCTTCTTCTTCTTCTTCTTCTTCTTCTTCTTCTTTTTCTTTTTTTAAAAGAAAAATAAAAAAGAAAAGAATGGGAAAAGTGTTATTGTTAAAAGAAAATTCAGAATCTGCATTAATTCTGAATTAATTAAATCTGTTAATTTTGTCTGGAACCTTAGCTGTATTTACTTTGAATATTACAATGTTTTGATTTTTTTTCATACTGCCCTCTGTCTGTCTGGTCTAGACCATGTCTCAAAAACTGCCTATGGGACAATGTTGCATTTCCGGTGTACATGCATGTTACAAAATGACACCATTTTTTTTTTCAACAAACGTATCAGGCAGGAAGTGTCGAAAGTAACTAAGCAAGGTCTCTGGCTCCCTGAAGCTGGCAACCCGGCTGAGGATATGAGAAGAAATGTGTATGTGTCCTTCTGAAAAGACCAGGATGATCTCTGTGGCAGAGCAAAGAAGGCAGGTGATGACTGTCACAGACATTACGACATTGCTAACCTTTGAGTGAATCTCGCTTGTTGCACAGAGGGCTGCATGCTGTTTCCTGGCTGCCCCACTAGCTTAGACCCAAAATAATCACAGAGAAACTGTATTAATTAGATCACTACTTAGCCCATTAGCTCTAGCTTTTTATTGGCTAACTCTTACATTTCTGTATATCACCACAAGGTCATGGCCTACCAGCAGTTTCAGCACGTCTATTTCTGGCTGCAGCTCCATGGCATCTTTCTGACTCTGTCCTTCTTCCTCCCAGAATTCCACTTAGTTTTCCCTGCCTACCTAATTTCTGCCCTGCTATAGGTCCAAAGCAGTTTCTTTATTCATTAATGGTAATCACAGCATACAGAGGGGACTCCCACATCACTCACTCAAGGAGGACTCGTGGGTCACAGGATCTACAGGCACAGTTCATCTAGGGCACAGAAAAAGCAGAAGCATACACAATGAGAAGCAGTGGGCAATGAAACCAGAGCAGTGGGGTCCACGTAGCTGGGCATGTTCAGTGGAAAGAGCGAGTGGACGGAAAAGCAGAACAGTCTTGCTAGGCCTAGAGACCCTGAGAAAAGAATTAAAATCCATATCAGAACATGGAGAGCCACTGAGGGCTCAATTTCTTAAGCTTAGCCCCAATATTGCATGTGAAGATGCCAAAGTTTAATGCAATGAAGCCATTTGCCAAAGGCTGCCCAGACAGGAAGGCGTGGCTCCACATAGGTCAGCCATTGACTCAAGTTCACCACACACATAAACCAGGACCTACCTTGAGACTCACAGAAATGACTATAAAGAATGTCAGACAATGCAATTCTTACTTTTCTATTTTAGGATGTGGAGATGAGAGAAACTGAGCAAGAAGGTGTGATCTAACTTCTAAAATAGATAATTAATAAAATGAAACTATAATAATTGGTGAGACGGCTTAGTTAATGAAGGGCTTCCCTCTCAGGTACAAGGACCTGAGTTAAGAACCCACGTACAAGCTCCAGGCTGCCAGTGTTGGGGAGGGGAGCGGATCCAGGCTCATCCCTTGAGTCACTTGGCCAGCTGGCCATGTCCATGAGCTTCAGGTTCAGGTAGAAACCTGCCTCAAAAAATACCCTGGAGAGCAATCAAAGACATTCAGTGTCAGATCTGTAGCTGCCATGTGTGTCATGACCATGCTCGGTTGTCAATTTGACGATAGCTGGAACTAACTAAAACCCCAAAATGTCTGGCACACTTGTAAGGTATAGATAGAGGGAGAGAGAGATTCATTTGATAAGTTGTGTTACTCTAGAGATTACCCTAATACACCATGTATGTACAAGCCTACATGAACATGTACGTAAACCCCCTCCCACAAAACTTAGTGTGCATCCCTGACACACAGACAAACGAAATGGCTGAGTTAATCTGATTTCAGTTCTGTCAAAAAAAAAAAAAAAAAAAAAAAAAAGGCAAGCCCCATTTGGGATTGTTAAAAAAATTTCTGTGGTAGATACACCTTTAAAGGGTCCTGAGAGCAACACCTGATGTAATTGCCTCTTGGTGAGCAAGTCTGGGACGTGTGACTAACTAGCTTCAAATCCACAGAAATGTCAAAAGTCATGGGCTGCCACTCTTGTGACTATAGTGCGTTGTGCAAGCAGCCTCCTAGAAGCATGGGGAGAGATCCTGGCAGCTGGAAGGCGTGAGCTGCTAGCGTGTTCACACCTGAGCTGCGCTCACATTCCCACACGGCTACAAGGAAATGAATCTAGTGTTCTGCCTTTACTTGTGCAAGATATGTGCCAATAGATCTGTGAGACAACAGAGAGTGCCATGATCTGTATAGTGTGTCCCTCATACACACATGACAACGATAGTAGCCAAATAAGACACCTACAATAATATCCTGTGTGGTGGTTTTAATAGTTATGGCCCCCATAAATTTGTATGTTTGAATGCTTGGCCCATGGGGGAGTGGCACTATTACTTCTAATACTTCTAATATTTCTACTATTCCAACATCTTCTGTGGCCTTGTTGGAGTGGGTGTGGTCTTGTTGGAAAAAATGTGTCACTGTGGAGATGGGCTTTGAGGTCTCCTATATGTTGAAGTCATGGCCAGTGTGACAGCTCACTTATGTCTCCTGCCAATCCAGATGCTCAAGCCACACCTAGTGTGGATCACTGTCCCCTTCCTGTTGCCTGCAGATCAAGATGTAGAAATTTGAGCTCCTCCCCACAGCACCATGTCTGCCTGCACACTGCCCTGCTTCCTGCCCTGATGATAACGAACTCAACCTCTGACCTGTAAGCCAATCCCAATAAAATGTTGTGCTGTATAAGAGTTGCTATGGCCATGGTGTCCCTTTACAGCAACAGAGACCCTAACTAAGACATCATGTAAGGAAGAGGCCAGCATCTCTATTCTGGAACATGGGGTCATTATGAAGTAAAACGCGGTTTATTTAACAGACACACCTTGGTATCTTAAGTCAGTCTGTTAAGAGGGACAGCAAGGTTCACAGACGGAGAGGAGCATATACAGTATGGATACACTGACAAAGAGGTGTGTCTGGTGGGATACAACAAGATGGCATGCAGTTTCTTCATGCTGATTACAATGACACATAGTTAGAATGCATACATTGTTTATTTCTGGAATTTCATATTTAAATTTGTTCGGACTATAGGGAAACCAAATCACAAAAAGTAAAACTCTTGATTGGGAGAAGCAACTCTACTGCCTGCACAGATTAAGAGCCAGTTTTTTTGTTTGTTTGTTTTTTTATGTTTGTTTGTTTGTGTTTTTTCCCCAGTTGAGCCTCTGATGAGAACTCTACCCTGGATTGCACAAAAACAGAGAACGCAGGTAAGTCACACTTTTAGAACCTTCAAGACATAAAGGTGCTTTCGTCTGGAGCTATTTAGAGTAACTCATTGCACAGCAATAAATGAATATATGTACTAATGCATTAAAATGTTCAGGGAATCCAACCTGGCCTTCTCTTCGTCTCTATCTCTGGTTGCTTATGAACCCATGATGGCACCATCCTCGGGTAGGAAGGCCCAGATGCCAGTTAACAAACAGAATCATTTGCATTTGAGGGAGGAAAACATTGGGAAAGAATTTTCAAAAACAGTTACAGAAACAAAGAAACCTAAAAATTTTCTGCTAAGGTCTTAGATCAGCAGGCCCTCAAATACCATTATCCCTGTTTCCAAAGGATTATGTCACTGAAATTGCTATGCACAGTATAACACAGGGCTTGCCAAGGTATAGTAGACACCACACTAGTGCCTTGAGTTCTGAATACCCTTTGCTGGAAATTGGTGTGCATGTCAGTCTACTAAAGACCCAGGAAAAATAAGTTTCATTACATTTGTATAACAAGATTTCCTAGCCAGCTGTGGTAGTGCAAACCTGTAACCACAGCACTTGGGAAGCTGACACAGGAGGACCACTGTAAGTTCAAGACTAGCCTGGACTACACAGGGACTTGGAGCCAACCTGGGCTATATAGTGAGATCCTAGTTTAAAAACAGCAACAAAAGGATTTTCCAAATTGAACCTTCTCTTTCACACATACTGCCTGCCGATACTCACTCTGACTAGTGTTTTTAGGAAGAAGTCCCAGGCAATGTAGGGAACCACTGTGGGGCTAGCTCTCTAACCATTAGTCAGAGCTCAGCATCTCTGGGAACTGGATAAAATGTATACTTCACTTTGGCCTGTGCTCTGCTCCTTGGAAAGGTCAAGTAGTTATTAGGGTACTTGGTGCTACAATATCCAATTCGTTCCAAGTAAGACAGAGTGGCTTCCACAAAGATGATTTTTCGAACACGTATATCAAGCTTACCACAGCCAAGACAATCACTTTGTGGACTTTTGAAAAGTCTCTAAGATGCATATATTACATGACTCATCTTGCAACATTCTTTTAAAATTTAAAATATAAAAGCAGTGGTTAGACTTACAGGATTCTCTTCAAGACGCAGCACAACTGTGGCGTGAACCTGGGTGGGACAGGTATAAAATCCAGCCCTGCACTGCCTCCATGAGACTGTCTCCTAGGATACCAATCAATGGAGGTTCTGAGCAAATGATCTATATGCATGGAAAGTGCTGGAAGGATAAAGGGCTGGGAGGGAGGAGGAAGTCCTGTACAAGTTTTATGTTCTTTCAATACTTTCTTTTCTAAACAGTCTGGCCTTGGATTTGTCTCTCTGTTGTGGGAATTCTGCCTGATAAGCCAATGTACTGGGGTGAATAATAAGCCTTATGGGCATGGTCTTCTCTGGTACATTACCAGGTAAGAACTGAGGACCAAGGGTCCCGCGTTCTCTAGGACAGTGTGGGACTGACAGAGCTACAGTTTGGTGTTCCCTTTGGCCCTTCAGGAAAGAGGAGAAGTGTTTCTCTGGCAGAACAGTGAGCCGCTGGAGATGTGACCTGAATTCCTCTTCTGTTTCATAGTCCTTGTATATGGGTTTGATTTAATAAAAGTGAAACAGTTTCCAGATTTCCCTCTTTGCCGCTCAGCCTCATGAGTGCTGACAGTGAGAGTGTAGGTGTAGATGTTTGCACCGTGACTGACTAGTAAAACTTCTTGATTTTTTGCATTTATTTATTTGATTATTTATTACCATTAATTTAGTTTTGTGGTGCTAGAGAAACCACCCAGAGCCGTGTATATAGTCAGTGAGTATTCTGTCACTAAGCCACATCCCTAGGCCTGAATCTAGTTTTACTTATCAATGAATGTATCCATATGTTCCATATGTGTATACCAGCACTCTCATCTACACAACCAAAGCACCTTTGGTTCAAATTTGTCTCTTAAGTTCCTCTTCATTAGGAAAGAAAGGGGAGAGAGAGTGAAAAAGGAAAGAGAGAGAGAGAGAGAGAGAGAGAGAGAGAGAGAGAGAGAGAGAAAGAGAGAGATGCAAATAAAGATATATAGATAGAGGAGCCCCATTCCATGACTTCAGATCTGCCTTCATTAATATGACTCTGGGCTGCACTGAGTGTGTGCGGCTGATCCAGAAAGCTCTGAGGCTGAAATCTTCCAAACACCTAACAGACTCACAAAGCCTCATACGCCCTGTGTTTCCAGCCTAAGGCCACACATTCTCAGATCCGCAGCTGGGGTTCAGGGCCTCTGGCAGACCAGAAAGGCGAGTGAACTGTAGGAAGCACAGCAGTTTCCCAGTGGGTTGCACAGGGGTCTCATGGCCTCCGTCTTGCTACTCTCCCAGCACAGAAACCCACTGGCAGGGAAGGCTGGAGCTCGGTTCACCAACCCAGGGCATTATCAGGATTTAGGCTTCCTGCCATTCTCACTGCTTCCTCTCCACACCCAAGGGACTTCCTGCAGTGCCCATGGACAGAGCAGGGGATGGCTAAAGCTCCTTCCTGCTGCTGTCCCATTTCCCAGGAGCCAGCTGCAGCAAGTGCCCCCTTGCTGTCTGTGATGCTCGCTCTGGGATGCTCCCCAGAGAGCTCCATCTCCATTAAGTCCCTGCAGCTGCCAGGCTGCTGACTGTCTGATTTAGATTCGATGCAATAAACACTTTATGCTTGACAGCCTTCACAAACATACTGTGACTGAGCACACCAGTGACTTCTAGGCTGGGATTGAGAACAGACGCTCTGTTACTCAATAACAAGTTGGGGGCAAAAACGAAGCACAAGATGATTAATTTTTCAAATATTAGAGCATTGAAAACATTGTGCTTTGTTTTTCTTTTAAAAAAACAGTAAAATCCTTTGGAGTAAGGGATAGCATACCTGACAGAAGTAACTTAAGGGAGGAAGGATTCAATTTGGCTCGCTGTTCAAGGGGATACAGTTCAGTGTAGCAGAAAAGACATGGCAGAGGGAACTTGGGATTTTGCTTGTTAAATCATCTTGGATTGAGAAGCAGAGAGAGCTCCAGCAAAAGCTGGCATGAACAAATTCTCCACCCCATCACCATTTCCCATGACTCACTTTCTCCAGTTAGGTGCCAACTCCTTAAGTTTCTACACCCTCTCCAAATAGAGCCCCCACCAGGGACCAAGGATTAAAGCACATGAAACGTCAGGGAGCAGTTTACATTCAAATCCCAACATGAAGTGATGGTCATGAGAAATAACATGCATTGTATACTTAACATCCTCACCCAATAGTCCCACATCTGCAGATGCAGAGAATGTACATAACTGGTCCAGGTGCAAATGCCTGGGAATCTGGATGATGACATTGAGTTTCAGCTCCCATGACTTAGTGCTGTAAGGTGTCTACACCTTGCTCTAGAGGTAATTGTTCATCTATGCTCATTGCTGCTCTATTCAGAACAGTCAAAAACTGGAAACATCCAGCTTCGTCAACTAAAGAATGGATAATGAAAATGTGGTACATTTATATAATGGAATATTATTCAGCTGTTAAAAAAATTAAAATTATTGCTGGTTGTGGTGTCTCACACTGGTAGGATTTGTTGAAGGAGGCAGAAGCAGGAGGATCACAAGTTTGAGGCTAGCTTGAGCTACACATTCATAGGTCAGGGGATGGTAGCACACACCTTTAATTCCATCACTCAGGAGGAAGAGGCAGGTGGATCTCTATGAGTTCGAGGCCAACTTGGTTCACAGAGCAAGTTCCAGTACAGGCTCCAAAGCTATACAAAGATACTCTGTCTTGAAAAAAAAATGAATTTATGAAACTTGCAGGTAACTGGATGGACCAGGAAACAATCATCCTGAGTGAGGTAATCCAGACCCAGAAATAAACATTGTATGTTTTCCTTATACATGGATGTTAGTCTTTATGCTATAGATATATGTGTTTCATTTAACATAACCACAGGCACTAGGGAGTTAGAAAGGGATGGCTGGAGTTGGGATGAGGTAGGGAATCCCCTAAGGAAGGGGAAATAGAATATGGTATTAGGGAAAAAGGAGAAACTGGACTAGGAGGACTAAATAGGGAGGGGACGAGAGAGCAGGGTAGAGGGGGAATATGGGGAGTATTTTATGTCAGTATAACTGACATAAAAAAGTCAAAGTCAAATGGAAGCCTACGACTGTAGAAGCTTCCTAAAATATATACATACGTAAAAGGAATTTAAATGGAGTCACCATATACTGAGGAGACAATACCCCAAAGAGACAAGTCTGTAAAGGTTTTCTGTAACAAAGAAAAACTCCTAAGTTTCCACAAGAGCATCACCAAACTCTTACAAATAGAAATCACCTTCCCCTCCCTACCACTTCATCCCCAGATGTCTAATACACTACCAGGCACACTCTCTCACACACAGACAGAGAGAGACAGAGAGAGCATTTTCATCCCCACCACCACCATCATTTTTTTCAAGCATCTTCAAAATAGGAGAAAAATAAAACCTCATGAGTCTTAGGACAAGGAAGTCCTTGCTAACATTGAAGCTAAGCAGCAGCCTGGATCCTTCAAGCTATTAATTTCGGGGATACCTTTTAGACAGCTTTGTCTTCTGGTAATGAACATTTCTACTGGGAAGACGCAGGATGAAGTAAGCAAAATGTTAGGCTTCAGAGCCAAGGAGGTCAGGCTTAAATGTTGCACCTGTTGTCTGAGGAACTTGGGTGAGTCACTTAAACTTTTCCTGAGCTTCAGTTTCCTCCTGTACAAAGTAAGACGAACAAGACTGGCCATGAGAGAAGGTACTGTCAGTTTCAAGGAGCTCCAGAAATAAAGCCTTCAACATACGACAGCTTTTGTTATATCTGTTGGAACCCCATTGTTTTACAATGACTCTTTAAAGCAAACCCAGAAATCGTTACTCCTAAAACATTTGTGTCATGATCACACCCAGGGGATGCCCTATGAGACCAGTCATTATCCTAGCTCACAGAGTGCATAGCTGGGTGAGACTGCTGACATTTCTCCCTCAGTAGTGTGTCCAGAACTTTCCAGCACTATAAAAGCCAGCCAGTGAGAACGAATGAACGAACGAACGAACGAATGAATGAAGCTGCTGCATCAATACCAGCTTGATTTCTCCATGTCCTGAGACTCAAGAGTGTGAGCCCCAGAAGCTCACAGGGAGTTGCACTATTGGGAGGTGTGGCTTTGTTGAAGTAGGTGTGGCCTTGTTGGAGGAAGCATGTCACTGTGGGGGTGTGCTCTGAGGTTTCCTTTGCTTAAGCTTCACTCAGTGACACAGTCCACTTCCTGTTGCCTGCAAGATGTAGGACTCTCAGTGACTTCTCTAGTACCAGGTCTGCCTGTGTGTCACCATGCCCCCTGCCATGTTGATAATGGACTGACTCTCTAAACTGTGAGCCACCCCAGTGAAATGTTTTCTTTTATAATAGGTGCCACGGTCATGGTGTCTCTTCAGACCAATAGAAACCCTAGCTAAGACACTGACCAACAAGTGGAGAAGAGGCAATCCACACCTAATCGTAGGCTTTTCGTTTGTTATCCTATGTATCTGGGAAAGAACCCCCCCCATAGGATAACTCCATCTAAACTCTACATATACTCTTTATGTATATGTGTGTGTTTTTAAGAAGCTCCTAAAATACTAGGCTTCCAAGTGGCTTTTTCAAAGGTCTTTAGTGTTGGCATCTGTCTCCTACATTTCCCCTTCCATCTTTCCCTCTCATCTACCACTGCACTTAACCCTCGGCCCCATTATTCCCCCCCCTGCTCCATTTTAAACTGTAATCTGTGTTCTACTCTTCTCCTCCCTCGTATGATGCCCCCTTTCTCACCGCTCTTTCCTAGTTTCCTGACTTTGACAAGTGCTCCCACTTAAACACACCGTCTAAAGATTCAAAGGGTGGTATCCATATATGAAAGCAAACATGCAGGGTTTGTCTTTCTGGGTCTGGGTCACTTCCCTCAAGGATTATTCCCAGTTCTATCTATTTACCTGCAAATTTCATAGTTTTATTTTTTAACAGCTGAATAATAGTCCATTGTGTAAGCATAGCCCATTTTCATTATCCGTTCACCAGCTGATGCAGATCTAAACTGTTTTCATTTTCTAGAAACAGTTGTTATGAACAGAGAGCAACAATGAGCATGAACAAGCAATTGCTTTGTTCCCCCCCCCCCTCAGTTTTCAAGACAGTGTTTCTCTGGAGCTTTGGAAGCTGTCCTAGAACTAGCTCTTGTAGACCAGGTTGCCCCAAACTCACAGAGATCCACCTGCCTCTGCTTCCTGAGTGCTGGGACTAAAGGTGTGTGCCACCATTGCCTGGCTATGAGCTCGCATTTTTATAGTAAGAGATATATAGAGAGATATATACTCCTTTGGGTTTTGTCCAGCATTAGCATAACCATTACAGGTTTTTTTGTTTGTTTGCTTGTTTTGTTTCTTTACTTGTTTGTGTTGTGCTTGTGTGAGTTTATGTGCACCACATGTGTGCAGATGCCCAAGAAGGCCAGAAGGAGACCCTGGATCCCCTGGAACTTGAGTTAAAGGCAGTTGTGAGCTGCCATATAGCTACTGTGAGCCAAACCCAGGTCATTTGCAGAAGCAGCAACTATGCTTACCTGCTAAACCATTTCCCCAAGCACGCTGGGAAATGGTAGTAAGTTTCCCTCTAAATGCTCCCCTTTATCTTCCACTAGTGCAGCTCTCCAGCCATGTCAGAGAAGCCTGTTTTTGAAGTAGATGACAAACAATACAGACCCTCACAACTGATGGATGTGCAGCAAGAGACCGTGTGCTGTTCAGCTCTAAATGGAGCAGCTATGTCACGCATCCCACCTCCAAGGCCCAGGCATTGTTGCAGAAGAGGAGGCAAACGATTGTAAAAGCCAGAGGATGGAGAGGACTACTGTCAGACAAACTTCTGGACACAACATGGCCACTGCATGTGGGAAGTCCCAGCAGCTGGAGCTGCATCCATAGGACCTGCACAAGATCAAGCCAGTCGAGCTGCCAGGATGACAGGAGATAGGCTCATGAAGTCCTGTCCCTGGCTAAGGAATGTTGGCAATTAATGGCTTTTGGGGGAGGGGTGTCAATTATTTTATTAAGGAATATGACTTCTGGTACGCTGCCCATGCTCCAGCGGATAGTCTTGCACCCATGCACATCCTGGTAGCATTAAGCTTATCTGGTGAATTTAAAAAAAAGAATACATGCAGTTGGAGAGAAGCGTGGGAGGAGGGGGCTGAATGGGAGCAGTCGGAGGGGAGGGAGTGTGGATTTGATCAAAACACATTATACATATATATGAAACTCTCATATAATACATTTTTAAAAACCTTTAAATTGATATTGTTTTCTTAACACATCTGCTGCATCCTCAGGGGATACTCTTATTAAAATACAAGGCTTTAGGGAGAGAGGAGACAGCTTGGACAGTGAAGTGCTTGCAGTTCCCATAAAGACTGGAATCTGACCCTCAGAACCCATGTGCAAAGCCAGGTGTGGGGGCATTGACTTGTAATCCCAGAGATGGTGATAGGGGGACAGCAGAACCTCAGGGGCTCACTGACCAGACAGCCGGGACCCACTTGGCAAGTTCCAAGCCAACAACAGAGCCTGTCTCAGAACACAACAAACCCCACAAGTGCACAACACTGGGGGAAGGACAGTCAAGGTTGTCCTTTGTCCTTCTGACCTTCATGTGCTTGTGCACACACATGAATATGCATACACATGAACACACACCCATGGAAATGTGAATAGGTACACATGTGTTACTAAAATATAAGGCTTCAAGATCCGTCAATCCGCTGGGAGGTGGTGGCGCACGCCTTTAATCCCAGCACTTGGGAGGCAGAGGCAGGCGGATCTCTGGGAGTTCGAGACCAGCCTGGTCTACAAGAGCTAGTTCCAGGACAGGCTCCAAAGCTACAGAGAAACCCTGTCTCGAAAAACCAAAAAAAAAAAAAAAAAAAAAAAAAAAAAAGATCCGTCAATCCTGGGTTTAAGCACCTGGGTGGTATGGGTTCTGTGTGATAATTTCTTTGCTCACATTGTCTATCCAGACTTCCTCAGGGGCTACTGGAGGCAAATAGCAACTTTTTTAGTACCAGCCACATAGTAAAGATTCAATAAAGTGTCCCGCTGCTGCTGCTGACAATGATGATGACAATGATGACAGTGATGATGATGATGATGACAATGATGACAATAATGACAATGATGATGACGATGATGACAATGATGACGACGATGATGACAATGATGACGACGATGATGATGATGACGATGATGATGACGATGATGACAATGATGATGATGATGATGATGACAATGAGGAGGAATAGGAATAGTGACATCACTGAGAAGGAGTAAGATGACAAAAAATACCCCTGCTGATGGTTTTATAAAACAAAGACATTTTATTTCATATTATATCTAGCCTATTTACTACAGACAAGGGCTTGGAGTCTGGCACAATATTTATATTATTCTTTATTCATGTACTTAATAGCTAACAATCTTTTAGGAAGTGTTTAATAAATTTTACCAGATGAAATTGCTGGTGAACAGATGATTCGACAGCAGAAAAAGAAACGATTTCATGTGCCCACAACTCGAGCTTTGGAATCAACCAAATGTGTTTTTATATCTGGAACCACCCATTGACCATGCGAACTGGCTTACTATCTTCCCTTTTCTCTGTAAAGTTGTAATGAAGATGGACTCTGCCCCAGCAGTAGGAGACGGGAACAATGAAATATGTGCAAAGAATTCAGTACTGCACCAGAATTAGGCTTAGCGTTCAACAGAAGTTAGTTCCTCGGCACAGAAAGCCACTATTTGACATGAACTAACAGGAGAAGGTGGCTGGTGGGACTCAGCTTGCTGGTACCGGTGCCAAGTTCTCCTAAACTGTTGACAGGCTCTCCCAGCTAGGAAGCTCACAAATGTTCAGAAAGCCTAGCTGTTTGCTACTCCCCATCAAGACTGAAAATACATGTAAGGATCAATTACCTTCCTGATGTGTCTGTATCCCTGCTCAGTCATTGAGTCTGGATTCACCATGACAATAAAACATGCAAACGGTAGCTCTGTTGATTCTTATCAGTCTGCTAAGGCCAGATAATTTCAATTTGGCTTCATTTGCATCCATTTAGATAATGGTGGTGGTACCAACAGATCTTTTCTCTTCCCCTCTATTTTTTGTTCAAGAATCTGGCTGGGAGGTGCTTCATAGACCACACTAATAGACTAATTCTATCATTACTGCCACACTGGAGACCCTGAGGCAGCCAGAGTATTAACTTTTGCCTGCGATGCTGCACCAGATTGGGAAACGGTGAATAACTCACTCTGGCTGCAAACATAAGGGAAATTTATGAGGCTAGAAACGAAAAGCCACAACGAGCTGGGCTGTGATGTAGCTTCCAATTTCAAACAACAAGCTATCTACAAATTAAGGTCACTTCCTTCAGTTGGAGCCATGACTCAACAGAAAGCAAGAAGAATCTACCTAGCTTGCCACTTCCTACACCCCCTTGTCCTTTGATGGTTCCACACGGGACAGGGACGTGGGAGGGGATGAGCTTGGCTCTAGACTTGCAAGAAGACCCTGTAAGGTACTTAAGCCAAGTCCTTTAGAGCTGGACAGGGACGTGGGAGGGGATGAGCTTGGCTCTAGACTTGCAAGAAGACCCTGTAAGGTACTTAAGCCAAGTCCTTTAGAGCTCTGCTATTTTTTCTCTATATTTGTTTTA
Source organism: Chionomys nivalis (assembly GCF_950005125.1). Lineage (NCBI taxonomy): Eukaryota > Metazoa > Chordata > Mammalia > Rodentia > Cricetidae > Chionomys > Chionomys nivalis. Next base: position 53,157,753 of record NC_080086.1, read on the forward strand.
ATCATGTGACAGAGAAACAAAAGCTTTAGATTTTTGAAGAGACTGAATTATACCGGGGACTGATAAGCTGCAGTATAAATTCCCTTGGGAAAATTGATAGATGCTAGCTAGCCACATAAATGTGTGCTCAAACATAGACACATAGATTTTACAGCAATCTATGCCTATTTGTTGAGAAATTCATTGGAGTGCTGCTTATTTTTGGCCTCATGTCAAGAGAAACTTAAAATGAATTTGAAGACTATGTATGTCTCTGCCTGTCACTTATTCACCCACATTTATAGAACTGTGTTCAAGGACTATGCTTGAATTTGGGACTACAAAAGGACCTAAAGCAACCACCTCAACTTAGGCTGTGTTTGTATTTGGATGTTTTAAGATCTTGTTTCATTTTAATGGTTGATAACTGCCTATAGACACATTAAAATATGTTGAAGATATGGAAGAGAAAGCATTGCTAAACCTGATTCAGGGAGTCAGGGATGTTATAATAGATGATGTGACATTTGAACGTGATGTTTAAGATGAACATACGTTATCTATGTTTATCGGGGCACTATGGACAGCAGCCAAGTCATGGAATCAGCCCAGCTGTCAGTCAACAGAAGAATGGATAAAGAATATATGGTATATAAGACAATAAAATTTTATTCAGCCAAAGAAGAATGAAACTATGCTGTGGGAAAAATCCTTCTGTATGCTGGGAAAAATCCTTCTGTATGCTGTGGGAAAAATTCTTCTGTATGCTGTGAATATGCATTCCTTTCATTGATGATACTGAAGCTTATTTGGCCTATAGCAAGGCTAGCAGGTAAAGTCAAGCTGAAAATACAGAGAGGGAAAAAGGGCAGAGTCAGGAGAGATGTGAGCCAGCTGCCACAGGAACAAGACATGCTAGAGGACAGGGAAAGCCACAAGCCATGTGGCAAAACATAGATTCATAGAAATGGGTTAATTTAAGTTGTAAGGGCTTGTTAGCAATAAGCCTAGCTATAGGCTGAACACTTTATAATTAATAAGAGTTTTTGTATATTTATTGGGGACTGGGTAGTTAGGACAGAAACGTTTTACCTCTGCTTTTACATATGGCACCCAACAGGGGGCAAGAATTTCCACATAAAGCCTGAAAAAGCTTTAAACAGGATTCTAAACACACAAAAACAGACCCCAGAGCAGCTTCGTAGTTCATGTCTCTCGTGCAGGCTGCAGTATTAGAATTGTGTCCCTTGGTTGTGGCAGGCTTAAGCTGCAGCGTCGCAGATTCCCACGGTCTGACACAGGCTGTCATAATACAGATAGGTGTTTCCCAGCCATGTGATGCGTGGTAGGTTTAAGGTTTTGCTCATACAGACAAAAAGGATTAGATACATAGTAAGGACAGATTCAGACATAAAGGCCTCTGATAGGTCACAGTGTGTTTAAAAATGTACATAGACTTAGGAGGGAGACGAGATACAGTCATCGATTAAAAAATGATTTAAAAACAATAAAGTCCTCAAAAAAGGGAGTAGAGTAACAAATATATAATAAGCCATAAAAATGGGAAATACACAGAGAGTCTGGATTCTATTTTTTATTGTGTTTTCTTTGGAATTTTAGACTCTTAATGAGCTAACTGCTGAGTGACATTTAACTGTGAAAGCTACTAAATTAAAACAACCAATATATTTTAAAAATATCTTGACTTCAAAATTTCAGTCTAAAGATACGTTACTTTGGGAAAGAGTTTCTGCTTTTATTTACTCATGAAATGAGAGGGTCTGGATTCATCCTGGGTTAAGAAAAAATCAGGTTTGATTGAAGAAGATGCCCCGAAAAATCTCCAGTGAGAATGGATTGCCCAGATGACCCAACATTTCACAGCCCTTCTATTGCAGTTTCCTCTGAGTTCTACATCCAAAACTGCTTTAAGGCTGCTGGCTGAGATGATCCAGACTCACAGAAAACTCCAGTCAGGACTTTACCATAATTCTAAATATTCTCAGGGTCCCTCAAAGATCACCAGCACTTACCACTAAGCAGTAAGTAGTCTAGAGAACTATGCCCAAATTCCCAAACTATTGTTTATAAATGTTTGTTTTTATTTAAGGGGGTGTTGGTTACAAATTGTTATTGGTCATAGTAAAAAAAAAGGCTAAACAAAAAGATTAAATTCAGAAATCTCTTTAAAAAGAAGAAAGGGGGATATGATATAGAGATGATGGGGGAAAGGGTAGATTATTGAATCTATTTTAATTCAGCAAGCAACTATTAATCTTACATATTTTAATTGGTATGGATTTTGTTTTACTGACACAAATTTAAAGTTAATTTTGTTATACTCTATGTATATTTCAATAGAGTTGGGGAGATTTAAGTCAGTCACCAGAGGAACAAGACATGCTAGAGGGCAGTGACAAGATACAGATTCATAGAAATGGGTTAATTTCAGTTGTCAGAGCTAGTTAGTAATAGACTGGACATTTTGTAGTTAATGTAAGTTTTTGTGTTTTTATTTGGGACTGGGTGATTGGGATGGAAAAGCTCCACCTCCGTTTATAAAATTATATTGCTTACAAGAAAATAGATGTAGCTTTAGATCCTCACATTAATTAGAATAAGCCAGGTCAGAAAAAAATATTTTTTTCTTAATTGTGGGTTCTAGATCCCATATAGGCATATCAAATCACAAACACACACACACACATGCACACACACACATACACATATGTCATAAAAGAAAAAGTGAGGTGGGGAAAGGTGACTAGAAGGGTAAAAGGTAGGATACGAAGAAATATGCTGATATGATCAAAGTACATGAGAAACTTGAAAGAAACCATCTTTTTGAAATCTAGCACTACGTACAAAACTGTATGTAAACCAAGGAAGCAACTAGAAAGATCTTTAAATCCACAGAAGATAGCGTTTGTGACAGAATTCCTGGCAAAGAGGACAACAGGGACAAAGGCTAAGTTTGGAGCATGATTGGTTCCAGAATACTCCTGGGTTATTACAATCTTCAGATGCTCAAGTCCATTGTATGATGTGTCTTCATGTCTGCAAATAACCTACACACACCCTCCTCTATACTTTAACTCATATCCAAGTTACTTGTCCTACCTTGTATGATGCAAAGGTTATATAAATGCTCACTTTGCTCTATCATTGGGGAATTATGACAAGTAACGGGTCTGTACGTATTGAGTCTGATGTAAGCTTGTCAGCAATAATATTTATGAGGTGTGGGAACGTTGGTAAAATGCTGCCTAGCGTATACAAGCCTCTGGGTTCAGTCATTAGCACTTCATCAACGGGGCATGGTGGCATAGACCTGTAAATTAAGCTCTGAAGAGGTGAGGGCAGGGGGAGCAGAAATTCAAAGCCAACTTTGGCTATGCAGTAAGTTCAAGGCTGACCTGGACTATCTAAGACCCTGTTTCTAAAACAACAGTTTCTAAAATAATCTTTAAAAACACTGTTTGTAGTTCAAGGCCAGTGGAATGTGCAGTGCAGAACCCAGAAACACAGACGGCTGCCTGGAGCGAGGGTTACCTGTGTCTGGAGCAAGGGGGCAATCCAGGGGGAAAGACAAAAGTCAGAAGAATCTGAGCATCTCTAAGTCTTGTTTCCATGAAATCTGGACTTCTTCTTGTAATAGGAAGCTGCCAAGGGATTTGAAGCATGGAAGAGGAACATATTCAGATTTCTGTTTTACAAAGGCAATGTTAAAATTCTGTGTAGGAAAAACAAGCCCAAGTCCTCCTACTATCAATGAAAATGCCACCATGCTTCATGTTCCATTGGTACTGACACACAAGGACACAGATGGACACACACACAGACACACAGACACACACAAGTGGACACACAGACCCATGGACACCTACAGACACACACACACACAGACACATATATAGACACACAGACACATGGACACCACATAAACTCATGGACAGACACACAGACACAAACACAAACACACACACCACACACACACACTCAGTTAAATGAGTTTTCAGACAACTTAGAGATCCCAGTGGAAAGGAAGGGTGTTTTTAGAGTACAGCACTACCTGGTCCCCTGTGGGGATGGACATGCAATATTAAGAGAAGATGACGTAAGCCTCACAAATCTAACCAAGAAAAGCAGCTGCTGCCTAGAATTCACTGCCAATAGTATTTACACTAACTGGTAGTGCTTCATCTACCTGGGAAATATGGTAATTAATTTATTACAATAACAATAGAGTCATACCTTAAAGTAAGGTTTCTCAACCTTCCCTCATGCTGTGACCCTTTAATACAGTACCTCATGTTGTGGTGACCCCAAACCATAAGATTATTTTTGTTGCTACTTCATAACTGTAATTATGCTACTGTTATGAATCATTATGTAAATATCTGATATGTAGGACGTATTTTCATTGCTACAAATTGACCAAAAGGGGTGATGACCCCCAGGGTGAGAACCATTGCCTTAAGGTACTAGTGATGATGGTGAAAAAGGCAAGCGAAGGAGATGCTGCTTAAAGCAGGCATAGACTGGCATGGTGACTAGCCCTTGTAATTCCAGCTTTTGGGAGTCGGAGGCAAGAGGATTGATTGCCTTAAGTTCAAGGTCAGCCTGAGCTATCCAGTAAAACCTAGGCTACCTTGAGACAGAGTGAGGACCTATCTCAAAAAAAAAATGTTCATAACCAAAATTACTCCTGGAAAAAATTAAATTTATTCCCAAACTACAGTACGTATTCAGTCTATTTTTACTTTTTTTTTCTTTTTGAGACAGAATCTCAGTATGTGACCCTGATTGGCCTCCCCTGCCAAAACAGTGGAGATTCTGCTGGGGTTAAGGTGTATACCTACCACTATTCCTGCCTCATCTTTTATAAATACTATCTGTATCCTACAACGTTTCCAAAGGGGTATCAAAATGCAAATTATGCTAATTTCACTATGCCAATATATTTAAAATTTGCACAGATTAAATGAATATATGATGTGGCCATCACTGTAAACATTATTTTTCACATGCAGTCATTCATTAATAAGTATCTTTTAAAAGTTGAAATTAAAAGAGCTTCGAGGCTGCTCCTGCTGTGATCTAATTTGTTGAATCCTAATACCCTGTCTTAAGCAGGAAAGTAACTCACTTTACCAGAAGTGAGGCAGTTCCTAGAGCCTGACATTCCTGCTAACCCGCAGCCTGGCTCGCAGCCCGCATGGTAACGAGTGTTGGAACAACTTCCTGAACGCCTGTACTGTTACTTGCTGCTACAGAGATGGCAGGTCTTCACTTCCCCACAAATATTTCGGGGAAATCAATTGGAGAGGTGTTATGTTTAAACATTTGCTACATTTCTGGAGACAGCAGATGGACGCTGATGACCGAAGACTTGATTGAGGGACTTCCATGGAAGGCAAGATGCCATGGAAGAAAACTAGACACAGTTAATGAGAGGGTTCTGGATACCACTAGGTCCACACGAATATTTCCGTAGACTGCCATTGTGGGTCACAGAGAGTCCATCTCTGAGGCCATTCCTGTAGGCCCTCCAGCCGCTGGGCTGACAGGTGGCTGAGGTCTGCCCACTGCTGGGGGCACTGGGAGATCTTCCCTGGTCAGCTGCAGAGGAAGTCTTCACCACCAGGTGTGATGTGTATTATACTGGCAAGTTGTCATGTGCTGCTCAAGTTTATAGAGAAGCTCTTTGGAAGCAGCGTAGTCCGCAATTTTAGACCTGAGATTATTTGCCTCCAACTAAACTCTAAGGTCTCTTATCTGGTGGTGGGCTGGCCTCTATAACTCTGGCAGGGAAGGAAGTGAATGGCAAAATAGCCCAAATGAAAACATTGTGTCACTGGGTACAGCTGGAAGGCAAGCCATTTCCAACAGAGTGTACCCCGTGATATAAAAATGTCTGCAATTGGAAAGTTCAGCAACAACAAGCTCACCAGTGGCGAGAAAGCTCAGTAGGAAGCTATTTTCAGCTTCCCAGGTAGATTTCTGTCAGATATTTATAAGTCCCTGGTTTGATTGTAGTATCTTTATTTGCTCTGTCAATCAGGCTACTCCAGTTCTCTCTGCTGGATAATGTACACTCCTATTTCGATGCTTTGTTATCTATTTGTGGCTTCCATCTCTGTAGTTGAGTTTTATTTTCTACTCTTTGCTCTTTGGGTTCCCATCACACAGTTCCCAAATAAATACACAGAAAGGATAAGTTGATTGATGGCTTGATTTGTTTCTAGTCAGCTTTTCTTTTCTTTTTAAAAATTATTGTTATTTTATTTTTTGTTTTTATTGAGCTATATATTTTTCTCCACTCCTCTCCCTTTCTCTCCCCTCCCCTTCTACCCTCTCCCATGGTCCCCATGCTCCCAATTTATTCAGGAGATCTTCCCATGTAGTTTAGATTCATGTATGTCTCTCCTAGGGTCCTCATTGTTGTCTAGGTTCTCTGGAATTATGAATTGTAGGCTGGTTTTTCTTTTATGTCTAAAAGCCACTTATGTGTGAGTACATATGATATTTGTCTTTCTGGATCTGGGTTTCCTCACTCAATATGATGTTTTCTAGATCCATCCATTTTCCCGCAAATTTCAAGATGTCATTTTTCTCTGCTGTGTAGTACTCCATTGTATAAATGTGCCACATTTTCCTTATCCATTCTTTGATCGAGGGGCATTTAGGTTGTTTCCAGGTTCTTAGCCAGCTTTTTAAAAATTATCCCATCTACCTTTTGCCTCTGGGCTTTTCTCTTTCTCTCTTCTATATAACTTTATTTCTTTCTTACTCCATTGCTAGTTATGTAGTTGGATGGCTGGCCCCTGATGTCCTCTTCTCCTCCTTTTCTTGTTCCTACCTCTTCTTGCTTCTATTTATTCTCTCTGCCTGACAGCCCCACCCATCCTCCTTCTGCTATTGGCTGTTCAGCTCTTTATTAGACCAATCAGGTGTTTTAGGCAGACAAAGTAACACAACTTCACATAGTTAAACAAATGTAGCAAAAATAATGCAACACATCTTTTCATCATTAAACAAATACTCCACAGCATAAGCAAATGTAACATATCTTCAACTAATATTCCACAACACATCTCTCTATATATTCTTTAATAAACTCACTCATTCAAAACTGAAAGTACAGTTATTGCACTTGTTTCTTTAGACTGCACAGAACACCTGGCCTGACCATGAAAATGCCACTCCTAGGGGCTAACTTCAAGAACTTGTTCTTATGTCATGGGATCTAACAGAGATGAGAAACTGATTTGAAAGTTCAATGAGAAGTACTGTCACCGCTTGATGTTCAGCCGTTTCTGTAGCCACTGGGGCAACAGCACATGACAGGAAGAGGCCTGTCACTTTAGAGAGAATGATACATTAAAAAACAAAACAAATCAAACAAAAACCGGTATCACCAACTTGTCCTCACCTCTTCCTCCTCTGCCTCCTTTTCTTCCTTCTTCTTTTTTACTCCCTCTTCTCTTCCTCTTCCTGTTCCTCCCTTCTCCACTTCTTCCCTTTTCTCTTTCTCTTTTTCCTCTAGACACACCTTTCCCCCACATATGCTCACCCTCCCTACATGTCCAAATGCTTGATATTTAGATTTATTTACGCCTAGATTCTAACCCCAGGTGGATCCTGGGCAAGTTATCCATAGTTCACTTTACTGAGCACTAATGAGGGGGGAACCAATCACCAATCACCCCTACTCTTAGGGTTGTACTGGGAAGTGAACAAAAATATCTACATCTATATCATCTATATCTATACCTATATCTCTCAGTGTATTTGCCTGTCATGAGATAAGCAATAAATATTATCATTTATTATTCATATTTTTGCAGTTATATGTTGCTTTGCAGTCTGCCAGTTTTTATTTCTATTATATGCTGTGATTACTTGTTCATATCAGGAATATATTTCTAATGTAAAATTAGATGATGGGACTGACTTCCATTTTATAGACAATACAATTACCAATATGATTTTAGTGTCTACTCCATCTTTGTTAATTTTCTTAGTAAACATGAAGAAATATTACTCGAGTTGCTAAACCTAAGACCTAAACTTAGGATTTATTTCTTTCACTTGAATTTAGATAAAGGAGCAAGTTATTTTTTTGCTAAGTGGAAGGGGCAGAAGAGGAGATCATTAAAGATTTCTTACAAAATGCACATTTCCAACTCCCTTGAGGAGTTTTAATACATGTCTGTTTGCTGTTGCTGCAACAGGCTGGATAGCTTATAAATGGTAGCATTTACTTGGCTCATCCATTCTGGAGGTGGGGAAATCTAAAAACCCAACACTGGCATCTGATGAGGCCCTCCATGATATGAAGGGCAGCAAGTGAGGACCGTACACTCGATAACAACTTCACTCCTGTGGTAAGGGAATCATTCCCACAGTAACAACACCAGTCCATCCAGGACCCAATTCCTACTTATTTGGCTGCAAGTCCCAACACTTTTACATTAGTCTATTTTGGACACAGTGAATATCCAGCCACAGCCACATGCCCACTAATCTCTGAACTGTCAAACAAAACTTACTGAGCTATTTCGTCGCTGCAATGGTGCTTCACAGAGCTTCCCGCTTCTAGTGGGAATTGCCACAGCTCTGTAAACTCAAAGAGAATTTTAACAGAGTGATCAGGAAAACAAGGCTCCTCTGAGCTTTGTGAAACTAAACCACTTATTCTTGTTGACCACATCAGTAAGAGCTTGCACCGTGAGAACTCACTGTACCCCAGCCTTGTCCCAAGCATTTTATGTCCATTAGCTTATTGTCCTCTTTGAGGAACTCTTGACCTAAGTATGATGCTTGTCTTTAACAGATGAGGAGATGGAGCATGTTTCCCCATTGTAAAACAGGGAAGCTACAATGTCCCTGCAGCCTCGAGTGAGCATCAGGGCCATGGTTGAAGTGACACAATAATATGAATGAGATAAAATTTAGAATAGAATTAACATCTCATGACATGCATAAGGTAATGCTATCTTTATGGCCAAACCACATAATCACGAACTTCATCCTATGCCACAGCCTTACCTTGTGGGCTGGAGTTTTCTGATGTCAACACAGCCGCGATTCATAGTGTTCTCTCCCCAAATGAGGAAATCTTTCCAGGCAAAAGACCCCTCTTTATCTAAGCAAGTAACTAAGGAGAGTGTGACTCTTACAAAAATAACACATTTTTTCTGAATAAAAGCAAATTTTTAATTATCAAATGCCACATAATCTCTCTAACCCCTTCCCCAAATGGCAAGAAGATGGAAGCCACACCACTGTCACTCAGAGAAGGGCAGTGACCGACATTTCCCTGATTAGCTTTCCTGTCATTTAGTGGGCTTGCTTGGTGGCCTCTTGTTCTATATCATTTTTTTTTTTGCTTAACAATAATTACTCCATCAATAGTCATCTTAATGAATAATTAGCTAACTAAAATCCAGAAGAACATACCATGATATTTCATCTCTGCACAGGCCAGCTAATCATAATTACCTAATCAATCCTTTATTGTTGGACATCGTATTGTTTTTCTTTTCTGCGATACAAAATTCGGTGAGCCCTTTAATGATTTACCTGCATAGCTCTTAGGGGAAACTCATGCATGTGCAATTGCTAAATAAAAGAACATACATGCCTTATAGCTTGATTCCTAATTAGTTTCTTAATGTCTACATAATAGATTGCTCCAACGTTAAGAGTAGGGGCCTTCCAGTTCCTTCCTAGTTTCTGGAGAACAAGGGAGGCTGGAAGTGTGTATTGTGTGGATATGATTTTCCTAAGTAAACAAAGGCAAAGGACATAGTCCCTTCTCCTCACCTCCTCCCCTCCCGATTTATGCCCCTCCCCTCCCCTCCCCTTTGTCCTTCATTTCACAGGCTTTTGTGTCTCCTAAGGGAAGAGTTGTCAGGAGGATTAAAGCAAGTTGGTAGCCAGACTGGCTCAGCACCTGCAGACACTAAACCCTGGATCTCAGGTAACACAGTTGAGGGATCCTGTTGCAATAGGGGAAGGAATGTCTCGGTCTCCCTAAGGTTGATGTCTGATGGTATTGAAAACAAAAGAATGAACCCTTTCTGTTGTTGCTCTGAAATGTGTGCATTCCTGAGGCTGTTGCTCTGCGGTGATTTATATATTTTCTCAGTACTCTTGTATGGAACAAAGCAGTTAGCTGTTCTCAGACTGGGCATTCTTGATGGAACTGCATGAGCCACTCCACAAGGCCCCTAACAAACTTGGGACTTCTGATTGGGATTGCAGCCCCACACAACAGGGGCTCTCCAACACCAGGGAGACCTCCACCTGCCTGAACTCCAGTGAAACACAAGTAAGTGAGGGAGGGGGATTGCTGAGTCGTGGCTCAGGCAAAGCTGACCACCTGCAAAACAGCAAAGGGAATACCAGGAGAAACAACTGGCTACAAAAGCCTGTATCCTCTCTGAGAGGAATGATGAAGGCTTATCCTTCCAGGCTGGCTACTCTGTTGTTTGTTGAAAACACATGTTATTAGGGGTTCTCTCAACTTCTGAGTCCCAAAAGTCCCTTTCTACATCTGCATCAATAAATTACTCAGGACTTCAAAACAGATCTCTGAAGTGAGATTTCATTTGTATTTTAATAAATAAAGCTCGCCTGAGGTTCAGAGAGTAAAACAGCCGCACTGCTCAGTCTTAAAGACCAGGCAGTGGTGACACACACCTTTAATCCCAGTAGCCACACTAGTTTGCCATAGAAACTGGGTGGTAGTGGTGCATGCCTTTAATCCCAGCACTGGAGAGGAATATACAAGGGGAAGCGACAACTCTAACATACAGTCTCATTCTGAGATTTCTGGAAGCAGGATTGCCGTTTTGGACTGAGGTAAGAAATAGTGACTGACTGTTTTGAGAACTCCAATAGCTATTTCTGTTTTTTTTTATTAATCATGTCAGTGATCAACAAGAAACCCTGTCTCAAACTAGGTAGAAAGAAAAGACCAATGTCCGAGGTTGACCTATGACTTTAACATCTTCACTGTGGCTGTGACTTTTGTATGTGCACACACACACACACAGAGACACACAAATAAAAATTAATAATGAACCCATTAAATTTCTCTAGGAAATGCCAGCATTTGGATTTATAAACCAAATTTACTTGTTTATTTCTTTATTAGCAAGATCTTGAAAAATCTCTGTAGTTCAGGTTGGCCTTGATCTTGAGGCAATCCTCTCTCTTCAGACTTCCAAGTTTTATGACCCCAGACATGAGCCATCATGACTATATTAATTTCCTTACTGACAGTGACAAAAAGCGTTTGATGTGTTTTTGGGGACAGCAGATTGCATCCATTGACTGTACTTTTTTTTCACAGTGCTGCCCCATGTACCAGGATGTTTTTAACATTGACTGTTTTTCTGCTGTTTCTGTAATTTGCTAGTGAGATATATTAAAGCTTTATTTTTAAAATATGGGTCTTCATGAATATAGATAAACATCACTGGCCTGTAATAAGCAGAGAGGCAGCACCATAGCTTACAATTTTAACAATTCCTTACATTTTTTACTTAATTTACAGATTCCAAGCCCTAAGTCACGTACAACACCCAAGTATAAATACTAGGGATGTGGACAAAGGCAGAGAAACTCAAACTCTGGAACATTGTGAAGCAACAGACAGTGCATCTCTTGCAATTTCACCAGAAAACATGCTTTTCATTCCCCTTCAGGTTCCCAGCAGTCTGTGTTCACAGGCAGACACAGGAAGGGTTTACAGAGCAGGCTGCAAACACCCTTCCCCCTACTTCTGCCAGGTGATATTTCAAAGCAAGCTAAAGGCACTTTGCATCTGCAGAGCACTTTACAGCTTCGAGCACATTCACTTATCTCATTTGGTCCTCACATAAGGAAGCAGCACTTTGGCTCCTTAAGAGCTCAGTTTTATCAGAGAAGAAATATGAGGCTCAGCCACCCTCACCCAAAGTTATAGAAGAAACATAACTTAATTACTATAAACATTACTCGACACACGGCAGGCTTCAACTGGTAGGAGCTGCTTGTGCTAGGTTTCTATTGCTATGATAAAGCACCAGGAACAAAATAACTTGGGGAGGAAATGGTTTCTTTCAGCTTACAACTCTCAGGTCACACTCCATCACTGAGAGAAGTCAAGGCAAGAGCTCAAGGCAGGACCCCAGCAGTAGTACTGAAGCAGAGACCATGGAGGAACTGGGGGAACACTGATTATTGGTTTGCTTCCCATGGCGTGCTCAGTTGGCCTCCTACACACTCCAGGACCATTTGTCCAAAGGTGGCACCTTGGATCCTATCCCATCTATCTTTAATGAAGAAAATCCCCCATAGGCTTGCCTCAGACAATCTGACTGAGGTATTTTCTCAATTGAGGTTCCTCTTCCGAGATAACTCTAGCTTGTGTGAAGTTGACAAGAATACAAACTAAAACACCTACAATACCAACCAGAACACTGCTGTTATCATTATTACTATCCCCTGTCACCTTCACCAGACTAAAGCTTCCTGTCTAGCTGCAGATGGCACATACTTCAGCCACTTAGTCCGCATCCTTTACCTCCTAAGAATAAGGACATCCTGTTTATATCATGCTGCTGCTGAGGGCCATGTTGGTGCCTTTGGGCCGTGATGGAGCCAAGTGCAGTGTTGAGGTTCATGGTCTGTACTGCAGCCCAGAGACCATACTGAAACTCGCGGTCCTGTGCTGTCACCAGAGACCACGTGAAAGTCCGTGATCTATGCCGCTGCTAATTGTAGGAAGCAAGGAAGCTTCTTTTGCAGTGGTGTCAATGACTACAGACTCACCCAGTTGAGAAGGAGAGACATCGAAGGCGTCTGTGACGATCTCTCCCTGCCCCCGCCCCCAAAGAAACAGTCTAGACAGGCAGCATCGAAGAGGACTCTGAAAAATTGTGCTAGAAATGCTGACGTGTAGGTCTTCACAGATGATCGCTCCCAGCGGAGTGAGATAAGACTCGGTTTTCTTTAAGGGTTTGGCCACTGGGAGTTTGACCATGTTCCAGTGGGTATAAGAGCAACACAAATTGGACTTCTTTTTTTTTTTAAAGTCTGCTCTTTTTCTTCTTGGGCAAGGTCATGGTGGTGGGGTAGATCTAGTAGAATTGGAAAGTGAATGTGATCAGGCTGTAATGTGTGAAGCTCCCAAATAATCAATAGAAATATCATGTTTTAAAAAAGAAAATAAGAAATTCTCCTACATAGCCACAGTACTGTTATCTACCTCATCAGTGATTTCCTAGGGCCATGTAATCCCTTCTTATATTAATATAACTCTCTGAATTCTTTCCTAGATGCCTTTAATGGTGATGGTCTTCAACTACAAATCAAGACATGTACTTTTTATCTGGCCATTATGTCTTGTATTTTTGTTATTTTTACTGTGTTTTTAATTTTTAGGTTACTTTCCACCATGGCTGTTTTTAATTGACTGACTTTTTTATAACTATTCATTAGTATTACTATGTATTTATTTATTTGTAAGTATGTGTACACCATGGCCTGCCTGTGGAGATCAGAGAACAATACACAGGAGGTGGCTGTTTCTTTCCATCATGTAGGTCATGGAGATTAAACTCAGGTTGTCAGGGTTGGAGCAAGTATCTGCTCAGTCATCTCATCAGCTCCAACCTTGACCCTTGGAAGATGACAAGCAAGTTCTTATTCTTTTTAACACTTTTGCGTTTTGTGTTTCTAAGGCTGATGATAGTTTTTTTTTTCACTTCTGCCTTCAAAATTTCCAACAAAGCAAACTTTTTTGTTAAATGTCAAATCCCTAGCTAAAAAGCAGAGACTACAAACCAATAGAGAAGTTGGTATGGGACAAGACTTCTCCTGGGAGACATAACCCCCATGTCTACTCACCCCAGAGAGGGAGGCCACAGCAGACCAAATTACCAATACTGCCAAAGTCCATCAGTTTTCCTGGGGTAACTTACAGGGATATGTGAGAAGGATTACTTACAAGAGCATAAAGGACTTGAAGACAGCTGTACCATCAAGGCCCACCTGGACATAGGTGACAACTCACAAAAGCTGGGAATCTGGAGCACACTGCACAGCCTGCAGACAGCTCGACAAGCTGGAAAGTGTCTCTTCCAAGTGACTCAGTTAGTCTCAACCTCTTCTAGGAAGCTTGGCTGGTTTCTTCCAGGCAGCTGGTCTGGTCTCAGAGTCTTTGCAGCTTAGCTTCCCTGGGTCTGAGAGGTACTCTCAGTTTTTAGTGCTTAGTTTGGCAGAGAGAGGCCTAGTGAATCTGGTCAGTTTCAGGGACTTTCTAAAACTATCTTTAGTTGTTAATCTTCGTGTTTAAGGCTGAGATTGAATGCATCAGTCTCAGAGAAACAATAATACAACAGAGGCCCTCATCTTTAGCTCTACTGTTAGTATATAATATTTTCTTAATCATAGAAAAATTAACATGAGCTCAGTGTGTAGGAAAAAGAAATCTGGAGACATTACATTCTTGGAATCTATTGGGTGTAAAAGTTTGCAGATGGTGTTTTCAGATTTGGCTAAAAATTTATTCACAAGCATGAATTTGGGGAAAATCTAAGCACTCGGTTTTATGTTTTTTTTTCTTTTTTCTTTTTGTAAACTTTGCCAGTGACATAAATTCTCCCGTTTCTACTAGATTTGGCAAATCTGTCTAGATAGTAGCACTTTTACTCTACTGTGGAGATGATATTTGGGGAAGTCTTGGAGTTCTGCCTACTTGAAAGTCCTGGAAGCATATGAGCTGCTATCCACTACAAAGCTGTCACACTGCTTTTACAAAACCAAGGAGTTTACTCTGCTAGTGGACTTTATTCTCCTCTAATAATATGTAACTAACACCTACAGCCTGGTCTCGTCACCTGCAGAAGAACTCTTAGGAAACAATGGAAGACCTAACACCAAAACTGAAGCCGTGTGTGCTGAACTCTGACTTAGGGTAGCACAGTAGAAAGCAGGTAGGATAGGGATGTAAAGACGCTCCAGGGTGAGCAGTGGCTGCTCTTTCAGAGGACCGGGGTTCAATTCCCAACACCACATGGCTGCTTACAACCTTCTGTGACTCCAGTCCAGGGAATCAAACTCCCTCTTCTGGATTCTAGGGGCACCAGGTATACAGATACATACGTACAGGCAAAAATATTTATACACATAAAATAAAAATAAATAAATCTTAGAATATAAAGTAGGAAAGTTTTATAAGATTCAGCTGTGTAGTAGTTTCTAAATGTGTTGTTCATAAAACACATTCACTCAACGCTGAGATTTACTTATGTTTCTACCACTTTTTCCTCCTGAGACAGGATCGCTAGCCCAAATGGGGCTTGAACTCATTGTATAGTTGAGGATGAGCTTAAACTTCTGTCTTCCCGCCTCTACCTCTCACGTTCTGGGATTGCCGGTATGTGCTGCTACACTTGGTTTAAATGGTACCAGGAAATCAAACCCTGTATTCCGTGCATGCCAGACAAACACTCTGCCTGCTGAACTGTATTCCCTAGCCCTATTTCTACCACTTCTCTATATTTTATTTTTATTTTACTTATTCTTTCTTGCAAGCATTTTTGATTGATTTAGCTGCATAAGCTACCTAGGTACTCTGCAAGATATATTATGATTAAATCTGCCAGTAACATGAGGAAGTTTACCATCATATAAAATCACGTGGACAGTTATTCTCAAGGTAATACAGTACAGAACAAAATAGTGTGCACGGAAGCCCCGATGAGCATGCACGGTCAGGAAGGCTTCAAGGGCAAGGGGGTGACAGTCTGCATCTTGAGCTTAGACAAAGACAAGAAACCAGAGAAGAGGAGGAAGAAATGCAGACTCACAGCCAAGACCTGGGACAAGCTGGGACAGTTAGTGGGGAACATGCAAACGCATGAGGTGACAAGAAAAACATAATCTAGGACTGAGCTAGGGTGGGGCGAGGGCAGTGGTTCTCAACCTGTGGGTCACGACCCCTTTGGAATCAAATGACCCTTTCACAGGGGTGGCAAGTCAAATATCCTGCATATCAGATTTTTACATTATGATTCATAAAAATAACAAAACTACAGGTTTAAAATAGCAACAAAAATATTTTATCATTGGGGTCACCACAACTAGAAGAACTATATTAAAGGGTTGAAGTGTTAGGAAAGTCTAGATCCACTGTTCTACAAGGGTACTAAAAAAGTGTGTGTGTGTGTGTGTGTGTGTGTATGTGTGTTTGTGTCGGGGAGTGGGAGCAGAGAGACGGAGAAGCTAAGGACTCAACCGACTTCAAAAGAGAAGAGGAAAGTCTCATGGCAACAGTTGACACAATCAGCAGCTGGAAGAATCCACCATGCATGCTGCAGCTAAATAATGAATTTTCACTGTAGATCATAAATTTTAGTTCAATTATAATACATAATTTATACTTTGGGTCTAGCTACTTTTGGTGAGTAATGCTTTTATTTGCAAATTTTTCATAAAAATAATAAAGCTCATTTAAAAATAAATCTATAAACAACTTAAAAATAATTATAAATAATTATATATTTACTATTCTCAGAGAAAAGAGCATAAGAAAGAATAAGAAAACACTCATTGCAATGAACAACCTCAGGGGTTCCAATCAATGAAGTCTGCATACATGGAAAGATACACTGAAGACTTCACAGAAGGTATAGGAAGAGGAAGCAGGAAACAAACACCTCTGTCAGAGAAACCGATACCTAAAGAGTTGATTGACAAGTGTAATGTTCAGGTGATAAATCTTCAGATGAGAAGGAAGAGGATGAAGCAGCAGCAATATTTTAGCCATGACTGGTCTGCTGAGCAATAATATGTGATGAGGATGAATATAGAAAAAGAAAAGGAAATCTAAAAGCAGCTGCCGCCACCAGCACACCAGAAAAGCTGCGGAGCGGCAATGAAGAAAACACTCTGAAAAGTAGCAATGAGGAAAAGCAGATTTTCCAGGAAAGAATGTTAACGAAGATGGGTTGATTTCTTGTCAACAACAGATGTCAGAAGTCAATGCAGGAAGTAACGTAACGTACTTCAAAGAACTGGGGGACATAACTGTACCCAGAGTTCTGTACTCTGCTAAACATCAGCCTAGCAAGAGAATAAATCTACTTAAGATGTCCACAACCAGAAATCATTTGCTGTCCACAGTGCTTCACTGAGAGAACCACCAGGAGTGAGCCTTAGGAAGAAAAGTAGGAAATCTTGAGGAAGGGGTGGCTACATAAACCAGTGGTGGGGGCTTGGAAGGTGTGTAAGTGGTTAAGAGGGTTTGCTGCTCTTTCAGGGAATGCAGTTCAGCATCTAGCACCCATGTTGGGCTGCTCACAACCACCTGTGACCCCAGTTCTAATGGATCTGATGCCCTCATCTGGCCTTCTCAGACCCCGCCCCCCCCACACACACTAAAATAAAACTCGGGTAAATAGGGATTGTACAGAAATGCTGGTATATTTTCTGAACTTTAAGACATTTTTCCTATTACAAAATGGTAATAGCAGCAAGGAAGAATGGATGGAGAAACTAGGTAACTGTAAGAGGAAGCATAATCACTAAACATGGAAATGTTTCTAGAACTTCCCAGCTGATACAGGTGAGACTGAAGCAGCGCATATCAGCCTCCCCAGGCAGGAAGGAAGGGCTGCAACAGGAAGTGGACAGAGGGATGACCTTCTGGTTTGAGGACAGCATCTTAGCTCTCCACTGTGCTGGTTACAAAGACAGAAACATCATAGACACCTGTGACATTGGGGGCTGCAAGGGGAGATTCTGGAGAGTGTGTGTTACAGCACATTAAAGGGGGGCTGAATAAAGTAAATTAAAAAAGAGAAAGCAGAGAAGGCAAATAACAGGAAGAAGAGAAAGAGAAAAAGAAGGAGGAAGGGGAAGAAAGAAGGAAGGAGAGGAAGATGAGCCAGGAAAAGAAATGCCTGCCTCCAGGGGAGATTCTCCTCCTCCTTCCCCCACTTTCTCCTCTTCCTTCTCCCTTCCTCTTCTCCTCTTTCTTCTCCTCCTCCTATCTTTCCTGCTATGATCCCAGGCATGCTTTGTTCTGCAGTCATAGCAGACTTATCTCCAACTCTTCCTCTGAGAAATTAACATTCCTCTGCTTCCTTGGTAACGAGAGCCAAGGTGGATAGTCCAGGATAATCTCATTTTTAGGTCCTTAAATAAATTATATCTGCTAAATTCCTTCTGTTAATAAGAAAAATCCAAGCTCCAGAAGTTGCGAAGAAACTCTGGAAGGCTATCGTGAGTGATCATGGGCCATCTTGATTTCAACACTGAAAAATCTACAATCCATAAAGTCTGTAGTCCCAGACCAACTTGGGGTTGTTTACACATTCCTTATGCTTTTCTGAAATAGAAACAACAGCACTGGGAAGTCCTGCACCTGAGAGCCCCTCCAGCCTAGGCAAGCAGTCTATGGTTTTAGCATATGGTCCTAGAAATAATTGTCCCCATTCACTGCTTCCCCAAGAAG
Organism: Chionomys nivalis; assembly: GCF_950005125.1. NCBI lineage: Eukaryota > Metazoa > Chordata > Mammalia > Rodentia > Cricetidae > Chionomys > Chionomys nivalis. The sequence continues at coordinate 53,176,249 of NC_080086.1, forward strand.
AAATGATTGCCAAATGTCTGGAATGCAGGCCACAGGCAAAATGGTACTGGAGGGTAGGGAGGTAACAGGGAGGTAGAATGCTTATCTAGGACCCAAAAAGCCATGGGTTCAAACCCCAGAAGCACCACTAAAATGGAACTGGAGAGTTATTGTAAGAACAAGCAGGTTGCAGGCAATCGCCAATGATCAAACTCTGGAAGTAAAGACAAAGGCCAAAAGATTCAACAGTACAAATCTTAGCAGTGACAGCCAGCTGCTCTGGAATGTCTCATAGCAAAAGTAAAGAGACAGGTGAATTACTGCAAGTGTCACTAGGACAAAGTGAGGTCCTCCCTTTTGTTCGCCCAGACCATGGTCAGCTGTGAGAACTTACTAGAAATGCTACTTCTTGAGCCTTCGTTGACTTGGTGTCCCCGACTCTCTGGCACTGAGGTCCATAAATCAACAGGCAGAGGTACTCTTTATCACTTTACATACATACTTCATGTATGCCTGTGTGCAACAGCCCTATGGTCACGGTCCTGAGAAAGCACCACGTGCTGCCCTTGCCCTTGGGTAATCCCCTCCACTAGTTTTTGGGTAGAACTGGTAGTCTGCATCTAAGCAATAACTTAGGTTGGAGGGGATGGATCACCTTCTATCCTATAACAATCTGCTTTAGCACACAGGAACGGGAGGCTTCTGAGAAGGGTCCATGAGAAGACTCCATGGCAAAGAACTGTACTCTGCCTCTAGACTGGCACATGGGAAAAGACCTGTATGCCATCACTGTGAGTTATTGGGATGCTTGGTTTGATGTCAGCTTGAAACAAGCTGAAGTCATAAACCTCAATTGAGAAAAAAAAAAAAAAACCAACATCGGATTGGTCCATGGGCAAGCCTGTAGCCTGTGGTGAATCTTGTTAACTGATGATTGATGTGGGCCGGACTACTCTACTGTGGGCAGTACTGACCCCTGGGTAGGTGGTCTTAGGTTGTATATAGGAAAGCAAACTGAGTAAGCCAGGGAGAGTGTTGGTCCATGGCTTCTGTTTTAGTTACTGCCTCTGGTGTCCTTTCTTGAGTGCCTGTCCTGACTTCTCTTCATGGTGAACTGTAAGCTATAAGATAGGATTAACCCCCTTTTCCCCAAATTGCTTTTGGTTATGGTGTTTTGTCACCGTTGGAAACTCCAGTGAAGGTAGTTATTATAAAGCTTTTCATTATAATCTACTTCGTGCACGTTACATTCCTTGCATGGTGCTTTGTTCTTAATGGAACCTGCTATTTTCATAGTCAAAATAGAAAGGAAGGGTGGTATTTTATCTTCTAGCCATTCATTTTTTTAACAAAGCAAAGCAAAAAAAGAAAAAACCCTCACACCATAAAGCTATTCACATGATACATAAAATACTCAATAAAATGACAAAAAGTGGGGACAAAGGAAAAATCACAGGGACGGTGGGACCAAGTGGACGCGGATCTAGGTCAGCTTCCCGCTCCATTCAGAAATACATAGTACTTTCTGTGATGACTTACTCAATTCTTAGTTCCACTATTCAAAACTTGCAGGGAACATTTTAATAGAAATACCTCATTCTCTGTGCAGATCTGCTATGAGCCTGGGCCCAGTTTTTGGAAATTTACCTAGAGTGCCTTATAGCCGTTGAATGCCAAGCACAATGGATCAGAAGGCACTGTGCCCTATGGACAGCAAGATAAGACACAGGGAGCCTTTGGCTGCTGGAGCTAACTGGAGAGAGGGTTAATGATGTTCACCAGGTTCACCTCCAGGGACTTCCTACGGGGAACACAAAGTCGGCCACTGGGGGATTTATGCTATGGAAATCAAACACCGTGAGTTGGAATTTCATTTTGCATTCACAGAGCTGATTTATGGGGGTGCTTCTAGAGTTACCTGAACTGAATAAAAATCAAGAAAGATATTCCTTGCATAAGTAGCGGAGCACCATCTTCCCTCATAGGGCTGGTGACAGTTCTGTGCAATGGCACTGGAATGGTAAAGCAAGCAGCACACCCAGTGGACATCCATCCCTCCGGACATTACAGGCCGAGGTTCTGTATCAGGTGACAATGTTGTCACCTTGATGTCCTAGTCCTCTTGATGTCTTCTCATTCCTTCTGTGTGGGCTGCCACGATGTCTACGCCTGCAGATCCCCCTGATAGAGTTGGATTAGGGAAAGAAAGGGAAGGGAGGGGATTTGAAAACAGAGCACTTTTCCAAAATGGGTGTATGCTCTCCAAACAAGCCTGGGGTGGCAGATAGCAATCTGGGTCCTTCGGTAGCTTTCATTTCTCTCATCTCCCCCAAAGAATCAGAATCTTGTCCTGAGATTTGATTCTGATGTGTGGAAAGATTATTTCTCAAACAATATGGCCCATCGGTAGAAGCCAACTGCTTCAGCTGGTACCAGCTATGAAACCAGCCATCTGTCCCAGGGCTGGGAGGAACGCTGACTTGGCCTGAATGGTGGATAAAAAAATCATTGTGCCACATGGCTAACTTAAGGGGCTTTCGAGGGGTGTTGGACTCCAGAATGTTCTGAACCCTGTGTAAGATGCAGTTCCAAACCCATCAGAAAGCAGAACCACAAAAGCACCAAATGCAGCTCTCACCCACTAACTTAGGAGCAGCTGTGGAGTTCTGAGTGGATGACTGTGGAGAAACCCGAATGGGGTTAGAGTCCTTTCAGTGTCCGATGAAAGGTGTCAAGCCCGGAGAAGTGTGTCAGGGTGGAAGACAGTCTCATTACTACACAGAGGGGAGCAGGAGGCATAATCCTCTTAGGTAATCAAAATTGAAGTGCCCGTGGTGCGTGGTACAGCCTGGATCATCACCAAAATACCAGTGTTTCATTATGAAACTGTCAACAGAAATGTCAAAACACCTTCTCTTGCAAGCAAGATTCGATTTCCTTTCATTTAGCTCCGTGATTGCTTTCCTGCAGGAAGATGCCATATGCAGACGTCTCCCTGACAGCATTCCACATTGCCCATCATATCTACATTGTGCGGGTCTAAATGGAGCATCGAAATATAGTCATCAAACAGGCTGGGGTCCAGGAAGGATTCCTTGTGTGTGCATAGACGGGAAAATGCTGCAGCAGCTTGTTGGCGTCAGGGAACTGCAATTGCAGGACTTGACGAAGACTTACTTCTGTTTTAATACTTTCCTTCACATCTTTCCCTGCCCTTCATGCTTTGTTAGCACTATTTAACAGAGAGTAAATGAACGGAATCATCTGCCCCAAATGGCCCTTCGTAGACCTAAATTACAGCATTGACTTCACTGTCTTCTCAGTGGACAAGACGTATAGATTTCTGCGACGAAGGAAGTTCCCTGGCTAACTTGGTTAAGCTACCAGAGGCGTCTGGAGGGAAAACAGCAAGATGAAAGCTTCAATTCATTTTAAAAGTCCAAGTCTTTGTGAGACAGAGCTATCTTGCCCGGCTTGTGGTTTATATCTGCCTCAGCTTCCTGGAGAGTGGTCATTCAGTTCAACAGTATCCCCTATGTTCATCCATCCACAGGATTTCCTGTCTTGGAGAAGAGAAGAAGCAGGCACGGATGAGTAATCTTGTTTCTTTCCTGTTGCTCTGATAAACATCACAATCAAAGGCAACTTAAAAAGAAAGGGTTCTTTCATCTTACACTTCCAGGTCATAGTTCATCATCGAGGGAAGCCAGGACAGGAACTCAGGGAAGGATCTTGAAGCGGAAACCGAGTTAATGTTGCTCACTGCTATGATCTTGAGTTCATTCCCAGCTAGATTTCTTTTTTTTTAATTTTTATTAATATAATTTTATTATTGTTTTGAATTATTAAGATTTTTACGCACAAGTTCTCATAACAGTTAATTGTTATCAGAAATAGTGCATGATGGATACCCACTCTGGTCTGGATGCTGAATTGTAGTCCTTGCTCCATGATCAGGAGGTGAGGATGTTGTATATTCTTTTTTTTCAATTTAATTTAATTTAATTTTATTCTTTTTTAATTAAAATTTCTGCCTCCTCCCCGTTTCCCATTTCCCTCCCCCTCCTCCCACATATTGCTCCCTCCCCTCACTCCCCTCCCCCTATCCCCACCTCTTCTCTCCTCCCCCCACTCCATTCCCCCTCCCTCTCAATACTGAAGAGCAGTCCAAATTCCCTGCCCTGCGGGAAGACCAAGGTCCTCCCACTTCTATCTAGGTCCAGGAAGGTGAGCATCCAAACAGGCTAGGCTCCCACAAAGCCAGTTCATGTATTAGGATCGAAACCTAGTGCCATTGTCCTTGGCTTCTCATCAGCCTTCATTGTCCGCCATGTTCAGAGAGTCCGGTTTCAACCCATGCTTATTCAGTCCCAGTCCAGCTGGCCTTGGTGGGCTCCCAATAGATCAGTACCACTGTCACAGTGGGTGGGTGCACCCCTCGTGGTCCTGACTTCCTTGCTCATGTTCTCCCTCCTTCTGCTCCTCATTTGGACCTTAAGAGCTCAGTCCGTTGCTCCAAATTGAGTCTCTGTCTCTATCTCGATCCATCGCCAGATAAAGGTTCTAAAGTGATATGCAAGATATTCATCAGTATAGGATAGGGTCATTTCAGGTTCCCTCTCCTCAGTTGCCCAAGGTACCAGCTGGGGACATCTCCCTGGACACCTGCGAGCCCCTCTAGAGTCAAGTCTCTTGCCAACCCTAAGATGGCTCCCTTAATTAGGATATATATTTCTCTGCTCCCGTATCCACCCTTCCTATATCCCAACCATCCCGTTCCCCCAAGCTCCCCCATCCTCCCCTTCTCATGTTTGTCACCCCATTTCCCCTTAGCCCTATGCCACCTCACCCGCAAGTTCCCAGTTTTTGCCCGGCAATCTTGTCTACTTCCCCATCCAGGCAGATGACTATATGTTTTTCCTTGGGTTCACTTTCTTATTGAGCTTCTCTAGGATCACAAATTATATGCTCAATGTTCTTTATTTATGGCTAGAAACCAATTATGAGTGAGTACATCCCATGTTCCTCATTTTGGGTCTGGGATACCTCACTCAGGATAGTGTTTTCTATTTCCATCCATTTGCATGCAAAATTCGAGAAGTCATTGATTTTTACTGCTGAGTAGTACTCTAATATGTATATATTCCACACTTTCTTCATCCATTCTTCCATTGAAGGGCATCTAGGTTGTTTCCAGGTTCTGGCTATTACAAACAATGCTGCTATGAACATAGTTGAACAGATACTTTTGTCATATGATAGGTCATCTCTTGGGTATATTTCCAAGAATGGTATTACTGGATCTTGGGGTAGGTTGATCCCAAATTTCCTGAAAAATTGCCACACTGATTTCCAAAGTGGTTGCACAAGTTTACATTCCCACCAGCAATGGATGAGTGTGCCCCTTACTCCACAACCTCTCCAGCAAAGGCTATCATTGGTGTTTTTGATTTTAGCCATCCTGACAGGTGTAAGATGGTATCTCAAAGTTGTTTTAATTTGCATTTCCCTTATTGCTAAGGAGGTTGAGCATGATCTTAAGTGTCTTTTGGCCATTTGAATTTCTTCTGTTGAGAATTCTCTGTTCAGTTCAGTGCCCCATTTTTTAATTGGGTTAATTAGCATTTTAAAGTCTAGTTTCTTGAGTTCTTTATATATTTTGGAGATCAGACCTTTGTCTGTTGCAGGGTTGGTGAAGATCTTCTCCCAGTCAGTGGGTTACTTTTTTGTCTTAGTGGCAGTGTCCTTTGTTTTACAGAAGCTTCTCAGTTTCAGGAGGTCCCATTTATTCAACGTTGTCCTTAATGTCTGTGCTGCTGGGGATATACGTAGGAAGTGATCTCCTGTACCCATATGTTGTAGAGTACTTCCCACTTTTTCTTCTATCAGGTTCAGTGTGTTCAGACTGATATTGAGGTCTTTAATACATTTGGACTTGAGTTTTGTGCATGGCGATAGATATGGATCTATTTTCATTCTTCTACAGGTTGACAACCAGTTCTGCCAGCACCATTTGTTGAAGATGCTTTTTTTCTTCCATTGAATACTTTTAGCTCCTTTATCAAAAATCAGGTGTTCATAGGTTTGTGGGTTAAAATCAGGGTTTTCTATTCGATTCCATTGATCGACTTCTCTGTTTTTATGCCAATACCAAGATGTTTTCAATACTGAAGCTCTGTAATAGAGTTTGAAGTCAGGGATGGTAATGCCTCCAGACGATCCTTTATTATATAAGATTGTTTTGGCTATCCTGGGTTTTTTGTTTTTCCATATAAAGTTGATTAATGTCCTCTCAAGATCTGTGAAGAATTTTGACAGGATTTTAATGGGGATTGCATTGAATCTATAAATTGCCCTTGGTAGAATTGCCATTTTTACTATGTTGATCCTCCCAATCCAAGAGCAAGGGAGATCCTTCCATTTTCTGGTATCCTCCTCAATTTCTTTCTTCAAAGACATAAAGTTCTTGTCAAATAGATCCTTCACTTCCTTGGTTAGAGTTACCCCAAGATATTTTATGCTATTTGTGGCTACCGTGAAAGGTGATGCTTCTCTGATTTCCCTCTCTGCTTCCTTATCCTTTGTGTATAGGAGGGCAACTGATTTTTTGGAATTGATCTTGTATCCTGCCACGTTACTAAATGTGTTTATCAGCTGTAGGAGTTCTTTGCTGGAGTTTTTGGGGTCGCTTATGTACACTATCATATCATCTGCAAATAATGAAAGTTTAACTTCTTCCTTTCCAATTTGAATCCCTTTGATCCCCGTATGTTGTCTTATTGTTATCGCTAAAATTGCAAGCACTATATTGAAGAGGTATGGAGAGAGTGGACAGCCTTGTCGTGTTCCTGATTTTAGTGGAATAGCTTTGAGTTTCTCACCATTTAATTTGATGTTAGCTGTCAGCTTGCTATAAATAGCTTTTATTATAGTTAGGTATGACCCTTTTATCCCTAATCTCTCTAAGACCTTTATCATAAAGGGATGTTGAATTTTGTCAAATGCTTTTTCAGCATCTAACGAAATGATCATATGGTTTTTATCTTTCAGTTTATTTATATGATGGATTACATTGATAGATTTTCGTATGTTGAACCAGCCCTGCATCCCTGGGATGAAGCCTACTTGATCATAATGGATAATTTTTCTAATGTGTTCTTGGATTCGGTTTGCCAGTATTTTATTGAGGATTTTTGCATCGATGTTCATGAGTGAGATTGGCCTGTAGTTCTCTTTCTTGGTTGGGTCTTTGTGTGGTTTTGGTATCAGAGTAACTGCAGCTTCATAAAAGGAATTTGGCAATGACTTCTCTGTTTCTATATTGTGAAATACATTAAGGAGTATAGGTATTAGGTCTTCTTGGAAGTTCTGGTAGAATTCTGCATTGAAGCCATCTGGACCTGGGCTTTTTTTGGTAGGGAGGTTTCTTCACAACTAACAGGTCTATTTAGATTGTTCACCTGGTCTTGGTAACTTTGGTATATGGTACTTATCTAAAAAAGTGTTCATTTCTTTTACATTTTCCAATTTTGTGGCATACAGGCTTTTGTAGTAAGATCTAATGATTCTCTGAATTTCCTCTGTGTCTGTGGTTATGTCTCCCTTTTCGTTTCTGATCTTGTTAATTTGCGCATTCTCTCTCTGCCGTTTGATTAGTTTGGATAGGGGTTTATCAATCTTGTTGATTTTCTCCAAGAACCAGCTTTTTTTTCATTGATTCTTTGGATTGTTTTCTGTGTTTCTATTTTGTTGATTTCAGCCCTCAGTTTGATTATTTCCAGTCTTCTACTCCTCCTAGGTGAGTCTGCTTCTTTTTTTCTAGAGCTTTCAGGTGGACTGTTAAGTCTCCAATGTGTGCTTTCTCCGTTTTCTTTAAGTGGGCACTTAGTGCTATGAACTTTCCTCTTAGCACTGCTTTCATAGTGTCCCATAGGTTTGAGTATGTTGAGTCTTCGTTTTCATTGAATTCAAGAAAGACTTTAATTCTAACTTTAACCCATGGTGATCTGATAAGACACAGGTGGTTACTCATATTTTTTTGTAACTGTGTAAGTTTGCTTTGTTACTGAGTATGTGGTCAATTCGAGAAGGTTCCATGAGCTGCAGAGAAGAAGGTATATTCTTTCCTATTTGGGTGGAATGTTCTATAGATGTTTGTTAAGTCCATTTGATTCATTACCTCCCTTAATCCTCTTATTTCTCTGTTAGGTTTCTGTCTGATTGACCTGTCCATTGGTGAGAGAGGAGTGTTGAAATCTCCTACTATTAGTGTGTGTGGTTTGATGACTGCCTTGAGTTTTAGTAATGTTTCTTTTACATAAGTGGGTGCTTTTATATTAGGGGCATAGTTTTCAGGATTGAGACTTTGTCCTGATGAATTGTTCCTATTATGAGTAAAAAAATTTCCCTCTCCATCTCTTCTGATTGATTTTAGTTTGAAGTCAACTTTGTTAGAAATTAGTATGGCCACACCTGCTTGTTTCTTAGGTCCGTTTGCTTGATAAACCTTTTCCCAGCCCTTTACTCTGAGTAGATGTCTGTCTTTGTGGTTGAGGTGTGTTTCTTGTAAACAGCAGAATGTTGGATCCTGTTTTTGTATCCAATCTCTTAGCCTCTGCCTCTTTATAGGTGAGTTGAGTCCATTGATATTAAGTGATATTGTTAATTCCGGTCATTTTTTCTTTCTTTCTTTCTTTTTTTTGGTAGTAGAGTTTGTGTGTTTCCCTTCTTCAAGTTGTGCTGGAGAAGGGTCATTAGATGTCTGAGTTATTGTGGGCATTGTTGGACTCCTTGGGTTGTGATTTTCCTTCAATTACTTTCTGTAAGGCTGGATTTGTGGCTACGTATTGTTTAAATTTGTTTTTATCCTGGAAAATTTTGTTTTCTCCATTTATAGTGAACAAAAGCTTGGCTGGGTATAGTAGTCTGGGCTTGTATCCATGGTCTCTTAGTTTCTGCAGTACATCTATCCAGGACCTTCTGGCTTTCATGGTTCCCATAGAGAAGTCAGGTGTAAGTCTGATAGGTTTACCTTTATAAGTAACTTGACCTTTTTCCTTAGCAGCTCTTGATATTCTTTCTTTATTCTGTATGTTTTATGTTTTGATTATTATATGATGAGGAGATTTTTTTTGATCCAGTCTATTCAGTGTTCTGTATGCTTCTTGAACCTTCAAAGGAATATCTTTCTTAAGGTTGGGAAAGTTTTCTTCTATAATTTTATTAAATATATTTTCTGGACCATTGAGCTGTACTTCTTCTCCTTCTTCTATCCCTATTATTCTTGGGTTTAGTCTTTTTATTGTGTCCCAGATTTCCTGAATGTTTTGTGATGAGAATTTGTTGGTTTTGCTGTTTTCTTTGATCAGTGTGTTTATTTTCTCTATGGTATCTTCAGTGTCTGAGATTCTTTCTTCTATCTCTTGTAATCTGTTGGTAGTACTTGTCTTTGTAGTTCTTGTTCTTTTATCCAAATTTTCCATCTCCATCCTTCCCTTGGTTTGTGTTTTCTTCATTACTTCCATTTCATTCTTCAAGTCTTGAACCGTTTCCCTTACCTGTTTGATTGCTTTTTCTTGTTTCTCTTAGTTTTCTTGGGTATCTTTGAGAGATTTATTCATTTCCTCTACCTTTTTGTTTGTAATCTCTAATTGATTATGGCAGTTTTTCACCTCCTGTTTAAGGTCCTCTATTATTTTCATATAATTCACTTTTGAGTCAAATTCTTCTAATTCTTCTGGAATAGGGTGCACAATTCTTCTTATTTCAGGATTCCTGGATTCTGGTGATGTCATGTTGCCTTTCAGGTTGTTGGAGGAATTCTTGCATTGGCGCCTGCCCATCTCTTCCTTCAAATGGAGCCAGGAGAGGCATGGTGTCTTGGTCCAGTCTTTGCTGTGACTAATTCCCTGGGTGTATCTCCTCAGTGTAGGGGCAGGAACCGTTCCCTTCCAGATGGACTCCTCAACACCAAAACATGGATGCCTGGTAGTCCAATGACCCGAGGACAAAAGGGCGAGTGCGGAGCATAGGGCGGGGTCAAGTAGAACACAGGCAACCCTGCAGCACAAGCTGGAGGTGCCTGCGCTCCCTTTTGGGGGTTCTTGAGGCCTGTCCGGTATGCAGGCACTCACCACTCTGAGTGGGTAGCCTTAGTGTAGGAGCAGGAAGCAGTTCCTCAGCAAAGGACCTTGCAGACAATGCAGGCTTGGGGGGGTGGTCGTGTGTAGGAAAGAAAACCCTGCAGCAGAAGCTGGGGGAGGGGGGTTTGTGCTCTCTTCCAGGACAGTCAGCCCCTGGATAGCACACACTCACCTGTCCAGATGGAACTTCTCAGCACCTACACAGGGACGCCTGGTAGCCCAATGAGCCAGGGACAAAGGGAAGAACGTGGCAGGCAGTGTGGGTCCAGAAGAGCACAGCTGACCCTGCAGCCCCAGCAGCAGGGGCCCAGCGCTCCCTGGCAGGGGACCTTGAGGCCTGGTTGGTAGTCAGGCACTCACCGCTCTGGGTGGGTAGCCTTAGTGTAGGAGCAGGAATCTGTTCCTCAGCAAAGGACCTTGCAGACAAGGCAGGCTGGGGGGGGGGGGCGTGTGTAGGAAAGAAAGCCCTGCAGCAGGAGCTGGGGGAGGGGGGTTTGTGCTCTCTTCCGGGACAGTCCGCCCCTGGATAGCACACACTCACCCGTCCAGATGGAACTTCTCAGCACCTACACAGGGACGCCCCAGCTAGATTTCTTATACACGTCAGACCTTCCTGTCTAGGGATGGCGCTGCCCACAGTGGGCTGGGCCCTGCCCACATCAATCATCGATAAAGACAATCTCTCATAGACATGACTTCATGCTGATTTGGTATGAGCAATTCCTCTGTTGAGCTTACCTCTTCCCCTGGTGACTTTATGTTGGATCAGGTTGACAATAAATAAATTAACCAATACAGACGAGAACATCAGAACCATGTCATTTCTGTCAGAAGAAAAAGTACCCCTACACTTCTGTTTCAGTGAGATCAGGGAACCACTCCCTTAGGACTAGAGTATCAAACAGTGGAAGGTTGAGGAGTAATATAAAAATAATCTTGGGCACTTAGGAGGCAGAGGCAGGCAGATCTCTATGAGTTTGAGCCTAGTCTGGTCAACATCATGAGTTCCAGGTCTGCCAAGTACTACATATTGAGACCCTATATCAAAAGCAAGTAACAACAACAACCTTGGTGGAAGTGATACCTTGCTAAATAATTTCATTCAGAAATAATAATAGGAATAGTTATTACTTGTTAAAATGTCTTCTAAACCTTTTTGTGAGATTCACAATGAGAGATTCATTTTGTCTTGGAGCCTGAGGTACACAAACATAAATATGAATATATACAAAACCACTCTGAGCGTCATGGAGCAACCCTCTGACACTTCCTGTTTGTAAATCACCAACTGACCAGCCAAACTCATCAGCCACTGCCATGGTCACCAGTGATGAAATGTGAAGTCTCTTGTTGGCAGTCCCCTGCAGCCAGCTTGCCTGTGTTGTAGTCCCGATTCAGGAACATGTGAAGCTTCTTTCTCTTCCCTTACTACACTTCAGGTTTCTTGTCTATAAAATAGAATTAATATTATCTCAGGGACTTTTTAAGTGGTTGTGGTACCCAACTATCCTTCATTATTAACTGGGACAATAGTCCAAAAGTGCCCATACCCCTTACTAAAACCATGTAGATTTTTTGTTTTTCATTTTTTGAGACAGGGTTTTTTTGTAGCTCAGGTGACTGTCCTGGAACTCGCTCTTGTAAACCAGGCTGGCCTTGAACTCACAGAGATCCACCTGCCTCTGACTCTGGGATTAAAGGCATGCACCACCACCGCCCGCCAAACCATGTAGATTTACATAGAACCTGTGCACAGCCTCTGTGCACTTCAAATCCTCTCTAGCCTCCTCATAGTATCTTGTGTCTTTTTCTGAAGATATCTCTCACAGCAGGAAGAGACTAAACTTTTGCCTGGCCTAATAACCAAGTCAATAATACGCCTTGGGTTCACTTATGACTGTGTATGTGACTTGCTGTCTTACTCTTTGCTCAGGCTATTTAAATTTAATTGGCCTTTCAGAAAGCAAGCCACCTGGATGTCTTGCATTTCCCATGTAATCATAGATGGTGTATGTATTTAACTTTAACAACCTAAGCTAAATGCATAGCTTTAATCCAAAGCTATATTAATATCCATCACCCTGCCCAAGAATAATGTATATATGTGTGAACGTTGGCATGTTATGGTAATCATGTGCTAAAAATAGTCAAAAGGTTGAAAGCAACCTTAAATAGTAAATACCCACTATAAATGTTGGAAGCAGCATGCGGATAGGGATTGACATCAATTACGTTTGGTTTAGAGTACTAGTGTGGGCCACTGGGTCAGTCAGTGAAATAATTTCTTGCTTTGAAAAATTTTGTTGAGTGCTTCTGAGAAGTATTCTTCATTCCTTCCACATAGCATGTTTTCTGTGCTTTTCAATAAATACAGACCAAACCCCTTTTTAGGGATAGGCTGCAAGGACAGATCAGACACACACAACAGACAGACAACCAGTCATAGACCATGAACTACAAACAGATGGAAGACACAGGGAGAGAAGTGGGAAACACAAATCTGGAGTCACTCTAGCTTTAGAGTACTCTTTTCTCTATCCTTAGTGCAGTACCAATGCAGTGCTTAATACAATATAGATGTCCTGCAAATAACTGCTGTACCACGCTGTTGGCAGAGCAATAGCGCAAAGATTGTTCATTTTCAAAAGAGATACATTTAAAGAGACAGTTTTCTATCTGCAACTGATTGAAACATTGGATACAAAATTCATGGATTCTAACATGGAGTCTAGATAAGAGTAAAGATTTTAGCACGTGGTAAGCATTTCTTAAGGGATACTCTTATCCGTTATCGATGGGCACAATAGCGCTGCATAAATCATCCCCAAGTATTAGAGCAAGCATCAGCAAGCAGTTATTTACCTATGGATCTGTGGTATTTCCCCCAACTAGTGGTTGACCATGCTGCACAGGCCTTCCAACAGATGAGACCCACACAATCTCCATGTGATGGAAGACAGGCAGAGAGAGCAGGTTCTGTCTCCCTGGCTTCCAGTCACAGTAGGAGGTCAGGGCAGAGTTACACAGTATAGAAGAGGTGACAAGTCATCCTGCCTTGGATCAGGGCTGTGCTGAAGAGTTTGACCTTCTCGCTGACACACACACACACACACACACACACACACTATAAAGGCTAGTCACCAAGGAGGAAGCTTCTAGCTCAGGTCCAGCATAAATTTTCTGCATTCTGCAACCAAGAAGTGTAGTATCTTCAACAACAGGATCGTACTACCTAGTTCTGGTGGGTGACCAATGGTAGCTGCCACTGAATCCTCTCCAGGTACCCTTGTGTTCCTACTCTCTCCTATACACATTTTGAAACCATTATCTAAAGCGAGAGGCTCTCAACTTTCCTAATGCTGTGACCCTTTAATACAGTTTGCCATGTTGTGGTGACCCCCCCAACCATAAAATTATTTTCATTGCTACTTCATAACTAACTTTAGCTACTCTTATGAAGTATAATGTAAATATTTGTGTTTTCTGATGGTCTTAAGTGACCCTTATGAAAGGGTCACTTGACTCCCACCAAGAGGTTATGACCTACAGGTTCTTCAGAGTAGTCCATGGTCATAGTCAGACATTCAACCACATCCCCTGAGCCCTGTGGTTACTGGGACAATGAGCTATATCAGAGGAGTACAAGTGAGATTCATTCCCTGTTTGGGTTTGCTGCTCGCCCAACAGATACCCAGAAGCAGCAGTTGGGATCGGGATTGGGAAGATTCAGCATGTACCTGGAGCAGGGCATGTTTTTTTCAACCTCAGTCATTCAGAAAACCAGTCACTTCGGATAAATCTTCTGCCTGAGTGTTTATGTGCATAAAAGAGCAAAGCATGACAAGAGAAAGGAAGGCCCACCATCATGGGTAGCATATTAAAAAGACAGCAAAATGCATAAATGTTCCACCTCCATGTCTGTCTTACCCTGTACTAGAAACAGCCAGCCTTGAGTTACCTGCTTCACTGAAGAAACCATATAGTTGACAGCTAACATATATGCCTCCTCATGTGCAAGTTCTATGGCCTGACATAGCTTCAAGAGGATGGAGGAGAACATCTACTAAGCACCAGTTTGATGCCAAATGTATATGCTCTTACAGTAAAGAGACCCTTACAACAACACTGTGAGGTGAGCATCAGCATTACCTCTTAGGATGTGAGGCACTAGGAGCCTGAGGGTATAGAAATCCGTAGGGCAGTTAGTAGAACCCTTACCCAGCCTTCACAAAGTCCAGAACTTGAGCCAACGCACTGCAAATAACAGATGTGAGAGTGCACACCTGTATTCCACAGGTGGATGCCAGAGGATGACAAAGTCTACCGAGGAAATCCTTGGCTACATAGCAAAATCAAAACCAACCTAGACTATCTTAGAAGCAATAATATTCTTTAAAGAATCCTATGGAAAAGCACAACTGGTAAATGGGGAACTAGTATTTGACTCCACCTTTGTTTGCCTATAAAACCCTAGACATACATGAAACCTCTGGGAAAGTTTTAGCAGAAAATACAACTGAAGAGTTCAGGGCATTTTCTTCCTGCGGTGTATGTGTATACCTGCCTTGTGACAACGAAACAATGGCACACACACAAATACAGCAGCTCAACTGAGACCAGTCTGGAAACACTTTTTCAGGTTTGTTTTGTATTTTGAAGAGGGATTCCAGGAGACTAGTACAGAGGTAGGATTACACACACACAGGTAGTAGGACCTGAAATAGCAACACACAAATTGTATTCTTTTAAACACTGCCTGGCCCATTATATCTAGCCTCTTCTTGGCTAATTCTCGCATCTTGATTAACCCATTTCTAATAATCTGTGTAGCACATGAGGTGGTGGCTTACTGGGGAAGATTCAGCATGTCTGACCTGGAGGTTGGCTCCATTGCGTCTGACCTCACTTCCCTTCTTCCCAGCATTCTGTTCTGTCTATTCCACTCACCTATGTTCTGACCTATCAGGCCAAGCATTTTCTTTATTAATTAACCAATGAAATCAACAAATAGACAAATGACCTTCCCACATCACACATACACACACACACAGACACACAGAGACACACACACAAACACACCACAATCAGCAAGGCTAAGAAATGTGGAAATCAGTCTACTTCAAGATCTATTATGAGAGTTGGAGAAGTGGCTCAGTGGTTAAGAGCACTGGCTCCCTGGCTGCTCTTCCAGAGATTCTGAGTTCAACTCCCAGTAACCACATAATGGCTCACAACCATTTAAGATGGAAACCGATGCCCTCTTCTGGCATGCAGGCTATATATGTAGATAGAACACTCATATATATAAAATAAAGTTTTGTTTTTTTTTAAAAAAAATGACCCATTTCTACCATCCTTGAACACATACCCAAAGAATGCTGCATCCTACTGAAGATACATTTGCTCAGCTATGTTCATTGCTACTCTAGTCATAATAGCCAGAAACTGAAAGCGACCTGGATGTCCGTCCATCAGTGGATGGACATTGTCGTCAGGATCTACTGAAGAATAAGCATTTTTCTGCTGCACGATAAAGACAGCCAGTCAGAATTGCAAATGCAGGCCAAATCAATGAGAGAGGATCCAGGATATTATTTACAGTGTAGAAGCTGCCCAGCACATCCTGAACAAGTGGAACAAAGACTCCCGTGGTGGGTACGCCTTCTGTTTGCAATGTGCAGGCATGAGATATGTCAAAACAGAAGCATAGAGCTGTCACAGCTTCAGAGCTGAAGCTAAGCCTCGGAACTCCACTGCCGCTAGAAAGCATAACGCGCATCAGTTCAGACAAGTAAACATACATTGTCTTCTCATTAGGGAGAACAGCTGAAGAGAAGGTGAACCAGTAAAGAGAACTGTAAGTGTAGATACACTTCCCTTCCAAGCCCATGCCATAAGTGTATAGTCTCAGAACAACTCTCATGGGCATTGAAATGTTTGGGGTTAGATTTCTATTTTATGAATGCTATCAGGTCAGTTTCACTGTTTATAATTAATAACCTATGACATGACCTTCAAAACTTCCCTAAGACCAGGGTTAGCACATTACCAAAATCAGAAAAGTCTAAACTTCTCCATCTTAGACTAAGAGGTATCAGGAGGAAAGAAGAAAACTGCATAAATTTTAGTTTATTTAAGACCTAGCATAGTACATGACAATACAGGTTCCAAATAAATAATTACTGAGTGAATGACTGTTTAGCTCAACTTTCCACAGTTGATTCAAATTGATGTTACTTATTTAGGCTTAAATGATCAAGTTTTTTTTTTATGTTGCTCCTTGTATGTGACTTATAAAGCACTTAGACTCTTTTTTTTCATCACTATTGTTTTTAATCTCAAAAATAGAAAACCGTACAAACAGAGGGGCCTTTGCTCACCACAGCATTCTTATCCAGGTTATCACAGGTTGCTAAGCCACTGTTGGTGTTAGTTCTTAGATGCCTACATAACGTATTTGTCAGCTAGATCTCGAAGCAATTTAAAACAGTTTAAATTAAATAAATTCAGTACTTTTTTCATGAAAAGGACATGATGTTGGGAAGGATAAAGCAGAGGAGAGGAGGGCCTAGGAGGAGTTATGGAGAGAAATAGGGAGTGAATAGAATCAAAAAACATTTTATTCATGTAAGAAGTTTTCAAATAATTTATAAAATGTATTTGGGGGTGAAGTTCAAGACAGGGTTTCTCTTTGTGTAGCCTTGGCTGTCCTGGAACTCACTTGTAGGACAGGCTGGCCTCCAATTCACAGAGATATTGCCTCCTGAGTGCTGGCATTAAAGGTGCGTGCCACTATCACCCAGCTAATAAAATGTATTTTTGAAAGTAATGCAAGTTGTGATTGACATACACATTCCCTTTCCCTTCTCTATCTATGGCACACATCTCTAATCACCAGATTTATCTCTGGCCTCCGGCTCCTTCGGTCTGCCAGTGCTGGCAGTTGTTGTCCCTTGGCTCCATTAACTTCATAAGCTAGGATTTCCTCTTGGCAGTCACGCTCTAGGTTAGCTAAGCACACGTCATAACTGACTGAAGGTTTCCTACACAAAATGTGACTTTACAGGATGTAAACATTTGAATGCCTCTGTGTGGGTAGAGTAAACAGGACTCTCCACACTGCTAAATGATCTCCTGTGTGTGAAACTGTCATGCGTTGCCTTGGGCTCATCATTGTTAGCACCTGAGAATGCATGTTAGCAATCCTTTCTAGGACAGCGTGGTGCCAGTGCCTTGAGCAGCTTACAGTAAGCTCCCTTTTTTTTTCTGAGTCAGGAAGAAAATGAAAGACACTGATTAGAAGTAAAGTGGAACAGTCTCCTTAACATTAATATATATTAAATGTTTTTCTCACACTTTCTCACACACTGTGAAAGTCTTTCGTAGCCTAATTGCGGTGGCTGATTCAAAGACATCTTGAGTGATAGCTAGGTGCTCGCAGATCTCCCTCTTCCAGGAATGCCACGTGAACTTCTTGTGGGTGAAGACACTACTGTCTCTGCAGCAGAGACAGGTGATTAGAGAAGGGGAAAAAGTGGAACCAGAAAGACTCATGGGAAGCAGTTAGTGTCCTGTGCATAGAAACAAGTGCTCTTCAACTAGTAGACTCTGGAGCAGGGGTTCTCAGTCCCTCGAACGATGCTTTCACAAGATCACCTAAGACTGTTGGAAAGAACAAATATTTACACTACGATTTATAACAGTATCTAAATTATAGTTACACAGTAACAAAATTACAGTTATGATCTAGCAGTGAAAGTAATTTTATGGTTGGGGGTCACCAACACGAGGGACTGTATTAAAGAGTCCTGCATCGTGCAGCATAAGGGAAGTTGAGAAACCACACTTTTCCGGAGAATGGTGACAGCAATATGTACTAGGGAAGAAGCCATTTCCAAGAGACTGGATGGGAGGCCTCTGTGTACAGCCTATCCACAAGGCATAATGAGTGTTGCTCAGCCGTCCACAATGTGTCTCGTGGATGCTGGAAGGAATGAACATGTTGCCAATCTTACTTTGTTCTGTCTCTAAACTGTGGAACAGAAAAGCTATGTGAGCCAACCATGGCAAGGGAGAACATCAAGAATACCTCTTACTCTCTGCACAAATATAGATGTTGCAAGGACTATTGATAAGAGTAATGATGACTGACATAAAGGTGTGGAATTAAATGCACATCCTCCCTGTGTCAAGTGTGATCCGCTAGTGGTATGCAGGTGTGATGGCTATTTATTACATTTATTTATCTACTTATTTGTTTATGTCAGCTTGACAACATAGAGTAATTTGAGGCAAAACTTAGCATAGGGGTAGTACATTCTCAGCAACTAGTACCTTTGTAGCTCCATTCTAAAACACTCTCTTTGGGAATCCTCGTTCCCTCATCCCCGGGCAACCATTGTTCTGCTTTTGGTCTCTGTGAGAGCATACTTCTTGTGGATGTTCCACACAAAATGAATTAAAGCAGTCTGTGACTGACTGCTGTGTGGCTTCTTTCACTGGTCATGTCTTCAAGCTTCATTGATATTGCTTTATTATTATTTATTTAATTTTTATATTTTATTAATTGTGTGTGTATGGGTGTTTGTCTGCATGTGTGTATGTGCACCACATATGTGTAATATTCACAGAGGCCAGAGAGGGTGTCAGATCCCCTAGGACTGGAGTTACAGGCAGTTGTAAGCTGTCTCCCTTGGGACTTGAACTCAGGTCCTCTAGACGATCAACTAGTGGTCTTAACCACTGAGTCATCACTCCAACCACTGTGTTTATTTTGTACTTATGTATTTAATTTTATGTGTATGTTTGCGTGTGAACCTGACTCCCCCAGAGGTCAGAAGAGGGTGTTGGATCCCCCGGAAGGAAATGGAGTAACAGAAGGTTGTGAAATACCACATGGGTGCTAAGAAACAAGTCTGGGATCTCTGCAGGAGCAATGGGTGCTCCCTGGTCATGCAATTCTCAGCAGATGGGGTTTGGGTTGTTTCCATCACTGGCTGGTGAGAACAATGTCCCTAGGCTCCTGTTTGTGCACACAAGAGTTCCAATGCAGATCTGGGTGCTATCAGCTACATTCATTTGACTGTGGCCACATCTCTGACAGAAACAACTTCTAAGAGGGAAGATTTAGGCCTGCCAACGGTTTCAGTCCATCATGGGAGAGAAGGCAGGACAGCAGCACAACACAGTCCATGGTAGCATAGTAGCTGTTCACACGCGGCAGAGCACAAAGAACACAGGTGGGTAGAACCTTCCACAGCCTGCCCCCAGAGATCCACTTCTGACAGGTAGGCCCCGCCTCCCAAAGCTCCAATTTCTTATTCACAAAGACGTGGAGAAGTATCTACTTCATATAAACTTTAGTGTAATTAAATATGACGGTTTGTGAAAAACAATAGTTCCTACCTAAATAAAACCCTAAACATTGGCTACTTTAGTAAGTTGCTTTTATTGTAGCCCTTGAGTATTTCAGAATAAATATCCCAATGCTGTCTGTGGCTTTAGATTTTTATCTCTCATCTTACCTGGTAATCAACTCTGGAGTTTGGAGAATCAAATCAACCATAAAAGCTAAAGGATGTCTCAAAAAGTAAACGTGTGACTGACCTAGCCATATTAAATAAAACTTATAGCAACAAAAGCTTAACCTGTGGCCTCCTCATGTAATGGTTCACCATTACATGCAATGGTTCACCTCATGTAATGGTTCACCATTGTAAATAACTAGTCTATGACATACCTAACTACATAATACAGAGGATTCTGATTTATGGCGCACCACCGAATAAACAATGAAGAAGGTTTTATGAAACTGTCTTGCAAGATTTTCAGCATTCAAGAAAGGATAAATTCAGATTATTTCAAATTTTTATCTAAAAATTAAATTAAGAAAGAAAAGTTAAGGAAAGATCTTTGTAGCTTAGCCTGTGGCGAGGAAAGAACAGGATAAATATCGAAAGGGAAAAGCAACAAATTTGATTTGATTATTACACCAAAGAAATTTGACTGTTTAAAACAGAACACAAAAAGGAAACAAATTGAAGAAGAAAAGTACTTGCCACAAAAAACACCATCATGTTTATCCTCTTAGCTCACAAAGAACTCTAAAACGACTCAGGAAAAAGAACATGGCAGCAACAGAAAAGTAAAACAGCTCAGTGGTAATTTGCCAAAACAAACATTACAGAAAACAAAATAAATACACTTCTTACAAAGAAAAGAAAAAGACTCACTATTCACTAGGAAACAAAGACTTCCAAAGGAAACCAGAGGGAAACCATTTAACAGCTTCCAGGAACTGATTGTCCTCAATGAGGCTGTGGGTTAACCAAGACCAGGGACTTTTGCACATTGTGGATAACTGAGCATATTGCTGCACATATTCTGGGAGTTCTAGAATTTTCTTTTGATGGACTTGTATAGCATATTGCTTTTCCTTGCTGGTTTCTTTCTTTTAGTATATTGATTTTGATAGTCATGTATGTTATCTATATTGTTTATTGGGACTTCTTGTGTGTCCGTTGTTTCTGTTCTCAGCCATTCATTACAGATAAAGCTGTTGAAAATATTATTAGGGGGCTAGAGTGATGGCTCAGAGGTTAAGAACACTGATTGATCTGCCAGAGGCCGGGGTTCGATTCCCACAATACATATGGTGACTCCACAACCTTATGTTATTTTGCTTCCAGGGGATCTGACACCCTCTTCTAACCAAACACACACACACACACAAACACACACACACGATGTCTATACAAACATATAGTATGGTCACCCATGCTCAAAACTACCTAAATCTTTTTTTAAAAAAACATTTTAGATAGATGTTTGTTTAGACATATGGGTGTGTGTTGCTACCTTTGAGTAAATCTAATTAGTAAATTGCTAATTAACATATATTGTGTTTTACAATCAACTCTTGTGCTGCCTTCCAGCATTTGATTCATGTCATTCCCATAGGCAGGATAGGAGAGCTATGGTTGCTTCATGACCTCGCCAAAATTTTGTAACACCAGCCTTTCGCATTTCAGTCAGTTTAGATATTATAGACTTACTCTTTGGGAGGGTGGTGCTATGTTATGGAAATAGGACAAACCTTTAAATTGGTGATTCTCAGAAGAATATTGACTCCCTAGTCACTCTCACTTATATTTTTATATGCCTGTTTACCTTCTTACTTAACATTTTGTTTCCTTTTGTTTGAGACAGGGTCTCATGGTGTAGCCTAGGGTAGCCTAGATATTACAGTTCTCCTGTCTCAGACTCTCAAGTTCTGTAAAGTTCTGTCATTATAGGTGTATGCCATCGTGTCCAACTTTATTTTCTCTGATTTTCTGAGGCATTTTTAATTGAAACAAACAAACGTTCACAATAGAGTGAAAAGATCAGGACAGAGCCATATTCAGTAAGAATGGTGGTTTTCTCTACTTGGAAAATGATGGGGAATTCTTATTTAATTCCTCATAATTTACTTCCCAGTTTCCTATCATGAAGATTTAATGCTTTAAAAAAAATCCAGAAAAGTTCCCCTAAGTTTGTCAGCTCAGACAATAGTGATTTGGTTAGCTCTCCCTAGATGTCCCAGTGTGCTAGATGGTGTTAGCTGTCTGCAGCACAGCCGGTAAGGCTGGAGCAGTCTGCAGGGAGAAGGGAACATTTCAACCCAGTCAACTTTTCAGTTGGATCTAATAAATTTTCCTTCAGGCTCTCATCTTTTAAGTGAAACAGAATGTGCTAGACTATAAATAAAACTGTTGGCAAGCAGGAAAATGTTGGGGCTGCTACCATCAGAAAAAGAAGGGAAAAAAAAGCCCTAAAATACACTTGAGAAGTAACATGCAGCAGGTAAGAGGCCACACATACCTCTTTCTACTTGTGGATACATAATAGCAGTCCGCTACATCCCAGCAGGCTGGTCTCTCTGATGTTCTATAACTCTCGCGGATACTCAGACGCTCATGATAGGTTCAAATGATGCCACTTACTGCTGTGTGCCTTTTAAGGCTTCAAAGCCTGACACCACAATGAACACTACTTTAGCAAAGAACAGCTCAGTCAGAAATGTTTCGGGGAGTATCGTACTGAATGGAAAATCCTTTGATTGCCGCACCCAGGTTTCTTCCCTGGAACCCTAGCTCATTTGTGGGGGTTGAACCACAGCACTCTTCCTGGTTTGTCAGAGTCTCAGCTTGGCACATCAAGCATCTGAGGGTACCACCCCCCACCCCCCACCCCCGCAGGCTGTTTGTCCTCTTTTTGTGTGGGTTGTACTTTCCCTTTAGAGTCCTCTGTGGTCCTTCCAGCATCGCGAGGCTGCAGGACGCCTCGGATCAGAGACGGATGATTATTGAGACTGACATCTCTGGGAGTTGGGCTTGCCTACTGGTGTGATTAAGTCAAGCGTCGCCTTCACAACTCCCACCTCTACCATTAAATAAGAGATTGCTTCCCGCTGCTCACCCGTTGAGGGATCCCGGGAGTGAGCGCCATGAAAAAATTCTCAAATTGGAGAAATCAGGGTCTGTGTACTACTACACAGTGATGACATACAACTCTGTGGCTCTTTGCTTGATTTCTCCCAGCATCTCTCTCTTCCTTTAAGCATTAAGAGCATTCGATTTTTACATGGGAGGATCAGTATCTCATATTTGTGGTAATATGAATGGGAGAGGATTGACCTTACCCTGAATTCTGCAGATGGGTTCCAATTGCCTTTGAATAACTTTATGTTACCCACAGAGAGGGGAGTGTCGGCAACAGACACGTAAAGCAAATACATAGATCTAGAAACTGGAGAGAGAGCTATCTTTCGTGAGACAAATAGAGACGAAAAATCTTTCTTAAGCCGAAGGCTATGCTCTGAGGACAGTGGCTCAGATGTTCTGGTGGTGACACCATGGTGACAGAAGACTCTCAGTCCACAACAGCCTAAACATAATGCGGCAGGTCACATTGCAGCTGCAGGCCAGAAAGCAGAGAAGTGGGCAGCAGACAGGGCCAGACCATGACACTAAAGCCAACCCCTTAGTGATCTGTCTCCACCATCTAGGGAGAATCTGAAGATTCTGCAATCTTCCAAAACAGAGCTACAATCTGGGGACCAAGTGTTCAAACACATGGGTCCAGTAAGGGATGTTTCACATTTGAACTATAATGAGAAGTGAATTTAAATTGTCCAATATTCGTATCACCAAACACTATTCCAGCATTTCTTATAATGTGACCTGTGTTGTAACAACATCAACAATAAAATGTATACCTTTAGCCACTACTTTAAAACTAAAGGTACTTGGACCTGGATTGGTTTCCAGTGTTAGAGATCATTTTTCTACCTTTAAACATTGGGGTCTCCATCGTTCAGATTCCACAGCCTTGACATTCATTATCATTTGGGGAAGTGCTCAAAGAGAGTTTCTTCTTGAGTCTCTGGAGTGAGTCCTTGTATGAATCCCCTACCTTGTGTCTGAAATGGCTTCCTTGCTCCTTCCCTTGGGGACATCACCTAAGACTTCAATACTCCATCTCAACACTCTGCATCAAATAGTCACTGAAAAGTCTCTGCACCCCAGTAAGCCTCTCTGCCAAAGCAATAATCTGAATCAAACCAATCAAACTGTATTAGAAAAAGACCAGGTTTAATGGCTACCAAAGCTCCTAGGAGACTTTCCAGCCCCCCTGAGAGGAGACGGAAAAGGAAGACTGGAAAAAACACATGTTTGTTCTCTGGGGGGCAGTTTAACTACCCTGTGGGAGCGGTCTTGAGCATCTCTGGGGTGAGGTCATCGTTTGGTGGGCTTTCTTAGGGGTAGAATTTGGATTGAGGCAACTTGGGGGGGGGTAGGGGTAGAGCCTCCACCCAAACATTCCAGACTCTTTGGGTATATGGATGCCAGGGACTAGGGTGACGCTTGCAACAAAACATCCCAAACTCTTGGGGTATCGGAGTACTGCCTCAAGTCTGGCTACTTCCTGTAAGCATGGGGCAACATAGGGGAGAGGAGAGTTGGGAGTTGGTGGGCTCATGCTCAGCGAGAGGTGTGGGTGAAGAGACATCAGATTAACTGCCATCCTGGAGACATCCTCAGGCATCTGTTCCTTGAGGGAGATGAGAAGGCAGGTTGCTAGGAGAAAAAAAATAGATTGCTATTACTCCCCCTAATAATGCTATGTAGGTGCCCATTTGAGCCTGGAGGGGTGGTACCAGTGGTGAAGTCCCAGGAGCTGGTGCAGATGCTGGCATTATCTAGGGGCCTTCTGTAATTTGTTCTTGACCAAGATAGCAGGAGTGATCTGTAAAATATGCTCAAAATGGGTGGGGTCAGAAATAGGCTTCAGAGACTTAGTTTTTACCAGATTCCTTGATGCAGCTGCAGAACTTTTTCCTGGAGGTATCTCTAAGACAGCTGGAACAGATTGACATCTTGGTGTCATAGCAAAAGGCTATGGTTTTAGGTTAGAAGTCATGAACATTTTAGAAGACAACTAAAGGAAATTGAAAACTCTGAACCTCTAAAGATACATCTGAAAACTGTTAATCCTGGACCATGAAGCCTGTGAAAGAGGCACACCTCTCTGTGTTTTTAGCAGGAAACTTAAAAAAATGAACTAATGAGCTACCAGTATCCCAAGTCATCAGATGCCATCAGACAGATCTGATAGGGGTAAATAAATGAGCAGAAGTGAGACAGTTTTTTCCAGCTACCCAGGCAATCCCAAGTTTCTCCGTGGTCTTTGGTGAACATCAGTCTCAGAAACAATACTTGCCTTTAGCTGCTGAGCCCAGGAGGCCTGGCAGATTTTCCTGTGGGGGTAGGGTTCAGTCTACCTGTCTTGGCAGGATGAGATGATCGATCCCCTGATATAGTGTTGTCCATCTTAGGCAGGGTCCAGGCAGCAGTTGAAGTGAAAGTCAGTTTTTTGCTCTGTGGGTAGCTTTGCCATATCCAAAGGCAAGCCTCCAGATGGACAGTCTTCTGTAACCAAGAATCTTCTTGGAGGAGCTATAGGATGCTGCAGGAGCTGGGATGTCTGTCTATCATAAGAAGCTCTTTTGTTAAATGTCATACTCTCAGATCTGTAAAGGCACTTGAGAATCAGGGTACCATTACTTGTCAGGTGTTTCTAAATTAGACATAGAAGTTAAATTTAGCATAGTTTACTCAGTCAGTTACAGTTTACCAATGTCAGTAGAGGCAAGAAGAGTAGAAGGAATATTTTAGTAAGTCAAAGTATACCAGAGGTGGAATGTCTCCTTGGTAGGACCAGGGCACATGGGTACTCTTACTCAAGATGGCACTGAGGTTTTGCTTTGACCTCAACCAAAAATGGTGGCTATTCACGTGTTTGTATTTTTCCAGAGCTATTGTTACAAGTTTTACAGATTTTAAAATACACATATATATACACACAGAGATAAAACAAGCATACTGTGGCCCCATTATTTACATGTATATATTAATAGATAGGTGAATAAAACTTTTTTCCAGGAAACTGTGCCAGTTTGACCACCTTAAAAATCCTGGAGTAGGCTGCAGGAGCCAGGAGAGCACACAGAGGATCTCATTGAGGGTCAGGCCAGCAGATGCTGTAAGGGAGAGCAGAAACACAAGGATGGAACACCTATGTATCTCAGAGTAGGGGGGCAGGGAGAATGGATCCATTGCAGGGAGAATTGCAGCATGACCAGATCACCTAAGAGGAATGCAGAGAAACAGCAAACAGGGAACGACAAACGACGACACAGTATCCAGAAACCATGGGCATATGGGGGCTTTGCTTGTAGACCGCCTCGGCGGGTTACTCTGTCTAGGGTTTGTAACCCGCCTGGCTGGTCAGTTATTCCAGGGTCACGGAGAGGCACCACCTGAAAGACATAGGCTGATAAGAGGAAGAAGGCTAAGCATATTTGTCGAAGCCTCCCTTTATTAGAGTCATGGTTACAGCTTATATAGCCCCTGGATGAGGAGCTTGGGGGGCTGGGGCATGGGTCTTGCCACGTGGTCCATGCCGGTCACGTAGTCCAAGAGGTTACAATCGGTCAGGAAGTCACAAGTTGACCCACCTAGTTGTCTAGATAGTCTGGAATGTGAGGCAGGTTCTGCTAACAGATAGCTCTCAATTAACAGTTAATTTGGGTGTGGGATAGGCTTGGTCAATAAAACTATTCTCAATACAATTGGGAAGTAGAGCTCTCTGCAAAACTCCTCATGGCGGTGCTTCCTATAATAATTTGGGGGGACACGGCTCCTGACATTTGCTTACTTGTCCCTACACTGACAAAAAAAAATTTAGGCATTAAGGATGTATGGCATCAGATAGCCCCAATTTAAAAGATTTTGTAAAGGGCAACTCAGGGGCATTTAAGAATCAAGCTTTGAGTTTCAGGTGCCATTTCAGAAGTTTATGCTGGGACAGAAGCCATACATGGAAGATATTTGTGTTTGTTTGTGACTGAATAAATAAACGAGCTAATGAAAATTATTTCCTCTAGCCCTTTTCGAAATTCCACCAGAATCCCAATGTGAAAAAGGCCATTATTATTTTCAAAACTTAAAATGCAAATGGACTCTTAAAAAATCAAGGAAGCCAGGTCAGAGGGAGGCTCACAGGTTCAGAGCACATGCTGCTCTCCCAAATGACTTGATTTCAGTTCCTAGCACCTAGGTTATTTGAGTCACAAGCTCCTGTAATTCCAGCTCTAAGAGATCCAATGCCCTCCTCCAGCCGCAGTGGGCATTTACACACACATATGCAATCTGCCCTCATATGTACATAATTAAAAATATAAACAAAATCTCTTAATTTGAATTCATAGAAATTAGCAATTTGGCTCAAACTCAAAGAACAATATCTATCTATCTATCTATCACCTATCTATAGCTATAACAATACTTACAATATATATAGATATGTGTATGTGTACACATGCATGCACATGCACACACATATGGCTTCAGTGACAAGGCAGTTATGAGTTTATACTATTGATGCAATGACTCAAAGTGTAAGTGTTCAGAAGCAGTAGAGAATAACAGTTTCTGGAAGTTGTAGAAGTTTGTGTTACAACTTGGGAGGATAGGTTATATCTTGGGGAAAGCCATGAAAGACACTGCTGGATAGCTTGGAATGTTTATATTGTGGTTCCATGATTGAGTATATATATCTATATCTATCTATCTATTTATAGATAGATAGATATAGAGAGATAGATAGATAGATATAGAGAGAAATATTTTCATCACTCTCTAAGCTTAGAATTTGTGCATGTGTGTGCACGTGCCAGACAAATTCATGTTATTGTATCTAATCACACGAGAAGTAAACTGCTTTATAAAAGTTTAACTAGAAGTTATGTCATTGATTGCCTTCCTGGTATGAGAACTTTTATTTTTGAAAAAGCATATAATTTAGACCCAGTACTTGGAAAAACTACAAATAAGATTTTAGAAATATTCTAGCGTCACATCAAAATAGAACATCTGTGCAGAACCTTGCTTTGAAACAAATCATTCAGCAATCTCTCTTGAAATCATCTTGTCTCTTTGTCAAAGAGCAAGAGTGGATGGTGCAACTTTAAGTTTGTATTGTTTCCCAAAGAGTGAAAAAAAAATGGAAATTATTGGCACCCTCTTTGTTTCCAAATTAGGTCTGCCTCCGACAGACAGGTGGCTCATAAATTGATCTTTTTTCATGGAAATTATGGTGCACTTAATTTTTCTTAAGACCAAAGCTATAAATAGAAGGCGGGTCATTGTATCATGACAATGAATTATTATTATTTATGCACATTGAAGATGAGAGTTTCTTGCCCTCATAAATTACCTCTTCATGACTCATTGAGTTCCTCCCGACCCATGAATAATGAGTTCCCTAATCTGTAAAGAGCTGGAGCAGGGAAGACAAAGCAGGAATGGGAGGAGCTTGGAGAAGAATTCTTGAATTAAGGACTTAACATATTTACATAGCAGGTTTAGAAAGAGGGTTCCTTGGCAGTCCATGCTAAATCAATGCTGCATAATTTGAGAAATAGCATCCTGGTGCTTCTTTCTTTTTTCTGACAAGGATAAGTGATGTCATTTTAACAACAGCACGGCGTACTTTCTTGAGACTGCTTGTTAAAGAAAAAGGGGCCACTTTTGCAGAGCTCACATGTCGATAGCATGTTTAATCCAGTCATTTTTCACACAATCCATAATAAGTCAGATTTTTGTTTGTTGTTTTTGTTTTGTCACAGACTCCATTTATTCTCCTAGTTTTGAAATATATGCTATATAAATATTATTTCTGTTAAAATCATGAAAGGTCCAAAGAAAATTGAACCCACGAAAGAAAGCATTCAATGGTCAAAGCCACTCTGTAATTCAGAATATTGTAGAGTTTAGTGTTAGAAAGAAATGTTGGGCAGTTTTCTTAAAATGTATACCAATCAATTCATTAAAGTACAAGACAAAGGATCCTCTAGTGAATTTGAGATGGGAGAGATAAGCTTTTGTAAGACAGAAATGAATCCCTCTCTTACAAATAATCTCCCCACATTTTTAGGGAAAATAAATCTGTGGGGCCAAAAAAAATCCATAGTGTCCTTATCATTTCAAATGTATAGAAGAGGTGCAGTCTATAAAACTTAAAACAACGATGCTGCCTTCACTTTTGAGGCACCACTGAACCCCCTGGAGACAGCATTTTAGTTTCTTCTCTAACAAAGGAAAAGCAGTAATGGGGTAAGGTTGAGGCCCTGTTAATTAAAGATCATTTTTTCTACTTTTAAACAATGGGGTCTCCATCCTTCATGTTCCACAGACTTGGCATTTATCATCATTTTGGGAAGAGCTCTAAGAGAGCTCTTTTCTTTTGTGGCTGTGATATAGAATAACACCTGATCTCCTGCCCCCAGTTACTCTCCCAAGTTCCTATGGAAATATCTGTGACAAAAGCAAACATCTAAACTCATGCAGGGGTCAATGTAGAGTCAATATATTACATAATTTGCAATTAAGTCATGACTGTTTAACACGAAGTAGAATAGCCTCTAGCTGTTATATTCTCAGAAATTCCAATAAACTCTATAGTAAATTACACATATGTCCCCTTGTTTGAAGTATTTCTGAATGAACCCATCACACGAAGGGTTCTAATTACATCCACCCTTGTACCTGTCCTATTTCAGAAAACTCTAACAAGGGACAAAGCTCTTGGAGATCAAATGGACAGAAAACTGAGATGCATGATGAGAAAAGACATGGGAAATGCCCATGGTGCTAGCCAGAACGGTAGTTTTCCATTTGTTTCAAGAAAAACTAGACAGTGGTAATGATATAAGATCATATAAGACAAAGGAAATGCACTACATGAATCCTTGCAAGACACTGGGGACAGCGGTCAGAGATGGACAGGCGAAGTTTATTCCCAAGTGTGTTTCTCTGTACTTTCTCAAGGCTGCACAGTGCACCAGAAGCTACTCAAAGCCAATGCCACCAAACAGACATCGGCATTTCTATTAATATCATAGGAAACGAAATGTCCAAACCATGGAATCACTGTCAGTCCTGACACCCTGATGATTGACAAACAGGAGGTCAGATAGGCTGTCATCCTTCTACATGGATTAAAAACAACACATAAAGAACAGCAGTGAAAACTGGAAAAATCATTCCGTCGAAGGTTCACAAGGACCAGACTCAAAACAATTCATCAAGAAGACCCAAAGATAATACAGAAAACTGTTTGGCATATTAATGGACTGCAGGAAGATATGAGTTCTGTGTAACTAAAGGCTGCCATTAGCAAATCAAAAAAAAGGAAATTAAGATTAGATTCAATGATAAATGAGATTAATAGGCGTAGGAAGAATAATAGGAAAATCAAGATAGGAATGAATGGATAAAATTTTTCACATACAATGAAAAACAGGTGAATAGTCAGTGTTGAAAACCAAGTCACTACTGATGAAGGGCAGAGTACGGAGAGTGGATGAAGTCTCGAGTGAATGTGTATTGATAACCTGAGTATGTTATGTCACAGCTGTCAGTGTCTTAGGCCCATCGTAATGGTAAAGTCTTCCCCTAGTCAGAGTAAGGATGCTGACAGTGTGTGCAGAAAGTATGGACCACAATTTCGTCAGCTTGGAGGATGGCAGCCTGAGACTGTTCCCCTGAAAATACGACCAAGACAGGCTGCAGGGGCAGCATTAGAGCAGTAATGGTCCTCCCATCCCCAGCTATGCTTGTATTAGTAACCACCTTCCTTCTTTCCTTCTTTCCTTCTTTCCTTCTTTCCTTCTTTCCTTCTTTCCTTCTTTCCTTCTTTCCTTCCTTCCTTCCTTCCTTCCTTCCTTCCTTCCTTCCTTCCTTCCTTCCTTCCGTCCGTCCTCCCTCCCTCCCTCCCTCCCTCCCTCCCTCCCTCCCTCCCTCCCTCCCTCCCTCCCTCCCTCTCTCTCTCTCTCTCTCTCTCTCTCTCTCTCTCATCTCTCTCTCTCTCTCTCTCTCTTTCTGTGAGGGCCCACAGAGTTGTAAGCCTGTTCCACCTTGACTGTTGACAACAGGTGTGGCTACAAACCAGAGATTCTGACCTAGAGTGTGGTTAATTAGTTTTTCGGGTATAGAGGTGATCTGCTCCACTTGGAACAAAAGTTGGAGAATTCAAGTCTATTCCTTATATTATGTTAATGAAGTCTGTAGCTTCCCTCTTCCCTTTTGGAGTGAAGTATATAAGCGTGTAGATAATAAACGTGGTGGATTCAGTAGTCACTGAATGTCCCTCCCAATGTTGTTCTGTGTTTCTGTCTCTTATTTCTCCTATTTCTCTGTTCCTTTGGCTTAATAATTCTAATCCTCACTCTCCTACTCTGGAATGCATGAGTTTTGCTGAAGCTGGTCTTCGACAGATGCCACCCAATATGAAGCTGTGGACATATGGATCAGCAATGTGGGGCTGAGGACACAATGACAGATAACGGACAGATGTGTGGCCAGCGGTACAGGAGATAACATGGAGGAGGCTGCAGAGTAAATACTACACCGCATGTGTAGAGGTGAGAGATGAGTACTCAGTAATAGTCAATAATAGACAATAAAAGATAATGAAGGAAGGCGGGTGATATACCGGGAGTAAAACTGTATATAATTGTAGATATGGGACATTTATTTGGGTGTATTTTGATAGCTAGAGGAGTTGGGTGGAGCTGAAACAAAGGCAGAGATTTTCAAAGTTTGTAAATGTTACACTCCCTCATCTGTAGCCCTTGATGATCACAAACAGCTCCAAGGCTCAGAGAGGTCAAGGTGCAGCCTGGCCTACACCACAGCCACAGGGGTTGCTGCTGAGCGGTGGAGGAGGGAAGGGAGTGCAGGGCGCAAAGCCTGGCTGCTGCTGCAGGCTCTTACTATCATGCCCGTGCGCGCACGCTATAGCCTGCGCCTTCTAATTTTGCAAGCTTCAAGCCTATGGAACTGCTGAGGCCTCCAGGAGCTGCTGCTGTAGCCGCAGCCAGTTTCTGGTCTATGGCGGAACCACGGAGCCAGCTTCAGCTGTGAGGCTAGATCCTGGCTCCCAGCCTGACAAGGGAGCCTCAAGCAGTCAAGTGTCTATTGACATGCAAAGGCAACTCCAGCCAGGTGTCTGGGGAAATCTGTCAGCTAGGGACACTTGCAACTTGGATTTTACAGGGGATCCTGAGCCCCTCAGTGAGATTAAAACACAATTTTGAAAAGAAAATAAAAAGGGGAGTTATTACTCCCCACCCCGGTTTTTGTTGACAAGGACCTGATCCTGTATTAATATGATGTCGAAGGCATATTTGAGCTTTGTTCACAGGAAAATAAAGCTTAATGAGATACTTGCATGTAAAATAAAGGAGTCCCATCCAGAGAACATCGCAACCACTAAGGACCCCACAGAAGATGCAGACTGAGGCTCCTGAATCTGTGTTCCTGACTGATGCCCCATGCTGCAGTCTGAGAAAGGAAGGAAGCTCGTGGTGATGATTGGTGATTCCTAGTTTCTTGGTGGACCTACTGCACATACTTCCAGACCTTAGTGAGATCTGGTTACTCTAGACCTCACCCAGGATCACCGACTAAATGTCTGACAGCTTATCCATTACTTGGGTATCTTGGGACAGAGAACTCATTTTGCCAGTATGGTATTCAATCTGCTGTTGCAATAAAAGACCTGAGAACTGAGACCTCAAAAAATTCCCCTCTGGGGGAAGGAGACTGTTGAGGCAATGAAACTCTATTCTGTAGACAAAGAGTGACTGAAGCCCCTCTTCAGATGAGGAGGGCATAAAGGTTTTAGCTGCTGCTCAGAGAGTGGTAGAGTTCAGAAACTTAGAAGCAGTGATGTAACTGGACTTAAAGAGAGAAAAAAGACTCAAAGCTCATCCGTCACAGAAGCTTTTTCTTGTCTTTTGATTAGAATAGATTTAAGAGAATTGTGATTTGACAAATTGTATGTTTACATTAGAATTATGGTATTGACCTGTTAATGTTTGTAGTTCATTATAAAGATGTTTCTGATTAGAAAAACATTAGAGCTTATCTGAGAAAAAAATTGACAGGGTAAATCCTTAGAAGCCAATCTCACTTCAGGTCATTATTAGGAGGTATTGTGGCCACGAGAGTATACTTATCACAAAGCATTATCTGCTTGCATATGATTAACTCTCCTGACAGAAAATCGACTCAAAGGTGCACAGCGCCTACAGATGCTTTCTCTGTTAACCCTTCATTCACAGAGACCGGTAGTCAGAGATGGGTAAGATCTTATTCCCCCCAGGCAATCTAAGACAGGATGCACATGACAGAATGTATGTACCTGTATCCGGTAAGTCTGGAAAATGGGAAAACGACTCCCAACACAGGCACAGTCATCTGTCCTGTTGCAGAAACAAAATAAAAAGGGAAAAGCTGTGAGGGCCCACAGAGTTGTGAGTCTGTTACACCTTGACTGGAAGTCAGAGAGTTTGAGCTTATTTTTGCTCTCTCAAAGTTGTTGACAGTTGTGCACATGTGACTACAAACTGGAGATTCTGACCTAGGGTGTGGTTAACTAGTTTTTTTGGGTGTAGAGGTGATCTGCTCCACTTGGACCAAAAGTTGGAAAATTTGAGTCTATTCCTAACATCTTGTTAATGAACTCTCTTGCTTCCCCCTTCCCTTTTGGAGTGAAGTATATAAGCATGTAGATAATAAACAAGGCAGATTCAGTACTCACTGAATATCCCTCCCAAGGCTGTCCTGTGTTTCTGTGTCTTATTTCCCTTATATCTCTGTTCCTTTTGCTTACTAATTCTAATCCTCATGCTTTTACCCTGGAACATACGAGTTTTATTGAAGCTGATCTTTGACATCTTCCTTCCTCCATCCACCCTTCCTCTTTCTTTCTTTCTTTCTTTCTTTCTTTCTTTCTTTCTTTCTTTCTTTCTTTCTCTCTCTCTCTCTCTCTCTCTCTCTCTCTCTCTCTCTCTCTCTCTCTTTCTTTCTTCTTCTTTCCTTCTTTCTTTCTTATTTCTTTTCTATTGCCTCCCTTGGGTTCACAAACCTAACCACATGGGCCTGCCAGCAATGAAGTTGAGACATTCTTCCATTTCAAGAAGTATGAATCCAGTGGGTTTGAAGTGAAAGTTATACTTATTCATTCATACAAAGTGCTAAAGAAACATCAGAATATTTTGAATAGAAGTACCCTGGAAAAGACAATGGAGTAAAGATCTTAGAGTTGGGACAAAATCAGCCACAAAACCCTATGTACAGCTGGGAAAGGGACCACCACTGTTCAAGGCGGTCATAAAAAAATTATAAGTACTTAATCATTGTGATAAAATATTTTATTTTGGCTTATTGTTTGAGGGGGTCCCTAACCATGGCCTTGCACTCTTGTTTGTAGTAGGAAGTAGAAAAAGACAAGATCTCCTGAGTAAGCTGGGAGTGTGAGGATCATGGGAGAAGGTAAAAGGGGGAGGACGTGGGGAGAGCAGAGAAAAATATATAGTTCAATAAAAACAACTTTAAAAAAAAACCTGTTCATTTAAGTTTTACTTTACATCATCTCCAGGTTCTGTTCTCTCCAGTGGTTTTTATTTTTGTGTCTTTGTTGTTTTTGTAATTTATCTGTATGCAAGACGCATAATCAGATGGTCAGACACGTGTGCTCGACCTCCAATGGCTTGCTTAGATTTTCTATAACATCTATTGTTTTAGATTTTGCTTGTACACCTTGTAGTCACTAGTGACCTGCTGATCCCTGCTCATACTGAAACACTTGTAGTCCATGGGGCTCATAGCCTCTGCTGGTGGATTAGTGATTGGTTTAAGGAAAGAAGTCTATGTTTGTACAGATTGAAAACCACCCCAATATATTTTTCTCATAGCCAGCTCTCTCAATTCTCCATCACAGGTACACACAAGCTGCTGACCACCTAGCCATAGCCCTGGGTTGATCTCTAGAGCATTTAGGAAACATTTCAATGGTGAACTTATTTCCCCATTAAACTTACTAGTCTTACCTGCTTCTCATCCACCTGGAACCACAGCATCTTATGCTTGGGTTATATGTGGGCTTCAACACTTGCCATTGGCACAGTTTCCACTTCTGGCACTGAATCAAGTCATCCTTCTCCAGTAACACAGCCAAGCCGCTCATTTCCTCAGTCCACTCCAGCAGGTAAGCCATGAGCAACAGAGGGGCAGACGCCTGCTCCTCCTCCCCCAGACCAGCAGTGTAGCAATATTATAAGCTTTGTGCTTTCTTGTTTCCCTCTAGTTGATTTGAAGTGCCCCCCCAAAGTTGCTTTTGCCAACTTTGTCCAGCTTTAGTCATTTTCTTAAAAGGTAATTTATTGACACCTTTATTCCTTCATAGACAAAATCCATGCTATCTCCATGACTTTGTTGCCTCTTCCACTCTTCCTTCAACCTAAATTTTGCATCTAGGTTTTTCAAACTCTTGCATTTTTCACACACTTACTAGGACACCAGTGACCCTTTGTCATTTTTACTTGAAAACATCTTATTGTTTCTTGCTGCTTCCTGGTGCTTGGCTGGATGGGATACCCGAACCTATCTCAGGCTTTCTCCTACTTTGAGTTTGCCCTTCCCTACTTTTCTCCTGTGAATGAATGTCCCCTGTTCCTAAGCAAGAAAGAACAGTGTAACAATTATAGACATGATTGCAGAGACTGCTACTGGTAGCCATTTTTAAATCATGCATCATTTTGCAAAACTAAAGACTATATATAATATGTATCTATTCAGAATTGTACCTTTCCTGAAGTATAATTGACAAGTAAGTTTTGTATTGTCAAGCTGTAAAACATAATCATTTTTAGTATGTGAGTGTGTGTGTCTGTGTGTGTGTGTGTCTGTGTGTGTGTGCACACGTGCACATGTGCAAGCTCTCATGTAGGGGTACGGGAGGTAGAAGCCAGAGATCTATGTTGAAAGCCTTCCTCAATTTCTCTCCATCTTATTTTTTTGAGCAGCCTTCTCCCCAATCCCAACGTGATGTTTGGCTATCTGTATATATTATGAGATGATTGCCACAATCATGATAATTAGCATATCTGACACCTTGTGAGGTTACTTTTTGTGGCAGGAACACTTAAACTCGACTTGTTCAACTTTCAAGCAGCAAAGCCGTCTTTATTAGCTACCGTCACCTCACGTTTCCCTGGAGCTCGTTTCTCCTATAGCATCTAGTTCACACCTGTGACGAAAGTCCCGCTGTCCCCACCCTGCACTCAGCCATTACCGGGTTCTAAATTCATCAAAGCCCCACTCTGGCTGGCCAGCTGCTGGGCACTTTCTGCCATCACCATTTCCTCCAAATCATGCTCAGCTCTGTGACTGTCCTTCTTAGGAGTCTGCTCCCAAGACTTTTCAACTGCACGTACAGCCCCTGCTCATGAACCACTTAGGTTCTATTGTAGTTAATTCAAAGTGTTTGGGGCTGGTTTTGTCTTGGCAGTGATTTTATTATTTGGGGTGATATCATAAGATTACAATACCAGACTCCTGGTGCCCTGGATCTCTGCTCAAGTTTGAAAAAAACAAAACAAAACAACTACAAAAATCGCAGGAAGGATGTTCAGTATCTACCTCCACTGACTAATCACTATGGAGTAATGAGGGGTAGGGAGCCCACCCAGAAGGAGAAAAGGGCGCAGCAATAGATGGATGGAAGTGAGCTTGCTTTCTTCTCCCCTCCAGTGATAGTCTCTTCTCCTCTCTTTTAACTGAGCCCTACTTGTGTCTTCAAATAAACATAGATAAACCCCGATTCACAGAAATACACCATAGATACTTCTATTAACTTTGTAATCTCTCTTTACACATTTCTCCTATCAAAAGGCTCTGAGGAGTTCCCAGATAGCCAAGCTCCTCCTGGAGGAGTGATGTGAGATTCCCCTCTGTAAGCTGTGAATACCATTGGTTAATAAAGAAGCTGTTTTGGGACCTGCGTAAGACAAAGTAGAACTAGGTGGGGAAAACTAAACTGAATTCTGGGAGAAAGAAGGTTGAGTCAGAGGGAAGCCATATAGCCCCACTGGAGACAAACGCCAGAACTTTACCTGGTAAGCCACAGTCACATGGTGATACACAGATTAATGGAGATGGATTCATTTAGGATATAATAGTTAGCCAGAAATACACTTAAGCTATTGGCCAAACAGTACTGCAAATAACATGGTTTCTGTGTGATTATTTTGGGGCTGAGCAGCCGAGAACAAACAAGTCTCCTCTTACAACAGAGAAGAATGTGCACATATCATAGACTATGTCTAACTCCTCCTCTCTCAGAAAGTCATGTTTCTCTCCCTGCTTCCCCACACCAAATCTTCTGAAGGACCATTTGGTTTCAGCAAGCAGCACTATTGAGTACAGTGAACTCTATGTATTTGAGTGCATTGATTTTTGTAGCTTGTACTTCATTTCTTTATTTGCTTTTGTTCCAGAAATGCTTAAAAGTAATAAAAAACTTAAATGTGCTTTTCTATTTGCTCCCATTTAATCACAGTATCATACAAATAAGCCAAGTTAATCCAGGGAGGCTGAGGGAAGACCTTTCTTTGAATTTCAAGAAATATAGTCTAGAACATGAGTTTGTCACTTAATCACATACTCCCTGTTTTGGCACTTAGCTATCTCCCCAGAAAGTGATATAAATTATTCAAAGGCAGGGACTATGACATTTGTGTTTCTTTTTATACATACCTCCACATTTCTATTGATATTTCAAAACTATATTTTATTGAGTGAATACCTAAAATCTTTGCTTTGTATTGAAACTCTGCTATATTTCATAACTTGATTAGTTTTTTATTGTTAGTTCTTTGGCAACTTCATGCACTGTGTGTGTGTGAATTATATTACTATTGTTATGATAAAACACCATGACCAAAGAGTCTTGGGGAGAAAGGGTCCATTTGGCCCATGCTTTTACATCACAGTTCATCATCTAGGGAATTCAGGACAAGAACTCAAGCAGGGCAGGAATCCTAGAGAAGAAGTCAGTGTACAAACTATGGAAGATAACTGCCTACCTGCTTCCTCCCCATGGTTTTCTCAGGCTGCTTTTGTATAGAACCCAGGACTTCCAGCCTGGGGATGGCACCACCCACAATGAGTTGGGCCTTCCCTCATCATTCATCAACCATCAATTATGAAAATGCCCTATAGCCTGACCTTATGGAGGCATCTTCTCATTTGAGGCTCCCTTCTCTCTGATGACTCTGGCTTGTGCCAAGTTGGCATAAAACTAGCCAGTACAATATATATGTATAGGGGTGTGTGTGTGTTTGTGCATGTGTGTGTGTGTGTGCACATGTACGTGTGTGTTACATTCTGCTTACCCCTCATCTCCTTATCGCTATCTACTCTCCTCCTCCCTGACTCTTCTTCCAGATTCATGACTTTTGGTTTTAGGTATAATACAATATAATAAACCATTTTATTTAAGCAGGGCTGCCTCTTTGATTATCAGATTGGCACTACTAGTTGGAGCCTGATAGAGTCACTGGTGGGTTTAAAAGTGAAGGCAACAATTCTGTCCTTCCCTGAATATACCCATAGGAAATAGTTCAGCAGGAAGAGGCAGGACATACCAGATGGCTTTTATTAAGAGCTAGAAATTGTGCTCAACACTTTGGAGTTCCTCGATTACTCTCTAAAACATGTGTAGAGAATCTGACATAAATAAGACATTCACTAACCGTAAGGGGAAACTGAGGCCCAGAGACTTCAAATAAGTTGCTTAACACCATACACCTTGTAAACCCTAGATCCGTGACTGCATATGTAGAAGTGGTTTGTAGACAACCCAAAGCAGAACTATCCAGTGTGGTTTGCTTACTATTAATATCACTTATTACTTTGCAACATGTTTATGGTCACTTCAGTCCTCAGCCTGTAAACATACTCATGATGGCTGGCTTTCTTTTCCCAATGCACACTGGCCAGGAAAGTACACGGTGAGCGTTTATTCAATCCCCTTGATTTTGCACTTGGGTTTGAACCCTCATTATTGGGGTTGAGAAATTTAGCCTCATTTAGTAGAACAGATTTTTAAAAACCGAACCCTGCACTTAGTAAGAGGACCTGTTAGTGTCTAGGTTGTGTTTTGCAATGAAGGAAATGCCAAGCCAACACATCATTAGAACACATTTCTGCCTGCTGACTTTCCATCCAGAACAAAGAAATCCATTGTGGTGATGACGATGCGACAGGGAATGGTGTTGACAATGTGTCAGCCAGTGATCAGCCATAGAGAGCACCCCATGAGCATAACCTTCCCAGAGACTAAATGGGCATGGCTCAGCCCGTCTTTGCTAATGACTGCAGCATTT
The DNA here is from genome assembly GCF_950005125.1 of Chionomys nivalis. Classification (NCBI taxonomy): domain Eukaryota; kingdom Metazoa; phylum Chordata; class Mammalia; order Rodentia; family Cricetidae; genus Chionomys; species Chionomys nivalis. Next base: position 53,215,210 of record NC_080086.1, read on the forward strand.
ATCAATCTGAATGTGATTACGCCTTATAAAAAGAGCCCGTGAATGGCCTCATTTTGCTCTTCTGATGGTACAAATGAACTAAACAGAAGAGAGGGCTGTGTGGTCATTGAGTGTTAACACATAGCTTAGACTCAGCTAGGCTTTCCCATCCTGTGTGTACAGTCAAACATGGCCAGAAGTACCCTGCCTTAGCAACCGTGTTACCCTGGTTCATTTCTGCAGCAAAAGCCCAGGCAGTAAAATGATCCTTATTCTAAGGAATAAATATGTAAAGAATATGGATGGACTCTGCCATCACGAGGAAAGAACTTGAAAATTCTTATCAAGTTTACTAAGTTTCTTCTTGCTATGCATCCCTGTGATGTTTTGTCTGGGTAACACCATTCCCCTCCCCATGGCAACCAATGGAAACAAGCTGTTTGCTCTTCATACAGTTCTCTGTCTGCTGTCTGCTATGTTGTCTTCCATCAGATTTTAGCCTAAGTGTTACCCTTTAGAGGAACTATCTTAGGACTATGTCAACACGGACTCTGCAAACTGAACTCTTCCTCAGTGCATTTATAACTAAAACTGGTAGTTAATTGGAGCAAAGGTACTGTGTTTCATCTGGCAGACAAAATGACAGAGTCTATAGTAAGTGTACCAGGAGAGGAAGAAGGAAAAATGATTTAGTTATTTGGGAAGAATAAAAATCAGACAGTGTGGTCCAATGCATGCCCATGTGCACATATACAATAAAAGAGAGGGAGAGACAGACAGACAGACAGAGAGACATCCTTACTAAAATGCTAGGATTCCTAATTGCCACCCACATCTTTGTGTATCCCAGACTGTATTTCTATATTTCCTGCTGTGACAGAAGTACTAGTGGTACTTCATTGTCCCCATGATTCCTCTGAAGGTAAGTAATGCCACACAACTGAGTCCTGGCCAATGGAATATGCATGGAAGTGGTGATCACCTGACATGCTGACTTTTCTCCCAAGGACTCTTGCAGATTCTCTCATTCTTGGCTTGTTGACTACCCAACGAAATAGCCTGCAGCAAAGGATTCAAGGCCCAGGGCAGCCATTTGCTAAAGAAACACAGAGTTCATAACTCATTTGTGGAAGGCCACCTGGTGAAGGCCAGCTTTGCCTGTGAAAGAAGTGAGAGGCAATTCTTCGGCTCATCAGGCAGGTGGGACTTGGGTGTGTATTTAAGCAGCTAACTTTAACTTCAAGGACAGCTCGATATTTCCAAAGTCATTATCTTTCTTTGGTTTACATTCATTTGAAACATATCTGAGCCATTGCCACTGAAATTGTCTTGAGTGAGACAGCTATTAAAAATGAAGGTAAAGCTTTGCACTGTGGTTTATACAACCGACTTAGAAGAAACACATTGTTTGTTTATACACAAATACACACACACACACATACATGCCCACACACAAACACATACAATGTAAGTAAGTCTATACAGACAAGAAGAAAGTGTTAATGGTGGTGGATGTCTGGACTGGGTGTTTCTTTGTCCTTGGTGTCTTATTCAAGAAAATAAACACATATAGATCAAAGGAAAAAAAAAAGAAAAAAGCATACTTTATTTAAAAAACAAAAAGATAGATAAAGATATATTTTCAAAATTGACAGCTGGTTTTATTAGTAAGATTCCTCAAGGACCCTAGGTTATTGCTTAGAGCTTCTTTTCTGTCATCTAAAAGAAGGAGAAGTTTGGTTGTGAAGTCTGTAACATGGAGATTGAACAGACTGGAGCTGTGTAACCTTCCGCTTACCATATGTGTCCCTTCGCATGAAGTTTCTGGTTTTAATCTTTTGCACTTATGTCTTCTCAAATATGCCTAGGCATACGATAGTAAATATGAGACCCCTCCCCAAATATTTGCACAGAGGACACTGTACCTTATTGCACAAGCCCCCCAAACTATTACACGCTGGGTCAGTGTTGTTGTTCTCAGACCAACATATAACTGGGAATATGTTTGAATGGAAACTTTGCATGACTGATGGTTGTCAGGGGAAAGGAGAAACCTGTTCCATTGTTGGGGGTGGGGTGGGATATGCAGCTCAATGCAGGTAAGATCCTAAGTTGCTAGTTGTAGTTAGGAGAGAGATGTGTGTGACCCAGGTCAAGGGGAGTCCTATGCTAAACTATTTCCTATACTAAACTGTCTCATATGGTTGAAAGTTACCTCCCCCAAAGAGGGAAACATAAGTCAATACATACTAATGAATCACTCTGGGGAGGGCAAATTAAATCCAGCAAAGTTAATTCAGTATAAATCAATAGATCTAGCATCTATTGCTCTGTAGCTAAAAGAAATTTATAAGGTCAACCTGAATAACCAGTAAAACACCCACAAATACTTATTCACTGAGTGTGTGGGCCACTTATATACATGTGTTTACATGAGTATGTTTGCATATTATTATATATCGCACATACACAGCCACGCCGGGGAACACTGATTAAGATTATGTGACAACCTATTTTTGGGAATGGGGCCTGAGAGGAGGAATGGCTAACTAACCCGAGTCATATGTTTCTGTGCTATCGTTGCAGTATTTTAACTGGTTTTTGTTTAAGTAGCAGATGGGCACGATACAAATGGGAAGGCTGTAAAGGACTCTCTCGCACCTACTGGCGTCAACATTAGTGTCTGCTACCTTCTTCCTGTGTACTCTGTCCACATCTCTGGTAAACTGTACATGATGCCATTCTTTGTAGTGTGACATGGTCTGTTTTTAGTTCCTTGTTTCATATAATAAAATACAAAACATGAGTTAATGCACCTATAATTTATGCAAACAGAAAAAGGGAGCTAACTTTGAAACAAAAGGGAGATAAAATAGAAATGCCTTAAGATTAAAAATTAAGTTTGTGTTAAATTGGAGCTAGTTCAGCTGGGCGTGATGATATATGCCTTTAATCTCAGCAGTGGGGAGGCAGAAGCAGGTGGGTTTCTGTGAGTTAATGAGTTCCAGCCCAGCTTGGGCTGCATAGATCCAGCTTTGAGAGAGAGAGAGAGAGAGAGAGAGAGAGAGAGAGAGAGAGAGAGAGAGAGAGAGAGAGAGAGAGAGATCATTCTAATTAACTGTTCAATACAGACTCTATACTACAATGAAACATTCAGTTTTGCTGCAGTCTGCCTTAATTTCAACTCTTTTGGCCTGTGTAGATTATAAAAGGACTTTCCAGCTTTGGGCTCTCCAGTTCTCCCAAGAATAGAATCCTCTGCACTTACAAGCCATGAGCTCCACTATTCTCTCTCTCTCTCTCTCTCTCTCTCTCTCTCTCTCTCTCTCTCTCTCTCTCTCTCTCTCTCTCTCTCTCTCTCTCTCTCTGTGTGTGTGTGTGTGTGTGTGTGTAGCCTGCAGCTTGTTCCCTTGGTAGGCAATCCCAGGGAAGAAGCAGGAGAGAGACACAGGGTAAGTGAGACCAGCATCACAAAAACCACAAATGGAGCCGCTCTTTGCTTCCCGGGTGACCAGGACAAGACTGCCCCTCGACCCAGACCTTACCCGGGGCGTATGAAATGCATCACACAATCTAGTCTGCCAGGGATACAAAAGCGAGACTCATTCCCCCTCACTGACACGCAGGGCTCATTGTGTGCCATTCACTTTTGGCTGTGCTTCTTAATGGTCCCCAGGCAGGGCTGTCTGGTAGCACAGATGTTAATTATTCGGGACTATTCTTAATTAGTTGTGTGAGTTATTCGTTCTTAAGCCTGACAGAAAGCCTCAGCTGGTGTGGTTTCTGGGGACACACACCCCGAGGGCCTTTCAGAAACTGGGTTTTCGACCCCTCCCCCACTGGTCTCCCCTTCCTTGAACCCCAGCGGCTCTGTTGAATCAGGCTCCGCGAGGCCAGCCCCCATGGGGACCTCTGCAATGAATGCTTAGGCAGTCCATAATGCTTGAAGGCCCCTCGCCCATGCGCACTCCAGGCACCACTGCATGGGCCTGTGAAGTTGTCCAGCGAGAAATCAAGTTACCACCAGGTCTGGACTCTGACTAGTAAGTCCCCTACTTGCCAGTGACTGGCGTGTTTCCCTGTGTGCTGTTTTAGACTCGTTGGCTGCCCACAAGACCGTCTAGATAATTAAAGCTCTCTTGAGGGGTATCATACACTTTAGTGCATAGAACACAAATCTTCTTGGTCATCACAGTTCTCTGCACACTCAAACGAAGCATCAGGGAGGCCACAACGCAAACAAAAGGGCCATGTCATGGGATACTCCTATTAGGAATGCTATCGCTCTGGTGGTCATTTGGAAAGAGTGTGCTGAAAAACATTGCTGATCTCCTCGTTTAGGGAACCTCTTTTCTCTGTTCCCCTTTGATTGGAATAGAAGAACCAGAACAAAACAACAATAACAACAACAACAAAACCTCCCTTCATTCTGAAGACCAGCTCCAGGTAGGGATAAATGAAAGCCTCCAGGAAATAAAACACATGCAGGAGAAAAATGGCTTCTGCCAGAGGGATGGCAGGAGAGGAAATGGACCAGAGTTCATTTTCAAGCCCTTCAAGCCTTGCATTCTTTTTCTGAGTTTGATGTGAGTGCTTGGAGGAGCAGAGAGGGATGGAGGGGATATATCACAATTACACTTTAAACTCTGCCATGCAGGATAAACTACAGGAATGAAAAGAAGGGATCACTTGGAAGCCATGTGTGATAAGATTAAAAACGAACAAGGAACACAGCAGTCAGCAGCCTGTAACCATTAGTAGAAACTCTAATTCGGAAAAACTTCATCTTGATTATGCATGGAGTCATTAAGTCTCTAAGTGTGTGGAGGGGTAACATAGCCAAATATTTTAGTGTTTTCTCTGAGAAAGCAATTGATTTGAGAGGGGGAAGAGAGAAGGTTTTTATTACAAAAAGCATAAAGCGTAAATATGCCGGTGAATAAATGTTTCAATTATCTGAAGAGTTTTGCTATTAACAAGCTTATGGTGGCAGCTAAGCAACAGCTCTGAAGTAATCTTCAGCAAAGAAAAGCATCACAGAGAACAGGGACTTGGATTTAGTAATTTTGAAAAACTTAAGATGGAGGTATTTGGTCTTCAGTGTTGAACCGTCAACTTAAAGAAGCTTCAACTGGCTTTGTTTATATTGTTTGTTTGGGATTTGCAGACATCTGAGTTAGTTTTCTGACGTTTCTAAGGAAGATTCCCCCTTACATCATAAGCATACATAAATGAAAGAGAGCTCACCTAAATTCTCTCTCTGCCGCGGACTCACAGTGGCACCAGGACAACACGCTCAGCCTTACGCGACCTTCTCTGAAAACTGGAACAATGTAAATCTCAGCTAACAGAACATCATCTGCAAAGGCTGTTGTCTATTGGCTGGTGGAAAACAAGCAGGGAAGTAATGTCAGCTCTTTGTAAAAGTTACAGAATGGTAGGTAGGACGTGCGGTTGCTCCAATTAGTCTGTCTACTGTCCCAGCTCTGTTGAACTCAGCACTGTTCAAATGATCCACTTCTACCCCAGTCCTGGACAACATTGAAGAATCAGGCACATGGTCACCGCAATTCTCTTTGCTCTCTTTTCTCACACCCTCTACGTGACAGATGGCACTTCCCTTGGAGTTTGGATCTTGGAGTGAAGATGAGCACTGAATAATGTAGCCAGTGTACAACAACCAGGATACAGGGTGTAGCTGGAAAATAAGCTGAGAGCATACAAGGCACTGAGATTCTGGATGGTTTGTTACTGCAGCTAATTCTCACCTACCTGACTGATACATATTTTCCCTCTTTTCACCGAAAGCTCGGAGTGGTGTTTTGCCAGACCCCTTGGTTATGAACATCAGAGATAAGCATCTTTACCTACTTTATTAAGCAGAAATGTAGTTTATTGAAAATGTAGTTTATTGTAGGCAAGTTATATCTTTGAATAGTTCAAGAATAAAGTTTTAACTGTTCAGTTAGGAACAACAGCCAATTCTTTTGTGAGCCTTCTCCAGTGTATACAGCTGTTATCCCTGGGGCCAGACTTTGTAGCTTGTACCACTCATATTTGGGTCTGGTTTGGAGTCTTTGACTCACCGCTTAGGACTCCTGCTTTGGGAAACTAGAGGAATATCTCATAAATACCACTAGGATAAAGCCCAGCAGGCAGGTGTTTCACCTCCCATGCTTGCATGCATTTGGATACAGTGGAGGCTGAGAAGGTGCTCTCTGGCTTTTACTTGGGGAAGTTGCTAACTAACCAAACCCGGGAAAGTTGCTCAAATGTGAAGGGTAGCAGAAAGAAACTGAAAAACATGACAAGAAATAGACAACTCAGGCTGGGGAGAGAGCCTCGTGGGTGAAGAACTAGCTGCACACGTGTTTAGAACGAATTCAAATCCGAGTTAAAGACTATGCATGGTAGCTCACAGCTGCAATCCTGGTTCTCCTGCAGTGAGATGGGAGGTAGAGACTGGTGAATCCCAGGAAGCATGAGGGCCTGTAGCTGGTTGTTTTTACTCTTCGGCTCTTTGGGGGGCCACCAACCAGCTCCCAGATAATCACACACAGAGACTAATCTTACTTATGAATGACCGGCCTTAGCTTGGCTTGTTTCTAGCCAGCTTTTCTTAACTTAAATTCTCCAATCTACCTTTTGCCTCTGGGCGTTTATAGTTTCCTATTTCTGCATACTTTTCCTTACTTCTTTCTCCGTGGCTTGCTGTGTAGCTGGGTGGATGGCCCCTGATGGCCCCCTTCTTCTCTCATTCCTAGAACTTTTCTCTTCCCAGATTGCCCCTCCAGTTTAGTCTCTCTCCCTATCAGCCCTGTCTCTCTCCTGCCTTGCTATTGGCCATTCATCTCTTTATTGGACCAATCAGGTGTTTTCGACAGGCAAAGCAGCACTGCTTCACAGAGTTAAACAAATGCAACATAAAAGAATGCAGCACATCTTTGCATCACTAAATAAATGTTCCACAACATAAACAGATGCAACACATCTTACATTAATATTCTACAAGGGCCAGCAAGCCTATTGTACACAGCAGCAAAAAAAAAAAAAAGATGAAACTTGTCTCCAAGAAGGTGATAACTGAAGCTATTCTCTGACCTCTACAAGTTTTCCATGACATGTACACATGAAATATGTTGAGTTATTATGGTACTGTAGAATTGAGTGATCCAAGGCAGTAGCCACTAGCCGCTAGCCACATTGACAATGTATTTTCAAAAACTTTAAGTTGCATTAGACAGGCAGTCCCAACATCTCTGTAATGTATTTCAAGGGCCCAGGGACTACACAAAGCTGACAAAGGCCCTGCACAGTGTAGAAAGTGCTTTGACATAGCACTGATATGAAGAGGTATGATTTATTATTTTAAACTAATGGATGCATCAGAGTGAAGAAAATGCTTGGGCGTGAGGTTCCAACTTCAAGGGACAGCACCACTCTTGGTGACATATGGCAGCTCTCTTAGAGAAAGTGGGGCATGGGGAGGGGGTACTTTATTTTCACACCCATTAAACAAGAGTCCAGTGAATGGAATGGAGCAAGCCACCTCAAATGGTCCTCACCCAACTCTTCAATAGTTGACTTCCTGCTTCTACTTGCACTGGGGAAGTCCTGGATCTCTGGGTGATACAGGGGCGAGGAAAGGAGGACTTCCACATGATGGATGAACCCTTCAGGCTGCTCCTAGGCTGCAGCCTTTTCTTTTAGAAACATCCCTTCATGTCCCATGTATTCTTCAGATTTGAAGCCACAGTTACTATAGTTAAGCATCTTTGGTTGCTTTCTATTGTGATTATAAACATCATAACCAACAGCAACATGGGGGGTGGGGAGGAAAAGGTTTATTTCGGCTTACGGTTGTATTCCATCACAAGAGGAAGGCCGGGGTAGGAACTCAGGGCAAGAACTCAAATGCAGGCCACGGAGGGACACTGCTTATTAGCTTGCTCCTCCTTGTTTGCTCAGCCTGCTTTCTTGTGCCACCCAGTACCACCTGCCAAGCAGTGACCCCTCCCACAGTGGGCGGGGCCCTCCTACATCACTGCCCTCCCACATCAGTTATTAGTCAAGAAAATGCACCACAGGCTTGCACACAGCCAGCCACTGGAGGCACTTCCTCACCTGAGGTTCCTTCTTCCCAGGTGACTCCGGCTTGTGTCAAGGTGACAAAAAGTTAACCAGCTCATGGTGTATGAACAATTTTCCATACTAGCAGCCCAGTGGAGATACAGATTATAAGTTGAGCATATAACATCCAAAAAAACTTCAAAATCCAAATTCCTTTTGAGCACTGCTATGGAACCACAAATGGGAATTTCCAGAAACACAGCTTTCTTTTGCATACAAAATTATTAGAAATATTGCATATGAAATTACCTTCATTAAAAATTAACGATAATGCTAGGCACTTATTTTTTTTCTGTCTTTTTCAACTGTTCTGGTTGTTGCCTTAGAATTTGTGAGCTTCCTTTGCCTGAAAAATTGATCTAAGATCTTCTTTTAGCTGATTTTTCTTTATTCAAATGCCACCTCACCTCTTCAGAGATCTTCCCTACCCCTGCCCCCAGTATCCAAATAGTCCTCCTTCTTAGCAATCTCTCAGCACTTAAATATTATCTGATATTTTAGTGTAAAAATTTTATTCTACATATATTTTCTCTTTCTTTTTTTAGAGTCATTTGTTTTATGCATATGAGTGTTTCACCCATATATGTATGTGTATCACGTGTATGTAGTGCCTGTGGAGAACAGATGAGGGCTAGATTCTCTGTAACCGGAGTGATAGATGGTTGTGGGTCCCCATATGGGTACTAGGAACTAAGTCTCGTATATTCCAGGTTGACACTGTGTAGTGAAGGCTCACATTGAACTTATTCTCCTGCCTCCAGCTCCTGAGTATTGGGATTATAGGTACAACCACCATACCCTGTTTATGCACTGCTACAAATTAACCCCAGAGCCTAAAGTGTGCTGAGCAAATCGTCTTCCACCTGAGCTGCATTTCCTTCTCTCTTTAGACCAAGAAGGAGTAAAATAGTTGTAAGATCCATGAAGGCCAGAGTTGTATATCCTTCCACTCCCCATCCCTGGCCAGTGCCTGGCATGATGTAGACATTCAATAAATGTGTTCTCTTGAGTGACTGGCTGGATAATAATCCATTTCACTCCTTGCCTACATGAGCCTTAGTAACTGTCTCAGCCTTTGATCTTTGGTCCTCTAGGGTAAACTTGATGTTAATAGCTTCAACTCTCGAGTTTTTATGAGGATCCAAGTGAGACAGGGAATGGAAAGAACTTAGCCAGCAAGTGGCATACAGTAATGACTCAGTGAATTGGGACCGTTGGCATGGCTTTGCCCTGACTTGGTTCTTACATGCGCCACTCATTCTTCTTCTGCCCTTGGATCCCTTAGTGGGAGACTTTACACGAAATCATGGAGAGCAGGGCTGCTCAGTTTGAAATAACAGAGTCCTTGTTACCAGAGCCAATAATTCCTGGTCTGTCTGGTCTGTCTTCCTTGGGAGATGTAGAGTAAGTTGGACATTTCTCTCTCTCTCTCTCTCTCTCTCTCTCTCTCTCTCTCTCTCTCTCTCTCTCGTTTTATCCAGAAAAAATAGACCCGCTCTTGTCATCTCTGACAATTATTTCAAGGATTTCTCTGAGTTCATGGGTGCTTAACAACTAAGAACGTATTGCTGTGGGGAGCCAGCAGGTATGACGAGAGGAAGTTGATTCTCATGTTATGTTGGCTCTGTACAAAGCATCTGTGACAACAAAAGGGCATTGACAGATGAGATAGGAGAGGGATGCTCAAATGCAGAGGAGTTTAGCATTTGGAAAACAGCTTGATGGGGTGGGCGAAACCGACATCAATTTTCATTCCAAAGTCAAGATTAGAATTTAATATGCTGCAAAGCCGTCTTCTGCTCCCAGAAAGCATACTGAGCAGGAGTGGCTGCATTCCTAGAAAGGAAGCATATGGCCACATCACCACTCAGGAAATTTGGTGGCTATGAGAAATGAATGTGAATAGTATGCCTGTTAGTAATATATGGGGGCTGTTCTTTGTTTTTCCTTACACCCTGTTCTTCCGGAGAATACAGACACAAAACTTCTCCATTTTTGACTCATGGGTATTCTAGCCCAAGTGGACTTTTCCTTGCAAGTCAAGTCTTTATTTCTCACTTGTTCTATTCTCTCTCTCTCTCTCTCTCTCTCTCTCTCTCTCTCTCTCTCTTTCTAAGAATTATCATAAAGAGATCAGTGGGCAGGTAGCTCCATAGGGAAAGCATTGTCCTAGCATGCATGAGGCCCTGGGATTGAGTCTCAGCTGCACAAAAACAGGGTGTGGTGGTGCATGCCTGTCATCTCAGCATTTAGGAGGTGAAGGCAAAAGGACTGAGAGTTCAAGGCCAAACTGGATTACGTAATACACTGGAGGCTAACCTGAGCTACAAGAGGCCTTACCAAACAAAGAAACATCTTATACACTGGTTAACTATAACCAAACACATGCACCAATGAGCTGGGTTTAATGGGTGTCTTTCCCCATATATACAGAGGTTAAATAATGCATATTTATTTCCACACATTTATTCATAAAGCACAATATTTGGGAGGAAGCTGTAGGGAGAAGAAAGGATTATCTGCTGGTTTTCTTGCAGAAAGACCAAGATGGGCACAGAGGTGATGCCACTGAACTGGCACCATAAACCATAACCTTCTGCAGTTAGACACGAATGGTGCTGATAAGCTGGAGAAGAAGTATGTTCAGCATGCTGCCAAGCTCGCAGCCTCTCCCTGAGTCAGCATGGCCTTGGACTTGGGTTCTTGGAAAGAGGTCTGTGTTGACTGCAGTGGAACCCTGGCTCTGGCCTCCAGGACAAATCAGCAGTTCTCCGTGTCTTCATTTTCTTCTCTGGAAAAACAAAGGGACAATGAAATGGCTTCCTCATTTATTCCAGACATATTTCTAATTGTACATGCAATTTCTTGCTTATGTCAACAAAGAGAGAAAAAAATTGACTAATGTGTGAACCAGAGTCAGAGGATTCGAAAACTCAAGCAGGGCTTTAGTTTACCTTCTTTTCTTTTGGATGCCACGTTTCCACCAAAGGAGCAGTGACAGTGTCGGTCATGATGTAGAGCCATCCAGTGGAGCATTAAGTGATAATTTAATATAACATTTGCAAAGAGTTTCAAGGGCCTGAAGGAATACTGTAGGCAGATGCTAAAGAGTAGGGAAACATTGAGAAATTAAGTTGCATGAATGGAATCGTACTAACAAGAAAAATTATAGAGAAAGGATCATTATCCATGTGGTTGTTTTAATCAGTGGCTGCCTTTAATGGTTGACGTTAGGGACAAACTGTTTTCTCAGCCTCCCTGTGTTTATTTCTCTGTGTTATCACATAGGTTACATTTTCCTTTACATATGCTGTATGCTTGCTATGGAGCGTATCGTTGATCTCCCCATTACAGGCTTATTTGTTGAACACTTTCCTCTAGTCATGAGTGATGGATTTCTGTGTCTCACATCTACAGATTCTTGTGATAAATGGACAGGACCTGAGGAAAAAAAAAAAAACACCTGGAATGGAGACACTGTCTGCCTCTCAACAGCAGTTCCTGATAGTGAATCTTCAACTTTGATAGTATGAGAGTTAGGCACTGCCTGAAGGAACTGTATATATACATACATATATATATGTATGTATGTATGTATATGTATGTATATGTATATACATATATATGTATATATATATATATTATGTCTCAGACTATTAAAATAAAAAGATCTCCCTCAGCTAGGAATACATGGTTAAGAGTGATACTGGTATCTCAGAAAATTTATTTGTGACTCCATACTCTTCAGATATTAAGGGAGATGAGTAGTATGGTAATTGCATGCCAGCAGCACTTATTAAATGTGAGCTTTGGGCCAAATTCTATATTAATTATTGAGGATATAGGGAACATAGGATCTAGGTTTGCCCATCAAGGAATTAACATGTAGTTCGGGCTACAGACCTAAACCAAATAGCTATGCTACCCTGTGAGACAGATGGGGAAGGGAGCAGATACAAGAAAGTTACCAAGAAATGCAGGAATCTTCCAAGACAAAGAGCCCTTGAGTCAAGTAGCAAATGGGTGTGGACTTGGAGAAGGGGGAACTATGCCAGGCAGAGGGAGAAAAACAGCCAAGTGGAGCCACAGGAAACAGTGTGGGACATGACCAAAAAGCTGGGCAGAGAGCAGGAGGCAGAGGGAGGCAAGAAATGAGAACAGAGAGGCAATGGGTCATGCAGATGCACACGGGCAGCCGACAGAAACGATCTTACTGGTTTAAAAAGCTCTTCCATACATCTATACAGGTACCTGCATAGCGTCTTTAACTCTGCTGTTTGAGTCACAGAGCCTAAAATATTTACTATTTGCCTATTAAGAAAGAGGTTTGCACACCTTGAACAAGATGTATCCTGAAGGTGATAAAAGACCATAGAGGAATATTTGGAATGAGCCTGGCAAATATAGTTGCAGTCATAGATGGCTGGGAAGGTTGCTCAGCAGAGAAGTAAGTGTCTGCATTGGGGTGATGGTAGGAAGTTGGGGAGGATACCTGGGGAAAGTCCTGAATTCAGATTTAGATTGTATCTTGGAAATGAGTAGGGATATGTGCATACAGAAGTCAGCCAGACATACAGAAGTGTCTGGAAATCTGGAATGTTCTAAAGAGAGGTCAGCTTTGATTGGCATCAAGTACATGAAATCTGCAAGTGGATGTGTTACTGCGGTGAGGGTCTGAGCCGGATGTGTCCTGGCTCTTGGCTTCTACTCGGGGAACTGAAGCAAAGCTTCCTACAGTACCAAAGAAACTTTATTTTAAACAAGGCAATAGGACAGGTCAGAGTGTACAGCAGAAGGGTAGCAGTCCACATGAGTGAAGATGCTTAAGGGCCACATTATCATTTAGGGCTTTCTTTCAGGCACTGAAGAGAAGGAAGAGTTTGGTTGCTAAGGAGTGCAGCATAGCCAATAATCTGCATTTTGATTGGTTTGTTATATCATTTAATATTTTTCTATTTCCATCATATACATGCCCAGTAATGCATAAGGACAAGATAGAAAAATAGGAAATTCTCCCTAAAAGTTCACTTGAGGTCAGTTTTGCCTCATTATGTGTGTGCTGAAAACTAGTTTGGGACATATTAGCTTTTCCGTTTGTCATAATTGGAAACACTGGGGATCTAGTCCAACAGACACTGTCAAATTTTGTTGCTGTCTGGAGGGGAAATTATCTCATTGCTTATAGAGAAGGTTTGCAGCTATCGAATGCTGCAGGTGGATGGTCCCAGGTTGCTAGATACATTGCTGAGAGTACATAGTAATGCAGGTAAAGGAGCAAGGCCACCCAGTGCATTATTAGAAGAGGATGTGCATAACCCAAGCTCAGAAAAGTCTCAGGTTGCTAAGCCATGCCCGGTGCTTGCTCACCTTAGAAGAGGTCACATAGATTGAGTTTGTGTGGGAGAGGTAAGAAGAGCGGAAGAATAAGATCAGAATCTTAGGGACCACAATAACTAAAATTTTTAAAAGGGGTGAAGAAATCGCACAAAAAAAAAATCAAGAAATTGATGGGCCAAGAACAAGAAAAACCATAAATGTTTCAAAGAATCAAGAAAGAAAGGATGGTTAATGTTGTATATTGTGATGGCTGACCTTGGTTGTCAACTTGACTGCATCTGGAATCAAGTAAAACCCAAGCAGTTAGGCATGCTATGGTGGTTTGAAAGAAAATGGCCCCCAAGGTGAGTGGCACTATTAGGAGGTGTGGCCTTGTTGGAGTAGGTGTGACCTTATTAGAAGAAGTATGTTACAAAGGGGGTGGGTTTTGAGGTCTTATATGTTCAAGCTACACCCAGTGTAGACACAGACTCTTTCTGCTGCCTGAGGATCAAGATGTAAAACGTTCAGCTTCTTCTCCAGCACAGTGTCTGCCTGCATGTTGCTATGCTTTCTGCCATGATGATAATGGACCCGACCTCTGAAACTGTAAGTCAGCCCCAAGTAAATGTTTTCCTTTATGAGAGTTGCCATGGTCATGGTGTCTCTTTGCAGCAATAGAAACCTAACTAAGACATGTGCCTTTGAGGGTTGTTCTTGACTGAATCATCTGAGGTCAGAAGACCTGCCCTAAATCTGGACCATGCTTTCTGGTGGCAGCCTACATAAAAAGATGTGAAAAAGAAATGACCATTTGTCTTTTGTCTTCTTGCCCTCATTCTGGATGACAAGTTCATCTATCCTGTTGCTACAGCATTTCTTTGCTTGTATTAGAACCTACTTCTTTTATGATTCCACTATAGACTGAAAACTAGCAGCTCTCTAGGACGTCTCTGGGACTCCAGTGCTAGACGGGGACTGCTGAGACATCTAGTCAAGTGAATTGAACAACTACCAGGTCCTTGGCCTTGGTCCCTCCATCAGGAGATAACCATTGTTGATTGTTGGAATACTTGAACCACAGCCTATTAGCCATTCCAAATAAACACACATACACATACATAAATATTTACTAAATCTAGATTCATGGGATTTGTTCATTTCCATTTGTAAGAAATGTTAAAAGAATACCACAAAGGACATTCCAGCAATCTGGATTAGTGAACAACTCAATGGTTTGAATCATTATAGTAGGATTAACACTAAAATTATTTATCTCAGTAAATGTAACAAGTGCCTCATACAAAGTAACATGATTTATGTAAAGCATAATTTTTGAGATAATGCTACCTTTAAACAAAGAACTAGGCGTCATAAATAAGAAGGCTATGCATAAGAAATTGTGTACTACCAGCAGTGAATTCCATTTTGAAAACAGAAACAACAAAAATTAGGAATGTAACGATGAGAACCAGGCATGTGGTGCACGCTTATAATTCCAGGGCTGAAAAAATAAGAGATCCCTGGAGCCTACACGGTGAGCTTCACATCTCTAAGAGAACTTATCTTAAAACACAAGGTGAATAGCGCCTGTCTTAGTTAGGGTTTCTATTGCTGTTATGAAACACTATGACCAAAAAAACAAGTTGGGGAGGAAAGAGTTTATTGGGCTTGTACTTACAGATCATAGTCCATCATTGGAGGAAATCAGAACAGGGACTCAAGCAGAGTTGGAACCTAGAAGCAGGAGCTGAGGCAGAGGCAGAGGATATAGAGGGTAGCTGCTTACTGACTTACTTCCCCTGGCTTGTTCAGCCTGCTTACTTCTTCTCCCCCTCTCTCTCTCTCCTGCTCCCCCGCCTCCTCCTCCTCCTCCTCCTTCTTCTTCTTCTCCTTTTTTTTAACCCAGAACCACCAGCCCAGGGAGGGTACTATCTGCTATGGGGTGGATCCTCCCCCATTGATCACTAACTGAGAAAATGCTTACAGCTAGACCTCATAGTGGCATTTTTTTGAACTGAGGATCCTTCCTCTCTGATAGCTCTAGTTTGTGTCAAGTTGACACACAAAACCAGCAGGTACAGTATCTGAGGAATGACACCCAGCATGGACCTTTGTTCTCCATAGGTCAAACACACATGCACATGCATTCACACACACATGAAAGCGCATGTATGTACACACGCAGAGAGAGAGAGAGAGAGAGAGAGAGAGAGAGAATAATGATGAACTTAGCTGAAAAAGTATTAGTCTAATCATATAATATTCAGAAATTAACAAGTAGGTGGGTTTTTTTTTTAACAGACCTTTTTCTTTGTACAAAAATTTAATCTGGAAATAACCTAACCACCCCCTTGGGAACCTTTGCTCCAATCTCATGGTTCAAGAGAAATTGCTGCTTTTGTAGCATCAGGCAGAGCTACCCAGTCTCCATTCCAGGAAATCCCTTGTCTCCTCAGCCACAGAGATTCAGGGATGGGTGTGTGACATAGTTAGTCTTTGTTGACTTAACACAAACCTAAATTAAACATACCTTGGGAGAGGGGATCTCAACTGAGGAATTCTTTGTCAGAAAGACCTGTGGTCATATCTATTATGCACTTTCTTGATTAATGGTTGATATAGGAAGGCCATATCAATTCATAGTCAGCTGAACCTGAGCTATGTAAGAAAGGTAACTTAGCTGGTCAGGAGGAGAAAGTCAGTAAACAGTATCCTCTGTGGTTTCTGCTCTGTTCCTGCCTCCTGGTTCCTGCCTTGAGTTCTTGCCCTGACTTCTCTAAATGATGGGCTGTCTGACAGTCTTTCCTTCTTAAGGTGCTGCTTATGGTCAGTGTTTTATCACAGCAACAGAAACCTAATGAGGACACTTTGGGACCCAGCATAAGACAGCAAGAGACAGGCTTGGACACTCTCCTTGGCACTCATAGCATAGAGGTTCTATCTTCCCATCAGGATCTTAAACCAGTAGGAGACACTCAGGGAGTCACTGGTAGCTGTTCTTGCCACTATAGTAGCTGCATCAGAATTAAGGTCCTAGAAAGAGAGGAGAAAAAAAAAAAAAAAAAAAAACAACAGCAACCACACAACTGGCACTTTCCCGATGGCGTCATTAGACCATGCCAAAAGTAAGTCCCTGGCGATTTAACGACAACAGCCAAAGAAATTTCCCTTCTAACTGAAGCTGCTTTGGTTTCAAGTTTTCTGTCATTTGCAATTACAATCATCCACACTGGTGGAGCAAGCTGGGGATCTTTGGGAACATAATGTCACCCATGCTAAGGGAATCCAAAATCACAGAATTGCTATGCATTCCAAAATACGGTTATTAACTTAGTCATGGGTTGTTTGGGTTAAAGCAGGAGAAGCTTATTGTGTGCAAATAAAAACGACTTTGTTGGGTTGCTCACAAAATGCAAGAGCAGTAATTAAAGGCAGACAGCACGGCCTCTGGAGTAGCAGTCGGTGCCTGACTTAGTTACTCTCCTACTGCTATGATAAAATTCCATGATCAGGATAACTTAAAGAGCGACAGACTTGGGGCTTGCAGTTCTGGAGGTACAAGGGTCCGTCATCATCATGGCAGGAGAACAGCAGGCTTGGTGGCAGACAGAGTGACTGGAGGAGCGAGCTGAGGGCTCACATCTTCCTGCAAGCAGGAAGCAGAGAGAGTGTCATCAAAATGGCTGGGGTCCTTACACTCTCAAAGTCCACCTCTAGGATATACTCCAACATGACCATGCCTCCCAAACCTCCCAAACAGCACCACCAACTGGAGAACCATGTCTAAATTCACCAAACTGTGGGGAACATTTACATTCAAACTACAACAGTAAGTGTCCAAGCTCCTTCTGCCTGTCTGTTTTCCTTGCAGTGTGCACAGCTCAGCACCATTGTACTGATGAGTAGCTAGTTCTTTCCCGGAGGGTAAAGAGAAACCTCCTAAGAATAAGGAAGTAAACAAAACACACCTGGCCCAGGAAGTAAATGCAGCTCCCAAGGAGATATGCATTGCCTCTCCCTACAGTATAAGCCAAGAGAAAAGAGTCTATGACCCTCGTTGCCTTCAAGTCACATAGGGAGCCCCAGGATGTAGCTTTTGTAGTTGTCTCCTATTCTGGGGCAGCTCTGTTGGTTCTAGAGCTGCTTTTGAGTCACGTGTGCTCCCATCAGTGACCCTCATCCATTTTCCTGTAAGAAATCCCAGTAAACTCATTTTCACTGCACCAGGCTAGAACTGTCCCCGTGATCTGTCACCAGTGTCCTATCTTGGTGGAATAGTCAGTTTTGTTCACATCTCTTCAGGAAAAGTCACAGAACGTGATCCATGAGCATCTGTTCTCTGACCATGTTACTTAGCCTTAGAAAGGACCACACTCACAAGATGCCATCAATCACTGGCTAGCATTGCTGGGTTAATTGTCTGTGTTAGTAAGCTTTCTGTTGCTGTGAGAAAACATCTGAGAAAATCAGCTTCAAAGTGGAAAGGTTCATTTTAGCTCAAGGTTCCAGAGGTTTCTCTCAGGCCTGGGGTAAGACAGCAGCGTCATGATGGAAAGGAATGGAGAACAAAAGTGGCTTCCTTACCATAGTCAAGAAGATGCGGAGGGGGAGAAGGAAGAGGGACAGAAGGAAGAAGTGGTATAGATGGGGAGAGGAAGAAGAGGTGGAAGAGGGAAAAGGAGGAAGAGAAAGAAAATGGTGGAGGTGGGAGGGAGGGAGAATGAGAGAGAGAATGGGTGAAAGAGAGAGAGTAGGAGAAAGGGAGGGAGGGAGGGAGGGAAGGAGGGAGGAAGGGAGGGAGAATGAGAGAGAGAATGGGTGAAAGAGAGAGAGTAGGAGAAAGGGAGGGAGGGAGGGAGGGAAGGAGGGAGGAAGGGAGGGAGGGAGAATGAGAGAGAGAATGGGTGAAAGAGAGAGAGTAGGAGAAAGGGAAGGAGGGAGGGAGGGAGGGAGGGAGGGAGGGAGGGAGGGAGGGAGGGAGAATGAGAGAGAGAATGGGTGAAAGAGAAAGAGTAGGAGAAAGGGAGGGAGGGAGAGAGGGAGGGAGGGAGGGAGGGAGGGAGGGAGGGAGAAAGGCAGGGAGGGAGGGAGGGAGGGAGGGAGGATATGAGAATAAATGTGATTGATTCGACCTAGACTGTTACTCATCTTTACAACCAGCTGTGGTCACGCGTTACCAGCTCCATTGTGTACTGTGCTGTGTTAATGTCATCAACTTGATAGGATCCACAATCACCCGGGAGACAAATCTCTGGGCATGTCTGCGAGGACATTTTTATATTGGGTTAATTGGCGAGGAAAGGGCCCAGCCTAACTGTGGGTGGTACCGCCCCACAGGGTGGAGTCCCGGACTGCAGAACAAGGAGAAAGTGAGCTGCGCAGCAGCATCTCTCCGTGCTTGCTGACGATGTGTGCCATGTGGCCGACCACCTCCAGCCTCAGCACCACGACGGGATGTGCTCTTGATCTGTGCACCAAAATAAAGGCTGCCTTCTTTCAGTTGCTTGAGTCAAGTATTTTGTTGATTTGTTGCAACATTATCGGTCCCCAGACTTCTAGATCAGAACGTGACCAAGAAAGCAGGAAGTATGACACGCCAGAAAACACTTGAAGTTCTAGGTAAAGCCAACTGAGTAGTTTTCAGTGGTCCTGTCTCCCAGGAACTCCAGACCCCATTTCACCATGCTGAAACTCTCCTTGAGAACATCAAGATGGAATGCTACCAAGTCTCTGAGTTGTTTTCTGGAAAAGATTATCCTTAAAATTACAGGAGTATTTAAAGAGCTGTGTGAATAGGCAGTTGTAAAATGTGACTTTGAAGTCAGATGTAGAGCCCTTAAATCCCAATATCTAAATTGTTTCTATCTTGTGGCGTTAGGTACATCCTCCAGATAGCTTTTCCTTGACATAAAACAGGAAACAAGGAGCTGGTGGGCTGCCTTAGTGAGTGATAATGCTTGCTGCACAGACCTGAAGACCTGAGTCTGGATTCCCAACACCCACACAGAAAGCCAAAGCCAGCTGTTCCCTGTAACCCCCGTGCTACGCTGGGGTTAGGAGGAAACTAGAGAATGACTGGAGTCTGCTGAGCAGACAGCTGAGCCGAAAACATTGGAAGACCTGGTACCCAGGGAGTGACACCAGAGAGTGGCAAAGAGGACGCCTTACATCCTCCTCTAGCTCCTGGGACTGTGCACCCAAACACACATGCGTCAAAGCACACATACGTCCCTCCACACAAACAGTACCTGGGTTACAGAATTGATGTAGAAATTAAATAAACAGTTATATAAGACGTGCATTAGTACGCATGGCCCTCAGGGTTAAGTAACAATATTAATATTAGGTTGTGACACACTATTATTATCTATGCCAAGGCAAATTTGCCCTTAATATTTAAAAAAGATCTCCTATAATGCTTTAAATAATCATATGTATTGGAAAAAAATTCACAGACACTGTTACTGTTTTAAATCATATTTATTTATTGTGTGTGTATGTTTGTGTGCTTGAAATATGTGTGGCAGTCAATGGACAACTTGCAGGAGTCAGGCCTGTGCTTCCATGATGTGGCTCTCAGGGACCAAACTCAGACTTGGAGGAAAGCATCTTTACCCACTGACCCATCCTGCCAGCCCTAACACTGAGTTTTAACCAGTAGAAACATTTGGAAATCATTTTACAACACTAAAGCTTGAGTTGCACTGTAGATCAACAGCATTAGAATCCTTTGGCCTGCAGCTCTGCAATGTTTCAAACCTCCACAGTGGAAGATAAAATAAAAGCGCATGAAGCATATGTAGAGTAAATGAGTGCGTGACCAACAAACAGAAAATAGTAAGTGAAAATGGTTAAGTCTGTCCTCTGACTTTTATATTTTAAAGGTAGATTTAAGGGCTCAATCATTAGGAACACCCACTGTTTTGAAGAAGACCTGAGTTTGGTTCCTAGCAACCACACTGAAAGACTCACAATTGCCTGCAACTGCAGCTCCAAAGCATCTGGTGTCCTCTTCTAGGGCACCTGTACTCATAGGCACACACTTGTCCCATACACAGCATTGAAAATTTAAATCTTCACGTTGCATGTAAGATCTGCACATCGTGGTGCGTACTTGTGATCTTAGTCCTCAGGAGGCTGAAGCAGGAGGGTGGAAAATTCAAAGCCAATTTGAGTCACATTCTAATGAGTTCCATGCTGATCTGAGCTAGCCCAACAAGGTGGTATCAAACAACAACAGTAAGTTTTCAACACAGAGACAGTGCTCAAAGCAAAGGCAGAATACGCAAGGTTAGGCTGGACACACTAGAATAAAGCTTCGTGTTTTCTCATATGTGTGTTTCCAGCATTTGAGTCATTGTGTTGTCCAGTGTGTTGGAGAGAGCACATTGCCATGGCAGTGTGTAGGCAAAACTGGCTTCTGGGGGAGGACATTGACATTTGTTTTCACGATTGAAGTGCTTCCTCCCGTCTTGTGCTGTCTCTGCTCCTCATCTGCTTCTTGGACGCTCGTGCCAGCAATCACACTGCTGACAGACAGGAATGTCCAGACATTGCTGCTTGAATGTTTCCTTCTCCTTCCTGACCAAGCGCTTGGAGTTTGTCTGCTTGCGTGCAGACCACTTCTTCTTTCTCAAGCATTTTGTCTACTGAAGTTCACAAACCAAAATAAAGACACCAGCAAGGGAAGAATTCAAGAAGAAAGAGCTTTGTATAGATCTCTCGACTCAGTTTAACCCATGAAAGGTCAGGAGGGAACAAGCCCTCCCACGGCTAGTCAAAGGTCGGAACTATGAAGTAATATTGGTATGCACTTGCTGTGTGGCTAGAAGAGAATTAATATTTGAAGGGGTTAGCAGCACATGAATTTGATATCCCCGGGAAATATATAATGAATTAAAAGGATTCATAGATCAAATCTAGCACAGCTATTTTAAGAAGGAAAAGGAAATGGATTTCGTTTTATGAAAGATAGCCGAATAAGTGGGTCTACTGGAAAGGTCTAGAAAAGCAGGAAGAATAAGGAGGAGAGTAAGTTGGAGCCATAAATAACCTTTCAAACTATTCTACAGATGAATAAGAAGGAAAGAGGAACACAAGAATGCCAGACAACAGTGGGGCCAAAAGAACCAGACCCACACATAGGGTATGACAGAGTCGTGTCCATTGGGTGTTTCTGTAAAGTATTTTAATGTAAAGCAATAAAGAAGATGGGATAAGGGTGTTGGAAAGCTCACACTCATTTCTGTGTTATGAGTGTGTAAGTGTGCCTGAGTCTCTGTGTGGGGTACCTGTACACATGTGTGTAAAGGCCAGAGGTCAACCTTGAATGTTGTTTCCCACTGAAGGGGTTAAGCTTTCCCATTCTTGCAACTGAATTTAGGTTTCAGTTCTTTGGGAAGGGCAAGCCAGGGGTGTCTCCCAACAAAGGGCCATTTATCCACAATTCCCTTGCATACAGTGACAGGGAGAGAACAAATATAAAGCCCAAGTCAGCCTCACAGTGTCCCAAGGACAAATCCAGCAGCCCCTTCTGAGTCATGCCCAGACTTGCCTAACCTTGGGCACCTGTGTCCAAAAATGATAAGACTAAACCTCAGCCAGCTAAAAGTATTCTAAAGTAACTGCTGCTTGCTCAACCGATTATGTATAAGATGACCTGACTGTCCCTAAAACTTCTCTTAGCTGTGCATGCTCCTCTCAGGGTTGTCGTCATTTTGTTTAGGTGAATGACCCCATGGGCATGCTGGCATATTAAGAAACATTCTTTGCTTTTACATGTGATTTGAGCCCACAGTCTTCCTCCAGCGATTCCTTGGACCCTTCCACCACCCTGCTTTTTGAGACAGCCTCTTACTGAGACTTGGTTCCCACCAGTCAGTCTAGGCTGGCTGGCCAGAAGAGAGCTTCAGGGATCCGCCTGTCTCCACTTCCCTGTTGCCCGGTGAGCTCCACCGTGCCTAGCTTCTTCGGTGAGTGCTCTTGCTGTACTAGAGGAGCAGAACAACCGCCAGCCACGCCCAGCTGTGAATCCCATGAGCTATAGAAATGAATTCTAATCTGTTTGCCTTTCTTTGGAGGGGAGAGATGAAGGACATAAATCTCTTTGTACGGTTCCTGGGAGACAGTAAATAGGCGGGAACCCAGCCAATGTAATGTGTGCTAATGTGACATCTGATTGCTTAGTAGGATCATTCTATGGAGACTGAGTGACACTGGAGCCCCAAACATGGCTACTTTCTATGCCTTATTGTTCTGCTCACAGGTCCTTATAAAAGGAGTTTTACAACACACGCACCAGAAGCCAGCCAGTCTCCCAGAGACAGCACTTCCCAGGAAACCGTGTTCTCGGAGCATGTTAGCAACACCTGCTGCTCCTCCTCCTAGGCACAGGGGTTTGTAAAATGTATGGAAAAGTCACCACAGAAAACATGTTAGAACAAAGAACTGCCTCTGTTTATCTTTGTTCATCCTTGGCCAAAGTCCTGTCTGTTCAGGCTGCTGTAACAAAGTGAACCAGATTGATGGGCTTACACGTGGCAAAAGCTGATGTCTTATGGTTCCGAAGGCTGGGACGTCTAAATCAAGGGTTGGTGTCTAATGAAAGCTGCTAATCACATCTTTTTAAAAATATGACATTCTTATTAATTTTTGGAAATTTGTCCAATACAAAATATAATTTATTTTGAACATATAGTTTCGCCAACTTGTCTCTCTAAATTTCACGTTCTCTTCCCCCCTCCCTTTTTTTTCCCTTTCTATAGTTTAGTGATTCTGGTTTGCGCTGCCTGTATATTCAGTCAGGGCTGTAGGGCCGTCCACTAGAGTCTAACTGATCTATCAGGTAAAGAAAATTGACTCTTCCCAACTACCCAAAAGCCGGCACAAATGAGAACTTTTAGCTATGCTCTTTCTTACTGGGGGGAGGGGACCAACTAGCCTCTCTCTCTCTCTCTCTCTCTCTCTCTCTCTCTCTCTCTCTCTCTCTCTGTGTGTGTGTGTATGTGTATGTGTGTGTGTGTGTGTGTGTTTTTGTGTGTGTGTGCATGTTCCTGCCTGTGGTGCACACATGCCACAGTGAGTGAATGCCACAGCACACATGTGAAGCCCAGAAGACCACCTTTGGGTGTCGGTCATCTTCCTCCCCTTTGTCTGAGACATAGCTCTGTTGCTGCATTAGTGAGGCTGTCTGGCCCACAGGCTCCTGGAGTGTCTCCTGTTTCTGCTTCCCATCTCCCCACAGGCATGCTCTAGGGTTGCAGATGCTTGCCCTAGGGCACCTCTTAGGTTTTACATGGGTTCTGGTGATTTGTCAGGCTTGCATAGCAAATGCTCTTTCTCTCTGAGCTGTCTCCACAGCCCTGGCACTCATTTATAAAGAATATGGATCACCCCCCAAGTCTTGCCTCCAACGCCGTCAGTTGAGTAGGGGGAATAGGATTTCAAAACAGGAATTTCAGAGTGGAAATAAACATGAGGAGTCTGAATTTTAAAACATAATAACCTCTTATTTCTCTGTATAGGCTAACCTTTGTCTTGCTAGCCTATGCTAATGTAATCTCTGTTGCTTTCAGTCCCCTGAGAAGGCATTGGAGGCAGCTTCAATGGCATCGTCTACCAGGTTTTCTCCATTTGGTTAGCCCCTAAGCCAGACTCCAGAGAAAAGCAGAACCATGGGCCTGGAGGCTTGTGATACTTTCATGATTGCCTCATGCTTGGCAGCCTTCTCTGCAACAAAGGCTGTGGTTGAAATGTTGAGGATGTTAAGAAATCTTGCCCCAAGAGAAGTCTACAGATGATATCAGAACAATTAGATATTTAAAGTTTCAGCCTTCACAGTTATTAGCCAGCTCAGGAAACCAATTAAGAAGGGTGAATGGATGCTATCTGACTAGTTAGAAGTTTAACTTGTCAATGGTAAGTGTTAAGGAGCTGTCTCCACCACTACACCTGGTCTAAGGACTGAGAACCGGTAGGGGCCACCTCCTCAAGCCTGCTACAGCTGTCATTTGGTGTTTGGCCTAAATACTTAGTTCTCATCCATATTAAAACTCAATATAACCAGGATAATTTTCACACTTTGTTCACTGTTAGGAACACTGCTCTTGGAAAAACTTGTTATAATAATTTTTAGTATTAAGAAAACAGTAGGAGCCGAATGTGGTAGCACACGCTTTTAATCCCAAAACTCAGGAGCAGAGGCAGGTGGATCTCTGTGAGTTCAAGGCTAGTCTGGTCTACAAAGAGAGTTCCAGGACAGTCAGGGTTACACAGAGAAACCCTGTCTCAAACAAACAATCTCCCCGCAAAAGAAGGCAGTGCTTACCACAGTCAATAAAGGGATAAATAATACTATTTTCTCAAGTAATACAAGCTTTCAGACCAGACAGACTGAGTTTGAATCTTATTATTGAGCTTAGATTGTTTTACTCTGTGTGGGCATTTGTCCCTGTCTGTCAAATGAGAACAATCACCATGTCAAGCACTGAAGTACTGCCAGGAAGACCGAGTGAATGCATACAAAATTTAATGATGTGTGGTTAGCACAGTGTTTGGCATACAGTCAATGGTAGCTATTTATGACCACAATTATTTTAATAATTATCATTGAGTTTTGTCCTGTGAGGGATCATCTTTGAAAGAGAAAAGGCATAGTCTCCTTCAGCAGGACTCTTGAAAACCTATCGATCATTGGCATGCCATCAGACTCCTGGAAGACCAGGAACTAAAGACCAACTCTGTTGTTTTGGGTAATCTGTCTATGGTTTCTCGAGCCAGGCGTGCAAACTGGAGTCTGGGTTAAAGGAGAAAAGAGGTAAAGAAATAAATTGAAGGGCTTTTTCTCTTGCTGTGCTGGGGATGGAACCCAGGCCACGTGCCTGCTGGGCAAGCGCTTCATCACCGAACCAGACCGCTGGCTCAAGATGGATTATTCCTATTGCTCAAGCTCATGTGCTTGAGAATTCAGCACTTGGGAGATACAATTCCACTGTATCACAGTTCTTTCTTTTTTCTCTCTGAAAGTAAAATATAATACATCATTTCTCTTTCCCCTTCCTTTCTTCAACACCTCTCATGCCTTTCCCTCCTTGTTCCCTCTCAAATTCATGGCCTCTTTTCTTTACACATATGAATAATATAATATAATGTATATATATCTATGCATATGTGTATACATAAATAGGTACAATTAAGTGCTTACTGTTGCTTATGTGTACATGATTTCATGGCTGACCACTTGGTATTGGAGGACCTATTAGAAGGATCCTCCCAGGGAAGACTATTTCTCCTGCCTTCAGCATTTCTTAGTGTCTAGAGTTCCTTCTTTAGGGGTGAGGGTCCATGAGAATGTCACCTTCCATGTCAGCGTGTCAGTTAATGTTGTTCTTCTTCAGGTCTTGTGTAGGCAGCTTTATTGCTGAGGTATCATGGGTGAAGCGTCCCTCTCATTTCTAAGAGATAATCCCAGCAGATTTCTTGGTTCTCTGTCTCTTGTCCTCATCCCTCCTGACCATCTCCCTAAGCCTTTGGTGTAGGAATTTTGTTGTAAATGGACCAGGTGGTGTTGAGTCCTTCACGGTCAGTCAGTTTCTGCATTTTGGCCAGTTGTGCTTCCTTTGTAATAGTTTCCATCTATTGTAAGAAGTTCCTTTGATGAGGGGTGAGAGCCACATTGTTTGTGGGTATAAGTTAGGATGCAGTTAGGAATTAATGGCACTAGTACATTCTCTTCTGAGAATCATGATTTCACTGACCCCAGGTAGTTGACCAGGTTTCCAGTACCTGCTGCTGTTCAGGCATTAAGTCTAACGAGTCAGCTGTTAGCTACTGCCAAGATGTAAGTGTGTTGGCAAGTTCCATGTCAACTTGACCGAAGCTGGAGTTATCTGAAAGGAAAGGATCTCAATTGAGAAAATGCCTCCATAAGATCCAACAGCAGGGCATTTTCTTAGTTAGTAATTGATGAGGGAGGACCCTACCTGTTGTGGGTGGTATCATCCCTGGATTGGAGTCCTGGATTATATAAGAAAGCAGGCTGAGCAAGCCATGGGAGGCAAGTCAGTAAGCAGTACCCCTCTAAGACCTCCAAATCAGCTCCTGCCTTCAGGTTCCTGCCCTGTTTGAGTTCCTGCCCTGACATCCTTCAGCGATGGACTACAATGTGGAAGTGTACGCCTTTTGTCCCCAAATTGATTTTTGGTCATGGTGTTTTATCACAGCAATAGAAACCCTAACTATGACAGTAAGTGTCACTATTGTATTGTATCCCAGGCTCCTTCTGACTTAGAACATAGGCAGTGATGATCTTGAATGCTGATCATCCTCTCATCACCTTTGGGTGCTAGGATTACTGATATGTACCACCAAATGCAGTTTACGTGACTCTAGGAATCAACCTCAGGCCTTCCTGTACCCTGGACCAACACTTTATCAACCAAGTTGCACCTCCAACATTTTGTTTCTTTGAATGTTGACTCTAGAGCAGGGTGTGACCTTTGAACATCCAGTTGAGATGCTCACAGTCACTTCAGAGAGACTACTTGGCACAGAAGGTTGAAAGTCAAAGTATATTGCCATTAATGGTTGCCTACGGTGATGTTTTATGTATCCAAGTGTTTAGGCTGAATGTATGTGCATGACAGATGCCCATGGAGGTCAGAAAAAGGTGTCAGATCACTTGGAACTGGAATGATGAGTAGTTGTGAGCCACAATGTGAGCACGTGGAACAGAACTCAGGTCCTCAGCCAAAGCAACAGGTGTGCTGAGCCATCTTGTTATAATTGATTGCTTTGTATCATTCCCAGTAATGCCAAGTGATAAGTTTTCCAGTTTTGTAATGAATCAACCTACTTAACTATGATGGTTCCTAGCCCAGTTTTGACAATTCTCCCAGTCCTGGCTGACATGAACTTCACCTTCATCACTTCATGTACTTGGGAAATGCCTCTGACCTCAACATTATAAGACACACTGGATCATAGTGCCAGGCCACTGGCTACTTCAGTCCATCAGCCGCAGGAATGGAAGACTAAGTGTTGGAGGGAGCAGAACGTTTGTTCTTCCCGGCCACCTGGCTAGCTTATACCTGAAATAATCACACAGAAACTGTATTAATTAAATCAACGCTTGACCCATTACTCTAACTTCTTATTGGCTAACTCTTACATCTTAATTTAACCCATTACTATTAATCTATGTATCGCCACACAACAGTGGCTTACCGGCTAAGTTTCGGCAGCATGTCTTACTCTGGCGGCAGATCCATGATGTCTCTCTGGCTCTGCCTTCTTCCTCCCAGAATTCAGTTCCATCTTCTCTGCCTACCTAAGTTCTGTCATATCAACAGGCCAGGGAAGTTTCTTTATTCATTAACCAATGAAAGCAACACATAGATAGAAGGACTCCTACACTAGCCAAGGCCTTGGGAAAGAAAGAAAGGCAGCAAGACAGATATGAACCAATCTCTTTGGAAACAGAGAAACAGCTTTGGAAACTGGTAGCCCAAGGACCAAATCTAATTCACAGATATATTCTGTTTGGTTCATACAAGGTTAACATTGATATTTGGATTGGCTGCCACCACATAAATCTGAGGCTATCATTTTAAAATTGGAGTTTCTGGCTTCTGAAAAGTAAAAAAAAAAAATTGGCAAGCCTTAGTCTGTGTTTCTACACAGTCTCATTGCTGTAGCTGATATGAACTCCTAGTAGGTCAAAGGCTGGGTGGGCTCCACTTTGCCTCATTTCCCCCATCCCCTGCAGTTTGCCTTGCAATATTTATGTGATGTGTTTGTGCTTTGGGTACATCCACATGCTACTGCGTATGTTATTCCATTGTTATAAGCTTGTTATTCCTTCTGTAGTAGAGAGAAAAAGAAAATGTTCTGCATATCCATATCTTGATCCAAATCAAGGAACCAAAATGACTACACGATTTGGCACTTTATAAAACATCTTATACCCATCTCCCTTTCATTCACGTGATGTTTAGCTGGCAGACACTCGGGGGACAGTTCCAGTTTTTAAAATAATGAAGCATTCCTACACAACTTGGTACAAAGCTGATGTCCTCAGTTCCTCTGTGTCCTCAAGTGCCCAACTGGCTCCTAATCTTCTCCAGAGACCCCAAAACTGGGGGTCAATAGCAGGCCCTCGCAAAGAGCTCTTTAGAACTTCATCTCTGTGCTGGGTGACCATAGATACGTTCAGCTGGGAAGTGGAGAGTGATCGTGAAGGTTGGATGTGTTCATCTCATTTCTACTGAGATATGTCATCTCTGGCAGTAGCACAGAGTGATGGGGAAATCTACAGTTCTTGGCTGGTTTCAGTCCTCTGACCCCGCAAGCAAGAGTTGCTGATTCTTGTAGATAAAGATAGTGGGATAAATTTGGGGGAAAAAAAGTGTCCCAGGAAGTAGTATGGCAGTATCTGAAGAGGGAAGAGAGAGCCCTATGAATGCTGACCTGTGGACCCTCAGTTTGAATGCATGTTACTAGTTAGCCTCTAATCACTCCACTGATTTCAGTTTCCATCCATTCTGTGTTATCATTCATATTGGTCTTTCTGTGCAGGGGACTCATTAAGGCTCTGTTTTCCAGCCCTTAACTCTAGATTCTGCCCCTAGTGTAACTCATTCTTAGCTGTCCCCTTCCCTAACTCAGTGTCATCCACTCAGGGAGGATTCTTGAGGGCTGATGAGGTACCTCCCTGGAGGGAACTTCATTTCAGCACCATGTGCAAGGTCTTGTTTGCTGCACATACATGTCATGTGTCCATCCCCTTTCAGGTGATGCACAGCACAGTTCATGGCACATGACGGAAAGCCAATCATTATTTGCTGAGTGAATGAATGCTGGAACGAAGGAGTCTTTCAACCGCGTGGCCACACTTCTGGACTATAAAGGCGCAGGAGTCATGTGGGTCCCCAGATTCTTGTTGCCATCAGTGTCTGCGGCTCTACTGCCAACTTTCTTTTTTCTTTCTTTCTTTCTTTTTTTTTTTTGAAAAGTTAAAAATTCCTTACTTTTTTATTCCTAGTACCACTACCACAATTTATAGGGCAATATACCTGATATAATGAAAAGAAAAAGAAAAAGCTACAACAGATAAAAGAGCTCAGGAATGTACATCTAATTGACACTACATTGCATTAATCAATAGCTGCACTTTTTGCAAACTGTGGCTCTGACGGTCCTGAACAAGAAGGGCCTCCTGTTTAAGCTGCGGTAACTTTTCTGACTATGGATCATCCCTCCTTCTGTGGCAGATTTTCACAGTTCCTCTAATGCATTTAGGACGACTGTCTCAAAGTGACCTGCAGCTTTCCTGACAACTCCTCGCTCTCTCTCCTGCTGAGAACCACAGCCCTTTTCTGCTGTTTTTTTTTAAAAACCTTCTGCTACCATAGCCACCACTTCCACCACCTGATCCATAGCCACCACCATGGGGACTGCCTGAGCTTCTTCCACCAAAACTGCCCCCTTTCATGCGTCCATAATTTGATTGCTGTTTTCCACTATAATTTCCAAAGTCATTAAAGTTCCCACCACCATAGTTACCTCCAGCAACATTTCCTCCTTCATTGTAACCGTCATATCCTCCTCCTCCACCACCACCATATCCGCCTCCTTGGTTTCCATAGCCTGGTCCACCACCACCATAGCCTTCTCTACTGCTGTAACCAGGACCACCACCATAGGTGCCACCATCACCTCCAAATCCATTATATCCACCATCATAACTACCTCTGCTGCCACCACCTCCACCACCATAACCTCCTCTTCCACCAAAGTTTCCACCACGAACAAAATTACCTCCACCACCTTCAAAGTTCCCTCCGTGACCCATAAAATTGCCAGATCCACCTGCACGGCCTCTCTGTGATCCAGCAGACTGCATCTCTCGTTTAGAAAGGGCCTTTTTCACTTTACAATTATGCCCATTAATAGTGTGGTATTTCTGAACAACAATTTTATCAACTGTGTCATGGTCATCAAAAGTCACAAAAGCAAATCCTCTCTTTTTCCCACTCTGCCTGCCTTCCATAACTTCTATGGTTTCAATCTTGCCATACTTTTCAAAGTAGTCTCTCAGGGTATACTCTTCTGTATCCTCTTTAATACCACCAACAAAGATTTTCTTCACTGTTGAATGGGCACCAGGCTTTACAGAATCCCCTCTAGAAACGGCTATCTTTGGCTCCACCACACGCCCATCAACTTTATGTGGCCAAGCACACATTGCAGCATCCACCTCTTCAACACAAGAGTAGGTCACAAAACCAAAGCCCCCGGAACGTTTTGTTTGGGGATCTCTCATTACCACACAGTCTGTAAGTGTGCCCCATTTCTCAAAATGTTCTCTTAAGCTACCATCTGTGGTTTCAAAGCTCAGACCACCAATAAACAGTTTCCTCAACTGTTCTGGTTCCTTTGGATCATGACCCTCCTCCCCCCAGCAGTGGCGACAGCCGGAGTCAGGCTGGGGGCGACCGGGTGGCGGTTTACCTCCATGTTGAGAACGGACTCTCCTCTTCCAACTCGAGTTCAATATCTACTGCCAACTTTCTTGCGTGAAACCTTCCTTCTTCAGAAGACAGGTCTCATTCAAAAACTACAGCCCTTTTCCTGAATGGCAATGCCAAAGTGCCTGGAAGCTTCCATAGATTATGAAGGAAGCTCGCAACAGGAAGAAGTCTGGGGTACAGCCTCACTCTGAAGATGCCTGCAGAACTAAGGCTGGGGCTGGGACTAGACCTGAATCTGCTCCTGCATCTAATTCCATTCCTTTCCTTGACCCACTCACGGCCCTCGTCTCTCAGCAGCTTCTCCTGAGAGAACCTGATTCTAGGCTCTGGATTTCTGTCTGGAAGAATTCAGCTTAAGAAAATCAACAGGGGAGTCTTTGTAGTTGAGGCTAGGACTTTTTTTTTTTTTTTATCACATCCACTGCCCAGCAAGCTGCCTTGTGTTACAGTCTTATTG
Organism: Chionomys nivalis; assembly: GCF_950005125.1. Classification (NCBI taxonomy): domain Eukaryota; kingdom Metazoa; phylum Chordata; class Mammalia; order Rodentia; family Cricetidae; genus Chionomys; species Chionomys nivalis. Next base: position 53,246,623 of record NC_080086.1, read on the forward strand.
GGTCACACCTCGAGGGCCAGCAGAGCTCTAAGAATGCTGAGCACCCGGGTGATGCCATCTGACACCACCTACTGTTTTGTCACCTTTAGAATAAGAACACAGCACAAATATAGACCATGAAGAAACAAGAAAAGTTAATAGGAAATCAATAGCCTTTTTCTCTGAAGTCTCAGAGAAGGTTCCAACTCAGGAATTCCTTCATGATAAGGCTTCCGGTAGAACTTTAAAGAGCTATAATTGCATGTTTTTCATAGGACCAAAATAAAGAACTTGTTTTGAGAGGTGAATGATGGAATCTTAGTGCCTGGAAATTCAATTGAGGAAATAATTGATTTCCCCATTAATATTTTAACCTCCTTGAAAGATAAGTAAAATCGCATCTAATTTTTTAAATATTCGCTTAAAAACTGTTGGGCAAGTACAGATTTGAGTCAATTGAGGTGGGTGATAAAAGAAATAGACCTGAGTTTGGGCCTAGGGTTGAGGGCTAAGTTAGAAAAGTGTTCACTATTGCAAGCATGAAGACCTGAATTTGATTCCTAGGATCTATATAAAAAAGTCCAACTTGTTGACGTGTGAGCATAATCCTGAGGAGGCAGAGATAAGTGGGCGCCTTGGATCACATCACAGGCCAGCCAGCTTAACCTGACAAGTGAGCTCTAGGCCAATGAGAGACAGTGTCCCCCGCAAAAGAGTGAATGTAGACAACATTTCTAAGGGATGGCAATTGAGGTTGCCCTATTGCGTTCACAAGCATGCACACACGTTTGTGCACACATACACAAATACATACACACCATAAATTCCTCAATCATGGCAATTTGGGCCTTTTGGGTTGAGTTATCGGAGATCTGTCACACGTACTGGAGAATGGCTAGAAGACTATCTCCCACTGCCCAAATTTCTGCAGTACATCCCTGCTTGGGACAGTTGTGCAACCAAAAGTATATCCAGACACTTGTTTCATGGGGAAGCAATCACTCCTGAATAGGAGCTGATGATGACCCAAAGGGCACATAAGAGAACTGTGCCCAGGGGTCTGAAGTCCAAGAGTTGGGGAGCAAAGATTCTTATCTCTGCCCTATAAGCGTCATTATAAAGGTTCAAACATGTCTCCTGGGTCCTGGAATTATTAATTGAACCCCCTAGAAGTTGGCCCCTAAGTGATTAGTTGAAGTCTATTTCAAGACCACACCGTGTGCTTTTGCAGCCTTCCCCCTTCATGTAAGAGGGCTTAACTAGGAAGCTCATGTACTTAAGAAGAATGTTTTAAAATGTGTGCCAGGAATTACGTTGAATTTTTTCTTTTTTCTTTCTTTCTTTTTTTTTTTTTAAAAAAAAAACTATTTTGAACTAGAAAAATGATCTAACTGCTGAGCTAATTAAACTGATTTTCTCTCACACATGAGGGTCAGCTTGTTTTGACTGACAAAACAAAACAACCACAACAGGTCAGAAGCGTCTGTTTCAGTCCTTGGAAACTAGAGAGATTAAAATACAAATCAGATGAGAATAAACAGGCTTTACCATCTGTGTCCTAATGGTTTCTCACTTGGAATGATTTGCACTGGGAAGAAAGACAAAGAGGGTAAATCCTTGGAATTCCCAGAGGAAGCCAGTTAGGAAAACTTTGTGGGTAACTTCAAAGGCTGAATCCAAATCTTTTTTTTTTTTTTTTTTTGGTTTTTTCGAGACAGGGTTTCTCTGTGGTTTTGGAGCCTGTCCTGGAACTAGCTCTTGTAGACCAGGCTGGTCTCGAACTCACAGAGATCTGCCTGCCTCTGTCTCCCAAGTGCTGGGATTAAAGGCGTGTGCCACCACCGCCCGGCTTCCAAATCTTTTTAAAAGTTAAACTCAGACTGGGATCACAGTCTTCCCCTGACAGGTATGAATGACAAGCACCACCTATAAAGAAGTTCCTGAGCTGGGCGATGGTGGCGCACGCCTTTAATCCCAGCACTCGGGAGGCAGAGGCAGGCGGATCTCTGTGAGTTCGAGACCAGCCTGGTCTACAGAGCTAGTTCCAGGACAGGCTCCAAAGCCACAGAGAAACCCTGTCTCAAAAAACAAACAAACAAACAAACAAACAAACAGAAGTTCCTGTTGTCCCATGCCCATAGCTCTTCACTCCTCAGGGAAAATGCTTCACAATCATAAATACATCCTAACAGAAGTCAGCAGAATCCCTGACTTCTTACTAAAACTTTGAGACGAGACTCTGAAAGACAAATTTTCATGCCTTATATAATTTTTATCCATTGAGTAGTATAATGAATAAATTAGGTGATCCTCTTTGCTACCAAAAATTAAAAGGGGAGCAGGTTTGTCCCTTGTCATAATTGTCACATAGTCACCAAGGTCTAACAATGGGTTCTTTTGACCGGTGCGTAATCATTCTCTCTGCCTTTGCTTCACCTAGTGGACAGAAACATCTCCTTTCTGGTTGAATTCTGTTTTCTCGGATGGGAAACACACACTGTTAATACACCATTGACATCAAAAGTCACAGATGTGGCATCCCTTGCTTGCTATGAGGCCGCTGTGAAATTCTTTCTGTGCTCCTGCGATGGACCATTGTGTATCTGAATACTTGCATGATCTGTCATGCTTGACTTTTTGCGTTTGGGAACGAGCTTCTTGAATTCTGTTATGCATGGCTAAATAGTTAAACACCCATTTGTTTTGTTCCTGCTGAGGGGAGCGTCTATAGAACTCATCTGCTTGATTTGGGAAATGGCAAGGCCAACAACGGCTAAGTGAGCTGCTTGGTGGTTGTAATTGTTCATGACCTTCAAACATCAGGTCCTAGTCATTACACAGTTTATAGCTGAGTGACAGGAAACAAACATTAAGCAAGGAATTACACAGATGGATGTGAAATTCTCAACTCTTCAGGATAGGATCATAGTAGCACTGTTGTTATTTTGAGATAGATAAATCTTTTTGTTGAGTGACTCCGCTCTGCATGGTTGCATTGCTGTATCATTGCATGTGCTGCATCACTGCATGCACCCAGAACCTTTGAGCTCTACTAGGTGATAACAGGAACATCTGCACCCCTTCTCCTCAAATGGCCCCAAAAATGTCTGTAGAAATTGCTAAATGCAAAAGTTCAATGAAAATCATACCTAAAACAGTGCCGAGTGGATAGAGGTCATAGCATCGCTTGAGCATATGATCAGATGACTTGATGGGGCCTGAATCCTTAAGAAAGATTTCTCCAGAGCTGTGATCTGTGCCTAAGCCCCAATGACTCAGCAAAGACAGACATTCATTCATTATCTGAAGAAGAACCTAGTAAGTCCCTACAAGTTACAATGTTGCAGCAGTAAGTAAATGAACCAAACCAAACCAAACCAAACCAAACAAAACCAAACAACAACAACAACAAAAACAAAACAAAACAAAACAAAAAAAACCACATGCTTTGAAGCTGCCCCCTTTACTAAGGAAACACAATTAAAACCAGATAAACAAACAAGGCAGTGAATGTAGGGTTTTGTTCCCCTAGGGCAAGCATGGAAATTTATTCTCTGAAGAGTTGACCATTTTGTTGGTCCTGGAATAAAAAGAAAGAGATACCATGCCAAGAGCCTAGAACTGAATGCCAGGTAGGGAAAGCCATGGTCCTGTTTACAAAAGCTACCTTAGGAAAGAATTTAATAATTCTCAGGCCCAAATCTTTGCATTCATGTGGAATCCTCACCATAGCATTAACAACTAAAATGCAGAATTATTTAACGGCTCAGCAGCTACTTGAATGACATTCGTTTCTAGGATCCATTTAGATCCAAGAGGACCAGCACCTACTTCACCACTAACAGCAAACATTGTTAACATTTCCAGGACAGTACTTTGACAATCATGTAGACTGACCACTCTAGAAAAAAGCATTCATTGGTTATGTCTTATGGCTAAAAGAAAAAAACTCTTAAAATGTCATGGGCTATAAATCTATACCCATTTGCTTGGAGATCAAATTTACCCATAAGATAAACAGTCCGAAATTCCTGTTAACAGCATCTGCAAGATTGTTTTATAATGAGTTAGGCAATTGACAAGATCATTCAAAAAGAAATAGCGTAGAAATGTATCCAGGGGCTGTGCTTTCTAATAAAAGGGTCGCTTCCCATGACATACAATATTTAGCAAAACACTCTCCCGGTATTTATTTTTATTCAAATAAAAGCAGTTTCTAAATTCTGGCTCTTCACACCCATGCCGATAATTCAGAGGACTCGGAGGTCATGGCTACTAGAGAATTTGAAGCAGTACAAGTTTGGTCCACAAACAAAGGAACTGATCTCACAAGCGTTGAAGGCCTCAAAGGTTTTGAAGACTGTAGAAGAGAGTGCTTCATGCCTTTCTCAATTGTCCTTGTTCCTGTTTCTGGCAGCTTGTCACAGCCACAGACAATTGACACATGCTTCATTATTTAATGGTTGGATTTACTTTAATTTAAAACCACAAGATGCCAATCCCTTCAAAGAGTGTTGTTGAGAGGCACAATTACAGAAAGTCGATGACTACTTTCCACATCACACGGAAAAAGCTTTATTTAGTTGGTATCCTCTGTGGATGGTACTGGGTTTCATGAAGACATTTTAATACAATCATATAATGTACTTAGAGACTAGTCTTCTATGTCCCACCCCCATCTCACTGGGTTAGCTTCTACTTTGATGCCGTGGATATATACAATTCTATTTATCTATACAAAATATAGTATACAAAATTTTAAAAGATCGCATTTTCTTTCGGAGACTGACTTGATTCACAAAATAGTTTCCAGTTTCATTCATTTTTCTACAAATGACATAATTTTGTTCTCTTTATGACTGAATGAAAGTCTATTGTGTATATTCACCACTTTCCCCCCCAATCTTTGTCCTTTTGAGGAATCTCAAGGAAAGACCATTTAGCCTTCCCTTACGAAATATGTCATTTAAAACAATTTTCCATATCAAAATTTTTCAGTAGATCCCATGCAATGCCCGAAAGATGAAGAACCCTGGACTGAGAAGAAAGTAGAAAATGTTCTCTACCTTGGCCATAAGAAATATTACCAGCTTAAAACTTATTATCGATGCTTTTAGTAAAATTAACTCCTTGTTTAAATATTTTGAAATAAAATAACTAAAATTTGAAAATGATCAACTGAAATGAACAAATAGAGTGTAGAATATAGCTGAGTGGTTAAAAATTAAACTGGATTCATAGCCACCACCTTGGATAAATCTTTATAAGATTATTGTTAAATGAAACATGCAGGCTAAGGTACCTTATAGATGGAATAATACAGACATGCATTTTCAAGCTACAGATTACTATACTATGAACTATTCATGGATGCATACACACACACATACACACAATACTGGGTAGATTCAGACAAATTTAGGCTACTGGTTACTTGCGTAAAGTTGAAAAGAACAGTACTGGGAATAGGAGACTAAGGGAACTTGGGCTCTCTCTGATGTTTTGCTTTGACTAAAAACAAAGAATAGAAGTCAGTCCTGAATGGTAGTGATTTGTGTGTGTGTTTCCTATAGAAAAATAAAGAAAAAAAAATGAAGTAACCTTAGATATATTGTGGAAGTTTCCAGTTTCGAAAACTCCTAGAAAAATGATCTCCACTCTTTCTCTGGAGAGTATTGGGTTCTGACAAGTTAACTGTGTGCTTTGTTTGCTTTGGCAGTGCAAGCAAAGGACCTGCAAGGCTCTGCACATGTTTGAGCCACCATTGCTGACTCATGGTGTGCTCCTCTTTTACCATAGCTGACTCATGGTGTGTTCCTCTTTTAACATTGCTGACTCACGGTGTGCTCCTCTTTTACCATTGCTGACTCACGGTGTGTTCCTCTTTTACCATTGCTGACTCACGGTGTGCTCCTCTTTTACCATTGCTGACTCTAGGTGTGCTCCTCTTTTACCATTGCTGACTCTAGGTGTGTTCCTCTTTTACCATTGCTGACTCTAGGTGTGTTCCTCTTTTACCATTGCTGACTCTAGGTGTGTTCCTCTTTTACCATTGCTGACTCACGGTGTGCTCCTCTTTTACCATTGCTGACTCTAGGTGTGCTCCTCTTTTACCATTGCTGACTCTAGGTGTGCTCCTCTTTTACCATTGCTGATTTACAGTGCATAACTCTTTTGCTGCCATCTACTTTTTATACCTAGTACAGTAGTTGACATGCTACCTCTTAAATAATTTACTTTTCTCTAAAGTTGGCCAGATTCAGTAAGTAAGAGGAAATGTAGGAAGGTAGAACTGTAGGAAGTTCTTGAAAGTCCATGAATAGAAGTGGAACTAGCCTTATCAACATTAGAAATGATTTAGAGTAGGTATCATATGGTTAAAACGCCATTCATTGTAAATTGCATGCTTCAAAGCCAATGAATATTGTCATATTTTTAAAAATGCGCAATGTTTGAAATCATGTAATTGGAAATATCACTTAAATCTTAGCAAGAAAACAGAAGCAGATGTTAGGCTAGTAGCCAAACAGCCATGCTTCAATTTCCTGTGATATTATTTTATATTTTTTCAGCAAATTATCTCCATCTTCTGAGCCATACTTGCCCAATTTTCTTTCTTTCTTTTTTTTTTTTTTTTTTTTTTTTGGTTTTTCGAGACAGGGTTTCTCTGTGGTTTTGGAGCCTGTCCTGGAACTAGCTCTTGTAGACCAGGCTGGTCTCGAACTCACAGAGATCTGCCTGCCTCTGCCTCCCAAGTGCTGGGATTAAAGGCGTGCGCCACCACCAATTTTCAAAAGGAAGAACTTGAAAGAGGTCAGTGGTCCAACTGGGGCCTCCTGAATCCTATCAGTACCACATATAGCTTTTACTTGACTAATTATTTTTGAATGACTTCAAATTAATTTCTAGCATTTAATAATCAGAGATTTAAAAAAATAAAATCCCAGGGGCAGTGAACTTCACAGGAGCAGGAGCAGATCCAGACAAGGGACATTTGCGGAAGCAGGACTGGGCCAGTGACCTATGCTGAAACAAGCCTGAGGCAATGAGCTCCACCGGAGTGGAACTGAGCCAGTGACCTCAGCTGGAATGGGTGATCCAGACCAGGAACATTTATGGAGGCAGGATGGAACCAGCGACCTGGGCTGGAGCAGACTTGAGACAGTGAACTCTACAGGAGCAGGTACAGGGGAGAAACTACTGAGCAAGTGGGCCAGAGCCAGAATCTGGGACCTTTGAGGGAGTAGACCTGAGCCAGGAACCCTATAGGCCTGGGTGTGAGTCTGGGACCTCTGAGGGAGTAGGCCTGAGCCAGGTCTTCTGCGGGTCTGGGCACACTTGAGTCTGGAACCTCTGAGGGAGAAGATCAGAGCCAGAGACCTTGGCAGGACCAACCCCAAGCCAAAGACCTCTGCAGAAGTAGATCTGGACCAGCGACATTTACAGAAATAGGTCTGAGCTGGCAACCTAGACCAGAACTTGCCTGAGACAGCAAATTCCATGGGAGCAGAGCAAACCCAGGGAGCACTGAGTAACCCCCAGAAACACGTGACCAACAGGGTAATTAGAACCATGGCACTGACTGTACCATGAGGAACAACCACCTGAGCCTTGGATCTACTGGCACCTAGAAGATTAATCACCAGAGTCACAGACCCAACCACACCAATTAGAGGAAAAGAAGAGTAGACAAGGTAAGAAAGCACGCAACACCACAAAGAGCAACATGATACCAGTAAAATCTATAGACCCTCCAACAATAAGACTTGAACAACCAAATATAGATGAAGCAGAAGAAGATGACCTAAAAAAATAACTTCAGGAGAATGTTTGAGACTCTTAAAAAGGAAAAGAGAAATTCCCTCAAAGAAATGGAGGAAATGACAAACAAAAATTGGAAGACATCAGCAAATTCCTTATAGAAAACCAAGAAAAAGCAATCAAACATGTGAAAGAAACTATTCAAGACTTGAAAACTGAAATAGACAATAAAGAAAACACAAGTCAAGGCAATTATAGAAATAGAAATCATGAGAAAACTATTGGGAACCACAAATGCAAACATAAACATCAGAATACAAGAGATGGAAGAGAGAATCTCAAGTGTTGAAAGATACAATAGACTCATCAGTCAAAGAAAACATTAAATCTAACAAAAGCTTAACACAAAATATCCAGGAAATATGGGACACCATGAAAAGACCAAATCTAAGAATAATAGCTATAAAAGAGAAGAAGTTCAACTCAAAAGCACAGAAAATATATTTAACAAAATTATAGAAGAAAACTTTCCCAATCTAAAGAAAGATATGCCTATGAAAATACAAGAAGCATACAGAACACCAAACAGACTGGATAAAAAAAGTCCCCTCACCACATAATAATCAAAACACTAAACATATGGAGTAAACATATTAAGAGCTGCAAAGGAAAAAGGCCAAGTAACATATAAAGGTAGACCTATCAGAATTATACCTGACTTCTCATTGGAGACAATGAAAACCAGAAGGTCATGGTTAATCATTATGCAGACATAAGAGACCACGGATGCCAGCCTAGACTACTATACCCATCAAAACTTTCAATTACCATAGAAGGACAAAACAAGATATATAACAAAACCAGATTTAACTAATACCTAGTCACAAACCCAGCCCTATACATAGTACTAGAAGGAAAACTCCAACCCAAGGAAGTCAGCTACATCAACAAAAACAGACAATTGATGATCCCACAGCAGCAAATCCCAAAGAAGGGGAAAGCACACATATTATCATCACCAACAACGAAAACTAAATTAACAGGAGATAGCAATCACTGGTCATTAATATGTCTTAATATAAATAGACTCAACGCACCTATAAAAAAACATGGGCTAACAGATTGGATACAAAAACAGAATCCATCCTTCTGCTGCATACAAGAAACACCTCAACCTCAAAGACAGATATCAACTCAGAGTAAAGGGTTGGGAAAAAATTTCAAATCAAATGGACCTAAGAAACAAGCTAGTGTAGCTATTCTAATATCTAACAAAATAGATTTCAAACTTTAATCCCAGCACTCGGGAGGCAGAGGCAGGCAGATCTCTGTGAGTTCAAGGCCAGCCTGGTCTAGAAGAGCTAGTTCCAGGACAGGAACCAAAAAGCTACGGAGAAACCCTGTCTCGGAAAAAAAAAAAAAAAAAAACTAAAATCAATCAATCAAAAGAGACAAAAAAGGACATTTCATATTAGTCACAGGAAAAATTTATCAAGAGGAAATCTCAATACTGAACATCTATGCCCCACATACAAGGGCACCCTCATATGTAAAATAAATACTTCTAAAGCTTAAATCATACATTAAACCTCACACACTAGTAGTGGGAGACTTCAACACTCTACTCTCACCACTGGACAGGTCAGTCAAACATAAAATGAACAGAGAAATAAGGGAACTAACAGATGTTATGACTCAAATGGACTTAACAGGCATCTATAGAATATCCCATCCAAACAGAAAAGAATATACATTCTTCTCAGCACCTCATAAAACCTTCTCAAAATTGACCACATACTCGGTAACAAAACAAACCTCAACAGATACAAAAAAACATTGGAATAACCCCATGTATCTTATCAGATCACCATGGCTTAAAACTAGAATTCAACAACAATATTAAATCCAGAAAACTCACAAATATGTGGAAATTAAACAATGCTCATCTGAATCTTCAATTGGTCAAGGAAGCAATAAAGGGAGAAATTAAAGACTTCCTAAATTCAATGAAAATGACTATACAAAATACTTAAATTTATGGGACACAATGAAAGCAGTGTTAAGAAGAAAGTTCATAGCACTAAATGCCTACATAAAGAAGCTGGAAAAATCCCACACAGAATATGTGAATTAACAGAACATTTGAAAACTTTAGAACAAAAAGAAGCAAACTCACCCAAGAGAATTAGATGGCAGGAAATAATCAAATTGAGAGCTGAAATCAGCAAAATAGAAACAAAGAAAACAATACAAAGAAACAATGAGACAAAGAGTTGGTTCTTTGAGAAAATCAACAAAATAGGCAAACCTTTATCCAAACTAACCAAAAGGCAGAGAGAGAATATCTAAATTAACAAAATCAGAAATGAAAAGGGGGACATAACAACAGACATGGAGGAAATACAGAGAATAGTTAGGCCATATTTCAAAAAACTGTACTCCACAAAACTGAAAAACTTAAAGGAAATGGACAACTTCTGGATAAATGTCACTTCCCAAAATTAAATCAAGACCATATAAGCAAATTAAACAGACTTATAACTGCTGAAGAAATAGAAACAGTCATCAAAAGTCTTCCAACCAAAAAAAGTCTAGCTCAGACTTCTACAAGACTTTCAAAGAAGAACTAATACCAATACTCCTCAAATTATTCTACACAATAGAAACAGATGGAACATTGTCAAACTCTTTTTATGAGGCTACAATTACCCTGTTACCCAAACCACAGAAAGACATTACTAAGAAACAGAATTACAGACCAACCTCACTCATGAATATCGATGCAAAAATACTAAGTAAAATATTGGCAAATCGAATTCAAGAACACATTAGAACCATTATCCAGTATGATCAAGTTGGCTTCATCCCAGAGATGCAGGGTTGGTTCAATATATGAAAATCTGTCAACGTAATCTACCATATAAACAAACTGAAAACAAAAACCACATGATCATCTCATTAGATGCCGAAAAAGACTTCAACAAAATACAATATCCCTTCATGATAAAGGTCTTGGAGAGAGCAGGGATACAGGGAACATATCTAAGCATAATAAAGGCAATATACAGCAAGCCAACAGCCAACATCAAATTAAATGGAAAGAAACTCCCAGCGATCCCAATGAAATCAGGAACAAGACAAGGTTGTCCACTCTTTCCATATCTATTTAATATAGTTCTTGAGGTCCTCGCTAGAGCAATAAAACAACAAAAGGAGATCAAGGGGGTAAAAATCAGAAAAGAAGAAGTCAAACTCTCACTATTTGCTAATGATATGATAGTTTACATAAGTGACCCCAAAAATTCTACCAAGGAACTTCTACAACTCATAAACAATTTCAGTAATGTAGCAGGGTGCAAAATTAACTTAAAAAAATCAGTAGCCCTCCTGTACACAGATGATAAATGATAGATGAGAAAGAAATCAGAGAAACATCACCTTTCACAATATCCATAAACAGCATAAAATATCACAGAGAAACACTAACCAAACAAGTGGAAGACTTGAATGACAAGAATTTTAAATTTTTGAAGAAAGAAACTGAAGAAGACACCAGAAAATGGAAAGATCACCCATGCTCTTTGGTAGGTAGAAATAACATAGTAAAAATAGGAATCTTTCCAAAAGAAATCTACAGATTCATTGCAATGCCCATCAAAATTCTTCACAGACCCGAAAGAACGGTCCCCAACTTCATATGATAAAGCAAAAAACCCAGAATAGCCAAAACAATCCTGTACAATAAAAGAACTTCTGGAAGCATTACAATCCCTGACTTCAAACTCTGCTACAGAGCTACAGTACTGGAAACAGCCTGGTATTGGCATAAAAACAGACAGGAGGACCAGTGAAACTGAATCGAAGACCTGGATACCAATCCACACACTTTCAAACACCTGATTTTGACAAAGAAGCAAACATTATAAAATGGAAAAAAAGAAAGAATATTTAACAAATGGTGCTGCATAATTGGATATCAACTTGTAGAAGCATGAAAATAGATCCATATCTATCACCATGCACAAAACTCAAATCCAAATGGATCAAAGACCTCAACATAAAGCCAGGCACAGTGAACCTCATAGAAGAGAAAGTGGGAAGTACACTTGAACGCATTGGCACAGGAGACCACTTCCTAAATATAATGCCAGTAGCACAGACACTGAGAGAAACAATTAATAAATGGGACCTCCTGAAACTGAGAAGCTTCTGTAAAGCAAAGGATACGATCAACAAGACAAAACGACAGCGTACAGAATGGGAAAAGATCTTCACTAACTCCACACCAGATAGAGGTCTTATCTCCAAAATATACAAAGAACTCAAGAAATTGGTCATAAAAAGAATAAATAACCCAATAAAAAATAGAGGACATAACTAAACAGAGAACTCTCAACAGAGGAATCTAAAATGGATGAAAAAATGCTCAACATCCTTAGTCATCAGAGAAATGCAAATCAAAAGAACTCTGAGATTCCATCTTACACCTGTAAGAATGGCCAAGATCAAAAACACTGATGACAACTTGTGCTGGAGAGGTTGTGGGATAAAGGGAAAACTCCTGCTGGTAGGAGTGCAAGCTGGTACAGCCCCTTTGGATATCAGTGTGGCAATTTCTCAGAAAATTAGGAAACAACCTTCCTCAAGACCCAGCAATACCACTTTTGGGTCATATCCAAAGAATGCTCAATCATGCCACAAGGACATGTGCTCAACTATGTTCATAGCAGCATTGTTTGTCATAGCCAGAATCTGGAAACAACCTAAATGTCCCTCAGCCTAAGAATGGATAAGAAAAATGTTGTACATTTACACAATGGAGTACTACACAGCAGAAAAAAATAATGACATCTTGAATTTTGCAGGCAAATGGATGAAGCTAGAAAACATCATTTTGAGTGAGGTAACTCAGACCCAGAGAGACAATTATCATATGTACTCACTCATAGGTGGTTTTAAACATAAAGCAAAGAAAACCAGCCTACAAATCAAGTCCCAGAGAACCCAGATAACAATGAAGACCCTAAGAGAGACATACATGGATCTAATCCAAATGCAAAGTAGAAAAAGACAAGATCCCCTGAGTAAATTGGGAGTATGGGGACCTTGGGAGAGGGTTGAAGGGGAGGGGAGAGATTGGGATGGGAGCAGAGAAAAATGTAGAGCTCAATAAAAATCAATAAAAAAAAATAAAACCTCAAATATGGACTGCTCCTGTTTTAATAGTGGAATGGGGTGGGGTACCTAGGTAGCAGGGGACCCTGTGGACAGAATGCATGCTTCCCACTTTGTGGTGGTCTCCACATTCTCATCCTGGTCCTCTTGGTTCAGTTGTCTCTGTTCTTATTGTGACAACATAGGAGACAGGAAACAGCTTGACATGGGAATGGTTTTCCTCTGCTTGCTCTTTGGGGAGATGCAGTCCACAGTGGCAAAGGAGGCATGGTGGCAGGGACAGGCTGCTGTTGGCCACATTGAGTCCACTGTCAGGAAGCACAGAGTAGACAGGAAGTGGGACTAGGCTATGCAATCTCTCCAGGCTTCCCAGGGACCCACTTCCTTCATTGGCGTTCCACTTACTAAAGGTTCCACAACTTTCCAACACAGGGCCATCTCCTGGGGACCCAGTAAGTTTTCAAACACATGAGTCTCTAGTGCAATGTTTCTAATTCAGTCACAACATCTGGGCTCCCATTGATTTTTTTTTTTTTTTTTTTGTCAAGTCCTAAGCATCTGGCTTAGTCACCCTTCGACATGAAGTTCTCCCAAATCCTTCACGTTTTATCAGAGAAATGGTATTGGTGTTAGCCAACCAGGCCTCTCAAACGAAACAGGCCTAAAGGAAGATGTATCAATGTCAGGCAGAGACTGGAAGACCTCTTCTGGCCATGCCAAAAGTTGCAAGAAAACTACATGAGGTTGATGAAACTTTTAAAGGACACGCCTCCTTTTCTTTTTTACATTACCACGCATGTTGTTTACATGAATCATCTTACGTAATGATGGGGGAGAGTCTTCTGTTTTGTGTTAATTTCATTGGTTAATTAATAAAAAAAAGCTGTTTAGCCCGATAGGGCAGAATTTAGATAGGCGGAGTAGACAGAACAGAATGCTGGGAGAAAGAAGCTGAGTCAGGCAGTCGCCATGATTCTCCCACTCCAAACAGACGCAGGTTAAGATCTCTCCTGGTAAACCAGCTCGTGGTGCTACACAGAATATTAGAAATGGGTTAAATCAATATGTAAGAGCTAGCCAATAAGAGGCTGGAACTAACGGGCCAGGCAGTGTTTAAAAGAATATAGTTTCCGTGTAATTATTTCGGGTATAATAAAGCTAGCCGTGCGGGCGGCCGGGTGCCAGGAACTTAGCCCACCGCTCCTATTACAACAACGTAATGTAAAATAATACAGTTGATATAGTCATATGAAACAACAACCAAGTTGGTAGAACTTCTGCTTTGTTTCGTCTTTAAAGAAAACAGCAATTTTTAAAATGAAATACCCCAGAAACAGAAAAAGAGAGTATGACATGTTTGTGGAAAACTAGTTGAATATTCCAGAAGAACATTAGACTCTTTACTACACACATGCCACTCCATCTTAGACCTTCCTTTTATCCTTCCGCCATCTACAAGAGCAAGGATTGTCCTGGAAGACGCAGTAGATGAAGTGGAACTAGCCTTATCAACAACTTGGGATCCAAAGGAAAACCACCCTCTGACCTCACTCCTGTGTGGAATTTACACACATTGAGGGCTGAAGCCTGGCTCAGTGGTTAGGCATTTGCAAAACATTTGCAGAGTCCCGAGTTTCAAGCGCAGCAATAATGAGAAGTTGAAAATAGAAAAGTTCATGTTGAGTGCCATAGAGGCTGGGTGGGTCGATGAGCTGTTTCCAAGCCTGCTCACCTGCGTTCAATCCCAGGGACCCATACGGTGAAAGGAAAGAAATGACTCCTATAAGTTGTCCTCTGATCCCCCACACATGTCGGGCAGTGCACACACACCCTGCCAAAGTAAGCAAATGAATGTAATGAAGCTTTATGTCCTAGTGCTAGAGAGTGTAACGATGGTCACCAGCCACTAAATTTCAATTAAATAGAATTTCAGGTAATTGGATATGGCCAACAAACATGTACTATTATAGCAATGTGCTGTCAGGGAAGATTTTGAATATTTCACTATGTAGAAATTATAACCGAATATGCTCAGTTCCCTGGCTTGATCCTTGCACATCACAGTCATATATCAAAACATCATCTTGTGTGCCTAAATATTGCAATCATTTTTCAATTAAAAATAAAATTTACACCATTGCCTTTTAGAACTAATAAATAGAATGTTGTCAAATGGCGGCCTGGGTCTGGGTCTGGAATCTTCCCTCCAAATACACTTAAGCACGCCTATCAATCCACATGCTTAGGTTAACATCTCCAAGTGATAACCACTTGTGAAAACAAAACAAAACAAAACAAAATCCTGAATGAATCACAGCAACAAAATCCTACTATACAGGCCAGGACTAACGCTAGCCTGCAGCCTCTCCAGGGCAATGAGTCCTGTTCGTGACGTCACTGAGAACTCCCCTGAACAGTTTGGGATCTTTGGGATCAGGTAACACGGCAGCAAAATGGTAAAAGGAAAGGATGGTTACTTATGTCTCGTGGAGTGTCCTTGCTCTCAGGAGGGAAAGATGCCGCTGTCTGAGTACTCCGATGTAATATTTCATCAGCTCTCCACTCTGCTCTCGGGCTAGCCCGTAAGGGGCTGGATTGCTGCACTGGCTGCTCTCCAAGGCATTTCAACCAGTTAAGTAGCAAAGGAGCATTATTAAAAAGCATTTTCACATGTGAAGGGCACCGTGACAGGCCCTTAAAAGACAGTTATATGTGCATTTCTGTGAAGTTCGCATTCAGTTTTATTACTTGTGTAGCGTGGAAGCAAGTGAGAGGAGCAGCCCCACGGCTCACGCTCATGTTCACAGCTAAGCTACATAGATTCCCAGTAGATTGAGTAGTATGAAATTCCCAGGATTTGACCCTGGAAGGCAATTTCCCATGATTGAACCTAATATCCTCCCTGGTTTAAACAGCATTATTTAAGTTTTCATATTCTGTTTGAATTGCAGGGCACCATAGTTCATGCACTTAAAACACGCATTTTATGTTTCTTCAAATCACATCACAGACTCAAAAATTAGAAATAATATTTATATGCTATATTTGAGTGTAAAAACACAGCGGCCCTGGAGATCTTATTGGAAAGAGGGTATTTGGTCTCATCTTGCTGTATGTGACAAGGCCCTGGGGTTAATGGAAACATAGAGTCATTATGACAACGAACACCTCCCAGAGAGGCAGCAAGGAGCAGGTTACCCTTTGTCAGTTACAGTGTACACTTTGTGTCTTTGGGAGGGAGAGTCTGCACAGAGCTTAGCTTAGAAATGTATAATGTCATGGTGCTCTTAAGGAAGGATAAAATGGCCTGGAGTGAGTGTGTGTGTGTGTGTGTGTGTGTGTGTATGTATGTATGTGTGTGTATGTGTGTGTGTATTCATTTCTAAATAATTTTTTTATTGTTTTCATTTTCCTCCATTCCCCTCCTTTCCTCACCTCTCTCCTTCTACCCTCTCCCATGACCCCCACGCTCCCAATTTACATAGGAGATTTTGTCTTTTTCCCATTCCTATGTAGATTCTGCAGTACATCATTGGCCATGAGCCCCCTCAGCAGTTGCTGCTACCTAAAGAGTGTTTTAGAAAGAAAACACAGCAACTGACCTTGAACCAGAGTAGCTCCAAGAACAGCTTTTGATATGTCTAATATGATGGGTCTATCTTAATTTTGAAACAGTCTTACGCTGTAGCCCAGGCTGGCCTCTAACTTTCTCCCTAGCTCAGGCTGGCCTAGAATGATGTTTCTCAAGGGACAGGATTACAGCTGTACACTACCAAGCCTGACCCAATCTTTTATTTTTTTTAAGTCCTCTCGTGAATCCCCAAACCAGTGGAGAGTTGCCTAAGCCATTACACTAATAACAGAAGTGCCCCGAATGGTGGGGTCTGCAGGCATGGTGCCCAGGTCGGGCCACCATGCCGAGTCACATGGACCTAGAAGCCAACCAAGTTGAATTAGGAGCTGACTGACCTGATCACATCACATCTCCCTGTGTTCTGTCTCATCCTCTGTCTCCTTGGTTAGCATGGGACCCATAGGAGTGATGCTTCCTAGGGTACATGATTAAATGTCCTCCCCTATGTGCAGGGAGCCCAAGCATGGTTATTCCCAATACACATAAAAAAACACTTGCTCACTTGCAAGCTCTTAGTTACATGAGAGTGTTCTTTTATCCCAAATTTGAGTGATCAGCAGGAAATCTTTGGAAAGTGTGAACTTGCTAAAATTAAAATCTCGCTGCAGGGATGGCATGACCTTCTTGTAACCTTACCTTTCAAATTTTACATAAGCAAAAAATGAAGATCAAAAAAGCTTAATTGGTATGTATGAACAAGACACAGCCCATCAATAAAATATTTGATTAATATACGTATTTGCACATGTATTTTTAAAGTCTGATGTATATATAGGCCGAAGGTTCTCATCTGGAGCAGTGAACTTGTGGATACCTTTCGATTTTTATCATAAATACTTTGTTGTAGTGTCAAAAAATATCTCTACATGAGAGGCTGGAGAGATGGCTCAGAGGCTGAGCAGTAGCTGCTCCTTCCAGAGGACCTCTGTTCAATTTTCAGCACCCATATGGCAACTCACACCTGTCTGTAACTCCAGTTCCAGGAGAGTTAATACCTACTTCTGGCCTCTGTGAGCACTATGCACAAAAGTAGTAAACAGATATACATTCAAACAAAATACCAATACACATAAATAAAAAAAAACCCAAAGAGCATGTATCTACCATTAATCCAAATAAATGAGTACTTTGAGGTGTTCTAATTTGGATATTTATATCTATGTCCTTATTATCACATTAGCTCAATTTCATATCACACATACCAAACACTCCTTTATGCTGTGAAAAACCTACTACAGGGCTCGAAAGGAAGACAAGAAATTTCTGGCACAACCTGCAGCAAAACCGTTCCTTTTCGTGTAATCGAGTTGTTAGTTGGGACTTGACTTTCTACCTGGAAATTCTGTATTCCGGGTACCTGATGTTCATTGCTGTCATTTTGACCACAAATATTTGCCTCTTATCTATTAAATTACAATTTTCTGAAGAAAAAAAATCTTTTATTTTATTCCTTGCAATGCTTTTCCATATTTCTCAGCATGGAGCAATGTATTTATTGATTTTACAAAAACTACAAGAGGTGTTGTATTTTTGTAACACAAATATTATTTCTGTTATCTAGATGCTGTCTTATTTTGTTATCTTACCACCCCTATTTAAATTAGACACATACATTTACACATTGCTTGTATATTTGAAAACAAATACCATACATCCTTAAATGATTTCATTCCTCTTCTGTTTCCTCCCATGTTTTTTACCACAGCATCTCCTAGAGAAGTGACTGGTCCAAACGAAAGACACACGTCTTTATATCAATACCTAACATAAACCTTGGTTTCCTTGACTCTGGGTATGTGGACTTTTACTTTTCTTCACTCTGACCAAACACCTGACAAAAACAAAAAGGAGCAAAGATTCGCTTGGCTCACAGTTCCAGAGAGCCTGTTCTGTTGTGGTGGGAAAGCCATACCCACGTTCACTGCGAGTCATTTCAGCTTAGGCCAGGAAGCCGAGAATTGGGAACCAATCCAGGAGACTACCTTCAAAGACCCACCCCTAGTGACCTAATTTCACCAGCTAGGTCCTACTATCCCAATGTGCAAAATATCCCCCACCTAGGAGAAAACAAAGGCTCAGAACCTTAGTTTGTGGAGGGACTATTTTTGCACAGGTGTAGCCAGTGAACAGTTCTGTGGAACGGTTTGCAAGTTTACAGATAGGTACCACCTCTACCCGGGGTCCTGTTCTCAGACTGGTCAGCCGACCTCTAGGCCTCCTGTCCTCCTCAACAGAGGTCTATAAACCCAGCAACACTGAATGAGTCAGGTGTGGACCTGGTTGTTTGGGACTTCTTTATCTTCCCAGGGGTGACAGGTAGGGGTTGGGGTTGGGGGATGGGAGGGAAGTGAGATGGTGTCAGGTGATCTGCTTACACAGCTCAAGTCTGAGAGAGCAAGTAATTACCACTCAACAAATGTTAGCTGTTCTTTCAGTATTTCCTATTTAATGGAAAGCAAACAGTCCATTCAGCACCAGAAGAAAATTTAATTAAAACTTACACCAGGCACGCATAATATCTATCACACATCAAGCCACCTTAAGTGTCTGTCACGTCAGATCTTGATTTCTCCATGCTTGCTCCCATTCCCATCAGCTGCCTTGCCACTTCAGGGCCAGGAAAACCAAGGTCCTATGCCCTTCAAAGCTCGTGTAGGACTGCTGAGAAGAAAGAAATGGGCAGAAGAGAAGGAACAGAAGAAAGCAGTCAAAAAAGAGAGGAGGGGAGAAGGGAAGAAAAGAGGAGGAAGGGTCAAAACTCAGCATCGCAGAAATATTAAATATTCACAAATGATAACTGCTCAACAAAACGCAAAGCTATGTAATTGTGTAGTTGACGATAATTAGTTTTGTAATGGATTTATTTTGAAAAATGAATTAACAGCAAGTATGTAAAGAAATGAGGTGTGGGGGTGGTCATTTTAGGAGCTTTGGGACACGCTTTCTTCCTGCCCAGACTTTCCAACTTTGGCGTTCGACTTGTCGACTCATTTGGATTAGACAGAGAAAATATCTTAGTAGGGTGTCTTTAATGATTGGTCTCCCTTCTTCCCAATGACTGCATTAAGCTCAGCATCAGATCAGACTGAGACCTCTGATCTGTCGCTATTAGTTGTTGGGAGGGACTCTCTCTGAGCCTTCAAACAAAGCGCAACACAGCACCCCCGAATCAGAGTGAATAAATGTCATATCGTAAATGTCTAGTGTGGGACAGTATCAGGCACCCCCTCCCTTTCTTCTTTCGTTCAGAGCCATCAGATTGCAAGAGTCTCAGATCTAGTCATTTCTCCAGCCCCACTGAAGTCCTTGGGGACACCTTGCATTTTCCACCGTCTCCCTTTATTTAAGGGTCCTGGGATGCCAAATCCGGGACGCGCAATCGAGAGTCACACAGCTTTTTGAAGTCAGGGGCGAAGCAGAGAGGCGAGGTCTCCAACTGCACCTACGACCTGCTTGAGCTGGGTGCCCATTGCCTGTGCGCGCGCAGGCGGCCAGGCGAGCTGCAACCGCGGGGCCGAGCGCCCCCTCCCTGCTCCGCTCCCCCTCCTCCTCCTGATACAATGACTGGGCCGGAACAGCGCATCCGCCGAGCCTCATTGGCAGGGCCGCCCCGGCCCCCGGAGAGGCGACGGGCGGGGGCAGCACAGAGAGAGAAAGAGGTGGAGAGACCGGGCTGACAGCGGCCAGAGGCTGGACCGAGGGACGCGCGGACACTCGGAAGGTAGCTCCGGGCTCATCCACCGACTGTAGGGATCCTGGTGTGGACGCCGGGCCGGGGGATGCTGCGGGCTCTGGCCGCTCGGCTAGCCGCCGCGGAGTTGCGCTGCGTAGCTCCGACGCTGAGCCCAAGCCTGGGCGGAGAGGAGAAGGACCGAGAGGAAGACAGCCGCCGCGGGGTAAGGCGCCGTGCGCCGCGGAGTTGCGGGACTGGCGTGGAGCGGGTTCGTCGGGTCCCGCGCGGAGCGCAGCGCAGACAATAAAGTAGCAAGGCGACAGCGGCGCGCGGCGGAGGGAGGAGGCGGCTGAGCAGGTAGGTGGGCGACTGTCCCGGGGATGTCGGAGCGCGCTGTCAGTGGAGAAGGAGGCCGAGATTCACCTCAGGGGCTCGGAGTGCGCCCCCCCACCCCCCCCCGCGCGGCGCGCAGGTTGGGGACCCGCAGAGAAAGTCCCCAATCTCCTGACACCGGGAAGCCCCGCCCCAAGGCTCACGGGCTGGTGCAGCCTGGACTGGAGTTCCTAGGCACTTGGCGCCGCTCTTTGGTGGCTCTGGCGGTGTGGTGACAGGAAGTTTGGCGGGTTCAAAGCTTTGATGCTGGTGGTGTTTGAGAACGCGCCACGGAGGACTGTGCGCTCTTTGCTCTGGTGGGAGGTAGTGAGAGAACCTTTGAATACCAGACCCTGTCGCCCGGAATTGCCCTCCGAATGCCTTGGGAGGAGCAGGGGGTCCCTGGCATTAGCAGAGGACACCCAGGGTTTGGGCTGGCTGCCCTTTGTAAATAGGCATGTCACAGCCTAGACTGTATTGGAGAGGCTGTGTGCGTGTGAACCGCTCCCTGTCAAATTTTCTGGAGTATTTCACTTTTCATTTTCATCCCGGGAAGGCATATTTAGCCCTAATTTGAGAAGTTCTCTTTCGTTCGGGCTAAAAGCCAAAGTCTTCCTTTGCATGGCGCTCTTAAAGATGCTCCTGATTAGAGCTGAGTCCCATTTACAAAGGGGTAGAGCTGGACTCCAGTCTTCCCCGAGTCTGAGAATTCAGTGGCAGGAGGAGGTCTCTCTCTTTCTCTCTTTCTCTCTCCTTTGTGTGGCCACTTCCTTCCTTCCAGATGTGAGAGGGTTGGGCTGGGCGCTTCTGGGTGCGGTAATAATTATCCTGAACATTCCTGAGATCTGCTAGGACTTGTAAACATACCAGAGCCAACTCCTCTGAACTTTGCGGGCTGACTTGATGTGTTTGCCGGTACCCAGAGGGCCGCGACTGCAAGGTGGCCCCTTGAGGAAGAAAGACGCCGCGGTGCTGACAGCCACAGTCTCAGGCAAGCTGAATGATTCTTTAGGGTTAGCCTGAGCTTGCCCCAGAAATGTAGCAGCCAACTTAGAGGATGTGTTAAAGATTACAGGGCAATCCCTGACATGCTGATTCTTGTCCCAATGGGAGTGGATTTGAGGAACTTCCTAAGCCAGTGTCTGGAGGGGAAGGAAAGCCTCTCCACCTTCCTTAACCCCCTCAAGCCGGTCTTTGATCTGTCATACGCAGCTGCCTGCTGAAAAGAACAGGGCAGCTCTGTGCCAGGCAGCCTGGCAGGCCCTTTGCAGGCATCATGACTAGCCCACGAGATGGCAAACCCTAGAGGGAGGTTAAGGACCGGGCCCCTGAGTCTACTAGCAACTCAGCTAATTTCATTTTCGGCTCCTTAGCAGAGCAGGGTCACTAGAAGGGACCCCAGTCAACGTTCTTTCAATGATTATGAAGAACAAGCAAACACGCCAACAGCAATAGCCACCTTGTCTTTTCTTTTTCATAAATTTAAGTTGGTATTTAAGAGTTGATGAAGAATCAAGAGTTCTGTGTATTTTTGTTCCCAAGTTCAATGTTACAAAATCACTAGCAGGCTAATCTGTAAACAACCGCAGGCATATATATGCAAAAATCTTGGAGCGGTACATGTATTTCCTAGAGGAGGTCAAGAAAAACTCGGGGCTTCTTATAGTAGAAAAGGTTTGTCATTTCTTCAGGACATTGTGCATGTATTAACCGAACACTTTATTTGTTTATATTTGGTAACATGGGTGGAAAATATTTGGCTAAGACAATGATGGGCAATGAAGAAATCTACCTCTAACACATTCACAATGAAGTTTGGCTTTCATTGTCCGCCAACTTTTCAGAAGGTCAGGCTTTCAGGACATGTAAATGCTTGCCCCAATCATAACTCTGTAGATTCACAGGTTTCCATTCTAGCTGCAGAAAAGTTAAGGGGCCGATGGTAGTGGGTACAGAATTACATTTGAGCCTACTACATGTGGGCAGAGCTAACTTCATAGCCAGTCCAGACTGTGGGACAGGGTGTGAGAAGAGCTGCCTGGTCTCAGAAGTATTTGCCACTTCTAGTCTCTGTTTCTAGGAAAACTTGGGACTCCTGGTTGCCCATTTGGTGGCAGAGATTTAATTAACACTTTGCAGTGCCTTTGTGGGAAGAGAAAGGAAATTTTGGCTAACTGACAATACAAACAGGGAGCACGGAAGGCAGCTAAAAATGCCTGACTGTCATATCCAGTCTGTGATAATTTTCAGAATTGCACAATTATCTTTGCACATGTAAGCAAAGGCTTGAAGCTTATACTACAAATGATCGCTTTCTCTTCCTTCATCTGCCCTTCCCCCTTTCTTCCCTCCCTCTCCCTTTCTCCCTCTGTTTCTCTCTCTTTCTCTCTCTCTTTCTCCATTTTTATTTTGTTTTAGATAATCTTTTTCTTGGCAATAAATTCATTTCTACAACCTTAGGCCCCCCCCCCCACACACACTTCTCTTCTAGTTAACATGGATCCTAGGCTATTATAAAGATGTCCCAAGATGACATTTTTTTCTCTTATAAAAACCAACTTGGTAATTTGGGGGCCAAACTTACTTTCTTTTGTAAACTGCCTTCCTGAAATGAGAATGTCCTTAAAAACAAAAACAAAGACAAGTTCTTCCTTATGAACTCAATTTCTAAACCTTATCTCACAAGACAGTGTGTTTCAAAATGAAGATCATAAGCTCTATTTGCTGGTCACAACCAATATTAAAAGACTATATGACAGGCCGGGCGGTGGTGGTGCACACCTTTAATCCCAGCACTCGGGAAGCAGAGGCAGGCGGATCTCTGTGAGTTTGAAGCCAGCCTGGTCTACAAGAGCTAGTTCCAGGACAGGCTCCAAAGCTACAGAGAAACCCTGTCTCGAAAAAACAAACAAACAAAAGACTTTATGACAAGATACTGGCTCCATGATAAGTTGGTAAAAGTTCTGTGGCTTTATGGAACTTTAAGTAAGATTTAGGGGGTGGGAGAGATTTACACATTTGGGGCTACAGCATAACATGTCATTTCGCTGTGAATTACTGTCAGAAGTTTAAGTGCCCTGCTACGGAGGGTGTGTATCTATCAGTACTGTTTTGTTAAGTGGGAAATACAGTTTTAAGTGGATTTGGGACACTTCATAAACAGCACAAAAGCGCTATGTCTTTTCCTGTGTATTGGTTATGGCATTAGCAGGTGGGGTGTGCTTTGCTTAGAGATGAAAAACAACTTCAAGATCTGGTTTCTTACCTTTCAAAGAGGAACCCAGGATACAGGACAGAAAAGCAGGGCTTTTAAAAACTGAGGAGAAGGGCTTTGGTCATAGGGGCAACAGCTAAGGAAGGCAGTGGTGTAATGACCCAGATAGGACATGGGTCAGTGACAGAAAGGGGTGGTCACCAAATCTCTCTCTCTTCCTGCCGTACTGAAGTACCGTGTTAGCCCTTTTCACCATAAAGCCCTAGCCGTACGCTTAACAGAAGGGGTCACATGATGTTGAACTTCTAGCCTAACAAACTGCAAAGCTTTCTTTGTAAAGTCTGCAGGAAAAAAAAATCTCAGTCTGGTTGACTTCTCTGGAGGATACTCCTATGATAAGAGAATCCTGGAGTAGAGAACTAACTACCCAGACCATGTGACCTGTCCCATGAATACAGTTGCTGGGAAAGAGAATTGTACACTAAGATCTGGAGTGGGTGTTTGAGCAGAGTTATAAGGAGCCTAATGAAGACAACTGACTCCTGTTTTCTTTGCTGTCTTGTGTAATTGAAGTTGAGCTAAGCTATACTCCCGCAAATAGGTTATCAATATAGTTTTTCATGTGTATAAAGGAAACCCAGCTGCCTCTGAACGTGGTCAATATCAGGGCTTATGAAATCAAAATATAGAGCAACTGAAATTGATACGAGGCTGCTGCTTTCAG
Organism: Chionomys nivalis; assembly: GCF_950005125.1. Lineage (NCBI taxonomy): Eukaryota > Metazoa > Chordata > Mammalia > Rodentia > Cricetidae > Chionomys > Chionomys nivalis. Next base: position 53,271,155 of record NC_080086.1, read on the forward strand.
GGAGTCCTGAGAGGGGAAAGTGTACACACATGAATTAAATATCCACCATACACCAAACTCTTCTTATCAGGGATGACCATGCTTGGTTTGGCATGTATGGGCAGATCTTCGAAGGCATTTATTTTAAATCAATTTTTTATTATAATGTGATGTAAATTATTTAAGTTGTTCTCAGAGATTATTTGGAGAGCGCACCCTCCCCCCCTTAAGTCCCAGGGCCAAATGAGTTGTCTATTGTGCGACTCCTTACCCTGAGCTATTTATTTAGGGCTGTGTTACTTTGCCCTTGGGGGATACATTGCTTTTAATTGTCTCCTGTCACTTCATATACAATTAACCAGTGGGAAGAGAGCCCTAATTGTGCCTGGCTGCAAGGATAATGCTCACTCACAGCAGAAGGTTCTTAGAAGTGGGTTGAGCATGCTGATTTGCCTTGGGTCAGTCCTGATTAATATCTGTGCCTCCAGTATGGATGGTAAATTACATAGTCACCCTGCCTAGGAGACTATTATGGAGGGCTGTGCTTAGGGGTTGTGTAACAGTTTAAATTGTTTGATAAAGCATTCCTTCTACCAGGAAGAGCTAAGTGATTATGCTAGAGGATGTATGGTCACATGGCAAGGGAGAAAGGAAATCTAAGACATCATTATTAAAATGCTACAGTAGTTCTGAACCAGGGATTGCTCTGCCCTCAAGGAATATTTGTCAATGTCCAAGAAACTTGTTGGTTGTCCCCATTCAGGAACAATGTCAGTGGAATCTAGTGGGCATAGGGCAGGCCCCTCAGAAAAGTCTACAGGACATTGGACACCCTGTACCAAAGAACTGCCCAGTCCCAGTGTTTGTGGGATGTGCTCGGGGAATCCTTTGATGAGTGACATTGTAAGGACAGGGAGAAGGTGATGGCTGCTTTCAGCTGTCAATTTGGAAGGATCTGGAATCACCTCGGGAGGGATTCTGGGTAAGAGATTAGGTTAGTCCAAGGCCTTTCTCTGAGGGATTTCCTTAAATAAGTTAGTTGAAGTGGAAAGATCCACCTGAATGCAGGTCGCACCATTTCAATGAAAGGGTCCCAGGTTGAAGGAAGATGACTCTGGCATTGTTCTCTGTTTCTTTGCTGTGATATGATGTGACCAGCTTCCTCACCATGATGGACTCTATCCAAACCATGAGCCAGGAAGAAAACCCCTTCTCCCTTAAGTTGCTTTTTGTCAGGGTATTTGATAAGCAACAAGAAAGCAACTGAGATGGAGGGGAGTGTTTGAAGCGAGAGGGTGATGCTATATAGGTGTTCATTTTGAGATCATTATTGGGCTTTATCTTTATAACATTTAATCTTTTCTATGTGTGAAACAATTTTTAAATAAGTTTTAGACTATATGTGTTCACCAGAACTAAAGGACCAAACTCCTGATGCCTGATGACATAACCGTAAAGGCTCAATAAATAATAGAACTAAGGGCAACAGTATCGACTCATGCTCAGCTATGCTGAGAATGGCTCAGCTATGGCCTTGAAATGTTCATTCCATGCAGCTCTTGTTTTAGTCTGTTTTCTGTTACTATAGCGAAATACCTGAGGCTGGTGGGTATGTAAGGCAAAGTTGACTCAGCTCAGAATTCTCAAGGTAAGAGCATTGTGTGTTAGGTTTATGCCTAATTTTGATGAGGACATCAGGGCGGACAGCAAATGCTTGTGTGTATGAAGAGAGGATACAGGCTGGATAAGAAACCATAATGGGAAAATCCATCTTCTTTTTTTTTTAAATAGCAACTCATTCTTGCAAGAACTTACTCCTCCAGGCCTTCCAAGCTCCTTGACTCCAGGGACCTAATTTCCTTTTGGCCTCATGTTTTAATGGTTCTACCACTTCTTGGATCCTGGTGCTTCTCACACATGAACCTTTATGAGATATACTTAAAGCATTTTCAAACTCTAGAATCCCTGCTCTCCCCTTCTATAACCAAGAAAGCTCATTCTAAGGTTATGACTGGATTCACATCACCCAGTGTTTATTGATTAACCAGAGTCAGTGTTGTTCTAGTGTTGTCTAGAGAAGCGGAGTCATTGGTAGGAATGCTGGTTCTGTGTCACGTGACCTTCTGGTAGAATACAACCAGCTCCCTAAAGGAACTCTGTTGCTTACTAAACATGTGTTTTGAACAAGGTGATCAGAGTTCCTGCTGTATTTGGCTTCTGTTAGGTTAAAATGATAAAATACTGCCTGATCTTGCTTCTGTACAGAACCTATACCAAACTGAGGGCAGGGTGTGGCTCTATGTGAGAAGGCTTGCCTAGCGTGTTCGAGGCCCTGTGTTGGATCCCAGCCTGCAGGTAAGGGGCAGCAATGGTCAGAGGAAGGGTCTCAACATCATCAGTCTGTGACGCTGGCTTACAGTGATATTCCTCTCTACAGAGTACGTCTCCTACCTGGCGACGTCTGCAGCATCCAGGCAACCTCCACGGGTGGCCTGAGCCTGTTAAGGGCTCTAACTTAATATCTCCTTCATCCTTACCCACCCTGACGTTACCCACATTTACAGAGGGGGATATTAGCACTGGAAAGCTCCAGGGTTTTTTCACAGTCACTCAGCTAGTGGGTGACAGGCTTAGAGGTGGGTAAATGCTGCCACTTTGCTCCAGAAGACTCCTTCTTTATTGACCCAACACTCACAGTGCAAGAGCCTGACTATCCCTCCAGAAAAAGCTCACAACAGACCTACCGGGTGCCCTGTGCTTTCTCCTCCACTGTTATCTGTAAAAGACGTTCCTGTGTGGTCCGACAGTAGGGATGTGTAAAGGGCCACAAGTACTACTGCTAATGCAACCTTTGTAAGAAGCAAGGACAGATATTCTTTTTGGTTTTGCTGAATAACCCTTTAGCAGAGTAGAGTTTTCAGCCATGCAATTTGACATGGGCAGTAAATATGAAACCCTCCCAGATCAGCCTTAAATATTTGGCTGCAATAAGGAGGCCCCCGGCCTTGCAACTCACCAAGCAGCCTAGACAGTTATTGGAAATAATTATGCCTCTGCCACAGCATGTGGCCCCATCACAACCCTCCTGAATCAAAAGGCCTTGCTGGAAATCCCAGCATCCATCTTCCAGCTGGTGCTTCCAACAGCCAACAGTGTCTGGGGGGGCGGGGCACACAATGGATGGGGCCAGGAATTGTTCTTAGATTTTCCTGGTTGCACCTGACTGAGCCCATTCCATCAATTCAGTCATTGCAAGAGAGCAGAAGGGGCCATCTGTGAGCAGAATGCCAGGCACCCACAGGCACAGAGCTTAAACAGCTAGCTCAGGTCCTGCGTTATCCAAGTTCAGTGCTGGGGCAGAATTCTGCTAGATGAAGGAGGAGCTGGGGAGAAAAGAGGTGAGCTGTGGTCTAGAATTGGCAGTAGCTAGAGAATCTGGGCAGAAGATACAGTTTGACAGTAGCAAACTAGCCTCACATGCGCAAAGCCCTGGTTCTCATCTTAGCAATGCAAGAAATGGGGGGGGGCTGTTGGAAAAATCAGTAAGGCAGGGTTCACATCCCACCCTAGCAGTAGGGTGACATGAGGTGTCGTGACTACCTTTCTGAGTTTGTCAAATGCTGATGACAACCTGGAAAGTTTGAATTATATGTATGCATACACTTGTTAGAGCAATAAACTTTTGCAACGTTAGCATTTTTTTTAAAAATTGTTGTCCAGTCAAAATGGCATTTGGTGTGTCTTGCTATATCAAATAGCTGTCCTGTATTTAGGAGCATTTCAAAACAGGAGAGTGTGGCTTCTAGATACATCAGAAGACACAGGGGCATTTGAGGCCATCACACACGCTTAAGTTGGCTCCATTCAACTGTGTGAAGTGAAAACCAGGGTCCTGATAAACTAATGAAAGCCATGTGTCCCAGACTGGGAACACAGAACCTTGTCCCAGCGAGGCTGTAAGCCTTAAATTGAGCACATAGCACAGTTATTTGCTCCAACTGTGTTAAATTAATTCAATTTGTATTTTGAAGACAGAGAGGGGGGAAAAAACCACGTTTTTAATCTACCTCCATGGCTGCAGTCTTACTAACCCTTCACCAATTTGCTGGAGGCAGAGTGTGACTCAGACAAAGAGGAAGGCGCTGTTTTGCTTTGTGTTTGTTTGTTTTGTTGTTTTTTGAATGATTCGGCTACTGCAGACGGTTCTAGTCAAGAGTGAGTCTCATTGAATTCTCCAGCTTAATCTTCCTTGCGAATTCACATAGAAAAAAATACCCTGTGTAAATCTCACAGGAAATCTGCAAATATCCTCATGATAAAGGATGGTTTGAAACTGACAGCTTGCCAGAAAGCACACATGCGCCTTGACTGATGCTTTTCCTATACAATCTGAGAGAGGTACAAGTTCGGCTTCCCTCAGACTGCACAGTGCTTTTTTTTTCTTCCCTGTACACAGTTTCCTTTCTGTCACTGCTGTCTAGGAACCAGCAATACCTTTCACCTAGCACGTTATTTTCCAGAGGATTAAGACCCACCCTTTGTAGTCACATTATCTTTTGCTTGACCTCTCTGTAACGGCACATACTTGCTTTGTTGGATTGTTTTCCTAACCTGTTAACGTGATAATTTTTTCCCCTGCACTTATCTTTATTATGATAAATATCACCTATAGTTCCTTATTGTCATCTTGTCCTTTGGTAGCTGAATGGTGTGGGATTCAGTGCCTCTTCAAAAATAGCCACCGACTTTGAGTCCCTTACGGCTGTGCACACACCGACCACCCATTCAGGAGACAGAGGAAGGTGGGTCAGTGTGAGTTCCAGGCCAGCCTCTGGTACACCCGGAGACCCTGCCTCAAAGATAAATAAATAAGGGGCCAGTGACATAGCTCAGTTTGCAGAGCGCTCGCTCAGCTTGCACCCCAGAAAACAAAGAGTGGTGGTGAGGGCCTGTAATCTCATCACCTGGAAGACAGAACTAGGAAGATCAGACATTCAAGGCCAGTCTCTGCTACCCAGTGCTGTGTGACAAAACTTTTCCTGGGGAGATGCAACACACACACACATACATACATACATACACACACACACACACACACACACACACACACACACACACACACACACATTTATTCACCGCAGATAAGGATCCCACAACAGACCAAAGTATGAATACCACCAAAGTCTAACTTGATGAGTTTTATTGGGGTCACTTACAGGAATGTGGGTGAGAGGTTACTTACAGGAGCAGAAATGATGCAAAGGCAGCTGCATCACCAAAGCCCACCCCAGCATGAGTGACAGCTCACAAAGCTGGGAACCTGGAGCACACTGCACAGCCTACAGGCTGCTCAACTATTTGGAGAGTGCCCTTTCCAAGTGACTCTGCTTCTAAACTTCTGACAGTTCCAAGGCAATGGGTTTGATTTTTGGTCTTCTTTCCGGCTTTGCCTATCTGAGTGATATGTAACTGTTTCCTCCGAGACTGGAATATTACATCCTGCAGGGAAGTTCTTCAGTCGAACAACTCAAAAATAACTTTGGAAGTTCCTGAAACTGACCAGGTTCTCTAGAGTCCCTCCTGCCAGAGTAAGCAATGGAAGCTCAGAGTTCCTGTCAGAGGAAGGGAAGTTCAATCGCGGAAAGGACTCAGGCAATCCAAGTTTGAAGACGGCTGCGAGGTCAGACAGCTGCCTGGAAGAAGCAGAAACCAGGCAAACTGCCTGAAGAGGTCTAGACCACCTGTAGCACCTGGAGAGGACACTTCCAGCCTGTTGAGCTGTCTGCAGGCTGTGCAGTGGGCTCAGGTTCTCAGCTTCTGTGAACTGCCACCCATGCTGGGGTGGGCTTTTGTGAAACACCTGTCTCCGAGTCTCTGCTCCTGTAAGGAACCCCTGACACATATTCCTGTAAGTAATTTAAGTAACTGTACTAGTGCTTTCTTATTGGGACTTCTAGCCTGCAAATAATGACATGGAGACTTATTGCTAATTATGAAAGCTTGGCCTTAGCCAACTAGCTTCTCCGAGTCAAATTAGCCCATCTCTATTAATCTGCTTTCTGTCTCATGACCCAGATACCTTTGCTTTGTACCATGTGTCTGACTTCTTCAGAGTCTCATTTGCACCTTCCAGCCCTTTCCTTACTGTGTGTCTTCTTTATCCAAAATGCTGACTTCTCTATTGCTAATTCTGGTCAGCTAGTCAGTTGCTGTGTCCCCCTGGTTCAAGGTAAACCTCATTGAAAGTCTGGAGTGTTACAGTGTGATCAAAATATCCAACAATATTTCTGCCTTTCTGTCTAAATAAAAAGGGAAAGGTTTTAACTCTAGCATAGTAAAACTAGATACAATAAGAACAGTTATCAGGTAAGAATTATATTCTCAATGTTCATTCCAATTGTATTTGACAAATTTGGAGAAATTACTCCATTATCTATCCTATCTTGGTGAGTCCAAAGTTTTTTATGTAGAAGTCGTTTATCATAACTATCATAACTTGTATTATCATCCTAAAATATCTTTTTAGACCTAAAAACACATTTTTAGATAAACAACTTAGACTTCTATATCTCTCAACTTCATAAACTTTACATCTCTTATGTAAGTTTCTTTTCTGAATTTGGTAACAAGGAAAATTGTAATTATAACTATCTAGTCTTCAACCCCTTCAGAGATCTGAGAAGGATATAATATTATTTGAGTAAATAGGAAGAGCAAGGCAAGCAACTTCCAAAGCTATAAAAAGGACAGAAACATCTGTCTGCCGGGACAGTCACCCAAAGTTCCTCTGCAGGGTTGGGGCATCCATCTTGGTCCTACAGGCATAGAATATCTGACAGACATTTTGTGAAGCAGGAATTTTGAAGGACTTTCCTACCTTGTTGTGGCAAAGTTCAGCAGTCACCTTCTTTTGTGTACTGCTTATCCAGTTTGGACAGCATACTGTCAGCAGTCCAGCCAAGGGAAGTTTCTTGTTCTATGGCTAACTTTGCCACAATGAAAGCAAACTCCATACGGAGGTTCTTCAATGCCTGTCATCCTTTTTTGAAGTAAATTGGTGCTGCCAGGATCAGATGTGTCTCACTGTCATGAAAAGCCTTATATTATTAAAACATCTTAAATGCCATATTCTGAAGTGTTTCTAAAATATCTTAAATGCCATATTCTGAAGGTTTCTGAAGTGTTTGAAGACTATCTATCTATCTAAAATATTCTGTTTAACCTTGAAAACATACTATTATGATTGCAAGTTTGAATATTATAGATGCCAACTACTAACCTGCATTTTTAAATTATCCTAAATAGTTTATAATAATAACTTTTAAGGACTAGAAATTTACATTACATTGTTAAATGAGCCCACCTGAGACTAGAAAGTGAAAGGTTTTTATGTCCTGATAAGCCTCTGTAGTGAGGAGCAGCTGGCGGCGTTACTGCCACCCGGCTCTCGGCCGCCTGGCTAGCTTATGCCCTGAAATAATTACACGGAAACTGTATTCTTTTAAACACTGCCTGGCCCATTATCTCTAGCCTCTTACTGGCTAACTCTCACATCTTGATTAACTCATTTCTAATAATCTGTGTAGCACCACAAGGTGGTGGCTTACCAGGAAAGACTCAGCATGTCTGACCTGGCGGCTGGCTCCATGGCATCTGGCTCCCTGCCTTCTTCCTCCCAGCATTCTGTTCTGTTTACTCCGCCTACCTAATTTTCTGTCCTATCTAAGGGCCAAGGCAGTTTCTTTATTAACCGGTGAAAGTAACACATAGACAGATGACTGTCCTACATCAAGTCTCTTCACAGACACAGTATTTCAAATCAGACCAAATCAAACTGAATTAGAAAAGGCCCAGGTTTAATGGATGCCAGCACTCCTGGGAGTGGGAGAGGAAGACCAGGAAAACCATGGAAGGGAGAATGGAAGATGGAGAGACCATGTTTTCATTCTCTGGGGGAGGCAGTTTAAGTAGCCTGTGGGAGTGGTTTCTGGGAAGGGGATCACCGTTAGGCGGGCTTTCTTGGAGGTGGAGTCTGGACTGTGGCAACTCCCAGAGGAGGGGGCCTGGAATGGAAAGTTTCGTCCAAACATTCCAGACTCCCTGGACCCAATCATTCTAGACTCTTTGCAATATAAGGATGTCAGTGGCTGGGGTGAAGCTTCCAACCAAACAGAAAGTTATATCCAGCTCCTTGTCCAAAACTTTTCCTAGCTTTCTCTATTACATTCTGCCACATGGCTGGGCTACTCCTGCTCTGTATTGTATGTCTGACTTCTTCGGAGTCTTGCTTGTCTCCCTACTCTTTCCATTCTGTGTGACTTCTATATCGAAATTGCTGGCTTCTCCATGTCTAATTCCAGTCAGTTGTTCCACCCCCTGATTCAAGGTGAACTTCATTGACAGTCTGGGGTGTCACAGTGCAATCAAAATATCCTACAGTAAGAACCCTCCCCCCAAAAACCTCACTAGTTTACGAAGTTGGACTCTGGTGGAATCTGTGCTTTGGTCTGTCATGCTTCCCCATCTAGGGTTAGCAGATATGTGTGTTACATCTCACTAGGAAAGGTCTTGTCACACAACACACAGTGAATTTCAGGTCAGCCTGAGACTCTGTCAATAAATACATAAATCCACAGATTTTGCTTCTCAACAACGAAGCTCCATAGACTAGTCAGCAGATGGCTGGCTGCTTGCTTAGAACCTCATGCTTAGGCTCTTGGCTGAGTGGTCCAGCACCCTGGGAACTGGGAAGGATGACACCTCACCTTTCACCAGGGCTAAGATGGAGGTGGAGCAGATAGACCTAGGATTTGAACCTGAAAGCAGGTCCCTAGCTGCACAGCACCTCATACCAGGTATTAACTTGAGCTGAGTTGCTCCTCTAGGCCCTTGGAGTAGTCCTGGTTCTCCTTTTGCTTCAAAAGGGATTTGGGGTGGGGGAAGAGGTGGAGATTAGATCTGCACATCTTTGATGCAGCGTTCTTGGCATCTTTTTGCACAGGTGGAGTTCTGCTGAGTCCTGGGTTCCTAGACAGCTTCTGCATAGTTGCAGTTTCTGAAAATCTTAACTTGTGAGTTTAGCTCTGGAGCCTGGGGCTTTGGGAAGGATTTTAGAATTTCCTACATTATGATTAAGTAGCATATTTGAGAAACCTGCAATCAAAAGAATGTTTGGTCAATCTATGATGTAGATGTTGGGAAACTTTTTTTTCAAAGGGTGGGATCCTTACTATATTGGGTATCTCAGGTCATGTTTTCCAGGTTGCAATTACTTCTCAACTCTGCCTTTGTGGAGTTAGAGTGTCAGTAAATCAAATAAGGAGTGAAGGGGAAGAGGAGATGGTTTAGGCAGCAGGTACCTGCCTAGAAAGCATGAGGACCAGAGTCTCCTTGAGAACCTGGGAGTCCTAGTGAGGGTTTCTATTGCAATGATAAAACATCATTGACTAAAATCAACATAGGAAGGGAGGGGTTTATTCCAGCTTTATCACAGATCTAGAGCACAATCCATCACTGAAGAAATTTAGAGCAGAAACCTGATGCAGAGGCCATGGAAGAATGCTGCTTACTGGCTTGCTCCTCATGATTTGCTCAGCCTGATTTCTTATACACCCCCATGACTACCTACCCATAGGTGGTACCGCACACGTTAGGCTGGCTCCTTCCTCATCAATTACTAACTTTTGTCCATAGGTCAATTTCGTGGAGGCATTTTCTCAACTGAGGTTCATTCTCTCCAAGTGACTCTAACCTATGTCAAGTTGACATAAAACTAGCCAGCACACCGTGTAAAACATTCTGGCAGGGTAGTAATCACAGTGCTGGAAAGGGGAAGACAGGCAGATCCCTGTGGCTATGTGGCACATACTTGGTGAGATCCGAGACAGTGGAGACCCTGATTCAAAATAATAACGTAGAAGGCCAGAGAGATGGCTCAGTGGTTAAGAGCACCTACTGTTCCTGCAGAGGACCTAAGTTCAGTTCCCAGCACCCACATCGTAAGGTTCACGACTACCTGTAACTTCAGATCTAGGGAGTCTGGTACCTCTAGCCTCTGAGGGTGCCAACATTCGCCATACACACCTAGACACATAATTTAAAAATGTAAAATAAACCTTTAAAATAATTAAACAAAATGGAGAGCGACTGAGAAAGGCAGGCCCTGATGTCAACCACTGGCCTCCGCATTTACTAGCTTACACACACCCACTCACACACGTACACACTCTAAATAATATAAAATTAATATAAATATTAAAATAAAATATTTATATTGTTATTTATAGCAACCAATAATTAATATAAATTAAAAACAGAGGTTTTATTCTGGTGAACCTTTATTTATGGAAATCAAGCAATGGGAGGAATTTGACCCAGGAGTTGTATTTTGCTAATCCCTCTTCAACAGATAAAAGGCCCATTCTGGGCATTGAAGTCTGCGTGGATATGTTGTTGAGTAACAACAGTCGTGCCATGAGGGGTTAGGTTTGTCGCCATCCTCACTTCTAACGACTTTGAGGCAAGCACTTGTTCCTCATTTTTCCGTCTTCACGTGTGGAGAGAGAACAAGTCTAACCTCACTCGGTGGCTTTGGGAGTTGACAGATTTCTGTTCACACTTCACTTAATGGTTGAGAAGAGGTCTGAGAAACGAGTCATGGGTAAATTTTGCCCTGCTTTCTCCGAGTGCACTCACACACGCCTCGACTATACGGGTCAGCTGGAGCTGCTTCTTAATGCAATCAATGGGTTCTTTAAATGTGCGATGAATGAGACTGTTGTATAGTAAACCTTTGTGTAAGTATGCATATGTGTAGGTGTGTGTGTATGCATGTAAGTGTGCATGTGGAGACCAGAACACAACTTTGGGTGCCCTCCCTCCCTCCCTCCCTCCTTCCTTCCTTCCTTCCTTCCTTCCTTCCTCCCTTCTCTTTCTCTGTCTTTCTCTTTATTTTTTTTAAGACAAGGCCTCTCACTGACCTGCAGCTTTCCTGACAATAAGCTTTGCTTCTGTTTATTTTTTATTTTGTATGTGTGTGTGTGGCATTTATGTGTGTTGTGTGCATATGTATGCAAGAGCAAGTGTGTGTGTTTGTGTGTGTGTGTGTGTGGTGTGAGTGTGTGTGGTGTGAGTGTGTGTGTAGAGGCCCAGGGTCAGTGTTAGCTTGTGGCTCCAGAACCTTAGGTGAGGTCTATTGCTCTGCCATTGAGTGCCAGCAGCCTGGCACTTGACAGCGTGTGAAATTCTCTACTTTTAGCAGCAGCAGGAACATTTAGTGTCACAGCTCCAAGTGTGACACTCCCAGGCCTCTGGACAGTAACTGGGGACACAGTTCTTGACCCTAAGTCCTTGGGACTGGACCACTCCCTGGAACACTATTAGCAATGCCCTGTCTTTGGTTCTTACAGCCTTCTCTGCATGTCCATGCCCTTTGTCCCCTCTGCTGCCCCTGCCTCACGTCTCTGTCCCCTCCTGCTAGTACTGCCTCTGTGCTGTTAACTGGACTTGCTGTTGCTGCTGCTCCTTCTCAGTGTTGACCACCTCAGCCCCCTCTGCTTACAAAAGAAGTCAGAAGTAGGCAGTGAAAGGGCCATTCGGAAAAACCTCTTATTGGTTCTAATTGTGTGACTGAGGCAGCCCCAGAGGTTGAGTCCTGGCCGAGTCCACTCAAAGGTGAGGCAAACAGCCTGCTTATATGGGCAGCAGAGGGCAGCAGAAAAGATGTTCCCACAAGTCATGGTACTGTTGTTCATGCAAATGAAGGATTGTCTCTAAACAAGCCATAGTTCTTCTCCAGAGCCTTCAGGGAAGTGTGTCCTCATTGGCATTGATGAAAACGGCCAATAACGTCCTTTGAGACTTGTAGTGAGAAAAAGACTGGGGCATCTGTTTGAGACATTCAGACTGGGACAAACCTTCCGGAGCCAGAGTTGTATGTTGGCAGTAAGTTGCTGTGGTTAACATGTAGCTTCCTCAAGGCATCCGTGCAACATTCGAAGCAGCCAGGCTGCCTGGGTCAAGATAGCCTTCCTAACAGCCATCAGGAAATCAAATTCCCGGAGACCTTCAATGTCTTACCTCATTAAATGAAAAATAAAATTAAGTGGGGTCCGGGATACTTGTAGCAAAGGCCTACCATTAACGTTGGTAACCCTTTAACAGTGTTTAACAGTGCTTGACAGGGCTTCCCTCCTGTCCTAGTGCCCCAGGGAGACTTGGGTCCCTTTGATGTGTTCTATAAGAAGGGCACTCTAAAAAACAATCAAAGAGTGCACACCAGTAATCATAGCACGGGGGTGGAGGCAGGAGGATTCAAAGAGGTCCAAAGTCATCACTACTCAAGGGTGTAGTGATTTGTAGGCCAGCCTAGGCTACATGAGACCTATCTCAAACTAGCCAACACTTGTTTAAAAAAAGAATCAAAACCAAGTGACAGTAAAAAATAATGTTAAACGTATAATAATTATATATATATTAAACACCTAAGACAGTAACAGGTGTTGTCATGACCAAATCTGAGGCATTGCATGCAGGTATTAGGATGACCCTGGCACAGAGCTTTGGTTATTTCAGCTATGTGCGTAGAATATCACCACACACACAAGAATACAGTATCATATGCCGTAACCTCACAGCGTCACCACCCATTTCTGTGGTGAGGGTATTACGTGAGGGCCTGTGTCATGGTAGTACACCACAGCATTACGCCATGGCATTCTGTCGCAGCATTGGATAAGTGAGGCTATGTCACAAAATATGACACCATGGACTTTTGTTCTTTTACGTCCTTGCTGACTCCAGACAAAAGAAAGTTTTCAGTTCTGTTCAAACCTATGGGCTCATCTTCAGGTGTGCTGATTTGCTGTTTTGCATTGCTTGACTGACACAGACAGGCATATTTCGTTTTACAGCACTTTGTTTTATTGTGCATTGATGATGTCATTTTGTTTTTAAAGAAGTTGAAGGCTTGGGTAACCCACCGCAGGGCATATTCTAGGACGCATGCTCACTGAGTGTCTGTGGCATGTTTGAGTAGTGTTCATTGCATAGGCTGGTTGTCTGTTTGGCGATCTGTGGCCAGTAGTCTTTGATGGCACTATTGAAATTATCTCATAGTGCCAGAAACCATGTGGATAAGAGATTGCAAGCTTGGCAGACAAATAGACACCTCCCAGGTGCCCTGTTCTCTCTCTCTCTCTCTCTCTCTCTCTCTCTCTCTCTCTCTCTCTCTTTCTCTCTCTCTCACACACACACACACTCACTGGGTCTCCCTACTCTCTGAAATGTAATGGCCTTTAAACAAAACCATTTAACAACCCAACAGTGGTCTCTTCAAGTATTCTCTTGGAATCAAAAGCTAAAGATGTTGAGCTTAGTGAGAAAGTCATTTTAAAAACTGAAGAGGAAGTTGGGTAAGGGGCAGTAACTCGACACTTTTGAGACTTAGGCAGGAGGATTGTCATGACTTTGAGGCCAACCTAGTCTACATAGTTCCTAGCCAGTCTGGGCTCCTGGATGAGACCTTATTTCAAATAACAAACACAAGCACTTGTTTGGTGCAAAAGATGCAACTTTTAGGCTTTTTCTGCTTGCGTTTGTTACTCGAGGGAAAAGGGCGTCTCCAATAAACACAAAATGTAAGAGAGCAGACAGTGGGTAAACAGTACTGAGAAGATGGGCCAGTCATTTAGAGTGTACTGTTTTTGCAACCAGCCCCCAGAGTATCCATCACACTCTTTTGGTCTCCCCAGACACGGCACAGGCATATCTGCAGGCATAACCATTCATACACATGAAATAAATAAATAAATAAATAAATAAATAAATAAGCCCTAGGGTCCCTAGAATAGGAGAGCTAACCTCCACCCTCCAAGCTGCAGAGCAGGAGAAAGAAGCCTCTATTTCCTGCCTGGGCAGCACACTAGAGCTGACACTGTTCGTCCCACACCCTGAGAGTGTGAGAGCAACAGAGCTGACCCTACTCTACTTCCCTCATCTGCCATGCAGTGCCGTGGGTGGGGAAAAGAGGCCCTCCACTTCCCATCCCTTGACACCTGAGGTGGCAAGAGAGCAGGTCCCAGGGTAAGGAGAGTGAGAATACCCGCCCTGCCCTCCTCACACACAGGAGAACAGGCCCTGCATCCTAGCAGGGCAAAACAGTCGAGCTGGCCCTGGCAGTGAGTGAGGAGGACCTGGAGCTGAGGCTCCAAGAACAGGAAAACTGGCTCCTTGCTGTAGTTGCATTGGGTGAGCTAGCCAAAGCAGTGCTTGCCTGGGTATGATGATGAGGGAAAGCTAACAAGCTGACCAATCCACCTACCACCAGGCCCAGAACTATATGAATTGGTCCACTCCAACATCCACAGAATCTATGACCTGTTGGAGCATGTGAAGGGGTCTGACCGCCAGACCCCAAACTGCAGGATCTCTATGACACAGGATAGCAGCAGGAGCCCATTATCCGTGGTGTAGCAGAAGTAGAAGCCGGAGGCCTCAAGTCAGACCAGTGACTCCTGGCTATGAATACTTGCAAGCAAAGACGAACAGACGAAAGGGAAAACTCTGGCTCAACAGGCCACACTGTAGCTTTCACAAGATTGGTCTCCCCTCCCCCTTTGTCTTTTTGTTTGGTTTCTGGTTTTTCCTTTAAATTTGGTTTTGTTTTAGGGGGAAGGATGCAAAGGCAGAGGGCAGATGCGGAGGGACAGGGAGATAAGTGGAATCAGAATGCATGATGTAAAATCCACAAAGAATCAATCAAAGTAAAATAAATATCTTCCAAAAGAAAAGAAAGCAAACGTTTTTAATGCTGATATAGAGAGAGCTTGCATGGTTTGGGTAGAATACCAAATCAGTCTAGAATACCAAATCAGTCACATCTTCCCCAAACTGAGACTCATTCCAGGATGGCACTCTGAGTCATGTAAGAAAGCTGTAGAATAAAGAGCGGATGTTAGCAGAGGCTAGCCCATGGGAGTTTAAGATAAGAGACAGTTCTATGACATGAGTCAAGGCGAATGGAAATACTATTTTACATGTTAAACAACATTATAGTAGAACGATTAGATATAGTTTTATACAATTTTGTTTTGTTTATTTACTTGTGTTCTGGGAATTCAAATTCAGGACTTGATGCTTGCATAGTAGGCGTTTTACCTCCTGAGCCATTTTCCCAGTCCCCCTTCTAAATTTCTCATCGCAAACTGTGTTTGTCGGATTTCCATCCATGCCTGTGCCTTGACGCTAGATGAACTTTGGTTAACACAGTAACTGGGAGTGACCCGGAAGACTTGGAGTCCCTCTTACCCTTCACAGTCCCCATTACTCACAGAAAGCAGCAGGCACTGGCAGGCTAGTTAGTCACCACTGTGCTGACGAGTTTTATGTCAACTTGACCCGTGTTAGAGCTATTTGAGAGAAGGGAACCGCAGTTGAGAAAAATGTCACCATCGGATTAGCCTGCAGGCAACTCTGTGGCATACTGTCTTGATTAATGATGGATGTCAGAGGGTCTGTCCCACATGGGGGTGGTGCCACCTCAGGGCAGGTGGTCTTAAACTGTAGAAGACAGCGGATTGGGCAAGCCAGTAAGAAGCATTCTGTATGACCTCTATTCCAGTTCCTGCCTCTAGGTTTTAGCCCTGATGTCCCTCAAAGATGGACAAACTTATAAACTGTAAAGTGAAATGCACCCTCTCCTCCCCAAGTTGCGTTTCAACATGATGGTTTATCACAGCAATAGAAGCCTGGATTTAGACAACCACTAAGAGGGTCTCAGCATCCCCTCGAACATAGAGAAGAAGAGGACTCATCATCTGTGTTCTTGGGTAAAACACTTCATGTACATTTGTTCTGTCCCAGGTCACCTGTCATCCTTCTGCTGTAGGTTCGTCTATTTTAAATGGCATTGTGTCTTCATTGGAGACAAATGTGTGAAAACTTTGGCCCCCAGATTAGAAATGTGTGTCGTCGTTGGGTGAGGGAGAGTAAGATCTTCTGGGTGGGGGCACAGGAGTCGTAAATAGCACAGGTGTGAACGGCACCTAAATGTGGGACTTTCTGAGAGCTGGAAACCAGATGTGTGGGGTGCAGAGCACAGCGGGAAGGAGACATGGGAATGAGGTCTCACCTGACTGTGCATCAGCCCAGGAAATGGAGACCCCGAGGAAAATCCAACAGGAAAGTTAGTGAGTAGACAGTCTGTGTTGGAATCCAACCTGTCCTCCTTAAACCCCTCGTGGCCTGGGAGAGCTTCTTGAGCCTCGGCTTCCTTGTTTGTAAAATGGAGATGAGAAGGGAAGGAGGTGGAGCTTCCATCCTTGATCCTGAATCTATGTCCCAGATTTGGCTAAGTATAACTCTGGCGGGCAAGAGAAAGTCCTCGCCGGGAAAATGCTAGGAAGCAGAGAGGCAGGGAGTGTGGGAGCTGCATCAACAGTTCTTACTGCGGTGGGTCTAAGAACTAGAGATCACGTGACAGTGGCAGGCTGGGAGCCGCTACTCACAGGAGCTCTACTGCAGAGGTTCTCAACCTGTGGTGGCCCTGCGACCCCCTGAGGTGACAAATGACCCTTTCACAGGAGTCACAAGACCATTGGGAATCACAGATGTGTACCTTATAAGTCATAACATTAGCAAATTACAGTTATGAAGTAGCAATGAAAATAATTTTACAGTTGGGGGGAGTGGTCACCACAAAGTGAGGAACTGTATTAAAAGGTTGCAGCATCTGGAGGGTTGAGAACCCCCTGCTCTATTGTGATTTTGCCAATATTTGAAGGAGCTTAGTTTGGGTCTCTTGTTATGAATGAGAGAGCACACTGTACCAGGCAAGCCTCCGGCTGCCCCTCCCCACCCACCCATCCTGTGTGGTCCTAGTACAAATGTACTCACATCTTCTTAACCAAGAATTCCAGATCGTTCCTCACCGTGGAATTCTATGTGAAAGTGCATCACGAGTTCTTTGGTTCATGATTATCCACTCCCCACT
The DNA here is from genome assembly GCF_950005125.1 of Chionomys nivalis. Lineage (NCBI taxonomy): Eukaryota > Metazoa > Chordata > Mammalia > Rodentia > Cricetidae > Chionomys > Chionomys nivalis. The sequence continues at coordinate 53,288,124 of NC_080086.1, forward strand.
CCCTGAGGATCTTCGCATGTGGCTCTGATATAGGGAACACATTTCCCAGACTTCCTTGTGTATAGCTTTGCTATGTCATGAAGCTCCATTTAATGTGAGGGGAAGAGACGCGTGCAACCTCTAAGTCCATTTAAAAGAAAACCTCTTCAACCCCCTCCCCACATCCTACCCAATGCCTCCCTTCCACTGAGCTGGAACAAGAAAGTAGCCCTGAGCCATCTTCTGGCAGAGGAATGTAGATGATAATCTAGCAGTTACAGCACCAAGGATTAGGGGCCTTAGAACTCCTGCCTTTGTGTGGAGCTGAGCTGGACCATGCAGCTCCTGGCTCTCATTATGTTGGCCTTCACGTAGACTTGAAATGGATCAAACGTAAACCATTCTCCCTTGCTCCTTGCCAAGTCTAAGAACCCATGTTCTCATGAGCATGGTGTCTGAATCTGTCACTGAGTCTTAGGTCCTTTGAACTCGTAAAATACCCATTGTGAGGTTGGAGAGATGGCTCGGCAGTTAAGAGCATGCACTTCTCTTGCAGAGGACCTGGCATTGGTTCCCAGCACATACACAGGGCAGCTTACAGTTGCATGTATCTCCAGCTTTGTCTGGCTTCTGCTGGCACCTACACTCGTGTGCATAAACCCAAAGTCAGACACGCAGGCATACACATAATTAAAATTCTTAAAAAAGAAGTTAAGTGATGATTGGAGATAGGGTCAGAAGATAACAACTCAAACCAATCAGTTGTGTTACAATGCGTACAATGCTATGATACCTATGAAGACATCAAAGGATGGTTTCCTCCAGTTGGTTCTCTTCTTCCACCTCTACCTGACTTCTACGGAATGAACTCAGGTTACCAGGCTTACATCACTGGGCAGGAAAAGCCTTTACTCGTCGAGCTATTCCCCTGTCCCAGAAGACCTGACTTTTACCCTGTGTCTGCCACGTGCTAACTCTATATAGGGATCTACGTCACCACATTTAGTAAGTCCCACACCATCTTTGTAAGCTGGCGGCTGGTGGAAAATGCCCACCACAGTGTTTGACACCTGGTCTGGGATCAGTGGCAGATACAGTTGGGTTTTCTAGCACCATTAGTTTTTCCTTGTGCCGTGTTGTTGCTGACCAACTCAGCAGTATCAGCTACCTTAGTGATCAGCAGTATTAGATCAGAACCTGCCGCTCTGACATTTAGAATTAGCTCCGCTAGGTCCTAGGAAGTTTGGGTTGGGTGGCCGTGCTGGGTGAGCAGGTGGACAGAATCCCTGTGGTCTTTCAGCGTCTCCCACACTTACTACAGCATTTCCCTGGCCCTGCTTGTGAACACAGCCCCATTAGGTGAAGGAAAGGCAATGCCTAGTGATGAACTAGACGGTCTCCCAGGCCTGGTGCCTCCTGATCCCCAGCAGAGCCCTGCCCTGGGAAGGATTGTTAAGATGATTTGGGAGGTGGGTGGCAGTTGCTGAGAGCGGAACCTAGAGTGTTCACTGTCAGTACTTTTCCTGGCTAACCTGAAGCTACGCCCTTATTGTTTGTGGCTAACTCCCTGTCTGTCTGAAATCCAAATCCAACCTTCTTAAAAGATACAACTTCAGAGCTGGAGAGATGGCTCAGCGGGTAAGAGCACTGGCTGCTCTTACAGAGGTCCTGAGTTCAGTTCCCAGAAACCACTTGGTGGATCACAACCATCTGTAGTAGGGTCTGATGCCCTTTTCTGGCATGCAGGTATACATATAGAAGACTCATACATAAAATATAAATAAATAAAATTAAAAAAATGCATCTCCAGTTTTCTTTGAGCTTATACAAAGTGTGCTTGTCTTAAAAACAACTTCTCATTTCTCATACTATGTAAATTTGGTGTGACCCATTTCTGACTAGCAAGATGAGACTTGAGCGACCATTCTGGGAACTGACTTAGGTGGGAGTTGTAGCATTTTTGCCTTCCTAGGTTTTTCCTGCTACCTGCAGCACAGGCAGAATGTTGACGTGTAAGCAAGCATCGTGGTTTTTGAAATCAGAGCTGCCGGATCAGATCAAGACAGCAGAGTGGATGATGGGTGGGTCCTGCTTCCTGCTGGGAGTCATTACCTGAAAATAACGGCTTGTAAATGTTTAGACGTGTGTGTGTGTGTGTGTGTGTGTGTGTGTGTGCCACAGCATACATGTGGAGGGTGGAGATCAGAGGACAACCTGATGAAGCTGCTCTCATAGTGTGAGTGCCTGAGATGAAACTCAGTCAGTTAGGCATCTTTACCTTACCCTCTGAGTCATCCCCGACCAGAACCCATTTCTGAAAATGAGATTTTTGCACTTATTTGTTATCTATTTCTTTGTTCAGTGTGTGTGTGTGGAGGTCAGAGGACAACTTTCAGGAGTTGCTTCTGTCTTTCCACGGCGTGAGTTCCTAGGATTAAACTCATGTCATCAGGCTGCAAAGTATCCACATCTACAGAGCCATCTCGAAGGCCTTTGCTTTAGTGCTGCCACCTGACTCCTCCTCCACCTCTACCTCTCCTCATCCTTTAACTTCATGCTGGTGAATGAGTCTTAGTGTCCTTTCCTAATGAACTTTCTGGTAGCTCACAAGGTCTGAAGCCCCAGGCTAAAGGATACTTGGCATCTTAATTTCTACAGCCTTATTGGAACAGCCTGGAATCTAACTCCACAGTCGAATCACCATGGTCCCACCATCTGTCATCTGGGCTTGGGGTCAGATGTGCACAGTGCTGCGCATTCTGGCATTTAACTATTCTTTGATGTGTTTTGCTATTACACAGTCTCTTTGAGTGGCCAGAATGTTTTCCCAACACATCCACACTCCTTGTACTTTGCCTTCCTAAACATGAGGCTGACTTCCCAAGGCTTGCTCTGTCAGATAAGAGATCCTTAGGAAAGGCCTTAGAAAAATCATCTACGGTACAAGCTGAGGGCTGCAGCCTCTTGGCCTTCGCCATGGCATGGATAATTTTCATTCTGTACTGGTCACTTAGCTGGCAATTCACCCCAGGCTCATTACTCTGTGCTGTGACCCAGACTAGACGTCTACAATCTATGCTGCCAAATATCCTAACTGGCTTCTCACAAGGTCCACCCTGGGAGCTGTTGAGACAAGAGTATTGAGAAGGAAGAGGGACCCCAGCACCTCTCACAAGCTTGCACCCCTCAAAAGCAGCACGCTCAGGGACGCCACAGCTGAGAAACACAAGCCTGAGTGGAAAGACTGACACAAGCCCCAAGGACAGTGACATCTGGAGCTGAAGGGAGAGGCTCTGGTCACATGGACCCGTGTTTATGGCACCCACTTCTTTTACTTCCTGGGTCCTATACAGCTGGGTTCCATTGAGTAGCACCTCTTGCTGACGTTTAAAGGGTTAGAGGCCAGAGGCTATGTTCCAGGCAATGGAATGTGCTTTAAAAAAAAGGTTATATGAGGTTTCTTGCCTGGTATGTCAAAGCTGCCTCACAAGGCTGGAAGACAACTTACAGGACAAAGTGCTTTTCTAGAAAGCACGGGATCCTGAGTTTGATCCCAGAAGCCATGTAAAATAAACTGAGCGTGGAAGTGAACACTTCTAATCTTAGCAAGAGGATGGAGAGACAGGTGGATACCTGGGTTGTCAGGCCAGTGAGAAGTTTTGTCTCAAAAGAGAAAATGGTCAACATTCGAAGAATGACAGCCAAGGTTGCCCGTGTGTGTATGCACCTGCTCTCCCACATGGATGCCCAGAAAGTTCTATTGATGCCCACTTTCTTAGCCTCTGACTCTCTCCTGAGTGTAGGGCCCTGAGGACCAAGTGTGACCCTGTCTGAGGTGGTCTCTTTAGTCCTAAATATGTAAATTCATGTACTAGCTGTATTTCCAGGGAGAGGTCGTGGTAATCCAGGCGGTGAAATGCAAAGCTGTCCTTGATTCCTCGTCTCAGCAGTACCTTTATCTAAAGTTCTTTTTCCCAAATGAGGGTGGCTTTATGGTTCTCTCTGCTAGTAAAAATGATAGGGGAAAATACCACGTGAAGAAAGACGAAACATCTGTAAATTATCAACATGAGACAGATTGCTTACTATTTTAGATGTGGTCTTCCTAAATTTATTACATTTCATTTGTGTGTGTGTGTGTGTGTGTATGTGTGTGTCTGTGTGTATGTGTGCATACGGAGAACAACTTAGAAAAAATTGCTTCTTTTCTTCTGCCATGTTCAACCTGGGGACCAAACTCAAGTTATCAGACTTGGTAGCAGTCGCTTTTACCAACTGAGCCATCTTGCTGACTTCTGTGTGTAGACTTCTAAGCTGACTTCATTTCTAATTTCTATTAAGCCATAGCTTTTAACACTATCATTTTGAGGTTATGACACTGGATTGTAGCTAATGCTTTAAGGATTCTGATCTAATTACAAAGGTAGTTATTAGCATTACCATCATCAGTGTGCTAAGTGTTTTATGGAAATGTAATTTAATCTTATAATGACTCTTGGAGTAAGCAAAAGTCTTCAGCAAGAATAGCCCAGAGAAAATGGGAATCTTTCAAAGGATAGCTGTTTGCTAAACACTTTGGCAGGGCTCTGATTTGAACAGAAAGAATAGCCTTATGTTTGAATCATCATATTCTCTTCGACACAGCATGATAAGCTGCTTGCAGACAATTCTAGAATGTGACAGGCATATGCAGTGCAAACATGCATGCTTCAGGATATTCCTTTCTGCATCAGCACAGGACCTGCCCTTCTGCGACCCTGGAAGAAACCATTTTGTTATGCACCCACTCCTCCATAATTTACCTGATTTGTAATTTCAGGGTTTCGGGTGTGAGAGCTCCACTGTAATTACGCTGGGTGCTCTGTTCCGTCAGCTTGCGATGCCCACAGCCTTGTCTTCCAGCTCGACTACAGGGCGAATAGTGCCACTTAGCTGCTTTCAAGTAGCTTTTTTCCCAGTGGCTGGCAAATGGTCCAAGCTATAGTGGAGTGCTCTTGAGCTTCTAACCATGGCATCCATTTTATGTTGTATGTCTGTTTCTAAGAAGAGAGGTATTTCTGAGGAAGCACTTCCTATCCTCAGGTTCAAGTGTCCCATTAGGATTCTTGAATGCTGACCCGAGTGATCGTCAAGGCTGGAGTCCTGGAAGCTTAAATTCTGTCTTGCAAATCAACCGTGTCGTGTGCCTTTTTCAGTGCGTTCAGAAGAACACACCCTGCATTCTCGCACAAGTGGTTTTTAGCTTAAATTCCAGCTTAACATTTAAATAAGGGGAACTTTTGGACAAGTCAACATTAAAAATCATCAAAGTGTAAGGATAGCGCGGTAGAGGAGGATCAAATCTTATTGCTGTGAGTATTTGAAAGACTGAACCTGTGGTCGCAAACGTCAATTGTTGGTCAAGAACCACCAGGCAGATATCATAAATGAATATGGTCAAAGCGAAAAGGCAGCACCTGGAGGTGGAACGTGCTGGAGCAAACTGGAGACTCATGCCCATCATAATTGCTACTCTTTTTTTTTTTAAATTGTGCTCAGACAAAACACACTGGTTGTTATATGTAGTCCAAGGCTTGTTGCCAGTTAAACATTTCTGTTTATTAGAGTCAAAGACAGGTGCAAGGTAGGCAAACATTTTAAGGTATCAAGAGTTTGAGTACTTTCTTTAAGTCACAGCCTTTGATGTCTGATACCAGTGTACCCTCAGTTCTCTTTCCTGGCCTTTCAAGTGTCCGTCTTTACTTGTCCCCCCCCCCTTTTTTTTTTTGCTTTCTTTGTCTCTCTCTCCATAAGCTCCATGAAGGCAAGGACGGTGTTTGCCTTTCATGTGGTTGTAATCGCCAGTGCTAGCGCAGGCTGAGCACACAATCAGCCCTCAAAAAAAAACTGTTAGATGTATAAAACAAGGGCAGTGCCGTGTCTTGTCATCTGTTGCCGTGTGTTATTCATCTCCGCGCCCTCAGCTCCACACACCATAGTATTTAAGATGAGCATGTCTTAGATGAACTTGGTGATTATGGTCCACCGCAACGGTTAGCCACGGGGAGGTGGTTCCCAGCGGGTGGGGCAAGAGTCTAGAAATAGAAGTGATTGCTAGGCTAGGGAGATGCTTGGACGTGAGACAGATGAGTAAGGAAGCCCAGAAAGACAGAAAATAGCAAGCTGTTTGGACACTAATAAGATATGGTTAGTAATCTAGGTAAGGTGCTGGGATCAGGGGTGTCCTGAGAAGCTAAAAATAGGGAATCCAGGAAGGGCACATGTGTCTGGCTGTGGTGAGCAACTGATAATGGAGCTAAAGCCATTGGAGCTGAACACTGAGTTCACAGACATGCTGAATAGGGATGTGAGGGAGAGAGGCATCAACAGCAAAACTGCTACGAAAGCATCTATCTAAGCAGCCAGAGTTGACTTTATGATTTTAAAGTTCCAGACCTGACCTTAACTTGCAGGCCAAAGAAAGTCCATGCTGGTTCCCAGGTCAGGCCCACACTGGCACTGCTATCATTGAAGCTGAATTGGTAAATCTTTCATCATGGAAACCAGGGGCTGAGTTTATCCTCCTCAGCTATGGGGAGAAAACAACCAAGTCTTGGGTTTGGTCCTGAGAAGAGTCCTAGGAGGCTTCATTTCCAGAGTGGGAGAACCTGTGTGAGGGTTAATGCTGTCATATGTCTTCGTGATCATTAGAGTAACAGAAATCGCATTTGTTTCTCTTAAGGGAGAAAAGGACTATATTAGCCGCAGTAACACAGCATGTACAGGCCGGAGCGTGGCCGGCCTCTGGGCTGGTCTTGTTCTCTGCCTCTCTGCTATGCTGCCCTCTGTGGTCAGCTCCACTCTGGTAGGAATGGGCTTTCCCTGAGAGAGTCAACACAGTCTTAGGGAGCATCCAACCCAACCTTAGGATACTATGAATGCAATCCAAAATAGTAAACTTATTTTTAAATTATTATGAGATAGAAAAAAATGGTAGCTCAGTTGCGTGCCTCTCAAGCATGAACTTCATAGATGAAGTCATGGCTCGATATAAAAAGGTTAGACATGTCAAAATGGGATTGGTAGCTTCCTGGGCGTCTTTGCATCTCAGCTCTGCTCCTTTACCTGAGAGATTCTCCACTTACAAGGTGAGCATTATCAAAAACACTGACCTCTTAAATGGTTATACGAATTAAATGAGAAGAATACATGTAAAGTAATTAGAATGGCGCTTGGTGCCTGCGAAGTGCTCAGTAGTTATTGGCAGTCATCATTATAAGGAGCGAGTGGCCCCACCAGTTCTACCCTGGGGAGCATCTAGAGGAGAGCTCCTGCTAGCTCTGTGACAGAGATGGTATCTGGATGAGGGCTGGGACCTTGGATTAAACGTGAGAAAACTGTGAAAAAAAGCCACTGAATCATGTGTCCCCCTACTGTTTGGAATTACTCTTCCAGGGCCAATTTGCAGCACCCCAAGGTCCTGGTTTCATTTCTGTTGCTCCCCAAATGCAATGTAGGGGGGAACACGGGTTTACTCCAGCCCATAGTTCCAGGTGGCAGCCCATTGTACAGAGAAGCCAGAGTGGTGAGACCAGACTGTCACATGACAACCGTAGTCAAGAGCAGAAAGAAATGAATGCATGTGCCATGCTTGCTCCATGTGCCCAGCCTGATTTCTCCCTTTTGTTTTAGTTCAGAACCTCTGCCTAGGGGATGGTACTGCTCACAGGAGGCTGGGTCTCACAGGCCATTAAATTGATTGACAGCCTCTCAAGGCATGGCCACAGGCCAACTCAGGGCCCGCCCCATGGAAGGAGGGAACTGACTACTAACAGCTGAGCTCTGACTTGTGCATGCACGCACATCACACACACACTGACACATTATACACACGAAATAAATTAGTAACTGTCTGCAGAGAATAGAGTATGTACTTAGACTGAGGACTATTGTTTTATTTCTTGAAATTTACCAGTAACTCACAGCCCAGATTTCCCCAATTAAAGGCACACCCAAATCTGTATGCAGAGAAACTATGGCCTGGAATTTGACTCTGAAGGCTTTAGTTTGCATTCTAGGTAGAAAATATTGTGGGCCTGACCTAAATAACTAGAGTGGGTATTCAAATAAAACATTATTCATAGTATTTCCTCTGGGCTAGTCGGTAAATGTTCATTTTCCACATTATCTTATTAACTATTATTTGTAATAAAAACAAATTGGATTTATAAAATTGGAATTAAAAAAAACGTTACAGAAGGTGGCTTTAGTTAATGTTATAAAAATGCCAGAAGCTCAAGTCTGTTTCACTATTTATGCAATGCTTTAAAACCAATCCCTAGTGGAACTATTCAGGGATTTCGAGGTTCTCTAGCAATCATAAAGGAAAAGAGTTGATATTCTCAATGTATGGTTTCCTAGAGAGCCCATTTCTGGTCTAGGTATGACCCAAAGGGCACTGAACTATCTAGCTGTGTTGATGGATTTAGGGATGGGCCATTTACCCAAGCCCATTCAGTGGAGTTTTTTTTTTTTTTTATTAAAGATTTCTGCCTCTTCCCTGCCACCGCCTCCCATTTCCCTCCTCCTCCCCCGATCAAGTCCCCCTCCCTCGTCAGCACTAAGAGCAAACAGGGTTCCCTGCCCTGTGGGAAGTCCAAGGACCACCCACCTCCATCCAGGTCTAGTAAGGTGAGCATCCAAACTGCCTAGGCTCCCACAAAGCCAGTACGTGCAGTAGGATCAAAAACCCATTGCCATTGTTCTTGAGTTCTCAGCAGCCCTCATTGTCCGCTATGTTCAGCGAGTCCGGTTTTATCCCATGCTTTTTCAGACCCAGGCCAGCTGGCCTTGGTGAGTTCCCAAAAGAACATCCCCATTGTCTCAGTGTGTGGGTGCACCCCTCGCGGTCCTGAGTTCCTTGCTCGTGCTCTCTCTCCTTCTGCTCCTGATTTGGACCTTGAGATTTCAGTCCGGTGCTCCAATGTGGGTCTCTGTCTCCTTTCATCGCCTGATGAAGGTTAATATTCGGGAGGATGCCTATATGTTTTTCTTTGGGTTCACCTTATTTAGCTTCTCTAGGATCACGAATTATAGGCTCAATGTCCTTTATTTATGGTTAGAAACCAAATATGAGTGAGTACATCCCCTGTTCCTCTTTTTGAGTCTGGCTCACCTCACTCAGGATAGTGTTTTCTATTTCGGTCCATTTGCATGCAAAATTCAGGAAGTCAATGTTTTTTACTGCTGAGTAGTACTCTAATATGTATATATTCCATACTTTCTTCATCCATTCTTCCATTGAAGGGCATCTAGGTTGTTTCCAGGTTCTGGCTATTACAAACAATGCTGCTATGAACATAATTGAGCATATACTTTTGTTGTATGATAGGGCCAAAAGACATTTAAGGTCATGCTCAACTTCCTTAGCTATCAGGGAAATGCAAATCAAGACAACTTTAAGATACCATCTTACACCTGTCAGAATGGCTAAAATAAAAAAACACCAATGATAGCCTTTGCTGGAGAGGTTGTGGAGAAAGGGGTACACTCATCCATTGCTGGTGGGAATACAAACTTGTGCAACCACTTTGGAAAACAGTGTGGCGGTTTCTCAGGAATTTCGGGATCAACCTACCCCTGGACCCAGCAATACCACTCTTGGGAATATACCCAGTGAAGTTTTCAAACCTGCAGAGTAAGACACAACTGAGGTCAGGTGGGAGGATGCTCTGGAATGCAGCTGAAACATTTACCATTAGAAAGGAAAGTGCCCTGATGAACTCCTTCTGTTACTTCCAGAATCAACTGCCCTGGATGAGGTCCAAGGTCACCTAACTGGTATTGAATACTGCTTTCTGGCAGATGGCATGCTGGGACAGCTCCCAAGGTGTTACTTTTAATATTGTATCTCTACCATTCGGGAAGCAGTGACTGGGGAGAACATTGCCGAGAAAGTTCCGTGAGAAGCCATTCATTCGGCCTCGGTATGTTCTTGTATTATGAACCAAGTGAAAACAGAAAGATGCTGGTGAATTTAGACCTTAAGTCAGAACTGAAGACGCCAGAATCTAGATGCCAAGTATTCTAGATTGCCAAGTATTCTTCAGTGACAAGAAGTGTCTGGAAACTTTGGCTCCTAGGCAAAGGCTCCACTGTTTGAACTCGTCCTGTCCTGAAAAGATGATAAGGGCCTTAACAAAGGGGTATTTCTTAGACGAATAGATCTGAATGATGATGTTTTCTGGGTAATTTGAGTAAAATGAGTTCTGTATGTGTCTGACTTGTGGGGTGTGTGTGTGTGTGTGTGTGTGTGTGTGTGTGTGTGTGTGTGATCAAAATACAAGAGTGCAAAGGGAGACACTGGGCTTAGATATCTGTTCTAAGGACTGTAAATGTTCCAGTCTTTCTATTTTATCTCAGCAAACTGTTGCTCTTTTACTATCCAGTATGCAGGACAAAATATGTTATTACACGTAAACAGTCCAGTCCTCACTTGCTGTTTTACTGAGAAAATTCCAGGTTGCAGATCTTATTTTCACAGATGAGGCTGGGCGGTCCGAGGATCTGGGAAACAGACTCTGACTCAGAGCTCCTGGTAGCATTTTTTTTTTTTATTGTTTTATGGTCCAAGGTGGAAAATAAAAACACTGTGAGAGGAGAGAAGTAGAAGAAGAGGAGGGGAAGGAAGAGGAGGATGAGACAGGAAGAGAGAGGAAGAGGAGGAGGAAGAAGAAGAAAAGATGAGAGGCTAGGAAAACCCGTTTTCTCTTGAGACCTTCATCCCTCTCTTTGATCAGATCCCCCGTTCTGGGAGCTGAGGCTATAAAGCAGTGGTTCTCAGCCTATGGGTAGTGACCCCTTTGGGGATCTAATGATCCTTTCTCAAGGCCGTTGGAAAAGACAGATATTTACATTACAGTTTCTAATAGTAGCGAAATTCCAGCTATGAAGTAGCAATGAAAATAATTTTATGGTTGGGGGTCCCCGCAACATGAGGAACTATATTAAAGGGGAACAACATTAGAAAGGTTGAAAACCACAGCTATAGCAGCTCATTGACTTACCAGGACTCTATCAGTCCCTGTGGTGAGGTAACTGGGATAAAGGGGTGTGACACAGACGTGGCTGTGACATTCTCAGTGCTTATAGTCTAAGACGGAGTAGAGGCGATTGAATTACCATATTCAATTACAGTTGCATATCGATATATAATTACAGTGAATATAGCTAAGGAACATTAGAAAGAACCCTAACACTGTTTAACAAAGACAGAATCTTTGGGGGTGTTTGGGAGTCTGCGTATGGTCACATGGTGTTTTGAAAGGATTACTCTGGACAAGGCTGACATGAGAGTTGTCGATGTGTACAGAGGAGCAGAAATCTCTGGAACAGGTTCCAGCAAGGGGTTTGATAATGGAGACAGAAAGAGCCTATTTGAGAAATCTTTGGTGGGTAAGCTTAACTGAACTTGGTAAAGAACTGGAGAATGGGGTGAGACACTGGAACTTGCTATCAAGAATGAATTCCTGGAGTTTAAAACTCTTTAGCTGATTTCTAGGTTAACCCAAATTAAACAAGAGCAACAAAAAGCAAAACGTATATGCCAAAGAATAAACAAAATTCAGGCAGAGGAAAATAGAACTTGAGAAAATGCCCCATCGCTAACCCTTGAGCAGAATTCCCTGTCCACCAGTGTGTGAAGATCAGAATGTAATATATTTAGTGCACAATTCATGGCCAAAGTTCTCACCACGTGACAGTACAATATATACCACTTAAGAACACATTTCCAATCCCCAGCTGTGGAGTCATTCTAGCTGTGCTATCAAAGTGTTGTAGAGTTTACAATCATTCCTGTGCCCCCTTCAAGGGTTCCCCTATCCATCAGAGTTGTTGAGGAAGCCTGAGACAGGCAAGGTAACAGTGTGTGCTTCAAGGAATGGGCCTTGTAACTTAAGTAAGAAACACTTGTATGACTTTAGCTGTATTTAGTTTTTCTTATGTCTCAAATCATAGAAATGCCTTAGGTAGGGCTATAGTCGTATAAGCTCTGTAACTCATAAATTTATAGTGGATTTTTCTTGTGAGCAAGCAGTAGATACTCCTTAGTACCTCTTGAGGAACGGAACAATACAGTAATAAATATTAAGTAAGTCAGTATTAGATTCACATTATTAAAAGCTTGTACTGATACTCAGGACATTTTTCAACAAGGATCTATTGATAATGCTGAGAGGTGATGGGCTTCCTGCCTTTAGGATGCTTATGCTCTATTCGGGAAGGATACTAAGACAAGCAACGAATGATGTCATTTAGTATAGCCGTGATGGTTGATCCTGATGGTCAAAGTCAACCTGAGGGTGTGTGTGTGTGTGTGTTGGTCATAGAAGAACCTCAGCTGCTGGTTCTCACCTTCTAACTTGTTTGAGACAGAGTCTCTCTGTTGTTCACTACTGTGTACACCAGGTTATCTGACCTTTGTGTGTCCAGTGGTTTTCCAGTTTTACCTCCCATCTCCCCAGAGAGATGCACTGAAATTATAGACATGGGAACTGTGCCCAGCTTTCACCTGGTATCTTAGTGGATTTTTATTGCTGTGAAGAGATATCGTGACCAAGGCAACATATGAAAGAAAACTACTAGTTGGGAGCTTCATTCAGTTTCAGAGAGCGAGTCTGTGACCGTCACGGTGGGGGAGTGTAGCTGCAAGCAGGCATGGAGCTGGAGCAGTAGCTGAGAGCTCACATCTTAATCTGAAAGGAGGCAGAAAGAGCAAGACTGGACCTGGCATGGGCTTTTGAAACCTTAAATTCCAACCCCAGTAACACACCTCCTCCAACAGGGCTATGCCTCCTATCCTCCCCAAACAGTTCCACCACTTAGTCTGTGAGGCCACTCTCATTCAGAACAGAACTCAGATCACCATTGCTGTTTATGCAGTGAGGTCTTCACTCCCTGAGCCATCTCTCCCAGCACCCAGGGTTATTCTCGCAGCATACCCCTATATATGTCTGGGGAGATGTTTCCAGAGAAGCCTGACTTATGAAAGAGCAGCTAGGAAGCAGATCCACCCTGAATATGGGCAGCACCAGCTGTTAAGCTGGGAGTCCAGAAGGAATAAAAGGGAAAGGAGACAGGCAGACAGACAGACAGACTGACAGACAGCACAGGAGATCTCTCTCATATCCTGACTGCTCCAGTCCGCCATACCCTCTTTACCCTGATAGACTGACATCTCCAATTCCATGCAAACAAACCCTCCCTCTTGAGTTGTTCATGTCAAGTATTTCTTCAGAACAACGTGAAGGTAATGAATACAGCCATGAAGAAAGGCCACTTAATCAAAGAATTCCTTTATAAGTAGAAGATGCTTGAGCTGGAGCAAGATTGATGAGAAGAGGGTGTGAGATGGAAAAGCATCCAGGTAAGGGAACAGCGGTGCCAGTGTCCTGAGGTAGAAAACAGCTCGGTGGCTTCTCCAACAGAAAAAAAAAAAACTAGTATGGGAGAAAGACAGAGAGAGGGAGGAAGGGAAGGAGGGAGAAAGAGAGGGGGAGGAAAGGAAAGAGGGAAGGAAGGAAAGAAGGAAGGAAGGAAAGAAGGAAGGAAGGAAAGAAGGAAGGAAGGAAAGAAGGAAGGAAGGAAGGAAAGAAGGAAGGAAGGAAGGAAGGAAGGAAGGAAGGAAGGAAGGAAGGAAGGGGAAGGAAGGAAGGAAGGAAGGAAGGAAGGAAGGAAGGAAGGGGAAGGAAGGAAGGAAGGAAGGAAGGAAGGAAGGAAGGAAGGAAGGAAGGAAGGAAGGAAGGAAGGGGAAGGAAGGAAGGAAGGAAGGAAGGAAGGAAGGAAGGAAGGAAGGAAGGAAGGAAGGAAGGAAAAGAAAGCTGGTATGTTTGAATTGCCCCAAGGCCAGAAAAGAAGAGTCGTAAGAGTACAGTCAAAGACCTACAGCTTTGCCTCTTGAGATATAATGGAGTTTAGAGTTATTTTAAGGGTAGGAGGAAACCATTAAACAGGACATTGTCTTAATGCCAGCAGTATTTAATATCATCATGGCTTTTTGGTGGAGAATCAACAAGATAGGCACACTGAGTTAAAAAAGACATCAGCACAGAAGGCTGGAAGCTTCAGGCTAGCTGTAGGGGAAGGAATAGGGAGATGGGTGAGTAGCTGCTGTCTCTTGGATGTGAGCTGATAAGGTTTTCTGGCAGACTAGACATAGAGTGCTCAGATAAGACAGAAGTATTGAAACTGTGTAGGAAGGAGCCAACCCCAATCCTTACAGTCTATTGATCTCTCTATTGTGAGAAACAGATGTCCTTCTTTCCTGCTGAAAAGTTTCCTTATTAAAATTATTTTATTGTTCTGTCTTGGGGAAACAGGGGAGGGAGTAAGGGAAGGAGAGATGGAGAGTTGGAGAGACAGAGAGAGAGAGAGGGTGAGAGAGACAGAGAGTCAGAGAAATCAAAGATGAGTGAGTGCCATGGTAGCAGCCATCTTAGTGCCTCGTCCATTAATTTAAGATTTTAAAACAATGTGTATATGTGTGCCCAGGTGTATATATGCAGGTATGCCATATGCAGATGCCCTCAGAGGTCAGAATAGGGTGTCAGCTCCCCTGGGTCCGGAGTTCCAGGTGTTTGGGAGCCTCCCCATATGAGTGCTGGGAACTGAACGCAGATCCTCTGCCAGAGCAGCAAATACTCTAAACTGCTGAGCTATTTCTCCAGCTCCCAAGCCCCTTCATTTAAGGAGGACAGGGAGAGTAACAGGATTAACTGTTTCGTCTTGTTGCCCACTGCTAGCTTTAGTCTGCAGTCCACTTCCTGGATCTGGCTTCTTGACTTGGCCAAGATTATGTGTCTGTGCCCCTAGAGCTTGTGATAAGATGATAGGCTGGCCCCCTTTGGCTCCCTGCCTTCTGCATCCAGAGCAAACCTAGCTCCAGAAGCCAGGGTTGGAGCTGGGTCACCACTGTGATTTGGATAGGGAACACAGAAGGGTGTAGCTGTCTTCTGTCTTGCAGCCTGCTCCAAACTTGGCTTTAGACATGAGGCTAAGGTCAGGCATGTGATTGAGATTACATATGTGCATCTGGCAAAAGTCATATCAGGACTTAGGAAAATAGATCTAACTTCAGCTGTTCTTGGCAGTGCAATCTCGTGGCTGAAGATACACAGAGAATCAATCTCTAAGGTGTTTTCTCCGTGCTGAGTGGGTCATCCACACTCACAGAAATGTCACTCTCTTGTTTGGAGGTAAAGCAGAGTGTCATTCAGCATAAAATCAGATTCAGCAAGGATAGTTCAAAGAAGCAAATCAAAGAGGTGTGGGTGGGGCTCGGGCTCAGGGAACTAACAGAATAGGAAGAACCAGCCAAGGTCAGCAATGATGGCAGGCGTTTAGCATCCGGAGGGCAAAGGGAACAAAGGGAGGAACAGAGCTTGCCTGTACCAGGCCACAGCTGGAGCCACAGATTAGGCATCTCTGTCCTGCTGAATCACACAGGAAAGAGTTTCTGCCAGGGACCTGGCCCAGCCGTGGGAGAAAGCGTGGAAAGGACAGTCATCCTTTCTCCTGTCCCAGGGATGTGGGCCCAGCAATGGGTGAGGGCACGGAAGGGACATTCATCCCTTTGCCTGTCACCTCCCACGGGAAGGAGGGTGAGTCAGGAACAGCAGGAAGAATCACCAGCACAGAGGGGAGATCGTTGTCTCCAGTCAAAGGACTGGCATTGTTTCTAAACACACACACACACACACACACACG
Source organism: Chionomys nivalis (assembly GCF_950005125.1). NCBI lineage: Eukaryota > Metazoa > Chordata > Mammalia > Rodentia > Cricetidae > Chionomys > Chionomys nivalis. The sequence goes on from NC_080086.1 coordinate 53,303,847, forward strand.
AGTTAGTTGCTACCCAACTTTGTTTGCTGTAATATTATTCTGGAGGTGATGTTGTATACGCTTAAGGCATTGTTATGGTTTTGGTTTGTTTCCTATCGGTGTAGAAGGAAGGCAGACAACACAAAATTTGCTTTTTTATTTATTGCCATGTGCTGCGTAATGTTGTCCCCATCAGCAATAGGCCAAAATGATAGCTGTGGTCTCATGACAGCGCCTAATTATTTCCTTGCTCTCTTAGTTTGTCTAAATATTCTCTGCGAGTTGCACAGTAAGAAATCATCTGCATTCTTGTCCTTAAATGACAGGTGACTGGATTTGTAAGTTGTGTATGCTATGTGCACATTCTTGTTCCAGTACACTGTACACAGGGAGAGTTCTGGGAGAACTTGTAAATCCATATAGGCTTTTTCTTAGCCTTTTTAGAGGGTTACTGTGAGTACTAATTATTTGTCTAATAGAGCCCTTAGAACAATGCCTAAGAAGAAGCCTAACAAGGAGGAAGTGTGTATGCATGTGTATGTGTGTATGTGTGTGTGTGTGTAAAACAAGCCCTTGTGTTTCTTGGGGTAAAGTGCCCTGTTACAAACTTACTGTCCTCATCCACAAGATGACACCAATTCACAGCGCCTTGCCCACCTCATTATTGGTTGTTTATAGCTCCCACACCCAATTAAATCAACAATGAGACGAATGTTTTTATAGCAGCTTTGATGAGATATAATTTATAAATCATAGATTCACCCATATAAAGTGTTACTGTTCAGCAAACTTTAGTGCATTCTTCACAGTGTAACTGTCATTACCTGATACTAGAACATTTTGTTGTCCCAAAAGAAACCTGTAGCCACCATAGTTTGTCTGACCCCCAGCCCTACCAGATCCAGACAACTACCAATTATGTGTCTGTTTGTCTTTCCTTTCTGGGGGTATTGGGAATCCTGCAATATGTGGGCTTTTGTATCTTTCCTATTTCATTTACCATAAAAATAAAAGGTACACGCATTCTTTGGCACTCAGAATCTACTGCTGAGGAGTCCATAATACATAACAGCCATCTTTTTATTTTTGGTTTTGGTTTTTTGAGAAAAAGGCTGGTGTCAAGCTCCCTGTATAGCTGAATATGCCCTTGAACTTCTAATCCTTCTGCTTCTCCCGCCCCAGGGGGCTGGGATTGCAGAAAGAGATCATGACATCCAGTTTATATGGTGCTGAGGACTGAATCCAGGGCTTCCTGTTTGGCTAGGGACATTCTCCACCAACTCAGCTCCAGCACCAGCCCTGACTACATTTTGCTGACTCATCAGTGGGAGATGTTTAAACCGTTTCCAAGATGAATGATCCTTACAACATAGCCTTTGCCTACATCTAATTCAGTTCCTTCACATGCATTCCTGAACTTAGATGCCAGGTCAAAGATTAGGAGCCCAGTTTTCTAGGCTTCAGAGCATAACACATGCCTCATCTAGACTCTATCACTTGAAGAGTCCCTTGTCGTCTGCGGAGTCACTGTTGGACAGCCAGTGAGCTACAAAATGCTATGTTCCTCCCCACACCTGGAGATATTTGCAATCAAACCCTTCTGAATCCACCACCCCTCAGGACTCTGCCCTGTTTGGGATGTCCTCGGTTCTGATGGACAGTGACATGCCTAACAGAAACAAATACAGTTTAGGTGTTCTGATACCCTTTCCTGGTAACTGCTTCTAGTCTGGTGCTGGTGAAAACACTTGGAAACTTCTAAGTGGCCAATAGACTCTGAATGGACTTGCTTACTTTTTCTTAAAGACGGTCTCACTGTGTAGCTCTGGCTGGGCTATGTAGACCAAACTGACCTAGATCTCACCGAGAGTGCTAGGATCAAAGGTGTGTGCCAACATGCCCTGTGTCCCTTTTTTATTTGTTTGTTTGTTTGGTTTATTTTTAATGCATGTTTCCACTACCAACCTCTCCAAGGTGGTTTAGAGTCCACAAGAATCACTTCTCATCATAGCAGAATTTTGACCCAAGTTTTCATGCCCAGAGGACACTAAGTATCATCAGGCTTCCAATCTATGTATTTGCAAATGTATTATGGATCAACTGACTTCTCCAACGTTAGAAATGTGAAGTTGAAGGTAAATATATTTTCTCCACATTACAGTTTTTAATCTGACAGAGCCATTAAACTCTTGTGGGGACCTCCTGGGGACAATCTCCTCACACTTTTTCTTTATTACACGAGAGGATCCGGTGGGGAAGGGAGCTGGTGGATGAACACCAAACTGAAGCAGCAGTTTCTGGGAGTTCTGGGGAGTGTTTACAAATAACATGGTCTCTGCAGCAACCAAGAGCCATAGATAAGAGAGCCGCCTCCTTGACAGCTGCCTGGGATCTTTCCCGAGCCTGAAAAACATTCCCGGCCACGGTGACAAGAATGGCTAACTGTGCCTCCTCGCCCCTGACCTCTAATCTTCCTCTATTGGCCTTTCTGGTCTCGGACAAGAGGTCTCACTGGCACACCCAGGAAGACCACCCACTGCCCCACTTGGCTCCCAGGGCCCTCAGTGCTAATGGAGCTTGCCTTAGTCTTTGCTACACCTTGAGAACATCAATACTTCAGGAAGAAAGTTTGGGGGCTGTGAATAAGTGTTCTTCCCTTGTAGCTCAGCTTTCAAGAGGCACCGTGATAAACTGCAACCAGTTTTATTTTTGTTTCTTTAGGTTTGGTTTTGTGGCGGGAGTGTGCATTAAGATGTGTGGTGTGTGTGTGTGTGTGTGTGCACCTGTGTGGGAGTGTGCATGGAGGCTACAGGACAACCTTGTGTGTGATTCCTTAGATGGCATCCACTTTGGTTTTTTATTCTTATTGAAGATAGGGTGTCTCACTTGCCTGGAACCCACCATGTAGGCTAGACAGACTGGGCAGTGAGTCCCAGGATCTCCTTGGTTGTATTGCCCCAGGATGGGGATTGCAAACATGGGCTCCCACATCTCAAACTCAAGTCCTTGTGCTTACAAAGCAAGTACTTTACCAACTTGACCAACTAGATGCCTAGCCCTAGGGCATCTAGTGTTAAGTTACGAACTTTGCCATAGATGCTATCATGCCCGTTTTAAGGATGAGAAAGTTGAAACACAGTTATGCTAAAAATGCAGAAATAATCTCTCTTGAAATACAGACCCCTAGGGCTGGAACTATAGATCGATGGTGGGTTGTTTACCACAACTGAGGCTATGGGTTCAATCCTTAGGACTACAGAAACTAAAAAAAAAAAAAAAAAAAAAAAAAAAAACAACAAAAGCACCAGACAGATGAGTAAATACAGACTTCCGATGGATGCTCTTTGAAAGTACATTCATGTCTAAGAGTAAAAGAAGGTGATTTTACTGATGAGCACTGGTATCTGAGCTGGGAGGAATGCATACTGTGACAACCATGCCCCATACGGCAAAAGCTGCAGGGCCCTGCTTTGCAAGGTGGGCTCATCAAAGCAAGCATCCTACAGCAACAGAAAGGTCACTGATTAGGAAACTCGGCAAATGTTGGCTACATTTAGTTCCAAAGGATTCCTGACTGTCCGTCTTCTGGGAGACTCCAGTATAGACATCAACACTGTAAAACAGAGAACAGGAAAGTATGGGTACTATTTTTAAGGGATGCAATTTAGGATATTAAAGGTCTATTTTTTAATATCCACAACCAAAATAAATTGCACAGTAGCCATGCTTTTTGGCTTAATTAAAAAAAAATAGATGAGGTACATATATAGTGAATTATTTGTTTATTTAGTAGAAAGTATATCTCCCTCTAGCCTCTGCCACTGTGTTTCTTCCTTAGGAAATGAGTATAGATTTTCAGTTCTGAGAGAATGAATGTATACGTGTGTGGCTGTCTATGCGTATGAGTATGTGTAAGTATATGCGTGCCTTCCATATGTGAGGCGTGACTCTTGTATAATGTTCTTGTTTTGTCGATATATACACCATGGCTCCAAAAAAAGCTTTATCATTTGTTTTCACATCTACGCTCCACTCTGTGGTATGAACATGTCGGGTCCATTTATCTAGTACCATACTGATGGACATTTGGAGTATTCCTAATCTTGTGTTACTACAGACAGAGCTGCAGTGGAGCCTTTATGCATGTGTGTTTGTTGCCATGATGTATCTTCTACCAGCACTTAATTTAAAACACATGTGGAGGCTAGGGCTTAGTGGAAGAGTCCCTACCTGAGATGCACGAGGTGGGAATACCCACCCCACACCCCCACTGTTACACAAGCAAGGCACAAGCAAAGCCAGAGCAAAACAAAGGTATAGGGATAAGGAACAGCCCATGTTTATAATGTGCTAATGACTGTTTTAATCCAGGGAGGGAAGAAATCTGGGGAACCATAGACCCACGCCCATGTTTATAGTCTGCTAATGACTACTTTAGTCCACAGAGAGGAGAAATCTGGGGAGCCTTAGATCCAAGTCCTGGGAAAATGCTACCAAAGATTGCCCAGAACAGTGAGAATCAAAAGCGTCTGTAATGTAAGATTTTTTTTTGAAGTCTTGTTTCTTGAAGGAAATACAGACATTCAGATGAATGATTATGTTCACTTTCCTCCCTTTAATAAACTGCAACCAAAGGCGTGGAGCCTCTAGGAAGTAGACTCCCCACTGAATATCCTTTCTCCCACTTGAACACTTAAAGCAGACTGTGTGGGTCATCCAGGGTTGGAAGCCCTGGTCCTGCTTCCTTATCCTTTGGACCTCATTTAATTTCTGCCAAATAACATTTAGCTGTCAGGCTTTAAGGGTTACTCCTGAGCAAGCCATCTTGAACGTATTTCTTTTACTTTGTATATTAACAAGAAATATGAGTCACTTTTTGCGTATCTTAGGGATACTTATATAGGTCTTTGAGAATTTCATACAATGTGTTTTATCATATCCATCACTCCACCAACTGCTCTCAGGTCCACCCCCCCTTCTCTATCCACCCAACTTCATGTCCCACCTCCCTTTTGAACCCATGCAGGTCAATTTGTGCTGCTCATATGTTCTTGGATGTGTGGCCTTCTGCTGGAGCATGGCCAATTTATCAGTGTCTACATGCCTAAAACTGGCTTTTTCTCCGAGCAGCTGTCAATTGTCAATAGCTCCTCTCCTGAAGTGGGACTTCATGCCTACTCCCGTTTCCATGCAGGGATTTTGTTCTCAGATATATTTCATGAATGCTTAAATGTTGAAGGAGGCCATGTTTGTTTCCCGGCCGCCTGGCAGCTCTGAAATTATAATACAGAAACTATATTATTTAAAATACTGCTTGGCCTGTTAACTCTAGCTTCTTATTGGCTAACACTTATATCTTAATTTAACCCATTTCTAGTAATCTATGTATCGTCATGTGGCTGTGGTTTACCAGGTAAAGTTCCATCCTGCTCCTGCAGAGCTACATGATTTCTCTCTGACTTTGCCTCCTTTCTCCCAGCATTCAGTTTAGTTTTCCCTGCCTACTTAAGTTTTGCTCTATCAACAGACCAAGGCATACAGAGGGGACTCCCACATCATTTAAATCCATGTGTGAAATGGCTACCCAGCTATTCATGCAGACATAACGCTCAAAAGTAGATTGACAGTTTGAGTGTGTTACCATCTGAAACCTTAAATTTCTTACTAGTTCTTTGAGTGTTTTGTACAATGCAATTTAATCATATTCACCTACCCCTTCCCAACTCTTCCAAGACTCACTTCCCTACCTTACCTGGGGAATCTTGTGTCCTTTAAAAATTAAATCAAAACCAGTTAGTGCTACCCAAACATTCTTGGTGGTGTGGCCTTCCACTGGAGCGTGGTCCATGTCCTGGAGCTATACTGTCAGAGAAAACTGTCTTTCTTTCTCCCAGCAGCTGACAGTTGCCAATAGCTCCATGTCTAGTGGTGAACATTGTGCCCACCTCCCCTTCTTTGCTAGGTTTGGGATTGTGTTGGTCTTGTCCTCGCAGTCACAAGGTGAGGTCCTGTGTGCAACAGCCCTTCTGTATCTGGAAGACACTCTTTTGAGGTCCTGTGTGCAACAGCCCTTCTGTATCTGGAAGACACTCTTTCCTCGTGGTCCTTTAGTGCCCCTGGCTCTTAAACTCTTTCCTCTTCGTCTTCTGCTGTGCTCTCTGAGCCTTGGAAGGAGGTGCAGTACAGTTTTTTTTTTTTTTAATTCAGTAAAACAGACAACTGTTTTTCCTAAGAAAGAGATGCTTAGGTAAACCATGTGCTGAAGTGATAAAAATTAATCTTTCCCTATTTTGGTAAATAGTTTTGAATTTTTCCCTGAGAGGAGTTTCCAGTTGGGTCAATAATGTAGGCACAGGAATCTTTTGGCTTATCTGAGGCCTCTTTGGTGGAGTATAGAGCATTAGATTACAGCCACCTCAGAGGCCACCATTCTGACTCGGGCTCTATTTATATTCAAGAGCTTTATATATTTATAATTATCTCTATGGTGGGCTCTGCTGTAATTCCCACCCCACCTTGGGACACGGACAGACTGAATAGTGAAGTAAGTTCCTCCAGTGAAGACGATAGAGAGCTAGGATTTGGTGCCATCATTTAAATGCTGTGCCAAATCTACATTGGCTTTCTTCTCTGGACTGTTTGAAATCCTTTTTAACCCATAAAACATACTCAGCTACTGAGGACAGGTTTTTGTCATATGTAGCTGCTCTTGACTGTCCATACCTGTGTGTGTGTGTGTGTGTATGTATGTGTGCGTATGTATCTGTGTGTCTGTGCATGCCTGTGTGTGCTGTGTGTGTGTGTGTGTGTGTGTGTGTCTGTCTGTCTGTCTGTCTGTCTGTCTGTCTGTGTTCTCTGTCCTGCATCAGAGCAGGCCCACCTCAAAGCTGTCGTCTCTCTCCAGGCCAGAAGCATAGTGGCAGAAGAGATGGGGAAATGAAAGAAATCGGACTGTCTTACTCACCTTTCCTGGGACAGAAGTGATGTCACCTGAAGTGACATCTACTCACAGCTCTGTGTCCTCATTTGAGGCCAGTTTGGGTGACATAGCTCTGTCACCATATGCCACTGCAAATATAAAACAGAATTTTCGTTTAGCTCTATATGTAGACATAAACCACCCCAAGACCTGTCTGTAATATGTAGCAATGGTGTAGTTAGGGGTGTTCATGGTGACAAGTTTCTGATTCTTCCTTGTGTCAAGGGGCTGGAGGTGAGATGAGGTAAAAGGGTACCTAGACACCTGGATCTGCACCAGCAATGCAGGCCTAATTTGAGTCTAACCTTGTAGACATCTGATCGCCCACATTTTCCTGGAAGCTGTGTAAGTTCCTTTCCTACTGGGACATCTCAAAAACCTTAAATAAGTAAATGACACTTACTGAGAAGTTACTGATGCCAAGAACAGTTTCATGCTCATATTCCTTCAACATGGAATTGGGATCGCTGGCCCCAGATCACTTGCCAGGCTCATATGAGGAAAGGCCTTGCAGTCTCTCACTTCTGTGTGCCCTCTCCCCACACACTCTAAGTCCTCAACATGCCAGATGCAAAAGACAGAGATGAAAGGGAGCCTTGATTGCCAGGTTCATCTCCTGCCCCAGGCAGGATGTAATTGCAAAGATAAGAAGAGAGCCTCCGATCAGCTGATACCACACTTGTTCTTGGCAGGACTTTTGGAAACATGTGGGAGTAGAGCAGAGGAGGGGGAAGTGGTGGCTTAGGTGCAAGAAGCCTTCTGTAATCCCACATGCCCTCCTGTGTGAACACGAGGATATTCCAGGTCCGAAATATTTAGTGGCCTCTGAGATACAATGCTGGTCTTTGCTGTGCACACTAGAGACACAGTTACACCAGTCATTTTCCCTGCTGCCCCTGACCTTAATATTCATTCCTCCTGGGAAGCTGGCTAGGGACATTTGGGTCACCCAGAGCTCTGGATCTGATATCTCTCATGGTCTAACAGGTAAATTAGCATAACCTTTTGATGCTTCTCTTATTGCCTGCTGTTTATCATGCTATCAATCTCTCAGGTTTAAAGGAAACTGAACATTAATTGTATGTCTTGATTTTCATAATGGTGTTCCTCCAGGTCATCTGTCTCTGCCTCTGTCTTTGTTCTTATAGAGAGAAATTTAAGAATGGGTATATAGCTTTACAAGAACATTTTGTTTATTCCAAGGATGTCAAATGAGAATTAGCATGCTTTAGATTCTTTCATTAACTCTTTCTCTTGGGATGGGGTCTCATATAGCCCAGACCGGCCTCAGACTCGCTGGGTAGCAGTTCTTCCTTCTCCAAAGTGCTAGGATTATAGGTGAGCATCGCTAGCCTGTTTTATTCAGTGCTAGAGACTGAACATGGGGCTTCTTATACCCTAGGTAAGCACCCTTTTATTGACTCTTGTATGCAAAAAAAAAGTATTAGATGAAGAAAAAATCTTGTATTCATTTTTTAGAAAATGTATATTTTTCTTTCTTCATTTCTTCCCCTCCTCCTCTCTCTCGCACTAATTTGATATCGAAGGGACCCAGTGCTCTGCAGCTCCCGTCACAAAGCCTGCTATAAATCTTAGGGCAAGCTCCACACAGAGAGAATTCTGCTGCTCTCCTCTTTGTCCAAGGGCTCCTCCTTTTGTCAGGGGGATGGGCTGGCTGACTGGAGCTGTCTCATTGAGAAATAAACCAGCCCTGCGTGGCTCCTAGACACCCATTGTCTCAGCTCCCCTGGGACAGACTCAGCTTTGGTTCTCACTATTACAAATGCCAGCTAGCCTCTGTCACTTTCTCTTCTCCCTGAGACTGTGGCTTTTATGAAACAGTTTTCATTGAGCTGGGCTGGACTGTCAGTGAAGAGGAATGTTTTCCTGTAACAGGGTTCTTGAGGGGTTTTCAATATTAATGTCAGAATTGTCTTACTTGGTCTTGGCATTGGTGGTGGTAGAGGTGAATGGGAACAGAATTTTGAAGAAGAAAAAGTACTATCTTGTCTGTGTATAGTCCTGAGGTAGAGTCCAAGGCCTCACACATGCTAGGCAAGAGCTTTACCATGAAGCCATGCCCTCAGCCTCCCCCCACCCCTATCCCCAAGGTTCCCTGTGTTCCCCCACACCATCTCCAGAGAAGAAGCCATCAGCCTGTTTGTGTTTTGTTCAACCTAAAACAAATTTAATCAACAACGTCTCATTCCAGGCCTGGTGCTATCAGTTACCGATGACAGAACTCCCCTTCTCAGAGAGTGTTTGCTGTGGTAAGGGAGACAGACGGTAGGCCCATGCGTAAACAGGAAAGCAGACCCAGCACTCAGATGTGTATGAGGGAGTAAGTACCACATAACAAACACAGTGGATAGTAGGTAGTGACCGAGGACTGTGTGAGTGAAGGAACCCAAGATCCTCTTTCCTGGGTTGTACTTCACTGGCAGAGAGCCAGCAGTGATGCCATGGAGTAGGTCTTTCCAGGGACAGACTCTGGCTGTAGCGGGCAGGAGTATATACTGCCCTGATAGGCAGAAGCTGCTCTGTGACACAGAATCCAGGTGTTTCTGATAAGGGGAAGAGGCATTGCCAAGGTCTTTCAGGAGGCACTAGAGAAGGTGATAGTGCTGTAACCAGTGCTGCGAACTTTAGGCAGCACACAGTGAATGGTTTTTAAAGGTCTTATTGAGATAAAACTTAAATATCACTTGTATCCACTAATTTCCTTTGTAGATGTGATTGGAATAACTGACAAGAAGCAGATTAAGTAGGGAAAGGATTGTTCGGGCTCACAGTTTGAGGGGATGCAGTCCACCATGGCAGCAAAGACATGGCTGCGGGAGTGGGGAGCATCTGGGCACATCGTATCAGCAGTAAGGACGCCAAGAGAGAACGAGAAGTAGGCGGGGCTCTAGACCTTAAGATATGCCCCCATTGACCCATTCCCCAAGAAAGGATCCATCTAAGGCCTCCAGAACCTTCATAAGCAGTGCTGCACTCTGGGGACCAAGTGTTCAAACACATTAGCCTCTCGGGGACATTCCGTATTTAAGCTGTGTTACTGTTCCTTTTAAATGTCCTCCACTTAAGACACAGGTCGGTGGCTTTCAGTATATTTACATTGTGACAGCCATCCCAATAAACCCATTTTAAAATATAAGATTAACTTAATAGCATGCTTCTTGAAAATCTTGTCCTCCGCTATTTGGACCAGACTCACGTATTGTCATATCGTTAGAGCCAGATGTTGGTAGCACTGGAATCCCAGCCCTCAAGAGCGTGATGCAGGAGGATCTTGAGTTCTAGGCCATCTGTGACATCCAGTGAGAACTGTCGCAAAAACAAATAAACAAATATTAGAGCAACTACCAACCACATGGACTGATCACACACACTTGGCTAAATATATGTCCTACGAGTTGCTACGAACTCCTCTCCCGGTCTTGCATTTGGCTCTTCATTTGCTGCATTAAGACTTGATGTCTTGGGCATGGGTGTCAAAAGAGCCTATGAAAGCAGAGATGGTTAAGCTGAGCATGTTAAACTAGAGGAGGCTGTAATTTTTGAACCTAGTGCTTACATCAGAGTAATTGGGAAAACCAGTCTCAAGTAGGTGCTGCAAAATGAGCAGTCATGTTCAGGCAGGGGGTTGCCCATGACTTCTAGATAATTTCAATGTAAATGGTTGATGGGTCAGCATGCTTGATGTCAGAGACCTGTATTTCTGTCTTCGGTAAAGAGTACTCAGTTTTGTGGTTAAAACAGGTCTTCTCATTTGTACATAATGATCTGCACCACCACGTAGCGCCAGGTAACACTTGCATGCTTCCGTGCAGACGTTGTTGCTGAGAGAAGAGTACAGGCTGAAGTTTCCAGTAATCGTCACTACCTTTTCTGTGTCTGCAGACCACAGGAGCAGGATGTGAAGCCACGTTTTCATGGACATGTTGGATTTTGCAAAAAGAGGATGCTTTATATCTTACCAATAGACAGCTGTGAGGTCTGAACTATTGACACTAAATGGCTGCATTGTATTCAGTGGCAAATGTCTACCTGCTGAGAGATGGGAACTAAAAATCATCTCAAAAATAAAATCACTTTAAAACAGGAGATATGAATTTGACCTGCAGGGGTTTACCGCATGGGGGAATTTGAATTATGGGAAGAAACTGTTGGAAGGATCTAGAATGTTTTTAGCAGCTCCCAGGTATCCTGTATTCTGAATAATTATGATATGTGGATATTTCTCATTTTATTTATCCATTTGTCAGCTGTTGGCCATTTGGACAGATTGCATGTTTTTCTTCCTCTTTTATGAGAAATACTTCTGCTACTTTTGCTCAGGTCTTCCTGTGGTCATATACATTCTTCCTTCACTTGGTGGATGCATAAAAGTGGAGTTTCTGGGTCATGAGAAGTTCGAGGCTTAACGTTTCCAAACTCTGCCTATGTGGTTTCCAGAGTCCGTCTATCTCTTGCACTCACACCAGCAGTGTGTGAAGGTTCTAGTTTTAGCCACATCCTTGCCGACACTCGATATTGCTCGCCTTTTTCGTGTTTCTGTTCCAGGGCACTAAAACTATCATCTTGGCCTGGTGTAGTGACTCATGCCTTTAATCCCAGCCCTTGGGAGGCAGAGGCAGATGGATCTCTGTGAGTTCAAGGCTAACCTGGTCTACACAGTTCGGGGCCAACCAGGCTACATTGGTGAGATCTTCTCAGACAAAACAAAACAGGTTATCAGTTCACTATGATTTGGACCCTCTTTTTATATGTCTAGTAATCTTTGTGTCTTATTTGGAGAAATATTTATTCAAATCTTTTGGTAGCTTTTATCTTTAAGGCCTAAGAACCCCCAGCAGGCTAATTTGTAAATTTTCCTCCAAGTTAGGTTATTCTTTTTTACATTCTTTAAGGTATCCTCCAAAGCACGAAAGTTTTAAAGCTGTGTAGAGTCTTATTTACATTTTTCTTTTGCTGCTTGAGCTTCTGATGCAATCCTCAAGGAACTGTTGTCTAACCCCAAGACACAAAAATTTGCCGCTGTGTTTTCTTCTAAGAGTTTTAGATCGTTTCGTTCTTGTAGTTAGGTCTGTGGTGCATGCGCCATTTGATTTTGTGGTTACATTGTGTGGCATGTGATGGGGGAAGATCCAGCTCTTAATTTTCATGTGCCTGCCCAGTCATTGTGGCAGGTTTTGTTGAGGGGATTCTTCTTTCTTTTGAACACTCTTGCCTGTTTTGAACAAGATCATCGATCAGGAAAGTTGTTGTGCTTCTTGATTCTCAGGTGAATGTGTTGTTAAATGACATCTTTCTGACATGGTATAAAGCCTTTAGGATGCCCAACTCTGGGTGTCAATCATTTTTAGGCAGTTAATGACCTTTTATCTTAACTACCCTTGGCAAAGCAGTATCTACTCTAAAGCTCTTTTCTTTCATTTTTACTATTTGTGATGGTTAAGGCTGGCTGTCCACTTGACACAATCTAAAATCCCTCCGGAGGGGAATCTCAATGGAGAATTTTCTAGATGCCTGTGATCATGTCTGCAGAAGTTTATCTTCTTTACATTCATTGTGGTGGGAAGGCACCTGTTCACTGTGAGCGTGGGAACTTCTGCTTGCAAGGGACTTGAAAGGGTGGGAAGAGTGAGCTGAACTTTAACATGCATGGACTAATTAATCAGCTGCTCTCAGCTCTTGACTGTGGACATCGTGTGACTAGCTGCTCCATGTTCTGCATGCCTCAGTTTCTCTACAATAATGGACTATAGTCTAGAACTGTGGGCCGAATAAACACTTTCTACCTTAAGTTCTTTGGTGTATTTTCTCACAGCAACGGGAAACAAAAAACCTAAGACATAATTAAAACATAAGCTATGGAGGCTGGAGAAATGGCATGTGCTGCTCTTGCCATGGACTGGGGTTCGGATCCCAGCACCCACATGGATATAACTGTATATATCCTGTATATATTACTGTCTATAACTGTAATTCCGGGGAATCTGATAATCTTATCTGGCTTCTGGCTTCACATCGATTTTTAGGCCCCCAAATCCCCATACCCTATGTGATGAAGCACAGATTTGTCAGCTTAGTATTTCAGATCTTTATAGTGTTGTTCATTTGCTTATCAAGACTTCTAACTTCAGAACAGGAAGGGTTGTTCTGGGTTTGGGGTTTTTGGGACAGGGTCTTCTGCAGCCCAGACCTGACTTAAGCTCCCAATCATGCCTCTGTCTCCCAACTGCTGGCGTTACAGCATGCAGTAGCATTCATGGGTCAAAATGAGTCTTCTAATGAACCAAAAGCTTTAGTGTTTCTTAAAGATTTCTTGAGACTTCTTGATTCATTTACTGCCCACATGTGGTATGTCACTCCCTACCCCTCTCTTTTTATGCATTTCTATGTATTAAGATTTGCATAAATCCACTTATTAGTGCTTAGTCCAGGGTGAAGTTCTGAGTTCAAGTCTTAGCCTTAATGATTTAGTCACCAGGCAAAGATGGAAAAGTGTTTTTAACAAGTGAATCCAGCTTGCAGAAATGTTCTCTTTTGTCCACATAGTGTTTTAAATGATTCTGTTTTTAATTGCATTTATCTACTTAATGTATGTCTGTGTAGGTGTGTGCTACACACATGCTACTGCCCTTGTCTGGAGATTAGAGAACAAATCTGAGGGATTTGGTCCTCCCCTTCCACCATACAAGAGCCAGGAATCAAACTCAGGCTCTCAGGCTTGGCTGCAAGCACTTTTACCCACTGAACCACCTCACTGGACCCTAAATGATTTTAAGGTCCTTAATTAGAAACCTGAAGTTTGATATTAATAACCAAGCAAAGGAAAACAAGCACATATGTTCCCAGCTAAGCTGCAAAAGTATCTCTACATGGCAACTACATGGGATTGCTCAATTGAGTGGTCCCATCTCTCAGAAGTGCGTGCAGACACTAGACCACTCCTGCATGGCACCTTGCCCCAGACCTTCTCCTTCGGTTATATTCCCCAGCAGGCCTCGAGGGAGTTTGACCAGCAGTAATACAACAGAGGCTTTCAGGTACCTCTCTCTGTTGTCTTGAACCGTTAAACCCGTGGCTCTTGTTTATGTCTTCAATCACAAAAATCGAAGTTCTCCCCCACTTCACCCTGGAGAGCCCGTGTTTTCAATGAGCTAAGTGAGCACATCAAGGCGATTTTAAGTTTCCTATCACTCAGAACATTTTGTTATAATAATTTGTCAAGACCTGCTCCATGAGGAAGAAGCAGTCACATAAAAAAAAAAGGGCTAAACCAATGAGGCATAGGTAATAAATATGGCTGCCGTGATCGTCGGCATAAAAGGAAAGGAAAGTTAATGTGAAAGTTACTTCCAGCAGATCCAACCTGTACAGAATGGAAGGGAAACCTCCCTGAGCAGTGGTCCTGCCCTATTAGTCCTATGTTGGATGGTTCTGGTGTTTATGTTAGTTGTGCAAAATAAGGGGTTACACTGTGATGTTTTTATATGGGCTTTTGCTTTAAAATAAAGTTTCTCCCCAATAAAAATCATCCAAGGGCTCTGATAAGGTCATACAATGGAAAGTAAGTCTTCCATTTTATTTCTGTCGGTTTTAAAAATAACTGTTATGGGTCCATGGTTGGTTAACATTTCTTGCTCTTTATTTTTAGTAGCTGGCAAAGAGATCCATCATTCTCGTTCTACCAGCAGTTTCTAGGTTTCTGCTGTCTTCTTCTCATGAAGTTTCCCAGCGTGAAGTTTTGGGAACTGTCCCTTTGGTGACCCTTTCACAACATGGTCCATATTTCCAGCATTTTTTTGTCGTGCATAGGAGGGAAGGCAACTCTACATGTAATCAGTGTTAACTTTTCCACAGTTGAATCAGGACAGCTCTCATTCTCCCCTGTAGACCTCTTAGACCAAAGGTCTAAATGTTTACTTACCTTAAGAATTATTCCTAAATGTGTGAAGCCAGGCATGGTAGCATATGCATGTAACCCTACTGCTAGGGGCTGCGGCAGGAGGATCAAGAATGCGAGGCTACCGTGGGCTGCTTAGTGAGACACTGTCTCAAATAAGCGCCTGGAATTTGCCTCAGTCCTCAGTGGTAGAGTGTTCACCTACTATGTGTAGGATTTGCAAGGCACATCAAGGGCTTTGATTCTCAGCACTCAAACACGAACAATAAACCCCTGTGTCTCTGGCGAAGGTCTTAGAATCCATAGGGACTTATCCCACCCAAAAGACCTGTCACTTCCTTACTGACATAAGTTGGGGACACGGGGGTCTCCTTTTAGACCCAGAGACTTCCTAAGCTAGGGCACTCTAGTGACATAGTCCATCCTTTATCCTTTTAATTGCTGGTTCTACCACTCTTGCTATTTTCTTGAAATCTACTGTCTTTTATAAAGTAAACCAAGTATTTCAGGTGCTACCTTCACATGTCTTCTATCAAAAGCATCTGACACATCCAGCTTAAAATGGCCCTAGGTTGCTCACTACAGTGAGGCACAATGGTGTGTTCACTCCACTGCCTACCTTGCTTTCTCTCTGTATCTAGTAGAACTGTGTGTTTATAACAATACCAGACGGAGACCTTCTGAAAGTCATTCTGCAGGATTAAGAGAACGAAACAGGGTTTGTTTTACACTGGAACACACTGTGATTTAGGATCCTCGTGGGAACTACCTGAGGTCATCTCAGGGAGTGTTTCTGGGCAAAAGGTATGCCTCTTGCCCTTTATTCATGTCAGGAAATGCTGATGTAAAGTTTTTTTTAAGGTAGGTGTAATAACACATGCCTATGATCAATCCCAGAACTTGGGAGGTTGAGGCAAGAGGATCTCAAGTTCATGGCCAGCCTGGGATACACAGTATGAACATATCTCATGACAAACAAACACACAAATAAAAGCTTTGGTTCTTATGCTCTTGATGGAACCATTTTTTTTTAAATAAAGATGCTTCCAGAAAAAAAAGAAAAAAGAAAAGAAAATCTTTACTGTGTAAAATGTTTGCATGAAGCTTTCATTTTCAAGAAAGACTTTAAGGCCATGTCCCACATCGGAATGCCTTAGTGTTCCTGTCTTTGATCATCACTGACCTTCCTCCTCCTTCCTTCCGTCTTTCTTTCTCTCCCTCTTTCTCCTCCTTTTCACTCCCTATTGGTCATCTTCCCAGACTGTACATGTGGGAGTATTTTGATCATTAAGCGCAGCACAGACACACTCCAGATGTCTCCAGGGCAATGGCCCGTAATTCCCAGTTTACCCAGTTCTGTGATATTCTTAGTTAGGGCCACAGGGAAGCTCTCAGCAGTCACGCTTTCACGGAGTTTGTCTTTGTTTATCAGCTCGGTCACTCATTTGCAGTGTTGGAGATTGGAATAGGTCTTTGCAAATGTGACGCAAGTGTATTGTCCTTGAGACACACCTCCAGCCTCTCCAGAACGTTTTATATTGTCATACTATCCGCAACATTTACCGCTCCGCACCACCTGAGAAAGCAAACTAAAGTCTAAGACAGTTGAACTTTGGCGTTGCAGGAATGTCTCTGAGAAACCCGCATGCCTGAAACAAAGGAGTGGATGGATGGTCAGGGGTTTCTCAGACCCAGGTACTGTGGTTTTGGTCTTGGGTTTTGATTTCTCCAAGCACATTCAGCTTCCAAAAGAGTGCATTTATTTAGTTCATTGTGACTTTGTCATGGTTTTATTGAGCTGTGTGTGTGCGTGTGCATTTTGTTTGTCTGGGTTTTCGTTTGTGCTTTCGTCTCTGGCTAGCCTGGAATTCATTATGTAGTTCAGGTTGACCTTGAACTCATGGAGATACACCTGCCTCTGCCTGCTGAATGCTTGGATTACAGGTGTGCACAATCCGACTAGCTGTCAGGATTTTAGGGGAGAAGTTTGCTGTGAGAAATTTAAATTAATACAACTCTGAGTATCAAAATGGTCTTTATTATATTCTAACTTTGAGAATGGAATTTGAAGCCCACATTTGAGAATAATGGGTGGAATGGACTTTTAGCCTTTAGTTAGACAGACAATTTTCCCTTACCCCTGAAAAAAGTCTAAGAATAGGATGAAGGATTTTTATTTCTGTTGTGTGGAAGACAGGAGGAGACACAGGAAAAAAAAAAAAAAAGCAGAGGTGTTGACAGAGGTTTCTGTTCCGCTGAGTCCTGCAGCCATTTAGTCCCAAAGAAACATTATAAACTGGTTGGCCTAGTAGCTCAGGCTTTCTTATTAACGAATTCTTACTTTTTAAATTAGCCCATAATTCTTGTCTGTCTTAACCATGTGGTTTGGTACCTTTTATCAGTGAGGCATTCTCATCTTGCTTCCTCTGTTTCTGGGTGATGGCTGCAGATTGACCCTTTCATCTTCCCAGAATTCTTCTGTTCTTGTTTCCCCACCTATACTTCCTGCCTGTCTACTGACGAATCAATGTTTTATTAAAATACAAGTAACAGATCTTTATAGGGTACAAGACCATTGTCCCACAGCACAGAGGTCATATCTTAACTACTGCTATTCTGTGCTGACTGACCAATTTATTCCTGGAGAAAAGGCTAAAGGTTTTCCAACAGCTTCCAATCATTTATGGGAATATCCTTTGTCTTCTGCTTAGAATTGTAGGACATGGAATCAGGGCGTATAACTCCCAATCCCAATTTGGAAGTTAGGTCCCAATCTCCTCTTGCTTCTTTAGAAGAATAATTATGGAGGGAATTGCCAAAAATACAAGTTTCCAGCAAAAAGAAAGACCCTTTCCCAAACTCAACAGTGCAGCCACTAGTTTTAATAAGACTTGTAGTAAATGAAGCTCTCTACTCCTAGTTTGGCCATGCCGCTGTCATTTGACCCACAGCAAGTCAGTCTGAGACCTCCTCTTGAAATTGGACTGGTCACTTGAATGGGACATGCTGTCTTTATATGAAAAATCTTTTCTCAGTGACTAGCACGATTCAACATTTCAAGACATGTTCTGGTACCTCCCTGAAGACCCAGTCAGGAGTAGGCTGTAGGAAGAAGTATACATCTTGATCGAGCCCCAGACTTGCCTGTGAATGTAGATATGATTTCCATAATGGTCGGCATGATAGTGCCCTCTTGATGAAAGTGCGAGAAGCTGCCTTGGCTGAGCCGAGGAATCCTATTTGCTACTATAAATAATAAACTTGTTTTCTACGGAAGTAGCCTCCGTGGGGAATACTGATCAGAAATATTTCCATCATCTTGGAATCTTTAATGTGTTTTGCAGCTGGCTGTCTTGAGGGCATCGCTCAACAAACCTATGAACTAGATTTTCAGACTCCGTCCCATGGAGAACAGGCTATATTGCGATTAATTTGAAGCATGCGCCACAATGAAGCAATTTGGAGAGATTGTAATTGAAACATCGTACTTGACCCTAAGGGGACCACGGAAAAAGAGATTTGCTTTGCTGGCTCCTCATGCATCATTTAGAACCTGCTGCAAACAGAACCAAGTCTTGCTTAGGCCTCAATACTATATACCCTTCATCCACGGCGAGGTCAGCCGGCCTATAGTGAGCCAGCCAGTTCTGTCGGTTCTTTTTGTATGTCCTTTTTATTTCTCCATAAATTGGATTATGTAGGGTTAGCCCTGCCCATTTGGGGGCGTGTTCGCCTCGGGCTAATGTTTACGTATAAATCTGGCGAGCTTGAACCCCGCCGCTCTCTTTTTTGTATTTCCTGCTCATCACTGAATCCCTGGTGTTGTAAGCTATTCCTTCATTAAAATTTGCTGTTTCATATTAAGCTAGCCTGGTTATTACGTCGATACAGGATTACTAGGACTAATGAGAATCTTGTAATGTAGCAGCTTCCTGTGGGCCCTAACAAAAAGACATTTGAAGTGAAAGAAGATTGGCATGGTTCAGTTGTTCATTTAACACTGACTAGATAATAAACTGGGCTAACAAGATAATATAGCAGCTTTTAGGATCCTTCTAGAACCTTTCCTGAAAGAAATAGCACAATGACATGATGCTCCTACTTCTACCTAAATTAATTTTGCTGAATCATTTGGAGGAATCTTTTTGTTGTAGTTGTTGTTTGTTTGTTTGTTTGTTTTTTGAGACAGGGTTGTAGCTTTGGAGCCTGTCCTGGAACTAGCTCTGTGGACCAGGCGACCAGGCTGGCCTCAAACTCATAGAGATCCGCCTAGCTCTGCCTCCCGAGTGCTGGGATTAAAGGCCTGTGCCACCCCTGACCAGCCATTTGGAGGATTCTTAAGAACAGTTATTAAAGTTTTGTTTACATTCCGAATTGAACCAAATCAAGTTACCCCTCCATGTTTCTTTTCCAGCTGAGGCTGCTTGTTATATCCTAATTATTGCTTCTCTTTCCTCAGTGTCTCAGCACTGGCATCTAGCTTCCCAGAATAACTACTCTATCTCCCAGCCTCCGCTGCAGGCCATGTGACTAACTTCTGACCAGTGAGGTGAGGTGTGTACAATTCCTGTCTGGCTTTTAACCTTGAAGTGACTGAGTGAACGTGACCACAAATGTCCTTTCTAGTGTGGGAACGTGTGTGCTGATGGGAGTGAGAACAATGGTTTATAGTGCAAACGTGGAGGCTGAATTGTCAGGGTGGAGTGAAGCTGTGCGTGAGGGCTGTAAAGCTCTTTAGCCTGTTCAGGTCTAGGTGTGCAACCGACACACCCACGTCTGAATGGTCTAAACTGTTCATCTTAGCATGGTTTGTTATAGCATCCAACTGATTCTTCCTTGTGGCCCCTCTCATTTTATTATTATTAGTGTGTGTGCATCTGTATACATGTGTGTGGATGCACATGCCATGGAATTCATGTGGAAGCCAGAGAACAACTTTGGGGAGTCAGCTCTCTCCCTTCACCTTTACCTGGGTTCCCTGGGTCCACTCAGGAGGCGAGGCTTATCCATCAACCGTTTGACCTGATGAGCCATCTCACCTGCCCTATGATGCCTTAGTTTATGAAACTCAGAGCAAACAGCTGTTTGATGCTGTGTAAACTCTTTCAGTAGGAGTGACAGATCCCTGGGTTAAAACAGGCTGACACAGGGGAGCACATTGAAGGGGCAGGACAGGCAGGCCTTCTGGCTGCCTGATTCACTGAGAGACCTGCTTTCCCCTGCCTGGTGCCAACCTCGATATTAACTTCATTATGGTCCCTATAGCAGATTCGGCCATTCTGGTTCTGAGCATCACATCCAAGGAGACAGTTTTTCTGTGGTTGCCTGTTAGGGGGCAGAAAATTGCCCAGAAGTTTATCCTTTCACCCGTAATGTCCCGTTGGTGTTGCAACAGCCAATGTTAAATAGCATTCCTGACTGTTTTACCGGCAAGGGGAATTAAATTACAGGTTTGCCTCTGGGCTTTCAAAGGGATTCATACCTTGGGATGCAAGGGTGAAGGACTAAGAAGTTAATATCACCAGAGACATCAGTTGAGGACATGAATATAGACAAGCCTCCACAATGTCTTCTACACAAGAAAACATTATAAAAGGACCTGGAAAAAATGTGAACAAGCAAGGCATATACTGTGGATTTGTTTCAGAATAGTGGGAAATAGGAAGAAGAAGCAGTGTGTAGGTGTCTTAGCTAGTGCTGGCTGTCAACATGATGCCCCTGGGAAGAGGGGAATCTCCTCCTTCAAATCGACCTGTGGGTGTGTCTGTGGGGACATCTTCTTAATTACTAATTGATGAGGGACAACCCAACTGACTCTGAGTGATATCATCCCTGAGCAGGTGGACCTGGGTTGTATAGGAAAGATGGCTAAGCAAGGCAGAAACAGCATTTTTTTTCAGGGTCCCTGCTTCAGTCACTACTTCCAGGTTCCTGCCTAAGCTTTCTTCAGTGATAAACTATAACCCAAACAAATCCTTTTCTCCTCTAGTTGCTTTTGATCAGTGCTTTCTCACAGCAACAAAAAGCAAATTATGACAGCAGGGTATGGACAAAGTGTAACTGTCCATGAGTTGAGAATTGGTGGAGTTCATTATGTTTTCCTCCTCATTTTTCGTGTGTCTAAAATTGTCTGTATTTTTAAACAACATTAAAGAGAAAAATAATTCAAATTAACAGAAGGAAAAGTAGGTGGAGGGGGCTGGAGAGATGGTTCAATGATTAATAGTACTTGCTGTTTCTACAGAGGACCTGGATTTGGTTCCCAGCATCCACATGGCAGCTCAGAACCATCTGTAACTCTAGTTCCAGAGAATGCAATGCCCTTTTCTGGCCTTTGAGGACACAAGGCACACATGTGGTACACAGACATATGTGCAGGAAAAAAATATTCTTATTGATAAAATAAAAATAAATAAATACTAGATAGAGAATGTTGATCCTATACATGCAAGTGTTGAAACCAGCTAGCAGGCACAGAGTAGTGGCTCCCTATCAGAAACTCTGTCCTGTGCTCAGAATGACTTAGGCCTTTAGGGAATTTGTGGTATGACTGGAACTCATAGGGGTAGATGTTGGCCTGGATAACGGGTTTTTTTTTTTTCATATTGCTTATCTCAGTGTGCAGGTGCCTAGCAGGTTCTGACTGCGGTCTGCTTTGCTTCTTCAGTCTCAGAAAGGAGCCAACCCCCCCGCCCCATTTGGAGAATTTGCAGCATAAAATTCCAGGCTGTGGTTTCATCCACCCAAACCTTTAGCAGCCCTGGCCAGGATTGCAGGTGCTTTTACAAGTTTTTACAAGTAAATATCATATTCTACTCCTGGAGCTAGGAGACGTCAACTGGGACAGAAGGGGACTCAGGTACTCTGGTGGAGGTCATCTTGTTGATTCCTTTTAAAAAACCCAAGGCATATTCTTTCATTGACCTGTTTTACAGGACAAAACCAAAACACCTGAGACCTGATGACAACTGATGGCCACTAATAGTGGATGTAAAACTGAAGCCTGTGAGGTTAGACCTTAAGACCATGAGTTTTGTCCCCAACCAGTAGCACGACTCACTGCATCCAGGTCTCTGGAACCCAAGTTTCCATAACTTAAATAGTGAGACCTACTAATGAAGGCCACATGACACAGTAGTGACAAAAATGGGTATCAGAGTCAGAGGGATTTGGGTCCATAGCCAGCACTTTTCAGGTGCTAGCTATCAGTAAGTCACTGGTAAAGTCAACTGCACTTCATTCTAAAGATGGGGAAAGTTGAACTCGGGGAACCATAGCGGCCTGTCACATTTGCAGGGCCAGGGTACAGCTCCATCTGTCGCTGGTTCCAGAGTCCATGCTTCTACATTAACCAGTGTCTCTGAGATGTATTAGAGACCCCAGAGTTAGACAGAGATGTACCAGCAAGACCCCAGTCCCTAGCTTCCACTCTGCTCAATGAAGTCAAGGCTCTCAATGAAGTCAAGGATTTATAATGACTGGCATTCTCCCTGAGTTCTCTTTGGTGTCTAGAGTTCTCTGTTTTCCATTTAAGCTTTATTATGGAAGTTTAAACACATTTTTAAATGACAACACAAGTATGGTGATCATTCCTGCACCTCAACCAGCTGCAGCATTCAGCTTGTGACCAACTGTGTTATATATCCTTGTTCCTCCTCTTATTCAAAATCACATCTCAGTCACCAACCATATTGTGCCATTTCAATCATTCTGTATTTCTGCAAACATCTCTGAAAGATACTCTTTTCACAAAGACAGTCTCGCACGTAGAAAGATGGGAGAAAAACCCAATGTTAAACTTTAATGTCTCTAGTACTATATGCATAAATTATTTATTCAAACAATATGTAGAAAGCATAATAAATATATGTAACATATCCATATTTTTCTGCATATTGTTTGAGTTGAAATTCAAATAGTGTCTAACTGTTGGCATTAGTGGATATGTCTGTAAAGTCTCCTTTTCAGCTAGGAGTTTCCTATGCTTTTTGTATTTTTCTTCGTGCAGTTTAGATATTCCTTCAATATCTAAATTGGGTGGTTTGGCCTGAAGAGTTTCTCACTGTCTGGATTTAGCTAATGTCATCCTCATGGTGTGATTCCCTCTGTTCTTCTGTTTCCTGGGTGTTGGTAAGTGGATCCAGGGGTTGTTTGTTGGGTGTTGGTAAGTGGACCAGGGGTTCGCTCAGACTCATAGTCAGCCTTTCCTTTTGGAGACTAAATTGTATGGATGGTGTGTTGTTCTCTCAGGGAGGCCCATTGTGTGGGGCGGTCAGTCTGTGGCATCAGCAGACAGAGGAGGGTCCATCACCTCCTTCATGGTTGCCAAATAGTGACATGCCGATTTCAGTTTTATCTTTCCTTCTTTTGTATCACCAGAAATGTTCCCATGATGCAACTCCATATTGAAAATGTTTGCAGACTTATCTGCTAGTCCCAGTTTCATGGGTTTTGTATGTGTGTATGCATACATGAGTATATATGCTCGTGTGTATACAGGTGTAGGTTATGCAGGTATGCATGTATATATGTGCATGTAAGGGTCAGAAAACAACCTCAGTTGTCACCCTCAGGTGCCATTCACCTTGGTTTTCTGACAGAGTCTCTCACTGGCCTGGAACTCATCGAGTAGGTTAGGGTGGTCAGCCAGGGAGCTCTAGGAGATGCCTGTTGTGGAATGTTATTTTAGGATGTGTTATGTTCATTTATGTTGTGCAATATTTGTTTAATGATGCAAAGATGTGTTGCATTCTTTTGTGTTGCATTTGTTTAACTCTGTGAAGCTGTGCTACTTTGCCTGTCTAAAGCACCTGATTGGTTTGGTAAAGAGCTGAATGGCCAATAGCGAGGCAAGAAAAAGGCTAGACACCGCTGGTGGGCAGATAGAATAAATGGGAGGGAAAATCTAGGCTTGGGAAGAAGATCAAAGAGCGAGAAAAGGAGGAGAGGATGCCAGGGGTCAGCCACCCATCCACACAACCAGTCACAGAGTGAGAAGGAAAGAGAAGTATATAGAACAGAGAAAGGTAAAAGCCTGGAGGAAAAATGTAAATGGGATAATTTAAGTGAAGGAAAGCTGGCTAGAAATAAGCCAAGGTAAGGCTGGACATTTATATGTAACAGTAAGTGTCTGTGTGATTATTTGGGGGCTGGGTGGCCGACCCCTAAAGACAAAAGAATAAAAAACAAAATCAAACCAAAACAAACAAACCAAATAAATAAATATATAAATTGAAAAAATAAAAACCCAACTACATCTGCCTGCCTTTGCCTCGTCAGTGCTTGGATTACAGGTACACCCGGGTTTGACTTGGTTTGTTTTCTCTCCCACATGTGCACCGGACTAGAACTCAGGTCCTCATGCTTGGAAGGCGAGTGCTTTACTGACGGCCTCCTCGTTTCATATTTTATATGAAAGAAAACCCTTTTCCAGCTCTTACCAGTTTAGTAATCAAACCCAAGAAATGCTTGCTTTCTGCACCTCCCCCACAGTCATTGTTTGCGGAGGGGCACTGACGGTGTTGTGATACTGCCTGCATGCAGAGGTCAGGCCAGTGGATTGCCAAGATAACCTCTGAATGGTCAGTAAATACATCTGGTCCACAGCCAGAGAACTGTTGGCCAGTGACAATGAGCTCTTTCCATTCCCATCACAATGGGCCCTGACGGCAGAGATGAAGATAAAGAAATCTTAACATTATGAGTGGTACCAATCCTAGCGGTGTCTGTATGGAATCATTGCACTTGGCAGACTGAGGCAGAAGGATCATGAGTTTAAGGCAGGCCTGGGCTATATACTGAGACCCTGGCCGAAAAAAAAAAAAATACTATGAGCCACAGTTGTAGTCAAATGAGTTAAGTGTTTATCTACTCAGTAACACAGGCTTGTTTAGTGCTGTAACCTCAGAATCGAAACAGCAGAGTCTGTTTGTGGTTGTTGCCCCATTAGTACTTTTGAGTGCATGAGTAAAATAAATTCTTATATTTCCAAACCAGTCAGGTGAGGCTTTGCCTATTGGCCATGCACTTGCTCTTACTGCCGAGCACCGTTCCTTCTGAGCCTGCCTTCTGTGCATGGTGATTGGGGTTTTCCGCAGTACCCCAAGTTTTTGTCTCCTGTGTGGAGCTCTAGTAGGAAGCCTTCCAAAGCTGCTGTCGGAAGGCAGGTCAGTTATTTCTTTGTGAAGAGAGCCCTCCTGGTCCTGGACACATTTTCTTACCCTTCCAACTCATGCTTCACTCATGAGCCGATATTTACTTTGGGGGCTACCTCGGAGTCACGGCCACTACATTTGTAGGAGGATTTCTGTTCCGATACACATAAACAGAATAGTCTTGAGAGAGTCAGGAGTGAGGTTAGATGCTGTCAAGTTGAAATCCGAGCCCTGCCCCTTTCAGGGTCTGTCATCTCAAGCCACCACTCAACCTAAAAGGACTCTAGCTTCTGAGCTGTGAGCCGAAGGGCATCCTGCCACCTCCCACGACTCCTTACAGGAAGAAGTCACAGTTTAAAAGGAACTTATGTCGTGGCTCACGTGAAAAGCATTTTGACAATGAATCTTAAAGACTAGCATTTGCCCTTTTGCAGGGCTCCTTTCTCTTCTGTGCTCTCCAGTGAACCCAAAGCATGAGAAATCATTCAACTGTGTCTGCAAGGGCAAGGCCAAACCTAGGTTGTCTGTTTAGCAGCCTTTGGCCAGGGCTTATATGTCAGACTATGATTTCACTTACATGTTCAAGGTTAGGCAAAACTTAATGATGAAAGAAATTTGGTTGCCCTGGGTTGACAAGAGTGGATGGGATAGGAAGAGGCCCTATGTGAACTGATGGTCTTATTCTAGATCTGAATACAGGTGTAGATGGCAGCACTTGCCAAAAGTTATTGTTCGCAAATTCTGTGTTGTTGTGAAATAAAAATGTCAATGCTATCAGTTCACCGTGAAGTTGAATCCCAGGGAAGCAGCAGAAAAAGCAAATGGCAGAGTGGTGAGCAGGGAAGGCAAACCAGTGACTGCAGGCATGTGTGTGATGTGTAAGGAAACCAGCCATTACTTAGCGACAAGCTGATGCCATCGCCTCAGAGAGATACCTTAGGTGATGGCTTTGTGAACCCACTCTGCTCTGAAGCGTGCTGGAGGTGGAGGGTGGGGTGGACCACTGCTTACCTGTCATTTCTCCAGAGACCAGGAGGAGTCTCCTGCCACGGGGACCTCTGTTGGAGGCTAATGCTGAGGCCGTGGCCACCTGGCTGTGCAGCTGTGGGGATTTTGCAAGACACTGCTGGAGTTCCTCAGGCCAGAGGCAAAACCTGTGCTCAGATCCAGGGTGGAACCCACCTGACGCAGGTATGGGCTCTGGCAGGGCTGCGCTGTGGCTACGGGTAAACCTTGCAAAGCCAGAATGGCTGCGTCAGGTCTGATCTCCACCACTCACTAGTTAAGCATCTCCGAGACGGTGACCTATCCTGTCTAAACCTCAGTCTGCCTAGAGCTGCCTGACAGGGCCCCTGGACCTCCCCAGAGGAGGCTGTCTCTAGACAGTTCTCATGCACACTACCAAGCTCACTGGCTCTTCTGTCTAGCCACAGGAACACAAGTGCCCTTTGAAGACAGAGCAGGTCAGACCCTCTTGAGAGAAGCCAAACAGACGCAGGAGGGAGCTTCACAGCTGAGAGATCAAATTGTGGATAAGATTACAGCTTTCCAGTTGGAAATACCAGGTCTAGTCACACTCTGTGTCAAGAGAGCTCCCGGTGAGGTTGAAACCCAGTCACTCCCCGTAGTAACCTAATAGGAATGAATGCACCTTGTTGAAGCTTCCTTCCCTTCTTGTCTCAGTTCTTCGATACCCTACCTATGTTATATGAGAATATGTCCCCAGACATACTTACTCTTAACTCTTGGTCTCAGGGAAAACCCAACCTAAGGGCATCACCTGTCACCCAAACATTGTAAGGGTTAATTGAGGTGGTAGAGGTAAAGGCTAGGAGCAGCAGATATTTCTCAGTAAACCTAAACTAAATGGAGCAATCAGCTTGACTTCTCCATGCAGATCTCCTGCCAGAAGGAAGAAAGATGGCTGTAGTAGTTAGTCTCCAAGTGAGACATCTTCATGATACCTCTGTGTGTGTGTTTAAGATACTTGTGCTTGTGTTTGCATGTGAACGTGCATAAATGTGGGCACGTGTGAGCCATACAACCTCAGGTATCACTCCTTGTTTGAAGCAGTCTTTTTCTTGTTTACTGCCGTGTTTTCCAGGCTGGCCGGCCTGCTAACTCTTAGGCTAGACTTTCCCATCTCTGTCCTCCTCCCCACCATCTCTTCCCAGGAACACTGGGATTTTGAATACATGCTACCACTCCCAGCTTCATGTAGGTTCTTTGATACTGAACTCAGGCCTTCGTGCATGCAGGATGATCACTTTCCCCATTGAACCAGCTCCCCATCTCTTCAATGAGAAACTTTTGAGAGTACAGATAGACAATATGTAAAAACTGTGGCTCTTATGGAAAATCAGATTGTACTAATACCATTAGTTTGAGTTTTCTGAAGTACAGGAGTCCTATACAAATGAAGTCATAGCCCAGACACTATAAGAAACAACAACTAAACAACTCTCAAGCTGCTTTAGAATCTAATATTTTTCCTTTCTTTTGTGTGTGTGTAGAAATATGTGTGTAAGCATTGTGTGTTTGTGTGTGTGTGTGTGTGTGTGTGTGTGTGTGTATAGTCCAGAGGTCATCCCTGGGACTGCCTACCTTATTTTATGAAACATGGCTCTCATTGGCCCAGAGTTTGCCAAGGACACTGGGATGACTTGTTGGTGGCTGCAGACCCTTGGCCCCTTGACTTTCTTTGGCTGCCCTAGACCCTACGCCTGCTGGAGTGAACTGGGCAAAACAACTTGTTTTCCTGTGGCTGCAGCTGCTCTGAGCACAAGACCCTCATAAGTTCCTGATGGCAGGGGAGTGGTTCCTGGTGGGTTTTACAGCTGAAAATCCCAAGAGCTGGGGTGTGGCTATCAGTTAAGGATCCCTTTATAAGCTTCCCTGGAGCACAATAAAGTTGGCATTCTTGGCATTCTTGTTTCAAGGATGACCCATGTCTCTGTCTGTGTGTCTGCTTTTGATTTTGAATCTCCATCCTAGTTTCTGGCTTGTGTACAGTACCGTAGTGCATAGAGCAGACACTGCGCTTTACAGTGACTAGCTAGGAGTCCCCAAGGATCTACTTGCCTCTTTCTCAACACTGGGATGGTAAGCTTATGCCATCATGCCTAGCCTCTTGATGCATGTTCTTAGAGCTTGAACTCAGGACTTCATACTAGCACAGCAAGCATTTCACCTGCCCAACAACCTCACTAGTTCCTGTATTCTCTTTCCTTAAAGCAGAGGCTTGTTTGTATTGTGTTGTTTTATTTCTTGATAGAGATAGCATGGAAATTAAACTTCATGACAGAGTGATGAAATTGTCACTTACAGAGGGCTTACAGGGGATGACGCATAGAAAGTTTCTCCAAGGACAAACATGATGAAATACTATTTTAACTTTTTATGGAGGAAAAAAAATGAGGTTTGAGGGTAAACATTTCAGAAATCAAAAGATCATACCGCAAAGTGATTCATTTAGAAGACCAACAAAGTAACTGTCTGGACCACACTGAGTGGGAGCAGTCATTTCTCCCACTCTTTCCCAGGCAGACCTGAAAGAGCCTTAGCCACCCGCTAACCCGGTGACTCCCAGTCCCTGGTCACAGATTTTGTATATCCTCGGAGAACTGATCCTTAGGCTAGGAGGCGGCAGAGGGTCTAGGGCAGCTGTAGTCTATCAGCAGTATGTCCGGTTCTTCCCACTGTACCTTGCATGACTGTCACAGCATCGGCGACATAGTGGCAGGGCAGAGTGTGACTGGTTCAGAGACCACACAGCCTACAGAGCTACAGAAGGTCTCTGAATTGTCACTGAGAGAGTCTGCAAACACATCGACCTGGAAGACTCAGTTTCTTTTTTGGTTTTTCGAGACAGGGTTTCTCTGTAGCTACGGAGCATGTCCTGGAACTAGCTCTTGTAGACCAGGCTGGCCTCGAACTCACAAAGATCCGCCTGTCTCTGCCTCCCGAGTGCTGGGATTAAAGGCGTGCGCCACCACCGCCCGGCAAGACTCAGTTTCTGAAAGCTCACTGGCAGATTCTGGTGTGTGCTCAGGTAGCGACAGAGGGCAATTCATGCGTTCTGTTTGCATGAGCAAAGAGGCCCCGAGGGGTAAGTGATTTGCCCAGGGTTGAAAAAGCCAAAGCAGCAATGAGAAAAGCCTCACCCTCTACATCTCAGCCTCCTAGAGTATCTCTCTATTTCTGTAGCAATGCCTCTGGCTTCTGTTGAAACAGGCTCTCCTCTTGACCAGCATGGAGCTCGCTGACAGCAGCCAGTGTGCTGGCCAATGGCATTTTATGATGAATAACACAGCAAGTTGGCTTGTCATCTGGCACTGTAAATCTCAGGCATGCCAACACGTCTTCCCTTTGTCGTAGCACCATCTGGACATAAAACTGTGTGGAATTTCCAACAAATGGCGTTTGATGGACGTGTCTAATGGAAATCTCTGCAGAGAAAGGCGAGAGGAGAGCGAAAGGGGCCGTACGTCTTGATAGAGGATCATAGACTCCCTTGTTTATCATTCTGCAAACATTTACTGGTATTTCTCAGTGAGCTAAGTACAAGGCCAAGCAGCAGGCATGTCCTCAGGCACCCTATAATTTGATGAAGAAAGCCACAGTAAATAGTAATATCTGTTGGATAACTTAACAGACACGTTGATAGGAGAAAGATGGTCATGATCGCCATGAGTTATTATAGATAGGTATAATATAATAGTGTCACACACAGGCAGCAATTACCAAGGGCCTGCTGTGCCCCAGATGATCTTTTGCGTGTTTTACTTGTATTGACACACTTTACATTCACAACAGGCCTGTGGAGGTCAGTGCTATTTTAATCTAAATTTTACACAAGGGGGAAATGAATTGGTTAATTGGCGTGCACCGCATCACAGGAGTGAGAAGCAATAAAGCCAGAGTTTAAATATATAGTGAGCACTCTGTGTGCATGAGTTCTGACTTCTTGCATGCAACCAAGTACAGAACAAATATACTTGAAAAAAATCACCTCTGTGCTCTGCAAGTATGTGGACTTTTGTTCTGGTCACCATTCCTTGAACAGTACTTTCTCAAACTGTATCCATAGCAATGAGACTATGTGGAGGAATGAGTAATCAAGAGAGGATTTGAAGAGGAGGAGTCGAATCAGGTTCAGTGAGACATGCTTACAGTACGAGCCACTAGGGAGACTGAGGCAGGGGAATCACTTGAGCTAAGGAGTTTCAGACCAGTTTAGCTAACACGATCAGGGTGTGTCTAAATAAGGAAGTGAGAAGTGTATGGAAGGGTATGTGTGGACTACAGGTAAATATGATGCTATTATTTTTATACATATAATGGGTTTATCTTAGGACTTTGGGACTAAGAACCGGTCCTAGAGAGTCTGAAGGACAACAGTGCAGATCGTCTTAGTCTTGTCTTTTGTGGCCCAGCAGGTGGATGCTGCTCTCAGAACCTGTGTTTAAGCTGCCGCTCTCCTGCAAGCGCCTCATAAAGATAGTACTGAATTATGAATGAATGAATGAATTAAAATATGTATACATCTACACCTCCGTTTTCTTGGGAATAATATCTGCTATAAAATGAACTGCACTGGGTCCTGCACTACCTGTCTTCATTATTTTTCCTTTTCGAGTGTTTGAGCTATGGCCAGCTAGCACAAACACTGCTGTACCCCAACACAAAGATGAAACACAATAATTAGACTGAGCTCATTAAATCAGCTAAACGATTCTGAAGTAGAACCAGGGACCCATAATTTACTAAAATGTTTGAAGAATTAGTATGCAGTGAGAATAATAAAAATATGAAGCAAAACTTGTATAAAGATTGCTACAAGAAAAAGGGCCATCGATCAAAAGCACAGAAGTGCCAAAGATGGCTCTACAGAGTGTCTTCTTGGCATGGATATGCTGTGCAGAAGTGTGTGTGCTGAGGAAAAAGTTAAGCTCAGCTAAGCTGACGCAAGCATGGAGAAATGTTTGTGTGCCCTAAAGCTGTGTGAGTATTGTTCCTCATTTGGTGCCTTCCACTTTTTACTTGAGACAGAGTCTCTCACAAGCAGGCCATAACCTGACCTGCAAACCACCAGGGATCTGCATTTCTCAGCCTCCCATCTGGCCATTGCTACAAGTATGCGTCACCGTGAGCAGCTTTTTACATGGTTTCCGGGGTCCCAACTCAGGTCCTCACATTTGCAAGGGGCGTGCTCTACCGGCCAAGCCTACCTAGCACTATCAGCTTCTTCTGAAGCTACTCCCGGGAGAATTAGCAGGCAGGTTTCGAAGGAAGTTATGCTGCTGTGAGGGCCACACTCGTTTCCAGACAGCAAGAGTGGAATCCATCACGCTGTGCCTCCGGTAGCAATGATGTTTCTCCAGGCCATGTTTAAATGTTAATGGCAACATTGGGCCTCTCAGTAATTAATGCCCTGCAGGTAACCATGCATTCGTTCAGCTCTTGGGATGTTTAATACATGGGAGATGAAAGGGGAGAGTATTTGCTGGCTATATACTTTTTGAAGTTTTCAGACCTCTTTTATATCATCAATCAGCCCAGCAAATGCCCACCTCCTTGTTCAACCTCTGTATGTGGAAGGAGCATAAGAGTTCTTCTTCACTGTTTAGCTAACGCCGATGTGAGGGCCCAGGCTAAATGCTTTCTTTAATCAGACATGTGATTACCCTTCCCTGTATGTTCCTACCTTTCATGTGATTTCACAGAACAGCCTTCACGGTCACTGCGTGACTTTGCTCTTACATACTCAGCATGTATGCAGCACAGTGAAGACTTCCAATAAACAGCTGCAGAATGAAGAGTGTCCTGCAGACTAGTGCCCTCTGTTTGAAGTCCTCTGTGTCAACTTTCTGGGATTCTGTGGTGTGATTTGAACTATCTTGGTTTGACTTCTTAAGGAAAAAAAAATAAGTAAAAAGCCTGAAACAGTGTGTTGGTGCTGGCAGTTCATTTGGGAGGAGATTCCCTAGCAGCATGGCAGAGAGCTGGAGAGAACAAGGGAACAGAAAAGATAGAAAAGAGGGCCTTCCACAGTGCAGGGTATCTTCGCTGACAGGACCCCAAGGCCTACAGGCTGTGCCATTTAGCCACTGCTTCTCCACCCTTCAGTGATGTCCTGAGGCTGCTACCTGCTCCAACCCATACTGGAAACTGAGAAGCTTGGAGACACTAGAGGCAGCTAAGGCTGAAGTCGAGGAAATATAAACAAGTCACCCCCCCAGTTGCTGTAATAAATACCTAATAGAATTGAATTTATATAGAGAAGAGTTATTAGGGCTCAATGCTTAGAGGTTTTAGTTATGATTATTGGCTCCATTGCTTTGGATCAGTGGCAGGCTATCATGTCAAGGATGTATGACAGAAGCCAGGCAGCGGTGGTGGCACACGCCTTTAATCCCAGCTCAGGGGTGGGGTGGGGTGGGGTGGGGGGTGGGGGGAAATGGGCAGAGGCAGGCAGCGGTGGTGGTGCACACCTTTAATCCCAGCTCAGGGAGGGGCAGAAGCCAGGCAGCAATAGTGGTGCACGCTTTTAATCCCAGCTCTGGGCTGGGGGGGTGGGGAGCAGAGGCAGGCAGCAGTGGTGGCGCGTGCTTTTAATCCCAGCACTCGGCAACTGAGCAAGTGCCAGGACAGGCTCCAAAGTTACACACAGAATCTCTTTCTCAAGAAAGAAAAGAAAAAAGAATGCACAGCAGAGGAATGTTCTGCACACTAGGGCCAGGAAACAAAAATAGAGGGAAAAGAAGCAGTCAGGGTCCCACTGTCCCCTTCAAGAATATATCCCAGCGACTAGAAGTTCTCCTGTTCAGCCCCACCCACCTCAGGAAGGTTCTACACCTCTTCCCCCACGGCACTACTCTCGGGAACAAACCTGTATCACATGGGCTTTGAGGAGACACTCTAGACCTGAGCTGGAGCAGGAAGGCACCACACATGCTGGCTGCCAAGGCAGAAAACACCCCCAAGACTTTTCCTAGCCTCGCTAGACCTAGTAAGCTGTGCTTTGGAAGGAATTAAGCTGTGTTTTGGGGAGGTTTATTTCAAACATGTTTTAGTATATAAAGAAAAACACCCATCCTGTCATTAAGGAGCATGAAATAAGGGACAATCATGACCCCAGATTTTAACCCCACCACCTTGGCTATGGTCCCTTTTTAGTGGACAGCGCAAAGAATCCACTCTGAGTTCTTGTGTTTTGTTGCCTGGTCAAATGCTGGCAGAGGCACTGCTGCTACCCATGCAGGCTGACGCTTCCTTTGCTCGACCCTTCTCTTCGATAGCAAGTACCTCTTTTCTTTGTTGTATTAGTGCAAAAGTGAGGTGTGTTTAGGAGCTCAGAAGGCACAACCAAGACCTATAAAGTTAAGCAAAGCTGTTCCTAGATCCCTCATGCAGCCATGAGACTCTTGGCATCTTCCTTCCCAGCTCTCTGTTTAGACAGCAGCAAACCAGAGTCACGATATACACACCATTGTCAACGTTTGTACTGATGGGGGACAGTTTCTATCTTGGTAAACCTGAGAATGTAGCTTTCTTTCTTTTTGTTCTTTAATTAATGGCTTTGTAAAATTAAGCCTGACTTTCTGTGGTTAAAAAGTACTACCTGTTAATTGGAAAAACATATATACTCCTATGTATGTGTATGTATATATATAAAATATATGCACATATATATAGCATGTATATATATGTATATATACACACACACATATATAGAATGCTTGTGTATGTTTATGTGTCTGTGTATATTTGATTATTCAGAAGAATTTCCATCTTCTAGAGCTTCAGCCAGCAAACTTTTTCTCTCAAGGGCCAGAGAGTGAGTATATTCAGCTTTGTGGGCCACACAGTCTTATGACCACTCAGCTATGCTCTTGTGGTGAATGAGTTACCACAGACAATATGTAAGAAAATGGTTATGGTTGTGTTCCAAAGGCTTTATTTAGCCAGCCCAGAGTCTGCATTTTTCTGACCCTTGCTCTCAGTATGAACACTAATAGCCATATTTCCAGAAATGCATCTGTTTTCTCCCAATAAAAGTGGAATTATATTCTACACACTCTCTCTTGCATTTTAAAATATTTATCGGTTTCTATGATGTGCTGGCTCATATACAGTGGTGCAGACAATGGCAAAAGTGACAAATAAGGACCCTGCTCTTGGGGAGTTTACTGCAGGAAATCGCAATTAGCATAATGTGTACTTTAATGTAATGGGGGCAGGAGTGGGAAAAATTAAGCATTCCAGTCTAGCACAGCTTTTGTGACCAATCCTCTATTTATCAGCATTTAATTCCCCTAATTGTTTCTGTAGCAGACTTCATTGTCATAAATGTTCTTAGGCCTAAATCTTCACACACACACACACACACACACACACACACACACACACACACACTATCATTTTCTTCTTAGTATGAATTCCTGGCTCCTGAGGCTGCCTATGAGGATGTGGTGAACCCCAATATCTTTCTCTGGGTTTTTATTATTCATGCTACACCTTGCAGTAGCCAAGTCAAAACATGCACATATTATCTCAATTGTTTGCTCGTCACCTGCTTCTAGAAAACTTAAGCGAACATATTTTCACCTAGCCTGCTCACTCCCCTTTACTTCATTTGTGCAAATATGTTGGCTTTGATAAATAGACAGAGTAAAATGAAAATGTCACTTATCTAAGTCGTGATACAGAAATGGTAAGGCAGAGACTCATCTGTGGGAGTAGGAACGTGGTTTCTGATGGGTTGTCTCTAGGAGCTGATACAGGGACTGTGGAGAAGTGCTGCTTACTGGCTTGCTTCACCTGCTTGTTCATAGAAACCAGGATGGCAGCACCCACAGTGGTCTGGACCCTCCCCGACTGTTCACTAATTGAGAAAATGCCTTGGATCTCATGGAGGCATTTCCTCAACTGAGACTCCTTCTCAGTGACTCTAACTTGTGTCAAGCTGACACAAAACCAGCCGGTGGGTTGTCTGTATTTCATGTTTATGCCGTGGGAAGGGCTTGCTTATTCACACATGTCTGCTTGTGTGTGCAAGCCAGAGGTCAATGCTGGGTGTCATTCCCTGGGTGCTGCTCACTTTGTCTTTTGAGAAAGGGTCTCTCTCTCTCTGGCTTGAATCTTGCCAAAAGGCTAAGCTGACTGATCAGTGAGCCCCAGAAATCTGTCTCCGTTCCCCCAGTGCTAGGATTGCAAGGGCAGTGCCAGACAGGTCTTTAAATGTGGGTTCTTGGTTTCAAACTCAGGTCCTTATGCGTGCACAACTGCTTTACTGATTGAGCCATCACTCCAGACGCTTCTGTTCTCTGGCTGGTGTGCGTACTACCACAGTGCATGTTGCACACACAGTCATGCGCAGATGTAGCTCATGTGTTCTCGGAGTCTTAGACAGTTTCCCTGTGTTTCCCTGTGGCTCTGGCGTCTCACAGCTTTGAATTCTGCACAATGCGGAAGTAATGTTTCCTCACTCCTGTCCATCATCATCTGCCCACGTGACCCCTTCTGTATTAGAGGTCCAGTCTGTGACCGATAACGATCCCTCCATTCATTTGACAAGCACACATTGAGCCTCACATTGAGCAAGTGTGGGACTTGCCTGAGAACTTGGACCTTCCCTTAGAGCTTGGCACAGCCGACAGAGCAGGCATGATTAGCTCTAGTCCACAGGTAAGGAAACTGAAGTGACTTGTTCAGGGCTATCCACCAGGTGAGTGGCAGCAAACGAAATTGCAGCAGTCTGGTTTAGCCTCGGGTCAGGTGGACTTTCTCCTGAAGTGTGCTAAGTCAGTTGTGGCTCCTTCACCTCCACCCAACTGCTCTCCAAATACTCTCTCTTATTGGCGCGAGCACGCTTATTACAATGCTTACTAGTCCAGCTTTCCCAATAGACAGCAAGTGAGAATGGAGATTATTTCCCTCCTGATCTCTGACATCCCCAGGCCTCACGCACGCCTGGTGCTTAGCAAGCGCTTTGTAATGAAATAAATGGTCAGGCTGCCATCATTATAAAACTTCATGCTGAATTCTATTTTCCTGCCGAGGATTAGAACAAATTGCAGCAATACTTGAAAGTCATTCCTCAACAACTGTGCTCTTACGAACATTCATTTTGTACTTTATTTATTCGGGGCTGTTATGCAAAGAAATCCACTTACACACGAGGCTAAGGAGGACCTCTTTGTTCCCGTTCAACACGCGTTCATTCCTCCATCCATCCTGACCGAGTAGGCCACCTGTCTTTTGTCAAGGACACATGCCCTTATAACAGCTGTGTGCTGGCTGTTGGCAGAGCTCTGGTACAAAGCTGGGAGTTAGGGTTTTTTTTTTTAATTATCATGTCATAATTTATTCATTACAGAAGTGATCTGAATAGGTTGAACCATGCCAGGACCACCTCTAAGGCTTGCAAGACAGGAAACCACGCAGCCCACCAAAGAAGAAAAGATAGTCAGGCACGCAGAGAGCAATGCTGAACTGCAACCCATAAAGGATGAAGAATGGCTACTAACTCCGGCTTTGCCATGTGCTGTCTCTCGAATCTTGGATAAGTTGTTACCATGAACTTTAGTAGATCATGGAGGAGAGCACACGGCTTGTGAATCGCTTGAAGGTTGCCATCTTCCAGCACAATTGTTGTGGTTTACATGTGAGCTGTCCACATTGACCAATGTGCTGGTCCCCTGCTGGTGGTTCTCTCTAGGAGAGTTGCGGGACCTTTCAGAGGTGAAGCTTTGATTAAAGGAAGGAGGAAGGGATGGGCAGTGAGATCTTATGGTCTGGTCCCCCTTTCTTTTCACCCTTTGCTTCCCGAGTGTAGATGCAGTGTGAACAGCTGACCTCCTCCTCCACCGCCAAGCCTTCCCTGCCATGATAGCATGGATCTATTAAACTGTAAGTGGAGCAAAGCCTTGCTCATGTAAGTTGCTTTGGTCAGGACATTGTCTGACAACAGGGAAGGCAACAAGTACATTAATCAATTATAATTTGCTTTCCCACTGATCCAGGGTACAGTTCCATAAACTTTCCCATGGCACTCCCTGCAGCTGTCACCCATCGATGCCTGACTATTTGTCAGGCAGACATTCTTCCTGGAGTCTCAAAGGTGGTGATGATTTGTGGTTGTTTATTTAGGGTAGAAAAAGAAGAGATTAGCACTAGTCTAGTTCTTACTCTCCAGAGCCTCCCCTGCTTCACCTAGAGATCACCACCCTGGACACAATGATATCACGGGTCAACCCAAGATAGAAGAAGCCCTGGAAGAATCCCTTTCTCTGGCTACAGGGGGGGAGGGCAGTGTTAGGATGTAGCTAGGCCATAGGCTAATTTTCCAAATAGGAGAGCTGTACATTCAGTGAGAGAGCCTGTCTCAAAATAAATAAATAAAAAGTAGAGAAATATGAAGACATCCATCATTAACCACTGGCTGCCACATTTGCACACACACACACACATGGACACACATATACATATACACACAGAGGTATATATCATACACATGTAAAGAAATAAAACTTTAACTGGGTGGTTAGTGCAGTGGTAGTGCACATCTCTAGTATGTAAGAGGCAATGGATTTGATTCCCCAGTACCTCAGATAGCTAGATAGATAGATGAAAGATAGATAGATGAAAGGTAGATAGATAGATAGATAGATAGATAGATAGATAGATAATGAAAGGTAGATAGATAGATGACAGATAGATAGGTAGATGATAGATAGATTGATTGATAGATAGACAGACTAAGAAAGAAGCTGAAAGACTAAGACTTGTTCGAAGCTGAAAGACTAAGACTTGTTCTATGGCTTTTTCATCTGCTAGCAAAATCATTCTCCACACTAGCCCATAGAAGTTCAAATCTCAATAGCAACTGCAACCAGGCAGCCAGCATCTCAAAATTTTAGGTTTTGTGCCAGCAAGCCCCAGGGTTCCTTCTTTCTCAACCTCTCCAGAGCTGAGATTGCACAAATGCGCTGCTAGGCTTTCTATATGAGCAGTAGTGATCTGAACTCAGGCCTTCCTGCCCAGGCAGCAGGAACTTTACCAGCCGAGCTGTATGCTTAGCAGGGTGGAGCAGGATCTAGGTACAATGCAACTGTGAAGTGCTGCATTGTTTTTAACCCCTGCTCAAAAGAAAACTGCGACCTTCCGAGCCCCGTCTGCTATGGTACCCAGGCAGCGGGGATGCTTGGTCTCATACAGGTCTACCCATCTGAGCATGACTTGGCACATTGGTCTCCAAAGATAAGGGTATGTTGGTGTTCACTGGGTGACGACAGGACGACAAAGACATCTGGAGGAAATTCAGATAAGGAATGGACTTAGTTACTTCTCTATCGCTGTGTTCAGCTGCCGTGACCAAGGCACTGTAAAGAAAAATGAACTTATTGGGTTTACAGTCCCAAAAGGTAAGTTCATGATCCTAATGACTGGGAACGAGGTCAGGTAGTCGTGGTGCTGGATCGGTAGCTGAGAGCTCATGTCTGATCCACAAGCAGGATGTTGAGAAAGAGCTTACGGGGAAAGGGTGGACTTTTGGAACAACAAAGCCAGCTCCAAGTGACACAACTGCCCCAGCAAGGCTGTGTCTCCTAACACCAAACAGTTCCACCAACTTGGGACCAAGCATTCAAATGCGTGAGTCTATGGGGCCATTCTCTGCCACACCACCCTATGATGGTGATGAGCTCTTTTGTTTTTACTTTTATCACTTCCAAGATATTATAGCTCATCATTTAATATGTATCCATTGAAAGTTGGTTTGTGGGGAAGCTTTTTATATAGTTAATTATTATTTTGTACCGTGTAAGGGCATATAATAGGTTTTTTTAAAAGAGACTCAGAATATATGCTTTCATAGGAGAAAATGTCTTGATTTTGGCATACAAGTAAATGTATTGTCATCAACTTTGATCTGCCACACTTGTGAAACTGTTCTTAACTGAGTATCCAAACATCTTATGCTTTGATATTAAAGAAATAAAATTAAAAAATAAAAAAAAAACATGCACACACTGAGAAGCTTCCAGAACAATACAGCCACTGTGACTGCTAACCCAGTGCTGCATGCCTCGTGGTCACCAGGTGTCACAGTTGGTATGTCCTCACTAAGTTCATTCTCATAACAATGTCAAAGACTTGGCTTGGTCCTCCCCATTTTACTGACAAGGGCACTGAGGCTAGAGAGGGTTCAGTAACTCCCGGGGTCTCCACATTCGTAAGCATTAAAAAGTAGGATGTGTTGATAAATTGTGACCCCAGAAATCACTCTCTTGGCTCCGCCATCTTCCTCCTCCAGGCTTCTGGGAAGCCTGCGATGGTTATCTCAGAGTCAGGACTGGTGCTTGTACGCATCCGAATGTTTCACAAGTTTCTGTTCTGTGCCTACAACAATGAAAACAGAAAAGAAAACAGAGAGGGCAGGTCTCCCATGGCTGAGAATCAGAGCTTGGGGCGGGTCTGGATCTTTTGAATTGACTATAATTTTATTTTGCTGAGCCTTCATTGCTCTTCCTGTGAAACAGGACCACTGGTCTGAATGGTCTCTCGGGCCCCTTCTGGGTGGGCCACTGTTCA
This sequence comes from Chionomys nivalis, assembly GCF_950005125.1. Classification (NCBI taxonomy): domain Eukaryota; kingdom Metazoa; phylum Chordata; class Mammalia; order Rodentia; family Cricetidae; genus Chionomys; species Chionomys nivalis. Next base: position 53,343,469 of record NC_080086.1, read on the forward strand.
CAGTCAGATCACTGAGAGACTGACTTTCTTCCTAAATGAACTCTTTAGCCTTTTCTTCCTCCTGGGAAACAATGATAATGTAAATATCAGAAGCTCATGGGTTATGTAATTTGAAAATCTGCACTGGTTCCTGTGTGAGTTCTCTGCTGCCTAGAAGGACCCCGAGAATCTCCAAACAAACTCATCAGAACCGAATTTTTGTTAACTTCACAGGAACCTGCCCTCTGGTGAGCTAAATTTAGTGGTCATGTTAGGTGTAAATTTAGTGATCTTGTTGGGTGGAGGTGCTGCAGGGGCTATTAGAAGTAAAATACTATCTTAGTAACTTGGTCGCATTTATAGATCTTGAGAGACCTTGATGTGATAAAAGTCTGAGTTATGCATTGCATTAGCAGAGTTATATAAAGCCTGTTGAATATTAATCTTGTAATGATTCACCTTACAATTTTATGAGGCTAGATATAAAAAGATTCTGTGACTGAGCCCATGGTCTATAAAATGAAGTGTAGGGAAGAGAGAGAGAGAGAAATTGGAAGTGAAGAGAGCAGAATCTCTCCCTTCTTTTCTGGAATCACGCTCAGCCCTAGCCCTTTCCTGTGAATCCAGCTCTTGACAGTTACTTAGCCCACTGTATGAGTGCGTTCATCTGCACTTTGGTTTTCATGGGGAAGTGGTTCTAGGACTCCCGTGGATACCAAAACATGTAGGTGTTGCGATCCTCATATCAAATGGCAAAATAGTTATACATCTTCACGTTTCTTTAACCATCACTGGATTGTGTATCGTTCTTGATGCCATGTAAAAGCTGTGGGATAATGATTGTGCTATGTTGTACATCTTAAAAGCTCCCAACATAGAAACAATGCCAGCGTAGTCCATGGAAGTAATAATTACACAGATGTCCCGACTACAAGTTGTGTATGTGTCTCAAACGGTCACACTGTGCCCACAAACCAGAACACATATTGTGTCCTTTAAGAAATAAGAAACATGTCAGGCAGAGGTGGTGCATACCTTTATTCCCAGCTCTCAGGAGCAGAAGCAGGTGGATTTCTATAAGTTTGAGGCTAGCCTGAGCTACACAGTGACTTCCAGAATAGCCAGAACTACATGGAGAAACTTTTTCTCAGAAAGAAAGAAAGAGAGAGAGAGAGAGAGAGAGAGAGAAAGCGAGAGAGAGAGAAAGGGAGGGAGGGAGGGAGGGAGGAAGGAAGGAAGGAAGGAAGGAAGGAAGGAAGGAAGGAAGGAAGGAAGGAAGGAAGGAAGGAAGGAAGGGAGGGAGGAAGGAAGGGAAGGAAAAAGAAAGAGGAAACAAGCTAGCATCATGGTGCTAGACCTGTAGACCCAGCACTTGGGAAATTAGGAAAGGAGGCTCACCAAGATTTCCAGGCCAGCCTGGGCTACTGAGTGGGACTTTGTGTCAAAATCAACCAAGCAATCGATCAAATTACACTGAGCAAAAGAAATCCAACCCTCAAAAGAAATCAGACTTTGTGATTCCATTCATGCGATTCTAAGAACAATCCATTAACATATCATGAGATATGTCACCAACTGCATGAGGAAGGAGGAGGAAGGAAAAGGTGGCATGCGTGCAAAGGGACATGAAGAGAATTTCAGGGGTGACAGATGTGATGTGTCTCCATTACAGCAGTGGGTACAGGAATATCCATGTATATATTTGTCAATATCTGTTGGGCCTTGCACTTCGGTCTCTTTTATAGCATATTATACTAAAATAAATTTTTTTAAAAAAATTTTTGTTTGTTATTAAATGTGTATATGATGGGAAGCACCGTGCCATGCATGTAGAGGTCAAAAGTCAGCTTTGTGAGTCAGTTCTCTCTTCCCACCTTTATGTGGGTTCCTGGTGATGAAATTCAGATGGACACACTTGTACAGCAAGCACTTTTGTTGACTGAACCATTTCTCTGGCTCAAACTTGAGGTGTCCTTTTTCTTTACATTTATGTATTTGAATGGGGTAGAAGTGTTTTGCTTCAGTACGTATATAGAGGTCAGAGGACAATTAGCAGAAATCAGTTCTTTCCCTCTACCATGTAGGTCCCAGAGGTTGAATTTAGGTCATCAGTGTTGGTGACAGATGTCTTTACTCACTGAGCCATCTCAACAGCTCATGAATTTGGTCTTTTAAAATGCTCTTTACAATGTCTTTCTTATTGATTTATTAGCAATTTCTGGAAGCTGGCCTTCTAAGATCTTGACTCTCAATCAAGATTCTGGTATTTATTCATTAGAGGATCTTGGATTCCGTAACCACAAATATAATACAAATATAGTACTGGGGACAGTTCAATGGTAGAGCACTTATCTCGGATGCATGGTGCCTAGAGTTCAATCTCAAGTAGAACAAATAAATAAAATAACAGATATGATATTTACATTTGGCCACTATCACAGAAGTGATGGATGTCCAAAAGGATACTCATAAGTCATGATACTATGCAGAAAAAATGCTATTACTGCTGCTGTTTGGCTCAGAGAGTTAGAGAGAAATTACCTCAACTTGAGGCTGATTTAATAATTCAATAAATTGATCCCCTTATATGCTGTAAATTAATTCCTCTCATCCCGAATGCTTGGCAAGAGCACACAGGATCCGAACAAGTTTCCTCAAAACGGAAAAGATAACCCTCCACCTGCCGCTGCCATACACTGCTCAGCCCACTCAGGTTCTACATCCCCGACTTCCAGCTGTGACTTCCAGCTGTGATCACCTACACAACTGTTCCCTCACATCAAGCAGCATCGAGAGAATCATCTTAGTTTGTCCCCGAGGTTTAAATTCGTTTGACTCTTATGCATATAGAGAGATGAGTTCTGTATTAGAAATTTTACCAGGAAAGAAATAGGGTGACAGGAAAGTCAAAGAGTGAGCTGTGTCTCTCCTGAAAATGAGCAACTCGCCTTCGAGACTGGAAACTGAGCTATTACTCCTAATGGGAGAAGAATCACTGTGATGTTGACTCCAGATTTACCCTACAAAAACACATGCATGCATTGGATACGTGGCCATTCAGTATCTGCTACATGTCTTCTCCTGGGAAGGAAGTGTTGCCAGGAACAGGACAAGCAGCATCTTCCCCCCCCCCCCCCCGGCTGAGCTGAGTTAGAACAATGAGATGAGTCCACTACGCAAAGATGCAGAGACACAGTGGCCCAAGCAAAGGGAACTGCAACAGCAAAGGCACTGTGGAAAGAGGGGGCTTGGCAGAGAAGGAGGCCAGTGTGGGAGGGGACCCAGAGCAAAGGGAAGATAGATCTGCATGAAATGAGGCCAAGAGGCAGGTGGGAACCAAGACAGAGATGCCATTCAAGATAGAGTGAAACAAGAAGGCCCTGAAGGATTTGAAGGGAGGAAAATGATCAGATGTGTCGGTACAGCTCTCATGTGAAGAGGTTGTTTTCAGTCAAGTGAGACAGTAAGAAAGCCAGGGTCTAGTGGGTGGCTCTGCTTGGGAAGAGCTTACTGCAGGCATGAGCACCTGAGTTAGGATTCCTAACACTCATGTAAAAGGGTAGGCATGGCAATGTGTGTCTGTAATCCCAAAACTAGGGAGACAGACAGGATTGTGGGACTTACTGGATAACCAGTCGGGATGAATCAGTCAGCTCCAGGTTCACTGAGAGATCCTGTCTCGAAAAGCTAAGGTGCAAAGCAATTGAAAACAGCACTTGGCATCTTTGGCCTCTACATATATGCACAGATGTGTGCGTGCATACACACACACACACATACACACACACAGACTAATGACATAGTCCAAGGAAAGACACCACTGCTTGTAACATGGTGATGACATCAGAGATGAAGAGAAGTAAACAGTACAAGGGTGTATTGCAGAGGAAGTGCTGCTAGGGCTGGATGAATGCGAGGATAGTGAAGGAAAAAGACAGGTCGGTCACAGGTAGCTGAGCAGTTGGTGGGAGACTTTCCCAAGAGATGACCTGGACTAATTGGGTAGGGTCTGTGTATCCTTTGTCAGCCCTAAGAGCCGTGACTAGGCCACTCTGAAGGTCTGAAGAGCCATGTTGATAAACATTCAAGAGGCACCCTGCCTCCCTCTTCATCCCCTCCCTCTTCATCCCCTCCCATGATTCTCCAGACCTGATAATAATCCGGTCCTGGAAATATCCCCATCTTCCTAGAACATTTGCGGGCGACACCAGCTCAGGGCGGCTCCAAACCCTCTCTGCCAGCTCTTGTTTATTGGCTGTGCTACTTGTGAGATCCTGCTGGCTGCGCAGGGAGTGCTCTGAGGAGCTTCCTTTAGCTTTGCGAGCCTTTTTGGAAGATTGCCTGTTTTTGTTAATTATGGCTTAGAAATTACTTTGTCGATTATTTTGGAGCCCAGGAGTCTAAAAACTTACAGGGTGTTATTAAATATTTAAGAGCTGCTTAATCTCTCCACGTGATAAGAGATTTTAGTTGAAATCTGATCCTTGGGCTGTTGACCGTCAGTTAGAGTCGCAGACCCGATTTTGCCCATTAGAACAGAAAGTGTGTATAGAGATGTTGTTTTTGGAGAGTAGTAATCTAAGCTGAGAACAGAAGTAGTCAGGGGCTGAGGGTGTAGTTCAGTTGGCAGAGTTCTTGCCTGGCATGCATGATGCCCCTGGTTTGGTCCCCAGCACCATGTAAACCAGGTGTGGTTTACCAACCTGGTTATATTGGCATGCCTATATACAACCATTGGGAAACGGAAGCCAGAGGGTCAAAAGTTCAAGGTCATCATTAAGAACACCATGAATTCAAACCCAGTCTTACTTTATACTCTGTCACATACACACATGCTCGCACGCATGCACACGTGGAAATATAAACACTCATCTCAGCCTATGAAAATCTTGTGAAACTCAAACTCCTAAATCAATGGGGAGAGGGTCTTATTGAGCCAGGAAAGATATTAGCCAGAAAGGACCATGTCTTGAAACATGGCAACCAGTAGCAAGACTTTTAGAAATCAACTGAAGATAAAGCTGCGAGACCTGGAGTTCTCAGCCATATTCCAGTGAAAATTGGGAGAAAGAAAGTATAAATCATTTCATTGAACCAACAAGAGCTATAGATAAGGGGGGAGTGGGGACAAAGTAAAGCAGGAAAAATTGGGAAATGGGGTAGATCATCAGGAGAAGTGACTGATGTCTGGAGTCCTTGGGGTAATGAGGACGATGCTGTGGTACCTACACATACCCAGGAATCTAGAAGAGTCTTCATTTGGCCCAGAATGCTGAGAAATTCCTGCCCTTGTTTTCTCTAGCATATCCAACTCTTTAATTAAATGTAGGAAATTAATTTTGATTGTCAACTTGATTGTCTCTAGGATCACCCAGCAGACAAATCTCTGTGCATTGATACAAAAGGGGTTTAGAGTAGGTTGAGGTTGGGAGACTCAACCTTACTGTGGGTGGCTCTGTTCTGTGGGCTGGAGTCCCATACTGACTAAAAGGAGCAAGTTAGCTGAGTCCCAGTGTTCTTTGCTCTCTGCTTCATGAATACAGATGGGAAATGACCAGATGTTTCATGCCTCTGCCATGATGTCTTCTAGGCTGCATAAGCCCTTTCTTTCTGAAGTTACTTTTCAGGGTTGTTTGGTTACAACAATGAGATTAGGAATATAGATGCCTCTGACATTTTTCTCCCCGCAAAAACAATGGGAAATGTTACTTTTAAAATACTTTTTCTCATTAAAAAAAAGCTAATTTTGGGGGAAAAATGGAAGGTCAAGAGGAAAAATTAACCATAACTCAATTTCAATGAAATCATGAAATGTTAAGATTTGCTTAAAATCTTGGAGGGATATGGACTTTTAGAAAGCTCTGTTTCAATGGTAATTTTTTAAAAGCAAAATTTAATAACAGTTCTAGTACCCAGTGTGAAGTTTTCCCAGAGCAGTCAATTCTTCTGCTCACTAGACCCCTCCAGGAGGGTTCTAGTGCAGCCTGACGTGGCCCATCCCAACACTGTCTCTGCTGCTAACCAGAGCTCCCAGACTAAAGTCTTGGTCCTATCAGACACCAACCAAAAGCCAGGACCCCTTGGACTGCTGACCAGTGTAACACAAACTGAAGTTTCTTTATTTACTCTCCTCAGATCTAGCAGTTTGCTAACTGCTCAGCAATAGGCTGCTGCAACACTGTATTTACTGTTGCCTTCCGTAGATGACAAAGATGTCAGGCCAGATAAAGATGAACAGCGGTGAAGTCCAGAATCCTAGAACTGTAGTTTCTGTTCCAGGAGTCTGGGACATGTCATTCCCCTGAAGGAGAGTGTCACATCAACCCAGGCGCCTCTCCCCCAACACCACTGCTTAGAAGTTTTATGGACATTTCACTGGGTAAGCATGACTGAGTAAATCTTGGCTGTTGGTGATTGAACTCAAATTCCAGCCCGCTTCCTGTCTCTGGAGGTCACAGGGTGTGGCCAGAAGCTCCAACCCTCTAATCACATAGTTGGTTCCTGGGTCATTTGTCCTGAAGCTGGCTGTAGGCATCCGGCCACCAGTGGACTCAGTAGAAGCAGCTCAGAAACTATTGAAAGGTGACAATTTTGAGAAACAGAAGATGATCCTCTCATTCTAGTAGCTGCAAGTTCTAAGACGTTTGGACGCTCTGTGCCAGAAACTTAGAAGGAAGACCAAACATAGAATTATGTCACAGAGTCACTTGGCCTAGGTTCTCAGTTGACCTAAGAAGAAACCAAATCACCGAGTAGCACAGTTCAGACCTAGGTCTCCTCACTGATCACTTTGAGCCTTTCCTGATTTGTTTGTGAACCTTCATAGGTTCTTCAGCTTCCACAGAGGCAGAGGAGTCCTCTTCATCCTTTTCTTGGGCTAAGAGGATGTGACAAACCGTGTCACTTAGTACACATGTAGCCCCATCTTTTCCTTGGTAACTGGGAGGCTGTGTTGGTTACAATGAGGATGGCGCCAACTTGCCTTGACTCCAGTGAGTCTGGAATGATGTATAGTAGTCCCTGAAAATTAAGATCCCTGGGACCTCATTGGACGTTTGCAGCATCAGAGCCTGTGGGAATGGGACTGACACTCTTCCTTCTTAACAGGTTCACATCTGTGAAAAAAAATGTACTTTTCCATTAAAATTAGGCTTCTTATATTGAATCATTCAAGTTGTCTAATCTACCAATGGACAGAGAGATGGATATGTGATGGATATGCAGATGTTTATAAAGGGAAAATCATTTCTAGCAATGAAAACTGGATGGAGCTGAAAAATATTTTATTGAGTGAGGTGGCCCAGGAAAGATAAATACATCATGTTTTCTCTTATGCGCGGATCCTAGTTTCTGGCTGTTATGTATGTATATTTATGTGGAAGCAAGCGTAGGTAGAGATCATGCAACTTGACAAGGAGGCCATAAGAGGAGAAAGAGGCTCTGAGGAAGGGGAATGGAGAGGGCCATAGGACATGTGACATGAAAGTGGTAGGGCAGACAGGAGAGATGGCTCAGTGGCCAAGAGCAGTTGCGGAGGACCTGGATTCTGTTCCCAGCACCCACAGGATGGCTGCAACCACCTGTCACTTCAGTTTCAGGGCTTCTGATGCCCTCTTCCAGTTTTCTTGGGCATGCATTAGTGTGGTTCGTGTACATACATGCATACACATAAAGTTAAGATAAATAATTCTGAAAGAAGTAAAGGGAAAAAGAAGAAAGGAAGGAAGAGAGGGGGGAGGGAAGGAAGGAAGGAAAGATAATTCTAGAAACAGAATGGTAGCGGAAAGGGGACAGGGGCATGGGAAATAGCACTGGGAGTGGGGATGATCAACCAAAACATGAAAATGCCATGAGGAGCTCTAGTGCATTGTATACTAATTAAAATCTCTTTAAAAAATTTGTTAAGTTTCAAACAAAGAAACTATTAGCCATCTCCCAGGAGTAGACCTAAGTCAGAGTCTAGATGAATGGACAGTAGTTAAGCAGTGGAGGGTTAGGTGGGGCTGGCAGGCAGAGAGAATAAGCAGGAGAGGAATCTGGGCTGGGAAAGAATGAGAAAGAGAAAAAGGGAGACACCAGGGCCCAGCCAGTCAAGCAGCAGACAGACAGGCAGGCAGGCAGGCAGACAGACAGACAGACAGACACAGAGGAAGCAGGAAAGTAGAACATACAGAATGAAGGAACGATAAAAAGTCCCAAGTCAAAAATGTAAATGAAGAGAAACAGGTTAAAATACGTTATAAAAACTAACGTAACAAGCTTAAACTAAGGTCGAGCACTCATAGCTAACTTTAAATCTCCATGTAGTGATTTAAGGGATGGCGGCCCAAAAGAACCTGGTACAGAAGATTATATACTCACTTGTCTAACAACCATCTATTGATTGGCCCCCTACTATGTGCTTCTGTAAGGACTGAAGACAGTGGAAATGCAAGGACATTATGGTCCTCAGTCCTGTAGGGTTCTGTCTTCACTGTGGGCAAATAGGAATGGTCTGGGGAGATGCTCAGTCAGTAAAGAGCTTGCCACAAGCCTGAGGACCCACATGATAAGAAAGCCGGGCATGGTTGGCTGTGCTTGTAGTTCCCCCACTTGTAGGATGATGTAGGGGGCAGGGGCAGAGGCAAGTGGCTTCCTTGACCCGCCAGACTAGAAGTTTCCAGGTAAAAGTGAGAGACTTTATTTCAAATAAATAAATAAATAAAAAAGAACAACGAAACAAAATAGATGTCACCCTAAGGCAGGACAACTGGAGTTTACCTCTGGCTTCTGCACTCATCTAACTGCACACACATTAGCATACGTATGTTTACATGCAAAAGTTAAAGAAGTGGGGACTAGGGAGATGGCTCAGTGGTTAAGAGCACTTGACTGCTCTTGCAGAAGTCCTGAGTTCAATTCCCAGCAACCACATGGTGTTTCACAGTCATCTGTAATTGATCAGATTCCTTCTGGTTTGCACAAAAACAGAGTACTCATATACTAAAATACTTGAATAAATAAGTTTTTAAGAAGATAATTTTAAATGGGGAAAAAAATAGATGAGGTACACAATTATGGGTGGTTGGGTGGCTCTTGTCTGGTGGTTAGGAATGATTTCTCTGAGAGCAGACATCTGAGCTGAGGGGCACACACCAAGAACCAGAATAGAACTCATTTCTGGAAGAGGAAGCTACAAGGTCTGGAGTCCCAGGGTGAAATTAGCCAGGGATGGTTAGTGTTCCTAAAGAAAACTGGGGTGGTTGAAGCTTCATGAATAACACATGATATGAGATAAAGTGCAGGGTTGGGCAGGGCTAAGCCAGATCATCCTCTGACCTCCACACATATGTCTCACAGACGCACAGCACAGGGGAGGGGGGAGATGAACACACACAAAATTACCAAAACCGCACAGACTTTACTGGAAGTCAAAAGGAGGGAAATAGAGGATAGCAAAAGGAAATGGTGTTACTACAACTGATTCACTACAGGAAAAACACTGTTGGATTCCTAATTCACACTTCATGCAAAACCAAACTATGAGGTGGATCAAGAAGCTACATATAAGGAAGAAAAAGGTGAGAATAGAGGTTATCTTCATGATGTGAGAGTAGATTTTATAAATTATAAATGTGTCACTTAAGACTACATAGATTTCAGTATAATCAAAATATGTAACTTCCACATGAAGTGTTAACATAAATTAAAAGCAAATGACAAACCGGTGGAAAACATTGGCACCCCCAAATCTCTAGCATAGCCCTCACCATCAAAGGGGAATTCAAAGCACCCAAGGGAATGGATGCTCTACTAGTTGATGTCTTCCTAGCGGGTCACATGAGCCACAGACATATGAACCAGTTTCCCACATCACTAATACAATCAAATCCCCACAAGCTTAAAGCACAGTGAGACAGCATTTTATAGCCACCAGAGTAGCAGAAGGCTGAAGGCTGACGGTGGCATTTGGCAAGAAGTAAAGGCAAACAGGCACTTCAGCTGTGGCGCTTGGCACTGGAGAGCAAGCTGTCAGCCTCACAGATGCACACCCTCTGCGACACAAAGATCCTACTTTAAATTAGACGCTGTTTGAAGAGGTGCCTCTTGGTGCTTTGTGGGGGACAGGCCTGATTGTTCCAGATACTCGTGTGCTGTGCAGAGTTTAGCGTCCCTGTGGTCCCATTCCAGGCCACAAAAACATTAACCCGAATTTCCAAATACTCAGGGGAGCTGGGGGAGCCCGAGGAGAAATTCCTGCTCATGTCCTTGCAGTGTGGACTTGTGCTCGGACAGTGTGAACTCTACACAACACCCACGGTTGCACAGAGAACAATCCAAAATGTGCTGTGTCCTCGTCTGCTTTCTGTTGTTGTGATAAACACTATGGACAAAAAGAACTTGGCTTGCCGGGCGGTGGTGGCGCACGCCTTTAATCCCAGCACTCGGGAGGCAGAGGCAGGCGGATCTCTGTGAGTTCGAGACCAGCCTGGTCTACAAGAGCTAGTTCCAGGACAGGCTCCAAAACCACAGAGAAACCCTGTCTCGAAAAACCAAAAAAAAAAAAAAAAAGAACTTGGCTTTACAGACAGTTGTGCTCCACCCCAGACTGTCTGCCTCCTGTCTGAGCCAGGTGGAAGAGGAGCCTGTGCCGTACACCCCTACTACCACTCGGTGCCGCTCTGTCACGTCTGCTCTGGATTGAGACCCTCTGAAACCATGAGTCATCATACATCCTCCATCCCTTAAGCTGATTTGTCCTAATATGCTGTCACAGGGACAGAAAGGTCACTAATACAGTGTGCACTGTGGTGTCCGTTATTCTGACAAAAATTCTATATGGACAGAGCATGGGCTATACAACAGTTATAGCAAATACATGCACACATAGATATTTTATTTAATTCATGATAGTGAATTATCATATACCTGTGATGGCTCTTTTTTTTTTTTTTTTTTGGACTTTTGAGACAGGGTTTCTCTGTAGCTTTTTTGGTTGCTGTCCTGGAACTAGCTCTTGTAGACCAGGCTGGCCTCGAACTCACAGAGATCCACCTGCCTCTGCCTCCCGAGTGCTGGGATTAAAGGCATGTGCCACCACCCACCACCACCCGGCTTGGCTCTGTCTTTTTTAAAAGTAAAGAAAGGATGCGAAATCAGTGTGAAAGGAACATTTAATCATTTTCAGTGTGGCTCATGCATGGAGTTTGCTATTTTACCTTGTCTGTGTTACTGTATTTTACCCGACCACCACCACCACCCCGTGGACTGCTATGGAGACAGCAAGTAGAGCTGAGTCAATGAGAGAGGCTGAAATAGGGCCCTTGAGTAATGGACCCCTCTGTGGCTTTAAACTCCCAAGAGCAAGGGATAGCCTTTGTGCCCTATCCTGCCTGGTTGTGTGTGTCAACTTAACACAAGCTAGAGTCATGACAGAGGAAGGAGCCTCAGTTGAGGAAATGCCTCCATGAGATCCAGCTATAAGGCATTTTCTCAATTAGTGATCAATGCGGGAGGGCCCAACCCATGGTAGGTGGGGCCATCCCTGGGCTGGCAGTCCTGGGTTCTATAAGAAAGCAGGCTGAGCAAGTCAAGAAGCAAGTCAAGAAGCCACACCCCTCCGTGGCCTCTGTATCAGCTCCTGCCTCCAGATTCCTGCCCTGTTTGAGTTCCTGTCCTGGCTTCCTTTGGTGATGAACAGCAATGCTGAAGTGTAAGCCCCATAAACCCTTTCCTCCCCAACTTGCTTTTTGGTCATGGTGGTTTTGTCACAGCAGTAGAAACCCTAACTAGGACATGTCCCATGTCTTCATGACCCGGAAGTCCTTCCTAGAAGGGCACTCCCTCGGAGCTCTCCCTACTTTCTGGGCTGTGAAGTTGTCATCTAAGCAAGCCAGGCATTTGTCAACTGTTAGGTTCTTTAGCAAAGTAGCACATTTTGTTGATTCAAAGGAATGGGTCGTCATCCTCCCATCTACTTTCAATCCTGTAATTTTTTTTTCTGATACGTTGTCCTTCTGGCGGTAAAATATATAAAGCGCTAAAGTTCCCGTTTCAAAACGTACAGTTTCCATAGCATAAGTACTTTTGCATGGTTGTGAAGCCTCAACTAGCAGCCATGTTCCAACCTTCATATCATCTCAAACTGAACCCCTTTTCTCCTTTAGTGATCATGCCCACCCCTCAGTTCCTCCTTCCTGACTTCCTGGTATCTGCTATTTTTTTGTCTCAGACTCAGCACTGTCTGTCATCTGTGTTTTGATTTCTTTAATTTAGTGTACTATTTTTAAGGTCCATGCCCATTTTACCATGTGTCTACATTTTATTCTTCTCAGGGTTGAATAACCCTCCACTGAACCGTGTGCCTCATTTTGTGTACCCATCTGTCAATGGAGCTCTGAACTGTCTTTTGCTTTAGCTATTGTGGAAAGTGCAGCTGTGAACATCAGGGCACTAAGATTTGCTCACACCCCTACTCTGAGGCACAGGCCTTAGAGGGGTCGCTGAAGAACCACGAGGGATGTTTGTGACTATTCTTTTGGGTCTGAAAACTCTTTATCATTCCACAGCATCCCACATTCCCATTAGCAGTTCCGGTTTTTCCACACTGTTGTCAGTTCTGGTTGTTCCCTATTTTTGACAGCCACTCAGATGGGTGTGAGGTCATTCTTGACTGTAGTTTACTCAGTTTCCTTAGTAATCGGTGTGAAGCATTGTACATGTTTCTAGACTAATTGATAGCATCTTAACACTCAGCCTGGATTCAGCATGCTCTCAGATGTGGTACACAGAACATAGGTCTTATTCACAGGTTCACTGGGGGTGGGCAGCTGGGGAGGGAGACTCCCTGGCTACAGAAGCTGCTAAGCACTGAAGCCAACATCAGTGGCTTCTTATCATATGCATGTTTAGTGTCTGCAAATTCAAGAGATGGGTGTGAGATGGCAACCTTGATTTCCCCGTGCTTTGGTCTCTGTGGGAGGTTTTTCCAAGCGTTTTATGTGTAGAGCGATTCTGTTCGTTAATGCCGAGCATCTTTTTATGTCGATGATTTACCTGTGAAGCTAACTGTTTCAAGCGCTCAAAGAAAATTTATCCCTCTCAACTTTGAAGGCAAAGCTACCTGTGCTTGGGCTGGTGTGGTGTGCTGGGCTCTGCCACCGGATTCTGCTCAAGGGATTTTTTTCAGTGTTGCATTTTATTGTATACAGTTTTACTTTACACTTACATAAAAACTATTGTCAGTGTAAGGCACAATTTAAAATTTTACCTATGGGGATAACAAGATATTTCAATGGGCAGAGGTGCTTGCTCCCAAGCCTGAAGACTCGAGTTCAATCACCGGAACACACACACACACACACACACACACATGCACAAGCATGCTTACACATGTTCACATACATACACAGACATGCATATACACATACAAATGAATTGATAAATAAAATGTAATTTTATTTTAGAGCTAGAGAGATGGTTTAGCAGTTAAGAGCACTGGCAGTTCTTCCAAAGGACCCAAGCTTAATTCTCAGAGTTTTTGCAGATATGGTGTCCTCTCCTATCTGGCCTCTACAGGCATCTTAGTTTCGATGTTTTAGAAAACACTATAACCAAAAGCAACTTGGGAGGGTGAAGGATTTATTTTATCCTTCAACTTCCAAGTCATACTTCATCACCAACAGAAGTCATTTCAGAAACTCAAGGAAGTAACCTGGAGTCAAGCCACGAAGGAATGCTCCTTAATTGCTTGCTTCTTGTGGCTTGCTTAATCTGCCTTCTTATAGATCCAGGACCAATTGACCAGGGATGGCACTACCCTCAATGAGTGGGGCCCTCCCACATCAATCACTAATCAAGACAGAATTGCCTGCTGCCTGATACATGGAAACATTTCCTCAATTAATACTCCAACCAGATGACCCTAGCTTGTGTCAAGTTGACATAAAAACAAGCCAGTACAATTAGTCTGTTAAAAAAAATAGTTCTAATATAATTTGCTTGATGTGCTTGTAAAAAGAGGAAGAGTAAACACAGAAAGAAGCACCAGGGCTGCACACACAGAGGAAAGATCATAGGAAGAAAGTGCAGGACAGCCATCTGCAAGCCAAGAAAAGAGACCACATGCAAGTCACCCTGCCATTGCCTTGATCTTGAACTTCCAGCCTTCAGAACCACGAGGAGATAGTTTTTGCTCAATTCAGTGTGGGGGCTGTCTCATATTGTTATGGCAGCCCTAGAAAAACAATGCTGTCGTTGACCCAAAGTCATTCATCCTAACTCATTGAGAGTTTGTACTTCTTGTCTCATCCTCAAGGACTTAATATCACAAATATCTTCTGCTGACTTCTAAGAATTAAGTTGTATATTGTACCACATTTATGTGGTCGGTATGTCCCCTGATTTTTGAATGCCCCCCTTTAAAGAATCATTATAAAATAGATTCCTCTACTGTTTGTATTGGTTACTTTCATGTCACTGTGACCAGAGTACCCAAAAGAACAATTTAAAGGAAGGGACAGACTTACTGTTGCTTCCTAGTTCTGGAGGGTTCAATCCAAGGTTACTTGGCTCCATCCACTTGGGATAGAATACCATAATGGGAGAGCATGTGGTAGGGGAGGTTCTCACCACATGATGGACAAGAAGCAGAGAAAGGGGGCACTGGAGGCCTAGAATAACCTTCCAAGTTAGACCACCCCCTCCAGCTAGATCCCATCTTCAAAATTTATAGTTTCCCACAAGTGTGTCACCATCTGGGGACCAAGCGCTCAAAGCAGGAGGAGCCTGTAGAAACCACAATGATGCTCTACGTCCATTTCTTCTCTGTTCTATTTAGCTCATTCTAAATGCTTTCCACACTGCTTCTATTCCTGGGCTCTGGGGTTCTATTTCTGTGGCTTATTGAGCAGCTCGTCACAGACAGGAAGTTGGTGTGTATATGGGGAGTCATAGTATCTGAGAACTTACTGTGTGCAACCTCAGACAGGGTTTCTCATTTTCCTGGCTCGGTTTCCTTATTTTCAGGCTATATTAATGTGTGTGTTATTTTCAGATTTCCAGGAAGCATTAGTGCCATCATAAGTGATGGGTATGGCATGCTGAATGTCTTATGGTTGGTCTTCAATCAATGGTAGCTATTCTAGGTAATTGGGAAGTCTCTGTTTATTTCCCCTTGTGGTCAAAGTTTATATAAGCTGTGTGATGTTTGCTTACCTAAGATATTTAACAAGTTTCTTATGCTTGGTGTATGCGATATGGCTTGGTATATCAGCACTAAATGCTTGACTGCTTATGGAATTTCTGTCACCTGGTGGATACATCAAAGACATAGCACAAGATGTAACAGAATAGGAAGTATGTAAGTCTTTGAAGGTGACTGTGTTAGCTTTTGCATGTCTCCTCTTATTGATCCTCATTTATCTTATCTACAAAGCAGGGGGATTATTTTCGGGGTTTCTGCCCTGCCTGGTTCCCACAGTCCTTAAGTCTCAAAGAAATCACACAGAGGTCTACAATAGCTGTAAACTGATAGGCCTAGTAGCTCAGACTTCTTATTAACTCTTATAACTTATATTAGCCCATTGTTCTTGTCTGTGTTAGCCACATGGCTCAGTACCTTATTTGGCGAGGCAGTCATATCTTGCTTCTTCTGTGGCTGGGGCAGGACTGCAGACTAGGACTACTTCTTCCCAGAATTCTCCTGTTCTCATTGACCCAGCTCTACTTCCTGTCTGGTTGTTCCACCTATTTTTCCTACCTGGCTACTGGCCAATCAATGTTTGTTTAAAATATAAGTGACAGAATACAGACCATTGTCCCACACCAGGGAGCTTAGTCTAGAATACATCTCTATGTAATTTTTCTGAAACCAATGGTTTACCCCCAAAATCATGAGGGCCAAGGGAAAGAACAGAGTTCTTTCATTCTCTTCTTCATATTACCCAATTCTTTCTACCAATCACTACCCTGTCTAAAAACTAGTTCTCACTATTTAAATCAAATTTTATTGGCTTTGCTTCTTTGCGGAAGACAAGGTCTCACATGAAAGTCAAAAAGCTTAGAACTTGCAACATAGCCTAGGCTGGCCTTGAGCTCCTGACAGTCCTCCTGCCTCAGCTTCCTGAGTATTGGGTTTGCAGGGAGCCACGTGGCCAACTTCTGACATTTTGACGTTTAGTTAAAATAGCTAACACAAAAGCAGCCTTTATCAGCTTTGGGATATTAAAGTCAATGAACTTGTGCCTGAAACAACTTGGAGTGTCCTTCTAGACGGACACCGGAAAATGTTGCATGGAACTCCCCACCTGCACTTTGTTTTATTTGAAACTGATCTCCTAAAATATTGAGTTTCTGCCATGGTTTAGACATGGGGTCTTGAAATGACTCTTGTGTTAAAGCTCTCAGTTGATGGGCCCTGGCTTCATCAGTGAATTTGTACATTAATGAATGATTAAGAAGCCACTTGTTCATTTCCCGGCCACCCAGACTTACAAAATAATTACACAGAAACTGTATTAATTAAATCACTGTTTAGCCCATTAACTCTAGCTTCTTATTGGCTAACTTTTACATCTTAATTAAACTCATTTCTATTAATCTGTGTATCACCACATGGCAGTGGCTTACTGGGTAAAGTTCTGTCCAGCACCTGTCTCTGGCAGGGGCTACCTGGTGCATCTCACTAATCTCCACCTTCCTTTTCCCAGCATTCAGTTTAGTTTTCCCTGCCCAGCTCTATTCTGCCTGGCTATAGGTCCAAAACAGTTTCTTTATTAACCAATGGTATTTCCAGCATACAGAGGGGAATCCCACATAACTTCCCCTTTTCTGTTTAACTAAAAAGGAAGGCTTTAACTTTAACATAGTAAAATTACATATAACAAAACAAGTATCAGGTAAGAATTATAGTTAAATCTATTTTATTTTTTAATCATAATTAAAGAAAACTATAACTATATATTTTTCAACTCTATCAAAGACTCCAGAAGGATATATTACCGAAGTAAACAGGAAGTGCATTGTAAACAACTTCCAAAACTCTAGAATTGACAGAGACATCTCGCTGCCTGGACAGTCACACAAAGTTTTTCTGTACTATTGAGGCATCCATCTTTAGCCTACTGGACCATAGTAGTTGGCAGACTTTTCCACGAAGCAGGAAATTTCAAAGACAGTTCCACCAATATTGGCAGTTTGTCAGTCACTTTCTTCTGTGTCCTGCAGAACATCCAACAGACTCTTTCATTAGGCAGGAACCCTGAATGACCATCTCACCTTTAGGCAAGTTCAGCAGTCATTTCTCTGTGGGTCCTGCATGTCCAGTTCATACAGCATAGCATCAAGGAGTTAAGGCAAGAACAGTTTCTTGCCCAAATGGCTAACCAATTCCATAAAGAGCCTCTTCGATGCCTGTCATCCTCTTAAAGTAGATTGGTGCTGCCAGGAACAGACATATCTCATTGTCATGAAAAGTCCTAACTTCCTAAAACATTTTAAATGCCATATTCTGAAGGTCTCTCGAAGATTTGAAGAATACCTAAACAACTATGTATCCAGAAAACCTAACTAACATGATTACAAGTTTGGCTATTAGAGATGACTCTCTATTAAGCTATATTTCTTAAATATAAATTACATTTTTAAATGAGCTGTACCTACAATACCTTAATTTAGAGGAGAAATATACATATAACAAAAATGACCTTAAATTTGTATCAATAAAACAAAATCCATATCAATGCAAATTATTCATATCTATATCATATTCCCCTTTAAATGTAAACAAACATGTATAAACAATCATTTAGGGAACTTGGGCATAGTTCTTCTCCAAACTGCTTCCTGATTTTCGTTGGGTGAAGTAATTTTGGGGGGTATTCATGGTGACCTTGGGGGTCTTGGTCCTTCAAACCACATTAGTCTTGAAGGATTCCACAGGTTCTCATCCTCTGTGGAAACAAAAGCAGAACCCCTTTTCCAAAGCAACATATCCTTAGACCCAAATTTTTAAATAAAGATACCTTTATTTTAGTTTAGCTTAGCAGCACATACAATGAAATATCTGTCTGTACTTAACTCCTTCACAGTCAAAAAACTCAAAGACAACGCAATAATATACATAATCCAGACTCTCTATGTCTATTTTATCTTTATGTGGCTTATTTTTCTTTCTCTATTACTTTTTCTACAAGTTTAATATTTATTATATTATCTTTACTCCTTTAATATGTGACTGCCTGCATTCTTTTCTATTACAGTCACTGTCTTATTCTTTTTCTTCATCCCAAGCCTACATACATTTTTAAAACACAGTGTTTCATTTAGAGGTCTGTTATGTCTAAATCTGTCCTTATTACAATCTTTAATCCTTTTCTGACCAGGACGGCTTATTTTTTTTTTAATGCTAAGTGGGCGTGGCTAGGGACGAGGCTGCCTCTGAGAGCCAAGCACATTGCCCCGTTTTTAGGCCCCATGTTGCACACCAATTTGTAGTAGGGGGCCACTTGTTCATTTCCTGGCTGCCCAGATTCCTGAAATAATCACACAGAAACTGTATTAATTAAATCACTGCTTGGCCCATTAGCTCTAGCTTCTTATTGGCTAGCTAGTACATATTAATTTAACCCATTTCTATTCATCTGTGTATCACCACATGGCAGTGGCTTACTGGGTAAAGTTCCGTCTGGCCTCTGTCTCTGGCAGGGGTACATGGCATGTCTCACTAATCTCCACCTTCCTCTTCCCAGCATTCAGTTTAGTTTTCCCCACCTAGCTTTGTTCTGCCCTGCTATAGGTCCAAAACAGTTTCTCTATTAACCAATGGTATTTTCAGCATTCAGAGGGGAATCCACATCAGAAGGCAGGGAAAATATTTGAAAGTGGGGCCAAATTTGAGTCATGAGGATGGGTTCCTGATGGTCTCGAACCCCCCCCCTTTCCGGAGCTCTGTTCTTCCTGTGGTGACAGCCTTCTCTTCATCCACATGTTCCTAACACTATGATGTTCTCTCTACCTCATAGCAATGGGGGAAGCCAAGATGGAGCTAATCCTCTGAAACCATGAACAAAGATTTCTTCCTTTGAACTCATTTAAGATCTTTGTCACAACAATGAGAAATTGACTGGCACGGTTTCTGCATGGGAAGATGGACTTGTTCTCTGGCATCTATGAGCAAAGTGAGGCAAAGGTGCTTGTAGGAAATCATGTTGAGTTCCTTCTGCTTCCTGCACCACCTTGACCCTCATGCTTGTGTCCAGAGAGGGTATAGAAGTTGCCAAGGGGATAGGGAGACAGGCGTCTCATTCATCCACACAATGGAACAACAGAAGCCCCATCTGCTGCGTCTGCTCTCCTGGTCTAGTGTTTTTGTGCCGCTGTGTGAAGCAGTTTGACCACACAATTGACAAGGGGGCGGTATGTTTACTGACTGAAGCAGAGTCTCCAGAGGAAATCCATGTCATTTATATTGAGTGTGACAGATACATCTAAATGGTCTCAAGGTACAATACCCACAGTGACGGTTAATTTGGCAGAATCTACAGCCAGCTTCATCCTTATCACAGCCATTATCTGTTCAAAACTGGAGTCGAAGCTGCCGTGCTGGTTTCAGTAGTCCTGAGACACGAGTCTAAGGTGCTATTATCCTGAGTTCTTGCCCCTATCCTGACAGCCCTGATTATATGGTAGGTAGTTTGCTGCATTTCAGAATCTCCTCCTGCAGAGACCAGGCAAGCCTGACACCGGATGCCCACTGACATGTGTCAACATGGAAGTCAAATTGCTGTCACATCTTCAGTTGTTAAGGAGAATGGCCCAGTTTCATGTGTGTCTTGAGAGAGTTTTGTTCTAAAATGTCTAATGATGTGACTTCTTAAAACTGTGTTTAAACAGTAGCCCAGCAGGGGGAGTTAGAAAGAAATGGGAACTATCACTGACTTAAGACTGATGGTCCTTCCACGTGCTGCACAAATGACTGAGCCTCTTTGCTCTGTGTTCCAGGTTTTGAGGAAAAACCTAGAAGAAAACGATGTGGGGAAGGAAAAGATGACATCGGCGCAGGGCCGACAGAACCCGAGGATCCTTCCATTGAGAACAGACTGAGGACGCAAGCGAAGCCGCTGGTCAAAGGTGTGTGATCGCTTCTGTGAATACCAAAGCCTTGGATGTGTCGGTTAGCACACTCGGAGGCATCCAGTGGGGATGGAGTAAAGCTCACACTACCACAACCATGCAAACATCTGTGTTAGCATTGATGAGGATGAAAGGATACATATACCCTTCCATGTTGAAATAAAAGCAGATGTCCCAAAGTTGAATGATAGACTTCCATTTTATAGAGGTTCTCATCTCAGAGGGAAAAATAAATAGAAACTAAAAGAAAAAGGGAAAGATTTAAAGTAGCAACTGTACTGCACTTTAGACAAATTGCCTGTGATATTTTGGTAAAATTATGTGCAGCCATTCTATTTGTGATTTTTTTCTTTAAAAGTGTATGTGTGTGTGTGTGTGTATGTGTGTGTGTGTGTAAGGGGCATTGTGCCTACATGTATGTCTATGAACCAAGTACATGCCTGCTGCCCACCGAGGCCAGAAGAGAGCATCAGAGTCCCTGGGACTAGAGTCCCCTGAGATAGTTCTGAGCCGCCATGTGGATGCTGGCAATCAAACCAAGGACTCTGGAATAGCAGTTGGTACTCTGTACCATTGAGCCATCTCTCTAGCTCCAAATTATTTCCTTTGTATTCACAGTTAAACACTTAACCAGTTCAGTTCAGGTCTACTGGACAGATGAACAAAGCTAATGATTGATATTTAATAACAATATCTTCCATGTGTACAACATACACAAGTGGGTTTGGTCATCCATTCCTTTTTTCTCTTTATCTGATCCTCACAACACAGCCCCTTCAGCACTAATGTCCTATTGTTCTTTTTAAATAACTCACTGGATCCAACTAGTGCTGTTGCCCATACGTGCTCAGGCATGGAGTCATCCCCTAGAGCATGGGCACCCTTCCAGGGCCACACCCCTAAAGAAAATTGGCTGTTCCTTCCCCAGTAGCCACCAGCTGTCAATAGTGCTTCAGGTGGGGCTGGGCCTCTGGGTTCTCTCCTCTAGTCATGCTGGGAATTTTGACTGGCTTGTAACTCTGACTCCTATTCCTCCTTCCCACCTTTCCATGATTCTGTCCTCTTTCCCTATGTCTTAGGGTAGGGTGGGATTGATATAAATGGCCTGGTTAGGGCTAAACATTCAACAGTCACTTATTCTCAGTTCGTTGACCTATTACAGATAGTATATTGGAAAGCTGAAATGGCCATTGAATCCTAGGTTTGGTATCCAAACTCTTCCCACAGAACCGGCTAGAAAGGCATTAAGAACTATGGAAACTCTACTGTGGGCTGCTGAAATAGTTCAGCGGTGAGAGCACTCACTGTACAAATCTGAGGCCTGAGTTCAAATGATCCATACACATGTAAGAACGTCAGACATGGCTCTCTGTGTGTGCCTTTAATCCCAGCACTGTGGAGGCAGAAAGAGGAGAATCCCTGAGAGCTGCTAACTGTTAGCCTAACAGTTTTAGTGAAAGGCCCTGTCTCTAGGGAATAAGAGGGAGACCATAGAGCAGGGCAGCCATAGACGCATAGGTTTGAACGTTGGGTCACCAGGGAGTGGCACTATTTGTAAGGATTATCAGGTATGACCTTGTTGAAGGAAGTGTGTCACTGTGGGTGGGCTGTGAGGTTTCAAAAACCTTAGCCAGCCCCAGTGTCCTTCGCTTTCTACTGCCAGCGGATCCAGATGTAGAAGTCACAGCTACTTCTCTAGCGCCATGCCTGCCTACATGCCATAGGCTTTTCAGACTAAACCTCTGAAAGTATAAGCTGGCTCCAATCAATTGCTTTCTTTTATAAGAGTTACTCTGGTCCTGGTGTCTCTTTACAGCATAGAATAGTGACTAAGACAGCACCTCTTATCTTTCTCTGTTCTACCTTCAGCACGTGCACAGCGCTGGCACAGGTATGTACACATCTGTACATATACACATATACACACGTATACACACACATGCATCTGTATACAGACAGACACATAAATTTAAAAGATAACAGCACTGAGCAGTTACTCCACCTCCAATAGAACGGCTGGATGCTGTTTGCAAACAGTGCAGTAGAGAAGTATTTCATTGTGCTGGTAAGGACACACCATGGCAGGAATGTGAAATGACGCAGACACTAAGAAACAGTGGAAATAGTACAGCTGCCTCTCAGAATATCTAACAGAATCGCTATACCCATCAGAACCTCACCTCTGACTATCTACTTCAAAACACTTGACAGCAGGGACCAAGACATTCTATCCCTGGTTATAACATTTCTTCCACTATGTTGCTTTGACAAAGTCTAGCTGGGTAGCACACGCTAGCCTTGACCTCACGACTCTCAGTGCTGGGCTTATGCTTGTGCGCTTCCACACCTGGCTCTTCAGCAGTCCAGTTAACAATGACCAAAGGTGAAAATCCCCCAAAGGCTAAGCAGTAGTTGAGTAGATAAACAAAATCTAGGCACACGGTCCATAGAATACTTTTCGGCCTTAGAAAAGGTGTGAAATACCCATGTTACGAGGAAGAACACGGAAGGCAACCAGACTAAGAGAAAAGCACAGTTAGGAGAGAACAAGTGAGTCCACCCCTCTGGGTGTCTAATTCAGTCTCAGGCAGAGACAAAGCAGGGGAGGGTTTCCAGGAGCTGTGGAGGGAAGTGGAGAG
The DNA here is from genome assembly GCF_950005125.1 of Chionomys nivalis. Lineage (NCBI taxonomy): Eukaryota > Metazoa > Chordata > Mammalia > Rodentia > Cricetidae > Chionomys > Chionomys nivalis. Next base: position 53,366,199 of record NC_080086.1, read on the forward strand.
TGACTGTTGAGGGCCTATAAACTGTAGAGTGCCCATTCTGGAAGGGGGAAATTCTAGAGACGGAGCAGCGCTGGCTGCACAGTGTGCATGTGCTCAGTATATTGAGCTGCACACTTAAAATTGCCTTCGTGGGCCAGTGAGAGGGGTCAGAGGGTAAAGGCACCTGACACTAAGTCTAAGGGGCCTGAGTTAAAGCCCCAGGATCCAATTATTGGTGTCTTGGTTGGAATTTTTACTGCTAAAGTGAAATACCATAATCACAAAGCAAGTTGGGGAGAAAAGGGTTTATTTGGCTTCCATGTCATAGTCATCACTGAAGGAAGTCAGGATGGGAACTCAAACGGAACAGGACCCTGGAGGCAGAAGCTGAGGCAGAGGCCACGGAGGGGAGTTGCTTACTGGCTTGCTCCCCATGGCTTGATCAGCCTTTCTTATAGAACCCAGGACCACCACTCTAAAGGTGGCTTCACTCACAATGGACTGGGCCCTCCCCCATCGATTATTGATTAAGAAAATGTCTTACAGGCTTGCTGTAGTTGAGGGTTCCTCCTCCCAGCTGACCCTAGCTTGTGTCAAGTTGACATAAAACTAGTCAGCACAGTTGGAGAGAGGGAACCAACTCCTGAAAGTTGTCCTCTGACCCACATACATGTTGAAAATAAAATAAAATAGATAGATGTAGGTAAATACAAATAAAAAATAAGGGATTTTTGACTATGATTTTTTTAGATGCTGACAGAAATTATTTTTCAAAGGAAATATATCAATAGTTTAAAATGTCACCTTAATACATTTTATTCATTGCCAAGTTTGCTTAGTAATTTTGTGACCCCCAAATAAAAAGTACAATATTTTGATGTACTTTTTGTGGCAGGGGAGGAGAAAGAGGGACAGAGTCACACATGAATGTGTGTGTACATATGAAAGCCAGAGAGGATGTTTGTTTGTTTTAGTGTGGAAAGTGGACTTGGCCCAAGTACTCCATGCTGGGGAGTACAAGCACGTACCACCATGTCTGGCTTTTTAAAAAGTGGGTTGAGCTAGCTCATGGGTTGAGCGAAGTTTTGCTCTTCCAGAGGACTGAAGCTTGACTTCTAGCACCCACATCAGGCAGCTCCCAACTGCCTGCCACTCCAGCTCTGGGCTTCTTCGGCCACCTACACTCATGTGCACAAACCTACATAGACGCACACTCATACACACGGTTTAAAAACAGAAGAAAGGCTCAGTGGCTAAGAGCTCTTGTTCTTACAGAAAAACTAGGTTCAGTTCCCAGGACCCCTGTGTCAGCTCACAACCAACTATAACTCCAGTTGCGCCTTGCAGCTTCCATGCGCACCAGGCACACACATGGTGCACAGAGATACATGTGAGTATAACACATGTACACATAAAATTTTAAAAAATAAAAACAAAGATTCTGGGCAGGCTCAGGAAATCAAACTTAGATCCTTGTGTCTGTAAAACAAACACTTTGCCTGTTCAGCTATTTCCTCAAACCCCAGACCTTTCCCTCTGAAGTGATGCTTCATACTCCCAAATTAAAAAAAGTGAAGAAAAGGCAACAAATTGCTCATTAATTTCGGGTCATTGAGTTAATTACTTTACAAATATTTGCTCATTGAAGCCTTAAAATGGGAAGACATTGTCATTTCCATTTCATGGATGACATCATTGAAAACAGAGAGGTTAGTTAACACACCCAAAGTCACACAGAGTTTGGGGGCGGGGACTCCAGAGCTGCTGACCTCCAAGTCACTGTGTCTTACCGACTCCCACTCTGAAAGCTCCGGAAGCAGGAAAGCCCTGTAGGCTGTGTCTGCATTTCCAGCCTTCCTTCTTGGAGGCTTTATCTGAAGAACTAGAAGGCCTTGAAGGTATTCAGTTGTCTGCAGTACAGCCTCTCGCCTGAGGTCTACAAATGCTTCGTTTACAGCTAGAAGAAGGCGCTTTAACTTTTAGACTTTTATTAACTCCTGTCAGGATGGAGAACAGAGGAAGGCTGCTTACCAAAACTGTGGGTTTTCGGGGCCCTTGGCAGGGAGATTTGGTAGACGAAATGTCCATGAAGTTTCCATATTGTAGGGAAGAACCGGAGCGCACATTGCTCCCTTCCTCCGAAGGTCCACCACTCACCACTCACGGGAGACATTTTAAGAAAAACAACCATAGCTGTGGTTAAACAAACTGGGGTGTTTCAGGGAATTTAAGTTACTTTACTACAAGAATTCTCAGACATTTAGAAAACACGGCGAATCGCCTAGGAAAAGATGGAATCTATAAAGATTATATAATATAAAGTTTTTCTTAGCTATTTTATCCCGAAGTCCTCTCATGAGGGGGGATGCCACATTTTCTGACAGGCTTTTTTTTTTTTAGTGGAAATTTTGCAGACCCACCGCTAGGGGTCAGTCGTGAGCCACCCAGCGCCACCCCTGCTCGCCTCCCCTATCCTCACTGATCATGCCACCAAATGCCGCGTCACACACCCGAGGCAGGCTGGCATTTTAAGACTTTTCTAACACTCAAGGGAGGTATGGGAGAGGCAAGAAAACGAGGAGTCCTCTAAACAGCCGCACTGTCAGAGACTCTGCCTCGAATCTCTGCTCCCTGGGGCATGCCGGACTCCATTTCTCCTGGGGACACGGGGCCATTCTGTCATCGCAGGAGCCCCTATGGGCCTCAGGTGGTCTCTGAGGAGAAATCCCTCAGATTCTGTGAAAACCGCACCTCCTCTTCAGGTTCAAGTTTCTGTTTCCTGTCAGGCGGTGTGGCAGCTCTGAGGAAGCTGCTGGGAACCATGGTGGAGCTTGATCAGTACCCCAGGTCTGACTAGGGCTGATATGCCCTGGCGGGAGCTGCACTCCCTTCCCATGTCAGGACAGACATCACCAGTCCCCCAAAGCACCCTTTGTTCCCAGAATTCAAACCGGTCTCAGGATCCCTTCCTGACTCGGGCAGGTATTTTTAATCAAAGACTACAAGTTAACAGGACTAGAAAACTCTCCTAGGAGAAAGCTAGGATGTAGGTTCCTTCCACGTTTGGCGCCTTCTCTGGTGATTTTTATTGACTTTTTCTAAAGTTCTACTGGACCTACACACACACACACACAGAGATTGGCCAAATACGGTGGCACATACATGTAATCCCAGTCTTGGGGAGGCTGAGGCAGGAATATCATGAATTCAAAGTCCTGTTTCAAGAAAATGATATTTTGTTTTGACCTTTCTATTTCTGGCCCGTGGTAAAGAGTACGTCTCTATAGACCCCAGACCCAGCTGATCTTTACTGTAGCTTCCCCGTGATGGCTCACTCAGGTGCCACCCCTGATGGAGACGGGGATGCTGCATCTACCACAGGCCCAGACCTGGGCCAGCCTGTGGCTTGCCTTCTGATTCCAGGTAATGTCACCTGACACGTGCCCGTTTTAATTAGTAAGTCCATGGGATTATCGAGTTCTGTGAATGACGTGCTGAGAAAACCGGTGTGTGTGTGTGTGTATGTGAAGTGTGCACACACACGTGTGTGCGCACGTGCATGGTGTAATTTCAGCAGAACCTGTGTCAGGTATGTTCTGCAATGGTCTTCAAACCTAGCTAGCATCCGGCAGGCAGGCTTGTTTCTGCTAAGTGCTGAGCACATCTTTAGCCTTACGGAATAAGAGGCAGAACAGCATAGCCACTAAGCGTGGCTTCTGCGGTGAGGTGGTGCTCTCTCCTTGGCTTAGTTGGAGCACTGGAGTCTCCGGTGACTTACACTCATCACCTACATCATGTGGCTCATTTGTGTTGCTAGTGCTGTACATTCACATTGTACTGAGTATTATACTCCACAGGCCACTGTGAGGATTGAAGAGAGATGGGAATTTGATAGTATAATTAGCAGACTTTAAAGTACCCGTAGGACGCCACAAAGCCACGTTGAAAAATGAAGACAAATCAACCCATGTGTGAGCTTGAATTCCAATTCAGTCAGCTGTGAGATCCCACAGCTAGGCCCCGGGTCAATATTTAATTCACAGATGGTGACATTGGGTGTGAACTTTCCCCTTGTGGCCAGTAGGGGGTGGTGCCGGTACATTACACTTCCAGAACTGGCTTCAGGACAGTGTCTGGGTTCACTTAGGTGAGAGAGAAAATAATGAGCAACCACGTTCAACTTCGCTGTTCATTCTCTAGGAGATTTCCTGGGAAATTTCACACCATCCACATTCTTATGACAGATGAATAGATTGACATTTGTTGAAGAGCTTCCAAGAAGTGCTTAGGGAATTTATAGTGTGTGGGGAGGGTAGGGGCATGGGCACATTGCATATTGGGAAGAAAGCATCGTGGAAATACTACAATGAGGGATTAACTGCCAATGAGACGGCTTTGTAAGAAACTGTGACAAACAGTGGCTGTCTTTCAGGAGGAGTGGCCTGCCTCCCTCTATCTCCCAGCCTGCCTGAGTCTCCATCTGGCCATGGCGCAGATGGTAGGTAGGAGATGCTGGGTACCAAGGTACGAAGAAGGCTACTACTTTCCAAGTTCTGATTATTGACAGATAAAGGCGACATCAACTCCATCTATTTTCCTTGGCCTCTGTACAGTTTGAGGTTCAGAATCTTATACTCATTCTTTTAGCTCTGCTTCACGTTAGTAGCTTCGAAAAGTAACTCGCGTTCCTCAGCAAATCTTAAATCTGTCTCTTTCCTTTGCAAGGAGTTACTTTGGTTTCATTGTGTGTATCCACATTGGGATTGAAGGTGATTGACAATTGCCTTATCTGTCTTTTTTTAAGTTTATGTGTCTTCCAGAAGTCATTTGGTCTCTGACAAGAGAAAAAAAAAATGTACCTCTGTTGTAAGGAGGCCACTTGGTTGTTCCGGACACTGGGCAGCTCAGACCCGAAATAACCACACAGAAACTGTACTAATTAAATCACTGCTTGACCTATTAGTCTAGCTTATTATTGGCTAGCTCTTACATATCAATTTAATCCATCTCCATTAATCTGTGTATCACCACGTGGCTGTGGCTTACCGGGTAAAGTTCCAGCATCTGTCTCCCATAAGGTTTCATGGCTTCTCCCTCTCTCTGCCTCCTTTCTCCCAGCCCTCAGTTTAGTTTTCCCTGCCTACCCCTATTCCCTGTGCAGGCCCAAGACTGTTTCTTTATTAACCATTGGTATTCACAGCATACAGAGGGGAATCCCACATCAGCCTTCATTTGCTCAGTGTTCATTTTTTATTAGCAGTGAAATCAAGGGGTTTATCCTCATATATATTTTCCTTTTATATAGCTTATGAAGGTCACCTGCTGATGAGACTACCATAACTAAGCTAAGAAAGAAGAAGTTAATTTGGAAGTGACAGACTGAGGGGAACCAAAAGTGCCTTCATAATCCCGTCCAGGTAGTTAAGGACAGGATGAGTGTCTCTTATCTGAACTGCTTGAGGACAGTGTGGTTTGGATTTTAGATATATATAAAAATACTTTGGGAAAGCTTCGCTTACATAATGGAATCTTTTCAGTAAAACCCAAGTCTTTCTTTAAAACCATAGACTTTCTTTATGTTTCTCATGCAGTTATGTGTAGTATGCATACGACCTGGGGGTACAGTTTTGGGGTGATTCCATATGTTAGAGAGTTTTATGGTGTGGAATTTTCCACTGCTGTTGCTTAAACAGTCTCATATTTTGGAGTATTTTGCGTTTTCTGTTTTTGGAAATGTCAGCCTGCAATACCGAATAACTGGATAACATAAACTCCCAGCTTCTGCTTGCTATACTTAGTGGGTATTGTGACTGGTAAACCCTTCTCCAAAGTCTAACTCTCTTGTGGAAGCAGAGGATGGTTTCCTCTTTCAGCCACCATGGCCATTTTACTGAAGCCTGCAAGAGAGGCTTGTGTTTGCAGTTGGTGCAGATTCCCAACTAGGCGGCAGGTGGCGCTGCTGAGCAGCACTGGTGCCCTCAGTAGTTTTTCTCTTGGAGCACAGCTCAGCTTCACAGGTTTAAGATAAAGGGAACCGTATTTAGTCTGTGTCTTACACTCAGCAGAAATGCTGCCTTGATGGTTGTGGAACTGACTCTCCACGATTGCATATTTTCTTTATTGCCTGTCATAATGGAGTAAGTTACCATAAACTCACTTTACCTGTCCGTCATTTCTCTCAAGGAATGCTCTGGAAAGCAGACCCCTTTTGGCAAGCTGGCAAAGCTTATGTACCCCTTCTCAGGAAAAAAAAGAAAAAAGGAAAAAAGCATGCACTATTTAAATGTAAATAATATTGAAATGCAGTTCTTAAATGTTAAACACCTCTTGACGTAAACATTCTGGTTGATTTCTACAATGAATATTTCCATCTAACTGATATTTAGTGCCATAAAGAGGGTCTCTGACTGTGCTTATTCTATTAAGACAAAATACGGGTTCCATGGGTGGATGTGCTGGCTGCTGTGATGTCAGGGCTGTGGGGAGGATAGGCAGTATTTTGCATCTAGGCACTTGCAGTGTGGTATAAGCAGATCTGTGATTTCTGGGGGTGATGTAACCAAGAGAACTGTGGCAACCATGCAGTTTGCTACCCACATCAGCAACTGAAGGGATGCCAGACTTAAGCTGGAGTTCGCCATGATAACCCATGTAATTTCCTCTAACCCACGCTCCGTTTGTGAATCCTCTTTATGGCTCCTTTGTCTGGCTAAAGTCCCACGGTCTCTGAGTTGGGACAGGGACAGGGTTGATTGCAGAGCAACATGGGAAGTCTCTGAGGTGATGAGACTGTTCAGTTTTAACCATGGTGATGGTTATTTGAGTACATATATCTGTCAAAAACTTACAATCTGTACATTTAAAAGGGTGAATTCTGCTATATGTAAATTAAACATTAATGCAAGAAGGAAAAAAAGAAAACGAGAATGAAAGAAAAGATAATGAGTGGGGTCCTGCCACCAGTGGAAGCGGCGTGCTTACAATCCCTCCTACATTAAGGCCCCTATGCGGGGACATGTAGCAGGGGAGGTTAAGCGGGGAGACTCTGAAACAAGTGCTCCTGTTTCTGACTCCAATGCCTTTCTACTGTGAGACTCAGAACAAACTCACAGACATCTCTGTGCCATACTTTACTAGAAAATGCACATGGCCATGCCTGTATTTGCCTCAAACACTCGTTTGAGGGTTAAATGAATTTAGATGTCTAAAGTGCTTGCAACAATGAAACAAGTCAGGCACACTGTAAGAATTATAAAGGTGTGGAATAGTTAGAAGTTCTCGGGAAGGAGCTGAGGCCGTGATAGAGAGCGCCAAAGCAGAGATAGCTTCTGTATTGTGCTTGGACAAAAGGAGTTAATTATTAACCAAAAGAAGAGGAAGAGGACTAGAAAGAGAAGGCAGAGGAGGAGGAGGAGGAGGAGGAGGAGAAGAAGAAGAAGAAGAAGAAGAAGAAGAAGAAGAAGAAGAAGAAGAAGAAGAAGAAGAAGAAGAAGAAGAAGAAGAAGAAGAAGAAGAAAAGAAAGGGATGAGTGTGAGCATCCCAAAGACACACCAACTTACCGTGAATACTTTGCTAAATGAACTTGCAATTTTTTTCTTTTCTTTTTTTTTTTTTTTTTTTTTTTTTGGTTCTGGCTGAGCCCCAGCTCCTCCTAGCATCCTTTTCCGTTTCCAAATAACTTCCCCTGGACCACCCCACAGGACAAATTCCCAGAGGATATCACCCGTACATTATGCAGTGTTTGCAAATTAAAATCATACTCAGTAGTTATGCAAAGGTCTCCTATCAAACCCTGGGTGGTCTATGCGATGAATATTTACATTTCATTGATGCTCAGTGCCTGCCGTTCAGATGCCCCCCCCCCAATCTGTGTTAACCATTTGAAGCAAGACAAAACGTTAATCAGCTCAGTTTCCATTGTGATCCTATGTGGATAACAGTGTGTGAGTTCACAAATAAATTAGCTTTAAGTGAAGTTTTGTTTGTTTTCTGTGCTATATTCTATATTCTGTATTCGGCAGCCTCTTTATGTGGGAGATCAGAACCATAGAATGACAGAAACATGCCTTCACGAAATATTGCAAAATTTAAAGTAATTTTAACCTTTCTCGGTAAACCTGAAGTGCAATTTAAAAGCTAGAGGGCGGAACACACAGTATGTCCAGTGAGTCATTTTTTTTTAATGTCATTAAAGTCTAATTATTTGAGACAGTTTGCTTTGTTTTGGTTGGGCTTGGGGTTTGAGACAAGTTCTCCCCTTGTAGCCTAGACTGACCTTTACCAACATAACCATCTTCCTGCCCTTGAGCATGGCTTTTTTGTTTTATTTTCTCCTCTTTTCTCTCAAGGACACCATGGCCCTTCTACTCAGAAACTGTTTTAAAACAAAACCATAACTCAGAGGGCTTGTAATCCAAAGAAATTTACATCTTGCAGTCTGAAGGCTGGAAGGTCAAGGTCAAGGCACCAGCTGATTGGGTGTCAGGCAAGGTCCCAGGTGTATATAGCATCCTCTAGTGCTGCCCTCTGTTGGTATTCAAGTGACAAGGCAGCTCTCTGGGGCTGCCTTTAAGGGCGCTACTTACATTCAGGAGGGATCTGTGTTCAGGAACTAATTGGTGATTAGGTTTCAACAAGAGTGTTTTAAGGGGTGAGGGGCACAAACAGAGCATAGCTAACTCTGTATATCAACACTCCGGACACCCATATTAAATACCAGCAAAACCATCAACAAAAGAACAGAAGTGCAAACTGTGCTTGGACAAGAGGCAGTACCCAGCCAAGTGTATAAATCACGCATGGACTATGGGCAGTGCCCAGCCTTTTGACATCAGGATGTGATGTTGTTGTCTACAAATGCGTTGCATTGCTATCTTCTAGGGCCCTTGGACATGCCTACAGACCATGAGCAGGACACAAGCACCATTTAAGCTAGAAGGTGGTGAGCTCCTTCTCACACCTCAGCTGGAAACATGCGAGCCAGGATACTCGTGTTTTTCTCCGATCTCCCTAAGTCACAGAAGGATTCGACAGGAGCCCCAAATGTTGATTTTAGAGTTATAACTAGGTTTCAGATAATAGGCCAACCTCTACATTCAGAGTCTATGGATAATGAGGACTTCCTATGTTGATGAGTATCCTCACAGAAGGGTCTGTGGTGGACCTTCCCTCCCTCTCTGATCAGTGTTGGCTGAGTGTGGAATTTCATAGAGAAAGTGGCCAGGGTATCAAATTCATGTGCCCCAATTCCCCGTCCCCATCTGCAACCCACCTGTCTCCATCAGAAAGCTTCCTGGGCGAAGTCAGTGACCAGCTGGCTGCTGCCTGTGGGCCCAATCCAGTGTCCAGCTGTCTGTTCGGGATTATGTTAGAATGAGACAGGCTCTTTCATTTTTAAACGGGGGCGGGCTGGGGAATTAGGTAGCTATTCCTTTGCCCTATGAAGATCATACAAAATTCACATTTTAGTCTATGAGTAAAGTACAGTCCCGCCCATTATTTATATTGTCAATGGCTTCCTTTGAGCAGTAAGAGGAGTAGTTACCAGAAGAAACCTTTGAAGCCGCGAAGTTGGATATGTTTACTATTTACTGTGAGAATGCTACAGCTCAGCCATCAAACTCCAGTAACTACTTTCCTGAAGTTTGTATCATTTTGTCTTGATTTTGACTGTTATCCTGGAGATGATTTAGACACAGGCTATGGGGGGGGGGGTGTCTTTCTGTGGATCTCTACCTTCTCCAATATGCCAGCCCCTGGCGGGGGAGGGGGCACTGAGGAATTGAGGTGTGCCAGTGGAACTGAACGTTTAGTGTTCGTCCATTTTTTAATTAAATGAAATTGGCCACATGTGACTCTTGGCTACCTGTGTGGATTCAGATTGCAGACTGGCTGAAGGTGGGACTTGTTTCTAACATTTAAAGATAAGATTATGTAAATGCCAGAATTCTGCATTCTTGTGGAAAATAGAACATGTAGAGGCAGCATGTTCTGAGCGGGCAAGCCATGTTTTCCACTCCTGTGCCCAGCTATTGTATATTGTATAGCCTGCTTCCTCACTGTCTGCAGCAGCAGCAGCATCTAGTTCAACCCTATACTAAAGGGAAGATAACTTTGAACTTCTGATTTGCCTGTCTCCTCCTCCTGCGTGCTGGGATCGTGGGTATGTCTAGTCTGTACCATGCTGGGCACCGAACCCAGAGCTTCCTGCATGCTAGGCAAGCACTCTGCCAACTGAACTATACCCATAGCTTGACATTCTGGAATTAGCTGGCACACTTTAGGCTGGCACCAGAATCCGGGTCCTTGAAAGCGTGCCTTTGCCTTAGAACCCAGACTGAAATCTCTGCTGTGGAGTGGGAGTGGCGGGGTACCACATATACCACTTAGTGTCTGAGCGTGTAGAGATGGGGACCGTGGTCACTGAGTATGTGGAGCTGGGGGGTGGGTACCTGTTTGTGTCTTACCTGTGCTCATGTGTCCCCGTCCTCTTCTCCTTCCCCATCCTGGGTAGGGTAGAGGTGTGTGTGGGAGAGGATGAAGTGTTTTCTTCCTCTCCACGCTGACTCAGGGGAGGCACAATGGGAGTGAGGCCATGGTAGGGGGAGCGTCCTAAACCTGTTTCCTTCTCAGACTTCCTCTCTCATTGTTTGCTTCTGGCACTGTCGTGGCTGTCAATGTTGGGGCTTCTGATGGCCCTCTACAGAGAGATCCTCCCCCACAGCTGTGCTCCATGCCATGCCTGTGCTCACCGAGATTCACTTTCTTTTTCCCAGTGGCCTTTGGGCTTTCTTCTAGAGGTCTAGTCAGTGAATTGCTGGGCCCAAATGAAAGTAAGCCACTTCTTAAATCCCCACGGGAAGCTAGCTTTGAAGTGGGCGTTCATAGAAGGGAACTATGTTTGATTAGGAGTCACCCTGCCCCCATGGTCTAACCTGGTGGGGGTTAACTCAGAAAGAGACCATCTAACGCCATACTTCGGAAACCCACACACCTCAGTTTGAGTCCTGCTTTGCCAGTTGCTAGGTCAGTGGCCTGAGGAAAATCTGAGCCTGAATGTCCTCCAATGTGAGTGTGCCTGCTTCAGAGGGCTGTTGACGAAATGACTGTGGTAGCAAAGGCAAACGCCACGTACAGGAGCCTGCGGTTAACACTTCTTGGCTTTCTGACATGCGCAGTCTTGTCCCTCTTTTACCTGAGCATGAACGTGGCGCCAGATTCACGGATTTCTAACATCTTTTGTGTAGGGCAATAAATAGGTGACCGTGACCTTTGCCTACTCAGTATCCTTTTGTAGGGTACTACTGAGAAGGTGAGGCTGCCCCCTCCCGCCATGTGGTCAAACTTGGGCCTGAGTCAGGTGTGAGGGGAGGGGATCAGAGCCAGCGATCTCGTTCCTGCGGGGGTGGGGGTGGGGGGGTGGGGGAGGAGTTGTTTAACAAGGCAGCTATCACCCTTGAGTGAATATTTGAATGGCCTGTGAGGTGAGTGACTGCCAGAAGGCTTGTCTAGCAGTGCAGTGATGTCAGCAGTGACGAAGGGAGTGAAAGAGGAGAGAGGCATCAGGCTGATGTACAAACTGCTGAACTTTTTAGCCGCTAGGCTTTCCTTGTTTCTCGTTGGATTCATTCATGCCTGCTTGGCCTGCCGGAGTTAAGGCTTTTATCCCTGCACTTGAAAGACTGTGAAACATCTCCCTTTTCCATTTACCAATTTCCCTCAAATCTGCCTCCCGGCCTATTTTGCAGTTAACAATCTATTTCCTCACTAAGCCATCTCACTTTCACAGCCGACATTTTCTTCCCAAGATACTTTGCTGCCTGGGCATTTGTTGTACTTGACTTTGCGCTTGGGTTGTCTGCCCTTATCTATTCTCTAGCTCAGATCTGCACAATAAACCCCTGTGCAAAACAAGTGCATCAATTTCCTATTGCTGCATAACCAATGACCATAGATTTAACAGCTTACTCAGGCCACATGGGTGGCTGAGGGTCAGGTCCCACAACAGAGCTGTGTGCTTCTTTAAAAACAGCAGGACAGCTGGACAGTGGTGGCGCACGCCTTTAATCCCAGCACTCAGGAGGTAGAGGCAGGTGGATCTCTGTGAGTTTAAGGTCAGCCTGGTCTACAAGAGCTAGTTCCAGGACAGACTCCAAAGCTACAGAGAAACCCTGTCTCCGAAAAACAAAAAACAAACAAACAAAAACCTAGTAGGGCATCTTTCTCCCCCATCTACCATGATGCTATGATCCTCGAGGTGATACTGCGGTGCCTTTGGCAAATAGCATAAGCTGATCAAGGTCATGGTAGCCCATCCTTGTCATCTTCTTTTGGCTTGAAGAACTTTGCCAGCCCCAGGTGCACACAAAGGCACAGACTACCCAGGAAGTACACACCTTGGGCCTGGGTTGGAATTCTGCCACCACCTCTCACTGACCTGTCACCTATGATCTAAGCCCACTTCAGCAGTGATCCTTTTAGTAAAGTTGTCCTGTATAAACAGAAGCGAGAGCAAGGTATGTAAATATATTTGGGGGTCGTAAAGATAACTGTAGGAGGCGCTGAATACTGAATGACCCCAGAGGTGTGGAGTCCCAGTTTCTGCAATCAGTAAATGTTGCCATATATAATGTAGACTTGGCTGGGGTTGGGATTAAATGAAGGTTCTTGAAATAGGGGCATTTCTTCAAATGATCTGGATGGACACAACATATCATCACACATATTTCTATGGGAGACAGAAGACCGCAGTCATATATACAGGTAGAGAGTGAAGGTGATATGAAGACAGAGACAGAGAGTTGAAGGATGTGGCTGTAGTCAACGGCAGTCACCGGAAGCATGGAGATGCAAGGACCAGAGCCTCAGTCCTCCTGGGCTATGACTTTAGCCCAGTGACAGTGATTTGGATCCCAGAACCATGCATCTGCAGCTGCTATCTCAAGCCTCCCATTCTGTGGTGGTTTGTTATAGAACTCCTAACAAAAGCCCCAAGAACCTTAGAATCCAGCTCAAATGTGAAGTGTTTGAGCTCAAAGACAATTTGATTGGCCAGTTATCAGTCTAATTTAAAATAATGTTTCTCCAAACCATGTCTTTGTAGCATGTGCTCTGCAGCCTGGTAGGTGCTGATTTAGAAATGACCCACTCAGAGATCCCTGTGGATCATGCCAGTGGCTGACAGCAAACCCCAAATGAGCCCCAACGTGGTTTCATGTTAGTAGAAAGATGGGCATTTTACTCAGCCAAGGGGCCTTGTTTTCCTTGTATATAAGCAGCTAATCTATCAGGGGGAACAAGATGAATGTTACCCTGCCCTAATTTTGTCTGTCTCCCTGAGCATCTCAGCCTTTGACCAGCCTACAGCCTTGCTCCCTGCTAGGCAAATGCATGGACTATAGCCCCGTTCTGTTTGCTTGCTTTATTCTGGGACAGGTTCTCACTGTACAGCACAGTCTAGTCTCAAACTTTTGATCTTCCTGACTCATTCTCCCGAGCACTGGAATTGCAGATGTAGGTCACGACTCCTGGCTCATATCACTGCTTTTGCTCAGCTCTTACTGTGTCAAGCAGACACTTTTGAGTATGTTTTCCTTTCGTAAACGTGCACCAATGCCCATCGATGTCCGTGTGAAGTAGAAACACAGAGAGACTAATAGACAGTATTTCCTGCTCTCAGAAGTCTCTACAGATCCAGGGAAAAGACAGAAATCAAATAGACTTATGAATAAACATGAGATTGCAGACTAAGTCTGGTGGCAAGGAAAAAAAAGTCATTCTAGAAAGTTATTTAACATAAGAACTGGTTGAGGCTGAATCATGAACAATTTTCTCCCAGATGTGCCTTTTTAGCTGAGAGCTGATGGTTAGGCCATTCCCAACCGGGAGAGGGAGGCCAGGGGTCTTCCACAGAGGTAACAGCACACAGGAAAACCATGCCTTGCTGGTTGACTGCATTGGAGGACTGGAAGGATGCCAGGAAGTGGGACCATAGGGACCAAACAGACAGAGCCTGGCGATGGACACTGAGAGCCTTGAAGCCAGGAGCACCTGGTTGAGTTGTTAATACCTTATTGGGTTTGATGGTGGTGATGGTGGGTTTTGGCTTTTAACAGAGTCACTCTCTGAGCCTGCAGCTCACTGTTTTGGCCTGATTGACTAGCTGATGAGCCCCTAGGGTCTGTCTGTCTTTATCCTCCAATACTGTGGTTACAGATGTGTCTAACCATATACAGCCTTTATATGCTGGGAATCCAAACTCAAGTGCAAGCAGAAAGCATTTTACCCATTGGGCCATCTTTCCAGTCTCTTCAATATCTCCTTCTTCCCATAAGGCAGTACCTTAGAAGACTTGTTTGTTGTGTATCCCATTATAAATAGAAGCCATGTAGACAAAGCTCATATGGGTGTCCTTGGGGGACTATTCAGCCACCAACAGAAGGCTGCTAAACCCAATTCTGCATATGTACTGCCTCTCCAGCAGGACCTGTGATGTGATGGCATTAAAGTAGCACCCCTTGAAATGTGCCACTGGCGGATCCAGCTTCGGCACTCCCTACTGTAGTGATAAGCAGGCCCTATCGATCCAAACCTGCCAGCATGCACTGCCACTACTGACTTTCCCTCCGGGCTTTCATTGAAGAAATACCTTCTAATTACAAGGAAGAAGCATCATTTCCCTGCTGATAGGAAGAGCTGGCTGTGTTCTGAGACTGATGGTTCTTTAGCTGCACGGTATCAATGTGTTAAAGTGGGAGAGAACCTAGTTTTAGTGTAGACTGGTTTTTATACCTTCACCCCCTAAATATGGCTCAGATGGGCAGTCTTGTTCTTCGGGACTCAGTTATGGGAGGCATTGCTGTTCCCATTTGGTGTATTCAGAACAGATATCAAGTGTTTTGCACATATCTAAAGCAAGACATCTCTTCCCTGTGTCCCCCCCTCTCCCTTGTGAAAGCGATGCATAAATGAAATGTGACTATGGATATTTACTCGTCTTGCTCTGGACACAGAAACACACATCTTGAGGAGCACAGTTAAAACCATTCCATATGTATACCTCTCCCCCAGGCTGGCACAACCCTTCTGAGAAGAAACCAAACTTAATAATAAAGATTCAGTAATAAATTTCCCAACACAGCCCATGACAGACAAATTCCAGAAAGCTTCCAACTGCCCATGGGAGTTTAGCAGCATTCACGTAACCAGAAGTTCTTAGGAAACGAGAAAGTTCCCTCCACTTCTTTTCTGGGCAGATCATACATTTTTTTTTTTTGGTTGTTGCTTTCTTATGCAGTTCACAGCATCTGAGACACAGTTTTAATGCCATCATCCTGCAGCTTCAGGGAAGTCACACATCATTTGGATGCACGGTGGATCCATCGCATTGTCTTGAGATAAATGAGGCAATCAAGTCCAATTCCACAGCAAGCGAGGAGGAGATGGGACGATGGGAACCCTGGCTATTTCAAGCCCCTTTGCATATTTATTCTGCCTTAGAATATGAAGACATCTGGGGAAGCCTGGTTATGAAGAAGGATGTTAGTGGCATGTGATTGACTATACCAGTGTAGTTCTGGAGAGGGAGGAAGGGTGGCAGAGGATTTGAGCACTAGGCAGAAAGAATGCTTACTTAATTGCCTTCAGTCAGGGGATTTGATGTGAGGCTGGGAGAGGTGACTAGAACACCAAATTGCCTTGAGTCAAATCTGGCCTAAGTGACCTTGAGTTGGTTTAATATTCCTGGGCCTTTGTTTCCTTAACTGTGACTATGAGATGACCTTGACAATTGTCTATGCTGTAGAATCAGAGGGAGGGGAGTTGAGATTGTCGTACAAGTAAGTACTTAGTCTATTAGTACTCAGTAAATCATAATTATTCTTATCAACATTACTGATGAGCTTAGTATTGATATAGTTGGGTGTCTTTAATCCATCCTTCAACAAGTGACTATTGCATCTCATGTATGCCAATCACTGTACACGGTATTAAGAGTATAGTAGTTGCCATGGGAACCACTGTGACAGAGATATGAGTAGCAGTGAGACCAAAGATGAGACCATGTTGACACTGACCTGCCATTGATGTTGACAGCCTGTGAAACTTCCCATTGAAACTGGGGGATCTGGGAAGGATGTGGAACTTGTCACCTCTCAGCTTCTCCCCTGTCACTTTATCCACCCCTTCCAGCATTCAACCACATTTTAACTCTTTCCTACAACAAACCTTAAGTGATTGGCAAGACTAATTTCTAGTTCTGCATCTTAGAGGACCAGAGAAAATCAAGGCATAGAAAGGTCTGCATCTATAAGTACCTCATTCAACCCACTCTAGTCATTTGTGCTTCCAGAGAAACTCAGCCAAATGGATTCTTTTTAACTCTTAGAAAGAGGGGAGGCCATGGAACCAGGGACTGTCCACTCCAGGCAGTCCACATTCCCCCACCCTTATCCTGTCTCTCTCTGCTTCTGCTTATTCTCACCAACTTTGCGGCTAGCAAGGGAGCAGGGGTCCTGAAAGTAGACACCATGTCCTGCGGTGAAATGTCAGCAACAATGTCTCCAAATTCCAGGTGTCCCTGTCTCGTGGTGTCGGGTATCCTCAGTGTGTCTTTCCTTTGTTCTGATGTGACAAGATTGTTTAAATTTGTGTTTCATCTAGTGAGCCAATTAGCATGAGTTATGAGCAAAGAGCTTGGATCGAGGGAAACCTTGCCTGGTTCATATGCCTGGTTCATATTGCTGTCCTCCTTCTCTTCTTCTTCTTTCTCCTTGTCTTCCTTCTCCTCTTCCTCTCCCTCTCTCTGTCTCCTTCTCCCACTCCCTTCCCACTGTCCACCCATCTAAATAGTGAGAATAAAAACAGTATGCATCCATTAGAATGAATGAAAGCATCAGAGATTTAATGGATGAAAAGTGATGAGCGTAGTACTTGATACATAGTCAACCCCACTGAAGGTTCATTGTCACCATCACCTCATCTAGAGAAAGGCCACCTGTTCAACTAGGTCATCAGGTGAATAATATTTCTGGTATTATTATGAATACTCCGTCACTTATTTATTAAGCTCTGGTTTAAAAAAATGAGGAATTTTAAATCCTTGGGTCAGAAGTTTGTTCTGAGTTGACTTAGAGAGTTGCTGAAAAGCCTGGGGTGGGAAACCTCGCCATTTAAAACCTGGGTGATGAGGCTCGGTTGAAAGGCAGCCTGTCCTAACTGAGAGTCCCAGTGTGGATTTTATTATAACTGTGTTCCCGGATGGCGAACAGGTACGCTTCAGTGTCTCACCCCTTTACATCCAGACTACTGGAAGTCACCCCAGGAAGGTGAGCAGGCGCAGTTTTGGAAGTAGAGACTTTCTGTGCTGCTGCATAGTTTGGGAGAAGTCCCAAACCAGAAAATGTCTGATTCCCCTGACAAAGAAGGATCCTGACTGAAGGATCAAGCCCGGGGTGACTCACATCCTGTGGGATGAGAACTCGGTTTCGGAAGTGATGCTGTCTGCTCCTCTTGGCCCCAGGTATCACTGGTATTGCTTAGACACGTTTCTAATTACTCAGATGCACCGCGCTGCAGGTGGAGGTCATGTGTGCCTTTCCTGAGTTGAGCCCTCTTTGTCGGGGTGCTGGGCCAGTGAGAAGTTAAATGGTCATGAGTTAAACTGTCTCCAAACAAAAGCAGCAAACAGAGAATCCACAGCACAGTTGTGAATGGACAAATAGCCTAAGAATTAGAAGCTGCCAGAGAGGAAACCAGGAAATCTGAATAACTTGCCTGGTGGCTTTGGGTTTAAACTAACGTTCTGATGGTCCTAAATTTTCACTGCACCGTGACACTACCAAGAAATGAATGACAATGTTCCCTTGTCAGTCAAGAGTGCTATCTCCAGCTATTACTACACATCGGTCTGCGGGATTTGTGACTTTAACCTAGGTGATTCCTGGGGACTCTGGCTCCTATTCCAGAAGGCAGACTACAGGTTTTCAAACATTAGTGTTTTCCATTACAATTTAAAGACAAACAACAACCAGTTGCTCTCTGCCCTGCCCCCTTCCAGAACCTTTGAAGCATCACTCATTCAAAGAGGATGCCTCTGGGGTAGACCTTGTGCTAGACTCCTTACCCCGTGTGATGCCCTGGGCTTTCATTCCCAGCACTGCCAAAAGAAGACAGTGTGTCTTGTTGTAAAGCGCAGTGCTGATTTCCTTCTCAGTGGCCATTTCTAGGCCCTAAACACTTCTTTTCTCTCTAGGGCTTGTTTGGCAGCACCCTTAGAGGGAGCACTTCCCGGAAGCTGCTGCCCCACAGGGTGTGTATACTATTCCCACTTGGGCTCTCTCTCACCTGCATTCCCACTGGCTGCAGTGCTGCATGCTGCGCTCACTTGCATTCACACATATATTCATATTCACCTAAATGTCACACACTCACACCCTCTCCTAATCAGTCATCCACTCTTTGACATAGGAATGACATGGGGGCTGCCTGGTTTTCAGAGCTAGTATCCGAGCTGCTTTGAGTTCCATTTAGTAGACAGTAAGTTGTTGTCAGAGTGGTATCGTGGACAGAGAGGAATGGGCAAGAGCAAATGCTGGGCTCAGAGAGGAAGGTGGGAAGCTGCCAAAACTGGATTTTCACCCTCCTGCTATAGGACCCAAGGGAAGCAAGCCAGGCTCTGTGCTGTGTCCCGGGAAATCACATTTGTTTCCACAAAACATAATTTTTTTTGAGGAAAAGGTGGTGTTTAGCCAGCACTGGGTGGGGAGGGGGGGTCTCCTGGAGATCTTGAAAGTGGAAGGATCTACAGTTTAAACTGCTTCAACAGTAAAAGATATTTATTGGCTCAAGAAACCAAGTTTCCTAGAGGTCCTACTTCAGTCACGATCTGGTCAGGAAGCCTACAATGTCCCCATTTGCTTTGTTCTGCATCGCTTGCAGGTGGGCTGAGGCATCAGTTCCTTTAGAACTTCAAGAATGCTGTAGCAAAAGGGAGGGTAGACATAGCCTTCTCCCAGAATTCCAAGCGATAGGCCTCACCGCCTCTCTGACAGGCTGGTTTGTATCCTAGGACCACTCCCAGGTTAACTGATTTCTGCTAAGCAAGATTCTCTCTGAGGAGAAGGAGTGGAGGGGGTGGGAAGAGTGGAGGTTAGGGGGAGGGACTGGGAAGAGAAGAGGGAGAGAAGGGAAAATGTGATCAGGCTGAAAATAAGTGATTAATTAATTTAAAAGAGGATTCTGTCTGAAGTGGAGTTGAGGAGAGTAGAGACAGAAAATGCAACACAGGGGTTTTCACACCAAAAGGGGAGATGGATGCCGCTGGCGATGAAGCTGCCTGGTGAGACCTTCCACCATCTAAAAGGAGAACTCATTGTTTTTCTCATGTCGTGTTGTCAAAGGCTGATGGCACCCTATAAACGCTCATCACAACTCCCCATGATGCGCACACACACGCACCTGGGGCTGGTCTCATCATCTCCCTGCTTGAGGTGGTTTCCATTTTTGCGGATTTTTATTGGAAATTTCTCTACAGTGAATTGCCTCTCCACCATGAGGAAAGAAGTTCAGACATCTATCTCCAGGGTAAGGATCAAGCCAGAATTCACAATAACCTACTCCATCCTCCTTTTGTGACTTCTGCCCCGAGAAGTACTGAGCTAGCTAGCAGGGCGGAGTGGTGGTAGAGCAGGCTCTTAATTCCAGCACTCGGGAGGCAGGGCCCAGCCTGGTCTACAGAGTGGGTTCTAGAACAGCCAGGACTATTACACAGAGAAACCCTGTCTCTTAAAAAGAAAAAGGAAGGAAGGGAGGGAGGGAGGGAGGGAGGGAGGGAGGGAGGGAGGGAGGGAGGGAGGAAAGAAAGAAGGAAAGAGAGAGAGAGGGAGAGAGAGAGAGAGAGAGAGAGAGAGAGAGAGAGAGAGAGAGCTGAGCAAAAGCCAGGTCCCTGCAGAGGCAGCTAGAGTGGTGGACTAGTGGTCATCTGGACCCTTTGCTGGCAGTCTGTCATATCCCAGGAATGTCCCTTTAGACATTGCACATGTTCTTCATGAGCAGTCTTAGGGAGGAAGAGTTTTTCTTTCTGTTTTACATATAACAAGTAAGAGCCTTAATGGGGTGAAATAACTCCCATGAGGTAATGAGGCAGATAAAGACGGAAGCGGGATTTTCACCTAAGTTTGCCAGAATTGTATAGGAACCTGAACTTCCTGGGATGCAGTAAGAGGCAGCCTTCCCCTCTCCAGCCTGTCCTTCTCAGAGTCCTCCTCATCTGTGGACCATTTTATTGCCAGAACCCCGCATAGCCACTGAACTTCCTCTCAGGACAGCTACTTCTGTTTATCTACCTTCCCAGACCTGCCTGTCCAGTGCAATAAACGCTGATTCTTTCAGAATTTCATCTCCCATTTGAAATCATTTTCTTTTTCATCTAAAACATATGCTTCATTCCATCACAGCCCTGCTCTGCCTAAACTGTTAAGTCCCCAAGTGCTGTTGATTGTATTGAATGTGTTCACAGAGACTGTTTGGTTTCTAATGAGGGCCTGGTCTGCTCAATACGGGAACATTCCACACAAACAGGACAATGCCACCTGGAGCACTTGGCTCTTGAACCGCTCCGGGAGGTGTCCAACAGGACCTTAGCTGAAAGGAACATTCTAGGTCCCGATACATCGAAAGGAATGTTCCAGAGACTCTCCAGAACCCCTGCCTGGGCCGGAACTTTCTCTTCCGTTCACCTTCTTGTTTCTCCCATGTTTTACCTCCTGCCCACTTTTCTTACAACCATGTTCAGCCTCGGTGTCTATGACAATTGAGTGTTATTGGCACATGGTCATGTCTATCATAGATGCATTCTCTCCAGCTGCCTCCCCACTGCAGCAATAGCCTGGTTACAGCTGAGACCACTTTTTTTCTGCAAAGTCCAAAATATTCTGACCTTTTAATGAAAAGTGGGGTGACCCCGATCTAGGTTGGGAGCTCCATAGATACTCCCCACATCCTCCTGTGGCCCAGAGTAAATCCTGATATTTGGAAAGAAAAAAAAAACTACCTCATTTATGTTCATTTGCAAGAAAAAATGGTAGGTGGGCGTCCTGCCCCCACTTGAGACCTAGGGTAGGCACCGCTGGCCTGCCACACACTCCAGCCCTTCTTTAGAGCCATGCCCTGGAACCCTGCTGTCCAGAAGTTAGCTCTAGTACTGGGGTAGAAAAATGTTCTTCTTCCCTAGACCAGGAGACACTATCAGGTCAGAAAAGTCATGCAAGACAACAATTGCATTTAATGTGATGCACGCATGTCCTCTAGGTTATCCTGCCTTAGACGGCATCCTTTGTGATGTCAAGTCGATGAAATTTCATTTACTCTCTGCTTCTTGGGTTAAACACCCCATACAGGATGAGTCGTGTAATTGGAGACTGTGTTTTCAGAAAAATTCCTCCCCTTAAAAAAGTAGGCTCATTACCAGGCAATACCCACAACAACATGAGAAACACCCAGGAACTAAGCCCCACTGAGAATGTTCTAGAAACTCAGCTAATACTGACTTTATTACATGGCTTCATTGTTAGAGCCCCTGACTGTGTTTATGTTCTTTCTCTCATGCTACTTCTTACAGTTCTTTATAAGCAAGTCTCTGATGTTGTTGATTTATATAGGGTAAAGGCATATGTGCGCTTTTTCTAGGGCTGGTCATCTTCGTGACTCCCATCTACCACAGACCAAGGTATACGCACCCTCTTTTACTTCAGAAATACCCCCAAACGACGCGCTCAGTACAAGTACAAAACAGGTACTCACTCTGAAACCTGCCCTTCTTGGAGATGGATAGGAGCATGTGTGCACAGCCATGACCTGGCTGCTGTGAGGACCTACCCCAGGCAGCACTTGTTGCCAGTAGCAGCTGAGCAAGCTTCCTCTGAGGAGGCGGTGATAGGAAAGTTGTGAATGAGGAGGCGGCCTCACTTCACAGTTTCTCGTTTCTCTTTTTCTTCTGAAGTTAAGTATTTTACCAAGGAGAAGTGGCAAGGCTATTTAAAGGACCGGGAGATTCTCCCCCGCCCCCCACCCCCTGTCCGCCTGCCCCCCAGCATTCTATGGAGGACAGGGAGGAGCCAGCAGCTCTGGGAAGGTTGGAGCCTTGCGCAGTTTGGCATCCTGACAACCAAGTTGTAAACTGGGCGTATGGGCTACAGTCCAGTGTGGGGCTTTCCAAGAACCACTGTTTATCAAACCTGGAGTGGCAGAAGCCAAGCCAGAGAGACTACGTGTGCTGTTGGCTTAAAAGCAGTAAGCCAGCCTTGGCAAAAGATTTTGACTCTTGGCACCTTTGACTCTTGGCTCCTTATGCTTTTTTCTGTTAAATTTATAGAAAATATGGTGAAAGTGCTCTCCCAGGTGATGGGGCTAAGGACCTTATAAATAGTGTTTTAAACTTTTGGATTCATGAGATCCAAGTAGGATTAAGAAGGTGATATTATTGATATTCCTTAGGGTCAATAAAGGGAGAGAGGAGAAGAGGGCAGAGAGAGAGAGAGAGAGAGAGAGAGAGAGGGGGGGGGGGGAGGGAGGGAAGAAGAGGAGGAGGAAGGAGGGAGAATCAATACCACTGCTTTGGATCAGACTGAAGAGCTTAATAAGTATAATACACCACAAACCAAGTTATTGAAAATGCAAAAATATATTATTTGAAGTCACATTAATTAAAAGACTGTTCCTATGAATATACTGCATATGAGACAGCACAATTTCACTAAGAGGGACAAGGTTAAAATTAAATCTCTTAAGTACTAGGATGCCTTTCACCCAAGCAAGAGAGCAAGTCACCGTGCGAACGAAGAACAGGAAAACATGGTACTAGAGGGAACAAACAGCTGGGCTGTGTCCCAGAGCAAGGATGCCATGACTTTGAGAGCTTCCTGACTTAGCTGGGGTATTCATTTGCTTCCAAAGCAATGGCCCTAAAAAAGACATTGGCTGCTCCTGCCACTCAGTACCTCTTTACCTTCTTCTGGAAACAGGAAGTCTTTACTGGAGCAAGAATTCCTTCCAGACTACTATCAAGTTGTACCGCAAGAAGCTAGCAATCATGGCACCCACACTCCTGGCCTCTGTAACGGCTCCTGCATCTGGATTGGCCAGTGACTGCGCACACACCCACATAAGAGCTCTGTGGGAGACACTTCAGCGTCTGTGTGCTGGCACCACACATTCCTCCTGTGGGTTGCTAGACCAGGTTCTGGTCTCTCTCTGCCCCACCTGCTTCTGCAAACTTAGAGCTGAGCGTTGCTTCTGTGCCAGCATATGATAAGTCCAGGACACAAGAGTCAAGAGCGTGATTGTAGCTCCGGTCCTGTTAGTACCCTGGATGTAAGAGGACCTCTTGCACCCTCTTTCCAGCTCTGTGGGATTTGGAGTTTAGCCCAAGGCCCTCCTCTTTGTTAGTGTCCTCACTGAAAACTGCACACATGAACTTGGCTCCTCTTGATGTACCTATTTGTACCCAGCTTTACCTTGTCCCAGCACTGAGCTTACCTTGCTGCCCAGATTAGGCTCTGGGTAGTTGCCTTAGTTACTTCTATGATAAGACACCACGGCCAAGGCAACTTACAGACAAAAGAGTTTTTTTGAGGCTTACTGATTCAGAAGGTGAGGCCATGACCCTCTTAGTGGACCCTGTGGCGGGGAGGAGGTCAGCAAGCTGGCATGGCATTGGGGCAGTAACTGAGAACTTGGGTCTTGTTCCATAAGCATGGGGGCAGAAAGAGATAACTGAGATGGCACGGACTTTTGAAACAGCAAAGTTGGCAAGCAGTGACACGCTTCCTTTAACAAGGCCACACCTCCCAAACAATTCTATCAGTCGGGGACCAGGTATTCAAATATATGAGCTTATGAGAGCCATTCTCACTTAAACCACCGCAGTAGCCTTTTTTTTTCCCTTCCAGTAGTTCAAGCTAAACCATCCCTCTCTAAGGTTTTCACTGAGCCTTGGGTTTACATTTGGAAAACCGAGGTAATAATAATAATGATAATAGTGATAATAGTAGTACTAGTAGTAATAATGGTACCTATTTTATAGGTCATGGTGATTTATTATTGGCAACATCATAAAAGTAAATCAATATATACTAGATAAGGATATTTATGATCTTCCTATTTCTTTTTTTCTTTTTGGTTTTTCGAGACAGGGTTTTTCTGTAGCTTTGGAGCCTGTCCTGGAACTAGCTCTTATAGACCAGGCTGGGCTCAAACTCACAGAGATCCTCCTGCCTCTGCTTCCCCGAGTGCTGGAATTAAAGGCGTATGCTATCACCGCCTGGCGATCCTTCTATTTCTAATAGTGAGGCCTCCAATAGCAGGATTCCTAGTGTTTGTCCTTAATATTAAAGAAAATAAAACTATACAGAGAACCTTCTAGATTAGAAAAACCTCTACTCTCTTCTTTAAATCTTTCTGAATTCTATTACTGGGCAGAAGGATTAAAGAAAAATGTTATTTGGATGCTGGGAAGGTGGTTAAGGCAGTAAAGTACCTGTGCTCCAAATATGAGCTCAGATCCCGGCACTGGTAAAAAGCCAGGCACGGTGGCACTCACCTGTCAATACATTGCACTGGCTTTCTTACTCTGACTCTTCAAGAAAGCTCATAGGAGGCTTTCGGGCTCCTTCTTTGGATATCTAGGAGGTTTCCGCTCTTGGAGGCATACTTTTCTTTCTTAACATGCTGCCTGCTTCTATTCTTTGCTAACTTCAAAGGCAAGACTTTCTTTTCTCCTCCTGGTGGCTTGGGGGCTTTCACTTAACCGGTACCGTGTTTCTCTCTTAAACACTAACAAAATTGTTCTCAAGCTTAGACCGAGAGGAAGGACGTGAATTATGAATGAGATCAGAAAGCTGATTGTTTTCAAGTCCGAATTCTGCCGTAGATTCTCTGGTTTTGGTGGCAGAGAAGTGAATAAACTATTCTCAATGCTAAAGTGTAGCATTGGATGTGGAACTTCACAACTTCCATCCCAAATGTTAATTCAACCTGTAATTCCACTGAGTTGTATAGACTTTGAGTCTGGTTAATTTTGGTGTTTAAAGATTTTACTTACTTGAACTTTCATTTAATAAAGATTAGAAAATTAAAAAATATATAAAAGAAAAAGGGAAAAAAGTATTCTGAGTGAAAGACCTGCCTCTGACTCTGGTTAAAGTGAAATTTTCATAGAGAGACACCCAGGTCACACACCAGGAAGAGAGGATGGGTCACTCTCCTTCTCAGGCAGAGCATTTGAACCTGAAGGTTTCTGCACTAGCAACCCCGCCGAACCTGCTTCTCTTCTCTGTCAGGAGCCAGGGGCTACTTGACAGTCCAGCAGTGGCAGGAAAGGAGCCTGTGTCTCCACTTACCTGATGGAGAAGGGGTTCCTCTTGCTTATTGAGGTTTCCGTCTCCTGACCCTTCCATTTTGCGAGCAAGGCTCTCTGTTAGAGTCTGTGCTACAAGGACTCCCTTGTGTTTACTGCCCATTGACTTCCTTGGCTAATGAAGTAACTGCCCACTTAGATCAGTTTTTAAATGAGGATGATAATACTTCTGAGTTGTGGTTTAATGAACATAGAACTCCTACGCCAATACCTTATAACAAACTAACCTACTTTCCTTCTTGCTTTTTTTTTTTCTTTTTTCTTTCTTCGAAACAAGTTCTCACTACGTAGTCAAGGTTCTTCCTGCTTCAGCCTCTGGAGTGCTGGGATTACAGAAGGGTTCACCATACCAACCTACATATGTTATTTTATAAGGAGTAATCAAAAAAAAAGGGGGGGAATAAATCTCCATTTGGGAGGAAGCCGATGAGTCTATACTGAATTCCCAAGCACCTCCAGAGTCTAAGGTGTTTGTCGGAAGGAACCAAGTGGTGAGGATCTTGAATAGCTTTTGTGTTTTCTCGGTGTGAGTGTGCACTGAATCACTAGGACGTGCTACACACAAAGGTGTGCTCTTTGGGGTGTTTTACTAGCAAGGAACATGCTCCTCTCTGCCTTGCATTTTGTGTTTGCATGGTCACTGCAATCTAGGACCTCAGTGCTGTGCTTTCTTCACACTACACAATCATCCTGGGACCCTTCTCTCCCACCCCATGTGTGTGGGTGTGTAGGTGCTTATCTGTATGCAGGGACATGTGGCATGGGCCCGTGTGCACATGTACCTGCATGCATGTGGAGGCCACAAGACAATATCAGAAATATCAGAAGTCTCTGCCCGCCTTCACGAAATATTTTTATTTTGTGTTTGAGTGTTTTGTCTGCATGTATGTATGTATGTGTACAACTTGCATGCCCAAAGAGTCCAGAAGATGGCTTGGATCCCCTGGGGCTGAAATTAGAGGTAGTTGTTTACCACTGTGTGGTTGCTGGGAATGGAACACAGGTCCTCCGGATAAGCAGCAAGTACTCTTAACCACTGGGCCATTTCCAGCCCCTCCCCCATTTCATGGTTCATAAGGAGATATTATCTCATGACGTCCTTAGCTAGAGAAACTAGTGTGCTGTTCTTAAAGCCCCCCACGCTGCTTTCTTGGTGACTGTCATGTTTAAGCAACTCTTCTGTGTCAGCTCCATCCTCAAACTGGCAGTAAGATATCTCCATCCTGTTCAAGAAAACTTTCCAGAAGACCTCTTAGTTGATTATTTTCCCCTTGGATTTTAAGGGCCCAAATGGGAATCACACTCTTTTCCTGAACCATCCTATGGCAAGGAGGACAGGATTGCTATAACTGTCCCAGGCTCCTGGTTGAGGTAGAAGGATAGATCTTGGGTAATCACCAATGGCCACATCAGGGGACAGAGATAAAGAATAGAAAATTCATTGTAGTATGTTTGTGGTATGATAAAATAGAAGATCTTACAAAATCCCAGAAAGCATGGCTGTTGATTGAATCATTTATCGTGAAAGGCGTGTTCTTTTGAACTAAATTCAAAGCTTTCTGGAACCCGCACAGGCTATGCTGATTGGCTCTCCTGCTGTGATGGTGTTCCTTACCACATCTGTACTTTCCTCAGAAGAGTCCTAAGAGGTGCCACGGAGATTCTGCAAACTAGAAATCATCACGTATCTTCCTAGAGCACTAATGCTAATTATGCATTCATAGAAAGAAAATCAAGGATCTATTACAAAGAAATATTCAAAACTTCATTGGAATCTTTAGAATAAACAACAAGACAAATTTCAAATGTTGATGAAATTGCCTTTAGCTATCTACCTGGCCCGTCACCTTTGCATGTAATTTACTTGGTAGAATAGTTGAAAAGCTGAGATTACTCCGTGTGCCCTCGTCACCACATGACCATACTTTAATGACCGTGGGATTGTGAAAATGCTTCCTCAGCTAACTGGAATCTGATGTCTGCGTGGCTGTGCCTTTTCCTGTACACCAGTGTTTCTATATGGCTATACTCTGCGTCTTAAACTCTTTATTTTAATTATTTTTCCTCTCTAAAACTACAGAAAAGTGTGCGTGGAAAATGGCATTCAAAATGGAAGTGAGTGCTGTCAGTAACCATTGCTGCACTCTGTGCTTTTGGAGCTAATGAGGATCTGGGCTTAGAAATTCTATTTTAGAGACATGAGCTGCATCATCCTATCCTGCCCCTGGCATAACCTCTCCTAAAACAGAAGTAGCATCTGCATGTACCAGTGCACTCCAGAAAGGCGCTTTGGAGAACTAAGCCACTTAAAAGAGATAAATATACCTCAGATAATCCTTGTTGCTCCTGTCAAGACCATTCTGAATCAGGTCAGATTAAGGTTACCATGGTTTAGACCTACAATTTGGCTCACCATCTTCTTTCTTTCCTCCGAGTATCTCCATCTTACTAGAACAATCCCACACTGAACTGTGTCTGATCTTTGGGTCTCCACCATTTGTCCCAGTTATTTTTTTTGTTTTCAGCAGGTGGTTGGGTCTAGCCAGATACCAGCTTCACATTTTCTCATCCTTGAAAAAGGCTTCCAGACTTCAAACTTTGTCACAAGCATTATGAGGATGCTGGCGGCTTTTTGTGTACTGTAGATATTTGTGCAGTTTCATGTGGGTATATGTGGAGAGGTGTTCATGTATGTGGAGGTCAGAGGGCAAGCACAGATGTCCTTCCTCAGGTACTGTCCACCTTCCTTTTGAGATAGGGTCCCTTACTGGCTGCAGGTGAGCCTGGGGGAATCTGCGTAGAATGCCCCAACACTGCTTTTAGAAAATGCATGGGTAATGTGCCTGCAGGTAAATCAGTGCACTAAATGCACTACAGAGGCCAGAAAAAAGTGTTGTTATATCCCCTGGAACTAGAGTTGCAGGCAGTTGTGAGCCACCATGTGTGGACCGGGAATGGAGTCTGGGTCTTCTGGAAGAGCAGCCAGTGCGCCTAACTACTGAGCCATCTCTCCAGCCCCCAGATGCTTTTTGATTTTTTTTTAACGTGATTCCCAAGGATGGAACGCAGGTCCTTGAGCTTGGAGAGCAAGCACTTCACTGACTGAGGCGCCACTCCAGTCTAGTCTGTTTTCGTTTTCCATCAATTCTAGGTGCTCTCTTAAATTACAACCAACTTTACAAGATGAAGACAGTCTCTTTTTGTAGGGCCACAGAGAGCTTTTACATTTGCATCCACAGTTCACAGGCTTATTGCAGACCTCCAAGGAGTCGAGTACTGTGCCAGGCACCATAGTAGTGACGACTACACAGGGCCCTGTGCTCCTGGAGTTCATACCAGAATCAAGCAATGTCGAACCTGGTTAAGTGTTGGAGCAGGGAAGATCAAGCTGCTGAGATGGATCAGCATGGAATCTGGGGCTTGAGTACAGGTGAGAGTTGAATGAAAGCTTGAGATGGAGGAGGTGGTCCAGGTATGAAGTCAGAGCATTAGAACCCCAGGTGCCAATAGTGTCACCCTCTCTAGTGAGACAGAGTGTGGAACAGGAGCATGGTGGTTTGGATGAGAGTGGCCCCCACAGTCTCATATGCTTGAATGTGGCCTTGTTGGGGGAGGTGTGTCACTTTGGATTTCCAAAAACGCACACCATTCCCAGTTAGTTCTCTCTGCCTCTTGCTTATGGAGCATGATGTGAGCTCTCAGCTGTTCCTGCTGTCCTGCCTTTGCTCTGCAATCACGGACTCTAAGCCTCTGAAGTCATTAGCCAATTAAACACTCTCTTATATGAGGCTTGTTCACAGTGTCTTGTCACAGTGATAAGAAGTGACTAAGTCAAGGAACATTGGAGCAGCTTCAGACATTACTAAGGGGCAGAGCCTTTCTGAAATCCAGTGTTACTGCCTGGATTTTCAGACTTAAGCCATCATTACCCTCAAAGAAGTGGGAACTTCAGCACAGATTGAATGGATTTAGAGATGTTAGGGTTGGAACCAGTTGAGTGCTCTGGGGTTACCTGTTGGAGGAATTCTTGCTTTGAAGAATTCTAGGGTGAAGAAAATAAAAGTGTGAGGCTTCACAAGTATGGGGATGCTCATTCACAGGGATGCTCATTCGCAGGGATGCTTATTCACAGAGATCATTCACAGAGACGCTCATTCTCAGGCCTCTCAGTAGGTTGAAGTCCTAGAATTCCCACAGTGAAAGTTGGACCACTTTTGATCTGTCTTTTGGGAGGAATGACAAACTTAGTATGGACTCTTCACCCATTTGACAACGGAGAACACCAATTTCATTTTCTGTCCAGACAATTTATATGACTTGACACCCTGTGGAGTGGAAACAATTGTAACAGTTTTCCCTTGGGACTTATTTCTTCCAATTCTTTTCTTCCTTTAAATCCAGTTTTACCAGATTGTCTCCAATGGCTTCTTACAGCATGTGAGTTTTGAATGTATGGAGTTGTCCTTTTTTGCCATTGCACCGTCCTTTAGTTACTCTTGTAAAGTAACTCTCCACACCTGTGCCATGAGGAGTATGTCTATGTAGCACTGGCTGTATGGAGAGGGATAGCCAATAAACTAGGAATCACATACCTTTGGGAGAAAAGAGACACTATCTAACTACTTGGGTATATAATGTTTTTGTGTGTCTGTATGGGCTTTGTTGTTGTTGTTTGCCTTTTAAGACAGGGTTTCATACAGTCCAATGTGACTTCATTATGTAGCTGAGGCTGGTCTTGAACTCTGATACCTCTGCCTCCATAACTCAAATGCTGAGAATATAAGCAAAAACCACCAGACCTAGCTGGATTCTTTTGTCAGAGTTGTGAGTTCTGGATTAACCACTGGAGCTCCAGATGCACGACAGCCTTCACATCAGCAGGGCTACTGAGCAGCAAACAATCTGAGCCATCTCATCCGGCAGCCCTGGAAAGGGGGAGCCAGGGACCAAGGATGTGACCGAAGTTTGTCCCACACTCACTGACTAGCATTTTGTTTGATGGTATGCGCACTTCAAAATTAGAAATTTTAAAGTATCACAGGCTGTTTTAGACAACCAGGGAAGGAAGCCCCTCCACCAAGTACAGGTCATCCAGTAGGCTCAACTCAGAACACATTATTGTTAATAATTCACACTAGGTAGAGTAATGCAGCCTTGACTCAAGCGCTGTGAATACGGATGATCAGGAATTCAAGGTCATCCTCGGCTACATTATGAGTTCAAAGCTAGCCTGGACTACAAGAGAGTCTGCAATAGAAAAAGCAGTAATAACCCGCGCTATGGTTCCTTCATCTTTTGAAGTTTCACAGATAGGTTCGTGTACAATATTTCTTTCTGTTTTTACTTTTACTTTTCCTTATAAAGTATGTTCTTTATCCACAGCGATAGGGAGATGAGCCGCCTGTTTTTCAGTTGCAGGCGGTACATTCACATAACTTCTTGTAGAACACTTGTACATTCAGATTAAGTTGTGTTCTGTGTTTCTGTCTTTTCTCTATGATTCACATGTCTACAGCCTAGGATTCGGCAACTTCCTGTGTAGCATTAGTTCTGCAGACATAACCCATGTCAAGACACTTCGTTGTACTGAGAAGAAACCCTGTGCCCACACACAGTCAGTTCCTAGTTCCACTTCCTCCTCCAGATCTCAGCAAGCACTAATCTACTTTCCGTCTATACAGTTGGAGGCCTTCTATAGAAATGGGGCTGTATGCTGTGGCTTGGCAATCAGCTTCTCTCACTCAGCAGAATGTGTTTAAGATACATCCATGGCATGGCCTATATTTTGTTCGTTTCTTAAAGTTCTCTGTTTCCTATTAATTATTTATTTCTGTGATCCTGGGAATTGAACATAATACCTTGCAAATGCCCACCTGCCACTCAAGTCTTAGCCCTTGGTGTTTGTGTGTTTCTTTGTTTTGTTTTTGAGACGGGGTCTCTCTACATCACCCTGGATGTCTTGGAACTCACTATGTAGTCTGGGCTGGTCTTAAACTCTCTGAAATTGCCTGCCTTTGCCTCCTGAATGCTGGGGTTAAAGGCGTGTGCTACCACACCGGGTAGCCTTTATTTTTTGGAGACAGTGCCTTGCTCTATTATTTAGGCTGTCTTTGAACTTATGGTCTTTTCACCTCCCCTGAGTGCACTCTAATGTCCAGCACCAACTCCTTATTTATTATTAATTGTTCTAAGTTTAGTCACATGCCATAAAACTCATACTCTGAAGGCTGCACTATATTTTAGTATATTCAGTGTTATGCTATGATCGCCACTGTGCAATTCCAGGCCAGTTTCATCACCCCCTGAGGAAATCTCTTATCCATTAGTGGTCATTTTTTATCAACCCCACCTATGTCCACTAACATATTCTCCATTTCTAAGGTATGGGTTAGTTTTGTCTATCTCTTATTACCTAACAGGATGTTTTCAGTATTACAAAACAGTAATGTCTGTTGGTACTTTTATTCCTATTTATGGATGAATAACACAGATATACCATATTCTGTATATGTACTCATCAGGTCTAGATATTTGAGGTCCTGCTTTGGGGCTACTATAAACAACATCACTGTAAAAATGCGTGTCCCAGTTTTCATTGAGCATGTGTTTTCCCTTCTCTTTGGTATATGTCTTGTTCCTTTTCATGGTTGAAAGGATTCAGTTGAATGGGAGTGTACCATATTTTTCTCTGTGTGTGGTGCTGGGGATTGAACCCAAGGCCTTGTGAATACTGAAACCAGGGGTCTCCTGCTGAGCTTCATCCTCAGCCCTGTATTTTAAAAGTCTGTTCATTGTGTAGTACTTGAGATTTTTTCCCTACCCTTCAACTGGTCTAAATACTGTTACTATGAACTCTTCTTGTATATAATTTTTTTTAATGCCTGCTTTCCTTCTTGTGAAGTTCCTGGGTCATATGAACTCTTGAAAAATTCATTTCTTCCCCAACAGTGCTATTCCCACCAGCAGTATGGAAAGGGTCGCAGTTTCTCCACATCTTTGCTAACATGTGTGTCTTAGGGTTTCTATTGTTGTGATGAAACACTGTAACCAAAAGTAACTTGGAGAGGAAAGGGTTTATTTTGCTTGCACTTCCATATCACAGTTCATCATCAAAACAGTTGGGGCAGGTACTTAAACAGAGAAGAAACCTGGAGGCAGAAACTCATACAGAGGCTGTGGAGGGGTGCTGCTTACTGGCTTGCTACTTATGGCTTGCTCAGGCTCTCTCTCTCTCTCTCTCTCTCTCTCTCTCTATATATATATATATATATATATATATATATATATATATATATATATATATAGATAGATAGATAGATAGATATAAAACTCTGGACTGCCAGCCCAGGGATGGACTGCCTGACTGCCTACAAAAGGCTGTACCCTCCCACATCACTAGTTAAGTAAATGCCCTACGGACTTGCCTGAAGCCTGACCTAGGGAGGCATTTTCTCCATTGAGGTTCCCTCCTCTCAGATGACTCTGGCTTGTGTCAAGTTGACATAAACACCCTAGCCAGCACAATTTGTTACTATTCATATTTTGTTATTTATTCTCGTGGATTTGAAGCCATATATTATTGTGGTTTTGATTTGCACTTCGCTGTTGACTAGGGATGTTTTATCTCTTTCCGTGTGCTGATAATTTTTTTTGTGTTCCATCTCGTAAAGAGGGGCATATTTTTATTTGATGTCTACTTTATTTTAGTTTTTGAAACAGGGTTTCATGTAAACCCAGAACTTAAGTTGCTATGTAGAAAAGGATGACCTAGAACTTCTAGCCATTTTTTCCCTCAAGTGCTGAGATTAAAACACAAATGGAAACCTCTATACCCAGCGTTCACAGTGTCCAGATGAAGCTCTGGGGTCCGTGTAGAGTAGGTAAATGCTCTACTAGCCCAGCTACCAAAGGCATGACCCAAGATTACCTGTAACCTTACGAGACTTGAGACAATAACAGCTCATTCCCAGGTGTGTGAGTCTGCCTTTAGTGTGTTTGGTCTGCACCTCCAAAAAGTGAAATCTAATCTTGTTTTTCCTTGTTGACTTGAAGCAGATCATGCCTCCCTTCTGCTGTGCTCTCCACACTGCCCACAGCTCTCTGCATACTGTTTCTCAGCTGTGCAGATGACCCCTAGCCTGGAGGCCTGCGCCATGCTGGCTTTTAGTTCTTGTTGCGGAGAATCCATTTCATAGTGAAGTACAGTATGTTGCTACCTTCCGCTGTAAATTTTAGAATTGCAAGATACAAGAGATACTTTTGTGTCTCTTTTGGGGTTTGTTTGCTTTGTTTTGGTTTTGATACTCAATTTGGCTTTTCTTTTGCTTGTATTGCCAAGAGCCAGATATTTGAAATTCCTAGCAATAATCATACCAGATTTTCTGTCCTTATGCTGGTGATGGGAAAATGTCTATTTTCAAGACTGATCACTCACATTTGTTAGAAGGCTGAGATGGATTGACCTTAAGTTCTTCGTTTTATTTTGGTTTTAAGGATTTCCTAGTCTTGACTGGCACTGGCCGATTTCTCCCTTTTCATTTCCTGTCTGTACCCGGGAGGGTCGGTTAGTAGGTCTTTGAAGAACAAGAATTTGCACGACTGTATTTGTTTCCCTTCTGCTGTTTGTTGTACAGAAGCGATGGGCCTCTGTGTCTCGAGTCACTTGACCTTCATACGCTATTCTGTCACTTGTCGTCTTAGGTCTATTTTTTTAAATTGTCATTGTGTTCTTATGTAATCCTGGTAAACCCAAGGGGTGTGCTTCCTGTCACACTCAGTCCCCAGACTAATAAAGTGCATTCTGTTGGAGCCTCTTGCCACAGCAGCCCAAGCTAAGACAGTGCCTTAAAATTTCAGTATGAGGCCAAAGAAAAGTATAACTGATAAATACAAAAAGAAACCTTTGTCTCCCAGAGCAGGACTGAAAGTTTAGCAGCTACACCATATAAGAATGACTTTATACATTTTCCCACTGATCTTTGGCAGGTATTCTGACCTCTCTATGTATCGGATTCATATCTATCAAGTGGGACGAACATGACCTTTTCCACTTCTTAATCTTGGAAAATACCGTGAAAACCAACGGATGGAGAAGGTGAAGCCCTCTGTCTTTATTTAGGAGAAAAGGATGCTATAGGATTTATTACAGTTTATTTTTGTCATTGTCGATGTGGATGTAAATGAGGTATAAACACAAGGTGACAGGTTATGGGGTGAGCAGTCAGTCACAAGCCTGTCACCTTTGCTTCTGTAAATGGGGTCAGGCTTTTCTGTCTGGTCCACACCAGCATCCATAGAGCCAGCGTCCCCTTCAAACACTTCACAACCAGATCAGTAAGGTCTAAAACTGGACCCGCGAAGAGTTTCCAGCATCTGCTCAGTGGGCTAATGAGAAAAGTGGGGACAACCAGGAGCCTGGAACTGTGTTCTAATTTATACAAGAAAGGCAGTTCCCCTCCTCTTGCATTTGAGGAGGGAGAATACAACTTGATACAATGAAGGATGAAAGTTTCGGGAGAATGAGGGATTTTTCCCTTCCCTCCTTTTGTGGTACTGAGTACCTAGTCTAGAGCCGTGCATGTTGTACAACTACTCTACCAACCTCTATCCATAACTTTCATTTTACTGTTTATTTTTGAGGCTTGGCCTTAGTGTGCTTCCAAGGCTGGCCTTCAACACACTGTGTGGCCAAAGCAGACCTTGAATTCAGGATCCTTGTACCCTAACACCCCCAGTAGCTAGATTGAAGAACCAGTACTACCAGGCCCATCTCCTCTTCCTTCATTGTGCAAGTTAAAAGTGTTTTCTGGAACCTACTTCAAACTCTTTCTTTGCACTCTGCGACTCTGAGGGTGTACCCCTACTTGGCTGCCCTGGTCCTCTTTCCCCTTGCCTTTCTATCTCTTCCCTCCCCTTCCCTTCCCTTCCCTTCCCTTCCCTTCCCTCCCCTTCCCTTCTCTTCCCTCCCCTCCCCTCCTCTCCCCTTCCCTTCCTATCCCTTTTCTTCCTGACCTTCTAGGGATGGAATGATTTTGCCAAAGCAGAAGCTGAATCACTGCCTTCATATGGGATGTTATTTAGTGTGTCATGCTGCCGGCCTTTGGGGATGCCATTCATAGACACAGAAGTCAACATCCTTCATCTTTGGCTGCAGGAATATGGCAGGTTTCCTGTACCTGAGGCCCTAACTGTTCTACTGCTTGTTTTCTTCCTCTCCTTCTCCTTGAGGTTGGGGCTGATGAACTGGATGCCCCTCGGGGAAAGGAGACAGAGAACAGGAAAGGGTGAAACCCCAAGCCTTCTGCTCTAGTGGGACTGCAAAAGAACATATCCCTGCTGGCCAGGTATTCCAGCCTTTGGGAGTAAGAGGCAGAGCAGGGAGAGGGGTGCACAGGACTCTACACAAGAAACAACTACTGCTGTGCAGGATGCGTTCTCAGAGGCCTGGAGCTGACTGCATATAGAGGCCAACTTCTCCTACCAGTCTCTTTCTCCATTCTGTATCGGTTATTTACCTTACGTTTTTTGTGGTATTGAGTACCTGATCCAGAGCCGTGCATGTTGTACAAGTACTCTACCGACCTCTATCCATGACCTTCATTTCACTGTTTATTTCGAGGCCTGGTTTTAATGTGTCTCCAAGGCTGGCCTTCAACTCACTGTGTGGCCCAAACAGATCTTGAATTTCGGATCCTCATACCCTAACACCCCCAGTAGCTAGAATGAAAAGGCAGTACCACCAGGCCCAGCTCTTCTTCCTCCACTGTGCAAGTTAGGAGTGTTTTCTGGAACCTACTTCAAACTTTTCCTCTGCACCCTGCTACTCTGCGGGTGCACCCCTACTCGGTTGTCCTGGTCCCTTATCCCTAGTGTCTCCTGGGTGCTTGTTGTCCTTCTCCCTAAAACCCACAAATATATAAGGTTTCTGACCTCAGGACCTTAGTTATCACAGGTGTCTGAACCTCTGATTTCTAGCCTGTCACCTCCTTGACTGTCCCCTCCCTAGCAGTCAGATCTCAGTCTCAATGTTCTTTGCTCCAGGAGACATTCCTGACTCCACCCTGCGTGACACGCCTCTTGTGGGTCCCCCTGTGGCACTGCCTGCTCCTTTATGATCCGCACTCAAGCATCTGACATTCTCATTCCCCTTGAAGGCCCTCACAGACAGAGATGGTCTCAGTCCTGTCGCTGTGTCCTGAGTGCTTCTCTTGGGTCCCCGGCTGTTACGTGGTACAAATGGTTGCTGTTGGAAAAGGCGCGTGTGTGTTTGGAGACCGGCTGGACTGCCTTCCGTGTTCGCTGCTGAGACAGACATGCATTGTTCAGTTTGGTTGACAGAGACTGCCTACGCTGTGCCAGCCAGGATCATGGATGGCTGGGAAAGACTCTTCCCCAGTGTCCAAGCAAAGACATTAGCGCTGACAGTTGGTGATACGTCTGCACTTAGGAAACAGACGAATGGCAGTGCTCACTTTCTCCTTTTGATTCAGTCTGGGACCCTCACACATGGAATGATGAGGCCCGCATACAGGAAAGATCTTCTCACTTAGTTCAGTGTAGAAAGTCTCTCAGAGGCCTGCTCAGAGCCTTGTTTTCATGGTGATTCTAAATCTCATTTAAATTGACAACCAAGATCCATTATTATAGTCATAAACACCTTCCAGAAGCTACAATGATCCTTCCATGGGGAACTATGCCAGGATGCCCTGCTTCTGGGTGGGTGGCGCTGTAGACTTCCTCACAGAGCAGGGAAAGAAAACTGCAAGTGACCTTCTTCTGCCTTGTCTGCAGTGAGACGCCTTCACAACAGTACACATCCCTGGAGAAGGATTAATACTCCACGTTGGGGTCAGCCTAGGAGGAGAAAATGTTTTAAATGCCAAAGAACTAGGCCTGGGGACACATGTCTGTAATACCAGCCAGCACTCAGGAGGCTGAGAAAGAAGGATCCCGAGCACGAAGCCAGACTGGGTTACTTGGTATCTTAGTTAATTTTCTATTGCTGTGAGTAGATACCACGACCAAGGCAGCTCGTAAAAGAAAGCATTTACCTGGGAGCTTGCTTACTGTTTCAGAGGGTGAGTCTATGACCATCATGGCAGGCAGGTGTGGTGGTGGAAGAGTAGCTGAGGGCTTGCATCTTATCTGCAAGGAGAGAGAGAGAGAGAGAGAGAGAGAGAGAGAGAGAGAGAGAGAGAGAGAGAGAGAGAGAGAGAGAGAGAGGGAGGGAGAGGGAGAGAGAACCTGCCAGGGGTTTTTGAAACCTCAAAGCCCATCCCAAGTGACACACCTCCTCCAACAAAGCCACACCTTCCAAAAGCCATACCTAATCCCTCCCAAAACAGTTGCCCCAAACATTCCAACACATGAGCCCACGGGAAACATTCTCACCCAAACCACAACACACAGTGAGCTTCAAGCTAGATTAACTACACCATGAGATAATGTCTCAAGAAACAAACAAAATGCCAAAGAAAAGCAGAACTTAAACAATTAAGCCAAAAGTAAAGTAAGAAAATATCAATAGCTTGTGATGAAAATTATGCCTTCTTTTTATGATAAATATTTTTAAATGAGAAAATGAAACAGTGGGAAGCGGAATTCCAAGTTCTTTCTTTGAAGGCTCTGAGTTCCTTGTACTTTGTGGGGTATGAAAGCTGAAATGAAGTGATTGCTTCATCCTTCTCCCGCTGGTCCCTTAGGGAGGATGTTTCTGCATGGTAGATATCACAGGAGGAAAGAAGTGGGGTGTGGAACCGGTTTGACTAGACCTGGGGTCCTTCAATCCCCGATCTCTGTTGGGGTACTATCATGCACACTGCAGCATGCTGAGCAGTATCCCAGACCTCTATAACTAGACACAAAATGTGCAGATTTCAAAGTGGGGTACAAAATTATTCTTACTTAGAAACCATTGAGCTAGACCTTGCATGCATCTGCCTTAAGCCTTGGGCCAGATAGCCATAGTTTTTCAGAGCTTGACTTCAGGAAGTAGAGGCACAGCTGAACACTGTCCACAGATGCTAGGAAGACTCTTGCTTCTTTTCTCATCTTGCTCTTTAGAGATGTGTATCCCAGGTGGGACTGGAACTTATTATGGAGCCCAGGCTGCTCCTAAATTTGAGCTCTTTCCGCCTCAGCCTCTCCAGGGCTAGGATTACATCATCAGGGCCCGCTCAGATGGACTCTTTAATATGCAGTGGGGACAGCTGGAAGCCATGTTAGAGCTGGCTGCCTCTCTTTTTCTAGGGGTGTTGGTTCATACCATCTTTCTGGTTCTCTCTGCTTTTCTCCTTCCTGCTGAGGTTTAAAGAAGCCTCAGGGAAGAGGACAAGTATTCTTTGACGTCCACAGCATCACTCCCAGGTGTATGAGTAATGCTGTCAGCTAAAGCATCCCATCCCCTAACCCTCCGGAGAGAGCTCCAGGAAATTACAGTGTATTGCAGGGAGCTCTGATGCTGGGGAGAAGGGAAAACTGCTTCTTGAGTTAAAAAGGGGAAACAAGGTGGTTTTCAAACTAGTGTAATTTAGCTCTCTTCCCATGGAAAATTACAGAGCATCTTCAAGGTGTGTGTCTGGGATCTGGTCCTTCCCTGCCACTGAGCATCCAGGCTGCTCTTTTTCTCTGCTGCTACCCGCCTCTGTTCAACTGCACTCGGGTCAGTTCCTGGAATAGAAGAGGAAGCATCTCTACCTGTGTTTGGTGGGAACGGTGGTTTCTGACTTACAGCCAACTTTGAGTGTACTCTGTTTTCCCAAGTCTACAAGAAAGGCAGGCTCTGGTGGGGAAGACTGAGCTTCTAAAAGCATCTTAGGGAAGTGGGAGCGGAGCCTCGGAACTGCTCCTCAAAACAAGTCACCTCTGATTCTTACCCTTAGCAAAGAAAAACGATCTACAGAGTCATTTAAAAATTGTTTTCAAAAAAGCGTATTTGTGGATGCATGTTTGCATGTTGGTGTGGCTACATGTATGGGGGCAGGCATGCCTACACATATATGTGCATGTGAAGTCTCTCTCTTGATATTTGTTGTTGTTGTTGTTAGCTCATTTGTTTGCTTGTTATTTTTGCTTTGATTTGTTTTGAGATAGGGTCTGTCACTGACTGGAGCTTCAGGATTAGATTAGGCCAGCAAATCCCAAGGTTCTACCTATCCCTCTCTCTGAGATCACAAGCATAGACCAATATCGTCAACTTTTTTTTAAAAAAGGCATATTTAGGCACTGGAGAGATGGCTTGGCAGTTAAGAGTACTGGGTACTCTTCAAGAGGACCTGGAATCCAGTCCCAGCACCCATGTGGCTGCTCACCACTGTCTGCAACTCTAGTTTCAGAGGATCTGACGCCCTCTCCTGGCCTCTGCAGGCACTACATGCACATGGTACACAGACAAAGTACTCA
Source organism: Chionomys nivalis (assembly GCF_950005125.1). NCBI lineage: Eukaryota > Metazoa > Chordata > Mammalia > Rodentia > Cricetidae > Chionomys > Chionomys nivalis. The sequence goes on from NC_080086.1 coordinate 53,405,990, forward strand.
GACACATCAAATAAAAAATTTAATGTTTATTTTACTTATTGTTTTATCTAAATCTGAAAAGTCCAGACAATTCCTGCTTTTGGTAGTGAGGGTGGCTAGTTGTCCCGGGTGCTTGCCTTTTGTCGCCCACCATTCTAAACACTTCTGGAAGAGTCTTTTGACTTGAGCTTCCCCAGACCCTGCATAGTGGGTTCTGATAATATCTCCATGTCATACCTGAGGACATTCAGAGTTTGCTTGTTTAAGGGTTGTATTCAAGGCACTCAGGGTTTGAAAGTGGGTTTAGATCCCATCCATCATCCCTCTCCTCCACAGGGGGCCAATTTTAATATGAAGTGGAAGTCACTAACTTCCGAAACCCATGGCTTCTGGTCCACGAGTAGCCTGAAAACTCACAACCTCAACAAGCCCCCAAGCGCTGCTGACTGGCTGGTCTGGTGAACTCTGTTAGATACCTTGTCTCGCTTCCTGAAAAGGTGCTCAGGCCTTGGTTGGCAGTAGGCATGAGGGTGCTACCTCGGTGGGCCAAGTGCTTGCTATGCAAGCCTGCATTCAGAGCCTCAGCACCCAAGCATCAACCGCCAGATGAGCGTGAGTGCCTGTAATCCCAGAACAGGGAGGTGGAGACAGGCAGATCCTGGGGGCACACTAGCCAGCCAGTCTAGCCAAGCAGTGAGCTCCAGGCTCAATGAGAGACCCTGTCTGGAAGAATAAGGTGGAGGGGCTGAGAATATAACTCAGCTGGAAGAATGCCTACCTGTCAAGCATGTACAGGTTCTGGATTTAATCTCCAGTACTACATAAACTGGGTGAAGTGTTAGAACCTTCTTGTAATCTCGGCACTTGGGAGGTAGAGACAGGGGATCAGGAGTTCAAGACCATCCCAGAGACATAGCAAGTTTGAGGGCAGCCTGATTCCATGGGCTCCCTTTGGAAAGAATACTAATAATGTGGCCAAGTGACTGAAGAAGACACGAACATCGACTTCTAGCCTCCATGTGAGCAAGCATGGGCACACGCAAGCATGTCCACATGAGCAAGCATGGGGGCACGCAAGCATGTCCACGTGAACAAGCATGGGGGCACGCAAGCATGTCCATGTGAACAAGCATGGGCGCACACAAGCATGTCCACGTGAGAAAGTAAAGGAAGAAGGAGTGCTCTCTTGAGCACTGGCTTTGAAATCTTGAGTGACAATGTCTCAGGCTGCAATTGACTGCTGCCATGAGACCGGATCGGTACCTGCCAATGTGTCTCGGGAGCATCTTTTCTCGGAGGACAGTGTCATGAGACATAAGTAATTGACCTGCTGGGGGTGTTATTCTGGTATTCCCTAGGCTGCCTGACATTTCCGAAAACTGAGTCAGCTACATCATTAAAAGATGTGTGTACCCAAGGTTTACTTTACAGGCCAGTTTCTGAAGTCCAGTAATTTCCCATCAGCGAGGTGACATTTGTTTTCCACATTATGCGTGGTTCATTTTATCCCAATTCGGTAAAACCTCCTGTATCAGATTGTGTGTAAAAACACCATGACTGCTGTCCTGGTGCACTCCAGCCAGAATGTTGATACGAATGGGCAGACAGGTTTATTGCTGAGAAAGATCAGCGGCTCCCAGAGAAGCTGTGTCTATGTATCCTACAGACCACCAAGCAATTAAAAAAAAAAAAAGTTTTCCAATCACAGCCACTTTGAAGCCAGCAGGGTTTTCTTGAGGCCAGATTTTGGTGTTGTTTTGAATGCTTGTGTTTCACCTGAATTAAGATGCTAAGGGCACATTTGAAACCTGAAATGGAGCTGATTGACTCACGGATAATCTGTCCTGAGGCTTCTGGAGCTTGTTTGGAAGAAAAGCTTTGGCATCTTACCTCCCTGCCACTCAATAGCAAAGATAATAGCACAGGTGTGAATCCACCAATGAAATGCTCACCATTGTGAACTCGGAGGAAAATACCTGAGAATATCTCCATCCTGGAATCTGGTACAGCAGGGTTTTTTATTTGTTATTGTTATTAGCACATATTAATTATATATAATAATGGGCTTCACGTGATACTTTCATGCACGTGAATGATGTAATTTGATCATAATCATCCCCATTGCCTTTCCTGATTCCCTCCCCTTTCTGTTGGTCCCCTCTCTCTCCCCAGGTATCGCCCACTTATACTCTCATGTCTTTGTGTGTGTGTATGTGATCCAATAGGTTTAATTGGGTTGCTCCCAAGGTGCAGTGATGTCGCTCTGAGAAATGGGATAGGATTCCGGGAGATTGCAATGTACAAATTTTCCAAAGGAAAATCCAGACTGGGGGTATGTGGGACTCCTTGGATTCCCTAGACCGTATCAGTCCCGATAATAGACCTTTAAAAAGTATGAATTGCCCCATGACTTCTTGAGCTGAGGAACAGATTTTATTTTTCTATTTATTTATTTATTTATTTATTTATTTATTTATTTCTTATTTGTTTTTGAATGGCAACCTCCCCATTCTGGTTCGTGGTGCCAGCTGCAGCTAGGAATATTATAGGAACTGATCAGGGATCCTCTTTCGAAGCTTCTGGTTCCCAGCGAGTCACAACTGGATGCTGTTTGCAGAGGACCAAAGACGCCTTGTTTTCCTTCTGAGCCCACAGCTGCCCTGAAACTGGACTCACCACGGGGGTGCCAGGGGACTTGCTTTGCTTGTGGCCACAGCAGGCTGGCATTTACTTGAAGACCCTCAAGTTAGGAGCAAAGACAGTCTGGAGGCGCGTGCACCCTGTTGCTTTGAGGCTTTTCACATCTGGCTTCAGTAGAGCCAAGAAAACATGCACAATTCCCCCAGGGGTGAGATCTAAAGGGAGATGTTACTGATTTTATTTTTCTTCCCCTTCCTTCTGCCTCTGTGACTTTCCCAAAGGTGTTTATCAGTGAGGTGCGGACAGAGCAAGATGCAAGGCAGAGAGCTTATAGAATAGAATAAAGGGGTCCCGGGGCTGTGTGTGTGTGTGTGTGTGTGTGTGTGTGTGTGTGTGTGTGTGTGGTGTATGCAAGCGCTCTGAAATGCAGCTCCCCGCTAGGCCTGCAAAGAGTTATTGGGTTCCACCAGTGGCCCCCGTGCCCTGGAGCAGCGCCGCGGGGAGTCCTCACTGGCCAGGGCTTCCCGCGCCCAGGGAGCGCCTGGGGCTGGCCTGGCGGAGCTTAGGAAGCTGGCGCTGGGGGCGGGCGGGGTGACACAGCCTCCGTGCCAGCCGCCGCCGTTGGCTGGCTGGCGCCCAATCCCGGGGCATGCTGCCCCAACCTGGCCGGGACATACAGTGAAAGGCGAGTTTGGTGGCAGATCTGACCCCCGGGGGTTGCCAGCTGCAACAGCGTGGCGAGCCCAGTATCGGGAACCTCAGGCTTGGAGGGAAAGCAGCGGCAATGGCTTCGGTGTTCATGTGCGGAGTAGAGGACCTGCTGTTCAGCGGCAGCCGCTTCGTGTGGAACTTGACGGTGTCCACGCTGCGGAGATGGTACACCGAGAGGCTGCGGGCTTGCCACCAGGTGCTGCGGACATGGTGCGGGCTGCGGGACGTGTACCAGGTGAGCCCGCGAGCCCGCGCCTGGGGCCATTGCGGGATGCGGGCGCTCCGCCGGGAGCCGGTCCACCTGTATGATTTCATAACCTCACGCTTCCGATATCTTTGTTTTCAACTTCTAACGGGTAGCTTGGTGCTTGGGTCAGATCCTCAGCAGCTCTGTTAACGGTGGCCTGACATTTTTTTTCCTCAGTTGGACATGGGGGCACTTGGGAGTTACTCCCCCCCCACACACACACACACCGGCAGCCATGTGTTATAAAGTGGTGGAGGTCCCTACCTACTGGCACTAGTAAAGGGGACTGTGGTTTTGTGGCATAGCGTTTATGGAAAGCGACTTTGAGGTTGAGAAGATTATTTCTATTCCATTTCATTGGGGGTGGCCATTTCGAAAGCTATGATTTCCCATCATTGCTTGCTGTCAGCATGTCTTAGTGAATTTGCCTTCTTCCTTCTGATTTTACTGCGCTTTTCCACCAGGCAGCCTTGGCTTGCAAAGAGCAGTCAGGAGAAGCTGATTCTGTGCTGTGTCGACTGGCTTTGGGGAGAAAGACAGCAAAATCTGAGCACTTTGTGAGAGGCTGACGGGCTAGGGAAGGGAAGGGTGGCTTGGCCAAGCACTGGAATGCTTATGTTTGGATTTAATCTGTCACACAACACAGCCTCTTTATTCCTTTGCTGGCCCCGTGTTGCAGGCAAAATCTGTAGCAACTTTGCTCAGTGAGGAGACCATTCATTCTCTCTGCGACTGCAACTTGCCTGAATTTTTATGAACAGTAGTATATGGATTTAAAAGTTCTCTGTTTTGGTTATTAATATCTTTAAGATAAAGTACAAAAACTACAGAGTTAAATTATGAAGGTTTTACCTGGACTTATTTCCTGAGTATGAGGTAATTTTGTTACAGTCTTTGAAACCCCTGACATGTAACTCGACCCTATCCCTAATAGGGCTGAAATGTTTCTGTCATAGTGTCCCCCTCATGTGACCAAGCTTTGATTTTGAAAAGTCATAGTCTCCCATCAACCGGATAGAATAAAGGCCAGCTAAGGACAGACTCTGAGAGTTCTGAGGAATGAATGTTCTCTTTCCATCCTTGTTAAAATATAAAGAACATTTTAACCTATGATTCCATGGCTCCTGGCTTGCCTAACATGTCTGTGATATTATGCATTTTGAAATGGAGCCAGCAGGGCACATTGAGAGCTTTGGAAGGCCACTGGGGCTTGAGAGCATTAGGGAACTGTAGAAAGAGCCCATCTGGCCACAGGAGACTACACCCCTGGCTTTTGGGAACCAGGCAGACCTTTTCTTAGTTGGGAAGTTCCTGTTCAGTTTTGTTTATAGAGTAAGTGCCCACCCCTGTGTCGTGCTGCCTTTTCTTTTTAATATCTGAGGAACTTTCAAAAGGCAAGCACAAATATCGTAGCCAACCAGACAGGCTCTGTGCCCCACCGGCCATGGATTCAGAGGATTTGTGGCTTAATGCTAATGCTGTTACTGAGCAATTTAGAAAGAAAGCTTCGAACACCCGAGAGTCTTTGGCTTCTCTGCAAGATGGATCAGTTGTTATTCTTTTCAATTCTGAAAATGTTTTGCGTGTATGGGCTCATGAGTATGTGGGTGCACACATGTAGGCAGGTATGCGGTACATGTGCATGTGTGTGTGGCCAGAAGTATCACTCCTCAGCAATATCATTCACCTTAGTTTTGAGACAGGGTCTCTCATTCACCTGGGGCTTGCTATCCAATATCCCAGATTGAGTCGCAGACCTAATGCTTGGTCATTTTTAAAGATGTTTGTTTGTTTGTTTGTTTGTTTGCTTAGCTCTGAGTGTGGAACCAGTGCCTTGGTCTTTCTAGATGAATACCTCTGAGCTCCAGGTTAGCTTAGAAAGATCATTTTTTCCAAAAAAAAAACATAAAACAAACAAACTAAAAAAACAAACAAACAAATAAAAACGTCTTTCAAACGCTGAGCAATAAAGTAGTGGTGCAGATTATAGAGACTGAGAAGTGGTAAAGAGAACGGTTTCTACGCTCAGCCCCTAAGATAGACAAGGGAGGAACCCACGCTCTCCCGTGGGGCCACGGGGAAATTAACTTTCCTCTGCTTCACTTTCATCCTCTGTAAAGTAGTAGGGGTAGAACAATGCCAATTAAAGAGGTTAATAAGAGTTAATTGACGTGTAGAATATTTAGCACACTGCCTAGAGCTTGGAAAGCATCCAGTAAATAGTATCTGTTCTATCTAGGATTTTTTTTTTTTTATGGCGGTAAGAACGAGGGAGTAGAAAGAAGTGAGAGCCACGCAGCTGACGCTCTACTCGGAGAGCAAATGTGCGTGCGGTTTGACGAGGGCGCTGTGCTCGTTTCCCCAGCCTGCTGTGTGCAGTTATCAGCTCATCCTCCTTAGATCCCTTTCCTCCTGGCGTCTGATAAATGTGGCCATCCATCAGGTTTACATATCAACACAGCCAGAGCAAGAGTGAATTGCTTATATCCACCTATCAAAAAAATCCCTATGTATCCTCTGGGCTGCTAATGTAGGGTCTGCCCACCCAGATGCCATGCATCGCCACAATGCCATGCACTAATTGGCTCAGGGAACAGGATGACTCTCCATACATCCTCAGTGTCATGCTAGGGCCCAAAAGAAATAAAAATGGTTTCAGGAGGAGATGCAAAAGGAAAAAGCTTCCTCCTCAGTCTGGCGTGTAGTTCACTGGAAGAGCCCTTGCCTAACATATGTGAGGCACTGGGTTCAATTCTCAGTGTGTCGATAATAACAACGATGATAATAATAAATAAGCAAAGATTCGATGTGTGGCATTCAAAGTGAAAAGGGGAGCCAGTGAGCTGGCTCAGCAGGTAATGGCGCTTGCCTCCAAGTCTCATGACCTGATTTCAGTGCCCAGAGCCCACAGGGTAGAATGAAAGCAGACTCCTACAAGTTGTCCTCCGACCTCCACTCATACGCATGGCACCCACCCACCCACGTGCAAACCCAAATAAATAAATGGTTTATTTTTTAAATGAGGAATGAGTGGGTTGACAAACAAAAACATACATTAAAATAAAAGACTCTTAAAGGTGGTAATAACAAACAAAGGGGTTAAAAAATACCAGATTGCCTGATTGGAGTATAAGGCAGCGTCTGAAACTGGGAATGAGCTAGGGCCCACTGACCACATGTTTGCCTGGGTTAGTCAGTGTCCGATGCTCTAACAAATACCTGAGAGAAACACTTAGTGGGGAGGATTTATTTTGGCTCAAGGTTTCAGTCTGGGATGGCTGACTGATTCCACTCTTTTAGGGCTGTTGCAAGGCAAAACCATCATAGTGGAAGACCATGGCTAGGGAAATGACTACCTCATGGTACTCAGAATACAGAAATAGAGAAGTTGGCGCCATGGAAAAGATGAGTCCTTCAAAGACACGCTCCTGGTCCCCCATTTCCTCTCATCAAGGCCTCCACCTTTCACAGGCTCCATTCAGTTGTGAATCCATCCATGGTTTAATCCATGGTTTAGATCAGGGTCCTCCCCAAGGCTCTACCAATCAAAGTAAGGGAGATTGAGGAAGGGTACAATATTTGATTAAAAGTCAGCCAGGGAATGGGATGATGGCTCAGAGGGTGAGAGAAAATGTGGTACAAGTACGAGGAGCTGAGTTCAAATACTCAGGACATATGTAAGAAACTGGGCATGGGGGCTAGAGAGATGGCTCAGAGATTAAGAGCATTGCCTGCTCTTCCTAAGGTCCTGAGTTCAATTCCCAACAACCACATGGTGGCTCACAACCATCTGTATTGAGGTCTGGTGCTCTCGTCTGGCCTGCAGGGCATACACAAAGACAGAATATTGTATACATAATAAATAAATAAATATTTTTTTAGAAAAAGAAACTGGGCATGGCCATGTGTGCCTTTGGTAACTGAAACAGGAGAATTGCTGGGACTTGTTGGCCCCAGTCCTACTTCCAGGCTCAATGAGAAACCCTGGGAAGGACGGCAGAAAGTGATAGGGCAGAGTACCCGAAGTCCTAATCTGGCCTTCAGGCATGCACATGGACACACATACATCACATGCACAATTTAAACGCAACCAGCAGCGTCTCTCACATAATGAGAATCTCAAACTGAGCATTCTCTCAATAAAAAGGCTTATTCTTCAAGGTAAGTTCAAAGATGAAGACACAAATACCTTTTAAAGTATTTTTGCTGCAGTTGTTTGACTTGAGTGTGGGGGCTCGGGATGAGAATACTTATATTGCTACCCTAGAATTCTGAGTTCTAAACGGTGCAGAAGACTTGGCTGCCATCCTGCCCAGTGTGCTGCCGTATGAACAGGATGTACACCAGAGTACTGTGTGTTACTCAACCTATTTTTTTTTATCATCTTGTTGATTTTTCTAAGGTGTCAATTTTCTTGCTTCTAGTCTCAATAGTCTTATTTGTGAAGAAAGCCATTGCTGGGATCACTCTAGAGAGCGAGCAAGCAGGGTGGGGCAGGAGATATCCATTACCTGAAATATCTGGCAGGCCTCTAGGGTGTTTTGTTTATTCATATACGACACTTGAAAGACGATCCTTCACCTATTCATAAAGCCTTTGGCAGTGATGTTCTTTGCCAGGCTGGCAAAGCTGGGAAAGGCATAATTTCTTTGGAATTGAACACTTCCTCCACTTCTAGATGCTGGAACAGCAAGTGATTTAATTTGCCAACCAACTATGAATAATGACGGTATTTACTATAAGGCATTTTTGTAGTAATGGGGCTAAGTACACAGCAGAAAGAGCGGTCCCCTGAGACTGTTTGACAAAGACCCACTGTATAAGCGAAGACTTAAGTTTGATTCCGTCAGGTACAAGACTTGATCATTTAGGCAAAGTCCTCAAAGCTCATTCTTCAGCTGCTTGCCTGTCCTGCTCATACCCCTCCTGGATGGGACGCATTGTAGTAATTAATTATCTCACTCGTGTGAGTTAGAACATGATGGGGGAATATTGTTGACAAAAGATCAACTCTTGTTGCTTTTTGTGAAGTGTGGCATGCTCTAACAAAGCCCTCCGTTTGTTACTTGGGGTTAGATTTTCTCCTCACCAGAGTCCCCAAGGTAGAATTTCCTATAAACCCTGAATGGAGTCATTGCCTCCAACAGGACGCAACTTGAACTGAATCTGGGGTATTTATGACTAGAAGTGTCTGGATCAGCTCCTCTGGGACAGGCAGCTGGCACAGAAGAGAAGGCACAGCGTTCAGGACTTGAAGAGTCTGCAAACTTCACTTGACCAAGCCTGACCTTGTACAAATTACTTCCCCTCTCTGAACCTCATTTCCTCTTGGGTAACAAGGAAGCACTATAACTTCAGTGTGGGATCAGGGGAAAACTCAGGAGATATATTCATAAAGCACTTGACACTTTGCAGGCATAAGAAAATACTTAATAAAGGCAGGTTCTTGTTTTTATAAAACCTTAGCACCGAGCTCAGAGTGTCTGGGATAAAAGGTCACTGACAGTATTGCTATTCGTTTTATACCTGAGACAAGCTATATGGAAATTAAGTTCCCATCTTCAGTGGGTAAATGTTTATTAAGAAAGAAGGCAAGAATTCCTTCGTGTATGGGTTAGATGTAGGGTATCTGAAGTGTTCGCATCAGCACTCCCATGTTCTTTTACCCTCATACATAAATATAGGAAGCCATAGGCATCTTGTAGTCAGATTTCTGAGCTCTTTTCTCTATGATGATCCAGAGTGCTAACACTTGAGTTTAGTGCCTTTCTGGCTTGATTGAAACAAACAAACAAACAAAAAAGCCATGTGTCCCCCGAGACAAGTCTGCACCAAGCATTTGGTGGTCTCTGTTATTTTAAAACACATGCACTTTGGTTGCTCTGACCCTTTGTTTTATACTCTGGAAACTGGTCTCCTGTGTTTATGAATAAAGTTTTATTGTCACACAGCTATGCAGTTACCCATCTGTGGCTGCTCTGATACTACTGGAGTAGAATAGCTATCTGTGACCCTGCTGCTTAAAGTGAAATGACTGGTATCAATCTGAAAAAAAATTACCATTTTCCCCTTTAGAGTAAGAAACTACATTTTAAAAAGCAGTGTGGGGTAAAGAATGTTAAGGGGAAAGAATCCCACAATTCTATCACAGAAAAACAGAATTTGAAATATTTTCTCATCAAAAACCTAAGGGGTTGGGTAGAGCACTTGCTATGCAGGCGTAAGGACCTGGGTTTAAATCACAGCTGATGGAGGTGGGTCATCTTTCTATCTGTTGTTTCATTGGTTAAGTAATAAAGAAACTGCCTTGGCCCCTTTAATAGGACAGAAAATTAGGTAGGCGGAGTAGACAGAACAGAATGCTGGGAGAAAGAAGCCTAGTCAGTGGAGTCGCCATGATTCTCCCACTCCAGACAGATGCAGGTTAAGATCTTTCCTGGTAAGCCAGCTCGTGGTACTACACAGAATATTAGAAATGGGTTAGATCAATATGTAAGAGCTAGCCAATAAGAGGCCGGAACTAATGGGCCAGGCAGTGATTAAAAGAATACAGTTTCCGTGTAATTATTTGGGGGCATAAGCTAGGCATGCGGGCGGCTGGGTGCTGGGGACGCAGACCCTGCCGCTCCTATTACAACACACAGCACTCACATGAAGAGCTGAGCATAGCAGCACGTGTTTGTAACCCCAGCATCAGAAGTCACAGCTCACTGGTCAGCCATCCTAGCCAAAATGGTAAGCTCCAGTTCAGTGAGAGACCCTGCCTCAAGGAAGTAAGGAAAAGAAATGGAAGAAGACACCTACTGTCCTGCTCTGACCGTCTCCCTCCTCCCCAGGGACCCCACCGCCAAATGCAAACTCAGTGCAAACATTTAAGATTCTAATTTTAAAATGCTCAAGTAAGTGATCAGTTTACTTTTGCTCGGTTCTTTGTTTTTTGCTTTTTGCCTTTTGTTTTTTTATAATGTGATGACTGATGTGACCCGTGATTGATCAATATGCTTCTTCATTCACACCTAAAATAATGAACATCGGCTCACTCTGTTACCAGTTACAGCCCCAAAGGTTAGCAGCAGACATCTCCCCTGTCGTCCGCAAACAAGTGGTTAAGGAGGGGAGAACGCTAAGAAACTGACACTCTAGGAAAGCGACTGACTTTCAGGTGACACTCAGAGAACACCCACACCAGTAATAGGAAAGGCAGACCGTGGGAGACTTCCGGGAGGAGCTGATCCCTGTGCTGGTCTGTGAAGGACAAGTAGAGTCCTGTAGGTTCAGGGAAACAGAAGGGCATTCAGGCGATAAGGATTTCTTCAAAGCCTGCTGAGCAGAAAGAGTGTCAGAGACATTTGGACTGAGAGTGACACCTGCCCTCAAATGGTCTTGTACTTCTGATATTTTCTTTTTTTTTTAAAATATTTATTTATTTATTATGTATACAATATTCTGTCTGTATGCCTGACGGCCAGAAGAGGGCGCCAGACCTCCTTACAGATTGTTGTGAGCCACCATGTGGTTGCTGGGAATTGAACTCAGGACGTTTGGAAGAGCAGGCAATGCTCTTAACCACTGAGCCATCTCTCCAGCCCCCTTCTGACATTTTCTTTAGACTCTTGGGAGAGGGAGCTATTGACTTAGAACTATTGCTGACAGCAGTGAGGGTGGCAGGGTTCAAGAGGGTAGAATAGTGGGGGTCAGAAGGGAAGGGGATCAGAAGGTAGTGATGGCAATATTGATGTATCACTCAGAATAGAGGAGTTCACGGCCCAACATCCATATGATGTCTCCTAACTGTCAATAACCTCAGTTCCAGGGGATCCAATGTCCTCTTCTGACCTCTGTGGGCCCTGCACACATGTGGCAATGACAACAAACTGCCCAGAGTTATACAGAAGTCAAGATTTGGATTTCCCCATACTATTGAACCCATCACATGGTGGCAAGCACCGTTCATCACTATCTTTCAGACTCATAGAATGTTTCGTACAGTAAAGCGAAGTGCGTTTTAGAGTCTGGAAATTAGGGGTGTGGCCTCCAATGGGGCTTACATTACTTCTCACAGATCATGGGTGAGAACAGGTCCATAACAAAGTCAACTCACTGTACACTGGAGCCAGGAACAGCATGCATGCTGGTGCAGATTGTGTTGCTTAGCAATCAGACTAAGGTCAATAAGCAGGAAGGTTATCAGCAAGGCCTGTGAGGATTGTTCCCTCTATAGGAGACCAGGAAGAGGGCAGAGTTAAGTGAGCCCAGAGAGGTTTAGTTACAATTCATGACCAGTGAAGCCACATCCCACCTCACAGGTAGCTCTGGAGCCAAGAGTTATCCCTAGCTGAAACAAGAGCATTGTCTTTCCCCTCTAGTCCCATTAGCTCCCCGTCAAAGATGGCCCTTGAAAGCTGGGCTACCCTTGGAGGAGGCCGCTCTCTTTAAAGGAGAGGAAATTTCCAGAGGTAGCTGAGAGCTGGCAGTTCCCAGAGCTCCCAAAAACTGAGGTGGATCAGGCTGGCAATACATCATAGCATCTTCTACAAACGCCTCCCAGCAGGTGCTGGACCCAGACCGGAACTACATCAGAGCCAGCAGGAAAGAAGTGGAGGGTGAAGGCCACATGAACAGGGAGACATAGAATTCAGCTATTAAAAATTGCACAACCGTCAGAGTGGCCACTTGACAGCCACCTACCCTCTGCTGAAGAGAGTGGGTAGCCATGGGATCAAGTACTAGTTACTACTAACTGCTACCACCAACTAACTACCAACTAGCGGCAGGAAACTAAGATCCTCACTCAACCTCACCTTGAAAAGCAAAGTGACCTTTACTCTTTTTTTTTTATCCCATTACGTAACATAAATATGTTTTTCAGAGTCATATCATTTAAGGTCAACAAGTTTAGTCTCTCAGTCTTTAAAATACATTTGTGAACTTTTCGTCACACAGCTCGGCAAACACAAGGTTAAGAACGGACTCTCCTGCCGTTTCAAACGAATGTTTGTTTTTCTCTTTCCGTCTTGCAGTATAAAAAAAAAATCCTTGTTCACCCCCTGCTTAGGTTTATTCTGAACGTTATATTTTGGTGTTCTGACTGGTTGTTGTGGAAGAGCTTGTGTGTCTCAAATAAAGAATAAGATCTGTGATTCTAAATCTTATAAGAAAGATCATATGACTTACGGCAGGGGAAGAAGGCAAAAGTTAAGCCTTTGTTGAAGAAAAAAATTACTGAAGGTTCATGCGCAATTCCATCGCCATCGTGTATCCAGAAATAAAGCCTGCTGTGAAAGAAGCAGGGAAATATTGGCAGGCCTCCGGTCTCGTTCTCTCATAATGTCCCGACCGCTTTTAGTCAGTTGAATTTTGTATTTGGGTAGGGTTTTTGCCAAATAACTGTTTTCCATTTGATGGGTGCTGTTTTAAATCTTGCTGTCTTGAGTTCATACTACTAGACATTAAGCTCTGTGTGATAGGCCTACACTTGGTTATCACACAAACAATATTGGCATTCAGGAAACAAAAAAAAAACAATTTTAAGGAGTCAGGTGGTTGTACACACCTGGAAGCTGAGGCAGAAGAAACATGGGGTAAATTTTTTTAAAGCAACCTGGGCTACATAATAACTTCCTGTCCAAAAAGAAAAATTTTTGTATAGAAATGCAAAAAACGTAATGATAAATGCTTGCAATTCTCAGTTTTAACCAGATTATTGATATTTTCCCAAGTCTGCCTCAAGCATTTTGTGGTGTGATAAAATCACACAGGGGCAAGTGGAACCTCCTCTGTGCCTCCCCGCTTTTCCTAGAAATAGTCCCATCTGGGGCACATCAGCCGCAGAGTATCTACTCAGCATTTCCAGGGTCCTGGGTTCAAGTCCCAGGGAAGAGAAAGCTTGTGTCTATAATCCCAGCACTTAGGAAGCTAAGGCAGGAGGATCACAATTACTGAAGGTCAGTGGGTTACACACTGAGAGTCTGTCTCCACAGAGTCTTACCCCGAACACTGACAGGCAAATTTGAAGAAGAATAATTTTGCCCCATCTGCTCTCATCTATAAATGATTTATACTGTTGATGTGTGCCGTATCTTTATCTTACTTACATTTGCATGTGTATCGTTCTTCTCCTGTCTTTGTCTCCTAGCCCGTGCTTGGAATGCTCTTCTAAGTTCACTGTGCACTCTGCTGAGGAACGTGCCCGTCTCTCATGAAGGGACATCACATCCTTCCCAGTTTGTCAGTGTCCTAAAGCACTATAGTAAAGTCGGTGTGCATGTTTCTTCCTGACACAAGCAGGAGCTTCTCCGCGGTCTGTGTGGAACACAAGTATCATTGTTGGAATTCCCTACATGTTGTGTCTTGTCTTTGACTCATCAAATGTCCATGTCACTGGTTTTGTGACTGTATTAGTGAGTAGGTGGCAGTGCTCTAGATGACTGAGGACAAGATCTCTCACCAACTCATGACTTCAGATATTGAAAGGTCTGATTGATCTAATCAGACCAGTGAGTCTCTTATTCATCTAAATGAACTGGAAAGAAAAACTTGAAAATGATTATCTAGAGATTCGAAGTTCACAAGTCCAAATTCTGGGCCTGGGGTGATGACTCAGTCAATAAAGTGCAACCTTGAAAGCTCAAAGAACTGGGTTCAATGCCAGAACCCACATATTTGTGAAAACTGTGGGTGCGGTGTCATGTGCTTGTAATCTCAGCACTGGAAGGCAGAGACAAGTGGTCCCTGGGGTTCCATGGCAGCCGCCCCTGCCCACTTGGTGAGATAGAGGCCAGTGATAAACCGTCACTCAAAGAAAGAAGGTGAGCACCAGACAGTGGTGGCACCTGCCTTTCATCCCAGCACTTGGGAGGCAGAGGCAGGCAGAGCTCTGTGAGTTCGAGGCCAGCCTGGTCTACAAGAGCTAGTTCCGGGACAGCTAGGACTGTTACACTGAGAAACCTTGTCTCAAAAAAACAAAGCAAAACAAACAGACCCAAGGTGAACAACACCTGAGGAAGGACAACTGCTGAGGTTGTCCTCTGGTGTTTACACAGGTGTAGACACACGCGTGCACAGTTATGATTAGCCATGTTGAGTTCTCGGAAGCTCAGTTGTCCTCTGCTGTAAAGGTGGGCAACAATAGTCTCTTTTCCATGGAAGATCTGTGTTTCTGAGATTATTGTAAGAACTGAATGTACTGCTGGTTAGAAATGTTGTTACTTTTATGTGGATGGATAATAGGCAGTAGGTGGAGGATAGCTAGAAGGATGGATGAGTGGATGGAATTTGATGGGGGCTGACTGAACAGTGGATAGGTGGATGGATGGATGGATGGATGGATGGATGGATGGATGGATGGATGGATGGATGGATGGAAAACAGATGGATGCATGTTGAATAATTGTCTTCCTATACTCATGGCTCTCAATGTGTAGTATAAACTTTACAGCTTCTGAAATATACAGAGCCTTGTCCCCTTTCTCCTATCACCTCAAATGAAGAATTACAGTATTTATGAGCACTGTAAAGGAACAGCGGTGTCTTCTGGAGCAGTGCTTCCCACCTGGTGTGAACTCCAGAGGCACTTGTGGCATGTTCACGTGGGTTTGCTTGCTGCACACATTGGTGGCTCTGGGGTGGAGCGGGTAGGAGGTCATTTGTGATCACCAGTACCAACACATGGTAAGGTGCAGCATTCCTGCAGCTCTGTCCAGGGGACCTCTTTGTATTTCGAAAATCTTTGGAAGTCTCACACTAGAAGAAGGCCTAGCAGACTGATATGTGCATGTGTGTTTAGCTTCCTCACTGCTGTAAACAAAGAGCCATTACGAGGTGCTAGAGAGCACATTTGTGTGACTTCCCAGATGATCACTTCATGAGGGATCTGTTAGGGTCAGAGTAGACAGGGAAGCAGGCACACCAAGGACCGCTTTGAAACTCACCCATGACCAGGCTGGCAGCCCTGTAGCCCTCATCAGCTCTGAATGCAAGTGATTGCCATTTCCTGCCAGGGCCTGTGGCTGGGATCTGGAAGGTGTCCTGTTTTTATGACGGATGCTGATGTCGTCCCAAACCATTAACTTTCTTTTCTTGGTGTCTTTTACTGTTTGCCAGGCATTGCTTAGCCATTGGCCTCTCTCTCGTTCTCACACACTAAAGTTAAGTGTGGTAAGGCCTGTTTTTATTTTATTTACTTATTTTTATTTTCATTTCATCTAATTTGCTTGAGTTCTTAGAAGTAAAAAGCAAAAGTGAATCTCTCTTTCTCTGCCTCTGTCTCTGTCTTTCTCTCTCTCTCTCTCTCGGGTTCTTAGGAGTAAAAAGCAAAAGTGAGTCTCTCTGTTTCTCGGTCTTATTAGTGTTTAATTATAAACTTGCTTTGCTTAACTCTTGGCTTCATGCAGGTGTTTGCCAATTCTGCAAGCACAGGCAGTATAAAGAGACTGGGATCCTGTTTAATCATCAACCTCAAATAATGACAGAATCATAATCTCAGAAACAAACGAAATGTTAGTTATTTTACAAATATTTATTAAAGAGGGGAATATTTTATTTTTAATACCAGTGCTATACTACCGACTCTTAACCATGAGCTCCTGTGATATTCATGGGCACTTTCTTCTGTAGGGTTTGTATATATTAAACTTTCAAGGCATTGATGCCAAATATAGCTCCAGCCAAGCTCATAAGATTTGGCTGTTAAATTTTTTTGGAAATATATATGAATGCATTTTCCTTTAATAAAATTCAGAAGCCAATTTTTGAGAAGCAATTTCTGGACTCCAGACAATGTCTTTTGTCCCCTACCCAGTGCTGACAGTGCAACCTTTTCAAGACCAGATGCTAAGGTAGGTTGTAAATAATGGCAAAGGTTTGCCATAATATCACCTGAATATTGTGTATTTTGAATAAATAATACTTGTGTGTTGTCTTCCTTTCCCCCTTTTAATATATTTATTGTTTTACTCTCAGCTGATGGGAGATATTTAAATGAATAAATAAGTAAATTATGTATGTCTATCATCTGCATATATGTAAAATAAGTATCGGTACATGTGTACATATGTGTGTGTGCCATGTTAGTTTGGTAGTCACTGCAACCCAACACCCTACATAAACAACTTAAGGAAGGAAAGCTTTGTTTTGACTGCTTGTTTCAAGTCTATTACAGTAGGAGTTCTGGTGGACAGAACAGCTTGCTTCATAGCAACCAGAAAAGAGAGAATATGTCTGCGATACCTGGATTTCTCCCTTTTCCCTTTTGATTTACCCTGGACCTCGCCTCCAGGGTGGTGCCTCCTTTATTCAGGGTTGCTCTTCACATGTGTGCACGTGCGTGCATGTGCACACACACACACACACACACACAGGATATGCCACACCAATCTCCTCAATTCCTCTCCATGCAGTCACGCTGGCAATCAAGATCAGTCACCACATACATGTACATACGTGACTGTCTTGAGTTTTCTCAGGGAGTAAAACCGTGAGCTGATGCCTTCACTAAGCATAGCTGTTGCCTTCTTATCCTTGGTCAACACCACTTCCAAGCTGGCGGCCTGACTGAAACAGTCTGCCCCCAATGGGGATGGACTCCATTGGAGGTACATTCTTGAGGAAATACCTATAAAGTTTACAGAAGTTCAGCAAATGAAAATGCAGTGAGTGATGCCCATGCCCCCTGATTAAAGAAGAGCAGAGAGCTTATAGGTGCCAAACCTCTTAGTGGCTCTGCTGATCCACTTCTCTGTGAACATGGACCATAGTGGTGACTGGATATTAGGTACAAAGACAAAGAGTCAGCTATTAAAAATCCAGTATGTCTGTTGCCCTTTGACCCACGCCTGTCTGAGGTCAAGGTAGGCAGTCACAGGCCTGAGGGACCTGCAAGGAAAGAGAGGAAGCAACATGGGGTCCCACAGTGCCTTTCTGGACCACAACAGCAGGGACTGAATGACATCAGTCTGTTTGAATGATGAAATTTTCCATGAAATGGGTGCTATGTGATTCCTATGAGCAGTGTTCACACATCTTGTGGGAACCAAGGCTGATTGACAGTATGCTTCCAGCCTTGTGCCTCCTTCCTTGCTTCCTGTGGTGCCCAGAGTGCATGCCCAACTCCTTGGAGACTCATGCGCTATTCTACTAAGCATCTGTGTGATATCTGAAAATTACTTTTGTCGGGTAAGGTGTGGGGTGACAAGCCTGTAACCCAGCCAGGAGTTGAGAAGCTTCAATGGGAGGAACATGAGTTTTAGATCAGCCCGGACTACATGGTGAATTCCAGGCCAGCATGCAATACATAGTGAAATAGTACTTCAAATGAAACAAGGGCTGGGGGTTATATCGATAATGCAGTTACTTGCCTAGCCTACACAAGCCCCTAGGTTTGACCCCCAGCACTGCCAGACAAACACCATTGTCAGATTTAAATGGAAAGATACATATAGCTGTTTAGAGTAATGGAGCAATGACCTAACAAGAACCCAAATTCTACCTTACTAAAACAAACAAGCAAGCAAACAAAAGGAAGGGCATTCTGGAAATGAAATTCTCTCTTCTTCTCTTATATAAATTAAATTACCTAAAATGATAATTGAGCTATTTTGAAGTAGAAAAAAATATAGTTACTCTGGTAAACTCTTCCAGTCTTTTTAAAGGACATTTTTTTCATATGCAATCAAAATGTATAATGTCCCCCTTGACATATTTTGGGGAGGGGGATTTTATTGCTTTCATTATTAGCAAACCAGTACATTGTGACGGTCCTTTTGTGTGACGATTAGTTTAAATGTCAACTTGACACAATATAGAAGTCCTTGTATCAGTAAGGGGTTGTCTAGATCAGCTATCTTAGTGGACACTCCTATGCAGTGCTATCTTGATAACAGCTATTGAGGTGGAGAGACCTGCCCACTCTGGGCAGCACCACTCCCTAGGCAGGGGATCCTGAACTGTGGAAGAGTAGAGAAAGTGAGCTGAGCACAAGGAAGCATGTATGAATTCGTTGTTCTCTTCTTTTGACTCTGGATGTAATAGGATTAGCTGTTTCAAATCCCTGCCACCTTGTTTTCCATGCTCTAACCTGTAATCATAGGCTGTAATAAATCCTTTCTTTTCTGTGTTATGTGAGTCAGGGTAGTTTATCCCAACAGGAATAAAACTAAGACACTCTGTGACATGAGCTCCCCAGGCCTAGAAAATTATCTGTGCTATCTTTCCAGGTAAAATCAAAGTATAAAACAATATATGGCGTGTATGTGCGTGTATGTGTGTGTATGTTTACATGCATATGGATGTGTACAAATAATCTATGTTTGTGTAGATATAGATAAATGAAAGCCGTGTGTATTCATGTATGTGAGTGGATAGAGTTAGGAATACACAAGTCAAATCAGTAATATTTCATCCCCTAAGCAGAATAAGTAGATGAAGGGAGAATTTCCATTTTTTTTTTTTTACTTTCAGAATTCTGAATTTCAGTTTATGTCATGTATGTTTACTTTTTGTAAAACTTTCTGTTCGGAATGCTTGATCCAAGCTAGGTGTGAGGGTACACACACCTCTAATTCCTGAACTCAGATGGTACAGGAACAAAGAATTGTGAGTTCAAGGCTAGCCTGAACATTATCAGAGACTCTGTCTCAACAAAATAGAAAAGCAGCCTATTTTCTCTGGACTCGTGTGTAGACTGTTTCTGGAACAGCACTCTGACTTCACCTGGCTCCACTCACATGGAGCCAGAATGCAATAATGCCTCGAATGTTTTCATAGTGTGTCCTCTTAACAATGATGGGTAGTTATTATTGATTCCATTGCTATAGAGCAGAAGGGAACATTTATGCTCTTTTAGGAACTATAGAATTATCATTAAAATAACATATTCACCAATTTGATTGTTATAGGTAGGCATGACTTAGAGGGTAAAAGTTCTTCAATGTTTCTCTACGATATTTCCACGACCCACATATTACATTATTACAACATGAACTTTTAATTGGTTAGACCATCCTATGCATACTACCCCGACGTCTACCAGCTTGCTTACTGATGAATCTTATGGACAGTGGTATCTCACTATTCCTCAGACTATCGCGTAATGAGTGCACCACATTTTCATCAGTTGTGTGTGTTGTTTTCAGTTTGTGTCAAGGCAGTATTATGATAAACATTTATATACATGAGATATTGTGGTCAAATTTCTATAAAATTAACAACTTGAAGCAGTGCTACTGAATGGTTTCTGGTTTTCCTGAACGACTGGACCAGTCTATACTGACACAGAGTGAACCGAAATCCTAGCCAGCAACTCTTGGTTTACACCATTCTGCCAGTCAAAATGTGTATTTCTTGTCTGTCTTCATTTTACCTCATTTATTAACAGAGTTTTCCAACTACCGTGACTTCCTTAAGGGCCTGTTCCTTGGTACAGTAGCACTGTTCTTGTCTGATAGCATCAGGGAAGTGTACTCTGAATTTTACCATGGTGTGTGTTGGTTTATATGTTTTCAGAGCCAACTTGAGAGTGAATTTTCGTCTCTTAGAAAATGTTTGATTAATGTGGAATCTTGTTGTGTCGTAAGTTGATATGGCGTGCTGGTTCTCGTCCACATGCACAGTGATATACCACACTGCTCCTCCACCTTGCACATAAATCTTAAGCTTCACAAGGAGCCAGGTATAATTATTTCATTGAGTCATTGTATTATATGGCTTCATACTCTGGATCCCCCTGCCCACTTATTGTTTAGTACATTTTAGCAACTGGGGTCTATCCCAGCTATAAATGTGCTAAATTTCATTTAGATAAACCTGATGGAAATCACAAAAGCCTTTACTTATTTGTTAGTGTAAAAAGGAGAGAGGTCATGGGCAGGAAAACAGCACTGCGTCTTTTCTCTTTTACATATTAATGCTGAGGCATTTGCTTATCAACCCTTTTAAATCTGTGATTATTAAATTAAATGTGATTTAGCCTGAGTTGTCTCGGTGAGTTTTCTTAGCCACCAGCAACCATAAAACTTCACTGTGTCTCTGAGAGAGATAGCAGAATTGAGGGCTGGTTGAAGCTTCCTGTCTCCCTCAATCAAGTGATTCCTGAGGTGGGGTGGGGGTGTATTTCATGTAGTTTTTGATCCGGACTAGACTAACTCAGAGGTCAGCTAGAATTGCTGCAGGAAACCTATGCCCAAAGGGCTTCGACACTCTTTGCAGCTACTCTCCTCCGTGTGTATGTCCTATGTGTGCTGCCAAGGGGCCAGGATAGCTCTCTGCCCCCTGAACCTAGTTAGCCGGATGTGTAAATGCTTCTAAACCCATAATTTGAAATAAATGGCTCCAATATGAGCTGTCCCCCCAGCAGGCTTGTGTTTTTGAGCACTTGGTCTCCCATTGGTTGTACAGAATTAGGAAGTTATGGAACCTATGAGTTTCAGGGCCTAGATGACAGATGTTAGCTGATAGAGCCAGGCCTTAAGGGTTATACCCATCTTCCAGTCTGCCCACCATGTAAAGAATACCACATGCTCCTGCCACATTGGGTACCTCTGCCGTGCCTTCCCCTGTGAAACTGTGACCCAGAATAAACCTTTGCTCCCAGGAGCTGCCTCCCTGGGGCATTTTGTCACAGTGCTGAGAAAATTACTAACACAGAAAGTTTGTGAGTCAGAACCAGAGGTGTGGGAGGTGGGGCTGGTCAAGGCATGGCAGTCGTGTGACCTACCAGAGCGTCATCGTGGGCTCTTTAGTTCCCTAGTTCTCTCCTTCCCTGCTCATTTTCCAAACCTGATTTTTAGAGCCACTTCTATCTCACCTGATGGGTTAGTTCAGAAATCTGTGGCACCTCCCAGGCTTCCTGGGGAAATTCTGATTGGCCTCTGAGCTAGGGTTTCTCTACCGTTTCAGGTCTTAGAAATCACAGAAGATGGTAGCCTTTTCATGGCACTGGTATGTGGGTGGGACTACTCAGAGATGGACGTGACCGTTGTAGGTATTGCGGCCACACTCAAGGCTCAGAAGATCTGTAGCTCAGGAAGGCCCAGAGCATGCAATGCTGGGGTGGAAGCTGATCATGGTGCCCTTACTCCTCTGCCAGTGATAGGATCAGAGTAAACCTATGGCCTAAGGCAGGCAAGGAAAAGCTCTCTGTTCTTCAAAAGGGTTAGTGTGGAGAACTCATGCCTGGAAGGGTGGCAGCCTTATTGCAATTATGACTATCAACCTTCAGGAAACATGCTGACATAGAAAAACAGAAGAAACTTGGGGCCTTCAGTATATTGGTGATGGTAGAACTCACCAACCTCGAAACTGTCTTAACCCTGGATACTGAGATCAAAGGCCTCTAGTAATCAAGCATTGTATTAGTTACCATTCTCCTGACTGTGACCAAATCCTGGCAAGGAGAAGCAGGGAACATAGTCCCTCGTGGTGGGAAGTCACGGTGTCAGGAGTGTGAAGGGGCTGGTCACATAGCAATGAATGATGGTGTTCAGCTCACACGCTCCTTTTCCTGCAGTCTAGGACCCACCCATGTTTAGGGTAAATCTTCCCACCTCAATTATTCTACTCTAGCTAACCCTCACAGGAATATAAGAAATGTGTCTCCTTTCAGTCAAATTCATAACCAATATAAACTATCACAGAGATTTTCCACTTGGTTTCATTCTTGCTTCTGCAGAAAAACTTTATGATAGAATAGCTACTCAAGGCTGGGACTTAGCAGAGAGGCATGTAACCACAGCAAGAATAAAAGAGGCTCAAAATAAGAACCTCCCAAGAAAAGACATCAAGAACTGGGAATGTGCCGATCAAAGGGAAAGGCTTAGGCTCAAAGGTAGATGGGCTGAAGCAGGAGGGAAATGCTGACCACATGAAGGCCCTTCATATGAAAGAGTCCAGGGCACTCTGCATGCTTTGTCCATTGCTACTTCTTGGTTAATGTGAGAAGGAGAGTGGAGATGCTTTGGGACAGTTCTGAGGGGCAGAAGAGCATGGTCCCAGGGAACCCGGAGCCCTGCCTGTGGAGGCTCAGATGCTGCAGCCCTTTCCTAGCTGTGTGAGACTTTTGTAAACAAAGACATCAGCCATATAGAGTGGTGCCTCTAATTCTAGCACTTGGGAGGCAGAGGCAGGAAGATCCTTGAGTTTGAGGCCAGCCTGGTCTACAAAGTTCCAAGACAGCCAGGGCTATACAGAGAAACCCTGTCTCGAGACACCAAAACAAGAAAACAAAAAGCATCTCTGTGCCTCAGTTTTCTCATTTGTAAAATGGAGACAGTAATAAGAATCCCAACCTCAAGGATATTACATGGTTTATGCTAGGTAATCCCTCAAGGTGAAGACTAGATGGGGCCTGGTGTGCATTAAAGGACTACGTAAGTGTTTGTTCTTCCCAATCTTTAGTTGTCATTTAAACCCATATTCTGAAAACAGTCACTCAGCATATTAAGAAAACCTAGGGCTGATGAGATGATGATAGAAGGAGAGAACTGACCCCTGAAGGTTAGAAGAATACGTCTCTGTAATTCAATTTATATAAAATTCTAGAATAGAAGAAAATTATATTGCTATAAATCTGAAGGGTATCTGTCAAATTGTCAGAGGTACTTTCTAGAAGTGTTCTCTGTTTTGGTAGCTGCTTATACCCTGGATGTCATACATAGGGTATGCATGTATGTCTTGGGTATACATTCTAATTCAATTTTTATTTTGGCATGTGTGTGTGTGTTGTCTGTGTATCATGGGCTGCAAGCACATGTATGTACAGATGCACACGTGTGCTCAGATCCGGAGGAGGATGTTGGGTGTCCTACTGCATCAGTTTCTGCCTTATTTTCTTGAAACAGGGTCTTTTACCAGACTCAGAGCCAGGCTGGCATTCAGAAAGTCCCAGCGATCTTCCTGTCCCCAGCTGCAGAGCACTGAAAGTGGTGGTGCGTATCTGTGCTCACAGCAGTCAATGCCAGCTGGCTGCTGCACAGTGAGCTCCTGGGCCAGAAACAAAGGGGGGATGGTAGAACTCAGTATCTTTTTTTTTTTTTTGGTTTTTCGAGACAGGGTTTCTCTGTGGTTTTGGAGCCTGTCCTGGAACTAGCTCTGTAGACCAGGCTGGTCTCGAACTCACAGAGATCCGCCTGCCTCTGCCTCCCGAGTGCTGGGATTAAAGGCGTGCGCCACCATCGCCCGGCAGAACTCAGTATCTTAAGAACTGGTAAGGAAGGAAGGAAAAGCACAAAGCTTTTCTTCCCTGGGCGGGTGACGCTCCTGGGTGACCTGTCATTCAGCGGTACTGAACAGAGTGGCACTCACTGGCAGATGTGGTCTCAGCGAGATACTCCAGTGAACAGGGCCGGCGGGATTAGAAAGTTGAAACAAATGATTTGGGTCTTGACTTTTCTACGACAACAGGTAGACTGTCCTTCCAGTGCAAGAACACACAGGCTGCAGGACCTAGGAGAGAGTCCTCGTCAAAAGATCAACCAGACGGGGATAGATAGATGTGTCTAGAATGATACCTTGAAAACCCAGTCGGCAAGCCTGGGTGGTAGGAGGCAGATGGGTAAACAGCTCCACCCTCTTCATCAAATAAATAACAAAGAGCAAGAGGTATCTCTAGATCAGCCAAGACCTAAGAGGAATGTGAACCACTGTCAATATGGCACCTGGCTTTGGATTTTGTTTCTGGCAAAGTTGGGGAGAAAATGAGGCCAGACATGGTAGTATATATCTTTAATCCCAGCATACTCTATAGGCAAAGGCAGACAGACAGATCTTTTCAAAGTCAGAATGTTCTATATAGACAATTCCAGAACAGCCAGGGATGACATAGTGAAACCCTGACTTGGGGGCGGGGGGGGAGAGAAGAGGAAAAGGGAGGAGGAAGGGAAAGAATTGAATGCGGTCCTACATGTGTATAATCCCAGAACTCTGGAGGCTGAGGCAGGAGGATTGTGAGTTTGAGGCCAAGCTGTACCACATAATGAGACCTTGACTCAAAAATAAACAAATAAGAAAATGACTAATCATTTGGAAATCTGAACTCTAACACATTTGAGGATATTGAGAATTTTTTCCTTTTCACTATCTGGGATTATGTTCCAAAAGACTGTCGTGGTCTTTCATGTTGAAATATTTACAGGTTTCTGAAGTCTTAGATTTAGTTCAGAATGACCCAGAGGACAGAAAGGAAGTGAGGTGATAGGTGAAGCAAAAGTGGCTGGATTAAAAGGTGTGTGCCGAAACAGGGAGGACACAGCGTGATACCAGCCTGCCACTGTGTGTGCCCCTAAAGTCTTCCCGCATAAAATATTTCATTTTATGCAGGAGTAACTCTAACTGAAGGCCAGCCTGGGCTACATAGAGAAGACCTCTGTGTTGGAAGAAATGGAGGCGGAGGAGGATGAAGGAGAGGAGGGGAAAGAGGGGGATGAAGGAGAGGAGGGGGAAGAGGAGGAAATGGTTTTGTTTTCTTTTCAAAGGGCTGCAAATGGGCAGAGAAAGGGGAAAACAAAACAGAACAAAAACTCCGAGTCCAGAGAAAGCCAGGAAGGAAGTGAGATGGAAGGTTGTGTGGTCAGCCCACTTTCTTTGCATGTTGACTGCAGCGGCCTCTCCGAAAAGTGTGGCTTGGGACTCTGGGCTCTGGGTGTACATTCTGTTTTCTTACCTTTGACGGGGAGCGGCTCCTTGCTTACACTGACTTCTCTGAGTCTCAGTTTCCTGTGTGTAAAATGGACTTCAAACAGGTTCTTCAAAGGCATTTTTGTCTTTATTTTTCCAAACACGAGGAAGCTATTAGGTTTTACAGAGTTTGTGTCCATAGTCTGGAAAGCTGCAGACACCTTCGGCCTCTCTGTGTGACAGACCTGAGAACCCCTCGATGCCTGCCTCTCTCTCTGTGAGACAGACCTGAGAACCCCTCGATGCCTGCCTCTCTCTCTGTGAGACAGACCTGAGAACCCCTCGATGCCTGTCTCTCTCTCTCTGTGAGACAGACCTGAGAACCCTCAACGCCTGCCTGTCTGTGAGACAGACCTGAGAACCCTCAACGCCTGCCTGTCTGTGAGACAGACCTAAGGACCCCTCAATGCCTGCCTCTCTGCCTCAAGCTTTTCACCTCTGCTTTTCCATTTGTGGTTAAGAAAGCAAGAGAATCCGCCCTACACAAGAGACTTCCCTCTTTTTCTGCCTGGAGGAGAACATGAGTAACAGATTTTTCCATCGGGTCTGTTTTTCCTGGACACAGCATACCCAGCGGCCACAGCATGTGATCTCAAGGAGACCTTAAATACACTTTCAGTGCTGCTTATCAACCCCGCTTTTAGTAACTTTTGAATTCACTTTCTGTAGTTGGTGATTTTCCTTTTTAAACAGAAGTTCTTTTTCACTCGGTAGCTTCTGAGAGCTTTCCAGGTGCCTCCTCACTCAGCCCTGAACATAACAAACAAGCCCTGTCCTGAGCCCAATCCCCATAGCTGTTGTCGCCCTGTCCTGCCCATTTTCTCTGGCCAGGGTCATAGGCCCTCTCTACTATGAGTTTTGTCTGTATCTTGTCAATTTTTATCTTCATCTGAAATTATTTTGTGTATTACTTGTCTTTCTATTCCTTTCCTGTCCTGGATTTCTCCCCTGCTCATTCACTGGTCTCTACAACCCAGCACAATGCCAGGCAGAGAGATGTGGCTCTGTGCAGAAGGAAAATACTCAACTTCTTATCCAACAAGAGCCAGGCATGGCAGGGCCTGTAATGCCTACCCTTGGGAGGCAGGGGGAGGGCAATGAGTTCAAGACAAGCCTTTTGATACTCTGTCTCAAACACACACACACACACACACACACACACACACACACAGGGCTGGGGCTGGACATGTAGTTCACAGGTAGATCATTTGCCCAGCATACATCCAGCTCTTAGTTTGACCTCAAGCGACACAAAGTAATGGTAAAAGTAGCATTAGACATTGTAATAAAGAAGCCAAGCACTGAACCAAGCATGAGGTCCTTCTGAGCCTGGGATCCTGTGGGACCTCAATGCCATCCTGAGCACCCATGATACCAGCTCTGGTGCCTACGACTTATGAACTCCCAAAGTAATAGTCCTTGTAATGAGCGCAAACTTAGGAAGTACCATGAGGTACCCAAGTGCCTTGGTTACAGGCTGATGACAGTGAAGAGCAGAAGACAATGTGTGTGGAAGAGATGCTGGGCCCAGACAGTGAAGTAGCATAGCAAGCGGCCACTGCTCTCCTCCAGGGCCACAAAATCCAATTGGTTGAGGAACACGCTGTTTGCCAAGCTGGTCTCTCTGTAGCACCCCTATCTGTATTTGGTGTCCATATTTGAACCAAATGGAATTGGGTCTGGAGGCTGAAATCTGAAAGGAAATATTCCTTTCTTTATTGCAAATCTCACTACACTTAGGAGCACAGCTTGTCTCGTATTTATGGCCGGTGGCTTGGTGCTAGGTTAAGCTGTTGGTTTTGGAAGATGGCAGCCCATTGCCTGGGTTGGGGTTTATAGTGTGTCTGACATCTACCTGGCACGTGAAGTGTTCAGTGAAGGAAGAAAATGATGGTTTAGTGATAATACAAAGATACTCTATACTTCTTTATAAAGAAGGGGGAACCCTGTGGACCAGAAACATGGCTCAGCAGTTAAGAGCACTTGCTGCTCTTGTAGAAGACTCAAGTTAGGTTCCCAGCACCCACATGGTGGCTCACACCTGTCTGTAACTTTAGTTCCAAGGAATTTGATACCCTCGTCTGACCTCTGAAGGCAAGGCACCCATGTGGTTGGTCATACGTAATGCAAGCAGATCACTCACACGTGTAAAATAAAAAATAATTAAATTTGCCGGACGGTGGTGGCGCACGCCTTTAATCCCAGCACTTGGGAGGCAGAGGCAGGCGGATCTCTGAGTTCGAGGCCAGCCTGGTCTACAAGAGCTAGTTCCGGGACAGGCACCAAAGCTACAGAGAAACCCTGCCTCGAAAAACCAAAAAAAAAAAAAAAAAAAAAAAATTAAATTTCCAGGAAAATAAATGGGACCCTCTATACACATATTTTCCCCTAAACTATTATGTGTATTTTCCCTTATCTTACTCCCAGGAGCATTGAAAGTGCGCCTGCCCAAGTTTGCCCAGTAGCTGAGCCTGCGACTGCAGCACAATGAGTGTCTGACAGTCTCGGCTTACAGATGCTCATCTTCATTTAGAGCCTCTTCAGGATGTCGGTTCACTTTCACGGGGACTCTGCTGTGGGTGGGACATTGAACCCCTCAGTCTTCAAGTGTTGGAAACTTACTTCCCAAAACCATGTGGTAATGGTACTCAGAGTGGGGTTTTTGAGTGAGGATTAGGTGAAGTCATAAGGGTGGGGTACCCATGGTGGTGTTGAGGACATTAAACAAAAAGGAAGAGAAACCCAAGTCAGCAAGCTTGCTCTGTCTTTGCATATGTGATACCCCCATTATAAAGTGGTGAGGAGGTTTTTCATAGATGCCATGACCATGCCCCAGCACAGTCCAGCCTCCAGGACCGTGAGATAAATCTTTATTTTTGTAAATTATTCATCTCTAGTATTTTATTATAACAACAGAAAATGAACTAAGACAGAGTCCTTCATCAGGAACCCAGGTTAAGTCTGCCCCAGAGCTGGACACTTGTCAGGAAGCGTTGAGAAGAATCAAGTCAGATAGAGTGGGCTTCACCCATCCCTGCTCCTGGTCTCTGAGTGCCACTTGTCTAAGAATGCTTCCTAACTGGTCCCAGCATTCCTGTCTAATAACCAAGTGCTACTGGGATGGACCACTTCACTCTGAGCCTAGCTGGATCCCTAGGCTTCCCCAATCTTTACACGTAGGATCTATTCAACCTTGTATTGATAGCAACAGGATCCAGGGTCACACGGTGCAGTTGGCTGTGTCCGAGTCGCACAGCCCTCTCTCTCCCAACTGACAGGCTACAGAGAACCTGCCCATCCGCAGGCAGAAGCAGAAATTATAGGCTGAATGACTGAAAAGTTCAGGGAGTACCTTTGGATAGAGTCGCATCCAGTCATCCAGTCATCCAGAGCGTGTCTGTCTCCTGATGCCCACCAGGATGTGTCCTGGTGGCTCTAGGCTGCCATTCCAGCTACTCTGTCACTCTCAACAATTATAGAACGCTTCTGGAACACTAATGCCGGAGATGAGATATTAATCTAATACTTAAGATCATTCATAATCTAATTAATAACCTGAGGACTAGTCATAGCTACGCTGTTTTCACAAATATGGTGCTCAGAGTAGACCAGGCCTTGGTGCCCAGCCAGCAAAGCTCTGCCACTGAGCCGCACCCCTTGTTTTCACCCTCTTCCCCACTTCTGCGTACAGGTGCTGGTGCTGATGAGAAAGTCCCTGTCTGAGTTATCTTCATGGTCCTCCTAATGATGCTATCTTCACTAGGGCCCAGACTGTTGGAGGCTCGCAACTTTCTGAGGGTCCCCCAGGGACATCATTACAGAGCATTCTGTACACTCTCTCATTCATCCTACCGACAGGTGTAGTGGGCTGCACAGCAAAACCACTGACTGTGCGGCCCCTTGGAGCGCTTAAGCAGCTTGCTTGTTTCTTCTAACGTCCAGCTCTTCCGGTTGTCAGGATGCATGCGTACAAATAACAGTCGCTCAGTCCGGAGTCAGCTGGCACATTTCCCACCGGTCAGGATGTGTCACCTCTCTCTGCACCCAGACTTGTTGCTGATTAAGTCGGCCTCTGCGTGAGATTTTTCCCACAGTCCGTTGTCTGTCATTCAGAGTAAGTAAAACCTTTGAAAGGACGTCACCTGACTTAAAACCATTCCTGCTCCTTGACAGGTACATTTGCCGCGGCATTGGGGAGGCGGCTCACCCTCCAGCTCCAGTGTTGGGGTATCTGATACTTTACAGCCATCAGATCCCCAGCGCCCGAGCTATCTCCTCTAACCCCTCCCACACACTTGCGAGACAGGGACTTTTGTCCCCAGTCTACAAAGGAAAAAATGGGTTCTCACAAAGATCAAGTAACTTTCTCAAAGACAAACCTCCACAAAACACCAAGGTTTGCTTCACTCGAGAACTTACATTTTTACCCATAATGCCAGAAGGCTCTTCTGTTTCAGACTGAAGAAGCATGGTACCATGAGCTCTTTTTCAACTGCTGTAAGAAAAGGAATTCAAAATAATTATATTTCTGTGTATTCTTCTCATTTTAACTTGAAGTAATATGTACTTTGAATATTCCCTACCCTCTGAGTAATTCCATTAGTAAATTGTTCTCCAAAATGCAAATGATGCAATCCACCCTCAGTGAGCCACAGTTAGCCTGACAAGATCGACACCCTGTGCCTGGTATTTATGATGCTGACTGACATTGATGGAGTGGAAAATCCATGGGCATGAGTTGTCTGTGAGAAGGAAAGTTTATTAAATACGCTATTCCATGCATTGAATTTCCCAGGCTAACCCAGAGTATGTACAGGATGGGGAGCCGGATTAGAATTTGAACGGTACCCAGCATCGATCATCTCTGAATAATTCTCAACCCCTCTTGGACATTGTAAATGAAGTTGAGAACACAGCGCACAGTATGTCATCATATGTTTTAAGTGTATAATGAAGAGAGGCTTCGGGTGGCCAAAAGAAATAGCAGTCTTTTTAGCTGGATTTTCCCCTGTTGCTTTCCTGACTCATGTTGAGAGGCTTTTGTTTCTAATCAAAGCAACAAACAGTAAGGTCACTTCCTTGCGATTATATGGCAGCGGAAGGTGTCAGGGGCACTGGGTCCTCACTTCTACTGGCTTGTAGTTGGAGGACACAAGCACACACACCCCACCTCGCTGAATACATGTGCCCTGCGTCCTGTACCTTCTCGCCAGTCCCTTTAAATGAACCGCGATCATGGATTGGAGGTAAGAGTACTCTCTCTGGACAGCAGATTACAGGTAGTGTTGTGGGGGCATCGTGAGCTTTTACCAGTGTGTCTTAGCAAAATATTGGACAGATTTTTAACATTACATGGGGGAGGATTCCTGCAAGCAGAACATTTCGGAGACCAACTGTTAAGCAACAGAAACTAACAATGCATGTTTATCTTTCCATTTTTCAAGGAATTCCTTGCTAACTCCTGTTGGGTAAGGGCTGGAATAATACCATAGCAGAGACAGCTCGTAATGCCTGTCTTTTGGAAGGTTTTCCTGTTTTGTGTAAAACACTGTCTTGGCTTCTTCAACAGACTCAAAAGGCTGGTTTTCTGATTTTCTTTAGCACTTCAGTGATTGTCGAAGTGTGTCATTCCAGGTCACAGCCAGCCTCACACACCTACTGCTTTTCTATTCTCTCTCTTTTCTTAATTATTTGGTAATTTGAAAGATTCGAGCTTCTTTGCCTATCCTGGAAAGAACCGTGGAAAGGATCCCCGCGTGCAGCCTCCAAATTCTTTTGATTTGTAATTGTTAATCACCTCATCATCAAGATGGGGTCCTTCCAGTTTTGTCTGGTGCTTGGCAGCAAAGGTCCTAGTGTCCTAGAACTCATTAGTGTCCTGTCTGAAAGGATCCTTTGATATTCGCCCCTGCTCTGCCTAGGGAGAGCAGGGGGATTAAATTCTGTCCATTACTCTATCTAGTTCATGGCAAGGTTTCTGTGTGACCAGAATTCATCAGCTCACAGTAGAGACTTCGGATGTGCCGTTCTCGTGGATAGCTACCAGTTAATTAATAAAACTCCTCTGATTTGTCAGAGGAAGTCCTACATCCTTATTAAAGGGAAGCTTTTTGCTCTTTCCCCCTTGTAATGTGGTTATGGTAAACTCATTAAAGGCCAATGTCGTGTGTTCGTTTCTCTTCCCTGGTCAGTTGTTGGTGCTGGGGGAAGGGAGGGAAATCTGGGTAGACTTCAGAAAAGAAAGGAAATGAGCTCATGCAGTGGAGTGCAAAGCTCTAGGGGGAGAGGAGGAAGTCTGTGGAGGAAGTAGGTGGGATTGGGTTAAGAGGAGAGAAACCTTAAAGAAATAAATATGTCACAATGGAGACTGCGATGGGACCTCCCACCAAAATAGAACACAATGGCTTAACCTTAGAAGTGAGCCATCTGCCCTACCTAAAGGTGCCTGATGTCGGAAAGATTGTGTTATTTTCTGAGAATCAGCCCTGTGGTCTGGATTCTCAGAGTAACATTGTAGCGGCCCGGAGGGCTCACATGACATGATTCGCACAAGAGATGCCCCTTGCAAAGTCAAGCCATCCTGCTCTGCAGCTTCTTGAAGAGGTCAGAAACTGTCAGTCTTAGGGCTCCCATGCTTAGACCTTCCAGCCACTGTGCTGGAGTGCATTTTGCTTTCCCCGGGTACTATTTACTGGGCTTCCCATCTGGAAGTCGGGGAGGGTGTCGCTGTAGAAAAGCAGGATGTGCCAAGGGGTGCTGTGCCCCACCCTACAGAGAGACCAGCAGAATACGGGGAAGCAGGGAGAGAAACACCACTGGTTGAGGAGAACTGCACCATGAAATGCTTCAGCAGACGTAAGATATAAATGGCTTCATCCCGTCTCCACAGTCCGTTACCAGAGATGAAGAAAACTCCCTCTCCTTTCCCCAACGGCTATCAAATGCCTGTAGCTCCTCAGCTGGCAATGGGATATTGTGTCCATCTTCTGTCCTCTGGACTAGGATTTTTGTCTGTCTAGAGCCTGTGCAGCCCTTGTGCATTCTGCCATGATTGCTATGGGTTCACATGTGTCACTGCCCTGTTCTGTCTGGAAACACTGTCCCCTTGGTGTATGGAATACCTTTGGCTCTTATCTCCCCTCCTCCCAGCTCTTTCCGAAAGATCCCTGAGACACTAAGCAGGCAAGATGGCTCAGCAGGTAAAAACAAACAAATAAAAAAAATACATGCTTCCAAACCTGAAGAACTGAGTTTGATCCCCAGGACCCACATAGTAGAAGGGCAGAAGTAACTCCCCCAAGTTTGCTTTCCTTTTTATGCATGCATCATGTCATGTCCATGTCCTTATATGTAGATACATATACACACACTTACATACAAATAAATAAATTTCAAAATAAAACAAAATAGAAAGAAGTGGAGATGTTTTCTCAAAAGTTGGTGCCCTGTCAGGTGCAGAACACAGTCTGGAGACCAGATCTCTGAAAGCCAGCTCTGCCTGATGCCCACCCTGGGTTTTAGGGGCATCTGGTCACTCTGCCCAGTTCCCAGTGTCTCTAACATGCAGGAAGAGCAGATTTTCACAGCGGCATCTTGGGATAGAAATTCAAATGAGGATTTAGCTCTAAGAGCAACTGCTGGCAGCAAACAGAAAATTCCCTAGAAATAGTCTCCAGTCACAGTGAGAAGTAGCACTAAGTAAAACTTAAAGTCCTAAGAAACATGAGCGGGAGACATCGTCCTGTCGGTAAAGGGTTTGCCTCCACACTTCTGAGTCTTCCTCGCTGTAATGCTGAGACTCCCTTACAGCTCAGAAACTCTCCATCGTGCTCCAAACCATTTGATTTACTTCCCTGGCTCCCCCATAAATTGAAGCCATGTAAGTCTCTCTGATTGCTTCATTCCCCTTTCTCCTTTCCTTCACTCCTTCTCCCTTCTCTCCCATCTCTCTCTTCTTTCTTCTTTTCAACAAGTTATGCTTTTTACCTAGAAAGGAAATCAAGAGATCAGACTGTCTCAGGTTCCTTAGAGCCAGCGGCAGTGTGTGTGGAACCAGCACAGTCGAGCAAAGTTGAGGATGAGGAGCTGCTCCAGCTGTAACTGGAAGAGGACATTTTGAGGTGCCACCTAGGAAGAAATCAGAACATGTGGGTTATGAGTGTAACTCTCCTTTTCCAACTAGACACCATTCCTTAGTTCAAATGTCTTTAAAAGTCAACACAGTGTGGTGATATGGACTCGTAACCCCAGCTACTTGGGAGGCAGAAGCAGGAGGGAAGGCCTGTGAGCACAGAAGTTCACAGCCAGAGTGGGTGAGATAGTGAGACTTTGTCCCCCAAACGAAACTGCAAACAAATGCATCCAGCACTTGGCTAGAACTAGCTTAGCAGTTAAGAGCACTTGCTGCTCTTTCAGAGGACATGAGCTCAATTTCTAATACGCACATGGAGGCTCACAATCATCTGTAACTCCAGTTCCAGGGGATCTGACATCCTCAGTGAGCACCAAGCGGACAAGTGATGCACAGACGTACATGCAGGCAAAACACCCATGCACATAAAGTAAAATTAAATAAAAATATATAAAACCACCCACACCTATTTCCTCAGTACATTCTATACCAGTACTGTACTGTGTCAGGCTTGCTTTACTAAAGGTGAGTTAAGTATGGCTAGAGAGTCGTGGGAGCCTCCAGCAGTCAGCAAGGACAGACAGACACTCACCCACCTCTCTCTGCCACTCAATGTCTTTACCATTAGTTCATTTACCACTCACTCGGTGAGTATCAAAGCTGCTGATTTGAGATAGCTGTGCTACGTAGAATTTAATTAATATGATTTTGAAGTCAAAGGGTTAAACTGACTTTTGAGCTAATCACAGTATACAATATGTAGAAAACAAATCAGGTCAGTTCAGGCAAGTAGTGACTCTCTGATACATTTGTTTGATTTTTGACATGCTCTGTCCCACAGAAACAGGGAGAAAGGAAGTGCTGAGTGTGTGCAATTAACATCAATCTTTTTGTGCAAATCCTGCTCTCCTAATCACAGACTGTTGAGGGGGTAGAACTGCCTACCATCTGGCAATAAAGCTGTGCCTGATAGGTAGGAGGTTTCATACTGTTGCTTAATAGTATGTTTATTTGTCTACCCCAATGATGTCATGAAAGTACCGAATATTACCAGGATTTTGGGTGTATGAAAAATGGGCAATGTGATATAATGTAATGTAATGACTGTGTTTGCATGAATAAGAATCATGGTTCTTTGGAGCTCCATGTATATCTGTTGGTATCTTTCTCTGATCCATCAAAGCATCTTTTAGCCTTTGTCAAGACCGCTTGACCATGTGAATGTTCATCTCAGGGGCAGAAATTCACAAAAAGAGGCAGGGATATAGAATGTCTTTGGCAAACTTGGTGTTGGCTTGAGGGTAGACAGGGAGGTGTTTGTATTTTAAGGATGTATTTTTCAGCCATGATCAGCATCTGAACTCAAAACAAGTTGGATGAAAGTTCTAGAATGTTTTCCTGAAAAGTCTCTCTCCTTGATGCATTTTGCTTCTATTGGGGGAAATGAGACCTTACACATGTACCTTACTGCGTTAGAATACTGCGAGAGGTCTCAGCCTGGGGTCTGCTGTCTTAGACTGAATGTTCCTGAGAAAGGAAAGGTGCTTGGCTCCCACATCTGATGCTGATGAATCCGCATGCCCTGTCTAACAGAACACCTGGAAGTGGCTAATTTTTTTCGAGTCAAAATTTTTATTTATTTGTTTCTTATACTTGAAGTGTTCTTCGATCACATCCTTAGCCTGAGATTCGTTTCCATAGCTCTTAACTAGCACACAGCTGAAGCCAACCACTCTCCATGGCTTCCCCTCTCAATTAGTTTTACATTTTACCCATTTCCCTAGTTTCTAGTTGTCACCAACCTTAATTAGGTTGATCTGGTGCCCAGCACAAAGTGCCTCTACCAACTGGACATATATACACCTATCACAATTGGATACAAGCACACAGAGATAGGCTTGGTCCTTGTCTAAGGCTTTGGTAGCTTCACATATGCCACGTGGCAGGCATATGCCGTGTGGTAGGTATAGGCATTGTGGGCGAGGGTAGTGTTTGACACCTCTTGTCGAATAGTATTCACGTCTGTTACTTGGTGGTAGATTACAAGGGAAGCCGAATCTTGAACACATCCAAGCCTCCACCTCTGCAGCAGGGGATAAAAGGTAATTTATTTTTAAATGCCACAAATGGGGACTGTTTGTCACCATACTGGAGGCTTGGAAGTCCAAATTCGTCCAAATTCAAGGTGTCAGCATTTGACCTTGCTGTTAGCATACAGACTCCCTAGTTGCCTTTCTCTCTCTGCCAGACATCAGGTCATAACCCCTGTAACTCCCAGATAGAGAGTTGGTAAGAAAGCAAGCTGTGCTGTGACCTTGCAGCCCACCTCCATGTGACTACGGGACACGTTTACGGTTCCACTCAGTATCCACCTGCGGCCTCCATGCAGAGCATAGGCCAGGCCAGGCTAGGTTGCATGGTGGGGAGTACACCTTACCCCGTGAACCTGTAAGAGTCAGAAACCCCCATTGTTCTCCAGAACTGCAGGGTCTCTCTCTGTCCCTTCAGGACCCCCTTCGCTCATCATGGCGGTTCTCTCCTCTGACATTCTTCCACTTCAAGGCCGGATCATGGCTGTCCACAGTTGGGAAGCTCTCTCTCTTGATAAAGCTCATTCTAGAGGGTGACTTCCCACAGCTCTGTTAATAAACCTGCTGTTCTTGCCCTCTTTTACCGTTGAGGATCTTCTTACCGCATCCTCACATGGGTGAAGGCAGAAAACCAAAGTGTTGAGCTAGCCTGCTAACACTGCGTGCAGCCTTTTTCATAAGGGCCCCTGCCCCATCCAGGGAGGAATGGCCTGAAGCCTCATTACTCTTAAGACCCCATCTGTTGCGTTCTCCCACTGAGCCACACCCAGATGTTGCAGAGGGCACCTCCATAGCATCCTAATGGCCTGAAATGCAGTTTTGTGGAATGCTTAGCATCTATCCGTATTTGAATGTGCCGAAAGGGTGGTATCTTGGCATGGACCAGAGCTCTGTAGAAGATGTTTTGAGTCTGAGAGCAGGCCCTGCCACCTCCCTTCTGCTGCTATTTATACTGCTCCTCAGAGAGGAGGAATCACACCTGTAGTAACACCCAAGTCCAGAGATAACAATGCCCTGTTGGTTCAAGGTTGTACTGGGAGTCAGATCACCCTAGGGGGACCTGAGAGCAATTGTTCTACTCACCATGAGAACAGCCTGCAGCTTTAAGGGATCCATCTCTAAATCTGCAGAGATTTTGTAATTCTCTTTGTACTGGAGTCAGAGTAACAGAAGGTTGCTCTGTGACTATGCCCATGCCAGATGCCTCTTGAGATGGATGCACTCGACTTCATTCAACAAATACTGAGGACAAATGTGAATCGTGTCTTGCTTCATCGTATTCATTTCCTCCTCCTAATTAATTTTAGATTAATTTATTTTATGTATGTAAATGTATACCATATGTCTGTTGTACCCGCAGAGGTCAGAAGAAAGCATTGGATCCCCTACAACTGGAATTTCAGATGGTTATGAACCACCATGTGGGAATTGAATGTGGGTCCTCTTCAAGAGCAGCCAGTGCTCTTAAATACAGAGTCATCTCTACAGCACCCCCCTTTTCTATTTAAAAGAACTAACTGATCATCTCGTGATATGTTTATTTATTTACTTAATTATTTCTGAGTTGAGTCTTACTACGTATCTTAGAAAGTTGTATATCTGAGGCTGTTATCTAACTTGTCATCCTTTAGCCTCCTCAAGTGCTATAATTAAAAACATGGGCCACCAAACCCAACTCTTTCAGTGTATTACATGACAAAAGTACCATGTTGCTCTCCTTGTTCTCATAAAATGAGTGGGTAAGTACATGCTCTCCTCCCATGGGTGTTTATTGAGTAGCTCCCTTTACAAAGAGCATGTGGCATGCTGAGGGTTTGGTGGTTAAGAAGACTGATCTTGTCCTTAGAGGCAGATAGTTCAGAGTGGCTACTACTGTAAAAAGTGCAGCAAACAGTATGGAGAGAACGGAAAGAACAACCCCACAGAGTGGGGGTTCTGGAATACTGGGTCATCCCGGCACCTGTGTGTTTAAATCTCTTTCGGACCAGAAACCAAGAAACAAAGACATGAGGTCAACTGTCCATGGTGGGGACATTAGTACAGTGGTTCTCAGTCTATGGGTTGTAACCCCTTTAAGGGGGATCACATGACCCTTTCACAGGGGTTGTCTAAGACCATCGGAAAACACAGACATTTACATCACGATTCATAACAGTAGCAAAATTATAGTTATGAAGTAGCAGTGAAAATAACTGTATACTTGGGGGTCACCACAGCATGAGGAACTGGACTCAAGGGTGTCAGCATTAGGAAGGCTGAGAACCACAGCACTAACAGAAAGGCTAAGCTTTCTGCTACTGGTCCATCTTCACCCGTAAGCATTCCACAATAGCAACTGGAAGAATGGCATTGTTTGTGGTGTGTGTACTTGTGCACACATGTGCAGATATACTCATGGGGGCTAGAGTTTGATGTCAGATGTCACCTTCAACCTCTCCACCTTTTTCTTTTTATGTATATGTGTGATGTGTATGCATAAGTATATGTGTGTGGGCGCACACATGTGTGAAGGTGCACATGGGTGTCTGTGCATGTGCTTGTGGAGAAGAGAGGTTGACATGGTGTCTCCCTCAATCACTGTCTGCCTTGTATATTAAAGCAGCATCTCTTAGTTGAACGCAGGCAGTCTAGCTAGTCTAGCTAGTCTAGTCTAGCCTTTACCTTATGAGTTACAAGTACCGTGCCCCCACAAAATTTATCTGGGTGGTCAGGGTATAAGTTCACATCCTCACCCTTGAATGGTGGGTGCTTTAACCCACTGAGCCTTTCCTCAGCGTCCTCCATTTTTTGAGACACTAATTTGGTTAGATTGGCTGACCAGCAAGCTCCAAGAATCTTCCTCTCTTCTCCTCCACGATACTGGGATTATAGGTGCATTGCCACTGTGCCTAACTTTATATGGGTACAGGGGGATTAAATTTAGAACCCTTATAAACTGCAAAATCTTTATCAACTGAACCATTTTCCAGAAAATAATTTTAATCTGTACACTTAAAATATGCTAACTAGACTGTCTCCAGCCCTAATTTCTGGGGGTAGAAAGGAGATGGATTGGAGAAAACCTAAGAGGAGATTTGTGTAAATATAGCCCAGAGAATGAGGGCAATTGAGATAAAATGAAGGGGGAAACAGATGAGATTGTGTAGGGGTGGATTCTGGCGGAGGTCGTCTCCAAAGCTAACTATGCCCTTTTCTCAAGAAGAACCTTCCAGACTTGCATGTGATCTGAAGATGTGGAGAGGTGTTCTTCAGGGCTAGATGGGCCATTTCAGATAAACATAATGCATATATTGAGAGCAGTCAGCCTGGAGATGTTTTATTTACTGCACTGTCCTGTCCCACCCATGTCTATCCCAAAGACAATTGCATTCATTTTTGAAGGCCTACAGAATTGTGTTTCCTTAACGGTTCATGAACCTACATGTTCCTGTGGCCATTTCAGTCAGTAATAATCATCTTGACTGACAGTTAAGTCTGTGCTGGAGGCTACGTACACCTACTTTGCCTATGTCGTCATCTGTGTTTGTCAGATAAAAAAACCTACTTACAGGAATTAAATGATTTGATCTCAGAATCTGTGTGATAGACTTGGCAGGAATGAAGATATTCTAAATAGAATCATGTGTGCTTCCCTTTGCCTATCAAATTACTGAGACAGTGGAGCCCAAGAAATTGGAATTTCCCCAGGAGTCTCCTGCTGGGAAAAGGAAAGGTCTGGGAGTCTGGTGCCAGCCAGACAGGGAGCTTGTCTCCTGGAAAGAGATCTCATACTGTTTTGACAACTTGAGCTGAGGCAGTGAGAATGGCTGGACCATTCCTTGGCCAGGACTGCTTGACTGTGAATCCCTCTCAACCCAATGGTTCTCGAAAGCCTGCCTTTAATACAGTTCCTCAGGTTGTGGTGACCCCTAACCATAAGATTATTCTCATTGCTACATCATAAATGTAATTTTGCTGCTGTTATGAACCATAATGTAAACATCTGATATGCAGGATATCGGGTATCTGATATGAAAGGGTTGTTTGACCCTCCCAAAGGCGTTGTGATTTACAGGTTGAGAAAGAAATATTACCTAAACCTCTGTTTAAACCTAAACTTCGTGCTCAGACCCTAAAGATGAACTTGGGGATCACTGGCTCTCTTTGTTTCTCTTCCCGTGTGACCACACTGGGTAAGTCTCGTCTCTCTGTTCTTCACTATTATTTATCTTATTGGCCTGTTGAGGGCTGGCAGCCAAGCCTGGCTTCTTGATTATTAGGGATGCCAGGATCAGACTGGTTCTAACTAGTCTGGACATGAGTCTTGGACAACTGTGTGCCTGGCATTTACCCCTACACTGTCTTCCCTCCTCACAGAAAACTCTTCTTAGTTTACCAGCCTTCTTCTCCAGAGTTAATGATGAAACCGACTGGAAAACTTAGATTCCACATTAAGTTTCACTCTCTGGGCCCCGACAGTTAGATTCCACAGCTGGGGTGGTCCGGGACACGAAAATGAAAGGAAATTGAATAGAACACCAGGTACCCTCCCCTGCCCTGAAGTAGCCTTGTAAGCATATTACAGAGTTACCAGGCCAGGCGAATATTTAACTAGATAGCTGGCTCACTGAATTGGTCATGCTGACCCAAAATAAGGGGACTCTAAAGGAGAAGTGAGCGGTGCGTGTTTAAATTTAATATGTATAAGTTTGGGAGGGAGACTTGAAGACTGGAACAGAATACGTTTAACATCTACCGGGTGCTTACTGTGTGCTTTGGTGTCTCTGAATATGTAAATAGAGTTAATCAAGAGTGTGCTGAGTCCCTCCCTCCCCTTCATTCTAATTTGCTTAGCAGCCTTGCAAAGCTGTGACCACAGCTCCTTCTCCTCCTTTTTACCTTTGAAGCCATGCTTTGCATCTACATCCCTACAAGATGATTAAGATGATTCACGGATATTACATGCCACTTAGTGCAGTCCCGTCGTTCTTAGCGGTTTTGCACTCTGTTCTTCCATTTTGCAAATGAGGACCATTTGAAAACCTTCCTGGATTCATATTCTTTCTCTCTCTCTCTCTCTCTTCTCTCTCTTTCTCTCCCCCCATCATGGCCCCACCCCCCAGTCTCATCTCACAACAGCCAGAGTCATCTTATGTGAATGTCCCCAGACAGCCTCCTCAGAGCCTCCAGTGACTTTACCCCTCCCTGCCTTTGCCCTCCCTGCCTTTGTAATAAACCCCCACAGTCTTCTGTGGTCCGTTGTGCAGTGCACATTCCAGTCCAGTGGCTTCAAACTTCAGCATGGTGTGGTGTTAGCACAGCCGAGAAGCCTCGTGGAAACACAGGCTGCACGTGCTACATGAGTGTCTACTTCTGTTTTGAGACGGTCTCATATTGCCCAGGTTGAAGTTTAGCTCAGTATACATGTCCTTGCATGCTACCTACTGAGATCCATCCCCTCCCCTGCTCTGAACTTCTAACCATATGAGTGGTCCAGGAAACACCCTTTGAGAATCCCTGGTGAAGCTCTTACTGGCTCTTGTATTTGCTCCACTCTTGGCACCATTCTCTAGCCACACTTTCTGCCATTGTTTTCTCAAGTCATTCATTCTCTGTAGGTGACTTGAGCCCCAAAGAAAATGAAGATTGATTCCTGATGGGTAAAGAAAAAGTTGAGACCTTGCAGTAGTCTGTGGCTCTTCAGAGTTTAGTTCTGCCTTAGAGATAAAGACGTCTGTGGGGTTAAAATTTCACTTGGGATAAAGTACTCGGGGCAGGGAAGCAAATTTCTTGATGACAATAATGAGATTTTAAAAAAAAAGATAAAAAAAATGAGATTAAAAAACAAACTTGTAAAACAGTGGTTTTGCCTCATGGCCTTTTACTTCTTAGTTCTCCCTTTCTGGAATGTTCTTGCCTTGGCCTTACCAAAGCTGATTCCCCAGCATTACCACTGCAGATTAAATGTCAACCTCCTCAACCAGCTCCCTCCTGAATGCCCTGCCAGGAGCAACAGCTCCCCACATTTCCCTGAATGTAAAACCTGAATGAAGATGGCTGGCAGGAGAATGTCATCATAGTTTGCTGGGCTTGTAGATGATGAGGGGCATCCCACGGCCATTTAAGGAGCCAGCCTTTCCCAAAGTTTTTTCCTGAATCATTGCATGTGTTTCCCACCACTTTGTATTCTCCTTTGATTATCACCAGCAGGAGCAAGGGGAGGGAGCATGAGACCCTGAGAGCCTGGGATGAGGAGGTCTTTGCCAATGGCTAATGGTGACAGAATCCTCTCGTTTTGCAAACTCAGACATTGGGGCTCAAAACCTTAATCAATCTCCCAAGGTCGAGTAGCCATCAGCTGAGATAGTATAGGTATAGCCCATCCTATCATCCTGCCTTCTCTGGAGCCTGTGAATCTATTACACCCGAGTCTAGTCCATCAATCTTAGAGTGTGAACCACCACATTCTAGATCATTCCCTTCATCTCAGGGCGATCTTTGGGCATGGTTGCAAAAAGCTCTTTTTTGGTTTTGGGGCCTATCCTAGCCTGGAAAGTGGGAGGCTAATTGAAATGGCATATCTCATGATCCGTAAGTCAATTACAAATAATTCCTGGTCCCTTCATCTGTGGCATAAGATTCCATTGTCTGATGTTCATCTGAACCAAATATGCCATCACTGTATTAGATTCAGGAGGAGGCCTGGCTCAAAGTAGGTCCACTCACTAGAAAGAGAAGAACAAAGCAATATAGAAGACAGGCAGAATGGGTCATGTTCACACATGCATGGGAACCAAGTATTCTCATAATCAGAAGAAGAAATTATAAAGTCATATCAACTAATGAAGAAAACAGTCCTTTTTGCCCCAGATGTAATCTTAATAAGTAACTTACCGATGTGTTTGCTGCAGGAATTTCTGTAGCCAACCTCAAATTGTCTGGAACTAAACAAAGCAGAGTTCTACAGATGTCTCTGACTCTCTGTCAGAATATTTATGGGCTGTGGGGACAGCAAGGCTCCCTGGTTCTCAGCCCTGGCTTCTGTGCCACTCTTGGCCCAATCCACATGATGAGAACATCTGTTTGTTTAAACAAGTCACTTCAAGGCTGGTGAGGTGGCTTAGTTGGTAAAAGCACTTGCTGCCAAGCCTGGCAACCTGTGTTCCATGTTCAGGACCCATGGAATACAAGGACAGAACCAAGCCTGGAAAGATGGCTTAGCAGTTAAGAGCACCGGCAGCTCTTTCAGAGGATCCAGGTTCAATTCTCAGCACCCACATGGCAGTTCAAAACTGCCTGTAATTCCAGTTTTAGGCTATCCAACACTGTCACATGCAGGCAAAACACCAATTTAGATGAAATTAAAAATAATTTTTTTTGAAATGGAGAGAGGTGACTCCTGAAAATTGTCCTGTGACTTTTATACATGTGCCATCGCATGGGTGTTTATGCACACACACCACACACACACGGATGCACGCATGCATAATGAATGTGCACACACACACAAATATAATAATAATAGTAATAGTAGTGAAAAAAGTAAACAAATCCCTTCTTGTGGTAGAACTCTTCCTTGCTCCGATTTGCTTGCCAGGGCTCCTCCTACCTGTCTCTGCTATTAAAATCTCTTTGGTGCATTTATTTTTATTGCCTTCAGTGTCATAAAAAGCCAAGCCACAGGCCCAGCCAGATCCACCCTGACAGGCCACTGCTACTTGCCGAAACCCTCCTAGGCAAGATCTATGTTCCTTTATTGGTTATTTTGTCCAGGTTCTCTGTTTTAAACAGGTCTTACTATTAGCCCAAACTGGCTCCAGGTGTGAGCTCCTCCTGCCTCTGGTTGAATGCTGAGACTACATGTGTGTACAGCCTCATACAACTCTGCATTTGGAGAAAGAGTGAATTTGGGTGTTAGTTTATATATGTGTGTATGCATGTGTGTGTATGTATACACATATAGGGAAAATATATACATATATAGATAAAACTCATATACGTATGTATCTATAAAACATTATATATAATATGTATAATAGATAATGTTCTGTATATAAGGTATATAAAAATATGTGTTATACATATTATAATATATATATATATATAATGTTTTTCTAGTTCTAACTCTACCATGTATTGTTTTGGTTTCAGTAGTAGATACGTACATGAATCATATTCAGTACTGAAAGTGTAGAATTTAATAAGAGGCTTCACAACTTTAGTTTTGAATGATAATTCTAACTGTAGGTAAATTCATTAAGATGCATAGTCATTGGGTATACTTAATTTTAGTAAGTGATATTTTTATTTATGTCCAAGGTTTTATAGTAAAGAAAAACTAGTTTCCATGTGTGGAAGCCTTCCCACTGTAAGGAGACAGAAGGAAGCATTGAACACGAGAGCTGGCTTATAAATTCTAGTGTGCTTTAGCTTCACTCTTTGGAGAAAAGTAAAGCCATGGAGCCAGGAATCCAGACACTGCCTAGCTGTGGAACCATGAAGAGAAGTTTTGTCACAGTGACCTTACCTGTGAAGCAGAATTATGTCTCAGAAAGTTCGAAAGAAGAAATAGTAATGATAGTATTTTGACCCAGATTACATCTTGGGATCCCGTTTCTCTAATGCAAGCAAAAACAAAACAAAGAACAAACGAACTAGGTATGGTGGTACATGCCCGTAATCCAGCACGTGAGCAGAGGAGACAGGAGAAATCAAAGGCCATGGAGACTACAAGGCCAGCCTAGGCTACCTAAGACCCTGTCTTAAAAAGAAAACAAGGAGCCCGGTACAGCATCCCATGCCTTTAATCGCAGCCCTTGGGAGACAGAGGCAGGCAGATCTCTGAGTTAGCGATCTTTCCAGTCTATTTAGTAAGTTCCAGGCCAGCCAGAGGTACACACTGAGACCCTATCTCAAGAAG
The DNA here is from genome assembly GCF_950005125.1 of Chionomys nivalis. Taxonomy (NCBI): domain Eukaryota; kingdom Metazoa; phylum Chordata; class Mammalia; order Rodentia; family Cricetidae; genus Chionomys; species Chionomys nivalis. The sequence continues at coordinate 53,450,353 of NC_080086.1, forward strand.
GCGAAGTGGGAGGTGGAAGGAAGGGAGAGAGGAGGTGTAGCTTTGCAAGCTTATGTCAAGGAGAAACGTCCCTCTTTCTTTCCTGGAACTCATGAACCCAGTAGACTCGCGAGCCTCTCCATGGCCTTTGGAAGCATCTATTCTAAGAGCTCATAGCTGGTGGAAAATGCCGTATTAGGAGTGAGGAAAGTTGTATTAAGATCGCACAGGTAGTATTGAATAAAGCAGGGCCTTAACCCCATGCCGGATGCTCTTGACCTTCATGCTTTGTTGAGGTTTTGAAACAAGGTCTCAGTGTGTAGCTCTAGCTACCCTAGAAGTCACTGTATAGAAACAGGCTGGCTTCGAACTTACAGCAGCCCTGCCGGGATTACAGGTATATAGCACACCATCTACTTCAGCTGCTGCTTAGGAAATGCTTAGTATGAATTAAGCAAACTTCTACCCACTTTATAGCAGTTCCTCAGAGAGTGGGGTACAGCTTGCCTCACATCACCAGCCAGGTTGCCACGGCCAGAATCAGACATCCCAGACACAATGGTTCCTAAGGAGCTTCTCCTCCCCTTGTCCTGTCCTAAATGGCTAAAGCAAACCCCAACTTCCTTTTCACCTGTGCAGAGTGTGACCAGAACCCTGAATTACAGAACTGACCAACTCCAGAGAGCTTCCATAATATATTGCCTGCCTCCCAGAAGTATGGAAGCCACCTCCTCCCCTGTCACGGTGCCCCCATCTTTGTGCTCCATCCTCCCCTGACCCCACTTCAGAAAGCCACACCAGGGGAACAAGTGTCAGAACAGGGTTCACGTGGGCCACGGGGGGAAGTATTTGGTTCCCTGGATACAGCCCTATGTGTTGGGTGAGATTTCCTCTCCCGAGCCACAGCCCTTCTGAGGTAGGGAAGTGAAAATGGCAGGAAGAGAAGTGGGGAGAAACCGGCTAACTCAACAGAAAGGCCAGGCTCGTGAGCAGGGCACGTGCTCTGTTGTGCTGGTGAATGGGAAACCCTGACGGGTCTTGCAGCAGGTGGTCAGGCGGCAGCCACCTTGATTACTAGGGCAAAGATCCCAAGGGGTGGTGGCAGGCAGCATAGTTGTTTGGAACCTGACCATTCTGCAGCTAAGGAATCACATGAATACATTCAAGGGTGCTTTTGGTTGTTTTGGTTTTGTTTGTTTGTTTTGTTTTGTTTTTTTGGTTTTTCGGGACAGGGTTTCTCCGAAGCTTTTGGTTCCTGTCCTGGAACTAGCTCTTGTAGACCAGGCTGGCCTCGAACTCACAGAGATCTGCCTGCCTCTGCCTCCCGAGTGCTGGGATTAAAGGCGTACGCCACCACTGCCCGGCTTGTTTTGTTTTTGAGACAAGGTCTCATATAGCCAAGGCTGGCTTCAAACTCCCTGTGTAACCGAAGATGGCCTTAATTTCTGGTCTGCCTACCTTCACAGTGCTGGGAAAACAGGCATGTGGGGCCACACCAGTTTATGCATTGCTGGGACTTGAACCCAGATTTTGTGTACGTCAGGCAACAACTCTACCAACCAAATTACAACCCCAGACCCGAAAAAGAAGATTCAAAGCAGCAGGCAAAGGAAGCATTGATGACTTGAACTGTAGAAAGGGGTAAAATCTTAGAAGTAAAGCCCGAGGCAGAAATGAAGCTCACATGTGAGCCCTGCACATGTTTTCTGCTGCCTACCATGAGCTGAGTACCATTTTGAGAGCTCAGAATACGCCAATAAATGTGAGGGACCTTTTCTCCACGGCACTTGTATTCCAGTAATGGAAGGACTGGAAAAGGAATGACACAGCATTTGACACAGGAATGGGGACACAGCATTGAGTCAGCCCACAGGCACCATAAGACACCAGTCTGCTGTTACGATGGCCTCTGTTTACCAAACTCTGCGTCCAACGTGCAGCCGCCCTGTTGGCAGATATTATTATAGCCCTTTGAAAATTTTCTTTCAGTCCTTCAAAAGTTAATTTTAGGAAGCCGTGGCATGGATATATCTGTGTACATCTGAGGTTTCTGGTATTGAATCTCTACCACATGGTCTCGCAGTGGCCTGAGGATCCTGAAGATGGAGGCGAATGTGTTCTCGGGTGTCCCCATGCTCTTACCCAGCGCTGTGCTGACTGAGATTTCACCACTTGTCGTCTGGTTCAGGGGCACGGACTTGTGGCATTTTCCAGTCTTTGTAATAGAGATCTTCTCACTGCGCTGAGAAGAGTTGAACCATCGTCTGTCATTAGAGTGTATCGCTCCTCTCCGAGCGGTGCCTGTGAAATGGAGGGGACAGGGTGGATGTTCCAGATGCCTTGGCCTTGAGCTGGGAATGGCGCTGCTTTGAAGAATGCACTTAAAGTACATTAGGTGTGTACTTTAATTTTAAAACACGATTTGCGCCTAACAACCGGCTGGAAAATGGACCCTGTGTTCTCAGGAACTGCTATGACTGATTCAGTCAAAAGGTCTCTCGCAACAGATTGGCTCTCCTCATCATTTGCCTACTGATAACTGAAAAAAAAAAAAGATGGGAAAGGCCTTTCTTCTTCCCATGGTGTGGTCTTCTCCTAACTGTAGCTGTCCAGTTTGGTTTTTTGAGACACAGTTTCTCTGTGTATCAGTCCTAGATGTCCTCGAACTCCCTCTGTAGACCAGGCTGACCTTGAACTCACTCACAGAGATTCACCTGCCTCTGCCTCCCAAATCCTGGGATTAAAGGAGTGCGCCACCACTGCCCGGCTGGCCTTCCAGGTTTGGTTTCATTTCACTGAAGTTTAGTTCTATGATAACGTCAAAGGACGCCGCGATCACACTTCAAAACCGCCTACAAAACCTTTTCATGCCTGAGGATTGGACGCTTCCAGCCTGAGAAAGATGTTTCTTCTGTGATGATATAATAAATCCTAGATCTTGAAATTCAAGTTTTTCTGGACTGGGGCAGTAGCTCACTGGCAGGGCACTTGTCCAGTGAGCAAAAGTCCCTGGATTCCATCCCCCATACAAGCAAGCAAGCAAGCAAGAAATAAACAAACAAACAAATAGTGAGAGAAATTTTTTTTTTTAATAAAAGCCCCAAATGAACTTAACTTTTTCTCCTTTTCCCGTTTGGTAAACTTTTCTAAATCCTTTGCCCAAATATGACATTTCTACCAACTAATTGGAGACAGGCCGGGACTCTGCCTCTCATACAGAGTTTTTACTAATTGTGAGTTCCCTGAGGATTTATTTCTTCAGCCTGTGCTTACACATGGATTGCAAAGAACAGAGAGAGATTGATAAACACCAGTCAGAGGCTTGAATGGAGTAGATGAGGCATGGAAACGGTAACTGTGAGATGTGTACTCAAGGTGAAGGCGGAGGGGGCTTGGGTTCCCTAAGGTTTGTTTGTGTTTAGGTCTGACGTATGTGATCTGTTTGCCCCTCCAAGGCTGAGAGTCGGGCTTGCATTACACGTTATACAGTGAACAAGCGGAACGACTTTTCATCCCAGGTACGGCTGTTCCTTGGACAAGCCCTTTCCCTGAGCGGCACACGTTGTTACTTTTTAAATTTTTGAAAGGCGCTCTACCTCTGCCCCTTCCTATTGGCTATTTTTCTCAGGAAGAGAGAAAACAGTTGGCAGAACTAAAAATTTCCAGACCACAGGGTGTCTGCTGCTTGTGTAACCCCAAAGCCGAAATTTCCACTTTCTCCGGTTCCACCAGGGACTTCGCTCGAAGCTGCCTGTGTGGCAGACCCACCAGGGCTGGTCTCGGTTACACTTTCATGACTTCCTGTTTGAGTATTTGTGCCTCCTCATTGTTTCTTCTTTCTTTTTTCTTTTCTTTTCTTTCGTTCTCTTTTCCTTCCTTCCTTCTTTCCTTCCTTTCTTTTTTTTTCCCTCATTGATACTATACCACAATTTCTAAAAATACACCCTAACCACTGGTTTTCTAAAAAGAGGAACTGCAGAAATAACCTGAATGGCTTTGTGGCCATGACCTCTAGACAGTGTTCTCTGGGCCATCTGTCGGGTACCAGCTGCAGGAGTGCCTTTATTCACACCATAACAATGTGGTGCCCACTGCACCTGCACCTGCATCATTACAGCCCCAGTGGCTTTCCTTCCTTGCCATCTGATGAGCCCCTTGACAAGTTTTCTCAGTCCTTCATTACCGGCTGTGACCTCAGGGGGTTGTTCTCAAGCCTGGGGGGGGGGCAGCTTTCTCACAGTAAAAGAGAAACTGATTTCACAGGGCTCTTGTGAGTCTGCAGTAAACCAATGTGTATGAGGACATGATGGAGGAAGGGCTGGGGAGGGGGATTGAACCTGAGTTTAATCTCTTCAACACTTTCTAAAAAGCCTTGTAAGAGGCTGAGCATGGTGGCTCAGACCTTTCATTCCAGCACTCAGGAGGCAGAGACAGGTGGATCTCTATGAATTCAAGGCCAGCCTGGTCTACAGAGTGAGTTCCAGGACTCCAGAACAGCCAAGACTACACGGAGAGATGCTGTAAAAAAAAGAAAAAACAAAAAACAAAAACAAAACCAAGACATGTATAGCAACCCTATTTATAATACCAGTGCTGGGGAGACAGAGGTGGGAGGAGCCTTGGGACTTGCTAGCCAGGCAATTTAAGTTAATCTGGAAACTCTCGGGCAGTGAGAGAGGCTCTCAAAGAACCAAGGTGTACAGCCCCTGAGGAACAACGCTCAAGCTTATCCCATGACCTCCCTATGCATGTACCCATGTGTACATGTTCCAACGAATGTGTGAGTGTGCATACACACATGCAAACAAGCATAGCACAAAATCATGTATATTTATAGGGCCTGAAAATGGAAGTGAAACCATGTAAGGACCCATGTGAATTAATGAGAGTGAGGGGCTGGGTAGAAGAGAGGATAGGGGAGCAGGGGATGTGCTCAGAACACATCATATACACTTGTCTGAAAATGCGCCTGTGAAACCCAGTGCCATATTTGAGTTTAAAAATACTTTATGAGAGGGACCTGGGAGAAGTAGGGAGAGGTGAAAAATGTGCTCAAAATATATTATATGGCCGGGCAGTGGTGGCGCACACCTTTAATCCCAGCACTCGGGAGGCAGAGGCAGGCGGATCTCTGTGAGTTCGAGACCAGCCTGGTCTACAAGAGCTAGTTCCAGGACAGGCTCCAAAGCCACAGAGAAACCCTGTCTCGAAAAACCAAAAAAAAAAAATATTATATGGCATTTTCAAAGAATAAATAGAAACATTCGATACATATATAAATAAATAGGTAAGTGAGCATACCTGATACAAATAATCTATGTGCGTGCATTAATTCCTTTTGGTGGTGGTGATGATGGTGGTGGCAAGAATTAAGGAACTCAGTCCCAGGAACAGTCTGGTTGCAATCATACAAAAACCAAGAGTGTTCCCAGGAACAACAGTGTTCCCTGGCTTCAGGCACAGGGAAGGCTGTTGTAACGTGTTTGCGGTACTGGTGATGAAGCTCAGTGCCTCACATTTACTAAGCCAACACTTTGCCACTGAGCTATGCCCTCATCCCTAAATGGTGGTTTTGAGTTAGTTTATTGATCATGAAAGTGAGATAAGAAAGGAATTAATCCCAGATATTGGATTGCTGCCCTGTCCATTGTTTGATTAATGGGTTGATTTTTCAATTTGAATGTGACCGTTTGACATCTTAATAGTGCAGAAGAAACATTTTGGAGGGCAGGGGGATGGAGAAGGGGAGGTGGAATAAGCCACATAAGTAACCTAAGCATTTACATTTAGTAGAATAATTAACAAACCATATCTACTGTCCATGAGACTTCTCTGCACTAGGGTAAAGGCCTGTGATCTCCATTTTTCATGGTTATCCTCCGTTCCTTTGACATAGACGTCAGGATCAACTGGCTTGAATACAAGAGAAAAACAGGAAAGGCTGGAAGTCTATGGGTGAAGCATGTGTTTAACACGAGCGTTGCCCTGCCTCCAATGCCCAACATCAAAGAACAGCAGAGAATTATAGGAAACCAGGCATGGTGGCGCACACCTGAAATCCTACCACTCAGAACGCCGACGTCTGAGCTGCGTAATGAACTCCAGGCCAACCTAAGCTTCATAACGGGACCCTGCCTCAAACAACAGCAATATAAATAAATAAATACATACATACATACATACATACATACATACAAAAATGTTTTTCAAGCTAGGTGAAATTTATTCATGGGGGTGTGTGGGGGTGTGGGGGGGTGTGGGTTAGAGAGAGAAAAAGAGAGAGAGAGAGAGAGAGAGAGAGAGAGAGGCTAAGGAGGCTGGGTCTTTTTTGCTATTCCTGTCTGTTAGCTGGTTAGCCAGGCACTCGAGCCAGCTAGGCCAAGAGGTTTTAAACTGTTCTGTGGTCTCCACCCCTTAGTTCCCTGCTGGGATGCGGGAATTGCAGAGCATTGGTCTCTTATGCACTGAGCTGTGTCCTGAGCCTATGAAGTGTTTTTTTTTTTTCTCTTTCCTGTTACACAGGGACAGAAACTGAGACTAGGGATTAGCACTTGTGAAAATGCTTTCCCCAGGAACTATCTTGCCCCAAGGTACTGGTGCTGGGAAAAACAAAACAAAACACACAAGAACAGCGGTTCACAGAATCCAGAGTTTAAACTCCCAGCCTGCCTTGCGTACTTTCCCACCAGACACACACACACACACACACACACACACACACCAGGAAGATAGGAGCTCGTAATTAAATGCTAATGTCCAGAAAAGAGGTTAGCCTTTCCGTCCCTGCTGGTGGCCACTTGTCAACAACAATGAACAAGGAAACATTCTCTTCATCCACAAACTCATTTTCCGTGTCTCCTGGGTAAAGAGAAAGTGAGTTCTAGCAGACCTCTGAGCTCTATTTCAAGTCCCCACCCTCTCCTTTTTCTCTATTGGTTTTTATTTTTATTTATTCATTTAGGCAGGTAAGTAGGTAGTTACATGTGTGTACCAGGGCACATCTGTGGAGGGCAGAGGACAACTTAGATCTGTCCTCTCCATCTGCCTTGTGAGTCCCAGGGATCAAACTCAGGCCTGAGACTTGGATAAGGATAAGCCCTTTGACCTGCTGAACCTTAAGCGCTTTCCATGATCTGAAATTTTCTTACTGGTTTAATTGCCCGTAGCTTCTCTATTACGTCTAAAGCAGTTTTTCTCCAAAGGGAACATTCTGTCTGGAGCAGACCTTTATTGATGTTTGGAGGTGGATTTGGGCTCACAGCAGTGGAAGATTATTCGCTGGGGTAGACAGTGCTCAGTGGCCCACCCCAGAGAAATACCAAACCTTTCTGCAGCTGCAAAGGGCCACAGTGTTGAGGCTGAGAACTCTCGGGCGAGCTCCAAAGGCAGTGGCCTGGTGGCCTCATCAATTGATCCCCGTTTGTACTAACAGTGGCACTTAGAACACTGCTGCTGGAACAGGAGTGGAAGCACACGCTGGAGACCTGAGTGCTTGGCATTATGTGTGCGGGAGTCAATCACAAGTCAGGTTAATGTGGACTCCGGCCCAGGATGCTACCCAACTGATAGGTATCATCCCAGGGCATCACAGAAGCCTGGTAGAGCCGCTGTCTCAGTGTGGATGAATCCCATCTCCACTGCACAATACAACTCAGTAGTAAACATAGGCAGTGATTTCAGGAGGTTCTCGGTCTGGCTTATGCCACATTTTGTAAAGACAGCGATTCAATGACTGAATTTCCTCCCTTCTCTTCTTTTTTCTTTTCTTTCTTTTTTTCTGACAAAATGTCTGATTTAGCCAAGGCTATCCTTGAACTCTCGATTCTTCTGCCTCAGACTTCTGAGTTGTTGGGGTCACAGACATGCACTATCATGCCCAGCACTCAATTTCATCTTTAGCAAACGAAATTCTCAATTTTTTCCCTTATTCCTCCCTCACCTATTTTTCCTCTTTTACTTTTTTGCTACCTGTCTTTCCTCCTCACCCTCTGTCTCCTTTACTTTTACCTCTCCCAAGGGGCCTTCCAGGCGCCTGGGACTTCCGCCCCACATTGCAGTAGTGTGACCAGCCCTCTGGGACTCTGCTTTGGCCTCTGTGTAATCAGAGTAGTAATGCTTCCTACTTCCTGGCCTCGTTAGCAGCACGCATCAAGAGAGCACACGCGTCGTATGCCACTAAGTCCGCACTTGATAGAAAGTACGGTTGCACGGTGGAAAGACAGGCACCGTCTTGAGAGAACTGAAGGGGAAATCACAGCTGACTTTTCTGGAGACATCTGTGTCAGCGCAGGCTGTTCTTGGGACGGGAGTGTCAATAGCTCACGCTCAGTCACCACCCAGAGATGGTATAAAGGGGCCCTGTTCTGCTGGGGTTGACATCATCCGGGTGAAATCTAAAACTCCCTCCACTCAATAGGTCTCAGAGTAAGACTGGCCTAGATCGCCCTCTCTCTCGCCCCAGAGACTCATCCGAGGAGGAGTTTAATAGCTCACCTTGCTCTCGGGATGGAACGTTTGTTTCCTGGTGTGTCAGGTTTTCTGGGCCATGGTTTGGGAGTTGCTCGGGACAGTCTCTCATTAGGTCATGCTCTATCCATGGAAATCATCAGTTTTTAACCTATGGGTTGAACAACTTTCACAGAGGTCGCTTAAGACCATCAAAAACCACAGATATTTACATTACGATTCATAATAGTAACAAAATTATAGTTATGAAGTAACAACAAAAATAATTTTGTGGTTGGGGGTCACCACAGCATGAGGAACTGTATTGAAGGGTCACAGCATTAGGAAGGTTGAGAACCAGGGATGTCCATGTTAATGAATGTGTTTTAGCATCCAGATTCCATCAACTCACTAGGAAGATTTGTGCAGTGCCACGGCACTCGCCTGGAGGTCAAAGGACAACCTTACCTCGCTCTTGTTCAGAAGCAGGATCTCCTTTTGTTCACTTCTTTTGTTAAAACATAATTAATTCTTTATTGGTTCTTTGGAAATTTTATGTCATGCACCCCAGTCCCACCCACCTCCCTCCATATCTGCCCCACAATACTGAAGTGTGCCCCCCCATGCATAAATTAATTAAAAACAAAACCAAAGAAACAAACCAAAAACTCCTCCATCTTGCCAACACCTCTTCATTCACCCTAATCACGTCAGGAGCTTTGGTGTGTCCTTCTGACCAGTCACTCCTCTCACAGAATGTTCTCTGAGGTGAGTCATTGGTCTGGTTCATGCGACTGGACAGACGGCTCAGATCGGGAGCACTGGCTGCTATTTCAGCGATCCTGAGTTCAATTCTCAGCAATCACAAGGTGGCTCACAACTGTCTGTAATGAGATCTGGTGCCCTCTTCTGGCCTGCAGGCAGAACAGTGTATACATAAAGTTCACTGCTTCTTATGCCATGCCAGTTGGCCAGTGAGTTACCAGGGATTCTTCTGTGTCCACCTTCCACCTCCCCATAGGAACACTAGGATTACAGGTGTGCATTCTGCTGCACCCAGATTTACATGTGGTCTGGGGTTCCTTCAGGTTTGCATGCATTACTCAGAAGCGTGTTGCTCCCAGCCTTCACTAGGAAAATTTTGGAGACCCTGTTTTGGTTGAAGCCCTAGGGGAATAGTTCACAACATGTTTAAGGTCTCCCATACTGTGAAACTTAAGACAGACAGACAGACAACTAGCTGACAGAGAAACTGTAGGTCTTAGGGATACAACACCAGGATGGAGTGGAGGAGGCTCCACCTTTGACAAGACAAGGAAGGCATTTCTGAGAAGGTGGTGGACCTCTGATCTCAGATCTGAAGGAAGTGAAGAAACAAGAGGATGAATTGAATTGGGGCCGGGCACTCCAGGCAGAGGGAACAGCGTATGTGAAGCCTTAACGTAGGACCAAGGGTTTGGTTTGAAGTAAAGGAGGCCAATGCATCTGTGCTGAGTCAGAGGTGAGCATGAGAAAGAAATAAAAGTAGAAGGGATGAGCCCTGTGTTCATTGCTCTCCTTAGCACCATGACAAAACACCTGACAAGCATGACGTAAGGAAGGAAGGGCTTATCTGGCTCACAGTTCCGTCCATCATAGCAGCAAGACAAGGCAGCGAGAGCATGAGGCTGCTGGTCATGTTGCATCGATAGTCAGAAACGAGAGAGAGAGACAGGAGGGGAGAAAAGAGAAAGGAAAGAGAGAAAGGGGAGATGGGGAGAAAAGGAGGAGGGGAGGGGAGAGGGGGAGAAGGAGAGAGAGAAAAATAGAGAAGGAAGGAGAAGAGGAAAGGTTGGCACTCAGCTCACTCTTTTTTAAAAAAAAAAACTTTTTATTGATTCTTTATGGATTTTATGTCATGTATCCCTATCCCTCTTATTCCCTTACCCCCTTGCATTCATCCCCTAGCCTTGCAATGTCCCCCAAATCAAAATCAAATTTAAATGAAAAACCAAAAATCAAATAAAACAATAAATAAAAACTAAAACAAAAGGTGGGGGAGATGAACCTTGTCGTGGAAGCTGTAGTGAGATCCATTGAGTCACACAGTTTACCCTTTACTCATTCATCTATACTTGCAAGTTTTATTGCCATGAGTCGTATTGGTTTGGCTTGAGGCCTCTCGTCTGCTACTCCGCTGATGATGGACTCTCACCCAGGCTCCTCTGGGGTATCCTGTTGTCCTGTGTCATGGATACCCCGCTGTTTTGGATCTGTAGGTTCCTCCTCTTCATAGTCCTGCTCCAACAGTTCATGGATGGGGTGGACGTTGGGGTGGGTCAACTCATAGCTCTGGTTCTGAGTCTGGGTGGTAGCTGGGTTGGTCAGCCTGCCAGCTTTCCCTCATCATCACTCTCTGGGAGAGCTGACTCTCCAGCACTGCCTCCGCTAGCTTACCTGGTGCAGCCTGCAGCAAGGAACTGGGCCAGTTCTCCTGCTCTCAGACCCTCAGATCCCCGTCACCCACTCACACCACCAGGGCCAATTCTGCTATTTTGCTTAAGGAAGGCTCGGCTCAGGACCTTCTCTCCTGATTGCTGTAAGGGGCATATGGGGAGGTGGGGGTCAGTTCTGCTCCTTGCCCTCAGGACTGGCTCACCTACGCCCTTGACAACAGGGGTAGTTTTACTGTGCTGCCCTGCCAGGGTACAAGGCCTGCTCTCTTATGTCCTGCAGCTGGTGAGGGGCAGGACTAGTTCCCTCTTGTGACCCAAGGGCCAGCTCTCTCACCTGCTGCAGGTAGGGTGAGTGCGTAGGTGGGTGGGAGGGCATCTTTCTTTCGCCCATGCCTCCAGATGGCAGAAGAAAGAGGTAGAGTCAGCTCGGCTGTTCTCAAACCCTTGGGGTCAGCTCACCTGCATCCCCACTGCAGGATCAGCTCAGGTGCTTGCCTGTGGCGAGGGGTGGGACCATCTTTTCTGAGTGCAGGGGTCCAGCTCTCCCCTGAGGGGCAGGGCCAGCTCTCCTGCTGCAGTATCCAGCAAGGGGCAGAGCCAACTCTCCCAGAGCAAGTGAATGGCGGGGCTGACTCAATGGCTCCAATGACCCCCTGTGCTAACAGGCCTCAGACATCATCACAGACCCTAAGGTCACTTTCTTCTTATTCACCCCAGGACCTCAGCCCATGGGATGTTGCCACCAACACTTAAGATATGTCTTCTAACCCTCGGTAACCCATCTGGGTTTCTTCACAAGCATTCCTAGGGGTCTGTGTCCTAGGTGCTTTCAAAGCCTGTTGACAATATTAGCTGTGATAGGCCTTTTCTTGTCAGCACAAGTGAGGAGTTAGTTTCTAGGTGGGTTGTGTGGGAAGAGATTGGCCATCTCTAAGTAGAAAAGCAGAGAGGTCTAATCTTCATTTAGAAGGTATCACTCTCGCAGTGATTGCCCCGTGGCGTGGGAGCTAAGGACCTGGCCCGAGAGCTGACTGGGCACTCATCCAGATAGCCCATCAGACTTCAGCTGGGTCACACCACCCAAAGCCCCGAGAAGTCATTTTCAGGAGGCCAGGTCTCTTCTGCTGAGTCTCAGGAAGTCAGTAGGGAACCGGAAGAAAAAAGGGGGAAACAAGAAGCTTCCTACTTCCTTATCAAGTGTTCGTGTTTCTGTGTTCCAAACATCAGCTAAAGCAAAACCAAAGGCAGCGAGGAGTTGGCTTTTTTCATAGTTGTTATTTCCTGTTACTTGCTAGTCTGACCCCAGACATCCTAAGTGGGTCTCTTCTGGCCTGTGTGGGATTGTTACCCCATAGCTCCCCACCTCTCACATCTCCTCAGTCAGGTAGAGAGGCTGGGGCTCGGGCCAGGTGGTGAGTGCTCCCTCATAGATCAAGACCCCACCAAGTGCTGCCACATCTGAGCGCTGCAAGCAGAGGTCAAGCCTGTAGCAGATTCTCACTTCCCTGTAGCTCTTCCCCACATGACAGCTGAGCCGCTAGACAAAGCATTTGCACCAGCTACCAGCACTTGCAGGCTGAGGACCCGTTCTTATCAGCTAGGAAGCAAACGCAGTCCGAGGTGGGAGTTCTAACCCAGCATGCACTGTTCTAACCTCTAGATACCTGGAGTAGGGTGGGGAAGAGGTGGGAGAAGGCGAATCGTCTGGGTGGCTGCTGCACAAGGTCTCCAAGGAGATCATGTTTGAATATATATATATATATATATATATATATATATATATATATAGAGAGAGAGAGAGAGAGAGAGAGAGAGAGTAATTTACTCAAGAAGTCGCTGCTCTTAGCTGTCGTTGACAGCTAGAGGCAAATTCTGAAGCTATTCCCACGGTCTCTGTGGATCTCAAAGGTGATTCTGGGTTTAGATAATTAAGGATCCCACATACTTGTCTCTTAAACAGAGCCCTGGTTGAAACTTAAAAATTAAGCATTTTTGAGAGTTGTGCTTTAAAATAAGTGAGACAATGCCTGCCTTGGGGTTTTCTTTTTGTTGTTATGGTATGTGTATATATACCATACATATGTGTGTATTTATAACTGACCTATTGACCTAATGTTCACTTGAATTAGATGGCTTTTATTTTTAAAGAAGCTGAGTAACTTGCATACATCAGTTATGCTCTGACTCAGGAGGCAGAGTTCAGCTCTCATTCCCAGGTCTAGCATTAATAACTCGTGTGGCTTTGGGTGAATCTGACCTCACTTTCCTCCTATCTCAAGCAAGTGGCCATTAATAGACTCTCTCCCTATTCTATTTATAAATTCCCTGGTTCGGAGTGCTTTCCCATGCACGTATTTTTATCTAGAAGTGAATGAGCTTCCATAACTGCTTCGCGGTCCTGTCTTTCCATTTCTACCTGCTCTCATGATCCTTTACGATGGTCCTCACAGGAAGGCTTTCCCAGGTTTGTCAGCGTGTGCTAGATGCAGGGCCACATGCAGCGCTGTGCGACTCAGAGTCGGGGTCTTCGGCTGAGCTCCAGTTCCGTTGTTTATCTTGTAGGTCATAGGGCTTTGCCTTTGGTTTCCCTCATGATGCTGGAGTGAGGAGAGTTCCTGCCTCAGGGATGTCTCGGGGTTAACTGTGTGGCAGCACCTGGGTCACAGCGGGGCCCGTGAGCAGTGCTGGAGGCCGGCAGGAACCCCTGGTCCTTTCTCTTCCTCTATTTCTTCCTATCAGCTCTGCACAATTTTTCCTGTCATGTGCTTTTTAACTGGCTTGCTAATTTGCCCTGCTGTTGATCTTCCCTAAAATGAGTATGTATAAGACTGAAAAAAGGTTACCTGTTTACCAGTTTTCAGAGAAGTAGGGTGTGTCCTGGCATTAACTGTCACCCTTGCCACAGCCTAGAGGAATCTGAGAGAAAAGTCTCAGTTGAGTAATTGTGTTTACCAGGTGGTCTGTGGACACGCTTATGAGGATGTGTTGATCTGTGGACGCATCTGTGAGGACATGTTGGTCTGTGGACACATTTATGAGGATGTGTTGATCTGTAAGAACATGTTTTCTTGAGTGCTGATTGCTCTAGGAGAATCCAGCCGACTGTGGCTCCCCTGGTCTGACCTTTGGACAGAGCATTATGGGAATGGGAGGCTGTGCTAGAGATAAGCTTCTTCGCCTCACTGCAGCTGGGGGGCAGAGCAAAGGGCACATGCAGCAAGGGGACAAGACAAGGCACAGCCTCCACTAGCAACACTGCACTAGCAATCTCTCTTCCCAAACAGGCTGCCTCTCGCCTCCTTGCACCTCCCAACATGACTGTCAATTCATCAAAGGATTATTCCATTCATTGGGCTGGAGCCCTTGTGATCTAATGTCTCTGGAAGCACCCTCACAGACTTATCTAGAAATGGACAACACTAACAGACACTTTCTGATCTATCTGAATTGACAGTCGAGGTTGATTCCTTTGAGCAGTTCCTCTGTGCTGAGCAGGACCTTCAGCGGTACTACTGCTATATTTTTCCTGGTGCCATGAAACTTTACTGAGTCAAGGTTTGCTCACTCATCTGGCATGACTCCCTGCAGGTCCTACTCTGGGGTGAACCCCAAACCACAATACCAGGCCTCGTGCTGCCAATACCGCCATGGAGGAAATCAAACCCTGTGTTCCCAAATCTTTTTCTTGTCAAAGAAGTTCTCCCTTGAAGTTTGAATTTCGTGACTTCTCTTAGTTTCTGTTGTCAGCTAAAATATCTTCCTAAGCATTGTTTTGATGAACAAAATACATTTCTCCCTTTTCAAGCTCCCATGTAAGTCAAAGACAAGGGCAGGCCTTTCTGTTCCTAGTGTCAGTCAAGTCAACCCTATGACGTCCTCTCATAAGCATTTTCCTGCAGGAGAAGGGATTCAGGGAATATTGAACAGGATACTCGGGGTATAGACAAACACTGCTGTGGGCTCTTGCCCTGCCCTCCTGGCCTGGCCCTCGTCATCTCTTACCGTTCCATGCAGGGAGGTGTCAGAGACTCTCCTTTCCAAGGATTAGCCTCTCTGAGGTGATGGCAAGACTGTGTGGGCCATCATTTTGAAGACTGACCACTGGACACAATTTGTTTGGGTTAATTACGGAAACCTGTGATGTGTGGCCTGGAAAGAAGGCTTACCTGGTAAAGTACTTGCTCAGCAAGGATGAGGACCTGAGCTGGGATTTCCCAGAACCTCTGGAAAGAGCTGGACGCAGAAGCCTGCTCCTATAATTTTAGAAACGGTAAGATGGGAGACAGAAAAGATATACCCACCCTGCCCCATCCCCCACGCAATCTGTGTGTCCTACTCGAAGAAGTAGAATTCAGTGCAAGTCAGTGTCACAGAGCAAGGAAGCAGATCCTTCTGATCTCAGCAGTTTTGTAGACTGCAAAGACATGGGTTTAGGAAGACCAGAAGCCTGAATACTGTCTGGAAAGACATTAGAGCCCGACAGTCATTCCCAAGCTTTCCCCTAAGCCCACCTGACTTCTCATGCCTCCTTCAGCTACTTGTCCTCTGAATTCTTCCTGCAAGATTTTCTCCATAGCAGTCAAGGTTTCATATCCAATTCCAGACTTCTTGGATTGAAGTTCTGATTGTGGCAAGTGACCATGTCTGGTTCTGTCAACTAGGATCAAGTTGTATGTCACTGCAAAGAGTGTCACATCAAAAAGACATTCATTGTTTAATAGTCTAGAGTAATCCAGGTCTTGGGAATTGGAGACAAAACAGCATGAAGTCTTTCTTGGCTACATAGGAACCAGAGGCCAATCTAGGCTACAGGAGACTCTATCTCATAATATTCATAATACCACCAAAAATAATAATAAAATAAATTTACGTGTTGAGAAAAGAAATGTTGATTGTTTAGAGGAAGGCTCAAAACAAAATTTTGATTGTTTGTTCTGTTTTTGATACAGGGCATAGCACTAGCTGTCCTTGAATTCATTATGTAGTCTAGGTTGTCCTTGAACTCAACAGAGATCTGCCTGCTGAGGACTGAGATTAAGTGTGTGTGGCGAGGGATACACTTTTAGAGAAGAGGAAAAAAAATGTATTTGGATTATGGGTAATTTAGTAAGTTGAACTATTGTGTGAATTGTGGCATTTTCCTCAATGGCATGTCTCCAGATCCTTTGGAGGTCTCTGATGAGACCGAATAATAACATTGCCCAGCTCTGTGACCAGAACTGACATCTCCATCCATTTAGCCACTCTAGGTGTGTATTTGACCTGGGTATCGCCTAGTTAAGAGAGTAATCAGTGGCCATGAACTAAGCGAAGCTTGTCCACTGAACTCCTATCACCAGTTCTGTGGTTTCTTTGAGTCTTGTGTCTATCACTCCCTGCTAAGCTGGGTCACAGGTGCTTAAAACAGAGTTCAACCAAAACTGAGTGCAGAAATTATTTTTTGCATTGAAAACAGGTTACCTGTACCCACCCTGAGCCTCTGTTGCTTTATCTATTGAATGTGAATAATAATAGGAATTGCAGAATGTACCATTATAACTCAAAGGTTATGTATATAAGACACGTAGGACCATTATAGCTCAAAGGTAATGTATATAAGACACCTCGGGCAATGTGTGTACACAGCTGGTATTCAGTAATGGCGTCTATCTTGTTCTTGAGAGAGAGTCTCACTATGTTGCTTAGGCTGGTCTCAAACTACTGTGCTCCAGTGATCTGCTCATCCTTATCTAGGGATAGCTAGAACCACAAGCTTGGTTTTTTTTTTTTTCATTTATTCATTTTGAGTTTTTGAAGTCATCTTTCATGCAGCTCAGGCTGGACTTGAATTCATTATGTAGCCAGTACTGATCTTGATCCTCCTGCCTCCACTTCCCCACTGCAAGTGTGCACCATCACATCCCACTCAATTTTTCTTTTTATGTTGGGTTAAAAAAATGTCTGAATTTTGTACAATACCTGAAAGGAAAAGAATGTTTTCTAAACTTTTCAAATGTAACTCAACAATCCCACATTTGTGGCCAAAAATAGACATGAAAACTGCACTGAGCTGTTCTCACATCAGGGAGATACTGAGGACAGCCTGGGTATCTCTCAGAAGGAGACTTAGCTTAATCACACTTGAACTGAAAGTTTATGTGAGTGTACATACATGTACACACATATGTTTACATGGATGATGGTTTCATTTGGATAAGTGTGTAATATAACTATATATAAGATATATATATATATCACATGGGGGTTCGGGTTTTTGGTTTTGGGTTTTTTTGTTTGTTTGTCTGTTTGTTTGTTTTTGTCTTTTTGAGACAGGGTTTCTCTGTCTTTCGCTGGCTATCCTAGAACTTGCTCTGTAGACCAGGCTGGCCTCGAACTCAGAGAGATCCACCTGCCTCCGCCTCATGAGTGCTGGGATTAAAGGCGTGCGCCACTACTGCCACCCAGCAGGAATATAACAATATTAAATATATCTAATATGAATATATACTTAATAAAAATGTAAATATAGAAGTATATGCCAAGGGCTAGGAATATTGTTCAGTGGTAGAGCATTTGCCTAACCTGTGTGAGGTTCTGAGTTCAGTCTCAGCACTGCACAAGGGGAGGGGAAAGAGCACAGACAAAATGGGAGCAATGGCTTCCATCTGTTACCCCACTGCCCAGCATGCTCAGGCCATGAGGTTACAAGTTTAGGGCCAGCCTAGACTATACAAGACCCTGTCTCAGAAAGGAAATATCTGCACATGCTCACATCAAAAGTGTACATAGAGGTGGTCTCCAGGATGTCCTCAAAGGGACAGGGTAGTGACATCTACAGATGGGATGGTTTGGAGTGTCAGTTTATTAAGGGAAGGGTAGAAATTACAACAGCTAATCCCCAGCACTGCAGTTTTCAATTTAAAAAAAAATTACACATTGAAAACTGATATGTCGCCGGGCGTGGTGGCGCACGCCTTTAATCCCAGCACTCGGGAGGCAGAGGCAGGCGGATCTCTGTGAGTTCGAGACCAGCCTGGTCTACAGAGCTAGTTCCAGGACAGGCTCCAAAGCCACAGAGAAACCCTGTCTCAAAAAACCAAAAAAAAAAAAAAAAAAAAAGAAAACTGTCAAACTGTCAGCCGTACACCTTCACTGCTAACTATAGATGGCGACCGCAGAGAGTTCAAAAGTTGAGGCCTTTGCATTTGAACTTCAGTCTCGTCTTTTTCTCTTTGTACTATGCAAGTATTGCATTTACCAGAGCGCAGCCATGATGAAAGGAGTTTCCTCTGTGAGACCTGCATCTCTCCGCATGATCTTGTGCCCTGTGTGTTGTTACTGTTGGTGGTATTCCCCCCAAACATTAAGTAGTCTTTGCTTTGCATCTTTTCCTTACTTTAAATCCACGTGAATGCTCCCAGGCGTATCCAGCCTTTGGACAGTGTGGCACAGCATTGTCGACTCCAAAGTCCGTATTCAAGAACTGTACCATCTAGTTTTTTTCTTTCTTTCTTTTTTTTTTTTTTTTAAGTCTCGTAATGTCTTAAGTAAGCATGGTTTTGTATTGGGCCCCTGTCAAAGCTGTCCTTGGCCTCATGCAGCTTGCAGACTGCAGTTCGGTCACACCGCAAGTCTGTTGTGCATCTACTTCCTGGGGACCCACTAATGAGTTCCCTGAGCGTGACACATGTACGATTAAGTGAGTCAGCATTTTACTGACAGACCAGGCTCTGACAGATCTCCCCATGTTTTTGTCCCCACAGATGACAGAAGGCAGGCATTGCCAGGTTCACCTGCTGGATGACAGGAGACTGGAGCTGCTGGTCCAGGTAGGTATTGGATGCTCAGGTAGGTATTGGATGCTCAGGTAGGTATTGGATGCTCAGGTAGGTATTGGATGCTCAGGTAGGTATTGGATGCTCAGGTAGGTATTGGATGCTCAGGTAGGTATTGGATGCTCAGGTAGGTATTGGATGCTCAGGGATAGCCCCTTTCTGCCCTCCCTGGAACGTGGTGGCCTGTGTCGAGGTTGTTCACCTAGCTGTGCCTAGAACTCAAAGCTTTAGTGACTGAGGGAGAAAGGTAGCTCTGGGGTCAGCAAACTTGGTCTTCTCCTGACTTATCATAGCTCATTGTTCCTGAAAGAATCCTGACAAGTCAAGCCGCTTTATGTGTATGAGCAGAAGCTCTTTGCAAAATCTATGATGCTAGAATGAGTTTTATGTATTTTACTTGTTTGTGATTTTCCTTCTATTTACCCAACCCTGGCCCGAAGATTTTTTTTAAAGCAACAATAATAACAACAACAAAACAAACAGACAAAAAAAAAAGACTGAATTCCTGTGGGTAGACTATACCTATGACTAGCCTTGATGCCTTGTCAAAACCAACTCAGCTCAACTTTCTCATTGAGCCTTGTCCCTCACTCACTGCACCCACACTGCAATTAAAATAGACAGAAGAGGAGTTGGAGAGATGACTGAGTAGGTAAGAGTGCCTATTGCTCTTACAGAAGATCCAGGTTTGATTCCCAGCACCCACATGGTGGCTCATAGCCATCCAAAACTCCAGTTCTGACCTGTGCAGGCACCAAGCATGCACAAACGTACACGTAGAAAGAACACCACACATAAAATAAAATGGGTAAGTCTTTAAAAAGAATTAGAGAATTAGGACCCACACAGTAGTCTCACCAGCTTTTAATCCAGATTTCTGCCTGCTTCTCTTCTTCCTCCCTGACCCCTTCTTTTCTTCCCTGTCCCTTCTCTCCCCTTTTGTTGTCTTTCTCCTCCCTTTTTTCCTGATTTCCTTTCCTTACTACCCCCCCCCATTCCATCTCCTCGAACAGGAGCAGTCAGTCTTCAGACCATCACTATGTACCCCTGACTGTTAGGCTCAGGGCTCAGAAGGGAGCCCCTGCTTCCCTGGTTCTTGCAGGACCAACATCAGTCATCAGTTGAACATCCTGGCAAATTCCAAGCCATACTTCTTCCCACCAGGCCCGTAATATCCCCAAAGCTCACAGGCAGATCCATCTTAAACTGGGTTCTCAGAGCTTAGTGGTGACAATGGCATGAAGAATGATATTTTAAAAACCACACAAGCAAGCAAAGGCTTTTTTTGATGGTTAGGGCAGGTGAGAGGTAACAGCAGCGGGAGAGATGGGCAAGCAAATCGCTGCTAATCAGATTTGTGTTTTGACAGCCCAAGCTTTTATCAAGAGAGCTGCTGGACCTGGTGGCGTCGCATTTCAACCTCAAAGAGAAGGAGTACTTTGGAATCACGTTTATAGATGACACGTAAGTGCTCTGGGTTTTCACGCCTTTGCCTCAGGCCTGAGTTAACAAGCTTGCTGATCCTTGCGGTTGGCGACAAGGGAGAAAGTATTTGTGTCCTGCTTAGCTGTAAGTGTCTCCGTATGGAAAATTTCCCCTACAAACATCATAAAGGAAGAAGAAAGGAACATGGAGCCTTTAAAAGTCTTGCAAATATCACCAGGTGTGGCGGCAAATGCCTGCCATCTCAGCCCTCGAGAAGTGGAGGCCAGGTGAAGGATGAAGGTTCTAGGCCACCTGGTCTGCACAATGAGCTCCAGGCCAGCCAGGGTTGTGAAGCAGGATAGCGAAAAAACAAAGAAACAAACAAGAAAACCTTAAAATGTGTTTAGAAACGGGTGCTAATGAGTTTGAGTCTTTGAATGTGTGGTAATGCCCCCAATTCACTCTTGTCGGTGATGGAAACACTAGGTTGTTCTTCATTTGTATCGTGAAGCTAACTTAATGGTTTGGCTACCCTGGAAGTTGTCCGTCTGTTTTCTGTCTATTTCCATTCTTTACATTGACATGTTGGAGTGTGTGTGTGTCCCTGTCTGTCTGTTTTATAGCAACCTATTTTGTCTGTATTATCTATGGCCTAATGTGTTATGAGAGGAATCCTTCCCTTTTCTGAAGATATTTTCCAAAGAGTTCTTTAAATACAAGAAAATATGTTCCAGACACAAAATATGCTGGCCAGCCACCACGTTCTTTCCGTGACTCTCACGATGGAAGTGGTTTTCAGTTGTTCAGTGGAACCAGGAAGAAAATAACCTCAGGAATGATTTAGTTTGTTTTTAACACCTTGTACAGGCTAGTGATTTCTCACCCAGGGCCTCCAAGAAACCTAAACAAACCCCTCAACTCAGGCTGTAAAGCCCAGATATTTGTTTAGAGGTGTACAAAACCCCCCAAAAAAACTTATAGTAGACTCAGAATGCTTCCTGAAGATGATTCACCGAAAGCCAGTGTGGGGCGGGAGGCGTGGGGTGGGGGTGGGGGTTGCTGTGCCATCACCCTCATCCTCTGAATCACTGGTGGAGAGGCATCTGATTGTCTGCCCTCTGCTGGATAAAATAGGAAATGGATGTGTCCGTTTTCCACAATACCAGCCAGAAAGCCGCAGCAGTTCACACGAATCAATGATTAAGCAGTCACACACATGTAGGCAGAATCTGCATGTGAAAAAAGTATATAAGACCTATGGGCATAAATACATCACAACTGAATGATATGCTATGAACTGTAATTGCTACGAACACTATCATTTAGAGGGAGATCATATCAAGGTGAAGTTAAAAGCCTGGAGACTAGAATAATGCATTTATTTGTTTAGCAAATGTTCCCTGAGTGTCCACAAGCTACCAGATGGTATTCTAGGTACCAGGGATTTAGCTTTGAGGAACGCAGTTACGATTCCCTGCTTACAAGAGTTCATATTGTAGTGCTTGTGGTCTGGTTTAACAAGCAAAGAGATGATAAGAAAATACCAGAAACTCCAAGTTCCCTGAGATCATATGGAAAGCCATATGAAGGAAAGCTGGGGAGGGGCAGTTTTAGACAGAGTGGGCCAGGATGGTGTCTGGAAGACACAGTGCATCGAACACCAGGAACCAGCTCTGCAAACAAAAGCTTGATTGTCCAAAGATGGAACCCAGTTTGACTTAAAACCCAGTGTTTTGTTTTAATATGATATTTGTTTGTTTGAGACAGGACCTCAGGTAGTCCAAGCTGGCCTTGAACTCCTGATCCTGCTACCTCTGCCTCTGCTATTGTAGATATATGCCATCATGCTTGACTTGGTTTAGTTTTTAAGAAAAGTAGGGAAAGCCGTTGTGGCAGAGTGCAGAAAGCAGGAAGAAAAGAGGTCCAAGATTAGGACTAAGAGTGATGTGGGAACTACCCAGAATTCTGTAGCTGTGTGATCAGACAGCAGTGTTTGACACTGCTGACACTCATGCTTCCTATCTATAACCTGCATATAACAATAGTCCTTTTATGGCAAATGCCCTATAAGGGGCCCAGAATAGAGTGCTAGCATTCTGTATTTCAGGCCTGTTAAGAAATACACATAGAGTCCAGCGCACAGGCACACATGCAAGAGAAGCTTTTCAGGGTACTGGAGTGCTCTCACAGTTCTCTAGAACTGGGCCAGGCCCACAGGTTCCACAGGGGGGGAAAGGAGGTGGCATTCCAGGCAAGCATCACTTGAAACAAAGCCCAATGCTGTGCTCTTGCTCAGTGGAAAGACAGCAGCTCGAGGAGGGATTAAGGGGTGAGCAAAGGACAAAACCACGCATGGGTGAGCCCCGTGGATCACGGAGATGCCAAAGCACCTGCAGCCACTGAAGGACGGTCTACGGTGGAGGAGCAAGCCTTAGAACTACAGTCAGTACTGGGAAGAAGGGTCCAGACCATGCGACAGGCTGCTGGGGACGCCCCAAGCACAGTGCTTTGTCCAGACATTCTAACTTGCTTCAGAGAGAAAAGAGAAAGATCTGAGCATGGTGCTGCCTACCTGCAATCCCAGCCTGGAAGCTGTACTGCAAATCCTAGGCCGTGTATAAAAAAAGGGGCTGTAGAGAGGGCTCACTGGTAAGAGTGCTTGATGCACAATCATGAGTACCTGAATTCTAAGCCCTAGGACCCAGGTGGAAACTGGGTGTGGTCACATGCATCCATAATGTGGCACTGTGTAAGGAAGAGGAGGACACATAGCTGGAACCTACTGACTGCCAGCCTAACTCCTGGTTCAATAACAAACCATGCCACAGGAAGTACGACAGAGAGTGATAGAACAAGATGGCCAGCGCTCTCTTCTGGACTCTGCATATCTACGTACGAGCACACCACACCCGTGTACATCACACACACCAAAAAGCGAGGCAGGACAGTATGAATGATTTCCTTGCATGACTTGGGCCACCATCTCCCTTGTCTGTCCTGGGATTTGTGGGCTCCCTTCCAATATATTCTTGGGCCACAGATGTCAAACCTTCCAGCCTTCCCAGGAACCTTGTGTGCCCCAACTCCCCTACAGGTAACAGACAACACCTCATGTTGGGTGGGGAAGGTGTCTCCTGGTTCCATCCGTGTTTATTTTCAGGAGTGTGAGTTAGTCTTTTCTGGGAGAAGGAAGGTCTTGGATATTTCCACCTTTCCGAGGAAAGGGCCTGGAAACATGTTTGTTACGTCTAAGGGTGTCTCTTCGGAAAGTCTTGGTCACAAACCTGGTTCTTTGTTTGGTAAATATTTTTGGAAGGTTTTTTTCCCCATCACTCCCTTTCTGTCCACCCCCGTGAAACCACTATCCCTCCCAGGGCATTGGCTGAGCTGCATTTTCCAGCTCCAGTGCCACATCAGCCTTGAGACTGTGGCAAGCTCAACCAAAGAAGGAAAGCGGGAAGGGACGGAGTCAATGACACTGGCTACCATATTTACCCCAGCTCACGGAGCCAGAAGAGAGATGGGAAAACAGAACACAGTTAGTTATGTAACAAAGGCAGCAATGCCAACCAAGTAAAGCAAATTCCTGACCCGGGTGGGGGTGGGGGGTGGGGGGAGGGTTGGTGCCCTTACCGAGGCTCCCCAGCTCTGGGTGCAGGATGGTCGACCACCCCTAGAGGGCAGTCTCAGCCCTCCTTCCCCACAAGGCGCCCTTCTGGCACCCTCCCTTCACCCATTGTGAAAAGCTTTGCTAAGTGACCTTTGCTGAAGAAGAAATAACAAATAGGCTTTACAATACAACAATAGCTTTGGATCCCTGTTCTTTCTGGTGGACCTGAGACAATGGGGCTTCCACGGCATAGAATCTGAACCAAAGAGAACACGCGGCTTATGGTTATAAGTGCTTGTCTTTGGTGTTTTGCTTTGTTTTGTTGTCGTTTGGTTGGTTGGTTATTTTTTTAATTAATTATATCTCATCATTATTGAGGAAAATACTTAAAAACAGCAAAATAAAAACATTAAATGAACCATATTATATCCTAGTACTTAGGCATAGGTAATTTTCTTTCTCAATTTTTAGAACTTTCATTCTGTTGTAAGACTATAAACAGACTTAGAACTATAAAAATCCTAATTTTAAAATCCATTTTATGTATTAATGGTCCATGCCTATAATCTCAAGATTCAAAGTTGGCCTGGTTTGCCATATGGAACCTGGAAAGCCTGGAACCTGACATGCCACAGATTTTAACCTTTCTTTATCCTTAACCTTTAACTTTAACCTTTAACCTGACATGCCACATATTTTAACCTTTATCTTTAGCAACTTTGAAGTTGAAGCATCTTAAAATAAGTGTCGCATTAAACATTACAAAATATAATGTAAGAATCCTTTAGCTTCAGCCTTCTGGGTTTTGATTTTGTTTTTTCCTTATACACAAAATCACAAATTCTAAGAAGTTCCCCAATGTTTCACCCAGCGTCCTTATCTTGTAATTATGAAAACAGATGCACATAAACTGAGCCCAATGTTGTTATAGGAGGTAGGAAATCCCTTGATATCATGGTCCCAATATTGAAAGCCCTGGCTTCAAACCACAGCCCTGCCATTTTCCTGGCACATTTGCTATAAGACACAACATTAAGAGATAAAGATTTCCAACTCGGTTGATGTGTGAGGGGCACAGTGAAGGAATCACTGAAATGGCTGCTCCATGATATGGTTAGGGAGATGGATTTTATTATTAATGAATAAAAGAAAGAAAACGTCCAGAGGCATCCGGAAGAGGCCAGAGCAGAGAGAAGTAGTAGCAGACTGGACATGGCCAGGGTCATCTGTTAGAGAAGCGAGAGAGTGGGGGAGATCAAGGGGAGAGGACAAATTGCCTTGATTATAAGGGCAGTAGCTGTGGGGAGGGAAAGGCCAGGAGGCTAGCATGGACTTTGAAATGTATATCAAGGGTTTGTGAGTAGGAACTGGGGGACATGAAGGCCAGCATGGGCTTGGATGTGCGACCACAATTGCATCAATGGAGAGCCTTGTCCCTTCTGCTGGAAGCCAGGAGAATGACTACCTTGAGGGTGGGAGGGACTTTTTTCACACATTCCCAAATAATGCTGGCTTTTATCAGACCTGACTGCCAGAAATCTTTCTGTAGTCCAGCTTGAGCTCACTTCTAGACACATGGACTACCTGAGACCTAAGAGCTGATAGAAAGCATTTGCTCACTGAAGAGTAGCTGTTATCATTTATACCGTTACTATTTGTACCCATTTTTCCTATCTGCTTTGTTTCAAATACTTGAAGGATATTATGTGTAGGTATGTTTGGCCTGCATGTACGTGTGTGTGCCATGTACAGAGGGCCCATGGAGGACAGATGGCGTCACTGGAATCCCCAGAAGTGGAGTTACAGGTGATTGGTTATGAGCCACCATGTGGGTGCTGGAAACTGAACCCCAGATCCTCCACAAGAGCAGCCAGTGTAGTTCTCTGCCAGACCATCTCTACAGTCCCTTTTCTATCTACTTATATTGAATGGCAGCTTGGAATTTCCTGAGTTTGTCTTTTAATTATTTATTCAAGGACAAAAATAGACTAGAACATGTTTTCTAGTTCATAACAGATTTTGCTGGAATTCAACACCCCTTTCCCACCCCCCAGAAGTGGGTTCTGAAACTGGATTTAGTGTAAGAACATTAGAGCAGGCTCTAAGATGGATGGGCCAGTTGAGCAGCCTTGGAAATCACGTAAACAATTCACAGAGCGTGGAATCATAGAGGTCAAGGTCTTGAGAGAACTGTTTATACCTGCAAACTGGTGAGGCTCTGAGGTAAATAAATATTTAAACATCTGTAAGTCATGTGTCCATAGAAATAACTCTAGAAAGGCCTGACCTGTGCATGCATTGAAAACTGCAATGTTGGACTTGATGGAAAATTTCCTTTTTCATAACTTAAACATGTTGCATTTAACCTTTCATATACAGTTAAAGATTAATTTAATTTTGTTCAATGTCTTAATCTCCCAAAGCACTATTCATTCTTGTTCTCTCAGTTTTTCTTTAAATATGTGCATGCTATATATATGGATTTCCACTGGTTAAAAAAATGGGCAAGCAAAGGATGGTAGAGCAAACCTGGGCTACAGCAAGGCTCTGTTTCCATAAACAAAAAGCACTATAGGTAATAAATTATACTTACTGTTAATCACTTAATTAAAAATTTAATTTTATTTTATTGATTTTATTTGAAACAAAATCTCACTCAATATTCCCAGTTGGCTCAGACATCTTGTATAGACCAAGCTAGTTTTGAACTCACAGAGATCCATTTGCCTCCATCCACCCCATGCCCAAGCGCTAGTATTGAAGGCATGCATCACCATGCCCAGGGAATCTTGCTGTTTTAATTTAAGGTTTTTGTTTGGTTGGTTGTTTGGTTGGTTGGTTGGTTTTTAGAGACAGGGTTTCTCTGTGTAGCCCTGGCTGTCCTAGAACTTGATTTGTAGATTGGACTGGACTCAAACACAGAGATCTGCCTGCCTCTGCCTCTCAGGTGCTAATTTCAGATCTGTATCCAGGAAATTGTTCCAAGCAATTTTGTGAGCAGTCTCACCAGCTTGTTTTATCACTGCATTGCATTTCTCTGCATACATTTAGATTGTTACTTTAACAATACCCTATAGATATACATGTTATTTCCAGACTTTTAGCTATCAAAGTGAGTGTTTTCAATGTACAGGTTATTCTTCAAATGTGCAAGTTCTTCTTGGCAAACTCCTCCCATTGCAAACACTAGCTCAGAAGTAGACAGGTTCAATAGGTTTGAGAGAAATGGTTGAGGTGGCCTCACCGCCTGTGGTATCCCTGCCTGGCATGCAAGTACGCTCTTTCCAGGCAGCTTTGCCAGCACTGTGTGTTGCTGAACTTACCATGCCATCCTTTGCTTTTGCTTCTTCTCACAGGGGTCAAGAGAACTGGCTGCAGCTAGACCACAGAGTTCTGGAACATGATTTGCCTAAGAAGCCTGGCCCAGCCATTCTACACTTTGCTGTCAGGTACGTGTGGGTGCATCCAGCATTCACCTCCTTCTTTTGGTTTTGTTTTTGCTTTGTTTTGTTTTTATTTTTCAACGTTCCTATTCACCAGAGATGGTGAATAAAAAGAGAGTAGACCCCTTGAGAACATGACCACGTGAAAGAGATTGTCTACTGTCTCGGTTACCATAGATACTGTGTAGATTTGTTTTCTTTAAAGATAAAGGAGGGAAGCGTCTTGCTTTATCCCTCAAAGAGTCTTAGATTAAATGTAATACTGAGAAACCTGAGAGATGTATTTTACTTCTTAATTCTGAAAAAAAAATTTATTCGGTAAACTGTTAGGATTCCTCGACTCTGAAATCTGAAACATTTACTGCTATACTTTATGTTGGAATAATGTGGGCTAGAGATGGGGAAGCAATTGAGTTTGACACGATTCCACGTCTTAATTGACGTGGAAGATACAATGCAAACAAATCCCCAGAGAAAGAACTCTCCTAACGCCTCAGAGACCCGAATTGCTTCACGCAGAGACAGACAAGGGTAACTCTCACAGCTCTTGCAGGCTCTATGAGCTCTGTTTGGGGAAGTCCCTTAACGAGGTCCTGAAATGGATGCATGTAACTGAATCAGGGATTTCTCAGAGCTGGCCCAGGAAAATACTGTAGCATTAACTACTATCAATCTAAGAGAAAAGGAATGCCTGAAGACTGGCCTTCCGGCCCCTTCCATAGCTTAAGATACCAAACATTGCCAGTGGAGCCCAAAGCTCCTTCTGTGGTAGCCCTGCCCCCGCCTGAAATCTAAGAAACAGCTTTACATCCAATTTGTTCGGCAGGGAGATTTTATTTTCATAAAACTGGTTCAGATGCGTCAGCTGGGAAAGGCACCATCTACCAAGTGTGACGGCCTGGGTTTGATACCTAGAACCTCCCCGGGGACAAAGAAAACCTACTCCAACAGTTGGGCCCTGACATCCACGTGCGTGCAGCCACACACAAAATAATAAGTGTAAAATCACTTTAAGCTAATTCAATCAGAAGAATAATCTAAGATTAAGTTTAATTTTAGTGAAGAAGATACATTTTATTTTATACTATGATGTTGGGAACCCCATCCCTACCCCTTCTTTACCCCATCTTCTTTTCTTTCCTCCTCCTTTCTTTTCCTCTCCCTACCTTTCCTTCTCTCC
The DNA here is from genome assembly GCF_950005125.1 of Chionomys nivalis. Lineage (NCBI taxonomy): Eukaryota > Metazoa > Chordata > Mammalia > Rodentia > Cricetidae > Chionomys > Chionomys nivalis. Next base: position 53,478,684 of record NC_080086.1, read on the forward strand.
CTCCCTTCTTTCCCTCCTTCCTGTGATGTTGAGGCAAAGTAAGTGATGATACCATTTTACAAATACTATTATCATTCATCTGCTCCATGGAATTCAGAAGCACAAAAATACTGTATCTCACCTCTCACCTTTTTTTTTTTTTTTTTTTTTGGATTTTTCGAGACAAGGTTTCTCTGTAGCTTTTGGTTCCTGTCCTGGAACTAGCTCTTGTAGACCAGGCTGGCCTCGAACTCACAGAGATCCACCTGCCTCTGTCTCCCGAGTGCTGGGAATAAAGGCATGTGCCACCACCGCCCGGCTAAGAATCTCACCCTTTTTTAAAACTGTGGTTCTTATGCAAACTAACTACTGAAAGTTGCTGAGTCTTAGCTTGCCTGTGGTGTGTTCATAGCCCTGGGGTGAGGGAGGGGAGCCTTGTTCTTGTTGGTGTTCATTTTCTCAATATTTCATTTTGGGGTCTGGAGAGATGACTCAGTAGTTAAGAGCACTGGCTGTTCTTTCAGAGGATCTGAGTTTGATTCCCAGCACCCACATGATGGCTTCAAACCATCCATAACTCCAGTCCCAGAGGATCTGATACTCTCTTCTAGCTTCCATGACACGTGTCACATAAAATTAAATTTTATGAGCTCTGCATGGGATTTTTTTTCTTACCCTTGACCCTATTTGTTGTTGGTTGGCTTTTAATGGTGCTGGGGTTTAAATCCAGGGTCTTGTCCATACTAAGTCTATATGCTCCACCACTAAACTGCGTCCCGAACCCCTAAGAATTTTATTAATGCCCAAGAAGGAGGGCACATAGAGATGACTTGTTTAAGTGTTAGTCATAGCTGGAGAAGTGCCCACGGATCCTAAAGAAAACCTGGAGTTTACTGAAACACGGTGACGTGAGGCCTGTGTGCCCAGGACAAGGGAAAAGGTGGAACATCCAGAAGCAAGGAGAAAGCTGCCTGCTGGCATTGAGCAGGAGTCAGAATGCGAAGGGAAAGTGGTTCCATGCCAATGAGGTGCCAGTCCATGACGAGGTTATCACTGTGGACAGTTCAAACTCGGATAAAGAGAAGTTCCTCTCCACCAGCTTCAGCCTCCACCTCTCCTTTCAGATTTCCACCCCAGAGCAAACCTGGCTGGGTTGTTTCCTGGCTTGTGGTTTGTATCTTACTAAGGAGAGAGAAAGTTCTGTTTCTTTGCTCTTGCATCCTACAGCTGTCCTACCCCCAGTACGCACATGGGCTGTTCCTGGCTATGCTAAAGTCTGGGCACCCTCAGCATTCCTCCGCATTAATCCTTGTGTGCGCAGGGCATGTTTCTGCTGTGTCCCAGATCAGCAAAGGCATTGTGTCTTCGGACAATCTTAACAAGCGTCATTTGTTTAGTGACCACATTTGTATGCCTGTTTTTGACAGCTGCTGTGGTCAAGCGTGTGTCTGAAAATTCCACAGCACAAACCCTGCCTTCCCTTCCTGGCTGTTGTCCTTCACAAGGCCACGCTATCTTTTCCAGCAGGTTCCTGGGATTCCACAGCAGTTGCTGGCTTGTTCCTGGGGCTTCAGCCCCTACTTAGCGTGTTATCTCAACTGTCCTGTAACCACTTGGTGTTAACTTTCTCCTCTCTGCTAACGTATTTGAAACCCTTATCAAGGTTTTAATGATTCATGTAATTCATCCTCCCAACAAGACAGTGATATCATCACAGCCTCTATTATTCCAATTAAGCAGCTGTTGTTACTCTGGCTAAAGAAATGGTAAGGCAGGATAGAACTCTCTGGACCCTGAATGGACTTCACTGAGGTCACAGATTGGAGGATCCAGTGCGGGGACAGCTAGAGAATGACTTTTGTCACACACACTTGTTTGTCTGAAGGTCTCACACCTCCAATGAAAGAATACAGAATTGTTGGTGACATTTCTATCTGAGGAAAGAGCCCGTTAGGTTACCTGCGTTGACTAGAGAATGCAAGCAGGAAATTCCAACAAAAGTTAAAAAATAAAAATTTATAAAAAAGCCTAGGTATGAGGATACTCATTTGTAATACTAGCTTCAATGAGGCCTAAACATGTGGATCCCTGGGGCTTGCTGGTTCTGCTTAGTGAACTCCAGGTAGTGAGAGAGACTGTCTGGGTGCTGGTAGAGATAGGGAATATTATGTACGCACGCGTGCACACACACACACACACACAACGTGGACAGCCCCCTAAGGAACAACATCTGAGTGTGACCTCTGGCTTCCACGTGCATACTCACTCACACACACGCTGACAGTCACACAAATGCAACCAAAGGTATTACGTGACTGATATAATCTTTGGACACTGTAAAGCTATCTGAAAGTCCAGAGGTCTTTTATGCATGGATAGCAGGTAATGTGCTGGGGTACAAGTATAGGGATATCCTCATGCATAGACAGCAGGTGATGTATGGAGGAGACACACAGCACAGGACCCCTCCTGCGTGGGTGTCAGTGACATACTGGGATACAGAACACAGGGCCCCTCATGCATAGACATCGGGTGATGTTCTAGTGTACAGAGTACAAGGGCCCTATCTAGATGATGAGTTAGCACACAGTCAGAAAAGATCTCTTTCAGTGTCCATGCACGTCACTGTTATTCTTAATGCAAACAATTGGAAATACCCAAATGCTGGCACTAGAGATAGGTTAAGCGAGTCTGGCATCTCGCAGCCAGCTGTAAGAAGGGGATATGAGCATGCATATGCTGTGTTTCATTTCCTCCGGAGGGAGTGCTGGGGACCAGTATCATCATTTTTGGAAAAATTGTCAAGCTATGCACTTGCTCTCCCCTTTAGAAACAAAGCCTCCACCTCAGTCCCGGCCCTGGTTCTGCTGGTGTGCCCTGGACAGGGTTCTGTGGCTGAGCCCCTCTCTCCTTGTCCCCCCCGTGAATCACAACTTCATTAATTCACTGTTCTCAGGATTGTCTTCGTCTGCCTTGTCTCCCGGGAGCCTACATGATAAGGCAGGTTGTGTCTGAACAAATAAGAATCAGCGTGTATTTATAACGGATGTGAATAGATCCTCAAGAGGAGATTGGGATTTCTCTGTTACGTTGGTACGTTTTAGAAATATTCCAGGGGCAGGAAACCATGTGAAAGGAGCTACACTGAACCTCAAATAAACATTTTTCCTTTCCTTCTTTTTCTTCATTATTTATTGCTCTGCTCAGTAGATACAGCCATGCATGGGGAAGCAGCTCTGTCACCCTCAGCTGAAGGTGGACAGCCATCCCTAAGTTAATTGCTGTGCCCATTCATCTGGTAGTTACCAAGTTCCTACCCTGGTCTTGTGCGGGTGCTGGCGTTGCCATGATAAGTGGTAATGGCAGTGTCCTGCTCTCCCACCCACTGGGAGGACATTGGCACTAAAGAAGGGAATGTGTAGGGTCTCTTTTGGAAGAGATTCTGGAAAATGTTTTCAGGATGGAGAACAGAAGTGTTAGTGCAGCCGGGCTGCTGGGTGAATGAGAATGGTCCAAGACATCCTACCGCAGAAGCTGTTATCGGCAAAGAACAGGAGATGAGGCGAGGAAGTATCAGATCTCGGGGGGAGGTTCATGCCAGGCCAGGAGAATAGTCAGTAAGCAGGCTGGGCCGTGGGAGCATGCCTGGCAGGGAGCTGTGTGTCTGGAGAGAACCCAAAGGCCAGAGTGGCCTCGACGGCAGCTTGGAGTTCAGGGGCAAAGCACTGGACTCGGGGGCTTTAAGAGAGTGATTGTACCACAGTCTCTACAACAGACTCACTGGGGCTCTAGTGCTGAGTGAAATGGGGTGCAAGCGGGGTGGGGTGCTGGGAGAAACCAAGGTAGGAAGGAGTCGCAAAGGTCCAGGAAAGAAGTGAGAGACGGGAGGAGAGTATGCTGCCTCCCACACTCCCGTAACATGGAGATGACAAACGAGACCTTCAGCAAGGACTTGTGAGAATGCAAGAGAAAGCGAAGATGTAAACTGACTTCACAAAACCATCTGCAAATATAAAAAATCGTGTCTTTTTTTTAATTTTAGGGTTTATTCAAAAAGAAAAGAAAGAAAAGAAACACTGTTTGCTTTCACTGAGAAGTTTCCTCTTTCCTGTAACGTCACAAGCACTGTAGGCCACGGGCTAAACACTGAGCGTGAGTTGTCCCATTCACTCCTGAGCTGGGCATTGTTGTAATAAGAGCGGCGGGGCTGCGTCCCTGGCACCCGGCCGCCCGCATGGCTTAGCTTATGCCCCGAAATAATTACACGGAAACTGTATTCTTTTAATCACTGCCTGGCCCATTAGTTCCACCCTCTTATTGGCTAGCTCTTACATATTGATCTAACCCATTTCTAATATTCTGTGTAGTACCACGAGCTGGCTTACCAGGAAAGATCTTAACCTGCGTCTGTCTGGAGTGGGAGAATCATGGCGACTCCTTACTCAGCTTCTTTCTCCCAGCATTCTGTTCTGTCTACTCCGCCTACCTAATTTTCTATCCTATTAAAGGGGCCAAGGCAGTTTCTTTATTACTTAACCAATGAAACAACAGATAGAAAGATGACCCACCTCCATCATTTCCCCTTTTTCTGTTTAAACAAAAAATGGCTTTCACTTTAACATAGTAAGATTACATATAACAAAATAGTTATCAAGCAAGAATTACAGTTACAATATTTATATCTATTTTATCTTTTATCATAATTAAGGAAAACTATAACTATAACTAACCATTCTTCAATTCCATCAAAGACTCCAGAAGGATATAATATTACCTAAGCAAACAAGAAATCCAAAGTTCTAGAAATGACAGAGACATCTCACTGCCTGACAGTCACCCAAAGTTCTTTTGTACCATTGGGGCATCCATCTTCAGCCTTCAGGCCCATAGTATCCAGCAGACATTTTCATCAAGCAGGAAATTCCAAAGACAGTTCAGTCACTTTTTGTTGTGTCCTGCAGAATGTCTTGCAGACTCTTTCATGAGTCAGGAACCCCGAAAATCCATCTCACCTTTAGGCAAGTTCAGCAGTCCTTTTTCTGCAGGTTCTCTGTGTCCAGTTTATGCAACAGTCCAGGCAAGAGTAGTTTCTTGCCCAAATGGCTATCAAACTCCATAAGGAGCCTCTTTAATGCCCATCTTCCTCTTGAAGTAGATTGGTGCTGCCAGGAGCAGACGTGTCTCATTATCATGAAAAGCCCTAAGTTATTAAAACATTAAATGCCATGTTCTGTAGTCTTTGAAAGATATGAAGAATGCCTATCTAATTGAAATATCTCTATATATCTAGAAAATCTAACTAACATGACTACAAGCTTGACTATTATTGATGATTATCCATTAACAACCTATATTTCCTATTTTACATTACATTTTTAAATGAACTACATAATCACAATACCTTAATCAATATCAGAAATACATATACACATAACAAAATTGACTTTATAATCCATACCAATGCAAATTATTTATATCTATATCATATCCCCCTTTAAATGTAAAAGAACATTTATAAACCATATTTGGGAACATGGGCGCAGTTTTTCCTTTCCAAACTGCTTCCTGCTGAATGGGGGCGCTGTATTCAGATCTTTCATGGTGTAACCTGTGTGTCAGGGTCATCTCAGTCGGCAGTTGAGTGAAGTAATTTTCTGAAGATGTTCACAGCAACCTTTCAGGAGGGCGTGGTCTATCATACCATATCGGGATAGACACAATCCACAGAGTCTCATCCTCTGTGAAAACAAAAGAAGACCCTCTCCAAAGCATCATATCCTTAGACCCATATTCTGAAATCATAATACCCTTATATCCATTCTGGTTTAGCTTGGCAGCCCATATAATGAAATGTCTCTCTGCAGTTAGCTCCTTTACAGTCAAAAATTTTAAAGAAAACACAATAATACAAAGAATCCAGACTCTCTGTGAATTTTCCATTTTTACGTGGCTTATTTTTCTTTATTTCTTTTAATCTATAACTATCTGTACTCTGTCTCTTTAAAGACTTTACCCCTTTTTTTAAGACATTAACTTTATTCTTTATATATTTTTTTTCTCTCTCTCAAGCCTACGTATATTCATCCAACAGTGTCTGAATCTGATCCATTGTGAATCTGTAATTTTTTTACTATCCAGGAGCACTTTGTTTTGCGCTTTTAAATTACTAAGCCCTTAAGAATCTAAGCTGTGACATTCCTAGGTCAAAAACAGGTACTGCCTGCTTGCCCCGCCCAGTCCAACATGGTGGAGCCGCTCATGCCTCTGATCCTTGCACTTTGCATCAGTAGCATGGTGGAGCTGCTTGTGCCTCTGAGCCGCAGCACAAAATGACTTCCTTTTAGGCACACAGCGAGTCTAGTTGCCATCAAACAAATTGTAGTACTTTACTCCAAATGATCCATTCAAAAGCTCTGTCTCCTGCAGGAGCCAGACAGAGATCGCAATGGCGGCACAGCCCAGAAAGCCGGCATTTTAAAACAGCCAGTTTTTTCCTGTTGCTGAGTTAGGACAATTTCTTTGCCGCACGCAACCCACAAACAGCAAAAAGCTGTCTTAAATTCTCTTTCTGTGTCCTTTTTAAGCCCTCTCAGGTTTTACGTGGAGTTCATTAGCACGTTGGGTGCCACTCTGTTGTAACAAGAGCGGCGGGGCTGCGTCCCCGGCACCCGGCCGCCCGCATGGCTTAGCTTATGCCCCGAAATAATTACACGGAAACTGTATTCTTTTAATCACTGCCTGGCCATTAGTTCCAGCCTCTTATTGGCTAGCTCTTACATATTGATCTAACCCATTTCTAATATTCTGTGTAGTACCACGAGCTGGCTTACCAGGAAAGATCTTAACCTGCGTCTGTCTGGAGTGGGAGAATCATGGCGACTCCTTACTCAGCTTCTTTCTCCCAGCATTCTGTTCTGTCTACTCCGCCTACCTAATTTTCTGTCCTATTAAAGGGGCCAAGGCAGTTTCTTTATTACTTAACCAATGAAACAACAGATAGAAAGATGACCCACCTCCATCAGGGCATGGCAGTCCTACCAATGGAAATGTAAATGAATCTCTATCTTATACCCTGATGCAGAAGCAGATCTGACACAGGATGCTTCCCTAAGTGGGAAGAGTCAGAGAAGCACACAGCGTTTAAGATTTCAGCATTTAGCATTTGCACCCCCGCTTACAAAGCCTTCAAGATATATGTTAAATGTTTGTATAAGGACCATCAAGACTGCTCAGTGGGTTAAGGTGCCTGCTGCCAAGCCTGACTTCAGTCCCAAGGGTCCACGTGGTCGAAGGAGAGCATAGGCACTCACAAATTATCCTCTGCCATGTGTGTGCACACACACTAAATAAATAGGTTTTTGAAATGAAGTTCAAAAAATTATGCTTATGACCCATTTGTGAATGGACGGCTATAATTTATGAAGGCGAGCCTTCTTCATGTGAGTGAAAACTCCCTCAGACTTCTGGGGATTTCTCCTCCCAGTCTGGGGGTTGCTATCTCACAGCTGTAAATTATCTTTGGCAAACATATGCCTTTTTGGTAATAGAGCCCAGATGTGAGCATGTGAAAAGCTGATAGTGCATGAGCCATTACAAGCTTGATTTAAACAGAAGTGCAGGGCCTGGCCTGACCTCACTGGGAAGGCTCCCAATCCCTCAGGGGAGGGCAACAGGGCTGGTACAGGTTGGTACCACCTTGATCCACCCACTGGGACCTCAGTAACTTTCCCAAGCCTTAGCCCCTAAATAGCTCTTAGGTTCTCCATTCCGTGTGTGTGTGTTTCTCCTCCTTTCTTTTCCTCCTCATAGTTGCTTTGTCCCAGACTATGCAAGTCCTCCCTGTGGCACCCCAAAGCATTGTTAGGGACACTCAGGACTGAACATTCTTCAGCTTGAAGGAAAATTCTGTTAGGAAATATGAGAGGAAAATTATACCTTTTTTTTTTTTTTTTTTTTTTTTTTTAATGGCTGGGAACAAGCAGCCTTTGAAAGCCTCCTGAACACTTCGTGCTTTGCCATCTCATCCTCTGGCCTGCCTTCAGAAGTTAGGCCTCTGCAATGAGATGGACCAGCTATGGTTGTATTTATCCTCCAATACCAGCACTCGGGAGGCCAAAGAAAGAGAATCCTGAGTCCAAGGCCAGCCTAGGCTGCACAGCAAGATCTTGTCTCCAAATATTGAAGAACAAGAAATGAGTTTTACTTTAGGGAGCATCATGACCACAGCAGTGGTGGCTGGCAACTGTCTGAACTGCAGCTCCAGGGCAGCTGGCAGCCCTACACAGGCACACATGCAGTCACAACACCAATGCACATGAAATAAAAATAAGCAAATCATTCAAGAAGAAAAGGGAGTTTCAGATGTTAGTAAGGGTTAAATTTCAGAGTGGAATGATGTTGGTGATGAGTTGTTGACATCTCTTTAAATTCTCCCTGCAATGGATAGCAGTAAATTACTGAACAAACCTTGTTTTTTAATTCAAATACAAAGAGTAATAAAAAGAAACCTTGGCTGTGACAGGATCACGTGAATTAACTCACAGCCATTGAGGAGGTGGGTGACAGTAACAGGGCAATAGGAACTGTTAAAGAGGAATGTGATTTAAAAGTCCAGAGGAGGCTCAGACTTAGCAGAGGGTGGGCGGGGATGTGAGTCTTTCTTTGGCCCTGAAGTCAATCCCTTCTGGATTTGAAGCATCCCAGCACCTGGGAGTAACTGTGAGCCATTTACTGTCTACCATGACCCTGTTAGTGGCCAGACCAATTTGGAACCCCCAGGTGGTGTGTGTTGGTTTCCATTTGTGAAGTTACACTATCCTAATTCAAGTTCAAGAAAGACACAGAATCTCAGCTCATTTCCAGTCTCAAGTTTCTTAAGTTTCTTACAGATTTACATTTCTGCTTCTTGATCAAATAAGCAGGCTGTTTCTGACTACTGTAGCCAGCTTTTTAAAAAAGGGCCAGAGAGGAATACCTACTCTCTCTCTCTCTCTCTCTCTCTCTCTCTCTCTCTCTCTCTCTCTCTGTGTGTGTGTGTGTGTCAGGCCAATGAAGAAAGAAGCCTTAGGATGCCATAAAATAAAATAACTAGTGTTGTGAAGGGTAGAAGAAACCATAAAATAAAAAGTTAAAATGTTAGGGCCAGTGACATGGCTGAGCAAGCAAATGCCCTAAAAGCCTGGTGACCTGAGTTTAACCCCCAGAACCCATGTAAAAGTGGAAGAAGAGAACCAAGACTACAAAATTGTCCACTGACCACCACATGCACACTGTAGTGGCCCAAACAACACACACACACACACACACACACACACACACACAGATACACACACCGGAATAGCAAAGATAAACTTTTCAAGTTAAATGTGTGCTCCTTTGTGTAGGGTTTCCCAAGAGCTGGTATTTGGGGCCAGGTTGTCTTTGGCTGGCTATAAAGTGCTGAGAAGCATTCCTGGCCTCACCCACTGCTGCCAACCCCCCTAAACCCCAAGCTCTGATAACCAAAACTCCCCATCCACATCTCTCATTCCCCCACCATGGACAGCAGGCTTTCCCACACTCCTTGCTCCTGTCCCAGCTTTTTTACTTCTCAGCCGTGTAGCTCTTGGTAGAAACAAAACATGTCTTGCTAATCTGGCGTGAGGGTCTGTTGAATCATCATGTGTTAACAGTGAGGGAGGCTTGCCACGCATGTTAGGTGTTTGTGGGTTTTAAACCACAGACTCTGCCTCCATGTGCTGAGTAGAAAAAACAGCCATTAGGTGATATACAGCCTTTCACTGTGGAAGATTTGAGGCTGTCTGGCTTGGGTCTGACCCAGTCCTCTCTGCTTGGGGTGGAGGGCCTTCGCATTTGTCTTAATTAGTCACCCAACCCAGCTGGCCTCTCCCCGTCAGACATGCCTCCCCTGCTTCCCTTCCCAGACAGATCCTTGCAAAACCTTAGCCTCTGCTTGCCCTCCGGAGGTTGAGAACACCCTGCTTTGAAGACACAAGCACTTAATAAACAGACCCTGGGGATGCTCATTCCTGTCCCCTCTCAGGTCACAGCAAGGTCCTTACACTCCTCACACAAGCCCTTCTAGAGAGTTTGGAAAACTCAGTCTCCTTTAAGAAGAAGGGCAAGAGGGCAGGCTCCTACAGGCTCAGTTGATGTCCTGTCTGGCTCCCCTCACCTGTCTGGAAATGCAGGAAGGAGGAAGAGGAAGAGTGTAGTTTTGGCCCTAAGCACATAGGAGAAGCAGAGAAAGCTTCTCTTGGGAATTTTCCAAGACTGCTGCCCTCACAGAGATGAAAGGAGGCACACTGGGCTCCCTTCTGTACTAGGACTGTGCAGCAATTGAGAGAAAGAGTTGCACTTGGAGACCAAGATATGTATTTACATTTCAGCCCAGCCTCAGCTTGCATGGTGAAGGTGCCCTGACTGCACTGAAGGGTCGGTACCATCAGTAAACAGGGATCAATTGCCCTGTTCAGAATGTAGATCAGGAGCTGATGAGACGCTTCTGAGGCATTTGCCCACATTGAATTCTGTCTGTCTGTGTGTGTGTCTGTCTGTCTCTCTTTGGTGTGTGTGTGTCTGTCTTTCTCTCTGCTGTGTGGTTGTGTGTCTCTGTCTGTCTCTCTCTGGTGTGTCTCTGTCTGTCTGTCTGTCTCTGGTGTATGTGTGTATGTCTCTCTCTCCTCTCTCTCTCTCTCTCTCTGGCGTGTGTGTGTGTGTGTGTGTGTTCACATGTGTAGGAGCCTCTGGGTAGGCAGATACACCTAAAGTGCTTGGTAATGGAGGCTGGAAGACAGCAAGCACTCTGCTGAGTGGGCTATCTCCCCAGCCAGAAGGAAGTTCTTAAAGTTATCCACAGCCGTGTGGAGAAACTCGAGTGAGGCGCACTAATCTGGCTCCTCCTCTTGCCAGTCACCTACTTGGTTCTTGCCCACTTTACCCCTTTAGAAGATTGTCACTCAAGGACAGTCAAGACCTTAGTAAAGCCAGAGAATATACTCACATGAGGTGAACATAAGTGATGACTGGCTAGGCAGCCATTGTTTGCCATATTTTCCCATCCTGTTTCACGTGGAGATCAGCTTTAAGATGGTAAGCAATTTAGAATCAGCCTAGGCCACATGAGAAGGTCTGTTCAGCCTGGCTACACGTTTTGTGCACCCCTGCCATGTAATTCTATGCCATATAGCATATGTCACCAACTGTGCTTGGCCCATGTCAGATGTTATGGAGTTCTGAAGAGAAAGTTGGACACTGAGAGCAACACTGAGTTCCTGAACTCTGGAGACAGACCTATGTGGGCCTTGAGATATAGACAAGAATACACCCAGCCCCACAGCATTGCTTTGGCCTCTTATAGATAGATACCATGATGTCAAAATGGCGGCTGCCCAAACATCACTAACTCTCCAAAGGAGAGCCCACCCAGACAGCTCCAGTGTGTGTGTGTGTCTGTGTGCATTTGGTGGTCAGAAGTCGATCACAGAAGTCGTTCTTCAAGTTATGTCCATCTCAGTTTTTGAGACAGGGAGTCAAAGATCTGGATCTCGCTGCATAGGCAAGGATGTCTGGCTAGCAAGCCCCAGGAATCCTCCTGTCTGAAATGAGTGCCACCACACCTGGCTTTTTTTTTTTAATGAGGATACCAGGGTTTGAACTCAGGTCCTCCTGCCTGCAGGGCAAGCACTTTACCTACTGAGCCATCTTCCCACTTGTCCTTTTCCATATGCCATCTTGCTATCTGACTGGCAGGCCATCTCCCTCTGACTGCTGACTGTCTTCCCATGGTGTTGAGATGTCACATTCTAGTATCCCTAATGAGGGATTGTATAAACCATGAGGAAGTGAGAACATGTTGGGGGAGGGGCAGGAAAACTAAGGACTGGAAGTCCCCCAAGCAAATGTTCTTCCCAAGAAATTATCTTATGTCATTCTTATGGTTTGTCTCCAGAGAGACACCACTTCCAAGAGCCTGGCTTGGTTCTAGAGCTGAACATTTAGCCTGGCCATCAGATTCACAGAATCCTGGGGAAATCCCTCATAACTAAACTCACAGAAAAGAAACACTATATTTTATGAAAAGGCCTGAATCAATAGGTGTAATATTTATTAGTCTAAAGAACCATTGTCCCTGAAGACCATCTGTACTTTTCATACACCCCTTAGACCTGAAGTTGTCACAAGGATCCCTTTGACAGAATGGTGGATTCAGAGAGCCAGTAACTGGATGCGGGGCTAACTAGTCAGAGGCCAGTAAGAAATCGGATAGGGACTTGTTCTCTGGAAGTAGGATTCGGTCAGGGGCCCGGGCATCAGAGATGAGTCCGGTATCTGGTATGAAGGTATCTGTTTACAGCTGGAAGAACTACCGATAGATTTGGTGCTGGGCCACCAGCAAGGTGGGTCCTTCAGTTCTCAAAGCCTGGCACCAGAACTGTTCAGGTTGGTATGTCTTCTGCCTGGAATGGTCTTCCTGCCACTGTCACCTGCTGACCTCATACATTCTTTAAGACTCAGCTCAAATGCCCCCTCTCCTGTGGCGCTTAGGAGATGGATTTCATTTTGGCAGCACACTCCTTCTTATTTATCTGCTAAGTTAATTGTGTGTCCCTCTTGTCAGCCCCCATGACACGGCGTTCACAGTGGGTTTCATTGAGAAGGTTGCTATGGGAAAGAATGACATCACATTTGTTTGGGACTAGGACGTCTATTCAACTTGGTTTATCATGGTTCCACCGCTTCCTAGCTCTGGCTGAGAGAGGAGAGCATTGCATCTCTGTTCTTCAGCCTTCTCCTTTGCAGGATGGGTTCAGAATTTGCTTCCTACTGAATCTAGTTTTACTGATGAGGGGGAAGATATGATGCCTATAGAAGAACACTGTATATTGCTGCTAGCGCTTAATTCGATTCTTTGGCAGCCAACAAACAGCTTCCAATTGCAGCTAACATAGAAAGAAAAATCATTACCGGAAAATGACCCTAACGAAGCCTCAGAGGAGACAGTGTTTTGGTGGGACTCTGGAGAGCAGGAATCAGGACAGTGGCATAGGATGCTGCCAACAGGACAAGTAAGATCCAGGTGCCTTTATCTGTAGGCCATTCTACCAGTGTTAATTCCACCGTGAAAGGATTGTCCTGGTCTAGCCTGGGTCACATGCCTATATGCTGCGCTCCCCTGTCCTCCTACGGTAGTTAGTCCCTTGCTCAGTCTCACCCATTCCTATCCAGCCAGCAGCCTTCTGGTTTTGCATATGTGACTCCCACTGCCAATCAATGCGGTGTTATTGACTCAGACACAGAATTTAAGGAGAAAGTGGTGGAGGCGGAGGGAAAATCTGAATGAGAATTGGATTTTAAAGAGACTGAAGGAATTACTATGAACTCGTTAGTGTGAAAATCCATTGCACTTGTGATCTTAGTACGATGCTATTCTCTGAGAGGTGCTCCCTGAAACAATTCAGAGTGGCCATCTCCCTGGATAATAACAATCAGCACGCTGTGTTGTGGCCATGCATGCTGCCTTTCCCTTATGATATATGATCTTTGAAGGAAAGTCTGTGTCCTTCTACTAGAATGGTGTGATACAGTTAAATAGTCTTTGAGCAAAATGGGTTGTCACGCAGTCATCGATTCTATAAACAGATTTGAACATTTGTATTTGGCATTTGCTTTCTCTAATTCTCTTCAACCTAAAAATGGAGATAAAACAATATGGAGAATTCCTGTGCAGTGTCCGGCTCATAGAGGGCTCTAGATAAATGGTTACTATTGTCATTACCAATACTGTCATTATTGTCCCTACTTCCCCCATCATCTTTCTCAATGTCTGGTGCCAGTCAGGCATTCAATGTTTGATAAGTGAATAATTTCTAGTTATATGTTATATGTATACCCATGATTAGTTTGATTGACTGAGGGTCTGTTGACAATGCATGAGCTGTGTTCATTGCTGTACTCTCAACAGTTTGAAAAATTAATTTTTTGGACAGCAGATATCTATTGAATACAGAATGGGGGCTTAAAGGAGGAATAGAAGTTTAGAATCTTTGGGTAAAAAACAGACTTAGGACTCTATTGGTGCGACTTGGGGACTCTTAGCTAAGAGCTAAGCCCTTGGAGAGCTTCTCCCTTCTGACAGCTCCAACATTATACATTAGTCTAAGATCTATCACCTGCTAATTGTTGCCCACAGGTGCTGACTTTGCTCTTTTGAAGACATAGAGAAAACATGTGTCCATGCATATTAATGCACTAATGATTGCATGTCTTGTTTCCCTTCGTGTATATTAACATAACTGAGATAGCCACCATTACTGAGGGCTTAGCGTTCAGTACACATGCTGACTCAGCGCCTTGGAGAGATGGCCAGAAAGAGGAACTGGTTAATGGCGTTCTCAGCAGAGTCTAAGGATCCCGAGTCAGACCTAGCCTGTTCTGTAAGCAGAGCTCTGAAGTTCCACGGCTGCATCTGTGAGATTGTGACTGATAAATAGAAGAGTGCATGGGAACCCCGGGCACACCTCAGCACACAGCAGGAGCCAGCCAACAGCCAGGATCCTGATGTTGCCCCTTAGGCTCTTACTGGAAACCTCCTTGGTTTATGTTCATAGATAGAGTCAGAGATTTAAAAGAAATGCAAAAGAGCCTGGTGTGGTGGCACAAGCAAGCCTTTGTTCCAGTCTCCAGAGGCAGAGACAGGCAGATCTCTGTGAGTTCCAGGCCAGCCTAGTCTACATAGTAAGTTGCATGCCAACCAGGGATACATAGTGTTTCAAAACAAAACAAACATAAAAAAGGAAAGTGACGGAAACAGAAGACCCCCACCGCCTGGCGGGATGAGATAGAGACAGCTGTTTATTTCAGGACCCCAGCAGCAGCCAGCCTCTGGCTTCCCACTCCCTGATAGCCACCACCACAAAGACTGGGCCCCTCTCTTCAAGTCCTGCTGTTTCCTCTCCACTCTGTGTCCCTTCCCACTTCCTGTGGCTTCTGTTTTCTGCCTCTCTCAGCCTCCTAGGAGACCTTCTTATCCTGCCTCTCCCACTCTCCAGGAGATTGTGTGATTAGTGTGACCATTTCCATACAATGAAAAGGCTCTGTTGGACAGCACTCCCTCTCTTCTGGGCCTCTTCACCGCCTGAGTCCTCTGAGCTGTGACCAGGATAAAACAAACTAAAGCAACGAGAGGACCCAAATTATCACGAATGTTGCCTTGGTAAAGGTCAAATTCCGAGACTGTTTATCACACTGGCCTTAGAAGACTCTGTTTAACTGGGGCGTTTGTATCTCCTGGATTTATTCTTTTGCTCAGCAGAATCTTGTGTCCTCTTGATCTTCAGATACAAATTTCATCACACCCTTCAAGCCTGTTTAACAAAGTAAGGTTTGGCTGAGCCTCGACAGCTAGAATTTACTGTACCTTGTACCGGGCATCTCATTTGCTGTGTCTCAATCCCAGGAGAGCCCTTTCAGGGAATTGTCAGCGGCTTCGCCTTATGCACAGGATCTAGTTTAGACAGCTCACATCACCTTAGCCTTGCTATACAGCAGTGGTTCTCAACCCGTGGGTCATGCCCCTTTCACAGGGATCACCTAAGACTATCTGCGTTCCGATATTCACGTTCCGATTTATAGCCATGTTACAGCTATGAAGTAGAAACGAAAGTAATTTTATGGTTAGGGATCTCCACAACATGAGGTAATGAGGAACTGTATTAAAGGGTCTCAGAATCAGGAAGGCTGAGAACCACTGCTGAATAGGAATTCAGTGAGGACAGGGGAGAGATTTTCTTAGCAATCGTAGATTTTTATTTTAACATTTTACACTTAGTATCTAATTTCAACTCTCCAGGATTCTAAGTGCACTCATGACACACACCTTGATAAACACACCAGTAATTTGCCCGAGGCCATATACCTAACAAACAACAGAGGTAACTGACGTTCTAGATTTTTCATACTCAAAAACCTATTTTCCTGGGACCCCTCATTTCCTTTCCTGCCTTCATACTTCTCAAAACCCAAGCTTCCCAGCCTTCATTAATCTCACTTAGCAGTGAGCTAAACCCTTTAAAGTAAAACTATCGCAGGTTTATTCTCCCGCTGGAGCTTCCCTTGACGAATCAACACACAGAGGTGGCATGCTCCAAACAGTCTTAACACTTCTGTGATGGACTCTTTGACAACCTTTTCAGCTGCCTTCGTGGTTCACATAGTTCATGAACAATGAAGAAAGCCAGGAACGAATGGCCAAGCCCCATCATGACTTTGCAGACCTGCGGATACTCATCCCCCTACCATGACCCTCTTGTGTTTTGATTCTCACTGGGCTGAGAGCAAGTTCTTTTTGAGGGCCCAAGCTGCGCGAGTTGTCCTAGGAGAGGGGGCCTCTTGTGTACTATCCAACAGCAATATTCAAGAACTCAAAAACGCATAGACTCGGGTTTCCAGGGACTCAGCACAGAGCTCCGATCCTCACAGGCCAGCTTCGGCACCATGTGCTGTTGAAAACAGGCTTACACCCTCAGCTTCCCCCACTTCCCACTTCAGAGCTGTCAGAGCTCTTCTGATAAAAAAAAAAAAAGAACTAAGGATCTGTAGGCTCACTGCACAAGGAAAATCTTAGAGAGGGTGTGAGGAGTGAGGCCCAGAATCCCCTCCTGGTTTGCATGAGAAAAGACCAACACTAAGAGCTATGGGGAGCTTGGCTTACAGCCAAGGGAAACTCCAGCTCCTCATAGAAAGAGAAGGAACAGGGCCTAACTGTAACTCTCTGTGAGACAGCGGGGTGAGGTGGGCCTGGAGCCCCCCATCTACCCCAAATGTGAGAACCCCTGGGCCAGCATCATGCCTTCAGGGTCAGATATGTCCCACTTGCTCAGTCAGTCCCTGACCCACTTGGCTCTGGGCTCTTAACGTGGGCTTTGTGCTGAAGATGTCTGAGGTTTTCTGAGTTCCCAGCTCGTGGGTCAAAGAAGGAGCCACAAAACGTGTTTGCAGGTGGACCCATGAGGAGTCTCCTTTTAACTCACATCCTGCACACAGTTACCTTCCGTAGGCAATGCCACGCCTAGGTAGGTGTGCGAGCACTGAGGTGATGTGCAACATAAAACAAAAGCAGAGCCATAGGGCTCCTTAGCATTGACTTTGAGAAAATGAAACCATACCCAGAGAAGGAAGTTAAGCCTGAAGAAACTAAGTCCTGTGCTGTCTTTCAGGTTCTACATCGAGAGCATATCCTTTCTGAAGGATAAGAACACGGTGGAACTGTTTTTCCTGAACGCAAAGGCCTGTGTACACAAGGTAAGGCGCTTGTTTGTGTTCGTGAAATATTTTCCCAGTGACTTCGACACGGTCTTGTCGGCCTTTATACATCCAAACTAAAAAAAGAATCTCTCTGTGATCCACTCCCCAACTTCCCCTCTCTGGCCCTCTGCTCCCCAACCTACCCCTTCCCAGCACACCCCTTCCAGATCACCCCTTCCTAGCCCCTTTTCACCTGCCGAAGGGTGAACTGATGGTCACACCTCCGCTTAGTCACTGTTTCAAAGGTAGCCGGAGCTCCACATGGAATGACGGAGAAAGAAAGAACGATGGGTTGATCGTGGGCAGCCTCTTCATTTTAACATTTACCATAATTCAAAACAAACACAGTCCCAGGTCCTGCTCCACCTGCCAGTCCCTAGTGCCTCTCCCACCTTAGTTCCAAGGAAACGGAACTGGCGGCTCAGCACCGGAGGGCTTTCAACAGATCAGTTCTTTTTACGCATGGGTCAGTGGGGGGTTGTTCTTGTTCCTTTTATTTCTATCCATCAAGGACAGGTTGCTTTTATAACATTCAGTAGACATGCATTTTAGGGGGAATAAGCAATCCAAGTTGAGGTGATGCAGTCAAGTTAAACTGCCTGCCCAAAGTTTGGTTTGTTTGGCTTCATTTTGAATGGTAGGGGTATGGGCCTGGGGGCCTGGGTGCTTGCTTCGGTTTTTGAGGCAGCCTTGCCATGCAGCAAAGGCTCTTTGTCTTTGTTTACATTTCTTTGTTTGTATTGTGTGCGTTGAGGTGTACACACCATAGCACACATATGGAGGTCAGAGGTCCACTTTCAGGTGTGAAGTCTGTTCTCGCCCTTTTTACCTGAATCAGGGATAAAACTCAAAGTCCTCAGACTATCCTGAGCCATCTCCCTGGCCCTCATAAACTGGGGCATATATTTTGTTTACATATGCTGTGTTTAATTACAGGGCTGGGTATAAGTCTGTCACCTTCTTATTTATTTTGACTTTTTTTCTGTGTTCTTTTGAATATGTGTGTGTGTGTGTGTGTGTGTGTGAGAGAGAGAGAGAGAGAGAGAGAGAGAGAGAGAGAGATTTGTCTATACATGTGTGACTGATGGCTCATGCCTGTCACAGCACATGTGCTAACATCAGAGGACAACCTTGGGTACCGATGCTTCCCTTTCGCCTTGTTTGAGACCATGTTCACTATCCTGTGTCTGCCAGGCATTCTCGTCCTTCAGTCTCCAGGTACTCTCTCCCGTCTTATAGGAGAGCTGGGATTACACACGTGACTGTGCCTGACTTTCTGTGAGTTCTGAGGCTCAGCACTTGCATGGCAAGGGATTTACAGTCTCCCCAGGCTTTGATTGAGTGTTTTATTATTTCATTTTTACCTCCTTTATTGAATTGACTCTAAGCCTTGGTTTTGCTGTTTTCATAATTGCTTCAGTTTACAGTATACATCTCACACAGTGGAAGACCCTCCATCTCCCAGTGTAGGGGTTTCCATCATGTCTCACTTTTGGCTGGTATGGACACGCTAGGGACAACGCTACTTTTTGTAAACTATTGATCACCTTTAAAAGACATAAACATGCTATTATAAAAACATACTTGCCAAGTGGTGGTGGTATAACCTTTAATCCCAGCACTCTGAAGGCAGAGGCAGGCAGATCTCCGTGAGTTCAAGGCCAGCCTGGTCTACAAGAGCTAGTTCCAGAATAGGCTCCAAAGCTACAGGGAAACCCTATCTTGAAAAAACAAACAAAAAAAAAGCCATACTTATCAGTGAAGCCCCATTTCTGATTGTCTTCATTCTTTTCTGCCTGACTTAGTTTTTCCTCTTCCTGAAATACACTGGGTATTCCCTTCAGTGTGAGAATCTGCTGGCTATTCATTTCCTTAGCTACTTTCTGAAAACGCTGTCCTTTGTCTTCAGGGCTTTTTGTTTGCTTCCTTGGTTGGTTGGTTTTTGGTTTTTTGGACAGGGTTTCTCTGTGTAACCCTGGCTGTCCTGGAACTCACTCTATAGATCAGGCTGGCCTCGAATTCTGGCATCTGCTTGCCTCCGCCTCCCGAGTGCTGGGATGAAAGGCATGCGCCACCACCTCCCATGTGTCTTCAGTTTCCGAAAGCTAGTTCATAGGATCTAAAGGTGTGTGTTGGTAGTTTCTCACTTCTATGATGGCAGAGATTTGTTTGGATTTCACTTGTGTCGCTGCTGAGGAGCCACTGTCACGCCAGTCTCTGGTTCAGGGTGCTACTCCTCCATGCTTCCAGTTCGGGCAGTTTGACTGTGACATACCTTGATACAACTCTTAGTGTTTCTTGTGACTTAAAGTGTGTTGGGCTTTTAGGTTTATGGTTTATATTAAATTTAGAAAGAGGTGTATATGGGGGGGACAGAGTATTTGTGTGTGTTTAGGTGTGTCTTGGTCATACATGTGCTGGTGCTAGTGTGTGTGTGTATACATGCTCATGTGGAGATCAGAGGTCAACCTTGGATCTTTCTTTGGGAACCATCTCCCTTGTATTTTGAGACACAGTTCCTCATTAGGACCTAGAACTCACCAATTTGGTTGAGGTGGGTGACCAATAATCTCATTGTGACCTCTTTTTTTATGTGACTACAGATATCTAGGTATATAATATAGGTATAGAGATTATTGATAACAAATCATATGGAATTTTATTTTAAAACATTTTTTGGTATACACATTTTTTAAAGATTAAAGTGAATTTGCATATTAATGAGATGGATATGTTTGTTTATTTCTACATACAGATCTCTTGGCTGAGTATTAGACACTGCAGGATATAGGGAGTCTTGTTGTAATAAGAGCGGCAGACTAAGTTCCTAGCACCCGGCCGCCCGCATGGCTAGCTTTATACCCGAAATAATTACATGGAAACTGTATTCTTTTAATCACTGCCTGGCCCATTAGTTCCAGCCTCTTATTGGATAGCTCTTACATATTGATCTAACCCATTTCTAATATTTTGTGTAACACCACGAGCTGGCTTACCAGGAAAGATCTTAACCTGCATCTGTCTGGAATGGGAGAATCATGGCGACTCACTGACTCGGCTTCTTTCTCCCAGCATTCTGTTCTGTCTACTCCGCCTATCTAAATTCTACCCTATCAGAGGCCAAGCAGTTTCTTTATTAATCAACCAATGAAAGCAACAGATAGAAAGATGGCCCTCCTCCATCAGAGTCTCAACATTATTCATAGTCGATTAATATTATGATTTTATAAGTGTCAGGACTGAGAGCAGCACTGTTTCACACAGCTATGAAATGCAAACAGCAGAAGTGTGCTTCAGGGCCATTGGGGAAATTGTCGGAAGTTGGTCTTAATCCCAAGTACAGATCCACTGAACTACTTTTGATGAAACTCAAGCCAGCAACTCATATAGCAGCTTTTAAAATCAAGTGTCTAACACAATACAAAGACGCACTAATTTGATACTTCCATACTAAGGAATCATGATAGGGAAATATTAGAAGGCTTTGTTCTTCATAATGAAATTATTCTATTTCAGTAAGAGGAGACAAGTTTGCACACAGTAAAAACACTGCAGTTCCCAGTGCTCCCTTGTTAACTGTGGGTTATCAACTTTGAGGCATTGTTAGCTGGTGTGTTGTTATGTAAGGTGTGCACAGCACAAAGTGTGCATGTCGTGTGTTCAGAACTGAGCCTGCAGTGATGCGGGGTGACGCCACACAGGCGAGTGCCTTCTGAAACATCTGCTTCCTTACGGATGCGATTCTGAATCAGGCTTTGGTTATGGCACATTTAGAAAACTTTTACTGTTGACAGATTTATTTATTTTTTTCAGACCACACATTCAGTCAAGTTACCCCACACGGTGTTGGGGTTATAATCTCAGGAGCGGGTTTAGGCCATCAGAAGTGATTCTGAGGCTTAAGTTATTTGGGGTATTTTGTTTAGTTTTGTTTGGGTATTTTGTTGTTGTCTGTTTTGCCTGTGTGTGCATGTGTGTGTCCATGTAGGGTGGTGGTGGGGGCTGTGTGTGTGTATGTGTGTGTGTGCTCTTACGTAGTTTCTGTTGCTGCATCTTCAGTTCCACCCTTCTTTTGCAACCTAACCCTCATTAATCACACCTGGTGTGTCCAAGTGTTTATTGTTAGAAGGATTTTTTAGAAACATGTTTTACAGGTCATATGTGACTACTTAACTTTGGACTGTATAAACTGTAATTGTAATAACTGTTTTAATATCCCTGACTGCTTAGTCTCATGAATGCCTCAGTTCTGGGTGGCTTTAATTGATTTCATTTTCTGACCATGTTTGCCAGCCTGCTGATGAATGGTTGCATATTAAATGATCATAGCTTTAAAAAAATTAAATTTTATTTTTTTATTGATTTTTATTGAGCTCTACATTTCTCTCTGTTCCCCTCCCTGTCTCTCCCCTCCCCTCCAGCCCTCTCCAAGGTCCCCATGCTCCCAATTTACTCAGGAGATCTTGTCTTTTTCTACTTCCCCTGTAGATTAGATCTATGTATGTCTCTCTTAGGGTCCTCATTGTTGTCTAGGTTCTCTGGGATTGTGATTTGTGGGCTGGTTTTCTTTGCTTTATGTTTAAAAAGCACTTATGAGTGAGTACATGTGATAATTGTCTTTCTGGGTCTGGGTTACCTCACTCAAAATGATGTTTTCTAGCTCCATCCATTTGCCTGCAAAATTCAAGATGTTATTTTTTTTTCTGTTGTGTAGTACTCCACTGTGTAAATATACCACATTTTCCTTATCCATTCTTCGGTCGAAAGGCATTTAGGTTGTTTCCAGGTTCTGGCTATGACAAGCAATGCTGTTATCAACATAATTGAGCACATGTCCTTGTGGCACGATTGAACATCCTTTGAATATATACCCAAAAGTGGTATTACTGGGTCTTGAGGAAGGTTGTTTCCTAATTTTCTGAGAAATCACCATACTGACATCCAAAGGGGCGGTACCAGCTTGCACTCCCACCAGCAATGTAGGAGTGTTCCCTTTTCCCCACAACCTCTCCAGCATAAGTTATCATCAGTGTTTTTAATCTTGGACATTCTTATAGGTGGAAGATGGAATCTCAGAGTTGTTTTGATTTGCATTTCTCTGATGACTAAGGATGTTGAGCATTTCCTTAAGTGTCTTTCAGCCATTTTAGATTCCTCTGTTGAGAGTTCTCTGTTTAGGTCTGTACTACATTTTTTTTTAAATTGAATTATGTGTTCTTTTGCTGACCAATTTCTTGAGTTCTTTGTATATTTTGGAGATCAGACCTCTGTCTGATGTGGGGTTAGTGAAGATCTTTTCCCGTTCTGTAGGATGTCGTTTTGTCTTAAATTCTATTTTTAATTATATGTATGATCTGCCTATTATGGGTGCTGGAAATTGAACACAAGTCCTCTAAAAGAACAGCCAGTGCTTTTAATTGCTGAGTCACCTCTCCACACCCTGGATGTCACTAATTTTACCTTTTTGAATGCTACTTGCTTTTGTCCACCCCAACTATTCTTTATCTTTTTTTTTTCAGATGCAGGTTAGATGTTTCAGATGCAGTTTGTTTTTCTTCCAGACTTGCATTTAGGACTTGGTAGGGGGTCAGAGCAGAACTCATTATACTGTAAACCAGCTATGCTCCATTACCAAGGCAAGACTTTCCTGGGTCTGCTTCCTAGTGCCCCGGGAACTCCAGGGCTTCCATCTCTAAATCCATGTGAGCACTGTTCCTTTCCATGGTTCCCAGTTCTGGGTTCGCCTTCATGCAGAGTGGTTGGTGGTCTGCGTGGGTGCCACTGAGCCTGTGGCCCTGCCCATCTCTTCTGGTCTGCAAGCCCCCTCACTCTTCCTCTGGCACTCTGTGCTTTTCATCTCATCCCATCGTCCTCTGTCAGTTGCAGGAACTCTTTTCTCCAAGGGAGTTTTCTCGTGCCTTTCCAGAGAGGTTAGAATATGTGCTGTAAGTTTAGAAACAGGATCTCACTATATATAGCCCAGACTCATCTCAAACACACAGCAATCCACCATCCTTAGTCTCCAAAATGCTGGGATTGCAAGCATGTGTCACCATGCCCGGGTAGAATTTTACAGTTTTTATAAAACATAATACTGACTGTTATATATGTATGTATGTGTTGACTGAGTTTTCGGTCCTGCCTGGTTCCACAATCATTAAGTCCCAAAGAAATCACACAGAAGTCTACATTAGTTGTAAACTGATTGGCCCATTAACTCAGGCTTCTTATTAACTCTTATAACTTATATTAGTCCATTATTCTTATCTGTGTTAGCCACATGGCTCAGTACCTTTTACAGCGAGGCAGTCACATCTTGCTTCTTCTGTGGTCGGGTCACGACTGCAGAGGAATGGGCTTCCTCCTTCCCAGAATTCTCCTGTTCTCGTTGACCCTCCTCTACTTCCTGTCTGGTTGTCCCACATATACTTCCTGCCTGGCTACTGGCCAATCAGTGTTTACTTAAAATATAATTGACAGAATACAGACCATGGTCCCACACCGTGTATGTGAGGCTATTGTCCAGATAATTGTTTTTTAAATCAAGTGATAGAAATTTAGAGTGGATATTGTCTATTTTATTAGTATGCAGGCCCCTACCAGTCAAAAGGGAAGTTACAGAATGAAGTGAATGTTCACAGAATGGAGCAGCTGTCTGTCAGTCCAGCTTGAAGTAATTTCTTAAAGTGTCTGATTATTTAAGGACATTCGACATAAAGAACATCAACCAAACCATGGCTATAGAAGTAAGTGAGTGTTATGAGTACTTAGCCCCAGCTGTGGGTCACGTGTAGGTGGCTTTAGTGAGTGGCAAAGGTGAGTCAGTGATGTTGACAGCTCTTGTGAATCGGGGCTCAGTGCTAAATCTAAGCGCGAGCGGGCTCCCCTCCACAGTGTGTAGGAGGGGATGTGCTCAGCCACTCTCCCAGCCCCACACATACATCGTGATCAGAGAACTTCTCTTAGCTGGTTGTTTTTCCCTTCCACAGAGGACACAATGAGCCAGAAGAGAGTTCTGATTTGTAAATACAAAGTCACACTGTTGACAAACATCATCAGAAAAAATATGACTCTAAGATTTAATACAGTAGCTGGAGCTCTGCATCCTGATATAAAAATCGGTTTAGAGTCACAAGATTCAACTTCAGTATTATGTCATTTGAAATGCTGGGTAGCTCATGGTGGTTTTGTAAATATCATTGCCTGTATGCATTGTGAATATGCCATCAGTGACCTTTAACTGTGTTGAAAGAAATACCTCATTTCTGGAGTATCCAGGAGAATCTGCAAACGAGATAAGGATTTTTCATTCTTGTTTACCGGGAAGCATAGTCACGTATGCACAATTGAACACAGTTTGGGCATTCGGTGATGGATTGTAACTATTCAGTAACTAAATACAAAGAGTTAGCAGTCAACAGTTCTTACTTCCTTAGCAGTCAAGAAAGGACAAAGGTGGCCGGGCGGTGGTGGCTCATGCCTTTAATCCTAGCACTCAGGAGGCAGAAGCACATGGATCTTTGTGAAGTTGAGGCCAGCCTGGTCTACAGAGCTAGTTCTAGGACAGCTAGGGCTGTTGAAAAACTTTGTCATGAAAATACAAAACAAAAAAAAAAGAAGAAGAAAGAAAGAAAGAGAAAAAGGAGCGAAAAAAAGAAAGAGAAAAAAGAGCGAAAGAAAGAGAAAAGAGAGCGAGAGAGAGAGAGAGAGAGAGAGAGAGAGAGAGAGAGAACGAATGAACAAAGGTGGCCAGATATGTTGGTATGTGCCTGTTACCATAGTACTTGGGACATGGAAGCTTAAGGCTCAAGAGTTTAAAACTAGCCTCTGATCCATCCTGAGTTCAAGGCCAGACTGGGCTACATGAAACTCTATCTCAGAAAAGATATAAACAAAAACGTAGAATTTTCCAGAGGGAAAAAGATACATGACAGTATCTAGCCATGTACTTTTACCATAACCTACACTTTGTAGGGATTATTGATAACAGTTATCTATGCTATAGTCAGTGTTAATTATAGTCATCTTGAAAGGATGAATGAGATAGATTCATTCTGCTCTCACACTCTTTGGAGAAGCTTCTTTGTGTGGTAGGCAGCCATTAATTGCCAAGCCACACAGCTAACTGTTCAAAGTGCTGAGGTTAAGTGACTATTGATGCTCAACCCTAAATGAGACATCTGTATCACTACAAGAAAGAGGAAGGAACAGCACAGCAGAAGGGCAGAAAGAGTGCAGGAGCTGGAGGATCAGGAGAATGTCGTGAAATGCCACCTTCTGGACAGGACATGGCCATGGCCATCGTACTCACAAACTCCTGAAGCTGTGGTCCCTTAAGTAAGGTGAGGAGGCAGTAGATCAGCCAGCAGCCTCGTAGGCAGCACTAATTAGATTTCAGAAAGAAAGGGAATGGGCCTGAAGATGGAAGAGAGATGTGTTGAAGAATGTCCAGGGAAATGAAAGGGATAGTTGAATGATCTAGATACATTATATACATATGTACAATTGCCAAAAAAAAAAAAAAAAACAAATAAGTTGTCTTCTTTTTCTCCTCCTCCTCTTTTTTCTGACTTTTGAGACAGCATCTTACTATATAGCCCTGGCTGGCCTGGAATTTGCTATGTACACCAGGCTGGCCTTAAATTCACCACTCCCAGCCCCAAAATTATTCCTGTTAAAAAGATTAATGACAATAGTTTTATAGAGAGAACATTTCATGTCCAGCCTAATTTTTTTAGTCAACTTCCCTTGGAATTTTCAATGTCAATTAAAGATCAGTTTTGTTATCTTATACCACTGCAAAAACCAAGCCTGGGAGCACAGAAATCTGAATGCCTCCCTGGCGAGGTGAAGGCAGGATGACTGGACATTCAAGGCCATGCTCAGCTACATCGTAAATTTGAGATTAATTTAGGATACCTGAGACCCTATCACAAAACAAAAGGAGATGAGAACTATTGGTTGTTTATTTGAGACAAGGTCTAATTATGTAGCTCAAGCTGGCCTCCAATTTATAATCCTGCCTCAGTCTCCCAAGTGGAAGGATTACGAGTATGTGCCAGCACAGTCAGAAGAAAGAAAGTTCTTTAGACTTCAGTTTCGAAGCACTGGTGTGCAAACCAAACTCAGCCATGGCTGGACCTGAGAACACAGAGGAGCATGTTCCTGACAGGCATTTATTTGAAGCCTGAGGCACTGTATTGGTTCATGGCTATTTATCTCTAGAGATACCCAGAAGACTTCTTAATTTTTCTTCTGGTATTCTAAAGTTCAGTTTAAATATTTAGGAAAATTAAATATCTTTCCACTGTAAAAGAAAAAGAAAGAAAATCTACCCTAGTCGTAGTTTAGAGGAAGCCCCACTCCCTGTGTGGCAATCTCATGGAATAATGCAGATGGTGGGACGCCTCTGTTTGCCATCTATCCTCCCCACCTGCAGTTTGTGGTGTGGGAAAATATGCAAACCCTAGGGTGCTTTGTCCTTGACCTTGGCCTGTTGTCTAAGGTGAGGTTTCAGTGTGAGGGCTACCTTGGGCCTGTGCTAGCTGTGTGGTTTAAAATGGTGTTCAACCTGCCCACAGAGAACTCTCTCACCACAGCACAGTGAGGTCAGGTAGCAACTCTCATCGTGTGACCTGTGACTACTTCAATCCGATTTATGTCAAATAGTCATTATTACTTAAACAGGAGGTGGGAGGCGAGCATTGCAATGTGTGCCTTTAATTCCTGTTCTTGGGAAACAGAGGCAGGCAGAGCTCTGTGAGTTCAAGGCTAACCCAGTCCATACAGCAAGTTCCAGGCCAACCAGGACTACATCGTGAGACCCTGCCCCCCTACCCTAAAAAGAAAGTTATTTTTGTTTATATGTGTTTGTATGATATATGTATGCATGTGTTCATGTGTGAAGGCACACATGAGTGTTAGTCCTCACTATCCATCTTGATTGAGGGCAGGGCTCATGTTGTTCATGTTGTCTGTTTATGCCCAGTCTGTTGGACCTGGGACCTCCAGGGGATTCTGCTGTCTGTCTCCCATCTCACCCTAGGAGTGTTGTGATTACAGACACTCTCCACCATGTCTGGTTTATATGTGTCCTGTGGTCATCGGGCTCTCAGTGAAAATTCCTTTTAGCTGCTGAGTCATCCTCTCTCTGGCTCCCCAAAGTTCTCATTATTAACGAGTAGGCTCATGCCTTCTTGCCCCTCTTCAGCCATAGACTCAGGATGTGGAAGGTGTGAAAATTCAGCCCTGTGAGCAAGATTTTCAGTAGATCGTGTTTGTACATGGAAGTGTAAAGGCCCTTGGACTTTGGGTGTGTTCAACCTGTAGAAACGTGAGTCCAGAACAGACACAGGAGTCTAGGAGCAACCCTTTCTGAGTCTGCTCCTCAGTTTGACTTGGCAGAGTTGCTTTCAGATTTTACTTTAAGAATGAGTGAACTCCTTAAGGTAGATATGGTGGCTCATGCCTACACTCCCAGCTCTTTGGGAGACTGAGGTGCTGGGCATAGGATCAGCATGGATTGATGTAGGGCGGAGTCTGGGCTACAGAGTGAGTTCCAGGTCAGCTTGGGATAGAGTGAGACCTTGATTTAAAAATCAACAAATAAGAATGTATGAAGTTCATTCCTTTCCTCATGGGAAGGAGAGAAATGAGCCTTTTCAGTGCTCAGGCTGTCAGGTGCTCAGCACATGTCCTTGAATTAGATCCACACAGGAGCTCCTGAAGGAACCTTTGGATGCTGTCTGAGACACAGTCCAGACTTTAATGTCATGGGACTAGTAAGCAAGAAGTGTCCTTAGACTTGGGCGAGGGGCAGACATGACCCTTAAAAGTGTCTTTCACTTAGTGCAAGCTTGCTTCAATCACTGATCTTGAGAAATCAACCTGTCCTTAGTAGCTTGGGACTCAGAGGTATTGTCCCCATTGCTTACAGAGTAGAGCATCTTACAGCAGCCACTAAGCAGGGAGCAGGTGTGATTCAAGCCACACTTTCTGTGTGCATTCATTTTTCTAGTTCTCACGCTGCCCCCATTAGGTAAGATCTCTTATTGTTCCCAGATAACGTGAGGGGATACCGAGGTACGGAAGTTACATAATGTACACAATGTCACGTGGTTAGTAGCTGAGCAGTAAGAAGCCAGAATTTGTGCATTTAGCTACTCTACGTTTGCTTCTTTGTTTCATTTAATATTTGTGTGTGTGTGTGTGTGTAGTGGGCATGCCAATAGTGTATGTGTGGAGATCAGAGTTCCTTTTCTCCTTCCACTGTGGGTTCCAGGGATTGAACTCAGATCATAAGGTTTGCACAGCAAGTGCCTTTGCCTGATGAACCATCTTGCCAGCTCATATCCCGCCTCTCAGTGGAGAATCACCTATCCCACGAGAGTCAGGTGACATCTTTAGTTTGGGCTTTCTCTTTCCCTTAATTCCAAACTTTGTATATGCTGATGTTCTTAGCCCAGGGAGGTTCATAAGATACTTCTGTTCATTACGTACAAGATGGTTTCCATGGACAGGGCTTGGGGAGAAAGTTCCCTCCCCAGAGAAGAACTTTCAGAAGTGTGTTAGCCCTTGTGTTGAACAGAGCCTCCAAGGCAGTGAGAAACTGCCCTTACTGATCAACCAACCCAAGGAGAGCCGGGCATCTGAGTCATCATTCAAGTGGGATCCCTTGAACCTGTTTAACTCCCCTGGTGAGAACTCGGCCAGCACACCTCAGCTTCGAAAAACAGCCACCTGTGCCAGCTGGGGATGGTGTGGAAATGCTGAAACTGACAGGGAAGGACTGTGGGAGTTGCCAGTGTGCCAGCTGTGGGCCACGTGGAGGAACCAAAGGTAACAGAACTGCACATCCTCCCAGGCTATGATGCCTGCAGGCTTTCTTGACAATGTTTGAAATGCAGTGATCAACCAGAATTTTTCTCAAGTACCCCTTTGTAATAATCAATGACCTGAACTCAGGCTTGGCAAATGATGATAGCATTGGCTGTCCTCTCTCTTTCTGTGTGAATAAAATGCACTGAGCCAAGGTCCTTCTCTCTCTGTAAATCAATGATCTTGTGGGGAAACAACAGAAACAGACAGAAAATAAGTCCATGGGATGCTCTCTGGCAGTAACCAGATACGACAAAGTCTTCACTCCAAAGAATCGGGAGAACAGGAATTTGCTATTGTTTATGTGTTGAGTGCCACCTGAAAACCCAGGCCTTAAAGCTTTGTCCCCAGGATGCCACAACTCTGAGAAGTGGTGGAAGCCTTAAGTGGTGGCATCTAGTAGGAAACCCTTAGGTCATCGGTGGCACGTTGTTGATTGGGCTTCAAGACCCTAGTAACCTCATCTCTTACTTTACTTGGTCAAGAAGTGAATGATTTTGATCCATCGCGCTATTTTCCAGTACTGTGCAGCTTCATAGTGTTTCAGCCATTTGTGGCCTGAAACCTTCAAAACTATGAGCCAAAATGAACCTTTTCTATCTATATACCTATGTATGTATGTATGTATGTATGTATGTATGTATGTATGTATGTATCTGTCTGTATATCTGTCTACCTACTTGTCCATCTATCTATATCCATATGTGTGTGTGTGTGTGTGTGTGTGTTTATAGAGTCCAGAAGTCAAATGTGGGTGTTATTTCTCTGCTATCCATCTTCCTTGTTTGTTGAGACAGGGTTTCTTAGAGGTCTTGGGTTTACCAAATAGACTAGGCTGGCTGATTAGTGAGCCTCAGGAATCTCTCTCTGACTCCCCAGTGCTCGTAGGTACACACCATCACACTCAGATTTTTTATGTGAATGCTGGAGTTTGAACTTGGATCTCCATGCTTGCACTTTTGGTCAGCAAACATCCTTTCTACTGAGTGATCTCCTAGCCCCTTTCCTCATTGTAAGCTGAATTTTAGTTTGGGGATGGAAAGCTGGCCAACACCCAGCTCTGTTCTCCCAAGAGCTTATCACATATCTGGCACTGATAGAACACAATCAATGATGGTGTATTTATTACTGCTTAAATAAATGAGGAAGTGGAGGCATGAATAGATGAAATAATTTGATAAATAGTAAATAGCCCATTAAAAGTGTGAGACTGGCTCCAGAAGTCATATTGTTTATCTTTCAGTTTTCTTTCTAGTAAAACAATTACTGGACTCTGTTAAGGACTAGGGCCTCTGACGTGCATTGCCTTATCATTATCGTAGCTATTATTTATACTTCCTCCAGCCTAAAAATGCTGTCTTCAGCAGCTTTTGTTCACTTGTATGTCTTACATAGTATTTCTTTACAGTTTCAGGGATCTTGCAGAAACTGGACACGTCTGTGACCCCCCCCCCGTAGGACTCGTTACTCTTTCCTTGAATAATATAAAAAAGAAACTGAAGACATTTTCTTAGTTCTGATATATAGAATTAGGATTTTGTAATTAACACAAATACACATACACACAAATATTGTATTTCAAGTAAACAGTTAAAAAAATAAAAAAAACAAACAAACAAAACCCTGTCTGGGGGCAGTCGGAAGGAACAACAAATAAAAGCTTGCTATGCAAGCCTGGTGACCTGAGCCCACATAATGGTGAAACAAAAGAATCAAATCTACAATTATTTTCTGGCCTCTCAAATGTACGGATGCATACACACCAGTTTTAGAATCGATCTCATGAGGGCTTGGGAGGTAGTTCAATGGTAGAATACTTACATAGCATACCTAACTAAGAGCATGAGGTCAGATTCCCAACACAATTCTTTTTCAGGCACATATGAGTTTAAGACTGAGTGCTGGTCTTGGTGGCACACAGTTATGACCCTAGCACTTGGGAGATAGAGGCAGGAGGAACACAGAAAATTGCAGTCAATCTTAGTAGCACAATGAGACCATTTCTTACAAAAGACACTGGGACCTGGGAGATGGCTGGTGGGATAAAGGCACCAGCCGCTAAACCTGAGGACCTCAGTTCTGTCCCCTGCACCCACATGGTGAAAGGAGAAATTCCTTTTAGATGCCCTCTGACATGCTACATGCTTGTAAATAAATTTGGTAAAAAAAAAAAAAAAAAGGCACTCCATGTTGGAAGGCAGAGGGAGGATGATCTCAGTGAGTTCAAGGCCAGCCTGGTCTACAAAATGAGTTCCAGGATAGCCAGGACTACAGAGAGAAATCCTGTCTTAAAAAAAGTAAAAATAAGTGGGCTGGAGAGATGGCTCAGAGGTTTACTGACTGCTCTTCCAGAGGTCCTGAGTTCAATTCCCAGCAACCACATAGTGGCTCACAGCATACATGGAAGGAATGTTGTATACATAATAAATAAATAAATCTTAATAAAATAAAAATAAACAAAAACAAAAGCACTCAGTGTTATACCATTTTCATGGGAATGCCACAGATCAACCTAGGTGTGTTTCTATTTTTTTCAGAGTGATTTTACTTATTTTTAATTGGCATCCACAGTACTGGCTTTACTATGGCATTTTCATACACATTTGTCATTATCCCCTGTTTCTATTTGTCCCCTTCCCTCACCACTGGGCCTTACTCCCATTTTTTTCTTTAAATGAAGAATTTTTGAAGTCAGTAAGAGATGCTGAGCTACGTGCCTTGACAGTCAGTACCTCCTGCCCCATGTAGGAAGAGACAGTCTGTCAACACAGAGGACACAGAGGCCCAGCCGGTCAGGCCTCCTAGATACCACTACACGCTCTTTGCTTTCCTAATAACTACTCACCTCTCTGTACTTTAAATAAATGTGGAAATGCAGGTGAGCCAAACGTTAGTAACCTAATTAAATAAGTTCCTGCAAGAACAAGCAATGCTGTTTCTTTTTGTCTTTCCTCTTACCCCGTTTCTCAACCCAGACTTCACATGGCGTGCTCTTTCATTCAGACTTGAGAAGCCTGAGCTTGGCATCCCAACCCTCACTTTCACCACTCTCAGGGCGATGGTGTGTTGCACAATGTCCCCAGAATCTCAATGCCATTTGCATTGAAGCGTGTGAATCTGGAGTCCTCTGAACTTGCTTAAAAAGCCTGGCTGGTTATGAAGTTCATTTGATCACTTGCAGTAAGATGAGGAACCCACCTTTCCAGGGCCCACTGAGTCTGCACAACGATGGGCTTCATTGAAAAATAAATAAGCTGAGCATGGAGGTGCAGGCCTTTAATCCCTACACTCAGGAAGCCGAGTCAGACAGATCTCTGAGTTTGAGGCTAACTTGATCTAAAGAGCAAGTTCCAGGACAGCCAAGACTGTACTGAGAAACCCTGTTTTGAAAGACAAAAACCACTACCACAACAAAAACTTGAAGCAAACAAAATGCCTTCTCAAAAACCTGCTTTGTTTACTTGTATTTTGAAGTGAGGTCTCACTGTGTAGCCCAGGCTGGTCTTCAGCTTCTGATCTTCCTGCCTCAGCAGGATGGCCTTGAAATCACTACTAGCCTGACCTTGAAGCCCCATCCTCTGGGTCTCCACCTTCCAAGAGCTAATGTTAAAGGAGTGGGCCACCACGCCTGGTTTAGTGTCCTTCCTTCCTTCCTTCCTTCCTTCCTTCCTTCCTTCCTTCCTTCCTTCCTTCCTTCCTTCCTTCCTTCCTTCTTTCCTTCCTGGATTACGTGACACCCTGTCACAAACAAACAACAAACAAAAGCTGTGGAGGGGTTAGCTTCCACATTAACAGGACACAAAGCACATTCCTCTCTACCCAGCCCGTGACTGTCAGCCACACACTTGCGGTTCTTGTCGTGGGTCATTCCCCAGAACTCAACAGCCAACAAAGACCTCACTGAGTTTAGCATTTGACGTTTGAGAATGTTTATGAATTTGAATTTGTATACGTGTGCTTCATTCTCAACTCATTTTAAGATTAAGAAACAATTTGAAGGCTCAGACGCAAAAACCAAATTGGCAGGCAGGACAGTTGGGTGTATTTTCTTAATACCCAGCCACCTAAACACCAATGTTTACCAAGCGAAGTCCTAAACCAAACATCAGAGCTGGTTTGAAGACCAGCCAGTCCACGAGGAACAAAGAAATCTAATGCTGTATTTTAAAGGACTGTGGGAAGGTCTGTAATAAATACTTCACCTTTCCCTGTTTCATGTGGGTTTGTGGGTTTTCCCGCTCTGTTTGTCTGACATTGAAGCTGTGCTTGTTTTAAACGATGTGTTCAGATGCGCATTCCCTTCCAAAGCCACAAGTGTGGGAATCAGAGTTCTCGTAATAGGAGCTTGTGTGACACCTGCCATTTGGACCGTAGCCCTTGAGGCCTGTTCCTCTGTACTGTCATTTGTCTTTGCCACCTCCCTGAACTGGTGGAAGGAAATGTAATTGTTCCCTCTTTTCAAAGATAAAATCCTAAAGCCTAGTTATGTGAAGGGGCGTGGCTATAAAGCAGAAGACAAATACCCCCCAGCAATGAGCCATCAGGGTTTTTTTTTAAAAAAACAAATATTGAATTATTTCTTTACTGGTATATTGCTGGCCCAAGTAGGAACTCAAATATTTGCTGAATAAATTGGAAAGAGATTCTCAAAATCCAGTTGGAGGACCTGTGTTTCATAATAGTGTGATCTAATATGAACTGTTGTAAAACATTTATACTCCATACTGATACTTTGGGGATACCATCATCTCAGAAATGGGCTATAAGAATTTTATTACAACCAGGTATGGTGGCGCATGCCTTCAATTCCAGCACACGGAAGGCAGGAGCAGGCAGATCACTGTGAGTTCGAGGCCATCCTCGTCTACACAGAGTCCTAGGTTCTCTTTCTTTGTCCATCTATCCTGTCAATCCACCCATCTTGCCTCTCTGTGTCATGTTTTTGTCTGTTGGTTTGCTTTGGGTTTTTGTTTGTTTGTTTGTTTTTGGTTTTGGATTTTTGAGACTCTGTCATTGCTGGCTGGCCCAGAATTATTGATGCTCTCCTGCCTCAGTCTCCCAAGGACTGGAATTACTGGGAAGGGTCACCATGCCTACCTCTGTCCTCTGTTGTTTGAAGGCATCCAGGAAACTGATCATAGTAACCATTTTGCAACACTTCAGAAGCTTAGAAACCCTGGTCAGGGGCTGTGAGGGCTCCTATTCTGTTCTTCAGAAACTAAATGAGAGACACCCATGTCATATTAAAGTAGGCAAAGTGAAGACTGTCTCATGGGGGCAGATTACAATGTAGCTTCATTAATAAAGCAAAATATTCTTGTCAGGAAAACACGTCTAATTGGCTACATATGGCATAACTAAATTTGCAAAGAGCATGTAACAATCCCGCCTTAGAAAAGTACGATTTTCCCCTGAAGTCAGTAATTCCTGGGCGGGCACCAGCCAAGATGGGTTTCGTTTCTTGAAAAAATGGAGCACACTTTGGCTTCAGTCATGACATGGGGGAGGAAGGCAGAGGGAGGCTCTCACTATGAAACCCTGAATCCCAGCTTCACCATTGGCAGGTGGGGGACTAAGCCATAGTGTTCCTCTTCATCATTCTTTTTTTTTTTTAAGATTTATTTATTTATTATGTATACAGTATTCTCAGTATTTGTCTGCATGTATGCCTGCAGGCCAGAAGAGGGCGCCAGATATCATTACAGATGGCTATGAGCCACCATGTGGTTGCTGGGAATTGAACTCAGGACCTCTGGAAGAGCAGTCAGTGCTCTTAACCTCTGAGCCATCTCTCCAGCCCCCGCTTCATCATTCTGAACTTACTTCCTCACCTGTGAAGCAGGGCTGAGACCATAGCTCTTCACAGACTGGTCCTGGGGAATCAGCAGATCAGCATGTAGGAAAAGCTCGCAGCATGGGCAGAAAGTACTATGTCATGGTTTCTTTCTCTCTTCCTTTTTTTTTTTTTAATGTGTGTGAGTGTTTGTCTGCATGTGTGCCTGTGCACCATGTGCATGCAGCGCCCATGGAGGGCAGAAG
This sequence comes from Chionomys nivalis, assembly GCF_950005125.1. Lineage (NCBI taxonomy): Eukaryota > Metazoa > Chordata > Mammalia > Rodentia > Cricetidae > Chionomys > Chionomys nivalis. Next base: position 53,513,883 of record NC_080086.1, read on the forward strand.
AGGCAATCTGAGCCCCTGGAACTAAAGAGGTTGTGGGCAACCACGTGGATGCTGGGAATTGAACCCGGGTCCTCCAGAAGAGTAGCCTTAACCACCCAAGGCAAGGTGTATTGTTTCTGCTGTCAACAGCATTCTTCAACACCTAAGAGGACCATATCGTAAGATGCTCTCATGGACTAGCAGTACCTGAGCATATACAACCACAATTAAGACACTGTTAGTTATATTTTTTGATAAAATGTCTGACAAAAGCAATTTAAGGGAGGAACGGATTATTGTGGTTCACAGTTTAAAGATAAAATCAATCACTCATGGAGGAAAACGTGGTGACAGAAGCAGGCCTCACTTTCTCCTTTTCATTTCAACATCTCATGGAATGTTGTATGTGCTGTTCAGATAGATGGGTGGGTGGATGCATGGGTGGATGGATGGGTGGGTGGATGGATGGATGGATGGGTGGGTGGGTGGGTGGGTGGGTGGGTGGGTGGGTGGATGGATGGATGGATGGATGGATGGATGGATGGATGGATAGGTAGATGGATGGTTGGATGGATGGACAGGTGGGTGGATGTGTTGGTGGATGGATGGATGGATGGGTGAGTGGATGGATGGATGGGTGGGTGGATGCATGAGTGGATGGATGGGTGTGTGGATGGACGGATGGTGGATAGATGGATGGATGAATAGATGAAGGATGGATGGATGGAGGATGGATGGATGGATGGATGGATAGATGGATGGATGGATGGATGAATGGGCGGGTGGAAGATGAATGGTGGGTGGGTGGATGGATGGATGGATGGATGGATGGATGGATGGATGGATGAGTGGGTGGATGGGTGGGTGGATGGGTGGGTGGGTAGGTAGAGGATGGATGGATAGAGAGGTGGGTGGGTAGAGAATGGATGGAAGAAGGCACAGTAGTCCTGAAACAAAAAAAAAAAAAGTTATCTTTGTTTTATTTACTTTTGTAAAATCATCCAGATAGTCGGGGCAGGAACTTTATCAGGGAACATTTTTCACTCAAAGGCTTAGTTTTAACATCAGGACCATAACTTTCTCCTGATTCATCCCTTCCTCCCTCTCATTACCTCCGATTATCTTGTAAGCACCTTGCACTTTTTTTTTATTTAAATGACTAGTTTTCTATCAGAATGCTCTCCTACTACAAATTCAAATTGTCGTTGTAAATTGGTGCCAGACTGTGTTTAAGCAATTAGAAGGCAGTAATTAAAGCCTGCTGTGTATGTAATCTTACATGTGTATGGGTGAGGACAGAAGCTAGGCACCTGGTTCTCACTGCTTGTTTCGTAATGATTATTCGTTCGTCTCTTCCCCAGTTGTCTCCGCCTGGGTATCAGATGTGGCTGCCTTAGAAGCTGCATGCTTATTAGCAGTACCTGACCTATTTAGGCTCCCGGTCTTTCTTGCATGCATAACTATTTGGCCGTGCTCACCACACCTCCAATTTCCAGGGCAGGCTCATAAACATTCATTCCTTTGCTTTGAAAATGTGTTGACGCAGGAGGTTATAAAGAAGGTTCAGATTTGGTGGGATGGTGGAGCCAGTCTGACCTTAGACTGGGTGATAGTTTCCTTTATCTGGGAATACAGTGAGTGGGGGCTGTACCCTCAGGTTGGGGAGGCAGGCACCCTAGTGAGAATGAAAACTGCAGGAAAGGGAACATTCCGTCTGCTGACTATGCATTTGGCAGGACACTGCCAACAAAAGTTTAGCTTTGTGCTGGAGAGATGGCTCAAAGGTTAAGAACATGCACTGCTCTTGTGGACCGCATCAAACAGCTCACGGCTGCCTGCAATGGCAGCTCCAGAGGATCTCATGCCTGCAGCCTTCTCCAACAGTTGTGCTCACAGACACACACAGCTGCACACAGAAACACATATGCGCACAGAATTAAAATAAAATAAAAGCTTTAAAAAGAAGTTGAAAAAACGAGGGAAGTGACTAGCTATGTTGTACTTGAAAAGTAAAACAATAATAATAAAGGAAAAGAAAAATACAAGGGGGTCTGGGATGTGACTCAGTTGGTAAATTGCTTGATATGGAAACATAAAGACCTGAGTTCCATTCCTAGAACACACATAGATAGACAGATAGGTAGATAAATAGATGGATGGATAGATAGATAGATAGATAGATAGATAGATAGATAGATAGATAGATAGATGGATGGATGGATGGATGGATGGATGGATGGATGGATGGATGGATGGATGTCCTGGTGGTGAACATGTATAATCTGTTAATCTGTGCTGGGGAAAAGGAGACTGGAAGATCCTTGGGGAGGTCTCATCAGTCAACCTAGTAATTGGTTAGCCTTGGTTTCCCCTTAAGAAACAAGGTGATAGCATTCCTGAGGAAGAAAATTCCTGAGGTTGAAGTCTGGATTCCACAGACATGTGCACACATACATGCCATGAATATAAATGTACACACACACAAAAGTACAGAGGAATTCATTCAAAAATACTTACTTTGGCAGTATCTCTCGGGTTCTGAGTATTACCTAATGGGTGTGCAGTATTGAGTGAATATAGCAAACATCTCTTATACAGTGACCCAGAGTTCACAAGCTGTGTGTGTGATCCACAGTCCTGGCTCAGATCTCTCTGGTTCCAATGTTTTGTTTCTTGTTTTAGTGGCTTTTCGTCTTCTGTTTTCTGACCCAAGGTCCCATCCAGGGTCACACACTGCCCCTGCTCTGCAGTCCCTTCTACACTCAAGCACTCGAGTCCCATCTTCTGGGGTTTCTACTGCACCAGTACATCTGAAGAGCACAGGCAGACTGCCTTGGAAAATGTCTCCCCACTATTTGTTTAATTCTGGAGTTTCAAACATCGACTAGGTGGGGTGCATCTCCCCATCATCTGAAACAGAAACCTACACCCTGTCCTGCTTCAGTGAGCCTGGCCCCTACATCCTTTCCCAGATCCCCAAGTCTTCTGCCACATTCCCAAGATTGAGGCCCACAGGTCTGGTAATGGTTCCCCTGTAGGGATGTAGAAATGCTGTGGTGTCTTCAGAGTGCCTCACAGGAGGTGAACAGTACCAGCACAGCTCACTTTGAATGGCACTGATATCTGCTAGGTTTCTCCACAGGGAGGCCTCCTTCTTCCTTTGTAATAAACAGTTGCATGGAGTTGATACTTGGAGGCTGTTTGTCATCTTTCCCCACAGTCCTGGCAGTACCAAGGTGGCCTTTCCCAAGGCAACTGATAATGCGGTCACCTTCAATGGTAATTTTGAATCCTGACACCTTCCACCTTCATCTAAAGAACAACTTTCATTCTTCTCCGTCTTTACCCTTTAAAATACTGTTAAGCAATCTACATGGGCTCATGGGTGCTCTTTATTCAACCTATTGCTGTCTGGTCCTGCCGTTCTTTCTAAGGCTCACATCCCTCGCACTGGGGTTCATGGAATGAATCCCCTCTACGTTTGATCCTCTGTCCCTTTGGTGTGTGCCATGGCTTGCTCGCTACTTGTTTGGCTTTAGTTTCTGAGAAAGGATCTTCCTGCATAGACCAGGCTGAACCCTGACTCCTCATTCTCTTGGTTCCAGTCTCCCAAGAGCTGGGATGACAGACCTGTGCCACCGCCTGCCAGTCTCCACCCTTTGCATACTTCCTTACTTTCTGGCACAGTGGGACAAGTCCAGGCTGTCCTTGTGTTGTTGATGCCATGGCTTTGGGATCAGCCATTTTTCCTTTTAGTGGAGAATAGGATCTGGTTTCTTTTTAAGTGAACTGGAATCTCATTCCAAGAACAAACATTCAAGTCCACTGTCTGCCTTCAACTGAACGTAGATTTTACTCACTAGCCAGGGCTGCACCTGCAGAAACATGGTCCAGTTTACCTTCCTTTCTGTTATCTATTGCCACAAGTTCATCTGCATAATTCTCCTAGAGCTGACAGCAGGAAACTAATTCACATCTCTCCTCTCCTCTCTTTTCCTCTCCTCACTTCTCCTCTCTCTCCCCCTCCTTCATCCCTATCTTCACCGTGATCAAGTTTCTGAGACGCTGTCTGCAGATACTTTGGTCATAATGCTTGTGTCTTTGCAATTAGGGCACACACCCATAAAAGCTCCACACTTGTTTTCCTGTGATACATTTTGATTCTTCAGATTATCTCTCTGCCATTTTTCTTTTCATCCTCCAAAGTCCATAAAGTGCGAAGACCAGTTGTTCTTGTGTTCTTACTGTATAGGAAGCCAGCGAGACCAGAAGAGTAAACGTCTTGAAATCTGACACTTCTCTGTATCTTGTCTCCAGTCTGTGTGACTAGAACCCCTGCTCACACACTCCACCTACAGTGTTCATAGGTGTAGCCTGCTTAATATCATCACAGTTCAAAATGAGGAGTACTTTACTCTAAATTAAGATTAAGCAAACCAAGTGTGCAATGAATCCACAGGCACAAGAAGCACTCTATTAAAGGCATACTCTATAGGCTCATTACCTCAGTATGCTTCTGCACACTTTCTACAAATATTACTGAATGCCTGCTTTATACTATGGGGGATTCTGGGTACTGAAGACCTGCTGGGACCAAAATAGGTAAATTCTGTGTTCTTAATGATTCTATCTAGCAGGCAGTAAAGAAGGTGCATAATGTATGTAATGTATCAGACAGGGTAAATAGTCACCACATACAGTGTACAGGTTAGGATGGAGGATGGAGTTACTGTTGGGGAAGACAGAGTTGTGACAAGACTTGGAGTTCTGCTTGTTTTGTGACTTCATATCTAAGTACCAGTACAAATAGCAAAGTGCATAGAACCTCAGTACACAGCTTGGTGAAAATTCACAGGTAAGACATGAGAGTGTGACCAGTGCTAATAACAAAGCAGAAGAACACTACCAGCCACTGAGAAGCCCCTGGTGTGTTTCTTCCCAGTTATGACTCTCCTATCAACTCAATCTGTTAACCAAAGTTACCAGGTTTAGCTGCTCACGTCCTCAGCAGAGCAGGAGCCACTCGTGTGTGTTCTCAGAATGTCTGGCTCATGGGATTCTGTTGCTGACACTCATCAGATCCTTGCGTGTAATTGCTGCCCACAGAAAGTGCCCACAGCCCACTTTCACTCTGCCCAAGAGTCCACAGAATCACTATGCCATAGTTTATCCTCTAATGGGTGTCCTGGAGCTTGTACCCTGGCTGTTATCAACAGCACTTCCATGAAGATGCTAATGACATATGTAGTGGGCACACGTACATATGTCTGTGACATGTGTACCTAGGATTGTTATAGATTATGTACCTAGACAACAAGGCATATAATGTATGTTAAGTTTTAGTAGGCCTTGCCCAAAAATTGGCCTAAGCCCAACTTATAGTCAGCCAGTGACAACAGAGGAGTGCATGTATTCTCAGCACACGGTGAACTCAGCTACATCCTGTTACTCAGTTACATGCACAGAATGGCACCAAAATCTTACTGAGATGATATTGCCTGAAAACAGAAGTAAAGTGGCAAAAGGTTATTGACATCATTAACTTTCGTGAAGAATCCTATGCAGTGATGGTCACCAGACAAGTAAAAGGATGAAAAAGATAAGGGATGAAAACTGATAAAGGAAAATATCAAATATAAAGTGTTGATTCTGGTACAGTTCAATGACCTTCATAGCACAGACTCTGTTACAATCACTGTTGAACAGTTTCTGGAGAAGCATGCTGTGGTTTCAAACAGGAAGGCAAATAGACTACTTTTTTTTTTTTAACTCGACAAGATTATTTTCAAAATTTTTTTTAAAAGTGGAGAATAATGCCAAGGATTAATAGAAAAAATAATACATTTATCTACCAGATATATAATGAAGACTGAGTCAATTTTATGGAATAATGGAATTTGACAAAGTGTACTAGAACAAAGCAGGAGATATAATTTCGTGTGAAACTTGAAGTGATATTTGGTGCAGGATTATAATCCCAGCACTTGGGATCTCCACATCCCAAGTGAGGATCAGGAGTTCAGGATCACTTGGCTGTGTAGGTATCATATGGGTCCCAAAGATGAGACTTGGATCTTCAGACCTGGGAGCAAGTTCTATATATAGGGTGCTGTACCATCTCATAGCCCTCATTGGGTTTTGAGTTTCTGTTTTGTTTTGTTTCTTTTCTTTCTATTTCTTTTTCTTTTTCCAAGACAGGTTCTCTGTGTAGACCTGGCTCTCCTGAAACTTACTATGGAACCCGGATGATGGCACCTCACAGATCCACCTGTCTCTGCCTCCTGGGTGCTGGGATTAAAAGTGTGCCCCACCAAAGCCCTACTTTCTTTGAGTTTCTTGATCAATTTTCTACATTTATTTTTCACTTAACAATCTAGAAAACTTCATGAATTGGTGGCAGTTTGAATGTTATTGGAGCCCAAAAGCCCATAGGCAGTGGCACTATTAGGAGGTGTGGCTTTGTTGGAGTAGTTATGGCGTTATTGGAGGAAGAGTGTCACTGTCAGGGTGGACTTTGAGGTCTCATAAGCTCAAACTATGCCCAGTGACATAATTCACTTCCTGTTACCTGTGGATCAAGATCTAGAACTCTCAGCTCCTCCTTCAGCTCCATGTCTGCCTCTACACTGCCATGTCCCACCATGATGACAATAAACTAAAAGTCTGAAACTGTAAGCCACTCCAGTTAAATGTCTTCCTTTGCCACAGTCATGGTGTCTCTTCAAATCAACAGAAGCCCTAACTAAGACACCCCCATTTTCAGATAGGAACTGAGTTTTAGAAAGAGTAAGTCATCCAAAGCCCACACTTCTCTGTGTGATAGAGGGGGAGATAGGTTCTAGTACAATCTGACATCCACAGGCCAGAGGAGGAGCAGGGCCAAGGAGGAGAGAGAGTTTGAAGGACACAGTGCATACCCAACTGAATGCTGGGATGTCTACAGTGCTGGAACTATACAACTTCTCAGACAGAAAGGGAACTTAGTGCTGTGGCCAACAGAATGCAGTTACAAAGGCTTGCACCGGTGAGTCGTCACATTCGCAGCATCAGTCCACACTTCCCTGCCTAGTGGGGCTGGAGGTGTGACTTAGTGATAGAGAACTCGGCTGACATGCACAAGACCCTAGGAGTCCTGTGCCAGCACCACAACATAAGTAATATAAACAAATAAAAGATTTCTTAGCTGCCAAAAGTATTTTTACTAATTTTATGTCACGTATAAAAAGACAAATATTTCCCTAAGATGAAAACGTTAGTGAGTCTGTCTGATTTCCGACGCTGGTAAAGATTCCCTAAGTGACACACATGTTAGACGCTGCATCTAGCTGTTTGGGCATGATGGCACATACCTGTAATCCCAGAATTTGAGAGGCTGAAGCAGGGGGATCACAAATTAAGATCCTGCCGCCACAAAACAAAACCTAAAACAGAAATGTACAAAAGCACCAGCCTGTGCTCCAGGGTCTGTTCATGTTGGATCTGTCTCAATTGTCAAAACTCACATAGAGTAAGTGATGAAATCGGAGTTCACTTTAAGTAAGACGATAAGTAGAAATAGTTCCATGCCGCAAGAAACACTGGTAGTGTAAAACTAAATTTAGTTTGGTCAATATAAAGCAGTCAGTTCACAAATATGAATTTAGCCATTTTTTTTTAAAAGCCAAAGGCAGATAGTATTCCAGCCGGTATGCAGCTCACCATGGTCATTAAGATTTAAGCCAAGCAGGAAGGAACATAGTCAACCTGGGTACTAAGGCTCAGAAATTTCTCCCATGGGTCCTCATAAAGGGCTATTATATGATATAATCCACGATGTCCTCAATAACCACCTGGGGTTATTAAAATAATGACTTCTAAGTGTTCCTGCATCGTATTCAGCTGAAGCCAGTGGAGTAATGCCAAAACGTAGTTCCCCTAGAAGCTGTTTTATCTAGGATAACCCTCGGGGCTCAATTATGTAGGTTTCTGGTGACTCTGGATTGGCTGAAGAAGAAAACACCGTAAACTTGGAGTAAGAGTCCTTCGCTAGGGCCAGTCTTGTCCCCTAGGGGACATCTGGCAGTGTCTAGCGACAACTTTATTTGTCACAACCAGGGAAAAGGATGTCGCCATGTCCAGTAAGTAGACTTAGCGTCAGTTGCTCCATGTTTACAATCTAGAGCAGAGCTCCTAAAGTTTTTCTATCATGACACCTTTTAGCCCAAAAAATTTTTACTCGACTCAGGGTTTATAAAATAACTTCACACATCACATATTAACATACATTCATTTTAAAGCAATTCTTTGGTATTACAAGTAATTTTTACCATTTATTAAGGATGAAAGCAAATTTTCATACTAATGAGATGGATATATTTGTTCATTTTACCAGAAAAAAATTAAATCTTGGCTGAATATTTGACCCTTATGACTGATACTTTGATTTTATGACCCCAAGGGCTAACAATGGGGCTTTGTATGAATTTGCTGGACAAAATGACAGAAATATGCTTAGGGTCACTTTGGAAACTGTTGGACTTTCTTACCTAATCCCAAACCCAAAGTCATTGAATAATTTTTCTAAGTAAATGCAACTCAGATTAGCAACTCAAGCAGCAATTTTTACAGTGTTTCTTTTCTCTTTTAAAAAAAAATCGTGTGTGTTATCATATGTGTGTTGCACACATCCAGTGAGTGTGGCGTTCTCTCCTTCCACCATGTGGTTCTTACAGAAGAAACTTGAGTGTGTCAGGCTTGGTGGCAGGTGCTGTTACAGCCAGCTTGCCTGCCCCTTTTCTCTCCTTTCCTTTTCTGTTTCCAGATGAGGCCTTTAGCCCAGACTAGCAGACCAGCCCCAAACTTGCTATGTAGCCTAAGATGCTCTTGAATTCCTGAGTCTCTTGCTTCCACTTGCAGTGTTGGGATTGCAGCTTTGACATGGTGCTTGGTTCTCAAAAGTCAGATTTTAAACAGCTTTAGTTATTCTTTGACAATTTCTTAATGTATATAATGTCTTTTGATCCTGTCAACCCTTAGTTTCCCCCCTCACTTTTTCTAAATGTTCCCCAAACAGGGCCCTTTCCTACAGTCATATCTATCATAGTTACTGTTCTCTTGCTGTGAAGAAACACCATGACCCAGGCAATTTATAAAATAAAGCATTCAGTAGGAAGCTTGCTCACAGTTTCAGAGGGCTAGTCCATGGCCACCATGACGGGTTGTATGGCAGTAGGCAAGCAGGCACGGTTCTGGAGCAGTAGCTGAGAGCTTACATGTTATTCACAAGCAGGAGGCAGAGAGAGACTGGTCCTGGATCAGACTTTTGAAACCTGAAAGCCCACCACCAGTGACACACCTCTTCAACAAGGCCACACCTCCTAATTCTTCCTAAACAGTCCACCAATGGGAAACGGAACATTCATATACTAACCTATGGGGCCATTCTCATGCAAACCACCACAACATCCTCTCCCTTTTTTTTGCTGTTGTTCTTGTGTTTGTTTTCATCTTTACTTTTGTAAGTCACGACTCTAATTAGTGCTGCCTGCTGGGATGTGGACTGATCCTGTTGACTTGATCTTGTGTAAGTCTTCTGCAGGTACCCACACCTCCTATGAGGTCATGACTGCAATGGTCATGCTGGTAGAGGAAATCAGACAAGGCAGATTATCAGATACTGATTTATTGATTTGTTTAGAGATTTACTTAAAGCACTGCTTGTACCGCCTAGTTGCCAAGCACGACTTCACTGGCTATGTGGAACACAGTGGCCTGGAGGAATAACTGAAACAGTGGGTCATTGCTGTAACAACCTGCTGACTGCCGTGTACCCTTCTCTAAATCTCGCTTGCTTTCCCAGTCCGCGTTGTGGTTTTAGAATACAAAATGAGAATGCAAACTGCTCCTGGCACTGAAGACTTGCCCTAGTCCACAAGTGACATCTCTTCTCTTCCACTGTCATTTGTCGGCAGAGACTACTTGTTCGTTTTCTACTGCTCAGATCTGAATAATCACACAGAAACCATATTAATTACAACACTGCTTGGCCAATAGCTTAGGCACATTTATAGCTAGCTCTTATATCTTAAATTAACTCATTTCTGTTATTTTATATTTTACCACGAGGCTTGTGGTTTGTTACCTTTTGTTTCTTGGGCAGCTACATAGCATCTGCCTCATTCAGCAGCTACATGGTGTCTTTCTGACTCCACCTACTCTCTTTATATGTGTTTTCCAGTCTGGTTATATTCTACCCTGCATTGGCCAGAGCAGCTTCTTTATTAACCAATGGTAATAAAACATATTCACAGCATACAGAGGGGAATCCCACATCAATCCTTGGTGTCAGAGCATTTAATTCAGAAAGATTCCCATAACAATGTCATGTTGAAAACACAGAATTCACAGCATTACTCCCCATACTCTGGCTCACTCCACCTCTCACCCATGATCAAGTTTTAAAACAATATTTCATTGACAATGTAATTCATACATATACCTATTTGATAATTACACCCTCAAGAATGATGCTAGAGAAATATTAGAAGTCTTTGCTTTCAAGCAATTTGCATTTGTATAAGAACAGAAAAATTTGGCATATTTAGTAAATACACTGTAGTTTATACTATCCAGTCATCTCTGTTCTCAACTGCTGTGTTTCAGTATTCATTGGTGTCATATGGTTTGTGTTGTGTAGACCCCAAGGCTTCAGTCAAATCCTATGGTCCTGTGACTCAGTGCAGGCCAGCACTGACATAAATACCTCAAATTCATTACATACTTGAGTTTGGATGATGTTTTGGTCATTGTGCATTCAGAAACTTTCTACCATTGCCAATTTTTTCATCAGCCCCGTTTTCAATTACACATCCCCATATGACAGTAAACTGCTGACAGTTTAGGATGCTGTGGTCTAGAAGAGCGAATGGGTGATGTATTACAAGGAGGGGAGTATTGACTCATATACACAGAGGATGTAGGCAGATGTGGTAGGAGATGGCCTGACCTGCTATAAGCATAGTCATCTCTAGAAAGTTAAACTAGCCCATTGTCTAGAGAGACAAAGACATCTTGCAAAGACATAGAGCATGGCTATCCCACCAGCCTTCCTTTGTGGATAGCGGCATGCTCATCTGAGTTGGCAGATTTCTCTGTGTTCGTGTGTTTTCAGGGGAAACTGGGAAATCTCCAGGGAGCAGCGTGTGTGTATTTGTTGGTGTCTTTGTCACATCTGTTCACTGCAGTTTGCTGTCTTAGGAGTCAAAGCACACTGAGAGCATCTACCTGGCATCTGCGTCATCATTGCTAGTGATGTCTGAGTTCCAACTAGACTGGGAAGTCAGCCCACTCAGCGGTGGAAATATCTGAGTGCCCGTGTCAAGAAGACTCTTTCTGTGTGTGGTCATTCATCCCATCTGGGTTATATCTTCCCAGCTGTGTCTCTAGTGACAGAAAGCTTTCTTCCCTTGGTTCTAATTTGGAAAAGCCCTGAAAAGGTATCTGGACCAATTTCCGTCACTTGTCCCTAATAATAATGACTGCATTTCCAGTACAGCAAAAAGAGAGAGAAGTAATTTCCAAAGGAGAATTACTTATCAGGCAAGACAGAAGAATGTCTACAATCCAGGAAAATGGGATATTCGTGTTCTTTTAAACAAACTTTTCAAACTTTACTATGAGATAATTTCAAATTTATAAAGGAACTAGAAGAACAGTACAAAACATAAGATATATGTTTACCAAACCAGGTCAGTTTTTAATGGTGTACAACATCCATGTTTACATTTTCTCTGTGCCCTGTGTATAGTTTTTAGTTGAGCCACTCATGAGTGAGCTATAAATAATTGCATTTAACCTCTCAGAATGCCACTGTGTATTTCTAAAGGTCAGGGACAATAGTTATGTTACTGTAATCCAACTTAGAACATTTAACGTTGGACCCATACAGTTGCCTAGTTTATAGTTCATCATTCCACCTTCCTCACCTTCCCCCTTATCCAGGATAACACAGTTGTTATCACAACAGCAACAGTTGTTGTGACCCTGTGGCTTCCATCATTCAGACATTCAGTGTAGGGGCATAAATGTAGGCAGGATGTTTTCTAGGATAGCCCTCAGTTTACTTGTGTTTCATGAATGATTTCTCAGTATTAAATCTAGTGATTTGTGCTTGTTTGTTTGTCTTTTGAGACAGGGTCTCTCTCTCTCTCTCTCTCTCTCTCTCTCTCTCTCTCTCTCTCTCTCTCTCTCTCTCTCCATAGCCTTGGCTGTCTGGGAACTCACTATGTAGATTAAGCTGGCCTCAAATTCACAAAGATCTGCCCTCCTCTGCCTCCTGAGTGCTGGGATAAAGGTGTGATTTATTTGGAAACAGCTTGGATTAGCTCCTGAGAGTCAGTTCTCACATAGCTTTTTAACTCCAAATTCTGTGAGGCTATATTGGTCACCTCCAATAGGCCATGATAGCAATAGGTTACCTCCGAGAAATCAGATATTACTATTGCTGGGAACTTCTAACCCTTGGGTTGCCATTGTAAGATGCTTACATTTACTGGCACGGCGTGTGTGTGTGTGTGTGTGTGTGTGTGTGTGTGTGTGTGTGTGTGTGACAGCATCAGAAAGCACGTGCTGTCTTTCTTTTCTGATGTTGGCTTCCTTGTCATTGGGTTGAGATATAATCTATCTGGTTCTCTATGAAGGCGACTCTCCATTTCCCTTTTTGTAACTGATGAGTGATGTACGAAGAGATAATATTCACATCATCCCTGAAAGGCTGCACTTATCCTATCCTGTTTCATTTATTGAAGATTATTGTGTAGGACATGTAGTTCAGTGGTAAAGCACTCTCCTAGTGTGCGTAAGGTTCAAGTCTCATACCGAGAACCATAAATACAAGATCAACAACAACAAAATATATTATTTCCCACATCTGTTAGTATTGTAATAATTTAAAACAGTAATCGTCTCCCTCATTTTGGTATTTATTTTTTTATTAAGTATTTATTCATTATGTGTACAATATTCTGTCTGTGTGTATGCCTGCTGGCCAGAAGAGAGCACCAGACCTCATTACAGATGGTTGTGAGCCACCATGTGGTTGCTGGGAATTCAACTCAGGGCCTTTGGAAGAGCATGCACTGCTCTTAACCTCTGAGCCATCTCTCCAGCCTCGGTATTTATTTTCTTATTTATTTGACAGCACTAAAGTTAAAACCCAGGCCTCGTGCATGCTAGGCAAATGCTCGCCACTAGCTGCAGCCTCAGCTTCTTGCACACATTTTTTTAAAAAAATAAAATAAAAAAAAAATAAACATTCTTAAAACATAATTAGCAAAAGCTTGGGAAGCAGAGTGACCTCTCCCCACAGTTTGTCAGTTCACAACAGAATGTGATAGTGTAGAATATTTTTCCATGAAATGCAACATCCATCTAGGATGAGCAGAATGAGTTCTCAGAATTGATTTCCTAGTCTGCTATAGAAAGGCTGCTTGCTGAGAACATAGTTCCATTGTCAACGGAGGTGACACTCTGAGTCATTTTCCAGTCTTGCCTGACCCCACGTTTTATCCAAAGCATACCTTTAGAAGATTGCTGGGTGAGAGATTTGGTCATAAAATTATAGGCTAGTTGTGCCGAGTAGAATGGGAAGAACACAGGACAGGAAGTTCGGAGCCACAACATACAAGGAGATTGGCTGCTACAAGCCTTCTTCTGCATCCTCGGTGCTGACTGGGGTCCTGTTTCACTCAGTTCTCTTTCTGGTTCAAGGACTTTTTATTTCTCCGGTCCCCTTAATTGGAGACCTAGAATTCACCTCATTGGCACGGTGAGAGGTGCAGGGTGAACAGTGACCTGGTGGTTGAACTGCTACCTCAGGTCCAGGAAGCAGCCGGACACCGTCTCCGCTTACCTTCCCATGTTCAGCCCCATCATCGGGCTCCCATCGCTGGCTCCTTGTTTGTTGCTGGCAGTCATGGAAACCCACTGAAGGATGTCCTCATCTTCTCTGTAAGGAGCTCCCTCTCTCAAGTGTTAGCTTGCCCTGTATCCGATTACCTCTGTTGCCATGGTTGGAAATAAAAAAAAAAAAAAAAAAAAAAAAAAAAAAAACTCTTCTGCCCTGGGCAGTCTACAGTTTTAAAACAGTGTTGATGCTTCAGTCTTAATTGACTTTTGTCAAATAAAAGTGCTGAGAACCGAACAAATGGGTTGCTCTTGATGGATGCATTGTTTAATGAATTCCATGAATTTGTCAAGTGACAGTGATTGGTATTAGGGCTCAGAACGGTTTGCCTCGTATATCTAGAACAAGTATATGGATATATGTAGAGCCTATACGTAAGGTGAGGTATAGAATGAGAATTATACAACCAAGTGGGGCTTTTGCCAAACTGTGTGTTTTCTTCCCTATCTGGAACCCTGTTTGAGACAGTTCTTCACCCCCTTCTTTCAACTCCTCACCAATATCGGGTTTGGGCTACTTTGCTAAGAGAGGCCACGGGTGAGCTGGTGTCTGAGCCTGGTACTCTCCCTGCTTTCGTTCCTCCTTTCAGCGTTTTTAATATTTAACGACCCTTCCGAGGCGGGGGATTATTTGGCAGCTCCCTGAGGGATATCTGCTTCAGGTATCTTTTTTTATCTGTCTGCTGAACTGCCATTTGCTAAATCGAAAAGGTGGTGTCTAGAATGTTTCTTGGATGATTCATCTAAGGTTTTGATGAGGCGAACGGAGTCTATGGGAATCCAGGGAGCTGGCAGGACTTTTCAATTTATTTTATTCACCTTTGGTTTTTGTACTACTCCAGGCAATACACCTTTTCTTCTCCCTAGGATGGGAGCTCTGGCCTATTTTCAAGCTCAGGGGTTCTTGTTGTCTTCTCAACACCTCAGCTCCTTCTCCAGGGGATTCTTTGTGTCTAAATGTAAGGATTTTGACCTTCCTAAAACGTAATCTAATCAACACCCACCTCACCTGGTGGATCAACCACTCAGCATCTCGCAGATTAGAAAAGCCAGAGTCTTGATGGGAAGACAGAGAGCCATTGATTCCTGAGCTCAGCCTGGCTTCCCTTTGATTTTATAATCAGTTCTAGAGATTATAGGCGAGCTTTGAATTCCAAGGCTTGGGGGTCCGTGAGTTCCTGAAACAAACCTTTGAAGCAGATCTTCTGCCTTGGGTTCCCGAAGGGAGGGTCTGACTGGATGAATTAAGTTGTTTTCATTTTCTAATATAAGGGAAACAACAATTATCACTGCTAGTTTAACACCCTGGGGTTTTTCCTTTTTCTCTTCTTTGCTTTAGTGTTTTAATGGGGGGAAAAGGTTCTCTCCTTAACCTCAGGAGTTTCCCAGACGGATCTCACTTCACCAGGCTTGCTCACTTACCTCCTGATCCATCTCATCGGTTCTGCTTCCCCTTGTCGATTCATTGTATAAGAATTTAGTTTGAGCCGGGCAGTGGTGGCGCACGCCTTTAATTCCAGCACTCGGGAGGCAGAGGCAGGCGGATCTCTGTGAGTTCGAGACCAGCCTGGTCTACAAGAGCTAGTTCCAGGACAGGCTCCAAAACCACAGAGAAACCCTGTCTCGAAAAACCAAAAAAAAAAAAAAAAAAAAAAAAAAGAATTTAGTTTGTGTTTTGTTTGAGAAGTCTAAGCAAGTTCATGCTAAGAGACACTCTTAATCTTTCCAGAAACCCTCGCCAAGTACAGTGTCCCCCGTAAACCTCCTATTGTACACTGGCTTCAAACTATTTGGTGACTCCGGGTGGTGGATGTGAAATAACAAATGTTACAGTTCAGGTTCAACAGATGAAAGGGAGGAAGAAGAAGCATCAGGCAATTGCTAGGCCTTTAAAGACTGCCCTTTGGAGTGCTAAGGACTCTGTGGCTAGCACGGAAGGGCTTGGGTGCATCATTTCTATATATGCTAATCCTTACAAGCTCACAGAACCACAACTTTAAATCTGAAGTTACATCTTACTATTGTAAGATTACATGGTACAGTACTGCCACGTACACGTGTGTGGAATATTTGTTCACCCACACTTAAACATGACTCCTAACAAAAACATTCTTGTTTTCCCTGGGATCTTGAAGGACGAAGAAATAAAAGAATTTTAGACTTCTCCGCATCGACTGCAGTTTAAGATTTCTCGTTTTAGCAAGGGTGGAACAAATACTGACTCAGTCGTATGTAACTGACAGTGAAGTGAGAGTATGCCTTCATCATGTTTGCATCATGTGTGTGCTGAAGAAACCATGCTGTGACATGGAGAGGAGACTTCAGCTCAGGAAAAACCCACCAACAATAATACTGTTAATACAGAAACATCTGTGGAGCCTAAAAATGAATTTGCAGAGATAAAAAAAATTATTCAAATGTTTCCACTTAAAGATTGTCTAAATGTTTGACCAGCAAGTTATGTGTGTTTTTTAAGCAAAATTTCCCTACTCAGTGAACATACACACACGCGCACACACACACACACACACACACACAGAGAGAGAGAGAGAGAGAGAAAGAGAGAGAGAGAGAGAGAGAGAGGCTCACACTCATAGGTTTTCCCTAGCCCTCCTTGAGGTCTCTCTGCTCACCCCCCTCCCTCGCAATGGTATGCTCTGCATTTGATCGTAAACCGGAGGTGCCAAGCTGTGACAGCTTCTTCGGCTCCACGGCCATTTGTTCCAGCCCAGCCTAGACAGTTGTATTCAGTGACCTTCTCCTCTTCCACCCACAGGGGCAAATTGAAGTAGACAGCGAGACCATCTTCAAGTTGGCAGCCCTGGTTTTGCAGGTAAGAATTCACTCCCTGCTTCTAACCAGCTCCCTTTAGTTTCTTGCTAACTGCCTGCAACTCTGAAACTTCTGCCAGGTGAACCCGATGGACTTTCAAACCAGTCCATGGTTTGTCAGTGAAAACTGGGACCTGCTGAATTCTGTTTTCATGTCTTTTGCATGAACTAGCGTGCCACAGTGTTTCTGGAAGACATGACGAAGTTTAGACTGCACCCAGGGAAGAGAGTTCAGCCCGTATTCCTGGAAGAGGACTCAGTTACTAGAACTCGGGAGGCAGCAGTTGTTAGAACAGCTGTAATTTTCATTTAAACTTAGCAACTTTTGTACACGTTTTCCTGAGGTTGTGTAAAGGGCCCTTTAATTCTTAAAGGCGCTGGTGGCTGAAGAGCAAAGTCAGTTCCTGTTCTTGTTTAAAAAGTAAAGAGAAAGCAAATAATGTGTGTTGATTTACCTGGGTCATAGTCTAAAAAGTGCAACCCATCTGAAAAGCATGGCTCTGCAATGCAGACATGTCTGTCCTGTGATCTTAGCAACACAGCAGAGAAATGACATCCGAGTCTCTTCATATATATACATATGGAGAATATATATACATATTAGTCACTTCTGTTAATGGTAAGACACAGCTCACGTATCCTTCTGTTTTCTTCTCAGTAGTGACCCTGTGGGTAGTGTTCCTTAGGTACCCTTCTTAACAGGAAGCCCTGGAGTCTGTGAGTGGGAAAATAACCAAGAATAAATCATTCATCGAGCTCAGCATAAATGCATATTGATCATGTCTTTATTTTTATTTCAGGAAAGCAAGGGAGATTATACCAGGTAATGATTCCTTTTCTGATGTTCCTATGTAGAATGAGGTTTCCCAGTTGTGGAAGGAGCTGCTTTAAATAACAATGGATACAAAATGAAAAGAAAGCGCATTGAGGCCAGCGGTTCAGATGGCCTCGTCCTTCACATAGAGGCGTGTTCTCTGGGTGAATGACTCCAAGAATAAAACTTTCTCACAATGTTTAAGGGCAGAGCGACAGGAAATTATAATCAGAAGCCCTCCAAAGTTCTAGAATTGGACCACATTGGTTATTGAGATGAAGAAATCTATGAAAAGCTTTTGTTAACTTGTGCTGGTTTTTTTTTTTTTAATTTTTAATCATATAATGACGTTGTGTGTAAGGGGTCCTAATGTATGCAGAAACAGATTAAGTCTGTCAGCTGCTTAGTTAAGGGATTAATAGGAGCTCTTTTGCAGCTGCCCTGAAGGGGCCTCACGCTGAAACCAGTTGACCCAGCAGTTGTATTGTTGCTCCACAGACACTGGGGCTAAGTTCCTCGCTGGCCACATCGCCAGAGAGTGGTGTGTGTGTGTGTGTGTGTGTGTGTGGTGAATTCACCCTCACCCATGCTGCCCTTTCAACACTGGGGTCCTAGGTGGAAGAGGGAGAATTGTCAAAGCTGGAGGGGAGGACTCTGATGGGAAGCAGCGCCCAGGTCAATGACCCATTAGAGGCCTGGCCTCTGCCACGCTAGCATTCCACTTCTGTAAACTTCACCCAGGGATTATTTACAGATCGCCTAGTGCTCATTCCCAGCCAAGTCTCTGAATGATGTGCTCAGTGATGGACTAATAAAATAATGCCCGCCAAGCTTGACGGCTTCCTGTCCTTGAGGAATAATCCACTCTCCTCACCCTGCCCATCCAGAGGGACAGAGGAAGGGTGTCCACCTAACACCCTGTCTTTCAGTTACTCACCACTACATCTCCTCGAAAGCATTTGGTGTGTGTGTATGCATGTGTATATGTGAGTGTATGTTTGTGTGTGTAATGTTGTATAGTCATTATACATCAGGACTGAGTCCATGGCGTCTCACAGCAGGAAATCAGGCTCTGCCGTTGTCCCTCCCATCTTGTCTTGTATAAATACACATACACATACATGCATATGATTTTGTGTGTCCATAAGATCTGTGGTTGGGTAGGGCAGTTATGAAGTCAGTTTATGATGGCTTCAGGCTCTGTCATGTGGATGGCTTTCTGTCCTTCCCTCACTCTTGACTCTATGAGGTCTGTGCAGGTGTCAGACAGCCTAAGCCCAGTTTTCTCACCAGTGGAAGGCAGCCTAGCCTATGGGACTGCTAGGATTAATGCATGAAGGTAGCTGGGGCAATGTCCACAGCACTCAGCTCTGGCTACACCTCAGCTGGTCCAGTGGTTACTGTCCCCTTAATCTCCATCAAAATTCAATGTGGTCTCATGGGTCCATCTGAGAAGAGTTTTGGAATAAAGTGGGTCCATGAAAGCTATAAAAATGTGTTCAGGGACAAAAAAAGGGGAAAGATTGGTTTCACCAACTTTCCTTTGGGAGAGCCCGGAACCTGACAGAGAGGGAGGCTGCTAGGGGCTCGCCTGGAGGACTGTAGCCATTTCAGCTCTAAACGGCACAGTTTGCTCTTGCTGACTTAGCTCCAGCCAAGTCTTACCCAGTCCTTTCTTGTGTCCAACTGGGTTCTAGCAGTTTCCTTGAGGAGCCCTAGGCTGAAGATATGTCACACACTGTCCTAAAATTGTCTACCTCTGCCGAGTAGTAGAGACAACATTGAACTGTTGCACAAACTCAGCGTCACCCAAATTAGCCACTCATTCCTTCCAAGCCTCCGTTTCCTCATCCATGAGTTGGGATCTGGAGGAAGTCAGTGGTGTGGAAGAACTGTAAGTTACAAAGGCACTAATTATCAATAACAAGGATGAGTAGCTGTCACTGAAGGTGACAATAGAACAGAATTCATCGCCACCCACCCCTGCCCTGTCTAATCTCCTCCCCAATGGGCAGTATATGTTCTTCTGCCAAACGTTTTTTTTTTTGTTTTGTTTTGTTTTTCAAGACAGGATTTCTCTGTAGCTTTGGAGCCTATCCTGGAACTAACTCTTGTAGCCCAGGCTGGCCTCAAATTCACAGAGATCTGCCTGTCTCTGACTCCCGAATGAATGCTGGGATTAAAGACATGAGCCACTACCACCTGGTTCTGCCAAACATTTTTTATAGAACTAATAATGTAAGAAAATCAGGCAATATATAATATTGTATATAATATTGCCTGATAATAAGATATCGGCCAATGTCATCATAGTTAGAGCAAAGACTATAGGCAAGCAGATTCTGCCATGGACATTCTGTATAATCTAGAAAAATTACTTACCTCTCTAAATCTGATTAAGGCTGATGTGTAAAATGGGACTGCTAATCATTGTAAGTACGCCATAGATTGGTAGGGGGATTGAATTCGTATTTGTGAGATGCCTAGAGCCGTTCCTATAGTCATTGCTTTAATATCCCATTGGAATTTGACTGTTGCTTATCGGTTGTATTTTTGTTTTTAGGCAGTGTCTCATGTGGCCTAAGCTTGCCTGAAACTCACTGTAAAGTCATAGATGACCTTGACCTTCTGGTCCAACTCCCCCCCCTTCTCCATTGCTAGGTTGTAGGCATTACCATCTTATCTGCCTAGTCCATCCATCAAACTGATGGCATATGTACTGTTCCCCTGTTACAACCTTGAGCTGTTGCCTGGGTTTCAGCTGCTGTAAATAATGCCATGGTGAACATCTGTATATACCTGAAACTGAAAAGATTTGTGTTTGGTGTTTTTAGACTAAAAATTTTATTTCTTTTTACTTTTTTTGCATTTTTTTATGGGGGGATATTACAACTCACACATTGTCATCAAACTTGGTGGCATTCATGCTTGAGCCATTTTCCCCACCTGGTTAATTGCTCTCAGGCATCCAGAGAAGTCCCTTTCCCATGGGAAATAGGTGCATGTTTATAACACCACCATAAATTGGGTCCCTTCCCTTCCCATTTAGAGGTAGGTGTTAACCATACCCTTATTCTGACCCCTACAGAGAAGTGAAAATTGAAGTCACCCATATTCCACTTACAAAGTGAAGCATCCTAACACTTAGTTACTTGGTAACTCAGCTTTCAGGATCTTAAAAACAAAACCAAACAAAACCCCCTTTTGCCTTTGCAAACTCACTGTGGCGGGCTCAGTGATAAAGCCTGGCTGGCTCAGCTTTCTGGAATTCTCTATTGGCCTGTGTTGTGTTACCAAAGCACTTGTTATCTTTGCAGTGGTTGGACCCTCAGAAATTCAGGCTGTCAGCTATTTAAAGCAAATGGAAGTCGCCACTCCTCTCCCAGTGAACATTGTGAGAGCGGGGTTTCCTACTGGTTATGATAAGGGACTTAAGTACTTACTCGGAAGGATCCCTGGCAGGAAGCAAAATAAGAAGGGCAGGGCTTGTTATTTTTAAAGGCATTCTGAAGTAAGAGTTTGAGCAAAGCCTATTTGGAGGCAGAATAATGTGGGGAACAGGAGGGAAAAGAAGAGAGAGCAGCAAGCTGAGGTGTATGATGCAGAGAAGCAGTGGGGATGCCAGGTTAAGGTGTTTGTATGCAGTGAGAAACTAAGGTGTCAGAGGTAAACAGCAGTGACCACAGGCTCTTGCTGAAGAAAGCAGCAGCAACCAGACAGCTCCCAGAGGTCAGGAGCCAAACCGAGGGCTCGAATTAGTCAAAAGGTATTAGTGGTGCTTGGGAGCTTTGGAATTTAACCGCTTAGTTTGAAATCACTTGATAGTGATATGGCAGCTTCCCTGTCTGAAACTAAGTTTATCTCAGCATTGAGTGGGTAATACTCAATATTAGCAGGCTGCTGCGGCTGCCTTATTGTTCCCTCTGCCCTCCTTGCAGCCCTGTGAAAATGGCATTATTGCTGCCCCACTTACAGAGCTTTGGAGTCCTGGATGGGTCAACTGTGTTACAGGTTTTCTTGAGTCTCAAAGAAAACACAAACTTGTAACACAAATTTGCTTGCAGAGTCAAGATGGGAATTGACATTGAAACTGAGAGAACTGTATATGTCTGTCTTACCTAGGACTGGGCTTTAAAGAATGAATAAGACAGTGGCTAGAGAGGCCTCAGTGGTTACGAGCACTTGCTGCTCTTCCAGAGAACCTGGGTTCGAGTCTCAGCACCCAAATGCCAGCTAACAACAGTCTGTATGTAACTCAGGTCCCAGGGAATCCAACACCCCCTCTGACTTCCATGGATATTGCCATCATGTGGTACACAGATGTCCGTGCAGGCAAAACACCCATATGTGCAAAGTAAATATTTGCCCCAAACTCTTTTAAATAAGACATTATGGTGTATAGCATATCCACACACAGACAGGAGTGTGTTTCTTCACATGTGTTCTTCATGATCTTTGATTTAAAGTTAAACAAAAGGGTTGGAGATGTTGCCCTTTGGTAACACGTGCGAAGCCCTGTGTTCACCCCACCCTCCTACCCCCTACCCTCACCCCCGGCACTGAATAAAACTGGGCCTGCTGGTGCATTCCTGGGAGGTAGAAGTAGGAGGATCAGAGGTTCAATATCATCCTGGACTACATGGCGAATGTGAGGCCAGCACAGGCTACATGAAACCCTGGCTCAAACAACCAAAAGTTAAATCAAGTTTCCTGTATTTTCTCCAAGTTTTCAGTCTGCTCAGAGACACTGGGTTCCCCAGGAAGGGCCACATCTGCAGTGTTGAATGTCTGAGCAAGATGCTGCCCCGTAGGCTATAGGCTTCATGTCACTCACCACAGTCTTACAGGGACATCGGGGGGCTTTGTGTTTTACAGCTTATGTATTCTGTACCTGAAAGGATAAATAAAAAAGAAGGCGATCGTGGGTACCTTTTGGCGGGTCCTGCCAAGGTATACCACTCAGCGAACAGGCCATGCACAACAGAGTTAGTACAAGAGGTTTGTTGGGGGGAGGAGGAAAGCAGAAGAGCAAAGGGCCATGTCAGAGTGGGGATTTGGGAGAGGCAGGCAGACAGACAAGAGGAGGAAGAGATGCAAGAGGGAAAGAAGAGGCAAGAGAGGAAAGAAGAGAAAAGAAGAGCAAGAGGCAAGAGAGATGGGAGACAAGAGGGCAAGCTGTGCCCGGCAGGTGCTTTTAAAGGGTGCACTTGGCGCATAGCTGATGACGGAAAGGCACCTGGTGATGCTGTAACTGCTTTGGAGACAGAGGAAGGCTGCTGCTTCAATGGAAACTAACGGTATCTCAAAATATCTTAAACATCTGAAGGATGAGATGCAACCAAGACAACAGAAGGCCCGAATAGATCAATCCTGTTCTCTTGGCCTATTGAGATTCTCTCCAGGAGAGTGGACCAGGCCAGGGCACTCATGACAGCTATGTGAGCCTGGAGTGAAGCTCAGTATGGTGTTGACAGTAGCTGTCTCAGACATGGACCAGTCAGTTTTCCATACCAGTAGAGAGTGGTGGACACGAACTACTTATACCCCTCAGAGGCAAGCGTCCCTGGAGCTGAGGGTGACCTGGTAAGGAAAGCCTCCTGCATTCCTGCCGAGACGTGTTTGCATGTCTTTTGGTGTGGTTCTGGAAGCATGGAGTCATAGCAGGAGCTGTAACGCAACCCCGTGCAGCCAGCTGTGCTCTGTGCAGCTAATCCACCTGTGGATGCACTCTGGATGGGCGGAGTCACCTGAGGCAGGAAGTGGCAAGGCCTCCGGGCCTCAAGCTGACTTCTTGAGTAGGAAGGGTCCAGATTTTGACTTTCTATGCTTTTGGAGAAAACAGCACTTGTGTAGATTCTTCTTCTCCTGTCTACCCACTTTCTAGCTCTGGATTTTAAGAATATATATAGGTCAGCTCTGTTAACAGCATTCTCCATGTGCAGCCAATCTCTGAAACTTCCTCATTTACAAACTGAAGTTTTGTAACTACTAAATAACCAGCTCTCCAAAGACCCTGTTGACTATGGTTCCTCCTGCTTCTATCAATACAATGAGAGCTAAAATATTTTTTCTTGCTTTTTTTTTAATTTATTTATTTCTTTATTAAAGATCTCTGCCTCCTCCCCGCCACCGCCTCCCATTTCCCTCCCCTCCCCCATCCAAGTCCCCCTCCCTCATCAGTCCTAAGAGCAGTCAGGGTTCCCTGCCCTGTGGGAAGTCCAAGGACCACCCACCTAATCCAGGTCTAGTAAGGTGAGTATCCAAACTGCCTAGGCTCCCACAAAGCCAGTGCGTGCAGTAGGATCAAAACCCAGTGCCATTGTTCTTGACTCCTCAGCAGTACTCATTGTCCACTATGTTCAGCGAATCCGGTTTTATCCCATGCTTTTTCAGACCCAGGCCAGCTGGCCTTGGTGAGTTCCTGATAGAACATCCCCATTGTCTCAGTGTGTGGGTGCACCCCTCGTGGTCCTGAGTTCCTTGCTCGTGCTCTCTCTCCTTCTGCTCCTGATTTGGACCTTGAGATTTCAGTCCAGTGCTCCAATGTGGGTCTCTGTCTCTGTCTCCTTTCATCGCCTGATGAAGGTTAATATTCAGGAGGATGCCTATATGTTTTTCTTTGGGTTCACCTTCTTATTTAGCTTCTCTAGGATCACGAATTATAGGCTCAATGTCCTTTATTTATGGTTAGAAACCAAATATGAGTGAGTACATCCCATGTTCCTCTTTTTGGGTCTGGCTTACCTCACTCAGGATAGTGTTTACTATTTCTGTCCATTTGCATGCAAAATTCGAGAAGTCATTGTTTTTTACTGCTGAGTAGTACTCTAATATGTATATATTCCATACTTTCTTCATCCATTCTTCCATTGAAGGGCATCTAGGTTGTTTCCAGGTTCTGGCTG
The DNA here is from genome assembly GCF_950005125.1 of Chionomys nivalis. Taxonomy (NCBI): domain Eukaryota; kingdom Metazoa; phylum Chordata; class Mammalia; order Rodentia; family Cricetidae; genus Chionomys; species Chionomys nivalis. Next base: position 53,538,353 of record NC_080086.1, read on the forward strand.
TTACAAACAATGCTGCTATGAACATAGCTGAGCATATACTTTTGTTGTATGATAGGGCATTTTTTGGGTATATTCCCAAGAGTGGTATTGCTGGGTCCAGGGGTAGGTTGATCCCGAATTTCCTGAATTTCTTTTTTTTGTTTGTTTTTTGAGACAGTGTTTGCTTGAACTCACAGAGATCCTCCTGCCTCTGTTTCCTGAGTACTGGGATTAAAGGTATGAGCTACCACCACCCGGCTCTAAAATATTTTTATTTGAAATATTTACAGATTTTTATGCTAACCTGCTTTTCAACCTAAATAATCCTTACAGATTTTATTTTTCATACCAGCTATTAAGAGTTGACAGTTCAAAGCAGACATGCCAAGAGTCCTCAGCAAGCTGGAAAATGGTTAGAAAAATCTCTCATCACCTTTTCATTCTTAATCAAAATTTTTTAGACTTAAAAAAAAAGTTGAGAGTTGATCCTAGTCAAGCCTGCAACCTTACAGGTTTGGCCACAGAAGGAACTGTCATGACAAAGGAGGTCTAGCTGACTGGCAGAGCTTTCTAGAACAGCAGCAGATGTCCTGTGTTGGGACAAGTCTTTGATAGAGGGTTGAGAAAGGAAAAGCATGATACCAACGAAAGTATGTGACTGTGATGTTGAAAGACGAATGTCCAGGTCACACTTTCATCTGCCACCATTTCTCAGGCTGCTTCCAACACAGAAGTGCCAAGTCACTTTCAACTTCCTTTCCCCGCAACCCCCTTCCCTGTGATTTATTCCAGACCCTTAGAGTTACCAGATTCAGTAAATAGAAACCTGGAAGGCCAAGTTCAATTGGAATGCCATCAAACTAACAAATAATATTTTAGTATGACTGTCCTAAATATCTATTCTGGCAACTCTAACTTGATTGTTTATGGAACATTCTTCTTGATGACAATAATAATCCCCAGGTCAATAACACAGCGGTAAAGGCACTTGCCATAAAACTAGTAACCCGAGCTTAATCCCTGGGACCCAAGTAGTGGAAGGAGAGACCCGATTCCTGCAAGTTGTTTTCTGACCTCCACACCCTTGCCATGGTAGGTGTGCCCACACCCCCAAAGACACAAAATAAATCCATGAATGTAAAATAAGAACAAATATAATGATACGGGTTCCCCTCCCAGCCTGTTCTGAATGTAATGATAGAATGAAGTACTCTACCCAATACTTGGAGCACTGTGACGGGAAATGAAGGCAGACCTTTACTGAGCACAAGCTGGTGTTGTCCTAACATCTATTACAATCTTCTCAAGAACAGTATGAACATGTTACCATGCCTCTTTTTAAAATGCATTTGGAAGTTGGGGCATGGTGGCACATATCTTAATCCAAGTACTCAAGAGACAGAGACAGGAGGATCACTATCAGTTCAAGGCCAGGCTGGTCTACATAGTGAATTCCCAGCTAACCAGGGCTGCAAAGTGTGACTTTTGTCTCAAAAAAAAAAAAAAAATAGGAATAATAATTTGGAAACTTGTACTTATAAAAGTTAATTTATATAAGATCACAAAACTAGGAACAAAGAACTTGAAACCAAATCCAATCCAATATTTTGTTTTGTTTTGTATTTTCTAATTAAAACTTTTATTTTATGTGTAGGAGTGTTTTGCCTACACATATGTCTGTGTACCAGGAGTGTGCCTAGACTGGTGCCTTCAGAGGCCGGAAAGACGGCATGTGTGCCTAGTGCCTTCAACCCCCGAAACTGGAATTACAGACAATTGTGAACCTCCATGTGGGTGCTGGGAAGGGAGCGCAGGTCCACTGGAAGAACAGTCAGCACTCTTAACTTTAGAGCCCAGACTTTTTGTTTTCCAGACAGGGTCCATGGCGCCCAGGCTAGCCTGGAACTTTCTATGTAGCTAAGAGCGATAACTTCTTCCCTCCTCCTCAAGAGTCTTTTGATATAGACCTGTATCATTAGACCAGGTTTATGAAGTACAGGGGATCCAAGCCAGGACTTGGTGTATGATACAATGGTTTGAATGAGAATAGCCCCCATAGGCCCATAGGGGGTGGCACTCTTAGGACAGATGGCCTTCTTGGAGAAGGTGTTAGAGGAAGTGTGTCATTGGGGGTAGACTTTGAGGCCTTAGAAGCTCAAGCCAGGCCCCGTGTTGCTCTTTCTTCCTGTTGCCTGCCCATGTAGAACTCCCAGCTTCCTCTCCAGCACCATGGTTGTCTTCCTACCACCATGCTTCCTGCCATGATGATAATGGGCTAAGTTTCTAACTGTAAGCCAGCCCTAATGAAATGTTTTTCCTTTATAAGAGTTGCCACAATCATGGTGTCTCTTCATAGCAGCAGAAACCCCAATTAAGTTACGAGGCAAGCACTCCACCACCTGAGCCTCATCCCCAGTCCCAAAGCCAGTTCTAAATCCCAAACCTTGTTGGTGCAATAACAGGTGTAAGGCTGGCTGCTTGGTCTTTTGGTCTTTTCTCAAGGTCTCCCTTAGTTGCGTTTGAGTCTGCACTGGTAGAACATGGGGACACAGGAGTGCACCTTGAGCCCCAGTTTATTACCAGCAAATTAGAAACAACACCTACCTGTACCTTGAGTTGACATGAAGACAACAGAAATTCATAGAAACACAATGCTGAGCATTCCTCGAGGAAGCAAGTACCCAGGGTTGGAATTCTTGGAAGTCAGTCATTGGATTTTTCCCTCTTAATTGTTCTGTGGAGGCAGGGATGAGAGATCCTAGGAAGCTGGAGACCAGAGGCAGCCTAAGAAGGAATGCTCCCACCTGAAACCCCAGGAAGCCGTTTTTCTCATGGAGATGGAAGGGGACCTAAGTTCAGCAGAGGTGCACACATCCTGCTAAATTCTTTCTTGCTTTGTAATCTGCAGATAGCTACAAGCTGAGTTGGCTTCACATATGGCCCAGAAGTGATTAGATGGGGTGGGGGAACTCCAAGGACAGTAAGACTTCACAGTTTAGGAGGGTAGCAGAACTCCATCTGTCCTGTCACTGGACTTTCCCCAGCCCCTCCCTGCCTCATCTCCCCCCCCCTGGAACTCCCTACTCCTCTTCTCCCCTGGTGGCTGAGCTCCAAGTCTCCAAGATCAAACTCTAAAGTCTCTTGAACCTGTTGCTAGCTCCCACCCGACCTTGGTAAACCTTCCAACTGGCTGGGCCTCTTCCCATCTGTCAGCTCAGGACCTGGAACCAGTGAGTTCACTTACCTGCCTGATTGAGCTCTTGACATCTTGGGCCCATACAGGTAGAAGATGAAGGCAGTGTGTTATTTTAGCTGTTACGAAATTGATTTTTTCCTAATTGGTTACCGTAAATAATCAGAAATGGTGCCAGGTGCGATGGCACAACCTTTGAACCTAGCACCAGGAAAGCAGAGGCAGACAGATCTCTGAGTCCAAAGCTGGCCTAGTCTATATAGTGAGTTCCAGGACAGCCAGGGCTATGTGGAGAGATCCTGTCTGAAAGACCAAATGAACAAAATGGCCTTAGGATCTGGAAATGTAGCTTAGTGTTATAGTTGAGCCTACTGTGCACAGCTTCCTGGGTTCTGCCCCTGGTTGGGGTGAAGGGAAAGGGATGGTCCTATAATTTTAGGCTGGGGATATAGCTTAGTTGGTAGAATGATGGCCTAGCATCCTTGAGGCTCTGGGTTCTCCTCCCCTCATAAACTGGGTGGCATAAGCCTATAATCCCAGTACCTGGGAGATAGAAACAAGAAGTTGAGAAGTTCAAGGTCATCCTTGGCTACGTAGACAGTTGTCTGTCCTTGTGCAGAATTGACCTCGAACAAACTTGCTTCCTACAGTTTTCATCCTATCCCAGGCCTAGTTTCCAGATGGAAACAGAGATAGGTCATGGGGATAGGACCGCTACCACGAGCACGTTTGGTGTGTGTCAGTGTGAAAACTGGGCATCGGGGATTCCTTGTGTGGTCTGATGAGCTTCGGGGAGAAGTTGGGCTTCCTGGCTGAGTGCACACTCTGTTCTAAGATTTCATTGAAAGTAGACGTGACCTGACTTTGTCACGTATTTAAAACATTTTTTCAAAAAAAAAAAAACAAAACTGAATTTGAAGCTGGGCATAAGTATACATGCATGTAATCCTGGAGATTTGGGAGCTGGAGGCAGGAGGATCAAGACCATATAGCAGGTTCAAGGCTAGCCTGGGTTTCATGAGATCCTGCCCCTTCACCTAGAAAAAGGGCAAAATTTGACTAGATTTGGTGTATCTTGATACTAAAAGACATGCAGTCTGTAGTTTAGTTTGAGTCGGTTCAAGAAATACTTATTATCTATACGCAAATGTTTCATGCAGTTAATCCAGTTTAAATTAATCCTGTATAATCTAGTTTTAAAAGTGGGTTGCCACCACCCAAGGAGCACACATTCTGAGGGAATTAATCTAAGACCACCAGAATAAGGAAATCCAAAGCATCTTGATAAATAAAAAAGGTCCGTCTTCCCCTTGCCCATCTGTCCCTTCCTTATTTTCCGTGCCCTCCTTGAGGGCCCTGGGAGAGGTGACCCCAAGTGGCTAAAGCCAATGCATGAAATTGCGGCTGCATCATCCTTATTGTCAGTTTAGGTTACTTCACCTCTTAAATTTCAGTTTTCCTATCTGTGAAATGGGGATGATAATGTTTACGTCATGACTGCGAAGCAAGGGTTTGATCTGAGCTTTGGCACCCCGTGACTATGGGCTGTTGTCCTCTAGGACTACCTGAGGAGATTGAGTGTTGCCCTCACATTGTGTCCCTGCTAGGTCACCCAGAGCTTCTGAAACTGCCCTCCTGTGGTGGGCACCCAAAAGGCTGGGTCAACCCTCCTGGCCATTCCTCTCCCTTCAGATAGATGTTCCCTGCCACTGCCCATATCTGTTTTGTGTTGTGTTTATAACATTGCACCAGCCCCTAATCCACTTGATAGGTGCAGATTGCCTTCCTTTGTGATTGAGCGGGTCTTGAATGGAACCTGAGAACCTAAATTTACTTATTTTTTTTTGTTGTTGTTTGAGAAAGGGACTCATGTAGTCCAGCTTGGGCTCTGACTTGTCAGGTACCCAAAATATCTTTGAACTTTTGATTATCCTGTCTCTGTCGCCAAAGTGTTGTGATTACAGGTGTGTACCACACTTGATTCACGCAGTGTTGGGGATGGAACCCAGGGTTTCATGTATGCGCAGCAAGCATTCTACCAACTAAGCCGTGTCTACATACCTAGAACCTGAAAATATGACAGGTCAGAGATGCTTTTTGGCTGACCACAGAGTTATGTCTTGAGAAAACTACTTTGAGTTAAAAATATAAATCTGGGCTGGAGAGAGAGCTCGGGTCAAGGCCACTCTCTGTTCTTGCAGAGGAGCAAGTTTGGTTCCCAGCAACCATGAAGTATTTTACAACCATCTATAACTCTAATACCAGGGGATCCAAAACCCTTTCATGAATTTCTCAGTCACCAGGCAAGCACATAGTGCAGACAGACAAAATACTCATGCATGCAAAATAAAAATACCAAAATCTAAAAATAAATTAAAAATACTTCTAAAAATGTTTGTTTGTTTTTGTTTTTCTGAGACAGGATCTTACTACCTAGCCCAGGCTGGCCTTGATCTCACAATCCTCCTGCCTCAGCCTCCAGAGTATTAGAGGAGCCTGCCACTATGCCCATTTGTAATTGCATTTAGTACACCTACCCTTCTGCGTATCATAGGCTAGCAACCCAGTACTAGTAAACTCAGGTTGTTTACTGCGCAGGCTTCATAGCTGACTAGGACACACAACTTGTCACTGCTGCCTGGGAGCATGAGAGAGAATCAGACGTAGCCTTGTAGGTCAACACTGAACATTGAAATTACATTTCCGCATCATGCCAAATTAAAAACTTGTGAGTTTGCCTTGTGTCAGAGATCATGTGTGTTGTGTGCTTGGCACCTTTACTACCGTTTTCTCTAGGAATTAGTAAATGGATATTCCTGGGTAGGTTTGGGGACGTGGTTCAGTCAGTAGAGAGCTTGCCTAGCATCTGTGAAATCCTGGGCTTGATTCCCGTCACACTAGGAATGGGAGAACGTCAGAGGAGACTTTCAGGTCAGAAGGTCAAGGTCATCCTAGCCAATCAGTGCCAACCTGAGATATATGACACCTTAGCTAAGAAAGAGGAGAGGGGGAGAGGAGAAGAGAGGAGAGAGACAGAGAGACAGAGGCAGAGACAGAGAGGAGAAGTGAAGTGGGATAATAAGCTAAATTTACTACTGAAGGCCAAATTCCACAGATTACTGAAAGAAACGAGAATTTATTTATTTACTTATCTTGCAGGGTTGGGAACCAAGCCCAAGGCCTCATACATGCTAGTCAAGCCCACTGACACTGAGCTGCATCCTCACCCAGGAATCAAGATTTTATACGAGGGGCAGCATTCTGTCTGCCCAATAGGAAACAGGAGTGTACCCTTTGGTGCTTAACCCCCAGGTGGTCATGCACACCTGCCAACCATTTGAGGAAGCTGTGTTTCTAAGTAGTAATCGAGGTCCTTGTAATAATCTCATCACTCAGGTGAGGTGCTATCCTTGAACACTGGAGCCAGCTTGGACAGGGTATGGATTGACCCCTGCTGCACCTGTTTGCCGGACATGAAAGTATACTTTGCTGACTTTCAGGCTTATTAAACCTCTCCCGTTCCTTCATGAGAGGTAGAACCTGGAGGGGTTGCATAGGGTTTCAGCACATACAGAGAAGAAGGGGACCCCTCACCAGATCATCTTCAAGGCCACGCCAAGGCCTGGCAGGCGTTAGACACCAGCTTCACTCCCCAGTGGTACATCTTTGATTGTGTGGAACACAGAATTAATTAGAATTCCCAGGTGGAGGACGTTGCTCCATTTTTGGAGGTCTGCTTGTAACCCTTCGGTTCATTTCTGATATTTAGGATAGATGGTACACTTACAGATAACAGCCCTTGTATTAGAGTGTTTGCATACTTTGTGTGTGTGTGTTGTCTTTTCCTTTAGTCCACCTCATGCTAGCTTAGGATTTCAGCTCCTCCTGTCTCAGGCTCCCAAGTTCTGGGATTCTAGGCATATGTCCTCATATCAAGCTCAATCTGTTAATTCAACTGTAGATTTTTTGTTTTGGGTTTTTTTTTGTATCTACACGTACATTTTGAATTATGTTTAGGTATCAGTGTCAAGAGAAGTTAATTCTCAAGTTAAATTTTTAAAGGACTCATTGTTTCTATTTATGTGTATTTGTCCTAGTGTATGTTCATATGTGTGTGTGGGTGTGTGCACAGGATCCAGAAGAGGGGGCTGAATCCCCTTGAGCTTCAGTTACAGGTGGTCATGAACCACTCAGTGTGGATGCTGGGAACTGAACTCTGGTCCTCTAGAAGAGCAGGAATCCTCCAGAACCCCACAGCCATCTCACCAGCCCCTCAGATTAACTTTGAAAGAGTTATTGCTTTGTTACATGAAGTTTCTGCAGACATTTCTTCCCAGTCCTTGAATTTAAACTTGAACCTTTTCATGCACCTTGCCTTTGGGTTTCAAGTGCCCTGGTACAGATAAACAAAGTAAAATGTGGAGCCTGGACTTTGCTTTGTTTTCTGTTTGATTTTATCTGTGAAGCACAGGGTCTCAAGTGTCCTGGGTTGGCTTCTTTGACTACACCACTCAGGATGACCTTGAACTTCAGCCCCTCCTGTTTCTACTGTGGGCCTCCACGCCTGGTTTGTACCGTGCTAGAGACTAAACCTTGGACTTCACGCATGTTAGGCAAGCACTCTACCAAATGAGCTGCATGCCCAGCCCTGTTTTGTTTTCTTTCGACTGCCCTAGAAACCCGGGGTTTCCCCCACACTGAGCACAAACAGCAAGGATTGTTGTGTGCTATCAAGTGCAGTTTGTTAATTGCTGGCACTCCCTTCCTCACCACCATCTGCTGGCAGGTGGCTGATCTTCACTGCCAGTGAGCTTACAATTTGCCACAAGCAGGTGCTCACAGTTGCTGGGGTGGCTTTCCCACACACCACACACATACTTCAGTGCATACAGAGGGTGGCTTTGGTTTTCCCAGTCGTGTGGCTTCCTCGACAAAGATTGGGGTTGTCACATTTCAACAGGGCTTTCTGGGTCAATAAGGAAAAACACGCAACTCAGGGAAAGAAGCTGGGACTCTACAAAGAAATCATTATGTGAGGAATGTCTTCAGTGGAGAGTCAGGATAGCTCCCTCAAGATATAGGAAGAGAATGTTGGAATGCCTAAGGGTAGGACTCAAACTGGGCGACCAGATAAAATGCAAGCCTGTCCTTAAAAAAAATTTTTAAATCACATTTCATTAATTTTATGTATATGGGTGCATAGTACACACGTGCCATGTTACACTTGTGGCGGTCAGAGGACCACTTCTGGGGGGTCTCCACCATATAGGTCCAGGCATCTGACTCAGATCATCAGTCTCAGCAGCATGCCCCTTTGCTGCTGAGCCATCTTGTTGCCCTGCAAGTCCGTTCTTCCAACTCCCCTGAAACGACAGAGGAAATCCTGTTGGTGTGGTCACTGAGAAGCAAGGAGTGTAGCTCTTTGGGCTTTCTGTCTGCCTGGCACCTTGAGAAAGCAGTGCCCCATGACAGTCTGGTCAAGTGTATCTTTGTAATCACATATCTATCGCCATCGGGGTCAGGAATGTCTAGCCGGGGTGAGTGGATTTATTGCCAGGGAAAGGCAGAGACATCCCCAGGAGGTCTCCGCACCTCCCCAGCTGCTCTCGAGCCCTCTGTCTGCACTCAGAGGTTGATCCAGATTCATATAAACAGTGCTGCCTGGACAGCCATAGGGAGGGGCCTTCTGCTCCGAAGCCAGCCCTAGTTGTCCCTGCAAGCTCCATGACTTCACTGGGTTCCAGGCTCCCAGGCAAAGTCCCCAGGAGGGTGAGCAAACAGTCACCCAGCTACTGTGGTGCACTCAAATGTGAAAGCCTGCTTGGTCCTAAATTCTGAGCATGACTGGAAATAACCCTCTGGAGTAAGGTTCCATTGCCAGATTCACTTCTTGTTCTATGGGGTCCCCCCTCAGGCTTTAGTATCACGGCACTCAGCACTCTTGTTATAATTGGTAGCTCATCCATTAGCATCCCTTCATCCATTTCCCGGTCATGTGTGATAGGATTTGTTGTGAGTTGTTACACTGAAAAGCATGTAAAATGCACAGGCTGTATATAGAACAAATTAGAAATTGCACGTCTACAAAAGCACAGCCCCTGGGACTCTCTCCTGTACCACCAGTGTGCCTCACACTCTCCCCCACCCCACACCAATACAATGCCGTGTCTGTTCTCGGAGTCATTCACAGTCTGTCTGATTTCATTTTGCCTGCTTTGGACCCTCTATATATGGAATTGTAACTTGTTTTGAGACAAGTTCTCAGCATATAGTCCAGGCTGGCCTTGAACTTGGAATCCTCCTGTGACAACCTCTCAAGTGCCAGGGTTACAGGAATTCACCACAGTTCCAGGCCAGGATGTTTGTTTCAGTCAGATTCGTCCATGTTGTATGTGGCTAAAGTCTATTTTCTTTGCTGTGTGCTATCCAACTACATAAACAAACAGCAACTTCCTCATGTCTGCTATCAGGAGATGTTGGGGAGGGGGTTGTTCATTTTGTTTTGTTTGCTTTTCTTTTGTTGTTGTTGTTGTGTTTTGAGACAGGGTCTCATATTTCCTGGCTGGCTGGGAACTTATTGTGTAAGTGGGGTGACTTTGAACTTTTGACGCTCCTTGCTTCTGCCACTAGCATGCTAGGGCTACAGGCATGTGCTGTCACCCCCATTTTATGCAGTGTCAACAATAAAACCAAGGGTTCACGTGCTAGGCAAGCATTGTACTAAATTCTCAGCCTGTATTATCAGATATTTGTATTGATTTCTTCCTTTTCTTTCGTTCTTCCTTTCTTTTGTCTTACTGTAAGCAATGCTGTTGTAAACTCTCTCAAGTGTGTATGTATCTAGGTATACAAATTTCCAAGCAGTCTTACTGATTGACCTTCCCAGTAGCCTGAATCAGACCTCTCATTGACTTTTCTCTAGGGATAATTTAGATAGAATCAGAGTTTCAAAAGTCTGATTGTCTGGTGTCTATCAGGAGCTCACTGAAGATGCTTTCTCCCAGAATTCTGAAGTTGTTGAATAATTTTCTTCTACCTGGTGTCTATCAGGAGCTCACTGAAGATGCTTTCTCCCAGAATTCTGAAGTTGTTGAATATTTTTATTCTACCCACAGGTCATTTGGATTTCTCCTTTGCTGGCTTTTGTTGGAGGGCTGACCTCATTTATCCGCCAGGCTGTCTGCCTTGGTCCTCCTTTGATTCTTCCATGAGCTTTGTTGTTGTTGTTGTTAATATTAAATGTCTAAGCTTGGTGTGCCTCTGTATCAGTGACGACTCTCTGGAAGTGTCCTGCGTTAAGGAAGTTTGTGTAGGAAAGTGGGGTCACGTGGTTACAGAGTGTTCTGCCCAGCACACCAGATCTGAACCTGGTAAAGGGATGTCTTTCGGGTGCACTACTAACAATTTACACTGGTGATTAATTATCTGAAAGTGGAAGCCAAATAAAGCAGAGATGATACACACGCACACACATGCACACACGCACGCACGCACGCAGAGTTCCAGTGAGAGAATGTTTGATATGAAGGATAATTGTTGAATTAAATTTAGATATTTTTTTATATTTATTTATTATGTATACAATATTCTTTCTGCGTGTATGCCTGAAGGCCAGAAGAGGGCACCAGACCTCATTACAGATGGTTGTGAGCCACCATGTGGTTGCTGGGAATTGAACTCAGGACCTTTGGAAGAGCAGGCAATGCTCTTAACCACTGAGCCATCTCTCCAGCCCTAAATTTAGATATTTTGCATAAAACTCTGCAGAGTTGAACTTTTTGTTTGTTTGTTTGCTTACCTGTTTGTTTTTAAACACAATTGTCAGGCAACATCCAATACCTGTCTTCTTATGTGGCTCACATAACCCATTTGTACCTAAGAGCTCCAGTGTTTATAGTTGGAAGGGACGTGAGAAAATAAAGCCTTTGTTAAAGATAACGCTTCAAAATGCAGTAAGATAGAAGGCTCAGAATCTTTTTCCTTCCTGTGTTTTATTATTTAAGATTAGGTCTTATGTTAGGCCTAGGCTGGCCCGATCTGGAAATTGCTTTGTAATTTAGGCTTGTCTCAAACATGGGCACCTCCTCAGTTTCAGCCTTCCTGGTGCCAGGATTACCGGCATGTGTCACCAAGCCTGAAACCTGTGGTGGCAGCCTCTTGCTCTTCCTCCTTTCTTTTCCTTCTCCTCCTCTTCCTCCTCCTCTTCGCTTCATTTCTTGGTTTCTTTTGCTGTTGCTGCTTGTTTTGTTTCATGTTGTTTTGAGACAGCATCTTATATATAGCCCAGGCTGGCCTTGAACTCACTCTAGACCAAACTGCTGATCCTCGTATCACTAGCTCCCAAGTGTTCAGACTGAAGTCATGGCCGCACACCCAGACTGCTGGGAGGAGGGTTGTTTTCTAGGGATTCCAGTTACCTCATACACACTAGGTAGGTACTCTGTTCCTGAGCTATGCACCAAGCAACATCAGATTCTTTGTAATGTTCTAACTCAGGATTTAAGCCTGGCTCTATCAACAATGGAAGGAGGCAGTTCTTTACAGTTGGGGGCTATCTTGTGCCCTATAGGAAAGTATTCTGGCCTCTGTCCAGAACATGCCAAGAACAACTCCTTCCTTAATTGTGACCATTAAGAAGGCTGCTATGTGCTCATCTCCTTTTTTTTTTTTTTTTTTTTTTTGGTTTTCCGAGACAGGGTTTCTCTGGTTTTGGAGCCTGTCCTGGAACTAGCTCTTGTAGACCAGGCTGGTCTCGAACTCACAGAGATCCACCTGCCTCTGCCTCCCGAGTGCTGGGATTAAAGGCGTGCGCCACCACCGCCCGGCTTTTTTTTTTCTTTTTTCTTTTTTTTTTTTTTTTTAATTTTTTTTTTTTTTTGTGCTCATCTCCTGAAGGGCAAAATCACCCAAGTTGAAAGCCACTGATCTAGCCAGGTATGATGGCGCAGGTCTTATAACCCAGAACCTGAGAGGCAGAGGTAGGCGGATTTCTGAGTCCGTGGCCAGCCTGGTCTACAGAGCGAGTTTCAGGAAAGCCAGAACTGCATAGATAAACCCTATCTCGAAAAAAAAAAAAAAATAGGGGGGGGGGATGAAAAGAAAAGAAGAAAAGAAAACCACTAATCTAAGGAAATCTCTTTGTTCTTTTTAAACTTAAAGGAAGTTTGAACAATACACGCAGAGTTCCTACATAGCTCATCTCCTTCCCACCCATGACTTCTCCTAACAGTAATATCTTGCAGTAGCATGGTGCCTTTGTTATAAAGCCCATAGACAGGTGTAATATAGTTCTACAGGTCCTGACAAATGCGTAGTGTCACGTATGCTCTTTTACAGCAGCACCATAGAAATAAAGTCACTGCCATGATCACCTCCACCCTCCACCCCCATGATCCATCTCTGCTTTACTCCTACGCAGAGTAGTGTATGGCTGTCCACGAGGGGCCAAGACCTCCCCTCCCTTCCGACTAAAATGGAGATGCTCGAGTCTCTCATATAAAGTAGTCTAGTATTTGCATGTAACACACACATGGTTTTTTTTTTTTGGATCATGTCTCAATGAATTATGCTTCCTATAATGAAAATGCTATGTAGGTCATGGTTGTTGTATTGTTCATACCATAATGACAGGTAAAAGTCAGTCTGTGTTTGGCACAGACTCAGTTTTTAAATTTTTCAGTCTGTAATTGGTGGAGTCCATGGATACAAAAGCCTATGTTTGTGGACGACTCCTCTCTCTTTAAAAAAAAAAAAAAAGTTTACATTATATTTTTACTTATGTGTTTATCTGTGTGTCTGTGTGGGCTATACACATGTGAGTGCATGAGCGCTGGTGTTTGTGGAGTTCAGAAGAGGGTGTTGGGTCCCCTGGAGCTGGAGGTATAGACGGTTGTGAGCTACCCAAGAGGGATGCTGGGATGCAAACTCGGGCCCTATGTCAGAGCGGTGTGTGTTCCTAATGGATGGACCATCTTCCCAGCTCCTGCTGACTTCTCGTTAAACTAGCTGGACCTTCTTGAAGTAATCCCCATGGGACTTTCCTGTTCATGTATCTGTATTGGTTGTTCCTCTGTGGTTGATTAGTATAGAAGAAGGCTCTTCATAGGCAATAGTCATTGTTTAGAATAATGGCTCGCAATTAACCTCTGGAAATTTATTGATTTATTCTGTCAGCATTTCTAGACAAATAACATCCATGTTTTACAATGAAGGAGGATAGTATAAATATCACATCTTATGACTGGGATAGGTCCTGATTATCTAGAATGAAAAATTGTTCTTGAGAAATCGTAGCAGAATGACATCTTCAAGACCAAAATTCATCTTTGAAAATTCTAACACAAGGCAGTATTTGTCATTTGAACACATAGCTGTTTCTCTGTGTAGGTGCTAGATACAGAGTGGATTTGTGTTTGGCAGTCATTCCTTGACTGCTTAAGTGCTAGAAAAAATCTTACGTTTAAAATGCTTGCCTTAGCTAGTTCCAGGACAGGCTCCAAAGCCACAGAGAAACCCTGTCTCGAAAAACCAAAAAAAAACAAAAAACAAAAAAACACACAAAAAAAATGCTTGCCTTTAGCTGGGGACATAGGATCAAACCCATCTTAAAGAGCCAGAGCTTTGAGCGTCCGTTAGCACTTACTCATTAGTAAAACTTGTTGGACAGAATAGTGGATACAATGGCCCTTTTGCTTTCCCCCCCTCTTTCCTCTTTTGTCTTGACTGCATTTTTATAACTTTTTTGAAATCATTTGTTTATTTTATGTGTATACTGTTTTGCCTGACTGTACGCACGTGCATCTCATGCGTGCAGTGCCTGCTGTCTTCAAAATTCAGAAAACGGTGTCAGATTTCCCGTAACAAAAACTAATGGATATCTATGAGCCTCCCTGCCATGTGGGTGCTGCAAACCCAACCCAGGTCCTCTACGGGAACGAGTGCTCTTATCCACTGAGCCATCTCTTAAGCTCCATGCATTTTCACAACTTGGAAGTCGATGCATCATGTGAAAGTCTCCATGTTAGGCAGGCATCTTATGCTTATTGTCAAATGAATAAGCAAATATATGGGAAATAATAACTTTCAATCTACTGAAGTCTCATTGCCACAGAATTAACTGTAAAACAAAGCTATCCTAGACACTGACCTTGGAACATGGGTTCTTGGAACTTCCCTTGTGGTTCACTTGGATCTGGAATTCAGCAGTATACATGAGTTGCTGGCAATGAGGAACAGCAGAAAGCGCTGTTTTATCCCGGTGTGGTGGCTCCCACCTGGTATCACAGTATTTGAGTCAGAGACTGGAAGATCATGGACTTGAGGTCCACCTAGGCTATAGAGCAATACCCTGGTCTCCAAAATCACCAGAGAGAGAGAAAGAAAGATTATGTGTGTCAAAGGGTTTTGAAGGACAGAGCCTGAAATTATTTAAAAAAAAAAAAAAAGTTAGTCTTTTGAGTTGACAGTTGGCCTTTAATATGAATAAGTTGGACTGTAGTATATTTTGATTTTTCTGGAAGCACAAACTAGTTTCCCAAGGTTGTCAGTCTGATTAAGTCCTGCCGCTCAGATTCCAAGTGAGTGGAGAGAACTATTCTTGCTTAAGAACGGGAGCCAAGTGACTTTTTGTTTCCTGTTGCGATTAAGAAAGCTGAATCTTTTACCTGCAAGGTAGGCTGCAACCCTCTTCTTAGTAAAACACACACGGAGGGTGTGTGGAGCCTGCTTTGTTCTTCAGCGTAGACATCTGCAATGAAACGGCTGCATAGACGTTGCTGTCACTCTTCTCTTATTTCCTTATCACCCTCAGAAATGCAATGGGCCAAGTCAGCCATCTTTGGAAAATTCATTATCTCTGTAGAAATCTCCAGAACAGATAAAACCGGAACAAAGAGGAAGCGTTTAGACTAAGTAATCGAGCTAGCGAACTATATCTAATCCTGACCGAGCTACTATATCTAATACTGAACGCTAGGTGTAGGTCACACAGACTGAATGGAGCTGTTGTTTGCTGTTGTTTTCCTCTTCTCTTTGTCTTTTGGATTCCTACCACAATATGGTGTGCACTTGGCCTGTGAGGGCCGGATGACTGGTTTAGGACCTTCACCCTAGGTCCAATCTGGGTCCAGTGCATGGTCCTCCACAAGGAGGTTCCCGTGCTTCATTATTATGGGAGTGTGGTGGTTTTGATGGGATGTCCCCCATAGTCCAGGCATTCACATACTGGGTCCCCAGTTGGCTGTTTGAAGAGGCTTAGGAGGTGTGGCTCAGGACGTACTGGAGGAAGTATGTCACTGCGGAAGAGCATCGACGTTTCAAAAGACTCTCGCCGTTTTGCTTTCGCTCTGTGCTTCCTGCATTCAGTTCCAGATGTGAGCACTCTGCTTCTGCTTCAGCGGCCACATCTGCTGCTTGCTACCATGCTTCCCTGACATCCTGATGGTGGACTTTTATGCCTCTGGAACCATGAGCTCAAAGTAAACCCTCCCTTCTATAGGTTGCCTTGGCCATGGTGTTTATCACAGCTACAGAGAAGTTACCAATACAGACGCTAACGTGAAAATGCTTAAGTGACAAGTTTTAAAACTTGCGTGTGTTTTCCTGTGAGAATGTGTGTGTGTATGTGTGTGTGTCCAGTGTTTTCCTTTGCACCTGTGTGTGTGTATTCAGAGCTTACCTCTGCACCTGTGTATGTGTGTATGCCCAGTGTTTTCCTTTGCACCTGTGTATGTGTGTGTGTGTGTGTGTGTGTGAGTGTGTTAGTTACCTATTTCATCACTGTGACCAAATACCAGACAAGAAATAACTTAAGGGAGGAAGGGTTAATTTTGCCTTGCAGTTTGAGGATGCAGTCCATCCGGGTGGGAAGTCATGGGCAGCGAAGCCATTGCGGTGTGAGGCAGCTGGCTGCGTTGTATCCATAGTCAGGAAGCAAAGACAGTTAAAGATGGTGATCAGTTGGCTTTTCCCCCTTTATCAGTCCAGGACCTCAGCCCGTGGGATGGTGCCACCCACATTCAGAACTTTGGCTTTGGCTCCTTGGTTAAACCTTCCTGGAAATGTCCTGATAAACACACCAGATGTGTGTGTCCCAAGTTGACAAACAAGATCGGCCTCACAGGGTGTGAGGGGTTGTGCCCTTGAGGGATTGAGAATACTCACTCAGCAGTCTAGGACAGTCTAGGACAGTGCCTTGGGAATCAGGGTTAGAACACAGCGTTTAAGAACCTGGTCTTCAGAGCCAAACAGACTGGCTTCTAAGGCATGTCTCCTCTACACAGTAGGCATGCACAGTTAGCAAGTGAGTCAGTGTCCCTAAGCCTCACACCTTTACCAGGAAATCATGCAGAATAATAATGTCTTCTGCATGAGAAAATTGATATCCAGCCTAACATGAGAAAAATAATGTCCCTAAATGTTCTGCATGGTGCCCAGTTAAATTTAGTCTTTCAGCAAAGTCTGGCTGGTAGGAAAAGAGGAAGATATGGGAATTGGGGAGAGGAAGCGTTAGTGTGATTCTGGGTGGGGAACACTGGGGTTCTGGGGATTGTGAGCCAGCTTTTCATGAATGTTTCTAAGGAGCTAATAGACCTTCTAGAACCATCTTTGCTCCTTCCTTGAATACTCAATGGCAGCTACAGAATCTGTTCTCTCGTATAGCACGTGATCAGCTCTCACTAGCTCATATTCCACATTCTCCACAAAGACCACACCTTTCTCTTGACCACTCAGATGTGTCCATTTTATATAAACTTTGTCAACTTTATAGACTGTTTAGTTCACTGTGGGTGATGGGAGGGGTCCCTCTGGGTTTATCAGAACCATGTTTCCCCATCCTCTTAGAGTCCCGAGATTTCTGCAGAAACTAACTTTCCAAAGTTGCTTGGCTTGGTTCACTGTACTTCAAGGTCATGGGGAAATAGCAGAAAAGTGACCACATGTATTGTAAACCTTTTGATTGTGGGATGCCCACAGTGAAGAGCCTATAGACATTCTGTGAGTGGTTCAATGGTGATTGGCGTTCCAACACACTGAATGTTAGGAGCTGCTAGAGTTGATTAGGGTGATGATACCAGAACATGGAAAAGTACACAGTGGAATATGAAGAATACTGTACAAAAGTAGAATATGAAATATGTACAATCCCAATCATCCTATATAATGAAATTGATGCTCACAGAAAGTATTAGGGGCTTGAAAGTAGATGTGGTTGTCTCATTTGGGGCAGCCTCTAGTGAGTGACAGGGACCAAGGTCCTATAGTAACTATTTGGGTGTCTTCATCGGGAGAGCCTGACGGAATGTCTTTTCAGGTGACAGTCTAATATTACTGTACTGTGTTTCTTCCTAGTGATGAGAATGCCAGGAAAGACTTGAAGACACTGCCAGTCTTCCCAACCAAAACCCTTCAGGAACATCCATCACTCGCTTACTGGTAAGCCAGGACAGCCCTGGGCTATGGCCGTGGACTTCATTGATCACTGGTAAAGCCAGGACAGTCCTGAGTGATGATCATGGCCTTCACTGAGCACTGGGTACTTGGCAGAAAATTGAAGAGAATCACTGTTTTCTTCCAAATTACTTGTATTCCTTGTAAATGCAGTCTCCGTGGTTTCAGTCCCCAAACTGTGAAGGTGCCCTTCCCTTTGCACACACACAAATATAAAGATAATAAAACATTCTGTTTTGATAGCTTCAAATACAAAAGCTGGAATACATTTTCCAACCATACATGAAATTAGATACAGAGCCTACATTGCATTCTGACTCTGGAAACTTCTGAACGAATAACTATTGAATGAAAGTTTCTTTTAAAAAAAAAGTGTGGGGGAAGAGGGGGTGATGATTTGTTTCAGAGAGAGACGCTTCTAGTCTCACAAGTTACACCTGGGGATGACTGGAAGAGCCCTGAGCTGTTGAGTAAAGTCAGGTCTGAGGAAGGCTGCAACTTCAGTGTGGTCTATCTTACAGGATGAAACTAGAGACTTCTCTTTACAGCCCCATGCCCAAAGGTGGTGATAAGAAGACTATTTCAGATCGTGTTTAGACTCAAAGCAGGTTTAGTTTTCTTAAGCTACTTTTTTTTTTTTTTTTTTTTTTTTTTTGCTTTTAAGAAAGAACAAGCAAGTCTCATATGGCCCAGGCTGCCTGGAACTCTTTAAGTAACTAAGGATGACCTTGAACTTCTGGTTTTCTCAGCCTCCACCTCCCAAGGGCTGGAATTACAGGCCTGGGCCACCACACCTGGTTTATATGGTCCTGGGGATCGAACCCAGGGTTTGTGCACGCGAGTCAAGCACTCTATCAGCGGAATTCCATCTCTTTTTTAAATCAACAACAAGAAAATGGGTCTTAGGCTCAAAATTACCTTAACAATGTTCTCTAACTAGTATTTAATATTTGTACTTTATATCTAGTATGATACATCTAGAATATTAGTTTTTTATTTGAGAAATTCATCTTGTTTCCTTTCCCAGTAAATGACATTTTAAAGATATGAATTACGTAATTATATTAAAAGTTAAGATTCTAATGGAAGTAGTCACAAGCTGAGCTCAGGAACGAGAGTCCGACAGAAACGTCACAGGATGCCACTCTGGAGCTCAGGTTTTCAGTGGCTGCCTGAGAACGCGGAAATGGAAACCGAATGTCAGAACATCACATGTCATCAGGCTTATTTCTCTGTTTCGCAGTGAGGACAGAGCGATTGAGCATTATTTGAAAATCAAAGGTCTGACTCGGGGTCAAGCTGTGGTCCAGTAAGTACTGTTCCTCTTCTTGCCTAGACATAGTTTTACAGAAAACATCTTAGTGATTCCATACGTGGGTGTTACCAGTTCCAGTGCTTCCCAGTGTGGAGCAGGTAACAGAGAGGGAAGTGTTGGCCACCAAGGGAATGGTGACAATGGTGGTGGCAAGAACTATTACCCTGGGCACAGGTAAGGTGGCTTAGCTTTAGAATTCAGGCACAATGGTACCAAATCTTCCAACACTTTCAAAGAGAAGATGGAAATTCAGTTTGTGACTCTACTTTTGATGGAAGTTGGGATACACTTGCTGTGTTGGAATTCTGTTTCTTCTTACTACCAAAAGTAAACCATAGTTATTACTTAGATGATAGATAGATAGATAGATAGATAGATAGATAGATAGATAGATAGATAGATAGATATCTCCTGTAGACAGGCTGACCCTGAACTCAATAGCTAAGGATAGTTAGTTTTGAATCCTGGCTCCACTTGCCTCCAGATTGCTAGGAGTCTAAGTGCCACCACACCCAGCTTCTGTCATACTCTTTGACTGTATAGAATTACCACTGATTTATTAAGAACTCTTCACTGGATAAAATAAACTTCTATGATTAGGAAAAGCAGTCTTCTTTAGTTCTAATTGCTCCAGCAACTGGAGAGAAACTCTTAGGGCCATAGCTTTAAGAGAAAGAATAAGAACTGCTGAGGGTGGTACAGGTCATGTAAGAAGTGAAGTGACCCAGGTGGCCTGTCCCTTGGAGAGGACACGGTCGTCATGCTCTCACTTCTTCACTGGAATTGGTATCCACTCTGCACCTGTGCCACACCTGTGATGCTCCAGGCAGAAGGCAGAAGTCACCAGTTCTAAGGTTGAACCCTTGATGTTCCAATCCATTGTACCTGTTTCCTGAGCTGGGTGCAGGGGGTGGAGGGTGCTCCAGGAAAGGAGCAAGTATAGAAAGATAATATCTCTGATGGATTTTAGTCAGGTTGGTGTCTACATTAGGAGGTGTACTTACTTTTTACCTCCCTTGATAGCTGTTGTGTGATTACAAACATAGTCTGTTTAATTTGGTTAACACTTACCTGTGGAGTTCGAATCCCTGCTCTGAGTTTGTCCGCTGCTTGATCTTGGCACATTCACCTAACCCCTATACCCTTTATATTCATTTACACGTAAGGCAGTTACTTAAGAAACACCAAGTTAGTGATTACAATGTCCAAAGGAATTGATCGTCACGATGTCATTAAAAAAAAAAAAAAAAAAAACTCTTCAAAATTGAATGAATGTGATCAACGTATATTGTATTAAAGTCTCAAATACTAAATAAAAATGTTATTTTTAAAAGTACCTTCAAATTAAATGGAGACTTCACTTCCTTGGGGATGGAGAATTTTTACAAAGTTCAGCCCACTCCTTAAAAGTCTTCGGTACCTTCTTGAACAAAAATAGAAAGCGGTGATATGATTGCCACAATTTTTATTTGTGCGCCTAATGTCTGTTTGAGAGAGTGGCTCATGTATTCCAGGGTACCACTGAACTCACTGTGTAGCTCAGAATGACCTTGAATTTATGAACTTCCTGTCTTCACTTCCCAGTACTACTGATGTACAATACCTTTGTTGGGGGTCATACCCAGGGCTCCGGGCATGCTAGGCAAGCAGCCTACCAACTGAGCCACACCCCAAGCCAGAATACTGATTTACAACCGTAATGTTCACCCCTTTAAAGTATATATTTCTAAAAACTGCTATGTTATGTTTACAGTTAGGTAAACTTGACTACAATCAATATATCCCCATATTTTGAGGAGACTTTTTGTTGTTATTGTTTTGGTTTTGTTCTTTTTTTTTTTTTTTCAAGGCAGGGTTCCTTTGTGTTGCAGCTCTGGCTATCCTGGAACTTGCTTCATAGACCAGCTTGGCCTCGAACTCACAGAGATCCACCTGTCTCTGCCTTCTGAGTGCTGGGATTAAAGGTGTGCACCAACACTGCCTTCCCTGACGGAACTTTTTTGTTTGTTTGTTTGTTTTTTGGTTTTTTTTTTTTTTTTTTTTTTTTTGGTTTTTCAAGACAGAGGAGAATCCCACATCAACAGGGTTTCTCTGTAGCTTTGGAGCCTGTCCTGGAACAAGCTCTTGTAGACCAGGCTGGCCTTGAACTCACTTAGATCCACCTGCCTCTGTCTCCCGAAAGGTATATGCCACCGCTGCCCGGCTTTGAGGGGACTTTTTATTGTAAAGATCAATTTTCTGGACATTGTAATTACTAACTCAATAATCTATCATGAGGATGACACTAAGATGAATATTTATACTCTCCCTCTCTCTCCTCTCCCCCAGACCTGGTTTCTGGGGGTTTGGGGTACTTTGAGTCAGGGTCTCCTGGCTGGTCTAGAACCTCCCGGGTGCTGAGGCTACAGTCATGGGCCACCATACCTGGTCTAAAAGTTGATTCTTACTGTTTGTGTGTTAAATATTCGCCTTAAAAAAGAATTGCCATGTGCGGCTAGAGTAATGGCTTAACAGTTAAGAGAACTGGCTGCTCTTCCAGGGGTCCTGAATTCAGTTCCTGGCATCCACATGGTGGCTTACAACCCTCTACAATTATAGTCCTGTGGATCCTGATGGCCTCTTCTTGTGTGCAGATGTGCACGAAACAAAAATAGCATATGCATAGTGTGCACACATAGGCCAGGTGTGCTGTGACTTTATCACAGCACCGGGAGTTCCGGGCCAGCCTCGTCTACAGAACAAAGTTCAGGACAGCCAGGGCTACACAAAGAAACTCTGCCTTGGAAAACCAAAAACAGAAAAAAATGCATAAGTAAATAAGTCTTTCTTAAATTTTACAGTTTGGGTTTCCAATGCAATCCATTTGTAAGCCGCAGAAGCCTTCACTGTGTTTGCTTTGTTAGAAAGCCCCTGGCATTTAGATAAGGTACAAACCATATTATGCCCTACAATGGTTTATTATTCTATTTCTACGTAAGTCAACGAGCTTAGTCATGACTAAAGGAGGGAAGTAGAAGCAAACGGTGTTCCCTGAAATCAGTTTCCCCCGAAGTCCCCGGGTTGTTTCAATTGGCTGATGACGTGTGTCCACTTTCTTCAGGTATATGAAAATAGTAGAAGCCCTACCCACCTATGGCGTCCATTATTACGCAGTGAAGGTAAGTGCTTCTCACTTTCCAGAATTTTCCACAATGCTCGCCAGGCTGTGCAAGTCACAGGCTGTCTAAAACAGCATCTAGTGTGTGCGTGAACTATGTCTAGGATTTGAAGTATTTTTAATTGTTTTGTTTTGTTTCTTAAGACAGTTTCTCTGTGTAGCCTTGGCTATCCTGGGACTCACTCTGTAGACCAGGCTGACCTGGAACTCACATAAATCCGCCTGCCTCTGCCTTCTAAGCGCTGAGATTAAAGGCGTGCACCACTACCACCTGGCCTTAATTATCTTTTACAAGATTTATTTGTTTTATTTGTATGTGTTTAAGTGTTGGCCTCCACGTATATCCGTGCGCTGCATGTATGCAGTGCCCATAGAGGCCAGAAGAGGACATTAGATTCCCTGGAACTTGAGAAACAAACAGTTGTAGGCCATGTGGGTGCCCAGAACTGACCCCTGGTCCTTTGGAAGACCAGCCAGTGCTCTTAACTACTGACAATTCTCTCATTCAGACCCTAAATTTCAACATTTTAAGTAGAATCATTTCCATACATGTTTTAAGTTTATTCATATTTTTAGCAAATTATAAAGTACATTATCTTTGCAAAATATTACACTCAGGTGCTTTCCTGGATGTATTAGTTCTCTCTCTCTCTCTCTCCTTCCTCTCTCTCTCTCTCTCTCTCTCTCTCTCTCTCTCTCTCTCTCTCTCTCTCCCTTCCTTCCTCCCCCTCTCCCTCCCCCTTTCTCCCTCTCTCCCCTACCCCTGCCTCCCTGCCTCTCTCACTCTCCTTGCCTGCTAGGTATTGAGCCTGGGACCCATGGCATGATAAATTCCTCCTGTAGCACCGAGCTTCACCTGCAGTTCTAGGTCATTCTCACATCTACCCATAGCGATTTTTGCTTTCCGGTTATTTGCCTCTCGAATGTTCCCAACTCTTTATGTCCTCCATGTGACAGTCATGCCAGTCTTCAGTGTTTATGCAAACCTCTATGGGAAATGCTGAAAATTTTGTAAAATTTGCAGTATCACACCCTCATCAGTGTGCTTTGTCTTCTTGTGCTGATAAGCAGGAAGAAGCTGGCTAAGAAATACTTTGATGATAAAAGATGAAGCAGAGATGAGGGGGGTTTTGTTTGAGAGAAGCATAATTTTATAACTGATTAGCTCTTCCATGACTTTTGATGTCATGATAGTGTTGACATCTTTACCAGTGCATATGGAGGAAAATCAGATAATACACACTTTCATATTGAGAATGCCTGTGCTAAAAATGTATATTAATTTCATCTTAATTTTCACTGATTCTGCTTTGCATATACACACATGCCTAAGCCTATATTTTTCTTTCTTTCTATTAATATTTTTTTATTGGAAAATCCCAATAAACAGGTTTAGGAACACAGTGTATTTATAATAGAATATCATCTATATCCACTCCTCACATGTATCTCAGACTGATTATTCATGCTGGGAGTTGTCCAATTCCCCAAAAGGTGTTCTTACTTCTCCCTCTTCATTGTTAATTGTGCTTTGAGCACTGGGCCTTGGAACCTCTGCCTTTCCCCGGGTAATCCCTGGAAACTTCCCAGCCTTTATAGCTGGCTGTTAACTAAGAGAACAAGGAGTCTTTTTGAAATCATAAATAATTTTGTGTGGATTAGTTCTTGGTTGAATTACATTATTTTACTCTCTCCAACAATTTAATCAAAGCACTAAATGCTTCATTATTTTGGACACTAACAGTATTGGCTTTTGTGTGTATTATTTGAAGAGATTATTTCAACAAGTAAAGGTTCTCAGCAAGGTTCTATTTATGAAGGCACATTTATTTTGGCTTGTTGGCACTTGATAAAGGAAAGAAATTGACAGTGCTTCCCCTCTAGAAAACTTACCAGATCTTGCATCTCATGTTTTTGTTTTTGTTTTGTTTCCTACTTTTTAGGATAAGCAGGGACTTCCATGGTGGCTTGGGATCAGCTACAAAGGAATCGGCCAGTATGATTTACAAGACAAGGTGAAGCCTCGAAAAGTAAGTGTGAGCCACTGCAGACACTGAAAGGAACCTCGAATGTTCTAGAGCCTACACTATCACTTTTCAGGGGCGCCTTGAGCAATCTCAGGTAGTAAACATCGCTAAGTGAAATTTAACATTCACCCATGTTAAATGGAAATTTTACAAATAACTCACTTATGCACCACCAGCACAGTTTCATAATGAGATAGCCATCTTTTCATTGGCTTGTTGAGACAGGTTCTCATGTGGCATTAATTGATCCTCTGCCTCCACTCCCCGAGTGCTAGGATTGCGTGCTGTCTGTTCCGAGGCAATCACCTAAACTGCACACAAAGGTTCGTCTACAAAGCTAGCCACAACACGGTTCACAGCCCATACACTTGAGTTTAAACCCAAAGTTTCGTGGTGATTACTTCTCAATCAAATGGTTGCAAGCAATCTTTCCACAATTGCAGTGGTTTCTGCCCATCTTCATTTTCAATGTCTTCTATAGCAACATAGTCTGCTTTCTGCAGAGAAAAGAACTCATGAGCTGAAGGGCCAGAATCTATCAGGCTTGGGTTTTCTAAAGCTAAGTGAGTCACTATTTATCATTATCTGCCTGGAATCCTGGTATTCGAAGGCAGAGATAAGAGAATCAGAAGCTGTGAAGGTCATGCTCTTCTAGGTTGTGAGTTGGAAGCCAGCTTGGGCTACATGAAACTCTGCCTCCAAAAAAAAAAAATAATAATAAAAATAGGGGGAAAGAAACTTGATTATGAAGTTACTACTGTCACCTCAAGTATAAGTGCACAACACGTACATTGTCACCATGGATGAAGCTGTATAGATCACCATGCCATCGCTGTTGGTCTCCTTATGTGCAGAGAGATAAAGACCACTCACACTGCTCACTCTGGGAGAGATTGCTGCCTTCCCTATGCTCACACTGCTCTGGGAGAGATTGCTGCCCGCCCCCCATGCTCACACTGCTCTGGGAGAGATGGCTGCCCCCCCTATGCTCTGCAGCCATTCCTGCAGGCTGTAGGAGTGAAACAGTGATCTCTTAATAACAAGTCATGGTCAGCCTACCTGCCTTATCTCAACCCAGCATCACGGTCTAAAATAACGCCTACATGGCCACCTGTCTGCTGCTGTGTTCTTCCTAGAGCAACCCTGGAGACAGATCATGCACTGTGTGTCTCCTGAGACTCCTCTCATGGATCATGCTTGCAATCTCCTTAGGTTATGAAAATGGAGCACCCTTCTGGACCCCATTGCATGGCTGGGACATTAACAGAGATAGCGTGATGGGTGGTGCTAGGCAGACTGTGGCTCCCCTTTCCATGCTCATTCAGCTCTGCTGGACCAGACTCGTTGGGCGTCAAGGCTGCTTATTAGGGAACCATTAACAAAAGCAATAAAGCAGCATTCAACCACCGTGTCCTCCTGTGCTAGTCAAATAACCAGCTTGTAGTTTCTGTCAGCTCTGGGAGCCACAGCCAATGGGATAAGGAATACTGTGTTTTATTTTCTGTTTTGTAATGCGGGGAATCAAATCCGGGGTCTTGCAAAAGCTAGGCAATCACTACACCACCACCATCACCACCACCCTGGCCCTCTGCTACCTTTGAAAACTACGTAGCATTCCATTGTGTGTATATACATAATCTTTTTAACAGATTCTCTCTTGTGATCCTCCTGTCCACCCTCCACCCAATTCTGGGATTACAGGTGTGAGCCACCACACCTAACTAACTACTGATTCTCTTTTGATGGACTTTATAGTTTCCGTTGTGGGCGGGCAGAGAGGTCAGGGTACAGAGCATAATAATGAGTCCCAGCCAAGTCACTGCCTGTCGTGTTTTCTTAAGGCAGAGCTCACCCCATATTTTACCTTCTTAATAAAGGACACACAGGACTCTTGCTGGGTTTTTACTAAACTTGTGTACATAACAGAACTTAAGCCAACAGTCAGGTCAACTTATAATCAACTAGCTTGGCTTAGTAAGTATGACATCCTCACAACATGGAAGTGTTTCTTTAAAAATAAAAATAAAAAATAAAAAACAAGCAACCTCAGCACTCGTCCCTCGCAGGCCCTCCCGCTCTCGGAGTTCTTTCTCCCTTTCCATAATAAATCTATGATCACACTGCATAAAGAAAGAGACACAAGCAATCAGATTTCCTCCCCAAGTCATGGTGAGTCAGAGCTACACAGCAAATGCGAGCCCTAGCTCCTCTCCAGGGCTCGTGACTCACTGGGCCTTTCTTTACGTTCACAGCTTCATAAAAACCGGTACACACTGTTTCGCACGGATCCCCATCAGGCCTGCTTGTTCATCCCCGTGTCTAGACGAGGCTCGGCAGCCACCTCCTCTTTTCCATGTGCAGTTTCCCTCTTTCGCTTTCAGGCTCCGTGGCTGACATCTGACAGCTCCCCTTGTGCTGTCGCTTCCTTGCCCTTGCTTCTCCACCACTTCCGGTGTCCACACGGCACCCGTGGTTTGTTCCCTGCTTTCTTTTGTTTATCTGGTGGTGGATCTTGCTTCTGCGGACTTACGGCTCTCTGGAACCTACTGATTCGCGCTAGGGGCAGCAGTGTGCTCTGCCAGGCCCTATCCTAGCCAGCTTGCCCATGTTAAAAGAATGCATGATTTAAAGGGTTGTGAGCACCGACACAAAAGAAGGCTTCAGCATTTGAGCGTGCAGCAAGTTCTCCGATGGCCAGGAAAGAATCAGGGTCATGCTGACAAATGAATGGAGCCCAGGTTGCTGGACCAGCCTCAAGGTGCTGGGCCTCCGGAGCCATGTGCCTACCTTGTTGGTGTAAAAGCAAACCAGGAGGGAGATGTACCAAGAATCAGAGACTGACGCCAAGAGGCCGGTCTTAAAAGGAGTTGTTTAAGGTCTGCTGGCACAGGCCTGCCAGCCTGTCTGGATAATGTCTGTTAATTGTTGTCTCTAAATGGCGGGGACTGTGTTTCTTTACTGCCAGTCTACAGACTGAGGGGTCGTAAGTGGCTTCCATCAGTAAAGCACCATGATGTACGCCAAGAGTTGGAGAGGCATTTTAGACCCTGGCCCCGATCTCTATTTGCTGTGTGATCTTGGTTCAATGTATGAATTTGTGTGTGTGTGTGTGTGTGTGTTTCCATGCTGGGGATGCAAGCTAGGGCCTCAGGCAAGCTAAGCAAGCACTCTACCACTAAACTATATGTCCAAGCCTTATTTGCTGTGTGATTTTAGGCACAGCTTTCATCTCTTTAGAAGTATATTCCTTATCTGCATAGCTGAAATCCCACTAGCTACATGAGGCGGCTGTGAGAACTAAGTGAGAGTATATTCTGCCCCATCCCTGATAAACGGATATCACTAAGTAAGCTCATCACTCCTTGGGAATGAGGGAAACAGACAATTAAAGAGACTAATTGGGGAATATTTTTGGTGACAGAGAAGGACCGAACACTGCTGCAAAGCAGCCCTGGTATAGTAAGAGTGCCTATATTTAGTTACTTATAAACCCTTTTCTCCCTGGTTCCTTACCCATAATGCATGGAGATGTGCCATATGAAAAAAGAAAAATAATGAATTAACGACTTTACCACAGAGTCTCCTATATCCCAGACTGGCCTTGAACTTGCCGTGTAGTCAAGAAATCTTGAATTTTTGATCCTCCTGCCTCCGACTTCCCAGTGCTGAGTTTGCAAGTGTGCACCACCATCCCGGTTTCTGTGGTGCAGGGGTTCAAACCCAGGGCATCATGCATATTAGGCAAGCACCCTACCAACTGAGCTACACCCCCAGCCTCTCTTTCTAGGTTTTTAGTGCCAGTTTAGCATTTCAAGGGGCAAAAATGTCTATCCCAAGGAACTAGACAGTGGGTGAGTAAGGCGATCGTGTGTATGTCATGACTGAACTCTGACCCTACCTGGGAAAGCAGGGCCTGTAGGGGAACAGCGATGGGAGACTGATATGACACCCCAGTCAGGCATCATCTAGACCGTCCTGATGAAGTTCCTTTCGAGATTAGCATCTTTTTTACAGTGTAGCGTGATAAAAGAGCCTTGTAGTGAATACCATCACTGACCTTTGGTTAACTGATTTTTTTTTAACTGTTGGAAGTCCCTTGTGCCTGGAGGCAGATGGGTTGAGTAATAAGCACAAAAGCCTTCTGTTCGCTTGTTGTAGCAGTCCCTGGCTCGTTCCTTCACTTCCAGGCATCACCTTTGCTTGTTTCTCCGATCACAGATATTTTGACGACCCCAACTCCTCCTTGCTCTCTCCGCCACCAGCGTGTCACCATGGACCACACATGGTCCTCCTGTCTGCAGAGCAGATTAATGCTGGCAGAACGGGAGAACGGGAGAGCGGGAGCTGTCCACTCCTACTTTCTACATCAATACAACACACTGTCTGGTGTGGACGAGAAACACTGGATTACAAAATGTGGTCAGGAGACCAGTCCATCCTGTTTGGAAAGTGTGTGATTAAGCTTCAGCCCCACCAATAATCAATCTGATTGTTAGAACCTGCAGAGCCAGTGGGAGGAGACGGCCAATCCTATAACAGGGGTTTGGAATAAGAACCAGTTCTGCATTCCCGCTGACCAGCTGGCTGACTTGGAACGGCCACTTAACCTCTCTGTGTCCCCATTTTCTCACCTATCAAGTTCAAAGAATTCTGTCTACACTCTTACCCCACAGTGCTGTGGGCACCCAGTGGGCTAAAGGAATTTGCTCAGAGTGAACGCAGCCCCCTCCACACCATACTTTGCCGTATAATATGACATCTCTCTTCACCTCTATGTCTAAGTGCAGTTAGGGTCTGTAGTTCTATGAGGAGAACCTTCCAAGATTCGGCCGAGTATTGTCGAAGGTGAAGGGCATTCTGGAGCAAGCTCTAGGAAGTCCACATCTCATTACAAGGGAGGCTGGGAGGTATTGTCTTGATGCCCGCAGGCCATGGCCAAAGCTATAACTCAAGTTGTTTTGTGAGCAAAAAGAAATGTCAAAATATACTCTGAAGGAGGCAAGCGGTGGCTGCTGACCTATTCGTTTCTCAAAAAAAAAATATTCTAGAGAGATGGTGGTGAGAAACAAGTATGCAAAGAAATCAGGTAATTGTAAACTGTGGATTGCCTCTGATAGAAATTGATGAGATGGAGAGACAATCATGGCATGGGGAGAGACATTTGGTGTGCTCAGGGAAGGCCTGCCTGAGGGAAGTGACATTTAAGCTGAGACCCGGATGGTGAGATGCTTGCAGAGTACCTGGTGGCTGCTGGGAAGGAGGGAGGGTAAACTTTTAACCCTCCCTCTAACCACTAGCCGCACCTTCCAGAATAAGGATTCCTTATGTAGGAATGGCAGGTGATCCCTGCAGAAGAGGAAGTGGCTCTACATAGGGGAACCATCACAAAACCCATGGCCCCCTGTTACGAGCTGCACCTGGGCCTTAACCAGTGGTTGAACTGTTCACACACAAAGACAAATGACACAGAGAGTGAGTGTTGGAGTTCAGTTGGAAGGAAGATTGCCCAGCATGCTTGAGAGCCTAAGCTTGATCCCCAGCCCCTCATAAGCCAGGTATTGTGGGGCACACCTCAGATCTGAGCACTCAGGGTGTAGAGGTATGAAGGTCAGAAATTCAAAGTCATTTTCAACTTCAGAGTAAGTTTGAAGTTAGACTGAGAAGCAATGAGTCCCTGTCAGAGAGGGGAGAGGTGGGGGGAGAGGAAGAAGCAGAGAGAGAGAAAGAGAGACATCCTTGGTCATCTATGGCAGCACCTGCCAGGCCTGGTTGTTGGGCACACATGTGCACGTGCCCCCACGCAAGCTCTTACAAGGAGGAAGTCAGTACCTCAGCCGTGGGAGGTTGGAGACTTGGCCACAGGGGAGACTGGGTGAGGTGATACCATTTTAGACGTTCGGTTTTCATATGACACATTTTTTTTTAATACTGAGAACTTTTTCATCTGAACATATTTGCAAATAGCAAACGTGTTTACTTGATTGCATGTAAGGTGTGACATTTTATGTATATATAGCTATGATATCACACCTAAAGAAAATAATATTCAGATTCTGAGCATTTTCTTTTGGGATCTCCCCCAGTTCCCACCCCACCTTCCCTCCCCACCCCTGCTTGGTTTTTCAAGACAGGGTTTCGCTGTCTAACCGTCCTGGCAGTTCTGGAACTTGCTTTCTAGAACTCACAGAGATCCCCTTGCCTCTGCCTCGAGAGTGCTGGAATTAGAGGCATGCACCACCACTGCCCAGCCTGCTGGGATCTCTTATGAAAGTGTTTTTGCCACAGCAGATGCTCTTAGCAGGACCTCTTTCATCTGATCAAGATTGTAAGTCCCTCCATCAGGTTATGTTTAGATTTTGAAATGTGACTGAATCCTAAAAGTATTATCCAATTGAAAGAAACAGAACTCTGAAACTTACTATTTTAGAGAAAAAAAAATCTAAAGCCTCTTATTTATATAGTCTAGCTCTCAGAGCCTAGATGTTACTCCCCAACTCAGCGTTTCTCGACTCCACCTGGATTACGATTTCCTTTGGGGTGTGGGACTGTCCTGTGCGTAGTGGGACAGGACACGGCATCTGTGTTGTGTTCTGGCAGCCTCCCCCCCTTCCCCTATGATCACTAGCCAGCTCTCCTCCCATGGCCAGATGGCCTGGAGGTGGTGTGGGGGTGGGGAACAGTGCAGTTATCATGAGCTGCAAAACCACTGCTGAATGAAGCTGAGGGAGATGCCCTCACAGGGGGCATTTGCAATCCCAGCACTTGGGAAGCTGAGGCAGGAGGATCAACATGCACCTAAGACTAGCCTTGTCGGTGAAATTAAACCCCATTTCAAGAAGGGTCTTGGTCCTAGTCCACAAATGGCTGCCATGGTTGCCACCTCTGTTCTTTTTAATCTGAAGTATAAATATTGCTGTTCTCCTCCTGTTGAAACACAAATGTCCCTATAGAGTCCTCCCTAACTATAGAAGTGGCGTGCTCTGGTGCTATGCTGAATCTTGAGCCTGACTCTGGTTGTGTGTAAATCCCAGATCTATCCCGGTCAAATGGGTGACTTGGCCGAATGGTCACACCTCTGTGAGCCTTCATTTTCTCCTGCATGGGATCCAGCTTAAGACGCTGCTTCTGCGTCTGGTTGTGGAGAAGACTCAGTGCACCTGGTTTGCGGTACTCCAAACGGCTTCCACGGCGCCTTTATTCACCAGGGGTCACCTGTAGCATGAAACCAACTAAACCAATGACACCTGGTTTGCTTTCCTTCCCATCACAAGGGGATCACCCTATCGGAGTGACTCATTGTTTGATGTACCTTGGCTGCGACTATCCCGAATTTAGTCATTTCCATGTGAATTTGCAGTTAAATGATTAACCTATAGTACAATGAGCCAGGAAACGTCTCAACTCCTAGGACATCTTTTCCTACCCTACCTTATTGTCATACCTAGTTGTGCTTACTTGCAGCTTGTCACAATTTAAAAGAGAACTGGACACTTTCTATCCAAGCCCCCGCCCCCCCCCCCCCCCGCCACCAGGGGTGTCTCAAGCAAACCCCCTTACCCTAGGCAGCAGGCTCTCCAGCATTCCTCTGCATGCTGGAGCACATTTCTCCTTCCTGGCTCCTCTAGACAGAAGGGA
Organism: Chionomys nivalis; assembly: GCF_950005125.1. Taxonomy (NCBI): domain Eukaryota; kingdom Metazoa; phylum Chordata; class Mammalia; order Rodentia; family Cricetidae; genus Chionomys; species Chionomys nivalis. The sequence goes on from NC_080086.1 coordinate 53,570,107, forward strand.
GCTTGCTGCCCGGTTTGTCTGTGGGGCAAGCTGACACCCCACCCTCTGTCTCTCTACTCCTCGGTGACCACCAGGTACAGGATAGAGGAACAGATTTCCGCCCTGCAGGATGCATCAGGAAACCACCCGAGAGATCCACACGGCCAGGCCAGTGTGGTCATAGACATCAAGGCCTGATGACACAGCTATGCCAGCAGAACCCCTGACTGAGCTGTTGCCTCTGTGGAGAGGCAGATGTGGAGCCAGATAGCGAGTGCTAGCTCTGTTTCTGCTCTGAAGTGACTGTCGTCTATTTAGTAACAATTACCAAGTGTAGAGCAAGCCCTTCACAACCTATTAGCTCAACTCCTCCCTGATGTATACTGCAAGCCAGGCTCTGGGTCAAGTACCCTATAAACATAAAGGTGTCTTTGGGTAGCCTTCGGAGGCAGGCATCATTGAGCCACTTAACAGAAGAGGAAACTGAGACTTTGGAAAGTTAAGGACCTCACTGATCAGCACAACTCTGAGTAGTGGATCCAATTGCAAACCTAGACAGGCTGGTGTGGCTCTTGTGTGTGCATGCCGTGAAGTATGGGACCTGTTCAGTGTTCATCAATAAGTGAAGAGCCTCACCCATAGGAGGTGTTCAAGACATACTGTTGAGCTGGGCTTGGTACTACAGGCCTTTAATCCCAGCATGTGAGGGACAAAGACAAGCAGATCTCTGTGAGTTCAAGGCCAGCCTGGCCTACATAGTGAGTTCCAGGACAGCCAGGGTTGTGACTAACATTAAGAGCCATAAAATGCTGTCGTTGAGAAAGAATGAGTTGAAATCTCCTGGTATACATTAGACCTGTTTCCTAAAAGTCCTTCAGGAACCCACCCTTTCAAAATACCAATCTGTTTTGTTTTGCTTTTTCTATTTTATTTATTTATTTGTGTGTGAATATTTAGTTAGTTGTGTTTGCATGTGTGTGTACCACGTGTGTGCCTGGTGTCCATGGAGGTCAGAAGAAGGCATCGGACCACCTGGAACTGGAGTTACAGGCAGTTGTGAGCTGTCCTCTGGGTGCTGGGAACTGAACTTGAGTCCTCTGGAAGAGCAGCCAGTGCAGAGCCGTCTCTCCAGCCCCATCCAGGAATCTCTGTAGTAGGTGAAAATGTTGCAGAACTGTTCTTATCTTTTCAGGTGTGTATAAACGAGTGGGCCCTAACTTTTGATTTCTACTAAATGCCTTAAATATTTAAGATGCTTATTTCTTTGAGTAACACATCATAATGGGGCATTTCTCCCCCCCCCCCAGCCTTCCTGTGTCTGAACAGGAAGAGAACTTCTGTGTATACAGTATTTTACACAAGTTCAATTTCAAAACTGTATTTGATGCCACCAGGCATTTTAACCTCACTGTTTAAATTCACTTGTTTGAGTGATACTTAATGACTTTGAGCCATGTCTTCCTATTGTGATTTCTTGATTATATCATCATTGATATTATTTATACTCCCCCTCCTTTCCCTGTTCTGTTTATTTACTTTTTCAGTATCAAAGTAACCCAGGATTGCCGTCTGCTACCTGTTAGTATCTGCTTCCTTCTGTTGACTCCAAAGGGGACGGCTAATCATTGTAATGAGTCTGTAGTAGAGAGGCATCTGGAAGACCTAATTAATCGTCTTATTTTCCTCCTTCAGCTCTTTCCCTTTTGCAGCTAGTGGCATCAGTTCTATAAACAACAGATTCTCAAGTGCATGGCTTCTGCTAAGTGCACGTTGACAATGAACACTGTCTGAAGACAAACACGTCCTTTCCATGTTCTGAACCCCATTGAAAGCAAATCTCGTCCCTTTCTTCCTGTCTTTCTCTTTCTTTAAAGTTTAGGATTTTGAATTGGGCAATTTTTTTTCTGTTTTAGTAGAAAACTTGCAAGTAGGTCTGTGTACATACATGCATGCATAGTGCCTCACCATCTTAATTCATAGGATACCATACCATGTGCTGACAGACACCACACTGTGCCTGACAGACAGCTCTCTAAGCAGTAGTATGTCTGAGTGTACAACTGCTCCTGTTTAGCCTCCTTGCAGCCTGGACCTTCCCCTCAGATTCAGAAGTCCCTTGGTGCCTTCTTCCTTTCTCAGAGATAAAAAGTCTTCCTGTGTTTCAGAGGCTACTTCTCTGAGGAAGTTTCACACCAGTAAGGTTGCCTTGGAAATTTCCCTAACCGGTGCTCCTCTCCCTTTTCCATTGGTCTGAAGTGTCCACATGGATCTGGCTGGAGGGAGCCTCTGGCTTCTTCTTTACGCTCTGCACTGGACCAGAAGAAGAGCCCGTGAGCCCTGGTTGAAATCCACAGCTGGTAGTCTGTTAGATCCAGCGTGCTTGTACCCCCCCCCCCCCCCCCCCCCGTAAAGGGCATCCGCCAGGGTATTTCCTTCCCCTCACTCCGCTGGCTCCTTCACAGCCTCTCCCTACCCCTTTGAAAGCAGGCAGACAATTGAAAAGTGCAGTGGAAGAATAGTTACACAAGTTTCAAGAAAAGAAAAAGAGATCTATCAAGCAAACTATCTTACATCTAACCACCAGCTAGACGGAGTGCAGCCACAGTGAAAAGTGTCTGTAGCAACTGTAAACATTGCTAGGACGTCCGTGACAGTCAGGTGAGGTTTCTAAGGAATCCCCCAGATGACCGAGATCTGGGCTCTGAACAGATGCACCGGCGTTCGTATGTCAACTGTTTCATAGTTTTGAGAAATGAGTGTTACTTTAGTGCGAGAATAAATTGTGAGGACTGATTTCCAAAACTTATGAGAACTCAGGCAAAACCACGCATGTGGCCACTGACTAATTCTGTCAGTTTAACTTCACCTCAGCTTTTCTCAAGCTGAGGTTTCCTGTCCCACTTACTCCCCGGACATTATTCTACCTGGAGTCCACCACTGTGAGAGCTCAGTGTGCGTCCTTCCAGGCCACTTTAACACAGTTCCAGGCATGTTCCCAAAGCCACCTTTTACACAAACTTTCAAGATTTCCGGGGAGAAAGGAGCTTCCCCTTCTCCCCAAAAATCTTGCCTGGCTCCCATAACTTTTGCAAATCCTGTTGCAATGTAATCATTTCTGATTCTCTATAAGTCGAAGCCCTCCACTTTTTAAGGAGGGTTTTTCTCCTTGCTGGGCGCCAGCTTGCTCTCTGCTCTGGGCAGGCTGAACGGAGTCAGCCTAGCATTTCCCATTTGTAAGTGATAAGAGGGGGAGGTGGCGGCTCTCAGAGATCAGGTTTCAAGTGGAGCCCTGGTTTTATGTGTGTGGGAATGGACAGCAAAGGAAAACACAGCCAGGCTGCCTTCTGACTCTTCCTGTTGAACCTGTTTCTGTGCCAGTGAGTAGAGCTGGGTAAAAAGGTTTTCCTCAAACAGCCCTGGGTGAAATTCGTGCCTGGATTCAAAGTCGGCTCACCTCCCAGGAAGTATCGTGGGAGTCCAGGCTGCCCCATTTTAGAAGTCTTTTCTGAGAAAATCTACCAGAGAGAACCTGGCTCCCCTCTCCCTGACGGGAAAGAGTGTGCTAGGGAGGTGTCCCCGGGCAGAGTGGTTGATGTCAGTGGTGTGTCAACCGTGGGAGGCTCGGTCTGTGAAACCGAGTTACACCTAAGTGTCTTATGAAACTCGATTCAGAAGGCACTGGAGCTGCCATTGGGGTAGGGAGGCAGAGCAGGATCCCGGGGCTTTCTCTCAACGTTTCTGCTCCATTTGGGGGAACTTCTGGATGGAAAGAAAATGACTATCTCAACTTTACAGACACCTTAGGACATCGGTATGTAGCTTTCTGTGTTTACTAATTCTTTGAAACTGGCGAGTGGGCAGTTGCAGACAGCTGCGTGTCCTTAGTGCACGCTGGTCTGTTGTGCTGTTGGGGGTCGAAGGTCCCGTGTGAACACTGTGCCCTCAGACAACCCTACAGCTCAGCCCCATCCTTCCTGTGGGCCCACGTTTGTGAAAAGCTTCCGTTCTCCGGGAAATGTGTTCGCTGACTGTGTCCTGCAAGGCAATGTTTCTTAATTAGACAACTAATTGTGTGCTAAGAGACTCTGGGCATCATGTCACTGTGGAGGCAGACCCTAGTGGATGGAGGCTGGGTGAGAGGACCACTCTGTCAAAGATGAGAACTCGTAAAGCCTGCATCAGTCGGAGACTTAATGAAGGGGTTGAAAAATACACCCAGGCTTGCTCACTCCTGTCAATATGTTTTATCGAATTATTTGGTTTTTGAATACACATTTCCAACAAGATTTCTTTCTCCATCCGAATGGCAAATCACTCCCAAGTCCACCCTCAGAAAGGCAGCTGGACCCACAACAATGGCAGAGGTTGGGAGCTCTGGCCACACCTGGAGGCTCTTAACTTAGAAAGCCACAAGAGTCAGCCCTCTCCCCACCCCCAACTCCAGCCCTGGCTGGATTCCTACACTCAGCCTGAGTCACTTAGGGGGACTTAGGGCTAGGTGAGAAGCTGCTGGGCAGACTCACCTCAACCTGGGGATCTCTTTTACTTTCACTTTGAATGCCTTTGAAATGTTATCTCTGATCTTTATTGACCTCCCACTCCCACCCCCAGTAGCTTTCCACATAAGTTTGAAGTCTCCATCTTTAAGCAGAGGGTCCGTGCTTACAGTAATCAATACAGGGGTTTCCTGTCACACGGTTGAGTCAGGGGAAAAACTGAATGTGTGTTCTGCAGACGCTCGGTTTTATTGTTCAAGGAAGATTTACCGGTGAGGTGACGTGACATTTACTAGGTAAACATTGCTGTCAGAAGAAAGAAGAAAATGGTTTCCGGTTATAGCTGATTTGTAGAAAGTTGATAAATCACCAGCTTGTGCTTGACCTCGTCAGTGTCCCTCTAGGGAACCTGCAATCATTTGGCTGAGAGACTTGGTAAAAAAAAAAATAATAAGAGTAATACAAGCGACATGGTTTTCTTCATTTCTTTTAGCTCTTTCAATGGAAGCAACTGGAAAATTTGTATTTCCGTGAGAAGAAATTTGCTGTGGAGGTGCACGACCCACGAAGGTAAAGAGAGGAGTTTTGTGTGGGACAATGTGAATGAATGTGTGTGCATAGGTTTTTGTATTTACTTTTTATTTCTCTTGGAAATTGACCCTCTAGTGGAGTCACTGGGGACAAAGAGTAACTGTGTTTAACCTTTAGGGCAACTGTCAGGCATTTCCAAAGCACTGGCTGCTTTACCAGTGACATGGGATTCCAGTTTCCACAAGTTCTCTCTAGCACCTGTGTGTGGAGGTGTATGATTTTTAAATATAATATTTATTAATTTTTGAGAACTTAATATACATACAAATGTTTTGATCCCAATTTCATGTTTTTTTTAAAAAAAATTATTATCTGTTTTTAGTTTATGTGCATAGGGTGTTTTGCCATGGTTGTCGGGTCCCCTGGAACTGGAATTACAGACAGTTGTGAGCTGCCTGGTGGGGGCTGGGAATTGAACCAGGGTCCTTTGGAAGAGCAGTCAGTGCTCTTAACCACTGAGCATCTCTCCAGCCCCTTTCATATGCTTTTTTTTTTCAAACCTCTTGAGTCCAATTTATGCTGCCCATAGATACTCGTGGATGTGGGACATCCACTGGAGCTGGTCAGTGTTCCAGGTTCTGTGGTGTGTGTTTTAAAGCTGCCTTGGTTGTATGAACTAGCTGTGGTTGTTTGGGCTGCCTTTTCCTTCAGGACTAACCATGGCCAGAGTCTCTTTGCAGGGCCTTATTGACTGTTTAACTTCTTAGGAACATTATCTATTCTGGTGCTTTGCTTGTTTTTATTTTGAGTGTTCCTGGGTCCTGAAAAAGGAAAACAAGACAGTTGTCAAAAGTCCACATGAATGGAGGTCAGGATGTAGGCTCTCTGAACTACCAAGAGGCACATTCAGGAGTTACTCTTATACCCTAGACAGTGTTCTGAGGTCAGAGGGATGGGAGGAAACTGTGGTGACAAAAGATGACCTAGGAGATTAACCAGCTCCTACACAGAACATTAGTGCACGCCCCCCTCCATGCCCTTTCGCCCTCTGCCCTCTGCCTTCCCCATCCGCTCCTTCCTCCCTATTGTTGTCTTTTTCTTTCTCCCACCTATTCCTGCTCTGACTCTCCTCCTCGCCTGCCTTTCCTCTTTTTGCCTGGTATACAAGCAGCAGTCCGGACCGTTGTGGGACTTGCACATCTTCAGCCAGTATCATCAAGGTCATTTCCTGCAGACTGTAGAGGCCTAGGTGTGAGGTGCTCCCTCTTCGCCTTGGGCAGGTGCTGTTTCTGCAAGCCTTGTGGCTGTCTTTAAACGTCTGCTTTTATCTTTCACCGCTGTGGTCATCCTGCTTCTCTGTGGTTTCTAACTAGATGCATCTGTACATCTTCTCATTGGACTAACTCCTTATCCAGCTCTGAGTGCGTGAGAGTTTAGACAGAGACTGCTTGGGACTGACTGACTGGTTTTGTTGTAAAAGGACAGCATGAGAGCCTCAGCCCCTGTCAAGCTAAGTCTGTGCCGCCGAGGGACAGAGAAGGAAGGTGCTGTTTGGCGACACTGCCTGCTAGGAACACGCCTTGTGCAGCTGTTCCCAGGGATGGAAAACTCATGGTTTTCTTCATGTTTTAGGATTTCAGTGTCTAGAAGAACCTTTGGACAGAGTGGCCTGTTTGTACAAACCTGGTATGCAAACTCCGCTCTCATCAAGTCCATCTGGGTAATGGCCATTAGCCAGCACCAGTTCTACCTGGACCGGAAGCAGAGTAAAGTGAGTAACTGGAGGTGTTCCTTTGGGGACAAACTCCAGGCCTTTTCCTCTCTGTTCTGAAAGGAATTTCCCCAGGAAACACATAATAAGAAAAATCTTTTAAGCTTTGTTACACTCTGTTTTCTTTTTCATGCATTTAAAAGATGGGCACTGTATGCAAAGCTGGTTTGAAAGTTGTGAGATTTGGCATGCATGCTTGTACAGTGGTGACATTGCTGGTGACATTTTAAAGTTAGTGGTTGAGGTCTGCATACTTACTAAAACCCTCCATGTACAAAAATAAAGTCTTCTGTTGCTTCTAAGTGCCACTTTAAAGGTTTAAATTGCCCCGGTGTTGACATTTTTGATTATATAGTAACTTAACCAGTGTATTGATTTAAAATGTGATAGTGTTAATTTCAATTCAATGTTATTTACTTCACAGGCAAAAATTCCTTCAGCTAGGAGTTTAGACGATATCGCAATGGACTTAACAGAGACCGGAGCACAGAGGGCCTCCAAACTGGTGACTCTGGAGGCAAAAAGTCAGTTCATCATGGCAAGCAATGGCAGCCTGATATCCTCAGGTATCTCCTTGTTCAAGAAAATATGTCATCTTTTTTTCCTTTTATTCTTTCTCCTCTCTCTCTCTCTCTCCCCCCTTGTCTTTTTTTCCTTTTGTGTTTGCTACAAATCATTTCCAAACACATCTTATTGAGGCAAATTTTTTTAATCAAAATGTAACAGTATGCAACAGCTTCAAATAATGTTTTAAACTTATTTATGTATTCATTTGTTTATCTTGAGTTAAAGGCTCACTGTATAGAACTGGCTGGCCTCAAACTCACAGAAATTCTCCTTCCTCTGCCTCCTGATGTTACCACTATCCCCAGTCTTTGACTATTTTTAAAGACTATGAAGTTAGATTGTAAGTAGGCAGGCTATATAAATAACTTTTGATGCAAAGATATTAAGTACCCAAGGCTATCTTGTATCCTGCTAGGTTTTGATGCCACTAATTCTCCACAGAATGTATAATTCTAGACAAACACTATTGCAAGCGCCTAGTTCATAAACTGTAATCATTGGGCCCAGGCCTTTCCTTTATGGAAATTCTGAAGTCTCTTATCACTATGTCTGTGTAACTAAGTTAACTTGTCTCATCTAAGTCCCTCTCAGCTTGTGGGTCTGAAGCAGCAGGCATGGGAGCCAGGGAGGGCGTTCCTTTGCATGGAACAGTCCGTTGCCTTGCTTACCTCCCAAAGAAACACTGAGTGGGACCATCTCAGGGATCACCTTCCCTTCACTCTTAGGAAACAATGCAGCTTCTCCTTATGTGTGCCTGAACCACAAAACATCTAGTGGGACCTTCCAAAATGACTGAGTCACCAAGTGCAAAAGTCATTTTCTTACCAGACTCTGATGCCCAGAAGCAAATGCTTCCTGGTTTCCTTCCATTATGTTCAGAAACAAGGAGAAAAGAAATAGACGCAGTATTTGGGAACAGCTTTGCCTCCACAGCCCTTTGTCCCTTGGCGAGGAAGGAAACAGGGCCTGTGTGAACCTCCCTGCCCCTCTCCCTCTCCAGGTTCTCAGGACTCAGAAGGCATGGAGGAGCAAAAACGAGAGAAAATACTCGAACTCAAGAAGAAGGAGAAACTGTTGCAAGAAAAACTCCTGAAGAAAGTTGAGGAGCTGAAGAAGATCTGTCTTCGTGAGGCCGTGAGTGGCCTTGGCCTTTGTGGCACCTGTGTTGGGTGGCTATAGCCTGTGTCCATTATGAACTCTTGACCCTGCCCTGTTTTACAGGAGCTCACGGGCAGAATGCCAAAGGAGTATCCGCTGAACATCGGCGAGAAGGCCCCTCAGGTCAGGAGGCGAGTGGGCACCACGTTCAAGCTAGATGACAACTTACTGCCTACTGAGGAGGTAGGAGCATGGCCCCGAGCAGACAGGAGAGCCGTCTATTCAGTGCCCTCCATCCTCACCTTCAGCTCCGAGTCAATGCTGCCAAGTTTTCTCCAAATCATGGAAACTGAGTAGATCAAATTGCACTGTTTCTTTCACGCACACAAAACTGCTTTTACTTCTTACTATTTCATTCCCCGTGTCGAAGAGAGCGTTAAGTGAAAAAACCCTGTGTATAAGTTATAAATAGTATTACAGAAACTAAGACTGAATTTTAACTCCAGATCCTTTTCCTTAAAGCCAGGTAGCTGCCACCTAAAGGTTTCATCCACCTAAAGTTTCAGTCCATCCACAGAATGCAAACAATGGCGGAACGCCCCTCTGAAGGGTGTAGGGAGGATTAAATGAGATAACACATATACAGCATTCAGTGTAATTAAGTGAAAAGATTTGATGGCCAACACACTGTGTGCTTTCTCAATTGCATATCACATGCAATTATGCCATTATGACCCACCCCGTGGTTCTTACAGGGATTTAACTATCTCAGCTTCCGTTCCTAATGGAGTTGAGTTTTGATATCTGTTGAGTGCACTCGGCTCTGACCTAAGCAGCACAGGTGTGCCATTTAATCTTCAGCGCACTTTTGTAAAGTACTTTCTTCCTTTTACCGACTCAGAAAACTAAAAGCTTATTTATGAGAAGCATATTCAGTCATGCTACTGCGGACAAGCAGAAAGAACAGTCAGACCCAAATGCCTTGTCTCTGAAGCTCCACGTGTAGATATGGCATTCTGCACACATGAGTCACAGGCTAGAATCTCTCTTTGAAGACTGCTCTTAACCCAGCCAAATGCATAAATGCAAAGTCATTTTCCTCCTTTAAAAGGAAAAGAGGTTGGGCTGTGAGAAGGCGAAGTTAGGGTGTGTGAGAGATGTCGCCTTGGAAGGTGACTAAGAATGCCTGCGTTATTAAAACTTGGATGATTTCATTTCCTAAGGGTGTATTAGTCAAGAACATACAAGAATCTTTCATTGATATCAAGTGAGAGAGTGACTGTGTGTGTCCGTGAAAATCAAGCAGTGTCATTGTCTAAATGCAGGATCCAGCTTTGCAAGAATTGGAGAGCAATTTCCTAATCCAGCAAAAGCTAGTTGAAGCTGCAAAGAAACTTGCCAGTGAGCCAGACCTGTGTAAAACCGTGAAGAAAAAACGGAAGCAGGACTACACAGATGCTGTGAAAAGGCTGCAGGAGATTGAAAATTCCATAAATGAATACCGAATCCGGTGTGGGAAGAAACCCAGCCAGAAGGCTGCAGCTATTCTACCAGGTTAGTACGTGGAAGCTGTGCGGGCCTGTACCCAGCTCTCCTGCTGGGCTGTAGCATGCCTTCACTGGTCTGCTTGGTGGAAGGCAGAAGAACAGCATCAAAGACAGCTGTCCCAGCCGGGCGGTGGTGGCGCACGCCTTTAATCCCAGCACTCGGGAGGCAGAGGCAGGTGGATCTCTGTGAGTTCGAGGCCAGCCTAGTCTACAAAGGGAGTTCCAGGACAGGCTCCAAAGCTACAGAGAAACCCTGTTTCGAAAAACCAAAAAAAAAAAAAAAAAAAAAAAAAAAACAGCTGTCCCAGGGTAAGAATGATTGGCTCTTCAGTGTCAAAGGCATGAAAACTCCATGTCCGGCACCAGGCTCATTTTTGTAGTTCTGTAGGACAGGGCTTGAACTTTCAGGGTGAAGACTCACAGAGATGATGTTGGTCCATGAGAAAACAGACTCCTCTATAGCTGGACTGGTGGTACTGCCCCAGAGCCTTTTCATGATGCAGGTTGTGAAGAATGCCAAGCTTTAGACAGTAGTTCTGGAATGTGTTTGAATGTGGAAGGTGTCTGAATGTGGTAGACCCTGCATTTTCTTAGAGAGCAATCTTGCACGTGTGTAGAGAGAGAAGAGGTCTTATGATCATCCCATCTCAGGAGAGTATTTACAAGTAGGCAAATGGTAAATGAGAGTATGGAATGTGGCAAGATGAGAGATGAGATTATAACCACAAGGTAACCCCAACTTTGTATAAACCAGCACGCAGGATGGCTGATTGGGAACTATTTCGAAATACTAATAGCCATAGAGTTTTGAGCGTGCTGATTCTCTTCTGTTTCCAATATTCTCAACATCATTTATCTATGATGTTCATGTTCAGAAAAAAATGGAGATGTCTTTATTACATTAATTTCAAGTCTAACTGACTTTATACGATATTAATGTGGTTTTTAGACATAATCAAGATTGAAATGTGATGGCATTTCTCTAAACCCAAGTCTTTCCCCAAGTTTATGTGTTAACACCTGAGGTCATTCCTCCGCTGAGTGAGTGCTATATAATAACTGGTGGACCTTAAATTTCACTGGAGTATGAAGTAATTACACATTTTCTGTTTGATAAGCTGTGGTTATTGGGTTTATAATAGACCAGGCTTAAAGCCTGATTCATAAAGCTGAGATATGACTTCCAGAAAGTGAATATACAGGCATTAACACACAAATGTCCATCCACTACAGCTGGAGAATTTAAATGTGCAATCCAGTTGGTGTGATGGTGGTTCCATTCTTTGCCTCCAGACATGATTAACAGTGTGCTTAATATTCACGGCCATTTGTCACAGCCAATTCACCCTCAAGCTGTGCTAGACCCAAATGTTCTTTTTGGTGGCTGACATTTGGGCAGCAGATGGTGCCATTGGTTGAGCATATATTGGATAGATTTTTTTTTAAGTGTACCCAACAGCTGACGATACTGGCACCTCGCCTTCAAGTTTCTCTGTGTGTCTAATTAAGAGAGAGGCCACCTGGCTCTGATAGGATTAACATTCGAGTCTGAATGAAGACAGTCTCTCCATAATGGCTTTAAAACTTACATCGAGGTGCTGTATTTGGTTAGAACTTCCCACCAAAACAGTCAACGCAGACTATGGAATGATTCACAAAATCATACCAACATATCTGGTGTCTTTCTACCAAATGGGTACCAGAAATACCCAAAGCACTATGGCTGTCATTTTCAGACAGCCAAGTATGGATAATAAAACTAAAAAGGGTAGTTGGTATGCCTTTTTAAGATTTATTTATGTATTTTATGTATATGAGTGCTTTATCTGCATGTATGATTTTATGACGGAAGAGGGCATCAGATCCCACTCTGGATGGCTGTGAGCTACCATGTGATGGCTGGAAATTGAACTCAGGATCCCTGGAAGAGCAGCCAGTATTCTTAGCCACTGAGCCATCTCTCCAATCCATGTAGTTGGTATTTATCTAGCATTTGTCGTGTGCCTGGAGCTGGCTACGGTCTTTGTGTCATTAGTTAATCAAATGGCTCATTTCAGCACCATGCAATAGGCCCTGCTGTTGCCCCCACTGCAGAGCAGATGCAAATGACCCTTACTGACATGAAGCAACTTGCCCAAGCGCCCTCAAATGGTAAATGACCAAAACCAAGATTTAAACCCAAGTCTTGCGATTCAGTGCTTCCTAAGTAGGAACAATTTTGCCCTCCAAACCCCCACCCTAGAAATATTTAATGATATTTGCAGGTATTTGTGCTTGTCAAAATTGAGGGTAAGAGTGCTGCCTGAGGTCTGTAAATAGATGTGGTTTCTATAATGCACAAGGCAGTTCCCTAGAACAAATACAGAATGCAGTTTCCTTTCAAAGTATTAACAAAAGAAAACATGGCAAATCAGTTTAAGATGCAAACGCTGTGGATATTAATCCTATTCTAAGGATGTAGGCAGATGCTGAAGATGCAGCTCAGTTGGTATTGCCCAGCAGACGTGAATATTGGGTTCAGCCCAGCACGGCATGAAAACAGGCGTGGTGGTGTGTGCCTCTTATCCTAGCACTTGGGACATAGAAGTACCCTAGAAGTTATTATTATTATGTAGAGAGTTCGGGAGCAGCCTGTGCTTCTGTAGAAGACCATGTCTCCAGAGAGAAAGAGAGAGAGAGAGAGAGAGAGAGAAAAAGGGGGGAGAGGAGGTGAAGGAAGCAAGGGAAAAGGAGAAAAGAAATATAGGCTACCCTTCTTTCCTCAGACCCCACATGTGTAGATATAGTCAGCCTCAGGTCAAAGTGTTTGAGGGAAAGTTGTCTTTGAACTAAGACATTATTTGATAAGCACTACAACATAATGACTATTTATATAGCACTCACACCATAGTAGGAATTGTGAGTACTGGTTGGGACACCCTCAGATTTATTGGGGGGAGACCAGAAACCATTCTCCTCTGGATACTGAGTACTAACTAATCCATTATAACATCTGTATAGACCAGATGATTTTATCTCCAGTAGAACGTAAGTGATTCCAACAACAGCTAATTATTCTTAATGCACTGTAATTGCTTACATTTATCTAAATGAAAATAAAATGCACTTCATTGAAAATTGCTTTGCTGAACTCATTCTAATTGTCTAAATGCACAATTATACTAAAGATGGCTATTTTTTTTCCACAGAAGACATAATTCCATCAGAAAGTAGTTCTTTGTCCGACACCACCACCTATGATGATCGTAAGTGGCTCTTTTTTTTTTTCATTTAAAAATATTAGGTACTCTGAAGTGTGAAGATCATTTTTAAAATGATTTATTTTTATTTATTTGTGTGTATATGTGAGTGAGTGAGTGAGTAAGTACGTGTGTGTGTGTGTGTGTGTGTGTGTGTGTGTAGCACATGCTTGAGGGTCCCCAAGGAGGCCGGATGCCCTGTGAGATTTTCTGACATGGGGGTGCTAGAAAGTGAGCTCAGGTCATCTGAAAGAGCAGGATCTTGTCTCTTATACCTAAGATAATTTTTTAATTTAAATAAACATGGGTATAGGATGCAGCTTAGTTGGTAGAATACCTCACATGCATGATGCCCTGGGTTTGATCCTGGACACCAAATAATCCAGGTGTGATACTGCATACTTATGGTACCAGTCCTTGGAAGGCAGAGACAAGTCGGGAGTTCAAAGCTTTCCTTTGCTACATAGAAAGTTCTAGCCATAAGACTCTGTCTAACAAAGAGTAACAAAAAGAGCCAACTTGTTTCTCTTTGTGGAAATGTAAAATAAACTAATTTTATTTTTGCTAATGATTGAAGAGAGAGGTCTATAATTGTCATCTACACAGGCTAACATATTAAAACAGTTCATGTGACCTTTGTGAGCAGAACTTCGCATGTATAATCTGTGTTTACTTGTAACTCTCTGGTTATATACTGCTTATATCTCTGGATTCAAGTTACTGAAGTGAGTACAAATAAAAAAAAAAAAACCTAAAAAAAATAGGACCACCCAGTCAGAAATCCATAGTTTGAGTAAGTCTGTCTGTGAAGATGTTGAAGTCTTTTTTTTCAACTTTGTAAACAACTAAATAAATAAAATAAAGACTCAGAAGTATGTAAGTCACGTGGTCCTTCACCTATCAATTTCCAGTGGTGACGTTTTGCATATCTGGAATCCAGCAATTTATGGTGTACACTTTGCATGCCACTGCTTTCTGGAGAAATGGGATTGATTTTGTTTTACTTGGGAAGAAAGACATATTTTATGAGTTAGATTTCAAGTCATTTTTGTCCTTTTTATAAGTAAGCAATATGTGTGACTGTGGCCAATATTAGTTTGGAGTATTTGGGGATGGAATGCTTTCATACCAAGGGGCTGAGTACTTCCTTGTAAGTCTTTACACACAGTCAGCTGCTTGTCTATCTGATGTGATCTGAAGAATTCCGGGAAGCCACTGCCCTGCCCCTGTCCCGCACTGCTTTTTCACTGAGTTTGATGGTCAATAAAATAAAATCTCACTTCAGGATCCTTCCTTTGAGCTGCAATCCAATACACTTCCCACTGTACAGGTTGTACAGATCGCTGGTGAACACACCGTGTCTGCATCAGCATAGCCCATCCCTCAAAGGATAAGCCCGGGGCCTCAGAGCCCTGTGGTTTTTAAGGGGGAACAAAATCCTCTCTCTCTCTCTCTCTCTCTCTCTCTCCTTTTGTTCTTTACAGACAGGGTTTCACTGTGTAACTCTGGCTAGTCTGGAATTCACTATGTAGACTGGGCTAGCTTTAAACTCATAGAAATCTGCCTGCCTCTACCCCCCAAGTACTGGGCTTACAGGTGTGCTCCACTAGAAAATAGCAGACTTCTTTTAATAAAAGCTTTTGAAAGTGACATTGTCACCCATTGTAATTTCTTACTCAGAGTGGTCCCTGTGAATTGAGAAAACTTGGTTCGGACTGTGGTATTTCTATTTTTCTAACACACCAACTATAAAACTTAACTTTACAAGATGTGTGCATGCCTACTATACATTCCTACAAACATGGTCCTGAGAAGGACTGTTGTTCATCTGGTTTGTCAATTTCTTTGTGAAAGATTGACAAGCTGTTCATTTACTGATTTGATCATCTTTATTATTTTCATTTCGACTCACTTTAGCCAATGACTCCTTTACTCTGGCTGGGCAGCGACCGAGTTCAGTACCTCATTCTCCAAGAATTCTACCCCCCAAGTCTCTCGGTATTGAGCGAATCCACTTCAGAAAATCCTCCATCAATGACCAGTTGGTGGACACCAGGCAGTCCAGGTGAGCGGATCTCATCGAAAGATCGATGTCTCTGAAAGAGTGACACATTTGCCTTGGGAAGACGTTCTATCAGGAAACTGAGGCAGGGCTACCCCAGAGGTTTGTTGTTGAACGTGAGCGGGAGTCTTCTGCAGAGGGCTTTTGAAAAGGCCCTTGGCTCTTTCCTTGTATTAAAGTCTGTGTGATTTAGATCTAGTTACAAGGGCTTTAATGATCGAGATTAGGGAGTGATATTAACATGAAATAAGCAACTTATAAAAATGCTTGTGGCTTCAAGAGGTTCAGGCCATGATCACCTGGCCCCTTGCTTTTGGGTCTGTGGTTAGGGGAGCACCGCGGTGGGGAGCATGTGGTAGAACAAACAAAGTACTCTCCTTGGGGTAACTGAGAATCAGAGAGAGACAGGAAGTAGCTGACTTCAATTTCCCCTTCCAGGGGCTGCCCCTGATGGCCTAACTTCATCCCACTTGCCTTGCCCCTCAAAGTTCCATAACTTTCTAGTAACCTCAAAAGTTCCAAGCCAAGTTTTCAATCCATGACTTTTTTTTTTTTTTTTTTTGGTTTTTCGAGACAGGGTTTCTCTGTGGCTTTGGAGCCTGTCCTGGAACTAGTTCTTGTAGTCCAGGCTGGTCTCGAACTCACAGAGATCCACCTGCCTCTGCCTCCCGAGTGCTGGGATTAAAGGCATGCGCCACCACTGCCCAGCTAATCCATGAACTTTTGTGAGACTTTCAGGTCAAATTCTATCAGGCCTAGGATTCTATAGTTTAACTGTATAACTTTGACTCTAAGGAAACTATCAACCTGTGGACTGCTTAAATAAATTATTATAAAGGCACACAGTAGAATAATTATGAATTCACTAAAATGACACTGTAGAGTCCTAAATAGCAATTTCTGCCTGTGAGCAGAGCATCAAGAAGGCTGAAGACGGATTACTACAAGTTTGAGGCTACCAAGAGAGAGCCTGTCCTCAAAACTAAAACTAAACAAATTAATGAATTAACAATAAAATAGACATAATTACTTAATTAACAATAAAATAAAAAGATAATATAAGCAAAAATTAAGCAATATGAAACAGTTATATGCAACTTCAACTTTTAATTAAATATTGAAAATACAAAGTAAGATCTCTTTTTGTTAAAAATGTAAATATTTGTAAATATACACACACATTTAATAAAAAGATATGAAAATATTATGGATACACAAATTATTTTGTACTTCTGTGCTTACGTTCTCCTTAGGCAGCTATGTTCTTAGCATTCTGGGAAGTAGAAAAATATGATTTAAAGATGAGACGTTTTAGTCAAGTACCTATGGGTAACAGCCATGGGCCACATCAACTCAGCCACCATGAGCTGACTTTTTAAGAAATTATTCCCAGCCGGGCGGTGGTGGCGCCCTTTAATCCCAGCACTTGGGAGGCAGAGGCAGGTGGATCTCTGTGAGTTCGAGGCCAGCCTGGTCTACAAGAGCTAGTTCCGGGACAGGAACCAAAGCTACAGAGAAACCCTGTCTCGAAAAATAAAAAAAAAAAAAAAAGAAAGAAAGAAAAAAAAAGAAAAAAGAAATTATTCCCAAGAAGTTGGAGGGAACAGGTCGAAAGCAATAATATTTGGTGGTGTCTGAAAATGTCATTAAGTTTTGTTGGAGACAGTCGTGCCTACTCTCTTCTATACTCTGTGTGTGTGTGTGTGTCAAACCCCAAATATTTCTGAGTAGACTTGAGGGAAGGGCTGCTGAGCCCCACGGCAGTTGCTTTCAGTCTATCCTACTTCTTATTGCCTGTGTGTGTGACTCAACACAGTCAGGCCACATGTGCTTCTGCTAAGTCATCCAGGACCCCTCAGGATGCTCACCTCCAGAGATTCCCCCTCAGGATGCTCACCTCCAGAGATTCCCCCTCAGGATGCTCACCTCCAAGAGACTTACTCCCCTCAGGATCCTCACCTCCAAGAGACTTACTCCCCTCAGGATGCTCACCTCCAAGAGACTTACTCCCCTCAGGATGCTCACCTCCAGAGATTCCCCCTCAGGATGCTCACCTCCAGAGATTCCCCCTCAGGACGCTCACCTCCAAGAGACTTACTCCCCTCAGGATGCTCACCTCCAGAGATTCCCCGTCAGGATGCTCACCTCCAAAAGACTTACTCCCCTCAGGATGCTCACCTCCAAGAGACTTACTCCCCTCAGGATGCTCACCTCCAGAGATTCCCCCTCAGGATGCTCACCTCCAAGAGACTTACTCCCCTCAGGATGCTCACCTCCAGAGACTCACCCCCCCCCAATCCTTCTCTCATGCTCTCTTTCCATTACTTCCCAGTAAGTTTCACATCAATGTATAACAAGTTTGCCAGGAACACCAGGAGGTTCACCGTTTCTTCAATTCCTTTTCATTGCAGAGAAATGCTGTCCACCCACAGCAGCCCTTACAAAACACTGGAGCGGCGGCCCCAAGGAGGACGGAGCATGCCCACCACACCCGTCCTGACTCGAAATGCCTACAGCAGCAGCCACCTGGAGTAAGAACCTCATTTCTTCTGCCTCAGCTCTGCCACTGTTGGCCTGAGTGCTTGCCTTGCTTTGGCTGCACTTTTAAATCTTTTAAAGTGACTTTCCATTCGTTGGTAGCCCCGGCGCACACTGGCCCATTTCCCGCTAACTTATAATTTCTAATTTGTGAGTAAACACCATGTACTTGGTTTCTCTAGGCATATATTGGATTTTTAGTACTTTAATTTCCTCAACTAGATATTACAATTCATAATTCATTGACAAGGGTGAGAATAACTGCGGGGGAGCTTTGAAGTATTTGCAGAGTTCTGTGATAAATGTTTTTTCTTCCTTTTTTTTTTTAAAGATCCTATTTGTTTAGCAACACCATTTTCTATAGTCCAGGTTGACTCGCTATGTAGCCAAGAATGAGCTTCAAGTCCTCACCCTCCTGCGCCCACCACCTACCTCAGCACTGGACTACAGATGTACACACTACACCTGGCTTATGTGACACCAAGATCCAAAACCAGGGCTTGATACATGCGAGGCCAGCACTGCCAACTGAGCTGTAGCCTCAGCCCCATAAAGGCTTTACCCGTGCTACTTTAGTTAGTACCCACAGCAAGCCCCTTATGAAGAGGATATTAGGTACCATTTTCATCTCCTTTTACAAACCCAGAAGCAAAACTGAAAGAAACTAAGTATCTTGCCCTAACTCTTAGAGCTGATGAATAGCCAGCCAAACCATGACTCAACACCAGTATCTCTGGTTAAGGCCCCGGGCTGCACTCTACCTTGCTTCTCATTTATTCTTATGTAACCTAATGTTATGTGAGAAGAGAGGAGCCTCCAAAGACCAATTGGAGGACAGCTTTAATTCAGACTGCAGATGTATGTGTGTGTGTGTGTATATATATATATATGTGTGTGTGTGTATATATATGTGTGTGTGTGTGTATATGTGTGCATATGCATATGTGTGTATGTATATAAAATGTATATATACACGTCTATGTATATACACACATATATATGTATGTGTGTATGTGTGTATATATATCTTCAAGGAAGGATTTGGCTTGCACAATACCAGAACCTATTCTACCTATTCTTTCCTCAGAAAAGACCATGATAAGAACTTACTTATGAACCAGTGTGTGATGTGAGCAGGTGGACTCTGTTGTGTAGTCACACTTGGAAACCTGAAAGTTCAGTTGAATTTAGAAGTTACGAACCCATTCAGCATGTTCTTTTCTCTGTGCTGCATGGGTTCCTATATGTGCACATGTGTGGGTGCTCACATGCATGATGGTACATGTATATAGAGACCAGAGGTCAACACGGACCACTTTCCTCAATCATTCTCCACCTCTCCCCACCCCACCTCAGACAGGGTTTCCCTTTGGTGCATCTCTGGCTGTTCTACAACTCACTTTGTAG
Organism: Chionomys nivalis; assembly: GCF_950005125.1. Classification (NCBI taxonomy): domain Eukaryota; kingdom Metazoa; phylum Chordata; class Mammalia; order Rodentia; family Cricetidae; genus Chionomys; species Chionomys nivalis. The sequence goes on from NC_080086.1 coordinate 53,589,342, forward strand.
ACCGGGTCGGCCTCAAACTCACAGAGGTCTGCCTGGCTCTGCCTCTCAGGTGCTGGGATTAGAGATGTGCGCCACCACTGCTCCACCACCTTATTTTTTGAGATCAGGTCTCCAGTTAAACCTTAAACTCGCCTATTTGGCTAGACTCAAGCTTCAGGGACCTGCCTGGCAGCCCCTCCCCTAGCATGGAGTTTGCAGGAACCATGTGTGTGTTTTCTACATGGGTTCTGCAGTATTGAACTCGAGTTTCCATGCTCACACAGCAAGCGCTGTGCTACAGAGCCGTCCCCACAGCCCTCAGCCTAGTGTTCTTTTTGCTTCCTTTTTCTCATTTCCCCTCCTCTTCCTTCAGACCTGACTCTTCATCTCAGCACTGCCGCCAGCGGAGCGGAAGCCTCGAGTCCCAGTCCCACCTGCTCTCTGAGATGGACAATGACAAGCCATTTTTCACCCTCTCCAAATCCCAAAGAAGCAGTAGCACTGAGATCCTCGATGACGGGTCTTCCTACACGAGCCAGTCAAGCTCCGAGTATTACTGTGTGACGCCTGCTTCTGGCCCTTACTACACCACCCAGACGCTGGACACCCGCGCCAGGGGTAGGAGAAGGTCCAAGAAGCAGCATGTGTCTACTTCCAATTCAGGAAGCATGCCCAACCTGGCACAAAAGGAGACTTTGAGGAACGGTGTCTACTCAAAGGGTCAGGACCCACCTTCTGGTTACTACATCACTGGATATGCACCATATGCGGAGTGTGACCTGTATTACAGCGGTGGCTATGTCTATGAGAATGACACTGAGGGACAGTACAGTGTCAATCCTTCTTACCGGTCCTCAGCTCACTATGGATACGACCGTCAGAGGGACTACAACAGCAGGTCTTTCCATGAAGACGAGATGGACCGCGTGCCCCATAACCCTTATGCAACTCTCCGGCTGCCGAGGAAGGCTGCTGTGAAATCTGAGCACATCACCAAAAACATCCACAAGGCCTTAGTTGCTGAGCATCTGCGTGGCTGGTACCAGAGGGCTTCTGGGCAAAAGGATCAGGGACACAGCCCACAGTCTAGCTTTGACTCAGACAGGGGCTCACAGAGGTGCCTGGGATTTCCGGGACTGCAGGTGCCCTGTTCTCCGAGCAGTCGAGCGTCTTCCTACTCTTCAGGTAAGATGGCTGGAGAAGCACATCACCCCTGGGGTCACCGTCTATCATGAAATTGGTCCCCAAGGTCATTAAGAGTGACAGTCATTCAGCGGACCCATAGTTTGAACTGCCAACTCAGACAGAGCTCTGCAGTCTTTCACAGAGCGTAAGAGCCAGGTGGAGCCATTTGCTGCTGAGTACCTAGTCTATGCTGTCCTGTGTTGGTGTTTTCACCAGCTGTCTGTCATCTGGGTCTTAGGCTGATAGCCACATCTCTCCAATGTGGTCTCATTGTTGGGGGTTGACATTTTGAAAGAAAGACACGAGCTGAGCAGAAAGCATTAAGGATCATGCCTCCCTTCCCATTGACCACCAAGATATGATCAGTACCTGCCTGCATAAGGTTTACAGTAATTCTGATAGACTCTGGTATTTGTGAAGTATTTTTCTACATGCTTTCTTTATCTTATCTCAGTGTGTATTAAGCGCTACTGAATTGCTAATGTGAGGAATTTGAGGGACTGGGCACTTGCCTGGAGTGCTTGAAAATCTGATTCAATGTCCACCATCATTACCAAAAAACTCCAGGAATCTTTGTAGATAATTTTCGATCATCAAGTGTCCCCTTTCTAACTTTTATTTAGGGTCTGGCGGCTCCCTCTGCTCATGTTCCTGCCGCACACCCTAACCTGGTCTAGGTAACAGCAGAGAAGTAGGAGCCTAGGGGAGGTCTGCCTGCCTCAGTGAGAGTGCAGGACTGAAGCCATGTCTGGCCGCCATGAGCTCAGGGTCTCGTCAGCAGACGGAGGGATGTATGAAAATTAAGTCAACTTCAGATCTGAAGAAATGAATTGATTCACAGAAACCTGGGTCCTGAGTTTTGCTGCCTCCCTTAAACACACGTGGGGATTTCCAAGCCTGTGGAGAGCAGTTAGGGTGAATTGTACCTTTGAGATTCCTGAATTTGCTGACAAAAACATTGCCATGGAGACTTTGTTTGGGTTCCATTTTGTTCCGATCTCTAGGACTTTGGACTTCGGCTAGGACTATGTGAACACATCTAACACCCGAAAGAGGCCCCTATCATTATTTCTTGTGGTTTATAGCCCTGACCTAGAAGATGTCTGGCTTATTCTTAAGGTTCAGGGTGCAGCACGAAAGGCCTTCCCAGTTCACACCTGGACAGAGTTCTACAAGAATAAAGGCAAACAAGGGGCCTGGAAATTCTTGAGGATGGCTTTTGGTGCACAAGGCTGAGGGAACACCCAGGGGAAACAGGTGTGATTCAGAACTCTGTCTCGGCTCTTGGCTTTGTATCTAGGGCAAGGGTGAAAATGGAGTTACTACTTCCTGGGTCTGACCTGGTGTCAGCTCTGCCGACTGTCCCACCAAGAGCATTCCTCCGCCCCTTAAGCTCCCCTTGGCGGTTTCAGATAGGATCTTACAGTGTGTCCTGGGCTGGCCTCAAACTCTCAGGGCCTCTCCCAATCCTGCCCCACCACACCTGGCTGAGCAGCGCATCCTTGGTAAATGGATGAAATCAAGGCTCCCTGAAATCCCTTCTGGAATGTTCCTCATTCCTGCCCCACTTTACAGCTTTAGCGATGGAGTTCTACAGGCACACCTCATTCACACGGAGAGCTGCATTTCCTGTTTCTGGTTAGTCAGATTTCGTACCACCCGAAGGCTTCGTGTGACTCAGCTTCAGGAGTGACGGTAGCCACCTTGACTTGGCAGCTCTCTGTGCCAGGGTGCTCTCCCCTTTAGTATGAGTAGCAGTGATACGGGGTGACTGCTGTAGCTGGGTTTGTTATTATTCTTCTCTTACAGTTCCCGTGACTCTGGTTTAGCGTTTGAATGACCCTGCCAATCCTCTTGGCTGGCAGGTAACAAAGTAGGGGCTTCTGTTCCAGCTCAAACAGTATGACCCCAAGGCCTCAGTCTTGGAAACCCACCACAAGAATCCTACGTCTGTTAATGAGAATGACATGGTACTATGGTAGCTGCATTCCAAAGTGTGTCTCTCTGTGGTGACTGCCGGGTGACCGGTGGGTGTGGAAAGAGGTCAGTAGCCAGGAAGAGAACATGGCGAACAGGAAGAACCATGGCTGGGGCTGTGTGAGAGAGACTAGGATGTGCACAGGAACGTAGAGCCACCCGTGTAGCCCAGGTGTGATGCAGGACTGGTTTTACAGAGAGGGCAGCAGAACCAGTGCCAGGCCTTCAATCGGGCTCGGCTTCAGAATGATGACGCCCTTGTCCTCCCCTGGTTCCCAACTAGTCTCTTTTACAAACTGGCCTCTTCCTCCTTTTGCTAGCTTCTGTCCCGACCCCCATTGTTTTTGATTCAGCAACAGAAAATGTCCTGTCTTGCCAGTGGCCCGCGGTTGCCTTTGGCAGTCAAGTCTCAACAAGTCACCGGGCTGGGTGTTTTTCCTCCACAGACTCTATGTACTCTCAGGTACCATCTCAGAGCTGAAGGCCCAAGGGCGAGCTTCTCTCCCTTCATGAGAATCCTCTCCCTTTTCTTCTGGGCTACTTAGAAATATGCGTAGTTGAAAATGTTTCGTCCTTCCTTCAGACTGCTATTAATAATAAATTATCAGGTTGTGAGTCTGTCTTCTCACTGGGTTGAAGATGTTCATAGTTCCCTTTAGTCCTGGTGCTGTGACCACACAGAACATAGTTATGTCGTTATCCTCCCCACACGGACGGAAACTGAACCTTGAAAGGAATAAGCTATCAGCCCAGGGTCGCTCAGTCACTAAGCCAACAAATTGAATTGACTGCAAATTCTGGCTCAGATATGGGGTTCTATCTTGGTGGTAGATCGCCTGGACCCATCCCCAGCACTGGCAATTCCAAAACCAAACCCAGGCCTTTCGTTTCTCTGCTCTACACACACATGACTGTGAGGCAACCTGAAGAGATTGGCTTGAAGTATTTCAACTAATGTGCTCCCCCTTCCCATTCTTTTTCCTAGTGTCTTCTACAAATGCTTCCGGGAACTGGAGGACCCAGGTAACCGTGGGGCTATCGGAATACGAAAATCCAATGCATTCTCCCTACACCAGCTACTACGGCAGCATCTACAATCCCTTGCCCTCTCCAAGCAGGTGAGGAAGCCCTGAGCAGATTCTAGAAGCTTGGCCTTCTCCTAAGGTTACCTGGCTCCTACAATGAAGTCTCAGTGTGACGAGATGTAACACGGGGTTTGTGGCCAAACCCAACTGCCACCTCATTCTGTAAATGTTTGATTGGAAAATGGCCATGCTCATTAGTCTACTGGTAGCTGAGTCTGTGCTTGCACTCTGAGAACAAAGCTAAGTGCCTTTGACACACAGCACTTGGCCAGCAAAGCCAAAAAATGCAACCGGACTTTTGAAGCTTTCTGAGCTCCCTCGAGCTCATCCAAAGTCAGCCCTGTCTTTACAGCTGTGCGCATGAAAGCCTCGGTCCACAGCTGGGCTGTTCTCTTTCTTCCATTGTAAGGATGTATTTAAAACTGTGGATTGTGGATAAGTCTCCTCTGGAAGAGAGAAAAACTGCAGGGAAAATACCTCTCCCCCAGTAAAGCTCTTTGTACCAGAGTCCAGCCAGCAGTTGGTCAGTTAGATGTCCCCACTTGCTGTCTTTTTGTGTTCACTAAGACACATTGGACACAGCCATCTGTCCTGTTTGTCTGCTCCAGCAGGTCTCCATAAACAGTAAAGGGAGTACACACGTGCAAGGTGGCATAGTGCGACTCTAAAGATTCACCAGCTTCTCCCCTGGCCCAGTTACATGGAACAAGTAACTCCCCTGGCCCAGACTGATAGGCAGGTGGATGGAGCAAATGATTGTCATATCGTCTCGAGCCCACTAAAATGCATTAAAGAGATTAGCCTAAAACTTAACAAGGGCCCTCCCCAAAATCAGACTTAGAATTCTCACGGTTTTTTGATTTTTCTCCGGAGAAGGAACTAGCTTCATTCCTTTCTTTTAGACCAGCAGTGCCGTGAAGACAAGCACTTTCTCGGTACATTTTGGTTGTTGTCGAAAATTTGATCTTGTTGTTTAAGTCCCATTGCCACTTCCAGCGAAGGAAACTTAGACTACAGCTTGCACGGTGTCTGGGCTAGTGAACTGGGCAGGTTAGCAGCTCCCTGCAGAGCCAGTTGGCGGTCCAGGCTAATTGGAAGTATTTGGTCCCCCAATCCTTGTTTTTCTTCCCCACATTCCACCAGAGTTTTTCTTGGCTTGAGATATTAAGCCAATTGTCTCAGCTCAACAAAGGGTGTGCTCAAAATAGATTTGGTGGAACTGTTCTTCAGAGGATGTCAGAGGGCTGGGACTTGTCTAAATCATGCTTGAGAATGAGTTTGCAGCAGGAACCATAATGAGCAGACCCAAGTTTGAGCATAACTCTTTCAACACAGCTCTCAGCATCTTGGCTAGATTTGCTGATGCTTTTTGTGTTTGAACGGTGATTCTTTCCTTTTCGCTGAGTCAGTGCGCAAAACGGTTCTCTTATCATTATCTCTGCCTTCATTGATTCCAGAAGCTGCTAAACACTCTGAGAAGAAAATCTATTTTCTCCAAGTCTGCCTATATATTTCAGTCAGAGCAGGCTAGGGTCAGAGGGGACACAGTGTGCAGGAAATTGGAAGTTATTTAAAGTTCCACTGTGCAAACTCACGTCACTCACTGTGGAGAAAACATGAAGAGTTACAAAGGACTAGCAAAGATAACAATGGAGCCTTAATTCCACCAACCAGAGACAGTGTTATCAACATTCAACACATTTCTTTATGACCCTCTGTCCTTTTGAACATGACCATAATGATATGGCAAATATAGTTTTGCATCTTATACTGTGTATTAAATTATACATCTCATTTAAAAATTTAATATCTTAAAAATTCAATCCTATGTTGTTAAACTTTTTGTTGGTTTGTTTGTTTTGATTTTTTTAGAAAGGGTTTCTCTGTGTAGCCCTGGTTGTCCTGGAACTTACTATGTAGACCAGGCTGGCCTCAAACTCAGAGATCTACCTGTCTCTGCCTCCTTAGTTCTGGGATTAAAGGTGTGCACCACCTTTTATGTGACTATAGTTAAACATTTTTAAATGATTTATTTATTTTTATTTAATGTACACTGGTGTTTTGCTCATATATACTCTGTATGAGGGTGTTGGATACCCTGAAACAGACAGTTGTGAGCCACCATGTGGGTACTGGGAATTGAACCCAGATCCTCTGGAAGAGCAGCCAGTTCTTTTAGCCACTGAGCCATCTCTCTAACATTTTAAGCCTTACATATATAACTAAGTATTAAATACATGATGCTTTATATAAAAACTCCATAGTTGAACATTATGACCCTTCGTAACAGTAGTGATATTAATGTATCCTGTGTGATGTGTTTGTCTGCACTTCAGACCACATCCTCAGCCTTCGTCCCCAAACTAGGGTTAATACTTAAAACTGACAAGTGTGGTCTTTAAGAATGGGCAACACTGATGCCCCAAAGATTACAGAAGTACATACCTGTCTTGTGCAGGATTTTTAAAACTATAATACAATCTGATCATTTTAATTTAATTTACTAACAAGCCAAATACAACAATAACCACTGACAAAACTTCAGAAATTTGCCTTAAGAATGCATGACGCATTTTTATGGAAACGTGTTTTTAAAGCTGCCATGGTGATTCATGCTCTTGGGAGGCGAAGGCAAGAGGATTGCTGTAAACTTGTGGGCAGCCGGGACTACATAATGACCTTAAGGTCCATCTGAGCTATAATGTGAGACCCTGTCTCAAAAAACAAAGCAAGCCAACCAACAGAAAGCACCATTTTTAAAATCAGGGCCAGAACACATACACATGTGAAAATGTTATAATGAACCTTATTTTTGTTCAATTAATACATTAGTTATGCTAATAAAAGTAAGAGATGAAATAAATTTCATTATGCAGAAGAAAAACTCTAGATTGTCCATACTAAAGTCTTAAAAGGCTCAGCAACATATGAGTGGGTTTATATATATTTTTAATAAGCTGTATGATATTTATAGAAAGCTAGGAGTTTTTATTGGCGACTTTTCCCTAGTATGGTTTGGCAAACCTGGCACTGGTGAACTCCCCAAAGCAGACAGGCAGGAGTCTGTGTGCTAGGAGTGTCTCAGAGGGGGCAGATTTGTGCTCTCCCGCCAGTTTTCAGATGAACTGGTTTCCTTTCACTTCCTGTTTCCTCGTGCTTTCCTCTTCCTGTCTGACTTTCCCCTCACTAGGCACAAGCGAGGCCCTCTGTCGCAGAGGATGGCTGTGACTCCAGAGGCGAGCTCAGTATTAAGCTCTGTCTTGCTCAGTGTAGCCAGCGGGAGTAAGTACAGCGCTCCACTCGGCCTGCTGCTTCTGGACAGCAGGACTTTTGCCCTTCCTGGCTGCCGTGTGAGGTTGTGAAATCTGACTTTGCTTTGATGTTCTCTGAAAACACTAAAATCCTGAATTTATATAGTATCTCTGCCCAAAGCTTTCTTTCCAAAGGTTTTTTTTTTTTTTTTCTCAGCTTTACTAAAAGACTTTGGAATTGCAAACACAAGTCTACTAACTATCTAACCTCTTTTAACCTACTGTTGAAGAACGTGGTTTGCTTAACTGGACCGTTTGTATAACAGGCTGTGCTTGTTTGAATACACTATCCAAATATGTCTGTTTCTACTATTTTTTTTTCTGGCAGTGTTGAGACCACAATGCCTATATGATGTCATTTCCCGGGTCCCTGACAATTTATATTTGGCCCATAAACCCTCGGGATATGACGGATATCTCAAGGTATCCCTGCTAACTTTAAGTATTTTTCTTATCCCTGAGAAAAACATGAAATTTATTCTCTTAATTTGAAGAGTTGTCAAAACATGCCTTTTTTAAAACGTAAAATATGATTTGTTAACAAATTAAGAAGCAAGCATGCGTCAAAGATTCACTTTTGTATCATTATTAATAAGGGAACTAGTTATGCTGTTTCAAAGGGAATTCAAAACAATATATGAGAATGAGCGCTGGGATGAGCTTATCAAATTACACACCGAACCAGGCAGTGTCAAACGGGGCAATAAACTGTAGCCCATAATAGTCTCTGCTGCAAGGAATACATTTGTATTTCTTCCCGACAAACGCCTTTAAGTTAACATGTAACTTGATAACTTCTGGGCCCTAATCAGTAGTAAATGAAAAGTAAACAAAGGTAGAACTCTCCCGAGAGTTCAACAATCCGTCCTGTGCCTGTCAGACAATGCTTCGCTGTTTGGTGAAGAGAATATACGCTCTTTGCCTCCTACGCTAGGTTCTGGAAACTTTTGTCCTAACAGTGCTTCCTTCTAACCCATTGGAGTCTTTGTACTGAGCGAGGAAAACAGATTCGGGTAGTAACTTTCCCGGTTCTCTTTACCAGGCAGTATGCAGAGACCACTCCGCTGGACGGTACAGATGGAAACCAGCTGGAGGACAACCTGGAGAGTAGCGAGCAGAGACTCTTTTGGCACGAAGACTCCAAGCCTGGAACATTAGTCTGAATGCAGCTGGACCTCCTGACCAAGCACTGCACGTTCTCACACTAGTGTGCCTTGCAAAATGTGTTCGTCTCCTAGAAGGCTTTAGAAATGAAAGGCGTCAAAGGGCGAAGAGAAGACTTTCATGGTTTGGAAGTGAATCACCCACTTGGCCCCACAAAGCCCTGGATGAGGACCTGCCTTTCAAACTCTAGGCACTAACCTCTCACTAAGTCTGGTCCCATTGTGGGATTGCTGTCAAGAGAATTGGCATGAAGCCGTGTCCTACGGCGAGCTCTTAGGAAGGGAATAACAATTGTTAAAGGCAAGCCTTGAAACTGGGGACATGTTCAGGGAGTTTGTCCCATTGGAAAGGAGGATGGGAGATTTCAGAGCACAGTTCAGAATGCTGAGAGAGGGAGCCCTGAAGCTCCTAAGTCATGGCTCACCATTACAAGGCTTGAACTCGTGAGCTGACAGAAAACACACTGTTTCTACAAACAGATGACGATTTAGACAGTATTGGAAACTTACTTGAAGAGAAACTAGATTTTCATGAAGTTCTGAATGCGTGTAAATGGTTTAAGATATTATAAAGTGACGTTCTTCATAAGCACCATAGTATGGACTAGTCATTCTGGTCGCTGTAGCATCCTGTCCCATAACTTGGTGGTAGCCAACTAGAGGAAGTGACTAGCCAGCCCTGCTTGGAGAACGTTCTTAAGGTACATATCACCAGTCCCTGGTGGGCTTCCCAACACTGACTGTACAGACTGGTGACTCTCCACCTCTCCTGTCATTTGAAGTGGCAGCCTTGAGGTGGAAAGTTCATGAAACCAGAGTCTGGAAAGGGCTTTCAAGATGATAACGGAAAGGACCCCAGAGGACCAAGCCAACCCACATCCTCATAGATGAATTGTGTGCCTTAAAGTGCTGAGCAGGAGAAAGTTGAACCTACGATCTGAACTCCAGAAGTAGATCTGAGTCACCCAGTGACGAAACAAGATGGGCAGAAAGGATTTTACTCCAAGCTACAGGAGATTGAATCATGAGGCTTCAGCTACCTCCTGGGCCTTCTGGAGGAACTCATTAGCTGCATTTGTTGTTCGTAGGAATTTGCTTGTTTGTAGGGCAGCCTTGATCTTTGTCTCTTTATTCGGCTCCGAAATCTCATGAAAGGTGCTTCCTTTTCCCTCCCTTTTATACGAGTTTCTTGTTCATATTGTGAATAGAGACGTTTCTCAACAACTTTTCTGGAACCTTTTTCTACTTGTATTCCAAAGCATGTAATATATACATAAAAATGATTTGTTAAACCAGTCCTTAGTCATTGTATCATTAGAAATGAAATTCAGGAAAACTTTTGGAAAAAGACACAAGTAAAAAATATAATAACTTATTCCTTTTTGCATATTTGTATAGCCTTCTGGAATTGGAAATAGCCTTTTGCATATACTTTCACTGTTTTGACTTTTGGAGACCTATTATTTTTCTACATAGGTCAATAAACTGAAAGTGTGCTAATGAACATGCCTTCGAGTGCTTGCATTCATGTTTGGGGTACGCAAGAGACAGTCTGAGGTGCTCCATTTCAAGAAGAAAATCAGACAAGACACAAACTCATTTACCATTACAATGTTTTGTGGATTCCAAGATACACTTTTTTATATACATACATCTGAAAATAGGGCTCATATATTCATCATGCCCTAGTGGCATTGACTGTGGTTGGGTTATTTGTTTTTGGTTTGGTTTGGTTTATCTTTCTTTCTTAGTGACACATAAAATATTGTTTTGTTGTGTTGTTTCTGCGTGAGCCGGGACCTAGGTCCTTGCACACACTGGGCAGATTCTCTACCACTGCAGTAGACCCCAGCCCACTGCTGTGCCTCACGATATAGCACCTTGGAATTGATCAAGCTTGGTAGATAATTGCTTCACTGAGAATGATTGATGAGAATTTTTAGGTTTTTATGTTTGAAAACACTAACTGATTGATAATGAGTAATTTATTTTTATTTTAAAACCAAGTCTTTTAAATGGAAGAAAGCATTTCTGTCTCTATCTTCTTATCTTGTTTATTGGAAAGAGCAGGGGTGGAAGTGAAATGCAGGGAAACTCAAATGAACATTTCTGTGCATGTAGCCTACAGGAAAATCCCCCTTTGCTGCTCCAAAAGCCATGTGCTCAGAATCAAAGAGAAAATGGGGCTGTGCTTCTGCATCTGAGGAGACTTTGGAGAGAAGTGTCCTGGCTCTGCCACAGGGTCGTATCTGCCCTGTGCAGAAACTGCTCACTTGAAAGAAAACACTAATTAAGGCAAATTTTCAACATGTAAACATTGTCTTTTTAGTATAAAAATATCCCATACTCACAGAAAGCATTTGAAACACAGGTAGCATAGGTAATCATGTCCTGCAAGTATTGTCCACCAGAATGCAATTGTACGTCTGTTAAGTTAGTTTGGAGTTCTCTTTTCTTTCTTCCTTTCTTTCCTTCTTTCTTTCTTTCCTTCTTTCTTTCTTTCTTTCTTTCTTTCTTGTTTCTTTTATTCTTGTTGTTTTGTTATTTAATTTTGTTTCACTTTTCGAGACAGGACTTTTCTGTGTAACAGCTCTGGCTGTCTTGGAACTACCTTTGTAGACCAGGCTGGCCTCAAACTTGCCAAGATCTGCCTGCCTCTGCCTTCCCAGTGCTGGGATTAGAAGTGTGAACCACCACCATCTGGCTTCTTTCTTCTTTTAAGCAAAAAAAAGAAAACTTTAAATTTTGCGTATGCGTGCATCTGCATACGTGTATTACAAAAGTGTGTAGACCCCCACAGAAGGTGTCAGATCCCCAGGAGCTGAAGTCACGAGTGGTGGTGAGCCCTCCCAGTGTGTGTGTGCTGGACGTGAACTCAGGTCCTGTGTAGCAAAGCACTCTCTGGTGGTTCTGATGAAAAATGTCCCCTACAGGTGCATTTATTTGAACACTTGCTTCTCTGTTGGTAGTACTGTATGGGGAAATTATGGAACCTTTAGGGGGTGGAGCCTATCTGGAGGAAGGAAGTCACTGGAGGAAGGATTTACCTCCTTCCTCCCTATTTATCTCCCTAGCTCCTCTTCTCCCTCTCTTTGCTTCCTGTGTGTGGATGAAAATGTCACCAGCGCACTTCCTGCTTCCGATGGTGTGCCTTGTCTCCCCACGACATGGACTCCAGATCTGAAACTGCGGGCTGAAATAACTCCTGCCTAAGTTGCTTTTGTTCATGATGCTTCATCACAGCCCCAGAGTGTGACCAATACACTCTTCAGCTGCTGAGATCTCACTAGCGGTTCCCTTAGTTTGGAACTTTTTTCTATGCCTACATTTTCTTTTAAAATCTATCATTGTATTACAAGTATCCCCTTCTATATTATTATGTGTGTATAATGGCCTAACATATCTTGAGCCTCACTCCATATCAATACATATTGATCTGCCCCACAAATATGCATATTTTGAGTTGGAGAGATGACGCAGTGGTTAAGAGCACTGTCTGCTCTTTAAGAAGACCTCGGTTCCATTCCCAGCATCCACATAGCAGCTCACAACCATCTGTAACTCCAGTCACAGGGGATCCAGCACCTTCTTCTGACTTGTATATGCACATGGCACAGACATATATACAGTCCCATACACATAAAAAAATAAGCAGATATGCATATTTTATACAGTGGATTTAAAAACTACACTTGCCTCCCTTCATGTTAGTATTTTGTTCTATACTTGAGAAAAAAATTAATATTCACCTTTGTATTCATGAACTAACAAGTGCAGTAAGCAATAATAATTCCAGAATCATTTTAAGCTATTAATTTGGCCTGTTCTAAGGAACAGGGTTTGGACTAAGACATTTCCTAATATTGAACCTTAGAGAATCTTCAGTATTAGAATAATGATTTTTGATTAAGTTTCCATTATGTTGTGCATCTCAAACCATCAAAATGGTAAAATATACTGATTTTTAAATTTTCCAATGTATTGTGAAACTATAGATTTTTAAGGTGAAATCAATTGAATTGTTATGAGAAAATTAATTCAAGAAAGTAAATTACTAGTTGGTTACCAGACATACACTGGTGTTTATTGTTAGTGTTGATAGATGGAAAAGTTACTCCATCATCCAGCACCCTGGTGCATGTCTACACTCCCTGCAACTGCAGCGGCTTTGGCAGAGGACTCCTTTAGCCCAGGAGACCGGCCTTGGAAAAATGATGAGACTTTGTCTCAGAAAAAAACACGTCCTCACTTAAGTCATTGTCTGAGTATTGACTTGCCCCATGTTCCTGCAATGAAGCGTTCAGACTCTGCCCTGAGCAGCCCTGAGACTGGAGCTCAACTCCAAGAGGCTACTTCTCCCACACTCCTTAACAAGGGAAGTCACTCACTGTCCTTTACCATCTTAAAGTGTGTGGAGATGCAGCCCATTTCCGGAGAGAGAAAACACCTTCGGACTCAGGCAAGCCCTGCAGGTCATGATACACTTACTTCCCCTTCCAGCTCAGTGTGCCAGACAGGGCTGGGCATGGATGCACCTCAGTTGGCAGAGTACTTGCCTAGTGTGAACACGGTCTTAGATTCCATCCCCAGCAGGGTATAAACTGGGCAAGGTGGAGGATATGCCCACAACCCCTGCACTTGGAAAGTAAAGACAGGAGGAACAGGCAGGAATTCATAGTCATCAACTCCACAGTGAGCGAGCTTGAGGCCAACTTGACTGAGACCCTGTCTCAAAAGATAAATAAGTAAAAATAAAATTTGGAGGTTCCCCACCTTCTCTGTTTTTACCCTATTGCCCCTCCTCTAGCTTATCCTAGGTCTTTTCTTCTGCCTTCCTTCCAGCCCAGTCACACGCCACCCTAGGCACGTGACAGATTGGACACGGAAAGGGGCTTGGACCTTCTCACTTCTAGAGGGACATGAGCCAGCCTGGCATGCATAAGAGCTTGGCATGTATTTCCTCATTTAGCCCTCCCAACAGGCTGGTGAGGTGCCCTGGGCATCCCCATGGTATAATAAGGGACCCCAGCACTGGAGAAAGTTAAGATACACATCCTGCTCACTCAAGCTCCATGTCCTAAGCTACTGAAAGTTAGGTGTTTCAACTCAAGAAGCCAAAAAGGACCAAAACCTGAAATGTTTTAGAAGAGAAAAGACTTATTGTTTTTATTTCATGTGTATGCATGTATGTCTGAGTATATGGATGTATACCACAAGCATGAAAGTGCCTCTGGTGGCCAGAAGAGGGTATCAAGGGGCTGGAATTTTAGTTACAGGCTGTTGTGACTACCGCCATGTGGTGCTGGAAACTAAAACCATGTCTCTATAAGGGCGGCAGGTGCTCTTAACCACTGAGCCATCTCCAGCTCCCATTTTCTAGAACTTGAAGCTTTTTGAGTACCAACCTGATTTACACTATATGAAATTTCATTTAGATGTCTAGCATAGTGGCTTGTGCCTACAGTTCCGGTCTCCAGGGCACTAAAGCAAGAAGATTGCAATTTGAAGGCCAGCCTAGGCTACATAGTGAGACTCTGCTTTCAAAAAAGGGACATAAAATAAAAAAAAAAAAACCTACAACATACTTGGACCAGAAAGAGATTTTCAATAGATTGGTGAAAATTGTATAATACAATATAAACCCAGCTCTCACAATCGATACACCTAATTTGCATTTACCAATTTACCAGAGTAAGACCTTTGTGCAAGCACAGGTCATAATAACCTGCAACCAGGGTGTCACCAAATCTCAGCTGGCTTCTCACGAGACTTAATTATTAAAGGCCAAATGAGTTCACCCATGGACCAAATCCACTTCTTAAATGGCTCTAGTTAATAAAGCCTCTCACACTCCAGTGCATCATACTTGTTACAAGCACCGATAAGCAGAACGAACTAAGTATTGATTAGTAGCCCTGAGACTGTGCATTGATCCTTTCTGCGGTGATGAGTCGGGGCAGTACAGTGACATGAAACATGGCGTGATCTTTATGGATTGCTGAGAAGCCACCTCAGAAGTCAGCCCTGTGTGTCTGGGCACTCACAAAGAAGGAGTGACCTGAGATTAGACTCCAAGCAGACTCTTAGGCCACCACAAAAACGTTTCCTGCCTGGAGTCTGACTTGCTGGCAGAAGAAAATGAGAGGCAAGTGGGAGAACTGCTTTGGCGGCACTTGCCTGGCACTGCCCTTAACGTGCAAACACACAGTGTTACTCCATTCCTCTTGCTTCCAAGTACCAGCAGCCTTGCTGAGACCAGTGACCTGGGACCGGGAGGAGAGTAGGAGTTGACCCAATGGGGATATTCAGATCATTTTCTTCAATACTAATCATTCACAACGCCCCCAAGGCTGAAGAGGTGTGCCAGCATCAACTAGGACTGCTCTGGTCCCTGTGGAGTGTTGGGAAAGTATGTGGGTGTATTTTGGATTCACCCAGTGGTTGAGGAACATGACTGATGCTGTAGAATATTATTTTAGCCAGGCAAAGATGTGTTCCACTTGTTTAGGCTGCATTTGTTTAATTATAAAAAGATGTGTTACGTTTGTTTCACCTTGCCTGCCTAAGATACCTGATTGGTGTAATAAAAAGTCGAACAGCCATTAACCGGGCAGGAGAGGATAGGTGGGGCTGGCATACAGTCAGAGTAAATAGGAGGAGAAATCCAGGCTCATGAGAAGAAAAGAACAAGAGGAGAAATAGGACGAGGGGGAGGAGAGAACAAGGGAGACTCCCCGGGACCAGAAGCCATGGAGAACAGTGAAAGTAAGATATACAGAAGTAAGAAAAGTAAAAAGTCCGATTCAAAAGGGAGATGAAGAGAAACAGGTTAGTTTAAGTTAAAAGAGCTTGACAGAAAAGAGCGAAGCTGGGCTGAGCATTCAAAACTAATAATGAGTCTCTGTGTCGTGGTCTGGGAGCTGCTTATCGACCCAAAAGAAAAAGACTGGTACAGACTGATGTTTAGGGGCCCAGAAACAATAAGTAAATACAACAAGCTATCCCACCGTGACTGTGCAGGGTGATCCTTTGAGAAACCCTAGGCTGTGTACCTAGGAGCAGATGTTACATCTGAACACTGTGGTTCACAGCCTAAAACAGAGAGGAAAAGAAGCAAAGAAAATGATTGCTATTGAGAGTCAGGCAAAATTATATGTGATTCAGGGGGGGGGAAAAGCACCCAATAATTAACTAGTGGGCCCACTGCATATCCGTAAGTCACAGACCCAGGCAACTGGATAGAATGGGCTGTTTCCCCCTTCAGCCCCATGAGGGAGAATAACTATTTGAATAACTTGATGTGACTGTTAATTCTGTGAAGACCAAGGGTGATGAGAGACAATAAAGCAGGGCACAGATGCTAAGATTGGTGGGACACATGGGGTCCCATTGAGGAGATGCTGCTGCGTGGGTCATTCCCCAAAGTTGGGAGGCCAACATCTTAGAAACTAAAGGAATATGAGGCCAGCCTAGGCTAATATTGAAGAAATCTGGGTAATAGGTAGAAAAAACCATGAAGAGAGTGGCTCATAAAGGTAGCCAAGCCTTTTGGTTCCATGACCACACAACAAGTTGTAAAGCTAGAATTTCATTGTGCATTTGACGCCTCGATCCCATGCTCTGGGATGACCATGGTGTTATTTAGATAACAGCCAATGACAGAGAAACTGTTTTAAATGGAAACCAATGAAAAGGGGAAAGAAGGAAGAAAGAGAGGAAAGGATCAGGAGAAAGGAAGAGAAAGGGCTGAAAGGTAGCTCAGCAAGGTGACCATCACAGCAATGGCTAGGAAGGAAAGTACAGTCCTAGCAGCCCACAGGGTGTGGTTTACAAGATGGCCATTCAGATGTCCTCCACCAGGGTGTGATTTGAGAGGCTCTTGATGAAGGGTCAGGTAGCAGCCAGTGCACTGGAATTATCTTCGCAAATAATGGGGAGGAAAATGAGCTACTATGGCTTTTACAACCTGTACCCCACAGGCTTCTCTTTCCGGGAAGGAGCCTCACGTCATCCCATGCCTGTTCTTCCTGATACAAACACACACACACACACACACACACACACACACACCTTGTCTGGGAACCCATTCTCTAGCTTGCCCTTTCCTCATTTTCAGTAGACAAAGGCGTCCTAAAAAGATCAAAAGCTGGGAAACAGCAAAGATCTCATCAGGAATCCCAGGAGCTCCAGGCTGGGAGAGGCAGCCCAGTCACCCTTCAATTACTGGAGAAGCCTTTCAGGGAGTTGGTGGTGGTATCTGGGCAGACAGCAGCATCTTCATAAACTAGTGGTTAGGGATGTGGGCTTTGAAGTCTTGGAGACAGACTATCAGGCTTGGAGTCTATCCCAGCCTCACTGCTTGTCGGTTTCTGGAGCTGGCATTAGTCTCCTGGCCCTCAGTTTCCTCCTTGGTACGGGACTCACAAGGGCACTGCATGAGTTGTACAGTGTAATGCATGCAACTAACACAGGACAGCATGTGCCCAGCAGGGTTTTCTGAAAATACACTGTGGGGAAGCAGTAGGAGATGTTCCATAGTACATGATTTAGAAAGCTGAGAGTTTTTTTTAATCTTTGTGCGTGTGTGTGTGTGTGTGTGTGTGTGTGTGTGTTTACACATGTGCTTGTGCATGTGTGGGCTTATTCCTATGAATGAACGGGGGCATACACATGTCATGGTACGCTTGCCACAGTGTCCATGGGGATGCCCAGAGGACAGCCTCAGGTCTTTTTTGAGAATGAAGCTCTTGTTTGCCCAGCACTGTTCGTTTATGCTGTGTTAGACACCCATGAACTTCTGGGGAATCTGCATCTCTGCCTCCCAGCTCACTGTGGGACCACTGCATTACAGATGTGCAGCTCACTGTGGGACCACTGCATTACAGATGTGCAGCTCACTGTAGGACCACTGGATTCCAGATGAGCTGCTCCATCACTCAGCTTTATGTGTGTTTTCAGGGTGCAGTCTGAGGTCCTCATTGTTAGGGAGTGATTGCTTTACCCAATGGGTCATCTCCTCAGCCCCAAAGCTGAGGTTTTCAAGGATTTAGGGTGCATTAATTTAACCACTAAAATGGCAGTACTGAAATAATCATTACAGTCAAGGGTTGATTCATGTCCCCAGATCCTAGAACTTTTTTTTTTTCTTATTTAACCATCCTAGCAAAGCCACCACTATTAATCCCAAACCAAAACCCAGGGAAATTAAGTCGTTTGTCCCAGTGTGTGGTAAGAAAGCACTCAAGGGTGGATTCCAGTTACCATAGAAGAAGAGAGCCTTTGTAAAGCTAAGCTCCTGCAGCTCAGTCCGGGGAAATAGGAAGGCTGGACTAGAGGAAGGTGTTTCCCACCTCTTCCTGCCTCAACTGTCCGGAGAGGCCAGGGCAAAGTACACCTGTGAGAGCTCAAGGGTGAATACCACCTTAAATCAGGCGCCCAGGCACCGCCCCGACACCTCCCTAGCTCAGGCTGGGTCAGGTCGTGCGGTTGGCCCAACGACAAGTTCCTGCCCTTTCTACGCGCTTAAGAAAGCAAACAAGCAGGGCGGCAAGACTTAGCAAAAGCTACGAGAGGCCAGTTAAATTTGGAAACGAGTTCTAAGTGCCAATTTTTCAGAATCTATTTTTCAGAGCTTTTGAAGGCATCCTGGAGAAAAAAAAATCAACCAGAGTTTAGGACAAAACCATTCAGTACCAGTAGAGGAAGTGTCCTGTAGATCTGGGTGAGATTCCAGGTGATTGAAAGAGGAGATATGCCCCCTCCTAGGTATGATTGAGGAGGAGCCGGTTTTACTGTAAATGCGTGGGAGAGAACAGCTAGAGGCGTCTGGAAGGGTCCAGACTGAACCGGGGACAACAAACGGACCGAGAAAGGAACCGAGAGCCAAGAGACCAAGAGGGCGTGTTGTACAGTGATCAGAGGCTGGGGGGAGGGAAGCCCCGCCCCTGGGCTGGAGAGGCTTAGGGTAAGGAGCGGGATGGGAGGAGCCACAGGTATTGAGTGAAGTCTGGGAAAGCTAGCCAGCATCTGCTTTCACTTGTTAATAAGCACCTCAGGTTGATTAGTGTCCCGGGTTTTCTTTGAGACCTAACACCGGGCAAGCCCGATTGCCAAAGCCTCAGCCCCGGGGCAGCTGGGACAGCACCACACAGGACTGAGACGTCTCCAGTAACGAGGCACATACGGGTGGTGTCCTGGCTTTCCCACCCACGGAGAGATGGCCGGCTCAGTGTGAGCCCTTCACCGAACAGACAGACCCTTATGGGCTAGGCCAAGTATCTTCCTTAGTTCGGGTGTGCCTTGACTTTCCGAGCTTACAATATTGGTTAAGAAGGACACCTAGAGGCCTTCCTGGTTTACTGCAGGCAGGAGTTCCTAGCTGCCCCGTCCTGAATTCAGACTTTTTAATAAGTATGAGCAAGGTGCTATAGGCTACAAGCGGAAGGAAACAAAACGAAAAACCCAGTTTCTACTTTCTAATTCTCACAACTCGTGATTACTAGCTGTGCTCGTGGGAAAGGTGTTTCTGTGTTTAAAAGCATCGCATTTACAAGGTAGAAGTATTGGTAACAAAATTGTAAGGCTTCAATAGTGCTTAAGACCTTAGAAGGCAGCAATTGTCAGTTCCAGACACAAAGTAAACCAGGTTGTGTTATTGATTCTAGTGGGACTCTGAAAGGAAGAGGGCTGATAACATTTAACCGTGTTAAATTTAAGTATCAATAAGATAATGCTTAAATATTAACAATATTTAATAGTTACTAAATTCCAAGGCAAAGATATCTTCTCAGGAGAAAAGAAGATCAAACAAGCCCAGTTGTCAAGATTTTTTTTGAACACGGTCTTTTATAAAAAACAAAATTCAAATGTATACACACACACACATTCTATGACTCAAAAATGATTTTAAATAAAGATGGGATTGATATGACTGACTCCTTTGCCTCAGACGCCAAATGGCATGGCCCTGTCTGGGGCTGTGCCAACACTGAATGAGAGGGTCAAGTGTCATCTGTGCACATTTTAGACATAAGAATGAGAGTCCAGGATACGTGTTCAAACTCACTGACAAAAACCAAGTCACATCATCAAGTGCCGTCTGGAAATCACCCACAATGGAGAAACAAGGGGACCACAGTGCTGGATGAAACCCAGGGCCTCACGCATGCGGGCTAGCACTGAAGCGCTGAACCACATGCCAACAGGTTATGTTTTAACTCTTTTTCCCATGAACAGATGGGAGGTGAGAACAGAGAGAGCGAGAGGGAGAGAGAGGGAGAGAGAGAGAGAGAGAGAGAGAGAGAGAGAGAGAGAGAGAGAGAGAGAGAGAGAGAGAGAGAGAGAGAACACAGGGAAACAGAGTCTTACATGGCCCAAACTGGCCTCCAACTTAATATGTAGCAGAAAACGACCTCGAATTTGCAATCTCCCTGCCTCTACCTCCTATCTGAGTGAGGGCATTATAAGTGTGTACCTCCAGATTTGGTTTATTTGCTTTTACTGGGGACACACGGGGTAGGCACTCCACGCACTGAGCTACAGCCCCCGGCCTCACATTGACACAATGATTTGGGCTCAGTGTTTTCTACCCTAGGCTGTAATTTTACTGTTCATCTGGTAAAGTTTGCTGGTGCCATGTTTGACAGACAAAAACAAAGAATACCCAGGTAAGTTTGAATCTGAAGTAAACAAGGATGAGCCCATAGAGTGTGTCCATGTCTCACGTGTATCCTCTGTTTTGTTGAGCAATGTCATCGTTTGTCCCATCCCCCAGGCAACATGACAGTTTAGTAAACAGAGCTTCAATTTCAAAGTGGTCTGGATCTCCTGGGTTGGGATTCTATTTTTGTGGTCTTCACAGATCAGGAAATGGCTTTAATAGAGTAACAGATAGAAAAGGGGTATTGAAAACTGGCTCAGCATTTTAGGTTTCAAGGCAGAGGCACAGGCTGAGCTTGCACTGGCTTCACCAAAGCTTAAGTGTAGAAAATGCTCTGAGAGCTTTGAGCTGCCTGCCCACCCTGCAAATGTTACTTGTTACGTTTAGATCTCCATCTACCAGCAACATAAACTACTTCCTCGGCAGAACAACAACCCAGCCTCCAGCAATCTACCTCCATTTGGGATGCAATGCAAATGATTGCGAGCGTGTGAACTGAAGCCTTCAAAAATACCTGTAATCATGCTGCCCACCCGGTGCAGAAACATCCGTCCTTCCCCCTCCTCGGAGCTCAGGAAATTGAATGTGTTGTGAGCAGTTATTTCTTCTAATAACGTGGCTGTGTGCAGATGCAGACAGATGTCTCTAGGTTCACCTCGTTAGCCACCTTGGGAGGGTTTGAGGCATTCATTTTTAAATGATAGAGGACTGAGGCATGAGGACCTAATTCAGAGCCTTCTGACCTAGGGAGGTTTTCTGGGTTCCTCCCAAATAAACAAATCCTTCCCCAAAACCCTAACTACCTCTTCATACAACTGCCAACCTCAGAATTATTGTAGGGTGGTGTGTGTGTGTGTGTGTGTGTGTGTGTGTGTGTGTGTGTATTTGAGAGAGAGAGAGAGAGAGAGAGAGGGAGAGGGGGAGGGGGAGGGGAGAGGGAGGAAGGGAGGAGAGGGAGAGGGAAAGAGAGAGAGAGAGAGAGAGAGAGAGAGAGAGAGAGAGAGAGAGAGAGAATATTCCTCCATTAGGCTGTGTGTTTTAGATTTCAGTTGTAACCTACTAGGCATAGTGGTACATAACTGTCACCCTGTTTTTCAAAAAGCTGGGTGCTACAATACAAGGTTTCAAAAGGGGCTAGGGAGGAGGTAGGAAGGGAATTCAGTCAGTGAAGTCCTTGACATGCAAACACAAGAAGACATGATTTAGATCCCTAGCAACTAAGCATGTGGCATGTGCTTTTAATCCCAGTACTGGGGAGGCAGAGGCATCTAAATATCTAGGGCCTTGTAGTCAGTCAACCTAGCCTACTTGATGAGTTTCAGGCCAGTAAGGAACCTGGGGAATGATAACTCAGGATGTTATCTGACTTAGACACACACAGAGAGAGACAGAGACAGAGACAGAGGCAGAGAGAGGCATCCATGCACAAAGAAATCAAGGACCACATGTTTTAGTTCTTTTAAAAAATGATTTATTTATTCTTGTTTTATAGACAATGGTGCTTTCCCTGCATGTATGTCTATGTGAGGGGATCAGATCTCCTAGAACTAGAATTATTGACAGTTGTGAACTGCCATGTTAGTGTTGGGAATTGAACACAGGTCCTCTAGAAGAACAGCCAGTACTCTCAACTGCTGAGCCATCTCTTCACCCCTCCATGTTTTATTTCAATATATATTTCACTTAGGCTCTGAAGCTACATCATTGTCCAGTATACTTTGCAAGAAAGAAGACCTGAGTTTGATCCCTAAAACCCACATTAAAATTAATTAATTAATTAATTGAATTAAGCAGGACACTGTGGCATGCATGTGTACTCCTAGAGCTAGGTAGACACAGGGAACATCATTGCGTGCACACATTATTTAAGACTTCTGTAAACACAGATGAATCAGTGGAGTAAGGTAAGCAACAGAAATCTATTGCCTGGCTAGTGGGGCACCTAAAACACAGGATCTGTCCTGGCAGTGCCACCGGAAGGCTGTGTGAAGAAAGCCAGCTCCACTTATCGCCCTCTGATGTCAGGTGTCTTCAATAGAGGGCTTCTTTGGCCCTGGGTTTGGGCAAGCCCCACTCTGGCCTGTGCCTTCATTTTCTCCAGGCATTTATTCTGGTCAAATTCCCTTTTTTATAAAGACCAATTGAGTGCGTTTAGGACCCACCCTAACAACCTCAGTGTAGTTATTATCATTTATAAAGAGATGGTGAGGGACTGGTCCCACTAGGGGCAGTGGTCCCATGAGAGGCAGTGGCTGGCCACCCACCTAGTGGGAGGCCTCAATGGGAAAGAAACAGAAATGCCGTACAAGATACACAATGCAGAGAGAGTTTGGGTATGGAGTTTATTTAGTGGGTTATGGGGGAGAAAGGGGAAAGGGAAGGGGGGAGCGGGAGAAGAAAGAGACAGAAGTTGCCTCTCCAGAAGAAGGAGAGAGAGAGAGAGAGAGAGAGAGAGAGAGAGAGAGAGAGAGAGAGAGAGAGAGAGAGAGGAAGTGGGATGGTGGAATGGGGAAGTTGAAAGTAGGTGGAGTCCATCTCCTAAAGGGACAGGGTACCCAGGTGACAGACCAGGCCAGCAGATTACAGTAATGAAACTGAATTTCTAAAATTTTAATGTCCAAATGAGGCCACATCTTGAGATTCTAGGGTGCAGGAGAATTGTCTATATTCTGTCAATCATGTTTTAAATAAATGCTGATTGGCCAGGCAGGAAATATAGGCAGGAAAACCAGACAGGAAGTAGAAATGATGTAATGAGAACAGGAGAATTCTGGGAAGGAGGAAGTTGATTCCTCCCACTCCTGCCCAGACCACCGAAGCAGCAGGATGTGATCTGCCCCACTGAAAAAGGTACTGAGCCACATGGCTAATATAGATCAGAAAATGGGTTAATCAAGATGTGAGAGTTAGCCAGTGAGAGGCTAGAGCTAATGGGCCAATCAGCTTTATAATTTATGGAGACCTATGTGTGATTTTCTTTGGGGCTAAACAGTTGTGGGGAACCGGGAGGGACAGAAAACAACAAATAAGCAGGCCTCGCCCCCGTTCGTTTTACACTAGGTGAACAGGTGTTCAAAAGAAATTTTCTTCTTGGGGGCACATTTCAAGGAAGAAGAAACAAATCCAACGATCAACTTTCTGAGATTCTGAAATGGAATAAAACTGTAAGTTAACAGAGGCAAACACAAGAGGGACAACGGCCACATGAGGAGGGATGCAGGTCTCAGAGCCTGTGGGCCAAGGATCATGGGAAGTGACCAGAAACCAGGAGAGTGACACAAAGCAGGGATTTCCTTTGAGCTTCTAGAAAGCACCCATTCTAACAAACCCCAGACTTCAGACTTCCGGTCTACTGAATGCTGAGACAATCAAGTTCTATTCTATTTTGGTTTCATTTAAACAAATAACAACAACAAACAGAAACTATAGACTAGCAGGATCTGGTTTTAAAACAACAGCAGCAGCAGCGCCTTAGCATACATTCTTTTTTTTTTTTTTTTTTTGGATTTTCGAGACAAGGTTTCTCCGTAGTTTTTGGTTCCTGTCCTGGAACTAGCTCTTGTAGACCAGACTGGCCTCGAACTCACAGAGATCCACCCGCCTCTGCCTCCAGAGTGCTGGGATTAAAGGCGTGCGCCACCACCGCCCGGCTCTTAGCATACATTCTTGCAGGAAGGGTTTCTCGAGGTAAATTATCATTCAAAACTCCCTGACTCCTGATATTAAAGTCAAGGGAGCCAAATCACATCTGTACGTTGAGTTCTGGAATAGGAGCTGTTGTGTTGTTTTGTTTTGTGGCCGTCCTCTCCACTCAGATGTCAGATTTCCCAGCTCCCAGAAGCTCTCAGAGGGACAGACACCAGCACAATTTAAAGGCTTGGGTTTGATTTATTATTATTTTTTTCACCTTTTACTCCTGTCAAGTGTACTTGCGCTCTCTCTCTCTCTCTCTCTCTCTCTCTCTCTCTCTTTCTCTCTCTTTCTCTCTCTCTCTTAAATGGCAGCATGTTATAATGATGCTAGAGGGTCTCAAATCTCTCTCTCTTTTTTTGAGACACAGGGTCTCACTACGTAGTCCTGGCTAGCCTGGAACACACTATGTAGACCAGGTCACAGGTATCTTCCCGATTATGCTTCCTGAGTGAAGAGCACCACCATACCTGGTTCAGATAGCCTGCATCTGTAGCACACACTCCAGCTCTAGCCTCTTTGATGAACAGGAGAAAGCACTATAGGTTCAATGAAGTAACAGCTAAGCTAGCAGGGCTGGAGCTTGGTGATAAGAGAGCACTTGCTACACTTTCGGAGGACCCAGCTTCTATTCTCAGCACGGGCCCTCTTCTGGACTCTCGGGGCACTGCACACATAAGGTACATGTACACAGATGCCTGCAAAAACTCGTACACACAAAATAAGTAAATTATCTTGGAATACCTATAATGTGTTGGTAGTGGGAAAACCATGGTCTTCAACACAGGGTCTATCTACCCCATAGGAGTTTGTACTCTGATAGTAGGACTAGGTCAGGTTGATAGGTAACTATAAAACAGGACAAGATAATGTGCTCTGGACCTCATTCATATGATAGGTAATAGTGACTGTCAACTTGGCAAGACCTACAGTAACCTCGAGACAAATTTCTAGGATTGTCTATGAAGGGTTTCTTTTTTTTTTTTTTTTCTTTTTTGGTTTTTCAAGACAGGGTTTCTCTGTGGTTTTAGAGCCTGTCCTGGAACTAGCTCTTGTAGACCAGGCTGGTCTCGAACTCACAGAGATCTGCCTGCCTCTGCCTCCCGAGTGCTGGGATTAAAGGCGTGCGCCACCACCGCCCGGCTTATGAAGGGTTTCTTGACTGGATTATCTGAGGTGGGACAATCTGTCTTAAGCATGCATGGCATTGTTCTATGAGCTAAGACAGGATAAAAAGGAGACAGGAAGTTGAGCACCAGCATTCATCCCTCCCTGCTCCCGATCTGAATGCAAAGGCCCCACTGGCTGGCACTCTTGTTCCTGCACCTTCCATGGTGGTTTGGATGAGAATGGCCCCACACACTCATATGTTGGAATGTTTGTTCTATAATGGTTGGAATTGTTTGGGAAGCATTAGGAGGCATGGCCCTGTTGGAAGAAGTGTGTCGCTGGGGGCAGACCACACCATTCCCAATTAGCTCCCTCTCCCTCTCTCTGCCTCCAATTTCCCAATGAGATGCTAGCTCAGCTACTGCTCCAGTATTGTGCCTGCCTTCCTGCTGCCTGCCTGCCTGCCTCCACACTCCCTGCTATGATGGTTATGGAATCACTCTCTGAAACTGAAAAGAAGCCCCCCAATTAATTGCTTTCTTTTACAAGTTGCCTTGGTCATGGGTGTCTTTTCACAGCAATAGAAAAGTGAGATACTTTCCTACGTGATACACTGTGCCCTTGAATTTGGAGCCAAACTAAACTTGTCCTTAAGATGCTTTTATCATAGCAACAAGAAGAGTATTTAAAGCCATAGGGACTGGGTGTGGGCTACCAACTAAGCTCCTGAGCAGGTTGGAGTCCAGGTGGACTTTCTGGAAGAAGTAACTTCTGTGTACATTTTCATGCAAATTCAATGTTGCTACATCTTCCCAAAGAAAGAATGTTGTATTTGAGTTGATATACAAGTTGGTGATCCTAGCTACTAGAGAGTCTAAAGCAGGAAGATCCCATGTTCTCAGCCTTTCTGGTTACACAGTGAATTCAAGGTGCTGCTGGATAAATTATTCAACGATGTTGCAGGGCCAGTACAAGCATGACATCCTGAGTTTGATCCCAGGGTCCCACGTGGAATGAGAGCTGACTCCCTGAAAGCTATTCTTTGACCTACACACACATGTAAAAGTATGCCCATTACTCCACAACATATCACACACACATGTGTGCACACATACATGAATACACATATAATAATAAAAATTAAAAACTATTTATATCTCAATATAAAAAAATTGTAGAGACAGAGTTGAGAATACAGCTCAGCAGTGGATGCTTTTCTGGGATATAGAGAGCTGAGGTCCAATCTTTTGTACTGATATTAAACAACAACAAAAAAGCCGGGCGGTGGTGGCACAAGCCTTTAATCCCAGCACTTGGGAGGCAGAGGCAGGCGGATCTCTGTGAGTTTGAGACAAGCCTGGTCTACAAGAGCTAGTTCCAGGACAGGCTCCAAAACCACAGAGAAACCCTGTCTCGAAAAAGCAAAAAAAAAAAAAAAAAAAAAAAAACAACAACAACAACAAAAAAGCAATTGCTTTTGTTAGCCGCTTCCTTTTGCCAAGCGTCAGGGAATACTGTTGGTATCTGCCCAGGAGCAGTCAGCAGAGAGCACTTTGTGCTATTAACATGGTAGTCTACTTGCCAATTACAGGGTTTACCCCCCCACCAGCCCGATGGTTACAGGCTGGTCTTCCTCTAATGGGTCCTTTATCTTCTGCTATCAAGTGTATCACATTAAAATAATTATAACTTTCCTGAAATCCCAAACAAAAAATGCCTTACAGGAAGAGATATGTACAAATTGCTTGTTTATCTTTCTTAATTTTAGGAGGAACTGAAGGAAGAAAGTTCTTGCAATGAGACAATAAATTAAAATTGAGAAATAGAAAAAAATACATGTGTATGCCAAAGTCCATTAGCGCCACCCCTAAGATTGCATGCTAGTAACTGAAAATATGGTGGCTCCTGCTATTGGCAGGTCACATGCTATCCTGAGGGGTATAGTGACTTGGGAGTCATTTCGCTCCTAAATATAATGATGGTAAGAAGCACTAGTGATGTGGGAGTCATTTTACTAATAAACACAACAAAGGTAAGAGCTGCCGTAGGTACGCCTAAGGTCAGCTTCAGCTTGCTGTGCTCGGTTTCATCCTCGTGGTTTGTGGTGAGGTAGGTACCATCACGACTTCTGTTTTGCAGATCAACAAGCAGATCTTAATCGGGTTTCATACTGGAGGTCATCTTTCAACTGGGAATGGGGACGAAGATTTGTGACTGTGAAAGGGAGACAGTGAATATGTAAGTCCATAGTGCCCAACAGCCGTGATCTCGGCTGACTGGTTCTTTTCTTTGGGAACAATGCCATTGGGCCACTTTAGAAATGAGCCCAATCACTAATGAGCCCCCTTTGGTAACTACTATCCCTTTGGCTAATGTCCCATTTGGAAGAGCTTCGTGGAATTCACGTTGTTGATAAATTTAAATTTCTGGTTTCAGTTAATACGAGCAACTTGATAACCACATGGTAATTTGTAGAGTTAGATGCATAAATTAGATGCATGAAGACTGTCAGAGTAGCCGTAACGGTCCAATGGATGCCTCAGAAACTGCTGGTGTGACATTGACAGTTGGCCTGGCAGAGTCTCAAGGGGAATAAGGTTTGCGTTGGACGTGTACCAGGAATCTCAAAAGAGATGCACATCTTTAGCCCAGTGTCTCTGTTGGGGCGGTATCACAAGTTACCATGGAGCAGACTAGCAAGGTAATCAGACTCTGGGGGAGAAAGAAAATAGCTTCAAACTCTGAGGCCCCAGATTCTGAACAACGATATGTTTTAACAGCTAGAACCACAGCTCCTAGCAGGCTCTCTGCCTTTCGTCATTCATTAGTCATTTATTCATGGATAGGGCAACTGTTGTTTCTTAGCTTTACATGATCTGTGAAAAAGATTAGTGTGTATATCAGTTTCAAACATGAACCAATAAGCATTCTCTGACATAGGCTGTTCTTGAATTAAAAATAAACCCAAATTTGTATGTGTCTCAAACTTATGGAAGTGGAGCAGGGATAATATGGCTGATACAAAATAACACAAAGAGAATTTCTATATGACTTTATGCAATAAATGTCTTTAAGTGCATTATTTCTACTTATATTTAACTTTATTAGACAGGTAAATGTTAAGTTCTTTGGTTCCTAGTTCCATAAAGATTCTGCAGTAAGCACTGCTTTCATAAGCACAGATTCTAAGGTCCCTTGTGAGAGCCCAGGTCTCTGTGGCTCTTAACCACATTCTCCTGACATTCTTCATTTCCGCTCCTGACTGAAGAAAAAGTTCAGTGTATAATTCTAAGAGGGAATACCATGTGGTGGGTTCTGCTCTAAGACATGTGGCAAAGGTGAGTCCTACACACACACATACATACACACAGAGGGGGAGAAAGAAAAACAAACACACACACACAGAGAGAGAAAGAGAGAGAGAGTCAGAGTCAGTCCTACTCTTTCTGTATCTGGGTGCCTACTCGGGAAATTCTCACTACTTCTCAGCATTTCCTCCAGAAGTCTTTTCTTTGCTATAAAGGATGATCTATATTGCAGAAAATTTTGTCCCACCTCTGGCATCAATCTCTGGATACTATCAATACTCCTCCATTTTTAATAACATAATCATTGCCAATGTCTTCTGAAGGGACAAAATCTCCCAGACCTTCTTTCAAGTGGAGAACCACTAGGCTAACGAGAAGCATTGCTGGTCAAACTAGAGACATGTGACCTTCATGGTGACAGTCTGACCTCCTCTTGGCCTTTTCATTCATGGTGTGGGCACTGTGTTAAAGAACTCTTAACTTGGGCTCTTGGGTGTCTGACACCTCTTAGGTCACAAGGGCCAAGAATGTACTGGTCAGAAGACACCATTTAGCCTTCTGGAATCCAGTCCCATGTTTATTCTTATTAGCTGTGTAAAGTAGTTAAATCTCTCTCTTTCTCTAGGCCCCAGCTTCCGAATCTAGAAAATGGCAATAAACACAGCATTCACTGTTGGAGCTGTCGTTCCTTCCGTACTCAATATTTGTGTGCCCTTCCTTTGTTGTAATAAGAGCGGCGGGGCTGTGTCCCCGGCACCCAGCCGCCCGCATGGCTAGCTTATGCTCCGAAATAATTACACGGAAACTGTATTCTTTTAAACACTGCTTGGCCCATTAGCTCTAGCCTCTTACTGACTAGCTCTCATATCTAGATTAACCCATTTCTAATAATCTGTGTAGCACCATGAGCTGGCTTACCAGGAAAGATCTTAACCTGCATCTGTCTGGAGTGGGAGAATCATGGCGGCTCTCTGACTCAGCTTCTTTCTCCCAGCATTCTGTTCTGTTTACTCCACCCACCTAAGGGTTGGCCTATCAAATGGGCCTGGGCAGTTTCTTTATTAATTAACCAATGAAAGCAACAGATAAATACAAGACCCACCTCCATCATTTCCCCTTTTTCTTTTAAACAAAAAAGAAAGGCTTTTACTTTAACATAGTAAGATTACATATAGCAAAACAGTTATCAAGCAAGAATTACAGTTACAATAATATTTATATCTATTTTATCTTTTATCATAACTAAGGAAAACTATAACTAACCATTCTTCAACTCCATCAAAGACTCCAGAAGGATATAATATTACCTAAGTAAACAAGAAATAAGAAACTTCAAACTTTAGAAATGACAGAGACATCTCATTGCCTGGACAGTCACCCAAAGTTCCTCTGTACCATTGGGGCATCCATCTTCAGCTTTCAGGCCTATAGTATCCAGCAGACATTTTCATCAAGCAGGAAATTCTGAAGACAATTCAGTCACTTTTTGCTAAAACCTCTCCGTTTTGAATTGCAACACACCCAGGTTAGAATTGCCAGAGTTAGAAAGAAAAATCCACGATACCCAGTTAAATCTTTTTTTTTTTTTTTTTTTTATTTTTATTTTCGAGACAGGGTTTCTCTGTAGCTTTTTGGTTCCTGTCCTGGAACTAGCCTTGTAGACCAGGCTGGCCTCGAACTCACAGAGATCCGCCTGCCTCTGCCTCCCGAGTGCTGGGATTAAAGGCGTGTGCCACCACTGCCCAGCTTTAAATCTTATTTTAAATAAGAACTAACTACTTTTTAAAAGTTAAAGCATAGCTCAGTTTCTGTAGATTATCTGAAAGTCAATCTTATTAACTGACCCAGTTCAGTTAACACCCTTCCATCGATAGGCCCCATTTGCCTCTAAAACAGGGCTCATGACCTGGTCTGAATGACGTAAACAAGTGTCCTAGGAGTATGGATGCTTTCCTGATTAAGCAACAGTGGAATTTGGGTATTGCTCTCTGCCTGCCCTTTTTCCTGCTGGCATGAGAGGGTTTGGTACACTGAGTTAGAGAGGCTGTCTCCTCTGCCTGAGGGAAGACCAAGAGTGATCATCCAGACAGGAATGAAGATAATCTTTCCAGGGAGAAATGTGCACCCTCCCTTTAACTTATCAAACTATTAAAACAAAGGACCCCAAGACATGGGAATTTCACAACTAGGGAAGGGCAGCCAGAGGAGGGCTCATCTCTGGAAAGAGCTGCCACACAGTTCTGACACATTCTCAGACTGCCTTCTGGGAGAAACTGGAAGTCAGGCAATGATTCCACCAGGACCTCATCTTGACAAGGCTGCTTGGTTATTCATGCCTCTTGCTTTCTCTTTAACCCTAAATCTCACTGAGGACCCTGAACACAGACATGAGGGGTCACTGAATCTTCCTCTTCCCATCCTGGTTACATTATACGCTTTCTTTCTCTGCTTACTGTTCTTGTTGTTGGCTTAATTGGTCTACATGGGCCAGGTGGCAGAGTTCAGGCTCTGACTGTAAGGACTCTGGTTAGAGATCAGGGATCAATTAGAGATGTCTGCCATCCACACGACAAAGGAGAGTGCTGTTTGTCATCCTGGATCTGTAACCTAAACCCCACTAGTAGTTGTCATTTTCTGCTGGGTCATGCCCTGGCATGGTCTTGGCAGGCTGTTTGGCTACCTTGGTAGCAACTGAGTAGTTTAGCTATTTGTGTATCTTGCCCAATGTGCAAGAATTAATTTTGCATGATTAACATTTGTATCTTACTTTAAATCACGAAATAAGTAAACAGATTTAATGCCCATCTTCAAGCTCTTACAAAAAGTGTAAGCTTTAACATTTAATCTGATGCCAAGAAAGATGGAAAATCCATCAGGATAAATCCAAGGGCTATATCTACTCCCAAAGTATGCTCCTGATTTTCTTGTTTTTATTTTTTCCCATGAAGCTTTGGGATGTCATTTCACTTCATCTTAAGAACACCCAGTTAGGAAGACATAAGAAGATTGTGGTCACTGAAACCATTCACACCACAACAGATGGAAGGACCCCAAGAACTGCTTAGTAGCAACAGTAATGGAATAATTTGCCTTCCAAGTATCAAGTACACCTGGGGCCCCTCCCAGATATCCTTCTTGTTGCTGGTGGGTATTATTGTAAAGATGCCACCCGACTCTCTATAATCCTTAGATGGCATTTCAGTGGGCTGCATTTGGACAGATATAATTTTTTTTCAATTTTAGAAACCTCCATCATACCTATAAGTATTTTTTTTCTCAAATGATGCTAGTTTGTATTACACAGAAGTAATTAATTAGTTAAGCAAAGACCAGGAATGCTGGCAACTTAATGCAGTAATCAATGGTTAAATCAACCACCTAGAGCTTTAGAGAATAAAATATTAGAAATAAACCAACAGGGTGAAATTTTGTTGGAAGCACTTAGCATATGATACTTTCATTCACTTAAAAATAGAAACCAGGAGCTATGTGAAGTACTTAAGGAATGACATTTGTCACTGGGTCAGACAGTGACTTAAAATAAAAGTGGTGGTGGCATAAGTTCGTATACATTTCTAGTCGTAAGGTGCTTAGGAGTTTTGTGGTTGTTTGCCCTTTCTGGATGGGTTAAATATCTAAATTCTGAGGATGGGGTATTCAAATAGGAAATTCTGAAGACAGCTGAAGCTCTCCTGCCAAAAAGCTCGGAGTTAATGCTGCTCATTGACTATGCCTTCAGGACTAGGGAGGATCACTCTTCTTTTCTGCTTGGTTGTAGCATTTTTTTTCACCCCAGTCCACAGCTTTATCTAGATTGGTAAGAACAAACAAGGTGAATTGATTGTGACTTTTGCAGGACAAGGACCAGCTACAGTATGGTTGGCTATTTAGGACTTTGATTTGTTATTTTTGGTTCAGGTTGTTCCAAAGATGTCACACAACCTCCAACGGCTTTACTGTGTAAGCTGACACGCTGGTGGCTGCATACAATTGCAAGGTGATGCTATCCATGTCCTGACCGAGTGGGAGGTGAACTCCCTCTGTGTACACACTGCTCTGTAGAAACCGACCAGAAGGCCAATTCCAGATTTCAGTGCAGAAGCAGACAACGTAAGTTGTGACTTTCTCAGGGTTTCTAATGACTACAAATTCATCCAATGAGTCTATCATATATATCTTATACTTCTTCCCAGCCACTTAAACAATGCATATTTCAAATATGAGGTCATGTTTTGCATGGACTGAACCTTGAAAATGTAGAATGAACAGATCTGGTCTTGGTCTGTATAAAGCTTCTTGGTTCTTGGAATATTGAGAAATGGTTCAATGTAAAGCATATAACAACCATGTACATTTTACTAATAGTTACCACTTATCTATTTGAATTTCACCTCTCTTTTACTCAGTGAAAGTGTGGAGAGCATATTTAAAAAATAAAAACTACCATTCAAAAAACCATTGGCATATTCTCTCCAGTAGCCTTCCCAGTCCTTTTGTTTTGTTTTGTTTTGTTTTGTGTTTTTTTGTTTTGTTTTGTTGTTTGTTTGTTTGTTTTTTGGATTTTCGAGACAGGGTTTCTCCGTAGTTTTTGGTTCCTGTCCTGGAACTAGCTCTTGTAGACCAGGCTGGCCTCCAACTCACAGAGATTTCCCAGCCCTTTTGTATAGTCACTGTGGTTAGGCTGTAAGGAGGAAACAATTAGGAAGTCACAGCAAATTCGTAGTTAACGTCATACGTAAAACACAAGCATGCACAAGAATCCCCAGCAGCTGACAGAAGTGACAGTATGGGAGAAAATAACAGAATCGCGAAACAGAACTAGCACCCGATGAAATGGAGTTAATTAGAAAATTCCTTGCACCTATGACGCAGTACATGAAATCGTGCTCTGTTACAAGTAGCACAGGCTGTTGATCGATCACAAATAAAACACTGATTCAGGGGAAGAACAGATGGGGCTTCCTGAAGGGCTGATAGTGAAGCTGGGAAAGCAGGACACAGACAATGTGGTCCTGTCCAAAAGCCAGGAGGTCAGGGCAGACATAGGAACCAATTGGAATCCCTGACCCTGAAACAGTGCAGGTTGAGGAGCGGAGGTGCCTTTGAATATCGCTCCATCTCCTAAGCACTTGCACAGACATTCTCAGCAATGCCATCTAAGGCTGTGACCCTTTGTTGACTCCCCGGATGGGAAAGTACAATTGAAGCGTTAGAGTCACCCAGAAGAATGTAGTTTATTGGGGTGTTTGTTAGGGGAGGTTGTTTTGTTTTTGTGATGGACAGAATGAGAATGGTCCTCATAGGCTCATATGTTTGAATACTTGATCCCAGGTGGTGAATACGATCTGAAAGATTAGGAGGTGTGGCCTTGTTAGAGGAAGTGTGTCTCTGGCGGCAGACTTGAAGTTTCAAAAGACTGATACCATTCCCAGTGTGATGTCTCTGCCCTGCTTTCGGACCCAAATATGAGCTCTTAGCTGTTCCTGCTGCCATGCCTTTGTAACATGAGGGCCTGCTTGTTGCGGTTTCTGTCCTGCCCAGTTCCCACAGCTGGTAAATCCCAAAGAAAATCACACAGAAGTCTACATACGTTATAAACTGATTGGTCCATTATCTCAGGCTTTGTATTAGCTCTTATAACTTATATTAACCCATTATTTTTATCTGTGTTAGCCACATGGCTCAGTACCTTTTTCAGTGGGGCAGGTCACATCAGGCTTCTTCAGTGGCTGGGCCAGGACTGGGGAGGAATGGGCTTCCTCCTTCCCAGAATTCTCCTGTTCTCCTTGACTGGACTCTACTTTCTGTCTGGTTGTCCCGCCTATACTTCCTTCCTGGCTACTGACCAATCAGCATTTATTTAAAATATAATTGACAGATTGTCTCACACTATGCCTTTGTTCTGTCATCATGGACTCTAACACTCTGAAACCATGAACCCAATTAAATGTTTTCTCTTTTAAGTTCCCTTGGTCATGGTGTTTTTGTTTTTTGTTTTGTTTTGTTTTGTTTTTTTATTTGAAACAGGGTCTTGCTAAGCTACTGAAGTAATCCTTTTTCCTCAGCTTCCCAAGTGAAATGAGATGATTGTGGTATGCCATCAGCCCCTGCTGAGAACATAGCTTATGTTCTCATTTTCTTTTCTTTGTCTTTCAGACTTATTTAATGTGTATTTAATTGGTATTTTGCCTGCATGTATATCTGTGTACCACATACATGCCTGGTACCCACTGAGGCCAGAAGAGAGCATCACACTGCCTGGAACTGGAGTTGCAGATGGTTTCGTGCTACCATATGGGTGCTGGGAACCACACCAGGGTCCTTCAGAAGAGCAACCAATGGTCTTAACCACTGAGTCATCTCTCCCTTCGATCCAAAGAAACTGGCTTTAGACTTTCAATATTGACTGATTTTTCTGCTACCCATTGAGTGCCTCTGCTTTGTACTAGCCAACAAAAACTAAGCAGACATCTGACTGGATCACCACCATGGCAACCACCAAGTAGATGTCCAAATGGACTACCACCCTAGCATCTGTGAGTAGGTAGAAAACAGAAAAAAAAAAAAAATGAGATGGAAATGAGCAGCTCCAGGCTATCTGAAGAAAATGTGATTTTTATCATTCAACTGAGCTTTTCACCATAGTGCTACAAACATATTAAAATACTTAAACAGCAAAGTATCAGCTTGAACTTGAATTGGGAGGAAAACATTAGTTATTAATTAATTTTGTTTGGTTTGAGGTGAGGTCTCACTATGTAGCCCTGGCTGATCTGAAGCTTGACGAGCTCAACCTGGCTCTGCTTCCCAAGTGCTGGGGGTGCAGGTCCTAGCATCACTATTATTGTACTTGGGTATGACTTTGTCATCTTATTAGCTACCGCTGATGTCTTCAACCGCTTAATATGCCATAAAACCTTTTCTTCTGCAAAGAATTGATAATGTGACTGTAGCTTAGCACACGTGCAGAACACATGACATTGAATAAGAGTTTTCAGCCCAACGCACACACAAAGCAACATTAGGACACACCAGATTTTTTACAACCAGAAAATGATTGATTATGTACGGTCAGCAGACAAGGAGGCCGGCTCTCCAAGCTCACGTCTGCTCCCCTGACGTTGGCATCAGGGAATTAATAGCAAGAAGACAGAGAGCTGCTCGTGCTTACTGAAGGGCACAAGGGGAGTTTGGCGCTCTTTCGTGTAGGTAGTGAACCTCTGTGTATGTCACGTGCTTCTTCTATGTGGAGGACTTGGATATTGTAGCTTCTAACATTATCAGCTGGATGAGCAGGCTTCCTTTGTGCGTGTTCATTTTTTGGACCTTAGAGGCTTTTTCCTAAAAGATATCCTAAACCCTTTGTTATATAATAGCCTAATTTAACAGTTGTCTTTCTTTTACTGTCTTCCTCTCATTCCCCTAACAACACCCACCCCCATAATCCTCAAAGCACCATCCTTTGCCCCACTGGGGAGAAGCATTTATGAGCAGACAGCCATATACCCATTCACCGAAATTTGAATTAAAAACTGTACTTTTTAAGCATGTGTCCCGGCTTTTGTGTGTGTGAGAGTCAGGGGTCTGGTGTAGCCCATGCTGGCACTGAACTCACAGTGTAACCAGGGATGACCTTGAACTTTGGATCCTTCTGTTTCCATTTCCTGTGCTAGGATTACAGGCAAATACTGGGTGCTGGGATTCAGCTCAGCGCTTCCTGCATGCCAGGCAAGCATCCTACGAACTGAACGACCTCCTCGGCCCAAGGGCGCTACAAAGCACAGGTCACTCTGAGTCCTTCGAAGCCACATCCTGAGATACTACCTCAGAAAACAAAAAGAAAAGGAAAAGGAAGAAGAGGGGAAGAGAAAATCCTTTGACTTCCAGATGACACCATGGGGGGACTGAGGAAGGGTGATTAACTATATCATCAAAACTTGGATCGTCCCCAACAAAGACAGTCATAGTTTCTGCACAATGAGAATGAACCACATCTTCGAAGGGAAGGACTGGAAACAATCTTAAAAGAAAAATCTCGAGGTTAGGGATTTAGCTCAGTGGTAGGCAAGTGCTAGGCCCTGGGTTTGGGCTTCAGCTTTTGAAAAGGAAAGAAGAAAGGAAGGAAGGAAGGAAGGAAGGAAGGAAGGAAGGAAGGAAGGAAGGGAGGGAGGGAGGGAGGGAGGGAGGGAGGGAGGGAGGGAGGGAGGGAGGGAGGGAGGGAAAGGAAGGAGAAGGAAGGAGAAAGAAAGAAAGAAAGAAAGAATAGAGAGAGAAAGAGAGAGAGAGAGAGAGAGAGAGAGAGAGAGAGAAGAAAGAAAGAAAGAAAGAAAGAAAGAAAAGAAAGAAAGAAAGAAAGAAAGAAAGAAAGAAAGAAAGAAAAAGAAAATCTCAAATAGCCTTTAAGAGGGAGCCTGGAGGAATCCCAGCCCACACTGAGGGAGATTATCTGGGAACTTGTTAGTTCACGTTTTTTTCTGTTCACATATTTCATCTTTTGTTTTTTAATAATGAATATGCATGGCTATACTTAAAACAAAGTTATCTTAAAGACAAAGAACAAACAGACTTGTTTCTAGCGACCATATTTTTCAGTCACATCTTTGGAAAAGGACCAAAGGAGAGGCCTGTGGTACTTAGTAAAGTTAGATAAAATTCTTGAGACACTGCGCACAGTTCCTAGTTGCTCTTCTGAGGTTTCTAGTTACTCTGACCTTTTCTCCAGTGTCACTATTGCTTCTTGAGTAACGACCTGTGCAATCTAAATTCTCCTTCCATTTCAATTAACTAAAGTGCTCATAGCTTGTATAGGTATACACATAGCCTGTTTTTTTTAACCTTCATATTTTATTTAAAACTTCACTGACATATTGGTATGTATTTTGCACTGAGCAAAATACCCATGTTTTAAGCACCCTCACAGATCAGTTTTGGCAAATGCATTCATTTAAGCAATCAACACCCCAACTGAGATACAGCAGTCTCCCCAAAACTTTCCTGATGCCTGCTTTCCCGTCAATCCCACCCCCTGTAAACAGGTACTTTTGGTTCAATCTCTGCAGGTGACCTTGCACTTGACCCTCATATAAACAGAATCCTTCTACATGTGTTCTTCCTATCTGGCTTTTTCCATTCAACGTGATGCTCTTGGGATATGGAGGTGTTGCTGTGAACATTGGACAAGTTTGCATTATTGAACAGTCTTCCTTCATATTCCTAGAGCAAAACATCTTTATGCATATTTCTGTTGGTGGATGTCAAAATACAAAACAAAGCAAGGTTTCATGAATCCCAGGCTGGTCTCAAAAATCAGATGTAGACAAGGAAGACCTTGAACTTGGGATCCTCCTGTTTCTGTCTTCCAAGGGATTGATCCTTAAGGCTCTGGCAGACTAGGCAAATACTCTACCAACACAGCTACCTCTGTAGCCCTTTTTGCTGGAGTCTTTCCGGAATAAGCATTCTGACGCCCATCAGAGTAGAAGGGAAGAGATGTCACTGGTGGACAATAGCCAGGACAGTTCCTGAACGGCTTCCATGCCAGGTCCAATTTGTATTCTCATTTTATACTCTAAAACTACTAGGTGGGGCAGGCAAGGAAGTGAGACTTCACAGGAGGGTCCTCGGCGGTCAGCTGGTTGTTAAGGGCAAAGGCCGCCCATTGTCTCAGCAATTCCTCAAGGTCATTCTGTTTCAACTAGCGAGTGAGGTAGGTCTGGCAAATAGAAAGCACAAGCAGTGCTTTGTGTAAATAAATAAATCAACACACTATTTTCTAATAGTTGGTCTTTGCTATTTTATTCTACTCCACCTGATTTGGACTTCATACAATGAATTGTCTCCATTTTTTTTAAGTGCTTTTCCCCCTCAAGCCATTTTCCTAATTCCTGTATTTTTAATGAGTTTTGTGACATGATCCAGAAAAAAGAAGTTCACACGATAAACACAGGTAGACAGAATGTTATACAGCAGACATTAATGAAGAGCAAATCTCTGCATTTGCCAGCCTACTTGCTTGCTTCCTTTTTTCTTAGATAGGCCCCACTATGTGTAGTGCTTAGAAAGAAATGGCCTCCAAAGGAAGTGGCACTATTAGGTGTGGCTTTGTTGAAGTAGGGGTGTCCTTCTAGGAGAGAGTGATCTTCTTTGATCAAGCTATACTCGATGTGCTAGACAGTTCACTTCCTGTTGCCTGTGGATCAAGAAGTAAAAATCTCAGCTCCTCCATGTTTCCCACCATGATGATAATGGACTAACCCTCTGAAACTGTAAGCCAGCCCCTGTTAAGTGTTTCCTTTCTAAGAGTTGCTGTGGTCATGTTTACATGTTTACATGTCTGTTTACAGCAATAGAAACCCTAACTAAAACACTAGCCTGGTCTACAAGGAGAGCTCCAGGACAATCAAGGCTATTATACAGAAAAACCCTGTCTCAAAAAACCGCACACATACCAAAAAATAAATAAATAAATAAATAAATAAATAAATAAATAAATAAATAAATAACAGAAAATCTGTCATGGCACAATGTTTAAACTGCAGTTCAGAGCGTGAATACATCACTGTCTACCACGATGGACTGACAACTTCAGGAGCCTGGCAGACATGGGATCTTTTTGTCTTTTATCTCTGACTGATGTTACACACTGTTGTCTGTCACTGGACTCCCTCCTTTTAGAGGAAGGAATCAAGTTCTTATGTGTTCACATGTAGATAGCATGTTATGCTCGGCCATTTATTCACACACAGATTTCTGGTTGGCTCTTGTGAATAATCATCTACAAACATGGATGCACAGCTTTGAGAGCCTGCTTCCAATTCTCTGTATATTTATACATATATATGTATGTGTGTGTATATATATATATATATTACCAGAGGCACTACTATTAGGGGCATATGTTAGCTTTATCTTAAATAATACCATTTTTCATAGCACCTGGGTCACAATATACTTCCACCAACAGTGCTTAATTATTTTTCTTTCTTTTAAAACAAATTATGTGTATGAGTATTTTGCCTTCATGTATGTCTGTGTACCCTGTGTCTGTAGTGCCTGCCGAGGCCAGAAATGGGTGTAGGACCCAGGGAGGTCGAGCTGCCATGTTAGTGCTAGAAATGGAACCTGGTTAGATGAGCCAGTTCTCTTAAGCATTAAGCCATCTCTCCAGTCCTCAAATATATCCTTTAAAGGAGTCATATATTGAAGTCAAGAGTTGATAACTAGCCCAGTATGATACCATATGCATTCAATTCCAGCACTTAGGCGGAGTTTAAGGCCCAGCCTGATCTACATAGAATTCCAGCACAGCCCAGGCTGTAGAGAAAAATCCTGTCTCAAAAGCAAACAAACGTAGGAAGTGTTCTCCTGTGCCCATGTGTTGTAGAGTACTTCCCACTTTCTCTTCTATCAGGTTCAGTGTGTTTGGGCTGATATTGAGGTCTTTAATCCATTTGGACTTGAGTTTTGTGCATGGTGATAGATATGGATCTATTTTCATTCTTCTACAGATTGACTTCCAGTTTTGCCAGCACAATTTGTTGAAGATGCTCTCTTTTTTCCATTGTATACTTTTTGTTCTATCGGGAACTCACCGAGGCCAGCTGGCCGGGGTCTGAAAAAGCATGGGACAAAACCGGTCTCGCTGAACATAATGGACAATGAGGACTACTGAGAACTGAAGAACAATGGCAATGGGTTCTTGATCCTATTGCACGTAATGGCTTTGTGGGAGCCCAGGTAGTTTGGATGCTCACCTTAATAGACCTGGATGGAGGTGGGTGGTCCTTAGACCTCCCACAGGGCAGAGAAACCTGCTTGCTCTTTGGGCTGAGGAGGAAGGAAGACTTGATTGGGGGAGGGGGAGGGAATGGGAGGTGGTGGCGGGGAAGAGGCAGAAATCTTTAATAATTAAATTAATTAATTAATAAAAAAAATCAGCAAGGGAAAAAAAAAAGCAAACAAACAACTGTAAAGAGGTGATGGCCAACCTGGTGTGGTGGCACACACCTGTAATCCCATCATTTGTGAGGAAGATGTAGGAGAGTCACAAAGTTAAGACAAGGCAAGACTCTGTGGAGGTGTAGGAGTGGGGAGAGGGAAGGGGAGAGAAAGACAAAGATGAAGAAAGAAAAGAGAGAAAAAGGGAGAGGTAGGAAAGAAAGAAGGGAGGGGGAGATCTTATCTCCAATCTTAAGTATTTATTTTATTTATTTATTTTTATTTTATGTGCATTGGTGTTTTGCTATGGAAGTCAGTGCCTCTGAAACTGAAATTACAGACAGTTGTGAGCTGCCATGTGGTTGCTGGGAATTGAACCCCGGTCCTCTGGAAGAGCAGTCAGTGCTCTTAACCACTGAGCCAGCCTCTTAAGTATTTATTTAAAGAGCAAACCAGATGAACTTGTGCTCACTCCACAATCTCATCAGAATCACCCACTGCCAGCAGCATCAGAGGACCCATGAGGCTATTGTCACCTGTGTCACAAGCATTTGAATCAACTTGGGGTGGGTTTTTTTTTTTTTTTTTGGTTTTTGGTTTTGTTTTTTGGTCATAAAACTGTACCTGCTTCAACAAAATATTCAAATAACTTTGAAATGTGTAAGAAGAAAGCAAAGCACTGGTCATGGTGGCACATGCCTTTCACCCCAGTGCTCAGGAGGCAGTAACATATGGATGTCTGAGTTAAGGCTAGCCTGGTCTACAAAGCAAGTTCCAGGAGAGTCAGAGCTACACAGAGAAACCCTGTCTCGGAAACAAATAACACCACAAAGATTACAGCTTCACTCTAAAGTAGCATGAGCTCTTTACTGTGCTCGTGTAGCCTAAATATATGTGGATGGGTCATGATTATATTTTTGGTTTTGTGATGAAATATTCTAACAGATAAAAAACTTTTTTGTTTTTTGTTTTAGGTAACAAAGCAAACCTCAACAGATACAAAAAAAAAAATTGGAACAACCCCATGTATTTTATTGGACACCATAGCTTAAAATTAGAATTCAACAGCAACACTAATTTCAGAAAGCCCACATGGAAATTAAACAATGCTCACCTCAATCATCAATGGGTCAAGAAATAAATAAAGGAAGAAATTAAAGACTTCCTAAAATTCAATGATAATGACCATATAACATAACCAAATTTATGGGACACAATGAAAACAGTGTTAAGAGGAAAGTTCATAGCACTAAATGCCTACATAAAGAAGCTGGGAAAATCCCCCACTAGTGCGTTAACAGAACAGAAATTCTAGAACAAAAAGAAGCAAACTCACTCAAGAGAACTAGATGGCAGGAAATATTTAAATTGAGAGCTGAAATCAACAAAATAGAAACAAAGAAAACAATACAAAGAATCAATGAAACAAAGAGTTGGTTCTTTGAGAAAATCAGCAAAATAGACAAACCTTTATCCAAACTAATTAAAAGGCAGAGAGAGAATATCCAAATTAACAAAATCAGAAAAGAAAAGGGAGACATAGAAACAGACATGGAGAAAATTCTGTGAATCATCAGGTCATATTTTTAAAAACCTGTACTCCACAAAATTGGAAAATTTAAGAAATGGGCAATTTTCTGGATAAATATCATGTACCAGAATTAAATCAAGACCAGAAAAACAAATTAAATAGATGTATAACTGCTAAATAAATAGAAACAGTCATCAAAAGTCTCCCAACCAAAAGCCCAGGGCCAGATGTTTTCAGCGCAGAATTCTGCAAGATTTTCAAAAAAGAACTAATACCAATACTCCTCAAACTGTTTCATACAATAGAAACAGAAGGAACATTTCCAAACTCTTTTTTTTTTTTTACAAGAGCACAAATTCACTTTTATTTATTTACTTTTCATTGGTTTAAATCCGGGATGGGTACAGCATCACACGGATTCTGTGTCCAATGGCTTTTGCGGGAAGGTTACTTCGGAATTTGGCACGGACCATGCCACTGTTTCCATGGGCCCGAGTTACTTTCCCCCAGATCACTCTGGTTTTGTTTGGTTTGCCTCCAGGTGTCACTGTGTTGTTCTTTGCTTTATACACATAAGCGCATCTCTTGCCCAAGTAGAATTCAGTTTCATCTCGGGCATAAACGCCTTCAATTGTAAGGAGAGCTGTGTGCTCTCTCTGGTTCCGGAGACCTCGCTTATAGGCAGCAAAAGTGGCCTTGCACCACAGCCTTCCAGACATACTGTCCTTTAGAAGTCCTGTTCCCAGCAGGCCTCCACAGGCGCCAAGATGGCCGAAAGAGTTCCAAACTCTTTTTATGAGGCGACAATTACCCTGATACCCAAACCACACGAGGACATTACTAAGAAAGAGAATTACAAACCAATCTCACTTATGAACATTGATGTAAAAATAGTCAATAAAATACTGACAAATTGAATCTAAGAACACATCAGAAAAATCATCCACCATGATCAATTGGCTTCATCCCAGAGATGCAGGGGTGGTTCAATATAAGAAAATCTGTCAAACCCACCACATAAACAAACTGAAAAGAAAAAAAGCACAGGATCATCTCATTAGATGCTGAAAAAGCCTTTGACAAAATATAACATCCCATCATGATAAAGGTCTTGGAGAGAGCAGGAATACAAGGAATATACCTAAACATACTGAAGGCAATATAGAGCAAGCCAACAGCTAACATCAAACTAAATGTAGAGAAACTCAAGGCAATCCCAATGAAATCAGGAACAAGACGAGGTTGTCCACTTTCTCCATATCTATTTAATATAGTACTTGAGGATCTAGCTAGAGCAATAAGACAACAAAAGGAGATCAAGGGGATACAAATCAGAAAAGAAGAAGTCAAACTCTCACGATTTGTTGATGATATGATAGTTTACATAAGTGACCCCAAAAATTCTACCAAGGAGCTTCTACAACTCATAAACACTTTCAGTAATGATGCAGGATACGAGATTAATTCAAAAAATCAGTAGCCCTCCTTTATACACATGATAAATGGGCTGAGAAAAAAATCAGAGAAACATCACCCTTCACAATAGCCACAAATAACATAAAATATCTCGGAGTAACTCTAACCAAACAAGTGGAAGACCTGTATGACAAGGACTTTTAATCTTTAAAGAAAGAAATTGAAAAAGACATCAGAAAATGGAAAGATCTCCCGTGCTCTTGAGTAGGTAGAATTAATATAGTAAAATTGGCAGTCTTACCAAAAGCAATCTACAGATTCAATGCAATGCCCATCAAAACCCCAGCAAAATTCTTCACTATAGGTGGGACAACCATACAGGAAGTAGAGGCAGGTCAATGAGAATAGGAGTATTCTCTGAAGAGGGAAGTGTACTCTGCAGTCCTATCCAGACACAGAAGAAGGAAGATGTGACCTGCCCTGCTGAAAAAGGTACCAAGCCATGTGGCTAACATATACTAAAATAATGGGCTAATATAAGCTGTAAGAGTTAATAAGAAGCCTGAGCTAATGGGCCAATCAGTTTATAACTAATATAGACCTCTGTGTGATTTTCTTTGGGACTTAACGAATGCGGGAACAGGGCAGGATAGAAACCCCTGACAAC
The DNA here is from genome assembly GCF_950005125.1 of Chionomys nivalis. Classification (NCBI taxonomy): domain Eukaryota; kingdom Metazoa; phylum Chordata; class Mammalia; order Rodentia; family Cricetidae; genus Chionomys; species Chionomys nivalis. The sequence goes on from NC_080086.1 coordinate 53,633,360, forward strand.
ATTTCATAGACCTCAAAAGAACAATACTCAACTTCATATGAAAAAACAGGAAAGCCAGGATAGCCAAAACAATGCTGTTCAATAAAGGAACTTCTGGAGACATCACAATCCCTGGCTTCAAACTCTACTATAGAGATACAGTACTGAAAACAGACTGGTACTGGCATAAAAACAGACAGGAGGACTAATGAAGACCTGGATATCAATCCGCAGATCTATGAAAACCTGATTTTTTACAAAGAAACAAAAAATATAAAATGGAAAAAAACGAAGCATATTCAACAAATGGTGCTGGCATAACTGTATATCAACATGCAGAAGAATGAAAATAGATCCTTATCTATCACCATGCACAAAACTCAAGATCAAATGGATCAAAGACCTCAACATAAAACCAACCACACTGAACCTCATAGAAGAGAAAGTGAGAAATATACTTGAACAAATTGGCACAGGAGACCACTTCCTAAATTTAACCCCAATAGCACAGTCACTGATAGAAACAATTAATAAATGGGACCTCCTGAAACTAAGAAGCTTTTGTAAAGCAAAGGACATGGTCAACAAGACAAAATGACAGCCTACAGAATGGGAAAAGATCTTCACCAATCCCATATCAGACAGAGAACTGATCTCCAAAATATACATAAAACTCAAGAAATTGGTTATCAAAAGAACAAATAATCCAATAAGAAATGGGGTACAGACCTAAACAGAACTCTCAACAGAGGCTGAAAGACACTTAAGGAAATGTTCAACATCCTTAGCCATCAGAGAAATGCAAATAAAAACAACTCTGAGATTCCATCTTACACCTATAAGAATGGCCAAGATCAAAAACACTGATGACAACTTATGCTGGAGAGGGCGTGGGGTAAAGGGAACACTCCTCCATTGCTGGTGGGAGTGCAAAGTGGTACAGCTGCTTTATATATCAGTATGGTGATTTCTCAGAAAATTAGGAAACAACCTACCTCCAGACCCAGCAATACCACTTTTGGGTATATACCCAAAGGATGCTCAATCATACCACAAGAACATATGCTCAACTATGTTCATAGCAGTATTATTTGTCATAGCCAGAACCTGGAAACAACCTAATACCCCTCGACCAAAGAATGGATAAGGAAAATGTGGTACATTTACACAATGGACTTCTACACAGCAGAAAAAAATAACATCTTGAAATTTGCAGCCAAACGGATGGATATAGAAAACATCATATTGAGTGAGGTAACCCAGAGCCAGAAAGACAAGTATAATATGTACTCACTCATAAGTAGCTTTTAGACATAAAGAAAAGAGCAACCAGGCTACAATTCATAATCCCAGAGAACCTAGACAACAAAGAGGACCCTAAGAGAGACATGCATGGATCTAATCTATGTGAAAAGTAGAAAAATACAAGATCTCCTGAGTAAATTGGGAGTGTGAGATCACAACAAAAATAAAAACACCCCAAGGTGGATGGTATCTGAGGAATGACGGCAGACGTTTATGTCTGTCCCCAGTACACATGGGCACACACATGCTCAGGCACACACGTAATAGCAGAGTTGCCAGTTTGGTGCTGTGTAATTTCAGCACTGAATACTAAACACGTTTGAACTGGACAAATGATAAGCAACAGAAGACTAAGAGTCATGACTTCTGACACATACCTATAATCCCAGCACTCTGATGACTGAAGCAGGAGGATTACAAACTAGAAGGCAATACAGGCTACATAATGAGATTCCCTCCCCCATTTTTCCCTCCAGTCAATACCCAATATTTGTGTCAGTTCTGACAAATGTCTGTGGTTCTTTCAAGTTTGTGTGGGGGAAATTTAACACATATAAAAAGCACCTGTCGCCGGGCGGTGGTGGCGTACGCCTTTAATCCCAGCACTTGGGAGGCAGAGGCAGGCGGATCTCTGTGAGTTCGAGACCAGCCTGGTCTACAAGAGCTAGTTCCAGGACAGGCTCCAAAACCACAGAGAAACTCTGTCTCGAAAAACCAAAAAAAAAAAAAAAAAAAAAAAAAAGCCCCTGTCACGTGCTTTGTAGTGGTAAGTACTTGATACGTTTAGCAGAATAGCAAGATCAGTAGCAGCCACAGCAGCAGGACCTTTTCCAATAATAGTGACAATGGTATTGACAGAAACAGAAGCCGTGCAGTCATAGCTACAGCAGAGATCACAATGGCTGGGCTGAGCAGTCAGTCTATATTAGCTGCCTTAATAGGATTGCCATAGCACCCTCATTCACCTTTGAAATAAAACTAAATCAATTTAATAAAAATCAATTTAATATAAGTCTTTTAATTTTCTACTTATTTTTGTTCTATATGTATGAGCGTTTTGCCTGTCTGGATGTGTACGATGTGCATAGCTGGTGAAAGAGACAGTCGGGATAGGCCATGGGATCTCCTGGATCTGGAATATTGAATGACTGTAAAGCCACCAAGTAGGTGCTGAGAGCCAAGCCTGAGTCCTCTGTAAAAGCAATAAGCTCTCTTTATTGTTGAGCCATCCCTCCAGCTCCAACTTAATTTTTTAAAAGCTTATAAAACTTTTAAAAGTTTATAAAATTGTTTATAAAACAATTAAGGTAAAAAGATAAAGCCGGGCGGTGGTGGCGCAGGCCTTTAATCCCAGCACTCAGGAGGCAGAGGCAGGCGAATCTCTGTGAGTTCGAGGCCAGTCTGGTCTAGAAGAGCTAGTTCCAGGACAGGAACCAAAAGCTACGGAGAAACACTGTCTCGAAAAAAATCCAAAAAAAAAAAAAGATGAATGTGCCCCCTTCTAACTGAATTGGATTTAGTAAAGGAAAGGCAGACTGGGTGTTGGGTCTTAGAGAAACGTTTGCCTCATCTGTTTTTGAGCCCATTCTGAGGAATTGCACCATGAGTCAGGGACATCTGAGCAGAGATCCAGGCACTTGTATGACACTGATGAACTCTTCAGGGAACCTGTAGCCAGTGGGCAGAGCCCTGGAGATCCAAACAGAATTGCACAAGGGAATAAATTTATTTACTACTGCTTGGAAGCCATTCGAAAGTTGTGACCATTTTTAACCAGGAGATGTAACTGAAGCAAGAGATGGTTTATCTGCCATCCTCACAACCAGGTTCAGTGCAGAATGAAAAAGTTAAAAAAGTAAACAGACCCAAGAAAGATGCATGGCATTCTCTGACCATCGGCACTTCCCATATGTTAAGAATACTCATACATCTTTGTGCATGTACTACATATGTGTTTTAGAGAGAGTAACATGAAAAAGCCTTCTTATTTCCACTTTTGAACAGTATTTGTTAGATACTGGGCACACCTAATGACTAATGTTCATAAGTTACTGTGCATTGTGTCATTTAGGTTTTTCCCAAATGTCCTACAAAGTATGCTGTGTGTGTGTGTGTGTGTGTGTGTAACTTTTTGACATTGAGACCCTATGTTGTCATGTATAGTTTATTCTTGGGAACTGCATAATTGAGTTAGGAAAAAAAATCACAGAAAGATGCTGTGGAATATTAGTTAAAGATGTGTTACATCTGTTTATGCTGTGGAACATTTGTTTAATGATGCAAAGATATAATGCAGTTTTTTATGTTATATTTGTTTAACTCTGTAAAGCTGTGTTATTTTGCCTGTCTAAAACACCTGATCGGTCTAAGAAAGAGCTGAATGGCCAATAACTAGGCAGGAACAAGGCTAGGTGGAACTGGCAGACAGAGAAAATAGATAGGAAGAGAATCTGGGAAGAGAAGATTGACAGAGGGAGAAAAGAAGGCGAGGAGGATATCAGGGTCAACCACCCAGCTGCACAGCACATCATGGAGTAAGAAGTAAACAAAGGTATATAGAATAGAGAAGGAGAAAAGCCCAGAGTCAAAAGGAAGACAGGATAATTTGTTAAGAAAAGCTGACTAGAAATTAGTCAAGCTAAGGCTAGACATTAAGAAAGAATAAGCCTTCATGTATTATTCTGGGAAGTGGATGGCAGGTCCTTCCCAAAGAGTAAAGAGTACAAGCAACCAGCAACAGAAAGATTCATAATGTTTTAGGGAATTCTACCTTTTGTATTGGCCCTCTGTGGGTAGGTAGACAGAGGGGCTGCCAATTAGACAAGCCTGGAGGGAAAGGATGGACCAGTGACTGGCAACGGCAGCTCTGTGGGGCAGGTGCCCAGTTCTAGACAAGGATGTGCGAGAAATGCATTTGGAAAAGAGATGACGTCAATAAATGACGGATAAATAAATAAATAAATAAATAAATAAATAAATAAATAAATAAATAAATGTTGCTCCACCCAGAAGGCCTGGAGGGCAGGAGCTCCAAACTATGACACAGCAAAGGGCTCTGCCCATCCTGGAATTCTCAAGTGACTGGCATTGGAACAGATAGTGTGTGGCAGGGATTAATGGATATCACACAGGAATAGAGCAGCAGGGTCCAGATCGTGAAGGATCCTAGGACTACAGAAATCACTATGGGAACTTGAGCAGGAGAGTGGCAGGGGACTCTTCCAAGCTACAAGCTCCCCCCACAACACACACATACATATTCATGTGATGAGAATCTCTGTCAGTCAATTGTTGTAATAGGAGCGGCGGCGGGGCTGTGTCCCGCCACCCAGCTAGCTTTACCCGAAATAATTACACGGAAACTGTATTCTTTTAAACACTGTCTGCCCATTAGTTCCAGCCTCTTATTAGCTAGCTCTTACATTTTGATCTAACCCATTTCTAATATTCTGTGTAGCACCACGAGCTGGCTTACCAGGAAAGATCTTAACCTGCATCTGTCTGGAGTGAGAGAATCATGGCGACTGCCTGACTCGGCTTCTTTCTCCCAGCATTCTGTTCTGTTTACTCCGCCCACCTAAGGGTTGGCCTATCAAATGGGACAAGGCAGTTTCTTTATTAATTAACCAATGAAAGCAACAGATTAGAAAGAAATCACTCCCACATCAGTCAATGATCTTTAAGAGGTGGAACCAGATTAGGGCATGACCTTTTGGATACCCCGAGGAAAATGCTGGCCCATCCAGGGTTCACTCTCTCTGTGGTTCCCACGCTACACAACTGAGGTTTGTACTTCTTGCTCCTGTTTTGTGAGTTTGCTTCTTATAATAAAGCAAAGCAAATATAATTGGTTTATCTTGGAGTTAGCCTGGGACTCTTCGACCCCCGTGTGACAACTGTTGGCACACTTCAGGTTCATCAAGAGCCAGGAATACTATAACCTCCCATCATGAGGAGAGAGTTATCACATTTCAAAATATACATGTGTGTCCTGTGGAGGGCTGTTCTTTGTTGTGGAATATTTATTTACATTGTAAAGATGTATCTTTGCCAAAGTGCCTTCTGGTTGGTTTAATAAAGAACCAAATGGCTAATAGCCAGGCAGGAGGTATACGCAGGACTTCAAGGCAGAGAGAGAGAGAGAGAGAGAGAGAGAGAGAGAGAGAGAGAGAGAGAGATCTTTGTACTTAACACTCAGGAGAAGCCAGAACACACAGAACAATTCTAAGGTACAGAATGAAAGAAAGATAAAAAGCCACATGGTAAAATGTAAATTTAAAAATATGGGTTAATTTAAGATATAAGAGCTAGATAGGAATAAGCCTAAGCTATAGGCCAAGCTTTCATAGTTCATACAATGACTTCTATTAATTATATATGCCATCCTTTGGGAGCTGCCTGGCAGGACAGAGAAAGACTTGTCATAGTTCTTGCATCTGTTCCTCTAGTGGTGTGCTTCACTTCGGCCTCCATAGCCAAGTGCCCATCTCTTGTTCAGCTTTCCAAAGTTACTAAGTCCGTTTTCAAGTAAATAGGTATATATTTTATCTTTCCGCCCATATGTAGGTTACATATGGTTACAGAGATAAGTCACCATGTATTTAGCCTTTTTTTCAATTTTATTTAAAAATATTAGACTAGCTCAGATGTAGAGACTAGATAGCCATTGGCTCTCTTTGGCATGGTTTTTCCTCCCTTACTCCCTTATTCCAGGTCCTGTCTCCTCTCTACCCCCTTCTACTCTTCTCCCCCACCCCTCCCTCAATCTCTCCCCTCTTTGCTTCCTCTTTCATTAAAATGAGATGCCCCTCCTCTGTGGCAGGAGAGATGGGGTGGGGAGCTGGGATGGGGGTGGGAGTATGGTGCATACAGCAAAATGCTGCAATCACTGAAGATCAGGGGTTTAGAAGAAAACACCACAGGGTTTCAGGGTTTTTGAAGCTTTACTTGTAGCTGACAAAGCAGAAGGCCTGAGACCTCCAGCCTCTTCCAAATGCTATCACCCGGGCTTTATTATCATGGACATCAGCTCATCTCCTGCTTTTCTTCTCACCCGTCCTCTAACTCATCCTCTGTGCTTTCTAAGCAGTAACCAAAGTGGCTCTTCTGAAAGCATAAGCCATAGTAAGCTCCACATGAAACCCTCTGCTGGTTCCCAATGATGCTTAGAATGAACAGCTTAGTCTTGGCCATGAAGACACACCCCTGCTTGGCCCTGCCTGGCCCTGCCTGGCCCTGCTTGGCCCTGCCTATCCCTGCCGTTCTCCCTGCCCCCAAAGTCTCCGTGCCTAACTTGTCAGTCATGTGAGGTTGAGGTAACTTTCTAGATTCTAGGACCTGGAACATTCCAAGATTTTACTTGCCAGAAAGACGGTGCGCATACCATTTTCGCTGCCCTCACGGGTCTGCACTCATCTCTCGGACTTCCCTTTCGGGGCGCAGTCATTCTCCAGTGCTGTTCTCTAACATACGGCATCCATCTTCCTTAGCATTTCCTGTAACCAGAGACGATTGGCCTTGTCTCCTTCAAGTCTGAGAGATGAGCACAGCCCAGAGAAAAGCAATGGGCACGGCATGTGCAAAGTCTTGGAGGCAGTTAAAATCTTGGAATTTTCTGGATTTACACTTTAGAATCACCAGAGAATGTTCAAAAAGGCATGGATCCCAAGACCCAACTTTCAGAATTCAGATTCAGGAGCTTCTAGGAGGGAGCTGGTTCCATTCCTTCCACTAGACCTGATCCGGAGTCAGTTGATCTGTTGGGTCACGCAGGTGACATCCCTACAGGTAGCTACTTGCTTTGGCCCTCGTGTTGGGTGCAGAGGTGGCCACAGAAAAGGCATCAAGAAGAGCTAACAAGGCTAACTCATCTGAGGGTCAAAGGAGGCTAATTAGACCCACAAAACCCTCTCTTAGCAGGCGGGTCAGGTGCCCGGGGAAGCAGCTGGCAGAGATTTACCCACTTCCTGCCCCTGGAAGATGCTGACAGAGGAATCGGGGCTCCTTGCAGCAATCCTCAATCAGCTTGATCATCGGAGGCGTTTGGACATGTGGGAACAAGTGGCATTCATCAATGAGAATCTGGAAGAATTCAGATCCTTTTTCTAGGGAGGATTTCTTATTTACATTTCAAAGCTAGGCTTCACTGTCCTATATAGGCATTGCCATCTAACAGGCTCTTGGCTGCTTTCTGTAAAACTGTCAAAAATTTTAAAGCCTCTTTTGTTCATGGCTGTTAATATAATGATTTCTCTCCGGAAGAGTTTTTTAAATGTTCTGTTTTTTTTTTAAAAAAAAAAAAAAAAACTTGTTCTGTTTTTTCTTAACTGTTTCTGTGGCTGTCCCTGAAATATGACAGATTGTACTGTTTGACAATAATTACTCAGGGGAAAAAGCACATACATGTTCAGAGGCAATTATTTTTAAATGCTTTGTTTATCGATTTGTTAACTCTGGATGCAGAACTCTGGAGCATGGGGGAATATGTGTATTGTATACATAAACACACATGTATGTATGTATCATGTATGTACACACATATGAGGAATACTAAAATATGTATATAATTTACCCATGCCATAAAAATATTGCAAAAACACTAAGGGGATCACTTAGGCATTCACATGAAAATTACTTAGTTTTTCCATATTGTTTGATCCTGCAGTTTGATTTCTTAGAATCTATCCAATTACCCTAAGCAAATAAACTTGGACATATACAAATATGGAGCTAGTAAGATGTTTGTTGAAGAACTGTTTGTACTTGTAAGAAATGAAAATATGCCAGGTGGTGGTGGTGCACGTCTTTAATCCCAGCACTCGGGAGGCAGAGGCAGGCGGATCTCTGTGAGTTCGAGGCCAGCCTGGTCTACAAGAGCTAGTTCCAGGACAGGTTCCAAAGCTACAGAGAAACCCTGTCTCAAAGGAAAAAAAAAATGAAAAGAGTTTATATATGTAACAATTAAGGGGGGGGGTTACACGAACTATGAAATTTGTCAACTATAGTTCCTGTGTGTTTCTAGAATATATAACTGCCTCAAAAGTAACCTGATTTTATCAACTAGAAAACACAGCGAGCAGACTGGATGTGGTGATGAGTGCCTGTGATCATGACACAGGTGCTGGAGGCCAGGAGACAGCTGCAAGTTCAAGGACAGCCATCCCACGTAGTGAGATCTAAAGCTACTTTAGCTCAGAAACAACAATAAACCAAAGGACACAGGGCTGGGACACAGCCAGGGCAGACTGCTGACTTCCATGGCCAAACCCATGCCTTTCATGTCCAAACTGCCAAAAATACCATGAAGGTGATACAGCAGCATGGAGTTCCTATTTCTAAAGAAATGACTGAACTAAGCCAGAGCATTTGCTGCTGTTGCTCTTAACAGGGAAATCAAGTGAAAACTTCATTTTCTCTCTCGCTCTGTAACATAAAGGTATATTTGTAATTTAAAAAAAACTATTGCTCCCATTTACAAAAAAAAAAATATTTTCACAGTTTTCCCGCCAGTACTTTAATGGTCTGATTTAAAAAAAAAAAAATCTCTGCAGATTCATCTTTTTAGCTTTGATGGATGCTTACTCGGGACATAAATGGCTTAAAATGCTCAGCCCCTGCCTTACATGGAAATTCAGGGACCTGTTATCCCCATCTGTCAGGTCACAGGATCTAGATGCAGATAAGGGCAGCTTGCACAGTTTCGCTTACACAGGGGTGAATACCAGAGCAAGAGCTGAGCTCTTCTTCTCTCCGGGGCTGCAGCTTTCAGAGCCTGCTGAGGAGAAGAGGTGAAGCTCAGGAGCTCACCTTCCACCTTCAAGGGACCTTTCTTTATATCAGGAGAAACTGCATTTGCTGGCTGGATTTCCATTCTGATGTGTTGTGACCCGGTTAGATAAGCCGCAGCAGGCTCCCCCTGAAGCCCTGGAGCACGTAGGTGTGGGCTGCACGGAGTTGGACCCGGCCATGGGGAGGGCATTAGAAAAGAACGCGGTTTCCCCCTGCACAGATTCTGTGGACTGGCTCCTCCCGTCCGGGGCGGCAGCTGTTCGGAAATGTCAGGTGGATTTGTACGGCTGACTCAAGTTGCCGAAAAGGGAGTCGTGTAGTAGCTCCACAACTTGACTCTGCCCAGAAAACCTTGCTTAATATAGATCCCACATGAGCTAAGCCGTAGTTACTCCCAACAGCCCAACAAACACCATTGAGGGAGAACCGGGCTCAAGGGTGGGTCGACCTGGGTTATTTGTTGACTGGAAGACACTGACGCGTACTGATTATTTTTTTTTTAATCATCTTAGATGATTTCTTCTTTTCTGGTGATCTAGAAACAAATAGCAAAAGTAAAGGATGTCGGAGCACAGCAGAAATTCAGACCAAGAAGACGCCCTCAGTGAGGAGCTTAACGAGGATGAGCTCTTGGCCAACTTGTCCCCAGAAGAGCTGAAGGAGCTGCAGTCGGAGATGGAAGTCATGGCCCCTGACCCCCACCTTCCTGTGGGGATGATCCAAAAAGATCAGACCAACAAAGCGCCTACAGGAAACTTTGACCACAAGTCTCTCGTCGATTACATGTATTTGCAAAAGGCATCTAGACGCATGGTGGAAGATGAACGCGTTCCTGTCAGTTTTGTGCAGTCTGAGGTAACCAGGGATCTATGTGGGACACAAAGGGCTGCCGGGTCTGGGCTGGCAGGGTCTGTTTTGCAATTGTGATTTCTCAAGAGCACAGTATGTGGTTGTTTTGGATTTGGCCACCTCTAAATTAAATCGTAATATTAGTCCGATCCCGGCTGTAACTTTCTGAACAACGGTATGATTGCAAGGGCGAAAGTTGATGGCTTCACGTCAGTGTCTCTTCCAACACTGACACTGAGGTCTCTCTGTGGAGTCCGTGGTCTGTGGCCATGATACATAATGCTTTAACTCACAACTCAGAAAAAGTTGTTCTGACTTTTTGGCTTCTCCCTTTGAGAATCTCATCAAAACTTCTGCCCCCCTCCCCCCATCTCCATCCTACTTCTTCACATACAATATTTTACATATAACGTCAAAGACTCCCCAGTTCTGAGGAAATCTGGCCCTGCATACTAAACCAAACCCACGACTGAGAATGTGGGCACTCTGTGCACTGGGCATCAAACATGACACCTGGAAATAGATGGCTAATAGCAGTTTTCAAGAGAGTTCTTTCTTGAGACATTTTAATCTAAAAGCTAGAACTGCCATGATCTTTACAAACTAATTACATATAAAGCACAATTAATATAGTTAATTACAATTTGTTATTAGTTGTGGCAGGGGCTGAACCATCGTGACTTCTCTGAAGCACAAATTTTAACGTCGCACTTAAAAATGACTGAGATAAAAAGAAGACAAATTTCCAAAGTACAGTTTCTTCAGCCCCGCCTGCTAGATACAGGCGAATACACCGTTGTCGCACGGGTGTGATGGACGGGAGCAGTGGACATAAACACAATCTGAACTTCAGGACATAAATCTCTGACTTGGTCAGGCTAGAGCTTACCGTGTCGTTTGCAGAGTTCTTACAAGTGCAGGTCCATGGGTTTGAAGACAAATGCTCCTGAATACCCATTTTAGAAGAGCTACACGACCAGGGTCTTTGTTTCTTCCCTGGTGTACATTAAACAGCTTGGTGATTGGGCTCCCCCTGCTGGGACAGATGGGGAATGTGATGGTGCAGGTTTTAGGAGGAAGTTAAGTCAACTCCTGCAAAGCATCATCATCACTAAGTTCTTGCTCAGACTACTGAGTGTCAGACTTCTCCAAGCTTTTAGAGTTACACTTGGCAAAAAATACAAAAAAGTGTAGTCATCGATGCACGAGAATCTAGTAAACACTGACCTGAAAGACTGCCGCTTCCCCTCCCAGACACAGCAAAGAGCTGTAAATCTCACCCTAATCCTGTTCCATTTTAAGACTGGCTCTTCCTTCAAGGTGGTTTGCTTCAGAGACTAGTGAGACTAGAAAACGATGGTGTTTTCCTCAGAGCCAGGATCCAAACCAAGGTTTTAAAAACACACCCTAGCTTATCAGACTACTCCCATTTCCCCGGCATAATCTCAGGAAATGCAAAGTGTGTGCCGATGAAAGCAGTGGATACTTTAGGAAGGCTACTTAACTGTAGGGTATAGGGAAATTACTTCTTAACACAGCACTGCTGAGTGCTAACCCTCCCGCTCAACTACACATAAACACGTTGACACACGGACTTTACAATTTGTATCATCAAGTTCCGAAATATGATTTAACACCATGTTTTGAAAATAAAGACTCTGAAAACAAAATTAACTGGGTCTTATTAATGCACTTGGCTTTGTGTATCCTAAGGGACTGTATCCTTGAATTCAAAGAATTGTGAACTGAAAGCACTAAAAACAAGTTTTTTGTTTGTTTGTTTGCTGTTTTGTTTTGCCATGTGGACTGGATATATAGATTTTTTCCTTTTCATTTTTTCAACAATACAGTATCCCTGTTTACATTATTGGCATAGTATGTATTAGGTGGTCTAGAGACAATGTAAAATGCCACTTGCATGGGAAGAGGGGTGTATAGGATACATATATGTATGTGTGTCTATACATATATATGTACATATATCTCTCATACACACATGCACACGCGCGCGCACACACACAAGTGTGTGTGTGTGTACCCACAAATTTTGGTGTTCCAAGAATCAATTCCCAAAGAACCTCAGAGACAAGTATGTCTGGAAGGAGATAAGCACAACCCCAACTGTGTGTCTACAAAAGCCCTTCCCTGTTTAGTTGTATTTGCTTATTAGAGGGTCTTCTGTATCAGAGAGACAAGGCAAACTTAAAACATAAGACCATATAGCACTAACACTGGGCAACCAACAGACCCTTCTTCTTCAGTTGTACCAAGTGTTACCTTTCTGACTCAGAAAAAAAAAAAAAACAGGAATTTGGTAATAATTCCAGAAATTTTTTTCATAAGCATGTATACATTTTGTGTATATATAAATGGAATAGTATTATACACAAGGTTTGTTAACTTGAGCTTTTTCGTTTACAATGTTTTTCATTTAAGTTTTTGTTTGGTTTGTTTTTGAGATAAGGTCTCTCTATGTAGGCTTGGCTAGTCAGTCAGGAACTCACTATCTAGACCAGGCTGGCCCAGAACCCAGAGATCTGACTGCCTCTACCTTCTGAGTGTTGAGATTAAAGGTGTGTGCTTCCATACCATTTAAGTTTTTACAAAATCTTTTATGTATATATGTGTGAGGGGTGGGGAAACAACCTCAGGTGCCAGTCCTCAGCATTCACCTTGTTTAAGCCCAGGGTCTCTATTTACCACTGCCTACACCAGACCAGCTGGCCCATAAGCCTCTGGAGACTCTCATGTCTCTTATCTCCCATCTTTCATCTTACTTTATGTGGATGCTGGAGATTTGAACTCAGGTCCTTAGATACTCAGGTTTGTGTAGCAAGTACGTTTCCCACTGAACCATCTCCCCAGCCCTAGAAATGTTCTTATTTTGTTTTGTTTTGAGACAGGATTTCTGATAGGGTCTCTTTGTGTAACCTTGGCTGTTCTGGAATTAGCTCTGTAGACCAGGCAAGTCTCGAACTCACAGAAACCCTCTTGCCTCTCTCTGCCTCCCAAATGCTGGCATAAAAGACATGTACCACCACAGCCTGGCTAAAAATGTGTTTTGAAGATTTGTTTTCATTTTTAATTGTCTGTGTCCACCCACACTTTCGAGGAGCATGTTTGTGTGAAATTAGTATCAGTGTTTTTGCATACAGTGCCGGACGAGGCCAGAAGAGGGCGTAAAATCTCTAGAGCTGAAGTTACAAGCAGCTGTAAGTAACCAGACACAGGTAAGTTTAGGGGAGCAAACTCGGGTCCTCTGGAAGAGCAGCAAATACTCTTAACTGCTGAGCCCTATGTATTCTAACTGTCATATACCTACCTATCTTTTAGGAAAGCACTCAAAACCAGCGTGAAGTAAGAGGCATTAAAACCATGCCCCAATTTTTAAAAGAAAAGCTCAACAGTGAAATAGTTGCAAATAAAAGGGGATCCAATGGGAGCAACAATATACAAGAAACAGAAGATGAAGAAGATGAAGAGGATGGTGAAGAAGATGAAGAGGAGGATGAGGAGGATGAAGAGAATGAAGATGAAGATGAAAAAGCCAAAAGAGAAAAAAACGAAGCACAGGAACAAATCCAAAACAGTCCCAGCACCTGCCAGCAGCTGGCTTCGAAAACACTGGAAGAGCAAAAAGACAGAGCAGAGACCAAAGAAAAAACTGAGAAGAAAATAGCCAAATTAGACCCAAAGAAGTTAGCTCTAGACACCAGTTTTCTGAAGGTAAGTGCAAGACCTTCAGGGAACCAGACAGACCTGGATGGAAGCTTGAGACGAGTGAGACAGAACGACCCTGACATGAAGGAACTCAACCTGAACAACATTGAGAATATCCCTAAAGAAATGTTACTGGACTTTGTCAATGCAATGAAGAAGAACAAACACATCAAAAGCTTTAGTTTGGCCAACGTAGGTGCAGACGAGAGTGTAGCATTCGCCTTGGCCAACATGCTGCGTGAAAATAGGAGCATCACCACGCTGAATATCGAGTCCAACTTCATCACAGGGAAGGGCATCGTGGCCATCATGAGGTGCCTCCAGTTTAATGAGACTCTAACCGAACTTCGTTTTCACAACCAGAGGCACATGCTGGGCCACCACGCCGAAATGGAAATCTCAAGGCTTTTGAAGGCCAACAACACTCTGCTGAAGATGGGCTACCATTTCGAGCTTCCGGGTCCCAGGATGGTGGTAACGAATCTGCTTACCAGGAACCAGGATAAACGGAGGCAGAAAAGACAAGAGGAGCAGCAACAGCAGCAACTTAGAGAGCAGAGAAAGCTGATAGCTATGCTGGAAAATGGGTTGGGGCTGCCCCCTGGGATGTGGGAGAGGTTGGGGGGACCCATGCCCGATCCCAGAATGCAGGAGTTCTTTCAGCCTTCATCCGGACGACCTCCCGCTGCTCAGGAAGTCGCCTTTGGTAGAAGAAACGAAATGATGAAGAATCCACCCCAACCTCCGCAGAGCAAGACCGACCCTGACTCCTTTAAGGTGGTGAAGCTGAAGAGAATTCAGCGCAAATCTCGAATGCCGCCGGAAGCCGGAGAGGCACAGGAGAAAACCAACCTCAAAGATGTCATCAAAACGCTCAAACCGGTACCGAGAAACAGGCCACCCCCGCTGGTGGAAATCACTCCCAGAGACCAGCTCTTGAATGACATCCGACACAGCAATGTCGCCTACCTAAAACCGGTAAGTAACAGGAGAGGGAAATAGGGCTATTTCCCAGTTACCCTCCCTCGCTCATTTCTATTATATCTTATTTTTGAGATATACTCTCGTGTAGCTCAGACTGATTTGAACCTGCTAGGTGGCTGAGGGTGATGTCCCCCATCATGGCTGACTTAGTAGCCCTGGGGATTGAACCCAGGGCTTTGGGTATGCTACGCAAGAGGAGTTGTATCCCCAGGCTTGCTAGTTTAACACAGCCGGATCCTGATTGTTGGTAAGCAGAGGCACAGCCCCAATAGAGTTAAATTACTACTTAACTCTCAAGGGCAGACCCGGATATGCCCTGTGATGATAATGCTTGCAGCTAAGGTTTGTTGAGCACCTGTATAAGCTATCTGAGTCACGTACGTAATCATCCAAATTCTAGAAGGTTGGCACAGATAGTCACCCCCATCCTGTGAAGGGGACACTGATGTTTCGGGGAGCTAATAACATGTCTAGCAGATACCACCGGGAAGTGATGGCACTGATGTTAAAACTCATTTTGAGGTGTTAAGCTTTTATTTATATGCTATTTTGAATCCTTGATATGCATATGTAAAAATCAGACCACTCTAGGCACATGGAGCTGAGAATTAGAGACCCTCGGAGGCTTCTTAAAGGAACAAATGAGGGAAAATCCCAGTTAAGCCCCATTTGTAAGTAGCTGGGATAAAGGCTCCAGGGAATCAGTTCTTTATCAGTAGACAAAGCTAGATCACCTGCAACTATGGTTCTGTTTGCTTTTTAGGCAGCCAGACAAATGGTAAACCTCAGGTTGTGGTCTTCATGAGCCAATGGGGTTCAAAATAGCTCGCTATGGTTTCAGTTTTAATATCCATGGAATCTCGATAGAAGTCGGTGATAAAGCTGACTAGTAGACCTGACTTTATTCCCCGAGCTTAGGTTGCAGAAATGAATTTTTTTTTGTCATTAGGGTTGATGTCCATAGGCCATATCGATTGATGCTTGACTGTCATTAAAAAATACTGCCTATAATTGAGCTAAGAGTTTGTATTGACAACCATAGTTGATACATTGTTCCATTATAGAGATCCCCACTTCTTCCAGATGCTGAAAGCAAATACCCATGTGAGTCCAGGGTTTTTCTTTTTCAGCTTTACTGAGCTTTCTAATTATATGTATATATATTGTTGAGCTCTACATTTTTCTCTCTTCCCCTCCCTGCTTCTCCCCTCCCCTTCAGCCCTCTCCCAAGGTCCCCCCCCCATGCTCCCAATTTACTCAGGAGTTCTTGTCTTTTTCTACTTTCCATGTAGATTAGATCCATGTATGTCTCTCTTAGAGTCCTCATTGTTGTCTAGGTTCTCTGGGATTGTGATTTGTAGGCTGGTTTTCTTTGGTTTATGTTTGAAAAACATTTATGAGTGAGTACATATGATAATTATCTTTCTGGGTCTGGGTTCCCTTACTCAGAATGATGTTTCTTAGCTCCATCCATTTGCCTGCAAATTTCAAGATGTCATTTTTGTTTTGTTTTGTTTTTTTGCTGTATAGTACTCCATTGTGTAAATGTACCACATTTTCCTTATCCATTCTTTGGTTGAGGGGCATTTAGGTTGTTTCCAGGTTCTGGCTATGTCAAACAATGCTGCTGTGTACATAGCTGAACACATGTCCTTGTGGTACCATTGAGCATCCTTTGGATATATACCCAAAGGTGGTATTGCTGGGTCTTGAGGAAGGTTGTTTCCTAATTTTCTGAGAAATCGCCACACTGACATCCAAAGGGGCTGTGCCAGCTTGCACTCCCACCACCAATGCAGTAGTGTTCCCTTTACCCCACAACCTCTCCAGCATAAGTTTTCATCAGTATTTTTGATGTTGGCCATTCTTACTGATGTGAGATGGAATCTCAAAGTTGTTTAGATTTGCATTTCTCTGATGACTAAGGATGTTGAACATTTCCTTAAGTGCCTTTCAGCCATTTTAGATTTTTCTGTTGAGAGTTCTCTGTTTAGGTCTGTACTCCATTTTTTATTGATGACCAATTTCTTGAGTTTTATGTATATATTGGAGATCAGACCTCTGTCTGATGTGGGATTGGTGAAGATCTTTTTCCCATTCTGTAGGCTGTCGTTTTGTCTTGTTGACCGTGTTCTTTGCCTTACAGAGAGCTTTCTAATCTTAAGGTAACTGTTATCATTCACATGTGTGTGTATAGGGATGTCTTGAGTTCCTAGCTCCTAGAACTGCATTGTCATTGTCCTATTTTCTGCATCAAAGATGCTTTTCATCAGTGATTTGGAGAGGGGATTGGTCCTGGGGCAGGTGTCAGGGAGAATGCTAGAAGTCATGTAAGGTCAGACAGAGGTCCTCTGCCTGCCTTTGGGCAGGGCACAAGACTGTCCGCTCTTCCTGGGAGAGCCAGACCTCCACTGGGGAGGTGAGGGTGCTGTCTGGGAAAACTGTCACTTTGAAGTCATGGGTGGGCAATATTCAAGCTGTCTTGGTGCTATACAGCCAGAAAATAACAGACTAAAAGGAGCAAGAGTTTTAAAATCCATGTTGAAGGGAGAGGAGATCGGGTGACCACCTGAGCCAACCTCCAGACTCTGGAAGGAACGGCTGCTCCACTGAGACGATCCCATTCCATCCACTCACTGGCATCGCTGCAGTAACTGCTCCTGTCAGTTGTGCAGGAAGAGACAGGGGATTCCAGTGAACACATTGGGTACAGGCTGAACCTTGTGGAGCTTACCAGAGTAGAGGGCATATCAGCTTTAGGGTTAAATTATCGAGCAAAGGACATGAAAATAAATTGATGCCGATAACTCTAAGAAAAGCACCCTATGAAATGGGAAGGTGCTCGTCTGTTCTATAACACTATCCATTTTAAATGTACTTGGTCTTCATATGTGTGTGTGTGTGTACAGGTTGTCTTGCCTATTCACGCCCATGTGTAGGCCAGAAGTCAATAGCAGGTGTCTTTCTAGATTGCATTCTACCTTTTTATTTATTTTTATTTTATGAGTATGAATGTTTTGCCTGTATGTATTATCTGTGCACCACTCAAAGCCCAATGCCCTTAAATGTCAGAAAAGGGCACCTGATTCCCTGTAACTGTAACTGAAGTTAGAGATAGTTGTGACCCACCTGATGTGGGTGCTGGGAACTGAACCTGGGTCTTCTGAAAGAGCAGCCTGTGTTCTTAACCATTGAGCCAACTCTCCAAGCTCTCAACCTCTTTTTTTTTTTTTTTTTTTTTTGAGATCCACCTCACTGAATGTGGAGTTTGATATTTTAGCTAGACTGTCTGACCAATGAGCCCCTGAGATCTGCCTCTTTCTGCCCCCACCCAGGCACTGGGGCTACAGGTAACGCACTCACCACACCCAGCATTTTCTGTGGGTTCTGGGGATCTGAATTCAGGTCCTCATGCTTGCACAGGAAGCACTTCCACTCCAAGCTGGCTTCCTAATGCCCTTCTTCTTAAAAATAACCTAAGAAGGAAAATCGTTTTTGAGTTGTAGCCTTGCTTATTGACCTCTGCTTTGAACTGGCTTTGTACCTTCTGGTTGTTGATGGTTCCTTCTGTTGCGGTGTGGACTGCAATGGCTATCTAGAAAATGCTCCCATGGCATCTTCTATTTAGTCCCATAAAGAACTCCATGAGGACAATGTGAAAACACAGGCTCCACTGATGGGTGTGCTTTACTAATGTCCGCTTGTAAGGATGAAAAAAGAAAGGTGAGGTGGGTACCTTTTGGTGAGTCCTGCCAAGGTATTCCTCTAAACAAACACTCCGTGAGTAACAGAGTTAGTGCAAGAGGGAGGAAGGGAGAGAGTGAAAGAAGGGCCATGTCAGAGTGGGGACATGAGAGAGGTAGGCAGGCAGGCAGACAGACAGACAGACAGACAGAAAGATGGGGAAGAAACAAGAGGAAGAGAAGATGCAAGAGAGCAAGCTGTGCCTGGGGAGCACTTTTAAGAGGTACACATATTGCAAAGCTGCCGGTGGAAAGGCACCTGACGACAGGTGACGTAACTGCTTTGGTGGCAGAGGCAAGCTGCTGCTGAGTTGGAAACTAACGTTCCTTTCTTTTGTTTGTTATTTTTTAAAAAAGGTGAGAAAATAGGAAGGGGTAGCAGGTGAGTTGGGAATGGGGTGCCATGTTCTTTAGACTCTTTCTTGTTGTTTGGGGACACGGGCATTTTGGGGGGACCTGAGAAAGCTGGGATGCTGGCCCAGACTTGGGACAGCTGACTGTTTCACTCATTGTCCATGCTCTGTGGGACCACCTCCAGTGCTAGGAAGGTGCAGGCCTATTTGAAGCAGGCTGTGAGGTTGGAAGCACTTGTGGGTAGCCATTTTCAGGCTGTCCGGGATGCAGATTTTGAGGGGACCTGGCATGATGCTGGCAGAGCTGAAGATAACGTTAAGAAATTTAGGGGGAAACTTTTTTCTTAGGTCCTGGTAATTGAGAGAGGGGAGTCCCAAGACCAGGGAAAGGTGGGGAGATCCCACCCTCAGGAACAGGCAGTAGTTGGGAAACTTGATTGACAGTACTTCTCTGGAATCCATTTGATGAACTGTTCTAGGTAGACCCAAGTTGGCTTCCTGCAACTTACAAGAATGTTTTGAGTTCACAAAAAGAACTAAGTTTAGACACATTAGCACTCCTGCTGTTTGTAATCTGTACTGAAACCCACATTGCAGAAAAGGCAATAGACTCACGCCTTTGAGTCATAGGGGTCTGTAGTGGGAGCTGCAAGCTGTGTTCCTGCCGCCCCAGTTCCTGGTCACCTGGCTAGCTTATGCCCCGAAATAACAACACACAAACTGTATTCTTTTAAACACTGCTTGGCCCATTATATCTAGCCTCTTCTCGGCTAACTCTCGCACCTGGACTAGCCCATTTCTAATAATGTGTGTAGCACCCCAAGGTGAGCTTACCGGGAAGATTCTAGCCTATGTCCATCCTGGGTCAGAGCTTCATCGCATCTGCTCTGGAGAGGAGAGCATGGTGTCTGTCTCTCAGAGGAGCTGCCCTGCATCTGAGCTCACTTCCTCTTCCTCCCAGCATTCTGTTCTGTTTACTCCACCCACCTATGTTCTAACCTATGAGGGCCAAACAGTTTCTTTATTTTTAACCAATGACCTTCCTCCATCAGGGGACCCAACAATGATTCTGGTTAAAAGCATTAACACTCTTTCCTATATCCAGAAGACTGGGTGTATACAGATTAGACAGATGTTTTCAGCACAAAGAGAAGCATTTTTAAGTCTTGTATAAAACAGTCAAAGGGAATTTAAAATCTTGAACTTGTGACAGAGTTATATTAGTAGGTTGTAAGAATTCCATTGGTTAATGTTAAGACTATGGACTTTTGGATAAAAGTGAGAGAAATAAATCTGAAGCATGATTCTTTTTTCTTTGAGACAGGGTTTCTCTGTAGACCAGGCTGGCTTCAAATTCACAGAGATCTGCCCGTTTCTTCCTCCTGAGAAAGGACATTTGTCACAACTGCCTGGCTATGTTCCAGTTTTTAATACACCTTAAATCTCTTGTTTATCATGGCTTAAGCTTTTCACCCTCAGACCTTTGTAACTCGCATTTACACACCTAAGTCATTTCCTTATCACAATCTCGGCTTTCACAATCCTAGACCTATATAATTTGGATCTATATCTTACAGCACCTTAGACCCTAAAACATTTTCCTAGATCCTCACAACGTAAGCTTTGAAATCTTCACATAAGCCTTACACTTCCTTTCTAGCTAATCATTTACCAGGAGACGTGGGTAGTTGATTGCTGAGAGCAGTCTTTGTAAAGTGAGTTCCTTTCAATAAAGGAATAGTAAAAAGTTACCTTGAAACCTGTTCTCTGCCTTTATCTCTTTTCTGAGTCTGGTAGCAAAGGAAACTGTGTCTAGACCTAGTAGTAACTCTAGGAGAGTGAGGCCTGTGGCCTGAATTTTCCACACAAAGAGAACTGGAAAGGCAGCAGAAGCCTTGGCTGCTACTGTAAACTGACAAAGCCAGACTTGCCTAGACATCAAATACCATCAGAGGCCTGAGATGGATAAATTCCACCCGGGAAAGCAAAGTGCAGACCAGGAAGCTTCCGAATCTACTAAAAATGACAGACTTACTGGCGACCTAGACAGCTACCCCAGGGTCCTCTGTGGTTGTTGGGGGCAGAAGTCTCAGGGCAGCCTCAGTCTTTGGCTGCCAGGCCCAGGTCAGACAGACTTTCCTGTAGAGTAGGAACTTCGGGGGCAGGGACCTTGTCTGTGAAAAGAGGGGCAATCGATTCCCCAGTGTCCTGATTATTCACAGTCTGGAAAGGATCTTAGCAGCAGGTGAAGGTGAAAGACAGGTTTTTTTTTGTTGTTGTTGTTGTTGTTTGGGATTTTTTTTTTTTTTTTTTTTTTTTTTTTTTTTTTTTTTTGCCCAGTGACTGGCATTGCCACATTTAAAGCAAGCTCCAGGTGGAGGTTCTTCTGGGCCTTTCCATCTTCTTTGAAGGAAATACGGCTGCTGCCAGGAGCTGGCATGTCTCTCTATCATGAAGCTTTTTTTCCTATTAAACACCTTAAATGCCATATTCTGCATTTGCTCCCGCTGCTCTGTTCTGTGTCTTCTTCCACAGGATGAATGTCTGCTTTAAAGCCAGATCATAGAACAATCTTTTCAAAGTGCTTTACTTTTTTTTAGCTTCTCCTTTGAGATAATCTTAGATTGACAGATGCTCAAACCGAGCACCCATCACCTGCTCCCCATTTGCCGTCATTATTTAAACAGCAAAGCAGCTGCACACGAGCGAGCGAGCCCAAGGCAGTAATGGCAGCATGTGCTTGCCCTGCCTGTGGCCAGCTGCTTGAACACCTTCAGCTGCAAGGTGCTTCCTCACATCCGAGGAAGAGCAGCACTACAAAGCTACATCCTAGACTCAGTGAAATGCCAGAAACACTAGCAGTGGTGATGTTATGACTGCCAGCGCAAAGGTATGTATGTCAGTCAAATGAGACCTACCAGGTTCATTTTATAAAGGAGAAATGAAAAGGTTTTGTTGAATTAGTGCAAAATTTTGGTATCTTGAGGGTTTTTTTAAACTAATGTCCCTGTCCTGGTTTTGTTTGTCAACTTGGCACAAGCTACAGTCCTTTGAGAAAAGGGACCCTCAACTGAGAAAATTCCACCTGCAGAGTGGTCTGTGGGCAAGCCTGTGAAGCAGTTTCTTAAATTGCATTGATGTGGAAGGTTCCAGCCCCACTGTGGGTGATGCCACCCCTAAGCAGGTGGTCCTGGGTTGTACAAAAAAAAAGCAGACTGAACAAGCCGTGGGGAGTAAGCCAGTAAGCAACACTCCTCCATGGCCTCTGCATCAGCTCCTGCTCCGATTTCTGTGATGTAATCAAAAGTTGCAAAGTGAAAGAGACCTTACTTCCCCAAGTAGCTTTTGGCCATGATATCTATCACAGCAATAGAAACCTAACAAAGACAACTTCTAAAAATTAGAGTATTGATTGTTCAGAAACACACCTGGCAATCATTTGTTCTTGGAAAACTTTAAAACATATATATATATATATATATATATATATATATATATGTTTTATATACATACATATAAAATATATATATAAGTTTTTATATGTATGTATATAATTTTTTTTGAGACCAGGTTTCTCTGTGTAACATCCTGGCTGTCCTGGAACTCACTCTGTAGACCAGGCTGGCCTTGAACTCACAGTGGTCCACCTGCCTCTGCCTTCCAAGTGGTAGGATTAAAGGCATGCACCACCACTGCCTGGCTAGCTATATTATTTTTATGTATTATTGAGCATATCCCAAAAATAAGCTTGTTTTATTATTTTTTTTATAAGTTTAACGCTTATTCTCTCAGTACCACATGTTCCTAGCCTAGGATTCCCGAATGGAGTCAACAGCAAAGAATAAAGGAAAACATATACATGTTGCTAAATGTTACATGCTATAAGAAATAACCTATACAAAACAGTTTATGAGAAATCTCGTCTCTTGGTCACATTTTGAAAACTGGTAATAAACCAGACTTTAGACCTGCTTTAGTTGGACTAGGCTCTATTTTGTAAGTTCTAAATGTTACAGAAAACTTGCAAATATTTGACACCACTGAAATATTAGACCCAGCCATTCAAGGCCTGCATGTGCATGGCAAAAATGGTGTGCATGTGTGTGTGCACATGTGTGAGAGTTCGTGTGTGTGTGTGTGTGCATTTTACTGGGA
Source organism: Chionomys nivalis (assembly GCF_950005125.1). Classification (NCBI taxonomy): domain Eukaryota; kingdom Metazoa; phylum Chordata; class Mammalia; order Rodentia; family Cricetidae; genus Chionomys; species Chionomys nivalis. Next base: position 53,656,236 of record NC_080086.1, read on the forward strand.
ATTGGACTCAATGCTTTTTTTTCTTTTTTGGTTTTTTGAGACAGGGTTTCTCTGTGTAGCTTTGGCTGTCCTGTAACTCGGTCTGTAGACCGGGCTGGCCTTGAACTCACAGAGTGCCAGGATAAAGGTGTGCACCACCACTGCCTGACTTGAACTCAGAACTTTGCACACGCTACACAAATGCTCTCCAACCAGCTCCTTCTGCACTGTGGCTTCTGTGGGGATGAGAAATAGCTTCTCCACTTTTTCTCCCACACTCGCTGCCTCCCGACCACCTTGCTTCATTTACATTTATTGTTTCTGAAGAAGTTTTTAGTTTGCACTTATTTTTAATGTCTTGGCCATGAAAGTGCATTCCTTAGATAACAACCAACTCACTTCCCTACAAGTTGATAACTGTCAGTCACTCTGATGCCAACACAAAGCAAGTCCACTCCTAACCCCCCCGACACACACAAATACATAATTCTCTTTAATCTATCTTAAAATTTTTGTGATTCTTTTACCACCTACCATTCCAGAGAAACCTTAGTGCCTTTCACTGAGATAAGATTCCCATTCTCGGCAACTATTTAATTCACTGGAGCCGAGCACCTGCAGAACAGAGCCAAGCTCTTCTGCCAAACAAGGCGACTGTACCACTCCCTCTTCACTCTGGGCTCACCTGCACGTCTAGACTGTTCCCAGCTTCCCCTCCAGAGAGACTTCAGCTAGATCGCATCATATGCAGCCCTGGCTCACACGAGCAGTTGCAGAGTTTAAGATGACAGATATGAGCTTTCATCTCTGTCCCCGCCCACACTTGCCTTCATCTGTAAAATCTTTTTCTTCAGGTTCTCTGATTACTGTATATAACACGAATTCTAATTTGTCTTAAAAATAATAATCCCGAATCATCTATCAGGAGTGAAAACAGAAAGACCAGAGAAGCGGAGCAGCCAGCCGCTAGTTCTTACCTCTACCTGAGAGCAAAAGAGTGATCCTGTCTCTATGAATCCTCAGGCTGAATGCCCTGAGCTCCTGTCTCCTCCCCCCCTTATATTCCCCTCTCTGCCCAACCATATCTCTTTCTGTCTCCACCTTCCTAGTGCTGGGATTAAAGGTGTATAATTCCCAAATACTGGGATTAAAGGTATGAGCCACCACCGCCTGGCTCAGTTTCTCTTTTAGACTCGATCAATCTCAGTTAGCCTGGTGGCCTTGAACTCATAGAGATTCATCTGCCTCTGCCTCTCCAGTGCTGGGATTAAAGGTGTGAGCCACCTCTGCCTGGCCTCTATGGCTAACTATTGGCTCAGCTCCACACTCTGATCTTCAGGCTAACTGTATTTATTAGATCACAAACAAAATTACCATCACATCTGTCCTCTTATGAACTCCCTTCCCCACCTTCTCTTTCTGTGTCAGTTTCAGAAGGCCAGCCCCCCGACTGTCCCTCCTCTTTGGATAATTCAGGGTTTTCTAAATGTCTTCCTCAGTCTGTTCTCAGGCCAAGCTTCTCTGTGCAGGCCTTGCCATGTCGCTTCTCGTATTGACCTCTCTCACATGCTTGTTCACAAATCTTTGACTCACCTCCGACAGCCTTTTTACTTCTTTGAAAAATTAATGAGATCAGCAGAGAGGACAAGGGCCAAAGCCTCCCCAGGATTCATAGGAAAAGGACATCTGCATGTACATTTTCTTAAAATCTATGTAGTGATTTCTCCAGGTTTCATTTACATTTCTGGGTTCTTCTCTGGAGTCTCTGGCTCAGTAGGTTTTAGAGAGGGGATGCTCTCTTCTGACCAGCTCCCTAGTGATGCTGATTCTGCTTATTTGGGGGAACATATTTCAGTGACCACAACTTTACAGCATCCATGGGACACTATAGCCTCAGATGATCGTTTCTTCTACCCAGTGAAATCGATTCAGTTTCCAAGTCTCATATCAAATACTGCTTCCTAGTCACAAAATCATGCCAGCAGAAGTACCCATCCCATGTACTACCTTTTTATGTAAATCCTTTTATACATCTATCACGATCTGCTTCAGGGTAAGGGTTCTTCTGAACGCAGTGTACATCTCAAGCTCCTTAATGCATATGTGCATATCTTCTTCTCTCTAATTTGGATATGCACAAGTGTTGGATTGAATCCAGCTGGATTCAAGATAAGTGTCTTAATAACTACCACAGAAACAAATCTTACAATTCAACCACATCTACCAGTCTCTGTGTGTGTATACACACACCCACATGTATATACACGTACAATCATTCTGTATAGAGCTACATGTGCTCAATTGTTCCAAATACACTTAAAAATAACGATACTAACAACTTACGCAGAAAGGAACCCTAATAATAACAGGATTGACTTTTCTCCTGCTTGTGATTTTGATATTTTAACCTTTAATTAAAATTTATTGCTGCTGTTGTTGTAGTTTTGGGACAGAATCTTAAGTTGTCTAGGCTGGTCTTGAACTCATATTCTTACTTCCTCCATCTTTAAAGTCCTGATATTACAGGTGTTCGCTGCCACACCTAGCTCAAATTTGATCTTTTGTGACATCAAATCTGGCCATCTCTTCCTTGATGGTTTCTGCTTGCTTTGCTATGGCATCTATAATGTCTACTTCATATGTCTTTGTCTTTCCTTGCAACTTTAATAGGCCCAGGTTTCTCATGAAATGTTTGATGCAGTGGATGAATTAAAGGGTTAAAATTTCCAAAATAAGCATGATGCAAGATGTATGATTTATTATTCTTTTCCAAGCAGTTAATGATTATCCAGTAACTCAACCCTTTGTCCTGTAGTCTGAGCTGCCAGCTTGGTCCTATTTGGAACATGGTATTACGGGTCTTGTTCCTCTGGTGGCCCAATGCTCCACTTTGCTTTCATTTCTTTATAGATTTACTTATTTTTATTTTACGTGTGTGTTGCCTGCCTGTTTTATGTGCACCCTGTGTGTGCCTATTGCCTGCAGAGATCAGAAGAGGGCATCAGAGGGCATCAGATCCCCAGGACTGGAGTTCTTGGTGGCTATGAGTCACCATGTGGGTGCTAGGAACAGAACTTTTTCTTCTGCTTGAGCAACAGCTTGCCCATCTCTATAGCTCCACATTTTACTCTTTTAAATATTATTTTAGAACCTCCACATGCATGTACAAGCATATACAAAGATCACACCGTTTAAGCTCTTTGCTGCAGCTTACAAATTACTTAAAGCATCCTCTGTATTTTTTTTTCTCATTTCTCTTAATTGTTGTTTTCCATGGGTAGGGCCAACCCAGACACAGGCCACACCCATCCTCTTAAAGTCTGACACAGATGGGGAGAGGGTCAGAGGCACATGGGATCACCCCTTGGTCTGAAGGGGATATCCAGTGTTCCTTGTGGAGGGCAGGGCACTGTGAGACATTCTTCTCCAGAGAACGTGGACAAAGAACTGACTGCAAGAGGAGACACAGCAGATACCATGAGGTCTCATCACACTGACAGATGCACATGGCGGGGGGCGGGAGGGGGGAAAGACATGCTCAGCTGTTAACAGATTCCAAGAGTTTTCTTAATGCCATCAGCATCTTGGGGAAAATGCACACATGATGGACAAGTCGCCTGCTAAGGCAGAACACCATTTAAGACCCTTTAAGAACTTTAAGCTGTTGCTATGCAACAGAAACTGAATGTAGATTTTAGAGTTGGACTGATGTGTGGCTTTGCAGATTTTTGTCCTGGTGAAGTTTACCAAAATACACTTTTTATTGTGTTACTTTTTTGGTTTCTTGAGAAATGTTTATTTTAAAATTTTATTGTACATTATAGTAGAAATGTGCTTCAAGGAGGATAGACGTGTGTGTGTGTGTGTGTATGTGTGTGTGTGTGTGTGTAAACTGGCCAGGAGCCCCTGAGATCATTGCCTACCTCTCCAGTGCTGTGACAATGAGTAGGTTCCATCACACTTGGATTTTGGCTTGTAGAGATCTAAATTGTTTGCCACACAAGGACTTTAGTAATGAAGCTATATCCTCAGCCCCTAGAACACACACACACACACACACACACACACAGAGTTTTTAATTGTATGAATACATATATTAGTTGTGCATATGTTTGTGTGTGTTCATGCCTGCAGAGGCCAAAAGAGGGCATCAGATCTTCTGGAGCGGGCGGTTGTGAGCTGCCTGACATGGGTGCTAAGAAATGAATTCTGGTCCTCTGCAAGAGCTTTTCTCCGCAGCTGAGCTGTCTTTTCAGCAGTGCGAGCTGTGTGACCTCAGGGAAGTCACTGTCTCCTCAGGGCCCTTCTCCTTCTTGCAAGGCTGGTGTAGGACACAGTGAGCTAATGTTTTGGAAAGTGTCCACGTTTATCACTCACCCCCATTATGTAACTTGATCATTTCCACCAGGACTGGGAATTCTTCCTGTCATTTTACAGCTGAGGAAAATGGTGCCCAGTACCTAGCAACCAGCTAGGAAATGCTGGTACTAGGCTCTGAGCTCCTGTCCTTCCTGTGTTCTGCTTCAGCATAGGCTGAAGCACAGATCTTAAAACAAGCCGTGGCATCGGTTAATGCCCAATAATAATGGCTTTGGTTGGTTTGCCTTTATCATGATTTTGGAGAGTTCTGCTGCCATCATTTCTAACATCTTCTGCATCCACAAAGACACATAAGTTTTATAATTTTTGCTGTAAAACTCTAAAATTTCCAGGATTCACTTTCTCTTCTTCAAATGCTTAAACCACAGGTACAGCTGCCTAAGGAACTGGCATAAGAAGCCGCAGTATCATCTAGAAGAACAAAATCTGAGCTGGAGGCTGTTTCACTAAGCGTGCGTGGCAGAACTGGGAATGTGGTTCCATCCAGGCTGGGGGTTTGTTTGGGCCCTGACAAGACTCAAGGGGAAGGATACAAAGTATCTACATTCTCTGGCAGCATGCTCCAGTTCTCCCCGTTTGACCGAGTTGGGTGAAAAGTGCAGAGTGATGCTCCTAGAGGCAGAAGTTAACATTTTTGGTAAACTCTCACTTTACTATTGCTTTCTTCTGGGAAATAATAAATATGACAGATGTGCTGTAACTGTTGGTTATACTCCCATTCCCACCCTTCTCCTTCCATCCTCTCTGTTGTCATCCACTGCATGGCATCTTAAAGGGAATAAACCATGTTGCAAACTCTGTGTGTGTGATGGGGGAAGGGAATGCCTGGGCCTTCTGCAGCTTTGGAATAAAGGACCCTTTGCCAGTTCTCCGGAGAGCCAGAGGAACCTCAGGTCTCACCGTACTGTTGCATGTCTTGCTGCTCTAACCAAATACCCGACCAAAGTAACTCAAGGAAGGAAGGGCTCACTTTGGTTCATGGTATGAGGGTGTAGTCCATCATGGAGGGGAAGACATGGTGGCAGGAGCCTGAGGCAGCTGGCCACACTGGTCACAGGAGGCCAAGATAGATGCGGTATTCAGTAGTCTCCTCTTGTGGTGTTCAGTCTGGCACCCCAAGCTATGAATGGTGCCATCCACATCTAGCTCAACCTCTCTGGAAGGTCCCGCAAAGACATGCCCAGAGGTGAGTACCCTAGGTAAATCTAAATCCAGTTAAACCGTCAGAGAAAATTAATTAGCCTAGCCTGCTGACTCTGCTTAGCGTTCTCCCTTGTGGACTCCACTGGTGTCTTGAAGTACCCTTCTAAAGGAAGCATATCTACAGTATTAAACATCTCACCCTCTGCTTCAAGATGCTCTGTCACCTGGTGGACCAATCCACTCTCTTCCCTCTTGATAGAACATCCTCCTACACACCCCGTGTATAGGTCCTAACTTTTCCACAGGAAAACCCAAGACATCCCACCATCCATAAAGGTCCTGTCCAATTTACTAATATGGCAGGTTCTATCTCTTCTGCAGAAACATTCCGGACTTCTCCAAGCCCTATCTTTCCCCCACTTCCCGGGTCCCACAGTTCTTAGTAATGCAGTATAGTTAGGAGATGCACAGAGTCTGAGCTACTGTAAGAAGTTTTCCCAGGCTAGCACCAAGTTTCTTAGATATTTAATACATTGTCATGCATTGATTGACTAAAGCTTCACTAAAATGCTTTTGATAAATTTTATTCTTCTTATCTGGTTAATGCCACAGATCCCAAACCCTGAAGTTCTGAGCTAAAGATAAGGCTTCAGACTGAGACTAAAACACAAGACATCAAAGAGGCCAAAATGGTCACGGATTATTTAGAACACACAGAGGGACTCTCTGGAAAGACTACACCAGTTCTTTTTTCAATGAGAGGGAAACCTAAATGTTTTCTATTTCACCTGTGAAATCACTAAACTGACAAACACCCATTTCTCATTATCTGTTCCTCAACAGATGAGCAACAATGTCGTGGGTGCAATGAGATTCATATGCTCACACCATTCTAGCTCTTCTGTCTATTTCTACAAGTGCATGGCCGCCACAGTTGCTGTCTGCAACTTCACGAGTGACAGAAGCTGTTTAAACTCTTGCCATGGTCCTCTAGGGAAGATTCGCAGGATCAAAAGATAACGAATTAATAAGATACACATATTTCTTTCTTCCCAAATGCTCTCATCTATTTAAAAACCAAACATCTGGGTCTGGAGAGGTGGCTCAGAGGTTAAGAGCATTTCCTGCTCTTCCAGAGTGCCTCAGTTCTGTTCCTAGGCCCATATCAAGCAACTCACAACCACCTGGTATGTCCAGTGCCAGGGGTTCGATGGCTTCTTCTGGCCTCTGTGGGCACTGTATGCACGTGGCATTCTCTCTCACCCACACGAATTAAAATAATAAAAACAAATGTGCAAAAAATCTAAATAAAAGCTGAGAGCTTGTGGTACATATTTAATCCCAACACTCAGGAGGAAGAGGCAAGCGGATCTCTGAGTTCGAGGTCAGCCTGGTCTACAAAGGGAGTTCCAGGACAGCCAAGGCTACACAGAGAAATCCTGTCTGGGAAAACCACCCGACTTCCCCCTTCCCCCCAAAGCAACAACAACAAAAATCTAAATAATTGAAATATTATCTTGAACACCTTTTATTCATTGTAGTAACAAACGTGTCATATAAACAACTCAAGTTTGGTTTTACTTATTTATTTTTTTTAACGAGTCAAGAATAATGGAAGTCACAGAGCTGTAACTACCCTTCCACCCCCACCCCAAGAGGATGACATTTAGTTTGCAAGAAATACCTTCCGGTGAAAGCGTATTACTACCCTTTTAAAAAGTTTACAAAAATTTAACAAAACATTATCCTAAACAGCTAACTTCATATTCGTAAACGAAATATAAACAACTGGCTGATCCAGTTTCCACCGCACATCAAACAGGTGCCAAAGGGATAGAGATCACCTCTGATTCTAAAACAAGAAAGATAATACCGCTACCCTAACATACCCAACACATCATAGCCGTAGGGGATTTTGGAGGGGATGTCAGACAGGGTTAGAAACAGACGGACACACGGCATCTTCTACTGTGACTGACTTTTCACTTATTCAGTATTGTCTCCAGAGGCTACAATGGCTGTTCCCCTACAATAGAATAGTACCGTTGCTGTCCAACCGGCAATTATCTTTCAAAAACACACTGGAAGCTTCAGACATAACGGGACAGTGGGTCTGTATTTTTGTGGTTTCCGAGGCCCTTCCTTGGGTCATAGTGGAGATCTTAACAGGTGGGCGTGTGCATGCATGATGCCAGAGAGAGTTGGATGGTAAGACGTGCACCTGCTGTTTCCAAACCACAGACAGAAAATAGGTCTGAGCAAGGGAAAAGTGCAACTGGATTCCTGCTGCCGGCCCCACCACCAGGCTGGAGGGTTTACTCCCTAGCTTTGCTGATGTAGTCAGCGAATTTGGTGATGCTCTCTTCCTGCTGTTCCAAGGCATCCAGGATAATGCCCATTGGCGTCTTCTTCAAACCTATTCCCTCCATTTTATTTTCCAGCTTGTTCTTGAGGTTTCGAAGTCTCAGGGATGCGTGGATGAACATCACTGAAAGAAATGACAGCATCAAAGAGAGAATTCCCTTTACATTTTTTTGTTTTTAATTATGTAAAAAAATAAAACTACTATTGTTTTTGTGGCTATGTGGTTATGCCTGTGCCTATGGGTTTATGCATATGAGTGCAGGTGCTTGCAGAGGTCAAAGGCATCAACCTATCTATCTATCTATCTATCTATCTATCTATCTATCTATCTACCTACCTACCTACCTACCTACCTACCTACCTACCTATCTAGCACCTTGCTCAAGAAACTGTGGAAGTAAAAGGCCAACTCCTTCCACCATATGGGTGTGGAGAACCAAACTCGGGCCCTCTACACTCTTGGCACTGAGCCATTTCTCCCACTCAAGAGTGTCCCTCTCACGCCAACATAGGACCCCTCCTCACTCCTCGCACATATAGTAAACTGTCTCTTTTAGCTGTCGGGTTTGCTTGCCTTGCTGATCCAGGCTTTCAGAAGGTTACACAGACTTCATGTAAAGCTACTTGTCAAGCCACACGCATTGCTTTGTGTGTGGAAGAAAACACGGTTGTCCCTTAGAAGAGCCCTGATCTGGCAGCCACAGTCTTCCCTCCCCACTGAAACCCCCACCTCCCAAACGTTACTTAAATAACATGACCTTCAACATAACTGTCTGCCGACACGATTCCAACCTGAGCATGATTCCACTTTCCCAAAGTGTCCCAGGAATTACTTTTTTTTTGCATTCTGGTTTTATCTGTATATTGTTCCCTGAATGCCGGAATTTAGGTAAACCCCACTTTAAGGTGCCTCCAAAGAGACATGCTTTCTAAAGTATCCTCAAGAATGACCTGACATTGTTTACTATGAAATGGATGCCATGGTCCTGCCTTGTGGATCTCTTGTCTCAGCACCTTAAAGGAATGGACTAGAGAATCACTATTTTAAGACACACTATGTAATCTGATAGTCATTTTTCCATGCACATACAAAGCACCCAAAGAGCCTGTTAAACAAGGCCAGGGAGTTGATGAGGTGGATCAGTGGGTAAAGGTGCCTGCCTCCAAGCCTGCTGAACTGAGTTTGATTCCCAGGAATCACACAGTGGAAGGAGTTGACCTCTTACGTCCACAGTTTCTTAAGAAAGATAGATAGAGGATGGATGGATAGATAGATAGATAGATAGATAGATAGATAGATAGATAGATAGATAGATAGATAGAGATAGATAGACAGACAGACGCAATTTTTAAAAATAAAAAAAAGACCAGAAAAGTGACTCAAGAGACAATGTGAGAGCACTGGAGTTGGTTCTTTAGGACCCATATGAAAATTAGGTAGGTATGGCAGTCAGCCTGCAACCCCAGCACTAAGAAGGCAGAAACAGAGAATCAGGACAAAACAGCTCAATAGAGTAGCCAACTGTGTCACAAGGGCTCTTGCCTCAAATAAAGAGGAGAGCAAAGGAGAAAGACTCCTGATGTCAGCTTGGGCCTGCATGCTCATCGTTCCACACAGGGAAACACAAGGATGCACACGCATACACACATGCACACCATAATAAATACAGAAATAAAAAGAACCTACTCTAGGCAAATCCCCACACTACGCTCTGCACAATTCAGGGGAAGACTAGAGGTTCCTAGCCAATTCTGACCTTTAGAGATACAAGTGACCCACAGAACCAGGCTCTCCAAAGGATATGGCTCAGAAAAAAATGTATCTTTAAAAAGTGTCTGGACAGACGATCCTCATATATCTGAGTTTGGGAGTAATTGATATTAATTTCTATGTCCTAGAGATGGGTGAATGCAGCTAACTTGGGATAACTAACCACACTCTATGATCTGGAGAGAAACTGAAGTTCCCGACTTTATGATATATTTCATTACTCAGGCTGTCTCAGGCTCGCAGCCAAAATGGGGACTACAGTTAGCAAGCAGTGTGTTTAAGTGGAATTGTTCTAGCACTAACTTCCAGTATAATAAGAAAAATCTGGGGAAATTTTCCCAAAGTTTGAATTTACTGGTTGAAATAGTTTGTGCTGTGGAATATTAGTTTAAGATGTGTTTCATTCATTAAGCTGTGGACCATTTGTTTGATGATGCAAAGATGTGCTGCATTCTTTTATGTTGCCTTTGTTTAACTCTGTAAAGCTGTGCTACTTACCTGCCTAAAACACCTGATTGATCTAATAGTGAATTAGCCAATAGGTAGGCAGGAGAGAGAAATAGGTGGGGCTGGCATACAGAGAGAATAAATCGGAGAAATCTAGAGAGGGGGGAGGAACAAGGAAAGGAGGAGAGGAGGATGCCAGGGGCCAGCCCTACAACCACACAGCCAGCCATGGATTAAGAAGGAAAGAAAGATTATAGAATAAAGGAAGGTAAAATTCCCAGAGGTAAAATGTAGTTAGAGGGAAACAGAATAAATTAAGTTAGAAAAGCTGACTAGAAACAAGTCAAGCTAAGGCCGGGCATTCATAAGTAAGAATAAGTCTCCATGTATTTATTTGGGAGCTAGGTGACAGGCCCCCATAAAGAAAAAAGAAAAACCAACTACAAGTGTGTGTGACAAAGAATAGGATTCATCTGTAAATAGTCTGAGCTTGATCTGCCAAGATCTCAAATGATTTTATTTACTAGAATAGATGCACAGGTGAAACATTTCAAATGCAAAGGGACATTTTCTTGCCGCCAGCTACACCAGCATTTCAGCCAGATTTGTGCTGCTGAGATCTGAACTGGATCTTTATTTCATTTCATACTGTTTGGGGTCTTAGAAAATAAGCTATTTAGAAAATACATAGTTCACCAGAATCATAGTATTTAGTGTTTATGCTGTGGTCCAGTTATTTTTTCAGACATTATTTTTCATTATGAATATGTGTGTGTGTATGTGTGTTTGTAGGTATGTATGCACACCACATGTCTAGTGCCTGCAGAGATCAGGAGAAGGTCTCAGATCCCCTGAAACTGGAGTTATGGATAGTTGTGAGCCATCACGCAGACACCGCACTGTACCAGTTCTTATAGTGTGATTAGGATCTGCATTTGTTTTGTTTATTGATGTCTCTCTGTAAGAGCAGTTGACAAATTGCAAGTGCCCACATGTATTTGTGGAAACAAGCACCTACTAGGCTTTCGTGTGCTTTTTGGAAGATTCTGATACTGTATTAGATATACCAAGAGGTTATGCAATACCTATTGGCCAACAATGCCTACACTTATTTTAATGAAGTGTGAAAAAGAAAATGGGTTTACTTACACAACAAAGGAAAAGTGATGCCGAACACAAAGACCATGACACCGCCAAACATGGATATGAGGAAGTAGCTGGCCAACATGACCACCATCACGAAGGTTGTGGGGTACTGCTTCTTCATTCGGCGGAGGATGTCTTTATTGTGTGCTGCCCACACGAACCCTGTGAATACCAGCACCACAACGATTCCTCCAAGGATCATGTTGAAGGGGCTCAGAAACCTGGGATGTGGGAACAAAGAAAGATGGACTCAGTAGCAGGTACAGCATGGGGAGAGGAGAGAAGAGGAGTGAAACTCATGAGTACTGACTAAGTACTTCATCAACACCGGAACCTTAACCTACGAAGTAGACAGGACTGACTGATTCTAAACAGAGAAACAGCCTTAGTGGTTAGAAAATGGTAAAACGTATAGCCAGGTATGTTGACCCACACAATCCTAGTACTTGGGAGGCTGAGGCAGGAGGATTGCAAGCAAGTTCAAGGCTAGCTTCAGTCATATAACAAGACTCTGTCTCAAAACAAACAAGACAATAACAACAACAAAACCCAAAACAGAAGGTAAAAAAAGAGACGGGAAGAAGAGATGATCACCAGCAGCAACAAAGACAAGGATGGAGCTAAGATGTGAAGATCACCACAGGCAGCCTGATGCCTACCAGACTTGCTAGCGTATCTTCCTAGTGCCCCACAATGTGAAGACCACACCTTCTTATAGATGTGTTGTGTTTAGCTTTCATACATCCCGGGTACTACCTACCACACACCAATTGTTTTGTCGTTGCTATTTGTTTTTTAGGAGTCAGTAAGTAGTTCAGTCTTAATAGGAATGATGGGTGAATAAACTCATCTATTCACGATGGACAAACATAGAGCAGAGGTTATGCAATGGCCTCCATGAGTGAGCACTCTGTCTACAGTCATTTCTGACTGGACTCTACAGAGTTTATTAGAGTGTTTATTTGCATCCTTATTAAACAACAACAAAAAAACAGTGCACAAAGCACACGGTAACTTGCTTCTCCTAGAATAAGAGAATCCAACCACCTTGGACCCACCTTGCACTGTGCAACCCAGCAGCTGGAAGGCTTCTTCCTTGAGGTTGAACAAAAGCTTTCTATGGAGCCCCAGTCTTGCCTACCCACTACTGCTTCCTTGGCATGGAAGCCTAAAGAAGCTGCTGCTAGCCTTTGTTTTTCTAACACATGATCCAAATCACTGCCTGACACAATCTAATCATTCTGTTCCACAGAAACATTGGTGACTATGATTTCTGGCACAAAAAGTCCTCAATTGATTGTTCCAGAGGCCCTAAGTATCCTCGACATAGGTTGTCAACTCAGAATTCCAAATGTAGAACCTCTAAATTCACTGGTCCATGAGACAAAGGTCTTCATCATGGAACTGCCGTCACTGACTCTGGATAATACAGAAAACACTATGGAGAAGTAATTTACCACAACTATTTTGTAAATGAAAAGAACCCAAAGTGTAGTTTTCTACCTTCCTGTCCTTTGTTTTAGAAACAGATTCTCACTATGCAGTCTGATATTGTGGTCTGAATGAGAATGGCTCCCACAGGCTCATGTGTTTGAACACTTGGTTCCTAATTGTTGGAACTGACTGGGAAGGATTCAGAAGTATGATCTTGTTGGAGGAGGTATGTCAGTAGGCTGTGGGATTTGGGATTTCAAACGGCTCAAACCAACCCTAGTGTGCCCCCTGTGCTTTCTGTTTGCCAAACCAAATATGAGCTCTCAGGGGTTCTTCCTGCCATGACTTCGCTTTGCCACCATGAACTCTACTGCTCTGGAACTATAGGTCCAATTAAATAATTTCTTTTGTAAGTTGCCTTCATCATGGTGTTTCATCACAGTTATAGACACGCAGGCTGACCTCAAACCCATGGTCCTCCTGCCTCAGCCACTCAAGTACTGTGATCACAGATGTGCACCACTGATTCCAACTGAAAATCCCTTTACAGTTAGCTCTTATTCTGCCCAATGAACCACAAACTATTTTGAGTAGAAAGTGAAAATTTCTTATCCTTGCTGTCAGGATACTGAATTAATGTGAAACTGCTTTTGAAAAAGCTAAAGCTGTTCACTTTAAAAAAAAAAAAAAAAGCAAGCAATTGCTGAGTGTGCTGGTGCACACCTTTAATCCCAGCACTCGGGAGGCAGCGGCATGTGTATCTCTGTGAGTTCGAGGCCAGCCTGGTCTACAATGTCGGTTCCAGGCTAGCCAGGACTACATAGTGAGATCCGGCCTTTCAAACAAAAGAGAGAGGCAGTGAACAAGAAGAGAATTAAACAATGCTAAGAGTGTGTGATGTAGTTTAAACATAGCCTATAACGCTTGTCAATGCTGTCCTGGGACCAGCTACTGTCCTGGGCCAGTCCCACCTCAGAGCACGGCTGCTTTAACCTCTGTTGCCTCCAAGCAGGACTTTTACCTTCTCAGGAAAGGTGAAGCACAACGAGCCCTAGCTACAAAATTTGGATGCCAGTTTTGGAAAATGGTCATGCTGCGCCCCTTCTGAGTCAGGGCAAGATCATTACTGCCTCAAGACCAGCTGTTCCTAGCCACAATAAGCTCCAACCCCCACTATTCCAGGACACTGTGACATTGAAACGCTGCCTGACTGCACGCAGAGGAATTCCCCTTCCAGCATAAAAAGCAGTCCCTCCGAATGGCTGTGTGCTGATGGACTCTCTACTGCCTTGCCCTCTGTGGATGGACCACGTGTATCTAATGAACTGCGCTTCTTCCTTCTTTTGTCTTCAGAGGATCCGTTCCCACCAGTGCCATCCCTGGTAGGACAATAACAGTTGCATATTTCACTCAAAGTCCTCGAAAACACTGAGACCCTCCAAGCCTGAGAATACAAAGGTAATAAATAAAATTGCCAACACTGAGATATGTCATACTGGTGGTATTTATATGAGACACTGCTAGGAATAACCTATGTGACCAATGACTTACTAGACTGGGATCTGTACGGCTATGTTTAAAACGATGATGTATAACTGAACTACCAGATCTGGCTTCTAATTTAGTAGCCCAACAAGATATTAACACTATATTGAATAGGTAAAAGCAACCACAACACATTCCCTCTGTTAGACAGATTATCATATCATGTATGTGACATAACTCTAAAGCAGAAATGTCTATCTATAATTTACATTTCCTTTTCCCCTCCCTTTCTCCATCCTTCTTTTCTCTCTTTCTTTTGAGTCTCATATATCCCACCATAGTGTCAAATTTAATTGTAGATGAAGATGACCTAAACTTCTGACCTTCCTGCCTCTATCTCCCAAGTCTTGGAACACGGATGTGGGCCACTATTCCCAGTTTAGGGGTTGCTGAGGACCAAACTCAGGGCTTTGTGGGTGTTCAGCAAGGATTTTACCAACTGAGCTATGATCCCAGATCTTTCTATGTACATGTGTGTGTGCTACTGGGGATTAAAGTCAGGGCATGGTAAGCAAATGTTCTGCCATTAATCTATATCCTCACACTGTTGGTTTTGCTATCTTGTTTGGTTGAGTTTTTTTTGTGTGTGTGTGTGGGGGGGGGGTGGATTTCACCATCTCACCATGTTGCTCAGGCTAGCCTTGTACTCCATCTTCCTACCTTTGCTTCCCCAGTAGCTGGGATTACAGATCTATACTACCAGGTCTGGCTTATCATATGCATATTATTTTCTAATCAAAAATAAAATAACTACACACACACACAAATTAAAATCAGCAGCTTCTCAGTTCACAGTTCGGGCTTTGCGCTCTCTTAGCATCTAAAAGTGTTACTGGGACTTGAGTTCATACACCACCTTGAGGTTTTTCCTTCTTTACCACAACCTTGTCTTCCTGCTGTCTGTATTCTGTGTGCCAGCTTGTACCATCTGACCTCCTCCAAGCTCTCAACACTCAGCTCACAGGCGGTTCTATCTTGCTTGCCCTCCCCCTCCCCCCTCTCCCTCCAAGTTCCAAGTCACTAGAGTGACTCAGCCTCTGTATTATCATTTTAGTTTATATTTTCATCTGAGTTATTGTCTCCTGATAGAACCTCAGATTTGATTTTTGTTTGCTGTTGGAGATAGGGTCTCATATAGCATAGGTTAACTGAAGCTCTTTGTGTAGCTGAGGATGACCTTAAGTTCTGCCTCTACCTCCCAAGAGGTGTGATTAAGAGTACCTGATACAATAGCCCAATTCCTAATCTGAGAAAGTCAAAAGTTTTACAGGCCAGAAAATCAAAAAGTATATCCTCTTGAACAAGCCTTGCATCAGAGGCCTGGAAACTTCCACAGATGAACAAAATCTCATTCCTAATACCAAAAGAGAGAAAGTCTGGGAGAAATTAGACCAAAGGACTTCAGTAGTCATGGTGGGTAGGGGCTTCATGGGTTGTCTCTCTTTCTTTCATCCTCTCATTGTCTTCCTTTCTTCCTTTCTTCCTTCTTTTGTGTATTAATTTCATGAAAAGCTTTAGTGGGAAACACACATGTGTTTCTCTGAAAAGAGAGGCAGTTCTGTGGTATTTTTGTGACAGACTCTTGCTACATAGCCTAGCTGGCCTTGAATTCATGGCAATCCTTTTGCCTCGGCCTTCCAAGTGTTGGGATTACAGGTATGAGCCACCAAGCCTACCATTTGTTTTTCTATTTCTCAATTACCTTGTGCTACTTAGAGAACTAACAATACCTGACATTTCAAAAAAGGAAACATAGACCCTCACAAAGCCATCCTTTTCATCTAGGACCCACTCAAGTGTTTCTGGGCTGCAAAACAAAGACCAAAATTAACAGAAAGAACTAGAATGGAGGGTCAGGAAATGGCATGCTTGATGCACAAGCTGAGGAAATGAACTTGGCCCTAGTAACCACAAAAAAGAAAAAAAAAAGAAAGAAAGAAAAAAAAAAACCAGGTGTGGAGGCGTGTACTTGTGACACCAGAACGGGGGGGGGGGGGGACGAGGGGGAGGTAGATGCAGGCAGATCCCTGGGACTCATTGACCTTCCCAGCGCTCAGGGAGAGACCTTGTCTCAAAAACAAGGTGAGTGGTGGGGAGAGAAACTAGGATGAAAGGCTGAAACTGAAGAAAACTCTCGACTCTCCCAGACTAAACTGCAAAGGGGAGCTGGGCAGTCTGCAGCAAAGTACCAAAGATTCTTCTAGAACACTCACTAAAATAATTATTTACGGGGCATACAATAAAATTTCCATAAAGTTTTTTTTTTCTATTTTTACTTTCGACAAGTAAAGCAGATCTCTAAACCGAATATGTAAATAAAGCCTGAGATGAAAAGGAATGGAAAACCCAGGGCCAATTCAAATAATTCCCCATTTGCTCTTCACCTGTTCCTGTAGCTCTGGCTCAAAGGAAAAGAAGCAAGGGCTCCTATAGAACTGGTTTTAGCTGGTTTTAGCTTGCAACATGCCCAGCCACAAACTATAATTAGAAAGCAGCTCAGCTCCAAGCTGATGGGGGACAAAAAAGAACAAAGTTTTTGGGAGAAGAAATGATTTTCTCCCATATTCTGAGTACATGCAATTATGTTCTGAAAATCAGTAAAATTTGTGCCATGGAGATGCCCAGGTAGCCACTTATATTTGTAACAAAATGTCACACAGACACACATGAAACACACACACACAAACTAACTACATTTTCTGATGAGCGTAAGAATCTGGGAAGCAGTTGCTGTCTGACATGCCAGTGGTTGGGCTGTTAGTCACACCAGTCAAGAAAAAATCCAGGAGCTTTTTTTAAAGAGTGGTTTCAATAAACATGATACTCATCTTTCACGAGGCTCTGCTGGGTGTGGGCTTATTACTGCTTAGCCATGAAGCAGGGAGGAAAAGAGAAAGTTCTGGAAGGTGATGGAGGAGTGAAGGGGGGGAGACATAACATTTGAGATACTGTTCTTTGTAGAACACACCCTAATTATTCAAGTTAAAAATATTAAATAGGCTTGCGATTTTAAGATAAATGTATGCATAGAAATTACCCCATTCTACTAATTAATAAACCTCCTATAGTGGGGTTGTTCTTGGTTGTAAAAACCTTCAGAATGCCACTGCGACTTTCTAAAGCTGTCTCGAAGACTGAATCAATACGATCCTGCTCTGCAGTATGAGACAAAGCTGTGGTCTAAAGAAGTGGAGAAGAATAACCACGGCATCTGGGGAGGAAGAACG
The DNA here is from genome assembly GCF_950005125.1 of Chionomys nivalis. NCBI lineage: Eukaryota > Metazoa > Chordata > Mammalia > Rodentia > Cricetidae > Chionomys > Chionomys nivalis. The sequence goes on from NC_080086.1 coordinate 53,673,672, forward strand.
GGAGGCGTGGGGTTCACAACACAACCATCCGGTGTGGCTAAGCACCTAATGCAGTCAAGGACTTAACCCCTCCACTCTAAACTGCTTTATGCTTCCGCTTGAAGTCAACAACTAATGTATCCCTCCACAAGGCTATTCCTTTCTGAGAGAAGGCGGCAGAGGCATAGCTCGGCCCTTGCCTGGTGTGTGTACGTGGAGGGGAAAGGGAGAGAGGTCTGAAGGAAGGTGGCTTTGTGGGGAACTACGCCCTAGACCTGCCGCTGTGACCGGACCTGCAGAGTCAGCATAACCTGCGGGAAGGAGGAAAAATTCCACCCTATCGCTGTGTTCCAGGGCTAAGAGGGTCTTGAAAACCCCCACAGTTCACAAAGAAGCCAACTAAGGACTAAAGGCAGTATATGAATGTGTTCAGGGCCACCAACTGCAGAGCTGCCAGTGCAATTAACTAAAGCAGAGGGTTCAGAGCAGCAGAAGGAACATTTGGTAAGTTCTGTCACACCAAGAAGAACCCACAAGGCAGAAACAGCCTCGCGCCTGACTTCTAACTTGGAAGCTGCGTTTGAAGAGCAGTCCCAATGCAAACTTGTGCAACCACTTTGGAAATCTGTGGTGGTTCTCAGAAAACTGGGAATCAACCAACCTCAGGATCCAGCAATTCCACTCTTTGGAATATATCCAAAAGATGCTCAATCATACTATAAGAGCATTTGTTCTTATGTTCATAGCAGCATTATTTGTAATAGCCAGAACCTGGAAACACTCTAGATGCCCCTCAAGTGAAGAATGGATAAAGAAAGTGTGGCACATCTACACATTAGAGTACTGCTCAGTGGTAAAAAAATAATGACATCTTGAATTTTGCACGCAAATGGACGGAATTAGAAAACATCATTCTGAGTGAGGTAACCCAGACCCCCCAAAAATGAATATGAACCTTCATCCAACAACAGATGGGAACAGAGGCAATGACCCACATTGGAGCACTGGACTCAACTCCGAAGATCCAGTTGAAGAGTGGAGGGAGTGAGAGTATGAGCAAGGAATTCAAGACCATGAAGGGGTCATCATGAGACAGTTTGCTTGAGCTAATGGGAGCTCACCAACTTCAACTGGACTGGGAGTGAACGGGCATGGGAACAAAGAAGCCCCCCTCAAGGGGGTTGACAGCTGGGGCAACCGAGGAGCCATTGATAGTGACACGGGGATGTGTCTCTACTTGCATATACCAGCTTCATGGGATCCTGTTCTCTTTGGATGTAAACTTTGCTCAACCTAGACATAGTAGGGAGGGCCTTGGACTTTCCACAGGGCAGGGTGCATGGCACTCCCTTAGGGTTGGAGGGGTGGGAGGAGGGTCTGTGGAGGGAGAGGGAGGGGACTGTCAGGAGGGGAGGGAGTGAGAATTTGGATTGGTATTTTTTTTAAGTAAGTAAAAAAAAAAAAAGAAAAAAAAATGAAGAGTAGTCCCAGAGGAACTGACTCACAGGGAAGAGGGGCAGAGGGGCTGTGTCCTCACAGGGCACTCCTCAGAGAAGTTGAGGTTTTCCTGTGGCTCGTGGCAATTAGGAATGTACCCATCCACTTTCTTCTCATGGCCTTTATAGAACCGGCACTCTTGACCCCTTCGACACAGCCTAGCTGCCTCTGGAGACCAGACTACTGCACATAGTTGTACCAGGAATGGGTACCTGGGACAGGGAGCACGGCTATAGCATGAGGTCCATGCTCTGGTCACCGACCTCAGCATTTGGCTTAGGCTGCATTTACTAGGGGGCACCTTTGGTACATGACATGCAGCAGTCCTCCCTGCCAGCTTCCTGATGTCACATCCTGACTCTGAACTTATGCCCAGGCTTCTGGCGGTTGCTGGAGCTCACTCTGCTTCCTGGGCAGCCACAGGCCTGTGCAGGATCTGTTCTTTCTGCCCGATTCACTCCAGCCTTCTTTAAGCTCAGTTCAATTGCCTTTTCTCAGCCTCTCCCAACAGAATACAGCACCATATGCCTCTTTCTGCAGTTCTCACCACAGTGGTAGCTTTACATCTATGCGGGTGAGGACCGAATACATAGAGAGCTCCACAAGGAACGGAGATGTCACATTTTTTGGCCCCAGCACCTAGCACGGTACATTTGATAAATGTGTCAATGAAAGGGAAAAAAATAAGACACTTGCGCATTTTCATACCATTTCATTATGTTCAGCGTATTTCTGTAGCCATCAATTAAAGAGCATGAGATTAACATAGACAAGACACTATTGTTCCTATTGTATACTAGATAGCACAGAAGATAGTTCCGGCCTTTGTTTCTGCACAGAACTTGTTAAAGGGACAAGTGAGAAAAGCACCACTGGGGAAAATTCATGCCCCTACTTGTCCGGAGAATGGACAAGGAAGAAAGGCAGTGGGCTTTCTGAGCCCCTGCAGACTGTGTGGCCAGCACAAGCCGAAGTACAGCAGGGACAAAGGAGGGAGATTGATACACTGCTGACCTATCCTTTGGGGGTCCTTTCTGCTTCCTGTGACCACCCACCCAACAGTGCTCAGTGGTTGCTTTGGTTTCCCAACATGGCTTCTGTCCTGGCAAGAGCTATTTCTATTTTTAATTCTTCATTTTCAAAATTACATTTATATTTTTAGCATGTGCATTCACCATGGTACTGATGTGGAGGTCAGGAGACAACATTCGGGAGTCAGTTCTCCCCTCCCACCTAGATATCCAATTTAGGCTAGGAGATTTGTCTGCAAGTGCCACTACCACTGAGCCAGCATGCAAGAACTATATATATATATATACCTGACTGTAAAATGTAACTATGGGCTTTAGACACAAATTAGTCCTCAGTATATGTGACCATCATCTCCAGGATCACCAGGTAAAGGAGACTTCAAAAAGTTCAGGTGGAACAAAGGAAAGTTTAGGTGGCTGGCAAAGGAGCCAGTCTATTTTGTCACAGAAGGTCAAAGTGGCATAACCTTGGGACTTCCCCTCCTGGCTGAATTAGCAAGGCCCACAAAACTCATTGTATCCTGTGAACTGGGCACTCTCCACGCAGTCGGCTTCTCGGTGTATTCCTAGCCAGACATACTTTGCTAGCCTCTTGTGGTTTGTTTGGCATTTACTAAGCTACTTACTTATTTATTAGTATATGTATTATTTATGTGTATGCATTTTTGTGTGCACGTGTATGCATACATAGAGGTCAATGTTTGACATTAAGTGTCTTCCTCCATTACTCTCTCTCTTTCTCTCTCTGTCTTTTGTTTCATTTCTTTCAACACAGGATTTCTCTCTGCAGCCCTGGCTGTCCTGGAACTCACTCTGTAGACCAGGCTGGCCTCGAACTCACAGAGATCCGCTTGCCTCTCTCTGCCAAGTGCTGAGATTAAAGGCGTGGACCACCACCACCTGACTTCTATCTTATTTTTTTGAGACAAGATATTTTACTGACCACCAACTTGACTAGACTGGCCAACCAGCAGGCTCCACGGATCCTCCTGTCTCAGTCTCCCCAGGCTGTTTTTTTAGGTCCAAACTCAGATCCTTATGTTCCCACAGCTAGCACTTCACCCACTGAGCCATTCCCCACACCCAGGACTGGTAAATTTACTTTTATTAGACAATTGGTTGGACCTGAGTTAGAAATCATAACTCAGCCGGTTGGTGGTGGCACATGCCATTAATCCCAGCACTTGTGAGACAGAGGCAGGCGGATCTCTGTGAGTTCGAGGTCAGCCTGGTCTACAGAGCTAGTTCAGGATAGGCACCAAAGCTAGAGAAACCCTGTCTCGAATCCCACCCCCCCTCAAAAAAAAAAAAAGAAAGAAAGAAAGAAAGAGAGAAAGAGAGAGCGAGAGAGAGAGAGAGAGAGAGAGATTGTAACTAATCCTCCCTGCGATGTCACAGAACTCTAATCAGACTGGAGAGAGTCCTTTTAGACATTTTAGGATGGAGAGATTTTATAACCTACAGTGTTAGAGAGAATGGCTTAATGATGCTCATATACTCATCACTGCCTCAACTCATGTTTCTTCCCACAGCCAGGAGCTTTTTGGAAGCGATAGAAGACGCTTGTTGACAAGCTGGTCCTCTGAATGCTGTGAGGGGTAGGCAAGGAAAACTTGAGAATTACTGAACTATTGTTACACGGCAAGGGAGAGAGGTTGCATTTGACACAGGCTAATAAGATTGATGACAGTAAGTTCTCTTTCCATAAGAGTGTCTTATTTACCTCACCTAACCTCCGCCTCTGCACCGTGTTGGTGCGCTACTAATCCAGTTAGTAGAAGGAGCGACCAAAACGCTGTTTTCTACAGCAATTGGCCTTTCTGCCCGCCAGCGAGTGCAAGGGAAGGCCCAGACATGCGCCTATTCATCGGGAGGACCTAAAACCCTATCTATTTACAGTAAATGGCTGCTGAATGGGAGCCAAACTGCAGGCTTTATCTCTCTGCTCAGAAGCTGCAAAAGTATCACCTGAACGGAGGCTGCATCCAGGGTAAGCCTTCTAACGACGAATGATAAAGGATAAAGCTCACCTGCCCCAAAGGAAAATATATAATACAATATAATATAAAATCATACAATCCCAACATTCCAACATTGTCCAGAGTTCTGCAGGCCTAAATTGATTTACAGCTCCAACGCCTGAGAGACGGGGCTGGGAATCCAGACTACATGCATTATTTCACTTTACCTAGGAATCTTGTAAACCTTTCCCTAGTAAAAGGAAACTAAAACGCCAACCAGCTGACAGACAGTGTGGGAGATTAATTCTTTTAATAAAAAACACGAGAAGGTGGCAGAAGTCAGGAAGCACATATCATATACATGATATCAAGGACATTTAATAGCAGGTAATTTTGCCTGCAGGGGACAGAAGCCATGGCCCTGTGCATGCAAAGCTTGTTCTCCCTCTGAGCTGCACCCTCTGTTCAGATGAAGGATCTTTAGGTTAAACATCTAAATGCTGACAGATCTCTTAAAGGTCTGCACACAGAAAATACTCAAGACCCATGGGAAGAAAACTCCACCCACCCGCACTGTCGTCCTGGGATGGAGTGTACTTACAGAAGCCCGGTGGGGCGGGTAGAATCTGGGAGGATTGGGCCGGGTGGGGATGCTGTATGCCTCGCTGTATCCTCAAGGGGTGCAGCTAGACACCCAGTTCAATATTTGTTCAATGATAAGTGATGTGAGCTTGAGTGAATATTATCGGAACACAATAACCCTGTAATAACTCTCACGCCATCCATATACTAGTGTTTCCCCTGGGAAAGACGTGTGCCTATATTGTTGTGTCTTCCTTCCTTCCTTCCTTCCTTCCTTCCTTCCTTCCTTCCTTCCTTCCTTCCTTCCTTCCTTCTCAGCATTGTCTTACCACCCCTCTAGACCTTAAACTCGGTAAAGGAATCATATAACATCCTATTGCTAAATGCTTCCCGCTCTGTGGAGTGAATGAATGACATGACCCCACAAGAATCTCATCATAAAACTGCTGACTCTGACTAATTGTCTTTTTCAAATCATTTACTTTTATTTTATACACATTGTTGTTTTGCCTGCATGTATGTCTTTGTGAGGAGGTCAGATCTTGGAGTTACAGACAGTTGTTAGCCGCCATAGAGGGTGCTTGGAATTGAACCCAGGTCCTCTAGAAGAGCAGTCAGTGCTCTTAACCACTGAGCCATCTCTCCAGGTCCAAAATCTGACTAATCTTAAAGCATAAACAGACTGTCATTTATTTGACTTGCAAATGACTATGAAAAGAATTGCTATCAGTTTCCATTTCATATCATTCTTAGCATTACTTGCACAAGTAGTATAAAAACAGTTTAAAAAAATCAGCAAACAAACCTGCCAGCATAAACTCACAACACACACAGGGCCAGTGAACAGGTGAAACAGGGACAGGCTTGTGAAAGGCTCAGGGATAAACGGCAACAGTCTGAAAAAATTCCTGTCTTTAGTCTTACAGTCTGAAAAAATTCCCGTCTTTAGTCTTACAGTCTGCCTTTCACAACAAAACAAAGCAAAAGAAAAACAAACCCGAAGATGATCAGGTTTACCTCTTCAAAGTCAGGGGAAAGGACAGTAGCTGAAAGGGAGCAAGAACTTAAAAAATGTACCCCAAGGGCTATTTAGAGGCCAGCAGTGGGAGGACCCAGATGTCAAGCCTTTTCTTCCCACAGATGTTTAAATATATCCCATGCAGGGCACCCAGGAATTTCTCAGCTCCTTCTTCCCGCACCAAATGGCAACCAGTTCTTTCTCCTTGCAGCATGTTAAAAGCACAAACAGCATGAGCATTCTTAATGCCAGATGCTGACAGCCATATGCCTTAGGCATGGACAGAGTCGTACTTCTTTTGAAAAGAATTACCCTAATACTGTTTTTTTCCAAATCTATAATTACTAGCCTTCTAGAAACTTCTTACAGTAGCAGCTGTTGATCCCACCCTCTTTTAACACTTCCACAGGCCAAACCATCAGGACACAGAGTGACTCCTGCCAAGAAAACCTAGGCTCATTCACCCAGCAGTGACACCACTCTGTTAAGGTGGGGGCGGGGAATGTGAGCAAGTGCCTTGCAAGCAAGAGGAAGCATTTACGAGTTGCAAATGCAGGGTGTGGTTGGTGACTCTGAGGCCACACCAGAAAATAGAAAACATGAGTTCTGATGTCAGGAAGGAATATGGGAAGTTAGCATAGCAGTAGAACTGTAATCTTCAAATGCTCAGTTAAATCTGATTAAGCAGGAACTTTAGCCAATTTACCATATGGTTTGATTAAAAAGCTATTTCACCTGCTAGTAATCGACCCAGTTACTATTAGAAATTTGGGTTTCAGTTAGCTGCATGACCTCAAACCTTCATACTTCCAAACGTGTGGTCGCTAGCTCTCATTCAGATTTGGGGTATACATATTGCAATCACTTGGGGAGTCAGAAGGGGGAAACCAACAGATCCCTGAATCTAGAAACAAACAAACCCAATACAAGTAGAATCTCTAAAAGTGACATTGGCATATGATATTTGAAGTTTTAAGCTCTGTCAGTGTTTCTATTGAGTTAGACTAGACCAAATTTTAATGTGCGGATGAATCCTTTGAAACCCTTATTAAAATATTGAGCTAAGAGGTCAGAAATGGTCCAAAGGGTCTTCATTTCTGATGAGCTCCCAGGTGCAAGTTCCTACTGCTCCTTGGCTCAGTGGCTTGAATAGATTTTTCCAGTTCATATCTGTAGGCATTCCATCAAGCACTCAGAAAATCCTCACCCACAGATAGAGAATAGCACAGGCAGAACACTAAGGTTTCAAGTGTAATTAACTGTTGCCTGTGTTTTTTACTTTGAAAAAAAAAAAAAAAGCAAAGACTTCCGTGGTGGGTTTGAATGAGAGAGGTCCCTATAGGCTCAAATATTTGGATGCTTAGCTACCAGGGAGAAATCTTTGAAAGGATTAGAAGGATTTAGGGATGTGACCTTGTTGTAGGAAGTATGTCAGTGGGGGTGAATTTTGAAATCTCAAAGCCCATGCCAGGCCTAGTCTCTGTCTGTCTGTCCCTCCCTTCCCCTCTTCTGCAAGCCTGTGGGGTAGGATGCAGCTCTCAGCTACTGCTACAGCACCATGTGTGCTTTCCATGCCCCCCACCATGATGATAATAGACTGACCCTCTGAAACTGCAAGCCAGCTCTCAATTAAATGTTTTCTTTTATAAGAGTTGCCTTGAAGTCAGGTGGTGGTGGTGAAAGCCTTTTAATCCTAGGCCTTGGGAGGCAGAGGCAGGCAGATCTCTGTGAGTTTGAGGCCAACACGGTCTACAAAGTGAGTTCCAGGACAGCCATGGCTGGTACACAGAGAAACCCTGTCTCAAAAATGGTGTCTTTTCACAGCAATAGAACATTGGCTAAGACAACTTCAGTTGATGTGTGTGATGTAAACATAGTATCTTAATGCATTGATGGCTCCTGTGATGGACGGGAAGATAGCTTCTGGGCTTTTATCTTTGACATCTTTCTCTTCTTGTGTGTCCATGTATACACAAAAGACTTTTGGGTAACAGGAAAGCTACAAGGACAGATGTGGGTTTCAGTTAACACTGGCAATGAGAGACACTGTGGCAAGGTTTGTCCTACAGGGTGAAACCAAAGCTGAGTCTTGCAGAAGTGGGAAAAGAGATCAGGGCTGGACTTTGACCACGGAAGTCACTAGTCTAAAGATGGTGCCTTTCTAAGCTGTCTGGTTGGTAACACTAACAGTGGTAAGAAAGGAGTAACATTTCATTGTAGCGAAACTGAGGAAGCTGGCACTGTTCTCCAGGCAGTACCTATGACACTGGTTAGTCCTCACAGCAGGTCCATGAGGTGGGCACTGTTATTACTGTCATTGTGTAGTTGGTGAAGATGAGGCAGTGTGGTCAGGCAATTAGTAGCTGGCAGTTGGGATTCCAACACACTTAATTTGGCATCTAACTACTAACTTACACTACTCAAAGAGACAGACAAAAATAAAAAGTGTAAGAAGAGTTACAAGGCTGGGCGACGCACATCTGTGATACTGGCACTCCAGAGCGGGAGGATCTTGAGTTCCAAGTCAGTCAAGAGGTACACTGTGAAACACTGTTTAAAACAAACAAATAAACAAACAACAACAACAACAAAAAACCCAGAGAGGGCCGGAGGAGAAATAGAGTGGGAGAAGGAGGGTGGAGAAAGGAGAGAGGAGGAAGAGAAATGGAAGAAGAGAGAAAGAAAAGGAGGAAGAGGCAGGGAAAGGTAGGAGGGAAGAAGAGGAGGAGGGAGAGACTAGCAGCCAGGAGCTCACAGGATCTGAGGTGCACAGCATACCCACTACATGGAAGACGTGGACTGAGTAAAACCATGATTTTAGGATGAAGACCAAACTTCTCCTTCTCCTCCTTTTCTTTGGGAAAGTCTTGTTACCCAGCATCAAACTCACTATTTAACTCAGGCTATCCTCAAACTCACTATCCTCCTGCCTCATCCTCTCTCTTACTGGAATTAAAAACAAAACAAATAAACAAACAAACAAAAAATCATGCACCGCCATGCCTTGCTTGAAGATCTAACTTCTATCTCCAAGGCCTTCCTGAGCAGGACCCAGTCTGAACCTGTCTCTTACTTCTCTTAATCTCCATCTTGGGTTAGTGCTTCCTAGTGTTCTGGAGCTGCATCGCATCCTCCAATCTTCTGTCCCCTCATGCTGAAATCTGGAAAAACCAGCCCTCGTCTGTCCTCAGCCAAGCAAACTTGAAACACTAGAGGACCTTGTCCCCAGGGGGACTCCTGGCCGCAGGGATGGACTCACCGAACAATCTTCAGCCTAGGTAATGTGCCTTACTTGCACATTTCATCGTGAGAAACTATCACCCACTAACAGAGGGTCCTGATAAGCAGCTTCCAGCAGTGTCCAGACCCACCCATCCACTGCAGCACCCAAAGACAACAGTGTTGTTTAGAATGGGGAATGTTCCAGAATCAGCCAAGCTCCCTGACCCCTAAGGTGTTGAATTTCTTCCTCCTTTCAGGCACTATAATTCTAAACCTCCTGACTCCTGGGGAAGATTCCACAGTCGTTAAAGAGACAAGCCCAGGTCTGTGGTTGTAAGTATGTCATTCAACTTCTCTGAGCATCTGCTTTAATAACAAAAATAATAATAGTTTAGCTATGGGACCATATGACAGAATGCAAGAAAATACTTAAGAAAACTTAACACACAGTACTTAGCAAAGTACTTAGCACAGACCCTCAATACATGTTTATTATTATTAATTATAAAGAAAATAAGAATTTGTGGGGAAAGCTAGAAAGTGTTTAGAGATGCACAGCAAAAAGGTTACAAGCCCAAATTTATGCTGGGATATAAAGAAAATTTTATATTTTACACACTAATGTTTTTTGTTTTTTGGAGACGGGGTTTCTCTGTAGCTTTGGAGCCTGTCCTGGAACTAGCCCTTGTAGACCAGGCTGGCCTCAAACTCACAGAGATCTACCCACCTCTGCCTTGCGAGTGCTGAGATTAAAGGCTTGTGCCACCACTGCCCAGCACACTCATGTTTTTGCATAGCTGTTGCAGAGTCTCATATTGTAGCCCTAGTTGGCCTTTACCTCATGGTTCAGTCTCTTGAGTGCTAGCTAGGTATGAACTACCATGCCTTGCTTGGCTCTTTACTAATCTTTAACAATAACAAGTGCTTTTCTCTTTTCCCTTCAAAGATGCAACTAACAGTTGAGACTTCTGTGTGGATGAGAAGGGTCAAGACGCCCGGACTGCCTGGGTTAGTAAGTGACCTGAGATCATAATGAAAGAGGCATATTTAGTTAAAGAGCTGACTATGAAAATTGAATTCTATGAAGACCACAAGATGGCCAAGCCTTGTGCTAGAGCCTGGGCACATAGTGCCTTTGGGGGAGGGGGATTGTTTTCCTTGCATGTTTGATTGACCTATATCAAAACTTTCTTTCTATTTAAGATAAGAAAATTCCTGCCTGGTGGTGGTATGTGCCTTTGATCCCAGCACTTCGGGAGGCCGAGGCAAGTGGATCTCTGGGAGTTTGTCTACAGAACTAGTTCCAGGACAGCTAGGGCAATATTACTCAGAGAAACCTTATCTTGAAAAACAGAGCAAAACAAAAATTAAAAAAAAGAGAAAAAGATAAGAAAAAGAAAATTCCCCAGTAAATTATATAACCACAAAAGAGGAAGAAAAGAAAATGAAAGTAAGTCAAGACAGGTAAACCCATTGGACCCATTATTAGTTATTTTATTTTAAAAAATATTTTTCCATGCAGTTTTTTACTAGGAAGAAGCACAGAGTTTGGGGCAGGCTTAGGAACAACTGCCTCAGACCTTTTTTACTGACTAACGGTTTCTCAACTGCCAATTTAGTCAGAGTCCATCAGTGCCGGTGTCCTCTGCACACCAGGCCATCCCTAGAGTTGGCAGTTCCTTCAGTCACACACAGCAAGGATCCCACGTGGAGCTTGCATTTGAGAACTGACACCCACTCTGAACCACGCCCGGGATGGGGAACCCTGCCAGTCTCCTCTGAGCTGTGAGAATTTGCTCCTTTGGAGGCTCAGCAAATACCATGTGTCCCTGGGCCAGAGCTCAAGTCTGATTCATCTTGGTGTGCTCGGAACTTGGCACAGGGTCTGGTGCCCAGAGGTAGCTCAGTAAATAAAGCCAGCTAACCTCAGGCCAGTTTAAGCCACCACCTTCTCGCTCACCCCTTCCTATGTCCTCCAAATGTGAGTCTCTCCTTTTCGTTTTATCTGGCAGCTTTGTCTCTCTTTGGGTTTGTTCTGAAAGAGAACCCTCAGACAAGAACTTCTTTTACGACATGTGAGTTCTTAATAAAGTCTTTTATTTAAATCCGGATAAGAGATAATAAACAAGATGGTAAATATAACCACTTATTTTGTAAAAGGTGGGAGAATCATTTTTAAAGGGTTAAACTACAAGGAAAGGCAGCTTCTAAGGAAACAGGTGCAGAAATGTGTGTGTGCCCTCAAAACCACATAGACCTTAGTTAACACACAGCAGTTCTTGACTATCAACCACTGAAAAGACTTTCAGAGGCGGGTAAGACCCCAGGCTAAGGTGCAAAGCTAAATTGACCACATCTGCCAACTTCTAGGAAGAAAAACAAAAACAAACAAATAACAACAACAACAACAAAAAAAAACCCACACTTAGCCGGGCGGTGGTGGCGCACGCCTTTAATCCCAGCACTCGGGAGGCAGAGGCAGGCGGATCTCTGTGAGTTCGAGGCCAGCCTGGTCTACAGAGCTAGTTCCAGGACAGGCTCCAAAGCTACAGAGAAACCCTGTCTGGAAAAAAAAAAAAAAAAACACACTTGTCAGGGGCCTCATTCCCAGAGTCACCTCACAGGGGAAGATGCGCCACCAGAAGACTCGCACCCTCTGGAGCCTAAGCTCAGCTCTCCTGTACGGGGCGTTGCGGAAATTAGGCAGAGGAGTCACTTAAACACCGCCCAGGGTCCACACCCAGTCACTCCGGGCTTCTCTAAGCAGCCCCAGGACAAGGTTACAACACCACACATTTCTTATTTTTAAAACCACACAGCGTGCTACAAACATCTGACAGGCATCTGACCTCGGCACGGAGGCGGAGGAGGGGGTAACATTTAAAGCCCCAAGTTCTCAGCACTCCCCTCACCAGGGTCCTCCCAGGGTCCTAGTCAAGTCTCAGCCTCTGGAGCAGAAAGAGAATGGGACCCCAGACAGATGCGGCCTCGCCCCGAGAACAAGTTTCCACTGGCTACTTCCCGAGATCCAGGGCAGGCGCTCTGCGTGGACCTAGTCTTGCATCTCATGGTGCTGCCCCGGAGTCGCTGCGTCCCCACCGCGGACAGGTGCCCCGGGCGGGAGACCCCACTTACCCCACGACCGAAATCATCATGGCAGCCACCACTAGGTAGTTGGTCTGGTAATAAAGCAGATTGCTCACTACACGGTTGTTCCATTTGGAAATGTCCCTGAAGTCCGGCCGGGCGAAGCGATCAGAGCCCGGGAAGAAATCGTCCCAGGCACGGAGCGGGGCGAGAGCCACGTCCATGTTCCTCTCTTTCCAGTGCTTCGCCTCCGGAATCTGGAGGAGGCGGCAGCGACAACCTAGATGGGTGAAAGAGGACAGCGGCTCCTTTGGATTGGCCCTGCGGTTAGAGCACCGCTAGGCCCAGGAAATTATGTTCGGGCGGGTGGATTTGCCTGTCCGTGATTGGCTGGAAGTGGTTAGTGTCAGAAAGGGCCTTCTACTGAGCAAAGGACAGACAGAAAGTAACTAGAGGAAATCCCCTACCTGAAAGTGGTGTCAGTTCTCTCTCTGGCAGTTTGAATATAAACCATCTCTTTTCAGACGCCTTTTGTGAGTGGCCAGCGTAGGACTCTGTGTGTTCTCTTCCTTGGAGGGGGGAAAAAAGACAGCTGTTCAGATGTCAATCTAAGTGGAATGGAATGGAATGGAATGGAATGGAATGGAATGGAATGGAATGGAATGGAATGGAATGGAATGGAATGGAATGGAATGGAATGGAATGGAATGGAATGGAATGGAATGGAATGGAATGGAATGGAATGGAATGGAAGACGACCTCAGAGCTACTCGAAGTCCAGTATTGCTAAGCTCTCCACACATGCATGCAATTCTCATGAGTCACTTTGTGTGAAATCAGGCTGGAAAAATGGGAGCAAGGGTTTGACTGAAATAAACGGCTGACTGTGGCTTCACCTTTTTCTTCACTCTCCATTTTTGCTGTCATAGATAGACGGTGGAATAGATGACTTCCCTTTCGGCTGAGTGTGCTCTTAGCTTCAGAGCAAACAACTGCCTGCAGTGGTCCATGTTTCTGGGTAGAATCCTGGATTCCACACCAAAAAGCTTTTTAGGTTTATTCCAATATTAAACGAATAACATTTACTTAAGAAAACAGTTTCTTTTTTAAAGAAATTATTTTAAAAATTATGGGCGTGGATATGTACACAATATGAATAGCGTGCCCTTGGAGTCCAGAAAAGGCCACTGGACTCCCTGGAGTTGAAGTTAGAGGTGGTGTTAGCCATCCAGTGAGGGTGTTGGGACCTGAACTCAGATACTCTGCAGGAACCCTGTAGGACCTTAAGCAAGCCAGCTCTCAGCCCAAGCACACACAGATCTTAATAGATAAGGAGACATTTTCATCCCCCCCAAGCTATATTGGTGACCACTGTTTTTCCTCAAAGGCTCATTTTTTTTTATTCTTTTTTTACTTAAAATTTCCAACTGCTCCCCGTTTCCCATTTCCCTCCCCCTCCTCCCACATATTGCCTCCTCCCCCCCGCTCCCCTCCCCCTATCCCCACTCCACTTCTCCTCCCCCTAGTCCACTCCCCCTCCCTCTCGATACTGAAGAGCAGTCCAAATTCCCTGCTCTACAGGAAGACCAAGGTCCTCCCACTTCTATCTAGGTCCAGGAAGGTGAGCATCCAAACAGGCTACGCTCCCACAAAGCCAGTTCATGTATTAGGATCGAAACCTAGTGCCATTGTCCTTGGCTTCTCATCAAAGGCTCATTTTTTTTGTCCCACTCCCCCTTGCAGGTAATGTATTTGATTAGGATAACTTTCTAATCCCCACCCCATTTTTAGTAAATAAGATCTCACTTTGTAGCCCTAGCTGGCCAGGCACTCTCTATGTAGACCAGGCTGGCCTTGGATTAACAAGAGGTACTCCTGCATCAGTCGCCCAAGTGCTGGGACTATAAGGTATGCACCATCACTCCAATAAACCCTTTATACCAACTACACGAGAACAAGGTACGGTTCTCTTCGTGTCCATTAGGACCCTCCCTAGATGCTTCAGCTCTTATATAAATGCTATAGTGTGATGTACACACAGACCCTGTGCTACAGTGTGATGTACACACAGACCCTGTGCTATAGTGTGATGTACACACAGACCCTGTGCTATAGTGTGATGTACACACAGACCCTGTGCTATAGTGTGATGTACACACAGACCCTGTGCTATAGTGTGATGTACACACAGACCCTGTGCTATGGTGTGATGTACACACAGACCCTGTGCTATGGTGTGATGTACACACAGACCCTGTGCTATGGTGTGATGTACACACAGACCCTGTGCTAGAGTGTGATGTACACACAGACCCTGTGCTAGAGTGTGTACACACAGACCCTGTGCTAGAGTGTGTACACACAGACCCTGTGCTATAGTGTGATGTACACACAGACCCTGTGCTATAGTGTGTACACACAGACCCTGTGCTTTAGAGCACCTTCAGGTTATAATACCAATGCCACTTGAGTAAGATGCAAATAACTGTGTTGTGTTAGTTAATAATGACAAGAAAAAATCTGTACAATTTTTCTAAAAGATAAAATATAAACTATTTTGCCCATGTGGTTGGTTTAATCTATGAATGGTAGTAGGTTGATAGATGATGGCTATATTTTAGTTTGTTCCTAAGGTGGAAGACAGACTTTTTTAAATTCTTCTCTCATACAATACATTCTGACTACAGCCTCCCTCCCTCCAGTCCTCTCAGCACCCCACACACATCTCCCTCTCCCCCAGATCCACTCTTCCACTGTTTACCTTCAGAAAAGAGCAGGCTGCCCAGGGATATGAACCGAACATGGTATAACAACATGCAATGGGATTGGGCACAAACCCTCATATCAAGGCTGGATGAGACAACCCACTGGGAGGAAAAGGGTCCCAAGAGCAGGCCAAAGAGGCAGAGACACTCTCATTGTTGTGAGTCTAACAAGAGCACGAAGCTACACAACCATAACGTGTATGCAAAGGACTTAGTTCAGACCCATACAGGGTCTGCCTTGGTCCCTTCAGTGTCTCTGAGTCCCTGTGAACCCTGTGTGGTTGATTCTGTGGCTGTTTTCTCATGGTGTCCTCTACCACTCTGGCTCCTACAATGGAAAGTGGATTTTTTTAAAAATATTTATTTATTTATTATGTATACAATATTCTGTCTGTGTGTATGTCTTCAGGCCAGAAGAGGGCACCGGACCTCATTACAGATGGTTGTGAGCCACCATGTGGTTGCTGGGAATTGAACTCAGGACCTTTGGAAGAGCAGGCAATGCTCTTAACCACTGAGCCATCTCTCCAGCCCCTGGAAAGTGGATTTTAAGGTGACTGTCTAAGGCGACCGTGTTTCTAAATTTGCAAGTGGTAATTTTTAACCAATCTCAATGTGCTCTACAAATACCACCAACTTTCCCTAAAACAATGAGTAAGAAAAGACACCTAATACTCAGTCAAATCTAGTTGTCCTTGCTGATTAGAAAGGCAGCTGAGGGAAATTATGCTGCCACCGGTGTTTAGGAGAGCTTGGTAGCTGAATCCAGCCAGAGCTAGCTAAGATATACCAATTTCTTTAATGGAGTTTAAAGTGTGAAAAATACTGAGTTCTCATAGTTTCTTGGCCCTGGAAGATATAGAAAGCCATAAATACTGGAAAATAAAAAATTACATTTCCAGATCCTCTTTATCTGACAAATGACTCTGGAGAAATTTTTTTTAAAAAATTATTTATTTATTGTGAATGACTATTATGTATGTGTGCCATGTGCATGCCTTGTGCCTGCTGAGATCAGAAGAGGGTATCAGATCCCCTGGAACTGAAATTATAGATGGTTGTAAGCTGCCATGTGGGTATTGGCACTTGAATCTGGGTCTTCTGAAAGAACAGAAAGTTCTTTCAGAACTGAGTCATCTCTCCAGCCCCATGGAGAACTTATTTTTTTAACTTTCCCTAGCCTTACTTTCTACATAAGCAAACTGGGGCTAGTAGAAAATCTGCCACAGAGGTGAGGCTAAAGGAGGGATGTTTGGGAAGTGCTTAATACATAAGCATTCACAGATTTTACAGTTATCAGTAACAGTACAAACTTGGCCTGGTGAAGCAGACCTGGAAACCCAGCTACTCCAGAGACTGAGGCAGAAGGATTCCAAGTTCAGTGCTTGCTTAGGCTGCAAGGTGAATTCCAGGTTAGCCTGAGCAACTTGGTGAGACTCCATCTCAACATAAAAAGCAAGAAGAGGGCTAGAAATATATAGTTCAGTGATCAGCGCTTGCCTAACATGGAACAACACTGGTCCTGTATTCAGCTCCCATTATTGCAAAAAAAAAAAAAAAAAAAAAAAAAAAACCAAAACAACAACAACAAAAGATAGTATAACCCATGATTTACCTGGTTGATGTCTACAGTGTTTTAACTTGTTTTCTATACTTTTATAGCAAATATCCAATGACTTTTCTCCATACTGCTGCCATTGATCACTGTGGCTGTGTCTTTATAGAGAGGGTGGGAGAAAGATGTGCAACAGCTTAGTACCATGCCAACCGATGCTCTAAGTCCCTTCCAGGCTCCATGAAAGCACTGTGGGGAGGCAAAGAGGGGAAGCTTCTGCCCTACTCTGCCTTCAGAGAACCCGCAATGCAGGAAACACTCAGGTAGGAGACAGTGAGCAGAGTGTTACACGTGCCAAGCCTCTGTTCAGTTCCAGCAAGTCAGAGGGCATGGAGGAATTCCCAGAGCCAAAGAAACTTAAGAGGCAGCAGTGTGGGCAAACTGAGTGAATGATCTTAGCCCAGTGGTGGGGGAGGGAAGACAGTGCAGCACCTGTTAGAGAAATTTGTGAGCATTTAGAACTATAAGGAAGAGCTTCCGCCTTCCAGCTTCTCTGTAGTGCGTGAACAAAGGCTGTCAAAAAGGGATCAATAACATCACCACTACTCCATCACAGTCAATAAACACTAGCTGGTTATATTTTTATTTGTTGAAGTCTCCAAAGACAGTTGAGGGCAGTGGTGTAAGCCTCCTAGCTCATCTCCTTGGAAGACTGAGGCAGGAGGAGTGCCAGGATCCTGTTTGTATAACTTAGTTAGACTCTGTTTCAAAATAAAAAGAAAATGGGTTTGGATGTAGCTCACTGGTAGTTTTTCTAGCATGCACAGATCCCCGGGTTCATCACTCATTACTACAAATAAAAGAGAAAGAGAATCCAAAAGAGTGTAGTTTTTTGTTTGTTTTTCTGTTTATAGCATGAGTCAGTCCCCATCCTTCTCTCCGAAAATATTGAGTATGTTTCTATCGTTGGATTATAGGTAGGCTTTTCTTTGTTCACTTGTTTTTATTTATAAATACATATATATTATTTATATTTTATAATATAATTATACTATATATCTATTTCTATATATCCATGTCATCCAACCATTTTAAATGAGAGTAGCTACACACTGAATCAACTTTGCTCCAGTCTCTATTTAAAAGCTACTTCTAGCAGCTCTTTGTCACTGTTTTTAGGTGTGGGGGAGTAGGAATGAGCAGATTCATTGTAGAAGTCTCTTACAACAAGGGATGGAGAGATGGCTCAGTGGTTAAGAGTGCTTGCTGTGGGGCTGGAGAGATGGCTCAGCAATTAAGAGCACTGGTTGTTTTTCCAGGGGACCTGGGTTCAATTCCCAGCACCCACATGGTGTCTCACAACCATCTATAGAGGGATGTGATATCTTCTTTTGGCACAAAGGCATACATGTAGATAGAGCACTCCTATACATAAATAAAAAAAATCTTAAAAAGAAAAAAAAGAGTGCTTGCAGTTCTTCTCGAAGCCCCACATGAAATGGCTTTCAATGGCCTGCAACTCCAGCTCCAGGGTATCTGGTACTTTATTTCTGGCCTCTGTAGGCATACACATAACACATACATATACCTACACACAGGGTACATACACATAAATACCCCCCCCTTTTTTTTGAAGTCTCTTGGGGCTTTTCCACAGGGACTTAAGCTTTAGTAAGCACCACCCTGAGTATTCTTCTGTCTGGCCATATACTATAGCAAATGTCTAATAGTTTATGATGATGTGCTCTGTCATAAATGCAAATGAAATGAATCCACTGAGGATTTTTCTCACATGCCACTGTTACTGTCAGCATGAGCAAATGGAGACGGCTTTCTTTCTTAATGGAGACGGCTTTCTTTCTTTCTTTCTTTCTTTCTTTCTTTCTTTCTTTCTTTCTTTCTTTCTTTCTTTCTTTCCTTCCTTCCTTCCTTCCTTCCTTCCTTCCTTCCTTCCTTCCTTTCTTCTTCTTTTTTTTTGGGGGGGGTTAGAGATAGGGTTTCTCTGTGTAGCCCCGACTATCTTGGAACTCGCTTTGTAGACAAGCAAGTTCGAACTGGGCTCAAACTCATAGAGATCTGCCTGCCCTCTGCAGTGCTGGGATTAAAGGCATGAGCCATCCCACTGCCTGGATAGATGGCAATTTCTAATCAGTTGATCTAATAAAGGGATGTCTGGTATCAGCTGTCAGCATGGTGAGTCAAGGTGTCACCCAGGACACAGCGATGCAAGACTAAGACCTTTGTAGGCTTCTTTTGGGTGTTTTGTCTGCATGTACATCTATCTGTACCACTTGTGTGCTGGTGCCCACAGAGTTATGAGCTATTGTGAAGTACTGTGTGGGTACTGGGGATTCAACCCGTGTCCCCTGGAAGAGCAGCAATACTCTTAACTGTTATCTCTCCAGACTTCTTAGAGATTCTGTCTTATCTCTAAGGCTCGGTATCTTCCTCTGGGACATAGATGGCCAATCTCTGTTAGTTTTTATTCTCTGAGGGGGCCAAAATATTTGTTGTCATGAATCAAAGACCCGCCCACAGAAAACCCTTCTTGGCCAGAAATGATTCCACCTTAGTGAGGTCCATGTGTGGAATTGTCTGGGCAAGAAAAGAAAAATGTGTGAGTTGATCTTGGAGATATGTGACTTAGGAAGAGGTGGGTGTCTCCTGGTGTCACCCTTGAATTCTCCTTTCCCACTCGCTGCCTGGCCCTCACTGATTTTTTTTAGCTCAATGAATGCTATTGATGAACATAGCCAGGGGATCATAACATACAAGCTTTCTCTAAGGTTCAATGAAAAATAGGACAAAGAATAGATGAGATGCCACAAGCGGGGAACAGCCCCTACTTTATTGAGCCCCTGAAAGCTTCAGCTGTGGCACTTTATTGATTTCCGAGCAACACATCCACAAAAACCACCTATTATAAAACTCAAAAAACTGACATTTTTAACACTCAAGTGATTCTGATCAAAGACCATATTTGAGAATCACCCAGGATTTCACTTAATTTTCAATCTTAATTGGTAAATATTGTAAATATTGTATTTTTACTTTAAAAATGGGGGTCTGGAAATGTCCAAGGTCTCATAGTTAGTAGCTGAGTAGTAAGGCTTTAAATTCAGCTCAGACCCCATTTTAAATTTCTATCTCACCTCAGTACAGGAGATGAATTTGTGTAGAGAGATATTTAAAACATACGAACATAGTTATTTTTCCTTTTCTTGTCTTGTCTAGTGACTGTCACTTGCAGACAGTGTGACTGTGAAGGAAAAGTCAATAGTTCACAATTTTTCCAGTTAGTGTCCCTCCCTTTGTAAAATGTTTTATTTTTTTCTGAAAGCTAAAATATTTATTCTATGTTAAAAAGTATTAAGAGCTCTATTAAGTAAAAATTATAAATTAAAGCTGTTTATATGTAATTAAAATGCTTTCTCTAAGAAGAAAAAAAAGAATCAAAACTTCATTGGCATTTATTACCATCTTTAGGTAATGGATTATATAGTAAATTTCTCTATTTTTCATATCACCTATCTCATTTATCAACCATTCAATTATCTATCTAGTATATATATGGATATATTTATGAATAACTATAGTTTTTTGACAGAATGATGCGAAAGTAAAATATTAATATAGATTTTCACAAAGAAGATACGACTCTTCACCCTACTTCTATTTAATGTTTTAAATTGCCTATAAAGACAAGGATTTTGAATCTTCCTGAATTATGGAAAACGGAAATTCTTCTATTTTTCCCGGAGAAGAGCACTGGCATATTAGGGTGATTCTTTTAGCTTTTAAATAGAACTTATCAACATTTTATGCAATTTTTGTTACCATAGAAGTGTATAGCACCTAAGTTTATGCTGCGTAGCATCATTATAGATGGCATAACATTATTTAAGTAGGTACAATTAATCAAGATTTTAATGAGTGTGAAATGCTTAAAAGGCCCAAGAGAGCCTTAGTAGCCACCTTACCCAAGGCTACCCTCGGTTCAGCTTGTGTCCCCAGACAGCCCTGGCCCTCCCTTCTTTCCCTGAAGTCCAGTCCCGTGTACCGGCCCCGCCCCTCGTTCATCTTCCTCATGGCTTCAACTCAACGCAGGGATCCCGCCCCTCCGCACCCGCAAGACTTTCTCCACCCTCCTTAAATCTCCGTCCTCCAAATGCCAGCTCCGCCCACGCTTGAGGCCACGCCCCGACCCGCCCTCTCATTTCCTCAGCACCTCCTTCCTCCCGCCCTGGCTCCGCCCCCTCTCCTGCCATTTACTTGCAGTCCCGCCCCTCCCGGGCGGGTCCACCCGCCGCGAAGGCCTCTGGGAAGAGGCGGGGAACAATATGGCGGATGGCGAGGAGCCGTAAGTGTCGGGGTTTTGCCGGAGCGCCGGGTTGGGCTGGGTTGTGAGTGAGCGCGGCAGTGGGCGGTCACCGCTGCCACCCGGGGACTCCCCAACCCCCGCCCCGTCCCTTCGTCCCCCCCATACCCTTGCGGCGCCCTCTGTGGAGCTTGATGCTGACCCTTCTTTTATTCTCTCTTTCTTTTAGGGAGAAGAAAAGAAGGAGAATAGAGGAGCTGCTGGCTGAGAAGTTAGTGCTGCCGGGAGGCCGGGGTCCTCTCCGGAGACCCCCGCCTCCCTTCAACCCCAGGCCTAGGGGACCAGCCGCAGCGGGCCCGGGGTCTGGGAGGGGGGCACCCAGAGCAGGCCGCGCGGCCTCACCCCTGACCCTGTCCCCATCCCGGGCCGACCGGTCGCTCCCCGGTTGTGCTCCTGCAAAAGCCGCCCGGTGGCCCCCTCTTCCTCCATCCCAAATTGTCAGAGCTGAGACCTTGTGGCAAGTGAATCCAATTTAAATCTAAATGGACACGAGGCCTGTTTTGGGTCCTTAGTAAACACTGAGACAATAGGACACATTATAAACTTTTTATGAACACTGTGCGTCAAGAATTGTGTTAAAACGTGTCAGTTTTGCAAAGCAATTGGGTCTTAAAGGGTATGTCGACCCCAGCACTTGCTCGCTCATTGTCCCACACCTGTATCAGTTACTTATTTTCTTGATGCCACAGATTTATAGTTCTTTTTATATGACCAATCCTACATGGTTCCCCTCCCTCCGTGGCAGGGAAAACAAAATACTCCTGTAGTGGGTGTGGTGAATTAATAATTTCTGTGTCACTTCTCAGTAGTACTTTGGTCTTTCCCATGTTCCCCTCATGGTTGAATTTCAAATGCAAAAGTTCACATTCCTTTCCCACCTTCTAATTTCCTCCCCCACTCCCTTTTTTTGCATGAAATGGCAAAGTTTGGATGCTTGCTATATGCCAAGAGCAGTCCTAAGTCCTCTGTGTAATTGTATCTTTATCTCATGACCATCAGAAGTAGTTGCAATCTACTGTTGAGGTTTCTGACAGTTGAGTAATGTTCTCAAGGTTAGGATGTGCTTGGTTTTGGAATGAAACCCAACTATGCAGTACGTG
The DNA here is from genome assembly GCF_950005125.1 of Chionomys nivalis. Classification (NCBI taxonomy): domain Eukaryota; kingdom Metazoa; phylum Chordata; class Mammalia; order Rodentia; family Cricetidae; genus Chionomys; species Chionomys nivalis. The sequence goes on from NC_080086.1 coordinate 53,695,847, forward strand.
TTGATCTTTTTTTGTAAAAATTTGATATCACTAATATATTCGAGGGTAGAAATTGCACAGTTACAGGAAAGTTATCACAACCAAACATGAATCTATAATTATAAAGTGCATGTGGTTCTTTTTTTTTTTTTTTTTTAAAAAAAAAAGAGTCCACTTTATTTTGTTGTATAGTCTCAAAGATTTCTTGATGGTAATGCTATCTGTGGTATAATTTTAACCTAAACATTTTGTGTATGTAGTGACAGTATTAACAGAGGACTTTAAAAAAATCCTGGGACCTCTAAGGAAAAGAAATGTTGAGAGTTGCTTTTATCCAAAATGTTTTGTAGATCGCACCTGTCCAATTTGGGAGGAGCCACAGATAGTATTAGATTTGAAGTAGCGTAGTTCTCAAAGTTCCCTGCACCCTCTTCATCTGCTGTCTCCCTACCCAAGTGTCCTGATTGTGGACTTTCACAGTGACTGTAAATACCACACAGAGGGAAGTCCTTTTCTCAGTTTGATCTTTGGGTGCTGAGGAAGCAAAGAAAAGAGACTGGCTCATTTTGTCAAGTAGGTAAAAAGTGCTTTCTTGTAACAGAAGAGCCAAAATTGGGAAACTATAACCACAACTCAGTTTTTCTTTTTGTTTGAGCAGGTCTAATGTGATTATGTTTACATCTGGGGAGACCTAATAGTTGTAGGCGTGGCTTTTTCATACTGATCTTTGCAGCGGAATTTACTGTGTTCTATGCAGAATGGCTGTTGATGGTGGGTGTGGGGACACTGGAGACTGGGAAGGTCGCTGGAACCATGTAAAGAAGTTCCTCGAGCGATCTGGACCCTTCACACACCCTGATTTCGAACCAAGCACTGAAGTGAGAAACATTTATTTTTAAATAACTGCTCTAATAGTTTTACATTTCAAAAATAATAAAATGCTTCCTTTTTAATTTGCTGGAATTCAAATCACTAAAGCTGTTTTGTGAAATTAAGTTATTGTGAGTATTGAACTAAATCTTTACGATTGATTTTATGTAAATGACTAGTTACGCATTTTTACATTTTTCATGTAAGTTTAAAATTTTCAAGAGTAGAATAACTTGATGATTTCATATTCTGGTGTTCTTAAAATTCTAGTTTAAAAGTATTTCTAAGATACATTTTCCCTTTTGTAGCACTACTATGGTAAATGAATCCTTATAGTACTAAGGTATACTTACTTAGGTATTTTAGTTGGAAATCTTTACTTAACATTGACTATAATTAACTGAATGTTAAAAACGTGCTTTCAGTATAATATATATTTTGAACTTTGTCTGGCTTAAAGCAGATATTTAATTAGATAAAAATTTGTTTTTTACTATGAAGTAGGAAGAAAACTTATTCTCTATAGTGTGTTTTATGTCTTTTGTGTCCATGAAGAGATTTTGAAATAGAGAAATTACTCATTAAGTTGTTGTGTAAACTCTTGAATTTGGCTCAGTAGCTTGTGTAAATGGACCCCTTTCATCCTTTAATGGTGAACAGAATGCTTAGTATTCTTTCTTTGGATAATACAGTTACATCTTATTTTCTTGTACATTGAAAGTGTTTCTGTACACTAGCTTAAGATTGTCACTTGTCTTAAGCAATTTTCTAAGTTGCATTTCTGCTGATTTGGAATTTCCTGAATTTCTACCATTTTATAAGTTTCATTCATTGTTCAAAGGAAACTGTAACTACTCTTACCTCATTTTTCTTTTTAGATCTTCAAACACTGATGTTCCTTTATCTTCTGGTTTTGACATTTACATTTTTTTTTTGTTTTGAGAAAAATCAGTTAAGTAATTGATGTCTTCCCTAAAATTTAAAAATTAAAAAAACATAAAGAATGGGAGAAGGAAAATAGAGAATACTATAGTAAGGTTGTTATGTTACCTATGAAATGATAAACCAACCATTGAAAAAAAAGATAAAAATAACTAGGGGTAGTTTTTAAATTTTTTCTTAGATTTATTTTTATTTTATGATCTGAGTAGTTTTGTCTTCATGTACGTATGTGCACTGTGTGTGCCAAGTGCTCACAAAGGTCAGTAGGGGGCCCTCCATACTCTGGAACTTGAGTTATGGATGTTTGTGAGCCACCACATACATGCTGGAAACCAAACCTGGACCCTCTGCAGGAGCCACAGGTGCTCTTGTCTGTTGAGTCGTGCAGCCCTAGAGGTACGTTTTCTGGTTAGAAGTAGGCTTTTAATTTCATATAGTCAACTTTAAGTGTTAAGATCGAAACTATGAAATCATTAGGCTTTCAAAATTTGTAATTACATCTCTTTTATAATTTGAAGTAATTGATAATACGCCAGGTGTGTTTCTTATAGATAATTGCCCTTTTTATGTCTACATTAACACCTGTCATGTGGCTTGTTGCCTTTTTCGTGGGTCCTGTAGTGCTTGCCTAGCGTCTAATGTGCCTTTCCTTCTTTGCAGTCGCTCCAGTTCTTGTTAGATACATGCAAAGTTCTAGTCATTGGAGCTGGTGGCTTAGGATGCGAGCTTCTGAAAAACCTGGTAATATATCATATATAACATACTGTTCTCTTAGAGATGAGTAAGTCCTTTTACTTTTTTGTCATATGAGGAATGCCTTCATATCATGATTGTTAATTTTTCCTTGTACATTTATTGGGTAAGTTTAGCAGGCCAGATTCTATACAGTAATAAAAGTACACAGTGTTGGCCGGGTGGTGGTGGCGCATGCCTTTAATCCCAGCACTTGGGAGGCAGAGGCAGGCGGATCTCTGTGAGTTCGAGACCAGCCTGGTCTACAAGAGCTAGTTCCAGGGCAGACTCCAAAACCACAGAGAAACCCTGTCTCGAAAAACCAAAAAAAAAAAAAAAAAAGTACACAATGTTACTTTGGAACTCTGAAAGGCTTAAAGTCATTTGTTTCTTCTCTGCTCTTTTTTATTGTTGCTTCTTTTTGCCTAGTGCTAATTTTATTTCATTGAAGTAAATAACAGAGTAGTTCATCTTTTAATGTGTAATCTCAAATAATTTATCATTTCTTTTGATTTTCCAAATAACCCAGTTAGGTGATGTTTTGTGTCATTTTATCCAAAAGGGCACATTGAGGTGCAGCAACATTAAAAGACTCTGATTTTTTCTCCTGGATTGTAGTGAGGTTCTTAAAATCTAATTCAGATCATCAGTTCTTTCTTTTTCACTGAAGTATTGCATGTCCTAAGATGGTTGTTCTTGATGACCATATGATAGTGAATGCCAGGATTTGGGACAGCTGAGCCTTTACTAAACCTATTTCTGTGTACTGTTTAGAAATAAATAGTTGTGATGTAATTGCGTTCTTAGAGTTCTTATCACCATGAAGTAGCTTTGTAGAAGTTTCTGTCTGTTTAACAGCTTGAGGAAGGAGAGAATTAATGTAGGGTAGCTGTGTGCCTGACTTCTCACTGTGTAGAAGGTGGAAAATTAGAAGATTAAGCAGCTTCTAGCCAGAGACAGGACACCAATAACCTGCCAAGAATTAAATTTACTTACTTACAAGGTTTATTATTTACGTTTATAAGTGATTTGTGTACATGTATGTATACCACATGGTACCTGCTACCCAGGGAGGTCAGAGGAGGGTGTCACACTGAAACTGGAATTACAGAAACTTGTGATCCAACAAATCCAGGTCCTCTGCAGGAGCAGTAAGTGCTCTGAACTGCTAAGCCGTGTCTTCAGCCCTGACAGCTATACTGATTTGCTAGGAAACACTAGTATTGCTCCTGCCAAAGTTTTAAAATGAAATAGCTCACTCTATTTAGTGCTGTATTAGTTTTGTGGGGATTGTAAGCCACTGTGATCTCTGTCTGCAGTGAATTCGAAATTTGGGGAGATAAGTCTTACTGAAATGAATAACAGTACGTATGGAATAGTGTAGTGTTCCAAAATGGTAGCACCCTCTCAGACTAGCAGTGTGAAAATGTAAAACTTATAGAAGGGAAGAGTTTGTGGAGCTGGCCGTGTTTTTTTGTTTAGGCATTAGGCATGAACAAGTCCGTTAAAGCTTAACTTTTTCATTTTGAAACCATGATTTAATGTTGCAGTGTATACTGACTTTTAAATTACTGTCATTAAAGATTAGATCTGAGGATTATTCATCAAGCAACATCAGGGAGTAGTTCTGTTATTAATTTGCAATATTCTGATCTTTTATGCTCATACACAGAATGTAGGCCTTTACTTTATAATTTGTTATTTTGCTTGTATTAAATGTAAGCATAGAAGACATGGATAATTTTTTTTCTTCTTCCTTTTCATTGACTGTAAGCCCCCTAAGGGCTCATTCTAAAAAGAGAAAAGAGGAGACTATGACATTAATATCTCTGATTAACCAAATGCTTATTGAGCCTCTTCTTGTAAATGGCAAGCACCATTTAGGTGATAAAAACTCAAATGGAGCTGGCGGTGGTGGCGCATGCCTTTAATCCCAGCACTTGGGAGGCAGAGGCAGGCGGATCTCTGTGAGTTCGAGACCAGCCTGGTCTACAAGAGCTAGTTCCAGGACAGGTTCCAAAACCACAGGGAAACCCTGTCTCGAAAAAGCAAAAAAAAAAAAAAAAAAACTCAAATGGAGTGACATAGACAAGTGATTATTTATGGGAGTCATATTTTTGTTGGAGAAAAAGAGAGAGAGAGAGTGAAATGTCAGATGGTAGTAAATGGATGGAGAAAGGAAGAGTGAGTGGTGGTGAAGGGCAGCGTTTTCAGAAGACTGAGGAGTGTGCTAGAACACTGGGAGGAAAGGTTCTAGGCAGAGAGGGCAGCAGATGGAAAGCTATCTTTGTGAGTTTTCTCTTGGTTTATAGATGTTTTAAACCTGAATGCTTGTGCATTTTTGGCCTTTGACAATATTCATGCATTTTATGCATTGTACAGACTTTATTTTAAGCCAAAGAATGCAATTATGTAGAATTTATTACTGTAAATATATCGATTTGGGACATATATTTTTGTTATGTTTTAAAAGAAAGGAAACTCTTGCTTAATTAGATTGTTTTTCTTTCCACAGGCATTGTCTGGTTTCAGACAGATTCATGTTATAGACATGGATACTATAGATGTTTCCAATCTAAATAGGCAGTTTTTATTTAGGTAAGTTTTGATATTTTAAAAGTTCTGATAAACATTTGAATTTTTGTACATTGCAAAACTTTCACATTTTAGGTAAATATTCGAAACTATATCCTGAGTATTTGGAGGATGATTGTTTTATAAGCACATGTATGCATTTTGTGTGCCTTTTCCACTCCGACAAGTTTTTAATATATTATTATAAAATAGACCAAGATGTTTGGTTATTGATAACAAGTCATTCCTTTACTTTGTAACTACCCTGATTACAGTAATAGTGATACTTACAGAGGTAACTAATTTGGGCATGGTGCCAGGAATGGTGACTTGCCATTCTATTTATGACACTGTTTTAGTTGGCAGCAGTTGATTAGTTCCTGATCCTGTAAATTTTGTAACAGTCTTCATTAAAACCACACTGGAGTTTTTTTGTGTGTGAGACTTGTAAAAGCACAAAAATACATTTAGAAGAATCTTGGCACTCCACTGTTTTCCTCTTCCATATGTGAAGAACTGTCTGCAGACTGCTTGAATGTGGTACTCAAATCAAGATTTCTGATTTTTAGTACTTCTTTATGCAAGTAAGGACAAGAATAAAATTGCTGGCAACTTCAAAAGGGAAAAGAATAATTCTTTACTGAAGAAGAGAAAAAAGACCCAGTTAAATGTCTGCTTTTAAATTCTAATTTTAAATAAAATAAAATTTTGATTTGTTATTTTTACTTTTTAAAAATATTTGCAAGCCGGGCGGTGGTGGCGCACGCCTTTAATCCCAGCACTTGGGAGGCAGAGGCAGGCGGATCTCTGGGAGTTCGAGGCCAGCCTGGTCTACAAGAGCTAGTTCCAGGACAGGCCCCAAAAGCTACAGAGAAACCCTGTCTCGAAAAACCAAAAGAAAAAAAAAAAAAGAAAAAAAAAAAACCTTTAAAAATATTTGCACTGCTGGGTATGAAGGAAATTAGTAAGGGTTCAATGTCTAGGAGTACAAATGTGTTATAGGAAGTTCTAATTAGGATTAACTATTACATATGAAGGGGAACTCATTTCTATGAGAACTATGAGGAAATAGTAAAAAGAAAATATTCATGTTTGTCCCTTTGTACTTAACATCTAGTTATTGTCAAAAAGTGAGGCTTCCAGACTAGTTTCTTAAAAATGCTGATAATGTCTTTGAAATTTATTCTTTCTTTTAAAACAAGGTTAATGAGCTGGGCCTAGTGGTGCATACCTATAATCTTAACACTCAGTAAGCTGAGACAGGAGCATCTGGGCCAGCCTGGGCTATATAGTAATATCTGTCTCAAAAGAAATAACAAACCTCACCATGCTTTAGGGACCTCTGATTCCTATTGAAGTACACGCAGGATGAAGGTGATACCTAGGGGTTCTTCCTTTCAAAGAGTGAATCTCTTTGTGTATATTTTACTAAGACCAGCATAAAAAACAGTGAAGCAGGCACAGTGACTTCAATTGTAATTCCAGCATTTGGGAGGCTGGAGCAAGAGGATTAGTTGGAGTTTGTAATAACCTTGGGGCTAGACCAAGTTATAGAGTGAGATTTCTGTCCTAGAAAACCAAACCATCGAGATTCTGGGATTCAGGCAGTATACTTGGAAGGATCTGGGTCTAGGATATTTTTATATTAGGAATTGTCATGGTTGAAAGTGGTCACTAAACACACTGTTATACTTTGCCTGGGGGGTCGGACCCTACTCTTCAATAGTTTATATTTTCAGTTAAGAAATACAATTAGACTTGTCATATTTGAACTATCAGCAAGGGTTTAATAACTATATATTTAATTTATTGCTGGTATAAAAATACTTAGGGATTGATGGAGAGTTGGCTTATCATTTACGAGCACATGTTGTCCCTGTAGAGGACTTAGGTTCAGTTCTCAGCACCAATGTCAGGTAGTTCACATCTGCCTATAATTCCAGCTCCAGGGAGTCTGGGACAACTGTAGCCTCCACAGACATCTGCACTTACATATACATACTCACGTGCAGATGGAAATACATATAATTAAAAAAAATAAAGATATGTAGTTAAAACTTTTTTCTAAGTATGTTATAAATTGTTTATTTTTATGTTTGGAAGCTAATTATGTAGACCATCTAAATTCATATTATGGATGATAAGCTAGATGATTTTTTTTTTAAATTGAGACAGGGTTTCTCTGTGTAGCTCTGACTGTCCTAGAACTCCCTCTGTAGATAAGGCTGACCTCGTAGTCAAAGAGATTCCCCTCCCTCTGCCTCCTGATTATTGGGTTTAAAGGCGTGAGCCTCCACTGCTTGGTTATGGATGACAATTTAATGTTTTCTGTAGGCCTAAAGATGTTGGAAGACCCAAGGCTGAAGTTGCTGCAGAATTCCTAAATGACCGAGTTCCTAACTGCAATGTGGTCCCGTATCCTTTCAACAGAGAGAGTTCTTCTCTAGACTTTTATACTTAGAAATGCATGCATTAAAAAAAAAAAAATCAACTCATTTCTAACCCTCACTCATTCAGAACTCTATTCCATTTAAATGGTGGACAAGCAGGGACCTAAGGCACACTGGAAACTAGGTTGAAAAAGAAACAAAGGAAGAGTGGAGGACTGGCAACTGGGAAACCAGGATGCAGTCCACGATAGTCTGTCCTGGATGGATGTCTATAAAAGATTTCCCAAGTCCCAACAGCGGGGCTACATAGAACGCAAATATCCTCCCTTGTAATTCGGTTTCCTTACAAAGAAGCCTTTATTTCCATTTTTAATCAGATATACTAGAATAACATTTACAGAAGCTGTAAAGGCCATACAGAGAAGCTGTACCTCTTTCATGTTTCTGTTAGAACATGGACATTGTTTAGAGCAGTATCATTTGTATTACAAGTTCCTTTATTAGAAAAATTAAACATATTTTGTACAGTCTTGTCTTTTTTTTTTTTTTTTTTTTGATTTTTGAGATGGTCTTTTTATGTAGCCCTGGCTGTCCTGGAATTTCCTGTGTACACCAGGCTGGCCTGTCTCCCAAGTCCTGAGATTGCGGGTGTGCAGTTCTTACGTTTTTAAAATGTTAGGTACTATGACTGACTGATCCTCACAGCTAATAGAACAGGATTCATGAGTAGCCTGCAAATACAGGATGATGACCAGTAGTTGCTGATTGGGTGAAAAAAAGACCTCCAGCTGAATTTTATGAGGGGCGGAAAATATGCATACTTTACGTCAAGGCCCCCAGACCTCTTAAAACCCAACAAACCCATCTGTACTAGCAACTAAAAAAGCTGTCGGAATTTTCTGTATTGTTTTTATATAAGGCTCCAGTAGTTTGACATTTTTTGATAGTCTGTTTTTTACTGAAAAGAATTTTTTTCGCACAATATATTTTCATCATGTTTTTTCTCCTTTTCCAAGTGCTTCCCACCCCTATCCACTCAACTTTGTCTTTTTTTCTCTCTTAAAAAAAGACCCCACCTAACCCCCACTAAAATGTAAATCAAATAAGTAAAAGACTAATAATGCAAAAAAATGCCAAAGTAAAGCAAAATGAAACAAGTTCACAAAAATGCCATAACATTGTGTGTGTGTGTGTGTGTGTGAGAGAGAGAGAGAGAGAGAGAGAGAGAGAGAGAGGAGAGAGAGAGAGAGAGAAGACAGACAGACAGACAGACAGACAGTCAGACCTACCTCAATTTGTGCACTGTGGCATACAAATACATGCATAAGATAATAATTTAAAATATTTTTGTCAGAAAGTAGGGTTCATATCAGATTTCTTGAATTCCACATTGATTACCTATTGTTTTAAATAAACACTTTTTTATGGCATTGTTAACATTACTTCAGAAATTTGAAACTTGACATCTTAATTAAGTTCCTTTACATGGATTCAGACATTTCAACAAGATTCAAGATTTTAATGACACTTTCTACCGACGTAAGTTGTCCACTTGAAATGAAATTCTTGTTACTTCTTACAGTTTGTTGTCCCCTTCTGGCTGCTGGAATGTCCTTTCATGGTTGGTTTCTCTCTGTGGTGTTTGAGTGAGCTTGTTGGCTAACTGAAATACCACTGTCCTGATTCTTAGGAGATATCACTAGCTGTTTCTCTCTGTGGTGTTCTGAGTGAGCTTGTTGGCTAACTGAAATACCACTTCCTGATTCTTAGGAGATATCACTAGCTGTCTACTTGAATAAGAATTACTGAGGGATTAGGAGGGTGGGCAGATTCTAATAAAATTAGTTTTGTTTCTCTCTTACATAGTGAATTACTTTGCATAACTACTTTTCTTTAAATTAGTAAACTGTGTTCAAAGCAGTTTTGGAGACACAGCAAAGTTGGATAGAAGGCAGAGAGTTCTGTTGTTGTCTGGAGATGGATCAGATACTGTCCATGGGCTGGTGTCAAACCACTGTTACAGCAGTGCATTTGTAAGCCCTAGACTTAGCGGATGTGGGAGGCTGAGGTAAGAGGATGTGAGACCAGCCTAGGACTACATAGAGATACTGGATCAAAAATTACATAGATTTTTTTTTTCCTCATAGAATTTCATATTATTGTGTGTGGCCTGGACTCTATCATAGCCAGAAGATGGATCAATGGAATGCTGGTAAAACTTCAGTGCTGGCATTTTTTAAAGATCTTTGCTGTTGCTTTTGACATAGCCCAAAGCAAAATTGTCATATATTTGTAAAATAAGAATTTGTTTAATTTTAAATTAACTAGATATATACTGCTGTTATTGCCTGTCATTGGTTTTCAGTGAGAAATATTTATCGTTAGGAATAATTTCTTTATTCTGATATGTTGCTGAGTCCCAAACTGATTCCTAGAATTCGTTGGAAGCATGCTGCTGCTTTTACCCCCATTTCCTGTACCCTTCTTTAAACCCTTTAAAACCTTTTCCTAGATATCGCTTCTAAATTACGAAGATGGTGTGTTGGATCCAAGCTCCATTGTCCCTTTGATAGATGGAGGGACCGAAGGCTTTAAAGGAAATGCCCGGGTGATTTTACCTGGAATGACTGCTTGTGTTGAGTGCACCCTGGAACTTTATCCACCGCAGGTCAGCAGAAAAGCACCTGCATTTCTTTCTTAGTATCTGGGGCTGTAATTAGTGCTGGTAATTACATTTAGTCAGTGTCTGGTGTTTTTATTGCGGATAAACATATATTTAAAGATATGCTAAGGCCTAGAGGTATAGGTTAGTATTTGCCATAATGAGGGCATGGGCTTAAACTTGTGCACATGAGCATCAAAACAAAAGCAAACTTTAAACAAAATTTACTAAGAAGAATAAAGTATGACAGTCTACTGTGAGAGAAGACACTATATATCAAGATGGTCTTATTTTTATTGTTTCATACTTGGCAGGGCTTTTTATTTTGTTTTGATTATGTGTGTGTATATGTGTGAGTATGTAGGTATGTGAATGCAGTGTCCCTGAAGGTCAAAGGTGACAGATCCCTCTGTAGCTGGTAGGTTGGTATGAGCTGCCTAATGTGGGCACTGGGAACCAAATCCAGGTCTTCAGAAAGAGGACTATACACTCTTAACTGTCTTTCTAGTCACTTAATGTTTTATTTAAGAGAAATTACAAAGTTATTCGGGATAAATTATATTCTGTCGTTTTTCCCTGTATACCTGCTCTTAATCTGTAGTTTTATTATCCATGGTTCTAGCTGCCTGTAGGCTACAAATATTAAAACAAAATTCCAGAAATAAATGATATATTAGATTAAAATTGCCCTCCCCCAACTTTTTAAGTTGCATCCATTTCTGGGTAATATGAAATTTTGAATCATCTTGTACTGTCACAATATACTTTTAGATTTAATTTTAATTATTTCCGTGAATACATGTGTACACATGGGTGCAGGTGCTCTAAGAAACTGGAAGCATTAGGTCCCCTGGAGTTGTGAGTCACCTGATGTGGGTGCTCCTCTGCAAGAGGAGTTAATATTCTTTCTCTAGTCCCTGAATTCTTTTTTATTAATGTTATTTTAATCTCTTATTGTTCCTAATTTATATTCTGAACTTTATCTTAAGATATAGTGTGTGTCCATAGGGTTCAGACATTTGTTGGGGTCTTAGGACATACCTTTCTTGAATAAGGAAGGTCTACTGTAATTATTTTAGGGAACAAAAGTACTAGGAAAAGGACTGGTGAGATGGCCCAGCAGATAAAGGTACTGAGTTCATAGTGGAAGGGGAGAGTCGTAAGTTTCCTTCTGACCTTCACATATATATTGTAGCATGTGCTCCTACACACATACATGCAAAATAAATGTAATAAAAATTGAAAAATAGGATTAAGAACGATCTTTTCAAAGATGGTTTCTTTAATCTACATACTCATTTTAAAGAATAGTTACAATTTTGATTTATAAATGGTAGCAGCCCTATGAGTATTAACTTATAATTGATTTAATTCTGATTGTGCTTTTGTGTTTATATGTATTATACCTTCACATTAAACACAGGTAAAACAAAATAATTCACATTTCAGAATTTATTTAATATTTTTCTTCTCATTGCCAACAGAACTTGGGTGAATATGCTCCAAAAATGTAGAACGAATGTGTCTTTATAGGCAGCTGATCCCTCTTATTAGTATAGCAGTTTGAACGTTTTATAGTGTTTTGTTATATAAGAGTTGAAATAAATGTTATGAACTAAAGCAGACCTGGACATTGCATTTTAAAATAACTCATTATTTAAATTTTACTAAGAAAGACAAATTGTGTTTTAGGTCAATTTCCCCATGTGCACCATTGCATCTATGCCCAGGCTCCCAGAACACTGTATTGAGTATGTAAGGATGTTGCAGTGGCCTAAAGAACAGCCTTTTGGAGGTACTTTAACAGTCTAGACTTTAGAAAGTAATATATTATTCATTTTGACATTCATATAAAAATTGCCTTATGGTTATATATGTCTGTCTCGCCCAAAACAGATGGGGTTCCATTAGATGGAGATGACCCTGAACATATTCAGTGGATTTTCCAAAAGTCTGTAGAGAGAGCATCACAATATAATATTAGAGGTGTTACCTATAGACTCACTCAAGGTGAGTTAGTGAACTGTCGTGATTGTGGGATTGGTGGGGATGCTTTGTGGGGAGGATGCTTGACTAGAGAGTATTTAGAGATTGCCATGCATTTTAAGTTCATTAAGGAACTATGGGAGTGATAGTTCCCCAGTTACCCGAGATAGGAGGGAACTGAGTTCAGCAGAATGGCTACTTGTCAGCTAGTGGGGACTGAATGGTATCACCAACTGGTACTTACAAACAATTGGAAGAGACCTGTCTTCAAAGTCTGTTTACTTCATCTTTCACTAAAGGGGAAATCATTCCCTCCTGGGAGCAGTCAAAAGACTCTATATTTTAAGCAGGATCTATGTCTTGTTTGGTTTGAGTTTTGTCCAGTATCTTACACAATCTAGTTGCTTTTATTTTATTTTTAAATTTTTATGTTAAGAGTGTTTTGCCTACTTGTATGTACATGTATTTTGTGCATGCTTGGTGCCCGCAGAGGACAGAAGATGACATCGGATCCCCTGGATGAAGTTACAGAAAGATGTGGGCTGCATGTGGGTACTGAGAACTGAACTGGGGTCTTCTGGAAGAGCAGTAAGTGCTCTTAACTATGAGCCATCTCTCCAGTCCCTAATTCCCCTTCTACTCGTAGTTTCTAACTGTTGAGCACAGCAATTGCATTTTCTCCACATTTGTAATTTTTACCACTTGCAAGTCTTCCTGTTTCTCAGTGTCACAGGATTCAAGTTTTGGTGTTCTTCCCTGACCAGTATCCAATTATCCATCCTTGGATCTTCTAGGCCTGAGTGCAGCATTTTAGAGTTAGCCTTATCTCTGAAGATGGGTACAATCCTAAAGGAGAGCCAATGTTTTGCTATCATTTGTTGTTTGTATTGATGTTCTATTTCCATTCTTTGATGTTGCTATTCATTAAAATCTGCATATCTTTTCACCAATGCAGTTGCTAGGCCTTCTCGTCCCCTTTTCTCCCTCCTCATTCCACCTCTGTCACAGAATTCTAGAATTCTAGGATTATTTATTGAATTTTTATATTGGTTCTGGAGATTGCCCAGGGCTTTAGCAGCCTTTTAGAGTTGTCTCAATCAGTTATCAAGTCTTCTTGGGTCTCTCAGACTTCTTCCCTGTCTTTATAAGGAAGCCATGAAAGATTTTTCCAGATGCTCTACAGAAGCCTGGGTGTTCTGTCCTGAGTGCTGAATCAGTTACAGTCCCTGAATGTGTCTCCTCTAACATGGACTCACAATGAGCAGTCTTCCTGCTTAGCCTTGGTGGCTAGTGTTCCAGTCCCATTTTAGTTCATTCCTTCTGGAGTTTTACTAAATTCTCTAGAAAGTGCTCCATTTATAGTGCTTTGTGTTCTTTTTGCAAATTTGTCATTTCTCTTCTGTGATTATTTCCTTTTATTTACTCATATTCTAGTATTGTCACTTGAAAGTTCAGTTCATGCCTACTGCCTGTTTTCTCACCTTTCCCTCCACCAGCCTGCCTTGTGCTCCCCCTGCTGAAGTGCTAGGGACACATCTTGCAGTGCTTCTTCACTCTCCAGGATCATGTGCTTTCTTCTAGAGCAAGCAATTCAAGTGCAGTTAGAAGACAGTCTTTCTTTGTACTATAGGAGACAGTTTGTTCATTCCTTAGATGACTATGGCAGTGCAAATCATAGTCAAAATGAGAACTGTGTGTCGGATTTTGTATGGTTGGGACAGTAGTGTAAAAGATACTTTTTAAAAGTTGGTTTTTTTAATTGTGGTATTTTGTGAATAGAATGACTTGAACTAGCTAACTATATCAAAAATAATTAGGCAACTTTTTCTTTTTTTTTTTTTCAGTTTTTTTTTTTTATTCTTTTTTACTTAAAATTTCCAACTGCTCCCCGTTTCCCATTTCCCTCCCCCTCCTCCCACATATTGCCCCCTCCCCCTGTTCCCCTCCCCCTATCCCCACTCCACTTCTCCTCCCCCTAGTCCACTCCCCCTCCCTCTCGATACTGAAGAGCAGTCCAAATTCCCTGCTCTACATGAAGACCAAGGTCCTCCCACTTCTATCTAGGTCCAGGAAGGTGAGCATCCAAACAGGCTACGCTCCCACAAAGCCAGTTCATGTATTAGGATCGAAACCTAGTGCCATTGTCCTTGGCTTCTCATCAGCCTTCATTGTCCGCCTTGTTCAGAGAGTCCAGTTTCAACCCATGCTTATTCAGTCCCAGTCCAGCTGGCCTTGGAGAGCTCCCAATAGATCAGTTCCACTGTCACAGTGGGTGGGTGCACCCCTCGTGGTCCTGATTTCCTTGCTCATGTTCTCCCTTTTTCTTTACACCTATTCAGGCTTTTCAGAATCTAGTACAGTGTATCAGTATATAAGACTAATGTGGGATGGGCATGTGTAGGCCCAACCCATTCCTACATGTATACTAGGTATAGTGTGGATGTGACATTTAATTTCTCAGCCTTGCTTTCCTTCTGTTTAGAACAAGGATGGTGTGACTAGCTTCACCATGTCAGCAACATTAAATAATGTTTACTGTTCACACTTTCACGCTGTCCCTGGAATATAAGGAAACACTGTTGTGTTACTGCTTTATCATCATGTAAAACTACAAAGACTATTTCAATACTATTACTTAATATTTCCAACACACTATAGAATACTGGGAATGTGAAAGAAGATAGTTCATGTTTGCTTTTTAGGATTTTAGGGTTTTTTTGGCGAGGGGTTCATATGTTTGTTTTGAGATAGCATTTTTCTGTGTAGCACAGACTGGCCTCAAACTTACAGTTCTTCTACTCCAGCTTCCCAAGTGCTGGGAATAGGCACATGTCACTGAGCCTGGCTGTGCCCAATTTCATTTCTTGATTTGAAAGCCTAAAAAATCAAGTTGCAGAAAATGGGATTTAACAATCAGGCTTTAAATGACTTAATTCTATTACTTTAACTTAAGGTGACTGTTTATTTAAACAGAGCTGGAGAGATGACTTAGCTGTCAAGAATTCTTATTATCCACAACTGCTTCTAACTCTAACTTCAGGGGATCAGATAGACTCTTTTGGACTCTAAGGACTCACATGTTAACATACCCGCATATGCATGTATGTGTGTACATACGTGCAAACACACGTACTCATGCCCCCACACAAAATTGAAAATAAATCTTGAAAGAAACAAAAAGAAAAGAAATGACCATTTTTTATTTCGTGAATTTTTTTCAGGGGTAGTAAAACGAATTATTCCTGCAGTAGCTTCTACAAATGCAGTCATCGCAGGTAAAGCAAAAAAGATTTTCTCAGTTTTACTTTTTGCTTTGATATTTGACTTAATATCTAAATTGACATTTTAGTAGTTACTTGTGTTCTAGGAATTTGATATCTTCTTGGGTGTGTTACCCAAACCAAATATGTTACTGTATCCTTTGTATATCTTGTATCATTATCACGGTAAAGGGACATCTTAGCATGGCTTTTTACTCATAGGCCTAGAGTTTTCATTCATCTAAGGAAGATGAAGGAAAAGGTGTATTGCTGGATTATGTAAAATAAATATAAAACTTGTTCTTTCCTGTGTTTTTAAAATTATGTATTTTAACATCTATTTTTTTCTATAGAAATTTATCTGATTTATCACTCACTTTGAAAGTTTTAATTTTTGATGAGTTAAAATGCCTTTATTTTCTCTCTAGCTGTGTGTGCCACTGAGGTTTTTAAGATAGCCACAAGGTAATGAGTTTTATTTTTAACTTGAATATAGCTCCACGTTATAACCTTGCTCAATTAGATAAACATCAACATTTTTTTCATTACAGTGCATATATTCCCCTTAATAATTACTTGGTATTCAATGATGTAGATGGACTCTACACATACACATTTGAAGCAGAGAGAAAGGTTAGTAGTGTTAAACTAATGGAAATGTTTTCACTCTTCAACCCTTGCTTTTATATATTATTAGCTAGGAATACGAAGATAAATATTCATGTTCTGAGCTACTAAAGTTAATCATATATTTTTTGTTGGTTAGCTTAAATAAATAATGTAAAGCAAAATAATTTAGAGGGAATTCTATATTACAAAAACAGACTTTAAAGCAGAAAATATTCCAATATGCATGATTGTTAAATAATTTGATTTCTATATCTTTTCTTAGAAAAAGACTGACATTAGTTTGTGTCCCTCTATTCTTTTATGTCTGCAGGAGAATTGTCCCGCATGTAGCCAACTTCCGCAGAACATTCAGTTTTCCCCGTCAGCTAAACTACAAGAGGTTTTAGACTATCTGACCAATAGTGCTTCTCTGTAAGTGTTCAGAGTTTTTGTTATTGTAGAAATCATTTAAACTTTAAAATGAGCAAGAATTATTTCTTTCAATAAAATGATGTTTGCTACTTTATTTAGGCAAATGAAGTCTCCAGCTATCACAGCCACATTAGAGGGGAAGAACAGGACACTTTACTTACAGGTCAGTAGTATTCAGTTTTACATTTTTCAAGGAAATTTTATTTTTTTCTTAATGTGCTATACATTAAAATATTGTTTTCCAGTCAGTAACATCTATTGAAGAACGAACAAGGCCCAATCTTTCCAAGACGTTAAAAGGTATTTTATGCAAATATATATATTAATAGTTTCCTTTTTTAGTATTTTTTTAGTAGTAAATGTCTGCACGCGCTCTTGCTCTCTCTCCCTCTCCCCCCCCTTCTCTCTCTCCTTCTCTCTCTCTCCCTCTCTCCCTCTCTCCCCATGTATGTCTGTCTCTCCCCAGTACCAGGGTTCATAATCAGTAACACTTGACTTTCTAGAAAGGTGCCTCATTATTGCTGTCTCCTAAGCCTTTGGTGTTTGGAGATAGGATGCCTTGCTTTTGCTTTAGCTGGTGTTGAACTTGTTTGTAACCCAAAATTGGCTTTGAAATTATATTTGCAGGCCGGGCGGTGGTGGCGCACGCCTTTAATCCCAGCACTCGGGAGGCAGAGGCAGGCGGATCTCTGTGAGTTGGAGACCAGCCTGGTCTACAAGAGCTAGTTCCAGGACAGGCTCCAAAACCACAGAGAAACCCTGTCTCGAAAAACCAAAACAAGAAAAAGAAAAAAAAAATTATATTTGCACTCAATTAAATATGACCAAGTCATTATTACTTATACTATAAAAATAATAGAATTTATGGTTCTTTATTTTAATAGAAGAAAATATAAAACGCCAAGAAATAAAATTTTATCTCTTTAAAAAAGAATTGGATTTTGAGACATATCTGAACTGTACAACTATTATAATTTGTGTGTATGAATATATTCTTTTTGTTGAGGTATTTATTTAATTTTGTTTGTGCTAATGACACTCTTTCCTATTTTAGAATTGGGACTCGTTGATGGACAAGAACTGGCTGTTGCTGATGTTACCACACCACAGACTGTACTATTCAAACTTCATTTTACTTAAGGAAAATAAATCTATAAACAATAGAAATAATACACTTTATGAATGCTAAGAAATATAATTGAAGAGTGGGGAAGATGAGGCCGAAGGGACATCCAAGAAAGGAAATTTAATTGATGTCATTTTTAGCATTAGTGTTGCTAGGATTTGACTTTTATATATACCTATATATATAAAATGAGTGACTCTTTTTTAACTTTCTAAGTTTCTCTGGAAGACTGAACTTTGGGGTTGGGCTAGTAAGCATTCTCATTAGTCATATGGAAAATGATGCTTGGAGAGAAAGATTATGAACAAATGTATTGCTTCCTTAAAGCAGGACAAACACTGTCTTTTGTGTGAGTTTGTTATTATGGTCAAAGAACATATTCCTCAGCTCTCATTTGAGAGACCACATGCGTAGAAATGTATCCTTGAATGGAAATGAGGAATTATGTTATAGGAACATTAAATATTACAACCTGACATCTAAGTATATCAGACATAGGCTGTTTCTTCATTACTACTCATATAATTGTGGCTATCCAAATGTGTATTATTGTAGAGTTTAACTTACCCATAATAATTTGTAAACAGTATTACAGACTAATAATACCTGTGCATGAAAATATGAAGTATTTTCATGTGTTTATTTGCAATGCCATAGAGACCACTATGCACAAACTTAAACCAAGACAATGGCTGTTCAAAGAAAATTAATGTTTAAACAGTTATCACTGATGCTTTTGCACTATTTATTAATAAAACCATACATTGTCTACTTTTTTATTGGAATTTTAAAGTATATTAATAATAAATAGTTCCATAGTGATGTTGAATAATTTTTAAATATTTAAGTTATTACCAAATTTTTGTTGCAGCTAAGTTAAAATTTTACTGATAAATGGGATGGCTAAATTTTTATAATAAATGCCTGTTTTTTTCAACCATACTAAATCAAAGTGGAACATAAATACTAAAAAAAAAAAACCAAAAACCTGCTGTTGTAATATTTTAATGTGGGAACAAATAGTACCTGTTTTTTCATTCTTTGTTTTCTATTTAGTTTATGGTATTTGTTTAATTGTTTCATTGTACTTTTTTATTTGTAAGATGTGTGGAATGTTAGTGGATAAAGTCAGTCTGTCTTTCTGGTGTGGGTATGATGCAGGGATAGAACCTAGGACCTCCTGTTAGTATTCAGGCATCTGTTCTGGCCTGCCCCTGGGATTCTGATAGGCTATGACCTCAGCTGTAGCCACTAGAGCGCCTCCTGTTGCAGGGTCACGGTGTGCAACTGTGTTCCCTTTTTAAAGGGCCTGACCCTCTTTCCCCCTTCTCTCTCTTCCTCTCCCTCTTCTGCTTCTCCTCTTCCTCCCCCTCCCCTCCCTTCCTCTTCTCTCTCTGTGCCTGTTTTCTCTTTTGCTGATCCTGTCTCCAGAGGCTGGTCTCTCCCTTCCCCTTCCCTCTTTTTACGTTCCCTTTTCCTTAATAAAAATCCCTCCACATGAACTCTGTTGCATGGTGTCTTTCTCTCTTGCGCTGCTTTTTTCTAAATTATAACACCTCCCACATGTTTGTCAAGTGCTTCATCACTGAGCCATACCCCATTTATTGTTCTTTCTAGCTCCATGTTGACAAATCTAGTTTCATTATAAAACCATATGGAGAACTAGAGAGATGGCTCTCAGTAGTTAAGATCACTGGCTGCTCTTCCAGAGGACCCAGGTTCAATTCCCACTACCCATATGGCAGCTCACAACATCTGTAACTCCATCTAGGGGATCTGACACCCTCACACAAACAAATGTGCACATAAAATAAATAATAAAATGTTTTTTAAAAAGCATTCATTATATGCTTAAAAATAAAAGTAGGATCATTGAACAATAGTGGCTCCGGCCTTTTACCAGCACTCGGGAGGCAGAGGCTGTCCTGGTCCACAAAGATAGTTCCAGGACAGTCAGAGCTATTACACAGAGAAACCCTGTCCCAAAAAAACAAATAAACCACGTGGTACATTTATATGTTTTATCCAAAACATTACAGAGTCAACACTTTTTCTTTGTGGTTGTTTCTGGGATCAGAATTGGGGCTGTGTACATTGCTAGGCCAATGTTCCATCACTAAACTGTATCCCCCAGCAAGTCTTTTTTTGTTTTGTTTTTTGTTTTGGTAAGATAAGGTTTCATTGTGTAATCTAAATAGCTTTGAATTTGTGTCCCTCCTCCCACTTCCCCCTTGTGTACTGGAACCAGGTCTCACTGGGTAGCTCTAGCTGATGTTGAATTTACTATATAGATCAGGCTGGCTTTGAACTCACAGATACCTACTTGCCTCTGCCTCCCAACAGCTAAGCCTTTTAAAGATGAAGATTCCAAACCCTGAGTACATCTTTCATTAAGATGCTGTAATAATTTTTATTAAAAGGCAACAGTATTTTTATCGTAGAACTTAAATAACTTTAGGTGGTTTATGTCACTTGCCCAATGCTGTGCATTTAGAAATATTGGGACAGGAATTCTGATAGGCCTCAATTCTCCTCACATACTTGTGTTTGGAAAAAATTGTGTTTTTCAGTACAACCTTGCGTAATTAACTGAAATATTAGTACATGCTAAGACACTTTTTCCTTTGGATCTACAAACATTTTTATGTTTTATAATGTACATGCACATGTGTCAAAATCCTGTGCTCCACGAGTGCCATTTGGATCAGAGGCTTCTGGTAAGGCTAGTGGTTCTAAACAACAAAAGGTTAAAACACAGGGCCTGCAAAAATCTACCAAAGCAAGCAAGGCCTGCAGTACTCTTCATCTGAGAAGTCAGAATCCAAGGACGAAATCATGGAAAGAACAGGATATAAGCCCCTTTTGGTACCTCTTTCAACCTCAAGCTACCATACTTGCCTCTTCAACACATCCTATACACTACTTTTCATCCAATGAAAACCACCTCCTTCCCCCCAGATATTCCTCAGCTATGACATTGCCATAAGTCACTTTCAGCTTGCTTGCTGGGATTGTGATGGGCCATCATCTTGTGATTTCCCTTCTCTCTTACTCCTTATCTTTTAAAAGTTTGTACTTCATCTTCTAGCTATTCCTCAAGGGCCAGTTTCCCTCTGACATTGTCTTTTCTCCTTTATCCTGAGACTTAGTATTGTCCTCTGTCTTTCTCTGGTTTTCCATCCTCTTCACTGTGGGGTTTTTCTGTGTCAACTCCCCTTCCCTTTCCTTCAGGGACTGGGCAGGTTGCTTTTCAGATGCACAGGTCTACCACGAGCTAGGACCTGGATTTCAATAAGAGCTCTCTAGCCACTAGCCTGCCACCTAGGGCTTCTGACACAGTCAAAAATGGAATGGAATAGGATAAAAATATTAAAATTGCTGCCAAAGATACAGTTTTTTGTTTTGTTCTTAAAGAAAAAGTGGCTTTATAGCATAGTTCCTTGCAGTGTAAGGCAAATATTCAGGTATGGAGGCAGGCCGGTAATTGTTAAACAGAGCTCTTAGAATGAGTTTTTGGATATATGGAAAATTGTAGTGTTTAAAAATAATTAACAGGATTGACCATTCTAGCTCTTTACCATATTCATTTATTCATTCTTTGTCATGAGGTGACATCCTTGGACAAAGAATTAGTGCCCTAGTAAGAGGTCTCAGAGTGCCTTTGTCCTCTAAAGCATGACATACTAAGACTATACCAGCCTGAACCAGAATAAGGCCTTTGGGCCCTTAATTTTTTTTTTAAAGAATAGGGTCATTGCAGATTAATGAAATAGGGTGTGATCATTCTCAGATATGGGACATTAATCTGATATGGTAGTCATCCTTATTAGAAGAGATGAGAGACTGAGGGAGATCAAAAAATAAGAGTGAAGTATCTACAACCAAGGAAAAGGGTTGCCTGCAGAGATGTGACGCTAGGAGATTTACTCATCAAAGCAGGATGCATTCTACCTGAAGCTTTCAGAGGGAGTGAAGTCAGCACTGTTGAACCATTTCAGACTTCAGGCTCCAAACCAGGGAAATGTTTGTGTAATGTTAAGCCGTTCCGTTGGTGGTTGCTACCATAGTCTAGGGAATGTTTTGGAGAATTATAATTACATCATTTCTCCCATCCCTTTCCTACCCCAAACCCTCTCATATACCCTTCCTTACGCTTTCAAATTACTGTCCCCTTTTCTCATTATTTGTTGCATACATATATGTTTGTGTATACATATGTATTTTTAGATACATAAATTCAGCCTGATCACTCTGTATAATGTTGCTTGTGTATGTTTTCTGGGCTGACCATCTGGTATTAGATAACCAACTGGCGTGCTCTTCCTGGGGAAGACTTGTTTCTCCCATTCCTACCATTGCCTTCCTCACTTGCCTGTAGTTCTTTGTGTAGGATTTTCACAAGGGGCTCAAACTCTGGATGTCTGTATGAAATTTAGCTTGTAGAATTTTTTTCTTTAGCACTATTAGACCAAACAACTGCTAACTGGACAAGGAAGGCCATCTACTTTAAATTTCCTTTCATGACCAAGTGTGGAAAAAGTGCATTCAGACTTATCTTTTTTTAGCAGTGTGCACAATATATACTGAGGATTATAATTTATTGCTTCCCAAGTGTCTTATCCCCACCAAACGGCTATTACAAATCGCCATAAAGTGACTGGTTCACAGACAACAGAAACTTGGGTGTTTACAGTTCCAAAGAGTGGGAGGTCCAAGATCAACACAGCTCTTGTCTTGATGAGGGCATCTACTTCTGGTTTATGACTGGCATGGCCTTGGTACGTCGTGCTTAGAGGGCAAAGACACTCTGAGACCTTTAATTGGGCATTCATACTTTCTGGCGTCACCTCGTGACTCGGGAAGTTCGTAAAAGACACACCCTTTGACAGAGGAGTGTGCTGATGAACGTCATTCAGATTACAGAACTGCGGAAGGTTGTCTAGTTCCTAAATGTTCAGGATTTGGAGACAGTGCCCATAAAGCCGGGCATAAAGTATTTTTCGAGTGCCAAGAGAAATGTGAGGCCTAACCGCTGTGTTTACTGAGAGGCACGTGCGGCTCTGCTCGCCCCGGGAATTCCAGGCGCAGGCCGCCTTCAGTGCACAGAGAGCGAGCACAAAGCTGGAAAGTCAGCCCTCTGAAACCGTCGCTAAGGTGTTCCCCGCCACTTCCACTCCCGGATGTGGCGTCACGCCACCGCCTCTGTCCTGGGCGGAACTCGGCTCCCGGATCTGGGGGTTGTGTACGTGGAAGGGCGGCGCATGCGCACTAGCGCCGGGCTCAGCTGTGCGGGAGGCTGCAAGCGGCCGCGGGAGGCGGTGGGCCCTGGCCACCGCTGAGGCCGCCGGAGCCGGCTGAGCCGGCGCTGAGGAGGGGCCATGAGCTGGTTCAACGCCTCGCAGTTGTCCAGCTTCGCCAAGCAGGCCCTGTCTCAGGCCCAGAAGTCCATCGACAGGGTCCTGGACATCCAGGAGGAGGAGCCGAGCGCCTGGGCCGAGCCCATCCCGTACGGCGAACCGGGTAAGCGGGTACCAGGGAGTCGTGCCTGCTCGCCGCCAGACCCCAGCCCGCTTGCCTCGGCCCCGCTGCGGGTCCTGCTGATCTCAGGTGTCAGCTCACAGCCTGTCCTGTCCCAGGCCCTTCCTGCTGGTCCTGAGCACAGCCTCCTCTCCCCTAATTGCTCCTCGTCTTCCGCAGTTTGCGTCCTAGGTCCAAACTGTAAATTCCCGAAGTCAGGGAGCCCCGCGGGTGGCACTTAATGAACACTTCACGCTTTGAGGCACAGACTTTACAAAAAACTTCCTCATCTTCAAAACACCCCAAGTCAGGGCTGGTAGTATCCGTGTTCTACAGAAGAGCTAAACGAAACTCAGAATGCATAAATAGCTTGCTTCAGGTGAGGAACAGAATGTACTGGGGATAATACCAGGGGACTGTGTGCTTGCTCCAAGAGTGCCCAAGTGTAACACCTTTCCTGCAGAACAGATCTTTCAGATTGACTGAAATGGCTGAAATTGCTCTTTCGAGCGCCCAGTTACTTGTGTCCAAGTCTGAGGGGGTTCTTGAGCAGTTTCACGTGTGTAGCAACGGACACATGAATACCAATCATTGGATGAAAAGAGTACTTGATCGCCTTCTGGTTTCTGGTTCTAGCTGTACTTTGTTAAAGGCTCGGAGCCCAAGTTTGAACCATTGATATCTTAGTTTATGTGTGTGTGTGAAGGTATGTCATGATCTTCTTTTCTGTGTGTGACATAACCTTGCTGTTGAGTAGCGCACCCTGCTTTTTGTGGTGGTACCCCATAGTCTGAGTTACTAAACTGAAGATCAAATAAGTTTCAAATATACTGTCCCCCCTACCCCCGAAATCTGAGACATGAATAGAGCTGTATAATTTATTTCTAAGGGCAGGTTATCTGGAATGGAGTCAAGTTTGCATAGATGCTATTTTCATTGATCACCAGTTGTGTTTGGATTACAGAACGACTTTGGGAGAGTTTAGGTGAATGTGGGATAATTGCAGTTTCCTATCACAGTTTGCAAGACTAACTGAGATCCTAGAATCCACGAGGATGATAATTAGCTAGCTAGTAGCCCTAATCTAACTGGCAGACCTCAGCTAAACAGCACACCTAATTTTGCTTTAAGCTTTGTTTTCTCTTTCTCACACATTGAACAAATGACTGTAAAAATCTGCCCTCAGCTCAGAGTTTCCACAGCACTTCATTTGAGGTAGTTTTGGAGCCTTATTAAAGGACAGACTTTGTTAAGGGGCTTCTTGATGTTTTAGGAAATCCCCAGCTAGTGTGTGCCCTTGCCAGCAACCTCCAATTGCACGTAATTTTGGTGATTTTGCTGCTCTACTTTTTATTTTTATTTATTTATTTTTTTTGGTTTCTTCGATGCTCTACTTTTTAATTTATGACAAAATATATAAAGAAATACTTCAGGTTTGAAAAGAGAGGAACTTGCTGACTACTCATTAAATACATAAATGCAGTGGGACAATGATCTTTTATCCGGTTACTTGTATTTTTAATAAAACACTGATTGGCCAGTAGCCAGGCAGGAAGTAGAGGCAGGGTGACCAGGCAGGAAGTAGAGGTGGGGCAATAAGAATTCTGGGAAGAGGGAATTTTGAGTTTGCAGTCCTAACCCAGCCATAGAGGAAGCAAGATGTGACTGCCTTGCTGAAAAACGTACCAAGCCACAAGAATTTTGGGCTAATGTAAGTTATAAGAATTAGTTATTGAGAAGCCTGAGCTAATGGGCCAATCAGTTTATAACTAATGTAGACCTCTGTGTGATTTATTTGGGACACAGCTATGGGACCTGTTGGGACAGAAACCTCTGTAACTGGGACTTAATGGCTACAGGACCTGGTGGGACAGAAAACCTCAGACAATACATTAAAGTGGATTTATTCACTAGAACTTACTGCTCACATCAGTTTCATTATGATTTTCAAGAAGGAACATCTCCACTATCTCAGGTTCAGTTTTGAGTGTTGTCTGTTTAGCTTATAATTAAGTTTTAGTATTTAATGTTACAAGAATAAATGATTGTGTGGCTAAATAGTGCTGTGACTATATGTGGCTGTTAGTGAGGTTTTGAACTGTTTTTGTGAGATGAATCACATATCTGGGACAGGTTATAAAACCCATGTCATTACTTTAAGCATGCTGGAAGGGAAATAATATACTTGCTTTGGGTGGGCAAAGGCAGGCGTGGTCTTGTACTTGTTCATAGACCCTCTCAGGTCAGCCCACACTGGTTTTATTCTGTTAGGCCAAGGTTAACCTGGAAACTAATCAGTGATGCTGTAAGCGAAGAGTTTGGTCGTTTCAAGGTACAGGGTGTATTTTATAGGTTTTCTTTGTCTCTCACATACAACCTGATGATGATTGAAATAGTAATGCTAGATAAGTTTTATTTATTGAATTAATTTATTTTTGTCAAAGGAATAAGTCTCCCAGTGAGTGGAGGATGGGATACATCAACCTGGGGATTGAACTCAAGCACTGAACCTCAGAGTCCACCAACAGCCTCTCCTAAAGCAATTACAAAGCCAGTTCGAAGGACTGTCGTCGATGAGTCTGAAAATTTCTTCAGTGCCTTTCTCTCACCATCAGATGTCCAGACCATTCAGAAGAGTCCGGTGGTATCAAAACCTCCAGCTAAATCACAGCGGCCAGAAGGAGAAGTGAAAGGCAGTTTACAGGAATCCTCGTCCCCTGGCCCGTCCAGAACTCCTGAAACAGCTAAGTCAGAAGTGCGAGAGACTGTGTGTGTCTCAGGAGAAACCCCGGCTGTGGCTACTCCATCACCTGTACTTGAAGGCAAGCATGGAGAAACTGCTTGTGAAGAGTCTGAGGTGAAGGTGCCCGCTGTGCGGTTGAAAGCGTCTGAAAATGTAGTTAATGTAAACACAACAGAAGATGTATCCACCACCTCCACCCCATCTCTTACAGCAGAAACTAAGGATGTGACTTTGGAACCTAAGGAACAAAAACATGAAGACAGACAGAGCAATACACCTTCTCCTCCTGTTAGCTCCTTCTCATCGGGCACTTCTACCACCAGTGATATTGAGGTTTTAGATCATGAGAGTGTAATAAGTGAGAGCTCAGCTAGTTCGAGGCAAGAGACTTCGGATGCAAAATCAAGTCTTCACCTCATGCAGACGTCATTTCAGCTGCTCTCTGCATCCGCTTGTCCCGAGTATAGCCGCTTAGATGAGTTCCAAAAGCTCAATGAGAGCTGCTGCTCGTCGGATGCTTTTGAAAGGATAGACTCGTTTAGTGTGCAGTCTCTAGATAGCCGGAGCGTTAGCGAGATCAACTCAGATGATGAACTGCCAGGCAAGGGCTATGCTTTAGTGCCTATAGTAGTGAATCCTTCAACCCCAAAGACTAAAGTAGTAGAACCCACTGAAGAAAAAGCTGAAGAAGAGGAAGGAAACGAAACGTTAATTGCACCTTCTGAAGAAGCAGAATTAGAGGAAAGTGGCCGAAGTGCTACTCCTGTTAACTGTGAGCAGCCAGACACGCTGGCTTCCCCTGTGCCGGGAAACGAAGGAGATCTTGTCTCTGGACCAGCCACTGATCAGTGCGAAGCTGCTAGGACTCAGCCGGAGGCACTGCCCGAGAAAGAAGATGTTTGCAAGGTAACTGTTGTGTTTGGGTTGGGCTGTGTTGGTGATGAAAACATTTTCATGGATGTGTGATGCTTTGAAAAAGTAGATATCTGGTCATCTAATTGTAACAGTAAGGACCTCAATGTTAAATTGTTTGAAATGTCTGCAAGGCAGCTATGATAGAATAAGCAGATCTGAAAAAGCTTCACGTTTCCATTTTGCATCTTTATTGTTGAATCCTTATCCCTTTAAAATTTTTCTATGCTATATATATCCTCATGTCAGTTTGCAAAGGACTGTTTATGTCATAGGTGTCATGTTAAATCAAGCCGAATGTTACTATTTTTTTCTTATATCAGAATGTTTTATGTGTATATTCCATTTATGGGAAATTTTAGATTTTGTCTAAATGAATACTTTATCTGAATATACCATTGATGCTTTTCTGTGATTAGTATTCTAATGCTGATGTTTTCATTGACATAACTAGTCTACTTCTTACAGTGTTGTGGCTTGGTTTCTCCTTATGTTAGTTTTGGTATCTACTCTTAATAGCTATCCTACATGAATGAGGAAAGGAAATACCCAGGGACCAAAAGTAAAACTTAAGAATGACAAATGATTGCTCCCTAATACATACAAGAGAAAATGGTGTCGGTTCTTTAATGTTAAATCAGAGCTTTGGTTTTCCTGGTCCTTACAAATTAAACAGGAGCTGGCGTCTTTAATAGGCTTCTGAAATGTACATATAACATATGTGGAGAAATATACTGCGAGGGCTCAGTTTGCCTTACCACCATTTCTGAAAGCAGAAGATTCTGTTTCCTGGGTTTAATATTATTCAGGAACACAACGTCATGCTATCCTTCTGGATGAGTGGTAGCAACCATGGAGTATATGCTGATACCTTGAGTCCCTGAAAGCCAGCACTATTACTGTTGATGTTTTCAGTGTCTTTATGAAGGTAAGTGATTTTTAGCCTGTCCTGACTCAGACAGGGCTTTTTTTGAAGCTAGAGAGGCACCTTTCTCTCTTTACAGCTAACTTTATTTAGCAAGACCTAAGGAATGAGATCAAAGAATTGCTTCTGTCATCTTTGTATTGAAAGAAAATTGTATCCTAGGAAATTCAAATTATATGCTTATG
This sequence comes from Chionomys nivalis, assembly GCF_950005125.1. Taxonomy (NCBI): domain Eukaryota; kingdom Metazoa; phylum Chordata; class Mammalia; order Rodentia; family Cricetidae; genus Chionomys; species Chionomys nivalis. The sequence goes on from NC_080086.1 coordinate 53,723,691, forward strand.
AGTTTTTAAAAGTATTTTTATTTTTAAGTACAGTGGATAATAATAAAAAAAGTTACATGTTTGGGTTAAAGAATAATAAGAATACCGAGGGCTATCTCACTACCATTAAATGAAGATCTGAAACATTACCAGACATTTGACTTTTTTGTTTGTTTGTTCAGTTTTACCTTTTTTCCTTCCTTAGTGGCAATACAAATAAATTATCCTAGGTTTTTCTGTTAGAAACAAACTGCCTTAAATGTTTGTATGCATATTTTACTTAGTATGTTCACCACGTGCTTCCTCTAAGGCATACCTAGAAGTGGACTCTGCTGCATCCTCAGATAGGTAGCTAGTCAGCTGGTACTTACTGCCTGATTGTTTTGTGTGCACTCCCACCAGTTCTGTGTTCTCTGCTTTGTACTCTCCTAACAGTTAGCTAGAGTTGTTCTGTGTCTACTGTGACCTCGGCTTTGGTTTTTGATTTGTGAATGGCTTACTCTTACTGTTCTTTACCTGCATAACAAATGGACTTTTCAAAGTCAAATGATTGGCTCGTGTTTGTTCTTTTTATCCAGACTCTTGAATTTCTGAATGAGAAACTAGAGAAGAGGGAGGCTCAGTTATTATCTCTTAGTAAAGAAAAAGCACTTCTGGAGGAAGCTTATGATAACCTGAAGGAGTAAGTATTCAAAGTCAGTGAATTATTTCACACTGCATGTGCAGGCAAATGTACTTTGATGTTTTGAAATTAAAGTGTTTTACACTTTGGGGCTGGAAAGATGGCTTAGTAGTTAAGAACACTTGCTGCTTTGCAGAGGACCTGTGTTTGGTTCCCAGCATCCTCATAACTACAAGGGTAGCAGGCTCGTATGTGGTATATGTATAAATGCATGCAAGCACTCATTAAATAAATCTTTACAAAATGTTTTGCAGTTGAACTTGTTTATAGTCACTGAAAATTGCATAGTGTTTCTAATATTACCATATTTAAAGATTTTTTTCTCAAATTATCTTTACCATATACCTTTGGCATTAAAAATGTTCCATATATATATATATATATATATATATATATATATATATATATATATCTCCTAATTCTTCTTTTAGTATTAGAGATTTAAAATACACCTTCACTTTCGTCTTAGTTTTGTACATCTAATATTGGTGACATTTTCACCAGTGGATTTTGTTTGTGGTTTCTTAAAATTTATGGGGCTGAGGATACAGGTCTGTGGTAGAGTATTTTCCTAGCATGCACAGCCCTGGGTTCAATTCTGAGCAACACCAATAAATATATGGAGTAAATTTAGCAAGTAGTTTTTCTTTGAAAAAATACTTGGCTGCTAGGCCTGAGGCACACATCTGTAATCATAGCAGAGAAGCAGAGGCAGGGGGATGAATTAGAGAGGCCACTTGTACTTTATTGTAGGACCTTGTCCTAAAAACAAAACAGAAGAAAAGTTACTAGACCCCATACAGTTCTATTTCAATATAGTCTATATTGGAGAAAATGCCATCTGCATTTTGGGAATGGACCTCATTACTTCTGGAGTATATAAACAGTATCTTCTTTCTCTTGTATTTTGAATCTAGTGAAATGTTCAGAGTAAAAGAAGAAAGTAGTAGCATTTCTTCCCTGAAAGATGAATTTACCCAAAGAATTGCAGAAGCAGAAAAGAAAGTTCAGCTAGCCTGCAAAGAGAGAGATGCTGCTAAGAAGGTAATTTAAATTAAACTCTGCAAAACTCCATGAATGGGAGCTGGAGAGATGGCTCAGTGGTTAAGAGCACAGGCTGCTCTTCCAAAGGTCCTGAGTTCAATTCCCAGCAACCACATGGTGGCTCACAACCATCTGTAATGAGATCTGGCGCCCTCCTCTGGCGTGCGGGCATGCGTGGAGGCAGAATGTTGTAAAAATAATAAATAAATCTTAAAAAAAACCTTCATGAATGAACTCATATTTTGTTATTAGAAAAAAATAAATAGTAAAAGCATATATGTACTATGTTAACAAGTAAATTACAGATTTTTGTTCTATTAAAATTGGTAGATTTGATGCATTAAAGAAATCTAGGAACTGGAGAGTTGGCTCAGTAGACTTTGAAATACCAGTTGAGCAAACATGAGGATCTGAGTTTGGATCTCCAGAACCCATATAAAAGCCAGGAATAATGGCCTGTGTCTGTAGCCCCAGGGCTGGGACCAAGGGCTGAGAGAGAGGTGAATCCTTAAAAAGCTCATGAGCCAGCCAGCCTTGACAAATTGGTGAACTTTAGATTCAGACATGTCTCAAAATAAAATGTGAGCAGTAGTCAGTCACCTGTCTACTGTGTCTTCCATAGTCGAGCACACAAATGTGCACATTCAGGCTAATTTTCTTTTCTTTTCTTTTTTTTTTTTTTTTTTTTTTGGTTTTTCGAGACAGGGTTTCTCTGTGGTTTTGGAGCCTATCCTGGAACTAGCTCTTGTAGACCAGGCTGGTCTCGAACTCACAGAGATCCGCCTGCCTCTGCCTCCCGAGTGCTGGGATTAAAGGCGTGCGCCACCACCGCCCGGCTCAGGCTAATTTTCTTTAAATGGGTATTTAATGTAATTTATGAAGATATATAGCAAAGATCATTAAGAAAACTAAAAGTGGTAATTCCATCAGAATAAGTAACAATGAAACCTGAATGATGCTGTGTACATTTTAAAAAAGAATCATTAGCTGGGCAGTTATGGTGAATGCCTTTGCCTTTAATCCCAGCACTCGAGAGGCAGAGGCAGGCAAATCTCCATGAGTTCAAGGCCAGCCTGGTCTACAAGAGCTAGTTCCAGGACAGCTAGGACTATTACACAGAGAAACCCTTTCTGGAAAAAACAAAAACCAAAACAAAACAAAAAGTAACCATTAGTCCCATAGATCATTTTCTACTACTTCAAACATTCATACTTCTCTAAATACAAATTAAAAGTGTAGTTTATAGTTAATGGATAATGATTCTCTTTTGGCATATGTAAAATTGGCTTGTTCTGACAATCCTTATCTTTGATGCTGTTAGCATTTAGAAGCTAATTCTATTATGGCTAATCTATTTGTGTTATAGTATGCTTAGCAGTGTCCCTGGCTTCTCCATGTCACTGTAGTAGTGCCCCCCTGCTTAGTTGCTGGGGATCGCCAGATGCTCCTTGGATGCCAAGCCATGCCTATTCAGGAGCTGTTGTTGTGGTTTTCCAATCTGGAGCACTTACAGACTTCCTTTGTTAACTATGGCTGTTAGTTACTGTGTAAGTCCTAGCTGTTACTAATAACTTAGTGGATGCATTTGACTTGCTTTCCCTCTTTATTACTATTTGTCAGTGTCCTACATTTTAATTTCTATGTGTGGGTACATGTGTGGGGGCTTGTGCAGGTGCACTCACCATGCACACTACAGCCTACGTACGAAGATCTGTGGATCCTGTACATTGAGTATAGGTCATCAGGCTTGGTGGCAAGTGTTTTTAACCACCAAGCATCTCCTAGGACCCTGTCCTACTCCTGACTAATGTTAATGGTAATGTATTGTTTTTCTGTGTGCACTCTTACACGAAGTCTCATACCTCTACCTGTTGGTTGCTTTAATTAGCTAGCTCACTTCGGACACTGGCAGTAACTTGAGACACTTAACAAACCTTCCTGTCCTGTACTGCTGTGTTCCAGATGTAGAGCATGGCCTAGAGAGATAGTGAAGGACAGTATAGGAAGTCATTTTACTCATGTTTCCATGTTTATATAACTGATGAGTGTGGGCTTTTGTGTGGTATTCAAAGCTGTTTCTGTGTCTCAGTTAACTAGGCAAGTAGGTGATTCAACTGACAGATTTATTATGGGATGCAATTATGGGTGGCTTCTTCAAAAGGGAAAGCTGGGGAAACATCCTAGAATGAAAATAATTCTTTATGATAACCACAGTTGTTTTTTTTTTTTTTTAATTAGGAAGTGAAAACCATAAAAGAAGAACTTGCCACTAGATTAAATAGTAGTCAGACTGCAGACCTCTTGAAGGAGAAAGATGAGCAGATTCGAGGGTTAATGGAAGAAGGTGGGTATTGTGCTGATTATTAAAAATAGTCCAAGAAAAGGAAAAATACTATGTAATAGGTAGTATATGTTTTTTAATAACAAATAGTGGTACAAACCTGTAGTCCTAGCCACACAGGAGCCTGGAGGATCTGTTGAGCCCAGCCAGTGAAGATAAACTTGAGTAACACAGCAGCCGCCCTCAGAAAAGAAAGAAGGGGGGGGGGACATGAGAGGAGGAACAGGAGGAACAAGAAAAGGAGAGATTATGAGAAATGAAAACACGGAAGGCGTGGACTTAAATCACACAAGTGGCTTGTAACGGTTTATGGAAGAATGGGGTAAGAAGTATTGAAAGAAAATACATGCTGTGTAGCTTTTAAAATATGCTGTAAGCTGGCTATGGTGGTACACATCAGTCATCCCACCATCTGGGAGGTTGAGGTTGTATCTAGGATGCTGAGTTTGAAGCTAAAGACAAATGAAGACTGTTAGTGTCTTGTTTCCTAGAATCCTTTCACGTCATAATTTTAGTATTCATTGATAATTCACGCTCAAGTGAATTTTAGCACTGAAGTTTAAAATTGTTATGGCATTAGAAAAGAACTCATGGATGCTACTGGTTAGATAAAGCTTTCTATGCAGATTCTTAAAGAATCACTGTTTTTTGCCATTTATGCTTTTTTTTATAATCACCAGGAGAAAAACTTTCAAAGCAGCAGCTGCATAATTCAAACATCATTAAGAAATTAAGAACTAAAGACAAAGACAATGAAAATGTCATTGCAAAGCTGAACAGAAAAGCAAAGGAGTTGGAAGAGGAGTTACAGCATTTAAGACAGGTGACTGGCCGTCAGTGTTCTCTGGTTATGTGTTGTTACTTCCTGTAATTTACCATGGTTGTGGGGCATTCAGAATGATTGCAAGGTTTTAGACTCATAGATAAATGAGTAGCTAATATGTTACCTAACATCACTGTGACCAAACACTGGACATGACATGAGCAGCTTGAAGGAGATTCCACTGTAGTGGGAAGGTGTGACAGGCAGCGTGGTATGTGGTGACACAAATGTGCAGCAGCTGTTTGTGACTGTGCCAACCAGGAAGTAGAGAGGCGGGACTGACCCTGAAGGCCTGTTCTCCAGTGGTCTGGTTCCTCCAGCCAGAGCTTCCACAGCTTTCCAAAGCACCACCACCAGCAGAGCACACGTTCAGACACATGTTTTGGTGGGCAATTTCCTGTTTAAGCTATAGCCAGTATTAGAGATTCTTGGCATTAGCTACCAGGTTATCATTTATCCAAAAGTGTTCTTGTCTGTTTTAACATAGATTCTTGATGGCAAAGAAGAAGTTGAGAAGCAACATAGAGAAAATATTAGAAAACTAAATTCTGTGGTAGAACGCCAGGAGAAGGATCTTGGCCGACTTCAGGTAGACAAGGATGAACTTGAAGAAAAGAGCCGAAGTACTCAGGCTGCTCTAGATAGTGCGTACAGGTATGAAATACGCAGTGTGCTTAGAATCTGTTACCACAGTGGGAGATTGAAGAAGTCCGTTTTCTTTATTTTTTAAAATTACTTTATATGCATTGTATTTTGCATGCATGCATATCTATATACCACATGCCCAAGGAGACTAGAAGTTGTTGATCCTTAGAACTGGAGTTCAGCCATTGTCAGCTGCCATGTGGGTGCTGGCAGTTCTTAACTACTGAACAGTCTCTCCAGCTATTCTCTTTTCTATTATCTGATTGCTAGCAACATTTATAGATTTGCCCTTGAGTGAGTTAGACAAAGCAAGTTTAGCATAGTCCTCATAATGGCTAGCGTTATTATAAGGTGTGCTTACTGTTATTGTGAGATTTCTGTGCTACATAGAAATTACATCAGTGTAGGTTTGTGTTTACTTTTGCATTGTTCTATTAATAAATGAAAACTATCAATCTACTTTTGCAAGAGAACTTACTGATCTTCACAAAGCTAATGCTGCTAAGGACAGTGAGGTGCAGGAAGCTGCTTTGAGGCGTGAGATGAAAGCTAAGGAAGAACTCTCTGCGGCACTGGAGAAGGCCCAGGAAGAAGCCCGTCAGCAGCAAGAGGCATTAGCGCTTCAGGTAGGCAGTGCGTGGTTAAAGTCACCTTTTATGTATCTGTGTGTGTTTCTGCAAAGTAAAACAGTTCATTAGCAACTGTGAGTCTGTTCTCATATGAGGTACATCTGGTAGGCTTCTGAGATTGTGTTACTGGCATTTTAGAGTACTAGATTGCACAAACTTCACTTACATGTTTTTTAAAATGCCCTTAGTGCAGTAGTTCTCAACCTGTGGGCCACGAGCTCCTTGGGGGTTGAACAACCCTTTCACAGGAGTCACCTAAGACCATCAGAACACACAGATGTTTACATTATAATTCATAACAGTAGCAGTATTACAGTTATGAAGTAACAACGAAAATAATGTTATGGTTGGGGTCACCACAGCATGAGGAACTATGGTTTTTTTTTCTTTTCTTTTTTTTCTATTTATTTATTTATTTATTTATTTATTTTTAATTAAAAATTTCCACCTTCTCCCCTCCTCCCATTTTCCTCCCCCCCCATCCCCCTTCCCCTCCCTCTCCAGTCCAAAGAGCAGTCAGGGTTCCCTGCCCTGTGGGAAGTCCAAGGTCCTCCCCCTCCATCCAGGTCTAGGAAGGTGAGCAACCAAACTGCCTAGGCTCCCACAAAGCCAGTACGTGCAGTAGGATCAAAACCCAGTGCCATTGTCCTTGGCTTCTCAGTCAGCCCTCCTTGTCTGCCTCCTTCAGAGAGTCCGGTTTGATCATATGCTCCATCAGTCCCAGTCCAGCTGACTTTGGTGAGCTCCCATTAGATCAGCCCCCAGCGTCTCAGTGGGTGGGTGGGCCCACCCCACCCCTCCTGGTCCTGACTTCCTTGTTCCCAGGTATCCATGGAGATGTCCCCAGCTAGATCATTGAGCAGCTGAGGAGAGGGAGCCTGAAATGGCCCTATCCTATAGCCATACTGATGAATATCTTGCATATCACCATAGAACCTTCATCTGGCGATGGATTAAGCTAGAAACAGAGACCCACATTGGAGCACTGGACTGAGCTCCCAAGGTCCAAATGAGGAGCAGAAGGAGGGAGAACATGAGCAAGGAACTATGTTAAAGGGTCTCAGCGTTTGAAAGGCAGAGAACAACTGCCTTAGTGGGGTGCACATACCATACCGTTATTGCTTGGTTTCCTGTGAGTTCCGTATATATTTGTGAGTATGTGCGTACATGATGTGGGGGACATAGCTCACTGGTAGAGCCTTTTCCTCCTATGTGCAGAGCACTTAGCACTGCCAAAGGAAGGAGAATTTTATGAAACTAGGTATCCCACTACCAGAGTAGTGTAGATGCATATAATTAAAACATACTGTTTCAAGAGACTACATTGTACAGTTGATTCTTAGATGTATTTGTAACATTTCTGGCAATTCATGAGCCTGATGAAAGAAGAAAAGAGTTTGGAACACATTATTTTCAAACTCATCAAATATTGTTGGATGATTCTGGTGTACGCCTTTAAATTCCAGCAGTCAGAGCCGGGCGGTGGTGGCGCACGCCTTTAATCCCAGCACTTGGGAGGCAGAGGCAGGTGGATCTCTGTGAGTTCGAGACCAGCCTGGTCTACAAGAGCTAGTTCCAGGACAGGCTCAAAAACCACAGAGAAACCCTGTCTCGAAAAACCAAAAAAAAAAAAAATAAAAAATAAATAAATTCCAGCAGTCAGGAAGCATGGGCAGGCAGATATCTGCAAGTTTGTGGCATCTTAGTCTCTAGAGCAACATAAAGGACAGGCGGGGCTATGCAGAGAAACCCTATCTTGAAGAAAAAAAAAGAGTTGTCAGATATTGAACATCTGAAATACACCATTTGGCTATTATTAATGATGCTGCTGTAAATATTCATCACACTTTGAGTTTTTCAGTGTAGGGGTCTGACCAGGGCCTTTTGTGTGCCAGCAAGGGCTGCCCTACTTAGCTGCAGCTCCATTCCACAACAGGTCTTATGTGTATGGTGGATATCTAGCTTACCCAGAACTGTTAAAACCAAACCAAAACACACAAGACTATCCTCAGCAACCTCAGTTACCTTTTGGTTTTGTGGTTTATATTTTTGGTGGATAATTAGAGCTGAAAGCTATAGAACAAATACAGTCAGACAGCATTTGCTTCTCATTTGCCCCTCTTTGTTGCTGCTCTTCGGCCTGTGTTCCCAGTGTTTCTGTTGGAGATGCAGGAACTGCGTTATGTCTGCTTTTCAGTCACCCAGGCACATTTGTCCCTCCTTACATTAAAGACTACACTCCTGCCCTTGTACAACTTGCTTCATGAACTTAGTGGGGTGTTGTTATCTTTCTCTTTAGGAACCTTGTCTTCCATAGTCTGTCCAGACTATGCTGATGGTTGTGTATTTGTAGAGCTCAAAGTTTTAGTTTTATGCCACTTCGCTATGTAATTTTCAGTTATATTTTTGATGGTTCTGTTGTTGTAAATCATGCCATAGTCTGTATATCCATGTATTTCTGCCCCCTGTCAAGAAAATGTACAGAATATTAGTATTTTAAACTAGTGGACCAAAGCCATGGCTCAGCAGCTGAGCACTTACTGCACTGCAGACCCACGTTTGGTTCCCGGGTCTCACATATCAGCTTATAACTGCCTATAACTCCAGTTCCAGGTGGCCCAGTGACCTTTCTGACCTCCACAGGCTCTTGTACACATGTAGCACACATGCATACATTTACACACACACACACCAATTCTTTCAAAATTCTCTCAAATTAAAAATATAATAATAAAGAAAATTTGAGGGAGTAAGGAATAGAGTATGGGTCTGTCATTCTTAAAACCACCATGTTATATATGGATTGCTAATTTGTATGGCCTCTGTTAACATTAACTCCATCTAGTTTTTTTCATATAATTGATAACTATAGATATTATATTCATTTAGGATGAATAATATCTTATGCATCAATTATAATTTTTACATACTTTTTTGGCTTTTTTTTTTTTCTTTTTTTGAGACAGCATTTCTCTGTACTTTTTTTGGAGCCTGTCCTAAAACTACTTGTAGACCAGGCTGGCCTCGAACTCACCGAGATCCACCCGCCTCTGCCTCCCAAGTGCTGGGATTAAAGGTGTGCACCACAGTGCCTGGCGATTATAATTTTTAATGCTTGTGTTCATGTATCAACATTTGAACAGATTATAATACTGATGTCTATTTAGAGCTCTGGTTTTATTTTGTTGTTGCCAGGCTTGCTGCAGGGCAGCTCTGTATGCTCCATAGAGGAAGTCTTCAGAACTACAATAACCAGATAGAAGCCTGACAGCATTGTTTAATTAGTTAAATATGGTGCCACAGTAGACAGTTACAAAGTATACAAGTGTATATGAGCAGCACCTTTCTTGTTTTTGTTCTGAAACAGTGCTTAGACTGTTATGCAAGTGACCCTCGGTGCTCATCCTAGCCTCTCCCTAATAGCTGTGACTGCAGGCCCATACCGTCACACTCTGCTAACACTTTTCTCTTCTAGTTTGAGCTTTTTGAAAGTGTCTCTTCTACATAGTCTAGGCTGGCCTGGGACTCAAAATGTTCATACTGAAATCACAGGTGTATTCTACCACATCTAGTTTAGTGCCGAGGTTTTATTTATTTACCTATTTATTTATATCTCATCTAGTTCTTATCACATCCTGTGTTTTGGCAAATGTTTATACATACATGATCTCTCCTCTATTTTATTGTCTGTCAGTGTTGTACATGTGTGCATGTTTTTCTTTGGCTAACAGTGCTTTCTTAAGAAGAGAGAATATATTTATAGCTTAAGGAGCTGGATATGTGCTCATTGTTTGGTGTGAAGTGTCATACATACAAAGTCAACATAAATGTCATCAGCATGAAGTTACAGCCAGTGCTCTGACAATAAGAGCATTGTTTGTCTTGCAGGTGGGGGACCTTAGGCTGGCACTGCAACGGGCAGAGCAAACAGCTGCCAGGAAAGAGGACTATTTACGCCACGAGATCAGTGAACTTCAGCAGGTATTGTCACAGCTATCCCAAGCACAAGGTCAAACATGACCCTTGGGAAAGCATTATTACCTTGCCTGCTATTGGATGTATTTTTGTAGCTTACGTGAACCAAAGTGATCCTCTTGGGGAAAAAAAAAGAATAATTCTTAATTTTGTTTTAAAGGAGGTAATTTTATCATGATAGATTTGCTATATATTCAGTTTATATGTTTTTAGTAAGAAAGCTAATAATTTTTTTCTGGAAAAATTTTCTTTTTCCAGAAGTCTAACCAAAGTTTAGGTTTGCTGGTGTTTTTAGTGATTTTGTTTATGTCAGTGGTAATAATGTGAAAAATTTTTGATTCAGAGACTCCAAGAAGCAGAGAATCGAAATCAAGAGCTGAGTCAAAGTGTCTCATCAACAACAAGACCGCTGCTTCGGCAGATAGAAAACCTGCAGGCAACTCTAGGGTCTCAGACTTCATCGTGGGAGACGCTAGAGAAGAATCTTTCTGATAGGCTTGGTAATCTCTTTAGTATTTTATGTTTGATTCAGGAGGCTTTCTGTCCTGTGTGTAGAAGTAGGATAGTGCTATGTCATTGAAATTCATCTGATCTCATGGTGACATTTGGGGTCTAACATGTATAGGTTTGTCTTCCCCCATTTTCCTGCTTATATTAATACCTCAATCATGACTCTTCTAAAGCAGTTAGTTTTCCTTATACAATGTGTCAGATACTTTACTGCCTGCCATTTCATTTGTGGGGGGTGGGTGTGTATGTGTGTGTGCATGCTCAAGTACATGTGAAAATGTTTGTGCACATACTGTGTGCATCTGTGTGGAGGCCAAAGGTTTATGTCTGCTGTGTTCCTCATTTGCTTCTCCTTATTTTTCCCCTGAACCCGGAGCTGACTGATTTGTCTAGACTGGCTGACTAGCAAACTACATGCATTCTCCTGTGTCTGCCTGCCTAACTGTGGGACTGCATACACACCTGCACTTGCCTTTTACATGTTGCTGGGACTCTCAGCTTGAGTCCTTGTACTGACATAGCAAGCACTTTACTAAGCTATCTCTCCAGTCCTGATTCTTCTACTTACTTTTATAGATGGCTAGACAAATCTTTTTCTTGTCCCTCATCTGCATCTGACCCCTTTCTAGCTTGTCTACAAGAATGTAAGCAATAGTGATCAGATATAATTCCATATAGTAGTAGAATTCTATGAGCAGAAGCAAGTCTGAAGAGGATCAAGATGAAATCCTAGAGAGAGGTATGATGGAGTTTTAAGACTGCATATCTGCTTTCTTATAGATACTCCTTGAGCTCTTTCTCGCTCTCTTAATAAAGGAAACAATGTCAAGGTTCTCTGTAGTCACATACAGGTAGTATGTGTCTGTCCTGGATATCCAGAAGCTATCAGACTCAGGAAAAATTCATGCATAGCTTCTGGTTATCAAAAACTCCCATGTTTGATTTGGGAGATTGATGGAGGTGGGTCTTGTATCTATCTGTTGCTTTCATTGGTTAACTAATAAAGAAACTGCTTGGCCTTTGATAGGACAGAAAATTAGATAGGCGGAGTAGACAGACAAAATGCTGGGAGAAAAAAAGTCGAGTCAGGCAGTTGCCATGATTCTCCCATTCCAGACAGACGCAGGTTAAGATCTTTCCTGGCAAGGCAGCTCGTGGTGCTACACAGAATATTAGAAATGGATTAGATCAATATGTAAGAGCTAGCCAATAAGAGGCTGGAACTAATAGGCCAGGCAGTATTTAAAAGAATACAGTTTCCGTGTAATTATTTCGGGTAAAGCTAGCGAGGGAGCGGGAAGCGGCCTGCCGCTCCTCATCACTATAGGAGATGCCATGTTCTAGTGACAAAGCATGTGAGTGAGGGCCCGGAGCTAAGGGTTTGCTATAGTATTGTGTTTATCTTCCATCGGCAGCAAGTCTTACTTTACTCCGGACTCTGTCATTGAATGACTCCTTGTTAGTCATGGGGTGGCAAACTAGATTCTTGGCTTTCAAGTGGTATTTAGTGGACCACTGGAAGCCTTTGGGACTGCTGTCTTGTTGACAGAGAAGCTCAATAAATAGGTGCAGGGCTCCTTCAGGCTGTCCTAATGCAAACAGGGCCTCCTGAAATGCACAGAAAGGTTATCATTCCAAAGTGTTGAGTTCAGTTCAGGGCAGCTTCCCTGTTCTGTTAATTAAACTTTGGGACATTGAAGTTGACTGAGGGGAATGACTGAATAGAGAATATTACTCTATTCATATACTTCTAGTCTACACAACTAAGTAAAATATGTTTTTAAAGCATTATTAATGTTTTGAAACTTTATTCTTTTGGTTGTTTAGTGTTAGTATCTGGAATGTCTATTTCTGTAGTTTGATTAACCGTTTGCTTGGGGAAGGATATCTTGGCTGGTTTCAGGTTTTGACAATTATAGATAAAGCTACTGCAAGTGTAAATTTTCATGTCTCGGGGCTGGAGAGATGGCTCAGCAGTTAAGAGCATTGCCTGCTCTTCCAAAGGTCCTGAGTTCAATTCCCAGCAACCACATGGTGGCTCACAACCATCTGTAATGAGATCTGGTGCCCTCTTCTGGCCTTCAGGCATACACGCAGAAAGAATATTGTATACATAATAAATAAATATTAAAAAAATTTTTCATGTCTCTGCATGACAGACTAAATATGCAGCTTCTGGGCCATATGGACATTTGTGTTTAGTTTTCAGAGGAAATGCTAAACTGTGTCTATACCTGTGGGAGTAATCCAGTTGGCTTATAACCGTGACAGCATTTTGGGTTGCCCCTGGTTTGTAAATTTATTTATTTATCTTTCTAGATATTTATTTTTTAAAGATTTATTTATTTATTATGTATACAGTATTCTGTTTGTCTGTATGCTTGCTGGTCAGAAGAGGGCACCAGATCTCATTACAGATAGCTGTGAGCCACCATGTGGTTGCTGGGAATTGAACTCAGGACCTCTGGAAGAGCAGTCAGTGCTCTTAGCCTCTGAGCCATCTCTCCAGCCCTGTAAATTTATTTGTTTAATCATTTACTTACTTACTTACTTACTTTTCAGAAAGTCTTATATCTCATAATTTTAGCTTCCGTTTCCCTAGTGACAATTGATGTTGGACATCGTTTTGTGTGCTTATTTTCTACTTGTCTATTTATAGCTTTTGTTTATTTTTTTGACTCAGCTGTCTATATTTTCACTTTTGAGAATTTTATTTATATTCTAAGCACTAAACCTACATGTGTGATTTGCATTTATTTTTTTTCTCTCAGTTTGTAGCTTATTTTGTCCTTTTATTTAGAAAAGAGAAAAGACAGGGTCTCATAGCCCAGGCTGACCTCAATCTTTCTATAGCCAAGGATGGCCTTGAACTCCTGGTTTCCTGCCTTTATCACTAAGCCTTGGTGTGCCACCACCTTTGGTTTATGCAGGGCTGGAAATGGCCTCATGCCAACATAGTTGGTGTAAGCAACCAACTAAGCTATATCCCTAGCCCATTGATCTCTTCTTCTATAGCAAAAGTTTAACATTTTGAATGGCTCCATTTAATTGATTTGTCTTTCTGTAACTCATGTTTTTGGTGTCAAGTCAAAGTAATCTTTGCCACCCCAAGAGCTTGAAGATTTTCTTTGGTGTCTGTCAACCATTTTGAATTAATTTTCATTTATGATGTTTTGTGCATTTTCAGTTGTTCCAGAGCCCTTTGTTGATTCACTACCCTGTTACTGAATAACTATTTTCAAGTAAATATTCTTGTAGACAGAAGTTTCTATCCCACCCATAGCCGTTCAGTTCCAAAGAAGCACACCGAGCCTTATATTAATTATAAACTATTTGGTTTATTACTCAGGTTTATTTCTAGCCATGGCGTTACCTCCTTTTCTACATGTCTTGTTTCCTTGGTGACTGGCTAGCTGGGTCTCCTTGACTCTGCCTAATTTCTCTATATATCTTTGTTCAGATTTCCCACTTGGCTGTACTCTGCTAAACCTTTGACTGAAACAGATTTATTCATTAACCAATAAAAGCAACACATACAGAAGGAATTCCCACATCTTATTCTGAAGAGAAAATGTTAACTTGTGTATTGCTTGTCACGGTTGTCTTGTCTTAGTCTGGGAATTTGAATCTTTAGAAGTGTGAAGTCAGAACTAGCCTGGTGTCTGATCTTTCCCTGACTTATGTGTGTGATTTTTCTTTCTCCATAATCAGGGGAATCACAGGCTTTGTTGGCTGCAGCCGTTGAAAGAGAACGCGCAGCTACAGAAGAACTCCTTGCCAACAAAACCCAGTTGTCTTCGGTGGAGTCACAGAATTCTCTCTTAAGACAGGAAAACAGTAGACTTCAGGCCCAGCTAGAGTCGGAGAAAAATAAACTAAGAAAACTGGAAGATGCAAACAGTCGGTGAGTGTATTTGTGTGGTGCTCTCCGTGGTTCCATGACATTTTAAATCACTGTTGGAAAGTATGTTTGTTGGGTTTTAGCTTCATTTCATTGAGAATTAAAAGTGAATACCAGTCAGGGTCCCTAGTGATATGCGTTAAGCTAGTGCTAGGATCCATTGCACTTCTTTGGAAGTTACATGCTATCTTCTGTGTTTTTCTAGGGAAAGTATTTGTCCCATTAAGAATCTATGCTACCAACAGAAAAGAAGGGAGGCGGGAAGGAGAGGTGACTGTGCACGGAAGTTGTTTTTATAGTAGTCTTCAGGTTTCTCTAAATAAGTATTTGCATTCTTCTGAAACCACAGGGTATAAAATCATTCATCAGAAATTATAATAAGGTTATAATAGGTGTGTTTCACCTTTGACATCCAAAGAAAATTTACTGTTAAGAAAAGTAGTTCGGTAAAAATGAAGTGCCTACATTTCTATAAACATTCTATAGAACCCCTGCTTTTTTGCCACATTTGAGCTTGGAATGATGGTTCTTAAAATTACTGTTTAAATGTCTTACTTTAAATCTCAGAGGACTGGTTAAAAAAAAAAAATGGGGAAAAGTAGAATTTTCACTCATGCTTTAGCTGATGGGTAGAGGGAGTATCAGGGACCTGAAATAGTTAGTAGGAAAGTCTTTGATGCTGAGCTGGCGATAAAATGACTTATAAATATGTATCTGGAGTTTTACAATTTACACAGTTTTTAATAGTCTGTACTGTCACCTTTTTTTGTTTAAATTCCCTCCGGTTTACTAGGTACCAGGTTGAATTAGAAAACCTAAAAGATGAATATGTAAGAACACTTGAAGAGACAAGGAAAGAAAAGGTATTTCTCTTAGTGTTCGCTCCTCCAGGGCTTGCATTAGAGATGGATGGGGATGGCACAAACTGCTGATGACATAAGATGGGTGATAAGAAAGCTCGTCTTTGGTGGTGAAATGGCGACTTGTATTTTGCACTCTGAGCTCTGCAGTTGACTCATTGATGTCTAACTGTGTCTCTCCATTAGACACTGTTGTGCAGTCAGTTAGAAATGGAAAAAATGAAAGTTGAACAAGAAAGGAAGAAAGCCATTTTCACTCAAGAAGCAGTGAAAGAAAAGGTACTGAATTGTGTTGGTTTGAGTTGATTTGTATAGCTAAGCTGTTGTGGGCAACCATTGGTCTGTGGTCGAGTTGTACTAACGTCTGAAGACCTTCCCCTCCTGTCTAAAATGACTATACTGATAATTGTGGGAGCATTGTCAGTGCTCTATGTAGAACCGATTGAGTGCATTCCCACCTGTCTGTGATTGGCTTTGAATTCTTTTACACTTTCAAATGAGTTTTGTGGTTTCTCACTGAAACTAGTGTAGCAAATCGCCATAGGCAACTTCGGAATAGAACTGGCTTGTTCTGTCTTTGTGGTTAGTAAATGTACTGAGGGTTTTGCTTTTTTAAAATTTATTTTTTGCATGTGTATGTATTTGGTGCTCATGAATATGTGTATACATATTTGCATATGTGCAGGTGTGTCTGTGTCCACATGCATGTGGAGGCCCAAAGTTGACATTGGGTGTCTTCCTTTATTATTCTCTACTTTGTTTTATTGAGGCAAGTCTGTTGCTGAACCTGGAGCTAGCTGATTCTGGCTAGTCTAACTAGCTAGCTTGCTCCAGGAATCCTGTCTCTGCCTCCTGAGTGCTGGGATTACAGGCAGTCACCACATTTGCCTGTCTTTCTGTGGGTTCTGGTCTCCATGCTTTACGCACTAAACCACCTCCTTAGTTCCTAAAGGTAATTTTTACAAAAAGTGTTTACTATACTTGAAGTATTGTAACATACTGAAAGTTAGCATAATACATTAAAATAGTAAACAAAAATGGAAATTATCTTTTTAGTGTATTTAGAGTTTTTGATTTTAGTTTTATTTTATTTGTATGGATGTTTGTCTGCACATATGTCTGTTTCACATGCATGCAGTGTCCTTGGAAGCCATCAGAGGGCATCAGAGTCCCTAAACAAGATTGTGAGTCACCATGTTCCCGCTAGGAATTGAGCCAGTGCTCCAGCCCCCATGTATTTTGTTGTTTTTTATTTCTAATACACTAAAATAAAATGAGTAAGTCGGAAATTTTAGCAAGCTTAAGGGTAATTGACAATGTTATATAATATGAAGTAGGTACCTTCTGCAGACATTTCAACCAAAGCTTTCTTATTGTGTTAAAAATATAAACCTGACTAATCTTATTGTGTTATAATATAAATGGGGCAATGCAGGCTTTTAATTTTAATTAAAAGTGTATTTTATTTTGAGTTTTTGAATAATTTTTTGTGCGTGTGTGTGTGTGTGCCGGCATCCCATGATGTATGTGTGGAGGTCAGAGGATAACAGGCTAGAGTTGTTTTCCTCTTTACAACCATATGAGTCCTAGGATTGAACTCAGGTCAGGTTTGGCAGCAAGCGTCTTTACCTGCTGAACCATCTTACCAGCTCAGCTCTTAATTTTTAAATGCTTTTTATACTGCCAAGACTTCTGGTTTTGAGGGATTGTATTTATAACATTTTATGGAGAAATTTAATGCCTTTGTTTTTGCTCTAGAAATTTTTCTTCCTTTGCTTTTTGCTTCTCAATCTTACAGATTTTTTTTTCTCCCTAAGGACCACAAACCGTTTTCCGTTTCTAGTACTCCCACCATATCACGCTCGAGCTCTGTAAGTGGAGTAGATATGGCAGGGCTGCAGACATCTTTCCTGTCCCAGGTAAGGACTTGTTCTTCTGTGCTTAGCTCTACCTTGAGTGATGGTACGGGAACATGCAGTGTCAGACTGGCTGTCACCATGACATTGTTGGGGAGGGGTTCATCAGAATATGGTGCTAATTGAAGTAAAGAAATACAGATGATTTTCTGCTTTTCAGACACTCATAGACATTTCAAATCCAGAATGAACAGGATCTTCGTTTGAACTTGATAACAAGAACGTATTATATTTGTCTGTGTTCTTTGACTGCATAGGATGAGTCTCATGACCATTCATTTGGGCCAATGTCTTCGTCAGCCAGTGGAAGCAATCTCTATGAAGCTGTAAGGATGGGATCAGGATCGAGCATCATTGAAAATCTGCAGTCTCAACTAAAGCTGAGGGAAGGAGAAATTAGTCATTTACAGGTATTGGGAAAAACTAAGTCTGCTGCTGAAGCCTATGAGATGCTGGATCCCAGTGAGCCTTCATTTCCACTTCAGTTCTGAGCACATTGGGAAATAAAATGACTTGGTGACATAGAAAACCAAAGTGTATCACATATGGTAATGATATAAGCTAGAACCAAGTGAGCCTCCTGACTGACTGACTGACTGCCAGGATTAGGCAGATTTATCTGCTCTATCGTAGGAAATACTAGGTGCCTTGTGCCATTGGCCTGCCCAGGAACATCTAAGAACAGGGATAGCCCACTCCTTCCCAGCATCTTTTCTCAACAAGAAAAAAGGAAGTGCTGAACCAGCATGCTTGCTTTATCTTAACTTCTTCACTACAAGGAATGAGTAAAATGAAAGAGACCTGTACATAGAAGAACAGCACAAATAAGAGGGAGCTATAAGAATTATTGCTTATGGAATAAGAATTAGCATTTTTTAGCTTTCAGTGCTAAACTTACACACTCAAAATGAGTGCCTCTTCCTTTTCCCATTTGAATAATTGTAAAGTGGGTTGATGTGTATTGGTGGGTGTAGCCCAGTGTGCTGTGCTTGAGAACCTTGTGTAGTTTCTCGAGTAATGCTGAAAGCTTTAGTGATACAACCTATATAGCTGGGAGGACAACACTGACGTGTGTTCTCATTCCTCTGGCTTTTTCCAGTAACTTGAATAATGGAAATATGTGTTATTTTCTTAGATTAGAGAAAAACATGGTTGCATTTTTTTAAGACAGATCGTTGTATTTAATTTCTTTCTTTCTTGCATAGTAATTCTATAAATGAATAATTTCTGAAGAAAGTTGGGGCCCCTTTCCCTCACTGTTCAGCACTATAAGTTGATAGATTTTTTCTTCAAAAATGACGCAGTAAATATTTTTATTTAGTGAGCGCATTAAGCAAGATATGTTTTTATTGAAATCATTTTATGGTTATATTTCTCAGCTAGAAATTAGCAATCTAGAAAAAACTCGATCCATAATGTCTGAAGAGCTAGTTAAGCTAACAAATCAGAATGATGAACTGGAGGAGAAAGTGAAAGAGATACCTAAGCTTCGAGTTCAGCTACGAGTAAGTATTCTTCACTTAAAAATACATCTAAGATATTTTAATCCAGTTATTAAATGCCATGTTTTTAATTTACATAAATGCATATGTACGACTTGGTAATTTTTTTGAAAATTAAGGAGGAAGTAGTTGAGTAGAGAATGTTAAAGATGAATGTCTATTATATTGTTACATATCTAAAGTGTTTTCACAAATGTTTAGGACTTTATGTGGCCAGTACTTATTAAAGCAAGCATGTGCATTGCATGCTTTATAGTATTTGTCTCAATGTTTGCTTCATCACATTACTGTGATGTAATTGAATATTCGGCAGACTTGTCTTGTGGGATAAATGCCAAGTAATACTTGACCAAATTAGTCATGAAGACAAAAATCTCATCAAGAGTACGTAATGGGAAGGAGACTGATTAAGTCATATTTGGAGAGAATTCTAGATTGTGTGTGTGTGGTGTATGTACATGTGTGCACATGTGCTGGGATGCGTGCTAGGAGGCCGTAAGAAGAAGTAGGTGTCCCCCTTTATCACTCTCCCCCTGTTATCCCTTCAGACAGAACTCTCATTGAGCCTGGACCTTGCTGTTTTGTGGGGAGGCTGGCTGACTGACCACCAGCTCCAGTGAGCCTCCTAGTTCTGGGGTTACAGGCCACATGACTTTTTTTTTTAAATGTGAATGTTGGGCTTAGAAGCGAGCTCCTCATACTTGCTCAGCAAGTGCTCTTACCCACTGAGCCATCTCCTTAGTCCTCCATCGAGATTTCCTAGGTAGACTTGGTATAAGTTTAATTTATTAAAAGGTAAGTTTAATCTTTTTAAAAATAATATTTTGTTCAACTTGTGATTTTTTTCTATTGATTTGTAACAACTGTAGATGTTTGTATGATCAATAAAAGATTATAAACATATTTTTTAGGATTTGGATCAAAGATATAACACTATTCTGCAGATGTATGGAGAAAAGGCAGAAGAAGCAGAGGAACTTCGCCTGGATCTTGAAGATGTAAAAAATATGTATAAAACTCAAATAGATGAGCTTCTAAGACAAAGGCTCAGTTAACTTGTGAAATTCGTACCCATCAAACTGAATGTAAACACTTAATATATAAACACAGACTTCCAATAAATTCTTTTATAGAGTTAGAAAATGGAATTTGCTGTAGAGTGTAAAAAAACTTTTTAAAAAATTCTTTTATAGTATGTAGTTATATTTACAGTTAAATTATTTTGTGCAATATTTGAATTTTATTTTTGAAACTATTCTTTAAATTTTTTAAGGCTTTTTTTGTGCCTTGAACAGCACAGAGAGTTATTACTTTATCCACATAGCAGTACAGCTAGGAAAGGAGATTGCTGTCTTCATATTATTGTGGATATATAATTAATTGTGTCTATAATTTATATGTGTTTGTACATATTGTGAGTCTTACAGAGTAATGTTAACATTGAAACTTTGAAGTCTTTCACACTGAAATCTTCAACCTATTTCTTGAAAGTGTTTGGAGCGTTCAGGTGGAAGGTTATCACCCTGTGACTAAATTATAAGCAGAGATCCTACTTTCAAAGCAGAAGTCACACTGACATGACTAAAATTTAAAGAGTGATTTAAGCTTAAAAATATTTCCATTTTGAAAAGTTATTCCATGTGGCTTCCACAGTGAGTGGGAACAAATGTAGATCCTTTTTTGGTACTTATCCAAAGAAAGTTATAAATATTTAATATTAACTAGGCATAATTGGATAGTGGGAAATTTTGCTTGCAGTAAATTCTGATAGATAGCATTAGTAGCAGGTAATTTTGAAGTATTTTACTACACTGTGAAATGAATCTAACATAAAATCATTGACAAATTTTACTCTTAAAATTTAGTCAATTTACTTTTTAAAAACTACTTGCTTAATTTTATACAGTTGTATTTTGGGACATTAAAAATGAATGTTTTAAAACAGAATCTCCATAGTAAGACAGAATCTCCATAGCAAAACAGAAACGTTATAGGAGTACATTTAAATTGGAGATTTTATAATTTTGTGTAGTTCAACATGTTTTTCTTGAAGCTTCAACAAGCAAAAAAATAACAAAAAGTAGTATAGAATAGCTTTAGAACATAGTTCTGCCCTTTTCCAAATGTAACTTTGTTTAAAAGTTAATCAGGTTGTGTTTTAGACCTGTAAAATATTTTAATTTTATTACTGAAAATTATTTAACTGCTTTTATTATAGCCCTTTATCTGTTCTTTTGCTTTTTGTGGTTCTACGGTCAACAATAATTAAAAAATACATGGAAATTCCAGAGTTTATAAGTACAGAGTGTATGCTGTTCAGAGTGGCCTGCTGGCATTTGTTCAGCACAGCCACACCTCCTTGTGGATTAGTCACTGAGCTATTGACACCTCATGTCTACTGTCATGGTTTAGAAGTGCTTGTGTTCAGGTAAGCCTCTGTAGTGGCCCCAGTGTGAAGATGTCAAAGGTTAGCCAGGACTTCTTCCATTCAATGAAAGGATGAACATCACTGTTGGCTAACTTACTGGAGGTTGGTAGCTTCTACTATTTCAGGTGTTCAGTTAGTAAGATTGTCTTCCCTGCAATGAGAAGGTAGGGTTTCAAATAAAAACTGTAAGTTTCAGTTACATTTTAAACAGTACTTCAGAACATGACTGTGAGTAGCCATCTTGCAGAATGGACAGTTTGGGGGTTGATTTAAATTGGCCTTATTTTTGTTCCTTTTGTTCCACACAGTGTTTCTGTCATTGGATATCTATGGTTTGTAGCATGAATAAATGTCCTTTTGGTGAAAGTCATGGTCATAAAACTAAGTTTCTGTATTGTGGTAGGAAACCACCTCTTAATTTTTTTCCAGCTTTAAAATGTTTACTCTGGGTGGTGGTGGCCTTTAATACCAACTCTTGGAAGTCAGAGGCAGGTGGATCTCTGTGAGTTCTAGGACAGCTTGGGCTACACATGAGGCCATGTCTCAAAGAAACCAAACAACAACCACCACAAAAACAACAACAAGAAGAAAATCAGCTTTTAATATTCAAGGACAGGATGACAAATCTTGACAGCAATAAAAAATGTACAGTTAGAAGAGACAATAAACCTCAATTTCAAAATTCTTGGCAAGAATTTGAAACTGGTAGTTTGGGAAATATGAAATAGTTTTTAAACAAATAGTTTAAAAATGTTGCAGAGAAAAGATTTTGAAATTAAAATTTCCTATATTAAACTCTAAATGGTACAATATCAACATTAAATATTTTTTTTGGTCCTTACTAATAAAATCAGCTACACTTAAAATCTTAGTGTTTTCAACTTATTTATAAAATGACACATTTATATCTACCATCTTGTCTGCTTCACCTACAAATTAATCGCTGGTATTCATACTGCTTTTATTTTGACTAGTATATATTTAGACCTTTCAATACATTTCAAGTTGATAAGGGGTACTGAATAAATTTCCTGATAATCCAGTAGGTGGTCGGATATTTATTAAATATTGGTTGCGGTTGCTCTCTCATTAAACTTATTTGCTTGTATATTATTGAAAATTCTCTAGTCACATGTAGAGTATTTTAGTGCATAAAATAGTTTGCCGGGCGGTGGTGGCGCACGCCTTTAATCCCAGCATTTGGGAGGCAGAGGCAGGCGGATCTCTGTGAGTTCGAGACCAGCCTGGTCTACAAGAGCTAGTTCCAGGACAGGCTCCAAAGCCACAGAGAAACCCTGTCTCGAAAAACCAAAAAAATAAAAATAAAAATAAAAAAAAAAATAAAAAATAGTTTGCAATTATATGCTTCCATTCTTGAGAAACAAAGGTTGTAGGAATTAAGAGTGAAAGAGGCACGGACAACTTGGTGGTATCAGACGCTTGCGCCTCTGGGAGGCTGGGTGGAGACTGCTGCTGTTTGGCCTCTCTTGAGATCACTCTATAGCATTTGGCATGTATCATGGTATTACAATTCAAAATATTCTAAGTCTGGATGATTTTTTACTTGCTGGAATTTGAGTTTTTATAGTTAAGTAAATGTATTTACCCCATTCCTCAATTATTTAACTAATTGAAAGTTTTATTTGAGTGCTTATTAAAAAGCACATGATTTGTAGTATTTAAAAGAAAGCCCCCAGATTAAAGAGGAATGAGTGAAAATGTCTTATTTTTACTACTGTTTGTTTAATATTATATACATATATGTTCTTGGGAATCATTTCTCATTTTCATTAAAAAAAAAGCTGTTCCAACTTTCTTTAGCTTTGGTCAGTTTGAAACTTAAAAAAGTTAGCTACATATTTTGTAAAGGGCTAAAATATGATTTAAAATATAGACTGATATTATTTTAGTTCCACATGAAAGGTAATATAAATAAGCATGAATCTGATTTAAATAAGGATTTGGAAGTCTGCTCATGTATTTCATTTTAATATAATTCAGAGAGGTGCTTCTTTGCTCATAGACCTGTGTGCTGGGACACGCGGCGTCAGAGTCACCCTTGTACCCACTTCAGCTTGGCACATTGCACAGTGCCATTTGCTGAGAACAGTCTAAGTTCTTTTTGTTTGTTTGTTTGTTTGTTTTAATTCTTCCAGTCTTGAAGGTAGCTTCCACTAAGGAGGTGCAATTTGTGTTTGGAAGTTGTTTGAGGTGGTTCCTTTGTGTTATATGTAGCAGCTGGGGAGAATCTAGGTCCATTTCAGTTTTCAAGGAATGCTGTATATTTTTTTTAATTTTGTTTTATAATATAACTGTCTGCATAGTTCCAAAATCACTTGTCTTTGTATACCAATATTCCTTCCTTTGAGTAAACATTTAAAATATTCTCTCACCTGTGAAGTAGCACATTTGTGTCTGTGCTGTACCTCCCAGGTAAGTGACAGGTTCCTTTTCCACGCAGTGATGTGTAGTGTACAGAGACACCATGAATTCCTTGTTGCACTTGCTTAGTGCTGTATTTGGTTCTCTCCTTCATCGTGCAGCAAGTACCCTGAGCCATCTTTATGGTTCAGGAAGTAACACTTGAACTATGCTAAAAAAAACCCAAATCTTCTAATTTTATTATTTGGGGTTTGTTGTGGTAACTGAAAGCTAACACAGCACAGCTAGCTTAGTCACTCGCTTTTCCAGTTTTCTCGTGGTGGCATTTGAGTTTATGTTAATATCAGTTTGAAGAGAGTCAAAAATTAAAATTGTATGATTTATTTTGAGGAAATTGGGAATGGCTGTTAACAGTACATACAGAACTCAGTTTCATTTTTAAAATCCCATAACTTGTTTCCTACAGTTCTCAATGACTGCTCAGTATGTTGGTATCTAGAAGAGAACCAAGTAAATGGCTTACCAGTTTGATTAGTTTATCTTAGACTAATCTGTTCAGAAACCTTTCACCTACTGCAATGTGTTTTTAATTGTATATTATTGCACTTCAAAAGAAGCTCACTTAAAGTTGGCTTAAAATGACTACACTCGTTTGTTCTCATTTACTAACAGAAAAGTTGCATTTCCTGACACAATAATAGGCTGAAAGGAACATTTCCCAAAGTCACCGCTACAGTAAAATGCACAAGGCCCGGGTTCAGTTGCCTTTACTAAAACGAGATGAAGTCATCATGCTTGCAAGTGTGAATTAGTAGTTTTGAGTTCAAGTCCTAGTACCCCACATGGCAAGTCTTGAATCAGACTTAATGGTTGTCTCTACCACGTTCCAGAAAACAGGCTGGAACTGCAAGGTGCCAGGAGCAGAAAAGAATGGGAGATTCACATGCAAATGATCATGACCACATAAACAAGCAACCAGAATAGAAATAATCATGAAATAGCAAAATCATAAATATTAGAGTAGCCTTTGAACTTAGGCAGTTCATGGACAAGTAAAACTCCGTGGAATCTCCCGCATCTTCAATACCCACCAGACAGTGTGCTGCTACATTCAGTTTCATTTGAAAATCAAGGCAACGACTCGGGAGGAAAAAGCAGTAAAATTCCAACCCTAGGTGGCATGTAACAGCGTCTGCTCTAGGGTGCTAGTGACCTGCCTGGAGGAACTGCCACAGATTTGTAGCTAAGTGTCCCGCATTTGGGGAGATGTTGGCGGGTGTCCTACGTTTGGAGAGATGGAGATGGGTGTCCCGAGTCTGGGGGAATGTAGGAGTGTGTCCCGCGTGTCTGGGGTGGATAAGCTGCTGGTCCTACTAGTCTCGGTAACCTTAGCTGATGGGTGGCCAACAGAGCCCTCCAGACAATCGGGCCGCCGGGTGTGGCCTGGGTCACTCGGGTCCGCCCTAGAGCCCCAGGCCAAGGTGTCGCGGCTGCTCCCGGGCGCCCCCTGGCCCACTTTGGGCGCCCGAGGTTTCCGGTGCGCGGCCGCCGGCGGTGACGCCTTGCTGCTTGGGAGCAGCTGCTGCTTCTTCACAACCCAGCTGCAGGTGGGCCTCACTCCGTTTTCGCCTGCTCCCCGCCAGTGCCTGCACCTCCGTAAGCCCGCAGCCGGATACCGGGGCCTCGATCCCCATCAGCGGCCTTCAGCTCGCCCCCTGGAGCCTGCTGGTGGCCGCGGGCAAGGGCTACGTCTGGCCAGGCCTGCCCTGTTGCCCAGATCCCCATGCTGGGGCGGAGTCACTCTCCAGATCTTCCCCTCTACACACCTGGAATTCGAGCCCGCCCTGCCGGGACAGTTCGGTTTCCCAAGCCTCCCGGGCTAGGGCTGGCTGCTGCTACGGGACCCAGGAGGCTGACCCCTTCACATTAGGGAGGGGTTGACTTTCCGGAGACAGCCGGGGAAACAACCACCTCGGCGCCTCAGGCAGCCAATCCTCTGCTTGCTCACCTACCTTGGTCTTTGAGAGCCAGATGCATTTTTGATCTGACCACCGCTCTCCGTTGCCGAGCTTTGCCCAAAGCCACTCATGTGGTTGTCTCTGATGGTAACCCCAGGTCTCCTCTTTCACGTTGTTCAGATTTTTACCTTTTTCTGCCTCTCCTTTTAGGCCTGTGGAAATCCAATCCAGCCATACACGAGTGGCCCGTGCTCGGCAGTTTTGTGCGAAAGGACGCAATAGCCTCACCTACTAAAGCTTCCATTTGCTGGAACTGGGCATCCACCCATCCCTGCCAAGTCTTGCGAGAGGACTCAACTCCAGGAAGACTTTCTGCCAGACCCCGAGGTTGTACTTTCATGCTCCACAGCCACCATCACCCAGCGTATGCAAGTGGGTACGTGCCCTCCCTTGCAAAAGTCAACTGTCTGGTCTGCCTCTTTAGACTTTTCCCCAGGGCCAAGGATTACATTTCTCCGCGAATGGCTGAGTTCAGCTAACCTGTAGAACTCATTGCCGGGCAGTGGATTTGGATAGCCAAAATTCAGCACTTAGTCATATCCGTGACTTTATGAACGAAAGGGTGAGTCCAAGGACTGGGTGGCTCGCTGTGATCCTGAGGTTGGCACTGGTCCAGGTAGCCCTGGGAATCAGAGAGCAGGATTACTGCCCTGAGAACCGCGAACAGACTTTGGTGCTAGGAATGTTTTCTCTGCTAATTGCCCAGTTGTTCTGTACTGAGTGATGTCGGTGTGGAGTGAGCAACCTTCTTCACGCTCATCACTAGCCTCTGCTCTGTGAGTTACTGTGTCCAGGGCCTTAGTGCCCTTCTGTGACTTTGCTTTGAGAGATTTGGTATTCATTCAATAAGGAAGATCAAGCATCCTGAGCCAGGGTCTCTGGCTGAGGGCTTTCTGGTTAATTTTCTCTCTTAGTCGTTCCTCTCTGTTAAAACAGCGCTGAAAAAAAGTCTCTTGTGACAAGCTTCTAAGGAGTGTGCTTCATTTCTTTCGGGTTTTAAGCTATCCAAAACATCAGCAGCTTCTGGGTGATTCCAAGGATTAAAGAGTTACGTATTTTCATTGTTAAGGAGTTATTATTTCTACCATTATGCATTTATAAATTTTACAAAATCGCTAGTAATTTGCTGTTAGATCGAAGTTCCAACTAAAAATTTTCATTTGGATTTACAAGGGGTGGCTCCCAAAGTAAGAGCCCTTTCGTTACTGCTCAAGCCCTCAAAGGCCTTGCTCCCAGGATCAACAGAGTAGCCTGTGTGTAATAGTCAGTGAAAGCTGATCTTAAAATGTTGCGTTGTCCTTATATCCAGGTAAAGGATGTAAGTCCACTTTACTGTGCACTGGCCCAGGGTGTGATCAGTTATCTTGGAAGAGACACAGAGGGAAAAAGAAGCCTTGCTGCCAGTAAAAGGGGTAGAATGGTATGAGTTTGTCAGGGACGTATAGGAGAAACGAACTTGAGAGATAGGGTCTGTCCTGGGTAGGTGAGCAGAAATACAGCAGATTCTTGACCATTGTCCTTTTTCACAATGTTAATGCTTTGTTTAGATCTGTATAGGGAGATCTGAATTCTTTTCTTCTGAAATCTGATAATGGCTAGTTTGTGAGAGAAACTGACAGTAGACAGTTGACGGGGGTTGGGGGAGCCCACAAACTTTAGCGTGTGCCTAACAAACGTGAGGCTCGGAGAGGCACAGGGTGGCTGAGCCTTGTCCACAGCTTTAGTGGTGGCATATCTAGGCGCCTGGGTTTCTGTGGCAGGGGAGGTGGTTCAGACTGGGCAGGGCTGGCGCTGCAAGATCACAGCCATCTGTGGTCCTTTTTCCTGGGCACCAAGGGGATGTGAGGTAGAGAGGCCTATGTCTGTATCCACTATTCACTAATGTACACAGAAGAGTTCTGGGGTCTCTCTGAATAATCAACCCTGAAATGTGCCAAGTTGGGGTGGGATATATTTCCCATACTTGTGCACTTCACTCCTAGCACAGTGCTTGGCATGTAGCAAGTGCTCGATAAATATTTGGTGTACAAAGAAACTTGATTTGTTGACATAGTGAAGTGTATAGTAATCGTGCTTAGCCGTTTAGTGTTTCTAGGGATTTATTTATTTACGGTGTGGAACTGGGGGTTGAACTCAGGGCCTTGTACATGCTAGACAATCACTCTGCGATTGAGCTATAGTCCAACCCTAAAGGGGGATTGGAAAATTTTAAACAAGGTACTATTTTAAATTTATTTTTTGTGAATTTCACACACGCATACAATGTATTTCAAATATATTTGCTCCCAACAGCCTCCCAACTTCATATCCTAAAAGGTGAATTGAACCTGCCTGGATTTGAACTCACAGACATCCTTCTACCTCTGCCCATGTGTTGGGATTAACCGTGTGTCCCAACCCACCTGTCTAAAGAGGTGTTCTTAGTCACAGCCATCTGTGACTGCCATTGCCATTAATGATGGTGTTTTCAATGGTGTCTCTAGGTCTGCAGGTTGCTATGTTCATGCTGCTTGTCTTTGGAGTATTGCTTCATGAAGTCCCACTGAGTAGCCAAGATGAGGCTCATTCTGAGGCTGACAGTGTGCCAGGCAAAGCCCTGTATGACTACTCCAGCCTCCGCCTCCCAGAGAAGCACATTCCCTTCTTCTTGCACAATAACAGGCACATTGCCTCTGTCTGCAAGGAGGATTCCCGTTGTCCATATAAGGTAGGTCTTATTTCTCCTCATTCATTTTCTCATGGTCAGCATGCTATTTTTAGCTTTTTTTTTCCTTTACTCTTTTATATTTTTAGGTTAATTTTTGAGTTTCGCATACAAAGCAACATGTTTCATGATGGCATTTTTATACCTATGTTTTCTTGCATTCCTACCTTGCTCTCAATCATACAGAGATGCAATTTTGGCTGGCTTGTTATTCTGTTTCATAACTCACAGCTAAAGCTGGGCTTCTAGCTTTCGCCGTGAGTCAATCACTGTTCTCATTTCATGTAATATTCCTAAGGGATGCAAATTATGTTAAAACTGTATCCCACTCACAAGAAAGAAATTCAGCATCAATATCACAATGAAAATTAACAGGCAGCTAAAGCCATCTTCATATTCAGAAAAATGAAGCGCTTGAGATTTCAGGAAGAAAAGAACATTTTGCCAAAGTAAAGAATGTCACACCTCCCCTCTCTGCACTTAGGTGGCTTCTTAGCCCTTCATTTCAGAAGTCACACCTCTACCTTGGCTCCAAATAAGTGAGATCCTGTGAGCTTGGAAAGGGCTCAGAACCCATTAAGACGTCTCCGGAGGCTTTAGAGATCAAAGCAGGGCATTGTAAGACACTTCCTTTCCCATGGTGCTGGCACAGGAAGCACATGGAATCTGACCAGCATGGCTCTTGGGCCTTGCAGAAGAGCACTGGCCTCCAGGGCTGGAGAGCTCTGACCTTGTGTTGTTCCTGCTGCTCTTGATTGATGAGGGAAGTCGCTGAGCCACCCTTTTCACGGACTCCTTTAGCAACAGAAATGCCAAAGGATATGGGATTTTTTGTTTTTGTTGTTGCTCCCCGCCCCTTCTAGTGACTGAATACAGAATCAGTTTGTTTCAGAGAAAGAAAGAAGACAGTCCCTTAAGAACACTCAGGAAATTCTAATTCAGGTTGTCTTTGGTAGTCTAACTAGAGCCTGGGCTTTGGTTATGGAGCAGATATGGAGGAGAGAGTAAGGACAATTGTGGAGATTCTGCACATCTATGAATGTTGCATGATATATGTATGTGTATATATATAAATGTAAGTGGGAAACATTCTGTCAAGAAAGGCCGAAAGTCACTTCTCACCATCAGAGGTTGGGAGATAATTCTAATGGTACACATTTTATGTTCTAGAAACATCTAGGAAATCTAAACTACTGCTGGGGTTATGAAAAATCCTGCAAACCAGAGTTTAGATTTGGTTACCCTGTTTGCAGCTACGTCGACATGGGATGGTAAGTCTCCTTATGGAATCCCTTCCTCCCGTCTGAGTCTGTGTTCTTTGAAGTGCATGTTAGACTCTCTGGCACATAGTAATTCCTGAAGATGTTAATTTACTTACCCAGGTCATGAATTCAATCCATCTCACAGTGAGAGAAATAACTGTTATTTCTTCTGTCAGAGGGAGAAACTACATTGGCATTAGAACCTCCCCCCTGTATATGCTAAAAAGATGAACGGGAAGCGTCTTACAGATTGTGAAAGAATAGCTAACTATGCCCAAGGGGAAGTCAAATATAATTAGTAATCCTAAGCACATGGGTAATGAGTTGGGCAAAGGCAACATGGTAAATAACACTTTATTTTCTTTAGTTCCATATGACCCCAACTTCATAGATTTTTGTTGTGCCTTTTTATTATAAAGGAATAGTCTGTGAATAATTTGTTTGGTATCTTTATGTACATGGCGATAATTTTGGGGGGAACAGGGGAACTGTGATGGTTTACTTTAAAAAATAAGGTACAAATAGACTTCTAACAATTCAATCGGTAGAAAGAAAATTCAAGACCAGAAAAAGGAAAGTAGATGGGATGGGGGTAGAAAGATGTCGTAGCAGTTAAGAGCACTTGCTGCTCTTTGTAGAGGCCCTGGGTCAGTTCCTACATCCCACATGGTGCTTACAGCCATCTACAGCTCCAGTTTCAGGGGATCTGATGCGCTCTCCTTATCTCTGTAGGCATCAGGCATGCACATGGGAGCACATACATGCACACAGGCAAAATACTAATACACATAAAATAAAGCTTAAACAAAGCCCTGAGACGTATTTCTTCACTAATAGGACAGACACTCTGGAGTCAGCAGTGGACATGTTCTGGAAGCAAGCTGACTTTGGCTATGCCCAAGAGCGACTGGAGGAGATACGCATGCTCTGTCAGCCAGAGAGAACAGTGAGTGTCCAGATGCTTGAGTAAGCTTGCTTAGTTTAACTGTTTATTATTTGTTTTATTGTTTCGCTTGTAATGTAAGAACAAGATGACCCACTAATATAGCTTCTCTGTGTAGCCGAGGCTGGCCCCAGGCCCACGGTTTTTCTAGTCCATCCTTGGTACCGGACTCACAGGCAGAAACGAGAGGTGGAAGTTGTTACAGTCAGAGCCTGGGCCCTGAGCAGCCCGAACAAGCTAGACCCATTCCACTCATCGCCTAGAGAATGAAAGCAGGCAAGGACTAGTGAAAGGCAGAGAAAGGAGGTTTATTCCGTGCGGTCACACTGGGAAAGGAAGGGCAATAAAGTGGTTTAGTGACTTTCTCCATAACGCCCTCTGTAGTTGTTGGTTTTCCTTTATTCTTTGCTTTTATTCTTTTTCGTCTTTTGGCTTTTGCGGGGGAGGGGGCAATACCCAGCTCCCAAATCAATCACATACACGAAGGTTTATTCTTAATTCCAAATACCCGGCCTTAACTTGGCTCATTTCTAGCCAGTTTTTCTTATCTTAAATTATCTCGACTACCCCTTTTCCTCTGTTTTTTTTTTTCTTCTTACTTTTCTAGATCTTATTTTCGCTCTTACTCCATGGCTGGCTGGGTAGCTAACCCCTGACTCTTCCTCTTTTCTTTCTCTTCTCCATACTTCTCCTTGTATTTATACTCTCTCCCTTCTATTTATTCTCTCCTGTCTCGCTATTGGTTGTTCAGTGCTTTCTTAGACCATCAGGTGTTTTAGACAGGCAAAGAATCACAGCTTTACAGAGTCAGACAACTGCAGCATAAACAAAAGGAACACACCTTAAAACAATATCTACAGCAACCCGCCACACACAGCTCGTCCTTGGGGTACGGCATGAGCTTGAAGCTTCAGTAGAGGACAGCAGGCATGTGTCACGGAGCAGGCGCAGTAACAGTGTGGTCTTGCTGGTCCCTGCCCCACTGTTGTGTTGGCCTCAATCTTTCCTGCAGGGTGGAAACTAGGGGAATCTTTCTGTAGGAGAAAGTTACTGCCCCTGCTCTACCCACCCGTTCCCCCGCCCCCTCGCTTCTTCATCTCTATACCCTTTCCTCCAGCCCCTTCCCCCTCTCCCAGACTGGCACCAGGTTACAACCCTTTCCTTCTCCAGACATGAAATTCCTGAGGAAATTCCAATTTCATGTGGACTATTGTTTCAATACTCTGTGCTGCACAAGAAGTGAATGAATGTCTTCATTGCTGGCAGGACGGTGGCAGTACCGCCACACCCAGCTCAGAGTTGTGCTCACTGTTCCCAAATAGGTCACTTTGTTTTCTCTAAAAGGCCCACCCTTTTCACTTCTGTATCAGAGAGTTATATTCTGAGGCAGTTAAAATAGTTTTAGATTTAGACCTCCCCTCAACATGAGCCAAAGAAGAAAAGCCGACAGATGTTATCTTTACAGATTGTTTGTCAGTTGTTTGGGACAGGTACCATGGCTGGACCATTACTGGTCTGGATTTGTTTAGTCTTGTGTGCATTTAGGTGTGACTGGCTTAGTTATTACAGCAGGGCAGATAGACTGTTGCCACTTTTCTAGAATGACAAACAGGGCTCCAGAGGAAGTAAGCAGCTTCTCCAAGGCTTGATAGCTGTCTTGTAGAATTATGTAACTATGTACTTAGAATTGAAAGGCACATCTGCACGTGTGTGTGTATGCACATGCACGCGCATGCTTGTGTGTGTGTGTGTGTTTCTCATCATCACACTCCAGCACAGCCAGGAAGTGATTTTAAGTAGTAGATATGAAAGTAGGTCTTTGACTACAGAGTTCAGATCCTGACTCTTGGGCAAGGTCCCCAACCTGAAATAGAAGTCTGTTCCTCAGCCTTAAAGCCATGCTAACCTTGCAGCATGCAGTAGGAATAAAGTGAGCTTTTGTATATAAGAAGTCTCAGCACAGGCTCTGGCTGAGTACCTGAGTTGACATCCCCAGAATCCACCCAAAGTAACCTGGATATGGCCATGCAGATGTCTGTAACCCTAGCATTGTGGGGTGCAGAGACAGGAGGATTACTGGGAGCTTATTGGATGGCAGCCTCACTCCAGGTTTAGTGAAAGACCTGTCTCAAGGGTATAGAGCAGAGAATGACAGTGCAGGACATGCTGTGTCTGCCTCTGGCCCCTCAGCAAGTATGTGCAAGGGGACATGACCTACACACATGCATGTGCCACACACACACACACACACACACTAAAACTGAATATATGTGCTGTAGTGCTACTGGAGGGTGTCATCTTCAGAGCTTTTGTCAACTGTACCAAAGGGAATGAAGGCAAGAGTTGGGAGTCATAGCCACAGGCACCTACATTTGGCTTCGGTCTAGCTGCTCCCATGGGAAGGCCAGGGGAGGAGGTCTGAATTTTCCTTGCATGGTTGTCTCATGGTGGCTTGTGCAGAGCTTTCCTGGACATGTGTTTGCCTTGGTGTGCACTATGCAATCAGCAGGTGACTGCTTGCATTTTTTGGGATGCTCTGACAAAGTACCAAAGACTGGAAGAGTGGAGCCTGGAGGCCCACAACCAAGGTGCCAGCCTTCCTCCAGACTGCAGACAGCTGCCTGTGTTTGGGTCACTGTGGGGTGGAAAGAGGAAGGGCACTCTCTGTGGTCTCCTTTTGAAGGATCTCGTAGTGACTCTTCCTGTTACTGTAACTAAAATCATCGACAAGAAGCAAGTCAGCTGATTCTGGATCGCTGTGTGAGGGGATTCGGTTCATCACAGCTGGGAAGGTCTGGGTGCAGGCACAAGAGGCATCTCATCGCATTGCGTCAGCTTTCAGGAAGCAGGGAGAGGGTGTGGACAGGGCTATCAAGTCTCCAGGTGTGTCCCAGTGACCCATTCATCCAGCAAATCTTCATCTCCTATAGGTGCCACAATTTTCCCAAACAGCAACGAGAGGTTCAAGCACTGAGTCTGTGGGGGTCATTTCAGATTCAGACCAGAGGAGGCATGAAATATCTGTGATGACTCCCGCTCATAACCTCAGAAATATCCACCACCTACTACCATCACATTGATAACTGGGGTGGACTGATGATTGATTTCTCTTCACATTTATTTACTTAGCGTGCGTGTTTATGGCATGTGGAGGTCGGGAGACAGCGTGCAGGAGTTGGTTCTCTACTTCCGCCATGGTGATTTTCTCTTCCTTTCTCTAGGGAACAGCTCAGGTCGTCAGGCTTTGGCTGTGACCTTTACCCCTTGAGCCACCTCTCCATGCAAGAGTTAGGGTTTCATCATGAATTTTTCAGGGATGCAAGCATTCAGTTCATTGTGATCTTTTAGAGACTGGATTCACAAACACTAAACAGGGTGAACTTCAGGCCCCACTTTCACTGGAAGTTTTAGGGAAAACAGTTAAATGGCATTCAATCCATAAATGAAGCCCAGAGCAGAAATTCGTGAAGCACCCTCTCTTTCAGCACATGCTAGTTTGATTGAAGTCGAGACAGACTGTGGTTGTTGACTTCTCATTCAACTAGAAGAGCTCAACCCTTTTCTTGTTGTTGACACAGAGTCCCCAACATTTATGGGACTGTTTGCAGAAGTGCCTCACGTTCAGATTGGCAATGTGCCTGCCCAGACTTGCATTAAAATCTCTTTTCCATGTACAGTTTCCTTGTTTCCTTTGACTTCTCCTTAGAAAAGGTTTTATTCAGTACTTATGGGTAGAAATCGTTCTGAGGGATTGTTCTTTAGTGGGCGGGGACTGGAGGGAATATATATATATATTTCTTGGGTTTAAAATTTGAGGACCGATGGAGTGGCTCAGCAGGTAAAGGTACTTGCTTCCAAGCCTGACATCCCGGCATCCGAGTGGTAGAAGATGCCTGCAAGTTGTTTTCTCGCCTGCCCCTGTATAGAGAGGCATGTGAACACATGCATAAAATAACAAATTTAACTTAAAATAATTTTTTTTTAAATGAAGCAGCGTGTGGTGACATTTGTCTATATTCCCAGGGCTTGGGAGATATAATCAGAGAGAGCATGTTTGTTTCCTGGCTGCCCAGACCCAAATAATCACACAGAAACTATATTAATTACAACACTGCTTGGCCTATTCATGTTTCTTATTAACTAACTCTTAAATCATAAAGTAACCCATTTCTATTAATCTGTATATTGGCACGAGGCTATGACTTACTGGTAAGGGTCCAGCATCTGTCTCCTTTGGCAGCTACATGATGTCTCTCTGACTCTGCCTACTATCTCTGTATATTTCTTCCAACTTGGGTATATTCTGCCCTGCTATAGGCCAAAGCAGCTTCATTATTAACCAATGGTAATAAAACATATTTATAGCATACAGAGGGGAGTTCCACATCATCTCTCCCTTTCTGTTTAAATAAAAAGGAAGGTTTTAACTTTAACATAGTAAAAGTACATATAACAAAACAGGTTCAAGCAAGAATTACAGGTACAATATTTAGTCTATTTGTCTCTGGCAATATTATTATTATTATTGTTTTTTTGAGAAAATGTTTCTCTGTCTTGCTTTGGTGTCTGTCCTGGAACTAGCTCTTGTAGACCAGGCTGGCCTCAAACTCACAGAGATCTACCTGCCTCTGCCTCTGCTTCCCATGTGCTGGGATTAAAGGCGTGTGCCATTACTACCCGGCCAGTATCTGGCAAAATTAAAGGAAATATACTATCATCTATTTTATCTTTGTGAGTCTTAAGTTTCATATTTACTTTATCTTTTATCATAACTAAGGAAAACTATAACTGATGGAGGAGTTACTTTTATTTAATAAAGAAATGCCTTGGCCCATTTATAGGCCAGCCCTTAGGTGGGTGGAGTAAACAGACAGAATGCTGGGAGAAAGAAGCCGAGTGAGTGAGTAGCCATGATTCTCCCACTCCAGACAGACGCAGGTTAAGATCTTCCCTGGTAAGCCAACTCGTTGTGCTACACAGATTATTAGAAATGGGTTAGATCAATATGTAAGAGCTAGCCAATAAGAGGCTGGAACTAATGGGCCAGGCAGTGATTAAAAGAATACAGTTTCCATGTAATTATTTCGGGGCATAAGCTAGCCATGTGGGCGACTGGGTGCCGGGGACGCAGCCCCGCCGCTCCTATTACAACATATAACAATCTGTCTTCAGCTCTTCACAGACCCCAGAAGGATATGATATTACCTAAGTAAATAGGAAATGCATTGTAAGCAACTTCCAAAACTTTAGAATTGACAGAGACACCTTGCTGCTTGGATGGTCATCCAAAGTTCCTCTGTAACATTGGGACATTCATCTTCAACCTACAGGCCCATAGTATCTATCTGGCAGACTTTTCCATGATGCAGGAAATTTGAAAGCCTGTTTTGTCTGTCTTGGAAATTTATCAGCCACTTTCTTCTGTATCCTACAGAATGTCTGGCAGTTTGTTCTGTGAAGCAGGAACCCCAAAGGACCATCTTGTCTTTTGGAATGTTCAGCAGTCACTTTTCTGTGGCTCTTGCATGTCCAGTTCAAACAACATACCATTAAGCAGTTTAGACAAGAGCAGTTTCTTTCCCAGAAGGCTAGAAAACTCTATAAGGAGCCTCTTCGATGCCCATTATCCTCTTGAAGTTATTGGTGCTACCAGAAGCAGACATATCTCATGTTTAGAAAAGTCCAAGTTTTTAAAACATTTTAAATGCCATATTCTATAAGTATTTGAAAGATTTGAAGAATACCTGTCCATCTGAGTACTATCTCTGTACATCTAGAAAACCTAACTAACATACAACCACATTAGCCTGGAAGGATCCACAGGTTCTCATCTTCTATGGAAACAAAAACAGAATCTTTATTCCAAAGTAATGTATCCTTAAGATTCAAATTTTGAAGTCAAGTTACCTTTATAAGTTTGATTATTATAAATGACTATCTATTAATCTGCATTTTTAATTATACATTACATTTTAAATGAGCTGCAGAAACATAATACCTTAAACAAGAGCAGAAATACATATACACAGTATAACAAAACCAACCTTAAATCTGTATCAGTAGACCAAGATTCATTCCCATGTAAAATATTCATTTCTAGATCATACCCCCTTTAAATGAGGACAAATATTTATAAATAATCATTTTGAGAATTTGGGTGCTATTTTCTCCAAACTGCTTTCTGCTGTTTATTGGAGAGAGATTTTTAGGGATCATGGAGACCTTTTGGGAAGTCTTGTTCCATCAAACCATATTAGCCTGGAAGGAATCGACAGGTTCTCATCTTCTGTGGAAACAGAATCAGAATATCTTTTCCTATGTAACATATCCTTAGGCTCAAATTTTGAAGTCAAGATACCTTTAAAATATATATGTTGGTTTAACTTAGCAGCCCTCAGAATCAAATGTCTCTCTGCAGTCAAAAAATTCAAAGAAAACACAATAATATACATAGTCCAGGTTCTGTGTGTATTTCCCATCTTTATATTTTTTGCTATATTACTTTTTAATACTTAATTATTTTGCCCCATTAATCTATGACTTTCTATACTCTTTCTTCTATCTTATAAGTCCATGTACATTTATCCAAAACTGTGTCCCATTCAGAGTTGTTTTTTTTTTTTTTTTTTTGTCGTAATCTGTCTTTATTATGTTTCTGTAATCATTTTCTGACCAGGAGCACCTTTTGAAAAAAAATGCTAAGTGGGTGTGACCAACTTCATAGCCCTGCCTGTTCTTTCTGCCCCATCCAACATGGCAGAGATATGTTCACTGCCAGCTCTGTGAACCATGCTTACTGCCCCAGCTCCAGAGATGCAGCAGGTCTATATTGCCATTAAGTAAGTTGTAGTACTCTGTTCATAAACTCCATTTAAGTGCTTCATAGCTGGACTTCCCAAAAGAGCCAGAGCTGTTCATGCCATTATGAACCAGGAAGCTATTTTTTAAAGGAGCCATGCCTCTGCTTGTGGCCAAGAGTCTTTCTCAAATAATACAGCTACCAAGAAGCTGTGCTTGGCTCCTGTTTTTGTGGCTCTAGACACACTCTTTTTAAGCTTTCTTAAGTTTTATGTGGATGTACATTGCCAAATGTTCAAGAGCCATTTTGTAGGTGTACATAAGAGTTCCATGATAGCCTGAAATTGAGTATAACAAAGGTTTATTTATCTGGGGATAAACTCACAGAAAGGGTAGTGATCTGCAATCCTCTGTGTGAGTTGGGAACTGGAACTGAATCCAGCAGCCAAGAGGCTCATGCACACTTTTCATTTGCATTTATAGTACATGAGACCATGCCCAAAGCGGGCTGGTGTCTTAAAGGGTATTGGCTGAAGGAGTTCCCACAACAGGGAACTGAGGCAGGAGGAACATCCTGAGTCTAAGGCTAGCCCGAGCTATAGAGTGAAACCCTGTTTTTAATATATACACACACATAAGTATATACATACATTATATATACACACATGTGCATGTGTGTACATATGCTAGAGCATTTGGGAAATCATCATAGAAAGATAAATGTATGGAGACATACAGAAGTATGTAAACAGAAGTTTCTGTCGCACTAGGTCCTGCAATCATTTAGTCCCAAATAAGCACATAGAGGCTTATACTAATTATACATTGTTTGGCCTATTGCTTAGGCTTATTACTAACTAACTCTTACAACTTAAATTTTTATCTATGTTTAGCCATGTTACTTGGTACCTTTTCTCAGTAAGGCATTCTCATCTTACTTCCTCTGCATCTGTCTGGTGACTCACCTCTGCCTTTCCTCTTCCCAGAATTCTCCTAGTCTGGTCACCTATACTTCCTGCCTGGCTACTGGCCAATCAGCATTTTATTAAAACAATATAAATGATAAATCTTTACAGTATAAAGAACATTATCCCACAGCAGAAGTACCCTTGACCAGACTGGAGGAAAGAAGAAGACAGCCCAGAAGCAGTGGAGAATTCCCTCTGCAGTGGGGTCACACACAACGCAAAAGCATGGGCGCCCAGTGAAGTCTCACAATGCTAATTCCTGTTCCCAACTGACTGTTCTCATCTCAATTGTATTTCAGGGTGACTCAAGTCTGGTTTGTTCCCGGCACCTTCAGTATTGCAGAGCTACTGGCCTGTACCTGGACTTAAGAAGCATCAAGAGGACTCAAGACAGGTACTTAGGTAGTGTGGCTGCAATCAAAGCTGAGGGCGTTATGAAATACTCCCAGGTGCAGGGCTATGTCTTGGGTTTGTTTTGTAGTAAAACAGTTGAAGGGTTAGGGAATAGGTGAGAAGTAGGTGACCCAGGCCCTTTTCCTAATGATCACACTGCCCACTTGGGTCATGGGTATACTGAGTTCCTTATAGTAAATAAATAAGGTCATTTATACAGCATATGCTTGTAAGTTACTTTCCAAAGGGGGCTCTGGTAGTGCACTTATATATGCGAGGCATGGTGACTCATGCTTGCCATCCTAGCCCTCAGAAGGTGGAGGCAGGAGGATCAAGAAGTTCATGGTCCTCTTTGGCCACATAATGAGTCATCCTAGATTACAATGAGACACTGTTTCAAATTAAAATAAAATAAATCCAGAGACTGGAGAGATGGCTCAACTGTTAAGGGTACAGGCATTTCTTACCGAGGATCTGGGTTTGTTTGACATCCATGTGGTGGCTCCCATCTAACCTAATTCTAGTTCTGGGGCATATGATGCCCTCTCTTCTGGTCTCCTTGTACACCAGACTTACATGCAGGCAAAACATCCATATATAAAATAAAAATAAATAAATCTTTTATCTGTTGAAAAGGTTGTTAGAAAATTAGTTCGAACCCAGCAACTTGAGTAATGAGAAATTTTTCCGGCTCATTTTTTTTTTTTTTTTAACACTCACTAGATTCAAGGAAGATTTTCTCCAGGGTGGTGAAGTTGGTGGACACTGTAAACTGGACAGGCATGCGTTGCTGTCTGAAGGTCAGCGCAAAAGCCCTCTGCAGTCTTGGTAACATGATTTTGTTCTCTAAAAATATGTCTCTAAAGTATTATGTTTGTTTGGCATTTTTAGATTTTGGAAGGCACTCTGAAATGGAAAAGGTTACCTAATTTGTGCAGGCATGAGCTTCTAAGGAATGACAGGGACAGATGAATCAATCCCTTTATACACATATATGTGTGTGTGTGTGTATGTGTGTGTGTGTGTGTGTTCATGAAATTTTAAAAAGCAGCTGTAGAGTTTGATGTTTGTAAATAAAAGAAAAATTAATTGTACAGTTTGGTTAATGAAAAAGTGAATCCACCCATGTAACTTTCGTTCAACTTAAAAAGCAGAGCATTTTAGGCACTGGGTACTCCCATCTTCCTCTCTCTGAAGCCAGATGCTGCCCCAGCTTTTACCATCAGTGATGAGATTTTGATCTTTAAAACTTTTTAATTATTAACTATTTTGAGCTCATGGGAGTGTAAACATCGTGCAGGAGTTCCCATTGTACGTTTGCTCCAGCTTCCTGGAGTGATAATGCCTCATGTAAGCTCAGCACAGTTACCAAGGCAGGAAATTGTCATTGATACAGCCTTACTAACCACACGTATGTGGGCTTCTCCCGTGCTGCAAAGTGCACTTATTTTTTACACAAGTGTACTTTAGACAATTTATATCCCATGTCTAGGGACATGTGATCACCACCCACGTTAGGATGCAGAATTCTCTGTCATCCACAAAAGCTCATGCACTTCCCATATGATCATATGGGCTACTCTTATGTAAAGTTAGTTTCTTAGGTGAGCAAAATATTAGGAATAATAATCTAATCTATCTTTATATGGTAGCTGTCAGTTTGCTGTAAAATTTTTCTAGGGAATGAGCAGATTGTTACAAATAGATGCTTCTTCCATTCTACAAGGCATTTTCATTCTTAGTTTATTTTGATATCTGATTATTTTAGTTCATCAAGGTATATTTGTATTATTTATTACTGAGTAACACATTAATCTAAAATATACTCTAGAGCATCGTTATTTGTTATTTATTGCTGTTATAAATTACCCTGAAATAAAGCAGATGATGTTTAGTATCTCACCCCATTCTGATGTCAGAGTGGGAGCAGCTCAGCAGGGCCTCATGAGGCAGCAGACAAGCTGTTGGGTGGGCTTATTGCCATCTAGGCCCTGCTAGGTCTGAAAACTTGACTTCCAAGCTCACCCAGGCTGTGCTCAGAGCCTGGGTTTCTGTCTAACTATGGACTGAAGGATTCAGTTTTCACTCTGTGGGTCTCTTTACTAGTGCTACTCACTCACAGCATGGCAGCCAGCTTCCTCCAGAGCATGAGTGTATATGCCTAAAGATGGGAACTGCAGTGTTGTGGAACCTCACTTCAGCAGGGACACACTACGGTGTTCTGTGGGTTAGAAGTGAGCCATTGAGCTATGACCATACTCGGGGGTGGGGGGGCATTAATTTAAATTTCTTCTGTTTTTTTTGAAAAATAATTTATTTAACTTATTTATTTTATATATATTGGTGTGAAGATGTCAGATCCCCTGGATGTGGAGTTATAGACAGTTGTGAACTGCCATGTGGGTGCTGGAAATAGAACCCAGGTCCTCTGGAAGATCGCAGCCAGTACTCTTAACTGCTGAGCCATCTCTCTAGCCCTTCTTTCTTTTTTTTCTTAAAAAAAAGTTTTTGTGGTTTTTTTGTTTGTTTTATAAATAACTCAGTATGACCAGGAACTTGTGATCTTCCTGCCTCAACTTCCTGAGTACTGAGATATTGAGGTTATAGGTATCTATACCATATTTATCTCACTTCCACCTTCTGAAGGGAGCAGTACTAAGGAACTCATGTGGCTGGGGAGACAGCTTAATGGGTTAAGTGCTTGCTGCGGAAGCATGAGAACCTGAGTTCTAATTCTCAGCATCCACATAAGACAATCCAGGCACAGTGGTGCCCATCTGTGACCTTGATGGCTCACTGTCTAGTCAGTCTGCTGAGCTTGCAAGGTCCAGGTTCGGAGAGAGACTCTGGTAGAGGGGTGACTGAGGAAGACATCCTTGCATCAACTTCCGGCCTCTACATGATGCAGGGAGAGAGCTCATTTGTATACAAGGAAGGAAGGGCGGGAGAGAAAGACTCGTGAGCAGTTTTTAAGCCACCATGTTTTCACGTTGTGATTTCGATGACTCTGATATATTTCACATGAGCTGCTGGTGACCTTCAGTTAGCCCAAGACATGCTTCACGTGCTGGTGTTTGCCATTTGCTGGGATGAAAATCCTACCCATGGCTTCCACAGATGTTTCCCAGTCTCCAGAGAAGTTTTCCTGTCTTCTGTCTTTCTGAGGCTCTAGATCATTTTAGAATATGATCTTTCTCAGAACCCAAGAAGCCTACTGTGCAAGTTTCTGTGGCCCACACATCTTTTCTTTTAAGAACACCCCCCACGTACAGAACACCTTGTTGGATCTCTGTTGATACATCAGTCTTTTACATTTTGTGGTGACTTTCCAATTGGACTGTCTTGTGAGTTAGCCTGAATTTTGAAAGCATTTTTGTTTCCGTCTCAACATTAAAGTTGGTATCTGAGTCTATAATGCCAGCAAATTAGGGAAGGTGGTCCACAGGACTGCTTTATACTGGAAATAAAATCTGCCTCATGGGCAGGTCCAGGTTATGGTGTTGCAACAGGACATTTGAAAGAATCACTTTCAAATTATGTCACAATTCACAATTCCAGGTTTGCTGAGCTACAGGGCTATACTCAACTCAATTTCAGGCCTATAGAAGATGCTAAGTGTGACATCGTTGTTGAAAAACCAACATATTTCATGAAATTAGATGCAGGTGAGAAGTTACTTTGTATGTTACTTGTGTATTGATTGGTGCATCTATTTTTTTTTTAATTTTTTTTGTTTTTGTTTGGAAAGTATGGGTATTTTACCTAAATGAATGTCTGTTCCACATTCATGCAGTGCCCATGGAGGCCAGAAGAGGGCGCTGGATCCTCAGTAACCAGAGTTTCAGATAGTTGTGAATTACAATGTCAGTGCTAAGAACTAACCCAGATCCTGAGCAGAGCAGCCAATACTTTCAGTCACTGAGCTTTCTCTTCAGGCCCATGTCTGTTTGTTGGCATGACGGTAGTCACTTTCTTCAATTTGTTGAAAGCAATGTGATAATAAACACGAGATCTTCCTCTTCTAACACAGATGAACTGGTTTCAACTTCCTGCTATCTTATGCCTTTGGTATTCTAGAAGAAACCATCACATTATGTGAAATGATTCCATAAAAATCAAGATGAAAGAAAGTGGCCGGCATATACCTTACACAACTAAATTTTCCCTGTATGATTTCTCTGTAATCACTTTCATTACATTTATGTTTCAGTGTGTGCATGTGTGTGTGTGTGCACACTCACACACATCTAAATTAGCAGCCACAGGTAAACTTTGGGTGACAAAGAAATGCCCATCCCTTCTCTTGCCAACTTTCCAAAACCAAATAAACTTAAACATCTTTTGGCAGTTACCACTGCAGTATATTTTTGAAAAAAATAAACCAGAGTTATTTTCCCATCATGCCTTCAGTGCTTTGTCTTGGCCTGCAAGCATACTTTATCTCTGGCACTTAGTGACTAGAGAGGAGAGACACAGCACATCATGTTATATTGTCCCTCTCATTATGAGAGATGGGGATTACAGTGCTATGTTCTATCAAAATTCATGAGTGGCCCGGCCTACAGTGAAATACAGAGAGCTCTCTGTCACGAATACTTGAGAAT
This sequence comes from Chionomys nivalis, assembly GCF_950005125.1. Taxonomy (NCBI): domain Eukaryota; kingdom Metazoa; phylum Chordata; class Mammalia; order Rodentia; family Cricetidae; genus Chionomys; species Chionomys nivalis. Next base: position 53,766,998 of record NC_080086.1, read on the forward strand.
TACCATAATTTATTGGTCATAGTTTTAGTGTGCTCTGCTGTCTGAAGTCATAATTCTTATATTACAAAATATTAGATTCAGAAACCGGACAAGTTTAGCTTTTTGAAATAAAAGCAAATTTAAAATGCTTTGTTTAAGGCTCTGACTTGTTTTTTTAAATATGCAAATGAAAAAGTGGCAAAGGTGACACTGTGATCTTCCTGTAAGAGAGTTATGTGAAGCATGAAATTTATGCAGATCATATGCAATAAAATGCATGCGCAATAAAGCATGCACAATGGGAATGAATGGGTCAAGATATATGCGTGCCATTTCTTTCCTGTGTTTGTTACTCAGCCTTTCCTGCTAACTTACACTATCATCCAGCTTTCTTTTGCTTCCTAAGTCTTACTTTGGGACAAGAAACATTATAACAGAACGTGTGTGCCTCACTTCTCCAGCTTGAAGCCTGTGTTTACTTCCTCATTTAAAATCCTCTTGACCCCAAACACTGTCATGCGCATACTGCATTCTAGTTAGGGACTCCCTAAATGTTGTGGGACAGCTTCGGTAGGCTGTAGTGCCCACCCAGGGAAAGGGGACATTCAGTAATGCAAGCTTTCCTTGTTAATTTGAAAGTAGGCTCTTTGCTAAGATTTTTCTGTGTCAGGGCTGGCAAGATGGGGGAATGGGTAAAGGTGCTTGCCATCAAGTATGACAGCCTCAGTTTGGTTCCTGGGACACACAGAGGGAAAGGAGAGAAATGATTCCTGCAAGTTGTCCTCTGACTCCACACACACTCGGTGTATGTGCATACACACACGAATAAATAAATGTAATTAAAAAAAGAAGGTATCCCTTGCGATTGTTCATTGTTCACAGACTGGAGTGTCTACTCCTCTTTCTTCCCGGCACTCGGTATTATAATTCACTGTGGGAATGAAGTCAGGCTTTGAGAGTCACTGATTTTCATCCGAAGGCTGGGTTCACTTCACATTTCATTTGAAAAATGTGTGAGTGTATGTTTTATTTGTTTTTTTGTAGGAAGTCATCCCATTTATGTTTGTACAATTTTCAGGCTGACTCCTGGGTCCCATATGCCTAAATCAAAAGTGTGCTTGTGCTTGCTTTTTCTTCCTCCCTCCCTCCCTCCCTCCCTCCCTCCCTCCCTCCCTCCCTCCCTCCCTCCCTCCCTCCCTCCCTCCCTCCCTCTCTCCCTCCCTCCCTTCTTTCTTTTCCTTCCTTCCCCTCCCCTTTCTCTCTTCCTCTTCCTCTTCCTCCTCTTCTTCTTTGTGGTTTGTTTGTTTAGGCAGGGTTTCTCTGTGTAGCCCTGACTGTCTTGGAACTTGCTCCATAGACTAGACTAGCCTCAAACTCAGAGATCTGCCTCTTGAGTGTTGGGATTACAGACGTATGCCACCGCTGCCTGGTCATTCTTTTGTCCTTACATTTATTTATTTAGTGTGAGTGTCCTCATGAACACAAGCATGCCATTGAACTTGTTAGGTTCAGAGGACAACTTGTAGTAGCTGGTTCTCTCCTTCTAACATGTAGGGTCCAGGGATTGAACTCTGGTCATCTGGCAATTGCTGGCCCCTGTTTTGTGTCTTTCTAATGGCTGGCATGGGAATTAAAGATAGAGATGGCTTTGGCTGCTGTTGTGCTCTGACCTACTAAGCTCCTGCCTGTCTTCATGAAGTCTCACTGTGCACCAGGCACTTGGAGATGCCATCCTGTCTGATTTCATCCTACATTCCCCACCGCTAGTAACAAAGCTCAGACTTGGAGGCCTTGTCTGGAGATGCTGCCCATGAGCCTCTCAGTCAGACTTCAGCACAGTTCTTTAAACTCCACCATTCATACTCTGGCAATTAGAACATGAGACACTCACCTCTTTTAAGTAACAGTTGGTCAGTGTTTCCCCAAGAGCAGTGTAAGCAGGGGCTACAGAGTTAGCTCAGCCATAAAGAACACTGGCTGCTCTTCCAGAGGATCTGGGCTCGATTCCCGGCATCCACATTCCAATTCCAGGAGATCCAGTGCCCTCCTCTGGCCTCCAAAGGTACAAGGCATGCCTGTGATGCACAGACAGACATATATGCTGGCAAAACACCCATTTAAAAAAAAAAAAAACAACTTTTAAGAAGGATAATATAAGAAGGGATTAAATAGGGAAAACCAGAGAAGAATTAAAAACCACCACACTCTTAGTGTTTGTGATTATTGCCCGTGCTTCTGTGTGCAGGTGTCGTCTGATTGATTTAAAACAAACAAAATGAATAATCGGAAGGAATGTTAGTCTTGTGGCTGCGTTTGAATAGACCTATTTGGTGTGTCGTCCCCCGCATCCCGGAACTTAATGCTCTCTTATGACTTGATGTGTAGGAGAAAATGCATTCCTGATTTCAAAATAATCAATTTTAAAAGTAATATTTTGAACTTGATGCTTTTTCAAGTTGACAAGTACTTGTGTCTAGCCCTATTTGGAAGAAGCATGTTTCCTCATTGATTTTTAACTAAAAAAAAAAAAAAAAGTAAGCATAGAAAATGGGGGAAAAATGTTCTATTTCACATTCTTCGATTTTTTGACATGGCTCCCTCTTTCCCAACACTAGGTGTTAACATGTACCACCACTTCTGTGATTTTCTTAATCTCTACATCACGCAGCATGTTAACAATTCCTTCAGTACAGATGTGTACATCGTGATGTGGGACACCGTAAGTAAGCGCCGGATCTTCTCCCTTTCTACTGGCTCTGCCTTGCTCTTCCACCGTGTGCCTCTGACCTTGTGAGACAGAATTTTCTAAGATGCGTGATTAAATATATGCCTAACCATCCATAAACTCGCACATGTATAGATGTGCTCAAATGTGTTTCTGTGGGTCCCCTGACATATATGTATGCACCCTGGCAGATACTTATGAATGAGTTCTTTGTTGCTGTTATTGTTTTGCTGGATTTTGATTTTATTAAGGCAGGGTCTCACATAGCCCAGGCTGACCTTGAATTGACTATGTAGCTGAGGATGACCCTTTGCTCCTCTTAAATCTGCTTCCAGATTGCTCAGATTACAAGTATTGTGCTAGGAATTGAACTCGGGGCTTCATGCACGCTAAGCAAACACTCCACCAACTGAGCCTCATTCCCGTCCCATAGATATATGTGATCCTAAGTGCTTTGAATTTCAGAATGAAGTAGTGGAGAATTTCCTTCCCTTTGGCATAGATGGAGTTCCCAAATGCAGAGTTTCAGTGTCTGCCTCAGTGCTCCTCCGAGACTTGAAGCCTCTGTGAGTCAAGGTGGTAGCACTTCTGTTTCCTTTGCCCTTTAGACTGCCTCTCCCACCTCTAGCTCTGGAGCCGGAACCCAGGGCCTCCTGCATGCTCAGCAAAAGCAAGCACTCCACCACAGAGCTACACCCCAGTCCCTATCTTTTTGCTTAGTAGCAGCTTTCCAGCCACAGCCAGCTTCATGCTAAGTGGTCCGTTTTTTTGTTTTTGTTTTTTTTTTTTTTACTCACCATCTAGGGTGAATCTTACACTCGTATCTAAATCAGAAGCAGCGTCTGGAAACAGCTGGCACGTACCATCTGCGTTTTCAGAGAGCAAAGCACACCAGCTAATTAATTTATAAACAGTTTTGCAGACAAGGAGAAAGCATTTTGCTGACCCTACTTCGTAGGCAGTAGGCCTCCAGTATAGCTGTTGCTGTAGCTGTCTCAAAGTCCTTGAAAAACTGGTTCTGCATTCTTGGCAGGCCCTTGCCGTCTTTATCTCCTGCTCCACAGGCACTTCCACTTCCGTCTTGAGTCCAGTTTTACTGTCACTTCAGTGTCATTTATTGGCAGTGTTTCTGTACGCAAAGGGGACAGCGTCCTTCTCTGTCATTCTTTTTGCTTAAGTGGGACACATTTTTTTCTGTAAAACATCTCTCAGCAGTTTTGCAAGACTTTTTTTAAAAAGCCCTGAAAAAAAATCACATCCGGACAGTGAGGAATTTGGATTGGGACTTTTATTAGTGTCTTTTACAGATAGGTGAGTGTTCTAAAGCAACCTAGTGATGGGTAGAGCCAAGGATTCTAGCTGGGCTCAGACACTTTCTATATAGTCCTCTGAAGAACTTGTGGGGTAAAGAGAAACTTATCACATACCTTCTAAAAGCTGTTTTCATACCATCTTGCATGCCTATGTGCATCTTCCCTAAGTGGACTGAGTTAAAGCCAGTTAGGGTCTAAATGTCCTGCCTGTTGTGTGTCTGCTGGGGAAGAACAGGGTAGAGGGGCACCATGAAGATCCCTGCCAACAAGACACATGATTTTCAGGCAGTGTGACTATCATTCTATATGGATAAGTGACATGTATGTGGATGAGCAATGTGGTTGGCCTCCCTGTGTTACCCTGTCCTTTGCTGGTCCTCTAGCTTCTCTCTTATAAACCTACCCTGTAGGCAGACTTTCTTTTTTTGTTCCACCAGCCAGTTCCCAAATAACTATATAGAGACTTTTTATTAATTGTAAGTACTCAGCTAATAGCTCAGGCTTGTTGGTAGCTAACTCTTATGTTTTAAATTAATACATATTTCTTATCTACGCTATAGCACATGGCTCAGTACGTTTTCTCAGAACATCAAGTTCATCTCCTGCTTCCTCCACATCTCCTTGAGACTCCTGGGACCTTCTTCCCTTCTTCTTTGCACTCTCCTTTTGTCCACAAGTCCCACCTAAATCTGTCCAGCTATTGGCCAGTCAGCTTCTTTATTAAACCAATCTCAGTGGCAAATATTCACACACTGTAAAGAAATATTCTACACTCCCCTCTTTGTCAAAGAAGTCCTTGCTAACTTCCCAGCCGAGTTCTTCTTATGAGTAACTCTACCCAGTTGCTCCAAAATCTGCTGTATAGAAGCCTGTAGGTTGTCTGGGGACAGTACTATATGATTATATTGTTCACAGTTGAGTTTTGGTTAGCAAATCCTTAGGTCAGTGGTTCTCAACCTGTGATTCATGACCCCTTTGGGGGTCAAATGACCCTTTCACAGGGTCACCTATGACCAACGGAAAAGAAACAAGACATTTAAATTATGATTTGTAACAGCAAAATTACAGTTTTGAAGTAGCAATGAAAGTAATTTTATGGTTGGGGGTCACTACAAGATGAGGAACTGTATTAAAAGGTCACAGCATTAGGAAGGTTGAGAACCACTGCCTTAAGTTAACGAATAGTGATACTGCCACAGTTGGTCCCAAGGCAAAGCCATCAGCTCCTAAATCATAGAAGGAAAGGCCCCTTCTTTTCTGGTGTTGAGGGTTTGGAACATCTTTGCTATTATTATTTAATTATAGAAATAATAACTCATTATCATGACATCAAACAATGTGGACGCATATGAGGTTTTCTTTTCTTTTAAAGTTTTTTCTTCCTCCTCCAATTTCATTGTCCCCTTAGGGTAGAAGTCATTAGCATATGTGTAAGACCCTTCAAGACTTTTTCTGTGAATAAATGTAACTATATCCTCAAACAAAACAAAATTTATCAGGATTTGTGTAAAGATCTCTATGCATATCATTTGTATAAAGATTTATTTATATCATTATATAAAATATGCTCTGAGATTACAAGGGCATATTCCCATGTGCTTTTCTGAGTTGGGGCAGCATTTTTCAGTTAGATTGTTTGCCTGCATGTGTTCATCTCTCTTCACCCCACACTTCATTTGTTTCTGATTCTGAGCTCTCTACTGGATGCTATAAACATCTTTGCCATATGCAGTATTCTTCCTGCATCTATAGGAGATTACAAGGCCTACTGAGCACACCCAAATTTTTGGATGCCTAAGTCCTCTGTGTTTAAGTGGCATAGAATTGCATGTGGCCACGCATATCCTGCTAGATGCTCTGGAACTACCTCTGGGTTGCTTACATAGCTCAGTACATGCAAACGGTCGTTATACTATAGTGGCAAAGAGAAAAGGTCTGTATATATTCAGTAAAGACACAGTTGCTTTTCTGACTGTTTCCTATGGGTGTGAATGAACCATCAGATCCAGAGGGCTGACTGTGTCCTCCTTTACACACTCACCCTCAGCACTCCTGTGGGCAGAGTCCTACAAGTCGCGTTTGTGTGGCTGAGGCTCCGCACATGTTCAAATCTGAGACCTGCATAGCAGGATTTTCTTCTTTTTGTCCCTTCGAGGAATATCCAAATATTCTTCAGGGTGAGTGGGAAGTCGTCCCTCCCTCCATTGTGCTAGATAATTTGAATTTGTTTCTACATGTGATTATCTCAAATAATTCACAAGTTCCCTAGGAAGGGGCAGAATCACTCTATTTCATTATTAAAAACCCTTTCAGATGTACCTTATTTTATCTAAAGTATTTTGTCTACAGCCACTGTATAAGTTTACTTCTTTTAATTGTTCTTTATTTTTTTAAAAATATTTATTTATTTATTTATTTATTTATTATATATACAGTGTTCTGTCTGTCTGCATGCTTGCTGGCCAGAAGAGGGCACCAGATCTCATTACAAATGACTGTGAGCCACCATGTGGTTGCTGGGAATTGAACTCAGGACCTCTGGAAGAGCAGTCAGTGTTCTTAACCTCTGAGCCATCTCTCTAGCCCTAATTGTTCTTTATTTAACATTGAGCAACAACACACAGTTTGATTGGAGATGGTCTTGAAGGTCTGTATCGGACTGTCGCTGGAGAAACACTGAGGGAAAGCATTCCTGTGTCACCACATCTAACATTTCTCCATACTGTTGAAACATCTACAATAGGAAAAGCAGGAACACTTCAAAATCTTAGAAAAAGAGAAGCCTTCTATAAGCATAAAGAGACTTAGCGCAATGGACTAGCGATGGCAGACTTCGAATGCAACCCCATGTCTTGTGCTCCTTCCATCTCTCAGCTGAGTTCTTCAGTCTAAGTCACACCATTTAAAATAGTCCGAGCACCTCCCTTTACCCAGGAGAGCTCATAGTTAACTTCTGCCTTCCAGGAAGGAGATGCACTTGGCAAACACATTAGGACAGGTTCCCACGGAGAAGCAGCTGCCATGGAGTATATGAGCATGAAGTCTGAGGCCACAGACTGGGTTTGACCACATCCCTGTAACCCACCAGCTCCATAATTTAAGGAAATTATTTGAATGTGTATGTGATTTCCTTGCGTATAAAATAAGACTGAGGACCCTTGAGTTTGGCCATTAGAGTTGCAGGGTTGTTTGCTGAATTAATAATCTATAGTGCTTAGAACAGTGCCTGGGGTATGGGAAGCATCCCAGATACTGTTAGTACTGTATATTGTATAATGTGATGTTGCTAGTGACGTTATTAGTGTGAATGGGGTATTGTCACATTGTTCATTATTTAATGTGGAGAATACCCATTTAGTCTTTAAGCTTTCAAGCCATTTTCCTGCTCTGAAATTTCTTTCCAAGCACAATCTACTTACTATTATGGACTTTGTTCAGTGAGCATATTATCGTGTATACAAATGATGTCATATGTATGTGTCCTCTTAAGCATCCTCTTGTGACACTAACTTGTTGTTTCCGCCTTCAGAGCACTTATGGATATGGTGACCTGTTCTCGGATACCTGGAAAGCATTTACCGATTATGACGTCATACATTTGAAAACCTATGATTCCAAAAAGGTACTGGAAACCTATTGAAATGTCTTTAAGTAAGTGTCAGGTGCAAATGACTCATATAATAAATATTTAATTTGAATTTCTCTTGGCTGTTACCATTGATTTCTCACCTCTTTTAAACTAGAGCTAGAATTCTTGGAAATAAACCTTCAAACCTTCTTTCTATAAACCTTCCAAAAATATAAGTTTTATTTTCTTCAACATAGTTTGCTAGTAAGACTATATTGGTACAAGATGGAAAGTTAAAATTTACTTTCTAAAATGAGGACTGCTATTTTGACATGAAGGGTGCAAACTCACTATGCTGTCCTGTGAAGGGTGCACACTTACTGTGCTGTCCTGTGTGGGGTGCACACTTACTGTGCTATCCTGGGAAGGGTGCACACTTACTGTGCTATCCTGGGAAGGGTAAAAACTTACTGTGCTATCCTGGGAAGGGTACGAACTTACTGTGCTATCCTGGGAAGGGTACAAACTTACTGTGCTATCCTGGGAAGGGTGCACACTTACTGTGCTGTCCTGTGAAGGGTGCACACTTAGTGTGCTATCCTGGGAAGGGTACAAACTTACTGTGCAATCCTGGGAAGGGTGCACACTTAGTGTGCTATCCTGGGAAGGGTACAAACTTACTGTGCTGTCCTGTGAAGGGTGCACACTTAGTGTGCTATCCTGGGAAGGGTACAAACTTACTGTGCTGTCCTGGGAAGGGTGCACACTTACTGTGCTATCCTGAGAAGGGTGCACATAGTTATGTGTGCATTACTGTGTTGTCTTCTAAACTGTTTTCCTTCTTAGGTGTGCTTTAAAGAAGCCGTGTTTTCATTGCTGCCCCGCATGCGGTATGGGTTGTTCTATAATACGCCTCTGGTAAGCATCTGAGATGACATTCCTGTTTTTAGAGATTATCTGAGATCCCAGGGCAGGAGTATTCGCTGTAATGTGACTTGGTGCTTTTGTTTTAGATCTCTGGCTGTCAGAACACTGGTTTGTTCAAGGCCTTCTCCCAGCATGTGCTGCATAGGCTGAACATCACTCAAGAGGGACCCAAGGTAACGGATATGTTGTGGGTTCTGAGTAGGCTTGACTTTCCAGCTCTAATCAGTGCCACCTTGGAGAGAAGCACATAAGCAGGAGGCAGTGTTTGCTATGATGCTGCCTGATCTGGGGTCCTCTGAATTCAGGAGTCTGTAGCCACTGAAAATAAGCTAAAAGGGGCTGTAAGAATATGCTTTATTCTCCTTGTCTTTGTCTGTTTCTTTGCCCATGGCTCCCTACCTTCTCCCATTTAACTCCTATAACCCTGCTTAAAAAAAACTACTCTACCAACCAACAACCAAGTAATAATATAATGAACAGGTTTTGTTTTCCATGGCGAAAGTGGATACACTTATGTGTATTTGTAATCGACATTTAACTGTGCACATTTCTGGAGTGCAGTGTTATATTTTGACAGAGTGTAATTATCACAACAATTGTGTTACCTCAAGCATTGGTCATGTCTTGTTGTGAGAGCATTCCAAGTCTTCTTCCCTAGCTTTTTGGAAATAGACAATACATTATTGCTAAGCCCAATAACTACAGTGACATTGACAACAGACCTTGATCCTCCAATATCTGTAATGTGGTTCCAGTAACCACCCTGTGTGTTTCCTTCCCCATCCTTCCCAGGGTCCACTGCCCCCCAGTACGTTCTCTACTACTCTGGTATTCCCCACGATTTTATTGTATGCATCTCTGAGATCAGCTCTTTTAGCTTCTATGTCTGAGGGAGAGCATGTAGTATTTGTCATTCTGTACCTGATTTATGTGAACATAATGCCTTCCATTGCCCTCTATGCTGAAAGAAATGACAGGTTTTGTCACTTTGCAGAGTTGAGTAATATTCCTGAGATAGCCGTTGAGGACTCGGGCTAATAAGTCCCCATTTACTAAGTATGTCCTCAGTGAGTTTTACCTCTCTGGGAAATTGCATTTGAGATTGAGGGTGGGGGGTCTCTCTTTTTTTTTATCTGAGCACATCCAATATTATTCCAATTTTTTATTTTGCTCACAGGATGGGAAAGTTCGAGTTACCATTCTTGCACGTAGCACAGAATACCGGAAAATATTGAACCAAAATGAGGTTAGTGTTTTGGTGTGAACTCTTAATGTTATCGTAATGACTCTGTCTTCCAAGGCTAATTACTGTATTTTTCATATTGCATTAAAAGTGTTTAATTTGTAACTATTGGTTTCTAGAGATACCTAATGGTCTATGCTTGCTACAACTACTGTCTTTAGCTTCTTCTCCAAACTCCTTCCCCATCCAGACCGGCTTTACTGTAAATGTACACCTGCAACAGCTCGATGTAGAATACAGGCAAAACCAAGGACAAACAAAACCATGAATCTTATCTGGACTGCAACAGGAGGCTAAACATTCTCCAGGCAAACTAGTAACAACATGCAAGCATACCCTTTAGGTATATACCTTTTATATACCTTTATGTATAAATCACTTGGTATTTCTGTAGCATCTGGCAACACATACAATTGGAAGAGATTCCATTCATTTAAATGGCGGGGTGTCTTGGAAACTGCTCCTGGGCATCCAGTTCCTTTCAGCAGCGTAAGATCATAGATTGGAACCTGTCTCAAACTGGGCAGATAATCAAGGGAACCTGGACCCGAGGCTGTTCTTCACTGGTGTTCCATTGTCACAGCAGAGACATGCAAGAGGAGGCTGAGTGTACCTGCGAGTCCAGACCATCAGGAAAGGGCAGGTCAGGGAATAGCATCAAGGCAGTGGTGCTGACCCTTTCAGACTCTCTAGGCAGACTGCACAAATGTTTTGAGGTGAGATTAGTAATTCCGCTCTGAAACTCAAACCCAAGAGTACCCAGGCTGCTGCTTTTCCCCCAAGACAGGTTATGGGTCCCAAAGGATATGCATGACAAGGGCAACAGTACTTTGACTAGATGGATTAGTGAACAGGGAGTAAGACTCAGGCTTGTGTAGCTCAGGCTGACCTTGAACCCAGTATATAGGCTTGACTGGTCTCGAACTCACAATCCTACTGACTCAGCCTCATAAGTGCTAGGACTACAGCCTGGCTCCCAGGTGGTCTGGTTAAATGATGGTTACTGCAAACTTGGCCCAGTGCAAGGTCTGTTGAGATAATCATGTGTGGTTTGAAATTAGAGAAACGACTCTCAAACACATGGAATTCCTTTGATGTGAGTCCACCTTGCTAAACGACTAATTCTCATGCTTCCTAATTAATTCTCTCCTGGGGGTAAAGTGACTGTTTGTAACTTCGTCTTGTGGCTGCATGTGTGTTGTGCAGTTGTACATACATATGTAGAAAATGGAGCCACTAATTATTAGATTGCATTCGACGACTCATAGGCATTGCTGAAGAACTGAGATTGTGTGGTGAGCAGAGCAGGATTTGCTTCCCTCCCTCTCTTCCTCTCTCCCGCTCTCTCTCTCTCTCTCTCTCTCCTTCTGTGCCAGGGATTGAACCAAGGGCCCTTCTTCATCTTGGTCAGACTACCTACTACTGCCCAGATTAATACTTTCTGTGACCGTTGATGTTGCTACTGTCGTGCAGGACTGCCTGGTAGAGATGCAAATCCTTAAAGGGTCGGTTAGTGTTGTGATCACTACAGCAGCAGAATCATGATGCTGCTTCATCAGGACGTTACTCTGCCCTGTTGCTCTCTGTCCGCCAGAACAACAGCCAAAAGTGATTTGAGAAATTACATAGAAAGAGTATTTTTTTTTCTGCCAATACTTCAGTATTTCCAGAAAATGGGGTTCAAACTTTTTGTGGTTTGTTTGGAAAGAGGCATTGGCTGGAAAGAGCCATCTCAGCATAGTGTATGGAGCATTGTCCCCTCGTCCTCAAAGCACCCAGTGGCTGTGAAATTATAGGGAAACAGGGTCATCAATTCCAGAGATAGGGTCAATGTTTGAATTCAAATACGGTCTAAAATGATAGGGACAAATGATGCTTAATGCAAACAAATTTTTATCTGCAAAAATTAATAAACTTTAGGAGTTAGGAAGATGGCTCAGTGGGTAAAGTGCTTACCATACAAGCATGAAAATCTGAGTTTGACCCCAGAACCCATATATAGTATCCTGGCTTTTTTGATTTGAACCTAAGTTCAAATGCCCAGCACTGATGTAAAAGCCAGGCTGCATGTAACTATAACCCCAATATTGGGGAACAGCAGCATGCAGATGCTGGAGCTCACTGACCAGCTAGCTGAGCCAAAACAGTGAGCTTCAGGTTCAATGAGAGACCCTGTCTCCGAATATTTTAAGAGGAAAAGGGATTAGAAAAATGGCTCAGTCTATAAAATACCTGCTCTGCAGGCGTGAGAACCTGAGTCTAGATCCCTAGAACCCATATACAAAACTTTGCCAAGAGTGGTGGCATCTTCCACCATGGGATCAGGAAGTGGGGTGGGCAGTAGAGGCAGGTGGATGCCCAAAGCTTACAGACTGAGCAGTCTGAATCAGTGGGCTTCTGGTTCAAGGAGAGAATCTCAGAAAAGATAGTTGAAGAATCATGAAGGAACAACAGCTGGTGTTGCGCTTGGGTCTCCAAATACATGCACACCTGTAGACACACGTTTGCACATCCACACAGACATGTGTAGCACACACGTACCACAAAATAAAAAAATAGTGATGTGGGAAGCGATGGAAGAAGACATCGGTGTCCTCTGGCTTCTGTATGTATAACACAGGTGAATGCACTCTCACATGCGTGTGTGTGCATGCACGTGTATGTGTGTGCGCGCGCGCACACACACACACACTCACACACACAGCAGGTGTGGCTGGCTTCAGGGCAAATGAAATGCATAGTATTTCTGAGGAGCAACACGTGAGGTTGCCCTCTATACACACGGGCACTCTATGAACACAGAACACACACACACAACCAATCCTAATTAAAAGCAAACTTTAGGATTCACAAAGGAAAGCAGAAAGGAATAATTCTGCGTGTTCTTCTGTTTTTCCAGCTGGTGAATGCACTAAAAACAGTATCTACATTTGAGGTCCGGATTGTTGATTACAAGTACAGGTGAGCCTTGGGCCGGGCAGACGCTCTTACCTCTAGATTAAGACACTCCCTGGTGGGTACATAGCACTTCTGCAGTGGGCATTCTTGGCCCTTGTAGTCCAAGAAGTGACACTCAGACACTATCACTAAGCCAAATGGAGGTGACAGGGGACTTAGGTTCAGGGGGGCTGCTGAGCTTTCTGAGGTCTCCTGTTCAGGTACAATCTTATTTTTCCGGAGAAATAATGAGTCCAGATTTTCACTTGAAATTTATGAATTTTTAAAAGTTACCAACTAGTATTAAATTTTAATATACATACACATATATACTCATATTCACATTTATAGACATTTGCACATGCACACCTATATATATATATGTATAGTTTAATTTACCATGTTAGCTAATAGATTTCAGCATCGAAGACCATTAATTAAAAAACACTTATAAAATATTTATATTTCTTTTTAAATTCTGGTGGAACCAAAAGGCTTAGAATGAGAGCATGCTTCTTACTGCTGTCTAGGAATTTCTGCTGATTTGAGAACAGTCATACTGTAATGGCAGCGCATCCTCCAGGTAGCAGAAGTCTAGCAGTGTAAGATGAAATGGGGCTGGAGAGATGGTTAGTGGTCAAGTGCACTTGCCGCTCTTGCAGAAAACCCAGGCTTGGTTCCCAGCATTCACATGGTGGTGAACCAGCTGTTTACTCAAGTTCCAAAGACACCAATGCCCTGTTCTGATCTCCAGGGGGCACCAAACACACACATGGTACACAGACATACATGCAGGCCAAACACACACATAAAATAAAATGAAAAAAAAAAATCTAATTTTAAAAATTCAAAAAGAGAGCCCCAAAGGAAAGGCACAAAGAGGAAGCGAAATTTTCTCTATTCCTCATCTTCCCATGATCACAACCCAAATTTATGACAGTTGCTAGTTTTTTTTCTATATTAAACACACACACACATACACATACACCCTGCAGACGATACCTGCCACATGTGTATTTCCTTCTGCTACATAAGCTTGGGAGTGCTACACCGCACTCATCAGCTCCTACTTCCTAAAGGGATGATGAGTCCTTAGGATGTGTGTGACTGTGAGCTGGCCACTGGGCTTCAAAACTGGGGTGCAAGTATGGCGAACAGTGTTCCTCTTGTGTTGAGTGGAGACCTGTGAGGCTGTCAGAGAGTCCCTGCATGTGAAGGCTTCCTGTTATGTGCCACTGGCTTTTTCTTAACTTAGGCCCTCAGCCATACACTGTGCTCTGAGGATATAACACTCCTCTGTGTCACAGAGTACACTCTGCTGTGGTGGCTTCTTCCATTGGCACACGGGGACATGTGTGGCCAAGATGGAGGCCTGGCATCAACCTGAAGGAGCCAGAGAGGCACCTCTGATGCTGGGCTACTGCCTGCTTTCAAGGCTGTCTGAACATTTTCCTGGTAAAGCAAGGGAAACAAATCCATACCTTGTCAGTCATTAATAACTGATTAGCATTGACCTCTGTGACTGCCAGTCCAAGATGGTTCTCCAGTTGGCAAGTTCCAGGAGTTTACCTGTGTTTACCTGAGCAAACACATCTGTCTTGGCTTCCTTTTCTACTGCTGGGATAAAAATACCTTGACACAAACAACCGAAGAGAGGAAGATTTATTTGCCTCCTAATTCCAGGCTACAGTCCGTCATGTTCAGGTGCAGGAACTTGAAGTAGCCAGTCACATTACATTCACAGCCTTGGAGCAGAGAGCAGTGAGTTCATGCCTACATGCCAGAGGACAGCTTGCTCTCCCCTTTTCAGTCAGTCCTGGACCTGAATGAAATTCAGGCCCCACCCATATTCAGGGTGGGTCTTCCCACCACAATTAACCCACTTAAGAAAACCCCTCACAGTATTCCTGTGGGCCCACCTCATCTAGACAGTTCTTCATGGAGACGCCTTTTCTGTGTGATTCTACAATGGGTCAAACCAATCAGAATTCACCATCACACCGTCCTTACCTTAGTACCAGTTCACATTCCTAGGCAAACAGAGACACCTTTCCCTGTGTGAGACATACAGAAAGAGTGTCTGTCTTCCTTTCCTGTTTCCTTGGTATGTTTTTGGATTGTTTTTAAAACCTGATATAAGAAAGAATTTACCTTTCCTTCTGAGATCTTTACCATTTTCGACTTTGGATACCTGTTCCTCTGTGACTATTCAGTGCCCCTCCCCCCCGCCAACACCATATTCCAGTTCTCATTCCCAGCCTCACTCCAGTGCATTTGTATGGACTGATTTCCAGTGGGCATGTCTGCATCTGCTGGTGTTACAGGTATAGACCAGAGTCTGCCTGGCTCTAAGTTGGCAAGAAGGGAAGCAAGGGATGGGGTATGTATGCAGTGATTGTTTATGGGTCGTTGACATATACACCTGCCTCTCCAGTTTTGTAATGTGCCTTTGAGAGCATGCTCTCCTGGCAGAACAAAGCACACATAGGCTGGTGGGCTCCTTTGCTGTTGCCTTTCCTATGTTTATCTCTGGTCCCTACCCCTCCACACACATGGTTTTCTATCCTTACACTCCACTGATATCCTGACTTTAAAGGACAACTGTGAAATCTTAGTCTCCTGCAAAGACAGACAATGGCTTGTTGCATCTGAGATCATCTTAGGTACGTGGCATTGAGGAACACACGTCAAATAATTTATTCTCTTTTTCACATTATTTTCTTTTATGTGTGTGGGCGTTTTGCCTGCATGTATGTATGCCTGTGTGCTGTGTGTCTGCTGTAATGGAGGGGCCAGGAGAGTATTTCTAATCCCTTGGAACTGAAGTAACGGATGGTTGTGAAGTGCCGTGTGGTTGCTGGGAATTGAACTCAGACCCTCTGGAAGAGCAGCCAGTGCTCTGAACTGCTGAGCCATCTCTCCAGCACCCTCATTCTCATTTTTAAAAAGTTCTTTTATTGCTTAATGAGAGTAGTTTTCAGCTTGGGATATTCTGGTATCTCGTTAGCACTTGCTCACTTCCCTTTTCCAGGAAGAGGGAAGTGTAGAACTTCCTGCTAGGAGCTCTACCCTGCAGTATTTATTATCTTTCTGCATACATCTGAATGGCACCTTTTATTTGAATTATATCTATTTCTGTAATGATGTTGATATCGTGTAATTTTTTTATTAACGTTCCCTTGAAAAACAGAAAGTTTGTGTTTAAAGAATGTGTTATCAAAAGAATGAATTAAATTATTAAGTACTGGAGTGCATTTGGAGTTATCCTAAAGGCACGGATGTAGAATATGACACAAATATATGAATACTGTCACTGTGGGTCATGAACTAACTCATCCTTTGTCTCACCTCTCTTATGTTGTCACACATTGCAGAGAGCTCGGGTTTTTAGATCAGCTGAGGATCACACACAACACGGACATATTTATTGGCATGCACGGAGCCGGCCTTACCCACTTACTTTTCCTTCCAGATTGGGCTGCTGTATTCGAGCTGTGAGTACAGGGGGCAGCTGTCCATGGGAAACTTACGAGCCAGGTTCTGAGCTAAGGGTTCCCACCTGGGCATTAGCTGGCCTAGCAGAAACCTGTCAAGCTGCATCATGGTGGTAGCTGGAAAAGGAAAGCAACCTCAAGCTAAAAGGTCTGAGGTCTGCCAGCACTGTTAGGAAACAGCTACTCCCTCCTTCCCTGTAGCCTCATCACCCGTTCCCAGGATGTAGTCTTGTGGTTTCCCAATACCAAGTTCACTACCATCTGCCTCTTCCACTGTGAGCCCTTCCCTCTCTGTGATCAGTATAATTACTCTGCCGAGAAAGGACAGGGTGGTGATGGCAGGGATAGCAGAGGCACCATCTCCAAAGGTGGATTATTTACCCAGCATGTATGAGGCAGAGCCGGGGAGGGGATGGACCCATAAGAAGAGTACTGAATGGAAGCTTGTTACAAACTTCCAATATTCTGCTTGACATTTTCGAGCAGTTAGTGAGGTAGAAGGTGAATGGGGATTCTGTCTTAATCCATTTGTCCTAGAGGAAGAGAGGGGAGGATGGAAGAAAGGAGAAAGGGAAGGGGAAGCAAGTGAGATACTGGAGCCCAGCAGACCTGGGATGGGAGTTTGCTTCCTTCATTAAACAGCTGTCTAACCTTGAATATGCTACCTCCCTAACTCCATTTTTCATGTATGTAAAGATAATATCTTACAAGATAATTTCCAGTCCATAGGCAGTAGAACCTATTGAATAAGGTGCCCACTCCTTGACCTTACTCTATTCTCTTAAAATTAAGGTAAGGTTCTGAGAATACCAATTTAAATTGTTTTTGTAGTGTTGGGGATCATACCGAGTGCCTATCACATGCCACCACAGACCTATGTCTCCTCATCCTGAGCGTGTTTGTAAAGATATCTCTTTTACTAGAGGTTATTTAAAAAACCTCTAGTAAGACCATACTTGGGGGATGATTTTTTTCCCCCTAGATTGTTACACATCGGGCAACCACCTAGACAAAAGCGCCATTTTGTGACACCCTTGTGTCCTTAGGTACAACTGTGAAGATGAGCGCTGTTATTTAGACCTGGCCAGGCTCAGAGGCGTCCACTACATCACCTGGCGGAAGCCCAGCAAAGTGTTTCCTCAAGACAAGGTAACATCCAGTCAAATGGTTTGGAGTCTAGTAATTAACATGAGAGCCACCACTGAGTCTCAAAGATACAATGTTCTTCTTTTGAAAACTGAGGTGTATTTTATATTTGCAAATTGGAGAAAACCTCCGTATTGTTAAAACAGCTTACATCAGATTATATATAGCAGCCATCAGCAAACTGTAGCTCTGTGGTACAAATCTGGTCCATCCATTGCTTTTGTAAATAAAGTTTTATTGGGAGCAGCCACATTTGTCTGCATATTGTCTGGTTTTGCTTGTGCATTTCCTTGGCAGAGCATCTGTGTCTGAGAACAGATGTTGACAGTGCTGAATATATTATTGGGACCTCTGTGGAAAAAGCTTGCCAGCCTCTGTTGAATAGCATAAGCTAAAATAGTTGCTTTAGCTAAAGTAAAATGAATTTATTTCTGTAGAAAAGACGCACCCTCAGTGACTTTGGTTTTTTTCTGGCTTGTCTCTGCAGGGGCACCATCCAACGCTGGGAGAACACCCGAAGTTTACCAATTACTCTTTTGATGTAGAAGAGTTCATGTACCTTGTCCTTCAGGCTGCAGAGCACGTTCTGGGACATCCACAGTGGCCATTTAAGAAGAAACATGATGAACTGTAGAAATGTTATGTTCGTTTACAAGAAGAGAGTGTTTAAACACCCTCACATCTAGACTCACGATCAAAGGAGCCAATAACCTGTCATAGCCTACTGCAAGAGGAAACATGACGTTTTACTTTTGAATATAGCTCAGGCTGGCCTTGAACTAACAAGCCTCTGGACCTCCTGTGTGCTGGGATTACAGGTGTATACCACCATGCCTGTCTGTAAAATTTACTTTTTCTGTATGAAAACGTACTTTCAGGATATTTTGTCTTTAAGTGTTTCATGTGTGTATTGTGTCATTGCTATTTACTGATAGCAATATTATTTTTGCACTGAAAAAAGTTACTTTTATAGTTCAAAGTTGGGCAGGTGCCCCTGGTGTTGCAGAGCTTTCCTGTTGGGACCAAAGTTGTCGACCTAAGCAGCTTTAGAATCTATAAGTGTGTTTGTTAACTCTAACATGATTGTATAGTTCCAAAATCTTCCACCTTGTTATTTATCTACTCGGTTTGATATTTTCATTGTCTGTTCATAATTGTGGTTATAGACCAGTGTTTAGTCGGCTTCAGGTTATGTGCATCAAGAACCTGAATCAATCATGCGGTTGTATTGATTTGTGCTCACATATCTCCTTTCAATCATGCTCTCCCGTAATGTAATGGCCGTGTTAATAAGAACCCAGCAGAACATTCTGCAGTACCATCTCTGTAGACCCATCAGCCGTGAGAACATTCATGTTGACATGACATGAAGTCATCGTTTCCATCGGGCAAGCATTTGTAAGCACATGCAGCTGTGTGCATCTACCTCCGGCAGGGGAAAGCAGCCCTAACAGTGGTAAAAATGCAAATATTACAAAATGGCCACATAAAGAGACTCTTCCTATTTTTTTTTAAATAGGACCATAAAACAAAACAAACAGCAGAGCTGTGAATGACCCAATCGAAATGAAAAGGCTCAGAAAGTGGCACTGTTTAAATGGGATGCGCGAGCAGCGGGCTTGTCCTTGAACGGCTTCATGTCTGACTGTTGATGGGCGTCCAGCTTGGCAGTCAGAAACCACGGGTTTGTTCTACTGTACAGTGTGATATTTGTATCTTATTAACATTTGAGTTGTCTCGCAGAGAAACTGCTTTTCATTTTTACAGTGGACTAAACAAACTGCAGCCAAGGATTTTATTTTTAAATTTTAGAGAAGTGAGCTCCTCCCTCCCAAAAAAACCCGAAATATTGGTAACTGTGCCTCCTCAGCAGTTTACTGCCTTTTGCTTTCAGGGCTTGGTAACTGAGCTGTTAACTTTATTTATTAAAATATCGTTAAAGAAAATAGTGACCCACTATAGGTGAGACTTCTGTTTGGGTTTTAAGAGTCTTTAGAAAGAACTGTAACTTTGGGAACTATTAAATGACAGGGTTGCTGCTGTTGTTTATGCAGTGTACTAAGTGGTCAGTAAGAGGAGGCATGGAGGGGCATGTTCTACAGGAAAGGGTCTCTAAGGAGGAGCGTGTTCTCCGTGTTGTCCGAATCATGGAGGGTAAACATCTGAAGACTGCCTCTGGAAAGTCATTTGAATTTTCATCCTCTTACCTCATTCCAAGCAATACAGGGACCCATGCTTCCACAGACTACCAGGAACTTCAGGAACTGAGAACAATTTCTTAGGAAAACTATATTTGGCCTGGTTGCCATGTCACACGTCTTTAATCCCAGCGCTCGGGAGACAGAGACAGGTGGATCTCTGTGATCTCAAGGCCAGGCTGGTCTACAAAGCGAATTCCAGAACAGCCAGGGCTACACAGAGAAATCCTGTCTCAAAAAAACAAAAACCAACCAAACAAAACAAAAAAGCTATATTTTAAGATTTTGCAAAGACAGAATATATGTTATATAAATAAGAAAGTTGTTTAAAATTTTAATTATGGGGCTAACTCTTATCACATTTTTTGTGGGAGCAGACCATCTTCGAATTGTAAAATGTAGACATAACTCTTTTTATCATGTCTGTAAGGATATGCATGGCTGTGGAATAAAACTTTCTATATTTTATTTAAATATCTGAACATCTTCAGGGGTTTCTGTGTCTGAATGTCATATCATTTGCTTTAAAAAAAACCTGATAGCTTGTACATGATTTTAAAAAGTAATTAGCTCACTGATGAAGGATTCAGCGTAATCAAAAATTATCTTACATTTATTTAGCAGTTATTTTTATCTGATGCTTCCACAAATGTGGATCCAAACAAACCTTACCAAAATGATGGGAGGATGATGGCTCCTGATTTCAAGAGCAGGTCAGATGCTATTCAGTGATGTCCCCGAAGGTCCCAGGTCTTGTCATTCCGCAGCCAGATCGCCATTGCTTTGCTTGCTTACTCGTGCGGTCAACACTGATCCAGCCGCTACTGTGTACCAGTTACTCTTATAGCCTCAAGGAAGACAGCTTAGGACCAAGGAACTTAGGCTGTGCTAGAGAAGATGGGCATTAATCTACACTGATATAGAAGAACACAGTGTTCCAGACCCTGGTACTATTGTGGAGAAAGGCAAAGTAAGAAAGAGGTGTGGACTCTGGAGTTCAGTGGAGTCTTGTGTGGTTAAGTACAGGGTTCTAACTGAGGGGGTGGCACTTGAGTCTCAAAGATGAGAAGGAGGTGAGGGATGGAGGTTGATTGATAATCTGGCGAAGAGCGTGCCAAGAATACAGAACAGTAAGTGCTGAAGTCCTGAGGCAGAAGCATGTGTGTTGAGTTTGAGGAACAGCCAGTGTAGCTCGTGTGGAAGAGGAGTCAGAGTTTCTTAGAGGATGATGCCACATGTAGATGGCAAGGCTCTTGGCTTTCCACTCTGACGAGGCATAGATCATTGATGGATCTACATAGAGGAGTAAAGACCTGGCTTTCTCTTGGCTGTTGTGCTGAGAGCAGGTGACAGACAGATGTCTTAGGTCACGTTCTCTGGGTACCAGACTCTGGGATGAAGAATTGCAAGTTGGTGGTTTATTGTGGGTGGATTCTCATGGTCAGCACAGGTGAGGAAGCATGGGGCCCAGAAAAGACCAGGACTGGGCAGCGGGGGACATCACCTGGAGATAAGTAGAAGGTCCTCAGAGGCATTATAGAACCCGAATCTTTTGCTGGGCAGTGGTGCATGCCTTTAATCTCAGCACTCGGGAGGCAGAAGCATGGGGATCTTTGTGAGTTTGAAGCCAGCCTGGTCTATAGAGCAAGTTCCAGGACAGACTCCAAAGCTACACAGAGAAACCCTGTCTCGAAAAACCAAAACGTGGCAGACAAAAAGAACATAGAATCTTTCAGAGAAGTCCCAATGGAGGCAGGTGTCATCATCCAAGTTGGGGCCATAGAGGTGAGAATAGGGAAACCTTGACCAGGGTAATTCCCTCCAGCTGGAACAGTTATTAGGAGAACATGCTAATCCACCCTCCCCAAAACCTGGAGGCTGAGAGTCTGTCCGTAGGGAGAAGGAACGGCACGCTGTGCAGCTTCCACTGCCAGCGAGGGCAGTGTGTGGCTGGTTCCATTCTCCTAGCAACTTTCTGTCAACCGGAAGTTTGATTTTAGAGTCTTCATTACATACAGATTTTTTATTTTTTTAAAAACAGAACATGTGTAGAAAACTGTAGTGATAGGAGCAGCGGGCTGCGTCCCGCCTCCCGGCTAGCTTTACACCTGAAATAATTACATGGAAACTGTATTCTTTTAAACACTGCCTGGCCCATTAGTTCCAGCCTCTTATTGGCTAATTCTTACGTCTTGCTTTAACCCATATTTAGTAATCTGTGTAGCACCACGAGGTGGTAGCTTACTGGAAAGGATCTTAACCTGCGTCCATCTTGGAGAGGAGAGCTATAGCGTCTGCCTCACTGCCTTCTTCCTCCCAGCATTCTGTTCTGTCTTCCCCGCCCACCTATGTTTCTTTATTAATTAACCAATGAAACAACAGATAAATATAAGACCCTTCCACATCAGAAAACACCATGAACTTCAAACTGTAGATTTTCAAGGGTAAGGACAGTTCTTATTTTAGGGTGTAATTATCATTTCTAGGGTGGGGGCCATACTCGAGCTCTGTTGATTAATTAATCAGTTAGTTAGTTAATTCCCCATTCCTACAATCTTTCTAAAGCCCCAAAGATCATTCTTCTATATGTTTAAACAGAGCAGGGCAGAACTGTGCCCAAAGTCACCAGGCCAGCAACAGACAGTTGAATGCAGAGGTTTTCTTGTGCAGGGATTTAACTGGGGATGCTTATACGGAAGCTAGGTAAGGAGGGAGGGTGGGCGGAAAAGTTAATGGGGAACAAAGATAATGGAAATGTCCTAACATTTTTTACAATTGCCAAGCAGTTTTCTTTGAAGTACAGACAAGGCAGAGAAAATAGAAAACTGTTTTCAACCAGAAGTATGTCAGTCAGCTCAGGTGTGATTGCTGTATTAGCCGCCTTTCCCATGACTGTGTCAAAATACCCTCCAAAGGCAACTTAAGGAAGGGATGAAGAAAAGGCTTATTTTGGCCCAGAGTTCAAGGATGCCTCCATCGTGGCTGGAAAGTGACAGCCTCAGGAGTCTGAGGCAGCTGGTTGTGTTGTCTCACTACTCATGAAACAGACACCCATGAGGGCTGAGTGCTCAGTACTCAGTATCCTTTATACTCCATCCAGGACCCCAAGTCCATAGAATGGTGGTGCCCACTTTCATGGTGGGCCTTCACAGCTCAGCTGAACCTGCCTAGAAACACCCACCTAGACGCAACCATAGGTGGATTTTCACGGTTATTCTATCCAGACATGGTAATGATGGGGACCCATCACAATTGTCCTGGATTGGGACCAGTAATTTAAAACAACCTTCTGGGGAAAGGGAAGTCACTCAGCTGGTAGAGGGTTTGTCTCAGGTGTGGTGATGTACATCTATACTGTCAGAAGTTGTAGGCAAGAGGCTCAGAAGTTTAGGGTCAACTTCAGCTGCTGAATTTGAGGCCAGTCTCAGCTACGTGAGACTCTGTCCAAAAAAAAAAAAAAAAGACCACCACTAACAACCAAACATGCCAACCTCTCTCAAGCATGGGATGCTGCCGGAACACTCGAAGACCACTCTTCTCCGGGATACATCAAAAGATGCAGTCATCATTCTTAGGCAGAGAGAGAGAGAGAGAGAGAGAGAGAGAGAGAGAGAGAGAGAGAGAGAGAGAGAGAGAGAGATCTGATTTGAGCAATTTGCTCTGTCTGCTTTTACTGTCTGTGGGCTGGTGTCTCTAGTGACCACGAGGTGGCAGCCAAACCCTTCCAAATGTCCTTGGCCTCTGGCGCCTCTGACTGTGAGGTTCTCACTCTTCACTATAGGCTTCTGAGCCTGGAGCAAGGCCTGATTCCCACCATGGGGTGGTGGTGCTGGTGCGGTGCGGGTGGTGGATTTCATTCCTTAAGTGAGCGAACCTGCATCACTGGGACAGCTTACAGGATGGCAGGGCAGGTACCGGTAAAGCCTTTGCTGCAGCCAGTATTTGCATATTGGTAATATCGCCTCATCTTGTGAAGGGACAAGTGCTTGGTGCCCTGGAAGATGATTCTAGTGACAGAAGCTGTAGGTCAGGATGTAGGCTGGAAAGCCTGGGAATTTAACTGGGATCTGAGCTCGCTGAAAGCCCATATGTAGTATGTTAATATTTCAGTTCCACTTAGAACTGAAATTCTTTCTTGTGCGACCTTCTCGTAGGCCTCACTGCTATTTGTTTGAACAGAATTCTGATTAGATGAGCTCACTGATGGCCAGAAACCCAAGAATTATAGGACATAAATTGCTGTTTAGTGAGGTGGGGTGCTAATATTGAGCCCACATGGGTATGACCTAGTGCAGTTCTCTTTGTGTTAGTTATTTGTGTCATTGCTGTGACAAGCTATCAGACAACAGCAAATGAAGGAAGGAAGGAAGGAAGGAAGGAAGGAAGGAAGGAAAGAAGGAAGGAAGGAAGAAAAGAAGGAAGGAAAGGAAGGACGAAGAAAGGAAGGAAGGACCTGTTTTTGTGATAGTTTGAGAACACGCTTCATAACAGCAGAGAAGGCAGAACGAGAGGTGGCTCCTGGTCCCAACTGGGAAGGAGCAACACTCAACTGCTTTCTCCCGTTTATTAAGTTTGGGACTCTACCCGCATGCAGGCCAGTTCCCTCCTCAGGCAAACCCTGTAGACATATCCACACGTGAGTTTCTGCGGTGGCCCTAAATCCCATCAAGTTGACAAGAACTGGAAACCCCTACAACGTGTTTGCTTCATTTAATCCTCAAAACGTCGTGCTCCAGACTGGGGGACTGAAAGACGCGGCAGTGGCCTTTCATGGTGTTTCCTCTTACATGATTTTGTTTTGAACCATGTTCCGTATCATGGTTTTGTTTTCTATCTTATTCCAAGATGCACTCCAGGAGCGTATTTATCCATCATTCATGTGGATACGCAAGTCAGAGGGTTTCAGGCTTCTAGAAGAGGAGGTACTCTGTGACCTTGGTTGTCTAACCCTATGGAGCTTTTAGTTAAAAAAAATTCTCATTATGTGTTTTCTAGTTTGCTTTCTGTTGCTGTGAGAAAAACAAAACACACACACACAATCCTACAATCAAAAGCAACTTGGGGAAGATAGGGTTTACTTATATTTATACTTCCAGATCACAATCCATCATTGAAATTAATCAGGGCAGAAACCTCTGACAGAAATTCAGGAACAAGAACCATGGCGGAACTCTGCTTGTTAGCTCACTCGCTGTTTTATGCTCAGCCAGCTTACGTATACAGCCCAGGCCTACCTTCCTCCGGTTTATGCTACCCACAGTGCACCCTCTCCCATCCACTATTAATCCAGACATGGCCACAGGCCAATCTAATCTGGGAAAACCCCTCATTTGAGACTCCCTCAGATGACTGTAGACAGTTCAGGTTGACAGCTGATACTACCAATAAGGGGAGGGAGGTTGTGCTTGTGAGTGCAGTGCCTGTGAAGGCCAGAAGAGGGCATTGTATCTCCTGGAGCTGGGGTTACAAGTCCCTGTGAACTGTAAGACATGGGTCTGGGAATCTAGGGTTCTCCCTAAGAGTGGTAGTACATGTTCTTAACCACTGGGCCATCTTGCTGTCCCTGGAACTTCAATTTTCTTGTAAACCAGTGATAATGTATATTAGACAAGATGGATTTAAGGAGGTAAAAAGGAAATAAATCTGTGTTTGTTGCTGCTGCACAGCCTGGTTCAGCGAATGCTGTTATCATGTCGTGGAGCATGGATTTATGGCTATTTAGAGGAAAGACACCTGCAGGCCATTTTAGTTCTGCTCTTAGGGCCTCTTTCAGGCCCGGCCAAACAATATTTCTAGGGCACAGACTAGTTGTGTAGTTTGTTAAATGTCCCCAGGTGTTTCTGATTTAGAACGAGCTGGGGCTGCTGGCTTAGGAGATATTGGCAAGCTCCTGGAAACAGATCAGCCCATGCCGATCAGGTACCTTCCACTAGGTGTCAACCGGGTGATGCTTGGGAAATGTCACCTCAAGTCAAGTTAAAAAGACTTCCTCTCGGCACCTTTGACATACTAGTTGTATGTAGAATTGTGAGCAGGAAGATGTGCTATAGACTCCACACATTATTTAACATGGAATCCTTGCCTTAAGGTACATGGAGGGTGATGTGAAGATTGCACAGGCAACACAACTTCCTTCTGGGGAAGAGGCCATCAGGTAATGCCATCAGCATGAAGTTGCTCCAGTCAGTTGTATGTTAGTATATGCATGTATGTACTAATATGTTTGCCTGTGTATGTGCATATATACAGATATGCGTGGGTGTGTGTGCACATGTGTGCATGTGTGTGGAAGCCAGAGCACTTTAGATGCTGTTCCTCAGCAATGCCTCCCCCCTTTTGAAATAGGGTATCTCTCTGAACTTGGAGGGTGTCAGCTAGGCAAGGCTGGCTAGCCGGTGAGCCCCAGGTATCTACTTGTCTCGTATTTTCAGGGTAGGGATTACAAGTGTGCTGCCCTGCTTGTCTAGCTTATATGGGTTCCTAACATTGAATCTGGGTCTTCGTGATTGCGAGGCTTTGCTGACTGAGCTGTCCCCCGACCCTCTGCTGCAAGTTGCTGGTTGAATTAACTCAGTTGTGTTATCTGATCCGTGCTGATAGGGTGAGGATAAATAGTTGAACCAAGACCTGGCTAATATGGAGGCTATAGGATGAAAGAGTAATATGTGGTTTCTGCTGGGTGTGACTTTCATTTGACAAAGAGATTGATAAAGTTCTTCGGCAATGTCCAGGATCCATGCACTTCTTTCGTATGGGGTCAATTATAAGCCGCTTGTCAAGGACTCACAAGGCCATGGACTGGGCAATCCAAACCAAACAAACAAACAAGAAACCCACTGATAACAGCATCATCGGCCCTGGAAGTGTTACTATCAAACCACACTGTGAAATAGACACCGACTGAAATTGAGGGTGCGGGATCTGAGTTGTCACACTCCACATTTAATGTCATCAAGACTGATGTAGCTGCAGTGACATCAGGTGATTCCATCTGTAAGACTAGCGTGAATGAACAGGACATGGTAGCATCCTAAGAATTCGGCAAACTAAATTGCAAGGGTCCCGAAATGAATTTGAATCGTGCACAGTTTGGGGGCAGAGATCTAAGCTGGCTGCAGTGTTAGCCAGTGACACTAAGCTGAGTTGATGAGTGTCCACTGGAAGACAATCAGTCCTTAGTTAAAAGGTGACTCCGGCAAGTCCCAGAAGCACACCAAAGCTAAAGTGGTATAGACACGTAAATAAGGCCGATGGCAGGTTGGAAAGAGAGCAGACAGGGGCTGTGTGCAACAGACCCAAGGCAAGGCTGCCAAAGGCCAGCATTAGCATTTGAAAGCCGGTGGAGGGGGAAGGGGAGAGCTAAGAGAAGGCCTTGCTCTGCCTCTCGAAACCTGCGCACTGGAAAAGCAGGTGGGAAATGGCTGAAAAAGGAAAGCCAGTCCTAATTCACAGTAGGAGCACTTCCTCAATGATAGAAAAATGTAAATGCCCCAGAAAAATATCTTCGCCCATGGGTCATTTTTCAAAATTCCGGGTAATAGTCTACAACATTCGAGGAGGGAATTGACACGAGGCGTTTTGAGAAGTGTTTATAGACGGGCTCCTGGAAGCGGACTGAAGGTTTCCTTCTTCAGTTTATGAGGGTGTCACGACTTCTGCTTTCCTGTGTGACTAGAAGATGGAGCGCCTCCGGTCTTCGCTTTGTCCTGTCAGGCATCTCTATGCAAATCAATTCCCCGCAGAAGCCGTTTTGTAACCCTATCATATTTACCTTTTACTTGATGCTATGCTCTGGTTTGCCTTGCTTTTGCAATTCAAATAACAGAGTAAGTCTCGGAAAGAAAAGTTTTATAGTGGATGCTTCTTCGTGCAAATAATAAATCGGGACGGCAAAGTAATAAAATAACACCAAGAAAGAGATGCCCACTTTTCCACAGTTGTGAAAGAGACCATAGTCTGTGAAAAGTTTTTGCACCACTATAAACCTCCCCACCAACGCAATAATCTGAATCAGACCAAGCAAACTGAATTAGAGAAAGCCCAGGTTTAATGGATGCCAGCACTCCCGGGTGGCATTCCAGCTCTCAGAGAGGAGATGGGGAAGGAAGATGGGGAAACCACATGTTTGTTCTCTGGGTTACTGTTTAAACACCCTGTGGGAGCAGTCTTCAACATCTCTGAGGAGGGGTTACCGTCTGGCAGGCTTTCTCCGAGATGAAGTCTGGACTGAGGCAACTCCCAGGTGAGGGGCCTTGGGGTGGAATTTTCCATCCAATCATCCCAGACTCTTTGGGTATAGAGTGCCAAGGGCTGAGGTGAAGCTTTCACCCAAACAGTCTGCCTCCCTTCCTTCCTCCTCCCCCACCCACTATGGTGCAACTGTTGGATGGTGGAACACCACCCATCCCCCAGGAATTCTGCAAAAAGGTACTGACTGTGGGAAGCCATGGTGAGACAGAAAAGACAAGGGAATGTGAGAAAAATAACTACCATGCCTTCTGAGCATGATGCTTGGTAGACTCAGCCCTTAAAGGTCACGACGTCTCCACCCAGTGTCAGAAGTAGATCCCATTCTTTTGACCAGGAAGAAATAGATTTCCCTTAATGGATCTCAAGAGACCCCATCCTCAATGGTCTCCAGAACTACTGTACAAATTTCCATTCAAGGGACAGTCCCCCCCCCCCGCCCCAAGCCCGTGCAAGCTGTTTAAGAGATGGGTTGTTGGGATTAGGTACATTTCTGGTATGAAAATCCAGAGATCTAATTCCCAAACTGCTCACAGAAGGGATTGTTGTTCGGACAGAAGTTACAAGCATAGCTTCTCAAACAGAGGCCAGGCAGCAGTGCTCACTTAAGAGAAGTGTTACGAGCTGGGGGACCTCAGCTCCAGGTTCTTTTGGAGTAATATCTATGAGGACTCTGTGCCCTTCTCCCCAGAGAGCGATGAGTGACCAGACCAAGCAAGAGAATTATTTTTATGATGATTCTTTACTAGCAACTTCAATATCCAAGGCATCAATGGGGTTTACAATCTTAATAGGCATGGGGGATTGATGATGGGCAACACACAGGCAATTCAATATCACAATTATTAATCCTACTAAACCTAATACATAAAACCAATTCATAACCTTAATCTAACTTATCACTTATCTATAAAACACTTCTTAACCTTAATTCAACTTATCCATTCCTTATCTATAAAACACTTCTTAACCTTAATACAACTTATCCATTATTTATCTATAAAACACTGCTTAACCTTAACTTATCCATTAACATTTCCTAATCTTATCAATTATCCATAAGATATCTCTTAACATTTCACACACTAAACATATGTATTAACACGTCTATGCTTTTCTCTTAACATTTCATATACGCATGAAATAGCATCATACGACCTGGTATTCCCCAGCTTAAAAAGGGCTTTTTGAATTTCTTCAGGCTGGATGCCTGACCGCACTTGGGACTGGATAGCGAGGATCAACTCTGCGCTCCGGAGATAAGGTTCCGATGTCCCGTTCCAGGCTGGTATCTGGTGCTGGATCAATCCTTGACCGCGTAGTCTCTGGCCTGGTGCTGGTCTATCTCAGAATGTAGGGCCTTTGAACTTGACTTTTCGGGTGACCGAGTCTCGGGAGACAAGGCTTTTAGTCCTCTACTCTCGAAGACGAAGCTTTGCTCTCGGGATGGCAAAGCGTTCTGAAAGGCAGAGTATCTTGTCTGTTCTCAATTCCACTCTCAGGAATTGAGGCTTTGCATTCTGGATGCAAGGTGTTAAATGTCTGTTTTCGGGAGATGAAGCTCTGTACTCGGGAGACAGAGCATTAAATGTTTAGGCAAGGCGTTTAATATTGCTGCTTTTCGGGAGGCAGCCTTGGAGGATCCCTCTTTCCACGGAGGCCTGGTGCCAGAGCCATTGTGAAAAGTGAGATAACCGTCCTGCTTCAGCCCTCTCTTTTATGCCAGTTCAAAACTGCCCCTTGTTTGATCCTTCCCATAACCAGATGTCCTAGGTTATCAATATCGACTGGCCACAGAAGGGTGGGGGTCCCTCTTGTGTGGCAAGATTATTTCGCTACCATGGTTGCTGGGTGCAACCCCCCTCCCAATCTGGCAAGGCCAGATGGGTGTGGCAGCCTTCAAATGGGCAAATATTCTCTTAGTATTTCACCTTAGTAATTTTCCACACCACACACAAGAAGAAATGCTTTTACATTACACCAAGTTGCATACATTCTTATTCTATAAATTTCCTGCTCTATCACACTACAGATTCATTCAGAGGAATCTGTTTCCATGCTCATTACAAGAAGAGAGGAAGGGTGGGGGTCAGAGCTCCAGCCTGGCCTCTGGACAGATGAAACCAAGGACATATTGCAATTCTGTCCAGGGATACTATGCCCAAACTGTCTTTCCGGTTTCCATTGTCTGTCTTCATCACGACCTTAGGGGCTCCTGGTTTTACCTTATCACACTACAGTTTCATCCACAGCTTCTCTGGAGCCAGACTACAGTCTCACGTGTCAAAAGAAAAGAGAAAAGGAGAAAGCTGCAGGTTGGGGGAATATTTCAGGAAGTTTTTGGGGATGTAATTTTAAAGTCACCAAAATACCAACCCACCTATTTATGACTCTCTCTTGGAAGCCCACACTGGCATGTGGGTATATCCCATCTTCCTGAATGGCTCTGTGTTTAACCCTGGTGCTTGAAGGATACCAAAAAAGGCTGTTAATAAAACCCAACTAACTCTGTTTTATACAAGCTAGTACTGAAATCCTTCTCTGTGTCAATGCCACAAATCCTGGGTTGACCTAAGTTTAGGTCTCTAAAAGATTTAGGGGAAACCTAAGGCTGCGAGGGGTGACAGTGTGGAGCCCTGTCTCACTATTACCAGTGGGAGTAGATTGAGACTTCAGGTTTTAGTTTGGAGAACCCAAATTAGCCTGTGGATAATGCCTCTTGTACCCACAGAAGTTTCTCGATACTGACCCAAGATATCCTTCAGACTGATGATGCTTGGTGACACTCAGTAAAAATCTGAAGATCTTGACAGAGGTCAGGGAGTCACAGGATAGTGGGGTGGTGCAAGAGTCAGCTCAGTACTGCTGCTTATAGCTGGGTCCCTTCATGGAACATGAAGGCTCATGGAATCCCCTGCTCTCACTTGTACCTGGGCACTGTGAAGAGAGTCACCTCACAGGGTTGCTGGCAGTATTGGTTGGGTCATTCTCTGAATGAGTCACTTTTCTGGGAAGACAATGGTGAGCAAATAGGGAACATAAACAAATCAGATAGTTCTAGAAGTGAGGGTTTCGAAAGATAAATGGCCGAGTGCTGTGCAGGGAAAAAAAAAAAGACATCATAACCATGAGAAGTGCTCCAGAGTCTGGGGTAGAGAACACTCAGAAGGTGACTCCAGCACTTGGGAGCTAAAGTAATGAATGTTAAGACTTCAAGGCTAGCTTGGGCTACCTGAATATCTCAAACGAATGTTGGAGGAGGTTCTGCTTGTTTGTCCCAGCCACCCAGAACCAAAATAATCACACGAAACTATATTAATTAAATCACTGCTTGGCCCATTAGCTCTAATTTCTTATTGGCTAACTCTTACATCTTAATTTAACCCATTTCTATTAATCTGTATATCGCCACATGGCAGTGGCTTACCGGCAAAGATTCCACATGTCTGTCTCTGGTGGCTCCATGGCATCTCTCTGACTCGACCTTCTTCCTTCCAGCATTCAGCTTAGTCTTCCCTGCCTACCTCAGTTCTACCCTATAAGGCTAAGGTAGTTTCTTTATTCATTAACCAATAAAAGCAACATATAGACAGAAGGACCCCCCCCACCAAACAAACAATATACCAACCAACCAACCAACCAACCAACCAACCAACCAACCAATCAATCAAACAAATGGAAAACAATGAGTAGAAACTGGTATTTAGGTTATATTTAGGCTTATTGAGCTTATGGATTAAGTGACAAATTGTAAATATATGTAGATATCACATGTATGTAAATTCACAACCCAGATATATAAAATAGTCACCAGATAACACTGATGGGTAGGTTTTTCTTCTGGGAAGTATCCCAAAATCTTTAAATAAACAAATATCTTTTATCTATCTATCTATCTATCTATCTATCTATCTATCTATCTATCTATCTATCTATCTGTCTATCATCTGTTATTTAAAAAAATATTTATTTTCATGTGTATGTTTGTGTGTATTTGACTGAGTTCTTGTGTACCAACAGGCAGCCCTTGGAGACCAGAAGAGGACGCTGGGCATTGGATTCCTGGAACTAAAGTTACAGATGGTTATGAAATTCTATGTGAGAGCCAAGAATCACACTGAGGTCCTCTGCGAGAGCAGTGAGTGCTCTTCATCATGGAGCCATTTTTTTCAGGCCACAAAGTTATAGATGTAGGCATAGACATAGACATAGACAGACATAGATTCTTAATCTTGGGGTAATGAAGGGGTGATCGATCAACCAAAGTATTTAGAAGTGAGCTGAGACATGAAAGGATCCTGACAGAACCCCATCAAGAGAGGGAGAAAAGGGAAAACCAAAGCTTCCCCTCCCCATTCTGGTAATTCTGTTTTTCTTTTCTTTTCTTTTTTCTTGGTCAATAAGTAAATAGCTAGATGGTGAGGGCGAGTCTTCCTGAAAGAGCTGTTCTTACCATGGTATTGATGACTCAGAATCATGGGCAGAGACAGCCCTTAAGTGGAACTTGATGAGCCATGCTGTAATGGTCTGGAGACTGCCTTGGAAATGCAAAGAGAGGGCTCTTTCCTCAAAGGGTGAGTGCCATATGCATTAATCCCTGTCTCTGCTCTGTGACTTTGTTTTTGCACCAAATGTTACTGATGGCTCCTGATGAGTTTGCTCTGTGGGACTTCAAGTCCTCACAGGCCACTCCCTATCCTAGCATGGTAGAGATGTGTCCCACCCAGGATGCACAGATGGTAATGATGTCTTGGGAGCAAAATGAAACCTGGTACATGAAAGTTCTATGGAAGTTTTGAGGACAATGCTCCTGAGGCTTTGGTTTGGGTGACTTCTTTTTTCTCTGAGCCAGAACACTTGGATGCCTAAGTTATACAGATATAGGAAGTATCTCCCAAGTTAGAGAACAAAGCAAAAATAACAGCTACCACCCCATAACAAACAAACAGAAAGCCCAAATGCATCACATTTCCAAGCAAGAAAGCGGAATACTTGGGTGGAATTGTTTCGGACAGCCATGTCTAAATATGTATCTCAATATTTTAAATTATGACATGTTATAAAATGCAGCGCGGTCGGGTCTGACCTTGGCTGGGCTTGCAGTCACTTCCCATTCTTCTCTCAGGCCCCATTGTCTTCCTTAGCAACTCCTGGAGCCTGACTTTATCCTTCGCTCACGGAGGAAAGAGCAGCAGTGTTATTCATCATGCCTGAAAAAATGCTGCCCTGAGCCCAAGGGTTGTGTGCGACAGTGATGTCAATGGGAACAATTCATTATTCCATCAAGCACTTGGCATGTCCGTCAATGAAAAAATATGTGCTTTAGAATTGACAGCTCAAAATAGTCTTTTCAGCAATTGGCATGCCAAGATCTTGATAGTATAATGAATTATTCTTTGAACCTATCATTTCATCACATCAATTTGGTCAGATAGACTATTCTATGGGGGAGCTGCGAGGGGGGAGAATTAAATTACAGAAGTTTTCTCAAATAGCAAGCAAAACAACTTTGCGATCTGGGAAGGAAAGATGAGAGCTCGGAGAAGCCGGAGGAGCTGGCTCGTTTTATGTCAACTTGACACAAGCTACAGTCATCTGAGAGGAGGGAACTCAGTTAAGAAAATGCCTTACAAGGACATTTTCTTAATTAGTAATTGGTGGGGGAGAGCCCAGGCCATTACGATGGTGGTCATATAGGAACAAGCCAGTAAGCAGCACCCTTTCATGGCCTCTGCAGCAGCTCCTGCCTCCAGGTTCCTACCCAGTTTGATTGAGTTCCAGCCTTGGTTTTCCTTGGTGGACGGTGATTCTGAATATGTAAATCAAATAAACCTTTCCTTCCCCGAGTTGCTTTTGGCCATGATGTTTCATCATAGTGATAATAACCCCAAGACATTGGGTCAAAAAATTATTCCTCTGAGTAGGCATTGAGATGAATATAAGATTCACAACGTGTAAGAAAGTGTCCTTATTTCCTATGACTCCTGGGTCTGAAATAAAAATTATTTCCATTGGCCACTTACATCCTCTTCTTGGCATGGGAAATTCTGGGACAATTTATTACTCTGTTATTCAAGGTTAGTGGACAATAGAGTCCCTGCTAATCTAGGGCACCCATGTGTAGGGCAGCCTTTTGGATCAGACTTTAGGCTGGTTGGAAGACCAGCTTTCCCCGAGTGAACCTCCAAACAGATTGTTGCCCAAATGCTGGATACATGACTTTACGTACCTTTCTGAAACTTATAACTCCCTCCATCCTGACTCTGACTTCTCAAAAACCCTGCACCCTTTCTTCTGCCATATTTTGAAGGCAGCATGAGAAAGCGCACTGCTCATTGGCTTTATGAGGGACATTTAGCACACTGGCATGCGTTTTTGGGTGACTTCTTTACATGGCATAAAGCATGCTCAGGTTACAGCTGGTCCTATTGCTTTCCTCCTAAAACATCAGCTTTATCTCTAGGAATAGCACTGTCGCATCCCATCCCCAGAATGTGTCTGCACCAAATTGCTTGATGTAAATGGTTATTTTCACTCCTGTTAAATAATGTCTCTCGGTTACAGCAATGGTCATTTGGAGTACCATCAAAATAGCAGCAACGCTAATTCGTTCTTAGGATTGGCTCTTAATTGTTCACCCGTTGTTTGAAAATAGTGAACTGCCTCATTAATTCACACCAGAATATTAAACATTTCATTAAAATATTGCCAAGAAAGGAGCATTACTTCAAATCCCCTTTATGTGTCCTTCACAGGCAGCTGTATTAGCTAGTCTACAATTTTAACTATCAACCTGGAGAAAAATCTGGGCATGCATGACCTTTTTAATTTGGGCTTCAAAGAAAACATTTCTTAATGTTATGTAATAAATCAATCATTACTTGCTTAATAATCTTAATGCATGTCTTTGAAGTCAGAAAGCCACAAGAGAGGCTGGGATTTTTAAAAATTGACAACTCTCTGGTCATTTGATGTAAACTGTGTTTTATTGATTAGCTGTGAAACCATATTTGATATTAGCTGCGTGTAATGGTATGAGATCATAGGGAACAATAGAAAATGAAGAATAGATATTTGCACACATACACATTCATATAGAGCTTCTATGGTACACAGGGGCTTAGAAAATATGACTCTTTAGCATTTCGGTATTTGAAATTTATCGAGTAATATGAACTTTTCTTTGACTGTGACTTCTTAAAATTTGCATCTGTATTTACTGTGATTACATTATATAAGTGTATTATTTAAAATGCACATTTATCCAAGTTCTTGTAGTAATTTTTGTCTCTTTGCCTTGGTTTCTTTGATCTAAAGAAATTTTCAATACAGACATATTTTTGCCCTAAAACAATATTTTAGTTTCTTATTATTAATACTCTGTTTATTATACAGATAAAGGAGACTCTTGGCTTTTATTTCATTTGGAAGATGAGCTTCAGATAACTCAGTTGCAGATTCAGGACTTACTTCAATGACTGACTGCTGAATTACAGGTTTCCTGATTTGAAGTGTATTTAGAAAAAGCAACAAAATGCAATTAATCTGATAGTAATAGGAACGGACGTTAATATTGGTCTGAAGCTAAATTGCTCATTATAAGCATCTAGCCTGAATCATTCACTATCACAAAAGCTTGCTTATGCTTCCTTAAAATGTCTCCTGGTGTTGCTTGTGCAGCTCAGCTTTATCTCCTTCTTCTTCCAAGAACTTTACCCAGACTCTGCTAAGGTCTAGCCTTGGTTAATAACATAGAAGCATCACTGGCGGCCTTTGAGTTTTCTATGTCCCTCTGTAGTGGAGAATCACCGAAGCCAATGTTAACAGGCATCTCAGAGGCCAGTCGTGTGACTCTGACATGACATTGAACTCCTCAGCGTCACTGCTTAGTAAGACCTACCTTGAAGGGTCCATAATACCTGGCACACTGTAGTTCAAGTAAGTGGCCCACTGAAAAAAAGGAGACAACAGATGTGCTTTCGTCGTCCCCTGGTTTTGAGGACCATTTCGCTCATCTCCAGACTCCAGGTGGACTATTACAAACACTGGCAGAATAACTTTCTGCTCCTTCCTCCACTTCTTTTGCTGATACCTTTACATGCTTCCTGCTCAATAATTAATACTGAAAGGCTTTTCTTTGTTGGAAAGGGCTCCCCAAAGGTTTTGGACGTTGTTTTCTGAGTTTTTTTCACTTTCCTTTTATCTGGACCCTGGAAACACATTTAGACAGAGTAGGCTTTGCATGTTACCTTTTTCCCAAGAATATTTATGTGGTTACTACATACAGTGAGATTTCATTGCAGGTATTTATGAAAATACAGTTTGGGGAAAATGACTTCAGAGAAATAAGTGTTTATCAACTCAGATTTAGGATGTGCAGTCCTCCCCAATAGCTCCTCAAACATATATGCATAAATTTCACAAGCATGGATGCTCTTCTCATGCTAGGCTATTCATATGTGTACATACATGAAATCTATATCATATGGTCACGATATACATAGTTCCTGGTAACTTGATGTTTATGAACTGGACTTAATAATAACATCTCACTTTCCATCACCACAACCATATTTACATCAATAGTTTTAATGTCTGATGATGATATTGTGCCAATATGATATGAAGGCTGTAACTCATAAATAGTATTTTAAAATCCCACTGCCTTGAATATCCTTGCATACTGTATAGTATACTTCTATGCACCTTTCCAGTCATGCCCTTATGGTGATGACCTCCAGAACAGGCATGTGTATAGAGTTTTGATTACATACTAATAAATTAGAAGTTGGCATTCTTTGTTTTCAGCCTTAAGCAGAGATATAAGGATTCACCTACTCTCCACATTGCAGCCCCGAATATTGTGAGCTGGTGGGAGGTTTTGCAGTGCAGTTGCAGGATGACATTCACCCAGAAGCATTGCAAGAAGAGCGTGTGTAGGTGGAGTCTGTGTTTTACACAGGGAAACAATCAGGGACAGTTGCAGCTTCAAGGGTCATGACAAGTATCACAACTGACCCAAAGTATACCAGGCTCTAGAGAGCTGTGCCCTACAGCATGAAACTATTGTTCTTGACTGAATAAGCCCAATAAAAGAGCAGTGGCATACATTATTTAGAAGGCTCAAGTGGCTGTCACTTCTCAAACTAGGTTAAGTGAGAGAGGCTGCACGGGTTAATTAAAAGATAACACCATCCAGTGGTTTACAGTGCCTGGGTAATTGTTTCTCCCGCTAAGATGAGTGTGCAATGTTAGAAAAAATACACTTGGATGACAAAAGTGAGACCTTTGTGTTTAAAGCTGGAGGGCCTGTCCTTCCCGGGTCATGTGTGCATAAACCTGGATGTAAAATGGAGCAGCTCCAGAGTTATCTGCAAACACTGGTTAGCAGTGCTCAGTAGACTTCGTAACTGCACTAGAAGATGACACTAACAAGCTCTTTACATTGTGAGTTCTGGACCTATTACACAGATGCAGGGAATAAAACAGTTGATATCCAGGTGCCCATTTCCATCTTATAAGCGGACACCAGTCCTTGGGCACTCTCGTTGCATCTACAGTCTGGTCGTTTCTTCACTGGGTTGTTTTGAAATACATCCTCGGCATCATAATTGCTTTACTCATCAGTATTTTATTAGTGGGTAAGGTGATTATGACTGATTGATCAACTTGGTTTTCTGATTGTGCATTAAATCTTCCAATATAGTGGTTAAGTATGAAGTTTTCACAAATGATTTGACTTGAAGCGTCAGTTTTCTATTCCGTAAAAAAAGATACTTAGATCCACAGTAATATCTTGAAGATTATAGTTTCCAGATGGTATGATATCAAAGTGATGAAAAGTTTAAGTAATTATCATCACTAGATTTAGTTTTTGTACGTATATGACCTATAGAAGCATCAGAAAGCCTAGGGTTAAGATACAGGGACATAAAGTGCTGGGGAGGAAAATGGAAAATGTCGCAGGTGTATTAGTAAAAGATGTGACAGCAAAGCTGGGATGCAGTATTCGGGCACAGGCAGAAATGTAGGTTTTCTGATGGTCCTACCCACATGTCGGTGTTCTACTCCTTGCGACAGGGTAGAAACCTGGAGAAGCTAGTGGAATATGGAAGAGGAATAGACAGAGAACTTGAGTTTCAACTCTTAAGTTCTATTAAAGGTCAAATCCTAGAGTGATAAATAATACCACATTGGAGAAGCTGAGCTATAAATGGAGACAATTTTCAAGTCTGGTCTGATGAGCCCTTCATCTCCAGAGATGATGGGTATTACAGATTCATATGTGATTGATTCATTGATGTCATCCCTCAGAATTTATTTTTTGGGGGATATTTGGTTGGTTTCCCACCTATCTGATCTTATCAAATAAAGATGATTAAATGATTCTGACAGTTTGGTTTTTACTGTGTTCTGTTTACTGGATACCTCATACCTTAGTTATGCTTCTATTGCCGGGACAAAACACTATGACTAAGACAACTTACTAAAGAGTATGTCCAATTGGGCTTATGGTTTCAGACGGTTAGAGTCCATGACAGTGGCAGGAACAGCAGAAAGTTCACATCTTGAACAATAACCTGGAGGCGCTGGGAGTGATAGGAGCCTTTTGAAATATCAAAGCTGGCCCAGTGACACACCTCCTCCAACAAGACCACACCCCCTAACTGTTCCCAAATAATTCTACCTATTGGGGGTCAAGTGCTCAAACATATGAACCTATGGGGGCCATTCCGTTCAAACCACCACTATCAATTCATTTACATTATCTTCCAGCATTTATTTTTTGGGGGGGAGATTTGATTAGTTTTCTAGTTATTGGTTGGATCTTATCAAGTGAAGATAAGTAAATGATCTTGACATTTGGTTTTAACTGTTCTATTCACTGGGCATTTCCTTTTTTTTTTCGTTTTTGAGATATTACTTGTTACGGACTATTTCTTTACACTGTAAGGATGTGTCTCTGGTAGGTGACTTCTGATTTGTTTAATAAGGAGCTAAATGGCCAATAGCTAAGCAAGAGAGAATAGGTGGGACTTCCGGGCATAGAGAGAGAAACTGAGAGGAAGAATCTAGACATGCATTTGTGACATCTGACTCAGAACAAGTCAGATGTGCTCTATTAAGAAGAGGTAACTGAGTGATGTGGCAGAACATAGAATTAAAAAGTTTGGGATAATTAAGCTATAAGAGCTAGTTGGGGAAAAGCCTAAGCTAAGGTCAAGCTTTCATAATGAATAATAAGTCTCCAGGTTATTATTTGTGGGCTGACCGTCCAAAGATAGTCCAACAAAAAAAGCTTACTACAATCATTATTTACTTGATTCTAGCAATGACAAAAAGGAACAAAAAAATATTAAAATCTTGTATCCTCATATTTCACATTCATCTGTAAATTACGTTGGTTGTCATGCATTCAAAATGGCTATCGACACTGACTTATACAATTTTTCTCAAAACTTATCTCCTATGACTCATCTCCCCCAAAATCAAATAGCCACAAAGACGTTTTGATGAATGTTCTTAAGTAAAGGAGTTAATGGCTGATAAGATGTTAATTGGGTTGACTCCTCTTAGATACCATTTGCAATTAACAAGAGCTTCAGCAGTCTTAACTGGAAGAAACTAATACAATGGACATGATATTGGCAAGAGCTGGTGAGAGAAATGTGGGGGGTAGTGTGAGGGCATTTGGTGTCTTCAAATCAAATCACACAAGGACAAAATTTATAAATCATTTTAAAGAGTTCAGATTTTGTCCTCAACAGCATGTCTTCCAACCAAAATGGTAAGTGACATAATTTTATTTGGGTTTTAAAAAGGTCACTCTGGATTACAGACGAGTGAGACAAGAGGCAGGGAATGGTAAGGAGGGGCTTGAAGTCTAAGGTGGAGAAGGGCAGTGAGGGTGGACTGAGGTGGGTGGGGGTCAGCAATGACAATCCGTTAAGCGTGGTTGTCACTTTAGTGCAGAAGGTGAAGGTGCAGAAGGCAAGGATGGTATTCAGGTGGATGCTGATTTGGAAAACGGAGTAGTTGACTATGTCACTTGGTAGTAAGGATATCACAAGGATGAGGAGAAAGGACAGCTTGGAAGGAATGATGCAGGCTCCACCTTCGATTTGTTGACTCTGAGGTACCATGAGGTGGGCTATCTAGTGGAGATACAGATGGATCTCTGTCTAGGAGGATAGAGGTTGTAGGGAGCCAAGGGATGAGCAGGATTGGAGATAGTTATAAAACAAGAGAAAATAGGTGGACACATAGGTCCTGAGGTCTGCTTGTACTCTTTCCATTTTGTAGTTTCCCCTAAATAATTACAGTATCCCTTCATCTTTAATTTTTTTGTCCTTGGTTACCCTTACCTACAGCTAACTGAAAATATTAAATGGGAAGTTCAAGAAATGAAAAGTTTACATGCTGGGATCTCGGGCAGACAGGGTGGAGGCAGAGCTGGTTCAGCTCTCCCTGGGGCTAAGCAGGATGGTGAATGTGGATGACCCAGACCTCCTCCTAGCCACCAGAGAGAACCACACCAAGTTGGGAGTCTTATCGAAGCAGGATCTCATTTTACTGCATCAGACAGAAACTTATATAGGGCTGAGATAAGGGGTGGGAGTCTCGGGATGGGTTGAGGTGGAGTAAGGATTAAGGGTCAATAATATTCTGTCACGTTAGTGATGACTGGGCAGAGGCAGATTTAAGTCAGGCTGTGCTGAGTCACTCATGTATGGAAGTCAGGGCCAAAGATAGGTCACCATGCTTGAGTTAGGCTCAGGAAGTTACATTAGGCCTCACACCTGGCCCAACATTTACATATTTTCTATCATAAGTCCATATTTTTTATTACAATGTATTGTTATATTGTTGTATTTCATTATTTTTTTTAATTTCCTACTGTGACCACCTTTGTAGTGGGTGTGTTGTATTAGTTATTCCCATGTTGATATTGGCCAAGTATCCAATAGAAGTAATTTAAGGAAGGAAGAGTTTATTTTGACCTACAGTTCAGAAAATATAATCTATTATGCGGGGAAGGCATTGTGACTGAAGCAACTTGGTCTGTAGTCTCTGGGTGTGCAACGGTTGAATTTTATATGGTACAAGCAAGGAAGCAGAGAGAGCTCTGGGTGAAAGAGAGGCTAGGCTATAGCCCTTAAGGCCTTCTCCCTAAGGACCCAATTCCTACAGTTAGACTCTATTTCCTAAAGGTTCCATAACCTCTTAGAATAGAGTCACCAACTAGGGACTGAGTGTTCAAACTATATGAGCCTATTGGGGACATTTCATATTCAAATCATAAGACTTTGCCCATGGTCCCTAGAGATTCGAAACACAAAATTAATCCAATTCAACCTAAAAGTCCTCCCAGTCTTCACAGCACCAACACTGCTTGCTCAAAAGTCCAAGGTGATCTTTTAACTCTGAGTCTCTTGAAAACAAAAATCCAAGTTATATACCTCCTATCTTTAAGACACAGAGGAAACACATCAGACCAAAAAGGGAACACCAGGACTGGAAGGAAAGACTGGACTAGTATCATACTGGAACCCAGGAGGGCAAACACCCAACTCTGCAGGTCCATGTATGACATTTGGGGCTCATCGTATCACCTGGGGTCTGATGGACTTGACTAGCCCTGCCCTTACAGTTTTGTGGTCTGTAGCTTTCCATATTCCTGGTAATCGCCAAAATTCTGGGGTCTCCATTGTAACACAGGTTTCACTTTCATAGTTTTAGATACCGACTTCTCAGGGAATGTCTGAGCTCCATCCCTGGGTTTTCTTTAAGACATTTGTGCAAGCTTGTCAATTATATTCTTCGTGCCTGCGAAACCACCATTATGTACATGATGCCACAAGTTCTACCAGCTCAAGATGTAGCCTTGGCCCAATGGGCTGTGGTTAGAACAACCTTCTTTTGAGAGTCTGCGTACTGGAAGCTGGAAAAACATTTTATTAGGCAATGCCAATCCAGAGCTTCCTCTGCTGTGGACTCCTTTCTAGGCACTCTTATCTCATGCTTTTCATTTAAATGACAGTTCTTCAGATAGGTTACATTTTTAGGTCCTGGATCCTTGGGTGGGAGGATCTTTCCTTCCAGATGCTGTTCCTAATGTCCAAGAACATACTTTGTCTGCATCAGTCTTATCCATAGCTTTCCTTGTCAAACTGCATATTTTTATATCTTTCTTCTCAGCTTCTCACTATCAGTCTGTTAAAAATTCAGTGAGCAATAAGCATGTCGTGGGCTGAACACTATGCTGTCTTGAAATTTCCACTGTAAAACAAATTAGTCCATTACTTTTTAATTGAACCTTAATCAGTTTTTCAGGATCCAAGTAGAACAGAGCCAGGTTATTTTTCAAAATGCAATATGAATTTTCTTTATCACAGTTCTTTCCAAAACTTCATAGTTCAGGCCTTCACAGTCTACATTTCTTTTGCATTTTAGTCTTCCTCACTCCCACTAGCGCAGCCCACTAACCTGTGCTTATAACAACTTGGGAACTTTTTCCTTAAAGCTCCAAACTCTTTCACATTCCTTCGCAAACCAAGTCCAAAGACCTTAGAACCACATGGTCTGATGGATCATAACAGCAACCCCACTCCTGGTACCATTTTTTTCTATCTTAGTTATTTTTATATGGCTGTGACCAAATGCCTAACAGCAATTTAAGAGAGAGAATGGATTTATTTTGGCTCATGGTTCAGAGGACGTACAGTCCATCATGTTTGGAAAGGCATGGTGGCTAAAGGATCCAGGTCTGTGGTGACAGGACTGTGGCAGCTGATTTTTATATGGAGTAAGCAGACAGAGC
This sequence comes from Chionomys nivalis, assembly GCF_950005125.1. Taxonomy (NCBI): domain Eukaryota; kingdom Metazoa; phylum Chordata; class Mammalia; order Rodentia; family Cricetidae; genus Chionomys; species Chionomys nivalis. The sequence goes on from NC_080086.1 coordinate 53,809,596, forward strand.
TCCAGCAGAAAGCAGGGGTGGATATATAACCCTTAAAGTTCACCCCCATCACCCATTTCCTCTGGCTCAGCCCCACACCCTAAAAATTCCATAACCTCTCTAAGCAGCCAGCAGCTGAGGACCAAGTATTCAAACACATGAACCTATGGGAGGCCATTTCACGCCTAAATCACAACATATATGATATATAGAAAAAAAAGATTATATCTATGTAGTTCAGTCCTATACACAATCATAGGCATTTACTGAGGGTCTTGGAATGTATCCAACCCTAGCAGATGAGGGAACTTGCTTTATTTATTTATTTATTTATTTATTTATTTATAGAACTGCTTCCATGTCAAAGAAGGTCTTAGAGTCACTGGACTGCCATGCTAGTCCTAGCAGATGAGGGAACTTGCTTTATTTATTTATTTATTTATTTATAGAACTGCTTCCATGTCAAAGAAGGTCTCAGAGTCACTGGACTGCCATGCTAGTATTTAAGATGGAAGAGATTCCCAAGATGACACAGCAGATTAAAGATGACCATGAATTCTTTGATATCCTTCTTGTTTGTAGCTCTGCCTCTTAAGCCTGAGTGAGCTCTATGACGCTGCCATGCCTGCAATATGGTCCAAGTGGCCCAGTGCCAGTGTTCAGGCTGGGACCTGAAAGACTGCCATTTTCCCTCATTCATGTCTGCTGAGAATTTACCTTTAGTGCAGTCTGAGGCTGTGATATGGCTCTGTAGGTAAAGGCACTTGCCACCTGGTCTGTCAGCTTGACCTTGATCCCCAGAGCCCAGGTGCCTCTTAACGAATTGTTCTCGGACTTCCGCGTGAGTTCAGTGGCACACAGAAGCACCTCCCCAGATGTAAATACAATAAGTTGTTTTAAAAGAGGAAGAAATCTGATTACCTTGCTGGAAAAGTCCCATGCTAGGGTGGAGAGAAGGTATCTACTGATCCTGGCCTTTCAACTGTCCCCAGATGCTATCAGCAGATGCACGTGAGCGAAGCGATCTTGGCACTTCCACCCACCCACCTGCCAGCGGAAGGCCACAGAGTACCTCCTGGTGTCCCACGCTACAAGAGCAGAGCTTTTGCTCCAGCAAACCTCATCTCTACTCCAGTCTCACCAAATGATGAGACTCCATGAAACATCCATTCTTTTAAGTCTCCAAATACTTGGATGTTCGTTGAGTGATAGAAAAACGAGACAGTGTTTGGTGTCCCATTCCCTTTTGATCCAGCTTTCTAAAACATCTGATTATCTTCTGTGAGACTCCAAAAACCCTATCTGTTGTGTTAAGTAAATGTGTAAATGGTGGGTAACAATACTGGTGATCTCTTCTCAGAATTATTTTAGGGCTCAAGTGAGATGATAGATACAGATGCACTTGATTCTACACATATAGATGGACTTAAATGGAATTGCACAGCACTGTATAATATGATTTAATTTAAATGGAATTTTATTGTTAAATTGAAGCCTACAAGTGACATAAATATTTTAAATAGTGTTAAATATACAGCGTTAACGAGTATGCTTATGATTCTGTTACCTTAAGATGAATCAGAATTTCTTTGACTTTCCATGTTTCAATCCAAATGCTTTTCTCTGCATAGTTAGTTTTTTTGTGTTAAAGGGATGGATGTTCACTCTCCTCCTTCTTCCACCTTATGTTGGTCTAAAGAGCCTTATTTACATAAGAAACCGAGCAGCTCCACTGCGGTGGAGAACCAGAAGGAATCCTATCCAAACTGAAACACAGCAGGCACAGCCTTCCTTGAATGGTTTGTTTTAGCCACAGCTGACTGGCTCTTAAACATGTGTCAAGTTACCTCGTTAGTAAATTGAATTACAAAATTAGCATCTGTTGCTTGGCCGTCTGGTGATCTGGTACCAGTTTCCTTCAGGGTAATTGAATTAATTTGTGCAATTTAAATGAACACCAATCTTGCATTTTTTTTTTCTTTTTTCCACCGTGATGATTTTGAGAAAGTAGGTGGAGGCAGAATCCAAGCGCAGTCGAGATCCTTAGCAGAAATGTAAGCATTGGAATGCTTCCTTGTGTTTGTCTTGAGTTTCACTCAAGTCTGAAAGAGTCACTTTCAAGTAGAAGCAAAATGAAAGCCTGCTGTGAGGCAGGCCCTGGGAGGGGTTTTCCCAACTATTGTCCCTGACCATTCGGAGTCATGTGGCCCTTGGTTCTGGGGGACTAATAGTTGTGGTCTTAGTTTATTTTCCCATTGTTGTGATAAAATATTCAGATGCAGGCAATTCAAGGGAGAAAGGGGTTGTTTTAGCTTATAGTTTTGGGCACAATCCACAGGTTCATCAGGTCCTTTGACATAGGGGGAAGTTGAGGCAGCAGAAGTTGAAACAGCTGGTCACATCATTCCCATCATCATCAGAAGAGAGCAATGGATGCACACATGCTGGCCAGTTACCCATCTCCACTTAAACTGTTCAGGACCCTCACAAAATTAAGATGAATTTCCCCACATCAATTAGCCTGATGAACAACATTTTCCACAGGCATGCTGAGTCTTAGGTCATCCTGGATTTTGTCACTTTGACAACAGTTATTGACTAACATAGGATGGTGGCAGTCGTCATGAACTATCACAGGAAGTTTGGCAAAACCTCTGGCTTCTGCCATTAGAGGCCAAACAGACCTTATTTCTGCCTAGCTATGACAACTAAAAATTTCCCTAGACATTGCTAACTGTCTCCTGTGGGCTAAGAGTTTCCTTCTGTCAAAACCCTTTGCTGCGGGCAATAGAGGGTATTTCTCATGCTGAGGAGCAAACGAATCTCCCCTCATTTCCCACCCCCACTTCCAGACCCACTGCTCTGCTTTTCTGATTACATATGTTCCTGCTTAATCAGCTTATCTTTGGTGCTGTCTTCCAGGGCAAAGGTCTCTTGTTTATCCCCTTGATATTTGCTCTTCCTTAGCCCCAGTTGGAAACTCACATCCCTACTTGAAGGTGATTTTTAAAAGAAGCCATCCTTTAAAAGGTCATAAAGCACTTGGCATTAGGTTCTTAGAGTGTGTGATGAATATTTTAATAGTTAAAAATGTAGCCGGGCAGCACAAAGAAATGATTTAATGTTGTAAATAAATCTCTTTGTGGGATTTAATGTGCAAAAGTGGACAGCGATGGCTTTAAAAAAAATTATTGGCCAAATGATCATATCTATACGACTGGGCACTCTGTGTGTTGGATCCATATCTGGGGAGAGTGTTCACTATATCTTTCCTAGGTAATAAAAGGAGGCACAGAGATCACTGTGTCTCTTAGGACCTCCAACCGATATTCTCAAAACTAGATGCCCATAAGGCCGACTTGCTGGGAAGAACAGTCAGCAGACCCCCCAAGAGAGAGGCCTTTATCACTTTCCACTATATAATGATGATGACCAGTAGCTCAGGGGTAGAGCTTACAGTAAGCAGGCAGGACAAGGGTCTAAGAGCTTCATCCATGTTACCACTCAATGCTTGAACTAAGTCAGTTTACAAGCCAGGGCTTTAAGGCACATTTCACTACAGTCTGTTTTGTAAACAGCTTAAAAACAAACACAGTTGTTTACATTTTTAAGAGGTGGGAGAAAAAGATCGAAAGAGCAACCTTTCTTGATCTGTGAAAGTTTAACAAGATTCAAATGTATTCAAATTCAGATCTATAACTGAGTTTATTTCTTTGTATTCAATTTCTGTGAAGAGAAGAGACCCCATGACCATGGCAACTCTTATAAAAGGAAGCATTTAATTGGGGCTTGCTTACAGTTTCAGAGGGTCAGAACATTAGCATGGAGAGGAACTTGGTGGCATGATGGCAGATATGGTGCTGAAGAAGTAGCTGAGAGTTCTGCATTTGACCCACAGGCAGCAGGAAGGGAGTGACTCTAAGACTGGGTTGGGGTTTTCAAATCCCAAAGCCCACCCCTAAGAATCACACTTCCTCCAACAAGGCCACACCTCCCAATCCTTCTCAAGTAATGCCACTGCCTGATGACCAAGCATTCAAATTTATGAGCTTATGGGGACCATTCTTATTCCAACCACCACAGCTTGTTTTTGCTGTTTTCTTTTTGAAATAATAATAAAAAGAATAAAATACAGAGGCCATGAGAGGACGATTGTTGTCTTCCTTTATTGCTCCCTACCGTATTGTCCTGAGGCAGAGTCTATCATTAAATCAGAAACTCAGAATTTTGGCTGATGGTTGATCAGGGAACTTCTTGGATATTCCGGTCTCTGTTCCACAGTGTTGGGGGTACACAGCACTCCACAGCTGAAATGAATCACTGTGCCTGGCTTCTTACATGGGTGCTGGGGATTTGAACTGAGGTCCTTGGGCTTGCACAGCAGGTACTCTTACGTGCTGAGCCATCTCTCCAGCTCCTTGTTTTTGCTTTTGGAGTCAAGATCTCATTACATACCTCAGACTGGCCTCAACTCTCCATCCTCCTGCCTCAGCCTTCCAAGATCCAGGATTGCAGATGTACTGTTTTGTCATCAGGATTTGTTGGGACACAGCAACACCTTTTTATTCTGTTGCCTACGTCAGTGTTTACACTGCAGCAATGGAACTGGAAGCTTGGGGCGGAGGTCCACTGGCCCACCAAGTGAAAAGCGCTTAGTATCTGGCTCTTTATCGAAGAGGGTGCTGAGCTGAGTACTTTCGTTGTCCCCATTTTGCAGAGAAGCAATCGATTTAATGAGTCTCTTACTAGATCGGTGGCAGAGTTATATTTGAACCCCAGCAGCCAGGCTGCCTTGGTCCACAGCTCCACTGTGATATCCTATTATGGTGATAAGAGAATTTGCCGGTACAAAATTCCCTGCTTTAAAAACAACCCAGAGGAAAGAACTCCTTGGGACCTAGCTCATTTGCTCTATTCCCTGCATTCGTTCATCGTTTAGTTTTGTACTTAGCATCTCGAACAGCGAATGCTAAGGAAGTGGAAAACACTTTGTCCTCCTTGGGCTGTGTATATATACCCTTGAACACTTCTAAAGACGGGTGTTTATAATTCTGCCTTTGTCCAGGGGGATCCCAGCACAGAAGGAAGCACCCCCGGGGTGCAGTGAACCAAGGGTGGGGAGTCGTGGGCCGAGAGCAGCCTCACATACAAAGAAGCCGGTGGGGAGGGAGAAAATGTCAAGGGCACAAGGACAGTTTCTGGGTCTGCCGTAACTGATGTTTTAATGTCTATGTAGAACAGTTAGGAATAAAAAAATCTCCCACAAAACCTCAGCCAGCAGCCTGGCCCAGAATTGGCCTTGCTTCATTCAATTTATCCGTTTCAGAAGCTCAAAGGCTGCCCTGGTCTGCCGGGATTTGGAGTCAGGTCCTAGGGAATTGCTATGTGTCTAACCTAATGTATGGGTCATGATGCCCACCCCCAGGGCTGCTGGTCAAGAGCCACCCCCATCCCCCACCCTCGCTCCCATTTTTTTTTCTTGCATTGTTAAAAAGACATGAGCTGACACGGGCTGGTCTCCAATAGCGTTTAATTCCTTTAGGAACCAACTTGCCTGTGTGACTACACTCCTTCTGGAATTGAGAGGGATGTTGCCTTTTAGTAGCAGAGGGTATAATGATGCTTAGTTTTGAAAATGGCGAAAAGAAAACCAAGAGTGGGGACGGCTGGTTCTATGGTCTATGTGTTTGTCAAAGCCTATCCAACTGTGCACTTAAGATATCAGCACTTTGCCTCAATTAGAAGGGCATTAAAGGGGGAAAAACGCCGGGAAAGCATATATTAAAGAAAAAAAAAAAGAAGAGCAGGAGAAGTTAATTACAGCACTTGTGTGAAGCTGGGTGAGCCCAGAATTACTCTCTTGTAATCACTTCTAATTCTTTAGCTTTCTGGAATCAAGATCAAGGTATTCCCTCGAGGGAGGCTTAAACTCACTTCCCCGGTTTGCTGTTCTGCATTCCTTTGAAAGCAGTCATTCTAAGGCCACATAAGGATAACTGGTATTTATCCCTGTAAATAGTGTGTGTCAGGAAGGTAATCTTTCCCTGCAAGTCTCTTTATTATACCACGCTAGATTGACAATTAAGGAGAGGTACCCGCGTGAGCTGTTCAGACCAACCTATTTCATCACACACCGGGGAAAGCGAAACTATGACGATAAGAAACGCGATGTTAAGGTCTTCAGCCACAGCAGGGTCAACCTGCTGAAGATACAGATTTCCAGTCTTCCTTCGATATAAATATTTCAGGATCAAGAGCCTTTCATCTTTCTGTGCTTTGCAAGAGAAGAAGATTGGAAACAATCTTCTTTAAAATAAGCAGCTTTTATCATTGTTTCTAAATCAACTGAACTGGGAGTAGGGGTGGTGGCGGGCCGGGTCGAGGCGGCGGGCGGGGTCGGGTGTGTGTGGGGGAGATGTAAGAATCCTGTAATCTCAGGTTTAGTTGTAATGAAATTGTCCAGGCTGAGAAGGGAAAAGATGGATTTTGATTAATTTCTACTAAGACTAGCAAGTATCAGACTCAATATTCTTTATCAGCTCGTCAGGGTGAATGTTAACAGTCATAAGTGGATGAGGGAGAAATGCTATAAAATAAACATGAATTTAGAACTGGGTTATGAATACTTAAGAGAAATGTACTTAAAAAATGTGACCCTCAGGGACTTGACAGAAGGGCACATTCTTTGAATCAGGGCAAACAGAAGCATTTTTTTAGTGGCCGCTTGGTAGTTGAACATATTTATAACTGTGGTGTGATAATTTGACAGGTTTGTATTAGGTGGTGATCAAGTTTCGGTGATTAGCAGTTCCAGCCCCTTAAACATCTATCATTTCTTTGTGTTGAGAAATTCTGAACTCCTCTCTTCTAACTCTTTGCAAACATGTGATTGATTGTTGTAAATTATAATCTGTGCTGTACTATTCCAGACCCTTCTCCCTTCCCCTCGCCTCCTTTCTGACTCCCATACTCTACTGACTGCCATTTGACCCTCCTCTTGTATGAAACTGAGTCTTCAAGTTTCCATGTATTATATATAACCAGAGCTCTAGGGCAAAATCCTTAGTTCAAGAGTCCCAAATGTCTAGGTTGGCTACAAACCCAATAAACCTGTGACAGAGATGATCAATGGTAGAAAGCAAAGAAATGAGAGTTAATCGGTGCCCACTGGGATGAGACACAGAACAAGGGGTGCAGGGACCCCAAGTTTGTATTTCGAGTACTGACATAAACTTTTAGGCTCAATTGGAGGAAGATTTGGGCAGAGGGCTAAGATGTATTACATAATCAGGCAGTCAGGGTCTAAGTGTGGCCTGCGTGGTCACGAGTTCTGGTTCTCCAAGGTGGTCTGATGATGTCCTTGTTGTTTGAGGGACAGAGCTGGCTATTAGGAGACAATTACTTCTGTTCCAGGATACGGTCTCACTACCATGGATAACTGGCCTCATCTCGGGGTAGGGTGTGGGGTGAAGAATGGTCTACCTTGTAAAACTCCGAAGTTCCTGGAATTCAACATAATGATAGGCTTAGGGTAATGCCTGGAGACCTTTAGAAGTCTTTGGGTGGTATGGAATACCCTCTTCTAAAGTGCAGCGTTTATCTTCGAATCTTCAGCCTTGAAGAGAAGAGGATACAGATTCAGTACAGCCAAGTTTCAGACAGACCCTCCTTAAACTTGTCTGTGTGCGGATGTGAGCATTTTCTGACCCAAAGTAAAGGGGCAGATGGAAAACGGAGGCAGAGACAGCAAGCTGGCATCCTGCTTTAGTTACTCTGGGGTAAAGTAAGACCTATGACCACAAGCAGATTCTAAGGCTTATTTAGAATGAGCGACAATGTGTGGCACTGATCTCTTTGTGGATTCAGGTTAAGTTTTCCAGAGATTTCTGAATTAAGTCCTTTAACAACAAGTTTGGCTTGTTGCTTGACTTTTTTTTTTTTTTACATCTTCCCATTGTCCCAGGTATCCAGTAAGAGTGCCATCACTTGTCAACTGCATGTGCTTTGATGCAGAGAGCTGGGGAGCCATCCCCAGATTCTATGTTTATGGTCCTAGCATGATAATTGAAAGCAGAGATGAACTTTACCAAGACATTGATTTGCAGGGACTTAGACAGTTCAGTTGCCACAGTTCAGCAGTTTTATGGGCGATATTGATATTTTGGGTGCTGAAAAGGTAAATTCTCAGACTCCACCACCCTTTGAAGGCTTCTCACTCCTCCAGTATGGCAGAGAATTGACTGGAAAGGGGCACAGACTGACCCAGACGAGCAAGGATTTAAATTTGACACCAACTTGCAGTTAGACTTGAAGGTGACGAGAGAGGCAAGACGGTCTGAAGTGGCGTGGGCCCCACATTTGCGCAGGGTATGAGGTGGCTACCTGCAACAGAAAATCAATAACTGCTTGTTTTAGATTTAAAAATACTTCTGCTGCTTCTCCTTCCCATCATAATCTCACGTTTTCCATTTCTCTTGGTCTTGTCTGTGAGATGGGCCACAAATTGAGAGTAAATAGAATCCTAAATATAACCTTCAATATCATTAATACCTAACAAATTGCCAATTGTAGGCAATATTCAGCATCCAAAAATTCTCAGTTCTCCTATAAAAAGGAGACAAAGCCTGGCTCAGGGGGAAAGCTCTTGTGTGCACTGGCTGGTTTTATGTCAACTTGACACAAACAAGAGTCCTCAGAGAGAAAGGAGCCTCAACTGAGAAAACGTCTCCCTAAAATCAAACTGTAGCTCTGGGCAAGCCTGGAGGGCATTCTCTTAATTAGTGATTGATGACAGAGGGCCCAGCCCCTTGTGGGTGGTCCTATCCCTGGGCTGGTGGTCCTGGGTCCTATAAAAAAAGCAGGCTGAAAAAGTCACGGGGAAGAAGTCAGTAAGCAGCACCCCTTCATAGCCTCCTCATTAGATCTTGCCTTCCGGACCCCGCCCTGTTTGAGTTTCTGTCCTGGCTTCCTTCGACAATGTACTGTGACACGGAAGTGTGAGTCAAGTAAATACTTTCCTCCCCGAGTTTCATTACAGCAATAACAACCCTAACTAAGATGTTGTGCAAATGTGAGGATCTCAGATCAGATTCCTAGAACCCATATTGAGCCAGATATGGTGCTCATCTGTAATCCCTGAGCTCGGGAGACTCCTCATAAGCTGGGAAACTAGCAAGCCAGCTAACCTGACATACACTTCAGGGAGCAGGGACCCTCTCACACACAAGGAGGGAGGCAAGGATGGCCAGGAAACTGTCCTCTGACATTTGTTTTCTCTCTCTCTCTCTCTCTCTCTCTCTCTCTCTCTCTCTCTCTCTCTCTCTCTCTCTCACACACACACACACACACACACACACACACATTAAAGGAGACAAAACAACTTTGTTTTCAATGCTGGAAGCAAAGCTACAATCTTTCTGAGAAGAGATGCATAGAAAATGATCTTGTCAGGTAGGGAGGGATGCCCATAGAGGCAATGGGAGTTATTAGTGAATTCTGCCTGTCTTTCATCACTGGAGTGAGTTGATTGGTGTCCACCCAGCGGTAGTGGCAGTACTTTCTTCTGTTTTTATCTTGTTATGGTTTGCTGTGTCTTAGAAACGACAGTGGGATGGGCTCACTGTAATGGAAACATGCTACGTGGGAATTTGATCCAGGGACCGTGATTTTCACTTGAGAGTAGCCCGCCTTCCCAGGCCTGTCTGCTCATTGCCTGCCTGTTAGGTACAAGGGGAAGACAAACAACACACATCAGAGTAAAAAGAGCAATGCCAACCTCCCCAGCCCCTAGGGGTCTCAGTGACTAGGACCCAGTCTGCTTTCAGGAAACTATGAAAATGTTTTAAATGAATGTAATTCATAGAATATAGTTTTAAATATACATGCATGTATGTATCCTCATGGAGGCATGAGCTGAGAAATGCACTCATGAAAGTCACAGTGTGGATATAGAAACTCATGGCAAGCTCGCAGGTTTAACTTCAGTCAATGAAGTACAGAAGAGAACTAGGAAGGGATGGAGAAGCCTCGGGAGCAATTGCAGGGAGCTCTTACAGCTTGTTTGTCTGCAGCCTCTAATAAAAGATGGTGTCCCCACAACCAAAGCAAGATAGAGGCTGGTGTGGGGCATCTAGCGGTTCAGGCAACTTAGCTGAGCCTCTCAGGGCGTGCAGTATGGCAGGCAAGGATGAGATATAGACTGGGGCTGGGATATGGGTTATGAACATGTGACCGGTACAGAGACTGAGACTCCACCTGTCCCCACCCCTGCCATATTTTATCAGATACAGCTCCTGTTTTTGGTAGCATTCATAGAATCCACGTGTAAGTTACAGCAGGAGCGATACAGTCTGCCTCAAAACAAAAAACAAACTTGAGAGATGGTTCCCCTCCACGTGGCAAATGGGCCAACTTTTTTTGTCATTTGCTTCATTTCCAAAGCCATGTGTCCTTTAGGGTTCATATTTTTTTTTTTGTCCCTTTGCCACCAAAGCCCAACTTTTCTTTCTGGCCATTGAGGGGACAGTTTAGAGAGGTGGCCAAGAAAGGACCTGTGAAGGAACTGCTTACACGGCTCTGCTATCAGATAGCTACATTACTGCCCTGCACCGCGGAATCTTTGTCTGCAAAGATAGTTATGATACATAGGACATTGGGCAGGAACAAGCGAGAGAGCAGTGGCACACATGTGTATGATATTTACCATGCCCTGAGCACTCCGAATGCTTCATGTGTATGCTGATTCATTTACCCACATAGAGAGAAGCAAAGATCAAAATAAAAAGAGAGGTGCTTGTGATACCATTTGTTGTGTAAGAGGATATAACCTCATTTTCAGGTACTATCGGATTATCTTTTATACATATGAATCTATAAGTAGGTCCTCAGTTCCAGGGAGAGCCACCTTTATTTCTATCTCTCAGTGAACATGTATGTGGAGAGAAGAGGCCAATACTGGATGCCTTCCTTAGTCATTCAAGGTTCACTTTTAGGGGATACAGTTGATGAGTATTCTCCCCCAGCAGCCTGCACAGTACCCTCCGGTACTTTGAAAGTGAGCCTCCAGCAAGGATGTTTTCTGGGTATTCTTTTCTAGCTAGAATTCTCCCCATGTGTATTGCGTCTTCAGCAATAGCATCTTACCATGTAGTTAACAGTAGGGGACCAAAAGCAATGGCAATCGCCTGTGTTGTTTTGTTGGGAAAAATTTTCAAAGCCACTTCAATAGTATTTTCATAGGCTGTAATCAAGGAAGTGCCATTGAAGCAATGCTAGAAAAATGGTTTAGGCATGTGTGCAGAGTGAACCCTATATAATCAAGCCAGGAGAAAATGACAGTGTTTACTGGCTGTGTCTTTCTCAGCTTTTGAGCATGCTGCCACAGAGTCTTTTGTTCTTACTTTTAAATTTTTTATTTATTATTTAATTGCATGTGTAGGAGTGTTTTGCCTGCATATATGTCTGTACAATACGTGAGTAACTGGTGGCTGCAAAGTGATGGTGCCACATGCAGATGCAGAAGAGGGTGCCACACGCCCTGTACCTGGAGTTGCTGATAGCTGTAAGCTACTACATGGGTACTGGGAATTAAACTCCGGTCCTCCTGGAACAGCAGCCAGTGCGCTTAACTGTGACGTCATCTCTCCAGCCAGAGGTTCCTTTATTCTTATAATGAATAAACATGACTTCAGATTTGTTACAAAGCTAAGGTGCCAGATGGTTGCACACATCTATCTTATTTCAAATAGTGACCACGGCCATTGTGATAAAAGGAATAGCATGTCTCCCAATGGATACAGGTGGCTAGGACTCCCCCTGAGAGCTAGGGTGATGCTCTCCAAGCCTGTGTGTCGCTCCAGTCAGCAGTCAAGCCCCAGAATCTGGTTCTAAGTCAGTGCACCTTTCCCCAGCAGCCATCATCCCATGTCACACACGGTTTGAGGGGTCATAAACCATGGGTTTAAGGCAATGTGGTTTCTGCCATTTCTTTCATTCCATCAGAAAGCAGCAAAGGATGCTGGTGTCAGGGCGATAATGATGAACAGAGCTCACAAAAATAAATGAGCTCTCTGCATCTCCCTTGGAAAGGTTACCATCCCTCCTACAGAATAACCGGTGCAATAGAGTTTCATTCTGGCTCCCACCCCCGTTGTAGAGGAGATCAACACTGGACATCTTCCTCAGTCATATAGATATACAATTATATAGATGTATAGATATCCTTCTCAGTAATATTATCTACTGTCTGTCTATCTATCTATCTATCTATCTATCTATCTATCTATCTATCTATCTATCTATCTATCTATCTATCTATCATCTATCTATCTATCATCTATCTATCTATCTATCTATCTATCTATCTATCTATCATCTATCTATCTATCATCTATCTAATTATTTTAGTCAGAATCTCTTGTTGAACGTAGAGCTGCCATTGATTCAGCTATGCTGGTTGGCCAGCAAGCTCCAGGTATTCCCTTGTCTCTGCCTCCCAAGCCAAGTTTACAGGTACATGCTGCTGTGCCCCTATTTTTATGTGTGGGTACTGGGAAGCTGAACTCAGGTCCTCATTCTTATATAGCAAGCACTTTACCCATTGAGCCCATTCCCCAGCTCTAAAAGCTTTTCTTTTCTCTCTCTCTCTTTTTTTAAATCTATGTTTATTTGTTTTTAATTATATGTATGCAAGTGTGTTTGAATTGGGGATATGTGCTTATGAGTGCAGTTGCTCATGGCAGCCAGAAGAGGGCATTGCATCCTACTGGCATTGTAGTTAAAACCACGCACCAGGGTTGGGAACCAAACTTCAGTCCTCTGAAAGAGTTGTATTTCTCTCTCTCTCTCTCTCTCTCTCTCTCTCTCTCTCTCTCTCTCTCATACACACACACACACACACACACACACACACACACACATTCTCTCTCCATTTTCACACACACATCTGTTATTCACCTTGGCATTGAGAACAAATGTCTGCTTCTGAGCTGTGGAACAATTGTCTATCTAATATGCTTTGGCAACAATAGACATTTTTGCCTACTGGCTCAAATCCAGAAGTTAATTCCTTGATAAAGACTCTTTGTTAAGTGGCCTGCATCTGGAAGAAGGTCCAAAAGATGGGTGGAAGCTGCAGAGAGGCAGATGGCATTTCTCAGGGTTTGAGCACACACTTTTTGGGCCTTTCAGGGTGGGCCTGGAGGCAGATGTAGGCCAGAAGGAGGGAAGGACATCTTCCAGCCATTTTCCCATGATTCCTACCTCTTATCCCCAACAACAAATGGCGCTGGGCAGATTTCTTTTGACATCCCTGTCTCAGGCCTACTGCCTATGCCCTTTTGCTACATAGCAAGGTTGAGGCCAGCCTGTTACACGTCTCCTGCCCCCAAAGGAAAGCATCACTTTCCAGTTCAAAACTTGAACCACTGTGTTGTTTTGGCTAGGATATGGTGGCACATGGGTAATGCATGATGGGTCCAGCTGGATGATCACAGTGAAAGTCCAGTGTTGATTATATCTTCCTTTAAGATATTTCCAATCAATCATATCAATGGTACCTTTAACCAGTCACCTTGGACCAGCAAGGGGCAGTTTTTCTCAGTATCTAGTTTGCTATCCAGGTCACTTTTTTGTTTTTTTTTCCCCTTCAGATTCTTTATTTTCATTTCTGCTCATTTCTTTCTTAGAACAGCTTTGAGGAAGTACATACAGCTCATATACCACTACATTCAGCCCTTTAGGAGGAAACTTTGTAGGTTTTAAAAACAAAGTTGTGAAGCCATTATTATAATGGTTTAAATAAAATGTTGCAGTTCCCCCTGAAGGGTGCAGTGGCAGAAATGCTGCAGGTCCCTGAGTGGTGGCAGGCAGTAGGCAGTGGGTCCTGAGAACACAGCAGGCCATGAAGGCAGCCAGGTCCCAGGCAGGAAGCTGCATGGCGGGTGAGAGACGGAGACGGATAGGCACATCATGCAGAGTGCAGTTGGTTATTTATTTAGTGGGCTATGGAGGGGAAGGGGAGGGGGGGAAAAGCAGAGAGAGGCAGAGAGAGAGAGAGAGAGAGAGAGAGAGAGAGAGAGAGAGAGAGAGAGGAGTGGAAGGGGGAGGAAGGGGGAGAAGTGGGGAGAAGGGAGAGACAGAAGCTGCCTCTTTGAGAGAGCCACTGAAAGGAAGGAACTCAGGCTGGAAGCTGAAGATCAGCTTGCCTCAGTGGATGGGGTAGGGAGTGAGCATGGCTTGTCTCTTAAAGGGACAGGACAGACCATTACATTCCATCTTTTTTTATAATAAAATGGGGGAGGTTAGGCACAACAGGTTAAAGGAATTGGGGTGGTGGATTCTCAAGACTGCTTTCTGCTTATTTGTGGGCATCATCTTGGGGGGAAACCTGAGAAAGCTGGGTGCTAGTCACATCCTGGGGTAGCTGGTCTCTTTGCTCCTGTCTGGTGTTTATGGTATGGAAATGTCTGGTGTCTCTTATTCCTGTTTAAGGTATTGGCAGAACAGAGGACAAAGTTAAGTTTAGGAAAACAAATTTAGGACCAGGGAGTTGAGAGGGGCGTATCTGACTTATTTAAGGTAGATTTTTCAATTCGGCTCCCTGGAACTCACAAGAATTCTTTGGGTTTGTGAAAACAGAAGTTTCAGACAGCAGCAGAATGATTGTAACAGATGTTTTTGCACAATGAAAAGTATTTTTAAGACTGTGGAAGGCAGCGTGAGAAACTTTATAGTGCGTATTTGTCCTCACACCTTTATAACTTGCAGGAATACACCTTAATAACTTGTATTTGTATTTTGCTGAAATTTGTTTGGTGAGGCTGTCCTTTTTAACTGACAAAAACCTCTCAGCTGTCAGTCTGCATCAGAAATCGTTGAGAAGGACAAAATTTTATTGAGTCATTGATTAAACAACTACAGAAAACTTACTTCTTTGGCACCTAGAACTACTCCTTAGGGTCCTCCATGGTTGCTGAGGGGCGTATTTGCCTTTTGCTATTTAGTGCAGGGCCTGCCAGGCTACAGAAGATCCTGTGGGCTAAGAAATCTGTAGGAAGACAAGCCTACCTTGACCTAAACAGCTAGGCTGTCGATTCCAGCGATTCTGTCAAACGTCTGGTGACCTTCAGTTTAGATGACAGACAGTTTTTCGCAGTGGTCAGTGCTTGGCAGTTGAAACAAAGTGCAGATGGACATTGTTTTGTGCCCATTTGTCTTCTGTCTTCTTTAGAGGAAATAGAGTCCTGCTTCTAGGAGCCAACCTGTCTCTTTTTGTTACGAAAATCTTTTAATAATTAAATATTTAAATGCCATATTCCCCAGATCTCTGATAAGTTGAGGGCTGTTTATCAGGTACAACTATAGTATAGAATCTGCCTGGAGAGCTGGGTCCAAGCTTCACTATACTGGCTCTCAACTTAACAGGTAAATCAGGGTTGGATTAAATATACCACATTTTTGTAAGAGACTTAAAAGTACATACCAGTTTAAAACATGAGACTTACTGCTTTGTAGTCTGGAATGAGATACAATCAACAGACAATTATAACATTTAACAGTAAACATAGGTGCATTTAAGTTACATGTATGCACATACACACACAATAAACAGGAATTGGGTAGATATTCTTGGTGGGCCCTACCAAAGGCATGCCACTGCACAAAACATATATGTAACAGAGTCAGCAAGAGAAATTTAAAGACAAAAACATAAGTAAACTGGAACCAGGCAGAGAATACCCCAGTAAAGATGGCAGGACTTGGTCACCTGACCTGGCTCTCAGTTAAGATGGTGGCAAAGTCATTTGACCTCAGTTAGGATGGCGGTAAGATCATCTGACCTCAGTCAAAATGGCAACAGTCACATGTACGGAAGAGAGACCTAGAGGCGTGATCCTCCCTCTTCTCCAGCCACCTTGCCACAAACTGTGGCAGGGAGCAAAAAGCTGGAATTGAAAACAGCTGCCTCATGGGGACAGGACAGACCATTACAATTGTTGCTATCTTACTGCAGAGTGTTTTCTCAGCCCCTAAAGAAATCCTAGAGTCATTGATTATCAGTAACTTTTCAGTTCTCCTTCTCCCACTAGTTTTGTTTCTCTCTGAGGATTTGCCTTCTTGGAACATTTCACATAAATGACATTATACAATGTGTTGAGTCTTGGGATTGGTTGATTTCACCTAACAAGAGGTTCTCAGGGTTCATCCATGTTGTGGCATCCATTAGATCATTATTCCTTCTTTTTGGGGGCTCTGACTGCTTCATTTGCTTTGATGGTTCTGGTGCCTGTGTTCAGATGGTCCTGTGGTTTGATGTTTAGTTTCTTTACCAAGACACGTCACCTCTAATGTATCTCATTGCTCAGTGTCCCAACTAACAACAAACTTGGCTGTTGCTGGTCTCTGACACCTGCTTATTCATTTCTCTGTGTAGCACACACTGTTGTGACTAGATGTCCACTGGAAAGGAAGTCATCCAGAAGCAGCAGTCCTTCTGAGAGAGATGCACAGATGACTCGGATGTCTAGACAAGCAAACAGGAGAGGAAGGGTAACATTTATAGACTTTATTAAGCTGTTTGATTAAGAAAAGTATAATCTTGGGGCATGGACTTATACTGCTAATGCTCAAATTTGGAAGGCTGAGCTAGAAGGAGTGTGAGTTCAAGGCTCACCTGGGATACAAGGACGTTTTCAAGAACAAGCTGAACTACACCGTGAGTCCAAGGTTAGCCTGGGCTACAGTTTGAGTTTGAGGTTATTTCTGAGTTACATAAAGAGCTTTTGTCTAAGAAGAAGAAAAAGAAAAGAAATAAGAAGGAAAGCAAAAGCCTACAAAAGAAATTTATTTAACTGGAGGGAAGGACTGACCTCAGCTGGAGTCTAGGAAATAGAAAGTCACATGATGTTCTGCTGGGTCACTTTCTAGGTTGTATTAGAATAGAAAGAAATCGGTTCAAAGTTTATACAAAGCCTTAAAATCTAAACTCCTTTACCTAGCAGGACAGTCCTGTAAACCCAGCACTTGGAAGGTGGAGCTAGGAAGATCAAGAGTTCAAGGCCGCTCTTGGCTTAGAACAAGTTCAAGGCTAACCACAGGAGGGCGCTGTCTTTAACTCTGTGAGTTCACTATGTATACCAGGCTGGCCTCAAACTCATAGAGATCTACCTGTCTCTCTCCTGGAAGTCCTAGGATTAAAGGTGTGCACCACCTTGGGCAGTATGTGTAGCAGCATTTACCTATATGACCTCAGGTTTTAATTTGATGGAAATAAAATGCACACATAGATAAATAAGATAAGATAAGATAAAGAGCACAACACAAGTCAACCCTCAACCCCACCCCCACAGACTGCCAAGAATTTTACTTATTAGCTTGTAACCCAATGAGTCTCTAGGATGTTAGGACAAATTTTGTCATGGCTTCTCTCTCTGAGTACAACTGAGTTGTTTTCTCATCTGTATTTCAGAGATCTATCATGTTTCTGTATCTAATCAACTCATTGCATTTTTTCCTCTGCATGTTATTAAGGCATTCATTAGTCTTCAATAGCACTGTAGAAGTTTGTTTTGGCTTAAAATTGTGCTCAGGGAAGAAGGAATATTTGTACAAATCACCTAAAACATTTTTAAACTCTCTTCTTTCTCCCATTCTCGGAATTTATTTATTTAATCTCATTAAATCTAAATAGTGTCTAAGCAGTGGGTAGCATTTTTCCCTTTTTTTTTTTTTTTGTGAATCAGAACATGGAAAGGAATGCAGCGTTATGGGGTAATGAACACTGGAGGCACTCTGTACTCTGGCTGCTCAGACTTGAAGTCATACCAAATACTTAGATGACATTATCTAAGACTTATAATGGGCTTGTTTTTCCTCAATAAGCAATTAATTGGTAATAAATCTGTGTTAGAGTGGAAGTGGAAGTAAAAACAGACTGTGCCAACTTAATTTGGCTTCAGGCACAAGAAAGATGCAGATGTTAGAGTTAGTGTCTTTAAATATTTACCCTCCAAGGTGGCATCAGGAGACTCCGTTGGCTGTGCAGTCTGGAGGAGGAGGGGGGAGATGTACCATTTAAGGTTCATAACTGAACTGTGCTTTGGAAAACTGCAGCTCACACAAAGATGTACTTAGAGACAGGATTCATGGGCAAGAATGCTCCAAGCACCCAGTCCTCATAAATTGACATTCCATATGTGAATACAGAATATACTACATTTCTATGGTTTAGTTTCAGTTTTGGGTAAGGTGCATATTGCCAACATGAGCGCTGATAACAAGAAGCCTGAACTCAAGGGAGAGGGAACGACAGCTACTTTGCTCATTGCCATGATACCATGACTGAAAAGCAGCCTTTAGAAGGAAGGGAAGCTTTATTTTGGCTCACAGTTTAAGAGTACAGTCCTTCTTGGTGGGGACAGCATGACAACAGGAGTGTGAGGTGGCTGGTCACCTTACGTCTGTATTCAGGAAGCAGAAAGAGATGGAACATTGATGCTCTGTTTGCTTTCTCCTTTTTATTCAGGAGACCCCATCTCATGGAATTGTGTTGCTCACAGATAAAATGGTTTGCCCTACTTTAATCAACCCAACCTAGAATCTTCCTCAGAGGAATGCACATGAGGTTTGTCTCTTAGGTATCTATAGATCCTGTAAAGTTGACAGTCGGTATCAATGGCATCAGATGGCTTCTAGTCTTGCTAAACAACCATGTTGCCATCAGAAAGTCACTTAAGTCCTATTAATTGGCAGTGTTTGTCTCAGTAAAACGAGTGTGTTGGAAGCTTCCCTGCAGGCTTGGTCAGGTTAGGAGTGCTGAGGAAAGTTAGAGGCACTAGAGAAACAGCCAGCTAAGTGTGCCTTAAAGCCCCGAGAGAATAAATAAATAAATTCAAACATTTATGCTTTCTCTGTTAAGGAAGTTCCTTGGGAATTTATCCCAGGAAAACCCACAAAGTACTGTGGGAAGATGGTCATAAAACCACTAAAAACAATGGGGGAAGTATTGTAAATAACCTAAATCCAGAGCCAGACATGGTGGCGCACGCCTTTAATCCCAGCACTTGGAAGGCAGAGGCAGGTGGATCTCTGTGAGTTCGAGGCCAGCCTGGTCTACAACGAGAGTTCTAGGACAACCAGGGCCACACAGAGAAACCCTGTCTTGACAAACAAAACAAAACAGACAAACAAATAAACAAAAAACCCTAGGTCCAAAAATAGGAGCTTAGTGCATTAGACATTGTAGCCATAATAAGGGTATTTCATCTCTATGAAAATCATGACAAGCTGCTAAGCAAAAAAAGATTACAGAACTTATTTTATCATTTCCAAATTTTTGCTAGAAACCATTTGTATAAAAACTTTTAAATACACTTTAAAAGTATAGATTGTGTAGGAATACACACACACACACACACACGTATTGTTTTTTTGAGACAGGGTCTCTCTACAAAGCCCTGGCTTTCTGGGAGTTCACTATGTACACCTGGCTGGCCTCAAACTCACAGAGATCTACCTTCCTCTCTCTTCTAAATTCAGGGATTAAAGGTGAGCACCGTCTTGGCCAGCATGTGTAACAGTATTTACCTATGTGACCTCAGGTTTTGATTTGATGGAAATAAAATGCACACATACATAGGAAAACAGGTAGTAGAAAATATTAGTGATCATGTGTGAGGGGAGTATTGGTCATTTTTTGTTTGGGGGATGATGTCCTGTAGTTTTGAAGTGTTCTGTATAAACCGTGTATAGCTTTTTATTAGTGTGAAAATGTGTCTGCTATCTATCTATCTATCTATCTATCTATCTATCTATCTATCTATCTATCTACCCATCATCTCTCTGTATTTCTGTCTCATTAACTCTCCATTATGAGTGACTTTTGCACCTTCATTCCCGGTGAATATGTGACTGTCACACTTGGGAGTTATTCTTGGCATTTTAAGGATAAGGTCTAAAAGGATGTTGCTAAGCACCCTGCAGAACTCGGGGTAGCCTTACACCATGGAGAAATATCCAGCTGAAATGTCAACAGTGTCTGGCCTGAGCATTCCTCCCAGGCCAGATGTGTGCTGTCAGTTCCGTAGTCCTAACAATGGCATCTCTGCCCTGCCCCCAACTCTGCAGCTTTCCTCTAAGTGTCTTGTTCACCCAACCTATTCCATCCATGTGCTGTTGAGAAGGAAAGACATGCATTGGGGTGTGTGTGTGTTTTTTCCCAGCCTAGGATGGAGGGTATGCTGTGGCTTTTTGATAATCAGAAGCCCGGCTTCAGGGGCTCAGAAATCCTTTCAAAACTATTACCTCTGGCCTGAGTTTCAGCAGCCTATTTAGAAACTCATAAGCCGTGGCTTTGTGTCTTTGTTCTCCGGCTTTTGCTTTGGTCTCGTTTTCCCTAGGGCTGTAAGCATACTGTTTAACTGCTGGAACTGGTTGAGGGTTGAACAGGAAGGAAGGGTCGTGGAGGGAAAGAGAATGGACGGGGATATTTAAAAAATAACCTTGGCACATCTACAGTATTTATTATTTAGAGTGTGTGTGAGTGCGCACTGAGAGGTTTGCAAAACAAAGTGCTGACATGATGGATTGCATTTCTGATCTTCTTCAGTATTTTTCCATGTGCTGGGATACAGCCTTTATGCCAGCAGAGGCAGGAGGATCATGAGTTAGAGGCCAGCCTTGTCTACCTAATGAGTTCGAGTCTAGTCTGGGCTATACCCTAAGATCTGCCTTAACGAAATGAACAAAACAAAATCTCAAGTCTGCAAAATATTGGCATGTTTTAAACTCACCAGGGCAAGTTCACCCAAATTGAAACAATCTGCTGCCAGGACCGGGTGCCTTGTGGGTCATCATCTCTGTTCTGACCCCTGCTCCTTTGTGTTCTCCAGGTCCTAGGTCAGCTTCTTCAGCCTAGTCCTCTGGGTTTGAGCTAAGTTGCAAGATGGTTTGGAAACATAAGAACACAGGGGAAATCTTGAAACTTTTTGCTGGTGATGTGTAATTTGAACAAGTTAAAAGAAGTGACCCAGAGGAGAGGACAAGCCCCCTAAAGTAACCAACCAAACAAATAACTACCAAAGTCCCTTCTAGCTCAATACACTTGGGCACACAGTCACTGTAAGTTCCAAACTCCATCTCGGTCTCCCTTTGCTGATGGAGTGCTCCTTTAGAGTTCTCTCAGAAACAGAACCAACAGGGCACATGCTCATGTATGTCCTTTGGCTTCTGCACATGTAAAGCAATATTCATATACTAATATTTACACATGCACACACGCACACACACACACACACGAGAGAGAGAGAGAGAGAGAGAGAGAGAGAGAGAGAGAGAGAGAGAGAGAGAGAAGGCAAAATCCTCATAACTTAGAGACTACCGTCTAACATAATTCACATTAAGGGTCATCAAATAGGTCCCGTGGGCTTTAGTCTATAATAAAGAAAATGGAAAAGGAAGTCCTTCAAGGGAATTGCTCCAACGTGGACACATAACAACCTGGGTGAAGGCAGCACATGGCTTAGCTATACGTTGCCTCGATTTGCTACGCACATCATAAATTTCCAGGCGCTGAGGATTTATTTCGACTGGGAAACCTACTTGGCCACTTCCCAAGTCTCCCTGCCAGAGGTGACATACCTCAGGAGCAGAGTTCCTCTTGCTCCAGCCCCTGATATCTGGAGACTGGCTTCTTCATACCCTTCATCACACATTGCCCATGAAGTGTTTTCTATCTTATGGTGATAAGTTCAACTGGCTCAGTGACATGGCTCATATTTTTCAGCTTCCATTTTTAAAGCCTGATTCTCAATGGTTACTTTACCAGCTAGAGATATTATTTGGTTGGCCAGTACTTGCTTTAGGAGCCCAAACCTAGTCTACGAGGGTACTGTCATGAGGGTTAGGTAACACAATATCTGGCTGGTAGGGCAGTCAGGGCTGTGGGTAAGGCTAAGTCCCGCAATGGCTATCACTTCTGGTGTCAACATTACTTTTCCAGGAGTTTATAAGCATGTAAGTTTATAAGGATAGTTATAAGCCATCTGCACCATCTTCATGTCCTGGCCATGAAATAAGTTTGAAAAACAAAATTAAAATAATTGAGGCCAGAGGGTAATTTTTATTGCATGGGTACAGTATCTCTAAAATAGTAAAAACAAAAACAGTGTGTGTGTGTGTGTGTGTGTGTGTGTGTGTGTGCGCGCGCATGTGCGGGTACTGAGGAGCCACAGCACCCATGTGGATGCCAGAGCAACCTGTGCAAGTTGATTCTCTCCTCCCACTACTGTGTTCCAGGGCCAGATCAGCAGGCTCAGTAGCAATCTCCTTTCCCCACTGAGCCATCTTGCCAGTCTGAGTGCCAGCATCACTTGTACAGGTGAAGCCTCTCAGTTTCATGGGTGGACAGCTGTCCCTTCTTCCCTCTTATAGTCTGCTATTTCTCTCTCTTGCAATCAAGGGTTTGGTTCATACGCTCACTCCTAAGGGATGCTGGCATGTGCGCAAAATGCTAATCTTGCATCCAGCTTGAAATCATAGGATTTGAGGTCCACTGACGGGTTTAGGGTTCCTGGTGGGCAAGTCCCCAGTCAGGAGTCTTCCAAATGTCAGATGTCCGAGTGGAGTCTCTTAAATCCTACTTTAACATTTATGACCTTTTACTAAATGATGTTTTTCTAAGGTAGAGGCAAAAAAACTCAAGTCCAAAAATAAAAATCAAATAGCATGTGGGTTTTGTTGCATGTATTAAAATAGCATAGATGGAAAAAACTGGAATAAAACTCAACATTTATTCTTCTGCTTTGTCCAACCCTTTGCACTAGACATGTCAGAGAATAAATAGGACAGGTCGGGACTGGAAGTGGAGTTTTCTCTTTTTATCTTTCCTCTGAGACAACATCAGCTTGCAAGATAAAGACTCAGCATTCTGAGAACCCAGGTTTTAAAGATGTTTAACTTTTAGTCTGTGTGTATCACCATCTCTAGTAGATGGAGGTTCTGTTAGAGAAAATTGAGTTGTTGAAGTGACACAGAAGTGCTTCTGTTTTAGTCTATGTGGGGTCCTGGCTTGGAAAGCTGAAAAAGAAGAGATATAATAGGTGTGGCCAGACTGCCCATGGTTGGGGTGTAAGGATTCTAGAAGCCTTGGACGTCCCCAGATTGTCCTTCCCATAAATCATTTCTGCCAATGGATTCATGGGTGCAGGGACACTTGGGTCAGCAAGTGACATCTTCTTTGACATTGGGAAGAAGACTTTTTGTAAGAGAGAATTAGTCTAATCTGAGCAACAGCAGTAAACAGTGCCAAGAGATGGGGGAAGACACATCCACACACACATTTACAAAAATCAGCCTCATTCCTAATTTTTCCATAATCTTAAATTATTACCGCTGGAATTCTCTTTAATCAGAAATTCTTTTGAATGCAACCTCAGTTGAAAGATCAGAATCTATGAAACCACAGGGTTGATGTTATCATTTAGCTTCATTCTCAATGGGCAGTAAAATGAATTACAACTATTAACTTTTCCCCTGCGTTTTGGGTAAAATCATCTTACATCACATCTGTGGGATAAAAATTGCATTTTAGAAAATGCTGGGTTAGTATGTAATTTCAAGACAAGATATGTTACTGATATGCAACAAATGTTGGAGGTACCACAGACAGTTTCTTGTATCTGGGTATCACAGGCAGACTGGATAAGGATATCTTGACAGAGTTTAGGATGTGAAAATCTGAAGAACCCATGGATGTTGATGGAGAGGGATTAGACAATCTCCCACTTACTGTTTTCCCTTGCTGGACTTTGGGGCTTTGGTTTCCCTCTATGTAAAAGGAGCCTGCACTTTAGTTTCCTAGCCTCCCAGACCTGAATAATCACACAAAACTATATTAATTACAACACTGGCCAATGACTTAGGCATATTCCTAGCTAGTTCTTACATCTTAAATTAACCCATTTTTATTAATCTATGCATCACCACGAGGCTGTGGCCTACCGGTAAGTTTCCTGCATCTCTCTCCTTTGGCAGCTACATGGGGTCTGCCTGACTCTGCCTTCTTTCTCTCTGCAATCAGTTTAGTTTTCCTGCCTACCTATATTCTGCCCTGCCCAAAGCAGCTTCTTTATTAAGCCATGGTAATAAAACACATTCACAGCATACACAGGGGCATCCCACCTCTGTCTGTTACTCACCAGCACAGGGGCGTGCAGCAGTGAATCTGGCACATAGGAGCTAAAACAAATACGTGGAGGAGGAAAGCAAGATGTAACTAGGGATTTCATCTGGTCACTATGGTTGCTCTTGTGTGTTCTTTGAGGTCAGGCATTATGAATACCTTTCACAGTTGTTTCTCAAATGTTGGATGCGACGTCAAGTACACACAGACAGAATTAAGTACCGTTTTATAATCAAATTGCATTTGCGTGGTTAATCTACGGTATATGTGAAATAACATCTTAAAACTTCAGCTCTAAAGAGTTTCAGAGAGGATGAGAATAACTGTGAAGCCACTGTTAGCTGTGGCGAAGCACACCTATCATGAAATTTACCAAAAATGCATATAAGTGAACAACTAGATGGTATCAAGTACATTTCTATTTTGGGACAGCCATCACCATAGCACGTCTCCTGGAATCTTTCTTCTTGTACATTGAAAGTCTGTATGCGATAGACAGCAGTACCCTGTTCTGCTCACTGAGTCCTGGGCAGCCACCATCTTTCTTTTTTATTTCTATAAATCTCTCGGTACATCATATATGGAAACATCACACAGTGTTTGTCGTTTTGGAACTGGCTTATTTCCCTTCCCCTTTCTGTCTTTAAGTTTCATTCATTGTTATGTGTGTCAGAATTCCCCTCCTTATTGAGGCTGAATATACTCTGTTGTACAAGCACGCATACTGATTACCGTATGTCTGCTGAATGGATGGGCTGTTTCTCACTTTTCAGCCACCACAAATCATGCTTCTATAAACACGGGCATACACACGTCCCTTTGATAAGCAGGAATTCTAAATGAGCTAGTAAAAGGATCAATGAATGAATGAACCCCAATCTTCAGGGAGCTCAGAGGTCGAAAAGCAGACTGGGAGATGTTGGGGAAGAAGAAGTGGGAAAGAGAGGACGTCATTTCTTTGATGATTCTACGCAAGGCCGGACCTGATCAGAATCTAGTTTGTGTCTCTGTGCTATCTCTCAAAAAGTGCTCTGCTGTGGGTTCATAAATCCCTCTTACACTAATTTGCCCTGAAGTGCTGTTCCTCTCGGAGATATAAATTATTGAAACCCTTGTGGTCAGCAAAGGGAAGGGTAGAGAAACCCACCTGAGCCTTCCAAAGCAAATAGCCAGACTCCTTGTCTGAGTTCCAGAAGTCTGAAACAAACCTGGCCAAGACATCCAAAGCAGGAAGTCATTAGCAACTGCAGCAGACCCCATACTTCCGGAGAGGGGTGAGGGATTCCAGCCCCAGCCAGAGTGGCCTTACATCTTCTTCTCACTGCAAGTTCACTGTGCTTTCTCTCAGACTGGGACTGTGGGGAAGCCGTGAGGACAGATACTGATTCATTTTCCAGAGTTCCTTCTCAGGCAGGAGCGAGGACTATTCATGTTTGCGCAAGGAGGGCCAGAACTATCGCTTTACACTGTACCCAGCATCCTCTGCGGCAAGGGGTGGGAAGCCTTCTCTGTTACTTGGGTAAGGGGTGGGTCTCCTTTGTCTTGAAGAGCTGTCAGTGTTTGAGCTCTAAGAAGCCTGACGCATTTCCTCAGAGGATGCTGAAGAGCAGATCAGCCTAACACAAACAAACAAAAAAAACACACCAGTTGTTTCATTTATCAAAGTCCTCACAGCTCCCAGGTTGAAGCAAGGCAAAGCAAAGCGAGCATCTAGCGAGAAAAGTGAACTTGAAAGTTAAAGGGCTGGGATAAATACAAAAAGTGAGAGAATGGCACTTTGAACATTTCAAAGACCAGCGCCACGGAATAGACACATGCTCTTTGCATTCTTGACACTTCATGTGTTTCTGCTTAGCCACCCTGCACAGGCTGCAGTGACAGACTGGCCCAGGCTCATGGACTTATTATTTGGCTCTTTTGAAGCTGGAACTTTTTCATCTGTGGAACAGAAGCTCTAATAAGAGAAATTTACCTTTTCAGATGATGAGCGTGATAGCCACATGAAGCATTTAGCATACTCAGACACACGGGGCTATGATTAATATTTATTGCTATCATTATTAGTTTCCCAAGGAAAAATCATAATCAAAGTACATGAGCATTGCAAAAAAATTTAAATTGAAGCTTTACTTAATATAAGAGAATGTGTGTGTGTATATGTGTGTGTGTGTGTATGTGTGTGTGTGTGTTTATCTCAGTGCCTATGTAGAGGGCAGAAGACAACCTTGGGTGTCAGTCTTCACCTTCCTCCTTGCCTGAGACAAGCTGTCACTGCAAATGTTGGCCTACAAGCTTGAAAGAGTCTCCTGTATTTCCTTCCAATCTGGCTGTAGGAGCTCTGGCATTATAGATCCAGGCACTATTGAGTCCAGCTTTTCTACAGGTCCTAGGGATTTGAGCTCAGGTGATCCGGCTCGAGCAACAAGTACTTTACCCACCGAGTCATCCTCCCAGCCCAGATACTGGGGAGATGTTTTATAAATAGACCTAGGGGAGTCAGAATGTCCCTTCACAGATTCAGCCACGAGCCTGTGTATTGTACACCATACACCAAGACATGCTCAGTAGTGCTTACGCCCAGTAGTATACACAAGGAAAGAGAAACATAAAGTTCAAATCACAGGAGTTCCTACAGGCACAAGCGGTGTTGTGAACTGCTGTGTATGGATTAAAACCAAACAAAAACAAAACAAAAAACCTGTTGGCATGACCTTCAGCTGCTCTTACATAAAAAATAGTCTGACTCATTTTAATAACACAGACATTGATTGATTCTGCATAACTTCATAAGGTGCAAAACGGGTGGCAGGCTAGAAGGAGGCGTCTATGAAACGAATGGAGGACTGTTTCTTACAGAGGACGGCTGCGCGAGCTATTAGTGGGGACAGTTTTTGCTTAGATGTTTGCTTTGTTGGCCTTTTGTCACCATGCCCTAGTGACTTTCCCAGGGCAGGTGATCTAAATTAAACCCGCCACTATGGTTCTCATGCTTATTCTATATTCCTTTACCACACAGATGCTCTCCAATGGCCTATTTTATATATTGGTTGAGTTGTTTAGTGCCCAACTTTCCCTGTAACTATACACCGAAGTCACACCTGCTGTTTGTCACAGAATCCCTAAGCCCAGCATGTAGACATTTGATAAGCAGCTGGGGAAGAAATAATTAGGATTCATTTAGCTGCCTCACCCGGTACCTTACCTTCCTACGGCAGTGTTTCGGCCACATATCTCCAATCATAGGGCCATTCTGCCTCCAAGAGCTGCATGAGACACGTCCCGTCATTGGACATTTCCCAGGAAGCCCTTTAACTGAACTGTCATAGGATCTTGCAAGATTGCAGGGGTTGCTTATGTTTGAAAGCCCTTTTAGACTGGTGATAATTTAATAGCATGACTGTCTTTGCAAAGTCCCAATTTTGATAACAAAAGAGCCAAGGATTGTCAGTGTTTAGCAATCAGTAAAATACTACAATATGGCTTGTGTGTATGCATGGCAAGAAGGCATGGGGAGCAGAGGCAGGAGCCTGTCCTGGATGAGTTCAAGCAGGAGGGGCAGAGAACAGTGAATAGATTTGGATCCGTCTCTGGTAGAACGACACATCATTTCAGCTCAATGCAAAATAAAAGGACAAGAGGGCTATTAACCAGTGACAGAGGACAGCACAGTAGCAGAGAACAGTGACTTTTCAGACTGCATGCATATAGCAACCACATGGGGGATCTGGTTTAAAGGAAAATTCTGGTTCTGGTGTGGAGCCAGAAAGTCCAAAATTCCAACCTCGTCTTAGACAATGCCTGTGCTTGCAAACCAAATGTAAGCTGCACCACTAATTAACCCTGCAATCTTCAGGAAGCTATTTAGACTTTCTGTGCCTCAGTTTTCCCCATTGTACAATGGAGATCAAACAAAAGAACTCTGCAAAGGAATTACTGTTGCATGACAAATAAAAGCCCAGGGACAGATATTGGGGCTCACCCTGAAGGTCAGTCTGAAATGGCAATCCTGTCTCCAGGAATCCTCAGAATGAAAGTGACTGAGAGCTGTCTCCTCCCATTTTATATTACTCTCTAGGGATGGGATTAAAGGCACACATCACTACTGCCCTGTTTCTAAGGCAAACTAGAGTGGTTGCTGGGATTAAAGGTGTGTGTCACCACGGCCTGGTCTGGAAGGCTGGCCTGCGTGGCTGCTGGGATTAAAGGTGTGTGTCACCACGGCCTGGTCTGGAAGGCTGACCTGCGTGGCTGTTTTACTCTCAGATCTTCAGGCAAGCTTTATTTACTAAAATACAAATGAAATGTCACTACCTGTGTTATTTAAACGCCGCTGATTGCTAATTACTTCTGTGAAGGAAGAGGGGAAAGATTTGACGTGCCTGGGGATGAGGAGGAGAAGGGCACCAGAAAAGAACTGGTTGCAGTTTTAAAAACTTATTTTAAGATAGGATATCATGTAGCCCAGGCTGACCTCAAACTCACTGAGTAGTCAAGGATGACACTGAACTTCTGTGCTTCCTGCTTCCACTTCTCAAGAGTTAGGGTCACAAGTTTGTGCCACCACATCTGGTTTTATGTAGTGATGGTCTCTTGGATGCTTACGCAGTCATCCTACCAACTGTATTATATCCTTAGCTCCATTAAAAAATGTATTTTTTAATCTTTCAGTTATTGACATATATGTCAAATTTTCTCTTTTCCCATGTAATAACATTACACATGAAGCTAGCTGGCCTTTGCACATGCCAGAGGACTCCTGCTTGCAGACTGTTGTGGGTCTCTGTGGAGGGATCTGTTTCAACTGGAGCTGAACCCCAAATGCTCCTTTCTTATGCAGGGTTCAAAGTGGCTCTCAGGTGTTCAGAAGAATTCAGCGCCTTTTTCCCCAGCACCTGCAGAGTGGTGGCCACAGCGAGGCGCTCGGGAGAGGCTCATCCAGCAGTAGGATGGGGAGGTGCGGGGCGCAGAGGACCGGCCCACGTGGACTGCGGAGTTTGACAGGGGCGCGGGCAATCGGGAGGTCTGGCCAATCAGCGTTGTCCGCGGCCAGCCCGGCTCCTCCTGGTCAGCTAGCTCTGGGCTGGTTTCTGCATAGCTAGCTAGCCTGGAGTCACCCTGGACGGAGCGCACCTGCTGGGCGCGCGGCTGTCTGCAGCCGCACAAGGGGGCCCGGACCATGTTTCTCCGTTAAAACACCGCGCTTCCCTCGGTAGCTTCGGCTTCACTTTGCAGCAGCACCGGAACTTTCCCCCTTCTTGGCCGGGCTGAGATGGTGATGGGCTGTTGCCAGAGGCTGCTCCTGCGTGCAAGAGGCCAGCTGAGCATCCTTTGACTCCAGCGCTTCGACCCGTGCTTTGCCCTGGACTACCGGATCTGACTCCGCTGCCCTTTCTAGTAAGAATGGTCTCTGGAGAATAGCTGGCGGGAGATGGGGTTGGCGCTGCCTTGAAACGTGTGCTCAAGCATTGTCTCTAGGGCAGCAGTGGTCTTTTGGGCTAGTATCAGTTAACTGGGTTCAGAACAGCCCTGATCACTCCAGCATTTTGGGAGAGCAGGCAGGGGGAAGTATTTGAATCTGCCGCGTGTGTCCTAAAGTTGGAAGAGACACTGAAAAGTAGGGATACGTGCCGCGATGGGTACGGGTGGGGATGGCGGGCAGAAGTCACTTCCAACTTGGGGGTTCATATCTGCGGTTCAGAGACTCTGGAGTCGCGCTGGTGCTGAGGCAAGTCACTTGATGAACTGGAGTGAGCAGTGGCAGGACGAACACTCCAGGAACTGGTGACTACGCTGGCCTCGGGGTTTCATCCTTTTGCATCTGAGCAGGGGTCCTTACAGGAGTCAGCACGTGCGTTGGTTCCGGGACTCTTAATAGCCAAGCTGGACCTGGGAGCATAAAAGGTTAACTGGGGAAGGTCTGGGAGTTGAGGCATCTTGGCTTTGTCCACCAAAAGCAGCACTTGGACCTTTCTTTCCCTCTTGCTTCAGTTTCAGGGCCGGTTGTCTAGCACAGCAGGGTGCCTTTAACCCAGGTTTGTTCTTGGGGTAGTTGCAAATAGAAAGCTTGATAGCCTGCACCCGGGGAGGCGCCCCAAGAAACAAGCTTCTCTCCAGTGTGCTAGTGTGCTTTTGTCTCTTGAATGCTGAGGACTCCACATGCCCTGGTGAGAACGCTTAGCTGAGTTATGAGTCAGCCAGCAATACGGATGTGCGCAAGTTCACGGACTCGCTGAGACCAGCCACGTGTTCACCCTCACCCGGATTGAAGGATCCTTTTTGGTGAAGAGTACTGATCCCCGAAATCTTTGCTTTTAACTTTTTAATGGCCTTCCATTCGAGAGGAGCAAAGTTAATATGACGTGACAGGCAAAGTCCCTGCTTGGCAGCGGCAGCGGTGGGAGAGGGGGTATTTCCGTTGAAGCCTCAGTCTGGTATTTTCTGTAATATCCTTCATATAGGCGTAGTCCATCTGCAGTCTCAGACACCCAAACCTGTGCACATCGGCAAGCAAGCAAGCAAGCAAGCAAACAGCAAAAGAAACCCAATATAATTTAGGGGTGGCAATGTGACAATGTAGTTAGCGTAATGTAGTTAGTGTTTACCGCTTGCTGGTGGTTTAGGAACAGATGTTTGATCTGATGTGAAGAATTCTTGAACCGATTCTTGAATGAATTTTTCTGTTAACTTGAGAGTCACAAATTAGGGTTCAAGTCCATGTCCTTTGGACTGGACACATAGGCCTTATGAAGACAGTGAGAGCACTTTCCAGAATCTCTCCAACTAATAATGACCTATGTCTTCTCCAAATGACCCAGTGGGTTGGTATCACTCATTCATGCACAGAGCTTTCTAGGTGTGGATGTTTCTTAATCAGTAGTTTGTTTCAATAGCTTGACCAGTAACTGTTTTTCAAGATTTCCTCCGTAAGTTCCTCTCTCATTATTCTCGTATTTCTAGACTTCTTTCTCTTTCCTCAGTACTAACCACCCTTTGACTTGTTATTTTGTCTTGGGGGACTTAAGTCATGAGGTGATTGGCTGCTTTCCCTTGAGATCTGCAACAAAGTTCCCCAGAACAGCCGTTTGCCTGCTGTGTGAATGAATGGCTTTATCAGTTCACCCCATTGCAAAGTACACCTATGAGTATCTCTTTGTCATTGAACATTCTTTATTGGGGGCAGCCTCTCATAGTACTAGTACTAGACTGTTCTAGGTCACTTGAATTTCCATATTCATTTTGTGATCCTTCTGGAGGTGTGTATTGTTTAGTTCCAGTTAGTAGAAAAGGACAGATTTTTGCTTTGATGCCCCCCACCTTCTTTTTTGTGTCACTGAGCCTTTCTTAAGAGCTCTTTTTATCTGCACCTCTCTTTACTGTTACTTATTATAATACTTTGTTATGTAAATGATGTGTTGATGCATATAATATTAAAAGTGTATTCACTGGGGATTAGTCCATGGATATGATGTCATCACCAGCCAATCCTCTGCTTGATTAGAGTTCGCACTGACAAAAATCACCTTATCATACTGAGTATACCGAGTAAGGGAATCCTACATTGCCTGTACTAAGGGGATGGAGTCTCTCTTGGCACTTTCTAACTCTCAATTAGTTGCTTGGTTGTAGAGTTTGGGGGAATTTCTATGTTAAGAAGATTAGCCTAATAATAGAATTCTCAGATTGTGGTTTTATGATCTCATTAGAAATTGCCTAAGTAGTCTCCCCTTTATCTTTCCTTTCTCTTTGGGAGTTTTCAGCCCATCTGTGGCTCTGTTTCCTTGCAAGGATGAGGAAACATTATAGCGAACAGACTGGCTTTGTGTGTGTTTTGTCCTAGATACTGCAGCAACTGAGTCGGGGTGTGTGTGCTGAATTGTGTACAGGTGTCTGCCTCGTTGATTGTTGGTGCTAGGTCAGTCAGGATCGCACAATAACTTCAAGTCATGCAGGTGACCATTCGGTGTCATTTATCCTCACTGAAGATGACTCACGACTGAAGTTGGGCCGGGCACAGCTGTGTGCCGTGGGTTTGGGGGAGTAGTCTTACCCACCTTCATCCCTTCATAGCTATTTGATGTGGAAATGTCATTTCACAATGCCAGCGTCAGAACCTTGGGTGACTCGGACGTGCAGAACTGTCCCATGGAATGCACTGCTAATACCCTTCTCAATTCGCACCCTCCAGCATAACCACTTCTCCCAAGAGATCACTAACTCTGTCTTCCCATCTATTTGATATTTGTGCA
Organism: Chionomys nivalis; assembly: GCF_950005125.1. NCBI lineage: Eukaryota > Metazoa > Chordata > Mammalia > Rodentia > Cricetidae > Chionomys > Chionomys nivalis. The sequence continues at coordinate 53,841,999 of NC_080086.1, forward strand.
AAAATAAAAATAACTTGCAGCTTTATGGTTGACATTTAAGTTCAGGCCACTCTCTTCTATGAAGCCTGTCCAAGGGGTACTTTTTTCCCTCTTTTTAGTCAAATTTGAACTTAATTATGCATTCTGGTTTAAGGAATTATGCAGAGGCCCCAACTGCACATCTGGAAGGTACCTCTGAGCTCCACTATGGTATATGGGGCACGGGGTTGGAATTCTGGAGTCCCGATTCTCAGCCTGGTGTCTGCTCCAAGAAACACTTACATGAAGTAGCTTCTGTGTTATGGTGTGGGATCCATCTCTTGGCTGTCTCTGTAAAGGGGGGCCTTGTGTATTTCTTTCACTGGCTTGCCTCCAGTTGTTGGAACATTGCTTTGGTAAAAACCAGGCGCTGGGAAGTGACAGCTATGTGCCAGATGTCAAGATCTTACAGTAGCAGGTCGTTTGTGTGAACACAAATGATTTTAGTCCAGAAGTCTGGAAGCATCTGCTAGTGGGGAGTACTTCTTTAACATGACAACATGGTGAGTATGGAGAAGAGGCTGCGGCTCAACAGGCAATGGAGTCACAGATAAGTTGCTCCCTTTTTTGAGACTGAATCCTGCTGGCACACATGAATAAAGTGTCCGGCTTAGAAAAACAAGATGATTTTTCAAAGGACGAAGTGAAAAGAAAACATGGAATTTTTTTGTTAAAATAAAAAGGGCACTGGACAAAATATGGCTGAACTACAAAGTCCCTGCCCATTTCAGCAAGCTCTTTAATGATCGGAAGGCGGACAGCTGACAAGATGGCACTTTTGGTAAAGGTACCGGCTGCCAAGCCTGACAACTAGGATTTGATGTCCCTGGACACACATGATAGAAGGAGAGACTCCTGCAAGCTGTCTACACACACACATGCACACACACATGTATGCATACACATATGTACATAAATTAAATACAATCAAAATTATTAAAACATATCAAGGCAGAGCTGTCAGAGCTACAGAGTTATTATTTTAATGGCTACTGTGCATGTGTGCATTCTTCACTGGCTCATCTGTGCTGTATGTTCTTAAGTGTTCTTTGAATTTTCAGTCTTACTCCTTTATTTTTATGCTCTTCTTTTTCTGAAAAATCACGAAGATCTAAGTTTCTTTTGTGTAGTATAGTTACTTGCCTGTGTCTCACTGAGCTTCAAATCACAAACTTTTTCTATCTATCTATCTATCTATCTATCTATCTATCTATCTATCTATCTATCTATCTATCTCTATCTATCTATCTATCTATCTATCTATCTATCTATCTATCTATCTATCTATCATCTATCTATCTGAGAAAGGATCTCCCTCTGTAGCCCCGGACAGCCTAGGACTCATTATATAGAACAGTCTGACCTCAAAGCCACAGACATCTACCTGCCTTGGCATCCTGAGTGCTGAGTTTACAGATGTGAAAATGTCATACATGTATTCAATGTATTTCGATCTTATCCTGCCCCCATTTCCTGCTCCAACTCCTTATCCTCTACTGCTACCCTATTTCCCTCTTGACTTTATGTCTTTTATTTTAGCCCACTGAAGTCAATTGGCGCTGCTTGTATGTGTGTGGGTATAGACTATCCACTGACACACGGACTACCTACCAGGGCCACATTTCTGAAGTAAATGGATGTTCCCTCCTATAGAAGCCATTAGTTGCCAACAACTCTTTAGCCAGGCGAAGAGAGTCCCAGTGTTTATAACAGGGATCCCAGGACTTTTATTGCCTAGACAAGATTTTGGTTTTGGTTACTCATGGTTTTTATTTTGAAGATTTCTTTTATTCTTTTCATAAAGTACAAAGATGATATATGCTTGGAGTAGAAAATTCAAATACTGTAGATGACTACAGAAAGGAAGGTTCAAAAGCCCACTTTGCCTAGACACAGTACCTTTCCACATTTGCATCAGTCTCTTTCCGTTTATCACTTTGATCTGCATGCAGGCATTGAGACTCAATCATTTCGAGAAGAGGGGTCCTCATCCCCTTTCCCACATTGTTTATTCAGCAGTGCCCATTGAAGGGACCCTGCTATGCCTTGGCTAGAGAAGAAGGGCCACACATATGTTCTGCACACCTGCCCTTGACGGCGGGGCCTCTTCATGCCATGGCATTCCCACGAGGGTCAAAGATGCTCTGGATCTGCCTAAGGTTGGCAAATCCTTCAGGGGGTACTGGCACAGGGAGCATTGCCATTCTTTTTCATGACCATATGCTATTCTTCTATAGTTAGTTATCCAATACTCAAAAGTTGAAAGGAATTTTGAAGGTTTTATTCTAATGTATTACTATTTTTTTTAATTTTGGATTTTTTTTTTTTTTAAAGAAGTACCACAAAGGATCCAAACCCAGGACTTCATGCATACGAGGCTAGGCAAGCACTCTATCATTGCCCACCTACTTTTTTGGCTATTCAAAAAAGTCTCACAGTATAGCCCAGGCAATAATGAACTCATGGTATAACCCAGGCTGGCTTTGAGCTCGCAGCCTTCTTCCTGCCTCAGTTTCTTGAATGCTGAGATTTCAAGTGTGTGCCACTACACTCAGCTTGTGCGACATCCATGCTTGCTGAAGAAATCAGGTTTTGGGAGTTAGTTTAACTGGTGTTCAGCTTTGGGATGTTTAAGGGAATCTGAAGAAAAAGTGACTGGGGTGCATTTGTTTCTGCACGCATCCGTGGGAGCAAGGAATCATGGACAGGGGCGGGGGTGGAGTGGGTAGGGCGATGTGTGTGCATAATCCTCACTGGCTGTTTAAAACATTTGGCAGCCCTTCCTGTGGCCATGGATTGTAATGCAAGCATCTGCTGCCTTCTCTCTGCTTTCAGAGCTGATTATGCAATGCACCTCGCATCACAGAGAAGGCTTTCTTCATCTGTATTTTTGAACTAATTCTTTCTCAGCACACACAAATTCTTCTCCTCCCCCCACAAATATTCATGCACACACAAATCAAAAAAGGCCATAAAATTGGTTACTGTGGGCCGGGTCCTCCCAAGATACCAAACTCATACCTTTTTCAAATTCTGTCCTGCTCTTTGCGGACCACAGGGTCTGTCAGGAGCACGGAGCTGCATTAAGCAAGCTGGAAGATGGTTCTGCGTGTGTCCCTTGGTACCAATCTCATCTTTCTTATGTGCTGAAATCTCCCCACCTCAAAACTTAGGCACTGATGTGCATCTGAGGCCATTTAGGAAACTCACTGGCTGACAGTGCAACATTCTCCAGCAAGGCTTAGGAATCACTGCCAGCAAGAGTGGAAAGGGTGGGTGGAGACTTTCCCCCCTTTTCACATCTGTTCCTTCTTCCCCTTCCTCCCTTCAAATCCCCCCATATAACCCTCCTGACTCTCCATTAAATTCATGACCTTTTCTGTCACATGCATGTGTGTATACATACATATTTCTAAACACAATCTATTTAGTCTGTGTAGTGTTACATGTATGTGTATTTTGAGGGCTGATCATTTGGTATTGGATAACAAATTGGTGTGCTCTTCCTTGGGGAAGACTATTTCTCCGTGTCTCAGGTGTCCTTGGTCACTTATAGTGCTTTAAGGAGACCGAGGCTTCATGGTATTTCCCCTATCCATTTGTATGTCTGTTGTTATCTGTCTTTAGCTCATGGTTAGGTTGTCATGTTGGTGATTCTTATGAGTGTGTAGCTTAGCTTTTGACATTGCTAGGAGACACAGTACCACCTCAGTCTTGCTGATCTACTGCAGCCCGGGACACTGGTCCTCTGGATCTTGTGATCTTTCTGCCTCTTTTTTCTGCAATGATCCTTGAGTATTGGAAACTGGAGATGTTTTATAGATTTATCTTTTCGAACTGGGCTCCACAATTTTGCAGTTTGGTTGGTTGTGGTTTTCTGTCATGGTCTCTGCTGTAAAGAGAAGTTTTCTTGTTGAAGGGTTATGACATGAGGGGCCAGCTTGTTGGGGTTTCTGTCCTGCCCGGTACCCCACAGCTGGCAAGCCCCAAAGAAAATCACACAGACATCTCTATAAGTTATAAAGCTGATTGGCCCACTAGCTCAGGCTTCCTGTCCACTCTTGTAGCCTATATTAACCCATTATTCTTATCTATGTTAGCCATGTGGCTAAGTACCTTTTTCAGCTGGCAGGTCACATCCTGCTGTTTCCGTGATCTGCGCAGGACTGGGAGGAATCAACTTCCTCCTTCCCAGACTTTTCCTGTTCTCATTGCATCATTTTTACTTCCTGTCTGTTTTTCCCGCCTATACTTCCTGTCTGGCCAATCAGCGTTTATTTAAAACATGATTGACAGAATACAGACAATTCTCTCACACCAGAAGGGTGAAGACTACACTTATCTGTGTAGTTAGGGATTATGATGGTTTAGTAAAGTTGGCAGAGGTTTCCTTCCAAGATTCCCGACTTCAATAGTCCCGGGTGGTTGGCTAGATTTTCAGTACCAAACATGATTTCCATCTTGTTCAGCAGGTCTTAAGTGCAATTACAGGGCTGTTGGTCACCACCAAGGTGTGTATGCCACTCCTGCACCCTTAGGGTTACCATGCCACCCATGCTGGGCATTGTTGTGGTTCATAGCTATCATAGCTGGTAGGATTTTTGGTTGCTTCCCTCCTTTGGAAGCTTGCACGATGCTTTTTGTAGCATGAAAGCCATCTTCAGGGAGGAGCCATTCAGGTAGCACTAGCACAGGACCCTCTAGGCCCTATGTTTGAAGAGCGTGAAATCTCTATCCAGAGGGACTTACTTTCAACAGCGTGGGCTCTTAAGGAAACCTCTTGGTATTGGACTGTATGGAGCAAGCCATACATTTTTTTTTTCATGAGAGTTTTGGAAATAGGCTCTCACAATGTAGCCTAGGCTGACCTGGAACTCACTCTGTAGCCCAGGCTGACAAATAGTCAGCTCATGCAATCTTTTTGTCTCAGATTCCTGAGTACTGAGATTACAGTTATGGGTCATCAAGCCCAGCTTAGGGTTTCCTATCTATAGGTTAGGAGATGTGTGGTAAGTATTTGTCTACTAAACTTTAAAAAACATAGTAATAGCCACAATTGCTAGTATTGGAGTTGTTGTCTTCTAATATGCTAAATTTTGGGGGGCATTGAAAGAAATAGAAATAACATAAAACTGGCCATTTTAGCCATTCTCAAGGCTACATTTCAATAGTACATTCACATTGTTGGGGTATCATCATCTCTTTCCATTCATGGTGTTCTTTTCTTGGTGTAAAACTGAAGCATAGGCATTAAATCCCTACTCCTTTCTTCTTTCATGACTGCTCAGATTCACCATTCTGCTTTTGGTGCCCCTGAACCCCACCTTCTGTAGGCGGGGCTATCCAGTATTTGTCCTTCTCTGAGGGACTTATTTCACTTAGCACTGTGCCTTTACAGTTGATCCATTTTGCAGCAAGCACCAGAATTTTCTTCCCCTTCAGGGGTTTTCTCCCACATTCTCTTGGGTTATCAATGGACATTTAAGTTGACTTTATCCTTTTCCCCCTCTGTATAGTATGTCTATTTTTATTCCCTTTTTAGTATATATTTATATATTATATTTTTTTAGTGGGATAAAAATTACAGATATAAGATGGATCAAGCACTTAAACAGTACAGTCATTAAAATGTGCACTGAATGGTATATATATTCTTTAATTTTTCTCTTTTTTATTAAGCTATTTTCATACCATATATTTTGATCATATTCTTTTCCCTTCCTCAGCTCCTCCCAAACCTCTCCATTTCTTTACCTACCCAACTTCAAATTTCTCTCCAGCCAAATAAAAACAAAAACAAACAAACAAAAAAACAAACCAACCAAAAACCCCCAAATTTTGTATTACCAGAATGCTGTTATAAATATTATAAACACAATAGCTATTCTAGACCCTGCTTTGTACCCACAGCTAGGGCTTCTGGACCTGATGGAATGCTGCACTTAATCTTCTCCAAGTCTAACATGCTACTGCTCATAGTGGTTGCAACACTTTCCCAGGCTAGACATATTGTCTTCAGAGTCCTGTAAAGCAGGTGCTGGTATTAGTATCTTCTACGCAAGAGGAAAGAAAGGTGCACAGGGATGAAGACACTCCAGCAGCCTGTGGCAGAGCGGAGGCAAAGACTTTAGGAGGTCATTCATTCTTTCCCTGCACAAAAGGTTGACCTGATTCCTCTGGTGCCTGGCCTAGGCCTGGGTGGGGACAGGACAACTAATGAATGTGTTGTCTCCAGGATGAGCATTGATCATCCTCATCCAGACACACAAAAGCATTGCATGGTGACGTGGATCCTCCAAGCCAAATACTTATTATGAAATTGTCATTTTATCCAGATAATAAGGGCCCACTGGATACATTCCGTGACTATTTAGCCTGGTAATAGCTGCTTTCAGTCCTCTGCCAATTAATAATCATGTAGCCCATGACTCTGTAAACGCACAACAACTTCTGCCTCTCTCAGGGATGGCAGGGAGAGGTCGATTGGGAGAGGAAATGATTCCGATGAGCCTGCAGTGGGGTCCCAGGGATGGGGGATGGGTGCGGGCTTGCTTTCCAGAGGCACCGGGCAGAGGATGCAGGCACCTTTCCCACCACAATCATGGCTTGATGGAGTTGCTGCCAAGGTAGGCACGTTTTGTCACTTGGTGGAATTAACAATTGATCACTTTGGTGGTGCCGGAGTCCTTTGTAAGCTCCCCATGTTTATTCATTCTCGTGATTACACAGTGGAAGCATCTCTGCTTGATGAGATGAGGCAAGAGGCAAAGCTATTTAAATACACTTGAAATTAGCGTCGCACAAATAGGGGTCTGACAATGTCCTAATTTGATTCTAAAGATTTAGAAATAAACCTTTATCTGAGCGGGGGGTTGGGGGTGGTCCCATGGATTGCTGCTTCAGGTGTGTGAAGTTCATTGGTGTGAGGCTTCAGTGCCATTGAGAAGGAAAATGGCAAGGGTTGGAATACACGGGTTCCATATATCTCCTGGGGGAGTTGGGAGCAGGGAGGACCCATTAGCTTTGCTGTCCACACAGGATCCCTGTGTTAAAGTAGCAACCTCGAGAACTCTTGATAAGGGAGGTCACGTGTCAGTGTGTCCCAGTGTCTCCATGAACAAAGGCCAGCAACCATCCCTCCAAGTATCAATCAAGGAGAGCAGGAGATTCCTCAATCTGAAAGTTAAGGTCACCCTGAGACAAGGGACAGGCAGCATTCCTAGAAAACTGTTTCTTCAAGACATTTTGATTCTGCATTTTCTCTCTCTACATTTACAAAAGACTCAGAATCCCCAGTGTGAACTCAGATTCTGGTTTGATGTGCAAATATTTCTGAGCCACAGCATAAGGAGACATGAACGTACAAGTCGTTGACCACATGAGTTTCACAGTCTTCATTTACTCAGAAGGAGTGGGGATGAAATAAGTTAAGACTATGGGCATTTTACAAAACGCGAAGTCTGGAGTTTCCAAATCTATTTTGTATTAATGCTATCAGTCTTCCGTTGCACTTGCTTCCAACTGCAGTATTATTGCTTCACTGCTTTTTGAGCCAGGGTCAGTCTGTCTGTCTCTGCCTCTGCTCCTGTCTCTATCTCTCTGTCTCTGTCTCTCTGTCTCTGTGTGTGTGTGTGTGTGTGTGTGTGTGCGTGCATGTAGAACCAGAGGTTGACGTTACTATCTTTCTTGCCTGCTGCCCACCTCATTTTCTGGGACAGTAGGTGTGCTGCACCTGGAGCGTGCAGATTTGCCTAGACCGACTCGCCAACAAGTCCCAAGATTCCTCCTACTTCTACGTTTCCAACCAATGGGTTTCTGCTGAGATTGTCTGGGTTCTACTTGGATGCTAGAATTAAACTCATATTGACTACAAACATTTTTCCAACAACCATCTGTCTCCCCAGTTCAGGAGCCAGGGAGTAACCCCAAATGGCCTTGACCTTACTGTGTAGCCAAGTCTGGTCTCCCATTCAGGACACTTTTGCTTAACATCCATTTTGGAGCTCTCGAACTATAGGCAAGTGCCATCATTTAACCTCTGAGAAGGTTTTTTACTAACTGAGCCACCTCCTCAGCTCCCAATCTTACATATTCTTGAATGCTCCAATAGAACTTTCTGCAATGATGAGAACGTGCTAAAATCCCTACTGCCAGGCAGATCCTAGAAATCAGTTGGCCTAGATTGGTGAGCTCCAGATCAGTGAGAGAACTGGTCTAAAAACTAGGTGCCAGTAAATAAGACTCACCTAGGGGGCTTGCTGAACCAGGTTCGCCATCCTCATGCCCTGAGTTTGGAATCTAGCGAATCTTTGGTGGGGTCTGTAAGTGCGCATGTCTCAGAGACTTCCATGAGCGAATCTGTGATGGGGCCAGTAAGTGCGCATGTCTCAGAGATTTCCGTGAGCGAATCTGTGGTGGGGCCAGTAAGTGCGCATGTCTCAGAGACTTCCATGAGCGAATCTGTGGTGGGGCCATTAAGTGCGCATGTCTCAGAGACTTCCATGAGCGAATCTGTGGTGGGGCCATACTCTGAGCAACACCTTTGCAGGATGGTCTATTTTTCAGAGGTGAAAAATTGGAGTTCAGAGATGTTCATAAAATAGTCGTTTTGATTAGTAATCCACCGAGAAGCTTGTCTGAACAGTATGACTCTGAAGATTGATTCAAATTACTGAACCCAAAGCTGTAGTTGAAGGTTTTGAAAACAACCGTACAGTTGTTTAAATGACTGTGGACGTGGTTTGGCTGTGCACGGTACCCAGTCTTCTGTCGTTTTATTGATGTCTACATTGGCAGGGGAAACACTTCTGTTAGGCGGTTGAGTCTGATTTAGATTAGACCAGCAGGGGGCGTATGGGAACGTTGCTTTGTTCTATGTTAAGATCTGAGGAGGCTTTACGGTTTCATCCGTCATGAGAATGACGGAGTTGCTGTGCAGGACCAGGAATGGACCAGCCGATAGAGTTAGGGGATGTGAGGGACTCTCAAATATTTTTGCACAGGTTCTGTTGCTTTCTCCTGCCACTTGGAGGAAGCAATTGCCTTTTGGGTTGTTTAAGTGAAAACCTTTGAATGGGGTTTCACATTGTCCGCATTGTTTAAAGAACTTAGAAGTTTGCAAACTAAAGCCTCCCTTAAATAAGAAAATAAGTGTAATTTTTTCGACATTTTGCCCCCCCCCCCCGACTATGTCTCATATAGCTCTACTAGTTTTGAATTTGCTATGTAGTCAAGGATAACGTTGAACTCCTGTCTTCCTGCCTGCACCTTCAGAATGCTGGGATTACTGGTGTGTGGCAACACACACAATTATATTTACCCACCTAAAAATGGGGATTGGTGAGTTCTCTTCTGCAATCTACCTATACAGACAGAGTCCCAGTTTATAGAAACATGGTGTGAGGAAGCTTAGAGTTTGTGACCCTCCAGCTCCAAAAGCCAGGGCCATCATTTACTCTCCCTGTTTTGTAGAGCTGGGTTTTAGTTTCACAGTGGTGTGTGGGACCCTGGTACGGCCCTGTGTGGAACCCTAGTATTCTCTCACAGTTGTGTTCTGTGAGAATAGATGAGCATTAACATTCCCTTAGGACCCATCAGTCATGGTTGTCCCCTTGGCAAGGTGTCCTTTGGCCGTCTCTGCCCCACTCTCCACTGTTCGCCTTCCTTTCTGACTGCCTGCCCTATGGGCCTATGTTGCCTTCCAGCACTCAGACCTGGACAGTCAGGAGTTGAGGCTCCTGACTTCCAGTTCAGTGGCAGAGAGGACAGAACACAGTGTCCATGGGAGACTGAGAAATAAAAGCAGCTGCTTTGCTTTTTCTTTTCTTTTTAAATCCCTCCCTCCCTCCCTCCCTCCCTCCCTCCCTCCCTCCCTCCCTCCCTCTCTCTCTCCCTCCCTCTCTTTCTCCTTGGTTTTCCAAGACAGGATTTCTCTGTAGCTTTGGAGAGTGTCGTGGAATTAGCTCTTACAGACCAGGCTGGCCTTGAACTCACAGAGATCCCCCTATCTCTGCCTCCTGAGTGCTGAGATTAAAGGCATGCACCACCAACACTCGGCAGGAAAAAAAATTCTTTAAAAGCAGATGTACACTTTAAAGAACCGTGGCGGGGGCTGCTGGGCCACACGGCTGCAACTGTTCAGGCAGCATCGTGGCACCAGTGAAGCCACCTGCCACAATGCAGGACCACAGTGACATTAAGAGCCCCACTGGCCACATGAAAGTTAAAAATAAAAAGAGTGGAAGTAGAAGGAACATAAGACAAATGTAGAGGCTGCCTTTCACTGTCTCCACAGCGCATCTCTCTCCACCTTCAGACACTGGAGGGGTTAACCTCTATCCTTCTGTACATGTTTGTGTCTGTGTAGTGAATGTGTGCAGGTGTGTGTTTGTGTGTGTGTGTGTGGTGTGTGTGTGTGTGTGTAAACTAGATGACCAGATGGCAACCCTTGGTGTTTTTCCTCAGACCCCAGCTACTCTCTGATTTTTTTTGCCACTTTCTGATTTTGAGACAGGGTCTCTAGCTGGCCTAGAGCTCTCAAGGTAGGCTAGGCTGGCCCACCGGTGAACCCAAGGGGTCCCCTGTCTTTGATGCCAAGCAGTGGCAACACAGTGAGTGTCACTATGCTGGGCTACTTTTATCTGTGTTCTGAGGATTGAACTGAGACCCTTGTGTTCAGAGAGCAAGTACTTCACCAACTGAACCTTCTCTCTGGCCCCAAGAAATATTTATTACACAGTATATCTCAAGCGGCTCTGAGCCCCATGAGGAAGGGTGGATTGGAAACCTGGGTCTCTCTGACCATGTGAGGTTGATTTGTCATTGTCAATAAATCGAAAGAATCAGGAAGCATATTCATCATTATACCTTAACATTAAAATGCATCAAACCTTCCCATTTGTTATTTAAATTAAGTATTCTCATTAAATACAACCTTGTAGGTGAACTTTTTCATTTAAACCGTATCGCACAAGAGATTTGGTTTCACAAGTGTGTTTCACTTACTGGTTTTGAGATCTATTTGCACCGAGCTACGTAGGGCACGGACTCAGTCTTTTCAATGGTTATCAATGTTCTTCTCTGGATGTACATTTTATTTATGTGTTCTTCTTTATATGCACCCTGAGATCCCTCCAATTTCTTCATGTTAGGGAGGGAGGGGGAAAGAGACCACTAGTGAACAAGTTCATGCATGACGTTCCCTGAGATGTGGCATGTATTAGGTGAAGGCCCTCAGGATTACAGGTCTCTTCTACTCATGGGTGAGGGGTTTTCTGGGGGCAGAAGTGGAATTGTCACACGAGAGGATGCGCTTTAGATGTCTGGACGAGAAGACTCACAAAGCCTCTTTTGTTGTATCCTCTTCTTGAATAAGTTATAGAAACTCCAGAAGAGGTCAGGTTCTTGTTTTCAGAGGTTAAATCTGTCAACTACAATCCTCTCTCTCTCTCTCTCTCTCTCTCTCTCTCTCTCTCTCTCTCTCTGTGTGTGTGTGTGTGTGTGTATACACATGTACTCGGGTATATATGGAGCTGATAGGTCGATGCTAGGAGGCTTCTGCTATTGTTCTTTTTCCTCATATTCTCAGACAGGGTCTCTCACAGAGCCCGGAGTGTGCTGATTGCTGTCCAGTGTGCTCCAGGAATATGCCTGTCTCTGCTCGGAGCATTGTAGATGTAGGTTTTACATGGGTACCAAGGAACCCACACTCATTCTTGCTGAGTAGGCATTTTACCAACGGAGCCACCTCCTCAGCTCCCAATCTTACATATTCTTGAATGCTCCAATAGAACTTTCTGCAATGATGAGAATGTGCTAAAATCCCTACTGCCAGGCAGACCCCAGAAATCACTGGCCAGCTGGCCCAGATTGGTGAGCTCCAGATCAGTGAGAGAACTGTTCTAAAAAGCAAAAGGGAAGGGAGGAAGAAAGAAGATGGTGTGCCTGAGCAATGACACCTGAGGTTGTTTTCTTGTCTCCACATGCATACAGATGCTTACATGCACAAACATATGTACACACTCATGCCTAACACACATGCAATAGCCAAAATCTTCACTGTCTGCTATTGTAGCTATTAAGCCACATTCCTCTTGTGGACTCTGTAAATGTGCCTATCAGGGACAAGGGCTGAATGAAGAAAGGGAATAAAAGAAGGACACGACTACTCCTGATGTCTGGAGAAGATTTTTATTGCAGCTATAAGGGAGAAAGCAGGTAGAGGCAAGAGTCCAGGCTGAACATGGCCCACAGACTAAACCAGACCATGAGAGGAGAGAGGGAGAGGAGAGCAAGGAGGAGCTGCGGGGGGACCAAGAGGCAGCCAGAGGCCAAGAGACCACTAGTGTAGACAAATGGCTGGATTATTAGGGTTCAGGTTGGGGAAAGGGAATCAGAAGCCTAACCTCTTGGAGTGAGAGGTTTAGGGTAGGGGGTGGAATGAGAAGTTCTGGGAGGAGCCACAGGTACCCCATAAAACTCAGAGCTGGCCAGCATCCGCTTTGATATGTCAGCAGGCACCTCAGTTAGCCTTTTGTCCTCTGTGTCTGAGACCTAAAGAAAACCTGTATTTTAAGTTTTATTTAAGTTTAATTAATGTAGCTTTAACCAGTTGTGTGTATGTGGCGGCTCCATATCAGACAGCCCAGGCAGAAGGGTCTGCACTGCCCTGCAAAATACAACTGTTGTATTTTACTAGGACCAACCTATTTTTTAATTTTTCCTAAAGATTATGGAGAGCTGGAAGTACAGTCTGATGTGTTGATCAAGAGGCCCAGGGATTTTAAACTGTAAATGGGGAGATAAACCGGGGGAAAACTAAGTGGCGTCATTTGAATTTATTAGCCCTCCTTGTTTGAGGCGCCTGTCTGCCTTGCTCTGGCTGGGGCCTCTGTCAATTGCTGTACAGTCCTTTGGGGCAGCTCTTTGTAAAGTGAATTGATGGCTATGTAAATACTGCCATTAACCTTAAGCACCTCAGACAGCTCCTTGGGCGGTGCAGTTTTCTTGTCCTTGAAAAAAATGCTTGATGGATGCTAAGATAGTACACTGTGCCCCCCCCCCCCCCCATACCTCTTTAACAGGCTGAAGCATCAGGCTTCTTGCTGTTACAAAATAAGGAAGCCCATGGAGTTGAGGGCACACAAAGATCATATAACAGATTATTTAACTTAATTTGAGAAAGGATCTCATGTAGCACAAGCTGGCCTGAACTCCCTGTGTAGCCTAGAATGGCCTTGAACTACTGATCCTCTGGTATCTACCTTCCCAATACTGGGCCATAGTCATTCACCGCCACAGCTGCCTCTGCACACTTAGGTTTGTAAGTACGTACTTTGATTTGTAATGTGGAATCTTTGATTAAAGGAAGTCCATGGGAAACCTGGGTTTTAACAGAGTTTGGCATATACTTTGAAGTTAGGCATATGGGTCTGGGGAGACGGCTTAGTCATTAAGATGACTGCTCTACAAGCTTGAGGACGGGAGCCTGGATCCCTGGCGCCAATATGAAAAGCCTGGTGGAGTGTGCCTGTAACCCAGTGCTGGAGAGATAGCTCCTAAGCTGGGGGGTGGGGGGGTGGGGAGGTTTGAAGGGCTGGAACATTGATGGGCTTGACCTGTGCAGGCAGCCTCAGTGGCTGTGAGCTCTTATATCCAGAATTCCCAACCTCTGATGTTTTTTTCCCATTTCTTCACTGATGTTCTTTGAAGTGTGTGTGTGTGTGAGAGAGAGAGCTCGCACTTGTGCACACATGTGCACTGGCATGTGTGCGCACATAAATGTCCACTTAGGACTGAGCACTCTTTACACAGTCACTTGTGCACTATGGCCAGATGTGAGTCTCTTTACTAACTGCTTCCCGATCAAAAAGAAGCTTCTCTGATGAAGGCTGTGAGCTGTAATAATCAATGGGAATAAAGATAAGTAGAATGCAGCTTGATACCATATCTAGTTAGCAAAAATGATAAGAGTAGGCTCTTCTCTAGGGCTTTTGATCTACCAGTCACAGGTCCTTTGCTAGGATTCTAGTCCTAGGTATGAAACTCCTCCTGTGAAGTCAGCCTTAAATCCAGTAAAACAAACAAACAAACAAACAGTTGGTTTATCGCACCAGTGGGAGTGTCTTGCCAAGCTTCTCATTATTGTAGCACACAAGGTTCATAACTGAATAAGACTACTGGTATTTTTTTTTCTCCTCCAGCAGCTTTTATTATACTTTCTAGCACTACGAAAGGTAACCATCATGGGGGGGAAACTTGCAATTCAGTGCTAGCTTGATCTCTTCTTGTTCTGTGACCAGTGTGCAGTGTCTTCAGCAACAGAATCTTTATTTTCTTGAGAAATACTTTCAGAAGTAAGGGGAATGGGGATCAGAGAAAGAGGCTAGGAAATATTTCTATCCACTTGGTTGAAGGAAAAACAGAAACTGTATCAAGAAGTAGCACCAAAAATTGACAGTTGCCAAACACTTGTTTTCTTTCTAGTATCCTCTGTGGCCTTTCTTTCTGTGGAGGACTGTGCATACAAAATAGACATATACAGTAGAAGGTGGTGTTTTGTCTGAATCATAGCCTTTCCTTGGTTTCTAGTAAGGCACGTACTACATAGAATCAAGACTATGTTTCACAGCTTCCATTGTACAATGGCAATGTGACTTATACGGAGAGTGGAATATTTGAGAAGTTTTTTGAAATTAGTGGTGGGATCCTTTCTTAATCTTGTCATGTCCTGGGATCTGATGCACTAGTTGGTGCTGCAGCAACCATTTTTAACTGAGGAGTGGCCTTGAGGAGGAAAGACAGCTGCGAAAATGACAGGGTGGGGAGCAAGAAGCAGGTTGAGGCCCCGTGTTTCTGAGGTGCTTGCGGCACTGAAATAGGGCATTGAGAAAATGCTCTTGCTCAAAAGCTTCAGCTTCTCATTTGGACTCGCAGGAAACTAATGCCACATGAAAGCCTGGTGTCTGCCTTCATTTCATGTCCATCCCTTGGCCGAAGGTCACCTTGAGTTCCAAAAAGAGCAAATCCTGGAGTAAAAACAGTTACCTTGTGGGAACCAGATTGGTGCCCTCAGAGATGACAGTACAGACTAGGTTAACAATCTCCAGGACCACTTGTGGGTCCTGAGTAGAGGCAATGATGGGTCAAGGATCTGTGGGACCACTCCTTGACCAGGACTGTTTAGTTATGCGTACCACTTGCTTGCTATGCTATTTAAGCCTAAACATCACGTGGTACCCAAAGAAGAGCTTGATGTCACTAGATGCCTTTATTTATTCAAATGTTTCCAGTGTGGCTTTATTGAATACATCTCCTACCCCTGTTTTTCACCATTACTGTCGACTTAATTGTTGTATTGGGTGGGTGGCCAACCTTAGTCTACTGAGACCTCCAGAGCCCTGTCATAAATGGCTGGCAATGGTGCTTGCTTGGTCTACCCATCGTGGGCTTCAATTTTGTAAAAAGCCATTTGTGTAGAGGCCTTCATTTCTTAGATCATTGTTCCTCTCAGTGGGCTGAAATGGTACAGCAGAAAGGTCAGTGAGGTCAGCTCCTTAGCCCTAAAAGGATAGGACGACCACCACCCGGAAACCCGGGCTGCTCTTTGGAGTGTTATGCACACTTCTGTAAGACCCAAGTTCTGTGAAAAGAACAGGTATGGTGGGTCTGAAATTGGAGGGGAGGTGCCACCGCAGGAGTGACCTGGAGCCATTTCTGGGGAGGCGAGAAGTGAAGGAAAACTGGGTCTTGGGATGTAGATCAGAGGTAGATCAGTAGTCCTGCATGCTCAAGGACTGGGTTGGATCCCTGACGCTGAAAAAAAAAAAAAGACTTAAAATAAAAATGAATAAAAAAAAATAGAAAAAAGAAGAAAAGAGAAGCGTCAAGGGTATTAAACACCATCAGAGATTTCTTCAAATTGCCAATCTGGAAGTTAGTTACAACTCATTCTCAAATAAATTGAAGCCTTCTCCGTTTGATGTGTTTTGACAGGAAATGTATATTTACTGCCTGAAATGACTCCAATTGCCGTGCTGTGAACCACAGTGTTTCATAAATGATTAACATTGAATGGAGGGCTCCTCACCCCGCTTCTTGAGCAGCATTCCACAGGAAGGAGCTCACCGCGGCGAGGTGTTTACTCTATTTCCTAAAGTACACATTTGCCCTTGGAGATTTTGATCTTGTCTGTCAAAAACAGTTATTGCCACTGCAGATAGAGAAATAGCCACACTCTGAAACGATGAACGGGTAAATTCAGCATATTTTGCTCGATTCAATATTTATTAAAAGACGATAGAAATTTCTCTTACACATATTTTTTCTCTTCCCTCATATGTTCCTCAAGTGCTTTTTCTATGAGACAGAAGGCTGAATATGATTCTTAATTCTAGTATGGATTTTGTATCTGGTGAGCTTCCATCTGCTAAGGGAGAATTGACTCCAATGGAAACAGAATGAAGGGTGTTTCATATGGAGGAAGGAATCTCATCAGTATGGAAACACTGACCTCCATCCAACTTGGAGGCTCAAACACTCTTTTCTTAAATTATTTTAAAAACTTACTTATTTTATTTTTCGCGAATGAGTGTTTTTGCCTGCAAGCCTGTGTACCACCTTCATGCAATACCTATGGGGACCAGAAGAGGGCAATGTTTCATGTTCTGGTTGCCAACGAACCAGAGCTTGTCCCAAGTTCTCAGAGCCCACATGAACACGTTAGGCTTTACAGTGTCAGATACTGACCAGGGGTGAATCATAGAGGCCTTTGAGAACCACTTCTCACAGCAGGGATGAGACCGGGAGGAGCTACACCAGCAATGATGGAAGTTTACATCAGTGCGGGGATTGGCAAATCTTTTCAGAAAATGGCTATAGTAAACATTTCCAGTTTTGCAGATACATTCATTCCTTGGCTTAGAGAGAGGGCTAAAAAAGTATGTAAATTAAGATGTAATTAATATTTTAATAACATTTTATGTTAGGAAAATTGGATTTCATATAATTTTTACATGCCTATAAATATTCTTTTGATATCCCCAAACCATTTGATTATTTTATTTATTTTTTGGTGGTGCTGGGAATAGAACTCAGGGCCTTATGCAATGAGATATATCAACTCTCTCTCAACCATTTGGAAATGGAAAAACTATTCTTCCTCTGCAGATTGTTCAAAGGCAGGCAAAGGGCGGGGCTTGGCCTCTGAGCATAGTCTGTCCTCTCCTAGACAAGAACAAAGACCTGTTTGTCTCCTTGGACTTGTGCTGGTCCAACGTCTACTGTTTTCACACCGGCTCACGCCCCCTGCCTCTGGGTGTGAGCGCGACAATTCATGTGTGAGCATGCGTGCAAACGGAGGCCGGAGGACAGCTCTGACCTTTGTTCCTTAGGCGCTGTCCACCTCGTTTTTGAGATAAGGTCTCTCAGTGCTCTGAAACTCACTAGGCGTGGCAACCTGGCCAGCAAGCCAGTCTCTGCCTCTCCACACTGGGACTGCAATTGTTAGTGACCACCCGTAGCTTATACGGATCCTAGGAGTGCTGGGGACTGAATTTGGGTCCCTGGGCTTTCTAGGGGAGTACTTTACTGATAGAGCCATCTCCCCAGTCTCTGTAGTTAACAAAACAAAACAAAGCAAAGCAAACAAAGCCCCCACTTTATTTATCACACATACACACATATTTATTGAAATAGACTTTTATTTGGTCTCAAATGTAAGACAGTACTGTCTGCGGAGTAGTGACTTGGTGTTTGGGGCGGTTAATGAACAGAGGTGACGCTTGTCTAGCCAGCCTGTCACTGCCTCTCCAGTGCTGGGATTGCAATTCTGAGAGCTGCCACCCTTTGCTTCCCAGGCTGGCATTGCCGCCTGCCCTATCCCCCTTCCTGATTCCTGGTGGCTAGCTTCATTTGGCTGCCCTGCCTGACCACCAGGTGTGAAAGGGGGCAGAGTAGGTGGCCTTCAGAAATCTGGCTGTCGAGAGATGCTTGCCTGGCTTTTCATGCTGGCTTCATCCCTGCAGCCCTTGGCAGACAAGGGGCCTCTTTTGCCAGCCCTCAGCCATAAAGCAGAAATACTATCAGGTGGGAATGAGGGGGGAGAGGGTGTGTCCTATAGCACATTGTTGGGTGCAGAAAGCTATTATTATATGTAAGTAGTCTCTGTGTAGACTATCAATTTTGCCTGTTGCTGGAACAAGTGGGGTTAGTGCTGGGAAGTGTAAGATCAGCTGGAAGTTTTCTCTTATTCATCCGTATGGGAGGGACAGATCCTACGTACCTACCCTCAGATATGAGCTCCTGCAGTGTCTGCTGGCTGGGGGAGTACTTTGGAGGAAAGCATTCCCACCCAGGGCATCTCCAGTAACACTTCTCCAGCCTTAGAACCCAGGGAAACACCTTAGACCCCCTAGGAGGAGGCATAAATGGTTTAACAGCCACGGAGATGTTTTCTTCCCTCCACTCTGTTATTCTCCGGTGCTTTTCTGAAACCCCACAGAGGCTCGTCTTCGGGCTTTCCAATGCTCAGGCTATCCCAGAAGGAAAATTGAATTTGATCTCTTGGAGCTTAAAAGGCCATCCGTGGATCCCGGGGCACTTGAGTGGGAGCCAGCTGCACCTTGGGCCTGGCGGTCTGCAGCCGAACCCGTTATTAATTCTCTTTGAATGCGGAGGCACTTGCAGACTGTGAAGTGTTGATTAACAGCGTGCTGCAAGCACGCTTATCTGGTCCAAGGGTTTGAATAGGGAAATCCAGCAGGCTGGGGGTTGGGGAAAACCACAGTATTTTACTGGGGAGCGGGGGGGGGGGGGGGGGAGGACACATAGTATTGCTCATACTGTTTTACATTCATGCTGCTCGCTGTTTTGCATTTAATTAGTGGGCAGTAGCGAAGTCAAGCAGCTAACACTTTGCTTGTGTCCTTGAGCTACGGCAGGCTTTTAATCATGGCTTTTCCTCTTTTTGCCCCAACCCTTTTGCTTTTGATGTACTACTGTTCTATAAGCAAATAAAAGCCACTGATTCAATAGGACTGGTCAAAAAAAAAAAAGAGTATTTTGGGTTTTTTTTCTTTTCCTGTTGTTTTATGATTAAAGGGACCAACACAGGTGTAGGAAAGCAAAACTGGCTCTTCTACCCCTTAGGAGTGAGCTTCTCTTTAATGTTCTAGAAAGTGGCAGACAGGTGGGGGAGAGGATGGACCGGTTCCTCCTATGGCGTGCTGATGATTTTGGGTGAAAAAAATGGGATAAAGGGTGCAGGAAACATTCTGTGAGCCTGGATCCAAAGAATGAATGAGAAGGATCAGTGATTCTTTCAAACGTGGCAGATGAATCATTGATCCGAGGGTGCTGGACGGGTGGGGAGCAATGCCCCAGAGGAGCGGTGTGCAGAATTAAAATGATTTCATGGTGTTTGGGCTGACGATCTGGCCACCAGAGCCCATTGCATGGGTAAAAGTGTGTTACTACTAATAAGAGCTTTGAGCCCAGGCAGCTGCAACCTGCAGGCATGCACAACCCACCTGTGCACTGGCTCTAGCGAGCTCCATTCATGCCATCTTTCTGCTTTATCTTTTCGGAGGCACTGATGTCATGAAGCCGCTTTCTGCCCTTCTCATGCAAGATTGCATGCAAACTTGAAGTCGTGGGTTCCTCCTCTTTATTAGTGCTCTAGTTAATTTTAAAAGCTAGGCAACAGATAGTGGGGTTCTGCACAGAGAAAACTTTTAAGCATTTTTTTTGGTGGTTTCTGTTTCTTTGGAATATGATCATAGTTAATTTTATTTATTTACTTTTTTTTTTTTTTTTTTTTTTTTTTTTTTTGGTTTTTCGAGATAGGGTTTCTCTGTGGCTTTGGAGCCTGTCCTGGAACTAGCTCTTGTAGACCAGGCTGGTCTCGAACTCACAGAGATCCGCCTACCTCTGCCTCCCAAGTGCTGGGATTAAAGGCGTGCGCCACCACCGCCCGGCTATTTATTTACTTTTTAAAATTTATTTATTTCTTTCTTTATTAAAGATTTCTGCCTCCTCCCCGCCACCGCCTCCTATTTCCCTCCCCCTCCCCCAATCAAGTCCCCCTCCCTCCTCAACCTTAAGAGCAATCAGGGTTCCCTGCCCTGTGGGAAGTCCAAGGACCACCCACCTCCATCCAGGTCTAGTCAGGTGAGCATCCACATCCAAACTGCCTAGGCTCCCACAAAGCCAGTACGTGCAGTAGGATCAAAAACCCACTGCCATTGTTCTTGAGTTCTCAGTAGTCCTCATTGTCTGCTATGTTCAGCGAGTCCGGTTTTATCCCATGCTTTTTCAGACCCAGGCCAGCTGGCCTTGGTGAGTTCCCGATAGAACATCCCCATTGTCTCAGTGTGTGGGTGCACCCCTCGCGGTCCTGAGTTCCTTGCTCGTGCTCTCTCTCCTTCTGCTCCTTATTTGGACCTTGAGATTTCAGTCCGGTGCTCCAATGTGGGTCTCTGTCTCTGTCTCCTTTCATTGCCTGATGAAGTTTAATATTCAGGAGGATGCCTATATGTTTTTCTTTGGATTCACCTTCTTATTTAGCTTCTCTAGGATCACGAATTATAGGCTCAATGTCCTTTATTTATGGCTAGAAACCAAATATGAGTGAGTACATCCCACGTTTCTCTTTTTGGGTCTGGCTCACCTCACTCAGGATAGTGTTCTCTATTTCCGCGAATGACTGACGTGGGGATTCTACAACGCAGTGACGTGCTCTGTGGACCCTTTGGGGGTCAGTAGTTTCAGCTTGGGAGGGATGGATGGGTGTGGTCATTGGCAAACCAAACCTTCAGCCTCTTTTACATTTCTGTTTCTCTGTGACATTGTTTATCATGCCTGTCACCTGGGAGGGTGTTTGAGAGGTGTCAGTGAACCAGCCCAGGGAGCCTGCTGAGCACAATGCCTTTGTTAGAGTCCCCTTTCCTTTTCCGTCTCCATCGAAATGCACAGGTGATGGACATGCCTCAGATCAGACTGTTTGATTCTAAATTAGCATCACCATTTTCTGTTCGCCGCTGCTGTCTTAGACGGAGACGATAGCGCTCTGTGGAAATGCTGCTAAGAAGGTCCAGTGCAGTCTCCTATGGGAAGAAAATGGATTATGGAGGATTAATCGTTACAGTTCATTTTATTGATTGCCTCGGCATAATTGCTTTCTTCTCAAGCACCGGTAGCGCTCCCAGCTACACGCTGCTCAGAATGTGAGCAGCACCCTTAACGTTTGGGGGGCTGTAGTCAATTCAGGAAAGAAAGGTGGGCTTGAATTCCCTTTTGAAGAGTGAAAAATGAACTAATTTTTCAGACCAACTCTTACCATCCTGTGTTTTCACATGTTTAGTAGATCTTTGGGAGATAGCAGTTGTGTTTCTTAAACAGGGAAGTCCTAAGCATTGAATCCGACTTTAGAATGATGTTCTGCTTTGGAAACCTATGGTGGTACAGTGGAATCTCACTGTGTATGGGATTTGCTGCTGAATTAAGTGTGTTAAAGAAAAATGAGAGACTTGGAGATGGCTCAGGGGGACACAGTGTTTGCTGGGCAAATATAAAGCCCCAACATTGAATGCTCGGTATCAGTATAAAACTCTGCTAATGGCTTCACAAATGCCTAGAACCCCAACACTGTTTATGTTAGTAAACACACACACACACACACACACACACACGGGAGTCACTGACAACCCAGTAAAACAATTTCTGACATGCTCTACAGAAGAATTCTTAGAGCTGAAGTTTGAGTGAACGCTAGTGATCTGGTCCCTGAGTGTGTCTCTCACAGAAGTTGAGAAATCACACTGCTGAAATAATTGTGCTTCTGAGTTTGAAAGTTCTATGGTGTGGCCAGTGGCTTGAGGGTTCTTCGACATCTTCTGGTTTAAAGGATAGGCTGTCTTCTCTTTTAACCCGAAGCCTCCTTAGCCGGATCTTACCAGATTTGTTGCTGTGAGGTTGCAGTGCTGTTCTGGAGACAAGCCCAGCTCTGGTTCCATCCTAAACCGAGTTTGTAAGTTACCGGTGCACGAGATTGCACTGTGCCCTTAGCAGCTTCCTTTTTATAGATAAGGATGGAGAGTTTATGTGACTTGCAGAGGTTACTGTCACAGACAGATACTAGGGTAGCCCGTGTGACCCTCACATCCTAGCACCCATGCCCTTGTGTGGTCCTCTCCTTTTGCATTTGAGTAAAACCTGACTTGTTTCTGCACTGACTTGTATGACTGGGACGTATAAGCCTGTGCTTTGCCAGCTGACGTGAACTGGCGTCTGAAGGGATAGCTGTGATCCATAGACACTAAGTCATCCTTTTCACCAGAACCAACTAAAATCCCTCAGTCCTGTGGCCACAAGGATGAAATACCAAATGCCACCAAATAGGCATGGGAGCTGAATAGTCACTGCTGCCCCTCTAGTCCTGGCAGGTGGCTGGGTTGCAGCTTCAGACATTCCTGAAACAGCTTCTCTCCTTTCACCCTCTCTTTCACTCCCTTTCCTTTCCATTACTCTCTCTGTGTGTGTGTGTGTGTGTGTGTGTGTCTGAAAAGCAATATTTCCTGTAGCCAAGGCCATCTTTGAACTCACTATGTAGCCAAGGATGACCTTGATCAACTGATTCACTTGTTTTCACCTCCCCAGAGCTGGGATTACAGACAAGTGCCACTGTTCTTTGCTTATGCAGAGTTAGGGATCTACCCCAGGACTTCATGCATGACAGACAAGCTGTCTATCAACTGGGCTGTATTCCCATCCCAGGGTACAGTTCAAGCTGGTCTTGAACTCATGATCTTCTAGGCTCATCCTCTTCAGCATTTCCCTAGTGGCGTATGCTCTCCCATCCCTAACCTTGCTTCTGAACAATGCATCTGACGGCTTTGCCTGGGTTTGGCGTGGTACTTACTGATGGATGACAGGCAGAACTTGAGTTTTCATTTCTTTGCAATTGCTGGGAGATTGCCGTTCTTCAGAACTCCTCAGAGTTGCATGGAGGCTCTCGCTGCTGCAGACTCCTGCTCTGAGATGTCTGGACTTTAACTCATCAAGTCCAGGAGCCCTGGACTTATTTAGAGAGGGCATACTCTCTGACTACTGGGGCATATCGTTTGGACTTCAATTCCCTCTAACTTGTGTCCCTTGTGCCCTCTATGGAAGGTGTCCCATTGTTCCTGATGAGCACAAATGAACAGTGTGTACTGAGCAATCCTGCTTGCTGTCACCGGGTAGCTTCACACCGTGTTCTCCAGCCTCGAGACCCATGCATTTCTGTTGTTCTCCTTGCTTGGAGCATAACAAAAATAGCCCCTTTGTCACCCTTTTCTGCTGGGTTCAGCTCACCCCAGCCCTTTTTCCTTTTTGACATGTGTATCAGAAGGCAGGTGATTTTTCCTTTGAAGACCGAGGCATTGTCCCAAACGGATGACTTAAAGGGGACCGGCTGCAAAGAAAGCTATTATGTTGGGAGTGACAGTGGGTACCTATCTTAGCCTCCACCTTCTCTTTGGACAAGTCACATTAATTGCTTTGGCTATGTTTGGAATTAGAGGAAGATCAGTTTCTTCAAACTTTCATATTTTTATCCCCCACTAGAATGGAATCAATGTGAAGCCCTTCACATTGGGTGTAATGAAGTTCGGAAACTGGGTTTTAGTTGGCAATAAGTTCTGTACACGATCCAGAATCTTCTCTACAGTCAGATTGCTGGCATCTCCTAAGCTATGCCACCAAGGAGAGTTCTTTCTGCCTACCGCTAACTTCATAGAGCCCTACAGCTTGGGGTCCATGAGGGATGTTGGCACTGGACCCTCACATGTTTAAACCCCAACTTCCCTATAGAGTCTGTTAGGATCTTTCCATGTTTGGCTGTGCTTTAAAAGGACATCTTGTTACGGTGTAAATGAATGGCAGACAGAAATTATAATAACATATTTAGTGTTAATAAATGAAGGACTTACAAGACCGAGGTTCCCACAGAGAAATAAAGTGACTGCCTTGGCCCTTTAATAGGACAGAAAATTAGGTATGCGGAGTAGACTGAACAGGATTCTGGGAGAAAAAAAGCCGAGTCAGACAGTTGCCGGGAGTGGGAGAATCATGCTTTAACCTGGAAGAGAAGGCTCCTGGGGGAAGCCCTCAGTGTTTGGTGGGGCGCAGCTGATGAGTAATGGCCTGTGGCAGACCATTCATCCTGCCAGCTGTTCCCTGTGCATCTCTGCTCTTGTGGCGAAGCTTGGTGGAATCCAGCTATCTTGCTCATGAACCTTACCATGCGTTCTTGTCCCACATCCTTGTCTGAGGCTCTGCTTCGGGGAGAACTATACCAAGGCCCCATTGATACTAATGATTCCACTTCATTGTCATTGGCCTTTTTATCCCAGCCCGCACCACGGTCACTTCCGAGCTTTTTATGAATCTCTTTGTTAACATTTGCCTGCTTATTTTCTTTGCCTCTTTCAGGATGATAAGGGTCCCTTTGTTCCCAGACCTCTGACCCTTGTCATCCTGAACTTCTTAGAGATTTTACCTCCCCATTCTGATAGCTGTTCACTCAGCAGCCTGCTGGCCTCAGACTCTCCTGATTTCCTCCTTGAAGAAAACAGGCATGGAGTCAAGCTCGGGTCACTTTCCTGGGCCATGCGTATTTATAGCGCTAGTTTTCCAACTGTGGGCTAACTTTCTGAGGTGCTTGCTTTGAAATAGAGTTTCTGAAGGACTTCTGTGGGGGATAATGAGGCCATTTCTACACTTGCAAGTTGGAATACATTACAGGAGAGTGGCTGCAAGAGGCACTTGAAACGATGGGACTCTGTGCAGGACAAATGGTGTTTTTTATTTTTTTATGTTTCCATCCAAAAAGCATTCTGCAACACTTTCCTAGTGCTTTTGTGACATGTTGATGTCTTACATAGAAACCATTACATCATCTGCTGTTCACTTTGAGGCTTAGTATAGAATACAGAATGGATGGGTGGCAGGGCTAGTTTATGTGGATAGGAGCGGCCAAAGGGAAGGGGCAGCCTAGATACTGCACATAAAAAGTTTGCAGTTCCTGAAGTGGATGCTC
Organism: Chionomys nivalis; assembly: GCF_950005125.1. NCBI lineage: Eukaryota > Metazoa > Chordata > Mammalia > Rodentia > Cricetidae > Chionomys > Chionomys nivalis. The sequence continues at coordinate 53,867,092 of NC_080086.1, forward strand.
TTTGACCCTCCCTAAAGGGTGTGATTTACTGTGGCTCCCTTTGGAGATTCAGTAAAGCTGAATTATAGCTATTTTTTGTTGTTGTTCTTTAAAAGTTTTTTTCACGTTTATTTAGTGCATGTAAATGTGTGCATGTGTTTGTGTTTGTGTGTGTGTGTAAGCGTCCGTGTATGTGGGGGAATGCATTTGCTCGTGTGTGTTTGTATAGAGGTCAGAAGGTGCCGTCAGATGTCTTTATTGCTCTCTGCCTATTTATTTATTTATTCCTTTATTTACTTATTTATTTTTGAGTCAGATCTTGCAGAAACTAAACTCACCAGTTTGGCTGCACTGGCTACCTAGGGCTTTACCTGTCTCTGATCCCGCCATCTTCCAGCTCTGGGGTCACAGGTGTGTGTTGCCCTGCTAGTGTTTACCTGAGTGCTGGGGATCCAAACCCAGGTCCTCGAGTGTGTTCAGCAAGTGCTTTAACCATTGAGCAATCTTCCCTGGCTCCCACGATTATGCCATAAAATATATAAAGTCAAATGCATCAGATTCCAAAGAAAGCTGATAGTGTAGGAATTCAGCTATGGAAACACGGAAGGACTGTGTGATATGGAGCATGAGATTCAGTTGTCCAGGCCTGGGGCACACGACTGACAGCAGGCCCATTGCTATGGAAGTATCAGGTTGTTAATAGACACACATTTGAAGGTGTCTGCAATAGACTGTAAGACAATTGATAATACCTATGGGTCCCTGTTTGCGGCAAGTTGTAGGGACTGTTCAATACTCACATGTATTTATTGTTGATATTTACAATAGGCGAAAATAATGAACTTCAAGAAAGATCTGAGAGGATACAATTTACTATTCTTCTTCCTCACCCTGGTTCACGGACTTCAGACTTCTACTCAAAGGTCGCAGATCCAGGTCATACTGAGTCCTATAGTTGTTTTTCTCCATCCTTGCTTGCTCCCTACCCCATGTCCTTCAAAGTCTGTGCTGAGCTCCTGTTTGGTGGAGGGTGGGCAACCTGAAGTCTCTGGCTCCCCAGAAAGGCTTGGGGCTTGTGGACTGAATCAACACATTGGATCTGCCACTGTTCCAGGCCAGATACGAGTAAGGAAGCAGGGATGCTCTCTCAGGATTTCTGCCCTTGGTTTTTTTGTGTCTGCCCCCCCCCCCCCCCCCCCGTCGTCTATTATAGAAATGACCATTGATTGGAAGAACCAACGATGTCTGAAATTACTTATTAGACTGAAAATACTTTGGAAAGCGATTTTCCTAACTTGGTTTGTCAGGTTTTCTCAGGTTTGTTGATTATCATCCTGTGCATGGCGTTTGAGATGAACAAACTGGCCTCTTTTTTGGACATGTCATGTGTAAATGTCCAGCAAGGTTCCTGATGCTTCCCGGGTGTCTGTACCAAGACAGATGTGCAGAAATGGAAAATACCAGAGGCAGAAAGCCGGGAAACAGCATGCTACCAAAGCAGCATTTCTCAACCTGTAGGTCGCAACCCCTTTGAGGGGTCAAGAAACCCTTTCACAGGGGTTGCATATCAGATATTCTGAATATCAGATATTTATTTACATTGCAATTCATAGCAATAGCAAGGTTGCAGTTATGAAGTAGTAATGAAATAATTTTTTTTGTTTGAGGGGGTCACCACATTATGAGGAACTGTATTAAAGGGTCACAGCATTTGGAAGGTTGAGAACCACTGAGCTAGAGTGTATGATCGGAAGACAATGGTAAGGGTACCAACTGGAAACCAGTCCTGGTTGCAGTTAGAGGGAGGAGTCACTGTAGCTATTACAGAACCCCACGATCTGGGGTGTGTGGTAGGTCGTGTTCCAAAGGCTAAGCAGGCAGAGGCTGGAGTGTGGGTTTAAAGCCCAGCTGCTCCTCTTGGTGCCTGACCCAAGTCATGTCACTGCCGTGTCTAACGCTCCTCTGTTATCCGGGGATAATGGCTCCACCCTTCTCAAAGTGTGGGGATGAAGAAGTGAAGCGATGCATAACAGGAGCTGAGCCCGGCCTTGTTTGGTTGCAGAAGCAATAGTGGCTGCTCTTGTTGCTGACTTTAGCTCACAGTGGTTCAGGTGCATTGTGTAGGAGGTTTTCCTGATTTCTCTCGTTTGAACTTCACTCTTGTACGACTGACAGTGTTCACCACCTTCTGTTGTTGAGCACGTGACCTGTGGCTTATGCGTCTGATTGACTTCAATTCTAAATTCTATTTAAAGTTCAGCTGCAGAGAATAGATGGAGGCCTTCGAGTGTCCTATATACAATTCCCACCTCTGCTGCCCCTCAGCTTTGTACTCTGGAGAAGGTCGCTGTGGCAGACTCAGTTTCCCTGTCTAGGGAATAGGATACATTCACTTAGAAAATCCCACTCTAGCAAGGCCTCCCTTGGTGACAATTATTACTGTTGCTTGTTTGTTTGTTTTTAAGTAGCCAATGAAGTTCTCACAGAGTGGAAGGGACGTGTGCAGGTAGCGTAAGGGAAGTCTGGGAACTGTAAAGAGAATGACCTTCTGGGACCTGGACCCCACTCTTCTGTCCTATCTCAGGCTTGTGTGCGTCTGAGTCAGTCTTGTCTCTGTAAAGTTGGTTTCTTTGTTGTCCTGCATGTAGGGAGGGAAAGACGGCCACCCCACACTTCCTAAATGTATTTCTGTCTCCTTTGCAACTTAGTCCCAAATGACAGGCTGTTGTGCAGGCACAACTCTGCATCCCAGGAACAGGAGGCGTCACCTGGCTTGTATTGAATTTGCCATGGGTGGCTGAACCTCACAGAAACCCTGCCGCCCCTTGCCTCTGGTAAGCCTGCTGGGCCCCCAGATGCTTAGAGTAAAATTTTAGTTGTAAACTAGGTTGGGACCAAAGAAAGTATCTCCAGTTAAAAATTTGGCCACATGGCAGAGCCTGTGATTGGCAGAACCCGTGATTGGTAAAGCAAAATTTTTAGGAAAGGAACATGTAAATTATGGTTAAGTATGTCATTAAATTCATTAATTTAGTTGTTGCTTCCATAAATATTTGTTGGGGGCCCCAGTAAGATGCCTTAGATGTAATTTTGCTACTGCTATGAATTGTAATGTAAATCTCTGTGTTTTCCGATGGTTTTAGGAGATCCCTGTGAAAGGTTTGTTTGACCCCAGAGGGGCTCTGAGAGCCACTGCTCTGGGACCTAAATGCTGCTTTGATTGACAGATCTCTATGTGACTGTGCGGAATGACCATAGATGTTGCTTAAGACCATGGTTCTGGTTGTGAAAATGTGAGCTGTTTTATTTTGAGATGGAAAATAAGAGGAATGAGCCCCAGGTTTTTGATTCTAGGTGCCAGGCCCTAGGCAGGGCTTAAGGGGGGGGTCCCTGAGAATGCCACGGGCCTTTTCCACTGAGAGCTCCAGGGGACCTCACTGTCTCAGGAGTGTTCAGTGGGTTCTTCACCTGTCTATAAAGGCAACATATGTAAACCTGGAGGAGCCTGAGTGTCTTCCTGCATCATTGTGGCCAGAATTCCATCTTTTTCAGAGGTTCCAGTAGACGCCAGGGGTTCAAAGGTGGGTATCTGGTGTGGTCCACACATCTGTCTCCCAAAGCCTTGGCTCAGTACTTTCTGTTCTTTCTCCTTCCTTCTTTTCTACTTTTCTTTCCATATGGTGAACCCCATCCTAGATTGAAATTCCCAGTCTATTGTTTCTTGTTTGGGGTCCTTGCCGGAATAGGTGGATTTTCTTTTCTTTTCCTCTGTTGAATAGGGATGTCAAGAAAACAAACACATCAGCAAAAATCCAACACCTTTTAGTGTTGTTCTGAGGCCTAATGCCACAAGGTACAAGCATGTGACCCTTATACCTGCGACTCCATTGTCACAATGCCGAATTCTTCGATTCCCTTCTCTTCTTAAATAATATGTGATACACCCACTAGAACGTCCCAGTGTTTTCTAGGGCCCGTGAACCTGTTTCTGCATCATACATAGCATGCTGATCTTAGTCTTGCGGAAAGTGATTGGTTATTGATTACTGCTTGCCAAGATTGATCTCCGTAGAGGCTGTCAAAATGTGTGTCCTTGGGGTCTCTGTCCACCCTGTCCCCTGGTCATCATGTCCTCCTCTTGCTCTCTAGACCACAGGCACCAGGTTTTCTCCCTCAGGTTGTTGTTTACCTTCCTCCAAAGCCTACCCGTCCTTCGTGATAGCCCTCACAGTCTCGGTGTCTTTCAGGACGTTATCCCTGTATCCCAGGGGAACCCGTGCCTTGCATGGCCAGCGTAGCATATCTTCTGCAGCAGGTTCTACTTTGTTATTTGGAAATAGTTCTTTCTCTCCTCATAGCCATGCCATGGTGGGCATTTTGGTCTTGTGGGGTGGGTGGAAACAAGGGGCGTCAGTGGAGGGATTTGATCATTGCAAGCTGAACTTGAATCAGTGAATGCTTGTAGTTGTGTCTTGCTGATGAAGTTATATATCTGTCTCCATAAAAGCAGATGCAAGAAAATGTTCAGGTGGAAGGAGAAAGGGAGAGAAAGGAGAGCCAATCAGAAGGGACACTACTAAAGGCCCCGTTTACTCACTGAAAACAGACTGTAAAACTGTCTCTGAGCTTCCTTGTGGCGAAAGAGAAGGGAGAAAAATATTCCACTATGCATAAGATAAGAGCCAATATTTCTGACCCCCTGAGCCAGGGCTGCAGCCCTATGGGTAGCTTACTAGTTTGCCCCACTTTGAGGGAGAGAAGTATCTAGCAGGCAAATAAGCAGACTCCTGCCCACCCCCCCAGAATGAAGACCTGGCTTTACTGGTACCCTCTTTTTCAGACACCTAGTCAAACTCGCCCCCCTTTTCTTCTGTTGATATCTTAATATGTACTTAAAAATCAGCTGAATAGTGGGGTTCATGTCTTGAGGTCATAGGTGGTCTGCTGGTATACTGTGAGACAGACTGTGGCCCTAGTGGGGGTACATAAGGGTTGGGGGACAAAGAAGGAGGAATTGGCCAAACCAATGGTGAGGTCCTGCCTCTCCAGCCACCTAAGCACGTACTCCCTTGCTGGCCCACAAACTCCATCCCACATATGAAGCAGTGTGGTCTCACTTAGAGGTTCTCTGACCCAATCACCCATGAGTGTGCTTCCTCTCGGACATCTTTGGTAAGCCATCCATGGGCCAGGGTCTGTGCCACTGAGAGCATCAGCTTTTCTTTAGCGTTGCTGTCACCATCCTGCTCCATGCTGTCACCATTCCTCCCCTGGACCACTGCGATAACTCTCACCTTCTGACTCTGTTCTCCATGTGTGGGATTTCTGTCTCTATCCTTCAGTCATAACGTTCTGGTGAGAAGCTAAGCCACTTTCTGTTTCTCTCCTACTTCACACTCCCAAGTCACACTTAGTATGAAACTGTGCCTTAGTTGATAGGGTGGTTGTCTCCAGTCCACAAAGCCCTAGGTTTGACCCTCAGCATCACACAGACTGGATGTGGTGGCATGTCTGTAATCCCAGCACTCAAGAGATGGAGACAGGAGGATTGGGAGTTCAGGGTCATCTTTGGCTACATAGTGGTTTTGAGACTAGCCTGGGCTACCTGAGCACCTATGTATCCTTCCCGTGGACACTCTGATGTGTCTTCTTCTGTACCTTTTTCCCACTCTGCTCTGGTTGCCTCATGTTTTGTCTTTCTCCTTTGGTCACATGTCCATCACGATGCTGAGGTACCTTCTTAGAGAAGCCAGACCATCCTGAAGTGCCAAGTCCTGGCAGCCACTGCCCATGCCCAGTCCCACCACACCCCCCTTTCACTATAATTTTCTTCTCAGCTCCCAGTGACCTTACTCAGCTTATTTCCCAGGGTTCTGGGACGCAAGCTGAAGTACTCCCAGGACCGAGTCTCTCCTCTGCACAGGGCATGGGCTCTCATAAGAAGAGCCACTCAAACACTCTTGCTGAGGGACTCGTGTAGAAGTGGCCTGTTGACTGCGTGAACAAGATGCAGAGGACCATGTGACTTTAATGCAGCCTGCCCCACACGTTTTGCCACCTTGCACCCTCTCTCTACTCCAGTTCAAACCAGAATCAAGACATCATTCCCCTTCAAAGTGACCAGCCAGTAAACAAGCCCCAAGCCTCTCTGGCTCTTCCCCATTTTTCTTTTTTTGTCCTCTTTCCCAAATCTCTGAAGGCCTTGTGGATCTTTCTAGGGTTCAAGTCTTACTTTTCATTAACCCCGAAGACATCACCATTGTCACCGCTATTCCTTCAGTTGCTCCATGCGAATGTATGGTCTCCAGTTAATGGTCGTTTCTGGGGAGACAGGATCAGTTTTGTTCCTAATCTCCCAAGCATATCCTTGCACAGTACGTGAGTCAAGTCCACTGTCAGTACATATTGGTATTTTGAGTATCCTTAAATCTCTTAACAGCGTCAACAGACTGTCGCTGGGATTTTTTTTTTTTTTTTTTTTTTTTTTCGAGACAGGGTTTCTCTGTGGCTTTGGAGCCTGTCCTGGAACTAGCTCTTGTAGACCAAGCTGGTCTCGAACTCACAGAGATCCGCCTGCCTCTGCCTCCCGAGTGCTGGGATTAAAGGCGTGCGCCACCACCGCCCGGCAAAAAATCGTACACTTGCAGCGACCACGAAGGGACTCGAATCCCCAATCTTCTGATCCGGAATCAGACGCCTTATCCATTAGGCCACGTGGGGGACCATGGATAAGCAGAAAATACGCATCACGTGACACCACGTTTAGCATGGGTAGGAATCTGCAGAACTAATTGCCACTTCATTTGTAAACTGTTATTTATTGATTGAACTTGAAAATGGCGTTTATTTACTGTGGCATTGTTATTTCAGTTACATACTATATTTAAGGATTATTTGTATTCTGTTTTGCAAATGTGGATTTATTAAACATTAAAGTGCATTATAATAAAAATACGGATTGACAGTTAACATTAGCAGGCAATACACTTTCTTTCTTTATCCACAAGAGGGCTCTCTTGTCTAACAAAAGATCATTTTAAAGTTGAAAATTTAATCGAAAAATTAAGCCTTTAAGAAGCATTTATTCCCCTAGTGGATTAAAGTAGCCAATATTGTCTGCAATGGGCTTTGTCTTGCTGTGCCATCCTACTGTGGCTGAATTTAGTGTGAGGGTCTGTCCAAGACGGCCATGTCTTTCAAGCTGAATCACACTGTGCTAGCCCTAAGTGATTCTCTGTGTATCAGCTGCTAAGCCTTGAAGGCACTTGACTGGACTCTTAGACAAATTCTATTAATTGACAGGAGTTTGGAGAGGCCTCATAGTCAAATGGCCGTTTATTTATTTATTTATTTGCAAGGGCTACCTTATGAACAACACACATTTAAGTCCTGTGATATGCGTGACAGCTTTCCTGGAGACTGCGGTGTGGGAGGACACTAACACATCATTCTGTCCCAGAGGGTCACTTGTTAGTTTTGCTAACAGTCTGCCCTCCACCCTCAGAAAGCGGAAGGAGTTCTGTCAAAGGTGTCACGGCTCCCTTCTGTGTTGAGCATCTTCCTGACACCGAGGTTAGGTCGTACCATATCAAGCAGTGTTTGGATTAAGTTCAGAGCTTGGTGGCCTACACCCGACCACTAAATATGCCGTGCTGATCTTTTATGATGGTAGCTAAAACCCTTGTCACTCTATTTTGATTATTAGAAAAACGAGAGAGGAGAGGAACATTTCCAATTACAGACTAGTCTAATTAAAAGGAATCAAGCCTCTGCAGCGAGGATAATTGGGCCTTGAGAGATTTATGGCTAAATGGCCATTACCGATCATATTTGCTCAGCCCCAGACCTGGCTACTTCACTTGGATGATGAGCTGGGCAGCTGTGCTGGGTGACACTGGATTTCGTGAGTGCGTTTTCTTATTATGTAACCCTGCAGATTTCCCCATTCCATGTGTTCTGGCCCCACCGCAGCGCTGTTGCTTGCAGTGACTGCTGTGTGCTCTTCGTGGTCACCTGAAGGCCGAATGGTGTTTTCTCAATGAAGAAAATGAAGAGTTTGGTGTTGTCTGCCTTAGAAAGGGATGTCACTTCGTGGAGATGAGGACGCTGTAGTTAGAAGTAATCTGTCAGGTCTTAATAAAATTAGAGTGCAAGCCATACAGGGACAGGGCATGTATATTTAATTAATTTAATTCAGCGCCAATTAGAAGAGCCTTCTTCGAGAACTCTACCCCATCATTCAGAACAGAAGGTATCGATAAGATGTGAAATTAAAATGCCATTTCTTTAATTTTTAATAGACACAGTTATTGTCTTTAATGGCTCATTTACAATGTACTTTAGCATGTTGTAAAATGATCAGTAGTAAATTCTTCATTGATGTTCTGAAGGAAGCCATAAGAAGACAATTTGTGGCATGCATCTACCACACACTGGCAGAAGAGTAGGGCTACTCCAATGTAGCTGATGCCCACACTCTAATGGCGAAGTCATTCCCTGCAGCATGCGGTGGTCATAAATGAGAGCTTGGTGGAGGAGTCAGCCATGTGACACCGCGTGCGATACACCGGTAAAAACACATCAGTCGCCTGTATCCTTCCTCAGCACATGATTTAGCCTAAGGACTTTATTAATCCTTGTCCTCTTTCAGAATTAATTTGCCAGAGATAGGTACATTGGTTGTGTATTCTAACGTGGAAAAGCTGGCTGCAAATTAGCAAAGACGTTTAATGCAGTTCATTTCTTTTTTACGCAGTTGGAAATGGAAACAGCCTTCCTGTTTTTGACTGGAGATCTGACGTGTCCTTCTGTGTAGGCAGGTTCTCTTCCAGAGTCTCTGGTGGTTGGTGAGGCTGGAACCACAGGACTGTCTTTTCCCCTCCACTTCCACTCATAAGACCCCTTTGGGCTCCCCAAAATGAGGTTGTGTATTTGTGAACTACTTTCCCACCTCCATCATCCTCTGTCTTGAGTGGGAACAAGTGCAGAAAAACGATTTAGCACGCTTGGAGACTCTGCAACATCTTAACCATGGCAGCTGGCACTGTTCTGCCTTGCACCTGGTACCCAAGGGCTGTGAATAGAAGGCGCCCGGCTATCCCAGTAGATACTAGCCCTGGAGGTCGGAGCGGATCTGGTGGTGAATCTGTAAACAGCTAACGACTGTGTCCTCACCACTCTGGTGCTGATGCAAGAGGCCCTTGGAGACCTTCCCCACCAGTGGCCATCAGGAGAGGCAACTCGGACTGTTTACTTGTAACTAAGCCAGATTCTGCCTTGTTAGATGCTTGCAAAAATGCGCCTGGATGGGACTGTGTCAGGTAATAATTATAAATGCGTGCATAGGAAAGAAATCTTTTTATTCCCTTATTTATTTATGCTTTGTTTGGGTGTTGGATTCCTTCACAGAAGCCAGTAGAAGTAATTTGGTCCTCGTACCTGCCACTCAGCTCTGGTGTGTTTCCCCTGAAATGTCCTGGAGTTCTGATCAGAGATGCAGCTGCTTTCACACCTTTGATAAAACGGTGACTCAGACCCTCACAGCCTGTATAATTCTTACAGATATATCTACATATTGTGTATGTGTGGGGTATGTATGCATGTATGTATGTATTCACATACCACAGAGGAAAATCCAGTTCTCTTCTTCCTCCATGTGTGTTCCATGTTTCAAACTCAGGTTATCAGGCTTGGCAGCAAGTGCCTTTGCCCACTAAGCCATTTACTGGCCCAGTAAGAGTTTTAAATAATAAAATAGGCAGGTCTCCTTTGGGGTTTGGAGGATCAAGCACAGTGTTCAAGCTATGAACTCTTCTGGCTTGGGAAGACAATGGTGTCAATCATCTTTAACATATCTGAGAAGTGGAAGCCTTTCCAGTGTGAACCTTATTTTGATGTTTCTGACAATAGGCAATTGAGCGAATAGTTCAAAGCATTCTCATGTACGCTCTCCCCTACCCACCGCCACCTTTTCCCATTGCTTTGTACTCAGCATTCACTTACCCATTCACTCATTCCTCCCTTCTCATCTTCTCTCAGACCCCACCTTTCCCCCCTCCTGCATGTATCCACCCTTTTGTCTTTTTTTTCTTTCTTTTCCATGGATTCATTTGAATGGATGAGTTGGAGATATTTATCTCTTTATTCTTTAATATTTCTGAGTATATTTTTCAATAGGAAAGACATTTAAAAAATTGCAATATAATCAAAATAAGGAGCTAGAATGTCTATTCAACATTGTGCGTTACATCCTCTGTTCAGATTTTATAATTGTCCAAGTAATGCCCTTGTGTCTGTTTGGTTGCTCATGGCTCATCCTGGGAATGATGAGGAATCCATTTTCCTTGCTCGATATCCGGTGTATAATACACCTTCCTCTTTATTCAGAATAATTCTAACCCTTTCTTTGGGTGAACGCGTGTTGGTCTTTACGGTCTAGATGATTTTCTTAAGAAAAGCCGAATGCCCCAACCCCTGAGTGTCTGGGTGTTTTTCAGAGCGGATCCAGGTGTCAGGCCACTCTGCCTGCCCATTTGAAACAGGAACAGCTACGTGTCAGCAGCATGGGTTTTTCAGAATGAAAAAAAAACTCAGGCTGGGGTAGAGATTGGCATGTGTGCTGGAGGCAGTGCTGCACAAGAGACTCATTCCCCTGGGAGCTCACCCTGCTAACAGGGAAGGCAGGTAGATCAAGAGAACAGAGAGGCTCAGTCTCTCTATTTCCTTGATAAGAAATCAAGGGCAGGCAGCATTCTTTGCAGTGTAACATGGAAATAAATTAAACATCTGAAGAATAGTCTCCTTGGCCTGGAAACCTCAAAGTTTCTCAGTATTGGGAAACATGAATAGACATTCTCCTCTCTTATGGAAAAAAAAAAAAAACCCACCTGTCTCTGTCGAATGCCACCGTGTCAGGTGAGAGATGAAAAGCACAGCCCAGCATCCAAATGCTGTCTCTGTCTTTTCAGTGCTCTGAGAGTGACCAGGCACCGTAAAACATTTTAAAACATCATAGCCTCAATGTGGGCAGTGTCTTTCATCACCGAGAATTCTGAAAACTCTTTAAAAATAGGTGAGTTTTGAAAGTGACTGATGGCAATGGTGGTTCCTACTGCGGGGTGGGGTAGCTCATTTGGTGGAGTGTTTACTTAGCAAGAGCTGAAGCTCTGGATTTGGTCCCTAGGACCACATAAAACTGACTTTGTATCCGCTGGGGGTGTGGAGGCAGAGGATCAGAAGTTAAAGGTGATCCTTGGCTCAGTTGTGAGTTTGAGCCCAGCCTGCATTACAAAAACAACTGTGTCATAGTTGGCATGCCCCCTAGTGGATACTTGGGGGCTGTGCATGGCAATCTGACCTGATGAGTCACCTTGTGTAAAATTGAACTCCAGGTACCTTGTCTGGCATGTGAACTATGCTAATGTAAGTCTCTTCACTGACCGACTGTGTTTTTTTTTTTTATTTATTTATTATCCAGGAAAGGTCACCTTTGTTTCCAGTATGTGAAGGGTTGGCTCTGATGGCGTATGTGATGCATTATTTCCCAATAGCAGAAGGTCATGTCATGCCCTTGGGTGGACACTACAACAAAGATGTTTCATAAAGTTGCAGGACCTGGGACATGAGTTTCCCGAGGAACTCATATCGACACAGCGCTCAAAGCCATTTTCCTTTTGTGGAGTGGCTTGTCCCTGGCACAGTCTTTGTTTTCCACGACCCTCAAAGGGGTTGGCCTTGAAGGTCATCACCTGAAAGTTTCTCTCATCAAATTGGGGGAATTATCTTTGAATTATCTAAAGAAGAAAAATAATTTCCCTTAGGCCTGCCGGTGCATTTGTAATAGATTCATGAGGATCCCAAAGTAGTGAGGCAGCATTTCGAAATACATTTTGGTATTTGCAATACCATATTTATTATGGACCCTAACCATTAGTTTTTTTTAGTGCAGGTGACTTTTTCTCTCTCTTCCGTGGGGAGGGGTATATTTCCCGCAGCTGTGTGCTTAGATCATTCAGCGCTCTCTCTCTCTCTCTCTCTCTCTCTGTCTCTGTCTCTCTGTCTCTCTCTCAGTTCCATTAGTTGGAAAAGCTCTGGTGCATTTGAGTGCCAACTACAGACTTGAATTCGTTATAATTTGATACAACGAGTTATTTTGAAAAGATCTTTTCTGCATGTCTTCCATTAACATTTTTCAAAAAAGGAGCCTTGAAGATAGTCTAGTGTTATCCCAGGTGTCAGTCATCCGGATCTAGGGATTCGGATCTTTAGACAGACTGACCTGTTCTGTGAGCTTTAGCAGACTGTATACCCTTCAGGACTGATTGTCTCAAATTTCCTTTCCGTTTCATGGGTAGCGAGATGAGGACTGTGAAACCATGTATCTTAAATGATTTGGGTCCTTCTGTCAAGCATTGAATTGCTGTCTTGCTGAAAAACATTTCTGCTTTAAATCTTTATTGTGTTGGGCTAGGGAGATTGTTCAACTGATCAAGAAAGACTTGAAATAGATCCCTGGAACCCATTCTACAAAAATAAAAAAAAGATTTTCTGGGTAATGGTGGCACACACCTTTAGTCCCTGCACTCAGGAGGCAGAGGCAGGTGGATCTCTGTAAGTTTGAGGCCAGCCTGGTCTAGAGAGCAAATTCCAGTACAGACAAGGCTAAATAGAGAAACCCTGTCTCATTCCCCCCACCTCACGAATAAAAAGCTTCATGTGGTAACATGGTGCTTACAATCCTAGCTTTGGGGAGATGGAGAGAGATGTATTTGGGGGGTTTTCTGGCCAGCCAGTCTTACCTACTCAGGGGCTTCCAGGCCAGTGAGAGACTTTGTCTAAAAAACAAAAAGATGACACCCAAGGAACAACACCTGAGGTTGTCCTGTATATCCATGTAGTGGCATTTCATTTGTATTTTCATAAATAAAGCTTTCCTGAAGATCAGAAAGCAAAACAGCCCCACTAGTCAGCCTTACAGACCAGGCAGTGATAACACACACCTTTAATCCCTATAGTCATAATAGTTACCTTAGAAACCAGGTGGTGGAGGCCTTTAATCCCAGTGGTGCATGCCTTCAATCCCAGAACTAGAGAAGATTATAAAATGGGAGGAGACAGCTCTCAGTCTCAGTCTTATTCTGAGATTCCTGGAGGCAGGTTCACCATTTCAGACTGAGGTCGAGGTAAGAGCCAGTGACTGGTTGTTTTGCATTTTCAATCTTCAGGTTGAACCCCAATATCTGTCCCTGAAATTGTATTAATCATGCTTCCTTTGCACCCAACATGGGGCATGAATTTACAAAAAAGCTGTTTTCCTGAGGCATTTTAGGCACCAGCCCAAGCCAGAGCTGGGATTGGGAATTGGAACCCAAACCTAGACACCTCAGTCTGGGAGAAGTGCTAGCGCCCCCAGCAGCCATCCAGTCTGGCTTAGCTTCCTCTCCTGCTGCGCCCATCCTTGCTGCCACCCCATGGAGCACCCACAAGGCTTCCTACAGCACCACATTGCTTCCTGTGGTTCTGGTGGTCCTGCAGCTTGCCCCCAGCCCCACTTGCATGCAGCTCCCATGAGACTTGGTATCTAGAAAACTACTCCCACATTAAAAAAAAATGGATTTTGGATGTTTTTCTTTAGAGCGTTGGTTACAAGTTGTTATAGACAATGGTCAGGAAAAAAAGCTAAACAAAGGAGATGAGATTCAGAGTTCTTGTTTTGAAAAGAAAAGAAAAGGGAAGTGCTGTGGGACAATGCTCTTGTACTCTGTAAAGATTTGCTACTCATATTGGTTTGATAAAATGCTGATTGGTCAGTAGCCAGGCAGAACTATAGGCATGGCAACCAGACTAGGAGAATTCTAGAAAGAGGAAAGGCTCAGTCTGAAGTCACCACCTAGACACAGTAGAAGCAAGATGAGAATGCTGCACTGAGAAAAGTACCAAGCCATGTAGCTGAGCATAGACAAGAATTATGGGTTAATTTAAGTTGTAAGAGCTAGTTAATAATTAGCTTGAGCTAATAGGCCAAACAGTATGTAATTAATATTAAGCCTCAGAGTGGTTATTTTATAAGTGGCTTCGGGAACAGGAGGGACAGAAACTTCTGTCTACACATGCACATGGATATACATACATTCCTACACACCTACTACACATGTGCATAGAAATGCATGCATGATTGCTTACATCCATTCATGCCTGCTTATATGCTCATATACCAGCTTACATGTGTGCACACACATGCATGCACACACATAACTGCTTACTTATCTACAGAAATACCAACACACTCACTTACTTACAAAAACAAACATAAATTTGTCTATAGTGTGTGAACTAGCATTGAGTCCTGAATGCCCCTTGGCTAACATTACCAACGAGGAAGAGTTTGTTCATTCATGTGCCTGCTGCAGACACCATGGTAGAAAGTGTTTTTTTATTCCTAGACACATTAAATGCTAATTGATCCCTGTTTTTCTTCTTTCTGTGTCTTTTAAAGACAGGTTTTCTAAGCTGAAGCAGTTTTTGGGAGCTGCCGATATGGTTGGTCTCAGCTACAAAGGATTGGCAGCCACTCTGCAGAACATTCTGGAGTAACTGTGTTTGACTGGAACCATACCTTGTGAACTCTCTAAGGTAAAATAGTTAAATTGGGTTTTAGTAGCCACCAAGTAGCTGAGAGTTGATGAAGTTTTCTGGAAGCCTTTAAAAATACATTTAGAAATTTGGATAATTGTCAAGCTGGGTGGTGGTGGTGGTGCACACCTTTAATGCTAGCCCTCAGGAAGCAGAGGCAGGAGGATCAACCTCTGAGTTTGAGGCCAGCCTGGTCTACAGAACAAGTTCCCAGACAATCAGGACTATTACACAGAGAAACCCTGTCTTGAAAGAAAAAAAAAAAGGGTAACTGTCATTCTTTTCATTTTAGCACTGTCTTTGAAATGAAGTCATTGTAATGTGTAAAATCCTCTGGCACATTCCACGGGGAGAAGAGGAGGCACAGAGTTACATCTGAGTATCTCTCCTGCCTACCTCTCTGTCCAGCCCTGGCATTTCTCTATGGAACCGCAGCATCTTTGGACAGGGGTGATATGGGAAGAGTGTCTCACTATGTAGACCAGGCTGGCCCCGAGCTCCCAGAGAATGAACTGCCTGCCTCTGCTTCCCCAGTGCTGGTGAGAGGCATGTGGCCCCTTACCTGGCACTCACAGCGGTTGTTTAGCAAACACTTGTTTTAGGAGCAGAGGAACCTGGTATCCAGAATGGGTTCCTGTAAGAATCTGGCTGTGGGACCCGGACCTAGGGTTTGGAATGTCTCTTCTGGGTCTTCTCATTTGGGGGACTTGTTTGGATTCAACAGGAAAATAGAAATCATTCAGGATAACGAGAGGCAGAGGGAAGTGAACGTAGGAGACTAGTTACACATGTGCTAGATCAGAGATGCTGGGCAGATGATCAGGGCAGCCCAGCATCCAGACTTTGGGAAGCCAGGTTGGTACAGCCCCCTCTTGAATGTGGGAGGCAACATGGTTAACAGGGGGTCACCTCTTTGAATAGGTTCTAAGCACAGGGCAAAGGCAAAGGGTTTTGCAGATGTAATTAAGATCTTAGATAATTGACCTGGAGTTTGACAGCATGTGCTTGTCCTCCACTCAACTGAGTTATTCAGGTGAACCCTAAAATGGGACTGTGATTTCTTTGGAAGAATAGTTATGACCGAGACAGGGCTGGGAGACTCCACCCATCAAACCTTTAGGGCCTGAGAAAGCTCCTGGTCAGTGCTATAACAATTACAAAGGCCAAGGACATGCTTTCCAGTATCCCAGGGACCGATTTTCTGGTTGGGCCTCTAGCTGAGGACCTTCCTTTCCTAGTCCAGGGGTGGTGGGGAATTGAACTCAGACATTCAGCAATGACCAGAAGACCCATGCCAGACTCCCAATTTTCAGGAACCGAGCTCCTAGTTTTGACTTAATGTCAGCTGGTAAGTTTAGTCATTTGCTTCAGAAGTCCTCGGCACTCTCTTCGTGGAGAGAAGCTTGGCTCCTCACTGCCTTGGAGGGTCTGCATGAGAACACAGGGTCCCTGTCCTCTGCCTCAGCGCACATGCCTAAAGGGGACCTAAGCCCCGGAGTAGCTTGAAAGGTTTCAAAGAAACCACTATGTGGGCCTCATGCCGATTTGAGATGCTGTGGTTTATCAATTATGTAAACCTTAGGAGAAGCAAAGAGAATGAAAATTTCACATTTGATCTTCTCGTCGTTGTCGAGATGATGTCTTTTGTAACCCAGGATGGCCTTGGACTTACTATTTAGCTAAGGATAATAGAAGACTTCAGATCCTTGCGCCTTCACTTCCCCAGTGCTAGGCTAACAGGGATGTACCATCACGCCTGGTTTTACATGATGCTGGAAACCAAACCTGAACCCTGGGTTTTGTGTATGCTAGACAAGGACTCAACTAACGGCAACACCGTGATCAACTTTCGGTGGAATATTCTCTCTTGTACAGAGCAGTTTAAGTTAACTGTTAACTGCACAACTGTCACTGATCTAATTGTTTCAAAGGCGTTTTCCTCTTATTCTAGGGTTGAGAATCGAGAGGACTGTGAGCTGGGTTAGCAGGGCCTCCGGCACTAGCCAGTGTAGGTGGGGGGCTTGGAGACCCATCTCTAGGGAGCTGCCATTTCCTGGAAAAGCTGTTCTTCAGAGTTCCAGCAGGAATTTTTCAAGGAAGTGGATTCTGGTCTTCAGTCTGCACATTTTATATATGGACAACCAGTTTCTCTTAAGAATAGTACAGATGGGGCAGAGGCAGAGACAGGTGGATCTCTTTGGATTCAAGGCCAGCCCAGGCTACGTGTGAGAGTCTCAATAATAATAAAAAAGAAATTATATAAACAAACAAAACAATCGCAGGCAGGATCACAATTGCAGGCAGGATCAAGTTTCTTGTTTTTTTTTTTTTTAATTTGTAGCAATTGGTAATTCAAAGAGAGAATACTTGAACATATCGGCAGAGTGGAGTTCAGTTCCCTATGACTCCCGACTAAATGAACTCACTTATTAGCTCCTAGGGGCTTGGCAACAGTTTGAAAGGGCGGGAAGTCAATGCTGTGTGTCACCTTTAACTTGGACGTCTTCAGAGATGATCTTAGAGTCTCATCTTGGCCCAGCTGCTTCAAAGGCAGACTTGGTCACAGATCCATGAGCAATGTGGCATCTCTTAAATGATGCGTCCGACCGAAATATGAAAGTCTGAGGGAGAGGGCTGGGTTAGAACCTGTGCCTGGAAGTGCTTGCTGGGGCATCTGGGACTGAGATGTGACTCTTTGCAGACATCTCTGGGTTGGCTGGGAGCTGGAATCCTTGAGGGATTTTCCTTTGACTCCCTCTGAGTGTTACCCAAATGGTGATCCAATCCCACCTGTCAGGTTTTGCCTCTGCCCAAGAGTGGCTATGTTCTTCACAGGTCCCACTATTACCGTGAACTCTGCCTTCTCAGACTGATCACCTGCCGATCACAGATATCTGTAAAGAACTCTATCTGTGTCAATGTATACAGACATTTTTCTTTTCAGTATTTCTCAGACATCGCAGAAAGGCAGCGATGGCTGTAGCTTTGATATCATTTGGGGAATCACAAGTAATCTAGAGATGATTTCTAAAGTGAACAGGAAGTACGCATTTATACAGAAGATTGCAGTTATACAGGAGTGGGATAATGTAGGAGGTGTATGGGTGTATGGGTTTGTGCTGAAGAGGAGGTCTGTGGCTAAACAGGAGGTTTGCGGTACCAGAGGCAGTGTGAGATTATACAAGAGCGGTGAGCTTGTAGAGGAGGCGTGCTGGTGTACGGAGGTAAGGATACAGAGGAGGTGTGAGGCTATAGGGGAGACAGCACAGAGGAGGTTATACAGAAGATATATGTGTCTATAGGAGGTGTGTGCTTGTATGGGGGAGTGCAGTTATAGAAGAGGTGTGCTGCTTGTTACAGAGGATGTGTGTACATGTACGGGAGGTGTGAGTTTATACAGGAAGTATGCACCTATACAGGAGGTGCGTGCGTGTACAGGGGATATGCACTTGTACAGGATGGGTGACATTATATGGCAGGTGTGCAGGTTGTAGGCAAATGCTACCCTGCTTCTTGGGAGGGACTGGAACATGCACTGTTTCAGGTATCTGGGAATCAATCGGTAGAGTTCTAAGGCAGGATTGTGCATAAAGAAGGCTTCCTTGGTCCACTATGATAATAGACATGTGCCAGGCCTAAATTAGTGAGTGCATGTCAGATGTTTTGACTTTTGCTGTACAAGTCAGATGAGAGGCTGGAGAGAGAAGCCTTGTAACCAGAGACTATGCTTTCATTTCCCTGCTTCCCAGACCTGAATAACCACACAGAAACTATATTAATTATGACACTGTTTGACCAATGGCTCAGGCATATTCTAGCTAGCTCTTACATCTTAAATTAACCCATTTTTATTGACTTAAGTATTGCCACAAGGCTGTGGCTTACTAGTAATATTTTGGCATCTTTCTCTTTTGGCTGCTACATGAAGTCTCTCTGACTCCGCATTCTTCCTTCTTTATCTCTGCTTGGATTTCCCACCTCGCTATATTCTGCCTTGCCATAGGCCAAAGTAGCTTCTTTATTAACCAATGGTAGTAAAACATATTCACAGCATACAGAGGGGAATCCCACATCATCAAATCTTGCATGGGACCTGAGTTAAGTCTCTAGTACGTGCATAGGAGCTCACAACTGCCTGCAATTCCAGTTCGAGGGGATCTGTACTCACACCCCCCCACACACATGTGCATGCACACAATACATGCACACACACACACCTTTTTTTTTTTAAAAGGTTATTTTAGGAGTCAAAGTAGAAAAAGTGAATCAACTTTAATTTCCTTACAGTATTTAGGAAGATATAAAGTAGGAAGATAGAATAAAGCATTTTGATAGTACTTTATCCTTGTGAGTGAGAGAGAGTATATATGTGTGTGTGTATGTGTAGGTGTGCTGTAAATGTGTGTGGTACATGTGCTCACGAATGTGCAAGTATGTGTGCCTGTGAGCAGACAAGCAGAGGGAAGACACTGGATGTGCTCTACCATAGGCTGACAGCCAGCGAGCCCCAGGGAGACTACAAGATCTGCCCCCACAACACTGGGATTGCAGATGTATATGTAGTATATCTGGCTTTTTTCTTGGATGCTGAGGTACCAGTTCAGGTCCTCATCTTGCACAGCTAGTGGTGTCACTACTGAGCTATCTTTTTAGCCCCTGTTGGTCCTTTTGTTTGCTCATTTTGTTTTAGAATAGAGGATATAACCAATGTGAGAGGAATTATCTTAGGGAACTCTTTTGATACTGTCCATGCTTATGAGGGTAATTCATTTTTACTTCTATGTGTTCCGTAGTCCAGCCTAGCTTTAACTCATTAAATAGGCAGTGATGACTTTGAACTCAGTGATGCTCTTGAGTCCTGAAATTAAGGTGTGAGTTCCCACACCTGATACATTCTGTAATGAACTGTGTATCACATCTGGACCAGAGGGTCTTAATATAAAGACTAAGGACCCCAAGTTCTTGGCTCATGTATGCACATTTTTTAGGGGGGTTATTTAGACCTAGAGAGCCTGTGTACTCTCTTTGAAAATGGCTCTAACTTTGTTCTGTGTTTTGAGATACGATAGAATATGACCCCATGTTTCATCAGGGCAACTTTCGCTGTTTCTTGGAGATTCCTAAGCAGACTCTCACCCAGGCATGGTGTTAACTCAGAGGACTCTTAGTTATGAAACACATTTGTTGAAAGCAGAGTCTGTGGTTGGTGCAAATTGAAGCTTGCCAGGTTTACAGTTTCCTTGGGGGAGGGAGGATGAAGTCACACCTTGAGGTCCTTCATCAGCTCCTCTGTTTCCCTGCGTAGGGCGGGCCAAAGAGCTTGGCCTATCTCACCCTCACGACTGGGGCCTTGTTTCTCCCCAGGATGAGAGTCTGTGCTAAGTGGAGGCTGCCGCTGTCACCCTGGCTGCTTCTGGCCTGTGTGCTAATGGTCTGCTGTAAGCTGATGTCCGCCTCGAGCCAGCACCTCCGGGGACAGGCAGGTAAGCCCTTGAAGCTCGTTATGTACTGCTGAGATCAATTAATACAATGCTTTGACACGCTGGAGTCCACGCTTCAGACACAGATGCTTGACAAGAGCTTGGCTGGCATGTAAATAACGGCAGAGTCACAGACAGATAGGGCCCAGTGGCTTATGCTGGAGCAGGACTGTTCTGGATGTCTTCGCAAGGTCTTGTTCGGGCTCTCCTTTGAGTTTTAACTTTGATTTTCATGGTTGTACTTTTGTGTTAGTAGTGCTTTTTCTCTGAATGTCAGGAAGTCTGTAGCACTCGGAGCGTGTGTGTGCGCACACACAGGCGCTCTTGTAGCTGCCCGAAACTCAGGGTCAGGTGACACAGGGCTGTCCTGAGAGGACCTTTCAAGCTAACTCAAGACCCTCCTGAGACACCTGGAGAAAATAAGTTGAATGAGGGACATAATGAAGGAGAGAAGAAAAGAAATGACAAAATAAAGAGAACGGCCAGGGTAACCTTTGCATTTTCATGGCCCGTAAAGGGAAGTGTGTCTAAACCTGGAGAGACAGCTGTTCTGGTAATTTCTAGTGAAATTCATGTCTGTGTATTGCCGTTTAAAGTTAATTTTATAGCGCTGTGTGAACTAACAGGCATCATGGTGTAATTGTCATGGTTATATAGCGCTGTGCTTTGTGTGGCGTTGCCCTCAGCTACCCTCTTGTGACCCTTTCAGCTTCTCTCATCACCCTCTCCCTTCTCTGCAAACAGCCCCTTCTGTTTCCACGTCACATGGGCATCTCTGCAGGACTCCAGGTGTACTTAAGAAGTCCAATTCTGTATAAGAGAGACAATGTGACATTTGTCTTTCCTCCTCCAGTACTGTCCCTTGATTCCCTACCATCCCTGGCAGTATTTCCCATTCTGGCCTTTTGTCTGCCTCCTATCCATCAGGAAGGAACCCTTGATCTTCTCCTTCCATGATATAATGTGTGCCACAATAGACCCAGGAAATGACCCAAATCACTACAGCTTAACCCCTCAGGTGCCATCTGGAGTTCCAAGATGCTGACAGATTTTGATTCCTGACTGAAGGCATGTTGGGAAAGTCCATAGTGAGGTTACTCACTGGAGTCATACGTAACGTGAGACTTGAGCTCAGGCAGTGGGTATGACTAACTGCAATATTGTCAAATACTCAATATTGTCAAATACGCAATATTGCTTTTTTTTCTTCTTTAGTATTGGGGGCTGGACCTATCACCCCCAAGCACTCTACCACTGAGCTATATCCCCAGCACTTTTCATCTTTGTTTACAAACCACAGGATACGACTTATCATCTAAATGCTTCTCCTGGCTTCCAGATCACACTCTGGAAATTGCAGCTCGAACAAATAAAACAGCACATGTCTGATAAGGATAAAATCACTAAGACTCCAGCTGACTCACAACGTAACCTTTGTGATACAGGGGGATGCTTATTTCTCACTTTCTTTGGGGATTTCCAAGCCACTCTGGCTCAGGAGTAGAATATACTTAGCCTAGGAACACAGGTGATGATAAAAATGGCCTCCAGTAAAATACTTCTCCTTTTGTATCATGCATCTATATTGATATATGAGGATATATATTTAAGCGTAGGTTCTGCATGTGAGATAGTACATGTTGTTTTGAGCAGTGATCTTGCAATGTGTTCTATTTTTTTTAATCAGTTTTTTTTTTTTTTTTTTTTTTTTTTTTTTTTTTTTTTTTTTTTTTGGTTTTTCGAGACAGGGTTTCTCTGTGGTTTTTGGAGCCTGTCCTGGAACTAGCTCTGTAGACCAGGCTGGTCTCGAACTCACAGAGATCCGCCTGCCTCTGCCTCCCGAGTGCTGGGATTAAAGGCGTGCGCCACCACCGCCCGGCTAATCAGTTTTTCTTATTGATGTGACAGAATGTTGGACAAACACAGCTTAAGGGATGCTGGAGGATAGAGGAGATATAGTTAATCAGGTGGGAGAAGCTGGCAGTGGGCATCTCTATGGCAGTGGGAACATGAGGCAACTGTTCACATCTTAGTGGCTCAGGGAGCAGACAGAGAAAGGGCTGGAACCAAGAAAGGGCTATAAAGTGACCTTACCTAAAGTGACCCACTTCTCCTAGCTGGGTCCATCTGTTAGTGGTCCCACAAATATCCCAAAGATCACCACCAAGGTGGGAATCAAGTGTTGCAAACATATAAATGAACACATAGCTTGTGAGGAACCTTCCAAGTCACACTATCGCCCATATTACCCCAAACATTTGAGGCTCAAGTGGTCTTCTTGATTGAGTCTTCAGAGTAGCTGGGACTCCTATTGTACTTGACTCTGGGCAGGAAGACTGTGAGTTCAAAGTCAGCCGCACTATACAGACAGATCTTGTGTCTCCCCTGCCCCTGAGAAACTATAAAGTGTGAGCCTTAAATTACATACACATCGGAAGTGTAAATGCCCCTGTCCACAGACTTCTATGTCTGGGAAATTGGAATGATGCTATAGCCCACGCCCAGACAGAGACCACACCATGCTTTTCCCCTATCCCTTACTCTGACATGTTAAGGGTGGCTACAGTTTTAGGCTCAAGATAATTTCTTAAATCTCTCACAACTCAATTTTCTCCCCTCAAATGACAGTTTGAAGATGAGAAAAATAATGATTGAAGTTTTGAGGAATCAGCATAAAATCAATACCACTAGACTGTCGTGGAATGTCTACAGGTAGTTGGTATTGTACTGTGATGAGTTCATTTAGGGGGCTAGAGAGTTTGAAGTCATTGATCTTATCTGTTTAACGCGCATCTGTTTTCTAGAATAGAGCTTGGTAAAATATGGCAGTGGGCGCATTATCAACAGATTTCCAGGCACCAGACTGGGGTGGGGGATGTTGAGGAGAGGTAAAAACTTTAAGGAAGATGACTGGGGAAGCAGCTCAGTTGATAAAGTGTTTGTCATGCAAGCAAGAGGACCTGAGATTGGACCTCCCATTAGACAGTGGCCCAGTGCTAGAGTGGCAGAGACAGGCAGGTGCTGGGGGCTTGCTGGCCAGGCAGCCTTCTAGAACCAGGAAGCTCCAGGTTCAATGAGAGAGAGGTCCTGTCTCAAACAAGGTGGAAAATAATTGAGGAAAACACTTGATGTTGACCTCTGGCCTACAGCAGGCATGCATACACACCCACACAAATTACACAAATGAAACCACACATTCTTGCATGCATGCATGCATGCCTGCACACACTCACATATGCACACAAACACATTTGAAGAAAATAGGTGTGGTAATTTGAATGCCATTGGCCTCCATAATCTCATAGGGAGTGACATTACTGGGAAGTGTGGCTTTCTTTGTTGGACTAGGTATGACCTTGTTGAAGGAAATGTGTCACTGTGGAGGTGGGCTTTGAGGTCTCATACATGCTCAAGCCATGTCCAGTATCTCAGTCTACTTCCTGTTGCCTGTGGATTAACATGTAGCAGCTTCTTCTCCAGGACCACGTCTGCCTGGTCTGCCTGCACACTGCCATGCTCCCCGCCATGATGATAATAGACTGATCCTCTGAAACTGTAAACTGCCTTCTCAATTCAGTGTTTTCCTTTAGAGGAGTTGCTGTGGTCACAGTGTCTGTTCACAGCAACAGAAACCCTAACTAAGACAATAGGCTGAAGTCAAACTTCCCATTTCATCTGTAACAATCCTTATTTTATGTATAACTGTAAAGTCAAGAAATAGATAACTCTATAGTTAACTCTAAATGAAGAGCAGAATTGTTCCCAAGAAGGGCAGATGGCATCTTCCATTATAGCAGACGTTGAACTATTAGAAGCCATGGTGAGGGAGCTGCACAAAGCCTTGGTTAAGCCTGCTGGAGAAACAGCAGCCATAACCTGGGATTTCTATATGGACAGGTTCCTTTGGCTTCTCGGCACAGATGCCCACTTGTGTTCTCTGACTGTTGGAAGTCCTCTGTGGTTAATCTCTGGAATTTAATGTCTTTGATCATATATATAAATGGCCACAAGGGAAT
This sequence comes from Chionomys nivalis, assembly GCF_950005125.1. NCBI lineage: Eukaryota > Metazoa > Chordata > Mammalia > Rodentia > Cricetidae > Chionomys > Chionomys nivalis. The sequence goes on from NC_080086.1 coordinate 53,891,198, forward strand.
CAGGGCTCATCTCTGCCTCACAGGGACTCTGATTTGCAGGCAAGGTTTGTTCTACCTGGAGAGTCAAATTTGTAGAGGCCACACGACGAGCCATGGAGACTTCCACATTCCCGCTTTGACCTCCACACTGCTGTGCTTCTGCCCAGAGTGAGGGCTCCTGAGTCCCATCTTAAGTCTTACTCTTTTGAAGGTCTCAGAAGCTGTGCCCCATTCCTTTAACATAGTGAACGTTAAACTGTTTATGAATAGGCTGCCTATTTTCATTCGTCCCCATGTGGCTTGCTGTATAGTTTTATGCCGGTGGTAAAAATCCCAAATCATTTAGGGAAGTATGAAAGAGGTCTTTTTGTTGGCTGTATATGTGTACACATATAAGAACACATGTGCACACTTGGATATGTGCCATGCACTCTATTTTGTAACCTACTCTCATCCATTTCACAATAGAGTCTGGAAGTCTTCTGATCTGGGTGTTTGCTGGCATCTACTTCTCTGTGGAGCACTGTAAGTTCATCCAGCATTCAGGCACAGCTTCAGTTATTGGGTCACCCCAGTGTGGGTGAGTTTGCTATCAGATTTGTACAAGGACATGCCTCCTGACTGAGAAGAAACTGCTAGTGGAATGGCCAAGTTAGCGATGTGAAGGTGTTAATGAGATTCAGTTCATTGGGACAAACATACAAAACAAATGTTTTTTCAACAAAAATGTCATTCTTTTTGCTCATGAGCTGCAGGTGAACATTCCGGTTGCCTCCATTAACAGTGGTTTTTTTTGGGGGGCATGGTATGTGGGAACTCTTCGGCTCTCAGGTACAGACGGCTTCTGAGGAGACAAAGGAGGCCAGGAAGGGCTGGCTTGGGAAGTGGCAATGGGGCAGGCTGAGGTGTAGATAGCATCACTTTCTTGCCATTGGCTGGGCTTAGACACCTGACCATACTTGGGAAGTGGCAATGGGGCAGGCTGAGGTGTAGGTAGCATGGCTTCACTTTCTTGCCATTGGCTGGGGCTTAGACACCTGACCATACTTGCCTTTAAGGGGTGAGGATTGGAGCGTACTGTAACTGCAGGCCCAGGAAGAAGAGGTGAACGTAAGTTTTGCTGTGCCCCAGAGTGCCTTCCAGAACCTTCCAATGTATTCACACTTCCAGGGGCAGTGCCAGCAGTGAGAGCCGATGCTCCCCCAAATCCTCTCTATGTCTCTGGGTACTGCTGTCCTGAATTTTCCAGTACTGTAATGGGACTTGGTGTCTGTGGGCTTGCATATCTCCGTGTCTTCATCTCTGTCTCTGTCTCTCTCTCTCTCACCAAGATGTAAGATGTTAAAGGTCTATTCTTATCCTATATCTCTTTTTTCTATTGGCTTCATTCCTTGTTTACTCTTTTTGACTCATGGAAGCTCTTACTAAAATCAGGACCCAGTCCCAGAGCATTGGGATTGTCCTCATCCTTGATCCTTCTCCTGCAACTCCTGTTCTATTTTGTACAGTTCCCCCCCAATGACCACCAGGAGAAGAAAGCACCCTTTACCCTACAGTGGTCCTGTGCTATTAAAATTTCTATTTATTTTTATTTTATGTGTTTGAGTGTTTTGCCTGCATGTCTGTCAACACACCATATGCATGCATGCACTGTCCTCAGAAGCCAGAATCTTCTGGGACTGGAGTTACAGATTGTTGTAAGGTGCCATATAGGTTTTGGAACTCAAACCTGGGTCCTCTGGAAGAGCAGCCAGTGCTCTTAACCACTGAGCCATCTCTCAAAGTCCTTGTGGCATTTTCTTACTGTTCAGCCCTCAGATGATGGGGAACTGAGGGTCCAGGAGAGGTGAGCACGGTGTGCCGCGATGCTGTGAACCTCGTCTATCCTCACACCTGGGAGTGTGTCACAGGACATCTGACAGTGGGATCTAGTTGCAGAGTAACCTACAGGCACCTGGCTAGGATGGTCCAGAAAACCTCCTGACTGTATCCCAGGGATATTGGCAGGTAATGGGGTGCCAGGAATTGCTCAACGACTTAACTGCACAAGAGGAGGCAGAATTATGATGAGATATTACACTCCTGAGGGTAGGGAAGTGGGTGGCATTAAAAAAAGTTTTGCTCCCCCTTCCAGGGCCCGTTGTACAAAGAACTTTTATACGGGGGGGGGGTACTTCTTGACTGATTTGTGTAGTGCAAGCTTTTTCATGTATATTTTGTTCCACGTAATTCTATACACACCACCGTGTATCTCTTGCCTCATTAGCATCCTAAGTCTCCACAGAGGGGAGGATGTTGTAGAATCATAAGAAGGTTACTTCTGACACAGGGCTGCCTGCGCGACTGGGACGGTGGTGCATGCTGGTTTTATTTACCTTGGGGATGTGTCTGTGTGAGTTTCAGGGGGGGGGGTTGCTTGGGCAGACGTTTGTGACTTTTTAATCCGCTCTTGGTGCTTTTTTCTCAGTCAATAGCATCTTTTCTCCACAAGAGGGCAGCAAACAGCGTCCCAGGAAGGCTGCAGGCTGGAAGGTGGTGAAAGCAAAGAGATTGGTGGAATTAACTCTTTAAAGACCTTCTGAAAGTTTTGTCCTTTGTAACCATGGTGACATGGAGACACAAAGCTTTCTAAGTCCGTGGGACTTGTCTCTGGGGATATCCGAATATTTTAATGTAGATTTATTTTCCCTTTAAAGACAGACATGTCTTTAAATTTCTGGTGCAGGTGGATCTGATGCTGGAGATTTGGGCACTAGGGGTTTCTTTGTTCATTTTCATAGTTCCGTTTCCCCAGAAGATACTATGTCTGAGTTGGGCCTTCTGACTGAACGCTGTGATGCCTGCCTGGCGTCTACTCAGTATACTCCTCACAGAAAGACCCAGAAAATCTGGAGCAGTCCTAGCAATCAGGCAGTACAGGAAGCTAAGTACTGGGGGCATGGGGTCCAACATAGCTCGAGTTCTGTCCCATCTTGGTTGTGCGACTGTGTCCACACCATTTAACCCCTCTGAGCGTGTTTTATCAGCTAGACCATGAGACAGTTGTCAAGCCTACCGGTTGCCGGAATGACTGACTGAGGACAGCAAACACTATGGACACTGTGAGTGGTGCACAGACGACAGACTCTGAAAGGTCGTGCACCTGAAAAGTGAGCGGAAGCTGTGGGCTCTCTAGGGAGATGTGATGGGTGTCTTCGGAGTTCAAAACTTTATGTTCTATAAGGAAAACAGTGCTTCTCAGTGCTTTGGGAAAGCTTATGAGAATGAAGAAAGTAGTTTTTTGTTTGTAGAAACACCAAGTTGCTGCTCAAATTGGAGAAAGAGGTGAGTAAAGGCCTCACTATGTTGGGGTGCAGAGTGGCCCAGGCTAGCCTAGAGTGACTAGTTGCTAGTTGCAGACCGGGGTGCCTCTCTGAGCTAGGGGCCAGGGAGATGCTGATGGCCAGGGAAAGTCTGCAATGCTTTCCCACCTGGGAGCGAGCAAGGACTACTCCTGTCTGTTGACTGAGGGCACGCAGTGACAGCAGGCATCTCTCGTTTAGTTGTTTCAATCTTAGGGGAACCCCCGAACCTCTTTGGGGCTCAGACCCATCTTCTGGAGGATGAGGATAGAGAAAGAGACCGAAACTGATCTTCACAGGGTGGTGAGAGGGGTCAGTTAGATTCTGTAGGAAGCCCACAGAGCACACAGGCCGACTTGGTTGAACACTACCTTCTCTATTCCAGCGGGGTTTCCTTCCTGGTGGCTCTGGGTTCTTTATGTGGACGGAGAATTTTCAGTTTCCTGTTGTTTTTTCTGTTATAAATGCCGATACAAAACACAGTGTGGTGTTGTTTACCATTATTTTAACTTCGTTTAAATTCTTTGAAGAGTACTGGTTGCATTACGGTAGTGCCCTGTGCTTCAGTCACTCTGAGGACACTCTCGCGTTAACTGGCTCCTTTACCCTTAGGCATTCTTACGGAAAGCCCGTTTCTTCTAAGATGCTAATTGTGCGGGGAATAGTGTTTCTATTACACAAGAGTTCTTTGGTGAGGTTCTACTCTACCGTGTTTGTTTTGCCAATGATAAAAGCTGCACATTATGGTTGTTATTTCAGTTTTAGTGATTTCCCTGCACTGCTGAAGTTTTGACACTAGAGGGCAGGCGAGGCTTAGAATAGCTGATAGCACCTCCGCACCCCCTCCCTACAATGTTTTCTGGCCACTTAAAAAAAAATACAAAGAAACCACTGTAATTAATTTTACTAATGCATTTTTAAATCCCATACATTCAAATAATTATCATGTAAACCTGTGTCCCTTGTCTCTTGACTAATCAACGACAGGGTGTGTCTAGAACTGACTATAGGAAATAATTCAAGTTGATGAATTGAATTCTTTTGTTATTGTTGTTTTTTGTTTGTTTGTTTTTTGAGACAGTGTCTTACTAAGTAGCCTTGGCTGGCCTGGAGCTTGCTATGTAGACCACACTGGTCTTGAACTCTCAGAGATCTATGTTCCCTACTTCCTGATTATTTGGACTAGAAGTGCCTCCATGTCTGGCTAAGGACATTGTACTTTTAGGTATCAGAACTACAAGTATTGGTATTTTCCTGGCCTATGGAGTGTATTATTTGTGTCTCTTCATTAATTCCTCTTATGTGTTATATGTATGAGTTCCTCTTCCTTCCTCTTTTTTCTTTTCTCTTTCTCTAAAGTATCTGCTGGATTTAGTGCCAGATAAGCAGGGCTTCCACCTCACACTGTAAAGGGCAAGGAGAGGTTCTGTTTTTAGAGAGTTGTGTGTGCGTTTTCTGCAAAAGTAGGTATCTTTTTTTTCTCATTTCTTTGTGTGTGTGTGTGTGTGTGTGTGTGTGTGTGTGTGTACAGCAACATTTGTGTGGAGGTCAGAGGACAACTTGTGGGATTGGTTCTCTCCTTCCACTCTGTGGGTCCCAGGGACTTCTGTCAGGCCATCAGGCTCAGTGGCACAGACCTTCACCCACAAAGATAAACTAAAATGTGGCAAGTATCTTTACCCACTAAGGTCCCTACTGCCCCATGTAACAGCATGGTTTTAAGGAAAGAGTCCTGGCAAAATAATTTGAAATAGAATATGCAGAATTGTGTGTGTGTGTGTGTGTGTGTATGTGTGTGTGTGTGTGTGTGTGAGAGAGAGAGAGAGAGAGAGAGAGAGAGAGAGAGAGAGAGAGCAGAATAATGAGATAATGATCCTGTGAAATTGAAATTCTTCCAAGAATCTCATGCTGGGACAACAGAGAGTCTAAAGAAAAACCTTTCCCTTGAGAAGAGATTTATAATTTACCAGCCCACCTTACAGGGATCTACGATGAGTCAATGGTGAGCAGGATACACCTTGATCGGGACTGCTTATCTAAGTGTGACCCTGGCCCTTTATTTAAACCTTAGCTTCCAGTCAGGACCCTGAGGATACAGCTGGTGGGGGTGGGCGTGCTGCTGGAGCTCTTTATCCTTCTGCTCCACGTGGTCACATGGAATAGATCTCTTTTTCCTGGCTTTCATCATGAATTTAGCTATTTGAATAGTTTGAGATTGTGACTCTAAGCCTGGTTACAGCTCTAAAAGTTGGAGGCAGTAAACATATTTTGACTCTGTTGGGCATTTGCCTCCTGGAAGGAAGCCCAATGATGCAATTTTATCTATTTAATTTATTTATTTGAGCCAGGGTCTCACTATATAGCTCTGGCTGGTGTGGAACTTCTTGTATAGATCAGCCCAACCTTGAACTCGTAGAGTAACTTGCCCTCCTGTCCCTCAGTTCCGTACAAAGGTAGAATTTTTTCCACCATTTCCCTGTCTTCTTCTCCCTGCCCATAGATGGCTGCTTGGCTAAAGAGTCTCCTCAGCAACATATTCGATTGCATTGATAGGGATTAAAAGCAAGACAGCTCCATTCTGTAGGTATCTAGTTAGGATCACAGACCCAAATAAACTGAAATATCAACATGGCCTAGCCAAACTGGAAGTCAACTCCAAGAACACAACAATTTTTTTTTAGTAAACACTATGCAATCAAAGTTAAACTCAAGGGACAAAGGAAGAGTTCAGAGTCTAAAATCCAAAGAGACCCTGACTCCTCAAGATGTGTTGGGTCATCAGCCTTTGTTCTTTCACTCCCTGGTTGCATTCTCTCCTTGGGCCTTTGATGGACTTTTGGGCAGGTCTTTTCTGAGTTAGCATTTTTCCTCCCTGACCTTTTACTAATCAGATTTTTCCATATGCATTTCAAGTTAACCAAACAGGTACATCCAGATTTAATTTATATACTGGTGGTACCAAGTTGACCCATTCCCAAGATACAAAAGAATGCTACTTGGGAACTGGCTCTCAGGATCCTTCCTGCTGCAGGGAGCTGCCAGCCTGCTTCCTAATGGAACCTGCTTGCCCTTGTTTCCTTCCTCTAGGTTCTTCTCCATGATTGAAACAAGGAGTTCAACTCTGAACCGGGAAACTGGTAAAAACACGAACAGGACAAAGGAAGCATGGAGGAATGGTTTAGGAAGCCTGTGCTTTAATGATAGGAAAGCACCCATAAACTTCTGGGTGGTTTTTTGTTTATTTTTTGGTCTATAGGGGATGGAACCATCATACCAGAAAATGCCGAGGTCATTCCATGGCTATATTGTGGTTAAGTCTTACAAGGTGGAGTCTGGAGACAAGGCATTTAGCAGCTGTATCGGTCACTTTTCAGACCCTTAGTAAGAGAGGGAGAACTACTGATTTAGAAGAAAAGGGAATTGGGAATTCACTTCTGGCTCTTGTCAAGTTACTGTTATGGTCCATAGCGTGATGAGTCTCCATTGCAACAATTCCAAACTCTGGATTGCCAGAGAAGAGGCAGGACTTGCCTCCACAGCTCCAGAAGGACGCAAAAATCCTTCTTCATTTTGCCCCAGTCTGGGTCCTCCTGACTGCTAAGGTCTCTGGTACGAGAGTCAGTCACCTACCCCTGGCTCTGCGTGATTCTTCCTAGGTGGCATCTTGGGAACTCAGCACTTGCTAAGAGAGGGGAGAAACAGGTCACAGGGGTTCTCACCCTTCCTAATGCTGTGACCCTTTAATAATCCTCCTGTTGTGCTGACCCAACCATAGCATTATTTCATTGCTCCTTCATTCCTGTAATTTTGCTATGATTATGAATTGGACTATAAAATCTGATATGCAGAATATTTATTATGTAACCCCTGTGGAAGGGTCACTTGACTCCCGAAGAGGTTAAAACCCACAGGTTGAGAAGATTGAGAACCGCTGGGTTAGAGGGTGTTGGCATTCTCTTGTGTCCTCGGGAAGTTCATGTCCAGCGCCCTTAACAAGGTTGGCCAGGGGAAAGTCCTGGCAACTGAACAGGGGCTCTTTGTGTCCTTTCTCCCATGGGAAGGGAGAGAGGCTGTGCCAAGCTTCTCACAGGGAAGAGTAAGCTTTTGAACAGCCCACTAGCAGGGCCTGCTCTTCTCCCTCCCTTTTGGTCTTGGAGGAGAAACAGACCTCAGCCTTTGAGCCACTCTCTGGGGAGTTAGAGGATTTTCCTTCCTGGGGAAGAGACCTCTCTTTATTCTTCCAGGCCACACACTTACGCTCATCGCAGCAAAGCCTACAATTTGGGGTTTGAAAAGCCATAAGGTTACTGGCTCATCTGTCTGTCAGAACTCCACAAGAAAACCAGAATCCTTTGTTCCCTGTAAGGGAAGTAAAACTACTGGTAAAAAAGCAGGAAGAGAGGAGAGTGGAGAGGAGGCAAGAAGGAAAAAGAAGGCTTTATATTTTCCTAGGCGTTGCTTGGGTGTTTTAAATATTTTGGCCCATCTGGTGGTCTCAGAATAGGATGCTAAAAATAGTGTCATTGAAGAGGCATCTAATAACACATTTGAAATGATTAATTGGCTGTGGGAAGATAGTGTTTGCAATAGTTAAAAACAACTCCCAGGGGCACATGACATCTTTGTGGTTAGGGAATGTCTGAAAGCTTGCAGCAGCTGCGGGCAAGTTAAAAGGGCCGAACATCCTTGACCAAGCTGGGTTTGTTCAGCAGGGAGGCTTGCCGGTTTCTCACCTGTAGGAGGGAACCCTGAGGTCTGAGAGCCTGGGAACAATAGAGAAGTTTATTTTAGGAAACATGGGATCAGAACAGAAGCGTGAAATGAAACAAATGCTGTTCCCAGTAGGAAACTCTGCATAGACTTTGCATAGCTACCAGCTCAAGGGGTAGGGCTGGGGTTGGGATTTGAGTAACTTGTCACTCAAAAAGAAAGAAGTGCAAGGCTGAGGTAGTTGGTCAGCATTTCTGCTTTCCTTCCACTGAGTAAAGCTTTAGGCCCCGGCATGTCTAATCTTCTTCGGATGGATTTGTCCTTTGGCAAGTATTTGCAAGGATGGTGGCAGACATTTTTTTTTTTTCCCCAAGAAAAGCTTTGTAAGTCTAGTTAGATTTTAGCTCAAGAAGGGAACACAGGGACCCACGCTGCTCTTTTCTGTCCCCCAACTCTATAGTTTTCTTGTCAATTCACAGGCTTTCAAGAAAAGTGAGCGCCAGTTGGGGGCAGTAATTGCTAACAAGGGACAGTCTTGGTGATCGAGTTATTGCTATCTAACATATCTCATGGGAAACAGCAATCCTGTTTAAAGGGAAAGAGCGGTTTATAGCTTTGAGATTCCGGCTCAAAGTTGGAAGCATCTGCAGGTTGAGGCAGAGATGGAGGGCAGAGAGGGAGGGCTAGGAGAACCATTTGCAAAGGCAGTAAAATCGGTGTATGAGAGAGATCGGCTGGCAAAGAGGAGGCTGGAACGCCCGCCCCTCCTCCAACCTGAGGCCACTGGGTCTGACCACTGGCCTAGGTGCAGCACACTCCACAATGTGTGCAGATGAGCCCGGGCGGAGAGTAGATGTTAAGGAGAAACGTGATGCGTGAGATTGTGTGTGGAAATACACGGAATGGACAGTGCTCGTGAGAAATCACCTGCTCAGCAAGTGACTCAAAAAGCCAGAGCTATGTGTGTTAAAAAAAAAGCAAAACCCCCCAAAACAACCAAAATCCAAAACAACAAACCCTCAATTCTTTGCACAGCGGTGCCTTATTGATCTGCTGAATAATCCCTTTGCTGTATCCTGCCTCTTCCTCTTTGGAAGTGTACTCTCTTTTCTCTTAAAAACTTATTGTTTTGAAATTTGATGTGTATGGATATTTTGCCTGAATATCTGTCTGTGTAGCACATGCCTGCAAAGACAGAAGAGGGCATTGGATCAGCTGGAACTGGAGTGCCCTGTGGTGGTGAGTTGCTTTGTGGGCTTTGGGAATGGAACCATCTCTGGGGCCTCTGGAAGAGAAGAAAGTGGTCTGCAGCCCAGTGCACCATCTCTTAACCAACCGCCTCTACTCATTCTTTGTTTAGGGACTTAACCCAGAAGCCGTCCTGAGGTATTGTCTGACCCGTGGTGTCTTCTGGCATCAGAATGAATGAACAGTGTTTTTTTTCTCCTACTAGTGTTTATATAGCATGCATGCATTTCCGTGTCTGTCTGGGTGTCTCTGTTTCTGTCTTCTGTATTTCTCCGGGTGGAAGCAAGCTTACCTACCTCTCTTTTCTGTTTTATGGTATCCTGATCTTGAATAGGCTCTCGAGTCAGCATGTCTCCAGACTCAGTGTGAACCGAGTGGCTCCAATATGTCACTGAAACCTGAGTTTGAACTCTATTAATTTCAGAATTGGAGATGATCCTGAAATGATAAGGCTGACATTTACCTATGTATTTGTTATGAGAAACTGATGGACTGAGTAAATATACAGAATAAATATGTTTACCTAGCAGCTGCCATTGATCTTAGAGGACCACCCAGGGCTGATCCACTCACATTAAAATGCTTGTGCCTTGGCTATGCAGAGACCTGGCTTTGTGACGGTGAGTGATGTCGTCCAATTCTGAGCCACAGACATTATTACTGGATGTCTCCTCTATCACAGAGTGTTTTGGTGAGGTGAAATTGTCACATCTTATGTGGAAGAGAGACGCTTGTGCTACTACCCTTTTTGGCTATCAGATTTCTGAAACATGGACCTCAAAACAATGAAACCCAAAGAACCCTCTGCTGGGAGAAGGGAAGACTGAAAAGTGGTGGACCAGGACCCAGAAAGAAGGAAGGACAGCCTCCCGCCTTAGGAGATTTGCTGCAGCCCCGAGGACTTGTCCTTCACACAGCCCTGAAGCTCACCTGGTGACAGTGGCAGCTGTGTGTGTGCTCCTGCCATGGTTTCTTCTTTTCTTTTTTTAAAAAATTGGTTCTTTTTTTTTTTTTTAAATACAATCTGTTTTTCCTAGTGCGTGAACTGGCTTTTTGGAGCCCATTCCCTACAGAGGGAAACCTTGTAGCTTGTTCAGCCTAGGTATAGGGGTTCCTTCTTTTCTAGACAGCAAACAATCTCGGATGAAAAGGTATAAGTGAAATGGTGGCTGCCTGGTTTGGCTAAACTGAAAAGAAATCCACCTTCCTTTGTGAAATTATGTTTCATAATTTCTTCAAAACACTGGGGTACATAGCAGTGGGTTTGCAAACCCTGACAAACAAAAGACTCGAAGTGCTTGGAATTTAAAGTATTTATTTTAGCTTTATTTATTTATTTATTTTTATAAAAAAGACCCTTATGTTTTAACTGACATAATAAGCAGTATCCTTTTAGAGTTTATAAATTTTAATACATGCAGATATCCTGAAGCCATGTCCATGATCAACATGAAAAGTGTTCATCCCTCACAAAAGTTTATTGTATTTTAAAAAGTTTGCTTTTCTTTTTTTTTAAAATCGGGGCGGGCAGTAGCAGAGACAGAGAGAAACACAGAAAGAGAAAGCATATGTGTGTGCCATGGTATGCGTGTTCTTCTGCCCTCAGACTCCCTCCCCCACCCTGCTGTAGGAGTGAGAGCTTGCAGGTAGGTACTGTATGTCAGGTTGAAGTGGATTCTGGGAATTTGAACCTGTGTCTTTGCACTTGGATGACAAGTACTTTGCCCCCTAAGCCCTCTTCTCAGACCATCTGGCAGTCTTTTCAAATGGGTCACTTTTGACCCTTCCCCAGTTATGTCCCTATGGAAGATGCTCATTTTCTAGAACTGTGTTTAAGTGGAATCAGATAGATTGTAAACTTTTTAAAAATCTGATTTCTTTCTGTATAATTATTTTATAATCATCCATGCCATTTGAAATATTAATAGCTCATTTAACAACTTTCTAATTAAAATTTATAATAGACATATATTTATTTTTTTGTGAGTAGTCTACCATTATATGCCTCACATTGATTATCTAGTCACTTGATGGGTATTTTGGGTTTCCTCAGGTTGGGCTATTATAAATAGAGTAGCTGTGAACTTTTTAAGCATTTATGGGATTCGGCTCTTGCTTCTTTTGCGTAGCTAATGACCACGGGGGCCAAGTGGTTAGTCCACACAACAAGTGTGTGGTTGCCTTAAAGAAACCAAGAAACTGTTTTCCAAAGTAGTGTGCCCATCCACTACCACTAGTGTGAGAGTCTATTTCCTCCATGTTCTTGTCATCCACTATGAGGTCCATATATGCAGAGTTTCTCTGTGTCCTAGCAGACGCCCCCAGATAACTACCCAGAATCATTATTAATTACACATGCTCGGCCAATATCTTGGGCTTGTTACTAGCTAACTCGTACATTTTAAATCAACCCATTTTTCTTATCCACCCTTCTTTCAACATGACACGTTTATCTTGCTTCTCTCTGCCTCTGCTCATGGCTCCTGAGACCCCGCCCTTTCCTCCCAGTGTCCTCTGCGTCTGTCTGTCCCACCTGTCCCTCCTGCCTAGCTACTGGCCAGTCAGCTCTTTTATTAAACCAATCAGAAGGATCCTTGGTAAAGGCGCTTCTTCACGGTGTACAAAAAGATTGTCCCACAGCAGGTCCGTTTCTCTAGGTTAGCAATTCTAATAGAAGTGTAAGATACTTTTCTTCAGGTTTGATTTGTATCTCAGTGGCTGAGGAGTCTGTGTGTCTTTTCATTTGCTTCTTTGCCATCCACCTATTCTCATTTCCAGATTGTAGAGTGGCTTTGTTTTTATTATTCATGTGTGCATTTGCATTTGTGTGAGTGTATGTGTGCATGGATGTGCAGCTGATCGTGGGTGCCAGAAGAGGGCATCAGATCCCTCATAGGTGACAAGTGTTTGTTAGGCACTGGACGTGGGTGCTGGAATCTCAACTCTGGTCCTCATGATAGGGCAGCAAGTGCCCTTAGCTGCTGAGCCATCTCTTGGCCCTGCATAGGTTCTTCTGTGAAGTGTCTGTTCAAACTGTTCTTCCTTTTGCTCGACTGTGTTGTTTTCTGACAGCTGTGTGGTCTTGCTGTATTCTCTATGTTTATTTATCAGATAATAGGCTTAGAAATATTCAACCCCGGCCTGTGGCTTGTCTTAGCATTTTCCTAACTTCCTCTTTTTGAGAGGAGAAGGTTTTTGCTTTAATGGGATCTGATGAATTTGTTTGGCTTTTTTTTTTTTTTTTTTTTTTGTATTTTTCGAGACAGGGTTTCTCTGTAGCTTTGGTTCCTGTCCTGGAACTAGCTCTTGTAGACCAGGCTGGCCTTGACCTCACAGAGATCCACCTGCCTCTGCCTCCCGAGTGCTGGGATTAAAGGCATGTGCTACCACCACCCGGCTTGTTTGGCTACTTTTGATGCCTTTTGTATCTGAGAGATATTTGCCCTAGCTGACCATCTCCAAGATTGCTTTCTGTCTTCTTTGTGTTGTATTTCCATGGAGGCTTTACATCTAGGTCTGTGATGAGTTTTGAGTTACTAGAGTACATGATACACTTAGTACATTTCTGATACATGAAAGTTTGCTTATTGTAGGAACAGCAAGAGTTTCTGACCATCACGTGGAGCTAGAACCAAGGCACTGGGCAGAGTTCTCAGCCCTTCTCAGAACTTGATTTTTAGAAGCCACATCTGTGAAATAATATTTTTTTTCTAAATTAAAACTATTTATTTTTATGTGTCTATATGTATGTATTGTGTGTGTGTGTGTGTGTGTGTGTATACACATGTACTATGGTGCACTTTTGGACACTTGTGAGAGTCTGTTCTCTCCTCCCACCTCGTGCAGCCTGTGAACTTGCTTGTCAGTCCTGATGGCAAGTGTCTTTACTAGCCCCAAACTCGTTTTCAGCAGCAGCAGCACCAGCAGTAGCAGCAGCAAAATTTTTCAGTGTAAATTTTTCTCTTATTTTATTGAAGTTATTGATAGTATTTGAGAATAATACAACAATACAATAGACATGCTGGGAATTGAACTCAGGTCCTCTGGAAGAACAGCAAGTGCTTACAACGTTCCTGCAGCCTCTCTAGGCCCTAGACCTCTCCTAAAGGGGTGAGGCCATCTATGAGGTCTTAAGGTAGTCCACACTGAATAGTCTGAGTAAGTGGACTGAAGAGTACATTGGTAATTTGATAAAAGTATTTAATTTTTATTTTTAGTTTTCTTTTTATTTATTCTTTGTGTCTTTCCCATCATATATCTTGATCCCATTCATTTTCCATCCCTTCATATCTGCCCTCTACCCTTGCAACCCCCTCCAAATAAAATTCAATTAAGAGAAAAAAGAAACAAAAGAAAAATATAAAAAAAAACACAACCCCAAAAGGAAAAATTCCATCATAGAAGCTGTAGTGTGACATAGTGAGTCATGCAGTAAACCGTTTTATCCATATCTCTTTATGTGTATGTGAACTAGCCGGGACAGTGCAGGATAGCTCACCCTGGAGGTGAAGAGGACAAAGAGCTGGCAGACTGACCAACCTTGGAACTATCCAGGCCAGAACCAGAGTTATGAGTTGACCCATTCCCAACACCCACCCCACCTGTGATCTACTGGAGCACTTGAAGTCCTGCAGACCCCAAACTGCAGTACCTCCGTGCCACCCGGCAACTCCATATCCAAGAAGAGTCCCAGTGAGGGCCCAGCATCGACAGTGTAGGAGAAAACAGGCCTCAAACCAGACCAATGACTCTTTGCAATGAACACTTGCAGATAAAAGTATTTTAATATCTCTGGGCAACTTTGCACAAGAAGGATGTCAGCCTGGAAGCTGTTTTCTCTTCCGTAGTTTGGGATAGACGGTTGTGTAGTGATGACCCTGACAGACTGGCAATCTCTCAGGTGCACTGTCCACCATAGCCCAGCACAGAAGTTCCTGAGTGGGCAAATTCACAGTCTCGGCACTGTTAGAGCACTAGGGTCATCGCCTGTGCTCAAAGGTCCACATGTCTGTGCGAGTATGACTCATTGACCAGATGGAATAAAATGGCTCTTATCTATATAATATAATTTTCAAGCACCTATTAATGATATTTTGATGGTAAAATATTAAATGACTTAAAAGAACTATTTACTTCCTATTGATGCTGTGGCCATTTAGGCCTTATCATGTGATGTGTCTGATTGGTACTCTACTGGGGATTTTATTCTTACTACTCAAGTGTATTGTTCCTTTGAGAAGAAAAACTGCTAGCAAAATGATCTTCTGTTAAGGTTTCATTAATCACTGAGGTTTACCAGGACGGAACTATTTGAAGGCCGGTGATGGTATCGGCACACCGAGAAGCCAGTTGAGTTCATTGGTTCTACTAGGAGAGGTTAAATGGCTCAATTTTGTTCCCAGACTACTGACAATAGACCTTATTCTGTTTGGTCAGATTGCCAAGGGTTCATAAAAGGACTTGGGCTGTGGGCGGAGTATTGTATTTCAAAATTATAAGTATATTTGTATCTCAGGCTAACCTGGAATGGTGGAGCTAGACTCTTTCTTTAGGATGTTCTGCATTATATGGTATCCCAGAATCCCCCTGGAGCATGTTAACAAGCTGGTGGATTAGTATAAAGATAAATATTCTACAGCCCTTGTGCATGTGGCCCTTGTGTTGCAAAATGTGTCTTGAGCCAGCAGCCACATGTGTTAATGGCATTCACCAATTATCTAGGTTCTCAGAGTACTTTAATGTAGCTAATTTCCGTTTTAATCCGACAAAGTTTTATTTTATACACCTACAAGGTATGTTCTGAGAGTGTGGCAGACTTTAGACCAGGTGAAGAACTGGTTTATAGATAAATTCTTGGTACCTGCCCTTAGCAAGTCCCCTGATGTGGTAGGTAATTCTGGTGTCCTGACAGGAAGTGGCGTCTCTGTAATGAGTTCCTTACAGGAAAGTAATGGTCACTAAAGACACTGCTCTGTTCTGACCCCAAGTATCAGCCTTCTGAGCTTACCCCATGACAGCTACCCAGAGGAAGGAGAAGAGTCAATCATCCACAGGCAGATGGGGAGCCAGGTGTCGGACTTTGCAGTGAAGGGACTCTGTGCTTGCTCATGAGCGATTTGGCTCCCTTAGTGAAGCCTTGAAGCAGTGATTCTCAGCCTTCCTAATGCTGTGACCATTTAAGGCAGTTTCCCATGCTGTGGTGACCTCCAACCATAAAACTGTTTTTGCTGATACTTCCTACCTATAATTTTGCTACTGTTATGAATCATAATGTAAATATCTGTTCTTTCTGATGGTCTTGGGCGACTCCTGTGAAAGGGTTGTGACCCACCGGATGAGAACTGCTGTTTCGAAGGACATTTCTTCTTACTTCACACATGTGCTGAGGAAATTGGGCTTTTAGGGCTACCTTTATCGTCTCAGGCTGCATTTTCAACAGGTGGACTTCCAACCCAGGTTGCAGGTGGCTTGGCTTGCTGCCTTCTCCCCACGCCCTTTCCTCTGAATACAGGCAAGGAAAGGGAGTGAGGACTTGCAAGCTTCCAGGGCTGTGTACTTTCTCTGACGGCATAGCCTTGGTCCAGGGGACTGTCTGCTCCCTACCCTCCAAGAGGGTTCACACAGACTGTCTTTCATCCCCCGTGTCCTCCGGCAGAGCTGTTGGAACCTTGGGTATCCCGCCTGGCAGGCCATGTGCATCTTCAGCAGCCTTTATCACCACGCGTGGGAACTGTCTAAGCCTGTCCTCCCAGGACAGGGCTAGGAGGAGCCATTGTTTTGGTTTCAGTAGTTTGGCAGCCAAAGAGAAGGGCACAGGCGGCTCTCTTTAGAACATTTCCTTTGGACAGCTGAGAGGTGCTGTGTGCCAGCACTTGGGAGACAGAGGCAGGAGGATCTCTGTAAGTCTGAGTCCAGCATGGCTTACATAGCAAGTTCTAGGATAGTCGAGGCTACACAATGAGACCTAGTCACAAAAAAAAAAAAGAAAAAAGTCAATATGTATGCAATATTTCAAACTAACAGAGAAAGCAAACAATGAGTCAACAGAATATTTCCTTTCCCAGAGTAAACTTTCTGTAGCCTGTCATCTCAACTTTTCAACACACCAGTGGCAATGCTGTCCAAATTAGTTCCTGGTAGTGAATGATACAGTAATATCTTGACTAGTTTATATTATTCCATAGTGAATATTCCACCCAGGTGACTTCTTTATTTATTCCCTAGTACCGGAGACTTGGGTCACCTCAACTCCCCATTATCCTGAAACCCTCACAATAAAGTGCTGGGTGACCCCCATATGCATACCACTCTGTGGGCCTGTCCAGGAATTCCTCTGGATGTACAGATGGGAAGGGTTGCTAAGTGCGAGGGAGGGTACATATTTAATGTCACAAAATGCTGACACATGGCTGACTACAGTGGCCCTTGTGCTTTGTCGTCTAGAGCAGTGGTTCTCAGCCTTCCCAAGGCTATGACCTTTTAATACAGCTCCTCATGTTGTGGGGACCTCCAACCATGAAATTGTTTTTGTTGCTACTTCATAACTGTAATTTTGCTACTGTTATGAATCATAGTGTAAATATCTGATATGTAGAATATTGGGTATATGACCACTAAAGAGGTCATGACCCACAGGTTGAGAACTACTGGTCTAGCGTGTCAATGTGAGATTTATTATTTGAAAGAAAGAACTTAAGACACAAATATTATAAAAAAATAATTCCAGGGTTTCACATAGTTTTAGGGTCACTGTGCAGTGCATATCACATGCAATTAGCATGATAATTGAGAGACGTGGGTGATGGGCAAATCTTGTGGACTTTCGCAGTCTTTCAGAAAGTCCTTTACCACCATGAGATGCGAGGATCCTACATATGTATCAGGTAACAAGTTTAGGTTTGTCATGTTCTCCTTGAAATGCTGATGGCAGGCACTGAAAGCAGTAGAGTTGGTGTGTGTGTGTTCATGTGTACAGGTGCACATCTAGAGGACAGTCTTGATTGCTGTTCACTTTATTTTTTTTTTTTCATTTGGTATATCTCATTGACTGGGTACTGAACAAACAGGCTAGCCTGGCTAACCACCGAGCCCACAAAATTAATCTGAGCCCACTGCCCCAACACGGGAGTTATAACCAAGCACTGCCACATCTTTTTATTTTTAAATGGGATTTGGGGGTTCAAACTCAGGCCCTCATGCTTGCAAGGCAAACATTTTGATGATTATATTATCTCCCCAGCTAAGTGCTATTTGCCACTTGCGTTTAAAATATTATAGTCTGCTTTTAGGAGCATCCTGGGTGTCCACTTTGGTTGGTCCTTCTCTTGACAGACTTAATGCATGGGCCGCAGACTTGGGGCCACTGTCACTGCAGTAACAGGAGCCCCTCCAGGGTGGACGTGTGGTTGGTACTTCTCAGTCTAAATTATTTTCATTATTTCCTGAGTCTCAGTCCATTAACCAACTTGGTCAAAAGGCCAGGAAGAGAAATGGCATTCTGGAACTATTATTAGCATTTTACGGAGAATGCTAACTATTGTACATTTACGGCCGATTAAGCTTTGCTCTCTCTGTTTTATTATGGATTATGACAGGGATTTCAAGACGGAGTTCTGCTAAATAATAAATAGAACCAGCAAGGTCATTCTCTACAAGACCAAAGAAATGTTTTGCAGTCCAAGGCATAGATAGATTCAGGAGTAGGTGAAGTGTCTCTAGGGAGTGGGGAGGGTCTTGGAATTAAGGTTTCCATAGGCGCTTGAGATGGCATTTGCAGGGAGATGTGGCATTACTGCTTATTCCAGGGATTGCATTTCTTGAAAAACTTAAAGCATAACTTGAAGCAGAGGTCTCAGAATGGGTGCTTATGGGTAATTTAGGCCTATATGTGTGTTTTGTCGGATTTGGATTATGTTCATGGTATTTTCTCTCTCTCTTTGTGTGTGTGTGTGTGGTATATACACACGTGTAGGTATGCAGAGGCAAAAGGACTCTATTTTATTCCCTGGACACCAAGTCTCTCATTGAACCTGGACTGAGCTGTCAGGCAGCAAGCCCCAGAGAATCAGACTCTGCCGTTTCTCCTCACACAGCACTGGCCTTACAGGCTCACGTGCGGCCATGCCTGGCTTCTGATGTGGCTGCAGGGGCTTTGAACTCAGCTCTCCATGCTTGTGCAGCAGTGCTAATACCTACTGAGCCACTTTCCCAGACCCCAGGTTCATGATTTTTAAAATACATTTTTATTAGAGAACATTGTTTAAAATAATGGCCTTCAATATGACATTTCATATGGCCTTCAATATGACATAACAATAGACTTGTTAAGAACTTTTTTTTTTAAAGTAAAAATTGGTTGCATTGCTTGAAAAATCATACATTTTCACATAAAAAAATCTAGATCTGGGGCAACTCTAGACTCCTTTTTACACCTCGGCCGCAGCTGAGTGCTGGCTGCCCTCCTCACAAGGGGCAGTTTTCATTCTCTGTATCACCGCCGGCCTGGTTTCCCTCATTTTGTTGACCTCCTTGACCTAACAGCGGAGGGCTTTGAGAGAAGGTAAAAATAACTAGAGGATTTCATTCTGAGGTTCAGGTGTCTTTATTATCTTCTATCACGGTGGTTACAAATCCGGGCTCTGGGATGAAGCTTGGCATTCGAGCGCTGGTTCTTCCCGGGCTGGCTGTGTGGTGACGGACCTGATTTCTCCTCTCCGAATGCTGGTTCCCAACACTGGAGCTCCCTTGGTTTTCTTATTATAGGGATTCCTAGGAATCTAAATGGTAATGTCTGCTAGGGACTGGCACACATGAACACATACCATGCAGAGTAGATGACAACCCTATCCTTAGGTCACACATGAGTTTCCATTGCTTGGAAGCAAAACTTCTGTTAGTAAATATGATGGACAGTCAGTTTTGAATGGCAATGCAAGAGGATTTAGGATAATCTAGGAAACACACCTCTTGATATATCTGTGAGGCTGTTTCCAGAGAGGGTTAACCGAGGAGAGAAGACCCATCCTGAATGTGGGCAGGGTCACTCCATGAGTTAGAATTGAAGAAGGTAAGTTAGGTGGTGGTGGCACATGCCTTTCTTTTCAGCACTCCAGAGGCAGAGGCAGGCAGATGATCTCTGTGAGTTCAAGGCCAGCCTGGTCTACAAAGTGAGTTTGAGGCCAGTTTGGTCTACAGACTGAGTTCCAGGACAACCAGAGTCGTCTCAAAAAGCCAAAAAAAAAATATTAAAAAACGAATAAACAAAACAAAAATAATAAAGGCAGCTGAGGGTCAGCATCCATCCCACTCCGCTTCCTGACGATGGGTACAATATGACAGCTACCTCTTGCTTGTGCAGCCATGATGGACTGCTGCTTTTGTAAGACACATGGTCAGGGCATTAGGAAGAGCAGCAAGCACAGAAAATAAAAGGGATGCTTTCTCTTCCTTTGTTCCACCCTCAGCTGAGGAAGGTAAGAAATAACATTATTTTTGCCTCATATAGACAGTCATTGAAGTAGCACATGCATTGGCTTGGTAGTGTGATTAATCTTTATTTTAACATTAATATAACAGAAGGGAAAATTTGAAAACCAATAGACACCATTCTGCCTGGATACTCTTGATACCCTTGATGTGCAGGGCCAGGTGTGCATCAAGTGTGCCAAGTGTTTCTGTGAACACCCTGCTCACCTGAACACCCCTCATTTCTTTAATATGAAACAGATCACACAAAGTGAAGACTCCTCTCTTCTGCAAAGTGAAGAAAAACGTGCTCTCTCTAACTGGGAACAGCACCTCACTGGAAGTGCTGTTTAGTGTTTGATAAGCAGATAGAGAATCAGGAATCAGAATAAAATGAAGGGGCAATGAGATAGAGATGGATAGGTCTTTAGTCTTTGCATCCTCCCCTAACTAGAGTCAGGGCATAATGTATTGTTCTTCTTTAGCTGAGGAGACTCTCCCTCACCTCCTATTTTCTTCCTTTAAAGGATGTTAGCTTGAGAAGCTGTTTAGTGCTGACACAGATGGGATTCCTGAGGGCTCTTCATCTCCGGAGCTGTGCAGTCAGCGAACACCAACACTAACTACAGAATGACTACTTGCTTTCCATGATGAACCTTCAGTTCATATACATGTCTGTGATGATAAGTTAGCAAAACAGCTATGGTTTGTAAAGCCATTTTTAATTCCAGTGATTCGAAATGATTCCGATGGCAATTAAGAGCATTATCAGAGTGACTCAAGGTTGCCAGCCATGGGTCCTCATTAGCTGGCATCTAACCTCATTTCCTGTTTCTCTTTTCAAATGAGCTCCATGTCTTAGGCATTGTTTTTCCGTGTCTGCAAAGCTGCCCGTGTGCTTACTGTGCTCAGCGCATCCTTCCTTAGCAGGAGGAGCTGTGGTCCTCTAGGCCTGTAGTGCTGTTTAGTGTTAGTGCCACCCAGATAGCTTTGCATCTTCTTCCACAGATGAGCAGAGATCTTTGGATGCTGTTATGGAAGAGAATCCTATTACTGCTCTGCAAACTGATTCTGCTACTAACATGCTGATGTGTTTAATAAGTTGGTTACCAGAACACTCTAACAGGCATGGAGGAGATCCTCCACCATCCATGAGGTCTCATTTGACTTCTTGCCCAACCCTGAATGACTATTGTTACCTTATATTTGTCCTGAGATTCAGATGACTGATGCTGTGGTACACCCAAGCTTACTCAGCAACACGTCCCAGTTGGCTCCCATGGGAGTCAACTGCCTCCTCCCCGCGCCCATGGACTTCTGCTTTGTGTACCAAAATGCTTTCCCAGCAATGAGCTTATTTCTTTGTTGTGTTTCCTTCCTGAATCCCCCCCCATACATGATTGAGGAGTAATTATTGTTCTTACGCAGCCCATAAGATTGTGGAAATTATGAGCTGGGTCCAGTGGCCTCCTCTATAGTGACTGCTGCCTAGCAGTGAAAGTGGCACCTACAAAATGTGTCTTCCAGACCAGCATGGCTTCCCTAAGTACCACTGAAGAGGCTGCCTAATGGGCTGAAAACACAGCTTGAGGATGTAGTCCACACATAGGCCAAGAGAAGATTCTAGAAGACACCAGGAATTTTATTTTTTCTTAAGAGGAAACAGTTAGGTACTTATAGTGTTTAGGAACAGCTTGACATTTGGAGAATGTCATCGTGAAGGCCCACCACAGCGCTTTCTCTCATTTAGCTGTGTCTTACCAGCATGCCTTCAACCATTGTGATGAACTGAAGTTCTCTGAAACCGTGAGGCAAAACGAATCCTTTATGTTACTTCTGGGAGGTATTTTGTCAAAGTGATAAGAAAAGTAGCTAATCCAATGCTATGTTAGACATTGGCCCCCTTTTATGAATCAAAGTATGATAAATTGTTATAAAACATTCATAGTTAAAACATGTTTTAAAAAGGACAGATAAATCTTAAATCTACACTCATTTGACTTTCTCCCCAGGCATCCCCAGAGCTCCTAGTCTGGTACATTAATTAGTTAGAATTTCTTTCATTTTCTGATATCGTTAAGTTGTTTAACAGGGTAGCCTATTTTTCTCTCAGAACAAGAAGTTTGGAGGAGTGTATTCCAGAAGAGACACCAATGTCCAAGGATCCACATCTTGGTTTCTTTCTACCTGACCATCTTCGTTGAAGACCTGTGTTCTCCTGGTGGCAGAATGGCTGTTCTAGCTCTAGATATTTTATCTTCTCTTTAGGCCAGAATGTTGGACAAAGGTAGAGGGAAAGGAGGGCATATTAGATGAGCCTGGCCCTTTGTGTCAAGAAAACAACAGTGTTCTAGAAGCTGTGTTCACTAACAACAATTTATATTGTTTGGTTTTAAATGGGGTCTTACTTCTGACAGTAAGACAGATGGGGAGAAGGGATTTTGAGTAGGCATTTTCCAGTGTGTGGCTATCAACTCAGTATTTCTCCTTAAATTTCCATATATATGTTTCCACACATATGTAAAGGTGTGTTGGAACACACCTTTAATCCCAGGATTTGGGAGAAGGCAGAGGCAAGTGAATCTCTGTGAGTTTGAGGCCAGCCTGGTCTACAAGAGCTAGTTCCAGGACAGCTAAGGCTGTTACACAGAGAAATCCTGTCTTGAAAAACCAACCAATATACCAACCAACCAACCAAATAAATTTCCATATATTTATCAGTACATAAGGGGATTTCAATGTTTTTCAACAGAAATGAAGCATATTTTTATGTTAGTTACTTTGTGTCACCGTGGTAACACACTTGACAGAAATAACTTAGGAAAGAAAGACTTCTTTTGTATCACTGTTCTAGAGGGTTCTTGCCATGCTGGGCAGAGCATGATGGTGACAGGAGTGTGTGGTAGAGGCTTGGTGGATAAGAAGAGGAGAGAGCAATGTAGGAAGGGGTTAGTCAAGATGCACCCTGTTTTATACTTTCTCCTACCAGGTTCTAACTCTACCCTTTCCCCCTCCCAACAATGCCATCATACTATTAATCCATTAAGGGTCTAATCCATTTGTTAGTTCAGAGCCCTCAGGATTTGATCGTCTCTGGAGACCCCTCATAGATGCACCTGGAGATCCCGTTTCCTCTTCCCCTTGGCAGCATGCTCTCAGTTCAGCCATACTGACAATTAATATCAACCATCCGAACTCTAGATAATGGTTAGCAGTTTCTTTTCATCAGTTTGACCTGGTAATTATGTCTCCTGTCAGCTATACGTTTGTGGATTTACTCAGCTCAGTTCCTGTCTGTTTTCCTATGGCTTGTGGGTCCTGCAACATTAAACCGTCTTTTCTTGGCACATTAGGCATTTAGGTAATGTATTTTCACTCTGACATCAGATATTCAAATGCACACTATTGCAATGCTTATGTAATGAAGTGAAAAGTTGGTTTTCAGAACAGAGGGCATGTTCTATGTGAGCAGTTGATGGTGTTTCATTGTGGAAACCCATTTCTTCCCCCTTCTGGAGCATAATAAGATAACATGTTCCTGTTATAACACCAAAACTTTGCCGATTTTTAACTGTTTTGCACGGAAAACAATCCATGTTACACTGTTTCTTTTGTTAATAAAGCAGAAGATGGAGAACCTAATTGAATTGTCGGGTGTGGCTGCCTTTGAGCGTTGTAGCGACTTACTCCTATTGTGGCTTAGATCCTTCTGTTCCTCATGTGGCTGTCACTCAACCCTTTGTTATCTGTCATCCTCAGAGTTCTGGTTGCCAAGCACTCAGCTATGCCCTGTAATGATTTGAACTGTACTGTCCATTTGGGACCCAAGGGTCTTAGAACTGTATCTTAACTAAGAGTGAACTGATGTGCAGCCAGACAGTTACAAGGAGAATGTGGCGGCTTCTGTTTGGGAAGCCATGACTCATCCTTGGCGTGCTCAGCCGAGTGTGTTTTGCTCCTTTTTCAAGACTGCATCCCAGAGGCTTCAGGTTGTTGGAAATGGATGTTGGCAAAATATGGACTTGTGGGTCATCTTTTTTTGAGAATTAGAAAGAGAAACCAACATAACTGTAGCATTCAAACAAAAGCAGAGTAGTTATTAGGCAATAGGTACTGACTGCTTTAAAGGAGGGAATCACCACAGAGCCTGAGGTCATTTGTCTGGTTGGTGAGGCTTTTGTGATGTGTTTGCTCTTCATCCCTCATGTACCTGTGAGACTCTAAGAGTCATAGAACCCAGCACTTGCACACAAGGACTCAGAAAGTTCACAAGAGCAACTAGGTGGCACCCGGTTTGACACCTGTGAACAACATCCTTCCATGTAGTGCCTTCTCAGTGTCAAAGGTCATGGCACACTCTGCTCACCTCCTTCTAGTGGCTTCCCATGGTCCATATAATAAAGTCACCAGCCATCTTCAGAACTCCATGGCCATATCCTCCCTGGTACGTGGCATCATCTCTTAACATACTTCCTTCTCGCTATGTTTAGCCACACTAGCATCCTGCTGATCCTCAAAGAACATTCCCACCCCAGTCTTTGTTCCCGCTCCTGGGACACTCTTTGTGGAACTTTCCTATTGCTGCAGAGTCTCCTTTTCCACCTCTCTCCTGTTGCATTCCTCTCTCTCCCACAGACTGCTTTGCCCTTCCCACCTGCTCTTACCATTCTGCCTCAAAATTATCTGCTTTTTGGTTATGTTTTTATATTGTTTCATACTGAGCGTTCTCACAGTTACAGCCCCTTGAGTGATAATGATGCTCATGCACAGTACATATTTAGAGAATATTTGTTTAACCAGTGAATGGAATCTACATATGAGACGGGGATCAGTGCCTATTAGCTTTGTATTACTAGGCAGGACTTCAGTGTGCAGTGATAATAACAGGCAAACCTGATATCAACGGATACATGTTACACACCAGGCCTTCTTCCAAGTGCCTTCCCAGAATTAATTTATTATTTAGGGAGTTATTGAGGTGTAGGTGTGTTTATATTCTCTCTTCAGAAGCGAGAAAATGGAGACACATGATTGGATGGCTAGCTCAATGACTTGTAAGTAGAGAGTTGAAGAACCAGAATGTCTCAACTGTATTTCTTTACACTTTTTTTTATTCTTTTTTAATTAAAATTTACACCTGCTCCCCGTTTCCCATTTCTCTCCCCTCCTCCCAAATATTGCCCCCTCCCCCCACTCCCCTCTCCCTATCCCCACTCCTCTTCTCCTCCCCCCACACCATTCCCCCTCCCTCTCGATATTGAAGAGCAGTCCAAATTCCCTGCCCTGCGGGAAGACGAAGGTCTTCTATCTACGTCCAGGAAGGTGAGCGTCTAAATGGGCTAAGCTCCCACAAAGCCAGTTCATGTATTAGGATCGAAACCTAGTGCCATTGTCCTTGGCTTCTCATCAGCCTTCATTGTCCGCCATGCTCAGAGAGTCCAGTTTCAACCCATGCTTATTCAGTCCCAGTCCAGCTGGCCTTGGTGGGATCCCAATAAATCAGTTCCACTGTCACAGTGGGTGGGTGCATCCCTCGTGGTCCTGATTTCCTTGCTCATGTTCTCCCTCCTTCTGCTCCTCATTTGGACCTTAAGAGCTCAGACCGTTGCTCCAAATTGAGTCTCTGTCTCTACCTCGATCCATCGCCAGATGAAGGTTCTAAGGTGATATGTAAGATATTCATCAGTATAGGATAGGGTCATTTCAGGTTCCCTCTCCTCAGTTGCCCAAGGTACCAGCTGGGGACATCTCCCTGGACACCTGCGAACCCCTCTAGAGTCAAGTCTCTTGCCAACCCTAAGATGGCTCCCTTAGTTAGGATATATACTTTGCTGCTCCCGTATCCACCCTTCCTATATCCCAACCATCCCAATCCCCCAAGCTCCTCCCATCCTCCCCTTCTCACGTTTCTCATCCCATTTCCCCTTTGCCCCATGCCACCTCACCCGCAAGTTCCCGGTTTTTGCCCTGCAAGCTTGTCTACTTCCCCTCTCCAGGCGGATGACTATACGATTTTCTTTGGGTTCACTTTCTTATTTAGCTTCTCTAGGATCACAAATTATATTCTCAATGTCCTTTATTTATGGCTAGAAACCGATTATGAGTGAGTACATCCCATGTTCCTCTTTTTGGGTCTGGGATACCTCACTCAGGATAGTGTTTTCTATTTCCATCCATTTGCACGCAAAATTCGAGAAGTCATTGTTTTTTACCGCTGAGTAGTACTCTAATATGTATATATTCCACACTTTTTTATTTTATTTTTTTGAGATGGGGTTTCTATTTGTAGCCCTGGCTGTCCTGAAACTTGTTCTGTAAACCAGGCTGACCTCAAACTCACAGAAATCCACATGCCTCTGCTTCCTGAATGCTGGGATTAAAAGTGTGTGCCACCACTGCCTGGCTGTGTCCTTAACTCTATCAGCTCCTCTGCCTCCAGTTGGGAAGTCAGTAAACACTTTCCCAATGACGTGAATAATTCATAAAAGACCATGGAGTCGGGCTGGGGAGGTGCTGAGTTTATTATGTATTTGCTATAAAAGCATGAGGATCCACCCAGCACCCACCTACCCAGCCACCCACCCAAACACACAAACCAACAAAAAAACAAGAGAAAACTAGATGAGAAGGCATGCACCTGTAATCCCAGTACTGGGGAGGCAGAGCAGAGAGGATTCCTGGGGCTGGCTAGCCAGCCCAGCAGAGGAAGTAAACCTCAGGTTTAATGAGAGAATTTGTCTAAAAAATAATATGGTGAGTGATTAGGAACGATGCCTAGTACTGATCCCTGGGCTCTGTATGCATGTATGCCTGCAAACACAAGCCTGTGCACATGTGTCTGTATTGAGAAAAATGGCAAAAGAATGGAGGGGTGCTCATCATGTTCCATTAATTTGAAGTAGGATAAGAATTAGAAGTCTGAATGACCTCAGGGGAGGGAGGTGAGGTCCTCCCACCCTCAAAGTCCCATGTAAAAGGAGAGTTGGAATTTATCTATGGTTTTAGAATAGTTCCTTCCAGTAGGCAGGAAGGAGGGAAAAGGGGGGCATCCGTGGATTGAACAAAACATGGTAAATCATGTGTTTCAAGCACCTCTTTAGACAGACCTGTAAGTGAAGGGAGGAGGAGCAACATCATGGCTGCACCTTCCTGGAGTCAAAACAGTAGAGGCTCATGTCTGTTGACTTCCGAAGATTTATTTTTAGGATGCTAACAGGCTGAGAGCTTTCTTCTTCTTCTTTTTGCTTAATTCTGTAGTAGATAATAATAATAATTAAAACTAATGGAGATAAAAACATTGTGACACTCCAGCTTCATATCTATTTGACATTGTAAATTAGAGTATTACTCACTCGGAAATTGCCTTGCCGTGTCTATTATTACCATGTTCTCACAAAGGTCTCACATGAATCACAATTGAACCTTTGCATTTCCCTTGAAGAACCCTTGGTTTTCCTGAGAAGGGAGCAGAGTTCATTAAGGAGGAATTATTTCAGAATACTACTGGGAAGCAAGGGGAGTCTTAGATCCAAAAGGCTTAACTAGGCTCATCTTGAATATGAGCTGAAGTCGGGTGTTTTTTGTTTTTTCTTTTATTCTCTTTTCCCTCTTCCTAGTGTTCACAGGAACCTAAAGTCTCAGGATCACTGGTTTGTTTTCTCTCTCTCTCTCTCTCTCTCTCTCTCTCTCTCTCTCTCTCTCTTGGTGTTTGTGTGTATGCAGCTACTCACATGTAGGCACATTACACATATATCTACGTGTGTGTGTGTGCGTGTGTGTGCATGTGTGTGTCACAGGACAACCTTACTCTTGCTCCTCAGAAATTATCCAAGCCTACCCACCCCCCCATCATCCCAGGGCCTCTCACTGGCTTGGTACTCACTGATTAGGCTAAGTTGGCCAGCAGAGTTCCAGTGATCTACTTGTCTCTGCCTCCGCAGTGCTGGGGTTAAAAATGGATACTACCACTCCTGACTCATTTAAGTGCGCTCTGGGAATTGAACTCAAGTCTTCACCTTGTAAGGCAAGTACTTCACTGATCTGTCCCCTTTGCTATGTTTCCCCTTTTAATACATGTTGATGTGAAGGTCAGAATGCAAAATAATGCTCATAAGCTACGTGAATGAACTTAAATGACTAAGGAGTCAAGGCTAGGAAACCTGAAAAATTGATCATTGGTGTAGGTGGGTCTTCTATCTATCTGTTGTTTCATTGGTTAATTAATAAAGAAAACTGCTTGGCCTGATAGGTCAGAACATAGGTGGGTGGAGTAGACAGAACAGAATGCTGGGAAGAAGGGAAGTGAGGCAGACACCATGGAGCCAGCTACCAGGTCAGACATGCTGAATCTTTCCCGGTAAACCACCATCTCATGGTGCTACACAGATTACTAAATATGGGTTAAAGCAAGATGCGAGAATTAGCCAATGAGAGACTAGAGCTAATGGGCCAAGCAGTGTTTAAATGAATGCAGTTTCCATGTAATTATTTCCGGGGCTAAGCTAACCATGCAGGAGCCGGGCGGGACAAAAAGCAGGCCTGCTCGCCCCATCACTACAGATCATGGGTATATACTGATTTTATTGGCAATCCAAAGTTCTCAGGCCAATTCCAAACCTTAAACTGCGGTCCTGGGGGCTTGGTAAGTTATAGTACTTATTCCAGCTGTGAAGGGAGCAGCCCCAGGGACCTTTGAGAGGAAAGATGTGGATCAGCTTGGGTGCTGTGGAAGTGCCTAGGAAAAGGTCCATTGGCTCTGCAACCAGGCAGGCTCACTTCTGCTTCTCTCTGAATTAATTACTTTTAAAAAGGTCAGTTCTAGTAAGAAGGAAAAGGAGACATGGTGGTTCGTGAGTCGAGGCACAGGAGCTGTCAGACCTTTGAGGCCTGGGAACCAGCACAGTGTCACATGGTCATATTAAATTATTTAAAGCTGTCACAGCGCCAGTCCAGATCCAAAGGGAGGGAACATTAAACCCCCTGTGCCACCAGAGAAGTGTCAAAGCTTGTGTGACCATCTTTAGTCTGCCACAGGGAATTAACATCCTTCAGATCAATGTATGGATCAAAAAGAATTTGTGAGATCTGAGAAGGAAATATGGGTTTTAAGCAAAAACGTCCTTCCCATAAAGACTGAAGAAAGACATGCAACAGAAACTATATGTGAGCTACACTTACCAGCAGGAATACCCACGATCCTATTTCCATGGAAGGAGAGCTTACGCTAGGGCTGGGGAGCCTGCTTATTTAAGGGAGAAAGTTTGTTTTTATTTTCTTCCTGGGTATTTTTTTTTTAAATTGATATTCTCCTTGGTGAACCTTTCCCATGAATCATGTTGATTTTTGTTGGGCGAGTTAATGAGGTGGAAAGAGGGCAGTCTGCCTCCCTCCCTGCTTCATGAGGTATGAAGGTTCCTATCCCAAATCTATCATGCCTCAGGACGAGGTGGAGGAACTGGGGACCTGCTCTATGGCCAGGGTGTGACACAGCATGACCTTCACTTCCTTTGGGGATGGCAGCACAGTTATTGTCCCGGTCACTGAACTAGATGTAAGAAATGTTAGAGGGCGCAGGGAATGTGGCCTGATATCTCTCTCTCTCTCTCTCTCTCTCTCTCTCTCTCTCTCTGTGTGTGTGTGTGTGTGTGTGTGTGTAGGAAGAAGAAGAAGAGGAGGAGGTCAAGTAAATATGCCTGTCTATTTTGACTTCTAACCCATGTGCTGTATCATTGATAGGAAGGCGTGTGACCTGCCAAGGTCCAGAGCAAAAAGACCTCTGCATGTGTCTGCGTTACTGATTCAAGATACCTGCTTCCTGCT
The DNA here is from genome assembly GCF_950005125.1 of Chionomys nivalis. NCBI lineage: Eukaryota > Metazoa > Chordata > Mammalia > Rodentia > Cricetidae > Chionomys > Chionomys nivalis. The sequence continues at coordinate 53,920,759 of NC_080086.1, forward strand.
GAGACAGGCATGTAGGCCACAGAGGACTCCAGCCACTTGCTTCTAAAGGCCTGAGAAAGTAGGAGTGAGACCATTGTCTTGTATTGGCTGAGATGGTCTTGCCTGTGAGCAGAGAGAAGGCACTGCCTGGTGTTTCCTCCTAGCCCACGGTTAGCATTAGACCAGTGTGTGGATCAGGCCTTCAGAGCAGGCAAGAGCTAGTTCTGTGCACATTCCGCTTAAATACAGAAATGATGGATTTCGACAGATGCAGCCAGTGGCAGTGTGGCAGCTAATGGTACAGGCAATGGAGTTAAAATCCGTGTGTGGAAATCTTGGCTCTGCTGCTTGCTAGCTGTGGAGACATCTCGACTGTGCCACGGAGGTAGGAAGAGCAAGCTCTCACAGCGGAGTGTCACGAGCGTGAAGTGCATATTGTGTGTAGTGAGATTCAGCAAGTGCTGCAGGCTGACTGCGGTTGGCAGCCTCGGAGTTTATGTCCTTGGGGCTATTCCCTCTTCACAGGAAGCAGTGAGAGTTGGGTAAATGGCTTCCACATGGATTTCACTTAACCTTTGGAGGCCAATTTGAAAACAGGCCTCTGCTCACACAGGCAGCGAGTGTTTTCAAAACCTACAGGACACCTGGGGAATGAACCAGGCATTCGTGAGCAGGAGACTTTTCTCTGTGGTGTGTTCAGAGCTCCCATTTTGGAGCTGGTGGCCTTTGAGGTGCCCAGTTGTATTCAGACTCCCCTAGTAAATCAGCTGGAGGCGACATGGTGTGCATTGTGGAAGGTGATAGGTGTTTGTAATTTAGCTCTGGGGCAGGTGGCCTTGTGTTGTCAGGGAAGAAGAGGGTAAGAACAGTGACAGACAGCAGCAAAACTGTAGCGTCCTCATGCACATTCTTAAGTCCTGCGGGCCAAGGGGGATGTACACACACACACACACACACACACACACACACACACACACACGGGTGGAGAAAGACAGACAGAGTCAGAGATAGAAGCAGAATCAGAGAGACAGAGAGAGCAAAGACAACACACACACACACACACACACAAAGAGAGAGAGAAACAGAGGACACATGAAAAAGAGCCCCCAAAGTCCTGGGCTTAACGTGTACCTCCTTTAGGACCATCATCTGTGCTTGAGAGATGGAGACCATGCGGTGCTCGGATCTTAATGCAGATTACTATTCTATTAGTTGGCAGCAGAGGCGGAATGCATGAGGCACAGCAAGTTCCAGGCTGCAAAAGTTGAGGTTGTTGGTCTGTTTAGTCATGATGAGATAACAGGCCCAGTGTGGTACTTGGCAGGCCCAGTGACCCCCAAGGGTAAATCACGAAGGGTCCTCATTGGCTTTTAAATGGGCACATCCCCTGGGAGTAAACCAAAACCAACTTTTCCACTTACTGCAACTTTTCTACACGAATAATTCCCAGGGCCTGATTTCCTCCTTTCTGTCCCCATATCACATACATATGATTGTCATCTATGTTTAGATTTTGATGGATACAGTGGGGGGAAGTCATAATTTGTTTTGTAAAGGTATAGATGTAGCATGCATTTTGTATTAACTGCTAATTTAGACGTGCAAATATGTATTCTAAACCCAGTGAGTGTTAAGACCCTTATTAGGTGGCTGAGGAATTCTCACTTCTTCAGCATACTTTTAAGAGGCCATGTCCTCCTTGTCATGGTTGTCATAGTTGTCCTCCTCCTCCTGATGTGAATGCATATATGTGCGTAGGTCCAAGGCCAACCCTAGGTGATCCTCAGTTGCCTTCCAGTTCTTAAAATTTGAGACAGGGTCTTTCATTGGCCCACAACTTCGCCAAGAAGGCTTGGCTAGCTGGCCAGCCAGCTCCAGTGATGGGCCTGCCTCATTTCCCATTTCAGCATGGCTCAGACTGCAAGCATGTTTCACTATGCCTGACTTTTTATAGGAGAGATCAAACTCTGATCCTCACGCTTTTGAAGCTTAGCATCTCAGCCTCAAGAGCTTCCTTCTTCCTCACCATCCCATCTTTCCTTGAGACTCTTGGTTAGCGAGAACAAAGGGAAGCCTTAAGTGGAAAAAGCTTGACTTATAATAGTTCCCTGAAAGCCATAGAGGCTTTTGAAGAACGCCTCAGGTGATTCTGCTCCTCCGTGCAGCTTTCCGCTTATATAGGAAATCTCTCTGTGGCTGTTCTCCACTTCCATGGTGGCTCTGTGGAGGATTTGTCACCCCATGCCCCAGCCCAATGTCTTGTATCTACTGTAGCTGATGGTCGGTCTGAACTTTGGTGCTTCTTCTCACCTTCCGTAGTCTCTCTCTTGAGACTTCCCCCTCTGACAGTTCTCCAAAGACTCTGAACCACCTTTGCAACAGACTTCTGTAGTGGGAATCAGTGGATTTCAAAGCCAACTCAGCTGTAGAATGAATGGAGGTGGGGGAGCAGAACTACTGGTTACACATCGTGGACTCATGGGTCATACAAGAGGCAAGGGAACGCTTCTCCATGTGAAAACGTTGCCAAGCCTGCCCGGGTGTTAATGAACTTGCAGAGCTGCCGGCTTTTCCAGGACCTGCACGTGGGAAGGAAGCATTTACCTTGAGCTGTGTTGTAAATGCTTAGGTACCTGTTTCCCCATTACTATTTGGTAGCCTTTGCTTCTACTTCCTCACAAATTACTTTTGTATGTTAAGGATGGCTTCCTGTGTTCCTGAGAGTCTTGCCACTCCAAAGAGAATACATGTTTAGCCTCCACTCAGGCCTCTCCTTGAACTTGAGCTCGGTGCCTGTCTCATCCTTCTCTTCTGCCACTTAAAACAGTTCTGTTGTGTTTCTGAAGCAGGGTTTCCTGTATCTCAGGCTGGTTTGAATTTGTACTGCATTGCTTAGGATGCTCTTGGGCATCCATTTGTTCTTTCTGTACCTCTGACTATTGTGATGACAAACAGTGCTTGGTTTATGCAGTGCCAGGGATTGAATTCAGGGCCTTGTGTCCTTTGCCCACTGATATATCCCCACCTCCTCTTGTCTTTCTTATGGCATTATTTTTTCCCACAGGGCTTAATTGCTGCCTGTATCTTCTACATCTATCTGTTTACTCCATGTGTCCCTCTGCTAGCAGCTGTGCTCTGTGAGAACACAGTCTATTTACTGTAAGATGGAGTATAGCTACATTGCCCTGGCTGGCCTTGAACTCTCAGGCACAATGATTCTCTGGCCTCAGGTCCTAGAAATGCTGGGCTTCCGGGCCTGTGTCACTTGTGCTAGGCTGTGGCCAAGGATTTGTTTGTTTGTTTATACTGCTGGAACCATGTCATCTAAAATAGAGGTTGGCAGACTACGGCCCAAAGACCAGATCTTATGGGTGACTTTCTCATCTTACCTGAGAATGAAGTAGGAGACTTTCCGCCTCTTTTTTTTTGGGGGGGGGGGGTGAGGAGCAGGGGGATACAGTTTTATTATATACAGGCATTTTGTGCTTTACCAGAAATCCAATCTGATAGGTCTCCACTCAGGCTTGAATATAATTCATAATTCATCACCCACCCCCTAAATACACACAAGAACCTTAAAAATCTACAAATGGATGAAGAAAGTCAATATATAGTTTTTTTTTTAAAAAAATCAAAGATTCATACTTCAATTATGTTTTGATAATTCACAAAGAAAACACATATTAAAATATTAAAATAAAGAGGTTGAAAAAAGTCCTCTGAAATCCAGCTGGGACACAGCTCAGCTGGCAGAGTGCTTGCCTCGTACGGATTAAGGTCCTGCATTTGGTTCCCCAATACCATGTAAACCATGGAGTCACATGCCTGAGGTCCCAGCACATGGGAGGTTGAGGTGGAGGCTAAAAGATCAGATATTCAAACCCTTCTAGGGCGTATGGGGAGTGTGAGGCCTGCTTGCACTAGAAATCCTGTTTTTAAAAAATTCCCAAAGTAAAAACATAACAAAAACTACTTGAGCCATGAAACACCAAATATTTCACCTCTTGGCTCCTTAAGTTAAACATCTGCTCATACTCTACCTGGAACAGGGGCTGGCCATCAATCAGGGCCTTTCCATGAGTTAATGCTCCTGGGCCACTCCGTTTTAGATTCTATAAGGTTATTTTTCATTTCTTAGGTCCTTGCTCTAACCTAGAATAATGTCCTGTAAACATTTGGTGTTCAATAAACTTTCTTGAGTAAGGCCCCCAAACCATAAAAATCCATTCTTGACACTGAGCACAATAGTGGTAAAGTATCTTCTCATTGTCACGATCACAACACTTAACCTGTCCATGCCCACGGGGGCATATAGGGCCTTCACTTTCACAAAACGAGGCAGGAGGAGAAAGTGCGGAAGATCTAGAGAGCAACATGGTGGCTCTGGATAAGAGAGCTTTATTGCTTCTCTAAAATTTCCTAAGAGGACAAATATCTGTTTCTCTACCACAGAAATATGGTAATTGTGTGTAGTAATAGACATTAAGTTTCTTAGTCATTCCACAATGTGTAATTATGGGAAAACATCAGGTGACAGACCGTAAGTATATACAATTTCTTTCTGCAAATTAGAAAACAATTCAAAGGGGTCAGAGAGATGGTTCAGTAAGGGATCTGAGTTTCATCCCCAGCACCCATGTGAAAAAGCCAGTTATAGCGGCAGGCATCTATAATCACAGCCATTCATCCCCAGCACCCACATAAAAAAGCCAGTAGCTACAGCAGCAGGCATCTGTAATTGCAGCCCTAGGGACTTAGAGGCAGGAGGATGCCTGGGTCTGATGGGCCAGCCAACCTACGTGAATTAGTGGCCTCCAGTTCAGTAATAGACCCTGTGTCAGACAGCACGGTGAGTGATTGAGAAAGACACCTGACCTTAACATCTTGGATCCATATGTAGGTGTGTACATCCATGCACACATGCATGCATGAATGCATACATGTGCGCTTCCCACCCCCCCATGATAAAACCCCAAATGGAATCTGAATCCACTACAAATAAAGTAAGAGACGGTTACTCTATAAAAGATCATTGTACTTGTTACTTACTATGTCTGTGACCAAAACGTCTGACATTAATCAGTCTAAGCAAGGGAGAAATTCCTTATCCAGCCTCACAGGTTCTGAGTCATCAGTCCATTATAGAGGGGAAAGTGTGGGAGAACAAACAGCTCATGCATGGTGGCCAGAAAGTGGAACAAAACACGAAGGAGCCAGGGTAAGATACAGCCCCACAGAGACATCCCCAGTGACCTATTTCCCGCTGCACGGTCCTTCCTCCTGAATTTCCCCACCTCTCAATAATGCCATCATATTATGAATTGTTCAGGGTTTAAGCATTTCATTAGGTTACAGCCCCCATGAGCTGATCGTTTCTGGAAATACATGTTCAGAGGTCTGTGTTACTAATTTCCCAGGGGTTCCTCAATCAAAATTAATCATTTTAAGCATTGCTGATTCATCTTTTGGTGGCAATTCAAATGTTCAAAAGAAAGTAACTGGGCCGAGGATACAACACAGTTGGTAGGGTGTTCAGCTGGCATGCATGAAACCTTGGGTTTGACCTCTAGCACCAACTAAAACTGGATTTGGTGGTCCATGCCCATGATCCCAGCACTTATGCGGTGGAAGCAGGAGGCTCAAAAGTTCAAGATTCTTCTTGATTGTGTTGTGAGGGCCAGCCTGAGATACATGAGACCTCATCTTACAAACAACAAACATAATTAGTAGTGTGGACATGAATGGTGTTTATTGATTTTTGCCTCAACTTTACAGAATATATAGTGTACCATGCAAAATTTTGTTTTTAAGATGGTGTCTTAGTGCTCTTGAAGTTTAAACCTCTTTGAGGTATTTGTGTGAAAAGTGCAGACTTTCTGACTTTCTAGCCCATACTCATTTGGTCAGAGTTGCCACAGGGAGACCCCAGGAGTTCATGTTTTTTGAAGTTCCACCTGATATTGCAATATCTCCTGAGATGGAGAAATCACTGCTCTGAATTCACTTACTGACTGAGAGGAAGAAAGTAAGGGGAAAACTGACCATATCTGTGCAGCGTGGGACACTGTGTGTGATGCCACCATGGACAAATTCCATTCTAGTGTTTCTCTAGCATCCATGTCACTTAAACCACACCCTAAAATATCCACTCAGGAGTAGTTCTCAGAGTGCCCATTCCTAACAGGCTGCTGGGTGAATCCAATAGGTGCTTTTTTGAGACCTCCTTTAGCACAGAAGGGATTGAACCAGGAGTTTACCTATTGCTCAAAGGGTCAGATAGTAGAATTTTTGGCTTTGTGGGCCGCTCAGCCTCTAAAGTAATGCTTTAACTCTGTCATAGTGGTGAGAAAGCAGCCATAGCTAATGCATACATGAATGGATAAATAGGTATTCCAATAAAACTTTATAAAAACAGTCATCTAGCTAGATTTAGCCAGACATCTTTTTGTTGTTGTTGCTGTTGGTTATAATTTGCTGATTCCTGGAGGTTATGTGACCACCGTGAATGTCATCACTGTTCTTCAGGTACTCAGCACTTTCCATGAGGCAGATGGCTTCCTTTATTTTTCTGTTTGTTTGTGCTCTTGTGTAATACCCAAGACTGAAGATCTAAATGGCTGAAGACCTTCTAAAGGACACATAGCTATCAGGTGGCAGAGTCAGGAACGTTGACCTCAGACGTCCAATCGGAGTATTTCTTCTTCACACAAGGCAGGCTATATGGTAACAGAGCTGACTGTTAACTTGACAGGATCTAGAATTACCCTGGAGACATATCTCTGGGATATTTCTAATTCAGATGAATTAAGGTGGAACAGAAACTCTGTGTGGGGCCATTCCTTGGCCAGGGTTCCTGGAGTGCTTAAGAAACAGAAAGTCAGCTGAACGTGAGCATTCATTTCTCTCTGCTTACTGTGGGTGTGTTTGACCAGCAGAGCTTCTGCTCATGTTTCCCTGCTGTCCTTGCCTGCTGCTATTTCCTCCCCACCATGATGGACTGTATCCTCTTGAACTGTGAGGTAGAATAAATGTTCACTTCCTTAAGTTGCTTTCATCAGGTATTTTGTTACAGTACAGATCTTTCTTTGGACATAGCCTTGCTTTGGAATGGTCAATAGGCTAGAACCTCCACAGAATTTTGCTTAGTCCTCTCTGCATTGCCTGGGAGAGTTCCTGGAACATAGTAGGTGCTTAGTAAAATTTAAAAAATTTTGGTGGTGGAAGATTGAGCATAGGTGTCATGCATGAGTAAATAATTATTGAACGAATGGTTAGTTCATGATTACTTATGTACAATGGGCATTTCGTGGTATTTCATTTTTGATGCCAATGATTTTATATGACAAGATTCGAGAAGCAAAGCATACAATCAACAAGACATCCAGTTATAGAAAGTCTTGAACCCAGACTTCTCTACACACAAGCTTCTCCACACTCAGCAGTTTATTGACATGTTTGAGAAGCCTATTTGCAGGGATCCAAATGTTTGACTCAAAGGATTCTCTCCTAGTTACTTTGAGCCTTTTCAGAATTGAAAATAGTCATGGTTTGGCAAATCATCCTGGTGGTCTGTGGAATAGGGACAGTGCCATCCTGGTGGTCCGTGGAATAGGGACAGTGCCAATCTGGTGGTCCGTGGAATAGGGACAGTGCCATCCTGGTGGTCCATGGAATAGGGACAGTGCCATCCTCGTGGTCCGTGGAATAGGGACAGTGCCTATAGCAAGCACCCATGACACAACCCCTGTGGTGTAATGGAGAAATATTTCTAAACACATTTATCAGTCGATTTGCATTCTATTAACCACAGGAAATGAGGGGTTGGTTATGTGTGTGTGTGTGTGTGTGTGTGTGTGTGTATGTGTGTGTGCCCTTCTTTTTTCTCTGTAGCTTCTTATTTAGAACATCTGATGCAGGTTATAAAAGGCAATCCTCAGAATTCTTGGTAAAACTACCTCACGATGAGAGAAAGTGAGCTGTGATTTGGATGGACATCTTCTGATACCAAGTGAAAGGTCAATTCAGTGGGTGTGTTGAAAGCATCACAACTAATTCTGAATAGAGGTCGGGATGGCAGGCCTGAAGTGAAATTTCCTGAGGTGCCAACGTTGCAGGATGGTGGAGCTGGCTTTGACCCAGATGATGTTCAGAGGCAGCAGCTGCAGCAACAGGTAACCTGAGCAGTCAGGTATATTTCTTTAGCATTTCTAAGCACTCTTGCCCCCTAGTGACATAATTATGTCACACGCTGCTTATCTTGGTACCCAGGTGAGACTGTTACATGGCGTCTGTGCTTTGTAGTGACTTCATATCACGTTATTTTTCTGTTCTAGTGGAGCAGCTAACTTGCCCAGTCTATCTCAAGTGGAGATAATGTAACTACACAGTTCTGAGGTTTATATTTTCATAGTATTTATTATTCATCATGCTTCTTAGAAGCCTGCCAGAAGGGAAGAAAAGCATTTATTTCTATGGTTTACTTGTACCTCATCAATCTACCCATTCAACAAAGAGTCAAATACTGGCTGTATATCAGGCACTGTTCTCAGTGAGGAGAGACTGAATAGACACAAAAAGGAACTTCAGGTAGAGTAAGAAGAAAAACAACCAAACCAAGGCTTGGAGGTCTAGGATGGGTTTGGGGAAGCAGTCTTTCCAAATAAGCTCACCAAGGAAGGGCTTGCCAAGCAGAGGTCATTTTTATGAAGTTCTGAGGATGCCAGAAGATGAATTCCAGATGGTAGCCTCTTCAGACTCTAGGGAGAAGGGAAGAAAAGAGGTGGTAAGGGGGAATGTGAAGGTTAAGGGTGCTGACGCTACATCCCACCCCGAGGTGCTTTGCCTTCTCCAGTAAGTGGCAAGAGATAATTAGCAGGGAGAGCAACAGGATAGCTTGGGCAGGAAAGTAGCAATAGATGAAGTAAGAGCTGAACAGTGTTGTGGGGATTGAGTTGGTAGCAGTTTTGTTTGACAGATGGAAGTAGACTGTAAGAGAAAGAAGGGGTGTAAGTAATCTTGTTTGAGCATCCATAAAAGAAAGGACTGTTGTGTCTGAAATAGGGAGGTATATGGGAAAAACTCTCTCTCCTCTCCTCTCCTCTCCTCTCCTCTCCTCTCCTCTCCTCTCCTCTCCTCTCCTCTCCTCTCCTCTCCTCTCCTCTCCTCCCCTCCCCTCCCCTCCCCTCCCCTCCCCTCCCCTCTCCCTTCCCCTCCCCTCTCCCCTCCCCTCTCCCCTCCCCTCCCCTCTCCCCTCCCCTCCCCTCTTCCCTCCCCTCCCCTCCTCTATTCCCTCCCCTCTGCTCTCCTCTCTTCTCCCTTCCCCTCCTTTTTTTCCTCCTCTGATGTGGGATTCCCCTCTGTATGCTGTGAATATCATTGGTTAATAAAGAAACTGTCTTGGGCCTGTGCAAGGCATAGATATAGGCAGGAAAAATTAAACTAAATGCTGGGAGAAAGAAGAAGGAGTTAAGGAGAAGCCATAGAGCTGCCACTGGAGACAGACATGCTGAAACTTTGCTAGGAGGCCACGACCTCATGGTGATACACAGATTAATGAAGATGGGTTAAATTAATATGTGAGAGTTAGCAAATAAGAAGCTAGAGATAACATGGCAAGCAGTGATTTAAATAATATGGTTTCTGTGTGATTATTTCGGGTCTGAGCTGATGAGCAGCCGGGAACCAACAAGTGGCCTTCTTATAACACCCCTCCCCTTTTCTCTCCTCTCTACATGTGTATGTGTATTTTGAGAGTGGAAGTGGAAACTTGGGCTTTGATTTTGGAATGTAATGCATTGGAATGCCTATTAGCTGACCCAAGTGGACATGTCAGGAAGGATATGTGGACAAAGACCAGGCTGAGAATAATGATAACAGTACTATCCATCAGTGTTGTACACTTACTGTTGGGGTTGTGTGAGCACAATAAATAAAACCTCCTTTTACTGGTGACTGAATTTAAAGCCAGTGGATAACAACACAGCCATTCAGGCAGAAAACTGAAGTTCCTGTTCATGTTGCTAACAGCTATTAGATAATGTGGCTTTGGATCTTTGGCAAGGGGGACTTGATTTAGTTGGGCATCCTATCAAGTGCAGCTGGGAGGATATTCCTCAGGTGTCCTAAACAGTAGTGGAATTGGATGGATCTTAGGCAGGCAGATCTTGAGAGCTTTCCAGAGGCTTAGTTTCCAGGGTTTAGTTTCCTTTTTCTAAACATACTCCCAATCATCTATATATCATTCTCCTAGTCAGGGAGGGGCCATTGAGGCCCATGGGGAGAAACCAGGGTGAGCATTAACTCTAGCTAACAGAGTATGAAGTCTTAGGAGGGTGCCCCCTAGTCCTCTTCTGAGTGTTCAATGCTTTACACTAATTCTTTCATTTAAGTTTCATATTTTATTACCACTTCATGGTCATGGCAGTGACATTTACAAGGCCAATTTTTTCAAGATCATATAACACAGTCTGCACTTGAAACTTGCTTCATGTTTTCCTGTTGTTTTATAAGCTATGAACTGCCAAAGGATGCTATTTATTTATTTATTTGTCACCATAAACAGGTATGTGTATGTGTGTGTATAGTTTTTTAAATGGTGATTACCAACTAAAGGAAACAATAGGATTAAAGAAAATAGTTTCTCCTTTTAAATTAATAATTTCCTACTATTTAAATAAAAAAAGCTGTATTTATTTTATTGGACATTAGCCTATGGCTGTTCCTCCATATCCCTGCAAAATAGGAATGAAAGATGTATTTCAGTTCACAAATTCGTCTTACGGTGGTTTGGTTCCATGGGCTTGGGTAGAGCTGTCTTTGGTCTATGGATGAATAGACTTTCTTCAGAAAAGGAAATCTTTAGAAAGTATATAGAACTCGTTGGTTTCGTGTCTGGTTGTTCCAATGGTAATACTGAAACAGAGGTGGAAGTAATGCTTTAGTCTGTTGATTGCTAAGGAAAACAAGTTGAGAGGCCAAAGGACAAGGAAAGGTGATACATATGAAAAGTCACAGCTACAGTGGGCATGTGAGGGAGTCCAGTTGGCGAGAGGAATGATTCTGCTTCTGCCCATGCTGGCTGTGTGGCCATGAACTCTGAGGTTAGAGCCCACAAATTCTCTCTCATGTGTGAACTTTCATATATTAAAACCTCAGGAGTCAGTGAGGTACAAATGGCGGGGAGTGTCGTCTCATTTGGTCTCAGGCAAAGCAGTTTTGCTAGGATATCCTTGAATGTTCTATGGGTTCTCCCCACAGCGGCCTGACTTGTAGGGTATGTCAAAGGTATGGCTTATCCTCCAGGATCAGAGGAACTTGTTGAGTTGCAGGGAACCATAATCAGGGCCATTATCAGTTTTTATGGCCCATGGCACCCCATGACCTGCATGGCCAATTCAAGGACCTTAATAACATGAGAAGCCTTTTCCCCCTGAGAGGGCCACAGCATACACAGAGGAGCAGGTATCTATCATTACATGAACATAGTGGAGACTACCAAATGGGGGAGGGTGGCGAGTGACATTCATTTGCCAGATTGACCCCTTAAAGAGGGGGCCTAGGGGCACCTGAGGAGCTTGGGGAGCTCAGGATCTAACTGTTTACCTTGAGAACTGGCAAGTTCTGGGAGGAGCTTGTGTAGGCTCTGGAGGTGGGAGAACAGCAATTGTTGATAAAGTGCTCTTGCTTGTTCAAGGAGGTTAAGGTTAACGTTATAATCATAGTGTCAATTTAAGCATTGCCTTTGGTCAGGATGCTTGGGAGTCCAGTGTGTGACTGGATGTGAGAAATATACCAGGGTAGGCTCTGTGTATCTTTTATGGACAACATGGTCACATATAATGTGTTTATTCATTCTTTTATCTTTTTTTCCCCTATTTTTTTGAGACAGGGTTTCTTTGTAGCTTTGGAACCTGTCTTGGAAATTGCTTTGTAGACAAGGCTGGCTTTGAGCTCATAGAGATCCACCTGCCTCTGCCTCCCTGAGTGCTGAGATTAAAGACTTGCCCTTGGGAAAAGGACAGAGTATGAATTGCCTGGACCACATACTGTTTGTCAGAGAAAACATTGACATACTCAGACTGACATTCCACGAGGACCTTTAGGAGTTCTTCCAGTTGTATAGAGCCAGGGTTGAACAATATGTGGGCCACATGTTTCACTCCCAGATACTGAATTAAGTCCCCGAATCTATTTTTGTTTGCATCTAAGACTGCCAGTGTACTTTCAGAATAGGGGAAGATGGAGGAGCACTGTGGGGCCTGACTTCCAAGGGGAGTAGAGATGGTGAGGCAAGTCTTTTATCTTGGGGTAGGTGGTTAGCCAGCATCCCAGGGAAGCCCATGATCATTGCTTGGAAGCTGATAGTCTGTCAACAGGGACTGAGAATGCCACAGGGAAAAGTGAAGGATAATTTTGTCTGGCTCCCAACCATAAGTCCTTTGGGCCAGCATCCATGCCTTAAGGGTGAGGCAGAAGGACATTTCACATTTTGAGGTAATTTTTTGTAGATCTGAGAATGCTTTGTGTATTCACATTAATGGGCCTGATTACCATAAGACTCTCAAAATACCTGTGGTGATCCAAAGTATGATTGCCAGGAGAGGCCTATGAGGCTATGTCTATCTAAGGAGATGACAGTTAGGAGGCCACCCTACAAAGGAGGTCTTTGTCTTCTTGTGTGAGCCTGATCTTTGCAGAGGGGCAGATAGGGCCCTCAAGTAGAGAAAACAAGGAATACATTTCTTGCTCCAGAGTTGGCAAAATTGGCTTAAACCAATTAATAGAGCTGCAGAGTTGTCAGAGTTCTGCCAAGGTATATTAGTCCTTGGACATCGGGCTGAAAAACAAAGAGCCTAAATGTTGAGCTATGGAGAATCCTAGAAAAGCCTAGGGACAAAAAGACTGGAGCTTTTCAGGGGCCATCAAACCTTCTAGGAGAGTCAAGGATACCCTTCTTAGATATTGAGTATCAAGGTGTACCAGGAGGATGCCATCCATGTAATGGTCCAGAAGGACATCCTTGGGTAGATTGTGAAATGCCTGGGAAACAGAGCTGGCAGATAGTAGGACTAATTTTCATTCCTTGGAGCAAGATCGTCCATTGGTATCTCTGGCTAGGTTGCTGCATGGTAGGCTCCCAGACTATGAAGTGAAGGCAAAGTGGCATTTATCTGTTGGTGACAATGGGATCTGAAAAAAACCCTCCTTGATGTGTAAGATAAAGATATGGTGAGAAGGGGGATGGCGCTGGGATGGGGCAGGCCAGGCTGTGTGGTACCCATTTTTTCCATTTGTTCATTAACAGTATGCAGGTCTTAGAGTAACCAGTAATGGATGGACGTCTTGTAGATGACAAATATGAGGGTATTGTTTCTGTTGGTGGAAGGTTCTAGGTGTCCTAGTTTGAGTTGTTCATTGACTAGTTATTTTAAGGCTGTTAATTTGGGTTTTATTATAGGCCACTGCTCTATTCAGATGTCATTATCGGAGAGTCAAGACAGGGCATTAGGGTCAGGGATTCAATTCCTGAGGGCTTGTGGTGGGCAGAAACCTTTAAAGTTGGGGGTGTACTTCTGGGTGATCAGTGAGGGAGGGGAACCCTGAGAAGTCCAGTTTATTGTGGATCATGGTATCATCAAAAAATGCCCTATGGTCTGTGGTCAAAGCCACACTCATGTCTTCTAGAATATCTCTACCCCAAAGATTATAAGGTGCCTTGGGTCCTATGGGAGAGAAGGAACCCCGATTATCATCTAGGTCCTTCCAGTGGACAAATTGGACAGTATTTTATAAGTCTTGCTGGCCGCCCACTCCACTTATGTAGGGGCCAGGCCAAAATTTCCAATGGAGGAAGGGAATGGCCTCTTTCCATGAGGATGGTGACATCCACATCCATGTTTATCAGTCCTTTAACTGGTTTTTCATCTAGGTAAACAGTCATCATGAGGGGAATGAGGAAATAAGAGCAGGGTCTAGAAAATTTTTGAATTGGAAGGTTTCCTTCTAACTGGTGAGGCTAGAGGCCCCCCCAACAGGAGTTTAAGGGAGTAGGGGAGTCAGTGAGTAGAGTAGGCATAAAAGAGGGGGTGGCAGGGTGGGTAATAACCCCCAAGTTCACCTTGCACTTCCTAGCAAGGAAAAGAATCCTCACCCATAAGTTTGGTTCCCACATGTTCTCTGAGGAGATCCATGCTGCCAGAATTGCTGACTAACTCCAGAGTCCTCCAGTTTGGTAGACCTAACTTTCAGGTTGCCGATTACAAGGAGTTACTTAAGGACCCTTATCTGGGGCTCCTTACAGTGGGATGCTAGGCTTTCTGTAGTTTTAGACAAAGACAAAGACAGATGGATAAAAAGGACAAAAGTGTTTCAGACCCAGGAGTCTTGTGCTTAGTGGGGGATTAATTCTGCAGTTTGTTAGCTATGGCTGTATGCCACATGGTGTCCAGACTAAGAGCAACTATCAGGAACTGATCTATGTTCCACCTCCTGGGGGGTGTTAGTCCTTGTATAGAGGCATGTGCAAATCAAAAACAAGATGTATGCCCTCCCTAATTGACGTACAGATAGATGAAGAAAGAGAAGAGGGCCTCCTCTTGCTTACCTAAAGGAGGGGGTGAAGGCCATGAAACGTGTAGGAACCAATTTACCAAATAATCCACAGGAAGGGAGTGCTGGACCAATTGCTAGGATGTCAGCAGTGAAACTAAAGCAAAATTTAAAAACACACCCTGAAGTCAGGCAATGGTGGCATACACCTTTAATCCCAGCACTCAGAAGGCAGAGATAGGTGGGCCTCTGTAAGTTCAAGGCCAGCCTGATATACAGAGCAAGTTCTAGGACAGCCTGGAACCTGAGAAACCCTGTCTCAAAACAAAACAAAAATAAGACAAAAATATGCCCTGATCTAAGAGGAATTGAAGCCCATGCCATCATGGGAGCCCCACACTGGAGGGCCAGGTGTTGCAAGGGATGAGTCCAAGTAGGTAGTCTCTTGTGGGACAGGGCAAGAAGTCAGAGAATCAATGGCCCAGACTCAGGGAGCCAGGTTGCTCTGGGAGCACCTTCTGATCCTTCAGCCAATAGCTGCTGAAATACCAGCCCACTGGGGTGTGGTCTATTTATCTTTAAAAAAGAGCGGCAAGCCTCAGCTCGCTCTCTTGGTTCTGGCTCTTGGTTCTGGCTCTTGCTCCAGCCACTAGACTCCTTTCCTGACTGTCGGTGTTCTGTAAATTTCCCCTAAAATAAATACCCTTTTAAATGCAAACTGGTGTGGGATTGTTTTGCGCTTTATCAAAAGCCAACTCCTTCATTAAGAGTATGGGCAGGCCTCTTATACCCTCTCCTAGGACTCAGGGGCAGTGCTAATCTGCAAGCAGTGTTGTATCTCTCTCATTGGCCCAGCTCATCATGATGTCATCTGTCTCCAGGCTTCACAGCAGATTTCTGGTTGGCTCATAGGAAAGTTATTAATGCTCATGCTCTACTAACCATGAGCTGATTCTTAGCCCCGCCTTCTACAGAAGACAAACTGGGTTAGAGACCTGTCTGGGTTAGTGTTCTGCTGTGAAGAGACACCATGACCATGGGAACTCTTATAAAAGAAAGCATTTAATTGAGGACTTGATTACAAGTTCAGAGGTTTAGTCCACTATCATCATGGCAGGAAGCATGGTGGCACATAGGCAGACATGGTGCTGGAGAAATAGACCAGAGTTCTACATCTGGGTCCCTTGACTAAGTGAGAGACTCCTGGCTTGGCATGTGCTTTTGGAACCTCAGACTTCTCTGATGAGGCCACACATTCTAATTCTTTCAAATAGTGCTACTCCCTGGTGACCAAGCATTCAAATCTATGAGCCAGGGTGTGTGTGTGGGGGGCGCATTCTCATTTAAATCACCACAAGATACCTTCTCAAAAAAATGCTTGATGTGGAGGCATGTGCCTTAATCCCAGGACTCAGAAGGCAGAAGCAGTAGGATATGGATTTGTGAGTTGAATACCAGACTGTTCTATTTAGCAAGTTACAGACCAGGTGAGGTGCACAGTGAGATCTTGTCTCAGAAATAAAATAGAAAGAGGTGGTGTTTGTAATTTATAATTCTTCAGGCGTGCATAGGCCATGATGTATTAGTTGAGAATAGGAAAGGATTATTGCGATTCATTTGGGAAACTCAAACCTTTCTTAGGAATTTACTGAGTTTATTTGGGTCTCACAGTTATTTGTAAAATCACTTACCCATAGAGAACAGCTAACAATGAAAAAAAGTGATAAAAATCAAAACAAAAAGCAACTGTGGAGTAGGCTATGAAGATAAATGTAAAATTAATTCTACCATAGCAAAGTTCCAAAATAAAGAGGAAAAGTTGCCTCTTGGAGGTTTCTATTAATATTATTTATTATTTTAGATAGACTCTCATGTAGTCCAATCTGTTCTCAAGCTTATTCTGTAGCCAAGGCTGGTTTTGAACTTGTCATCTCCCAACTCCCAAGTTCTGGGGCTAGAGGCCTGTGCCATCACGCCTGTCCTTGAAGGTAGGTTTTTAAAATAGCTAACAATGGTTTGGAAATTCGTACTGAATAACAATGGGTAAAATGGTTGAGGGAACTGACTATTATCAGCAGTGTGCTTCAATCAGAGTTTATGACAGTTTGTTGAATTGGGTATCATAAGGTTCCTTTGGCACACATTACAGGCTTAAATGTGGCTCATTGTTTTGTACACAGCAGGCCTTCAAATACTTTTTATTTAGACTCAGCAACATTTTATATTATGTTGATTGTTTGAATTGTTTAAAATAACACCAGTATTGGTTTTCTTTAGGTGATTCAGAAAGCAAGTTAGAGCAGCGGTTGCTATGCAATCTACCCCCACCCACTACATAGAGACCAGAAGCCTGATACATCTTTGTATTGTTACCATGGGCTCTCTAGGATTGCAAAATTAGGCTGAGGTTTTCCACAGGTATGTCCCACCCTAGAATTATTGACAAAGTTTTCACAAATATCTTTTTAAGTGATGGATTTGGCAGCATTGTCTTTTAATGGAAGACAGAGAGCTGTTAAGTTTGTACTCTGGCTTAAATGTGTCGATATTTTCCCATTTTTCTCTTGACTAGAAAGTTACTTATGGGTAAAACATTTGAAAGAAGTTTGGTCACTAGAGAATGCTTCTTCCTGGCTGCAGTCTTTGTATCAAGATGGAAATTTAAGGTGACAGTGGTGCTTGCTGTTTTGAAGGGCTCTCCAAATCCATGGTGCACATCATTCTGGTCCTGTTTTCTTCAAAGAAAGAAGATAAAAGCGGGGGAAGGGTGTTTTGGGTGTCTCCTGGCTCCCCCATCTTCAACCATCACCTCTTGCTTTGTGGCTGTGTCTGTCTGTTCCTAGCATTTGCTTTACCAGCTCCACGTCCACGCTCACATTAACAGCACAGTGTGTTTTGGTCATAGCTCAAAAGGTATTGATTTTGGGCCATGTTTTTCAGCATCACTGAATGTATGGATGACATTATTATGGAATTTTAAAACGATTTTAAATTGTGGGTATTGACCTTTAAAACAACAGTAGTGAGGAAAATTATTTACAGAATCCATTTCCACAGTCTAACAAAGTGCATGACTCTAAATTGGTGCCGTTAAATGGGGTAGCATGGAAGAATTTGTCATTCCCAGGGTTCACCAGCTTTGAAATGGAATCCATCACCCCACCCCTACCATAAGGTGAAGTTTTTACATTGTTTAAAATTTTATATGTATAGAAAGACTAATAATATATTATTTACTTATTAGAGGAAAATTGTGTATAATTATAGTGTACAGTGGGTATTTTGCTATGTACATCCATCATGGAATGACTACGCTGAGATATTTAACATACACATTATTTTACATAATTACCATTATTTTATTATTGTGGAGAGCATTTAACATCTCTCTGAGGAATTTCAAGGATAATTATGTGATTAGCTGTAGTCATTGCTGGCTGCGGTAGATTGCCTGAATGTGTTACAGTTGAGCTGAAATTGTATGTTCTTGACTAGTTTCTCCTCAGTCTCTCCCAGCCTCTGGTAAACTCTATGGTTGCTGTCTTTATGACCTCAACTGTTTTTGATTCAATGTATTAATGATGTCACTCAGTATTTGACTTATGTACCTGGCACATATCACTTAGCACAGTGACTGTCAACCTTCTTAATGCTGTGATCCCTTAATACAGTTCCTTATGTTAGGGTGACCCCTACCCATAAAATTATTTTTGTTGCTACTTAATAGCTGTAATTTTGCTACTGTTATGAATCATACTGTACATATCTGACATATAGATGGTCTTAGGCAACTCCTGTGATAGGGTCATTTGTTTCCCCCTTCCAAGTTGTCATTACCCACAGGTTGAGAATCACTGACTTAGCATGATAACTCTTAGATTTATCCATGTAATTACATAATGACAGAAATTCCCTTTTGAAGGCCAAATCACATTGTATTGAATATTTTTGGGACTAGCCTCTTTTCATCCTTAGGTTGGTTCTCTATGTTGAAAATTATGAATGATGTTGCAAGGAACAAAGGGATAGCTCTTTTTTCCTCCTTTATTTTTATTTTGTAAGTATAGGTGTTCTGATTTCATATATGCCTATGTGCACCACATGTGTATAGTCCTGATGGCGGCCGTGGGGGGGGACATCAGATCCTGCCAGACTGGAGTTACAGTTGTGAGCCATCATGCGGTTGCTGGGAATTGAACTCAAGTCCTCTGGAAGAGCAGCCAGTGTTCTTAACCACTGATCACTCCAGCCTCAGGAATGTGTCTTTGAGAGAGATTTTACTTCTTTGGGTTATGTATGCAGGGGTAGGATTTCTGAATATGACAGTCCTATTTTTAATTTCTCTAATGAGCGTCTGTAGTTTTCCATAGCAGCTCTACTAATTCACATCTCGCCATGCCTTTGCAAGTGGTTCCTCTCCCCTGCAGCATTGCCAGGACATAGTATCCCTCATCTTCTCCATAGTGCTAGTCTAATAGGTTTCCAGCATCATCTCATTTGGGATTTTACTTTTCATTTCTCTGGTGACTACTAATGCTGAGATTTTTTTGTATTCATTTGTATACTTGTCATTAGTATTTCTTCTGGGGAATGTCTATTCATGTCCTTTGTCCATTTTAAAATCAGATTGTTTGGGTTTTTTTTTTTTTTTTGCTATTGAGTTGTTCCTTGTATAGGCTGGATATTACAACTATACATTTGGCTTGGAAATACCATCATGAAGGTATACTCACTCAAAAAACTAGAGGTTTTCAGTAGGAAATCTATATTTAGTGGTGAAAACTGAGAACTTTCTCCCTGAGATTGTTGGGCAAGATAAAGATGCCCACTTCCTCCCTTTATCAATGCAACACTGGAAGTTATACCCAGAAGGGATTAGAAAAGAAGAAGCATGGGAGGGCAGCTAAGTCATAAGAATTTTTTTCTTCATTTGCTGGTCACATGGTGTTATGCATAGAAGACCTTAAAGACGTCATCTAAAACCAGTTGAAAATGATGAATGAATTTTGTAAGTTTGTAGAATGAAAATCAACATGTAAAAACCAGTGGCTTAATACTGTCAAACAAGCACAGCAATGAAACCGAGTTCAGAAATAAACCTAGCCATTCGTGGTCAGCTGAGTTTTGACAAAGATGCCTATAGCATGTAACAGAGAAAGGCTGGTGGTTTCTCAGTCGAAGTAGTGCAAAGTTAAATATCTATGTGGAAAAGATTGAAATGAAACCCTCATCTCCCACCACATAAAAGTCAACTAGAAATGAATTAAGTCTTAAATATTTAAAACACTCAAATTACAAACCAGAAGGGAAAACAGAGGGGGAAATCTCTGTGATACTGGTTTGGGCAGTAGTTTTTCTTTCTTTTTTGGCAATGACCCCACAAGCTTAGGCAACAAAATCAAAACCAGACAAATGGGATTAGATGGAACAACACAGCAACATCTCATCTCGCCATTTGCAATGCACAGACGCAGAATGCAATCCAATCCCACTGGCAAGAGTTGTCTTTGGAGACACATAGCTTCAAAGCCACATACTGCTAGAATGAAACTTAAGATTCAGTCCCAAATTCCTTTGTTATTCTGGAATTTTGTTGCCTTGGGAAGGAAATTCCAAACTTGCCAGAACAAGCCTATCATATGTTCTGAGCCATCCTGGGCTTGTAGTGCATTGACTTATACTTTCAAACAGTCAGTGACTGTTGTTGTACCATCAGAAACATGGCACATACACCATTATAGGCATTAGAGAGCACTTGTGAGGGTTCACCCATGAGTGAACCTTGCATTAAACTGTAGAGTGTGAGATAATTCTTAGGAAATAATCACTGACTAGGGTGTTTCAATCACCGTAGATATTAATGTCACGAGTTGTATTTTCTTGTTGACGTCACGTGTGTACAGTCATATGACTTGCATTACCCAGACACTTTTGAGTATAAGTGGCACCTATACTTACTGTTTGGAGGTTGGTGGATGTTGCTGTGTGTTCCCTTTCTTTTATCATGTTGAATGGCAATGTACAAACCAAGTCCCCTTCTTGTCATGTGTGCCCTAGAATGAGTATGGCCCAGAGTGGTGGACACTTGGGCTAAGTGAGAAGGAACTGCTGCTTCCACCCTCTGAGCTTTGGAAGCTGTTCATTGTCACCTTGTAAGTTACTCCAAAGTAATGATTGTGCCACCCTTCATTACTGTCCCTAGGTTTTTAAAGGGAGAAATAGTTGCTGAGGAGGACAGACTTGTGGAAGTTGATTTGAATCATAAGGGAACAGAGAAATTTCTATTGGCAGTGACAATGGGCGTTGCTATAGAGAAGTCAGAGGAGGTAGAGGAGTAAAGGTGGGATTTGGGATGGCATATGACCTACTTAGCACATAAGGGAAGCTAGAATGAGTGACTCAGCAGACTTGGGTAGGCAGTAAATAATTTGGGGGAGGTAGGTTGGGTCTAGATTGTGACTACTTGGATGACGAATTGGAATGGTTTTGAATAAGATCAAAACACTAGTCATGTTTCTTAGGACAGTGTCTCCCATTCAAGTACTAACTAGCCATATTCCTGCTTAGCTTCCTAGATCAGCCAAACATGGAGATTTTTAGAGTGGTATGAACAATGGAATAGCAGAAAGACAGATTAGAAATGAAAAAAAAGAACAGAAGCTTTTTTCCAATATTCTGACCCGGCAGAGAGGACTGAAGGTCTCCACCAGTGAAAAGCTGTCAAGGAAGGCTACTTTTAGAGACTTGCTCTTGTACGTTGAGAGTCTTTGTTGGATGCTGGGCTTCCCTACCCATCCCTTCTGCATTCCAACTCCTTAGTCCCTGTCTTTTCTGTGTCAGTCATTTTCAAGCAAACCAAACACAGTCCTATGCTTTCTAATATTGCATAGCAATCCCTTTGCTAGTCTAGCCTCTGACTCATACCTATTATAATCAACACAGACACCCAATTAAAAACCCCGCTAGCATAATGTCCTATTGTAATGTTAAGGAGAAACAGAAGCTTGATGCTAGTGTACATGGTAACTGTACTATCTTCAATAGAAAGTGATTATAAACACACCTTTTGCTTGTGTTCAAAGTGGATGCAGGCTCAAAGCTCTGGTAATTACAGTTGTCCTTCATGGACTGTCCTGCAGGGCATTAAGAATCATGTGGACCTTTAGGTAAACCTTCACTTTAGGACTCCAGATTGCAAGATGTGATCTTCATTGTCCATATCACTTGCTGACCTGTGTGTTTACAAATTTCCAATCGTACGTTGTGGTGACTCTAACCAACATTTTGAAATGATTATTCTGCTAGTGTCAGGTTCCTACTGCATGGTACCATCAACGTGTCTATGACATCACAAAGCCTCACTACCCTCCTTAGAACAGGTGTTGTGGACACTCAGCTGCAGCTTCCAGAACAGTTTTTGATCCCTTTCATTATTTGGTAAATGTCGTTTATTTGGGTTGTTTGTAATAGAATATCACTGCTGGGCATGGTGGCACAGACTTGTAATTTTAGCATTCTGGTAGCTGAAGCAAAAAAATTGAGTTTGAGGTGAGGATAGGCTTCCTAGTAAGACCCTGTTTCAAAATCAAAGTGAAACAAATCAAAAGCAAAAACAAAGGGCTTAGGAGATGGCTCAATGGGTAAAATGGCTGCTTGAGGTTGATCTCCAGAACCCAGGCAGTGGAAGAAGAAACCTTAATCTTGAAAGTTATCTTCTGACCTCCATGTGTGCCGTGTTGCATGTGCATGTACACACACACATACACACACATGTGCACACATACACACACTTAAACACACACAAGCATATACACACATACACACATATGCACACACACAAACAAACACACACATGTGCACAGGCACAAACACACTGACATATTGACATACACACACACAATTTAAGAACCATAGAAACACTATAGACAGTGGTACTTGAACAATAGAAATTTGTCTGTCATCATTTGGGAGGCTGGAGGTTCTGAGACAAGTGTGTTACTGTGGTTGGGTTCAGGTGAAGGCCAGGTTACCTCCAGACAACTTGTCTCTTTATCTTTACATGCCAAAACCCTGAAAGGAAAAAAAACTCTCTTAGGTCTTCTATAAATGCTCTTGGACTGGCAAGAGGACTCAGTGTCAGGGACCAGCCCTGGCATAAATCATTTCTCGTACCAGAGTGGAGGTGTGGGAATGAAAACAAAACTCACACAACTACATGAGGACAGAGTTCCAGTTCCAGTGATCCTTCAAGAAATCCTGAATTCACATCCTGAAAATCACCCATGTTTATTTTGCAAACAGCTTTTATATCAAAACATAAACTGAGGGGAAAATTCATTAGCATTCTGTATGTCTGTACTGTCAGCCCATGCCCATTTTGTCACATAGACTGAAAAGCACCTCTTTCCCAGGCAACCTCCTAAATTACAATAGGAGCAGAATGACATTAGCATATCCTGACCACTTGTTTAGGATGGCATCAGTGTAGTAGGGAGCTGTGGGCTGTGTTCCTGCCACCTCAGCTCCTGGTCGCCTGGCTAGCTTATGCCCCGAAATAACAACACACAAACTGTATTCATATAAACACTGCTTGGCCCATTAGCTCTAGCCCTTACTGGCTAATTCTCATATCCCGATCAACCCATTTCTAATAATCTGTGTAGCACCAGTCTTACCAGGAAAACTTCAGCATGTCTGACCTGGTGGCTTGCTTCATCGCATCTGGCCCAGAGAAGAGAGCTATCGAGTCTGAGCTCACTTCCTCTTCCTCCCAGCATTCTGTTCTGTTTACTCCTCCCACCTATTTCTAACCTATGAGGGCCAAGCACTTTCTTTATTTTTTAACCAATGACCTTCCTCCATCATTTCCCCTTTTTCTGTTTAAACAAAAAAAAAGGAAGACTTTAACTTTAACACAGCAAAATTACATATAACAAAACAGTTATAAAGCAAGAATTACAGTTACAATATTTACACCTACTTTATCTTTTATCATAACAAAGGAAAACAACTATATCTATCTATTGTTCAACTCCATCAAAGACTCCAGAAGGATATAATATTGCCTAAGTAAATGAGAAGTAAACAATTTACAAAACTCTAGAAATCACAGAGACATCTCGCTGCCTGGACAGTCACCCAAAGTTCCTCTATACCATTGGGGCATCCATCTTCGGCCTAAAGGCCCATAGTTTCCAGCAGACATTTCAATGAAGTAGGAATTTTCAAAGGCAGTTCAGTCACTATCTGCTGTATCCTGCAGAATGTCTCACAGACTCTTTCATGAATCAGGAACCCCGAAAGATCATCTCACCTTTAGGCAAGTTCAGTAGTTCTCTCTCTGCAGGTTCTCTGTGTCCAGGCAAGAGCAGTTGCTTGCCCAAATGACTATCAAACTCCGTAAGGATCCTCTTCGATGCCCATCTTCTTCTTGAAGTAGATTGGTGCTGCCAGGAGCCTAGTGTCTCATTGTCATGAAAAGTCCTAAGTTATTAAATAGCATATTCCGTAGTCTTTGAAAGATATGAAGAATATCTATCTAAAATATATCTATGTACATCTAGAAAATCTAAAATGACTACAAATTTAACTATTATAGATGACTATCCATTAACAACCTATATACATTACATTTTTACATGAACTACACAATCACAATACCTTAATCAAGATCAGAAATACATATACATATAACAAAATTGACCTTAAATTTATATCAATAAAGTCAAATCCATACCGATGCAAATTATTCGTATCTATATCATATCCCCCTTTAAATGTAAAAGAACGTTTATAAACAATATTTGGGAACATGGGCGCAGTTTTTTCTCTCCAAACTGCTTCCTGCTGAATGGGAGTGCTGTTATTCAGATCTTTCATGGTGTAACCTGTGTGCCAGGGTCATCTCAGTTGGCAGTTGAGTGAAGTAATTTTCTGAAGGTGTTCACAGCAACCTTTCAGGAGGGCGTGGTCTATCATACCATATTAGGATAGAAACAATCCAAAGAGTCTCATCCTCTGTGAAAACAAAAGAAACTCCTTTCCAAAGCATCATGTCCTTAGATTCAAATTTTAAAGTCAAAGTATTTTGAAAATATCTATCTTGGATTAGTTCAGCAGCATTTATAAACAAATAACTTTCAGCAGCTCTTGCTCCTTCCTCAGCATTCAAGCAATTCAAAGAGAGCATAATAGCATATAGTATCAAAATTCTCTGTGTATTTTCCATCTTTGTGCACTTTATTTTAACCTCTATTTCGTTTATTTTTACTTTTATTTTTTGAGACAGGTTCTCTGTCTATTTTTGTCCTGGAATAACTCTGTAGACCAGGCTGTCCTTGACCTCTCAGAGATCCACCTGTCTCTGCCTCCCAGGCATTGGGATTAAAGGTGTATGCTACTACACCTTGAACTCACAGAGATCTGTTTGGCTCTGCCTTTTAGGCACTGAGATTAAAGGCGTGTGCTACCACACCTTGAAGTCACAGAGGTCAATCTCCCTTTGCCTCCCAAGTGTTGGGATTAAAGGTGTGTACTACCACACCCAACTACTCTCTTTCTTCCTTTTTTTTTTTTTACTTTTAAGTGTTGGGGGGAGCTGCGGGCTGTGTTCCTGCAGCCCCAGCTCCTGGTCACCTAGCTAGCTTATGCCCCAAAATAACAACACACAGACTGTATTCTTTTAAACACTTCTTGGCCCATTAGCTCTAGCCCTTACTGGCTAATTCTCATATCCCGATCAACCCATCTCTAATAATCTGTGTAGCATCAGTCTTACTGGGAAAGATTCAGCATGTCTGACCTGGCGGCTTGCTTCATTGGGTCTGCTCTGGAGAGGAGCGGCATCGCGTCTGACCCAGAGAGGAGAGGAAATGGCATCTGAGCTCACTTCCTCTTCCTCCCCGCATTCTGTTCTGTTTATTCCACCTACCTATGTTCTAACCTATGAGGGCCAAGTAGTTTCTTTATTATTTAATCAATGTACATTTAAGTACTTTAACTTTTAGCTTGCATATATTTTTAACACACTGTAAATAATTTAAACATTTTCTTTGACTTTGAATCTTTCTTTTACTGTATATCTCTCTTTTTCTGACCACACGAGCCTTGGAATTACTGAGCAATATGGGTAGGATTAAAGCCGTGGCTTTGCCAGCTAGATCCAGCCCATTCCTTAGCTTTCCAGCCTCATGGCTGAGGTACCGACTGTAGCCACGTTTATCGCTACAACTCTAGGCATTTCAAGGTCCCTGCCAGCAAGCAAACTGCAACAGTATTAAGCAACACTCAAAAGCTCCGTAGTCAGGACCGCCTGCTTGAAAGTCAGAGTTTGCCCTGGCCGGACGGCCCACAAAAGCAGAATCAGGAAGCCTCTCTTAGATGAGAGTACTTGCTTGCCTCTAGCAAGCAGAGCAGACCCAAGAAATCGCTGCTACCAAGAAAACATGCTTTACTCTAATCTTTCCCAAGCTTTCTCAGGCTTTCTGTGGATATAGTTGTCCACACGTTGGGGCCCATTCTGTAGTAGGAGCAGACTGTGCCTTGTAGGTCTGGTGTAGGAGTTCCTTCTGTTTATGTGTTGCTTTTATTGGTTAATAAATAAAGAAACTGCCTTGACCTTTTGATAAAGCAGAACTTAGGTAGGTGAGGAAAACAGAACTGAATGCTGGGAGGAAGCAAGCAGAGAGAGAGCTGCCATGGAGCCACCATGGAGCTGCCAGAGATGGATGCTAGGAATTTTACCCGGTAAGCCACTGCCACGTGGTGATACACAGATTAATAGAAATGGGGTAAATTAAGATGTAAGAATTACCCAATAAGAAACTAGAGCTAATGGGCCAAGCAGTAATTTAATTAATACAGTTTTTGTGTGGTTATTTTAGGGCTAAGCTAGCCGGGTGGCCTGGACGAATGAGCAAGCCCTCTTCTTGTAATCCTGTAACAAGGTCACTCAGAATTCTTTTTTTTTAAATTGAGTTTTTTTGAGCTCTACATTTTTCTCTGCTCCCCTCCCTGCCTCTTTCCTCCCCTCTTCAGCCCTCCCCCAAGGTCCCCATGCTCCCAATTTACTCTGGAGATTTTGTCTTTTTCTACTTCCCATGTAGATTAGATTTATGTAAGTTACTCTTAGTGTCCTCATTGTTGTCTAAATTCTCTGGGATTGTGGTTTGTAGGCTGGTTTTCTTTGTTTTATGTTTAAAAACCACCTATGAGTGAGTACATGTGATAATTGTCTTTCTGTGTCTTGGTTACCTCACTCAAAATAATGTTTTCTGGCTCTATCCATTTTTCTGCAAAATTCAAGATGTCGTTATTTTTTCTGCTGTGTAGTACTCCATTGTGTAAATGTACCACATTTTCCTTATCTATTATTGGGTCAAGGGGCAGACAATGTAGGAATATGGGCCTGTATAATTTGGACCCTACAGTTTGGTAGGTAAGGTGCTTGGTGCTAAGCCTGACAACCTGAGTTCAATTCCCAGAACACACATGGTGGAAGGAGAGAGTTAGATTCTGGGAAAGTTGTCCTCTCATCTCCACACATACACCACACCCTGCAAATCCACACACATACACACAGTAAATAAAGAAACAAATAGAAAAAGATCTAGAAGGCACCACTGACAAACAAAATTACTTCTAGTGTCTTATGTACTCTTGGTTGAGACCTCTGTGTGAAACAATTATAGTGAAAAGTTCACTTATAACTAGCCAATCAATAGAGTGTATGATATATAGTGTAGATGTCTGAAAGTTGGTGAACTGAAAGGCTAGACATTTCTTCCTCTTCCTTAGGACATAAAGGCATTGTATTTCTTTCTTTCTTTCTTTCTTTCTTTCTTTCTTTCTTTCTTTCTTTCTTTCTTTCTTTCTTTCTTTCTTCCTTCCTTCCTTCCTTCCTTCCTTCCTTCCTTTCCTTCCTTCCTTCCTTCCTTCCTTCCTTCCTTCCTTCCTTCCTTCCTTCCTTCCTTCCCTTTTTCCTTTTTGAGACAGGGTCTCGCTACACAGTTCTGGCTGGCCCGAAATTACTATGTAGACCAAGCTTATCTCAGACTCACAGAATTCCACTAGGCTCAGACTTCTGAGTACTGGGAACTAAGGGCTAGTTCGTATTTCTTATTTGCTGTTTTTAAAGCAGACAGTTATGATGTCTGGAAAGTGATACAAGAGCAATCTTCTACTTGTTAGTGAATTTGAAAAAACCATTTTCCTTATGCAAAAATAACATATATACATGTCACAGACTGAAGTGAGAAACTTTAAATTTTTTTCCTTTCTGATTTCCAGGGCATGAACTATAAGATGAAATACTGCTTAAATCACTGGCATATTGCTTTTCTACAGAGTTCAAATCACCCACATCAAGGACTCTGGTATTTCATTTATTGCTTTGGAATTACTTATTGTGATGTGGTATTGTAAACAGAGACTGCTTGTTCATTTCCCAGCCACCCAGACTGGAATAATCACACAGAAACTATATTAATTACAACACTATTTGACCAATAGTTTAAGCGTATTTCTAGTTAGCCCTTACATCTGAAATTAATTTGTTTCTATTAATCTGTATATCGCTGTGAGATTGTGGCTTACTGGTAAGCCAGCATCTCTGTCACCTTTGGCAGCTACATGGCATCTCTTTGACTCTGCCTACTCTCTCTCTATATCTCTTCCAGCCTGGCTCTATTCTGCCCTGCCATAGGCCAAAGCAGCTTTATTCATTAACCAATAAAAGCAATACATATACAGAAGGAACTCCCACACACGGTATGGCATTTTCTATGTAATTAATTCCTTTTGTGTAACAACTGACCGAAAGGCAATGGTCTTGGGTGGTGCATAGAGAATCAGTTTACTTTAAGAGCTCCCCAAGGGATTCAATTCAATTCTTGATGCTCCGTAAAGTAGTGGGCTAGACCTTGTTTTCTATTAATGGTTTAATTATGCAAGTAACATTTCAGAACAAAATTAGAGAATTCCATATCTTGGAAGATTTCAAGACCCCTTGGGGGGGGGATAGATACTATTTTTTAAAATGGAACTTAAGGATCCATGAACCATAACCTTCATTTTCAGTACTGAACCTGATAGTTAACACGGGAGTCACAGAGAAACCAAGACGTCAGTTTTGCACAGGATAAAACTGAACTAAAAACTGAAGCTATCCCTAGGCAGGTAGGCCTGGGCGGTATAGAAAGGTAGCTAAGTAGGCCTAGGGGAGCAAACCAGGAAGCTGTGTTCCACTGTTTGTTGATGCTTCAGGCTCCTGCTTTGAGTTCCCACCCCGGCTTCACTGATGAAGGACTGTTACTCACAAGCCTGCTAAACCCTTTCCTCCCTCAAGCTGCTTTTGGTCATGCTATTTATCACAGCAACAGAAGGGAAAGCTAGAACAATGTAAAATGTCTTGTACAGGACAGAATTGTGGACAAATATATAGCACGCTTGTTATTTTGCCACTCAAATCAAGTTCTATTCCAATGTAGAAGAGTCAGTGTAAGCAGGGAACATTATCAAGCCAATTGTATAGTATCACTGAGAGTGGAGGATTGGCCTTTTAAATCACTCATCTGTTTATTTCTAGTGACTTAACAAGAATAGCATTGACATTAAGATAGGTGGGTGAATCTCACGTGCATTTATTTATTGAAACCTAGTAACTAAAAAAGTTACTATATCTTCAAAAGTTATAAAATGTGCTACTTGTAATTTTTCCATGAAGGACATTTCCCCATCCAATTATTAACCAGATTACAACCTGCTTAGCTTCTAAATTAGAGGAGATTGGGTACTTCAGTAGATAGTGAAGGATGTTTTCTCTTCATTTCTTATTATTTTAAACATTGTATTAGGTATGGGTGTTTTGATTGTTTGTCTATCTGTGTACGCTATCTGTACCAGTACCTGCACAGGCCAGAAGATGGCTTCTTATCCCATAGGACTAGAGTTACAAATGGTCATGAGCCATCATGTAGGCACTGGAAATTGAGTACAGATCTTCTAGAAGATCAGCCATGCTCCACTGAGACAACTCTCCCGCCTGTACAAGACATGTTTAGTAAAGATCATTTTCGATAACACTTGGGATAGTGAAGATGAAGGGAGAAAGGAGACACAGCACAGTGCCTACGAAACGGGGGGGGGGGGACACAGACACACTAAAGCAAGCCTCCCCATTAGTGTGCTCCACTGCATTGTTCAGCTCCTCGTCCTAAGAGCAGGCTGGCAGCCATTTTGAAAGGTGAAGGTGTGTAGCGGTCCATCTTAAGGTCTGTATTGTGCAAGTGTAATTTAATTTAAAGGCTGGCTTCTTCCCTGTAACCTTTAAGAAGTGGGATTGCCACATGTGTCAGTGCTGGGTAGAAAATCTAGGTGATGGCTCAGCTGTTGCACTAGGGTGCGAACTCCTCCTGTCTAGTGGAGGACCGTCATTTCTCTGCATACGTTAGACAACCTCATGTGCTGTGTGTTGTTCAACACTCGTATGCTGTGATGTCCTCCCGTGTAGAGTATTTATAAGGCTTACATGTTTATGACAACTTCAGGCCATCTGCTGCTTGCTGCAGTTGGAGAATGGAGACCAATTGTCAACTTAAACCAAGTCAGACTCAGCCCACCAATACACTTCCTTGAAGGATTTATTTTCATTGTATTCAAATTCTGTAGGGGAAGACCAGCCAATCACCTTGCTTGAAGGGCGGGGTCCCCTAAGGTTATTCACTGCCTTCCCTTCTGCTTTCCTGTTCTCTGCGGGAACCTCGGTTCTGTAAGTCCTTTCCTTATTAAAGCTGAATATTTTATTATAATTTCTGTCTGCCGTTCATTTACACCGTAACAAATTTCGTTGTTCTAAACTCACATTGCAGTGTCAATCAGGACCACCTCCCTTTAGAATAATCTTTCTTGCCACCCACAAATAATCAGCAAAACCAACCAGGCTGCCTTTTATTTCTAGGTCACTGCTTAGAGTTCTAAACATGACAGCGACTCATTTTGACCTTCAGATTTAGCATGAAAGTTAGGATATATGAAGCAGAAGGCTCCATATTTTCTTCCAGTTTGTGTGGAATGCCAACAGATTGGTATGAATCAAAATGGAACACTTAGATACAGATACCATTTATAAAATGTCAATTAGAGAAGGCAAAGTTACGTGTCTAAGTTGGTTAAAGTGGTCGTATCTTTTAGAAGACTTTATTGAGACCCACCATTATCACTCAAGGAAAACACAATGCCTCCCCTGTGTTGTGTAGCAATTTCCTCTGGTGTTAAAACCTTCCATGTTGAAGGGAAACTTCTTAAGCCATAGGATACAAAGGGAAAGTAAAAACAGGATGTTTAGAAAAGGATGTTTGCAGGGAGGTTAAACAGAAGGGTGTTCTAGGGGCGGTGAAAACTTCATACTACAAAGCAAGGCATTAACACAGGAAGAAAACAACTCAAGATAATGTCAGAACTCCAGGAAACTGAGCAGATTCACTAGGCCCCTCCATTCTCAAGAGTACAGACTGCTGAGAGTCACTCTCAGATGCAAATGAAACCCCGACAAGCCCAATGGCCTTGACTAAGCACAGACACCCACCACCCACACACTGCCTATAAGAAACAAAGGCTAGCTGAACTGCCTGGAAGAGCCTCAGAAAAGCGAGCCACCTGGAAAGGACACTCTCCAACCTTTAGAACTGTCTGCAGGCTGTACGGTGTGCTTAGCTTCTCAGATTTTGTGAGCTGCCACTCATGCTTGGGTAGGCTTTGGTGATGCAGCCATCTTTGAGTCATTCCTGTTCACCCACATATTTCCGGAAGTAGCCTCCAGAAAATAATCTGGCTCACTAGACTGGACTTTGATGTGTTGTCAGTTCCCTGTCTGGGATGAAGAGACA
The DNA here is from genome assembly GCF_950005125.1 of Chionomys nivalis. Taxonomy (NCBI): domain Eukaryota; kingdom Metazoa; phylum Chordata; class Mammalia; order Rodentia; family Cricetidae; genus Chionomys; species Chionomys nivalis. Next base: position 53,952,168 of record NC_080086.1, read on the forward strand.
TTTGTCTACTTCTCTCTATGAATAGTCTTTCACTACATTCTGAAAAGTTCATGAACATACATGCATTTCATTTCCCCTGGTTGGGGAAAGACTGCGATGCTAGTGGCCAGTTTCTATCTTGTACCAAACTATAGATTTTTGGATCATGGAAGGGAGGGGGAAACTACATGAATTTTTTGAATGGATTTGAATAATTACAGAACTACTTTAAAACTAAAATTGTGGCTATTTCATCCAATCTGTGAGTAGACTGTGTGTGTTTCTGTGTGTTTTATGTATCTGTGGAGGCAAGAGGACAAACTCACGTTCCGTTCTTAAAGTAGAGGGCATTTTTGTTCTCACTAACCTGAGCAAAACTCAACGACTGCCAATGATTCCCAAGGATCTACCTGTTTGCCTCCCCAGGGCCGAGATTACATGTGCATGCTAACATACCTGCTAATTAAAACATGGGTTCTAGGGAGCTGGGCGGTGGTGGCACACGCCTTTAATCCCAGCACTCAGGAGGCAGAGGCAGGGGGATCTCTGTGAGTTTGAGGCCAGCCTGGTCTACAAGAGCTAGTTCCAGGACAGTCAGACACCAAAGATATGCAGAGGTACCCTGTCTTGAAAAAACAAAAAAATGGGTTCTAGGGGCTCAAACCCATGCCCTTGTGCTTGCAAGGGAACCCCTTCCTCACTGAGCTGACTTCCAGCCCTGAGTGGGATTTTGTCTCCTTCCTTTTATTGAAAATAAATATTTTTCATCACATAATATATCCTAATTACAGATTCCCTTCTCTATACTCCTCCCACTTCCTCCCCACCTCCCATCCCATCCAAGTTGACTCCCTATCTGTCTCTTATTTGAAAACAAATAGGTTTCTAGGGGGTCATAATAAACATAATTTAATAAGATAAAACAGAAACCAACACATGGAGTTGGACAAAACCAACAGAAGGAAAAGAGACCCAGAGAAGGCACGGGAAACAGAAATCCACTCCTTCACGAACTCAGGAATCCTATAAAAACACTAAACTGGAAGCCGTTACGTGTATGCAAAGAACCTGGTGCAGACTTCTGCAGATCCTGTGCATGCTGCCCCAGTCTTTGTGTTGATTTAGAGGCCTTGTTTACTTGGTGTCCTCCACCCTCTCTGGCTTTTGAACTTTTTGTATCTTCTCCTATGCAGGATTCCCTGAGCCCTCAAGGGGAGAGATTTGATGGAGACATCCTGGTTAGGGCTGAGTCTGTCACTCTCTTTGTAATGTCTGTGGGTCTCTGTATTTGTTCCCATCTGCTCTGGGAGGAAGCTTCTCTGATAATGGACAAGGTACCGATCTATGAGTCACAACAGGATACTATACTACAAATAGTAGCTTGTTGCTACATGTTTTTCTTAGAACAGTAATATTTGGTTTTGCCTTAGGTGCCTGAGCTATCTAATCTGGTTCTTGGTCACCCAACCAGTATCAAGTATGGGTTCCATCTTATGTCAAAGCAGATTTGGTTGGTTACTCCAACAAGCTTTGTCCCACCACTGCACGAGCTAATCTTGCAGGCAGGACACCATTGTAGATCAAAGGGTTTGTAGCTGGGTTGGTGTTTATGCTTCTCTTTTGGTAGCATGCAGAGTACCATCCTGTGCTAAAGATGCTAGAAAGCAGGGGTGAAGGTTCTATGTAGGCATCAATTTGGCTTTTTCTTATTCAACGACTTGTGTAGGTGTTATCTTCAGTAATGGGATTTTGCTGTCAGTTTGTAGAAAACAACCTATAGCCTTGGCAACAACCCGGGTTGTTAGGTACTCCCGTGGGACCCTTTGGCCAACAATTCAATTAGATATGATCTAATCCAAATGCTAGAAGCTTCATTTGGTGACAAGAGACAGCTAATGAGGACTCTGTATCCTCATTATTTGGTGATTTCGTTTAGATCACCTTCAAATATGTGTATATTTTAGGAAGCTTCTACTATATTAGGTTTCCATTCTACCGCTCTAATGACCTTTAATTTTAGCTCTCTCCCTGTATTCTCTACTTGTCCCTTTCTCTCCACTTTATTCTCCCATTCTAGTTCCTACAGCCCGCATTAATATCTATTCTATTTCCCTTTCCTAATGAGTTCTCGCTGCCTCTTGTCTCCAGACCCTTTGTCTATTCCTAACCTCTGTTGGTTATCATTGGTTTAGCAGCTAATGTCACCTGTAAGCAAATGCATACCATATTTGCCTTTCTGGATCTGGGGTACCTCACTCAGGATAATCTTTTCTTGTTCTATTCATTTGCCTGCTAACTTTATGATTTCCTTTTTTTTTTGTAACAGCTAAGTAGTACTCCATTTTATAAATGTTCCATATTTTCTTTATCCATTTTTTTTCCTGTTGAGAGACATCTTGGTTGTTTTCAATTTCTGGCTATTATGAATAGAGCAGCAATGAACATGGTTGAGCAAGTGTCTCTGTGGTAGGATGAAGCATCCTTTGGGTTTTATGCCCAAGAGCTGTATAGTTGGATCCTGGGGTGGTTTGGTTCCCGACTTTCTGAGGAACTGACACACTGATTTCCATAGTGGCTGTACAGTTTGTACTCCCACCAGCCATGGCCTCATCTAGCAATGGACACTTATCCCCTTGTTCTACATCCTTGCCAGCATGAGCTGTCACTTGTTTTATTGATCCTAGGTATTCTGACAGGTATAAGATGAAATTTCATAGTTTTGATTTGCATTTCCATGATGTCTGAGTATGTTAAACGTTTCTTTACGTGTTCCTCAGCCATTTGAGCTTCCTCTTTTGAGAATTCTCTGTTTGGATCTGTACCTCATTTTTATTTGGATCATTTGTTTTCTAGATATCTAGTTCTTTACCTATTTTGTATATTAGCCCTCTTTTAGATGTGTAGTTGGTAAAAAACCTTTTCTCATTCTGTAGGCTGCTGCTTTAGCTGAATGATGGTGTGCTTTATCTTACGAAGCTTTTCAATTTCATGAGGTTCCTCTTATTAATTGTTGATCTTAGTACCTGTATTATAGATGTTCTGTTCAGAAAATCTTTTCCTGTGCCAATGAGTTCAAGGCTAGTCCCTACTTTTCTCTTCTATCAGGTTCAGGACACCTGGTTTTATGCTGAGGTTTTTGATTCATTTGGAGCTGAGTTTTGTACAGTGTGACAAGTGTGAATCTATTTCAATTCTCCTGCATGCAGCATCCAGTTTGACAGCACCATTTGTTGAAGATGCTGTACTTTTTCCAGTGTGGTCTTTTTCTGACTTCTTCATAAAAAATCAGGTGTCCATAGGGGTGTGGATTTATAGCTGGTCTTCAATCAAATTCCACTAATCTGCATGTCTGTTTTTGTGCCAATACCATGCTGTTTTTATTACTACAGCTCTGTAGTACAATGGAGATCAGGGATGACGATAAAAAGTAGTTCTTTTATTATTCAGGATTTTTTAAAAGCTATCCTGGGTTTTTGTGTTTCCATATTAAGCTGCAAATTGTCCTTTCAAGATCTGTGAAGAATTGTGTGGAAATTTTGATGAGGATTGCATTGAATCTCTAGATTGCATTTGGTAGGATGGCCATTTTTACTGTTAATCCTATTGATTCATGAACATGGAAGTTCTTTCCAGCTAATGATATCTTCAATTTATTTTTTCAATATATTAAAGCTTTTATCATACAAATGTTTCACCTGCTTGGCTAGAGCTGTCCCAAAATATTTTATATCATTTGAGACCCTTGTAAAAGGTATTGTTTCCCTGACTCCTTTTCTAGTTTGTTTGTTATTTGTATATAGGAAGGCTACCAATTTCGGGGACTGAATGCTGGAGTTTGCCTGTGTCTATGGTCTTGATGAGATGGTCATGCAAGTTAATAGTTAATAGGGGGCTCTGAGTTACCAGGCAGTGGTTGTCTATTTGACCCTTGAAAACCCAATTAGCCTTGCTGTTGCTGAAGGGGAGGCATCTCCTTTCTTCCTCGCAGATGTTTGCCTCTTGTCATAACTGCAGTGACAAAGCAGACGTCCCAGTGTTTTGGCTGTGTCGTCTCCCTGCCTTTTCCTGAACCTCATTCTCATTCACAAGTTGCCTTAATGATAATTCTTGTCCTCAGTGCTCGGCTTCTTATTAATTTGTCAAATATGCACCTGGCAGACTTGCTTCTCTGTCTTCCGTTAGGTCTGTCAAACCTTCAAACGCACCCTGATGAACACCGGAAAGAGCAGCTTCCCCATTCTGGTGCGAGGCTTTTCGGGCTGAGAAGCAGGCTCAAAGCAGTTCAAGTAGAGCCGTGACTGTGGACCAGGGAGGCAGATATGCTGGCTTTCTAACGTGGGACATTTTCCTCCACACCCTGGGACTAAGGTTTATTTATTTTTTACCCACATAAGTAAAATTAAGGGGTTAGTCAAGATCGGCGCCATGCCGCCATCATATTGAAAGTCTGATTCTGTGGTAGTGGGATGGTGGACACCAAGAATATCTGCTGGCTGCTCAGGGTGTTCTGCTTCCCATGAGCAGTGACTCCGTATTCCTGTCCTACTTCAGCTCTAATGAGTGAGCAAGAGCTCAGTAGCTTAAAACATCACCAGTTGCCATATTCTAATTCTGTGTTTTGCCATATTCTAATTCTTTAAGTCCTTGAGTTCGGGAGTTGGTATACCAGGCTGCTGTGGGGCACAGTCCTTCCTCCTGCCCTTTCTAGTGCTTGCTAGGCTTCTTTCTTCCTTTGCTAAGTCAAACTTTAAAGCAAAAGTAAATGAGAAAAGCCCCATGTGGTGGCACATAGCTTTAATCTCAGCACTTGGGAGATGGGCAGCAGGATCTCGGTGAATTTGAAGGCAGGTTGGTCTCCAGTGCAAATTTAAATTTCAGGCCAGTCTGGGGTTACATAGTGAGATCCTGTCTTAAAACAAAACACAAAAAACAAACAAACAAAAAATGAGAAAGCAAATCCAAATCCAGAAACTGGGGATCCATTTTTTTCTTTTTCCCAGATCTGCATCATCTATTTGCATGAGGGCCTAATCAGAATGGGTGAACTTTTCTTAAGCCTCTTTCTACTTGGTTTTACTCAAAGATGGAAGGGTTGATGGGACGGCAGGCTACAGGACAGCACATATCTAGGGGAAGCCAGCAGACTACACACATCTGGAACCATGGTGGGGTGGGAGGTAGGACCCTAGAAAAAGAACTTCTACCTTCTGTTCCCAGGGAAGAACCAGGAAGTTGGGCACTATCTTAGCCATCTTGGGACACGTGGGGGTGGGGCACGACCTTGGGGCGCGAGCTTAAGTATGCCCAGAATGCTCCTTTTCCTTAACTGGCTACCCAACAACAGGACCAGCCAACTCCTTGTCCCTCTCTTGACATTTTTCCTTCTGTTCTTGGTGTGATGTTGCCTTCTCTCTGACTCTTTCTTGCCTCCTTCTTATAAGGACCCACATGTCTTAATGGGGATTCTCCTGGAATCCAGGACTGTCTTTCCGAACTTCCCCCACCTACTGTTTTACCAAGGGCTGTGTGTTGATCATTGTGTCTCCTGGAACACACATGGGTACATAGAGATGCCAAGGTGATGGCATTGGGAGGTGGGGTCTCTGAGGGGAATGCACTTAAGGAAGGAGCCATGGAGAGTTGCTGACCTTTTCCACTTAGTACGGACACCAAGAAGGCAGATTTTCATCTTGGAAACCAGCTCTCACAAGACACTTAGTGCCCTGATCTTTGACTTGGTGCCTTCTAGAACTGCAAAGAAAGAGTGTCATTTACAAGATACCCAGTGTAGTGTGTTTCATTATAGTGACTTGAATTTTGTTGGCATGTGAGTCAACAAGTTCACAGGTTCAGGAATTATCTTGAGTGGAAGAAGAAGGGGACCATATTCTGCTTACCACATATGCCCATCACTTTTATTTTATATCACTTTTGATTGCAGTTCTGGGGAGATGGCTCAGTGGGTCAGTGGTCTCGCCATGCAAGCATGAGGGCCTGGGGGCCTGAGTTTGAACCCCTAACACCTGTGACTGTATATGCTTGTAACTTCAGCATTTGTGGGCAGGGACAGGAGGATTCTGCTATCTACCTGGCCAGTCTGACTAGATGAAAAGTGAACTTCCAATTCAGAGACCTTGTCTGAAAAAACCATCTTACTCTGGCCAGAAGACACATGGTTTTGTGTACTCTCACACCCATATGGATGTACCACTTCAACACGTGTACTCACATACACACACGGGTGTATCACTCAACACGTGTACTCCCACACCCACATGGGTGTATCACTTCAACATGTGTACTTACATACACACACAGGTGTACCACTTCAACATATGTACTCACATACACACAGTTTTTGATGGTTTCTTGTTGTGTAGAGTGTAAACCATTTTTCTTTCAAATTCAAACAGGGTCTATAATAAAACAAAATGCAATTTCATTTTCACCTTGGTTACCAGGAAGCTGTGTGATATATTTGAGCTTAATTATAGTGATTGTGCTAAAATTTAAGATTGAAAATGTTATTCTTTTCTTGAATCATTTTAAGACATTATAAGATTTAATTTTACTAGTTTTGCTTCCCTGAGGAACTCAGTCAAAGATTTTATTTAGTATATAGTTTGTGTGTGTATGTGTATGTATGAAAGTAATTTTATATTTTATAATTTTATTTTATTTTTGTTTTATTTATATATAATGAGTTGATTAATATATTTTTTGTTTGTAATATAGAGTCCCATGTAGCCTAGGATGGCCTCTGAATTGATTATGTGGCTGAGGGTGATCTTGAATTGTCATCCTTCTGCCTCTGCTTCTGAAGTACTAGGATTGATTACAAGCATGTACACCACGCCTGGCTTTATTTGCTCATTTACTTTTTTCAGTGCTAGCAATCAGTGCCAAGATTCCATCTATGCTAACTGAGTGCTCTACCACTGTGCAATATGTGCAGCCAAAATTTTGAGTTCTAGCAACAATTCAACTATTGCTCAAAGTGAATATATCTTAAGCCACTAAATTGAATTTGAAATGGTTGGGTTTTATGGTATATGAGTTCTATGCCATGCTCTTGAAACAACATATACGTATGTGTGTATACGTGCACATGCGCACACATACACACAGTTGTTTCATTCTGTTCTTAAAAAAATTATTTTTTAATTTGTGTATGAGTGTTTGTGTGTGTGTATGAATGAATTTAGGTTGTGCATGTAAGTGCAGGTGATCAAGGAGGCCAGAAGAGGGAGTCAGATTGTCTGGTGCTGTATTTACAGGCTGTGGTGAGCTACCTGATATGGGTGCTGGGAACCGAACTCAGGTCTCCAGGAAGAGCAAGAAGAATTCTTAAACCTTGGGCTCACTTTCCAGCCCCTCCCTCTGTCTTCCCCTCTCTTTCTTTCCCTCTCTCCCTTGTTCTCTCTCCCTCTCTTTCTTTCCTTTTTATTAGTATACATTAACTGTACAAAACAATGGGTTTTATTGTTGCATTTTCATACATGTCTATCGTCTGATTATTTTTACTCTCATGATCCTCTTGCTCATACTTTCTACTCCTCAATATCCTGGATGAGCATTTCCCCATGATGGTTACTCAGTGCTCATCACTTGAGTGGCACAGCTGATGCCGTCTCTCTCACCACGACTAATCACAGATTTCTCATGCCTGTCTAATAGCTCCCAGCCATCAGTCCTGGTGGTTTTTGTCTCTTTCACATTTGTATTGTCAAAAACGCTGTGGTTTAGAAAAATGTGGTGGTTCATAATTCTGTTGAAGAGAAAAAGCAATTTGCTCTGTAATTACAAAACACTTCCCTTTTAGATTGATAAGCACCTATTAGGATGACCAATCCAGTGACTCTTTTACTTCTGCATCTATCACTTTCTAACCTTTCCCCTGTGTACGTGTCACTGCTGTCAGCGCAGCTCCACTCATTAGTAGGATCAAGTGCATTTTGTTCCCGGGAGTCATGTTCACTCATCCTTTGCTCTTCATCTCCCTAGATGTGCCTGTTCTAGGTACTTCTTCCTGGTAGAATTATACAGTGGGCGTCTTTTGTGAGAGTGGTTTGTTTCATTAGATAATGACCTCAAGGTTAATTCACTTTGAAGCATGCATCCCAATACATTCCATTGTATGTATGTATGTGTTATGTATCTTCTCACCTGTCGCTGAGCCATGTGGTGTGGGAGGTCCTTCTGTTTATGTGTTGCTTTTATTGATTAATGAATAAAGACACTGGCTTGGTCTATAGCATGGGAGGAGGAAGATAGAGGGTAGAGTTAGAGAGAAGCCATGGAGCCGCAGGAGATAGATGCTGGGAACTTTACCCAGTAAGCTACAGCCATGTAGCAATATATAGATTAATAGAAATGGGTTAAACTAATATAAAAGTTAGCCAATAAGAAGCTAGAGCTATTGGGCTGAGCAGTGATTTAATTAATACAGTTTCTGTGTGATTATTTCGGTTTGGGGAGGCTGGGAACAAACAAGCGGTCTCCCATCTCCAAAAACCATGGTATGCTTCTAATGTTTAACTATTGGAATAGTACTTATAGATTAGATGTATGTTTGTAAGACTTTGGCTTTAATTGCTACATCATTTAAAACTATTTGAGGAAGCGCCATAGTGGTTGGAAATTTTACATTCCTATTTACAGTGAGCAAGGTTCTGCCTTTTTCATCTCAGTCAATGTTGTTTTCTTCTGTCTTTCTCCTTTGGGTGCTCAGTATTTGTCTTCATTAGGGTCTATTGCTGTAAGAGACCCCACAACCACGGAACCTCTTAGTAAGGAAACATTTAATTGGGACTTAACAGTTTTAGAGGTTTAGCCCATGTATCATGGTGGGAAACATGGTGGTGTAAAGCAGTCAAGGTGCTGGAGAAGGAGCTTGGTGTTCTATACCTGAATCATCAGGCGGCAAGAAAGAAGAGTGAGACACTGGGTTTAGGCTGAGCCTCTGAAACCTCAAAGCCCACCCCCACAGTGAGACACTTTCTCCAACAGGGTCACGTCTACTGTAATAAGGCCACACCTTCTAATAGTGTCACTCTATGAGCCTGTGGGCTCTGTTTTCATTCAAACCATCACAGTATCCTAATGAATGTGAGTTATATCTTATTCTGCCTTTAGATTAATTTTCCTTGTGATTGATGTTGACCAGCTCTGCATGTGTGTCTTGGCTATTTGGGTATTTTCAGAAAAAATACATGTTCAAGTCCTTTGCATGTTTAAAAATTATTTTTGTTGTTGAGTAATGAGTGTCATATGTTTGGATATTACCCTTGCTTCATAGATGATTGTCAAATATTTTCTCTCAATTTATATAAGTTGTCTTTTCACTCTGTCTTTTTAAAATTGAGTCTTTTTTAAATGCGCGTGTCTGCTTGCTTTCTTGTTGCTATAATAAAATTCTCTGCTAAAAGCAAGATGAGGGAGAAAGGACATTTTTTTGGCTTACAGGTCCAGGGAACTACAGTCTATCACGGTGATGAAGATATGGCAGCAGACAGAGAGGGCATGATTGGAAGATCAGTAGGCTGGGTTGTCACAACTGTCTCCTACTCAGGAAGCTGAGAGTGAATAGGAAGTAGAGTTGAGCTCAGCGCTTACTTCGAGAGCTGCATTTCTTCCAGCAAGGTGCTACTTCATAAAAACTTCATTACTTTTCCAAATAACATTATCATGTGGGAACCAAGTACTCAAATACATGAGCCTATGTGGTACATTTCTCATTCAAACCACAATAGCACAAATACTTAAATTCTGATGGAGTTTAATTTATTGTTTTTCTTTTATTGCCTCCCCTTTGGTGTCATATCATCCAAAACTTCATTGTACAATCCAATTTCATCCAAGTTTCTTATGTTATTTCAATCTAAGAAATCTATATAGTTTTAGATGCTATGTTTAGGTCCCTTTTGAGTTACGGTATATATAAATTTAAAAACCTTGCCATATTTTTTTGGGCACATACTACTTATAAACATACACAGTAAATCAATGTATAGTTCCTTTACCTCAGAACCCTGCAGCCAGGCATTTGTTCTCTGTAGTTTGTTACCAATTTTCCTCCTCCAGTTTCATCTCCTTGCCACTAACATATACGTCCAAATTCAGGCAGCATGGGGTATATTTAAGGCTCATGGGACATTGCCTGGGTTTTTATAAACTTGTTTCCATAGCCCCTTATTTTACTTATGTCTCTTTCCAATTAGCAGAGACACATTTAGTTTGTCTTAAGCAAGGGGAAGAAGTAATGAGTCTTGTGATTGCGGAACCCACTCTGGTTACAGCTTGAGCATCAAAGAATAGTTCTAGGATGCATTTCTCTCTCCCTATTTTTTGTCTTCTCTTTTCTCTGGTTTGTATTTTTATACTTAGATTCCATGTGGTGACAAGATAGTTGACAACAGTTCCAGTCTTCCTGGATGCCTTGTGTCTGTTCAATGGGGTTGAACTCCAAACCTACTCTGGGTCTCAGACTTCAACTTAGTTCTAGCCAGGACTCTGGGGTAGGGTTGGGTCCTGAGATCATCCCTGTTTGGAGTGACTGTTTCAGTTTCAGCCCATGTAGGTCTCCAATACTGAGACTGGGGGAAAGGGTGCTGTATAAAGTGGAGATTTGGTTTGTTACTGGTATTGATGGTAATGGATGCTGGTCCCCCAAATCAGTTTTCAAAACTTTTCTCATCTAGGCTATAATCTAGAATTTGTTTCTAAGAGTCTAACTAAAGTCTTTATCTTTTATTCTTAGTAAATTATTTATGTAGTATGTGTGCGCATGTGTGTGTGCGTGTGTGCGCACGTGTGTATGTGTGCGTGCGTGTGTGTGTGTGTATGCGTGTGTGTGTATGTGTGTGAATGGTTTATGTGTGGAGGTCTGAGACAACTTCAAGTGTCAGTCCTCACTTTCCATCTGCCTTTGACACAGTCTTGCCCTTCACTACTACTTTGAATGCTAGGCTTGCTGGCCTACCTCTCTCTCCACCTCTCAGAGTCCTGATGAGCACAGGGACATATGTGCTACTGTGTCCAGATATTTTTAATGTGGGTTCTAGAGGTTTGAACCGAGGCAAGCTTTATCATCTGAACCATCTCTCCTGCTCTGGAATCTTTGTCTTTTTGAGTTTATTCCTATTGTATTCTCTGCTCAAACTGGTCTCTAATGTATCTGAATAATTATATGACAAACATTCAGAGTCCTGTGTACTGAGAACAGGTTGAATATTCCCCTGAAGTGACTCATGATGTGTGCCCGTGTTTGACAGATGCATGCATGACATCACATGGCGGTGTCAGAAGGGGCTGAGGGAGTGGATACACACTCAGGTGTGCATCTGAGTCTACTTGCTCACATGTAGGTAGCAGTCATTCTAGGCCTGGTTATTTGGGATTGTTTCACTTACATGTCTAAGGTCAGCTGGCTGTTGGCTGGGTGATAGGGTGACCTTAACATGCCCTTCTCATGTAGCCTGAGCTTGTTGATGTGGTCACGAGTTTCTCCATCCAGCCAGAAGGCAAGCCACAGTATGTGAGAACTTTCCATATGCCTGCTACTGTCTCTGTGGCCAGAGGTAGTCAGCAGGCCAGCGCTGGTTCAAGGAAATAGAACAAAGACCACCTCTTGATAGGAACTATATATTACATTGTACAAACACAGCAGAGAGGGAGGAAAGTCACAGATCGTATAATCCACTATGATGAATTTTTGAGACACTCATGTCAAGACTTTGATGTTTGGCAGAATTCTGGAGATGAAAATGCAGAAAGCTTGTGCTGGGGTTATGCAATGTGTATTTGTTTTCAGCCTGAATACAAACAAACATAAGATAGCATTATGATGAAATACAAGAATTGTTGCCCAACACCCAGCAGAAAGATTTGTACCTCTGAAGCACATCTTTACTCTGTAAATAAGTTATGGCATGTAGCTTTTGCTACTTGCCTGGGTATGATGCAGTTGGGCCCTGTTTGTCCGCTCTTGGAGTAGGAGCGGCCTTGCTAGCTCACGTTCTTCATCTCCTTGTTCCAGTTATTTCCATTCCTGAAAGTCCACCTAAAAGATAAAAATCTGTAAACCAATTTTCTTCCTGTCAGGATACATTTGATGCATTTATATTTTGAAACTTACCTTTTCATTTGAGACCTTTGTTTACTCATAAACAGATCAAAATGGTTTGTAGCTCTCAGAAGACGGAGTCTTCTGACAATCTCAGGTTCACCCAGTAGGCAGCATTGTGTGGAATAATCTTTTTGTACACTGTGAATATGTGTCACTGTAATTGGTTTAATAAAAAGCTGAATGGCCAATAGCTAGGCAGGATATCTGGGTAGAGAGGACCCTGAGAAGGAGAAGGCAGAGATACCAGGAGATGCATAGCAAGCGGGATGGGCAGTACAGAGATGCGGTAATAAAGCCACTATGCAAAAAGTAGATTAGTAGAAATGGGTTAACTTAAGTTATAAGAGCTACTTAGAAAGAAGCCTAAGCTAAGGCCATGCTTTCATAATTAGTATAAGTCTCCACGTCATTTTTTATGAGATGGTGGCCCAAAGAAAAGCGGATTACACAGCTAGAGGAGGACAGCATCCTCCATGAATAAGGCTGGGGACCAGGTCTCCATAGCTTGTCCTCAGCACAGATGTCACAGGAAGCAGGCTTTAATTACATATTTTCTTGAAAGTGGAAGGATTTAGAATTTATTTGGTAGTTCTTTGGATTTTGACTTTTTTCTCTAAGAAACTATCCAAACAAGGCATGGAGGTGCAATCCTATAATCCTAGCATCTGGGAGATGGAGGAAAGAAGAATGTCACAAGTTCAAGGCCAGCCTAGGCTATGTAGTGAGACTTTGTCTAAAAAATTTGCAGCAAACAAGCCAACAAGATATCCAGAAGTACACCAGACATCTAGACTCCATTTTATGTTTAACCACATTGACCTAACTTTAAAATATACTCTATATTTGCCTGAAACATGGGCTTTAGGCTTATTCTTTCTGTTCTGGATCTATGGTTAGGTGGAGCACCATGTTGGTCCAGCATATTACAAAGGAGGCTGCTTACCTCACAGCTGCCAGGAGGAAAAAGAAACAGCAAAATTTCTGAGGACAAGAAACATCTTTCCAGGGCACCACCCTGGCGCACAACTAACTTCCTCCAGCAAGGCCCTGTCCCTTAGTTTCTACCATTTCCTAGTAATGCCACTAAGTTATGAGTCCGTCAAGGGATTCATGTGTGAGAGTGAAGTAGAATTATTGGGTCATGTTAATTTATGAGTTTGTATCATGCTTTCTTTCTAAGATGTGGACTTACAGATACACATACATGTGATGGTTAGTATTTTGTCAGCATGATCCAAGAGGGAGCTTCACTTGAGAAAATGCCTCTCTCAGATTGGTTTATAGGAAGAGGCTCTCAACCTGTGGGTTGCACCCCCATGGGGGTCAAATGATCCTTTAATGGGGGTTGCATATCAGATATTCTGCATATCAGATATTTACATGACGATTCATAACAGTAGCAAAATTACAGCAATAAAGTAGCAACAAAGTAATTTATGGTTGGAGGTCCCCACAACATGAGGACTGTATTAAAGGGTTGCAGCATTAAGAAGGTTGAGAACCACTGGCTTCTAGGGAAGTGTGTGGGGCATTTTCTTTATTAATGATTGATATTGGGGGAGGGGTCCAGACTTCTGTGTGTGGTGTCATTCTTGGTTAGGTGGTACTGGGGTGTATAAAAAAGCAAACTCAGAGCAAGCCAGTAAGCAGCATTCCTCCATAGTCTTTTTTTCCAGTTCCTGCTTCAAGTGCCTGCCTTAGTTTCCTTCAATGGATTATAAGCCTTGATATTTAAGCCAAAAAAAAATCATTTCATTTCTAAGTTGCTTTTGGTCATGATGTTTATCACAGAAATAGAAAGCAAAATAAGACTGTGTGTGTGAATGTGTGTGTGTTTAAGTACATGTTTATGGTTTCCCTTTGTCCCCAAGTAATTGGTAAATAAAATCTTTTTCATCCAACCACAAGTCCATTAGCTGGCAACTAAGCCTCTAAACCTGAGTGTTTGTTTCTAGGATATTTTTTATCCATGGAAGTGAATGTCTTGAAGGCAGAGGTTGGGTTACTTTGTAAAGGGCTGCGTGTAGCATGGTTATGGTTCTTTGGTCTTGACACTCCCTATGGCTTCTCAAACTACAGGGAAAGAAATGAAAGCAAACCTCCTATGCACTACATAATTCTCCAGGATGGGTAAATAGAGGAAGGATAACCCAGATTGTTTGGTATTCTCTTCTCTTAGTTCGTGTTCATGAAAGTGGCTACTTAAGGCATGAGATCCATGCTTCTATCAGTAGCAAACAAATCCTCTGTGCCTACCAAGGTTTGCCCTGAGATGCTAGGATTTTTAAGACTGCCTTTTATTATGGAAAGAAAAGTTTAAAAAAAATAAGGGGTCATGTATGTCAGGGTCCTTGAAGCTTCTCCGGGAATGAAAAGTGTTTATTATATCCATTAATTCTGACAACTGGCCCACTTTTTTTTTTTTTGGTTTTTTGAGACAGGGTTTCTCTGTGGTTTTGGAGCCTGTCCTGGAACTAGCTCTTGTAGACCAGGCTGGTCTTGAACTCACAGAGATCCGCCTGCCTCTGCCTCCCGAGTGCTGGGATTAAAGGTGTGCGCCACCACTGCCCAGCTCAACTGGTCCACTTTTAAATGAGGCATCAGGGCGGGGTGCAATTCTAGTGTCTTAAATGACACATGTTTCAACGACACCATCGAACACAGTAAGGGTGTGTCTTTGAATTATTGTGTAGACTGGCCGGCAAAGGGGGAGCATTCTCAGAATTTCACTTTACCTGGTTTGGATTCCTTCTTCCTACACCTACGTTTGATTCATTGTTACAGAGAAAATTAAACCTTCTTGGGTGACACAGTTCTTAAGATCTAAATTCCAAGCACAGTAATAAAAACAGCAGCCCTAAAAAAAAAAAAAAAAAAAAAAAAAAAAAAAAAAAAAAAAAGGCTCAGCATCTCATTCATTCCCTTCACGATGATTGTGATTGTTACTCTCCATGAAGTTCAGCTAACGTTACAGGAGAGCGCAGTGGCTCATACTAAGTGTTTTCAATGTTCTCTTGCTCAGATATAAGCTGGAAATTAAAATGCCATTTTTGCCATTTAGCTTTATGACTAATTATTGCCTAAGTGGCAATTGGATTTCTTCGTTGGGCGGTTTCACTGTGAACCACAAAATAGGATTGCTTATCTGAAAGTTTACTGCAAAACCAAGCCCTGAGACGAATTGCAAACAAGCAATTGAAATTGGGTGTTTTCAGCCTTCCTACTGACTGTATATTCTCTTAATTACACAGTCTGCTTGGTGAGGCTCACAGACAAGAGTCTGTTCTCCTGTTCTCTTTGGTGAATGCTGGGCATGCCAGTAGACCCTCGTATATGTGTGTGTGTGTGTGTGTGTGTGATATATATTTCAGGAATACACACACACACACACACACACACCTTCCTGAATTTGACCAGGTAGTCACAGCTGATGATCTATTTCCAGGGTAGGAGTTGGGTATCTTCCTTTGTTCCTGAAATCAGAGCAGGATTAACTTTCTGTATTTGTCTGACATAAATCTGAGATGCTTTGCAAAGACAGGAATAATGAAAGCAGGAATACAGGGGAAATGTAATCCTGCCATTACTGACAATCTCAGCCCTTGATGTCATGGAAGCAGTGTGCAGCTGTACAAAGATAATGAAGGGAACAGGGAGGCTTTTCACCTGTGTGTAGATGGCCGTCCGCTTAATAGAAATACGAGAGCGTCAAGCTCATTCCATTTGAGTGCTTGAGATTCTGCTTCAATTGAAGATGAAAGCTTAGAGATTCATTACCAATGGGAGCTAAATTGTTGCTATTTTCGGAGCAGATTCTGTTCGTCCTAAGTAGCATTCTTTTAATCTAGTTAATTTGAAACAGCTCAGATGAAAATTATTGCCACATGAAGAACAGTGATTACCAAATGGCCTGGGTAACTTTAGGTTGGTTTAGGATCCTGGAAGGTTTATACCAGCTCAAATCAGGGCAGGAGACAGCAGACATCGGGCTGTTCCACAACTCTGAAATCTGTGTGGGATGAACATACTGTATTTTGAATTTGAGATAGACAAAGAATGTTTTCATAGTGCTGGCAAGAGTTCGTTTTTATTCTGTCTGTGGTAGAGGTTCCAAGCTTGGCTCTGTACCAAGGTACCGAGAAAGCTTTTCCAAACTTGGATGCCTGGCTGCGTTCCAGGCCAGAAGATTGGAAGATGCACCACCAGGTTTGACAGTTCAACTCTGTCTCTCCCCAAAACTTTCCTTGGCTTTTGAAGTAGAGAACGATTGTTGTCAGCGTGTGAGCCCACATATGTAATCGTAACCAATGTTCTCAAACAGGATGTAAGGGTGAGAGCAGCAGTTTATAGTTTCCCTCTACTAATGACACGCTACTATTTTGGTCTGCCAACTTCTTGTCCCTGATAAGACCTATTGAATAGTATGTTAACTGGAATTTTAGTCTGTGGACGAGTGGAATGAGCTGGCAAGGATGACCGTGAATGAGTGTCTCTAGGGGAGAACCATCAGATTGCTTATTACCCCCAGAAAGTTTTGAGACTAGTGTAAACTACTGGTAAGCCACTAAATATGCAAAGTCTGGGGGATGTTTCTGACAGCTCCCAAGTTTCATTAAAAATGGAACATCTGCCCTGAGAACAGAGGTGTGCCTCATGACAGAGACTGTAATGGTCCGTCCTTCCTTCCTTCCTTCCTTCCTTCCTTCCTTCCTTCCTTCCTTCCTTCCTTCCTTCCTTCCTTCCTTCCCTCTCTCCCCCCCTCCCTCCTTCCCTCCCTCCCTTCTCTTGCTCTTTCTTTTCTCTCTCTCTCTCTCCCTCCCTCCTTCCCTCTCTTCCTCCCTTCCTCTCTCTCTTTCTCTCCCTCTCTTTCTTTATATGTGTATTGTGTGACTGTGAATTTATGTGCACTATGTGTGTTCCTGATGCTCGATGAGGCCAGAAGATGTCTAATCTTCTGGAACTAAATCACAGACAGTTGTGAGTCACCCAGTGTGGCTGTTTGGAACCCTGGTCCTCTGAATTCCAAAGCATGCTCTTAACTATTGAGTCTTTCAGCCAGCTCCCATAGCAGAGACTATAAACTGATGAACGTAATTAAGGTTGCCCAATCTTGGCCAAGACCTGTATTTCTATATCTGGGTTTATTACATCTGTGTTATAATATGCAGTTTTGATTCTGTAGAGCTGAAAGACTGCGACTCCTCTTGGGGACCCCTTTGCTTCCACATCCCCCAGGATACATGCTTCCCTTGTCATTTACTTTGTTGTCTTTGAGAGCTGAACTTATTTCTTCATGACAACAAATGAAGACAAGGTATTTCACCTTTGACCACATACAGCCCAGAATAGCTATGAATGCAACTTAATACAAGATTGTAAATTTAAACATCAGCTATTTTACAGTTTATTTTCTTTTGGTGACTTAACTGCATGATTCACAATGCGAACTCTGTAGATGCTATTGGTGCTTCACAATGCTGCAAGGCTAGATGTGCCTCTTAGTCCTTCTGATAGAAACAAAGGAAATTATTGTTGTTGTTCTTTTCAAATTGCAGTATATTTAACAAAGAAATAAGATCCTTTACTATGTTGGTTTCCTAGAATTTCCATAAAGAATAGAAAGCTTATAGTAACAGAGCAATGCCTGGGTCCTCTGAAACTTCTAGGGGAGAATTCTTTCTTGGATCATCCAACTTCTAGTAGCCTCATGCATTCCATGGCTCACAACCATGGCACTTCGGTCCCTGCCTCCTCTTTCCTATGTTCTGTACCTCTGCTTTATGTAGCATATCTTTTTATCTCACTTAAGACTACCATGATCTTATTTCCAAATGAGAGACTAGCACAGCAGCATATATATGTAATTTGGTTATAATTATATAATCATATCTATGCACACACACATCTATTTGGTTATAATTCAATACTCATGTGCAGTCTGACTGGTGTGACCTGTGTCCTAGAATTCTATGTGGGAGGAAGGTAGGGTGGTGGACAGATGGACTGATATTCACCCACAGTGGTCTTGTTTTACTTTTTTATTATGCATATTACCCATATTATCATATCTCTATGAATGTCTGTTTATATATGTCTACCTTGTTCTCCCAGAAAGCTTTTGCACACCTTGGAACTTGTCATAGAAACTTCAAAAGAAAATCAGTGTGTTTAGGAAATGAGCATAGATACCAGAATTGTCAAAGCATACTTTCTCATTTACATTAGTGCTACTGTGCTGCTAGGAGAGAAGGGGTTCTTTCAGTTCTTTCAGTGATGTTGTGCCGTGCTCCTTCCACATTAGCCACTTTGTGATCATCACTGAGTAGTGATGTGGGCCATGCTCCTCCTATGTTAGCCACTTTTTGATCATCATCGTGCTACACAAAACTATCTCATGGCTTGACCATGTCTGAACACATCAGATTTGAAGCATTTGTATTGCTGATTCAAGTGAGTCCTACCTCTGTATGAGAACTGACCTTTCTGAGAATTTACTTTATAACTAAAGTCACTTAATGTATAAAACATGATTCTTCAACTAAAAAAAGAAAAGAAGTGTTTTTGGGGTCAGAGAGATAACTCAACATGTAAGGCACCTGCAATCAAGTTTGACAACTTGGTTTGATCCCTAGGACTGACATGGTAGATGGAAAGAAATTACTTCTGAAAGTTGTCCTCTGACTTTTATATGTAAACCATAACATGTATACACACAGGCACACACATGCACAGTAAATAAATAAATGTTATAAAAGTTGTAAAAAGGCTCTTATTTGTTAAACTTAAGTATTTTATTTTTATCTCCTCTGGTTATACACCTTTTACTTAATATATTTTGACCATTTACATTTATTGTAACGAACTTAGGTTTATGTTTCTGATTGTACTAATTCTCTGGTTGTCACCTCTGCCCCTTGCTTCTTTGTTCCTGTTCCAATACTTCATCTGACTTATTTGAATAATTTATAACATTTTATTTTAATGGTTATTTTGATGTATCTCTGAGTATTTTTTAGGAATTGACCTTAGTACGATTGGATTTTTAGTGGTTACTATTTGACTGTACTTACCTTGTTATTCAAGTCTACTAAGAAGTTAATAATTTGATCTTCCAGCAATATAAATACAAACATATAGACCCTTTTATTTTTCTTCCTTTTATGCAATAATTTCCATATATATTGCTTTTATATGTGTTGAAGAAATCCCACTAGAGATGTTGTAATTCTTGCTTTCATGGTCATATATGTCTTCTTAAAATGGAAAGTAATATGACACCAAATTAAAAAGTTGGTTCAAAACAAAGGCTCATTCTTTAAATAGGGTATCCAAACAAGATTCCTCCTCCCCTGTGAAGAGAATGCTGGTGTGAAGACTCAAAGGAAGTGGGGTGTCAGATCATGCTATTTGGAGAGCATGTTCTCAGGAAGAGAAGAGATAGTGTCGATCTGATGAGACAGTGGTGTGTCTGAGGGGCAGTGCAAAGTCCATTGTGGCTGGTGAGGGTGTGGTGGGGAGGAATGCAGCCACTGCAGGAGCCTGAGTACTAGAGAAGGCACTGTAAAAAAGTGGCTACTGTTGCATGTCATTGAGACTAACGTGGGAATGCTTTGCTTACCTGTCCACTCTTCCTTCCAAGGTTATAACAGATAGGAAAGAACGCAATCTGAACAGCATGAGTCCTGTCTTACAGAAACATGTGCTGGCCACTTTTCTAATTTTGCAAGATTGGCCCTAATGGACCACTGAATTATATTTTGTGTGTGTGGGTATGTACTTGTGTGTTGGTATATGTGCACATATGTAAGGCCTTGGCTATCATCCTCAGGAGCCATCCTCACCCACTTTTTGCCTTCCCTCCTCGGTCCCAGTGACACTGATTAAGTTGGCTGGCCTGCAAATCCCAGGCAACAAGCCTGTCTCTGCTTCCCCAGAACTTCTCTACAAATGCACCATAAAGCCTAACTTCAATGTTTAATTTTTTAAACATGGGTCCTGGGGCCTTGAACCTAGGTCTGCACACTGTAAAGGCAAGTGCTTTGCTGTCTGCGCTGTCTTCACGACACTGCATCACATCTCTTGATTTTTAAACTGTAAAATTAGTTTTGCTTTAAGGAGCCTGGAGGTCAATGAAACAATGGCAGGCTAATATTAGGCCGCAGTCAGTCTGCTTTTGAGTGTCGTGTCCCCCCCCCCCCCCCCCCCCCGCTGCTTTTTAAAATCACACAGCAAGAGACCCACCCATTCTCATGGAGAACAATTGTCTGGGCATAGGCTGCTTCAGATCAGAATTGTGTTCTTTATGCCTTCTATCATTTAAAGCCATAGTCGGGACTGCTGCATCTCAGTGGACAATCAGGCGAAAGCATTTCGTCTGCAAGCGTCACTGCCTGGAGTGATTAGATGTGACCCGGCGAGGTGAATCACGGGGCTACCGCGTGCAAGTGGCTCAAGGACGAGTCTCATGGTGCCAGTGGGTAGTGGCCCTCCCTTCCCCTTCCTCTTGACATGGCAGCCTCTGGACATCCATCTGGCTTTATTGCCTGAGAGGTTTATTATACTTAGCCCAGCATTCTCCACAGCCTGGTGATATAATTATGGTGGTTATCCTCTCCTTATCTTCCCGCACTCTCCCGTTTAGGAGATGAAAACCCCTGGTAGAAATATGTGGCAACAAGGGCACGTGCTTTTTCTTCTTTGCAGCCTAATGGACGAACAGCTGGGAGTTAATGAGGTTTTAATAGTGAGTGTGGGGGGCTAGTTGGTTGCAGTTGCTGTCTCCGCTGAACACTCCGAGGTCTTGTTGTTTCCCTATTTCCCTTGAACGTTAGCTTTATTGATACCTGCAAACACCTGCTTGAGATTCACCCAGCATGGAGCAGACATATTTCTCATTGGATCACCTTGGCCTCAGCTGACTCCCCTTTAATTATGAGTTGCTGCCATGCAACTTCGCGGGAGGTTTTATGTCTTCCTTTGTAAAGGACTTCAGAAATGTTCCATGCCACAGAAACGGCTTCTTGCATGAGCGTTCGTATATATTTTTTGACCTGTTTCAGGTTTCTGCTACAGCCTTAGGGGCAAAACAAGACAGTGGCCTTCACCCACTAATCCAGGTTCTGGCAGTCGTCTTAGTTTCTAGTTCCTATTTATCTTCCTCTCCCGAATTTAAATTTCCTCAGAGCTATTCATTATAAATCCTGAGCACCACACAAGTTCTTGTGCTGAAAAGAAAAATTACCACGATTAGCAACAACATCTTTACTGCAGTTTGTGGATCACCATGTAATGCTTGAGGCTCGCGCGTCTGCATTTTCTCATCTGCAATTCGGAGCTACCTTCTGAGAGCAGCTGCACAAGTGCTCCAGCCATTTTTACAAAGTGGACAGCCAAGGAGCACTAAATTATTAGTCAAGGTTAAGTGGCAGTCGATGCCAACATATAGGCATGGTTAGACCTGAGACAGGGTCAAGGGTGATGAAGTCACAAGTTCTCAAGGACAGCAGTTTCCTTAACACACATTCAGACCTATGTAGTTTTTATTTTTAAACGTAGAGAATATTCTTCACAGAAACTTACAACTTAAGCTATTTCTGTGGGGTTGAGGTAGAATAGATGTGGCAAGAACCATGGAGGTCTCCCTTCTGACTCTTGGGGATTTTTTGTAATTTCTTTAACCAATGAGGTCACCTCTTCTTTATTTAGTTGGTTTTGTGTTTTGGAGAATGTTCTGAATAATTCCGAATAGCCATGCCTATGATCGCTGTGTAACATTTTGTACATATGCCTAAAGAACAAATTCCTGGGAGTAGAATTTCTGAGTTAAGGGTTATTTAAAATTCTAATGCATATTTTTAAAATTACCTTAGCATTTTATCATAGTATTTGTAGAGTACAAAAGTAACATGAAGGATTGCACCTTCCCCTCATGACTTCTCCTACCGCTTGCATCTTGAAGCTCTCCTGACTGCCAATCTGGGCGTTTTATTTGCATTTCTTTGCTTCTTAGTGAGATGGAGCAGCTTTGCAAATGGTTATAAGGGGTTTGCATTTCATATCTAGTTTTTGCTTTTCTTGGGTTCTCAACAATATTTTTTCTTAATTGATTTAAAAACTTCTAAAATTTGAGATTATAATATAATTATATTATTTTTCCCTTCCCTTTCTTACTCCAAAGTGTTCAATGTACTCCTCCTTGCTCTATTTCTACTATATGACCTTTTTGTTTTCATTAGTTTTTGTTACATACGTATATGTATATATGTTAATAGACCAACCGTTTTATAGTTAATATAAGCCTCTGTGTGTTTCTTTGGGATGAATAGCTTCAGGACCAGGCAGGACAGAAACCTTTGTCAACAAATGGCACCACTGTGGACAACTAAATCCACTTAAAACCTGAGAGAGCTTGGGAAGTAATTTTAGACACAAAAGAACAGAGTTTGGGAGAAAAAAATGCAGAAAATAAAATGAGAAAAAAAGGAAAGTAAAAATATCATGGAAGCTGCAGTGTGACCCAACAAGTCACACTCTATATCCCTTAGTCCATACATCTCTACTTGCAAATGTTTGTTGCAAAGAGTCATTGGTCTGATTTGATGCCCCTGGTCTCCACTGGTCTCCACAACCTGTTCGATGCTGGGCCCCCACTTGTACTCTTACTGGACATTGTGCTGGTACCCTGTGTTACAGAGATTCTGCAGCTTTGGGTCTGCAGATCAAGTACCTTCATGTGCTGCAGCAGATCATAGATGGGATGGATGCTGGGGCACGCCAAGTCATAAACCTGGGTCTATGGCCGGAGCCATATGGATTCTTTAGGGGATGAGGCCTGAGACTAGCATGAACAAGCTCTCCTTGTGGCAAGGCCCTAGAGAGACCCCAATCCATTGGCAAAGCCTGTGGACAATTCGCTTCATAATTCTGGGCATCACCCGAGAACATATTTGTCATGTGATCTCCTTACTTTTGCTATACAAACCATATCGCTGGCTGCCTTTCCTCTCACTTTCTCAATCAGCAGAGATAAAGTAGCTATTACAAAAGGAAAATGTCCCCCTGATGACCATCTTCTGAGTCAGCCAGAGGGAACGTTGTTAAAAATATACAGTGGACCTGATATTCATGTTTGACCACAAGTTCAGACCTCTCAAGACAGGATGTCACACCCCATGACTATACTGAAAGAGTCACAATAGTTCATGAAGTTTAATATTACATATTTGCATAACTATTCTGGAGAGAATGATTTTAACCACAAGAGTCTTGAAGAAATGCTAATAAATAAATGATATTGAGAGTTAATGGGGACAGTTTAGGAAGAGGGAACGAAGCAGAATCACAGAAACCCTTAATGCCCCCATTTCCAAGAGCTATGCCAAAACTGTAAAAAGTTCAGAGGAGAAGGATATGAGAACAAGGGATAAACAGTGCCAACTATTAAGAGCAAGTTTCTAAGTTATGCTTATAGAATGATAGAAAAAACCTGGCATATCCCCATAGAACATAATGTGTACAGAATATAGAATGAATTGATCCAGCTTCAGCTGGTGAGTTGATTGTGAGAACCCAGATGATGTAAGTATTAACCATGCCAGATGTAAATATTAACCACCAGCGACAAAGCTGTCCCTCATCCTGCATGACACTGTAACCACAAATGCTGCCCACTGGGCACACTGTCCTACCTGTAGGTGTGTCCAGTAGGAAACTTCCTTTGTCGCTTGGAATAGTGCTTATTCTTCTAACATTAGAGCAATAGATCCAATAGCTAATGGTTGGCTCCTAGAGGGAAAGTTGGGAGACAGAAGAGGAAAGAAATAAAGGAACAAACTGGCAGTTATTATAACCATGTTTAAAAACTTAAGGAAACAAATTTGATCGTAAAACTGTTCATGCAAACCATTGAAATTGTATAAATAAAAACAGCCCAAGCTATGTAGGGGCCACATGTTTGACACAGGTGGTGGCAGTTTCTGCGTTGTGCCGACTTCATACATCCATCCCAGGTTGGAGCAAAGCTCACAGCAGTTCTGGGTCTGGGCAGCTATAGGGTGGCCTGCCGGATGGGAAATGAACAGCTGTCCCATGCTCATGATTTTCAGCCTGGCTCACCCACACCTCTGCTAGCATGGTTGGCTCTGTTGGGCTGCTCTGGCGGGGTGCAGGCCCTGCTCTGCCAAGTGTTGTAGCTGGAGGTAATCAGGATAGCTCTCCCATGGTGAGGTGGCTTCTTTCCCTTTCCCATGCTTTCACAAGACAGATGAGAAATGGGGACAACCCTCCCGTGCTCACATCTTCAGGGATATCTTACCGACACCTGCGCTAACAGGCTTTTTATTTACTGAATGGATCTTGAGTTTTGTTAACTATCATTATTATTATCTCTCTCTCTCTCTCTCTCTCTCTCTCTCTCTCTCTCTCTCTCTCTCTCTCTCTTTTTGACAAGGACTCTCTACATTGCCATGGGACTTACTTTATAGACTTACTCACAGAGCCTGCCTCTGCTTCCCAAGTGCTGGGACTAAAGGTGTACTTTAACAGGTCTGGCTCCTGTTAACACTTTTTATGCATTCAGTGAGGTACTTCTGTGGCTTTCTCTCTCTCTGTGTGTTCCTTTTTATGAATTACTTTGACCTATTTTTTTTTAATTTAATCATTTATATTTGTTCCAATTTAGTTGCATGTGCGTGTGCATACAGGTGCCCATGTGTGTAGGCCACAATACGGTGCTGGATCCCTTGGAGCTGGAGTTATGAGCATTTGCAGAACACTCAGTTTATTATGTGGGTGCTGGGATCTGAATTCTGGTCCTCATGATTACACAACAAATGCTTTTCATTGGTGAGTCATTTTTCCAGCCTCTGTTGATCTAGTTCTTCATGTTGTACAGACTTTGCATTTCTTGGTTAAACCACACTTGGTCATGGTACATTATTTTAATGTGCTGTTGGACCTGATTTTGGCTAATTTTAAAATTATCATTATAAAATGGATAATTTCAAGCATATAATTCATTGGTATTTGGCACATTCATAGTATTGTAAAACTATCATGACTAAGTTCTGGAATATTCTCATCACACTAAAGGGATATGTGTTACCCATTGCTCTTGGCCCAACAGCAGAGTCCATCAAGTGCTGCTCATCCAATCAAGATGGTGGTCTTACATGATGGGCACCTTTTGTCCACTTTCTTTCTCATTGTAGTTTACTTTGAATCAAACCCATTAGTCCTAAGCTACGTGACCAGCTCATAATTCACCATGGGTCCTTGTCCATATTTCTTATGGGGAATGAATTTGGGTGGGATTATAATCTGAGGAGGTAAAACCAGGAGCCACTCATATCCACACAGGTGTTTGGTACACGTCCTTTCCCGATAAATGGGCTGTCACGTGAGATTCCTAGGAAACTGTAGCTTCATAGCTAGACGGAGAAAGCTATCAGCAGTTGGTAATTGGGCTGGAATTCTTCCTTCTCTGCCAACCAACGCTTCAACCAGATTCCATTATGAGGAGTACCTCCTCATGTCCCACAAAGTTCCCCTTTCTGCCCTGCCTCAAAACTCATTTCCCTCTCATGAGTCGTTCCCCCATAATTTTGTAGTTTAAGTTCTTATTGATGCCCTTATATATAAAAGTGAGTGTTTGCATTTATTTGTAAGTTACTGATTTGTAATTCTGTGTATTTTGATGTCTTTGGCTTTGGTACCACAGTAGCAATGTTCATGTACTATTAGATTACAAATATTCTATCATTTTTACATTAGAATGATTCATGCTAAATTGGTGTGAATTCTTATTTCTTTGGAACATTTTAGCAGTAAGCTCTGCTTCTGCTTCTGCTTTTAAACTTCGAATTTGATTTTTTTGATTGGTCTAGTGTTATTGGGTCCTGGTGGGCCTACTACCTCCATCTCTACCACAACAGAGATTAGTGAAAGAGAGAGTTTGTTTCAAGTCGGGGTTTGGGGAAATGGGATAGAGACTGTCTCATAAAAAACAAATTCCACATTTTCAAAAGGGAATTAATATATGTGACAGTCATGCCTGGTGTCCTTTCAAACAGTATGCCCTCCTACACACAGTGTGAGCGTCTTACTGTAGTGTGCCTTTCTTTAGGCTTCTGCTTCCTGAGTCATTCTTTAACACACAAGTGAATTGCCATGTTGGCTTTAGACTGGTGTACTATGCAGAGATTAAGAATAAGAGGAAAACTCTTTCATATTTATCCATTTTTCTACCTCTCCAGAAAGAGGCTGTTCTTTTTGGAAAAAAATTAAAGAAAAATTAGATTTATTTATTTATTTATTTATTTATTTATTTATTTATGTGTGTGTGCGCGCGCGCGCGTCCACACATGTCACCCTGAGTTTGTATTCATCACACGCATAGAAGCCCATAGAAGCTATAAAGTATCAGCTCTCCATCGCTTCTGGAACAGGAGTGACAGGCAACTATGAGATGGCATTGGTGCTGGTCGCTGAACACAGGTTCTCTGAAGAGCAGTGAGCATTCCTAATTGCTGACTTATCGCTTCAGCCCAAGTTCTCAACATTTTTTTATTTCCTTGTATAAACCCGAATTTCCATGTAGTTTCATTTTTCTTTTGTTCTGCCTGAAGATCCTTTGTTATTTCCTGTCAAGCTCATAATAATTTTTCTTGACTTCTGTTTGTCAACAAAACTTTTCACTTTCCTTTCAAAAGATTATCACACAGGTCATATATATTGTAACTTCTTTGATTCAATGATTATTTAGCCATATGTTGTTTAATTTATAGTTTCCCCTCTGGTTTTCTCAGTATTATTGGTTTCTATATTAATTAAATTGTTATTTTGGTATCATATTCTTCATAATCTGAATGCCTTTGAATTTATTAAGAGATTTTATGGCTATAATATGCTATATTCAGATAGCTTACAACAGTGATGTGTGCTTGGACATTCCTGGGCCGTGCTCCATCCATCTGCGTTCAACTAGTCAATACTGTTGCCTTATACATTATCTTTGCTGATTTTGTATCATGGCTCTACTAGTAGCTAAGATAGCAGAGTTAAAATTTCCAGCGTTAGTTGTAGGATTTTTTTTTCTTTCTCTTCATTTATCTTTGTTTTATTTTGTTTTGTTTTGATTTTTTGGGGGTCAGGGTTTCTCTGTGTAGCCTTTGCTCTGTAGACCAGGCTGACCTTAAATTTGCAGAAATCTTCCTGACTTTGCCTCTTGAGTGTTGGGATTAAAAACATGTGCCACAACTGCCTGGCTTGCTTCATTTACTTTTAAACATTCTACAATCTTGTATGCATGACAGATCTTTTTTTTTTTTTAAGTCAATTTACTCTTAGCTTTCTTGTATTAACTTGTAGATTGTTGCAGAATATTTGTTTACAGTGTGAAGCTGTGTCTTTGCCAAGGAGCCTCCTGATTGGCTTAATAAAGAGCTAAATGGCCAATAGCTAGGCAGGAAGAGAATAGGCAGTATTTCTGGGGAGAGAGAAAAGCAGGATTAACCAGAGAGAGATGGAGAGGAAGCAACAGGTACGGTATGGAAGAAAGGAAACGCCACATGGCCGAATGTAGATTAATATAAATGGGTTAATTTAAGTTATAAGAGCTAGTTAAGGACAAGCCTAAGATAAGGCTAAGCTTTTATAATTAATAATAAATCTCTGTGCCATTGTTTGTGGGCTGATGATCCCAATCAGAAGTACAGCTACAGTAGATAACATATCTGCTATGAAATGGCTACCTTTAATTCACCCTGTAGTCCTTTACTGCAGACTGTAACATCTGATTTGCTTTGCTTTGAGTCTAGGTTTGTTTTACTGTTTGCTGCTTTTCCTTTTCTGTTCTTCTATTCCCTGGTTCTTTTTTTTTTTTTTTTTTTTTTTTTTTTTTTTTGGCAGAACTCTGGAGCTTTATTAAGTGGGTCTCTGGGTCTAGAAGAAGGTGTTAGGCCTCTCAGCAGTGAAGCGAGGCTTGTGCTGGCGCCGCAGAACACGGTGGGGCAGCGGGAACTTGATCTTGGAGTCACGGAACTGCTTGACAGCCGGCCTGCGACATTTGCCGGCGGCGATCTCTTCCACCTTCATGATCTGGATGGAGTGTGCACGGGCACGATGCCGGGCACCCATGTCTCGGTAGCACTGTGTGACAGCCCCAGCAGTGGTCAGGTCGCGGTACTCGCGGTACATGTTGTGTGTCCCACTGCGGGAGTCATAGCGCAGCCAGATGCCGAAGTTCTTCACGCGCAGGGGGGACTTCTCGAATACCTGCCCACAATACACGATCTCCCCAGATGACTTCTTCATCTTCTTTAGCTGTGACACGAAGTACCAGAAGCGGGACTTGGCCACCACATGGTTGGGTGCGAAGATGCGCATTCGGTACAGCGGTGGTGTGGCACTTCGGGGTGGGCAAGCAGCGCCCCACCACCTTGTACTCCCGGAGTGTGCCCGAGGCCTTCATGGCGGTCCGTCCTAGTCCGCCGCCAGTCACAAAAGCTATTCCCTGGTTCTTGTCTTTTTTTTGGTAGAATTTTTGGAATTCTGCTTTATTTTGGTTCTGTATTTCATCTGCACTTTTGAGGATAAGATTCTGAATTGTGGGTTTGGGAGATGGATATGTGGGTAAAATGCTTGCATGAGGATGTGAAGTTGCATCCCCACAACCTGTGTAAATCCAGATGGAGTAGTGCACATCTGCAAACCCAGCATTCCTATGACAAGATTGGGGGCAGAGAAAGGAGAATCCTGGGAGCTTTGGGCTAGCTGTGACCTGGCACACACAGCTGTTGGGGAGGCTGCTTGTTCACTTCCCAGCTACCCAGACTCCTGAAATAATCACACAGAAATCTGTATTAATTGCAATACTGTTTTGACAATAGCTTAAGCATATTTCTGGCTAACTCTTATATCTTAAATTAACCCATTTTTATTAATCTGTGAATTGCTATGTGGCTGTTGCTTACTGGGGCAAGGTTTGGGTGGGCTCCAGCAGAGGCATCTATCTCCTGTGGGCATCTACATGGCTTCTCTTTGACTCTACCTACTCTCTCTTTATGTATTTTACAGCCTGGCTATGTTCTGTTAGGCCACTGGCTGAAACACCTTTATTTATTAACCAATAAAAGCAACACATAGACATGAGGGCTTCCCACACTATTTCCCCTTTTCTGTTTGGATAAAAAGGAATGTTTTAAATTTAACATAGTAAAATTACATTTAACAAAATAGTTATCAACCAAGAATTACAGTTATGATATTTATATCTACTTTATCTTTTATCATAACTAAGGAAAACTATAATTATAACTCTCTATTCTTCAACTCCATCAAAGACTTCAGAAGGATATAATATTACTTAAGTAAATAGGAAGTGCATTGTAAGCAACTTCCAAAATTCTAGAATTGACAGAGACATCTCCCTGTCTGGACAGTCACCCAAAGTTCTTCTGTAATGTTTCAGCACCCATTTTCAGCGTACTGGCCCATGGTGTCTGGCAGACTTTTCCATGAAACAGGAAATTTCAAAGACCGTTCCACCTATATTGGCAGTTTGCCAGTCACTTTCTTCTGTGTTCTGCAGAATGTCTTGCAGACTCTTTCCTGAAGCAGGAATCCCAAAGGACTGTTTCACTTTCTTTAGGCAGCTTCAGCAGTCATTTTTCTGAGGGTCCTGGAAGTCCAGTCCATACAACATAACATCAAGCAGTCCAGGCAAGAGCAGTTTCTACCCAAATGGCTTAACAAACTCATAAGGAGCCTCTTCAATGCCCATCTTTCTGTTGAAGTATTTGGTGTAGCCAGGAGCAGATGTGTCTCATTGTCATGAAAAGTCTAAGTTTTTCTTCTCTCTCTCTCTCTCTCTCTCTCTCTCTCTCTCTCTCTCTCTCTCTCTCTCTCTTTCGCTTTTAATTTTCGAGACAGGGTTTCTCTGTAGCTTTGGAGCCTGTCCTGGAACTAGCTCTTGTAGACCAGACTGACCTTGAACTCACAGAGATCCATTTGTCTCTGCCTTGCGAGTGCTGGGATTAAAGGTGTGCACCACTACCACCCAGCTAACATTTAGGTTCTTAAAACAGTCTTCAGCTACAAAATGGTGCCAACCTGAACAACTACATCCACATAAAACCCGAGAGAGCTTGAAGTAATTCTAGACACAAAAGAACAGAGTTAAGCATGGCTTCTTGGTAGCAGCACTTTTCTCTGGTGGGCTCTGTTTGCTTAAGACAAGCGCATCACATTTAAGAGAAGTTTCCTGACTTTGCTTTAGCTGCAAAAACCTTGCAGCTCTTTTGAGAGGCCCCACCACCAAACACTTAAATGGTGTTTATGAATAGCCAACAGCATGCTTCTTGGTGGTGGCAGGGACCTTGGGACTTCATAGAGTTGTGGTAATAAATATAGTTCCTGCCAGTTCCTCTACCATGAAGCTAGACTCAGAAGGCTAAGGAATGGGGTGGATTCAGCCATCAAAGCCATAGCTTTAATCCTATCCATATCACTTAGCAAATTAAAGACTCATGTGGTCAGAAAAAGAGATAATACAATAAAGATAGATTCAGATAAAAAAAAACCTCTAAATGGTTTACAGTGTGTTTAAAAATATATGAAGGCTTGGGAGAGAAAAGAAAAATGATAAAGTCCTTAAAATAAAAAAGAAAGAGAGTGGTTGGGTATGGCGGCACACACCTTTAACCCCAGCATGTGGGAGGCAGAAGCAGGCAGATCTCTGTGGTTTCAAGGACAGCTTCATCTACAGAGTGAGTTCCAGGACAGCCAAAGATATACAGTGAAACCCTATCTCACAAAATCAAAAATTGAAAATAAAAGTAAAAGACATAGAGTTTAAAATAAAGCTATGTAAAGATGGAAAATACACAGAATCTGATTCTGTATGTGATTGTGTTGTCTTTGAACTGTTTGATGGCTGAGGAAGGATAAACAGCTGCTCAAAAGATATTTAATTATAGATGTTGCTGGATTAAACCAAACATATATATTTTGAAGATGCTTTGATTTAAAAATTTATTTCAAAAGATATACTTTGGAGAAGAGATTTTGCTTTTGTTTCCACTGAAAATGAGAGCTTGTGGATTCATTCTGGGTTACAAAAAAATCAAGTTTGATCAAGGAAGACCCCCTTGATCTCTGATAGAAATGGATGGCCCAGATGATTCAACATTTCAGAGGACCTCTGTTGGAGTTTTCTCTGAGTTCTACATCCA
Source organism: Chionomys nivalis (assembly GCF_950005125.1). Classification (NCBI taxonomy): domain Eukaryota; kingdom Metazoa; phylum Chordata; class Mammalia; order Rodentia; family Cricetidae; genus Chionomys; species Chionomys nivalis. Next base: position 53,983,503 of record NC_080086.1, read on the forward strand.
GAACAGCCTCAAGACTGCTGGCTGAGATGATCAAGCCTCAGAGAATATTCCAGTCAGGCCTTGGGCACAATCCTAAATTTTCTAGTTTCCCATAAGATTGTCAGTGCCCCCAGTCAGCAGGAAGTAGTCTAGAAAACTTCGTCCACATTCCTAAAAAATGGATTATGGATGTTTATCTTTGTTTAGAGTTTTGGTTACAAGTTGTTATGGATAATGGTCTGAAAAAAAGCTAAACAAAGGATATTAGATTCAGAGTTCTTGTTTTGAAAAAAAAAAGGGGGGGGTGCTATGGGGCAGTGGCCTTGTACCCTGTAAAGATTTGTCACTTGTCTTGCTTTAATAAAATGCTGACTGGCCAGTAACCAGGCAGGAGGTGTAGGCAGGGCAACCAGAACAGGGGAATCCTGGAAAGAGGAAAGGCTGAGTCTGCATTCACCTAGACACACAGGAAGCAAGAGGAGAATGCTTCACTGATAAAAGGTACCAAGCCATGTGGCTAACACAGACAAGATTATGGGTTAATTTAAGATGTAAGAGTAAATACAAAGCCTGATCTAATACGCCAACAAGTTTATAATCAATCTAAACCTCAATGTATTTCTTTGGGCCTGAATGGGTGCTGGACCAGGCAGGACAGAAACCTCTATCAACACACAGTCTTAGAGAATAGCAAGAGATCACATGTTAGACAAAGTGGAAGGCAAGGAGGGATGCCTGAAGTTGTCCTCTGACTTCCACACTTGTATCATGGCCAAACATGTGCACCCCCCCACTCACATACATGCACACACACAAAATAGATTCTAGGTTTTCTTTTTTGTTGCTCCAGCATCTCTGGGTCAGTCCATTCCTTCCACTCTCCTCTCCTCTTCCCTCTTCCCTTCTTAGACTAGAACTTGCAATGGAGATCAGACTGGCCTTGAAGTCACAGACATCTTCCTGTCTCTGTCTTCCAAGTGCTAAGTGCTGGGACTAAGCACATGCATTGCCATGCCCAGAGCATTTTCTGTTGTAATAAGGAGCGGCAGGGCTGCGTCCCCGGCACCCGGCCGCCCACATGGCTAGCTTATGAACCAAAATAATTACACGGAAACTGTATTCTTTTGAACACTGCCAGGCCCATTAGTTCCAGTCTCTTATTGGCTAGCTCTTACATATTGATCTAACCCATTTCTAATATTCTGTGTAGCACAATGAGCTGGCTTACCAGGAAAGATCTTAACCTGCGTCTGTCTGGAGTGGGAGAATCATGGCGACTCCCTGACTCGGCTTCTTTCTCCCAGCATTCTCTCTGTTTACTCCGCCTATCTAATTTTCTGTCCTATTAAAGGGGCCAAGGCAGTTTCTTTATTACTTAACAAATGAAACAACAGATAGAAAGATGACCCACCTCCATCATTTCCCCTTTTTCTGTTTAAACAAAAAATAGATATATAGAGATATATTTCAGTTAGATAGGCATTCTTCATATCTTTCAAAGACTGCAGAATATGGCATTTAAATGTTTTAATAACTTAGGACTTTTCATGACAATGAGACACGTCTGCTCCTGGCAGCACCAATCTACTTCAAGAGGAAGATGGGCATCGAAGAGGCTCCTTATGGAGTTTGATAGCTATTTAGGTAAGAAACTGCTCTTGCCTGGACTGATGCATAAGCTGGACACAGAGAACCCGCAGAGAGAGGACTACTGAACTTGCCTGAAGGTGAAATGGTCTTTTGGGGTTCCTGACTCATGAAAGAGTCTGCGAGACATTCTGCAGGACACAGCAGATAGTGACTGAACTGTCTTTGGAATTTCCTGCTTGATGAAAATGTCTGCTGGAAACTATGGGCCTGAAGGCTGAAGATGGATGCCCCAATGGTACAAAAGAACTTTGGGTGACTGTCCAGGCAGCGAGATGTCTCTGTCATTTCTAGAGTTTGAAGTATCTTACTTCTTGTTTGCTTAGGTAATATTATATCCTTCTGGAGTCTTTGATGGAGTTGAAGAATGGTTAGTTATAGTTTTCCTTACTTATGATAAAAGATAAAATAGATATAAATATTGTAACTGTAATTCTTGCTTGATAACTGTTTTGCTATATGTAATCTTACCTTGTTAAAATGAAAGCCTTTCTTTTTTGTTTAAACAGAAAAAGGGGAAATGATGGAGGAAGGTCATTGGTTAAATAATAAAGAAACTGCCTAGGTCCATTGGATAGGCCAACCCTTAGGTGGGTGGAGTAAACAGAACAGAATGTTGGGAGAAAGAAGCCGAGTGGGGAGTCGCCATGATTCTCCCACTCCAGACAGACGCAGGTTAAGATCTTTCCTGGTAAGCCAGCTCGTGGTACTACACAGAATATTAGAAATGGGTTAGATCAATATGTAAGAGCTAGCCAATAAGAGAATAGAGCTAATGGGCCAGGCAGTGATTAAAAGAATACAGTTTCCGTGTAATTATTTCGGGGCATAAGCAAGCCATGCGGGCGGCCGGGTGCCGGGGACGCAGCCCCGCCGCTCTTATTGCAACAATTTTCTCATATGAATCTCATCACTTTGCATGGATATATGGGTGTGTATGCAGCACTGATGCTCAAAAACAGGCCACATCTTCCTTTCAGCTGTTGACTTCAGCCAGTCTCACCTGAAGATGAGCTGTGTTTGTGGTTTGCTGTGACCCTCATCACCTCCGTCTCCCACAACTTCCCATGTCTTTAGCCGAGGGTTGCTGGGTTGCTGCCTTGGTCAGTGCTCTACCTGCGAGCACATCTCTTCAGAGCTTGTACGATATTCCCAGCTTGAAAAGCCCATCTGGGATTTCAGTCCGGTGCTCCAATGTGGGTCTCTGTTTCTGTCTCCTTTCATTGCCTGATGAAGGTTAATATTCAGGAGGATAACTATATGTTTTTCTTTGGGTTCACCTTCTTATTTATCTTTTCTAGGATCACGAATTATAGGCTCAATGTCCTTTATTTATGGCTAGAAACCAAATATGAGTGAGTACATCCCATGTTCCTCTTTTTGGGTCTGGCTTACCTCACTCAGGGTAGTGTTTTCTATTTCCGTTCATTTGCATGCAAAATTCAAGAAGTCATTGTTTTTTACTGCTGAGTAGTACTCTAATATGTATATATTCCATACTTTCTTCATCCATTCTTCCATTGAAGGGCATCTAGGTTGTTTCCAGGTTCTGGCTATTACAAACAATGCTGCTATGAACATAGTTGAGCATATACTTTTGTTGTATAAATGAGGAGCAGAAGGAGAGAGAGCACGAGCAAGGAACTCAGGACCGCGAGTGGTGCACCCACACACTGAGACAATGGGGATGGTCTATCGGGAACTCACCAAGGCCAGCTGGGTTGGGTCTAAAAAAAAGCATGGGATAAAATCGGACTCGCTGAACATAGTGGACAATGAGGGCTGCTGAGAAGTAAAAATCAATGGCACTGGATTTTGATCCTACTGTGCGTACTGGCTTTGTGGGAGCCTAGGCTGTTTGGATGCTCACCTTACTAGACCTGGAAGTGATGGAGGAGTTACTTTCATTTAATAAAGAAACTGCCTTGGCCCATTTATAGGCCAGCCCTTAGGTGGGTGGAATAAACAGAACAGAATGCTGGGAGAAAGAAGCCGAGTCAGTGAGTCGCCATGATTCTTCCACTCCAGACAGACGCAGGTTAAGATCTTTCCTGGTAAGCCAGCTCGTGATACTACACAGAATATTAGAAATGGGTTAGATCAATATGTAAGAGCTAGCCAATAAGAGGCTGGAACTAATGGGCCAGGCAGTGATTAAAAGAATACAGTTTCCGTGTAATTATTTTGGGGCATAAGCCATGCAGGCGGCCGGGTGCCGGGGACAAAGCCCCGCCACTCCAAATTCTACATGGAAGGAGGTGGGAGATCCTTGGACTTCCCACAAGACAGGGAACCCTGACTGCTCTTAGGGCTGCTGAGGGAGGGGGAGTTAATTGGGGGAGGGGGAGGGAATGGGAGGTGGTGGCGGGGAGGAGGCAGAAATCTATAATAGATAGATAGATAGATAGATAGATAGATAAAAAGAAAGGCCCATCTGTCATCTGTATCACAAAGATGTCCTTCCTTCTTATGCCTGTCCTTCCCATTGGTCAATGGGAGCTACTTGTTACTATGCACAACCCCTGCCTTAGAAACAGTGCTTTTTCTTGGCTCCTTTTTCCAGCCTCACCTCAGGCAGGCCCAATATAGTGCTTTTTAAATGCTTCTGCTCTTGCTTCATTGCTAGCTGAACTTTCCCTTGTAGCCAGAGAGAGTTAGGTTTGGAGTGGGAACCAGTTGCTCCCCACCATGGTAGCTGACTTCTGTTTTCATCACTGTGGGGTCCTGTAAATGAGGGGTCTTTCTTCCCAGGCTGTGTAGTGCCTTGAGAAGGAGGGTCAGCTGCCCCCTATCCCATAGGCACTTTCTGGCTTCTGTCTTTGCTGTGACTCTTGCAGAGTGTGTGAGAAGATTCTGGAAGACCATGCTTTATGCCTGTTCCCTGGCCACCAGTACCATATCTAGGACCTTGTTAAAGAATAAGTGCCTATCCTGTCTCCCCAGTCCCATGTGATTGGGGCAGTGGAGGGGAGAACTTTCTCAGTTTGCCTTTTGTCTTTAGGAAGTAGTTAAAATTTTGGCTGCTTTCTTATGACTGGCTTTCACCACAGTCTGACTTCCAAAAAAAAGCAACTCATACCCTCAGAGGCCTTCAGAATCCTTTGGAATGGACTTCCCTCAACTTCCTTGTGATCCTCTGATGGGCTCACAGGTGTTACAATTTTGCCAGTTGTTCTAGCTTTGTTTGTTGTTGCTTTGGTGGGAGCTGTTCTCTTTGCAGCTTTCTACGTCTTAAGCACCAGTGTGGAGTTCCTGTCTGCATTTTGATTTTTCTTCTTGCCAGTTATAGCCATATAATTTCTTCACACACATATATAATTTTCTCTCTTTATGCTTTGATTTGATGTTTTGATTAGGGCTTCCCTAGTATAAACAAACAGAAAAGAACCATGTTCCTTCATACCACGTTTACATTTTGTTATTTTATAATTCAAAAATTTAATCCACCTGTGCAACACGATATGTTAATTCACAGACACCAGGCATCTGCACAGCCCTCAGTTGTAATAAGAGCACAGACATCAACTCAGACCCTGGCTGCTGCAGACCCAGATATGGCCCTAGGCAGCAGTTCAGGCTGAATGTCATCATGGCCCCAGTGGCAGCACAGGGTACCGAGATCACCATAGCCCGTGGATACCAACATGGTCTCAGGTGGCTGTCAAGTCCTAATTGTAACTGCTGTTGGAAATCATTGCTAAAGCTGTCATGTATTAAAATGTAGATCCTGGGAATCAAATTGTGGACCCCAGAGTTGTCAGCAAGAACCTTTGCCTGCTGAGCCGTCTGGCTACCCCCAGTTTTGAAAAAGTGTGGTTCTGCATCTATCCTATAGGATAGGAACCTTTGCAGGCTATCTCCCCTGGGTTTTCATGAGAGAAAGGTTTATTTGACAGGTTGGTCAGGCTCCAGTGCAGTTTTTAGCTAACAGTTGCTTTCTTGCCTTAGTGTAAGCCATGTATGAAAAATAGGAGCAGAAAAGTTTAGTCCCTTATTGAAGAACTTAGAGACTGTTTTCTATAGGAATACACCCATGCATAGGGGGTTATGTTCCCTATACTGGTGTATACTGCCGTAGACAGTGCACAGGTAGGATTCCTAAGAGCAATCAGATACCAAGATTGCAGTTCTATGCAATTTCCATTTTGTCTTGGAGATTTTCAGTCATTTGTTCTTGGCAGGAGTTGAGTCTCTGTGTGGTGTGTGGGTTCTTAAGTAGATCTGACAAAGGGTATTTCTAGATGCTTCCATTAACTTGAAAATAACATTAGTATTATAGGGGAAAAGTCAGAAATGTGTAGAAACTTTCACATAGTTATTAATGCACAATCCTTATGTATATCTAGACAGAGCTGATGATCATTTATGATTTTTGAAATAGCGGGCAATGGTACAAAGGTAATACTCATTTAGTAAAGACTATACCTTAATTTTGATTTTTTCTGGGCTGGTGGCTTTTTGCATCCTATAGTATTGGTCAGCAGCAGCATTATGCAAGCCACTGTCTATGCAAAAAAAGAGAAGAGAAATTGTGATATATACTTTCACGTGTTGTTTATGGATCCATATGTGCATGTTTATATGTTAAGCTGTGAGGGTTGTGAAGTAAAGTTTTGTGGGTTTGGAAACACTTGTGTGTTCAAGATATTAACATATACGCTGAAATTTTCAAGATCATAGAGCTGAAAAGTCGTTGCCTTAACTTTCTTTATCGTGCATTCTCCAGTCCCAACTATTTTCTTTAAATCTTTGTATTGTGTATTAACAGCCTATTTTTGAAAATATACACGAATGAGCTGGAGAGATGTTTCAGTGTGTAAAGGCACTTGCCACCAAGCCAGCAAACAGAATTCAGTTCCTTGGACTCATATAGTAGAAGGAGAGAACCAACTCCCTCATGTTGCCCTCGACCTCCACATGCATGACCCCACACAAACACACAGGCAGAATATGCAAAAAGGGTAATTAAAATATGTACCTGTTCTATAATTTAGATAAATGTCAGTCTTAAGTCTTCTGTGTTAGCACTTTTAAAACATGTCTCCTTTCTTAACTTTCCCATTCTAATTGCTTTGTTTATTTGCACGTGAAAACGCTTTTAGCTCATTCACTGTCAGATGTCCCTTTTCTTTCAAAGATCTTCACACTCTGGCCTCCTCTTTTGGTGTCTCTGGTTGAGAAACTGACCCACACGCTATGCTTTACTGTTATTTTTTATAATATCCCCTAGATAATGTCTAAATATTATGAAAGTAATAGTTTCAGTATGGAATATGAACCAGTTTGTCTTAGACTTGGACCGTTTGGCTGGGAATGTCTGACTTCAATCTTTTTTGAAGTCAGACGCCACTGGCTTTTTATAGAGTATTGCTTTTGTGTGAATCTAATCAAATTGCTTCCTTCCTGTTCATTCATGTTAATGTCCCCCTGCCTTCCACAATTCCTGTCATTTGGCTTTGTTGTCCTAACTGCTGCTGCATCAATCAGTAAGTGAGGATTTTAAAGCTCAGGATGTCAGCATGGGTGTGACCCCACCCTTCATTCTGTGGACTGGGGAGTTAACTGAGTTTACATTCTTCTAATCAGGGACATGTATTATTTCTTTGATTTTTACTGTGCTATTTGTAGTTGTTATTGTCTATGCTGAAAATAGGAGAGTGAACCAGTTGGATTGTGTCTCCTAGTCTTTTCAGTCAACGTTCCTAATTCTAATTCCCGTACTCTTATCTCCCTTCCCTTCCCTTCCCTTCCCTTCCCTTCCCTTCCCTTCCCTTCCCTTCCCTTCCCTCCCCTCCCCTCCCCTCCCCTCCCCTCTCCTTCCCTCCCCTCCCCTCCCTTTTCTCTTCTTTTCTTGGAATGTATTTCAGCTGTGAAATAGTCCCCAGCTTGCTGTTACACTGCCTGGTTGATTGTTTATCAGTTTTCAGTTTCTACACACACCTTTCTTTGGGAAATAGTTTGGCGGGAAAGTTATCAACATTGTGTTAGGTCTTTAACCGGGGTTTGTTCTGTCCAGTTTTGTTTAGCTTTTGTTGAGTAATTTTGTGTATGTGCCTGTAAACTGTTTTTTGTTCCCTTACTCTAAGGGACCTAACACAATGAAAGACCTAATGCAGTTCCCAGGCTTGTGTGCCAACACTTTCCTTGTTGCACATAATATTTCTATTTTCTTCATTTCTTTCCTTTTAAAAACTTTTACATTTTATTTATTTATTTATTTTGGGTTTTTCAAGACAGGGTTTCTCTGTGTAATAACCCTAGCTGACCTGGAACTAGCTCTTGTAGACCAGCCTGGCCTTGAACTCATAGAGATCCGCCTGCCTCTGTCTCCTGAGTGCTGAGATTAAAGTCATGTGACATCACACTGTGGCACATAATCTTTCTAATGAGGAGGAACAATAGACCTAGAATCCCTGGCCCTTTGGTGACAGTACTAACCTCTTTTTCTTCTTCATCATGAAGAGTGAGTACTGTTATAGCCTGAAGATGGCTTAGGAGAATGCTGGGGACCAGAAGTGTGCTAAATTTAGAAGTTTATGGATTTTATAAGAGTTGACCACTTTTAATAACAAGATAAAACAAATACATAGAAGAAATGAAATAGCTCCAACTCTTTTCCTACAATGCTTTGAATCTGAAATTGTTTTGGGTTTTTAGATCAGACATGTTCCCCCATTAACATTGGTGATATTAGGTCCTTAGACTTTCACACTCTAGGATGCCCTCTTCCTTTATTTGTCATTTCCTTTGGTCTCTAGCCTCCCCACGCCCACTTCTACTTTTTTTTTTTTTTTAAAGAGGAGATTTGTCCAAATATAGCAGTTCTTAATGAAAGCATGGCATCTCATGGTATGAACAGGACTTGATCAATGGCCAGGCTTCTAGCTGATAGCCCTTTCCTTGAAGCTTGGGTTAAGTTCCTTAGAGGTGACTTGCTCTTTCGAGTGTATTGTGCCTGCCTCTACTGTCACACCCCTGCTTCCCATCTTCCAAATGTCCACTAAATGTGCTCTGCCTGCAATCGTTCTTCCTTACTTCTTTCCTATTCTGATCATGGATGGATCTTTTATCCTCCTGTACTTTGGTTTTAGTAGGATCTTTTAAAAGAAAGGGGAAAAAAAGGCAGCATAGCTGGTTGTTAAATATGGCACTGTAATCTTTCCACAAGATTGAGTAAAACCTGTATAGAAACTGGTATCTGCTCACTGTTGTTAAGGAGAAAGAAACCTAAGGTGCCACAGCAGGGTATAATGCCCTAGTATTTTAATTCTAAGCTTAGAGCCTCAAGGATATATATAAATGTGTCAAAAAAATAACATTTACAAAAGAGAATTTAAATCACACCTAAAATACTGTTTAGGTTATCTAGCACATTATGTAGTTCATTGTGGGAGTCTTTTTTTTTTTAACTTAGAAATAAAATAGAATAAAATTTCTTAAGGGGAAATGTTAAGAGTATAAACAAGCTTTGTATATTTTAAACATACAAGTGCAAGCTCATCATTGGTTTCTAAGATACACGCACAGAGATTTAGATATTTTGTCCACTGAGAGGGTTCTGCATACAAATGAAATAGAAAACCAAGCAAGAAATCCACCCAACTGTGCGCAAGATGCCAGCATCACAAACATAGATACTGTGAGAACCCGGAGAGGCCTTCAGCAGCTCTTTTTGCCTAAGCGGTATCTTTTAGCGGTGTTTGAGTTTATTCTGAATTTAATATAGAGAGTTTTATAACTGGACCAAGCAATTTTGCTTCTGCATCCATCTCCTTCATCACTGACAAACCTTGCAGTTGGGAAAAGGAGAGGTCATGGGGGCTGGGATGAGGAGTGTCCATCCATCCACTGTGCAGGAGGAGTCACTTGTCTGCTTCACTGGTTGGTCCTCCTACCATGTCCATGTCCCTTCCATGTCTCAGTGATGACGTCCTTTAGAAGCATGTTACAGAAGGTCCCTGGCAGAACCCAGGGACTCACTTTATTTGATTTCCTTTTCCTAAATGGTACTGCCGAGCCTAAAACCTTTAAATTACCAGGCTGTAGTTTATTTTTGAGATCTGCATTCAGTTCGACTGGTCTGTTTGAATACCAGGTTCATGCTGTCTTGGCTACTGTGACTCTGTCATATGCCTTAGAGTTAGGCATTGTGATGCCTTCAGCTTTCTTCTTTCTGCTCAGTATCTGGGTTGAATTTAGGTTTCCTACCTAGTTCTGGGAAGAATGCTGTTGGTATTATGATAAAGGTTGCACTGGATCTATAAATCGTGTCGGGATTTGAAAAGTGTTCTAGTTTATAAACAGAAAGCCTTCCATTTTTAATGTGCTCTTCAGTTAATTCTATTAGTGCTTCCTAATATTTGAAGCAAATTAATAAAAACTCAGAAATTGGGGTTCAAACTGAAGATCTGAACAGTCAAGCAGCCAGCCACTGACTCTTACCTTTACCTTAGTCAGAAATGGTGATCCTGCCTCCAGGAATCTCAGAATGAGACTGTGTCTGACAGCTGTCTCCTCCCATCTTATATTCCTTTCTAGGGCTGGGATTAAAGGTGTGCAATACTGGGATTAAATACATGCACCGCCTGGTTTCTATAGCAACTAGTGTGGCTACTGGGATTAATGTGTGTGTTACCATCACCTGGTCTGTAAGCCTGACCAGTGGGGCTGTTTTACTCTCAGATCTTCAGGCAAGCTGTATTTATTAAAATATAGCTGCAATGCCACTACATATATTTATTGTAATGATTTTTGCCCTTTTGGTTAAACTAATTCCTACTTATTTTGTCACTATTTGGGATGTAATTCCTTTAATGGTTTCTCTCTTATTAGTCTGTAACTTGTTCATATCATGCTGCTGTTTTTGTTTTGTCGATTTTATATTCTGAAAGTTTAATGAATTCATTTATCAGTTTTAGTATCTTCTAGTGGATTCTTAAGATTTTTCTATGTGGAGAATCATAACTTGTGCAAAAAAGGGCATTTTGATTTTGATTTTTTTCTTTCTTGGATGTATACATTGGCTTTTTTTTTTTTTTAACTTACCTTATTGTCCTGGCTAAAGCTCCTATTATTAGATTCAGTAACAATAGTGAGCCCATTTATAACCTTTTCTTGTTTCAGATACTAGAGCAATCATTTTCAGCTTTTCCTACACAGTGTTATGTTGTTTATGGTTTTTTTCAGATAAAGCCTAAAATAGGCTAGAGCATGATATTTACATCTTTAATTTGCTTAAATATTTTTTCTTATTGTGTAGTGACTTTGACTTCTATCAAATAATTTTCTTTCATCTTCTGAGACAGTCAGATGTTGATGTGATACGTTCGTTAGGTCATATGTTGAACCATTCTTATATTCCTGGAATAAAGTTCCACTTGATTATAGTGAATTATGTTTTTGATATACCATTGTTGAATTTGATTGATAGCCACTTGTTGAGTATTTTGTACATATACTCATCAGCAATAATAATTTATACTTTATAATTTTTATTGTGTTTTTATTTTTTGTGTGTTCAATTCTGACCTTATAGGATGTACTTGGAAGAATTCTTTCTTTTTAAATTCTTCAGAATAATTTGAAAAAAAATCAATGTTAGTTTCTCTTTTAAAATCTTGGTAGAACGCATCAGTGAATGATACCTGCATTTTCTTTGTTACAAGGTTTCATTTTTTAAAATTACTAATTCTATTTTGCCACTACTTATCAGTCTGTTTGAGTTTCTGTATCTCCATTGTTTCATTTTACCAAGCTGTAGGTGTGTGCGTGTGTATTCAGATATGAGGGAATGCTCTGCAAATGTGCTCATGTGAATGTAAATTGAACACATGTGATCTATAGTGTAACTTGAGTCTGATGCCCTTTGGTTGACCGTTTTGGTTTTTTAAACTTACTTTTTGCTATGGACGATATATACATTGGTGAGAGTCAGATATTGAAGTGACCAACTATTGCTTTATTATCTCTGACCTCTGTCTTTAAGGCTAATTGTATTTGGTTTTCAAAAATTCTCTGATGTTACTTGACTATATATTTAAATTGCTTTACCTTGTTGGAATGATCCCTTTCCTGTGAGAAATGTACACAGCATATTTTGGGAGATTGTTGCTCATACTCCAGACATGCTTAATCTTTCTCACTTACACTATTTTATGATTATTTTAATTTTTAAAACTGTTACCTAGGCTTTAAGACCTTCTGGAAACTCACAGCAATTGGTTTCTGTTTTTTCCTTAAAACTGTGACTCTATACAAATCTTGACATTTTGCTTTTGAGTGGTTTGGTGTCTTAGCCACTATTCTGTTGCTGTGAAGAGAAACCAGGACCAAGGCAACTCTTAGAAAAGAAATCATTTCATTGGGGGATTGGTTACAGTTTCAGAGGTTTAGTTCATTGCCATTATGGAGGAGAGCATGGTGGGAGCATGGCAGGAGCATGGTAGAAACACAGCAGGTTGGTGCTTAAGTAGTTGAGAGCTACATCCTGATCTGCAGACGGAGAGGGAGATACTAGGCCTGGCATGGGCTTTTGAAACCTCAAAGCCCATCCCAAGTGATACACCTCCTCCAACAAGACCACACCTCCTAATCCTTTCAAATAGTTGCACTCCCTGGTGACTAAGCATTCAAATATATGAGCCTATGGGGGACATTCTCATTAAAACTCTATACTTGGACAGACTCTTCCCTTCCTTCCTTCCTTCCTTCCTTCCTTCCTTCCTTCCTTCCTTCCTTCCTTCCTTCCTTCCTTCCTTTTTTTCTTTTTTTTGCACTTTTCAAACCAGACTTTTATGCCAGCCTAATTCATTCAGATTTTCCAGAGTCTCTCTCTACCTCATCAAGATCATATCTTACCATGGAGCTCAGAAAACTTTCTAAAGTTTCATACAAATCTCAAGGTGTCTGCTATGTCAGTGTCTTAATTCATCTGTGACCACTGTCCTATTGGGCCTGGTGAACTGGCCATCAAAAACCATCTCTCTCATGACTGCTTGTCTAGGTAATACCTGTCCTTTTTTTGTTACCTTTTAACCCTTGATATTCATAGATACCTCAGTTGGCCATAGCCAGATGTCCCTAATAGCTCATAAGTCCCTTTGCTCAAGGACTAGAGGTAATTAAATTCCTTAATTTGCCTGCTTCCACAGCACTCAGAATGTCTCATTCATCACCATGCTCCACAGCCTTAAGGGCCAGACTCTGAGGGGCTTTTTCACCGTTTGCCTAAAAATCTTTCTCAGTTCCTGTAGTTGCTTAAAAGTTTCTCGATTCCCAAAGCTGATGTTGATTGTCCTAGGTTCTTGCATTAGGCCCTTATTAAAACCCCTGTCCACAGGATGAATCATGGCTTTCCCCATTTATTTCTACTACAGGTTGGATCTGAGAGGTATATTCTATCCCTTCCACTATATTCTCTTCCTCTCCACTCTGATTCTTCCCATGAGTTCCAAAGGAGAATCCTTTAGATTCTAAGAAGGAATTCTCAGATCAAATTTAATTTTCCTTTCCATCCTGCCAAGCTATGAAGAACTGCAAGCCAACAGCTCCATTTAATCCCCTTCTTTCCCACATCTGGTAAATCAAAGGCAGATGTAGTCGGTGGTATCCACATACCATTTTCCCATTGTGTTTTCTCTTTTATGCAGGCACGTTCCCTTTGAGAAGACAGTGAGCCTTACCTGCCTCTTATAACAAAGGTCACACAATTGGCACCAGAGTAGGCTTCTGATTCTATCTCAAATACAGTCCTTTCAAGGGTCACGCTGCATTCTTTGGAACACCAGGGGTTGTAGGAACAGCCCCATACTCAAATGGTGGCTCCATTCATGAAGAATGCTTGTCATCGCTCATACCAAGCAGAAGAAGATTATCTGCTTTGGATTCCTCCCAGGTGTGCTCCATGGTCAGGCAGCACAGTTTTTGTTGTGTCCTGTCACCCACCTCAGGGAGTCCAACCCTGCCCAACAAAGCCACACCATTCCATAGCACATTGGGAAAGTTTGCCCTGCAGATGTTCTATCCTTAGAAAGCTTAGCCACAGTCGTCATCACCATCCAATCACCCCTCGTTTTCTCATCTTTGGTTCTCTTGGTCTCTGATTGGGTACCAGTCTTACCATGTGACTTTTCCTGTCAAGGCACAAACCCATGTCTACTCATCCCATACTGGACACTGACAGACTAAATGGCAGTTCTCATCAACTCTAGTTCTACGATCCTGTGATTTTATTGGAGCTCCTTATTGTATTTGGGTTACTTCCAGAGTGACTGACTCAAAGGCTGCTGCATCCTTGAAAATTGTAGCCCAGGAAGGGAGACAACTCAAGTCCCTGAGTCTCCTGAACAACTGTCAAACAGCATGACCACTTGGGGTGTACCCTCCCCAGGGGTTGCTTACTGCTTTTGTAACATTGGGGATGGTGTTTGCAACTCTTGCTTTATTTATGTTCCTCCATGCAGGAGGGCATGCTTTAATTAGAAGGAAATGGCTATACAACAGAGGGTAACTGTGTGGAAATATGCAGGAATCTTGCCTCTAGAGGATATCAATTTGGGCTGTAGTTTTCATCATATATGACACCTAGACTGGAGTTCACAGGAAGACCCCGTGAGATTCTTCTTCAAAGCAAAACTACTCTGCAGGTTCTAGGTTGTTCCATCAACTGGGCTACAAGCCTGTAATGACTGGGAAAACTTCCCAAAGCTCAGAGGCCAGGGTCTGTACTGACAGAGTGGGTTGGGCTTCTCTCATGCTCACTTTCTTTAGTCTTCAGCTGTGGATGTGAGGTGACAGTTTTGGGGGAACTTAAATTCTTTTCTCAAGTCCTATCCCTGACACTCTGAGTCTTACAAGGATCTAGTCTCTCCCTGACTGATTGCCAGCATCTTCTATGGCTGTCTACCTCAAGATGAGCTATGAACCTGTTGTTGTATGTCTTTGTGGTAGATGAAGCAAGCACTCCACACTTCTACTCAATCATTTTGGATTTTAAAATTAACAAGGCGAACCCCATTATTTTATTCATCTCAAAATCTTCCCAAGTCCATGGTGACTTCAGTCAGTTTATGGGTGTAGTAATAACAGTACTTATGAACATTTTGTTGTTAAGCTCTGTCCTTCCTTCATGTCAGGTACCATTGTCAGCCTTTTATCCATGTCACCATGGATTCTCACATCAGCTCCCTGGCTTAGTATTTTTCAGAAAAGAAAAGCAAGGTGAAAAAAAATTGAAATCATTTGCTGAAAGCCTCATAGGAGCTAGGAGGTGACCAAGCAGTGAAACAGGAGCATGAGGGCATGGGAGTTCTGGGGACTTTACCCTGATGGAGGAAGGTCATTGGTTAATAAAGAAACTGCCTTGGCCTATTTGATAGGCCAGCCCTTGCCGGTTGTGGTGGCGTACACCGGAAGGATTTGCTGAAGGAGGCAGAGGCAGGAGGATCATGAGTTCGAGGCCAGCCTGGGCTACACATTTTTTATCAGCTGGGTGGTGGTGGTGCATGCCTTTAATCCCAGCACTTGGGAGGCAGAGGCAGGCGGATCTCTGTGAGTTCGAGACCAGCCTGATCTACAAGAGCTAGTTCCAGGACAGGCTCCAAAACCACAGAGAAACCCTGTCTTGAAAAAGCAAAAGAGAGAGAGAGAAAGAGAGAGAGAGAGAGAGAGAGATTTAAAAACAAAGAAAACTTCTAAATGATTTACAGTGTGTTAAAAATGTATGCAGGTTTGAAAAAAAGTTAAAGTTCTTAAAGTAAAGAAAGAAAGAGAGTAGTTGGGTGTGGTAGTACACACCTTTAATTCCAACACTTGGGAGGCAGAGGTAGATTGACCTCTGTGACTTCAAGGAATGGCAGTACATACCTTTAATCCCAATGCCTGGGAGACAGAGACAGAAGGATCTCTGAGAGTTCAAGGACAGTCTGGTCTTCAGAGTTATTCCAGGAGAAAGATATACAGAGTACCTGTCTCAAAAAATAAAAGAAAAAATAAATGAAATAGAGGTTAAAATAAAGCTGCACAAGATGGAAAATACACAGAGAATCTTGATACCATATGCTATTATACTCTCTTTGAATTGTTTAAATGCTGAGGAAGGAGCAACAGCTGCTAAAAGATATTTGTTTATAAATGCTGCTGAACTAATCCATGATAGATATTTTGAAAATACCTTGACTTCTAAATTTGGATCTAAGGATATCATGCTTTGGAAAAGAGATTCTTCTTTTGTTTTCACAGAGGATGAGACCCTGTGGATTGCTTCTATCTCAATATGGTATGATAGACCACGCCCTCCTGAAAGGTTGCTGTGAACACCCTCAAAAACTTACTTTGCTCAACTGCAGACTGAGATGAACCTAGCAGACAGGTTATGCCATGAAAGACCTAAATAACAGTGCCCCCTTTCAGCAGGAAGCAGTTTGGAGAGAAAAAACCGAGCCCATATTCCCAAATATTGTTTATAAATGTTCTTTTACATTTAAAGGGGGATATGATGTAGATATGAATAATTCGCATTGGTATGGATTTAAGGTCAATTTTTTTATATGTATATGTATTTAAGATATTGATTAAGGTATTGTGATTTTGTAGTTCATTTAAAAATATAATGTATATAGGTTGTTAATGGATAATCATCAATAATAGTCAAGCTTGTAGTCATGTTAGATTTTCTAGATGTACATACATATATTTCAGATAGGCATTCTTCATATCTTTCAAAGACAACAGAATATGGCATTTTAATGTTTTAATAACTTAGGACTTTTAATGACAATGAGACACATCTGCTCCTGGCAGCACCAATCTACTTCAAGAGGAAGATAGGCATCAAAGAGGCTCCTTATGGAGTTGGTTAGCCATTTGGGCAAGAAACTGCTCTTGCCAGGACTGATGCATGAACTGGACACAAACAACATGCAGAAAGAGGACTACTGAACTTGCCTAAAGGTGAGATGGTCTTTCGGGGTTCCTGACTCATGAAAGAGTCTGTGAGACATTCTGCAGGACACAGCAGAAAGTGACTGAACTGTCTTTGGAGTTTCCTGCTTGATGAAAATGTCTGCTGGATACTATGGGCCTGAAGGCTGAAGATGGATGCCCCAACGGTACAGAGGAACTTTGGGTGACTGTCCAGGCAGCGAGATGTCTCTGTCATTTCTAGAGTTTTGGAAGTTGCTTATTTCTTGTTTGCTTAGGTATTATTATATCCTTCTGGAGTCTTTGATGGAGTTAAAGAATAGATAGATAGTTACAGTTTTCCATTGTTATGATAAAAGATAAAATAGATATAAATATTGTAACTGTAAATATTGCTTGATAACTATTTTGTTATATGTAATTTTACTATGTCAAAGTGAAAGCCTTTCTTTTTTGTCTAAACAGAAAAAGGGGAAATGATGGAGGAAGGTCATTGGTTAATAAAGAAACTGCCTTGACCCATTTAATAGACCAGCCCTTGAGTGGGTGGAGTAGACAGAACAGAATGCTGAAAAGAAGGGAAGACATGATGAAGCTCCATCCCAAGATGGACGTAGGCTAGAATCTTCCCGGTAAGCCAAACCTCATGGTACTACACAGATTACTAGATATGGGTTAAAGCAAGATATGAGAATTAGCCAGTAAGAGGCTAGAGCTAATGGGCCAAGCAGTGTTTAAAAGAATACAGTTTCCATGTTATTATTTCGGGGCATAAGCTAGCCAGGTGGCTGGGAGCTAGGTGGCAGGAACGCAGCCCACAGCTCCTACTACATTACTCTCATAGTAGGTTCTAGTTGCTTCTGTGTGGTTAATGCCCTCTGCTGTACACATTTGTATTGGGAAGGCTTTCAGAATCCAATAAATCAAAATAGATATCTTTATATCATGTACTAGATTTATAACCCTTTGGCCGGCTACCATTTAGAAGTATGAGTTTACTGAGTATTTCCCTAACCATCTATTCTTTTTTTTTTTTTTTTTTCTTTTTGAGGTTGAAAGTATGGGACAGAGCACATGTGTTTCCCAAGTACAAGCCATGCTCTAATACAATTCGGTATTCTATATTGATATAAAGTCAATGGCAGACAGTAGCTGAACTACCAACAGTTTAGGACAAGGATCTTAACTCAGAATCAGTATTTCCCAGTGTACTGCATAGCATCTAAAAAGCCAATTTACCATGCAGAGGAACAAGTGTGAAAGATTTCTCAGGAACCTTAGTGATCCCAAGAGATTTGATTTGCTCAATTGTGTGTCTAGCGTGATACCTTTTAATAGGAAGCATTTTGTCTCTTTTCAGCCTGTAAAGTGATAATTGCTAAGTGACAGGTATCTGAGATTGCCTTAACAAAATGTCCTCGACTGCATGGCACAAAGAGTAGGAACTTACTTCATCACGGTTCTGCAGAACTAGAGTCATCGCGTCACTTTTATTGACAGCTTTTGACCTTGGATCTTGGACTTGTAACAGTTTGATTTCTAGTGAGGGCTCTGTTCTCACTTGTTGGCAGCCATCATTTTTTTCTGAAAGCTCATATGACCTTAAGTTTCTGTGAGCATAGAGTTCTCCAGTGGCTTATATGACAAGAACACAAGGATGCTGAGTTGGAACCTTACCCTTAGGGCCTCAACATTAACTGCATTCATTTTACAAAGTTCTTTAAGCATGGCCACATCAGGGTTTTTGACACATAGATTTTAGGGTCACACAGTTCACTGTATGTGGGTAGTGTAGGGCACTTGTCAGATGCAGGAAGACTCAGTACAAAGTTCACTTATGTGTATACAACCATCCCTGCCATGCATCCTAAGGTCTAGTGTTTTTTGATAAGCACTGAGAATCTAGTCATCTCATTAGCTTTATTATCTTTAGAAATAATCAGCTTTTCTCTCTCTCTCTCTCTTTCTCTCTCTCTCTCTCTCTCTCTCTCTCTCTCTCTCTCTCTCTTTTTGTTTCTCTGTAGCTTTGGAGTTTGCCCTGGAACTCACTTTGGAGACCAGGCTGGCCTTGAACTCACAGAGACTCATCTGTCTCTGCCTTCCAAGTGCTGGGATTAAAGGTGTGTGCCACCACTACCTGGCTAGTAATAAGTCTTTCAAGTGATGGCATTCTGGGCAAAATATAGTAGAAACAATAGACTTCTGCTTAAGAAAAATGATGGGAGTAAAGCCTTTAAAATTAGGTAGCATTTTGAATTATGAAAGAAGAAAAAAAATAACTTATTAAAAATAGTAAACTTTGGGAAATGCTTAGTTAACTTACAAAACTAAGGTGACAAACAGATGTATTATAGACACTCCCAGTTGGTAGTATCTCCATGCGCTATCCATTGAATTCCATTCTCCTTTCTTTTATAATACCATTTCTCAAATAGCCATGGCTGCACACAATTTTCCACTTCCTGCTTGCTCTCAAACCCATTCCAATCAAGACCTATCTCTGCTTTCTTGCCACTTCTCTCAAGGTCATCAGTGACCTCTACCTGGTAGTCTTTGTCTCTTTTGGATTCCCAAAAACTCTGACGTGATTACCCTTTCATCCTTACAGCCCTGTTCTTGGGGCTTTCTTCCTGTACACCATGCACTCGGCCTTGCTTCTCTTTCTAGGCAATGCTTCCTTTGAGTCTCTTAACATAGAAATGATTCTTTTATTTATTTACTAACTGTAATTTTCCCTTTGGAAATTATACCTAATTTCATGTTTTTCAACACCCCATATGAGTACATGTTTGTCTTAACGTCAGATCTTCCCTCTCCCCTGAGCTCCACACACAAATATCCAAAGGTATATTTGATTTTCCTCAGTAGTGTGTGTCTGTGTGTGTGTGCTTGTGTGTGTGCGTACGCACACATGTGCTTACACATGTATGTGAACTTAGGTAATTCTCAGCTCAAAATTTCAAGTGGTGGCCTACCACTCTTAGAGAAAAATGAGCCACAAGGCCCCATGTAATCTGCCCATCCCTCCTTCATTACTGTCCTCTAACTTCCCCTTCTCATGCAGCTTCTGTCACAAGGGAGAAGCTTTTCTCACTGCCTTGATTTCTCACATAACACTCTGGTGTTAACTTGTTATGCCCTTCCTAGTTTAAATTGGCTCTCTTCTGGTTTTTGCTTCTTTCATCATTAAAATATAAAAGGTCCACAGGAAGTTAACCTTTTTTTTTTTTGTAGTCTGCTTTGACGCTGTATTTTCATGTGCCTAGCACACAGGAAATTCTAAAAATTATTTATTAGGTAAATATAGCTAAAAAGATAAATGAATAAATGACAGTGACTGAAGTATCTCATGATATTCATTAGTTTAAGCCTATGTATCACTTACTACATAAGTAACTGCATATGATGAATGTGACTTTCGAGAGGCCCAATTATTACTTCTGGAGCTGGCCTGTGTAGCTGAGCTTTTCCAATTCTGTAAGTCCTCCCCTGTTTCTTTTCTTACATGAGATGTTATGCCTACTCCCACCATTTGTAAGGTATTTCCATTTGCTACTACCACATGAAATCACTTCCTTCTTTATTTCTCTGCCCTGGAGGGCTAGCAGAGAATCTGGAGGGACTGGGGAGATACTTGTCTCCCTAAGTATTGACCAGACGCAGCTAATGACTACTAGTCTTTGCTTCTGTGCTGTGATCTTTCTTTCCTTTCTTGAATAAACACTTCACTTTGGGATGGGGTTAGGGTAAACAATTTAAGACTAAGGAAGCTACATTGGAATGCTGGCCATGGTTTTGCAGCAAGCCCTGGTGAAGCACTGCTTGCTTCTGCTTTCATGTCCTGAATCTTGTATTCACTGTCTCTCTCCTCTGTTCTGCTTGCATGGAGAGAAATGTCAGCGACCAGGACTGCATCAAATCAGTATCTTCTGAGGAGATGGCTGGGCATGAGACTTCTCTTTGAGGGTATATTTTCTAGTGGTGGGCAGGAGGAAGAGGAGAAGGGATTCAACAGGAAAATATCCTGGGGAAACACTAGCATGAGGAAGCCTTCCCAGTCCATGGCCTCTCTCTGTCCTGACTTTCTAGTATGCTCCCCTAGAAGTTCTTCAGTTGTGCACATGGCTTTGTAGTCTAGCCATTTCACAACAGAAGAGCCTTTCTTGACTGGCACAAATGAATATTTTCCCTGTTTGAAATTTTTCTTAAAGGCATATTTAATAATAAAAAATCCTGATATGTATTTAAGCTATTTATTCTTCAGATAAAGTTAATCCACCCTCCATAGCAATCCTGAAGCAATCAATTTTTATTGCAAGGATTACTAAAACCCCTTTAATAGTGCTGTACACATTAACTATTCTGGAAAGTGAGAGAAAAGGCTTCTTGCAGTTTACAGCCTTGTCAATATTTTAAGTCTTCCTGTTTGAAAAGAAAATATGCAACCCTTGTGTGAACCTTCAGAGGTGTGGAAAAGAATGACTTAACAGTTTCAAGCATCCTCATTTCAATAAGACGTCTTACAGAGCATCAAGAGCCACCTATTCTACAGTCTGGCAGATCACTGTATATAGTACATAGGTGTGGGTGAAATGAAAAGCACTAAAATTCACTATATCTACCCATTCCTCTGCCCACACAGACAAAGCATGAAGGGAAACTATTTAGCAATTGACATGGTTCTGTGTGCAGGGTCAAGGGGGTGGGGCTTTACTTTCTTTTTGTCCAGTGTCCCTCTAGAAAAATCCTCACTTCTGAATTGGTTTTCTCTCCCCCTAACCCATGCTGAAACCCTTCAGTCCCCTAAGAGAAATTTTATGGACAGCCTGTCACTCATTATTACATTATTAACATTGGCTACAATTTTCAGGTGGGCTCCACCCATGAGAATATTCCCCTTTTATTAGGAGAGGAAACTTCACTCTGTGGGAAATGAGCTTGCTTGATAGAGTCTTCCTAGTGGGTTACATATCAGGCATTGGCCCTGTGCATTTTTAGAGGTAATAATTTACTACAAAAGACACTAGTTTGTATCAATCTTCATGCTTTTCTCCATATTACAACACCGTATATCACACAATTGTCTTACATCCATGGTGATGAGCTTTCTGTGGTAGCTCGACTTCCCCAGGGGCTGTTTAGATACTTGGCTCAGGATTGTTCCAGGTGATGAGCATTCTCTTGGACGAGGTTAGTGTTTAAGTTTGTAGTCTAACTAGTTTGTCTTTCCCATTGTGTACAGGCCTCAGCCAACCCACTAAAGGCCCAAATGGAATAAAATGGCTGATACTCTCCTCGGGGGAAAAATGACCTTTTCCTTACTGATTTACTTGTGAGCCTAGAAGTCTTTTTCTGCCCTTGGTCTTGAACTGAAGCATTGTGATGGAGGAAGGTCATTGGCTAATAAAGAAACTGCCTTGGCCCATTTGATTGGCCAGCCTTTAGGTGGGTGGAGTAAACAGGATAGAATGCTGGGAGGAAGAGGAAGTGAGCTCAGATGCAGGGCAGCTCCTCTGAGAGACAGACGCCATGCTCTCCTCTCCAGAGCAGACATGATGAAGCTCTGACCCAGGATGGACGTAGGCTAGAATCTTCCTGGTAAGCGCACCTTGGGGTGCTACATACATGAACAGAAATGGGCCAAGCAGTGTTTAAAAGAATAGAGTTTGTGTGTCGTTATTTTGGGGCATAAGCTAGCCAGGCAACCATGAGCCGGACTGTGGGAAGAGGCCCGCAGCTCCTACTACAGCATTGCTTCTGACTGAGTGTCCAGATGGTCAACTTCAGACAGTTTTCCCTTGTGTATGTCCTTTCTGTAATGGTCTGTCCTGTCCCTTTAAGAGACAAGCCCTGCCCATTCCCTCCCCTGTCTGCTGAGGCAAACAAATCTTCTATCCGCTTCCATCCTGAGAGTCTTTCAATTTTGTCTTTCTCTCTCGAAGAGGCAGCTTCTGCCTCTCTCCTTTATCCCTCTTCTCCCCTTCCCCCATTTCCCTTTTCCTTTTATAACCCACTGAATAAATACCCACTTTCTCTGCATGGCATGCCTAACAGGTCTCTCTCTCTCATCTGCTACGTGGCTCCCTGCCTGGGACCTGGCTGCTTTCATGGCCCATTGTCGTCTCATGCCCTCTGCCCACTGCCACCACTCGGGGACCTGTGGCATTTTATTTTTATTGTTACATTGGTGCTTGTGACTCAGCCAGGCTCTTCATGTTCCCTCCTACGTGCTGGTGGGCTGGCTGATGACACATGGAACCCTGGACTCAAAAACCAGGTTTCTTTCCAATGGCTCTGCATTCTATCTGCCTGAACGCCAAACTCTGTGCACACCAACAGCTTCGGTGGTGAGTTTCCCCCTTCCAGCCCCCAACCACAGCCTTCATGGCTACACTTAAGCCCTTTGCTAACATTCATCTCTGGTTGCTTTCTGTAGTTAAAAATATGACCGGACAACCCCAAGTTGGTTCTCCTGCATTAGCACTGCACATGCTGTGCAGTGCATTCAATTTGGGGCCCAGGGTCCCTCAGATTTTTCTCTCTTTTTTCTTCTTTTCTTTTCTCTCTTTTCTTTTGGACCACTCAGAAGTGGTTCCTGCCATGAGAGACCACTCGGAGCAGCCTCAAGCCTCTCTGGCTTCTGAGTTACCCTGAATGGAGCTGGTCAGGCTTTAACACCCCACCTAAAGAGAAAAGATGCTCTTCTCTAGGCCCTGTTGGGTTTTTCACAGGTTTTCACATTTTCAGCTATGGTATAAACCATAAACTATGCTCTGCTTGTGTCCCACCAGCTCTGCTTTTACTCATACTGTTCCTGCTTCTGTTCCTGACAAGATTGGTTAGATCCATGAGGCAGCTGTTTTCAGTTCCAGCCTTTGCTCCTTGCTGTAGCTTGAGGCATGGTGGCTTAGCAACAGAGGGGATCATGACTCTAGGTCTCTCTTGTTATTATGTTTAAATCTCCCCCGGCTAAAAATAAGTGGTTTCTCTATACAACATGTGACTGCTGCCATTTTGACTGAGGTCAGGTGACCTTACCACCATCTTAACTGAGGTCAGATGACTTCACCACCATCTTAACTGAAAGTCAGGTCAGGTGATTAAGTCCCAACATCTTTACAAAAGTATAACCTGCCTGGTCCCTTGGTTTACTTATGTTTTTGTCTTGGAATTCCTCTTACCAACTTTGTTGCATGTGTGTTTTGTGCAGTGGCATGCCTTTGGTAGGGCCCATCAAAGCATCCACTTCACCCAATTCCTGTTCACTGTGTGTTTGTGTAGATACATGTAACTTAAATACAACTATGTTTACTGTTAAATGTTATAATTTTCTGTTCATTGTATCTCATTCCAGACTACAAAATAATAAGTCTCATGTTTTAAATTGCTATCTACTTTTAAGTCTCTTACAAAACTACAGTATATTTAATCCAACCCTGACTTAAAACATATTAATCTGTTCTCTACTATTGTCAGTTCTGCCATTAACCTTCTATTGTAAGCAGTTTTTAAATTCTTTCTGTCTTTTTATGAATGTAAATATTACCTGTTAAGTTGAGAGCCAGTACAGTCAAGCTTGGACTCTCCAGACCAATTTTATAACTTATCTATACCAAGTAAACAGTCCTTAACTGCTCAGAGATCTGGGGAATATGGCATTTAAATATTTAATTATCAAAAGACTTTTTATAACAAAAAGATACTGGTTGGCTCCTAGCAGTAGCACTCTACTTCCTCTAAAGAAGAGAGAAGACAGATGGGCACAGAGCAATGTCCATCCACAATTCATTTCAACTGCCAAGCACTGACCACTGGGCAAAACTGCCTTTCATCTAAACTGAAGATTTCCAGACAGTGAACAGAATCATTGGAATCGACAACCTAGCTGCTCAGGTTAAGTAGGCTTGTCTTCCTACAGATTTCTTAGCCCACAGGATCTTTTGGAGCCTGGTAGGCCCTACACTAAACATCAAAAGAAAAACATGACCCTCAGCGACCATGGAGGATCTGAGGAGTAGCTCTAGGTGCCAACCAAGTAAGTTCTCTGTTGTTTTTTTAATCAATAACTCAAGTAAAATTTTATCCTTCTCAAAGATTTCTTATGCTGTTTGACAGCTGGGAGGTTTTGTTGGTTTAAAAGGACAACCCCACCAATCAAATTTTTATAAAATACAAATACAAGTTATAAAGGTGTGAGGACAAGTGCACGCTATCAAATTTCTCTCTCATGCTGCCTTTCATAGTCTTAAAGATACTTTTCATTATGCAAAAATATCTGTCATAGTCATCCTGATATAAATATGCTACTGTTTATACAATGTATATTTCTAAAACTTATGTTTTCAAAAACCCAAAGAATTCTTATGAGTTCCAGGGAACTGAATTGAAGGATCCACTTTAAACAGGTCAGATACACCCTTCTCAATTCCCTGATTCTAAATTTTTTTTCCCCTAAACTTAACTTTGTTCTCTGTTTTGGCAAACAGGTATAAGAGACACCAGACATTTCCATACCACAAACACCAGACAGGAGCAAAGAAACTAGCTACTTCAAGATATGACCAGCACCCAGCTTTCTCAGGTTCTCTCCCAAGATAATGCCCACAAATAAGCAGGAAGCAGTCTTGAGAATCCACTGCCCCAATTCCTTTAACCTGTTGTACCTAACCTCCCACGTTTTTATTATAAAAAAGAGATGGGAATATAATGGTCTGTCCTGTCCCTTTAAGAGACAAGCCCTGCCCACTCCCTCCCCCATCTGCTGAGGCAACCAGGTCTTCCTTCTGCTTCTAGACTGCAAGTCTTTCCTTTTCATCTCTCTGTCCAGAAAATGCAGCTTTTGTCTCTCTCCCTTCTCCCCACTTCTCCCCTTCTCCCTCCTCTCTCTCTCTCTGTTTCTGTCTCTCTCTCTGCTTATCTCCCTTCTCCCCTTTCCTGCTTTCCCTTTCCCCTCCATAACCCACTAAATAAATACCCACTTTCTCTGCATGGTGGGCCTAATAGGTCTCTCTCTCTCACCTTGCCCAATGTAGTGTGCTAACATGAGGAGAGCAAACAACTGTAATTAGTGATTTTGCATGCAGTGCATGTTGTGAGCAGTTCTCATGTTGACCCTTGCTCTGGAGTGTTTATCTTCTATACTGGGAGACTGCAGAGGAATGAAACAGTTTTTTTTTTTTTAACCACAGATTAAGGTCCAGTATCGCCAGTACACACATTCCCAGAAACCATGTGTATCTAGAGCCATAAAAACACTATCATTGAGAATGAAAGTAAGTTTCAGCAAGATGCTGACATGTGCTGTGTGAATGGTTGTGGCAGAAACACCATTTTCTCTCATTCTACACAGATTGTAAAGAGGTGAGATTCAAATGCAAGACCTTCAGGTGAAACAATTTTTGTATATTTTGTTAAGAAGTAAAACTGGGCTAAAAATAATTCCTATCTCACAGCATTTTTATTAGCTCACACAGGATATTTGTGAAATGCTCCCAACAGTACCTGCCACATTTAATCAAGTCTGAGATGTTATCACTTCTCTGACATACCACAGTGTGGGTACTCCTAAGGATTTTAAGCAGTATCAATGTTGTACTATTTTCTCTTAGGTTAGAAGACGAAAAAATAAGTCTTTAAACCAAGGAAGTACAATGGATTGGTTCATATAAGTAAAGGCAATCTAGAGTCAGGCAAAATGATCATTCAGGGAGGCCTGAAACAATTCTAAGTTTGAATAGAAAATAATCCACTTGTGTTTGTGCATAGTAATCCAAACAGCAACAGAGCACCAAGCCAACCATATTATTAGTGGAGGTCCAAATTACTTGTTAACTTTTCTAAGAAGTTATTAAAGCATATTTCTTTCATTTTTTAAATGAAGCATAGAGCTGCCTTCATTATGGCTCTCTGGGATCATTTAATAATCTAGTAGGACTTTCTGCTTGTTGCGGCTGGAATGCTGATGCCCTTGTCCAGTGTATCTGTTGAATCCCTAACCTTGAGTGTGGTTGCATTTGGAGGTAGGGCTATAATATCTTCAATTTCATTTGCATTTTTATGTTGCAGAGAAAATGGCTATCTTTAGTTCTGTGTGGTATACCGTAGTCACACAGATCAGCTCTGGTGTCTTCTTGGGAGGGGTCACTAGAACGGCTTTGCTTGCAAGCTCATGTATGGATCTTGGCAATGGAATTTAGGAGCTCATACCACAGTCATCCCCAAGTAAGGGATGTGATCACCAGGGATGGAAGTTTCCTGAACTTTGACCTGTCCAGGCACTGTTTCTGCTGCATATTCTTGGTTATAAAGACAACATGGTATCCATTGTACTCCAGTGACTATGGACTGTGAAAGTCATGTTTGTTAACTGCTCGTAATAGAACAGCATAGGAGGGGGTATTATGAACTTGTGACACTTGACTAGTACTTGATGATGTCTGTGTAAATGCAGGCCATGGATGTGTATATATGTACACCAACAGAGTCCAAATCACTCAATCAGAGTAGTGACTAAGTCTATGTATGAAGGACATAGTTTCTACATCTGACTATTTCCTAAGAGTCATCAAGGCTAGAGGAATGAGGAGAGCTGTGAAAATATGGGATATGCTTAGAATTTTCTTGTGGGCCAGAAGCTTAGTAAATTGTTTAAGAAAATAAGATCCGCCGGGCTGTGGTGGCACACGCCTTTAATCCCAGCACTTGGGAGGCAGAGGCAGGTGAATCTCTGTGAGTTTGAGACCAGCCTGGTCTACAAGAGCTAGTTCCAGGACAGGCTCCAAAACCACAGAGAAACCCTGTCTCAAAAAAACCAAAAAACAAAACAAAAAAGAAAACAAAAACAAAAACAAAAAAAGAAAAGAAAAGAAGATCCATGTCAAAATAATACAGCAGTTGTGTGAAGGTTGTCCTCCTGTGCAGATCTGAGACAATTTGAATACTAATAGAGAATCATTCTTATAACCATCAAATTAATATTGATTCAGGTATAAATTATCAATGGGTTCTAAAATCAGAGGATTGGAGACTGACAAATAAATGTATATAGTTTCAATGCTTCTCTTCTCAAAATGTATATTAAATTAATATATAAATAATAATATATAGAATAATAATATAGAAATGAGAGAAAATAGAATTTCACAACAAAGAAACCTGACAGATACCTGATGATTAAGGCTAACATTGTAAGAATGGGATAATAGGGCATCATGTGTCCTCTGGTGTGAGGAGAACATGGAGTCGCTGTCAGGGTACTCGGCTAAAAGCGAATGACTTGAGTCTAAGAAGAAGGCTTATTAAAAAAAATCAAAGAGGAAAAATGTGTAAAGTGACTGTCATGTGTTCTTTAAGAATGCCAGGTCAAGGAAGATTTGTCAGTTTGAGGAATAGATTCTGATTAAAGGAAGCTAATGGCATGTAGCAGCTGGATGTGAGGTGTGCTACTTTAGTAGCGTCTGGGCAGGGGAGATGAGAACATTGTTGGGACAGCCTGCGTGTATAGATATTGCTCAACAGCGCACACCAGAAAATGTTCTGACTAATTGTATGAAGAGTCACTTTTAGAAGACATTCACTGATGTCCTGAAGCCTGTAACTGTGCATGTCTAGCAGGTGAGACAGATCATGAATGATACATCAGGTGTGGTCGCAAGCAAACTGGTAAATCTGAGTTAACTGTTATTTCCTATTGCTGCTCTAACAAGTTGTCATCAAGGCAGTCCTCATCCCAGAAGAGGAGAAGTCTGGGTTTGTCTGATTGTCCCTTAGACTCTTGCGTCTGAGATGTCAATAGTCATGATATCAACAGAGCTGCAGTCCTTTACGGATGCCGTGGAGATGAATCAACTTCAGCCTCATTGGGGCTATTTGAGGAAGTCATGTCTAATGAGACAGAAGTCTCAAGTTCATCCACACATGGCTTCCTCCATCTGCAAGCTTACAACAGTTCTTAAGCCCCTGCATGCTTTTAGTCTTTCCACTTTTAAGGGCTGAAGGGATTATATTGTGTCTATCTGGATAATCCGGCATCTGCTTCTTTAAAATCAACCAATCAGCAGTCTTAATTATTTCAACACCATCTCTCAGGCCATGTCATGAATGAAAAATAACCACAAGAGTTCTGGAGTATTCTGCATCTTTCTTATTAATTTTTTTTTTTTTTTTTTTTTTTTGGTTTTTCGAGACAGGGTTCCTCTGTGGTTTTGGAGCCTGTCCTGGAACTAGCTCTTGTAGACCAGGCTGGTCTCGAACTCACAAAGATCCGCCTGCCTCTGCCTCCCGAGTGCTGGGATTAAAGGCGTGCGCCACCACCGCCCGGCTTTCTTATTAATTTTATGTTAATTTGAGATGTCATCAAATGGAAATACTACCAAGACACATAGCATAGCTAGTGGGAACAGGTAGTCAAAACATCTCTAAGTTCTTACTGATCTTGTCCCACTCTAAGAGCTGGTCTCTGTTCTCTCATTACTTCCCAGGCCACCACGTCATCAAGCAGGGTACCTGTGAGGTAGTCGCTGTGCACCGCTGCTGCAATAAGAACCGCATAGAGGAACGCTCTCAAACTGTCAAATGTTCCTGTTTCCCAGGCCAGGTGGCCGGCACAACTCGAGCGCAGCCTTCTTGTGTTGAAGGTAAGGGCCTTTCTGGCCAGTCTCTCTAGGACTTCAAAAGGACTGAAAATCAATCTGTAGAAATCCATGGTGCTTTGAGGGAAGCATCTGTCCAAAAGTTAACAGAAATCTGAGCTTCAAGAATCTCTTGATGAATAAGGCAAGCCTTTAATAATCTTTCTCAAGAGGACTCTGTCTCTCTGTCTCTGTCTCTCTGTCTCTCTGTCTCTCTGTCTCTCTCTCTCTCTCTCTCTCTCTCTCTGTGTGTGTGTGTGTGCTTCATTATGGGATAGTTGGGAAGGCATGCTTTAAAGCTACTTTGCTTTGCTCACCTATCTCCAAATGCCACTTAGACCAAGAACTTCTTTCTTCCGTCTCCCTTTGTATATATGTCCCCTACTGTTTTCATGGAACTCATTCTGGGATTCTCTATAAATACCCAAATGGCTCAAGAGCATCATTTAAAAGCGATGGATGGTGTTTACCACCTGTGTTCATCCTCTTGTATAATTGCAGTCATCTAACCTATAATGTCTAAAACAATGTAAATGCTATCTGTGATCACTTAAGCCTGAAGATGTTTGATCAATGTACATGGAGAGGTGACTATACTTAGAACTGGTAGTGTGGCCTTTTACTTCCTGCTTAGTGGTGCACAGCAATGTCCACCTTGTTACTAATATCCTTTCATCATGTCTAGTTTTTCATGTCTTAAATTTTATTTTTTAAAAAATTTTATGTGTGTGAATGTTTTGCTGGCATGTATGCATGTGCACTATGTGCATGCAGTGGCAGTGGAGGCCAGAAGAGGGCGTCAGAGCTCCCACAATTGCAGCTTTATGTGGGTGATGGGAACTGAACCTGGGTCCTCTGCAAGATCAGCAAGTGCTTTTAACCATGTAGCCACCTTTGCAGGACCTACTTTATTGTGTTAACACACATTTATAAAACATCACTGGAGCAATTTTCCTGATAAAAGTTTGGGATTATGCATTATTCATTGATAGTCTCCAAGTCCCCTAGCAGAGTATTATACCAATAGCTTGTGTGTGAGAAAGAATATATATAAAATAAATGACCAGGCCTGGGATTGATTCTGAGTCCCATGGCTCTTATAGCAAACACCTTGTTGGAAACACATTTCTGTCCTCACGAGAAGACAACTTGATCTACAGTTGTCTGGAGGCTTCATGAATCTGGCCATCACAAGCTCAGGAGTCTTTGAGATACCTGTTGGAAGGTCAGCAGCAAAGACACAAACAACCAGATTCTCAATGCTGCATCTTATTGCACAGTCAGTGATAATGACTCCACTCCCCCAAACACAGAGCCATGCCCACATTTGTGCACTGGGTGGTTACAGTTTTACAATGGACCTCTCAACTACCTTTCAAGGGGAAAGTGCAAAGGGAAACTTTTCTCTCTGTTGTTCCTATCAGAAGCCTTGGACTTGATTGTCTTGCTGCATTCAGACTTTATAAGGATAACATGGAGCATACCCCATCTGTCTTAGTTAGGAGACACCATGACCATGGTGGCTCTTATAAAGGAAAACATCAGTGGCACACTTCCTCCAACAAGACAATATCTAAGCCAACAAAGCCAAACCTCCTGCTAATGCCACTCCCTATTAGTTTATGGGGTCTAATAACATTCAAACTACCATACCATCTATTACCTAACAGATACACTTTAATATACATGTGAAAACCATAGACAGTACAATTTCTGCAGTGAAATACGTGAATCTTCATGTAATATGGCATATGTCAAGGTGAATAACCTTATGTTAAGGCAAGGAGCTTTCACTATCATCTCCAGAAACCTTTGCCTCTTCAGAACTCTGTAAATTATTGACAAAGGATTACAGACCTGTAAAAGGGCTAAGGAGCTTTAACATTTAAAAAACAAAACAACCTGACACTTCGGAGTAGACATTTAACACGGACACTCAGTAACTGCCCTTTGCGTGTCTGGGGAGTGCGCCACCAGTGGAACATTTATATCAACCCTCCTCAAACCCCAAGACTCAGCGACATTGCGAAAGAGGTGAAGGAAGATTGTAAGAGCCAGTGGTCAGGGAGGACAGGAGTCAAAGAATGTCCTCTGGATATGACAGGACCACTGCACTCAAACCCATAAGATCAAGTCAGTCGGCATTCTGGCATGGACTCAGGAGGGACTCAGGAACCCCCACCTCTACCTGAGAAGGAACATTTAACAGTTGATTGATATGGGCTGTCCCCCGTGTGCTGTGAATGTGTTTTATTACCATTGGTTAATATGGAAGCTGCATTGGTCTATGGCAGGGCAGAATATAGCTAGGTAGGAAATCCAAGGAGAAATAGAGGGAGAAAGAAGGAGGAGTCAGGAGAGATGCCAGCAGTCACCGAAGGCATAAGATGACAGAGCATTACTGGTAAGCCACAGGGCATGTTACAATATGCAGATTATTAGAAATGGGTTAATTTTTATGTAGAGCTAGCTAGTAAGAAGCCTGAGACATTGGTCAAACAGTTTGTAATTAATACTAAGCCTCTGAGTGGTTATTTGTGAACTGGCAGGTGGGAGAGAAACCTCCAGTCACATTTGATGGCTTCTTGGGGTGGGAGCATCAGTGTTTGTAAGAAGAGTGTCCCTGGTTTACCATGTTCCAGCGGATGACCTCAAAACGGTGACTGTATGGGTAATACAATCAGAAACTAGTGAACTTTAAAAAACAGCAACAAGAGTATAAACAGTAGGGAGAGGTAAGAAGGTTGGCGTGGACCCAGAATGAGTGCAGGCGAGGAGTATTAGTGAATAAGATCAATATGACATTTTCAAAGCATGAACAAAAATATTAAAAATGATACTTAAACTCCCTAAGTTACTCTATCCTCAGCTAGGATCACAGGGACTATCAATTTTTTCCATCTACTATTGCAAGTCCTGTGTTCTGTCTCCTTCTGTCTCTTACATCAGCTCACTTTCCCCATCCCCACACCTGCTAACTCCTTACCTCCAGAGGCCAACGTACATTTTGCTCTCATGAGTCCTCGCCTTCGAGTTTCCACCCCACATTTAGAATGATCTGTAAAAACAGACTGGACCTGTTACTCTTGTGCTAAAACACACCGAGGCAACAAGTCTGTAAGATGAGCTTCAGATTCTGTTCCACGCTGAAGAACATTTCCAAGCTCTTACTGCATCTCCATTTACACTCTCAATTCCTTTGCCTCGGCCACCCCAGAGCATGTTGCTTTCCACCCACCTCTGCTCCAGGACATACATGTGGCTTACTGAATGCCTCTGTACTTTCAAATCCCCTGTATCGTTTGTTTCTTTCCATACCATTTTTTTCTGCAAAACCCTGCTGTGTGCATACCCTGCTGTGTGCACTCCCTGCTGTGTGCACACCCTGCTGTGTGTACTCCCTGCTGTGTGCACACCCTCCTGATAGTCTGCCAGCACTCTTTTTACCTTCCAGCACAGGCTGGTCGTGGACTAGTTTTAGCCTGACAGAGAACTGACTCA
Organism: Chionomys nivalis; assembly: GCF_950005125.1. Lineage (NCBI taxonomy): Eukaryota > Metazoa > Chordata > Mammalia > Rodentia > Cricetidae > Chionomys > Chionomys nivalis. Next base: position 54,016,178 of record NC_080086.1, read on the forward strand.
TCCTAACTAATCGTTGAAGGTAACAGCTACCTTTTTCTCTGTGGGCTTGAAACCTCTTCTAAGGAAGTGATGAATCATAATGTGGACTATTTTTATATCCTGTCTAGCCTAGCATCTTCGGAGAAAAAGTTTTACATGTAGTATTTTGCAGTAGTCAGCACTTGCAGTGGAACTCGCAAACTACTGACATGATGATGATTTCTGTTGCCACCTTCATCTTAGTTAAAAAAAATACATGAACACCTCAAGTCTCCCCCACAAAGAAAGAATGTGAATACTCTAGATCTCTCCCCACCTGTAAAAATAATAAAAATACCCAAACCCCATCTTTGTCTTTTACCCTGGGAATAGCTATAATATTTAGTATATTTTTGGTGTATCTATACTTTTAGAGATAGGGTCTAGATTGTAATTATCAATGTATGTTTTGTATGACTTCTTATGTCCACCTAATTTCTTCTATCAGTATTGGATCGTAGGTATATGTATTGATCTGACTTGGTTTTTTTTTTTTTTTTTTTTGAATCAACCCCACAGAATTCTATTGAAGGGATTGACTGTAACTAAGCTATTTCTCTATAGATGGGTATTTTGGCTGTGTCTATGGTAAATCCAACACATTCACGGACCAGCTACAAGACTGATCTTTCAAGCATTTAGGATCAGTAAGTGATGACTGACAATATTTATTTGGTACTTGATGACCCTCTATGCAGTTCTGTTGGGCAGGACTTTCTGTGTTGATACAAATGTTCTCTCTCTCAAGAGAAATGGTGATCCACATGTGACTAGTGTGAATTGAAATGGGCATGTCTGGCATAAAGCTTCATATTGGATAGGACACCATTTGATTTAAGTAATATGTAACTTCAATATAACATTTATGGCCAGAGACTACCAAGCAGTATCCCAAAGAGAACTGTCTGCGTCTTCTTGTTCTCTTCCCCCATACCTAGCTTTCTTTGGTAAACAGCCGTGATCAAGGAATGTTTATTGGCTCGAAGTCACTGAGAGAGCACAAGCATTTTAAGCTTTAGTTAGGATGTACATCTGTTTCCCTTCTACCCTGGCATCTATTCCTTATCTGAATGTTTTCATTAGGGTTTTTTTTAGCTTTACCTGCTTAATCTTTATCCCATAATAATTATGCAGTATCATGTTAATTGGCGTGTGGTTAGACCCATTCTCTGCTGATATGTCCTTCTTATCTTATTTGTAAATAAGAATAGAGAGGATATAAAGCATAAAATTCACTAGAATTTACATTTAAATTAAAACAAAGGCACGGGGATGTTGGAGCAGGGCACTAATTAATGTTGACATAGAAATTGGAATATCCTTTTGCGTTATTGCTAATCCACACCACAGATACTTATCTGGTGCATTCATTTCTGTAAAAGCCTAGACTTCGTTAGTTAAATACAAAACTCAGATATTTTTATCCAATCACCCCAGTTTTAAAATTACAATTAGCTCTGAATTATTTAAATTCATCTTCAACACACATTGGGGATATTAAAGGAGGAAGGGGGCTAATTTTGAGTTGTGGTCTTTGTGTCCTGAAGCAGACAGTTGTTCTGTGGGTAAGAGCTCTTAATTTAAAACCCTGTACTGGCATATACAAGGCCATTCTCTGATGGGAGCAATGCTCATACATTTATCAAAACCTAGCCGGATAGTGGTAATGCTGACTGGCCTTATGATAGCACGAGATAAATATGCACTACAAGAAACCTTAATTTATTTTGTCAAAACGAATGCTTTGTAAATATCGGAATTAAAACAGATTAATAAGACAAAAGCCTTGGGATGAAAGATAGTTACTTTTAAAGGTATTTTAAAGTATTTTGATAAATTTTTTCTGCCTTTCTCACTTGTGAGGACTGGTTTAGTTATGGAAGAGTGTACTATTTGGGCCAGACAGTTCCATGGCAATAGAGGCTGTGTGATGAGACAGGATCTCTCTTTATGATGTGTTCTCACTGGGTTTAGTGTTTTGGTTGGGTTTATTCTCCTTGCCATTGAGTTTCTGTCAGGGGCAGTCAGGACAATGGCAGTGAAGATTATTTCACACGAGTATCTTGGGGGTTGACAGGATCTACATCTTGAGTCTCTTGGATCATTTATCAAGTTTTAATTGAACTCCTTGATGTTGGCCTTACCCTACATGCTGGGGATAGGGTAATAGTGGACTCTAGTACCACTTCCAAGAAGCCCATAGTATACAAGGAAAGAGGGACAGATAAGCTCGCATAAATGCAGAATTCTATGGCAAACAGAGAAGGCCACCTGAGGACCCCATGAGAAGCAGTAGGTCTTAACTGCCTAGCGGGGAGTTGACAAAGGAGGAGAAGGGAAAGAGGCAGCACAAAGAGTAAGTGAGTGACTGGGCAAGCACATTCCTCTGGAGACTGGAGGAACACAGAGCCCTGGAAATTGGGGTGGGATTTTACTGCTTCTGGGAGTTCACATTTTAGGAGAGTGGAGGAAGCAGATTGTGTGTCAGTAGAAGAATGGGAATTGCTGTGGACCAAGTTCCTATAGAGCTCCCTGGGACTGCTGAAAGGGCAGGTGTGGTCCGTACAGGCTACATGGAAGAGCCCGGGATTTGTGTTTCTATGAGTGAGAGCAAGTGAGTACATACACATTTCAGAAGAGCTGCATTGTCTGTAGTAAGGGCAGGTAGGGAGACACGGGATGGAGTTGCTGTGCCCTTTACTGTGGATTAGGATTCCATCCACCAACCAAAAGTCTCCTCCCCACCTTTTGTTGAGTTTGCCTACAAAGTATTAACTATCTATGACTGAGAAACATGGATTTTGTGCCCCCTGCAGGGCATTGGGCAAACTGGGAAAGCGTTTATTGGTACCTGTTATGGTACCTGTTATGTAGAGGCTACAGAGGTACAAAACAGTTCACAATGCATAGGGTAGAAGACTGTACAGGAAAGAATTACTGGGTCTCAAATGGCAAGATTGCGAAACCCTGACTTTGAAGTTCCAATGTCTCACATGTATTGGTAAGTCTGTGTTTGGCAAGGAGGAATCACTCAAATCATTAAAAATAAAAATACCAAGAGTTACACAAACTCAAGGCAAACAAAATTCCAACATGGAGGAACGGAGGCAGGTATGATGTCTGAGTCCAGCTGAGGGGCCATTGGCACTTGGTGGCTGTTGAGAGAAAGTCAGTTTTCATTAATGGTTTGACACCTGATGCCTTTACCACACTCCAGGGCAGGTCTTATGCCCAGAGTATTTTGACAACATAAACTGAACATGATGAGAGAGAGATTATGATCTGGGCAGAGGTGGATGAACTTTGATTAAAGTATCTGGTATAAAATTCTTAAAGAATACATAAAACATTATTTCAATGGCCAAAAAAACATAATGGCCTTAACTCTATAAATACAACTAAACTAAGTCAACAAATGAGAGACTAACTCTTGAGAAGGTAGTCCCTTCTTTGTGTCAAAGCAAAATATCTAGTTACTTGACACTTAGACCTAGAAAATGCCATAAAAAACCAGAGGGTGCCACTGTCACCATTTTTCTTTTCTGTTAAAACTGGAAGTCCATTACAACTTAAAGATGAGGGCATTTATTGTGTGTTTTCCTTAGCCAGGAAGGCATGAATGAGGCTTTTGAAAGAATTTTAATTTGAAAATAGACACAACAGGGCATTTTCTTGTTTAGAGTAGATTGTGATGTTCTCTAGCAGGAGTGGTGGACATACTTCCCACAAGGCATTCTCCTGTGGAGAAATGGCCCAGGAAAGTGGGCAGATGTCATTGACAGTTGTTTTAATAGAATCCAACTCCTGGTCTTTCTTCAGTTCAGAGCAAGGCTCCAACTGTTTGAACGACTTTTCTTTCTCCATGCTTATTTCCTTCTGAGGTCTGACCCCAGACAGTTCTCAACTCATTTTTGTTTTGTTTTGTTTGTTTTTCGAGACAGGGTTTCTCTGCAGTTTTGGAGCCTGTCCTGGAACTATCTCTGTAGACCAGACTGGCCTTGAATTCACAGAGATTTGCCTGCCTCTGCCTCCCGAGTGCTGGGATTAAAGGTGTGCACCACCACCGCCCCGGCCAGTTCTCATCTTTGCTGCAGGAATCATAGGCAATCCTCAGTGTGGATGGGCATCTAAAACTGCTGCTTCCTTTTCTGCACTTGCCCCTTTCTCTTTCCTCTCTTCAGGAACATTTGCTGTTAGCCCTTTCATCAAGAAACTTCATCGAGATAATCTGTCACTACGGCCCCTTACTGTGTGTTAGATATAAACAGGATTTTGTTTTTGCGAATGTGGCAATTTAAAACTCAAGAGTAGCTTGTTATTTTAACAAGCAACACTTTTTAAACAAACAAAGGAAAACTGGTTTAAAAAATTTCTAAAACTTGATATTGTATTTTCTTTTATCTAAACCTTTAAAACACATATTTTTAAAATTAGAATAATATAATAGATATATACATGCAGAATATTCAAATGCAACACTTTTATTAATTTTCTTCTATTAGAACAAACCAACTACTCAGTTCCAATGAGATGTCTCTGTGTAAGGAGATTTGTCACACAAACCCAACACTCAGTTCAATCCCTGGGCCACATAAAGGGGGAAGGAGAGAACCAAGGCCACAGAGTTGGCCTCTGAAATCTTCACACATGCCAAAGCACACCCTCCATTGTACACATAATAATAAATCAATATTTTAAAAGTTCAACTCTAATGGATCAAAGAATTTATCGTAGCACCCAAATTTTAGAAACTACTGGAAGAAACACAGAGGCAACAGTTGAGGACAGTGATTCAGGCCTTGGTTTTCTGGATAATATTCTCAAAGCACAGGAAATAGAGACAAAAACTAACAACGGCAAAGGGAACTATGGAGACAACATACAGAATGGCAGGGAACCATTGCCAGCTATACTTCTGATTGGGCGAATATACAGAATCTGTGAAGAACTGAAAAAGAAAGTCCTCAAGAAGCAGCAGCCAAATTAAAACATGTTAAATGGTTTGAATATACAGTACTCAGTGAAGAACACAGATGACCAACAAATACACGAAAACATGTTCAGCACCAAGCTATTGGGAAAATGCAAATCAGAATTGTAAGGAGATACTATTGCAGAATGTGCATCATCTAAAATTTTTAAAAAATAAATGCTGGTTGAGATGTGAATAAAAAACAAAACTGTGGTACAGTGGAATGGAAAGTAACAGAGCTACTATAGCAAATACCACTGAAGTTTCTAAACTAGCTAAAATAGATCTCTTTTAGTCCTCACATCTTAATCCTGGGTATAGCATGCAAAAGAAAGAAAATCAGTGCACCTGAGAGAATCCTATGTGTTCCTGTTATAGCCATTCTTCACAGTCGCTAAGATATGGAATTGGCCTGTATGCCAATCAACACATGGAGATCACACAATAGATTCCTAACAAGAGAATCCTGGAATCCTAGTTGCAGGGCAATGGATGGAACTGGAGGTTGTACTAAGCAAAAATAAGTCACCTAGATAATCAGAGGAACACTGCAAGTTCCCTCCCATGTGTATATAGTAAAATACAAAAAGAAAATCAGACTTTAAATAAAAGAGGGATTACTACGGACTGGAAAGAATGCTGGGATGTGGGTTCAGAGCAAAATGAGAAGTAGGGTAGATGAACTTGATTAATTCATGATGTATGTGTATATGGAAATATCAGAGTAATCCCATCAATCCACACATTAAAACCAGCAGTACAGGAATGGCTATAGTATTTTAACCTTTTTCTAGTAACACGTGAGCGTACTTTTTCTGTGACATGAGCTTCAGTATTTTCTTACTCAAGTTCCTTTCCATATATGACATCAGAAGTGTCTTGTGTCCCCTCAGTTTGAATACGTTTTGGGCATTTCTCTGCAGGACATTGACTTCCTTGTTTTTCTCTTCATTCATACCCAATTCACACTTTCTTTTAGAGTTCTTTCTGCTCTAAGCTTTTCTGTTCCCTGCCTGGCCACCCAGTCATTTCCCCATAAGCTATGGATCTCCCTGTTCCATCACATTCACTGCCAGTGCAGGTGCTTGTCACTGTTCTCATCTGCTTAGAGAATCAGGTCTCAGACAGCCCTTGAGAGCACCTAGAAGGTTTGCCCCAAACACACTCTTCAGCCAGAGGCTCTGTGCTCCCCCCGCAGTATCGCCGAGGCTACCTGGGTATTCTGGCTTCCAGGTGGGCCACTGATCCATTGCCCCTGTGTTGTCCCTTGGTCACACCAAGAGCAACGTGATGTAGCTTCTAGGTGTTCCATGGAGCACTGATCCCACTTTTGAGCAAGGCTTTTGTTCAGGAAAACATTTTAAAGATAAAAAGTCCTTTCACTTCAGTTGTTGTAAGGAGTCACTAGTTCATTTCCCGCCCACCCAGACTCCCAAAATAACCACATAGAAACTGTACTATTTAAATCACTGCTTGGTCCATTAGCTTTAGCTTCTTATTGTCTAACTCTTATATCTTAATTTAACTCGTTTCTAGTCTGTGTTTTGCCACGAAGCTGTGGCTTACCAGGTAAAGTTCTGGCATCTGTCTCCGGCAGGGCTACATGGCTTCTCTTTTACTCTGCCTTCCTTCTCCCAGCATTCAGTTTAGTTTTCCCTGCCTAGCTAAGTTCTGCCTTGCTATAGGTCCAAAGCAGTCCTTTATTAACCATTGGTATTCACAGTATACAGAGGGAAATCTGACTTTATTCAGTTCTAACTCTATGTAAATATAACTATGCTTCTTCATTAACATTCATATAATTTTCCAGTCTTTTAGACAGTGACTTAAATAGAGGGATAGTAACCATATGTTATTTATTTTGACGTCCATTTGGGACCAGACCAAAGTATTCAGGATACAATAAAAACCTGGTTGACACTATGAGTATAGTAAGACTCTACATATTGCTCACTAATCTAAATTTATTTTATTATTATGTATGAATTCAGTCAGGCACATGGATGTCAGAAGACAATTTTTAAGAATCACTTCTTTTTCTTTCCATCATCCAGGGATTGAACTCAAGTTGCCTGTTTCATGTAGAAAGCACTTTTACCTGATGATATGTTATGCCAACTCAGTTCTTACAGATCTACAATATCATTTTACCACAGCAGAAGATTTTGAAGGCATCTAGGCCCTAGTAATGAAAAAGGCATAGAATATGAAGAACCTTGATTTGATCACTGTAGTACACATTCACTGAACTACTGTCTGTGTTGAGACATTTATCTTTTCCCACTTTTTCCTTTTTACTGAAAAGATTCTTTTTGCATATGATATATCCTGATTATAGTTTCCTCTCCTACTCCTCCCTGTTCCTCCCCCTCTTCTCTGGACCCACTACCTTCCTGTCTCTCATTAGAAAAAATCAGGTTTCTAAGAGACAACAACCAAACATGACAAAATAAAATAAGATAAAGCAAAAACTATCATATCGAGGTTGAACATGAAAATCCAACAGGAAGACAAGAGTTCTAAGAGCAGGCACAAGAGTCAGACACCCACTTTTTCTAACAGTCAGGAGTCACATAAAAAATACTACACTAATAGCTAGAATACATATGCAGAGGCTCTGATATAGACCCATGAAAACTGTAGGACCATATTTCTACACGATATGGCACCCAGGCTCTCAAACTATAGCTCATACCTGAAGTAGTCACATAGCCTTCCCGACAGGCTGTTGCTACTCTAACAAAGGGCCAGGATGTTGTTTTACTCCTTCTCTGTAATTTGGAGGATGCCTGAATAGAGATGCTAATTCAAGCCTACGTGACAGAGCTGGCATACAGACCAGGAAGACGTGACAGAACAGGCACAGGTAGATATGGGTGTGACTAGAGATATTCACCTGGTTACCTAGAAAACAGAATGCTAATGCATTTTCTCAGTTTTAATTTTGGTATAAAGACTGTTTGGAGAATAAACGAGAGGAATTTTTCAGGATGTGAACTTAGGATTTCATGAAGGATCACTGAGACTATGGATGAAGAATGTGTGGAATATATACATATTAGAGTACTACTCAGCGGTAAAAAACAATGACTTGTCGAATTTTGCGTGCAAATGGATGGAAATAGAAAACACTATCCTGAGTGAGGTATCCCAGACCCAAAAAGAGGAACATGGGATGTACTCACTCATAATCGGTTTCTAGCCATAAATAAAGGACATTGAGCATATAATTTGTGATCCTAGAGAAGCTAAATAAGAAAGTGAACCCAAAGAAAATCGTATAGTCATCCGCCTGGAGAGGGGAAGTAGACAAGATTACAGGGCAAAAACTGGGATCTTACGGGTGAGGTGGCATGGGGCAAAGGGGAAATGGGATGAGAAACGTGAGAAGGGGAGGATGGGAGGATCTTGGGGGATTGGGATGGTTGGGATATAGGAAGGGTGGATACGGGAACAGCAAAGTATATATCCTAACTAAGGGAGCCATCTTAGGGTTGGCAAAAGACTTGACTCTAGAGGGGTTCGCAGGTGTCCAGGGAGATGTCCCCAGCTGGTACCTTGGGCAACTGAGGAAAGGGAACCTGAAGTGACCCTATCCTATACTGATGAATATCTTACATATCACCTTAGAACCTTCATCTTTCCCAATAAAACCATGTGAGTTGTGTTTTTACTCCCATGCCTCCATGCCAGTCCAGAAAGATAGTTTATGTTGGGGTTTGGAACCAGACACCAACATAAAACCTTTAAAATATATAAGGAGATGCAAATGTCATCCTCTATTTGAATAGTGTATGCACGTATGAACGCATCACCTCCCCCCAATGGCTACAGTTAAAATTATACACATATTACTGTACATTCTGGGAGACTGTTAGGTACAGACTTGGCCACACAGCTTCAGGTTTGGTACCCTCACCATTAATTTACCAACTTAGAAAAAAAAAACACTGGTTTTTATTACTGGTTCCATCTACCCTTCGCTGCTACTGACAGTGCCCCAGACAACCAAAAGAGAATAAGTGGGTAAAGGTGAAGAAGTTCCCTGCATCTGCAGGGTAAGATCATTATGATATTTGGAGCTAGAAAATATATTTTTTGAGATTCATGTCCATCCACCTAGTTTAGTAGTAGTCTCTCTGACATCATGAACTCATGTGGGAAGTTCTATAGTATTGTGTTATTTTTATTGGTTAATAAATAATGCTGTTTTGGCCAATGGCTTAGCAAAATAGAGCAAGGCAAAAATTTTAAACAGATAGAAAAGAAAAAAGACGGAGTCAGAAAAAAAAAACCATATAGCCACTTCAGGGGAGAGATGCTGGACACCCGTGAAACCTTGTCAGTAGACCACAACCACATGGCAATACACAGATTAATAAAAATGGGTTAATTTAAGTTGTAAACACTAGCTAAAAATGCACTTATGCTATTGGCCAAACAGTATTGCAGTTAATATAGTATTTGAGTGTTTATTTTGGGTTTGGGCAGTTGGGAAACAAACTAATGGTCTCTACCTACAAATTGGCACCCAATGTGGTTAACTACATTCATGTAAAATCTATATATGCTATAGAGATTTCCATTGGTATGGATCTTGTTTTATTGATACAAATTTAAGACCAATCTTGATGGTGAGTTTGTGACCTGACCGGCGGCAGCGGAAGCAGCCCTGGACAGGGAACTCTGAATTTCCTCATCCCCCACCCTATACTCCCTGGGCTCCCTGCAGGGGCTCTACACCCTGCATACTGCCTCTCTCTTCTTGTCCCACCCAGTTTTCATCCAGAACCCTTCTTCCTTCTGCCCCCTTTCCTCTTTGGGCACATAACACCATCCAGCCCAGTCTGTCTGGCGCTGGGGGCAAATCCTCAGGGCAAGTAGGCAGGCGAGACTTCCTTTGTTTCTCCAGCCTGCCTGGACCAAGCAAGGTAAGGCCTTTGTTTACAAACTACCCAACCTGCACGGAGATCTGATCTAGGCACCAGGAGAGAGAGCAGCGGGGTGAGTTTGTGACCGGTGGCTGCGGAAGCAGCCCCGGAGAGGGAACTCTGAAGTTCCTCATCCCCCACCCTATACTCCCTGGGCTCCCTGCAGGGGCTCTACACCCTGCATACTGCCTCTCTCTTCTTGTCCCACCCAGCTTGCATCCAGAACCCTTCTTCCTTCTGCCCCCTTTCCTCTTTGGGCACATAACACCATCCAGCTCAGTCTGTCTGGCGCTGGGGGCAAATCCTCAGGGCAAGTAGGCAGGCGAGACTTCCTTTGTTTCTCCAGCCTGCCTGCACCAAGCAAGGTAAGGCCTTTGTTTACAAACTACCCAACCTGCACGGAGATCTGATCTAGGCACCAGGAGAGAGAGCAGCGGGGTGAGTTTGTGACCTGACCGGCGGCGGCGTAAGCAGCCCTGGACAGGGAACTCTGAAGTTCCTCATCCCCCACCCTATACTCCCTGGGCTCCCTGCAGGGGCTCTACACCCTGCATACTGCCTCTCTCTTCTTGTCCCACCCAGCTTGCATCCAGAACCCTTCTTCCTTCTGCCCCCTTTCCTCTTTGGGCACATAACACCATCCAGCTCAATTTGTCTGGCTCTGGGGGCAAATCCTCAGGGCAAGTAGGCAGGCGAGACTTCCTTTGGTTCACTGTCCTGCCTGCACCAAGCAAGGTAAGGCCTTTGTTTACGAACTACCCAACCTGCAAGGAGATCTGATCTTGGCACCAGGAGAGCCATCAGTGGGAGAGCTAATCTGGGTACCAGGAGAGCCGTCTTTGGGCACGGAGATCTGATATTGGTACCAGGAGAGACATCACTGGAGCACCAGGAGAGCTATCACTGCAGGGTGCCATCACTGGGAAAGTACATCAGTAGGCAAGGAGACCTGATCCGGTAAAAGAAGATCCATAGGGGAGCATTCGGAGAAAGAGATGGGCAGGCGCCAATGCAAGAATTCACCCAACAATCTGAAAAACTATATGAAACCACCAGAACCCAGCGACCTCACAACAGGAGGACATGAACACCTTAATCATGAAGAAGTAGATAAAATTGACTTTATGAAAGTGATTGACGCCCTTAAACAGCATGTAAAAAATGCCCTTATAGAAATGGATGAGAAGTATAACAGAAAGTTTGAAGAATTGAGTAAATCAGTGAGTGATACCCTAGGAAACCAAGGAAAAACAATCAAACAGATAATGGAAACAGTTCAAGACTTAAAAACTGAAATGGAGGCAAAGAAGAAAACACAAACGAATAGAGACTACAGAAGCAAGCATAACCAACAGAATACAAGAGATAGAAGAAAGAATCTCAGATTCTGAAGATACCATAGAGAAAATAAACACGCTGATCAAAGAAAACAGCAAGGCCAACAAATTCTCATCACAAAACATTCAGGAAATATGGGACACAATAAAAAGACCAAACCTAAGAATAATAGGAATAGAAGAAGGAGAAGCGCAGCTCAACGGTCCAGAAAATATATTTAATAAAATTATAGAAGAAAACTTTCCCAACCTAAAGAAAGATATACCTATGAAGGTTCAAGAAGCATACAGAACACCGAATAGGCTGGATCAAAAAAAAACATCCTCTCGCCATATAATAATCAAAACACAAAGCATACAGAATGAAGAAAGAATACTAAGAGCAGCAAAGGAAAAAGGCCAAGTTACTTATAAAGGTAAACATATCAGACTTACACCTGACTTCTCTATGGAAACCATGAAAGCCAGAAGGTCCTGGATAGATGTACTGCAGAAACTAAGAGACCATGGATGCAAGCCCAGACTACTATACCCAGCCAAGCTTTCGTTCACTATAAATGGAGAAAACAAAATTTTCCAGGATAAAAACAAATTTAAACAATACGTAGCCACAAATCCAGCCTTACAGAAAGTAATAGAAGGAAAATCACTAATCAAGGAGTCCAACAATGACCACAGTAACTCAGACATCTAGAGACCCTTTACCAGCACATCTCAAAGAAGGGAAACACACAAAATCTACTACTAAAAAAAATGACCGGAGTTAACAACCACTGGTCATTAATATCACTTAATGTCAATGGACTCAACTCACCTATAAAAAGGCACAGACTAAGAGATTGGATAGGAAAACAGGATCCAACATTCTGCTGTTTACAAGAAACACACCTCAACCACAAAGACAGGCACCTACTCAGAGTAAAGGGCTGGGACAAGGCTTATCAAGTAAATAGACCTAGGAAACAAGCAGGTGTGGCCATACTAATTTCTAACAAAGTTGACTTCAAACTTGTGGTGGCGCAAATGAATGTAGACAGATTATATAGATATATACAGCTTTAATAAGGAAATAAACTTACAGGACCACAGGTTCCCGCGGTGTATCAGAAAAGCGGAGCAAAAGAAAAAAGGCTGCTGGGCTCACGCCCGGCAGATTTATCCGTAAACATTAGCCCGAGGCGAACACGCCCCCAATGGGTGGGGCTATGTCCCTACACAAACTTAAATCAATCAGAAGAGATGGAGAGGGACATTTTCTACTCATAACAGAAACAATTCATCAGGATGAAATCTCAATCCTGAATATCTATGCCCCTAATATAAAAGCACCCATGTACGTAAAAGAAACATTGTTAAAACTCAAGGCAGCCATCAAACCGCACACATTAATAGTAGGAGACTTTAATACTCCTCTCTCACCAATGGACAGGTCAATTAGACAGAAACCTAACAGAGAAATAAGAGAATTAATGGAGGTAATGAATCAAATGGACTTAACAGACATCTATAGAATATTCCACCCAAATAGGAAAGAATATACCTTCTTCTCTGCAGCTCATGGAACCTTCTCAAAAATCGACCACATACTCGGTAACAAAGCAAACATTCACAGTTACAAAAAAATATTAATAACCACCTGTATCTTATCAGATCACCATGGATTAAAGCTAGAATTCAGCAACAATGCTACCCCCAGAAAGCCTACAAACTCATGGAAAATGAATAGTCAACTACTGAACCATACCTGGATTAAGGAAGAAATAAAGAAAGAAATTAAAGTCTTCCTTGAAGACAATGAAAATAAAGAAGCAACATACTCAAACCTATGGGACACTATGAAAGCAGTCCTGAGAGGAAAGTTCATAGCACTAACTGCCCACTTAAAGAAAACAGAGAAAGCACACATTGGAGACTTAACAGCCCACCTGAAAGCTCTAGAAAAAAAAGAAGCAGACTCACCTAGAAGGGGTAGAAGACTGGAAATAATCAAACTGAGGGCTGAAATCAACAAAATAGAGACACAGAAAACAATTGAAAGGATCAATAAATCAAAAAGCTGGTTCCTGGAGAAAATCAACAAGATTGATAAACCCCTATCCAAACTAATCAAACGGCAGAGAGAGAATTTGCAAATTAATAAGATCAGAAATGAAAAGGGGGACATAACCACAGACACAGAGGAAATTCAGAGAATCATTAGATCTTACTACAAAAGCCTGTATGCCACAAAACTGGAAAATGTAAAAGAAATGGACACTTTTTTAGATAAATACCATATACCAAAGTTAAACCAGGACCAGGTGAACAACCTAAATAGACCTGTTAGTCGTGAAGAATTAGAAGCGGTTATCAAAAACCTCCCTTCCAAAAAAAGTCCAGGACCAGATGGTTTCAATGCGGAATTCTACCAGAACTTCCAAGAAGACCTAATACCTATACTCCTTAAGGTATTTCACAATATAGAAACAGAAGAGTCATTGCCAAATTCCAAATTACAGAGCTACAGTAACTCTGATACCAAAACCACACAAAGACCCAACCAAGAAAGAAAATTACAGGCCAATCTCACTCATGAACATCGACGCAAAAATCCTCAACAAAATTCTGGCAAACCGAATCCAAGAACACATTAGAAAAATTATCCATTATGATCAAGTAGGCTTCATACCAGAGATGCAGGGCTTGTTTAACATACGCAAATCTATCAATGTAATCCATCATATAAATAAACTGAAAGAAAAAAACCATATGATCGTTTCATTAGACGCTGAAAAAGCATTTGACAAAATTCAACATCCCTTTATGATAAAAGTCTTGGAGAGATTAGGGATACAAGGGTCATACCTAAATTTAATTAAAGCTATATACAGCAAGCTGACAGCTAATATCAAATTAAATGGAGAGAAACTTAAAGCCATCCCACTAAAATCAGGAACACGCCAAGGCTGTCCACTCTCCCCATACCTCTTCAATATAGTTCTCGAAGTTTTAGCAATAGCAATAAGACAACATAAGGGGATAAAGGGGATTCAAATTGGAAAGGAAGAAGTTAAACTTGCATTATTTGCAGATGATATGATAGTGTATATGAGCGACCCCAAAAACTCCACCAAAGAACTCCTACAGCTGATAAACGCCTTTAGTAATGTGGCAGGATACAAGATCAACTCCAAAAAATCAGTCGCCCTCTTATACACAAAGGATATGGAAGCAGAGAGGGAAATAAGAGAATCATCACCTTTCACGATAGCCACAAACAGCATAAAATATCTTGGGGTAACTCTAACCAAGGAAGTGAAAGATCTATTTGACAAGAACTTTAAGGCATTGAAGAAAGAAATTGAAGAGGATACCAGAAAATGGAAGGATCTCCCTTGCTCTTGGATTGGGAGGATCAACATAGTAAAAATTGCAATTCTACCAAGGGCAATTTATAGATTCAATGCAATCCCCATTAAAATCCCATCAAAATTCTTCACAGATCTTGAAAGGACAATAATCAACTTTATATGGAGAAACAAAAAACCCAGGATAGCCAAAACAATCTTATATAATAAAGGAACTTCTGGAGGCATTACCATCCCTGACTTCAAACTCTATTACAGAGCTACAGTAATGAAAACAGCGTGGTACTGGCATAAAAACAGAGCAGTCGACCAATGGAATCGTATAGAAGACCCGGATTTTAACCCACAAACCTATGAACAACTAATTTTCGATAAAGGAGCTAAAAGTATACAATGGAAGAAAGAAAGCATCTTCAACAAATGGTGCTGGCACAATTGGATGTCAACCTGTAGAAGAATGAAAATAGACCCATATCTATCACCATGCACAAAACTCAAGTCCAAATGGATCAAAGACCTCAATATCAATCTGAACACACTGAACCTGATAGAAGAGAAAATGGGAAGTACCCTACAACATATGGGCACAGGAGATCGCTTCCTATGTATAACCCCAGCAGCACAGACATTAAGGGCAACATTGAATAAATGGGACCTCCTGAAACTGAGAAGCTTCTGTAAAGCAAAGGACACTGCCATTAAGACAAAAAGGCAGCCTACTGACTGGGAGAAGATCTTCACCAACCCCGCTACAGACAAAGGTCTGATCTCCAAAATATATAAAGAACTCAAGAAACTAGACTTTAAAAGGATAATTAACCCAATTAAAAAATGGGGCACTGAACTGAACAGAGAATTCTCATCAGAAGAAGTTAAAATGGCCAAAAGATACTTAAGGTCATGCTCAACCTCCTTAGCGATCAGAGAAATGCAAATCAAAACAACTTTGAGATATCATCTTACACCTGTCAGAATGGCTAAAATCAAAAACACCAAGGATAGCCTTTGCTGGAGAGGTTGTGGAGAAAGGGGTACCCTCATCCATTGCTGGTGGGACTGCAAACTTGTGCAACCACTTTGGAAATCAGTGTGGCAGTTTCTCAGAAAAATTGGGATCAACCTACCCCTGGACCCAGCAATAGCACTCTTGGGAATATACCCAAGAGATGCCCTAGCATATGACAAAAGCATTTGTCCAACTATGTTCATAGCAGAATTATTTGTAATAGCCAGAACCTGGAAGCAACCTAGATGCCCTTCAATAGAAGAATGGATGAAGAAAGTGTGGAATATATATACATTAGAGTACTACTCTGCGGTAAAAAACAATGACTTCTCGAATTTTGCATGCAAATGGATGGAAATAGAAAATACGATCCTGAGTGAGGTAACCCAGACCCAAAAAGAAGATCATGGGATGTACTCATTCATAATTGGTTTCTAGCCATGGATAGGGGCCACTGAGTCTATAATTTGTGATCCTAAAGAAGCTAAACAAGAGGGTAAACCCAAGGAAAAACATATAGATATCCTCCCAGCTATGGGAAATAGACAAGATTGATGGGCAAAAAATGGGAATCTTGGGGGGTGGGGTTGGATGGGGATGAGGGGAGATGGGGAGAGAAAAGTGTGAAGGAGAGGATGAGGGGAACTGGGGGAATCGGGGTGATGGGGGGTAAAGGAAGGTTGGGTGGGGGAGCAGGGAAACTCATACCTTAGTTAAGGGAGCCACCTAAGGGTTGGCAAGAGACTTGAACCTGGAATGGCTACCAGAAGCCCAGGGCAATGTCCCCAGTTAGTTCATTGGGGCACCTGAGGATAGGGAACCTGAAATGAACCTATCCCATAATCATACTGATGAATATCTTGCATATCGCCATAGAACCTTCATCTAGCGATGGATGGAGATAGAGACAGAGACCCACACTGGAGCACCGGACTGAGCTCCCAAGGTTATAATGAGGAGCAGAAGGAGAGAGAACATGAACAAGGAAGACAGGACCATGAGGGGTGCACCCAACCACTGAGACAGGGGGGCCGATCTATTGGGAGCTCACCAAGGCCAGCTGGACTGCTACTGAAAAAAACATGGGATAAAACTGGACTCTCTGAATGTGTTGGACAATGAGAGCTGACGAGAGGCCAAGGAGAATGGCACAGGAACTTTCATCTGGCGATGGATCGAGAGAGAGACAGAGACCCAATTTGGATCAACCGTCTCAGCTCTTAAGGTCCAAATGAGGAGCAGAAGGAGGGAGAACATGAGCAAGGAAATCAGGACCACGAGGCGTGCACCCACCCACTGTGACAGTGGAACTGATCTATTGGGAGCTCTCCAAGGCCAGCTGGACTGGGACTGAATAAGCATGGGTTGAAACTGGACTCTCTGAACAAGGCGGACAATGAAGGCTGATGAGAAGCCAAGGACAATGGCACTAGGTTTCGATCCTAATACATGAAATGGCTTTGTGGGAGTGTAGCCTGTTTGGATGCTCACCTTCCTGGACCTAGATAGAAGTGGGAGGACCTTGGTCTTCCTGTAGAGCAGGGAATTTGGACTGCTCTTCAGTATCGAGAGGGAGGGGGAGTGGACTAGGGGGAGGAAAAGAGGAGTGGGGATAGGGGGAGGGGAGCGGGGGGAGGGGGCAATATGTGGGAGGAGAGGGAGGGAAATGGGAAACGGGGAGCAGTTGGAAATTTTAAGTAAAAAAGAATAAAAAAAAAGATCAATCTTGATTAAGGTATTTTGTTTGTGCAGCTCATTTAAAAATGTAATGTATAATTTAAAAATATAGGTTAATAGATAGTAATCTATAATAGTCAAGTTTACTGTCATGTTAGTTAGGTTTTCTAGATATATAAAGATATACTTCAGAGGGATATATATTCTTAAAACCTTTCAAAGACTAACAAAATATAGCATTTAAAATGTTTAAGAACTTAGAACTTTTCATGACAATGAGACTCATCTGCCTCTGGCAGCACCAATCTACTTCAGGAGAATGATGGGCATTGAAGAGGTTCCTTATGGAGTTTGCTAGCCATTTGGGCAAAAAACTGCTCTTGTCTTGAGTGCTTGATATTATGCTATATGAACTAGACATGCAGGATCCACAGAAAAATGACTGCTAAACTTGTCTAAAGGTGAGAGTCCTCCAGGGTTCCTGTTTCATAAAAGAGTCTGCAAAACATTCTACAGGACACACCAAAAAGGTGACTAACAAATTGCCAATATATGTGGAACTGTCTTTAAAATTTCTTGCTTCATGGAAAAGTCTGCCAGATACTATGGGCCTGTAGGCTAAAGATGGATGCTCCAACAATACAAAAGAGCTTCAGGAAAGTGTCCAGGCAGGGAGACATCTCTGTCAATTCTAAAGTTTTAAAAGTTGCTTACAATGCACTTCCTGTTTACTTAAGTAATAGTATATCCCTCTGGAGTCTTTAATGAAATTAAAATTAAATAGTTATAATTATAATTTTCCTTAGTTATAATAAAAGATAATATAATACTGTAACTATAATTCTTACTTAATACCTGCTTTGTTATATGCAGTTTTACTTTGTTCAAGTTCAAACCTTCCTTTTTATTTAGACAGAGAAGGGGAAATGATGTGGGAAGTCCTTCTGTATATGTTTTGCTTTTACTGGTTAATAAATAAAGCTGTTTTGGCCAGTGGCTTAACCAAATAAGCAAGACAAAAATTCCAAACAGATAAAAGAGAAAAAAATGTGGAGTCAGGAAAAAGTCATATAGCTACCGCAGGAGACAGATACTGGACACTGCATGAGACCTTGTTGGTAGGCCACAACCACATGGCAATACACAGACTGATAAAAAATGGGTTAATTTAAGTTGTAAAAGCTAGCTAAAAATACACTTAAACTATTGGCCAAACAATATTGCAATTAATATAGTTTCTGTGTGTTTATTTTGGGTCTAGACAGCTGGGAAACAAACGAGCAGTCTCCGCCTACAATAAACAACCTGTACAACAATATACTATTTTCTGTCTTGGCATACACTAATTTAAACATGGAATGATTAATCTAAATGACAAATCTATATGACTCAGGTATAATTGCTGTTGATTGGGGCTATCAGCTGGTAGCCCAGAAACAGTGGCTGCATAAGGAAAGGAGAAAATCTGACTCTTTTAGAAAGTTGTGAAATAATTCCATGTTCTCATCACCTTGTATTGCCATAGCCCAACTGGACAGTGTTTATTTATTTATTTATTTATTTATTTATTTATTTTTTTTTTTTTCGAGACAGGGTTTCTCTGTAGCTTTTTGGTTCCTGTCCTGGAACTAGCTCTTATAGACCAAGCTGGCCTCAAACTCACAGAGATCTGCCTGTCTCTGCCTCCCGAGTGCTGAGATTAAAGGCGTGCACCACCACCGCCCGGCGACAGTGTTTTAATACACTCATGTTCTGTATATTGCTACTTTTTTTTAAAATAAGGTTTTGTTTCTGGTGGACATCTCTTGTATCAAGGAAGAGGTATATATTTATTTAAAGGTCAGCATGTGGGCTCTGATGTTAGACTGTTGCCCCAGGTCCTTTCTGCTTCTGGACACTAGAGTTTTTAAGCTAGGAGGAAAAAACAAAACAAAACAGCAACCTCAGCTTTGGAGGAAAATTTAAATGAGATAATACAGGATAAGCAATTAGCAAGGAACCTGAAACTCAATGAGGAAAGTTACCGTTAGCATTTATGGAGCTGGAACTTTTTATTTTTATTTACTTGCCATTGATGGTCTTTCTTATAACACTGAGTCTGTCCTGTTTTCTCTATAAAATGTCATGTAATCTAAATGGACAGTTGACTGCCCCCTGTCATCTTGCAGGCCCTTCCTTCCTTTTTATACCTAACTGCTCTCCTTTATTGTGCTAAGAAGTGGCGAGAGTGGAACATCCTTCTTCTGGCCCTTTAAGAGGCATGCAGCCTTGCACTCTGGCTCAACACCAGCTGCGGTTTGGCATTTCTGGCCCTCTTTCTGTCGAGATACATTCCTTCTTTACCTAATTTGTCGATGGTTATTATCCTTAAAGGGTGTGGAATTTTCAAAATGCTTTTATACATCTATCAAAGTGATGATATGATTTTTATCATTTATTCTCAGAATGTAGTGGATCACATTGATTAATACTGAATCCTCTTTGTACTTGAGAGGCAACTCCCACCTGGTCATGTTGAGTAATTTCTTCAACATCCTGCTAAATTTGGCTTTTTAGTGTTTTTTGCATTAATTTTTATGAAATATGTTGGCCTGTAATTTTCTTTTCTTGTAGATGTCTGACCTGACATTGGTAAGAGGCTAAAACTGGCTTTACAAAATGTGTTTGTAATGTTGTTTCTGCTTCACTTCTTTTAAGAGTCTGAAAAACCGTTGACATTGAATTCAGTAAAGTCGGCAGATAGAAAAATTTTAAAAGAATGAATTGTAAAAAAATGACTTGCATTTTCATAGAGTGATAAAGAATTTTGAAAAGATCCTGTTTATGATCATGTGATAAAAACAAAATGCTTAGAAAAAAGAATTCAACCAGGGAGGCAAAAGATCCGTGTACTGAAAGCTCTCTGATGCTGCAGAAGGAAATCACACAACATAAAAGTGAATATTGTTGCCAAGTTTCCCAAATGACCTGCAGATCCCTATCAAAAACTAAGTAGCATTTTCATAGAAATGGAAAAAGCCCTAAAAGTTATGTGAAGTCACAAAGAGCACAAATAGATCAAGAGTTTGTAAGAAGAAGGGAAGGCTAGAGACATCGCACATCCGAATCCCTGTACTTAGAGCTACAGTAATCACATAACATAGGTGTGCTGTAAAAGCAGACAAACAGAACAATGGAACAAGGTGGAAAGCCCAGTGATAAACTTACATACGTGTGATCAAGGCGCTGGATATACTCACTGTAGATTATGTCAAAAGTGGCTGGCTGCAAGTAAAAGATGGCTTTATTCCATACACAAGAATAACACACAGTGTACCACAGACTACCATGACTCCAGAAACTATGAAGCTGAGAAGTGAATGCAGGAAACCCTTGACACTAGCAATGGACTTTTAGGTATGGATACTAAAAACACAGGCAACAAAAGCAATCCAAACAAGTAAACACCCGTCAAACCAAAATCCCTTATAGGCAACAAAGAACAGAAGGAAAGGACAGCCCAAAGAATGTGAGAACTTGTTTCAGAACATATTTCTCTTTTCTAAGATCTCCACCACCCCGGCCTCCATGGGTATGTGTGCACACTAGCACAGGTGCCCCTGGAGGCTAGAAGCAGTCATCAATCTCCTGGAACTGGAGTTACATGTAGTTGCGAGCTGCCCTACATGGGTGATGGGAACTGAGCAGCAGTCCTCTGAAAGAACAGTACGTGTGCTTTAACCGAGGAGTCTCTCCAGCCCCATGAATCACATTTCTGTAAGGGGTTCACATCCAACCCATAAAGGGCTTGAAGAACTTGAAATCCCCAAACCAAAACCAGTGAGCGAAGGACCTGATATCTATTTTCTCAGAGAGAACAGAGATATCAAACAAGCATCCAAGGCAGTGTTCTACATCACTGTATTACCTTGCTCTCATTAGAATGACTGTTATCTAAACCACAGGGGGATGTGAGGACACAGAGAAAGGGGAACACTCATGTATTGTTGACAGGAAAGTGAATTGGTACAGACAGCTATGGAAAGCAATATAGAAATTCCTCAGAAAATAAGATTACATATGCAGTAACCTTCCTGTTAGACATAATACACAGGACATAAAATCGGCCTTTCCTTTTTGTGTGGTGCTGGAGCTCCAACCCAGAGCATTTCACAGGTAAGCAGATGCTTTAAGCCACATTCCCATCCTCAAACTCACTACCTATAAGGCATCTGTACCACCATTTTCACTGACATAGCTGGGTGAGAACAACCCAGTAACTTCAGTGCTGGTGAGAGAAGGAAAATGTGGGCTATGTTCACAGTAGACCAGTATTTGTTGACACAAAGAGATTCTGATATCTGTGAAAACATACATGAACCAGGAGGGCTTTATGCTAAAGGAATAAGCTAGGAACCAAAGGGTTAAAGTTCCCATGGTCTCATGTTTATATAATTTTTCAGAAAGTAGAATTTTTGTTAGTACAAAGAAGAATTGTCATTTTCAGAGCTGGAGGGTTTGGTAGGATGGGAGATGAAATGGGTTGATCAAAGGGTACAGATCTTCAGTTATAAGGTGCACAGGATATGGGGATTAATGATCAATGATGAGTAACTATGAATGAGTTAATTTATTTGATTCTGGTAATCATCTCACACTGGTGTAGGATGTGTTGCTTTCATTAGTTGAATAAAGAGACTGCCTTGGCCTTTTGATAGGGCAGAAACTTAGGTGGGCAGAGTAGATAGAATAGAATGCTGGGAAGAAGGGAAGTGTGGTAGATGCCATGAATCTCCAACCTGAGACTGATGTAGGTTAGAATCTCTTCTGGCAAGCCACAGCCTTGTGTTGACATACAGATTATAAGAAATGGGTTGAATCAAGATGTCAGAGTTAGCCAATAAGAGGCTAGAGCTAATGGCCAGGCAGTAATTTAATTAATACAATTTCTGTGTGGTTATTTCAGGGCTTAAGCTAGCCGGGCGGTGGAACGCAACAAAGAGCCTGCACCTCTTACAACAACACACTTTTCACACATAGCAAACTGATATGTTTACCCTGTTGCCATTTATTAAAGTCTTTATTTAAAAACACAAAAGTAATCTATGGGTCCCACATCTCTGCAGCTCAGAAACTGTGGAAAACAATTATCATCCCAAGGGGGAGAATTGTAACACCTACTTGGAGGTGTTTTCTATGTAAATATTGCTGTTTCAACAAGAAAATAGGTCAGGCTTTCTTGACTCACCAATGCCTCAACTCCAGCTCAGTTCTGTAACAGCTAATTGGCTGAATTAACCTCTGCAATTCAGCTACCCTGTGAACCATCCTATAGAACGGAGATTCCCTTACTTCTGTTGGTGTTCAATTCCAGAATCTAGTATGCTACTTGTTATGGTTTTTGTCTCTTTAAGAGACAAGCCACGCCCACTCCTGGTGACCCCTGCCCTCCTCCCACCATCTTAGTGTCTCTTTCTCTTGGGCCCTTCTCTGTCTCTCTCCTCCTCTTTTCTCTCTTCCCTTTCTCTCTCTCTTTCTCGTTTTCTCTCCCCCTTCTTTAAGTAACAAGTATTCAATTCTATTCTGTATGATGTGTCTGCCCATGTCCCTTCTTACTGTTGCCTGCCCAGCCGCTCGCCTCGCTGGGACCAACAACTGCTCCGGAGATCCGGCATCTGTCTCTTCCTGGGATGAGCTGCTCTGAGGGACCGCCGGGGGATCTTGCAGCATTTTTAAAACTACTTATTTTCTGTTTTATTAACATAAAACATAGTATTACTGGCAAACTTCTGTGTGTGTACAGATGACAGGAGATGGGGAATAGTGAGTTCACAGGTGAAATGAACATCCCGGAATAATCTCACATGGACTGTGAGGCATGGCTGGGTCCTGTCACTGTAGCTGATTTTCACTACATGACAAATTGTGACTCACCATTCAGCTAGTTGCTGCAGTGGCCTACAGGGCCGGTATCCATACAGCATGAAGTGTTTAAGTTTTAGTGTTCATAGCCATGAATAACATTGAACAATACCTGCCTGCCACTGGAGCCTGCAACCAAAGAGATTGTCTGTTACAGTATCTAGCCTTTCCTGGACCAAAGGACTGGCTCAGTTTCCCCTGAAGTTACTATATCCTTTGCATCTTATGGCCAATTTTTTTATGCCTGCCTTTTTGGAGAAACTGAGGCTAAGAGAAATTATATGACAAATTTAAGGCCATAAAGCAAAGGAGAAAAGAACACATTGAGATTCAAATCAGGACAGGTGCCCACAAGGCATTGGCTCTTCCCAATTCTATTTGGTAGCCAACTCCAAAACTGCATTTTCCAGAGTACATGGGGGTCCAACTGAACTCTTTAAACACACTTATGCAATGGTCCCAGAGCGGCGTTTGCATGAGTGTGCTAACCTGTGTTCCGCTTTGCCACCCACACGTGGAGGAAGAAAGCATGTCACAAATACAATGCATCCTTTGTTTTCCAGCTTCCATTGTGATTGAGAAGTGGTGGTGCCACATGGATCCTTGCTTGGAAGGAGAGGACTGCCGAGTCCTTCCGGACTCCTCGGGTTGGTCCTGTAGCAGTGGCAATAAAGTCAAAACCACTAAGGCAAGTACGAACAAAAGGTAACTGTAATTTACAGCTGCAGGAGCTGCTAACTCAGGGTGTTCCTGCTGTGCCTGGATCTCACCAGCAAGAGAACAACATTGTTTTGTGTTGATAAACCTGCCAGGGCTGTGCTATACTGTGGCTTTTGCCTTTCAGGAAAGACCATTTGCCAGTGTTGCTGCTGCGTGTTGGGGCAGTGATTTGGTGGGTGAGCTCTTACTTTCAACAGGGCTCCTAAATTCCCGTCTGCTCCTTCAGGAGTTCAATTTAAAGTAAAGGTTTCCGAGTTGACAGAGCGGTATATCAAAGCGACATGGCAAGAATCCACGGCCAGATGATTTACTCAGGTAGGAAAATGTGCTGCCACTGAGATTGGAGACGGGCCAGGTGAGATTCTCACTCAAGTCTTTCACAGCTTCTCCCTGGTGGTTCCCCATTCTGGATTTCTTGCGCCTGAAGAACACTTTGATTCAGTTCTTCAGTGAGAAAGCAAATTTCTTTGTCTTGTTGTGTCTACTCAGTTACTTGGATTTTAGAATTTTTTACTGTCAAATCCTTTCATGACTGCTTTCCTGGTTCTCATCTAATCCACCATCACGTCCAGATGACTAATGACTTCCTTCCGGTATCAGCTCCATTCATTGACTACAGCAAACAGTATTTGTGAGATATCAGCCCTCAACCAGGCCATCCTAAAACCTCTGAGCAGCTTCAGTCACCCCATTGGTCCTTCAGAGACAATTCTGCAAGATAGGCACCCTTCTTTCTCCCCCAAACTTCCTGGTCTTCTTTTGGTCTCTGCCATGATGCCTTTGAGGTGGTCCTTCCTTCTCATTTGATGTGATGTCTTCCCTTCCTTTCTAGTCAACTATTCTTCTTCCTTGGTTGCATCTGAGTTTGGTGACTGAGTATCCACTAGGGTTACATTTTACATGGATAGCTGTATTCCTTTGTTCCCTACATCACTTCCTATCTAGTGTGGGATCTGTGAAGTCAGGTCCTTGTCTGTTTGCCTATCTTGGTAGGCTCAGATCCAGCTGATGTCACCATAGCTGTTTCTTGAATACCAGTTAACAAGTCTTTCTGAGGTTACTGGTGTTAGATGGGTTGCAATGATGTCCATTTAAAGTTGTCTCCCATTAGAACATAACTTGTGCTTACTGGTAATGTGTGATTTCAGGAACATTTGTGTTGACAGGACCTGTGTAGATTCCACCAGTCACAGACTAAAACATTAAAAGATAATCACATCTCAACTAAACCTGTACAGTTTTCTTTTTTTGTCATTATTCCCTAAATAATACAGTAAAAAAAAAAAAAAAAAAAAAAAAACATTTCTGGCTGGAGAGATGTCTTGACAGTTAAGAGCACCTTCTGCTTTTGAAGAGGACTCGGGTCCAGTTCCCAGCACCTACATGGCAGCTCACAACCATTTTTAACTCCATTTCCAGGGGTCAAGTGCTTCTTCAGGCCTTTATGCATTTGTGTTGTAGTTGTTATAAGCAATCTAGAAAGTACTTAAAATATCAAAAAGTCTGTATACACTACACGTAAGTGGCATACCATTCTAGGTAGGTTTTCCGCATGTACAGATTTTGGTATCTCTGGGTGCTCTTTGAGGCAATCTTCCATAGACCCCAAGTCACAACTCTCTTTTTACATCCATGTTAGAGGAACTCCATGGAGGTATTTGTTGAAGCAGCAAGGAGCTTAACTGTCCCACTGCCCAACTAATCCCTCTAGGCCACGCCCAGTAAACTCCCAGCCACCTAAGGCCATTGCACTTGCTAAGCAACTTTTGTTTCCTGCTCCGAACTCCTTTCAGCTGTTCCCATAAGTACTCTCTAAATAAAAAGTATTGAAGTCTCCTATGAGGTTAAAAAAATAATCTTCCATCTATCAGTGATTAAAATAAACTTTCATTGCATTTCTTGTAGACTAAGAAATAACATTTTAGAAGATTAAATTTGTATTGATTTTTAGATATAAATGTAAAACAAGATTGAATGGAAGCCAAGTGAATTCTGGAAAAAGAATGTGTGTAAGTAGTTCACTTGGTAGAGTGGCTCTCTCTCTTTATGTGCAGTTAGTGAGAGCATTAGCAGGAAGTAAACCTTTAGGGGCATTTTGCCTCTGTGTGTTGGGAATATGAGTTTGCTCTAGCTAAATTCTCAATGGTAGTGACATTTCATTTATCTCCTGGAAAGATGTAGAAACAATACAGTTCCCCAAGCCACCGTAATACTTGGGCTGCCTTTGTTTCCAGTGATATGCCATTTGAGAATAATCTGGAAGGTATAAAACTTTGTTTCCTTTATTAATCCAAGTCAGCATGCCTTGAACTTCTTAAAACACTTTATGTCTGTTATTGCTTGCATGCACACAGAAGTTCATTTGGGGAGCTCTGACTGCCTCCCATGCTGAACTTGGCATTCTAGAAACTGTAGCTCTTGCTTGCAATGGTACTGACCTTATATCTCTGGAGGGACAGCCATCCTGTGATGGCGAAGCAGTTGCCTCCCTGGAAGGGGTATTAAGTAAACATCAGAACAGTTTTCATTTTCCTTAAAGAATCTGTGCACAGCAGCATGGGAACACACAGCTCAGAGTGTCAGGTCTTGAGTAGTAAGCCACCTATGCTAGGATTCTACTTCTCATTTAAATGCAAATACAGAAAGAGTGAGCAGTTGGTTTGAGATACTAATGGGCTCTGTCTCAGAGATGAAAGTAAGAGAGGCAGACATGTCCTTGTTCTTACTTAGCCATCAGCCCCACATAGGAAAGACTGACATCCTCTTCATTCTCCTGAGAAGGCTCAGGAACTACTTCCTGTGGGAAAAGAAGTCATGCTGTTCTCATGCCTCAAGGCTCCTTTTCCTCTCTTCAGAGTTTTTGATTGGCACTTCCCTCTTTCAAACTGTCAGTGCTGCTAAAGTTTCTTCCAAGGACCCAGTGACTTTGTAGCATCAACAGTAAGGGTGTGTCAGGGCATTTAAATAATTTGTCAGTAGATGAAGACAACTTTGATCTTGTGAAAGTCTGTGGGATTTAAGCTTCTTATTTTGAAACTGTGAATAAGGAACAGCTTTACTGGGTGCCTTCTTCCCCTTTGGGGACACTGGACAATATGTGAGGATATGTTTGGGTTGCCAGATGTTGAGGTGGAGATGCTACAGGCATCTGTGAGTCAACACCATGGACAGTGGTAGGCATCCTACAAATGATGGTGTAGTCCCCACAGTCAATGGTGCTTAGGCCCGGATACTGTTCTAGAGAATGATACATTTTCTCAGGAGCTTTCTGTAACCTTCCTACTCAATTCTTGAAATTCACTTTGTTATTTCTCTATCCCAAAGAACTTGATATTGAGTTAAGGGACGTACACATTCTCGGCAACTTCAACTGAGTTACATCCCTAGCCTTACCTCTACTTTTAAAATTTTGAGATAAACTCTCATGTCTTGAATGTCCAATCTTCTCAGCTTTCCAGTGGCTGGAATGACAAGCCTGCACTAGTAGGTGTGAATGTTATTCAATTTTTTTTTCAAATTTTCTATTAAGTGTCTAAAAGTTTCCAGGGTTTCATTGGAAATGCAAAGAGGAATGAGTCAAGAAGAAAAGTGTCTCATGGATATTTGTTTAAACCCCAAGAGATTTCAGTCTTTAGGATGATCATGTCTATGAAACTGACATTTGTAGGATCAGGAATAAAAATAAAATTTTAATCATCTGAAATATGCAGAAATTTATAAAATAACAGAAATGGCAGTGTTGGCTTCAGAAGCTTCCTTCATATTAGTGTTTCCCATGCTCTAGTCCTTGCCCAGTACCTTCCTCAAGTGACTCCTTAGTTGTGGCCTTTCTCTGTCTCTTGGGTATCACCATGGGTCACCTCCATAATTATTTCATCGTTTCATGACTGTAGAATTATTCACCAAGGGGCTTGTTAAAACTACAGTCTTAGACCTCACCTCTAGCCTACTTGGCATATTAAGCCTAGGGCTGAACTTAGGACACAGACTTCGATGTTGGTTTGCTTTGAGGATGGGAACCATCTTAGAGTGAAATGACAGGAACAAAATATTCCCAGTAAATGGGACCAGAAAGCAAGCTGGAGTTTCCACTCTAATATCAGAAAACCAGAGTTGAAACTAAAATTTATCCAAAGAGATAAGGAAGAATACTTCATTTTAATCAAGGGAAAAATTAACCCAGAAGACATTACAATCCCAAACATAAATATATTAAACTCTAGCATACCCCATTTCATAAAGAGCATACTACTAGATTTCAAGATATAATCTAAGCACAATTCAATAATAGTTGGTGATTTTAATATCTCCTATCCCCAGGAGATATGTCATTTGGACAAAAATAAACAGAGATGCATTAGAATTAAGTGAAATTATACATCAAATAGACTTAGGAGATATCTATAGAATATTCCAACCAAACACCAAAGAATATACATTCTACTTAGCCACCCATAGAAGTTTCTCCAAAACAGACCACATACTGAGGCATGAAACAAATTCCTACAAACACAAAAGAATTGACACAAGTAACTCCAAGTATGCTACCTAACTGTTGTTCAGTAAAACTTATAGTCATAAAATAATCTATAAAAACCATAATAACTAATAGATATTAATACTTTACTGAATGATGGATGGGTCAAAAATCAAGACATACATAAAAAATCTTAGAATGAAATATGACAAGACAATGCAACAAAACCTATAGGACACATTAACAATAGTCTCAAAAAGAAAATGTATAGCTCCAAGTATCTATATTTAAAAACCAGAAGTTACATAAATTAACAACTTAAAGATGCAACTCAATAGTTTGCAGAAACAAGAACAAACTGAAATCCAGTAGATGGTAAGAAGTAGTAAAAATCAGTACAAGATACAAGAAGTTTCTAAACAGAACTCCATTTGCTCAGAAATTGAGGGCAACAATTGACAAATGGGGCCTCATAAAACTAAAATGCTTCTCCTGCAAAGGAAATAATTGAGAAGAGAGTGAGAAAGAATTTTTGCTAGCTATACATATGATAAGAGGACTAAATATCCAGAATATACAAGGAATGTAAAAACCAGAGTCAAGAAATGACTCCATTAACAATATGGGCTATGAGTCTGAACAAAGTTTTCAAAAGAAGAAATAAAAGAGGCTACTACCCAAGTATTCAAAATCTTCAGCAGTAAGAGAAATGCAAATTAAAACTGCATTCAGATTTTCTCTTCCCAGTCAGGATGGCTAAGATCATGAAAACATTTGTGATGGAGGAAGGTCATTGGTTAATTAATAAAAAAACTGCTTGGCCTCATAGGTTAGAACATAGGTGGGTGGAGTAAACAGAACAGAATGCTGGGAGGAAGAGGAAGTGAGCTCAGATGCAGGGCAGCTCCTCTCAGGGCCAGAGGCGATGCAGCCAGCCGCCAGGTCAGACATGCTGAATCTTTCCCGGTAAGCGCACCTAGTGGTGCTACGCAGATTATTAGAAATGGGCTAAATTAATACGTGAGAATTAGCCAAGAAGAGACTAGATATAATGGGCCAGGCAGTGTTTAAAAAAATACAGTTTGTGTGTTGTTATTTCGGGGCATAAGCTAGCCAGGCGGCTGGGAGCTGGGTGGCAGGAACGCAGCCCGCAGCTCCTTCAACACATTTGACAACAAATATTGACAAGATTCTGGGGGAAAAGGATCCCACATTCACTTTGGGCTTACAAAATGGTCTAGTCACTCTGGAAATTAGTGTGGAGATTGTTTAAAAAGTAGAAACTGAATCTCCCATATAACCCAGCTATACCATTCTTTGATATATACTCAAAGGACTCAGTATCCTACTCTAAAGATATGTGCTCAGCCATGTTCATTCCTGCTCTAGTCACAGTAGCTAGGAAACAGAAACAATATAAATGTCTTTCAGCTGATGAGTGGAATGAAAATGTGGTATATATACCTATTGAAATTCTATTCAGCAGGTAAAAAAATAAAAGCATGAAACTTGCAGGTAAATGGAGCTGGAAATTGTGCTGAGTAAACTAACCCAGATCCAGATACATAAATGCTGTTATCATCTTTCTTATTTGTGGTCTCTAGCTCTGTTTCTTTAGGTTTGAGTACCTAGCCCATAGTTTCTGAAGAAGCCAGGAAAATAGGGAGGGACCTATAGCAGGGCAGAACTTATGTAGGTGGGGAAGACAGAACCGAATGCTGGGAGAAAGGAAGCAGATTCATGGAGAAGTCATGTAGCCCCCCTGGAGACAGATGCCAGAACATTAGCTGGTGAGTGTAACATGAAGGCCTGCTCATTGGGGTCTCTGTCCTGCCCAGTTCCCACAGCCGGCAAGTTCCAAAGAAAATCACACAGAGGTCTCCATAACTTATAAATTTATTTGGCCCATTAGTTCAGGCTTTTTATTAGCTCTTATAACTTATATTAACCCATTATTCTTATCTATGTTAGCCACATGGCTCAGTACCTTTTTCAGTGGGGTAGGTCACATCCTGCTTCTTCTGTGGTCTGGGCAGGACTGCCTATACTTCCTGGAAATTTCCGGTAGGAACAGATGGCCCAGATGTCTGAGTTCTACATCCAGAACAGATTCAAGATGCTGCCTGAGATGATCAAGCCTCACAGGATACTCCAGTCAGGATTTGATCATAACTCTAAATTTTCTTTAGGTCCCCATAAGATTATCAGTGACCCCAACAAGCTGGAAGTTGTCTGGAATACTACACCCACATACCCCCCCACCCCCCAAAATGGACCATGGCAATTTTCCTTTGTTTAAAAAAAAGAGGGAAAAGTGGTGCAGGAGAACAGTTCTATATTCTGTCAATTTTATTTTAAATAAACGCTGATTGGCTGATAGCCAGGCAGGAAGTATAGGCGGGAAACCCAGACAGGAAGTAGAGGTGGGACAATGAGAACAGGAGTATTCTAGGAAGAAGGAAGCTTCCTCCACAGTCCTGCTCAGATCATGGAAGAAGCAAGTGTGACCTGCCCCGCGAAAGGTACCAAGCCATGTGGTTGACATAGACTAGAATGGGTTAACTTAAGTTATAAGAGCTAATATGAAGCCTGATCTAATGACCCAATCAGTTTATATCTAATGTAGATTTCTGTGTGATTCTTTGGGGCTAAACAGCTGTAGAACTTGGCAGGACTAAAACCCCAACAAGTAGGCCCTCATGTTACAGGTAGGTCATGACCTCATGCTGATACACAGATTAAAGGAGATGGGTTAAATTAAGATATAAGAGCTAGCCAATAAGAAGCTAGAGCTAATGGGTCACGCAGTATTTTAATTAATACAGTTTCTGTATGATTATTTTGGGGCTGAGCAGCTGGGAACCAACATGCAGCCTCCTTTCAACAAGGGACCATGGTGGAAAAGTGAGAGATGGAGCTCCGGGGAGTGGAACAGAAGGAAACAGGTGCTATGGGTGGGGGGGGGGGAAATAGGGGTGGGTCAGACTTTAACTGGAGAAGGGGAGGGAGGGCGATAGAGGAGGAGTGGAGAGGAGAGAGCGCTAGGATGTTGGATAAGACCATATGGCAGCATATTATTTTAGTACTTAAAGTGTATGTGTGATTTTCAAATGGAGTTTTGGGGGTAGTGCTATCCCCGAAGAATCATGTACTATCTAACAAAAGCTAGTTCCAAAAATGGGAAGCTTCTCAATCGAGTCTTCCAAAATCACATTGGCTATTGGCAATTGCCATTACTCTTGGTTGCCTTCCAGAACTTGAATGTAAGACCCTGTTACTGAAGGTACCACACACTCAGTTAGAGCACATGTAGTACTTGAGCTGGAATTGACCTGGATGCCTCCTCCCAGAGGGCTGGCTCTATAGTATCCAAAGGTGCCAGGGAGTAATCTGTAGTAGTCTAACCCAGCTGAAAAGCCTACAAACCCCATCAATGATCAGCCTAGTAAAATTTCCTGCATAATGTGATAGTTGCACATTTATCTTGGAATGACAAACAGCTATCTAATTTGACTTCTTATCCACTCATTAGGAAGAAATCCATGCCTTGTACTATAAACCTAGCCAAGTACCTACAGCTGGTAGTATAGACCTGAGAGGAGAATCTACTACTTGCATTTTTCTAAACTAATAGAATTTATAACTATATTCAAAATCTTATCTTTATACCTACAGGTAAGTGTGACTCTCACCCCTCATCAAACAAACTTTTTCTTCTTCTTTTTTTCAACAGATAGTGACCGCTACAGAGATTCACAATTGGTCAAAATGCAGGGGATAATGGGAAATGGGATGTGGGTTGCCCATCCCAAATTTTTACATCAGCAATGCAATCCCTATACCTAATGTTCAGAGAAAATCGTGGAAGGTGGTAAAAGCTAGAATATTTGAATATCTCTTGCTACATAATGACCCCTAACATTCAAGGAATAATGCGTCCATGAAATCTCAACAATGTGATTGCTTGAACAAGAATAACATAATGACAATCCCAGTTGACATGCCATTGTGGACAGGTGAATTCCATATGATCTGACTTCCAGAGGAATAACTACAGGTGGTCAATGGCTGCTGAGAGAGGAGAGTTAGTTTCTTGTAGAGATACGTGCTCACATACACTGTCCAATCCTGGACATAGGTACTTAAGAACAATGGACTTGGGTTGTAGATGTGTGTGTGTGTGTGTATTTATACATGTTTATATACATGTAACAATACTAAAGAGACCATGAATTATGCGGTTGGAAGGAGTTTTACGGAGATAATGCAGACAGAGTGCTCATGTAGAAAGGTCTCAATTATAGAACAACAGCAAAAAGAAAACCATTGACCTAGGGCTGCAGAGATGGCTCAGCAGTTAAGAGCACTTGTTGCTTGTGCAGAGGGTCTGGTTTGGTTCCCATCCCCCATACATAAAGGCTCATAAACATCTATTAACTTCAGTTTCAGTGAATCTAGTGCCCTCTCCTGGCCTCTGGGCACACCAAGGAGTCACACACTATATACACAAACACTAGGCACAAGCTAGAGTCATTTGGAAGAGGGAACCTCAACTGAGAAAATATCCATAACAGATTTTTATGTAGGCAAGTCTGTAATGCATTTACTTTATTAATGGTAATGGGCCTAGACCACTGGTGCCACCCCTGACCTGGTGGTCCTGGGTGCTGTAGGAAAACAGGTTGACGAAGCCATGAGAGACAGGCCAGTAAGCAACATTCCTACAAGATTTCTGTTTCAGCTTTTCCCCTGCTTGGGTTCTTGTCCTGGCTTCCCTCAGTGATGGACTGTTACCTGGGAGTGTAAGATAAATGAAACCCTTTCCTCCCCAAGTTGCTTTTGGTCATGGTGTTTTATCACAACAATAGAAACCATAAAGCACCTCCTGAATTGAGGCGTTGTCTCTCTCGCCTTGAAGTCTGATGTCCCTTTACCTCTATAGTCAAGGTTTCAGATGTGTGGGCTTTGGGGGCTGATACATGGAAGTGAAGTCAGTATTAGCATGTTAGTAACTTCACATCCATTGAAATTTAAAATCAGAAATAAAAGTTCTATATGTAGTAAGTATAATAGTGATTTAAAAATAAAATAAATCAGAATATTTCTGATTTAATTGAGTCACCTCAAATAAGAAACTTTAGAAGATTTCTAGGTCAGGTTGATATTTGCCTGTGCATGCCTTTAGCTTGCAAAGAGAAGGCAGGACACATCCAGAAGTGCCAACAACTGTGACCCAAATCCAGCCCCTTGATTGTTTTTATATTACACGTGCATTAAGAGTGGATTTTATTAGGCTGGGTGTTGTAGTGTCCGGTGGCTTTAATCCCCTCACTTCTCAAGTGCTATGTGATACGCATTGAACAATACAGTTCACATATTTCCTTCAGGCACCTTTAACTTCACCTCCAGCCAGGTCTGAAGTCAGCACCCATTTGCTCACACCAAAGGCCGGGGGATTATCTTCATTTTCCTTATCACACTCTTACCCTTCCTCTTAAATTTTTGTGTTTTCCTTTTCACTGCTTGGATCAAAGTGACACCTGTAAGTTCATAGTCTGGCCATGCTTTTCTTACTTCATCAAAGAAAGGCCAGGGTGCTTGAAGTGACTTGTGCTGTCTAGCATTTCCCTCTTTCTGGAAAGTTCTTTCTTCTGATGGGCTCCCACTTTCGTCAAGTGCTGTCTGTGTTTCCCCTTTGCTGACAATCCTTCACACTCCTGTCCCTGCACTTCTTTTCTCGAGTACTCCGTTTTCCCTTTCCTCTTTGCACACCGCCCTTCACATGTGTTTCTGGGGATGTCGGGCCTCCTTCCCAGGTTCCTCCCCTTGATTCAGTCACTTGTGACCCAAATTCAGTCCTTTGCTTGCTTTTTATATTACTTTAATTATGAATTAAGAATGGGCTTCAGTAGCCTACGTGTAGTGGTGCATGACTTTAATCACAGCACTCAATATGCAGAGGCAGGAGGATGGTAAGGCCAACCTGTCTTTATATAGGGAGTTTGAAGTCAGCCAGGGTTACATAGTGAAACCCTTTTTTTTTTTTAAGAGTATCAAAAGACAATTTTATAATAGGAGAATTGGGAATTACGTGAAATCCCCATTCAGTGTCCATCGATACTTTGTTGGAACTAATCAATGCCTGTGAGTTTACCTGTAGTCTCTGACTGTAGCTGTGAGTTACATTTGAATGTAGCCAATGTCCAGCACACAGAGCTCAAAGTCTGATCCAGACTTAATTCTTTGCAGAGAAAGCTTTCCAGTTCCAGTTTAAGAATATAAGGTCTGTTAGGTCCAGGCATGATGACTGTGTTACCAAATAACCCAGCCTCTTCTGAAAATATTTGCACAGTACAAATGTGTTAAAGTGTTATGCGACTTTCCCCTGTGCTGGTGTGTTGACTGTGTAACTTACAAACTTTTTTTAAAGGTCTTAAATAATGAGTCCATGTGTTTAAAAATGAAGAACACAATAATGTTTCTTAATGGTTATATGTTTCCATTAAACCGATCATTACTGTCAAACAATTTTTTAAAAACAGGTTAACTGCATTTAAAAATGTAACAGAGGTTAAATTTTGATTTTGACAAGCAGTGATTTTAATCAGCATTCATTTGAAAAGCTATTCAGTGCCATTAACAAAGCATGCTTAATTAACATGCAGGAATTCGTGGGCAGTGGGTGTACCTAATCTCATGGCATTTTATAACCTCGGAAAATAAAAAAGCGAGGGTACATACTTCCCCATCATAGAAGCCTTCTTCCATGCTTTCTTTGCATACTGAAAGTGAGAGCAGGGAAGCCGAGCTGGATGTAAAGAGTCTGTTGGGTTCAGGTCGGTTACAGACACAGGTTCCAACTGATAAACCAGTCTCTCTGGTTCTCTGCCAGCAAGGATTCTCTTTGGTGGTATAAGGTCAAATGCTCACCTAGTTTCATCTGTTTTAGGTGACACGGTAGCAGACACCAAGTGTTTGACCCGGAGGGGCATCAGGACACAGAGCTGTGCTGTGTGGATTGCCAGTCTAGTGAGAACTCACCTCAGATCGCAGACCTTCACAACTACAATCCATGCATCATGAAAAGTGGCATTTACCCGGCTGCCCCTGCTCTCTCTGCTCTGTGATCTTATCACACAGAACCATAACTACTGACGGCCACTCAACTGACTTGTCCCGATCTCAAAAGGAGTACAACACAAGAAATGCTGGAGAAGAACATGAGGTGTCAGCGCTGAGCAACACTGGGGAACCTGCCTCTTAGCTTTCTGACTCTCCCAGGGAACAGGAACTACGATGGGACACCGTCTGCTCTGCTCTTCTTTCAAATGTGTCCTTTAGCCATTTTGGGGAAGGTGTGAAGAAAGTCTAAATGACAGAAGATTTGGCTAGCATATATGTGTTCTAGATTAAAGAACTTAAATTATCTCGTGAAGAAAATTTATTTTATGAACCTTGGAGAATGGAAGGACTCCTTGGGTTACTGTGTGAGCACTTGTATTTTTCACTTTTGATAATTTAACATGTTTACCTTTTTAGTTCCATTCTTAGTAGCAGAGACACAGCAGAAGCATCTTAACCTTGGTGCACCGTTGGCTGAGTTCGAAGGGAAACTAACACCAGAGTTTTATAACCAAAGCTTTATCATGATATTCATAAAGGAACATAAACATGGGGTTTTTATGACTTGGGTATAATCAAATAGGAAAACCATTTAAAATATTGGACAATTTCTGTTTAGGGTAAGGGTGATTTCTTAGATCCACTTTATGCCAATTCTAAGGAAATATTTTTGTTATCTCCTAGGTGTCTTTAAAGGCTAAATATTTACATTACAGGTGATGCTAGCCTAACATGAGTCTTTCTATACCCATTTGCCAGCTTTCTTACTTCTTTAAATGTAAATAAAATCTCAGCCATCTTTCCTCTTGTTTCAATGATTTTGTAGATGATATCATACAGAAATGTAAGAAACAAAGAGAAATTGGCCCAAGTTTGGACAGCGATGTTATTTGTGTATGTGCTTCTGTAATGTGGGACTGATTGTATATATTAAGAAATGTCAAAAAGATACTTGCTGTGCCGTCCGCGTCCTTTCACAGTTACAAGGAGAAGTCAATTTCATCATGTTGTCTATAGTGCTATCAATTGTTTGATTTTGTTCCTGCAGAAGAAATAGAAATGGGTGCTACCTATTTATTGGTTAAACTTTGGTTTGAATTTGACTGCCTGGGTGCCTACCAGAATAGTAAATCTCATATGAATAAGTAAACTATCACTCTGTTGATGGCAATATAAGATGTTGTGATTATTTAGTGCCTTAAGATTTTGTGTTCATGACAGAAGCTTACAAGTGTTCTTTTTCACATAAACATGAAATTGGGTTACTTCAAATTTAACTTTGGGGATATGACTAATTTAGGTGACTACTTTATTTTGTCTCTGGTGTGTACAGCTTAGAAAAGGAGCTCGGAGAATATAATGGAGATCAGTAAGGCTTGGGCCCATTCATGACGTCCTGTGTGTCCTCTCCTGTCTCTTCTATTGTTAAAGGGTTTAAAAAATGTAAGGAGATTTTTGCAGTAGATGAAGTACTGTGTTAGTTTGTAACCCTCACATTTGATCTTGAATCAGAAAGCAGAACAGGCAAGGAAGATACTACTTTACCTTGGGGAATTCTTTTAGGGACTAAACTATTTCCGGGGAGTAAATGTTCTAGTAAGGAAAATGGAAGGACCAGAAAGTGCTATACTATCCATTATTACTGCAATATGTGCTTTTTATGTAGTTACAGAGTAAGCCCTGGGCTGGGGCTCTGAGGCTCATCCTATGTTATCATTCCCTCTCTGTAGGAAAGTAGGTAGGGGACATTTCTGTATTTTCACAGAAGTGAAAATCAGGTTCCTCTTTCAATCAAGTACCCTTCAGGTAGATCTTAAGTGTTTTCTTCCTTCCTTTCTTTCTTTCTTTCTTTCTTTCTTTCTTTCTTTCTTTCTTTCTTTCTTTCTTCTTCCTTCCTTCCTTCCTTCCTTCCTTCCTTCCTTCCTTTCTTTCTTCTTTCTTTCTTCTTTCTTTCTTTCTTTCTTTCTTTCTTTCTTTCTTTCTTCTTTCTTTCTTTCTTTCTTTCTTTCTTTCTTTCTTTCTTTCTTTCTTTCTCTTTCTTTCTTTCTTTCTTTCTTTCTTTCTTTCTTTCTTCTTTCTTTCTTTCTTTTTTTTCCTTTTTTAGAATCTTAAAACACACTGCTGCCCATCTAGTGATGTAGCTGTAGCCTCTGTCTAACAAAACCAGCGACCAGGTGAATTTACAGCTTGCCCTCATGGGCAGATGTGCTGTTTCATGTAGATAGACCAGCACTTGAAAAAGAAAGAACATTAAGTTCGACAAACCTAACCTTTCTGTGATTGCCCTGACTTACTGTGACATTATTTTTATCTACATAGAAATGATTCCTGGGAGATATTTCCATTCCATTGAGGAGGATTTCGGAATTGGCGATATTGAACTTGCTCAAAGTCACACAGCTAGCTCGTATCAAAAGTGAGTGGCCATGATAAAAATACAACAAACTGTAGACTTAGTTTTCTTTGAGTTCTTTTAAATTATCACATGGTGTGGTGTTTCTCACTGCAACTGTCACAGGCATGGGCTAGCCTTAGCCTCTGGTTGTCATGTTTGTACCTGCATTAGATATGCTTACAATCAGCGCCTGCATGCTTTGCTAGCATCTAATAAGCACCAATAATCTGACAGTGAGCAAACCGCTAACATTTAACGAGTGGGACAAGTATACATAGCTGGTTTTCTACGTGAGTTGAAGTCACTGTTCCTTGTTATTTAAAGGAGAGTGTTAGTTTGGGAGAGTGTTACATACTGAACTGTCATGTGGTTGGGCTTGGCCGATAAGCTGCCCATAAGATTACACAGCCTGCTGTGTCCGCTGTCTGGTCGCAAGGAGCTTTGGAGAGAAGCTCGCATATAGTGGTGGCATAAACGTTACATGTCCTCCCCACCTACTTTCAGCATCACACAGCTTCAGCATCACAGCTCTGTCATCACACAGCTTCAGCATCACAGCTCCATCATCCCACAGCTTCAGCATCACATAGCTTCATCCTCACACAGCTTCGTCCTCACACAGCTCCGTCCTCACATAGATTCATCATCACATAGCTTCATCAGCACATAGCTAGCTCTCCCAGTTGCAGTTTTTGCTAATCCTTTTGTATTTATTTCCAGAAGAAACTGCTGCTATGCAAGACTGAGGCCCGAGCCCTGGAAATGGCAGTAGGACAAAGCTTAGCACCAATGGCTAATTCCCACATGGCGTCTCCAGGACTGGGAGCTAATCCTGCATGTACTTGTGGGCTATGGGGGGCTCGTGAACAGGACAAAGTCGATGCCATGTTCATGACAACTTTCAACATGTAGCACCTCTCTGAAATCAGCAAAGCACCTTTCAGAGCTATAGGTCAAGGATTTGGACTCTAGACACTAGGAGCCAGCAAGCTAAGTCTCATAGGTCAAGTCTAGCTGGCTTATTTGTGTAAATACAAAAATATCAGAACCAGTCATATCAATCTTTTATATGTTATCACCGGCTACTGCTGCCCTACAAAATGAGAATTAACTGGCTGTGGCAAATATTTTATGACATGCAAGGCCTAAAATATTCACTCTCCAGTTCATTGCAGAAGGAGTTTTCCAATTCTTGTTTTATCCAATAGGAAGGCATGACCCTTCAAACCGAGTTCCCTGAAACAGTGCAGGAGAATAGCAAAGGCTGTGGGCAAACAAGATGCCTTGAACAATGCTTCTACTGTTTATTCATAAGGCTTTATATTTCCTAAGTTTCAATTTCTTGAAACGGGAACTATTTATCATCTACCTATCACCTCTCTGTGTTAGCGAATGGTTGAGATGGGAAAGAAATATCTGGGTGGTCCGAGGCCATGGTGGTGATGCCTGCAAGAGCTTCAACACAGTGTAGGGTGTAAGGAGCTCAGGTGCTTGAAAACCAGACTCCTAAGACGCGACAGCTCCCACTTTAGATAGCATAGTCTTAAAATAACTATTTTAGGCCTGTGAGAGCAAGGCCCGGCTTTCACAGAAAAGACCTGAATCCCTGATTTGTGCAGAGGTATTAGATATTGCGTCTAATGCCCTTCATGTGTCAGGAAAGCAATCCACTATTTCTACTAATAACCTAGTTGCCTCCCAAAGACCCCCTGTCTGACAACAAAATGGCAAACAAATCTCAAGATCCATTTCTACTTGATTTTTAGCCAAAAGGTTGAGGATCAATCAACCTGGGTTAGAAGAGGACAAACCATATTTAAACCATAGCAACCTCACAGTTATTTTTAAAAAATGGTACCATAACCCAACATGGTAGTAAAAAAAAAAAAAAAACATACCCTTACACGATTAACTTGTCCAAGATACTTCCTACAAACACCAAACCAAACAGCCTGTCCTTTAAACTGAGGCCAGCAATCTAAAGGCTCACAGCTCACAGAAGCCTAGGCATGGACAAGATGAGATTCTTCAGCATTTTCTCCTTCTGCCAAAGACATGGAGACACTGAGAAGGGCAAGCTAGAGCAGGAGTTCTCAACCTGTGGTTTGCAACCCCTTGGTGGCTTGACAGGCCTTACCATAGAGGTCCCCCAAGACCACAGGAAAACACAGGTACTTGTAGTATTATTCATAATAGTAGAAAATTACAGTTATGAAGTGGCACTAAAAATAATTTTATAGTTGGGGGTCACCACAACATGAAGAACTGTATTAAAGAGTTGCAACACCGGGAAAGCTGAGAACCACTGAGTTAGAGGGACTGAGCTCAGGCAGTAAAGCTTCCTGTGATCTTGGCTACCAATCCAGCAGGAAGGTAGGAGAGCACAAATTATCCTGACTTGAGTCCCAACTGGGGATGTGAAGATTAAAATAAGGACCCACTCCTTCTTTCAAATTCACCCTTTAAAACTCCCGCTTGGGTCCTGCTTCCCTGGGAAAAGAAACAATCATTTCAAGGTACAAAGTAATCTTGTAAACAGAAACTTTGAACAAAGAGCCCTGTAAATAATGGATGGGCACTTACTGAAGTGTGTTGGGCAGTCCTCACATTATCGATTCCGGCTGTGAACAAAACATTCTCCTCAAGCTCTTCCTTCAGTCTCTTCCTTCCCTGCTCTGGCCCATCAATATTCACAGCCCACTCACGTGCTAGGAATAAACAAGGCTGTCTTTGCCTGGTGCGTAGGGGCCTTTGCACTCTGCAGATCAGGCCTCTGACCCATCCTCTAATGATCACCTTTGATTCTCTTAATGAGGAGTTATCAAAATAGTTCAAGACACTGAATTATTGATTTAATAACTGTAATTAGTCACAAGCAAATGGAAGTGAGCAAATGAACTTCAATGGTTTGAAATCCTTTCAATCATACAGTTTTGATTTTTAAAATCTCCTGCCTTCTTCAAATTTTATGATATATATCTATATCTATATCTCCACACACACCCACCACACATGCCACACCAGACACTAATAACTGAAAAGAAAGTATTTAAAAAGATTGCCCATAGATGACAGCTGTGTAACTCGATCTTGGGGTCACTAGCAGTGGGACCAAGACCTGTCCCTGATGCATGAACCGGCTATTTGGAACCTAGTCCCTGTGGTGGGATGCCTTGTTCAGCCTTGATGCTGTGGGGAGGTCTGTTTCAACTTGAAATGTCAAGCTTTGTTGATCCCCAAGGGAGACCTTACCCCATCTGAATGGAGACAGAGGAGGGGATGTGGGGTGGGTAGGTGAGTAGAAGGCAGGTATGTGGAGGGAACAGGAAGAGAGGAGGAAGGGGAAACTGTGGTTGGCATGTAAAATAAAGAAAAGAGATAATTTTAAAATAAAAAAAACTGACCTATAGAGTTAGATCAGTTGGTCAGCTAGGTCAGCTTTTCATCTAAGCCTGAGGAACTGAGTTTGAATCCCCAGAACACCTGTGAAAAGCAGCACTGTGCGTATGCACATGCATGTGCATACATATACACACGAATGTGCATACATATGGACACAGAGATCACTTCTTGTTTCCCACACCATAAAGGGCAGTGCACAGGTTGGCTTAGTGGGCCCAGGATTGAAACAAGAATCAGGACCGTGATTTGCTGTATTAAATATTTATGAGTGTCATGTGTCTGACAGAAGACAGAAACTCATCTCTATGTCGCAGTGAAGTAAACTGGGACAAAGCCACTAAGTCACCAAGTCTCAGCTTGTGAAAAACTTACTGACAACGATCAAAACTGTCAAAGTTAGGAAAGTCAGCATCTGATACTGGCATGTACTGTTTCAATCACTGTCTCTCCTGATTCAGTGCTGAAGCACAGACGAGGGGGACCAGCAGTGAGGGTGCTAAACTGCTGTGCCCGGATTTCCCAAGGGAAGTACGTTTCCCCACAGAAAGCCAGTTCAAGTGTGCAGGTGGCTTTGCTGCAGTCAGTGGTGGTGGCATCTTGGCTGTGGTCAGACAGACTGAAGAAGACAGGGATTGCATAGGTTTGGGGAGGGCGCTCCTTCCTCGTTAGGTACAGACTCATCAGAGAACCCCTTCCCCCATCTGTAACTCCATTCATCTTTCTGTGGCTCAGAGAGACAGTGACCATGATGTTTCCTCTGCTCATCTCTGATACAGCAGATGTATACAGGCAACCAGTGTAGAAGAGGACTGTTCAAACCCAGAGTGGGACTTAGAAGACAGAGATTTCCAAGGAGAAAGTATGTATAAAATTGATATGACCACTTAAAACACACACACACACACACACACACGCATGTTCCATAAATCTCATATGTAGTAGGGTAGGGATCTAGCTCATCCCATAAAGTACCTAAATGCATAAAGACTTGAGTTTGATCCCCAGGACCCACATTTAAAAAGCAGGATGCAAAGGTGTGCACTTGTAATCCCAGTACCAGGGAGGTGGAGACAGACAGACAGATCCCTGGGTCTCACTGGCCAGTCAGTATAGCCTATTCAGTGAGCCTCAGTTAAAAATAGACACATCTGCCTCAAAAAAATAAATAAAACCAAAAACAAAAAAAACAAAGAAATGTGGACAGGAGAGATGGCTCAGTGGTAAAGTGCTGTCCTGATAAGCATAAGAATATGAGTTTGGACCTCAGCACCTACATGAAAGCCAGGCCCTAGGACAGGTACTTATAACCACCGAGCTGGGGAGGTGTTTGGAGACAGTG
The DNA here is from genome assembly GCF_950005125.1 of Chionomys nivalis. NCBI lineage: Eukaryota > Metazoa > Chordata > Mammalia > Rodentia > Cricetidae > Chionomys > Chionomys nivalis. The sequence goes on from NC_080086.1 coordinate 54,058,822, forward strand.
GATCCTGAATCTCACTAGCTAGCCAGTCTAGCCTAATTGTGAGATCTAGGTTCAGTGATACATCCTGCCTCAAAAAACAAGGCAGAGAAAATGACATCTGATGTCAGTGTCTGGCTTCTTCACACATATACAGGGCCACGTGGACCACACACAGATATGTGCACACAGACAGACAAACCAAAACTGGGTGGTTCCTAAGCAGACACCCACGACTGTTTTCTGGACCACATATGCTCTTCACATATAGCAAACCACACAGACCCAAATGAAGGCCAAGTAAGGAACAGTTGTACACCTATTAGCAAGCGATTAGAATCCACATCCATAAGGTTTTCTACAAAGCAGCAGCTGAGCCCTCCTCCCAGCCTTTTCTGGAACTTGGTGTTTGGAACTTGGCGGTCCTTCTTCCTAACAGGTACCCCAAAGCTATCACGTACGGCATTGGCCCAGGAAGGCTACTGTGCTCTCCCTCATCTCCATTCTAGTCTCCTTAAATGAACCCTAGTCCAACAGTCACTGACAGCTTCCACCCCTTTCCTAGTCCATCTCCTCTCCTTTGGGACTCACCCCAGACCCATTTCCTGCCAGGGACCCATCACCACCGCAGGGGGTACACAGAGACAGGATAATTTTGCTCTCCATTCCCTCCTATTCTGCTTGTCACTTATGTTATAGGCAAGCCCTAGGTTTTGCCTAGATAGATCCCATGTCCTATGGCCAGGTCCAGTCAATTCGCTGAACTAGAGTTACTTGTTCTCCCTTCTAATCTCTAAACATAGCACCTAATTCTCTCTCTCTCTCTCTCTCTCTCTCTCTCTCTCTCTCTCTCTCTCTCACACACACACACACACACACCTCTTAGCAGGCCCAATAAAATCAGTCTTGGCTACATGATCCCTTCCCCCTACCCCCAGGCTGATCCCACACTACACCCTATATGTTCACTGAATATGATCAGCAACTTCTTCCTCCATCCAACCTTCAGGCTTATCTCTGGTGGCACAGACTGTATCCAGGTCTCGTCTGGTAGTTCCTTCAATTTGACCCTCCTTGAACCCTTACCCGATCTCCAGACCTAACCCTGGTTACATATCCCGTCAAAGGTCAAGTTTGATGAGTCCTTCTTCCTGATTCCCTATCCATCCAGAACCACACACAACTTCTGGGTCTAGCCCACGTCACTCATCTGTACAAGCATCCACTCTGGTAAATCCTTAGAACATGTGTGATTTCAAGACCTTTCTATATAGCTTGTACACTGGCCTAAAATCTTACATCAGATGCACAGTCCATAAAGTCCACTTGCTCAGGTCTCATTGTGAAAACAAAAACAGTGTGAAAGGCCAAGACAGTATATCTGCCCCCAAATCCACCAATCCTGTAGAAATGTTCTCCAGTGAGAATTACCTAGATGATCCATCAGACATAATACAATTATATTTTAATTAAATGAATAAGGCAGTGAGTGAAATATAAACAGTGCAATAGAAAGTGGAAAATGTACACTCATAATACACAGAAGTTGCATTAAAACTTCCAAGACTCAAGGATTTGAGAAGTAGTTCAGATTAGTTTATAGTGTATCTGTTTGTCTAATAGTAAAAAGAAAGACAATGTTGAATAAGAATTGACAAGATGGCCGGGTGGTGGTGGCACACACCTTTAATCTCAGTACGTGGGATTCAGAGGCAGGTGGATCTCTGTGAGTTTGAGGCCAGCCTGCTCTACAAGAGCTAACTCCAGGACAGGCTCCAAAGCTACAGAGAAATCCTGTCTTGAAAAAACAACAAAAAAAAAATTGGCAAGATATATGTAGAGTTAGATGGTAGTAAGAGTTTTAAGGTAGTAACTCTTACTATTTCAATTTGTAGGAATTTTTATTTATTTATTTATGAAAGAGACAGGGCTTACTGAACAGGGAAGTAACGCCCTGCAGCAGGGAGCAGGCTTGAGAAGAAATTGCTTTATTTGTAGAAATCTATTTCAAGGCATTAAGGAGCCAGTTGAATAGATAAGAAAGGGAACCACATAAGAGCAGAAGGAACTGTTCAGAAGAGCAGAAGTTAAAATAATCCTATATCATAGCCCTCAAAAGGGTAGTGGTACCATTCAAATTCTGGGTAAGTTTATTACACACACTATCAAATAATAACTAGAAAAATCCCACATAAATATCTTAGCAGAGAAATCTGAAAGGTTGAGGAAAGGGAGCCTGGTTAAGCACTGTAGGAGTCTGGGAGTCTCTGGGATTTCTGGGATTGAGTGGTAGACTCGTGTTGGCTCTTCTACTTGCATTAGCATGGGCTCTTGAGAAATTAGCAACTGAGCCACATTGAAAAACCAGAGAAAACAGTAACCTGGAGACAAAGTGGCTTCTCTGGCTAAAAAACCATGAAAGTCACAATTCAACAGTATAGAAACCTTGAAGGAGCATTGTATGTTCTTTTAAAATTAATGAATTAGTTTGACTATGTGTGTGGGAGTACAGGTACATCTTGGGGCTGCAGTGCATGTGTGGAGTGTTGCAGGGAGGGAGCCCGCTTGTTCGTCCTAGCCACCTGGCTAGCTTAGCCCCAAAATAACCACAAAGAAATTGCATTAATTAAATCACTGTTTGGCCCATTAGTTTTAGTCTCTTATTGGCTAACTTTTACATCTTGATTTAACCCATTTCTATTAATATTTATATTGCCACATGGCAGTGGTTTACTGGGAAAGATTTAGCATGTCTGTCTCTGGTGGCTCCGTGGCATTTCTCTTACTTTGCCCTTCTCCCAGCATTCAGTTCCACCTCCCTACCTACCTAAATTTTGCCCTATCAACAGGCCCAAATCAGTTTCTTTATTAACCAGTAAAAGCAAAATAAAGACAAAAGGACCTCCTATACCAGTGGAGCTCAGAGGAGAATTCTTGCTTGTCTGTTCTCACCTATCAACTGCTTGGCTCTGGGGACTGAACTCAGGTAGTCAGGCCTGCACAGAAGGCCCTCTACCCCGAGTCATCTCCCCAGTCCTGTTTATTCATGAGATAAACACCATGAAAAGACCACTCTAGTAGAGTTTGGGCTTGGAATACTCTCTCTTATATCCCTCTCCCCCAATGCTCACACTCCTCTAGTGGAGCTTATGGCTTGAATAATTTCTTCCATATCCCTCTCACTCAGTGCACAGGCTGTGTTAAATCCTCCCACTGTTTAGTCCTGCATGGCCTGTGATGAACTGATTTTTACCACACTCCAATAGCAATGAGGAAGTATGCCTCTCCTTCCCAGGAAGAACTGATTTCTAGCCTCTGCCTTCAGTCATGAGGGCCCTTTTGTTGTGTGGAGCTTGGGAGCAAAGTTGTGACATTATCTTCTTTGAAGGGAGACAAGAACACCTTCTCTTCTCTAGCTATGTCAGCACACAAAAGCCTGTCTCTTGCTTTGACCCTGTAGCACACGACACAGCATTCCCCAATGAGGTTGTGAGTGTGGACTCCTATCTTCTATTGTATAGACTACACAAGTGAGGAAGATAAGAATAGCTCATCATGCTGTATAAGTCAAACTAACATTTGAACTATGACCCTCATGGATAGGTCAGACATGTCTAAATGGGTTACTATTTGCCTACAAAGTTGATTTAAATAGAAATAAATCTGATAAAACAATCCATAGAATTTCCAGGATACAATCTAAACATCATTATCATCAGAAGATGATGACAATGAAGAGGAGGAGGAGGAGAAAGAGGAAGAGGAAGAAGAGGAGGAGGAGGAGGAAGAAGAGGAGGAGGAGGAGGAAGAAGAGGAGGAGGAGGAAGAGGAGAAGGAAGAAACAAGCCCAATTCAAATGAGGAAATGGGATGGGCATAAGTCAGCATGGTGAGGACCAGGTGCTAGAGTTTATGAATAAGCATGTTAGAGAACAGTACTCTAATGTGCAAGCATATTAGAGAACAATACCCTAATGTATAAACATAAAAGTAGACTACTCTAGCAACAAACAGGAGGGTATGAAGAGGAATGGAATTAGATTCCAAAACTACTCAAAGTTTAGAACCTCCCTGGATAGGCAGGTTGGAGTGAAATGAGGAGGGAAAGGATGAGCGAGTTGAGTAGAACGGCAGAAACCACCTGTTTTGAGCGATGAACAGAAAATGGACTGGAATACAAAGAGCAGAGTCTCCAAAAGTGTGAGAAAATAGTGAACAACTCACATACAGGTTCTTTGGGAGACAGAAGAGAATAGAGAATACCCCACACATAAAACAAAACCTTTTAACCATGTGGCCGAAAACATGGCAAATTTAGCAAAATGACTCGTATTTACCCTTTCAAGAGTGCACATATAGCTAAGTTCTTGCTAATGTGGGAAAACCACTCAAGGACAACACTCAGGGAATAGCGTGTGCACATTTAACTTTGTAAGAATATCTGCAATCATTTCTAGAGTTTCTGTGCTCTTCACATTACCACATGCCATTTTTGAGACACCCAGTTTGTCTGCACTCCCTCCAGAACCAATAATTGAGTTTTATTATTCACAGTAGTTGTGTCCTACATTGTTGCCACAAACACTGAATTGATGAACACTTAACCCAGGCTCCTGGGAAAAATGGAAGGCTTGGTACACAGCTTCTGGTCACATCTCTTTCATCAACTAGTAAGTGTGTAACCTTGCTTTGTCTGTGTTTCTAGTCAAAGACACCTCATTCAGTGTATTGCTAACTCATGGCCAATAGCACTATGACTTGTGTCTGCTCAAAGTCTGTGCAACACACACATTTTCACTCTAACGCCAGTGTTAATTAGTAAAATGAACTAATTCTACCCTGTCTCCTTTTTGACAGCATCCCAATGCAGTCTGTAATGCGGGTTTTTTTTTTTCCCACACTCCTGCTCCTACTTTCTGACTAAGGTGTGAAGTTCTCTCTCCACCCCTGGCTCTGTGAAGTGTGCCACAACCCTTTTCTCTCAAGAACTGAAGTAATAAATTCTTCACTCAATGTGCTGTCCCTCCTACATCATCATTCAGTACTTCCATGAGTGACAGTCCCTCTGGTACTCATGAGACAGGAAAGGTTGTTTTTTTTTAAGAGACACACTCATCAGTATATATATATATATATATATATATATATATATATATATATATGAAATACCATTAAATACCACCCTGAGTCTATCTGGCCACCCCAATCTCAGAGCAAGGAAGACAATATAAATCATTAGAAATTATATCATAGTTAACTATTGAAACTCTTTGAGATCATCTTTAGGTCTGGTGAGAGAATTCATGCATCAGAATATTGATTGGACAAGACTTCTGCAGCTGTGCAGAGTTTATCTGTTACCTTTTGATGTGGGACAATGGTTTGTACCAGTCAACTGTATTTTAATAAAACACTAATTGGCCAGTAGCCAGGCAGGAAGTATAAGCGGGACAACCAGAACAAGAAGTAGAGGTGGGTCAATGAAAACAGGAGAATTCTGGGAAGAAGGAAGTACTAGTCTGCAGTCGTAGCCCAGCCACAGAAGAAGCAAGATGTAACTGCCTTGCCGAATAAGGTTCTGTGACATATGGCTAACATAGACAAGAATAATGGGCTAATATAAGTTATAGGAGTTAATAAGAATTCTAAACTACTAGGCCAATCAGTTTATAACTAATGTAGACCTCTGTGTGATTTCTTTGGGACTTAATGATTGCAGGAACTAGGCAGGACAGAAAATATCAGTCAACAACCTTCCTCCAATCTCCCAGGAAGCAGGCCTGATGCAGTCCTTAAGATCTTTCCCTCACTATTCAGAACCCTGAGAAAGAGGTGGGTTTAGCATTTACTGCTCAATCACTGTGTGCAAGAAGTAAGGGTCTCTTTTACCAGCACTTCCAGAAAAAGATTGCAGAATAATCTGGAAGACTTACAGAGACTTCTAGAGCTGACATTCATCCTTCTCCCCATGTCCCTACTATTATTCTTTCTAATCTGCAACTGGAGAGGAAATATTAGCCAATAGTATTACAAATTACTAGCCACTATCTTAGACTTCCAATTAAAAAAAAATAAGAAATCTAGAGAAAACAAAAGCCTCATTCAAGTGGTGAGAAGGGAAACTGAGAGAAGATGAGCATGTGACATTCTCATAAAATACAACAGTAGCAGTAGAGAGTCCAAAACTGGGAATGTGCATTCTTAGAGTAAAAAGATTTAAAAAGGAACTAAAAATTGGTAAGGCATTAGCTGAATTTCAGCAATATGAGGTTATGTGAAGTGCAGTCAACAAGACTGCTAGATGGGACAAAATACATCTTGAAACTTAGTGAAGTATCATCTCACTTGTCAAGCTGCTGATTCAGCAGAAAATAGTTACAGGCACTTGTCTTTCATGGCCCTAAGCAAGGGAAAGCAGGACTTGGGTAAAATTGTATTCTATGTGAAATTTTGCAGCTAGGTAGATGAAGATGAGCCGTTTTATTTTTGGTTGCCAAATAGGACTTCCTTGACTGAGCTGAAGGTAAAGGGAGAATTAGAGAAAGGGATCCCTTAAACCTGGGCCAGTACTCCATTTAACTGTCTGGGGAACCAATGAGAACATCCAGGTCTCATTGAAAACTGGACCATCTTCAATGTAATTTCCATAGGAGACATGAAGTCTTATTTACTTTCACAACATTTCTCTACCAAGAGACATACTCCCTTTAAGTTTCTACCTTCAACAGTCTCCTTGGAGTGTAAGCAGATTGTGCTTTTGTTTCCCAGCCATCTAGACCCAAAATAATCACAGAGGAACTATATTAATTACAGAACTGTTTGGCCAATTGGTTAGGTACATTCCTGGCTAACTCTTATATCTTAAATTAACCCATTTCTATTAATCTGTGTATTGCCACAAGGCTGTGACCTACCGACAAGGTTCCACTATTCTGGCATCTTTCTCCTTTGACAGCTACATGGCATCTCTCTAACTCTACCCACTCTCTCTATATATCTCTTCTAGCCTGGCTATATTCTGCCCTTCCATAGGCCAAAGCATCTTTATTCATTAACCAATAAAAACAACACATATATAGAAGAACATCCCACATCATTGGAGAAAGGTGCTAAATATTGTGCTAGCTTGAACAATATCAAATTAATTTTTGTGTGCTTATTATATGTGTATGCACATGTGTGTATAGGTGTTTGTGTGTGTATTGGAGCCAGAGGTCAATGTCTGGCATCCTTCCCAAGCTACCTTCTGCACTAATTTTTGAGACAGAATTTCTCATTGAGCCTGGAGCTCACAGACTTGTTATGTTGGTTAGAAGGTCAGTTGGTCAGTGAATCTCTGGGATGCTCCATTCCCTGACCTAAAGCTGATGCATCCTGCTTGGCCTGGCCTTTTATAGCTGGTACTAGGGGTCTAAACTTAGGCCCTCAAGCTTGTGAGACAAGTGGTTTACTGACCGAGTTTTCTCCCTAGCCCTCTCAAATCAAAGACTGTGTTTAAAATTAAATACAGATATAAAAAGGACAAATTTTAACACCAAGAATGTGGCATCCCAGTGGGGGGACCATATCGGGTGTTGATTTACTCAATCAGAGGAAAGCCTTTGTTGGGGAAAACGCCTAATGACATAATTAGGCCTTTGATACTATGCAGTGTTTGAGTCCCCTTTTCATCTTTCGATGAACATGTGAAAGCAATACCACCCAGCCTCTTGCCTCATAGATTAAAAATAGCCAGGACCATGAAGCAGGAAGAGCTGTATCCCCCTTTAATTTCCCTCTGATCCCTGGTACAGCTGTTCAGAGCAGCGGGGGGCGGGGGAGATGTGTCATGAATCAGAGGCACTGAGCAAGATCAAGCACCATGCATCCAGAGCAGCAGTCTCAGCCGTCCTGATGCTGCCACTTTATAATACAGTTCCTCATGTGTGGGACCCCAACCATAACATGAATTCATTGCTACTTCGTAACTGTAATTTGCTACTGTTATAAATCTTAATGTAAATATCTGGTATTCAGGGTATCTGAAATGCAACCCCCAAATGGGTCGGGGCCCCGCAGGTTGACCTTAATGGAGGTTAAGGCTCTTCGACTTGTCTGCTTCAATTTTTTATCAGTGTTTGTCCTCCAATCGTATCTGAAATTCCTTTGCTCGGAGAGCCCCCAAATACTGAAGGACACACACTCTCTATCTATTGGGTCTCAGTATTGAAGAACGGGCAGATGTTTAAATAATAGCGAGATTTGTTTATCAAAAGGAATGCTTAGTATGTTTTAAATCCTTCCCTGAAGAAATAGATGGCTTTTGCTTCTATTTATTTTTATTTTTAAATTTTGAAATAACTATAGAAAGTTGAAAAGTATTGATAGATCCTTTGGGGCTTGGTCCCAGGTTGCTCACTGGCTACATGTTATGTGCATTATAGGGTTATTTTTTAAGGAAAGTACTTAATAGTATGACTTCTTGCACTTTTTCAGACATCCTTAGTTTTATTTTACGCGGCTCCCCTCACCTTCCCTAATGACCTCGCCTCTTCCCTTTTCCCTGGCCATATCTCTTATGGCCAGTGACTCCTCTATTGGCAATGATCCCATTTTACTTTCCTGGTTTCTGTAGTTACTATAGGCTACATACTCGCACCTGAAAATTTGAGACTAGGACCCTTCAATAAGAGAGAACATGTGACATTTCTCTTTCTGGGTCTGGATTACTTCAATCATTATGATTTCTTTTAGTTCCATCCATTTATCTGGAAAGTTTATGATTTCATTTTTGCGCAGTTTAAGATATATCACTTTTCTGACACCACAAAGATCTGCCCACATTGAACTTTGAGAGCTCCTTATATGCTCCAGATTTGAATCCTGAACGTGTTTGGTCATTTTATTTGCTAGACAGCTGCTTTTGTCTTATGTGGCTATTATTCTGAGCCTTATATTTCAGTGAGGTCTCATTTTCTCTCCCCTCTGGTACATCATGTCTCATGTGATGTCTAACTTTGTCAAAAGTCTTTTGTATTGAATATTTCACCGCTTGTGTACATTTTATAAATTTATATTTAACATCCATCTGTATAACATATAGGGTATGCTGGGCTTTGGCCTAAGAATATTCAATTACTTTGGTGCCATCTGCTGAAGACCTGGATGGAATTGCTTTTGCATTACTGCCAAACATCAGCTTGTCCAATTTGTATGCTTCTGCCTCTCAGTTCTGTGTTCTGCTCTATTTATTTATGTGTACGTAATAAATATGATATCATTATTCTTATATAGAAAATCCTGACATTGATAATGATTCCTTGTACTTCATTCTTGTTTTTAGAATTAAATTTAGGTATTTTGGCTTTTTTCTTTCAATTTTTGAATAATTTTGTGTTATTTATAAAACTACTACTAGAATTTTTTTAGGAACTGTTTAAACTTATTTTGGTGGCTTGAATGAAAATTGCCCCCGTAGGCTCATAGAGGGTGATACTATTAGGAGGTGTGGCCTTGTTGGAGGAAATGTGTCACTAAAGGTAGACTATGAGGTTTCTGAAGCTCAAGCCTGACTCAGTGGCTCACTCTCTCTTCCTGGTGTCTTTGGTTCTAGGTGTAGAAGTCTCAGCTCTTTTCCAGAACCATGTCTGCCTGCATGCTACCATGCTTCCTGCCACAATGACAATAGACTAAACCTCTGAACTTCAAGCTAGCCCCAAGGAAATGGCTCTCTTTATTAGAGTTACCATTGCCATAGAAACAGTACTGACTGAGACACCTATCTTCATTTTGAACTCAGTATTTACCTTATTATTTGTTTTCTGTTAATGGAATGAATGGCTTTTAACATTTGACAATTGTAACAGCTTGGCACCTTTGGCAGAAAGTCTTCTTGGTCAAGACATATATTTCTATGTATTACTGAATTCTATGAATATGTGTTTATTAAGGATTTCTGAGTGTATATTTGTGAGGAATATTGTTTTATTGTTTTCCTTTTTATTATCTTTGATTTGATGTCATTGATTTTATAATTAGTGGATACTGTAAATATTTTCTCCAATTTTGTGGCAGTCTCTGAACTTTGACAGGGTCCTTTGGGGTATCATGTTGATTTTCATAAGGGCCAATTATATCCTTTTTCTTTTATTTTATGGCTTTAAGTGACGTGTCTACACAGCCATGGCCCAGTTGAAGATCAGTAACATTGATACCCATATTTCCTTTCACCCTTATTTTGTGTCTTTGATTGTTGAATTGGTTCTTGTATATTGGATGAGATACATATAGTAGTTACTACAAACCTGGGGACTTCAATCAACAAAAATGTATTCCTTCACCGTTCTTGAGGTAATATGTCTGAAACCAGTTTAACAGGATTGTTTCTTCTGGAGGTCTTCGGGCGTAATGTAGTCTCTGTTTTCTCCAGTACCTGGGGGCTGCTGACTTTGCTTCTTTTGAGATTGCACCATTGCAATCTATACCTAAGTGGTCCTGTGCCTCTGCCCTTCTGATTGTGTCCTGTATGTCTCCCTTACACCCAACGTCTGCTTTAGGACCAAAACAAAAGCTCCATACTCTGTAAGCACTCAGTTATTCATATCCACAAAGTCTTTTTGAATATGCTGTAAAATATTCAGGTGGAGAAAGCCTACCACAGAATAGAGACCCTACTATCTGTACATGTGGGTAAGCTGCCTTGGCAACATGGTATAAGAAAAGTCTATTCTTATTCCCTTTGAGCTGTCACATACAATTGTCAAAAATCAGTTGGTTATAAATATGTAAGTCCATCTTTCTTCCCTTGGTTTTCAGTAATTTGAATCCTTTCATCTTGGTTGACCCGAGGGAGGTTTCTCAATATTGATTTTTCCCAAGAGTCCAGTAAGCTGGTTTCTCATTGTTGATCTTTCAACTTTGTTGATTTCCTGTATTTTCTACTTTTGTTTATTTCAGTTCTAATCGCCACCATCCCTTTTTCTATGGGTTGGTATGGGTTAGCCTTCTTTTTTTTTTTTTTCTGTTGGCAGCATAAGGGCTGAGATGACTCATTTGTGATTTCTATCTAACAGTTATTTACAGGTAAACACTCTTAAATTTCCCAGTAAGCCCTGCAGCAGTTGAAACCTTTGAGTTTTTGTAGCTGTGTGTGTGTGTACTTTACCTCACTTGCCTTAAAATATTTTTCTAATTTTCCTTGTGATTTTTTTTGACTTTTTGATTATTTCATCATATATTATTCAAGGTCCACATTTCTGTGAATGCTTCTGTTGTCAATAATTTCTAATTTCTTTTTGTTATATTTAGGAAATCTACTGTCAAAGATTACAGTTTTCTGAAATTTATTTTGTCTACCCACACATGGTCTTTTCTGGGCAACGGCCCCTGAAAACTTAAGAAGGATGTGTGCTTTACTTTTGTGAGATGGGGCGTTCTACTGATGCCTGCTAGGGTAGCTGGCTCACAGTGCTGTCCAGGACTCCCGTCATCTTATTTGTCTTAAGTCTAGCTGTTCTGTTGTTAGTAGTGGGGTACTCATATCTTTAATCAATAGGGTTGAATAATTCAGTTCTTTTGAGTTTATCAGTTTTAAACTGTATGTGCCTTCACATTTCACTGATGTGTATTCTTCCTGCTTATAATGCTTCAATCTTAATTCCATTGTCTTAAACAAATACAGCAACATTCCAAGTGTATTTTGTGCCCAGTTGGATTTGAAAAGGCAATCTAACAACTAATGTCTTTGTAGGGTTTAGAAATAGAGTCTAGGTAAAGGGCTAGGAAATTAATATTTAGGCTCTGTGAACCATGTAGTCTCTGTCAAAATATTTAACTCCGTTACTGTTCTGAGTAAACAGACAGATAAACTATAAATGAGCAGGGTGGAGTACAACCCAGTGAACCTTTATTTACAACAGCAGACAACAGGTGGGGCTGCATTTGACAACCCCTGAGCCACGGGAACACTTTGCAGCAAGTTACTCATTTCCAGGATGGTTTTAATCAATATTACCCCTCGTGATTTTTCAGGCCATTTCCTTTGCGTAATTTCAGCAAGTAATTTGACATTACGAACTTTGCACATATTCAAGGCTTCATCTACCAACTCAGGATAAGTTTATTCCCAAGGGGGAAAAACTTTTCTTCTTTAATGTCTATTTCTGAAACAGATATGAAAAATATTCCTGCATTATCTTTACATTCTTTGTGTCACTGGGAACTTGAATATTGACATTTGACATTTAATAAACTTAAGACAGCATAATTTTCTTATCGTAAACCCAAACGGACTTGATGCATGCATTCTAATGAGTCACATCTGTGTTCAGAGTACAACTCTGCAAGTCAACTATAAAAGAACATGCTAAGATCTACTGTGCTTGTCTAGAATGCATGAGACTCTTGTGTTGGGAGGGATGTTGCAAATACTGAGCTGTCAAGGTGCCAAGCGTACTCCTGAGACTTCAGAGGTGCAGGGCAGGGGAATGGTGCCATGCCATCCTAGAAGCGTGACAACCAGAAGGTGGAGCTAATTGGTGACTGTTCGCTGGTACGCAGTCTGCAGCAGAGACTAAGTGGGTGAAGTAATAGAATGACAGTTTGCGGAGAAGAGTTCTGTAATGGGGACGGGGTAGAGCTGCACGGATACCTTCATGCCCTGGGAGGAAACGAGACATGGACGTGAGGTATTTATCACAATGTTATTATCCCATGACACATTCCTTCCACGGGCCTCGAATCCTGCCACACATTTCCTCAGGGAGGAAGAAGTGGAGGGTGAGGTTATCTGAGTTTAACAGACTCAGAAATGATGGCCGGCCGTCACTTAGTGACAACGATGCTAAGCTTGTTTGCTTCGGCTCTGGTGCCCCTTTTGGGACGAAACCTGGACACCTTCCCAAGCTGTCTGCCTTCAACTACATTACGGCAACAAGTATTTATTGAACTTTGGCTGTGTCTGGGGAGAAGGATAAGAAGATAAAGTAGTTACTGGTTGTGGCAAGCTTATCAATTATTAGGCGCTGTGCTGAGGGCTTGACAAATGTTAGTTCATTTGTTGCTCACAAGTGATGCTGGTGGCCAGGACTCAAATGATCCCCATTTTGATGATGAAGAAACTGAGGCCATGAAGGGTTAAGGACCTGAACCCTCTTTTTTCTGATCCTAAGATTCTTTAAACAGTGTCTGCAGGCCCTCAAATAGCACTGTTTTGTCTGTCTGGCAGCTACATTTTATACTAATCCATAGTGGTGCCATTCTGGTTTACTGGTTAGTGTCTTGTGACTCTTAGGGGCCTAATTCGGTTCAAGGCTGAATAGGTGAACAAATTTAATTGTTTTCCAATGATAAGTAGCTTGCCATGACTCACACCAATGACCTGCTTTTTTTTATGGACAATGGTAACTCACATCTTGCTCCTTCCTTCTCCTAAATATATTTAACAATGCCATGAGAAAGTTTATGAGCCTAAATGCTATGCAAGCTGGAAGGGCCAAAAAAGTGTGATAGGCAGAATTCTAAATCCCCCTTCAACAATTCCTGTCATCTGATGGAACTGCCTTTCATAATTCTCTCCCTACACACACACACACACTTGTTCAAACACGTTATATGCATATATGAAATATGTATCTATACACATATGATTTTCTGAAAGAAAGCTGGAGAGATGGGTTTTATTGTGGATGCTGAGTGGGATCTGAATTCTTGATATTTTGGTTATGATCCTTAGGATTTAACCTCTGAGCTATTGCTCCAGCCTGAATTACATATTGCATGTATATGTATATGGGAATATATGGCTCAGTGTGTGTGTGTGTGTGTGTGTGTGCGTGTGTGCATGCACAGAGGTCAGAGAACTACTTGCAAAAGTTGGTGTGTTTCTTTCAAGGTGTGGGTTCCAGGAACTCAAGATGACTTTCACCTCCAGAGACATCTTGCTGGCCCTTCCTCTATCTGGGTGGGATTTGTCATTATGATGGTCTCTCAGTCTCATGGTTAGATCACACTGTTGGGAAAGTATGAAAGGATTCCTCAGGTGTAATCAATGATTCAGTTTAGTTGTTTGAAAATTAACCAGAAGGAAGATATCCTAGAAGGGTCTGAACTAAGGTGAAAGGCTTCCAAATAGGGCTGGTCCATTTCGAAAAGACTTAAAGCTGCCATGCAGTGAGATGCCACACAGCAAGGAACAGACACACTGAAGAGGATATCTAGTTGATACTTACTAAAAAAATGAAACTCAACAAGGGTCCGGGACTAACAGCAACCACATGAACTCCAGGAGGACATTCAGCTCAGTCAATAGATGAATTTAGTGGGGTGAGATGCCGAGAGGACAAGCGCTTTATGTTACATTTGCATTTCTGACCCAGGGGAACTGTGAGGCTGGTGGTGAGTGTTGTATTACACCATTAAGGTTGTGATGAATTGTGTCCAGCTAACACAAAAGGACATAGAGAGAGAGGATCTACTATTCTTTTGTGCTTTCCCAAACCCATCATCCAAGCAGCATTCAGAGTTCCCTTTCATTACCACACACAAGAAAGTGGCTCTCCTGCAGAAGGCGCCCTGTGGCTTCCCCTTGATTGACATTGTCTCCCAGCAGACTTCCAACACTGTAGAGAACATGGCTTCTGCTTTGCTTGCCCTTCCTTCTACATTCTCCCACCCCATGCCTGGGTCTCCCTTCGCTTTCCAGATGACACAGCTAAGCACATCACCAATATAGAACCTTCACAGTGCTCCTCCTGAGTCTGCATGTTCCCTAGGCTGGATGATATCAGACTTGCCGTTCAGGGCTGCATTTTCCGATTTAGAGGTCATCCTTAATTCTATATCTCAGTTGGAATCTTTGATTTATAGATTTTCTCTGGTGTCTCAGAGATTTGTGGTCATGCATTTCCAATGATTCCCTCCATCTTCCCTTCCCCCATTAAAATCTCAGCTCTTCCAGGTTAAAGGGTGTGTGCATCGCACTTCCTGCTGAAGATCCAAAATCTTTAGTGGAACTGGTGTGGAGCTCATTCATGCCAGTGACTGATAATTTTTGTTTCCGACTAGGATGTCAGGGATTGCTCTTAGTGTCTCCTGGCAGGATATGAGCATGTGGCTCATTTGGGTTCTTGAAATCTGGCGGGGCATGACAATTATTACTTCTGGGCAGAAACGTTTGGGAGTAGGTGTGTAAGTGTCCATATCTCTTTCTCCCTGACATAACACCAGTAATGGTTCTATCCAATTCAGAATCAGGGACCAAATTTTGGTTATGGAAATCTGAACTGATTTAAGCTAGCATTAAATAAAAATTAAGTGTCATTGTTACAACAGTAGCATTTTAAGTGCTTAGTTGCTTCCCATGACTAGGTACTGTTTTCTACTATCAAAAGTAGACTTTTTCTTTTATTACAGTTAGACCTTTTGGGCAGAGCTACTGGAAACTCTTTGTGAATGAGGAAACTATGAACCCCCCCCCCCTTTTTGCCACCTATAACATTAGCTTATCCTGACTGATCAATGAAGTCATTGAATAGTTTCTGAATAATTTCATGATTGAATTCCAAGAAGAGATTGGATAAAGAGGGGGCAAGGAGGATATACTAAGAAAGGGGTGCTACATAAGAAGCAACATGGATCTGGGAAGTTGACAAGATCCCTAGGAATGCCAAAGTTTATATGGGGAGCCTTTGATGTGGAAGAGACCTGTAAAAGTCAGGATTAAACCTTGGTAGAGAGGGTGAGTCAAGGTTAACTGGTAGACTCTATTCTCATTGGACTCTTGGAGTTCTTAAGCCATTATGGCTTGTAGAGGACATAGCTTGAATTCAGTTAAACACCTTGACATGCTACATCTGTGATCCATATCATCTGTCAAATGGGCATAGGAAACCTATTTCAGAGCTTAGAGCCCAGATGGTCCTTAATAACTAGGCTCCTGTCTTCATTGTTCCAAAAACTACAATATACTCTTTGCTAAAACCAGAGTGAAGACAGTTGCCACTTCCAGTGCACTTCCCCAAGGGAATCATTGCAAGAGAAATAGTCCCTTCACCCCGAGAGGGCCACAGTACCACACTGATGAGAAAAATACAAGAACAACTATTGCCTCTACTTCTCAGGTACACATAGTGGGAGATAACCTGGATCCAGACACAGAGTTCCAGGTATGTCCCATCCAAAATGCGCGGGTGACATGACCACTCCTTCATGCCCTTCCTGGGTGGGGAAGTTAATGAGATTCAGGACTGAATGTTCATGAAAAAAAGAGAGGGAAAAGATAAGAGCAGTATTTAATATCCAAAGAATCTGAATCTCAGAGTCTAAAGCAGACTCATGGAATAAACAATAAATACTTGAAACTCATGGAAATGTTGAGTTAGAAGGGGCTGTTACCAAACTGGGGAACAGTTGGAGAGGTTTTGCATTGGCTTCCTGAGGGTTCTTACTTAGGAAAAAGATTTTATTTCTAGTTAAATAGTATTGGATTCTTCAATTAGCCTGTTACCCTAGGACTATGGTTGGAACATGGCCATCCCTTGATGATCTTCACAAGTGTTACAGGTTGAGAGATCCTTTAAGAATTCACTCTCGAATACTCTCCAGTTTTATCCTTTAAGCTCCAAGTTGATGAAACATAAGTAACCTTAAAACAAAGCAGGGGGAGACAATGTGATATTCTTAAAGCATTTCTAGCTTTATAATTATTTCATGGATGAGAGAGTCATTTTCTGGTACTATCCAGAAATGTAAAAATTATTTGTTTCAGACAAGCAGACCTGGTCCCGTTATAGGTTTTGATTAAAATAAAAACTTACTACATTTCACTCCTCAAAATATGATAGCTTCACGGGCAATTGATGTCAGCTAGTTCCACGGCTGCATCTCTAATTCCAGAGCTTATGATAATATTTTTTTTTTGAGTCAAACATGACATAATGCTAGAACTACTGGAGCTGGCAAAGATGATAAAGCTTTTTAGCCACAGCAGGTGCTCTGCAAAATCCTTTATTAGAAGAACTGCCATGCACATGCTCAGAGTGTGATGGATTGCACAGAAATTATGAGTGACACACTGTGCATTTACAGCATAAAAATTTCTTCTACTAATTGAAGCAATGGGAATGATCTCCAAACAGAATCTGGCTGGAGCTGGACAGGAATGGCTGCTTTCCACAGCACTCCAGAGCATGGATTTTTGACCCCTAGTTTTCACAAGAGTGCTTGACGGAAACTATGATTTGATGGTAAAACATAACTGACATGATTTAATCAAAACTCTAACTTTTTCTGTTATACCTCAACTTCCATTTCCAACATGATACATGGATATTTTCTCTTTCTACTTAATGTATAATGTGTAATGTAATTTCCAGCACCAGATTTCAGAGTGAATGACTTCCAAATATCACAGGAGTTCAAAGCATGGCACCAATGGTGATGGTTGTGGTGTGTGTGTGTTGTATGTGTTATTTATGCATGTTGTGTCTCTATGGTGTGTGTATTCATGTATGTTGTATGTATGGTAGATACATGGTATACATGTGTGTATTTTGTGTGATGCTTATGTATGTGTATGGAAGTCTTTTTGTACACTATAAAGATGTGTTATTTTCATTGGTTTAATAAAGAGCCAATGGCCAATAGTTGGGGAGGAAGAGGTTAGGTGAGATTTGCAGACCTAAAAAAAAAGTGTGTGATGAAGAAGAGTTGCCAGGAGACATGGGAAAAGAAGCAAGATGAAAATGTTTTGTTGAAAGCAGGTACCAAGCCACATGGTAAAACTTAGATAAGAAATATAAATTAATTTAAGTTATAGTAACTAGTTAGTAGCAAGCCTAAGCTATTGGTTGAACATTTATAACTAATAATAAGTCTCCATGTCATTTGTTTGGGAGCCAGTGCTCCCAATGAAAACCTCTGCCTCCATGTATTTATGTATTGTATGTCTGTGTATGCATGGATTTTGTATGCTCTGTGAGTTATATGCTTTGTATTTCTGTGTTGTGTGTATTCGTGTGACTTGTATATACGTACGTGGTTTATATGGAGTGTGTATTTGCATGTGTGTGTGGTGTGTATAAATGGGGTAAATGTATTTTTTTTTTTTTTGTGTGTGTGTGTGTGTATGTAGAAGGAGCTGCGGGCTGCTTCCTGCCACCCAGCTCCTGGCTGCCTGGCTAGCTTATGCCCCAAAATAACGACACACAAACTGTATTCATATAAACACTGCCTGGCCCATTTCTATTAATGTGTGTAGCACCGAGGTGCACTTACCAGGAAGATTCTAGCCCATGTCCATCCTGGGTAGGAGCTTCATTGCGTCTGCCCCAGAGAGCAAAGTTATGGCATCTGTCTGAGGCATCTTACCTCACTTCCTCTTCCTCCCAGCATTTTGTTCTGTTTACTCCACCCACCCACGTTCTAACCTATCAGATCAGGGCCAAGCAATTTCTTTATTAATTAACCAATGACCTTCCTCCATCATGTATATGTATATATATATATATATATATATATATATATATATATATATATGGTGTGGTGTGGGTTTGTAGGTTTGTATTACCATTGAGTAAGAAATTCTTGATAAATGCTCTCTACTAACAACTACTTGACTTCTGGGGAAGATGTTGAAGGACTTGATTTGTTTTGTACACTCCTTGCCCAGAAGAACATGAAAGCACATATCTGTTCCTATTGGCATACCAGCATAGACCTATAGCTGATTTTCTAAAGCTTTTGAGGGAAAAAGGTGACCATTATGCACACAAGAATGTGAAACACAGCTAAAGAAAAATAATGTTTCCCACAAATAATAGCAGCTTTGTAACCAAACAAGTCCATTCATCCCAGATGTTTGCTCATTTCCTAATTCTTTATCAGGCTTTCCTACACTGTGACCTGGATGTCTTCTTTACCCATTAGCATTACAGCTCCACCTCCCCAGGAACGATGCTGAGGACATGCATAGGAAATGATACATGGTTCCCTGTCCTCTCCTTCCCATAATACACTTGTCACTTTTAGTTTTGTAAGTCAGCACTTAGTCTTACTGGTTTTCTCTAGCAGTGTGACATCGCCACTGACAGCTCCATGATTTCTGGGTCCAAGAACTCCATCTTCCCTTTAAACCTCTCAAATGTTTTGAGGATGAGGCAGCATTCAGTGAATGCCAGCTGTAAGTGTTCACCACTATCATTGTTATTATCCATGAGTGGAGACCTGGACTAGCTCAGGCTCATGGAAATGACATTTGCAGAATCCTAAAATTGGTAATATTTTTTTATTTATTTTATTCTTTTTTAATTAAAATTTCCACCTGCTCCCCGTTTCCCATTTCCCTCCCCTCCTCCCAAATATTGCCCCCTCCCCCCACTCCCCTCCCCCTATCTCCACTCCTCTTCTCCTCCCCCCACACCATTCCCCCTCCCTCTCGATAATGAAGAGCAGTCCAAATTCCCTGCCCTGCGGGAAGATGAAGGTCTTCTATCTACGTCCAGGAAGGTGAGTGTCTAAACAAGCTAAGCTCCCACAAAGCCAGTTCATGTATTAGGATTGAAACCTAGTGCCATTGTCCTTGGCTTCTCATCAGCCTTCATTGTCCGCCATGCTCAGAGAGTCCAGTTTCAACCCATGCTTATTCAGTCCCAGACCAGCTGGCCTTGGTGGGCTCCCAATAAATCAGTTCCACTGTCACAGTGGGTGGGTGCATCCCTCGTGGTCCTGATTTTTTGCTCATGTTCTCCCTCCTTCTGCTCCTCATTTGGACCTTAAGAGCTCAGACCGTTGCTCCAAATTGAGACTCTGTCTCTACCTCGATCCATCGCCAGATGAAGGTTCTAAGGTGATATGCAAGATATTCATCAGTATAGGATAGGGTCATTTCAGGTTCCCTCTCCTTAGTTGCCCAGGGTACCAGCTGGGGACATCTCCCTGGACACCTGCGAACCCCTCTAGAGTCAAGTCTCTTGCCAACCCTAAGATGGCTCCCTTAGTTAGGATATATACTTCGCTGCTCCCGTATCCACCCTTCCTATATCCCAACCATCCAAATCCCCCAAGCTCCTCCCATCCTCCCCTTCTCACGTTTCTCATCCCATTTCCCCTTTGCCCCATGCCACCTCACCCGCAAGTTCCCAGTTTTTGCCCTGCAATCTTGTCTACTTTCCCTCTCCAGGCGGATGACTATACGATTTTCTTTGGGTTCACTTTCTTATTTAGCTTCTCTAGGGTCACAAAATATATGCTCAATGTCCTTTATTTATGGCTAGAAACCGATTATGAGTGAGTACATCCCATGTAAAATTGGTAATAAAATATAAAAATATCTGTGAAGTAGCCAGCTATCTATCTCAGGAAGACAAGGAGATATCAATTTATTTATTTTTTTCCTAAGATCTATTTATTTATGTATATAGTGTTCTGCCTGCATTTATGCCTGCAGGCCAGAAGAGGGCATGAGATTTCATAGATGGTTGTGAGCTACTGTGTGGTTGCTGGAAATTGAACTCAGGACCTCTGGAAGAACAGCCAGTGTGTTCTTAATTTCTGGGCCATCTCCAGCTCAAAATCATTTAGTTATTTTTATTTGTATAGGTGTTTTTCCTACATGGATGTTTGTGCACCTCATGCATGCCCAAGGAGGCCAGAAGAGGGCGTCAGATTCCCTAAAACTGGAGTTACAGACAGTTATGGGCTCTCATATGAGTGCTGGGAACTGAACCCCGGTCTTCAGGAAGAACAGACAGTATTGTTAACTAGTGAGACATCTCTCTAGTCTTGAGATTAATTTATTCTTATACTCCTCAATAGTCTGTTAGGTCAAGTGATGGTAGAGAGGACTAGACAATGGGGAAAAAAGAAAGGTGGAAAATTGCAGATGGAGAAGGAGAAATTTCATATAGCATAGAATAAGAAGTGACATGTGTGATTTGAAATACTTTCTTAGCTTTGCTTTCCCAACTAAAAGTGTCTCTGCCTGTGCTGGGAGAAAACCTCATATCCCCACTTACACATTGTCAAAAGCTCTTCCAGGTCTCCACAATCTTACAATGAGCTAGAAATACACTTGCATGAGAACCTCATCTGATGTGGGAAGATCATTTGTCAATCTGTTGTTTCATTGGTTAATCAATAAAGAAAACTGCTTGGCCTGATAGGTCAGAAAATTAGGTAGGTGGAGTAGACAGAACAGAATGCTGGGAAGAAGGGAAGTGAGCCAGACACCATGCCACTCTTCTTCAGGGAAGATGCGATGGAGCTCCAGCTAAAGATGGATCTAGGTTAGAATCTTTCCGGTAAGCCACCATCTTGTGGTGCTACACACATTAATAGAAATGGGTAATCAAGATGTGAGAATTAGCCAGTAAGAGGCTAGAGCTAATGGGCCAAGCAGTGCTTAAATGAATACAATTTGTGTGTTGTTATTTTGGGGCATAAGCTAGACAGGCAGCCAGGAGCTGGGTGGCAGGAAAGCAGCCCGCAGCTCCTACTACACTCATCTAACTTTTAATCTATTCAAACTGCCCAAGGATGGCAAATGATCTTCATCATGTATAGCATGTTCTCCAACGACCCGGTTAATAGCCATTGTATTGCTATGTAAGTTAGATTTCTACACCCACCCTGGAATTCTACAAGCAAGACTAAGTGCTGCTCCCATACTTCAAGTATGGGAGTGAGGAACAGAGGTTTGAGTCATATATGGTTGCCCCTCTTGTGACTGTTATCAGCAGTGCTTTTGCTTTAGATGGTTCTCATCTTGCTTTGAGTCCACTCTTGCTGTTGGAAATTCAACAGCCAGTAGCCTTTAAGTTACCAGTCCACTTGGGCATGTCTTCTTATACTATAAATGCCGATGTAAAGCATGTGCTTGGCCTCTCTCTTCTGGCAGTTGCTGTTCCCCATTCGAGCAGAGGACTGTGATCTGTGAGTCTACCCCTAAATAAAAAAAAAAAAAAAAACCTCTTATTATACTCAATTCTGAGCTAGTGTGGAATTTCTTTTTAACCTCTGTCTTCATCTGGTGGCCCACGTGAGTCCCAACTCCACTCCTATCAAGTGGAGTGGTCTAAAATGCCCAAACGGTCCATAGCCCAGAAGGTCTCCTACTCCAGCCTGCCTGGCTTGTTTTTTCCTACTAAGCAGTTTTTTGTAAAACCCTGTCACAGTGGAGCTAAGTGCATGGTGCCTTGGAAATTTCCCAAGCTCATGCACATCACCCCCCACTGCTGTGTTCTCTGCTGCACTATGACTTGAGCAGCTTCCAGTCTTTGCTCCCTGCTTGTGAGTTCTGGGCTCCTTGTTTCATGTACAGAATTGATTTAATTGCTTTTAATTTGTCAGGAAAAGCACATTTGCCAGTATTTAGCCAGGCACCAAGGCTGAAAACCAAAGTGGCCCAGGACTGCTCATGCTGCTCCCGTTTATGCCACTGCTGGTCATGACTCTTCACCACGTGGTTGCAACCGTGACACCTGCTGGACAATAAAGATTATTACACCTGAAACAACTTACCAAATATCATAACAAAGGTAACTATTTGATTAATAAATAAATCAATTAACTTGAAAGTTATATAATTGCAGACAATAGTCCCATGCAAAATTTTAATAACCTTTTTGCTGATACTATGGGTTATATTCTACAAGGCTTATATGGTTATTGTGATACATCCATTTATTGGATATTGGAACTCAGTTTTTCCTTCATATTATATCCTTTAGAAAATGGTTTGGTAACAGACCCAAGAATGAGGTACTTTTAGAAATGATACAGTCTTTAGAGACTACTAATGAATATTTAGCTGACAGGATACCATTGAAAATTAAAGGTTACCTGAAAAAATTATTATTATTAAAAAGGATAACATCAATTTGACAAACAAAATTCAATCCATATCAAAGGGTACTGAGAAATTATCTGAAAGAATTCATACTGTTGAATTTGACAATTAAAATCTGTTTAAAAAGTTATGATAGGTTAGCAGATAGAGTATCCCTCCAAAGGCAATCTGCATGCTATCCAAATAATGTCCAAGGATGAGATGTTATCTTTAAAGGAAAAACTTCAGACCTTGGAATCACATGTGCAGAATGAGGACCAGAGGCTAGGTGCCTCAATGAAATAAC
This sequence comes from Chionomys nivalis, assembly GCF_950005125.1. NCBI lineage: Eukaryota > Metazoa > Chordata > Mammalia > Rodentia > Cricetidae > Chionomys > Chionomys nivalis. The sequence continues at coordinate 54,081,905 of NC_080086.1, forward strand.
TAGAAATATACAGGCCAGGAGATTCATTCAGGCTTCACAAAAGACGATAATAAAAAGACTTGAAATAGTTGAGGAAATTATTGGAGCTGAGCATGAAAAGAAGGTACAAGAACAGGATTTAATATCACCAGTACCTGTCAGAGATGACTTACCCAGGGTTTTAGCTTCCTACCCTGTAATCTACTCCAAAAAGGCATGAAGATCTAAATGCTCCAAAGAAGGTTTGATACCAATAGAAATGAATGATCTAAAAGAAATTAAACAAGCAGTAGTATCTAATGGCTTACATTCAGCATTTGTTATGGAGATGGTAAAGACATGGGCTTCTAGCAATAAAACTGCCCCACATGACTGGCTTCAATTAGTTTCAGCAGTAGTAAATGATGGGCCACAATTACTGTGGAAATGTTATTTGCTAGAAGAGGCAAAAATTTTAGAACAACAGGGAAAAGCAAAAGGGCTTCAGACTTCCCAAGATAAAATTCTTGGTGAGGGTACATATGCTGACCCACAGGCTCAAGCTCTTTTTGATAAACAAATCTTGTCCCTATGCCACAATGCAGTCTTAAATGCTTGGGATAGGATTCAAGAACTAGAAAAACGAATTGAATCATACACAAGCGTTAAACAGGGCCAGAGAAAATCTTTTAGTGACTTTTTACAAAGATCAACTAAGGATATACAAATAGGAGTAACAGACCCAGAGGCTAAAGAAGTACTTATTGAATCTCTGGCTTTTGAAAATTCCAGATTAGAAAGCAAAAGGATACTTGGGCTTTAAAAGGTTAGATCCGTACCTGTGAATGAATGGATCCTGCATACAATGAAAATTTAGACATTTGACTATAATACTGAATCTTGGGTAGGAGAAGCAATTTCCAAAGGTCTGAGGAGACATCAAAATGCCAATTTTTTAAATTGTGGTAGAATAGGACATGTGAGAAGGGATTATAGATGAGAAATTCCTAGAAATAATGTCTCCTTTGGGAATGGCAAAAATAAAAGTTATCAACCTTCTGGATTATGTAGAAGGTATGGCAAAGGCCAACACTAGACCAATGAATGCAGATCAACAAAAGACAGACAAGGCAACCTGATACCATCCAGAAACTCTTTTGGGGGCCTCTTGCAGGCCCCCAAGCTAAAAGTGGTCTAGCCATTCCCAGTCAATGAGGAGGACATGTCTCATCAGGGAAATTAAAAAAAAATCCAGAGCCCTCTTTAAATAGCTATACTGTTCTGGATGATGGAATAAACATGGAGAATGAATAAAAAAAATTCTAATAGGAAATAAGAAATGTATATTATGGCAGACTTCTATAAATGGTCAAAGACCAAAGCAAAGAGTGTGTATAAATAGCATTGTAATTGTCGGTTTGATAGACACGGGTGCAGAATCTTGGCAACCAAATTGGCCTCTTCAAGAGGCAGATGTTCAATTCCTAGGAATTGGAATCCTATCTCAAGTGAAACAAATCATGAGATGGGTTGAATGCACAGAGCCAGAAAGACAGAGAGAAAAGCTGAGGCTAATATTGCAGTGAATTTATGGGTTCATGACCTGCTGCAGCAATGAAATACCCAGATTAAAATTCCTGCAGTCTCAGAAACTCATATTTCTGGGAAGGATATTATAAGGTACTACAAAGGTCACCAGACATTCAGGCTGTACAAGAAGAACACAAAACAATTAGCAAAAGTTTAGAGGTACCAATGGATCTACCTTTAAAATACTTAACTGAAATACCAATATGGGCTAAACAGTGAACTTTAACAGAAAACAAACTGCAGGCTTTAGAACAGCTGATACAGGAGCAATTAGATGCTCATCATATTGAAAAATCATCCAGCCCTTGGAATTCTCATGTATTTGTTGTTAAAAAGAAATCTGGTAAATGGAGAATGGTGACAGATCTAACAGCTGTCAACAAGGTAATTAAACCTATGGGCCCTCTACAATCTAGAATTCCTTTGCCTTCTCTGTTATCTAAAGGATGTCTTCTTATAGTTATTGATTTAAAAGAATGTTTCTTCACTATACCTTTACAAGAAAAAAACAGAAAAATTTGCCTTTACAGTGCCTACTGATAATAATTCTCAGCCTACTAGGAGATACCAGTGAACTATCCTCCCACAGGGAATGCTCAATAACCCTACCCGTGCCAATACTTTGTAAGTTAGCCATTGGAAATAATATGTAAACATTTTCCTAAATCTATAATTTACCTTTACATGGATTACATTTTGCTATCTGATTCAAATACAAATACTTTAGAAAGAATAGGATCCTTAGAAAATCCTGACTGAATACTGTTGTGGGAGCTGCGGGCTGAGTTCCTGCCACCCCAGCTCCTGGTTGCCAGCTAGCTTTACCCGAAATAACAACACACAAACTGTATTCTTTTAAACACTGCTTGGCCCATTTCTATTAATGTGTGTAGCACCGAGGTGCACTTACCGGGAAGATTCTAGCCTACATCCATCCTGGGTCGGAGCTTCATCGCGTCTGCCTTGGAGAAGAACGGCATCGCATCTGACTCTGGGAGGAGCTGCCTTTTATCTGAGCTCACTTCCTCTTCCTCCCAGCATTCTGTTCTGTTTACTCCACCCACCTATGTTCTAACCTATGAGGGCCAAGCAGTTTCTTTATTAGCCAATGACCTTCCTCCATCATTTCCCCTTTTTCTGTTTAAACAAAAAAGGGGGGAAGCCTTTAACTTTAACATAGCAAAATTACATATAACAAAACAGTTATCAAGTAAAAATTACAATATTTACATCTATTTTATCTTTATCATAACTAAGAAAAACTATAACTATAACTAACTATTCTTCAACTCCATCAAAGACTCCAGAAATATACAATATTACCTAAGCAAATAAGAAATAAGCAACTTTCAAACTCTAGAAATGACAGAGACAACTCGCTGCCTTGACAGTCACCCAAAGTTTCTCTGTACTGTTGGGGCATCCATCTTCGGCCTACAGGCCCATAGTTTCCAACAGACATTTCCATGAAGTAGGAAAATCCAAAGGCAGTTCAGTCACTATCTGCTGTGTCCCGCAGAATGTCTCACAGACTCTTTCATGAATCAGGAACCCCGAAAGATCATCTCACCTTTAGGCAAGTTCAGTAGTCCTCTCTCTGTGGGTTCTCTGTGTCCAGTTTATACAATAGTCCAGGCAAGAGCAGTTTCTTGCCCAAATGGCTATCAAACTCCATAAGGTGCCTCTTTGACGCCCATTTTCTTCTTGAAGTAGATTGGTACTGCCAGGAGCAGACGTGTCTCATTGTCATGAAAAGCCCTAAGTTATTAAAACATTTAAAATGCCATATTTTATAATCTTTGAAAGATATGAAGAATGCATATCTAAAATATATCTATGTACATCTAGAAAATCTAACATGACTACAAACTTGACTATTATTAATGATTATCCATTAACAACCTATATACATTACATTTTTAAATGAACTACACAATCACAATACCTTAATCAAGATCAGAAATACATATACATATAACAAAATTGACCTTAAATTTCTATCAATAAAGCAAAATCTATACTAATGCAAATTATTCATACCTATATCATATCCCCCTTTAAATGTAAAAGAACATTTATAAACAATATTTGGGAATATGGGCACAGTTTTTTCTCTCCAAACTGCTTCCTGCTGAATGGGGGCGCTGTTATTCAGTTCTTTCATGGTGTAACCTGTGTGCCAGGGTCATCTCAGTCGGCAGCTGAGTGAAGTAATTTTCTGAAGGTGTTCACAGCAACCTTTCAGGAGGGCGTGGTCCATCATACCATATTGGGATAGAAACAATACACAGGGTCTCATCGTCTGTGAAAACAAAAGAAGAAACTCCTTTCCAAAGCGTCACGTCCTTAGATTCAAATTTTAAAGTCAAGGTATTTTGAAAATATCTATCTTGGATTAGTTCAGCAGCATTTATAAACAAATATCTTTTAGCAGCAGTTGCTCTTTCCTCAGCATTCAAACAATTCAAAGAGAGCATAATAGCGTACAGTATCAAGATTCTCTGTGTATTTTCCATCTTTGTATGGCTTTATTTTAACCTCTTTTTCATTTATTTTTACTTTTATTTTTTGAGACAGGTTCTCTGTCTATTTTTGTCCTGGAATAACTCTGTAGACCAGGCTGTCCTTGAACTCTCAGAGATCCTTCTGTCTCTGCCTCCCAGGAATTGGGATTAAAGGCATGTGCTACCACACCTTGCAGTCACAGAGTTCAACTCCGAGGTCAATCTACCTCTGCCTCCCAAGTGTTGGGATTAAAGGTGTGTACTACCACACCCAACTACTCTCTTTCTTCCTTTTTTATTTTGTTTTTTACTTTAAAAACTTTAACTTTTAGTCTGCATATATTTTTAACACACTGTAAATCATTTAAAGGTTTCCTTTGTCTTTGAATCTCTCTTTACTGTATATCTCTCTTTTTCTGACCACACAAGTCTTTAAATTACTGAGCAATATGGGTAGGATTAAAGCTGTGGCTTTGGCGGCTGGATCCAGCCCATTCCTTAGCTTTCCAGCCTCATGGCTGAGGTACTGTTGGAGCCATTTTTATTGCCACAACTCTGTGGCATTTCTAAGTCCCTGCCAGCAAGTAAGCTACAGCATTCTGCTCACAGACCACACTCGTTCAGACTGCCTGCCTGAGTCAGAGTTTGTCCTGGCAGGACGGCCCAGAAAGCTAGCATTTTAAAACAGCACAACTTTTTTCCTGCTATGGCTGAAAACTAAAAAGCATGCCTTCAGCTTTTCAGCAACACTCTTTTAAGTGTTTCGTGGCAGGACCTCTTAAGAGAGCTGCAAGTTTTTGCAACTAAAGCTGAGTCAGGAAGCCTCTCTTAGATGAGAGTGCTTGCTTGCCTCTAGCAAGCAGAGCAGACCCAAGAAATTGCTGCTACCACGTCGGGCGCCATTCTGTAGTGGGAGCTGTGGGCTGTGTTCCTGCCGCCCCAGCTCCTGGTTGCCTGGCTAGCTTATGCCCTGAAATAACAACACACAAACTTTATTCTTTTAAACACTGCTTGGCCCATTATATTTAGCCTCTTCTCCGCTAACTCTCGCACCTGGACTAGCCCATTTCTAATAATGTGTGTAGCATCGAGGTGCACTTACCGGGAAGATTCTAGCCTACGTCCATCCTGGGTCGGAGCTTCATCACATCTGCCTTGGAGAAGAGCGGCATCACATCTGACTCTGAGAGGAGCTGCCCTGCATCTGAGCTCACTTCCTCTTCCTCCCAGCATTCTGTTCTGTTTACTCCACCCACCTATGTTCTAACCTATGAGGGCCAAGCAGTTTCTTTATTAGCCAATGACCTTCCTCCATCAGAATACTCAAAGACTATTTGCTATTATACCAGATAGTAATCTTTAAACTTAACCATCATTTTACTTTTGCAGGATCCTATAGAAAGAGCATTGGCCCTATGGCAGCTGGAAGTAATTCTAGAAGACAACATTCCCTCTCCCAACAAAGTTTCTCCTCAGGGTTAGGGACATCATTTAGGAGTTGATTATAATTGGATTATGTAGGCTCAGGTATCTCTTTGAAAAAAAGAGGAAAATTAGATGGGATAATAGATAGATTAGTGTGAGCTTACTCACACTAATAATAATAGTGAGTAATAGAGTAAATACTTGTGAGCTATTATTTATAGGCAATTTATATTGGTATAGATTCTTGTATATTGATGCAAATTTAAATTATATTGAATATGTTCCCATTTTTGTCTACAATATTTGTATACCTAGGCAAAGTTATTTTGTCATATTGTATGCATGCATGCTTCTACCTCTGCTTAAGACATTTTGTATCTTGATACAATTTTAGAATATATTTATCATATTTCAATATACATTTCTACCTCTTATCAAGATACGTTACATTGTTTACATCATGAGGTCATTGTCCTCATTTGTTGCACAGTTGTTTAAAGATTGTTTAATATTCTAATATGAAATCTTAGTTTTTAAACTAGGTATTAAGAATTATAGGTCAATAGTCATCCATGTTTGTCATACTTATAGTTAGACTAGTCAGGTTCTTTAGATACACAGAGATTGTATTCCGCATAGATAGGTAATATTCAGCCACTTCAAAGAGCTGTAGAATATGGCATTTAAATAACTTAGGGTTCTGTTGATGTGAGAAACGATTTCTCCTGGCAGCACCAATCTATTCCTGAGAAAATGTTGATCACCAAAGACACTCCACTGGGAGCTTGTTTTCTTCTTGGAAAAAACTGGCTTTGGGCAAGGAACTCCCTATGCCTTGACCACTGACAAAATGCACGACGTCCAAACAGTACAAGCAGGATACAAGAAAAAAAAAACTGTCAAATCTTGCCAAGACAGGGTAAGACAGTTTTGAAATATTCTTTGCCTCTGAAGATGGTCTGTCAGTTTCTCTAGGCCTTAGTCAAAGTTGGTAGCTCCAGCATTGCTAATGAGACTTTGGGTGATTGTCCAGGTAGTCAGTTGTCTCTGTCATTTGTTACACATTTTGGAAGTTGCTTGATTGCACTTCCTGCTTACTCAAGTAATATTATTTCCATTTTCTGGTCTTCGATAGGGTTGAAGACTAGATAGTCATAGTTACTTTCCTCTCATGACTTGGCCAAGTTATTTATAATACAAGACTTAGACTCCTTAGGATAGGATAATTCTTGAAACATTTATCGCATGTTTCTTGCTTGATATTGCTTATGTTGGTTGTAATTCTAATTTTTATACTTGATATTTGTTCTTATTGTATATAATTTTGTATTAGGCTTAGAACTCTCTTATTTAAACAAAAGGGGGAGGAGCTGTAGGAAATTCTTCAGCCAGTAGCCTTTAAGTTACCAGCCCACAGGGAGTGTCCTCTTATACTATAAATGCTGATGTAAAGCATGAGCTTGGCCTCTCTCTTCTGGCTGCTGGGTTCAGTTGCTATTCCCTGATGGAGCAGATGACTGTGATCTGTGAGTCTATTCCTAAATAAACAACCCTTTATTATACTCAATTCTGAGCTAGTGTGGGATTTCTTTTCAGCGTCCATGTTCACACTCTTATATGTGAACATTTCCCCTACTCAACAATTCTTGAGGAATTCAGAATATTTTATCTTTCTCACTTTGATCAGAAGTTCCACATGAACACTACGGATGCTGGTAATGATAATTATATGTTGGGTGACATCCAAGGGCTGACAGTAAGGTATCTTAGTAAACAAAGGTAAGGCACATATGTCCTCTTTTCCAGTGAGATGATGGCTTCTCACCACCCAAAGCAAAAGCTTCATCAACTCACAGAATTCCCAAGGAGTCATCATTTTTCAAGGAGTTCCTGTATTTCCCATGCACAGGAAGGAAGATGTTGGCATAATATGTGGAGAACAGCCTCTGAAATACACAATGACTCAATTTGTATAGTTCAGCATCATTTTCCCTGTCTTGAAAAGTATTAGAAATAGCAGGGTGGAAAGAGTGGACCTTTTGAAAGAAAACACACTATTCCTCACAGGAGTTATATTGAAAATGCTATTTAAAACCAGGGTACACAAGAGCCTAGACCTGGAAAGTATCATGCTTGGAAAATGAGCAACTATAGTGTTGCCATTTAACTTTCCCTGTTTGCCATTGCTTCTCTCATTTGGGCTAATAAAAAAAGTCACTAAGAACCAACAAGGCAGGGCATACTGACAGCAGTTGGGGCAATTAAAGAAACTTCCGGAATGCCTTGATCTATAGTTGATAAAGAGAACCCATGTTGGGGCACACAGAGTGAGGGTGTATGAAGGTACAGTTGGAATCAATCAGCCCCCTCAATTTCTCTTGCTAATTCAGAAGATACATAACTGTGGTGTGCACTCATTTAATCAGTCACCAAAATGTTGCTTAGTAGCACAGACAAGGACTGGTACCTAGAGGAACATGGATGCCCACACAATAGGGTAAAAAAAACAGATTCACACTTATTCAACTAGGTCAATGATTTTCTACTCTAAGATTCTTGCTGCTTCAGAACAGATGTATTTCTATTAACTGGGAGCTGTTCTGTGCAAAATATTGTTTAATAGATACCTGGACTGTACTTTTAAGATTCTACTATTGCCCACTCTGAACTTCTAAAAAGATTTATTATTGCATTTTTTGTGTATGAATGTTTGACCTTGTGTATATATGTGTACCATGTACATGCCTGGCATCCCCAGAGGCCAAGGGAGGGCATCAGTTCTCCTGGAACAGGATTGAGAGCTGCCATATTGGTACTGGGAACACCAACTCGAGTCCTCTGTAAGTGTAGTCTGTGTTCTTCACTGTTTAGCTGTCTGTCTGACTCCAGCCACTCTGAATTTTGATAACTGAGTTGTCTACAGCTATTGCTCACCACAGGAAGAAAGTCACCTTTTGTTAGGACTATTGGATCAGATCTTTTACTTTTAGTTATTTGAAGTTGAAAGTGGAAAGAGCACCTGGTATTAATAGCAGGAACAAGAGACCTTGTCTCCAGGTGGAAAGTGAGAACTGACAAGCAAAGTCTTCCGACCCACACAACGTGTATCATAACATGCATGTGCCAACAGTCATATGGGCAGAGTGCTTTTTTTGAAGGTGGAAGGGGCATTGAATCAATACAGGACTCTTGGCTTTGTAGTTTCCCAAGTTCTGTGCATAGACCTTGTGTTCTGTCATGTAGAACAGCCTTGAGCCGTGTCTCTGTCTCAAGACACAGTGGTATAAAAATTTTCATTAGTATTTTAAACCCTTTTCAAGAACATAGGATTTTAATTTTGAGTATATAAGTTTATGTTCATCAGAGTATTTTTATACAGACAAATAAATCTATATATACCAAGTCACAGCCGTATATCATGGCAGAGCTGGCAGTGTATCTAAATTGGAAATGAGTTACATAATAAATGAAAACATGAATAAGTATGTCCCTAATGGTATCCTTTTGGGGGATTGTACTAAATTGGAAAAAAGGAAGAAGTACATGCAGTGAGAGTTAGATATATAGTACATTATATCTGACAAAATATCTTACTACGTGTGGATTTACTAGAAAGTGTAGCTTACTGATGTTCTCATTAATCTGGATTTAAAAACATCTCGATGAAAAAGGCAAGGGAAAACAAACAGAATCCTCATTGGCATCAACTGAATAATATAGCAATTGAAAGATGCAGTGTTGCAAGCATTCAGTCAAAATCTTTACGGTTTGGCACCATCATCCTTTCGGTTCGAGTCAGCTACTACTCATTAACTTAGTACCAAGACAAGGTGTGGTAAGAGAAAAAGGATGGGTCAACGAATTCAAGGGATTTTCTTTTAAACTTACTGTTATATTCTCTCGGATACAAAGACAATCACTATTTCTATGAAGTTATTTCTACAAAGCAAATTGATCACTAAGCAATTTGGTAGGGAAAGGCAGCTGTTAGTAAATGTAGTTCTTCTGTCTGGGTGGGGGAGCACTCAATCACCTCAGTGGTGTACTTAGATTGGGTAATTGAACTAGTAACTAGTAATTCTATTAGGTCCAATCATCACATTGATTTTCCCATTCAAAAAGCAAGGGGATTTTCTACTCCACTTAGAATTATCCTCAAATTCCCGACAGCTCTTTTTATGTTACTGTGTGTCTTCATGTCCCTTTCATAGTAAAACAAAGCCTTTCTATTTGATTTAAAGTCATGATGGATTTTTTTCATTTACCATATGTGTTTAGGAGTTTGCCTGCTCACCATGCAATACAAGACTCATTGTGCTGTACAGAAATGCACAGAGACTGTGGCAGTATCCACAAGACCTGCATAGGTTCAAGGCAGATGGGAAAGTGGACGTGAGATTCTATGCCCTACCAAGAAGCTACTTGCAATTGATACAGCTGGCAGAAGGAAAAGCAGTTTTCTCCAGTGTTCCTGGGTTTATCAGTCACACTTCATAACAGGCTCCAGGAATAGTTGGCCAAGACAAAACCAAACTGTATACTTTTGTTTGTTTGTTTTTCTGTGTGTTTGAGGCAGTACATGAAAGCAAGCATCCACAAGAGTGAGAGCGAGGACACAGAAGCATAAAGTTGGGTGAACAGGGGTGTGGGAGGTTCTGGGAGGAGCTGGGGGAAGGGACAATATTTAAATAATAAAACAATTCTTGTGCTAATATGGCCCGCTGCTGTATGTGATGCTAACCAAGCATGCTCCTATTCCTAGTAAAATTGCCCCTTCCTGTCTTGTGGTGTCTATAGGACTTTGATCCTGGACATCCACCCTCTATCCTCAGAATATGCAATTTGAAAACACCAAGTTCCCTTACATAAAATATTACATTATTTGCATATAATACACTCATAGCCTCATATGTACCTTAAAGTACCTTCTGATTACTTGTGTCATACAATGTATATGTTACAGAAATAATTGTCTAGTATATTACTTATACATTAAGTTAAGAAAAACCATCTGCACATGTTCATTCTAGAAAATTATTTATTTTAGCTGCCTTTTTTTTTCTGCTTTTTTTTTTTTACCTGTAAGACTGAATCCACAGTGGTAGAACTCATGGGAAAATGACTATATCATAATTAATGGATGATGAAACAGCCCCAAATGAAAGCAGTTTACTCATGAATAGATGAAGCAACTATGGTAAGAATTCACTCGGCCATATAAAAAATGGAGTTCTGTCATTTTCAGCAACAGTTAGAAACCATTATTTTAAGTCAAACCCAGAAAGCCATGTACTACATGAGTTTCTTCCTTTGTGGAAATTGAAAATGCTGATCTCATTGAAGCTGATGTAAAACAGTGGACAGAGTATCAGGAAGCGTGAGGGGGCATGAGAAATTGGTGATTAATGGGAATTAACTTAGGAACAAGAGACTCTATCATCCTGTGGCACAGTAGGGTAACTTTACTATAAGGTGACTGCATACCATAATGCACTGCACATCTCAAAATATAGAATTTTTGAAGTCATGTACCATAAATAATAAATGTTAGGATAGACACATATACTCTGATTTGAGCATTATGAATAATACACATATATCAAAAATTATATAGTACCATCATATATAAGTTTATATTTTTATTTATTAGCTAAAAATAAAAGGGAAAATTGTCTTATAAATCAGGGTCTAAAATAACCAGACTCTAGGTTATCATAGGGTACATTGGTTAATTAGAGGTGTGAGTAATCAAATATCATAGGAGACAAAAACTCATGTAAGCCATATAGGGGATTAAGTCACTTACCTAAATGAATTGAGATGCTCAGTGGCAAAACTAGTATCTGATTCAGGCAGTCTGGCCCTGGAGCAGGCATTTTCCAACATCACACTATAGTGTATAGCCTATCCAGGCTCCGACAGTATATGGAAATTAATAAGGAGAGAAGGAAGAAAAAGAACAAATGACAAAAAGATGATGTTTATCGAGCTCTAGTCAGAGAAACAAGGAAATAGAATCAGCCTAGGTGTCCATCAATAGATGAATGGATAAAGCAAGTGAGGTACATATACACAATGGAATTTTATTCAGTCATAAAGAAAAATGGAATTATGTAACTTTCAGAAAAGTAAATGAAACTGGAAAATACTATATTAATTGAGGCAACCAAGACCCAGTAACACAAACATCACATTCTCTTTTACATATGGATCTTAGCTTATAGTTTTTTTCATATATAGAAATCAACATGGCAGTGAGTGAAAATAGACGGCCAGAAAAATTCACTTTCAATAGAACATCACCCTATAATTAAATTTCAGTAAATGTTAATGATGCCATATTTAAAATTTAAAAAGCCATGATAGATTGCATTAACATCTGGCTACATCTGAGAGATTTGAAATTGCTGATTATATTCTGCCAGGAATTGCTGCTCAGATTTTCTTCCAGAGGAATTTTCTCTTCTAATTAGGAAAGATACTGAAAATATGGTATCTGCTTGTGCACATTCCTCTACGCCTTACTGTCTCCATGGGGCATTGCTTTCATTTGATCTTGATGCCTTTTAATGTTCATTAATTCTCACTATATACACTTAAATCTGCTAAAAGAAAGGAAACTAAGTAGGAATATATAGCCCTGGTAGACCAGGCTGGCCTTGAACTCAAATGACTGAAAGACACTTAAGGAAATGCTCAACATCCTTAGCCATGAGGGAAATGAAAATCAAATCAACTCCAAGATATCATCTTACACCAGTCAGAATGGCTAAAATCAAAAACACCAATGATTGCTTATGTTGGAGAGGATGTTGAGTAATGGTAACACCCTTCTGATGTGGAAGTCCCCTCTGTGTGCTGTGATTACCATTAATGAATAAAAAACTGCTTTGGACTTATAACAGGGCAGAACTTAGGTAGGCAGGGAAAAATAAGCTGAATGCTGGGAGGAAGAATGGCAGAGTCAGAAAGAAGCCATGAAGCTGCTGAATATAGACGTGCTAAAACTTTGCTGGTAGGCCATGACCTCTTGGTAATGCACAGATTAATAGAAATGGGTTAAATTAAGATATAAGAGTTAGCAAATGAGAAGCTAGAGTGAATGGGCCAAACAGTGATTTAATTAATACAGTTTCTGTGCGATTATTTCTGTTCTGGGCAGCCAGGACAAACAAGCTACTCCTCCTCCTGCACTCTTCCATTGCTGGTGGGAATGCAAACTTGTACAACCAGTCTGGAAATAAGTATGGCGGTTTTTCAGAAAATTGGGAATCAACCTACCTCTGGACCCAACAATACCACTCCTGGGCATATACCCAAAGGATGCTCAATCATACTACAAGGACTTTTGTTCAGCTATGTTCATAGCAGCATTATTTGTAATAGACAAAACCTGGAAACAACCAAGATGCCCCTCTACCAAAGAATGGATAAAGAAAATGTGATAATTTACACAATGGAGTACTACTCAGGAGTAAAAAGCAATGATATCTTGAAATTTGCATGCAAATGGATGGAACTAGTTAAAAACCATCCTGAGTGAGGTAACTTAGACTCAGAAAGATGAGCATGTTATATACTCACTCATAAGTGAATATTAGCCGTAGGGCAAAGGATAAACATGCCTAAAGACCATGATCCTAGTGAAGCTAAGTAATAAGGTGAACCCTAAGAAAAACATATATAGATCCACCTGGGAAAGGGAAATAGATAAGATATCCTGACAAAATTGGGAGCATAGGGGTGGGAGGAAAGGGGAGGGTGGAAGGGGAGGAAGAGGGAAGAAGGGGAGGGTGGAGGAGAACTTGAGGGAACAGGATAGTCAAAATGGGGGAAGGACAGAGATGGAGAGCAAGGAAAGAGATATTTTGATTGAGGGAGCCATGATGGAACTAGCAAAAATCCTGGCACTAGAGAAATTCCCAGGAATACACAAGGATGACCCCAGGTAAGACCCTAGGCAATAGTGAAGAGGGTACCTGAACTAGCCTTGCCCTGTAGTCGGATTGATGACTATCTTAAATGTCAATATAGAACTTTCATCCAGCAGCTGATGGAAACAGAGGCAGAGACCCACAGTAGAACACTGAACTGAGTTCCAAAAGTCCAGTTGAAGAGTGGGAGGAGTGAGAATACAAGCAAAGAGGTCAAGACCATGATGGGAACACCCACTGAAACAGTTTACATGAGCTAATGGGAGCTCACCAACTCCAGTTGGACAGGGAAGAAATCAGCATAGGACCAAACTAGTCCCTCTGAATGTGGCTGACAGTTGTATGACTGAGTAGACTGAGGCATTACTGGCAGTGGCACCAGGATTTATCCCTGTTGCTTGTGCGGATGCATACCTTGCTCAGCCTAGATATAGTAGCGAGGGCCTTGGTCCTTCCTCAAAGCAATGTGCCTTACACTCTCTGAGGAATGAGGATGGGGGTGGGGTGGGAGAGAAGGTGGAGGGGATGAGAGGAGGAGAGAGAGTGGGAACTGAGTTTGGTATGTAAAATGAAAAAAGATAGTTTGTTTTCTTTTTAAAAAAATAAATAGAAAAAAATATATAGCCATTGAACATTAAAGACCAATTTAGTGGAATCTAGTAGTTACAGCAGGGACAACTTTCTCTCACACAGGAAGTTTCTTCCTGCCAAGGTACATAATATCTCTGGGTGATTAAATGCAAAATGGCTATTAAATGGTAATCTTATTTACTAATTGGTTTATGAAAATGTTAGCTCAGCATACAAAGCAACAGGATCCTTCCTGACATTTTCATGTCCCATTAGGCTTCACTCTTACTTGTTCTAAAACAGCAGTGCTGGAGAACTCTGTGTGTCATGACGTCAGAGCATTAGAGCAGCAAGGGCACCCGTGTTATAAAGTTTAGTGAAGAAAAAAAAGTGAACCCGAAACAGCACAGAGCGGAGCTGTTGAAAGGAATAGCTAAGGGAAACACTACAGGTAGCAGTCATAAGTTTAATCTTAAACAAATTGTGAAGTTAATTTTGATAGTAATAACTAATCCTATCTCAACACGTATCGAAGTTAAATTTTCAAATAAGTCATTTCAATTTTTCATAGTCAGTCTTCCAAATATAAAGTAATTATCCTTATAACACATCTCCCAAACATGCTATTTAAATCTCAAATGGTTTATAGCTTTATGTAGCTGGTGGCTACTGTTTTGGAAGTGCTGGTTTAGGATTCTATTATAGTTAAAAGTGATTTACATTTATTTATTTATTTATAAATATTATTTATACCTGAGTGCAAGTCACTTTCTCATAAAATTACATTTATTTATTTATTTATTTATTTATTTATTTATTTATTTATTTGGTTTTTCGAGACAGGGTTTCTCTGTGGCTTTGGAGCTGTCCTGGAACTAGCTTGTAGACCAGGCTGGTCTCGAACTCACAGAGATCCGCCTGCCTCTGCCTCCACATTTATTTATTTGTATGTATGTGCTTTTGGATGTATGTCATAGCACGTGTGTGGAAGTCAGAGGACAGCTGTGAGAGTTGGTTCTCTCCCTCTACTGCATGGTTTGGGGTTTGAACTTCGGTCATTAGGTTTGTTTACTGGCACCTTTAACCTCTGAGCAATCTGACCAGGGATGATTCTCTTGTTACCACAGTCCGCTGGTAAGTCCTTCTACCTGTCTCCATTTATTTGTATGAGGAAGTGGTTGGTAAAGAATATACTATAACATGAGTTAGCTGTTGCTATCTTCTAGTTGAAGGAATACAGGTACCTTTTCTTGACTCTTAAAAAAAGTTCACTGGTTACTGATTTTATAATTACCGAAGTATTTAAACCGTCACACTTATGCTCTCTTAGAAAATGAAAACATTATGAAAAATGAGTAAAACAGCTTGTGAAGCACAAGAGAGAAAAGAACACGCCATATCCCTAAGTGTTGTGGATGAAAACAGCAGCCAAGATTCTGGGGAAGTTGCGAAGGGAACCCAAAGACGTACCTCCCAAGTCAGCAAGACTACTAGGGCCTCCCGTTTCTGATCATAAAAGATGAGCCTTCTCAGAGAAATGTCTCATGAAGAACAATAGAAACTGCTGGATAATTATCAAATAAATTAACAAAGAGAGATACTATACATAGTAGGAAATTACCAGGCCAAAATGGGATGGTGAGCTCATAATACAAAGAAGTTAGCAGGCTATGGAAGATATAGGGGGTATGGTGTAAAATACAAAAACAAACAAACAAAAACAAAACAAAACAACAACAACAAAAACCAAGCAGACCAGGAAACTATAGGGGGTTTATCTTAGAATACAGAGAACCAAGTAGACTATAGAAGTTATAGTGGGCACAGCATAGAATACAGAGAATCAGACTACGGAAACAGTGGGAAGGCAGTTTAGAATTCAGAGAACAAAGCAGACAATGGAAACTGTAGGGAATACAGTTTAGAATACAAAGAACTAAGCAGACTCTGGAAGCTATAGGGAGTGCAGCTTAGAGCACAGTGGACTAAAGAGACAATGAAAGCTTTGGGAGGGAAGCTTAGAATTTGGGAAACTAAGTAGAAAATGGAAGTTATGCCCTGAGAACACACACACACACACACACACACACACACACACACACACACACACACACACACACACACTTTTCCAAGTCCACAGTAATGCTCCAGGGAGAAGTCAGAGTCTTGGAAACATTCATATTGATAACCTTATCACTGTTTTGGAACTGCCAAGCGCCACACCATCAAAGGTGGTCTTGATTGTTAACTTGGCAGAATCTGGACAAAGCAGGGAGTCTCTGGGCATGCCTTTGAGGAACTCTCTTGATGGCCTTCTCTGAGACTGTGACTTTCCTTGGTTGGATCCTGGACTGTGTAAGTGGAGGAAGGGCAGAGAGCGGCAGAAAGCATTGCTTGCTATTTCCTGGCTGTGGACACTATGTGAGCAGCTGCCTCCAGCTTTTACCTCCCTGACTTTCTCACCGTGATGGGCTGCACCTTGAAACAGGAGCCAGGTGCTTCCAGGAGACCTCATCACAGCGACAGGGAGAGAAGCTAGGGCAGGCTCCCAGGCTGCCCTTCTTCAGATACAGGATGTAATTACAGTGAAAGGAGACACTCAGCAGAGGAGAAAAATGGGGAAATTACTGAAACCAGCTAAATTTTACAATCAAAACAATAAACTTAACCCTCTCATCAGGCTGAATGTGAAGACAGGCAGCCCAAGTTACTCACAGCAGGAATGAAGAGGAGACGTCAATCTAGAATGATTAAACAATCTTCAATAATTTTATTTCTGTAAGTTTAATAGCAGAATGGGCAAAATTTTGACAGATATAAATTACCAAAGCTAACTGGAAAAGCAATTAAAATATTCTCTCTCTATTTCTCTGTACTAAAGAATTTTATAAAGATGTTTCAGGTCCACTTTGATCGTTCTGTGTTACTAACCATATAATGAAGAAATTAACAACTCTACCCAGACACCATCAGAAGATAAAGAAATGATGGATATTTCCCACCTTGTTTATCCCACCATCACTCAAATACTAAATCCTATAAATCAAAAGAAATTTTCATTTGAGTATCACTTAAGACAAAAGATTCTCAAATATCTGAAAAATATTATTAAACCAAATCCAGACATATATAAAATATTAATATATAATAGCCAAGTGATATTTGTCTCAGGTTTCACAATTGGATTAACATTTAAAAATTAATGTAATTTTCTAGACAAATAGAATTAAAGAAAAGGACAAGTGGCTATCTAAATAAATGCAGAAGTAGTTATGAACTTAACCAAAGGCCCACTCATTACAGGAATTCAATGTTCATTCGTTACAAACTATTTGTAATGGATGAGAATTCCTTTAACTTGTGAAAGGGTATCATTAAAAAAAATCTACACTTTAATCAATGAGCTCAAGATCTAAGAGGAGAAATTTAAAAATGCCCAGTGGTGAATTAAAATAAAAACAACCCACTATGATATGATGTTGCTAAAGCAGTATCAAAATGAATTGTGTAAACATAAATGCATATTTTCTAGAAGAAGCTATCACACTAATAATTGCTAACTGTACCCCTTAAGGGACTAGAACAAAAATTGAAAGCTAAATCTGAAGCTGATAGAAAGAGGGGAGTGAAAGGCAGAAGTTGGGATGAATGATGGAAGATAAAACCAGAGAGAAAAATCAAGGAAAAGAGCTGTTCTCAGAAAGGACTAGGAAGATTGACAAAACTAGCCAGATTGCCCTACCTATCCCTGAGGTCCACACTCTAGCCACACGGTAGTCATAAGGTAGGACCCCTGACTGTCACCACCAACTTCTCTGTCCTTGGTTTGCCTAAGGACCATGGGTTTTGTGACTGGTCCCCTTCACAGGATTCTAGAGAGGAACACAGGTCTTCAAATACACCAGTTGCCTGCAGAGACCTGTGTCAAGTTCTTCCCCATTGATTTTGACATTTCATAACTTTGGACGGAAGCTTAGGAGTTTGATGAAGTTCCACTGTTTTCAATTCTTTATTTATTTTTACTTTGGTCAATTGTGCTTTTAGTACCATATCCTGGAAAACCCCCATTTTCTACCCAGAATCCAATGTCAGGGAACATTTTCCTTATGTTTTTCCCCTTAGGCATTTTATGGTGTTAGCATTTTCCACTGAAGAAACTATTCTGTATCCACTGAGTATTCTTCATGTGTTTATCACAGATGAGCTGACCACATAAATGTTGGTTCATGTCTAGGCTCTTCCTTCTGTTTTATTGATCTTCTTTCATACTAGTGGTACACTATTACAAACAGTTACTACAGCTCTGTAACACAGTTGGAGATCAGGTAATACAGTGCCCCAACTTATTTGATTTTATCAAAATTGCTTTAGGTTTTTGGGGGTCTATTATAGCTTAGTTTCATGAAAAGTTTAGAATATTTCCCCCTGCTGCTGTGAAAAACATCATTGGAATCTGATAGAGACTGCATTGAATGTCTGGACTGATTGAACAGTATGGATATTTTGATAATACTAATTATCTTGTTCCATAAACATGAGATAGTTTTCAGTTACGTGTTATTTTCCATTTCATTAATTAACATTCATAATTCAGAGTGTATAGATTTTTTTGCCTCCTTGTTTAAATTTATTAAAAATATTGTATTTCTTTGACTCATTATGTGATTATTTTCTTAATTTCTTTTAAAGATAATTTGTGAATGTTGATTTTATGCCCTGTAACTTTATTGATTCATACCTTAAACTGAGTATTAAAAGAAGAATTAACACTACACTTCTCCAAACAGTTGAAGGGGAGAGAACTTGTGTAACTTTAATTTTCCAGGAATGTAAATCCCTACAAAGAAACCAGAAGGCTCTATAGGCCAATGTCCATGGTGAGTACATTAATAGATACAGAACTTTTCAACAAAATAGAAGAGGGTGAATTTAGCAGCACATTAAATGGCTCATGCTAGGATAGTTCAGTATACACCATCAACCAATGTGATATGCAAGTTTGTGTCTCCATGTTCAATGAGGCAATATTATAGCAATCAAAATGTGGAAAGACCCAAATATCTATTCATTAAAAGAAATATGTTATATTTAACATATATATATGTGTATATATATATATGTATATATATATATACACACACACACACATACATAGAATGGAACACTTTTAAGCCAAAAAGGAAAAATATTCTGTCATGTTAGTCATAATATAGGTGAACCTGAAAGTCATTATACTAAATGAAATAAATAAGAAAAATGAACACAAATTATTAATGGTCTTGCCTATTTGCCTATTTGCAGAATCCAAAATGTCATAACTTCAGAAGCAGAAAGAAAAGCAGTGGTAATCAGGACCTGTGACTGGGAAAAGGAAAGACATGTGCCAAAGGGTGCCAGCTTTTAATTACTAAATGAGTAAGTTCTTGGGTCTAATTAGGAGTATGTTTTCTATAGTATGTGTGGAAAGCCACTCTTGGAAGACAAATGCATGATCACTAATGATGAAAAAGTGAAAATTAAGCAATAAGTATGTTGTCCTGTCAAATGTGCAAGAGTTAAGTGTGACAATCATGCTCAGAAGAGAGAGGGGCAGAAAATATGCACTTTCACAAATGGGCAAGTTGGTAGTATGTAAATTGAAACACTATTTTCTGAGATCATGGTTGTGACACTACGAAGATTCTAGACAGAGCTGACCTAGGAATTCGTACACATTGTGCATTTATTAAGGAACATACCTTACTAGCACACATGTATGTGGGTGCATATGTGTGAGTGCACATGTACTGATGCACACATACACATACTGTCGCACTGTAACTGAAGTAAGGATATCAGAAAAACTTACAACAGTTTTGTCACATTGGATGATGGAATAGTAATTGCCAATATTTGGAGCTGTCCTGTATTTAGATTAATTTAAGGATATAAAAATAATGAATTAATTCTGTAGATAAAAACAGAAAAGTCTCCTTACCATGCTAAGTGAGGAAAGCTGGTAACCAAGTACTATGTCCCTAGTGAGTACAGCATTACTATAACTTATGGGGACTGGGAGATGGCTCAGTAGGTAAGGCACTTGCCGTGCTAACCTGTGAACCCGAATTCAAATCCTCAGAACCCATCAAAGGCTGTGTATAGTAGCACATGTCTATAATCCCATTGCTCAGTGCTCTATGGTGAGATTGGAGAGGTGGAGACAGGAGAATACCTTGGAGTTTGTGGGTCAACTAGCTTTGGGTATACGGTGATGAACAAAAGACCCTTTCAAACAAGGTCAAAGGAGAGTACTAACATTTGAGGTTGTCTTTTTATTGCCATACTGTTACTGAGGCATGCACACAAATAAAGACTAAACTGAAACATAGAAATACAACTGAAGAAATAATGTGAACACTATACAGTCACTCATACTTGTACACAAAGCCTGGAAGGAAACATTCTCCAAGAGAACAAACACTTGAAGCTGAGAAAAGTATATGACACTAATGTTTCATTTTCTTGTCTTGGGTTTTCTGACAGTTCATCAATGGGAAATGTAGCATTTGCAAGTCATTTTGTATAAAAATATTTGAAATCAAGAATGATCGTGGCCTGGTAAAAAAATACAGGGAAGTTATCATTCCTGATAGAGCAACGTGGCTAAATATGCCTGCAAAATAATATACACAAAAGTAAAAGCAAAATATTCATTACAAGTAACAGGAAAAGATAAATAATACATTCTAAGGATTTCTGAGACAACAGAATTTCTGGGGCAAACTGTGTAACAAAGGAGATAAGCAGGACCATTCTCCTCTCCTAAGGATGTCCCAAAGAGAAGTTACTAGAGAGAATTAAGCACACTAATGCTGGAGCTGCTTTCAAATTGAATGTTTTCCCCTTTATTTTTGCTTTCCCCCAATTACATAATTTCTCTCTTCTTTTCCATCCTTCTAAACTCTCTCACACATGCCCTCTCCCCTCAACTTTTTTTTTTAATTTGTGGCCTCTCTTTCCATTAATGTTGTTGCAGATATCCATATGTATTGCATATATATTTATATAAAAGCACACAGATGCACACACATACATGCACATACATACATATTCATGTGCATGCACACAAATACATCATTTATTTGCATATATCTACATGAAAGTTAAACTGTCTAACTTATGGATTAATAAGAATTAGCATGGAAATAAATAATAATTCTAAACACTTATTAATGTGATTATATAGTAGGAGGGCCCACTTGTTTGTCTTGGCTGCCTGGCTAGCTTAGCCCTGAAATAACCACACAGAAACTGTATTAATTAAATCACTGCTTGGCCCATTAGCTCTAGCTTCTTGTTGGCTAACTCTTACATCTTAATTTAACCCATTTTTATTAATCTGTATATCACCATGAGGTTGTGGCCTACCAGCAAACTTCCTGCATGTCTGACTCTGGTGGAGGCTCCATAGCATGTCCCTCTAATTCCACCCTTCTTTCTTCCAGCATTCAGTTCCATCTTCCCCGCCTACCTAAGTTCTGCCCTATCAACAGGCCAAGGCAGTTTCTTTATTCATTAATGGTAATTACAGCACACAGAGGGGACTCCCACATCATGATCACATAAGGATACTAAAATAATATCTGAAGAAAAGACCTTTATTTTATGTGTATGCATGTTTTGGCTTGGTGTGTTTGCTGCCTGCAGAGGCCTGAAGGGAGCATCAGTTCCTCTGGAGCTGGCGTTAAAGGTGGCTCTGAGCTTCCACATAGATGCTAGGAATGGAACGCTGGTCATCTGCAAGAGCAGTCACTGCTCCTCTTAAAGCCTGTGCCACTTCTCCAGCTCTGAATATATAACATTTAAAAATATTGGTGTGGTTTCCAGCCTAAGTAGATAAGTCAGACTGGGTAAACTGAAAGAGTGATGACTTGATTATGTACAAACACGGTTGAGTTTTAAGGGATGAAAAACCCTAAGAGATTATTTTTATACTAATATTAACCCTTCAAAGGCAGAGTAGAAGCATAGGAGCTCATAGTAAGTATATGTTAGAAATCACTTTCCTGTCTTTTCTACAAATTTGATTTACAACAGTTTTAATCTAATCCAATGGCTAGGTATCTTCTCTTCTCACAGGTAATTATAGTAGGTTATGTCATACAGTCAGTACCTTTTTTTGTAGAAGATTTACTGATTCAGATAAATAATTAAGATTTTTTTTAGATAAAATAATCTATATGAAATTACGTTTTTTTTTTTTTTTTCTCAGTGAAAAAGTTGACTGGAAAAAGAGAACTAGAATACAGGACTGTGGAATTTGGTTAGCCATTACTGCTTTATTATTGCTAGATCAACTCCTATCAAAGTTGTGTCTAACACCTGCACACTCAACTGGAAGAGAAATAGACCTTCAAAACATCCATAAAACTGTGATAAGCACCGAGGCCTTATGGATGAGGCTTGCTTTTTCAGACTCATGGGGCCAAAGAGCAGATGTTTATGATTAGGGGTAGAGTCAGGGATGGGTTTTTAGAAAAGCCTCATGGATTCTACTGCTTTCCCAGGAGATGGCTCTCTTGGGAAAGGCAGTTCTGTTCTCCACAGATGCAAACTCCTGGCAGTGTTCTCAAACAAAATGGAGAGCTGTTATGTGGAGTTTGTTTAGAAGGCAGTATCACCTAGAGACATGCCATTCACAGTGAGCTGCTGGTATCCAAAGTTCCGAGACCCACTAGATGCTAAAATCCTAAAATCTCTTTTACAAAACAGCATGGAATTTGCATATAAAAAGACCTCTTGTAGTCTTTGAGCAATCTCTAGATGACTTACAGTTCCTGCGAATGTTACTTGTGTAGTATGTAATTGTTATACTCTATTGTTGAGGGAACCATGACAATAAAATAAGTCTATATAGTTGATACAAATGCACTTCCCCCACAGGTATTTTGTGTATGTACTTTTGTATGTGTGCATCTGCATAAGGATGTGGAGGTACGTGTTTATATGTTATGTACGTGAAGTCCAGAGTGTGACATTGGATGTTTTCTTCAATCTCTCTACACTGTAGTGTTAGACAGGGTCTCTCACTGACCTGGGAGCTCGCTGATAAAGCTTGGCTGGCTTGACAGAAAATGCCCAGGGCTCCCCCATTTCTCCCCATCTCTGTGCTCCCAATGCTGGGGTTACAGACATACCACATCAGCTTTTCTGTGAGTACTTGGGATTTAAGCACCACTCCCCTTGCTCACACAGCAGACACTTCACCCACTGAGCCGTTTTGCAGCAGTAACCCACAAATACTTTTGATCTGTGGTTGAGCTGGTTAGTTTTGAAACTGTCGATTTGGATGGAGGCCAGCTATAATTTTAAAGCGTAGAGACTATTCCTTGATCCCATGGATGACAAATGACTCAGTTACATGAGAAAAGTCAGTCATTTCAAGATGGCTAGACATGAAAAAATCCTGCATTATGAGACTCACATGTGTAGAAGACTCTCTCCCAGCAGCAGTCAGAAGGCTGGCCTCAGCCCTGAGCTTCTCTGCCCTATCAAAGTTACAGAACCTCCCGGGCTTCCTCGATTCCTGTCACTGCCTACTCTTTTAACACTCTAAAGAGCACCACTGAGTTCATACTAAAGAGTGGTGGTGAGGGGCATGCATATGTGGGTATTTGTATGCATGTGCGTGTGTGCACATACATTTATTAATGGGTATTGGGGAATCTAAACAATTCAACATCTTGATTTGACCAGAGCGAGACTGTGTGATGAATGCTCACAGGCATTCATGGAATCTCTAAGTTCGTCACTGTGTATATCTGCAAAAGGGCAGTGGCCCAGAGGGTGAGTGTGTGTGTGTGTGTGTGACATGTGTTCATATGCTTCAGTGTGAGTATGTGTGTGCCACACCCCACATGTGGAGCTTATAAGGTAACAGGTGTTGGTTCTCATTTTCCACCTTGTTTGAGATAGTCTCTACTGTTCACTACTCCACGCACTGGGCTAGTTAGCATACAAGTTTCTGGTGATTTAACAGCTTTTTCTTCCTATTGACACCTCAAAGCACAGGGATTACAAGTCCCTGAGTCACTTCCTCTGGCTTTCACATGAGCTCTGGAGACTTAAGTCACCTTGCTACCAAGGAAAGCACTTGGCTCACTGAGCCATCTTTCTAGTCCTCATGACCCACATGTCACAGGCTGAATAAACAAATGCATGTTGCATATTTTATGTTCTGATGCTTAGATTTCTGGCTTTCTAGTCCCCTTTGCCATCTTTGCCAGAAGAAAAACATGTTAAAAAATAATGGTAGTAGTAAAAGCTTGCTTGTTTGCATGCCAAGCATTTCTGTACTCTTGATGATGTCCCACGCGGTAGATGCTGTTTCTTCCCATTGTACTGGTCATAAAAGTGAGTCCAGAAGACCTTAAAGTCTTTCTCTGGTTTAACACAGAAGCGCAAAGTTCCTATTAGATTCTGTGCTTAACTCATCCCAGCACTCAGTTTGTAATCGCTATCATTTAATGTCTTTCTACTTATCCACATATGTAAGACATTTTGCATACATTACATATTTAAGCTAAAAAACATCTCCAGGAAGACAAAGCTTTAATTTTCCTTTCCTCATTTTAATTGAGGTGACTGGTTTGGTGGCGCATAAAGTGGCTGCTCAGAGAGTTAGGACAATTATAAGCCTCCAAGGCACTGGTAAATGCTGAAGTTTGTCAAAAAGTGAAATATTGTAAAAAGGATGCTATTAATTTTTAAAATAATTGCTAGGTCCCCAAGCTGCCAGCACAATGCTACATATATATTCTGCCTAATTTGATGGGGATGAACTTCAAAAACAGATTAAGTCTTTTTAGTTTTTCACCTCAAACAAAGATAATTAGCTTGAAATATGGGGAAAGAGAATCAATCACAAATACTGTTATTTCAAAGACATTCCCGTGATTCACTAATTCTCATTCATCTGATGTCTCAATTCATAAAGAGCAATGTCCCATCTATATGTAGGGTTTGCACATTTTGTGTAGAAATACTGTTCTTATGGTTTAGCTCCTACTGGGCAATTCCTAAAGCTTCATTCGTTCTGAATTGACAGCTATTGAGTGATGGGTCAGTCTCGTGTGTATACGCAGCAAAGGGAAGAAATAGCACCAGCACAAAGATGAAGAGTACTTTTTCTGTCTAAGATTGAGAAAAGGAGCCAGTTGAATTGCACGCTGCAGCTGAAAAGCAGGAACCCCTCAAGGTCTTTCCTTGTGTTTTGGATATGTTGGGAACTTGGGCTATTTGAGAACTTGAGGCATCAACAAGACATGTTTGTTGGACGGCTTCAGCCCACGGTTTACCCACCATTAGCAACATAAATAGCTGGGTAATGTATGTGTAAGTGAAATAAACAATGGTCACTGACACTCAAAACTCATCAAGAACTACCATTTTTAATATCAATTATCCCTAAAAACCACCTATCTTTCCCACATCTAGAAGACACTGAACATGGGCCAGTGTATATCTGTCTTATGATTTTGTCCAATTTGTCACACATCATATCCTTCTTAATTTTTCACTCTAAGTTAACATTTATTTTGGTCATTAAAGAATTAGTCCTGCTGGGCAGTGGTGGCACATGCCTTTAATCCCAGTACTCGGGACGTAGAGGCAGGTGAATCTCTGTGAGTTTGAGGCCAGCATGGTCTTCAAGAGCTAGTACCAGGACAGAGTTCAAAGACAGAGAAACCCTGTCTCAAAAAATAAAAAAAACCAAAACCAAAACAAAACAAAACAAAGAATTAGTCCTAACACCATTCAGATATTTCAGTTCACCTATGAACATCAGTCACAAGATGCTGAAAGGGGAAATATTCTTTTTTACCTGTTCGATTAGATTCCTGAGACGTCTACTGACACAGTATTGGCACTGTGTATGGTGTTGGGTACGGTAGTGCACAGTAAATGGAGAGAGATTGTATATGCTTTGAAGACTTACCCACCATTTCCAAATCATAGACTTTCACTGCATGTCTTTTAATAAAACATTTCTAATCCTGGCCAAACTGCCGGAAAGAAATTTGTAATGAAAGGTTGCTTTTGTATCGCTTCCCACTTTTTTTTAAACCTCATTACTATGACAAAAAGCATATTAGTGTCTGAACATTTCATCAGTTCTGAGAACTGTAGCTGTAGGCAGTTCATAAAATGGAAATTGGTGACTGGTTGGGCTCCTCATTTGCATGTGTACCACGCCCACAATTGTTAAATTTGCATTGCGATTGCCTACTTCCTACTCACATCTTCCTGAGGTCTACAGGCTGGGGTGAGGTAGCTTGGTTGTTGGTGAAGGGATCATCCTAGGGTCTTTGAGAGTTCCTTGGGAGCTTCTTCTGCAATAGGTAAATTGAAACACTGAAAAATATTGAATTATTCTAAAATAATATGTTACATATCCTCTTCTAATGTTATTCGTATTCCACCTTCAGGAATTATTTTAGGGCTGCACTGAATACATTATCTCCCTGTACTGAACAGATGTAGGAATCATGCCTAATATCTTTTTGGATATTTGGTGTTGAAAATACATACTCAATGGTGAAATTGATCCGGGCACAATGTGGTGACAACTCAGAACAATACATTTTTTTTCCTTCTTCCTGCTCCATAGAGCTCATGACTTAAGGAGGGACCACAGGGATCTAGCATTGTGGTTTAAGCCGTGGATAGCCTAAACATCTCTAAAACACTGGTGGCACATAGAAGATGTTTAATAAGTGGAGCACTGGATCAAAAGACAAATACTATCAGGCTCTCTCAGTCTTAGTGTTGTGAACATTGTGGATCACGTGATTCTGCGGTATGAATGTGTCCTGGGCAAGGATAATATTTAGAAATACTTCTTCCCTCCACCTAGTAGATGCCAGCCCACCTTTTTTTTTTTTTTTGCAATCAGAACACCTCCCAAAGTCACCAGACACAAACAAGTGGCACTTGTGGCCACAGTATCCACAGTTTGCAGGGCTGCCGTGGATTACCTGCATAAGAGAAGACTGCTAGGACAATGGCTGGCTCAGAGTCTACATAAAAAACATTTCTGCCCAGCTCAAAGCACTGCCATTGCTGAAAACTGTATTGGAAGCTGAATTTTAAAGATGACCTTCAGATGAATTGGAGAAAGCTCACACTAGGGATTTCTCAGTAAAAGGACAGTTTGATGGTCTGCAGGCCTCGTAAGGTGAGGTAATTATTTTCTCCTTCAAAATGGTTATCTGAAGATGGTCATACAAATATTTGATTTCAAGCATCCTTAGTGAAAAATCAGTCCCTTAATTTTTAAAAAATGTTACATGTTATAATTTATCAGCATGATTCCTATTAAATCAGTGAGGAGTCAATGAATAAATCCATACACAAGACTTGGAAACATAACCTTGACTGTGATCCACTTGTTATATTCATGAGGATTATAATGACTGCCTGCACACAGACACATTTCTCTTTCTTTTCCTTTAAAAATTTAAAGACATGCACGCATTGCCAAAGGAGTTCACTTTGTCAAGAAAGCAAATAGAAAAATGAGATTACAAAGTTACTGTTGTGAATGTCACCTTTACTTCATCACGCAGTAGCAGCCATACCTGCAGCATCCACCAGACAATGGACTTTCTCGGGAGGCAGTGGGCAGAAGTTGAGAGACTTAGAGCAGAGGGAGAAAACCTTGTGCTTCCCCCAAACAGCTGAATGTATGAGAATTCCCTCAGAGAAGTACATTTGTACTACCTTAGACTGATGCCTCTATTGTGTCTCGACTTCAAAACACTTGAGAACTTTAGTAAAACAGATTAACACCATGAACACTCAACAGAAAATCCAACCCTGTATCTTGCCCTTACATTCTATCATAATGACAGATATGGCTCTACGGGACATAGCAGCAGCAGCAGCAGCAGCAGCAGCAGCAGCAGCAGCAGCAGCAGCAGCAGCAGCAGCAGCAGATGCTGCAATTATTTCTTACTACTAAACAAAGCTGTATCCCCCTCCAAGCTCAGTCCCTGCATTAAACACAGCTCTACAGCAGTGAATGATGCAGTCCGCAGGCACCAACGTGTCCAAGCTGCTGTGGCAGCCGTGGTCACCAACACCACACTAAATCTACCATTATTGTTCTGTCATGTCCACCACAACCTCTGGAAAATGATTGTATTGAAAAGCTACATAATTTTCTAGACTTCACACCAGTATAAATTGGGTGTTATAAAGTCAACCAAGTTTGATGAAGGTGTTCACCAAATGCAAAATTTGGATTACAGAGATTCGGTGTTGGTAATATTCTGGGTCCCAGGTCAGTAAAGTATGCTCAGACTAACTGCCATGAACTCCCCAGTGACTCTGATCTTCATTTTCCCAGACTCCAGTCTTCCTGTTTACTGCATACCAAGAATAGGTGAAAAAAAATATGTAGACAGGTCTCTCTATTACTGTTCAGATAAACTCCAATACTACATTCTGTGAATGTAAGCCAGCAAGACATTGTATCATCATCTAGAACTCCATGCTCAAATGGATCATCTCTTGGTTTTCACGGGATGATGGGTCAAAAAGCAATAATTGAGTTTGTTCTCTCCTGGCCAGTAGGAGAATATTGCGATTAGAAGTCCCAGTATCAATACCAAAGCTGGTCATGAAGTATGGTATTATCATTTGTACTTTGCCTCTTTTTTGTGAGGTTCAAAAAATGAGGATTATAAAAAGCCTAAGTTAGCCATGTTTTCAAAAACATTCTAACTCAAGATAAAAAGATGGAGGAAGGATTTGGCTACAGGGAGAGCAAGCTTGGGCTTGTGAGTGAACAGCAGAAACGTGGAGAACACCGGCCTGCAATAATAGTGTTGTTTATAACAGCAAAAGACAGGAGAGGACTGGCTGAATAAAGCTGAAGAGTTCTCTACAATGTACAGATGTTAAAATGATGTATGCAGCCCTAGGTTTGATAAAAGATGATTGTTTTATAGTTAATGGAATACATTTCTAAATTGTACACTTCGTTAAAAATATCAATATCTCAAACTCCCTGTACTCAAAGTACAAGGGAAATTATTTAAAATGCAGACAAAAGTGTAAATCAAAGCTACCTCTTGGTAGTGGGATTAAATCAATTGTAATTTTATCTATCCAAAAGTTAAATAATAAGTTAAATAATAAAAAAAAAGCTTAGATGGAGGGGTTGTTTCTAGTGTTTAGTGATGTAGGCTTTCTCTGAAGTTCTTTTCCAGAGCGTGTCAAATCTGCAAATCATCTGTCCATTTTATTTACATGCCACAGGCCTCTTCACAGAGTTCCCAGTCTCCTATCTCTTCAGCCACATTACATTTTAGTTTTGATTCTGAACAACTGGTGGTGTCTCATTACAATCAAATCCTCCCAGAAGGAGATGGGCTTAGCTGGCAGGTGCAAAAGCTCTGTGAGCCGTGAGAGCAGCTTAGGTGAACATCATGGGAGCAATTGCCAAGCCCCAGAGACAACTCTTTTGCAGGAAACAATGCTTCTCTGGACATAGACATGATAAAGTCTGGGCTAAGAAAGGCACTTTTCTAAGGCACGTAAGTGAATACATGAAAGGAGGCTGCCATACATGCTTTCTTTCTCCCTTCTTCAGCATATTTTGTATGATTTCCAAAATAAGGCTCTCCAACCTCCAGGCTTGTCTCTCAGACTCAATTTGGTTTGCTGATCTATGGTCTCCATCGGTTCTCTCTTTGAGCCCAGTGCATTCTGGGCTCATTTTTTTCTAGAAGCCTAGAGGCATCTGAATAGGATAAGTCAACCAATAAGCTTAATGGATCCTGTTGGGCCTTCATTTCTGAAAGGGGAGTCAGGGGCTGCTGACTCTGGTATCTTCTGACAATTATAATTTTGGAAAAGCTCATTTCCACCTGATTATTTTTTGCTGAAGGAATATTTACCTTTGCATTATTCAGTGTATATTGACTGTATGATTACGAGCATCCTCCATTGCAGACAGGTTTTTCCAACCTGCTGTCTTCGTGCGAGAACTTCTCTTAGTATGAACGTTAGCAGTTCTCCAAAGAGAATCAATCATACTCAAATATCTTCTTACAGACGCCCATGCCAATATCAGGAAAATTCTGGTAGTGTGAGAGTGAGAAGGAAACAACCCAGCTCTAAGTCAAGCTCTGACCTTGTATGGTCCGGTTCTTCACCCAAGCAACCACCATCTTCATAAGTTCAGCTGCGCCTGCTTGCAAGAGACCATCACAGTTGGCCTTGTTGACTATGGGTATTTTCTCTTAGAAGTGTGTAGAGAGGGTCATAGGACCCTCCTCTGGGTATCCAACCACCTCCTTCCAGTCACTTGTGTGCAGTTCTGCTCTCACTGCTTGTGGTCTTTGGATCTCAAGAGCGGATAGAGCAGTAGGCTAGGGAAGATTAAGAGAGAGTGGCTCCATCACCACAGCAATGTGAGAGTCATCATCTCTGCTGTGTATCATCCTCCTGGGGTGTTGCTTCAGGGTACCCCATGCTTTTGTCTATAATCCCTCACCCACTGCTCTGTATGTAAGCCTAATGAACTCACTGGCTCTGCAGTGGGATTGTTTTTAACTGGATCCATTGAAGGAGCAGTGGGGTAGGTCCTGCCTTGTGCTCCAACCCAGAGCAAAAAATCCTCCCAAAAGATTGTTATCAAATATAGGGCAAGCTGTGTGAAAAAAAATCCCCCCACTCAGGTGTCTTGAAATGCTTCCTGCCCAGGCCTGTCCCTTGTCATCTTCTTAGGCTGCCCAACTCAATGGCTGAACATCTTTCCCCAGCTAACCTTAAATGTATCCCTCAAAACAGGGTTAAGGGCCAGAGACACTGAAACAGGGAGAAGGAAGCGCAGTCATCCTCTTCTCACCTGACACTGGTATCCAGCCACACAACTTGGCACTGTTTGCTCAGCGTGCTTGGCCTGATGCCTCTTGAAATCTCTATCCCATCCTAAGAACATTATCATCTTGGGGTCATCAGTTTAGAGCGCAACATCCTTAGCTCGCTCATTTCTGTTTTCTTCTCTGAAAGGATACATGCAGGAGTAAGAGAACTTCCATAAACTCCCATCTCCTGGCTTACCATTTGGCTCTCCAGTCCAGGTGTGCTGTCTCATTCTTGTTGCTGTAGGGGTTCTGTACTGGTGCCTTCCTAAGGATAATGCCCCTCTTCGAAGACAAAAGTTAACCCTGTCTCTGCCATTCTAAAGCACCACCCTACATCTATACCGCATTCCTCCACATCATCACACATCCTTTCCACACTAACCTGTTCTTGGTTTTAGGAAAACATGACAGTCTTTCACCATAAAACAATCTTCCTTGATGGCCTCTCTCCAATTAGAGCTCCATTTCCCCCTGCTCTCCTTTAGTAATTTCACCTGAAGATACTGAAGTTGAGGGCATTGATCTCCACATTCCCAAAACTTATTCAGGGAGTTTTTCTTAATTTTTATCCATGCCTTTTCACTGATGCTAGACTCTCATCAATGGCACCAATGAATTTTGTTGCTAGCAAAAAGAACCTTCTAACAAGTTCCCCCCTTCCACCCTTCCCACCCAAGTAATAGTCTAAATCCAGAAGCACATACCATTTCTAGCATGTTTCACCTCTGCTAAAAGCTCTTTCATGGAGGCCATGCTTCCTACAGGCCATCCTTATATGGTGTGGAAAGTCCATCTGTATATGTGTTACTTTTATTGGTTAATGAATAAAGAAGCTGTTTTGACCAATGGCTTAGCAGAATAGAGCTAGGTGGGAAAAACTAAACTGAATGCTGGGAGAAAGAAGGTGGAGTCAGTGAGAAGCCATGTAGTTCCGCCAGAGAAAGATGATCATCTTTCTGGGTCTGGGTTACCTCGCTCAGTATAGTTTATAACTAGTTTCATCCATTTGCATGCAAATTTCAAGATATCATTTTCTTTTACTGCTGAATAGTGCTCTATTGTGTAAATGTATCACATTTTCTTTATCCATTCTTCAGTTGAGGGGCATCTAGGATTTTAAAGAGGTTATTAAGGTTAAATGAGGTCATAAGGGCAGGGCTCTACTTGATTGGATTGACAGTCTTTTTTATGAAGATGATTGATTTTATTTTGATTTAAGTGTACATATGTGCACAACTGCTGGTGACCATAGGGGGCAGAAAGAGTACTAGAACCCTGAAGCCTAGAGTTGCAGTTAGATGTGATCTACCCAGCAAGGGTGCTAGGAACTGAACTTGGGTCCTCTACAAGAACAGCAGACTGCTTTAACTGTTGGGCCATCTCTCTTGTGATGTTCTTATAAAAAAACGAGTGCACACAAAGAAAAGGACACATAACATTAAGAAGGAGCCATCTGCAAGCCAGGGACAAATCTGAACTAGGATCAACTTTGCTGACAGTTTGGTCCTGTATATCCAGCTTTCAGAAAGGGAAATGATATTGTGTGTGTGTGTGTGTGTGTGTGTGTGTGTGTGAGTCTTCTAGGATGTGGTGGTTAATTCATCAATTAGCTGACTGCTACATATGGCAACGGGCACTGCTGTCTTTGTTGCTCAGCATCTGATCCCCTGTTTTATACATTCAGATTTCCATGTGCAGAACCACTTTACCTCTACCAGGACTGTCTGGAATTCAGATAGACTTGGCCCTGTTTCTGAATTTAAAAGTCTAACCTACAATTTAGGCTTGACCAATCAGAGCACACTCTGTTCCCTTGACAACAGTGACCAAAATCAACTCAGTAGAAATTCTAGGGTTTCAACACATCAATTGGAAAAGAGGACCTTGCCTTCAGTGAAGAAAACACAGGGGGCTTGGAAAAGAGAAGGGGGATTGATAGAGAAGTAGAAGTATGATTTTTGAAGCCCTAGACTTAATTTTCATGATAATCAGATGGGCAGGAGTGCTGAAGTTTTGATTTGTAAGAATGATCAAGTTCTTATTATCACCTACTTGTTGGATTTATTAACACATTTAAACCAAGTACGTCTTATCTTCAACTTCCCTGAATATAAATTAAGGAGATAGATTTGACTCCTGACTAAGAACTTGTGGGATATACTAAATCATATTAAAGACCATTTCTTTTTTTCACCTGTGATATGAAACAACAAGATGATCCTGTGTATCATGAACCAGTGCTCTTAAGGAGATATTGACTGTGAATCTAGCTGAAGAACACAGTGGTGATCAGAGTCTTTAGGATTCTTCCTTTGATGAAGGTTACCTTGAAAAGAGTAGATTTGCAAGGTATTGTAGTCCTGGCATGATGGAGGTGGGTCTTGTATTAATCTGTTGCTTTCATTGGTTAATTAATAAAGAAACTGCCTAGGCCCATTTGATAGGCCAACACTTAGGTGGGTGGAGTAAACAGAAGAGAATGCTGGGAGAAAAAAGCCGAGTCAGGAGATCTTTCCTGGTAAACTAGCTCATGGTGCTACACAAAATATTAGAAATGGGTTAGATCAATATGTAAGAGCTAGCTAATAAGAGGCTGGAACTAATGGGCTAGGCAGTGTTCAAAATAATACAGTTTCTGTGTAATTATTTCGGGGCATAAGCCATGCGGGCGGCCAGGTGCCGGGGACGCAGCCCCACCGCTCTTATTACAACACTGGCATTGGGGCTAATTATGGCTTAGTGGACAAGATAGAAAGGAAAAGAAAATACTACTGTATGATGGTTTGAATGATAAATGTTCCCCACAGGCTCACGTATTTGAATAATTCATCACTAGTTGGTGGTGCTGTTTTGGGGGGGTTGGTGGAGGAAGTAGGTTTAAAGCCTAATGCCACTTCCAGTTCACCCTTTCTGTTTTCTGCTTGTGGTTGAGGAGGTAAGCTCTCAGATTCCTGGCCTAGACACCATGCCTCCTGCGTGTCTTCTCATCATGATGGACTCTTAGCCATTTAGAACCGTAAGTTCAAATAAACTCTTCCTTCTATATGTTGTTTCTGGTCATGGTATTTATTCATAGTTATTAAGAAGTAACTAATACAGACCATAATGTTTGATGTGTGGGGTCAATTGACTCTGGTAGTGAGGAATCAGGTATTATATATATTTCCTTATAAGTCAATATAAAACCAAGAGTTATGCTGTCTTGGTGCAAGACAAGTATAATTCAGGGCCACCAAAAAAAAAAAAATCAGGGCTGGCTCCCCAAGTAGCTTTTCTTTGAATGCCTACACACATTCCACTAATCCAATTTAAGCAATGTCATGAGTCAGAACAGATCCCTATCAGCTCTGGCATGCTTGTCATAACACACTATTTGAATACAAGACATCTCTTCCCAAGAGAAATCCCTGAGAAGGAACTGTGCTATTTAATGGGGCTTAAAGATCACTTTAAGTTTTGGAGCCTGTTTGTCCAAACTTTATATTGGCAAAAGGAACTGTTGGCCGGGATCAATCTTACGGTAGACATGCTTTCTCAAAGCAAGGAGCCATCAGCCCCACTATTGTAGTTAACTAATGTTGGTGACCCTGGAGTTTATCACGAAAATGAGGGAGCTTGTGTTTAAATATGGAATCATGAAGTTTTCTAGAAGCTACTGTCAGGGATTTGGAGTTATCTCTAAGTGACTACAAAGTGTTTGACACTCATGGTGCCATTTCTCTGGCGGAGATGACATGTCGATTTCTGCCCAGTATTGGTCATCAGTTTCTCTTAGTGCCTGGAAATGGGACAAGTAGGGATATATATGTTTCCTCCTCGAGCTTGTGGCATGTATATTTCTTTTTATTAATTAAAAATTTAAGATTTTTTTATATAATATATTATGATCATGGTTTCCCCTCCCCCATGTCCTCCCAAATTCTCCCCAGTTCTCCACCCATCCAACTCCTTGCCTTATTTCTCTTCCTCCTGTATTTCAAGAGACATATGCTGATGGAATTTTCAATCTTACATTTTTGTTGAGATAAGAAAGAGAGTCCAGTCTACTGGAAACTGAAGCCTATGGTTTCTGTAGAAGTCACAGAGAAAATTCAGAGAAAGAATTACAATATTCTTAAACAACTTAGTGATTTCACATCTATCCCGTGTTAAGGAGAGAAATATATCTAAGTACCTCTTCACTTCCAAAAGAAGCAATTTATCAGGTGTGGTGTTACAGGCCTGTTTTCTTGGCATTTGAGAAGTGGAGGCAGAAGGATCAAGAGTTCAAGACCTTGCTCAGCTACATAAAGGAATTTGAGGCCACTCTGGCTTACTTGAGATCCTGTCTCAAAACAAAACACAACAAAAACAGCAAATTGCAAACTTTTTCTTTCAGTTCCTACTGTTGTTTTAATAGTGTGAGATCCACAATTTTCCCAGAGGTCTTTAAGCAGAGAGTTATTGAGGTCTTTTGTTTTTCCCATTTTTAAATTCTTTATTTCACTTAGTCTTGGTTTTCCAGAGAGCAATCACTAGCTTAGAAAACAAAGTTTTAAGGATTTACTTTATTTTTGAGTATGTGTATGTACATATATACTCGTGCATGCCTGCACTCATATACAAGTACCCTTGAGCTAGTGCAGGAGTCTGCAGAGGCCAGAGACATCAGATGAGAGCTGGAGGTGAGTGTGAGCCACAGTGTGGGTGCTGGAAACTAAACCTGGGTTCTCTGCAAGAGCAGTATGCCTTCTTACCTACTGAGCCATCTTTACAACTCAGGAAACATTAATGGAACTGTTGAAAAATTAACAAAAGACATACTCAAGTCAAAAGTATTAGAAACCGTCATAGTAAGAGTTATCGTATTAAATCCATAGAGGAAGATAGATGATCACAGAAATGTAGAAACCAATTGCAAGTATCCTCAGGATACCCTGCCTGTATCTTATAGCATTTCCCCCAAATGTTGCTGGCTAATAAGTCTCTGCATTCCTCTTCATGTCTTGAACTGGGTCAGTATCCAAGTGTCTTATGGCCTTGGACACTTTCACAAGGGCTGCTGTGTGGTTAAGTAATAAGAAAAAGTTTCCTTTTTCATGTCAGGAAAACTGTGAATTGAATGAAGGCTCTTGTTAGTGATTTAATTGTTTTTTTTTTTTTTTTTTTTGGTTTTTCGAGACAGGGTTTCTCTGTGGTTTTGGAGCCTGTCCTGGAACTAGCTCTTGTAGACCAGGCTGGTCTCGAACTCACAGAGATCCGCCTGCCTCTGCCTCCCAAGTGCTGGGATTAAAGGCGTGTGCCACCACTGCCCGGCGACTTAGTTTTTCTAAATGCCTTCTCTCTACGAGTCATGACAGTAGGTCAGATGTTGCCTTTCATCCACGATTTCCCTTGCCTTCTTCACTTGTTGCTTTCTATTTTACTTCCTGATTTGAAAAGCTAAACAAACAAAACAAAACAAAAAAGCCTGAAATCAAAACAAAATGAACCAACAAAACAAAGCAAACCAACCAAGCAAACAAAAAAAAAAAACTACCACCATCACCAAAAGCTTCTCACACACTATTGTAAGAAAAGTCCTGGCGTTGGCCATATGAATGAGTACATGAATTGGGCAGGAGAGAGAGAAATAGCTCTGGATATTTAATGTTTGTGGTAAAATGAGGTTACCCTCTGTGTGACACTGGAGAAAGGATTCTCCCTGTCTATTAGAAAGGTATGTCTTGGATGTGAGGCTTTCAGCAGACAGGCTGTTCTTTCAGGAGGGTAGGATACTCTGGTTGCCAGTGGCCATGGTTTTTAAGCAAAGGCTATGGTCAGCTTCTTAGGTCTACACAATGATGGCAGATTGGTCACCCATGCACTTATCCAACCAGATGCTCTCCAGTGTTTCCAGTGGTCTTTGAATATTAGCCCCAGAATCTTTGGGCAGAAATTATTTATCGACACAAGTAATTTCGCCATAAGGTTATTTTCAGAAATCTTTATGACGAGTATATTAATTAGAAGGCTTACTTTTTGCTGTTGTTGTTCCTGGGGGTAGGGGCTACTCAGTTCATTCTGTCTTAGACACAACATAAATCCTGAGAAACAGAACCAAGAGGTTCCACAAACATGCAAGCCCAGAGACTCAACCTCCTTTGTCTCTTTTCATTGTTTTTCCCCCTCAGTGACTCAGTTGTCCCGTCTTTCTATCATGGTGGATCCTGAGAGGGCCAGGATTAGGCTGCACATAGAGTTCTTGCTCAATGTTCATTTCCTGGTTTGTGGGTGGCTCCCTTATTACCATGCCTTCCGCTGATCTCTGGCTACTTCCTCCTCTCACAATTAGCTACATTAGTCTCCTTATGGGTGCTCCACTGTCACGACTTCTTCAAAACCCATTCCCCATTGGCCTCATCTTCAAATGTCACACACTGGGGACTAGATTGTCAAAAATATGAATTTGTGTGGAACCAACAAACTTTAATTCCAAAGCCTTTCCCTTCTTTTATAGCCTGGCTACTCCTGACCTTTGATCATTTATTCTCTTTTCCTGTTTTCTAGTTCTGCCTTCTTATCTCTCTTTACTAACCCACAGCAGGAATTATTTTTTTGGAAAATGAATTGATAGCTGTCTTTCCCTCTAAGTTCAGGCCTCCCTAGGCAGTCATGTTAATATAGAGAATGGAGAACTTGGCTTCTTGAGACTGGTTTTGCTTTCATTTCCAGAAACGTGCACATCTTGGAGCCAGTAAAAGCCCAGAGCCCCCACCCCTTATCTGAGCTTTACCAAGTTTCATCCTAATACATTCTGGGGTTTTGAAGCGGTAGTAGTTATGAGTAGGATCCACAATTAACTTCCACAAATAAGGAAGAGGGGCACAAAGCCACCTGACTCAATTTGATATAAGGCTTTATTTGGCATCTACTGAGAGTAACAGGCTTAAGGTGTTAGCGGGCTAGGCCAAGCAGATTAATAACTTGCCTTGGGTTATCAGCCAAGCTTCATCCAGAAATAAATCCTGTCTGATCTCTTGGTACAAGCCAGAGATTATTCCATCTAGTCTAGAGGCAAGGATTTTTTTTTTGCCTTGTAATTGAGCAGCAAAATGTCTCTGGCAAAAGCATATGTTGTGTGTCTTGTGGTTTGGCTCATTTATGAATTAGGACCATGGGGGAAAGATGAGTTGCTTGCTGTCATCAGAAATTTCACATCTGAGGAGCAGATGATGAAGCTGGAGCAGTGACCACAAGCCTGGGAGCAATTCTGCTGCCCCTTCTCTCCACAGGGGACATTTGGCACTGTCCACAGACATTCTTTGTCACAGCACCAAGGGCAGAGAGTGATGCCGGCACACAGTGGAAACAGGCTAGAGCGGCCTCTGAATGTTCTCCAACGCACAGGGTGGCCCCGAAGCAGAGAGTTACCTGGCCTGCAATGTTGATAGCGCTGATATTAAAAAGCCCTCAGGTAAATGCTAAGCAGCCAACGATGATTCCCAGGCTACCAATCACGTCAAGTTTTTTCTCAGGAGCTGTTTCAAGAGAACTTAGCTCTTAAGTTAATTTTCTGCTGCTACTGTAACAAATGGCCATGACCTACTTGCTGAAATGATACAGATTTCATTATCTTGTACCTTTGAAGGTCAGAAGTCTCCCTTCTCTAGGTGATGATAAAGAGTCTGTTGCTTGTCATTCTCAGCTCCTGCAAGCTTCTCATTGTCTCTGATTTGTGGCGCTGACATCCTAAGATGAGACGTCCCATTGTTCATCTATGCCTGGTCACATATGTTTCTCAGACTATACTATTCCTGTCTCTGTTCTATAATAAGGATTATGATGTCATTGAGCACCCCCTGTGTAATCCAGGACAGGACCACCACCTTGAGATCCTCCTATTCACATCTCAGACTGTAATACTTCTGTCTCTGTTACATAAAAATGTTTATGATGACATTGAGCACCCCCTGAGTAACCCGGGACAGGACCACCACCTTGAGGTCCTTCTATTCCCACTTGCACTGTCTCCTTTGCCAGCTAAAGGGCACACCTTCACCCACGTGAAGGATGCCAGCCTCTTTAAAGGGTTATATTTTGCCTCTTATCCAGCCCTTAACTTCAGGAGGAAGAATTACAAGCACATCCTCATTCCTAGAAACACCCCATTCTCCAACCTTTCCGACACCACATGTACAAAGGAAAACAAAAATTGGTCTAAGAAAAACTGAACCAGACAGCCACAAGAGCCTCACGAAAAGATGGTTCTGTGGGAGAAGTTCCTGGCCAAGGGCTAAAGCTAGTCTGCTAGACTTCTACAACTGTAACTATCATGTTCAAGATTATAAAAAGACTGGAGGGTTGAGCCACTACTTGGGGCTTCTGCTGTTTCTTTTTCTTCATATAGACCAGTGCTAAACCGAGTCCTTTAAGAACATCATTCTCTCCTCCTCATGGTCAAATGTTTTAGGGTCCTTTCTACCAGTTTCTGCTAGTTTCAGGCAAGTCTCCAACTTGGTCTTACATTAATCCTAAAAATTCATATTCTGAGCCTGAACCTTAAAGTATAACAAAGTTTCCCCTGAACTTGCATCTATTGTACTGTTTGGAAAGCCCTGTGCTTTTCACAGTGACTCAAAGCAGAAAAGTGGACACAAGGATCTCTCTCCCCACACAGAGCTCAAGGCGTTTCACTCTACCTAAAGAGATAGGGAACCAGGAGAACATTCAAGCTGGCTGAGCAAATGCTTCTGGAGCATACACCCTGTATCATCTTGGGACAAAATGTGAACCTATAAAGATAAGTAAGCAAGCTCCTCTTGACCTGAGGAGCGAGAAGAGAGTCCCCATGATCTTTTCTACTAGGCTGACTTCACACAAGTCTTCCCTAACTGCTTTCCCTAAAGGCTTCAATTTTTCCTCACCTTTAAGAAGAAACATTACATTTCTACCTCATATTGAGCAAAACAAATAAAAGCCTTGTTTCCTATGGCTGAAACTTGGCATCCATCCTTTCCCATTTGATCTCGGGAGAAACGATGCAACAGAGGGAAAAAGCACCATCTCCCCAGTTTCTAGAGCACAGTGGGACCCCATTTCAAGCCTTTTCTAGACAGTGGGGCGCTGCAATGCTCTTATTGCCTTCTGCATTCCATTTCCACGTTTGGTAAATGGTGTTCCTAATGGTCCGACTATCAGGAGACACACTGGGAAGGGCTTTACCTAGTAGCAGCCGCATAACAGGTGGGAAGCGAGTGATGGCCAAAATAACTCCTCCTCTGTGAACTCCTGATTGCCAGACATAATACTCTCAGGCCGATGTACCTACTCTCTGTCAGAATGCAGGAGCTTCCTATGCAGGCCAGTTACAGACAGGTGAAAGCTCTCCAGTCAAGTTTGGAATGACTTTATCCATACCTGTGAAAGTACCTCATTTGTCATAACACCTGATGCCACAAAACCATCCACCATTTATTTTTAACACAACAGCCTATCTTGTAGAAAGTCCTGGTGCTGACTCTCCCAGCTTCTAAATTCCATTACTTAATGAAGTTATTTTTTACGTTGGGAACACTTCATCTTCACGGTACACGCAGTCTGTTGGAAGCTTTTAAAACTCATTGCTCTGTTCACCTCTGTCCTTTTTGGAATCCTTCCTCCAAGAGAACAAATTGCTATTAATGATTTTGGTCAGTCTTGTGTATCTAGAGAGTGTGAGTCTTGGCAGCTTCATTTCACAAAGCCGTGTTTCTGTGGTTTCAAATTGGTAGACAGCTGAGAAATCAGAGTATGAAGTCGTGGAGAACTCAGAGTATGAAGTCATTTGAGTCTTAACTCTATACCTTTCCTGCTGTCTGGCTTTCGGCAGGATACAGAAAGCATCCTTTTGGTTTTCTCAGCTTGCTCATCTGCAATATGAGGATTCTGAGAATTCCCTCAATAAGATTGTTATGAGATATATCATAATTCTTAATACAGTGCCAAGAGTATGTAGCTTTAGTGCCATCATTAATGTTATCATCTTTATTGCATTTCTTTTTGTGAGTATATAGGCATCACATATGTGTGTGAATATTCACATGTTTATAGGCTCATGTGTGTTCTGTCTCCTTTGCCAGCTAAAGGGCACACCTTCACCCGCTTGAAGGATGCCAGCCTCTTTAAAGGGTTATATTTTGCATGTGTGTAGGGGCAAAAGGTTGATGTTGGGTGTCTTCTCCAATTGATTTCTATTTTACTACGAGTCAAGTGTATCCAACCAAGCTTACAGTTTCAGCTAATCTAGCTAGCCAGCTTGCTCTACCATTCCTATGCGTGTCTTCTGAGCACTGGGATTAGATGTGGGCCAATCATACCTTCTTGACTTTTTCTGTGGGAGCTGAGGATAGAAACGCAGTCCTTATGCTTACATAGAAAGACATTTATCCACTGGGCCATTTATCTCCATCTGTACCACAGTATTCATTGACTTATGGTTGGGATAATTTTAGAGAGTAAATATTAGATGATTAACATTGAGTCTGGCAAAAGGTAAGTTTTTAGTAAATGGTATGTATTATCACTGATTACTTTTAACAACCCTGTCTATGCTTCTGTTTTCCTCATTTTATAGATGGACACATTGAAGCATTAAATGGTTAATCCCTCCCTCAAAGGCAAATAGGCAATCAAAGGCAAATAGGCATTAATTGACAAAACCAGGACTTGAACCCATGCAAGTATTAAGCTGAGAGTCATTTTTATCCCTTGTAGTAGGAGCTGCGGGCTGTGTTCCTGCCGCCCCAGTTCCTGGTTGCCTGGCTAGCTTATGCCCCGAAATAACAACACACAAACTGTATTCTTTTAGACACTGCTTGGACCATTAGCTCTAGCCCTTACTGGCTAATTCTCATATCCCGATCAACCCATCTCTAATAATCTGTGTAGCATCAATCTTACCGGGAAAGATTCAGCATGTCTGACCTGGTGGCTTGCCTCATTGCATCTGCCTCTGAGAGGAGCTGCCCTGCATCTGCTCTAGAGAGGAGAGCTATCAAGTCTGAGCTCACTTCCTCTTCCTCCCAGCATTCTGTTCTGTTTACTCTACCCACCTATGTTTTAATCTATGAGGGCCAAGCAGTTTCTTTATTTTTTAACCAATGACCTTCCTCCATCAATCCCTTAGCTACAAGATTCTCTTCCATCTAGGTGTTACAGTCATGGCCATGATGAAAATCTACTTCAGTTTTCCAAAGCAAGGCCAGATGAACAATAATAATAAAACCACTACTGGCTTCATATGGCTGCTTCCCCTACAGGACAATATTCCAACCAGAGCAAGCAGGAAGGCGAGATCTTCCACAAGCTGACCTCTTCATGTGGAGCAGCCACAGGTGAAAGGGGATGATTGTGGGTGAGCCAGCTATAGGTTCTAGCATACCCGTTCTTAAGTAAGAGTGCCCAAGCCAACCCACTTTCCTGACGGCAACTTAAACAGCTTGAGGTCAGCAGGCTCTCTACCATCTTCAGAGGGAAGAAGGCCTTGCTGTGGAACAGGCTTCTCATGGAAACCCGAAGCCTGAGCAAGTTGTAGTGCTGCCTGATGCCATAGTGAGGGGGTGGGTGGGGGGACAATGTTGAGCGCAGTCATGTGGTGGCCACAAGTCAACGGATCAGACTGAATAATTAGATGCCTGGATCTTGAAGATGACCCTCAGCTAGACTCAGTCCGCCACGTGACAGCCTGTCTGGTTGACAGGCAGTTGCACAGCCATGAGGGTGTAAGGAGTTGATATTATTATTAAGATTTATTGACTTTTCCTTTATGTGTATGAATGTAGGTATGCATGTGCATATACCATGTAAGTGTCTGGGGCTCCTGTAGTCCAGAAGCAGGTATTGGATTCCCTGGAACTGGAGGTAAAGGGGATCCATTGTGAGCCATTATGTGGATGCTGTGAACTCAGCCTGGGCTCTCTGCAGGAGCAAGTGCTAGTACGTACTGAGCCATCGTTCCAGCTCCTTGATGGCATTATTCTTAATTAACATCATGTTAAGTATTTACCAGACATTTGCACTGAACTCTCATCCCACCACTTCACTGTTTTACACACGAGGAAAGGGATGCATAAATGCTTGACAATCACTATGCTACTCTAAAATTCTGTGAAATTAGCTTTTCATGTTTTATAGGTAGCACATAGTAAAGTCAGAATTCAAACCCAAGCCTGCCAGTCTCTGTCAATTGCTAATGCAATTACTCAGCCACACAAGCATCCAAATATGATAGAAAGCACCAGACCGGAAACCTGTGAACTACCTAAAAGAATTAAAGAGAAACGTTTTGGTTTCCTCGTCTCTTTGTGGAGGAGGGTACATACAGAATATCCTTACTCAGTGTCCTTTAATTTACATGATTGTCCTGGGGGAATGGATATCAACATCCTTTGGAAATAGACTAAAGCATTATAATTATAATTAATGAAACACATCTACTTATAAATTACCTGTTAAGACAAAATACCGAAACTTGTGTGAGGCACAGGGATGTAGGCCCTGCCCTGGGGAGGTTGGGGTTGGAGAATATTTAGTTTCTGGCTGGCCTTTGCCATAGTAAGATCCTGTCTCAGAGAAAATCAACCAACCAGCCAACTAGATGAACAAAAATATCCAGCAACCAACACAAGCAAACACACATCAAATTCAGGCCACCTTTAAGCGAAAAAAAAAATTGCTTATGGTGCAGGATGACTATGCTTAAACTAAAACAGATTATTTCTGTCAATTTACTGTTTGAGCCAACACCAGTGGTTCTTAAATTTGAGTATATATTAGAATTACCTGAAGGGTTTGTTAAAATGTAGATTCATGGGGTTACAGCTCCATTCTTAAAGTGCTTGTCTCAAATGCTCGATGACCTGAGTTTGATATTGGAACATATATTAAGTAGATGGTTGTGGTTGTACACGGCTGTAATCCCAGTTTAGGAGAGGAAGAGACATTTGGATCTCTGGGGCTTAGTGGCAAGTCATCCCAGCCTATACATCAAGCTTTAATCCAATGACAGACCTTTTTTTTTCCCCAAAAATGTAGGTGCATGTGTGTGTGTGTGAGAGAGAGAGACAGAGACAGAGAGACAGAGACAGAGATATAGAGAGACAGAGAGACAGAGACAGAGAGACACAGAGAGGCTAGAGAGACGGCTTCATGATTGAGAGCACATAGGCTCTGGGAGAGAACCTGCGTACTCTAGTACCTACCTCTAGCTTCAGTCCCAGAGGATCTAAACCCTCTTCTGGTCTCCTTGGGCACTGCACACATGTGGTCCACTGACACACATGCAGGTAACTGTTTTCTCACAACACTAGATGGATGGTATCT
This sequence comes from Chionomys nivalis, assembly GCF_950005125.1. Lineage (NCBI taxonomy): Eukaryota > Metazoa > Chordata > Mammalia > Rodentia > Cricetidae > Chionomys > Chionomys nivalis. The sequence goes on from NC_080086.1 coordinate 54,126,122, forward strand.
GAGAAATAATATTGGAAATTATCCCTTGGCTTTCAATTATGTGTGCACACACATGTATCTATGTACACACAAACACACAAATACAAAGACAGATTCCTGGGTTCTCCACACAGAGATCTGACTAGGAAAGTGTGGAATTGGGACCTGACAACTTGACTTTCTATTGAGTCAGCGTAGGTTCTGCTGGTGAAGAGGCCAAATGTTGGAAAGCACATTAGAAAATGCTGGTGGTTTATGTTTCAGATGAGGTTTGATTCACAGACACATGTCACCAATGACCACAGGGCTCTCCATTTCTGTTCTGACATCTGCCAACTCTGCTTCACTATGGGCTTTGGGAAGGGCATCAGGGTTTTTCAGGTAGCACTTGATTCCGTTTCTTTTCCCCAGCCTTCTGAGCAGGCGATGAAGAACGTGTGAACCTTTCCTAGCAGTACTGCTCTTTCCTACGGAGTCTTTGGTATGGGGTTGACTCTGACATGGCCAGGTGCTCATTCTAGATCTAGTCTCTGGAGAAGATTTGCTTGAGTCAGCCAGAGATTCTGACTAGAACTAAGGGGAACTAAGGGGAATAGGGCTGAGTAAGACAGAGGGGTGAATTTCACAAAGACATGTCGAAGAGTTTGCTTCTTGGAAGGGACTGAATAGATGGGTATTGGAGACATTATCCACATACTGTCAAGATTTTGTAACTTGATGAGATCCTCCACTAAAGCCAAGATTGAAGCTAAAATTACTTGTCATCTGTTATTTTGGCACACACACACACACACACACACACACACACACACACCCTACAGAGTCTCTCTATGAAGTTCAGGATCCCAAATAGGAAGATTATGGACATGTGCCCCCATGCCTAGCATGGTATATGAATTCTTTCAGGATATATGCCTAATTTATCACAGAACACTAGCTGTGCTCAAGTAGGGTACTGTTCCATTTTTCTCACTTATTAAGTAGACATCATTGGATCAAAGATAAATTCTGTTTCCACTTACCTAGCTCAATAAACTTAAGAAAAAAAATGGTACCATAGAAACAATGAAAACAATGATGTGACCACTCTTTATGTGAGTCTTGCAGCAGAGGTTATAACCCTACTGATAACTGAGTGTGAAGGGAACTCTTTGCCATGCCACTTCCAAGGCTCTGCCAACTTCTGATGCAAGAAGAGAAAAGCTGCCCTCTGGCAGTGGGTAAAGGGAAAGACTCTGTCTCTTCTGTATTCACTGCATCGCTGGTCAGCTTCTCTGTGGCTAGTGCTCAAGCTGCAATATTGATTGTTTCCCCACTTACAACATACCTAAGGAAGGCAGGGCAAAAAGCCTGCAATGGCTAATATTTTCTTGACAACATCTAGAATTACGGAAGACAAACCAACAAACTGAGTTAATCAGAACGAGGAGACCTACCCTAAATATGAAGGTCACTGTTCCCTAGGATGGATTCCTCTACTGCATACAAAGGATAAAGAGTTGAGCGCCAGCATTCATCAGTCTCTGCTTCCCAACTTTTAGTACAATGCAGCTCGATGTCTTGCCTTCCTGATTCCAGGGCTTCTCAAACTGTATCCCTCAAACTACAGGCAGAAGCAAGCCCTTTCTTCCTTAAGTTGGTTTCGCCAGGTGTTTGTCACGACAATTGAAAAATAACTAATACCAGGCCTTCACTGTGAAAGACCACAGGCCCAGGAAACTACCAGTTATGACTCAATACCGTGTATGCAGATGAAGTGAGAGCACACACAGTACTGTAAGTATATGTGTGCCTGCACAGACACATTCTGATGCTGAATAGCCAGCACCAGACGGTGAGCGTTTTTATGTTCCCTGACTTGTCCTGTCTCTTGGTGTCTTAGGCTAACCCTTGGTGATGCTGAGAACTCTTGCTACATGCTCAATTCCCTAGCCTCTAGAACACTATTTGAGACCATTGAGAACATAAAATACCCTTTGGAAGGGTTGGTCATTTTTGTGAGACTGGGTTTGTGGTGAAGCAGTAGTCTTGGGGGCTCCTCTCATACTCCTCTGAAAAGGTATTCATCAGTCTCATTTCATTGCTGCTGATTCTGACAAGGCTTTGGGAAATATTCTTAAGGCCTTGGCATGATTATGGGGCCAACCATCTCAGGCAGGCAGGAAGCGATTCTTTGAGTACTATGTCTCAGTCATTCAACTGTATAGTGAAAGACATGACTTCGTTTTGGAGGCAAAGTGGTGAAACTACACCAGGGTATTAGAAGATAATAGCAGTAATTGTCTTTAGGCTTTAGTTTCCAAATGTCAACCTATGCCAGTTACTCTATAATGTGGTTTATTTTAGCTCTTTCAGTGCCCATCAAACACAGATACTATTATTCTGCATATATCCTGGACAGAGAAACTCAAGCAAAGCTACCAAGGTTACAAGCTTGAAATTAGCATACGTTGTTTTCAGGTTGTAGGTTATTAGTCCCCAAACTTTGTTAAGCAATAAATTCCCATGCAGGGTTTTTAAATATAGGTGGCTACAACCTAGGAATCTGACTATATATGGGGTCTAAGCATATATATTTTAAGTTCCCAGTTGAAGATGGTGGTGTTGGTTCAAAAGCTGTACTTTGAGAATTTTAACTGTCAACAAAAAGTCTTTGAAATTTATAGTCCAGTTAATAAAATCGGCTTGAAAAGAATATTCACTGGAAGATCCTGTAACATGGTATTTGAATGGCATTCTTGACCCTTGTGGGATCATTTTCTTTCATTATATAACCAATGACCATTCAAATGATGTATTATCTGAAGTTTGTATAGCTTTCCTGCAGTTATTATAATGACATTACCTTTTTTCTCATTTGCTCATTCTCAGAGTAATTTGCTACAAAGGCTTAAACTAAAATTTAAAAAATTAAAAATTAAAATTAAACTAAAATTAAAAAGTATATATCCCTACAAAGAAATACTACAATGCTGTTACAAATAGAGATCTTCCAATCTTATTTCCACTTTATATTGGGTATGTGGTGACCAGGTAGATGGATAATGTCATAGCTGTCTTTGCAGCCAGGAGAGGGTCATGTGGTTTCTTTTTTCCCAAGATAGATTTTAGTTTGCTTCATATGCAAGAAAATTGCATGCCTTGGCCTTCTTCATTTTTCTCTTTCCATAAGCAGGCATATAGACCAGATCACAAGCCACCTTTACTCTTGCAGATGATGACATTATGCTTGAGATAGAAAATAAACTAACAGAGACAGAGGTCTCCAAAAGGTAGTAAGGGGCAGACTTCAGTTTGTGCTTCATGTCATTGAACTTTACTTGAGAGACAGACAGTTTTAATTGAGTAGGTATAGTTTAGAATTTTGTTTCTTCTTTGTTTTAAGCATCTTGGTCTTTTTAAGAGTCAATAACAAATCACATATGAGATTGCCTAAAATTATCCAAGGTCTAAAGATTTAGCTCAGTTGGAATGACAGTTGCAAGGCTATAGGTTGGGTCCTTTAGCCCTGTGAAAACAACAACAGAATCAAAACCACAATCACCCATATCTACTACCTCAGATTTAGAGGTTGAGGAGCTGGGAGCAGTCCAGCTGAGCTGGGTGCTCAAGGTCTCTTGTGAACCTGTAGATAAGGTGTTACCTGAGAGTGCAGTGGTTGGAAAGCCTTTATTAATGCTGGAAGATGAATTGAACTACAAACCTTTATCTTCACTGACCAGAGAGCACAGTTCTTGTCTCTCCACAGGGCTGCTTGAATCTCCCATCATCATATGCCAGGTGCTTTACCTTAGAGTCGTGTTAGTCTCATGAAGAGAAAGGTGGAACCCACAATCCTTTTGTGACCAGGTATTGGAAATCACACATTGCTGGTTTAAATGACCCCCTGTTAAATTACAGTCAGCTCTATCTTCATGAAAAGAACAGCATGGGGACACAAGAAGATCAACAGGATCACTGGAGGACATCATGGTATGAACCTACGTCAGAGTTAAACTTTTATCAAGGTCAGCATGGTACATATAGTTTGCTACTAATGGTTCTGGTTTTAGGGAAATGCATACATATCTGTGCACAAATATATGCATGTATGTTCTTTCTGAAAGGCCACCTTATAGAGGGGTGACCAGATGGCCTGTAAAATGTGTGTTCATGGGACTAGGGGTATTAGGCCAAAAGGTACCTTCTATGTTCCATTTTGATTTTTACCTAGTATTTAGTTGAAATGCTCCTTGGCTAAAAGTAAAAAAAAAAAAAAAAAATCCAAACTTAAATCAAACAAAACAACAAGAAGAAGCAAGAAACAATTAAAATTTAGTCTAATGCACAACTATTCCTTTAAAAAAATGCAAGTTAGTATTGTTAGAGTTTGCATTACTTATTTCTCCCTTAGACTAAACACATATTGTAAGTAAAACAGTATCTATTTTAAAAGATTTTTTTTTGTACGTATATATGTCTGTGTATATACTATGTGCTTGCACTATCTACTGAGACCAGAAGAGGGTTGAATCTCTCAGAACTGGAGTTATAGGTGGTTCTGAGTTATCATGTATGTGCCTGGAACCAAGATCCTCAGCAAGAGTATTCAGTGCTCTTAACCCTTAGCCATCTATGTAGCCTCTAAACAGTGTAATATAACAATATAACATAGTATAACACACCTATGAATAATGTAGTCTTTTAAAGCCATGGTTCATTTGAAGAGTTGGTATCTTTGTGAGAATGCACAATATTTTAAAGTTGAAGGAAAGGAAAACAGCAGTGTCATCAAGAGCCAATGTCTTCTCTACATACAAATAACCAAGACACACAATGAACTCCATATCTCATTCTTATAAGAACAACTTCTTTTATGCCACTAAAGGCATTTAAAAGACTCTTAATTGAGACCTTTTTATTTTGGTCTTGAGACAAAGCAGGCAGCAGTTACAGAACAGAGCAGTTTGCAGACGGTGAGCACACTCCACTTTCTGAGCAGCTTCACTGAAACTTTAGACTAAACTCTTTAAAAGGAAAAGTGATTTTTTTTCTTTAGATAAACTAGCTAAGACAATTTCCTGGCAGAAATAATAACAGCTCATTATTTAGGACTCAAGGCTGAGTGTTGAATGGGAAATACCTAAATAACTAGGAGAAAAAGAAAGCTAATATTTCCCTCCACATGACCCTCCCCAGGAGGACAGCATCAATGAGTCTCAAATGATCCGTGAGTGGAGTTCTTGAAACTTTATAACCCATGGCTTCCAGACTCACTGAGGATAACTCCAAACCAATCTATTCCCTTCCAACAAAGTTCATTGTATACATTCTTTGTTTTCCTAGTAATCGAACAACTTTGTAAGTCTCTAAAACTTATTTTATGTTCCTCAAATTATCATATCTCAGATACACATAGAAGATTTAAAAAGGCATCTGTCATCAGACTGGACGTCACTACTAAACCAGATCATAGTCAGTGGGAGAGATGTGATTTGGTTAAAAGAACAAAAGAATGGCTAGAGGAATATGTTCCATAAATGCATAGATTGAAATGTGTTTTTCCTCAGATGTCTAAATCTGAATCTTTGGTGCCTAGAAATGTTATCTTATAGTGGAAATAGTTTTTCTCAGATGCCATATGGTTGAAATGAGATCATAGTGGGACAGGATGAGGCCTAAATTCAATAGCTGGTGTTTTTATAAAGAGACGTGGAGATGAGAGCCGATGCAGGGAGGAAGACCATCTGAAGACAGAGGCAGGGACTGGATGATGCAACTGCAAGCAGAGAAGCACCAGATACCCAGAAACTGCTAGAAGGTTAGGAGAGCCAAGGCAGGATCTTTTCCTTATACAGACTGGAAATCCTGATGACATTGTAATTTTAGAGTTTTCAGTTGCTAGAACCAAAATTCTGTTATCTTGGTATTCAATCTGTGACTTCTTGATGGTAGCCATTGCAAATGAATCCATCAACCAAGAATGGAATCTATCTATCTATCTATCTATCTATCTATCTATCTATCTATCTATCTATCTATCTATCATCTATCTATCTATCTATCTATCTATCTATCTATCTATCTATCATCTATCTAATTTGGCAAGATCTTGTATAGCCTGGATCTTGTGTAGGTCAGGCTGGCATGTAGCTCAAGGGGCCAAACCTAGTTACTCATGTTTACAAACAAGCACTCTACCAACTGAGACATATGCACTTTCCCAACACACACACACAGGCACAGGCAAGCACTCAGAGATCCAACTGCCTCTGTCTCCAAAATGCTGGTATTAAAGGAGTATGCCACTAAACCCAGCCTAGAGTAGATCCTATGCAGTGGCATTTTATAGGGTTGTTATGTAACAGGAAACAACAGGTTCTCACATCTTAATACATTTCCTAGGAGAAAGCGAAAGACTGTAGTTTTAAATTGCTTCCTGAATGCATGAACTGGAGAGATGGCTCAGTTTACGCAGTGCTTATTTTGGAAGCACGGGGACTTGGATTTGATTCCTTGAATCCACATGAAACCCCTGGGCCAGGTAGCGCGCTCTGAGAAACCAAGCACTGGTGAGGTGGAGACAGGAGATTCCCTGGGGCTTTATGGCCAGCACATCTCACTCCAGGTCAATGAGAACCTCCATTCAGAGAAGGTGGATGACATTCCTGAAGATGACACTGGAAGTTGCCCTCTAGGGTATACACACACATGTACACACACACACACACACGAACACACACACACACTGTTTTCTTGAGGGATTTTGACATAATATTAGCTGCTGCTGTTGTCTGAGCATTTCGCATTCTTCCCAGAAGGTATGTGACAGAGATATCCTGTTAATTCATTTAATCATTATATCAACTCTATGAAGTTGGGAACTTCTACGCTACCCATTTTTATTTATTGTTCTTTTTCATATATATGGATTTTTGTCTGCTTATATATCTACATACGTTGTGTGTATAGTGGCTGAAATGAAGATGTAAGATTTTATGGGACTAGAATTTCAGACAGTTGCGAGTTGATATGTGGGTGCTGGGAATTGAACCTGGGTCTTTTGGAATTGCAGTCAATGCTCTTAACTGCTGAGCCATGTCTCCAGCCACACTCTGTCCATTTTTGAAATGATAAAATGAAACAGAAACATAGAATCATTGAAAATTTGCATCCTAGTAAAGACTGAGAGCCAGAAACTTGTGTCCAGAACCTGGGCTATCCTTGGAACAAAAGGCCGCTGGAGATCTCAAAGGACTCCAATAGCAACAGCAGGGCAATTCCTTGTGCAGAGGACTTATAAAATTAATATTCTTTGGAGAGCGCCTCCTAACCTGTCATTGGGCACTACTACTGACAGACTCCAGCACCTTCCATGTCACAGGAAAATTAACTGGCATCATTATCCATGGCCTCCAGTGCTGGCAGACACACTTAAAGAGCTAACCAAATTATGTTTATAATGAAACATTCCCTCTCAGAACCAACTTTCTATTTCCCTTCAGGACTTGGGATTAGAACAGAGAGGCGCACACTGGTTAGTAATAAATACAGCCTGACAGAAGTCCCAGAAAATCTTCCCCAGCAAATGGAAAACAGCTAAAATGAGCCAAGGGCACAGGACAGCTGACTCAGGTGCAAGAAATGACTTGCCTGTGAGTCACGCCTTGTTATAGAGGATGTGAGCTTGTTTTTACAAAAGTCAACAGCAAGAGAGGAGTCAGGGGAGCCTTGACATTGAACCACGGGGGATTCAACCATGGAAAAGCAAAAGAAAATAAGTGGTGATCCTAAGTATTTCACGCTTTAAATGCCCAGAGGCTGAAGGATGGGTGACTGCAAGGAAGTTAAAGATGAGACTTTTGGTGGAAGAGGACAAAGACCCATGTCCCTTTCTTAACATGATGGCCTTGCTATTCCACTGAGAATGTCAGAGCAAACAGAAAACAGCCCTTTTGTATAAACACCAGCAATGCCTTCTCCTTCCTGGACCTGCCTCCATTTGTTTCCTGCTCTCTTGGTAGTGGAATAAAGGTTTCCTTTGGTCTTCTCACTACACCCTTGTGTGATCTTCCCACTTTCCTCTTTTGCATCATTAACTTTAACCCTGTAGGATCACTTATAGCCACGCCCAAAACCACATCTGCCTTTAAACCGATGCTCCTGAGATGCAATGCCCTTCCACCGGCCTTCCACTCTCCTTCCTTTTAGAGAGAAGCTGGAGAATTCCTTTCTTTTTCTCCTCACTTCTTCCCCTCTCATCTGTCTTGAAAACATGCCCATCACGTGATTATCCGGACAGCTCCACCTAGTCATTCTTGTCAAGCTGGCAACGACTCTGTCTTGCCAAATCTGATTGCTTCTCTGTCCTCATCTTGTTCAACCTCTCGACACACTGACACGACCAATCACTCTTTAAAACTTTCAGTGCTGTCTGTCCAGGTCACTAAACTCACCTGGATTTTCTCCTGTTTTCCTGGCTATCCCTTTAGTCTCCTTTCTGGGATTTCTTCATCCTGACCCTAACATTTGTTATTTGTATATGTATTTGTCCCTCAAAAGACTTCATCTCAGCTGGGCCTGGTAGTGCAGGCCTGCAACTAAGGAGGCTGGCCACAGACGGATCAGGGATTCAAGGCCAGCCTGGGATAGTTTTGAGAGATCTTTTCTCAAATTGGAAAATCAAAGAGACCTGGGAATACAACTCAATGATAAAGAGCTTTCCTAGGATGAGCAAGGCCCTGAGTTCAAGCTCAGTACTAGAAAAGATCTCATTACATCTCTCAGCTATAGGCACCCCTGTAAGGTCTGCCTCTCACATTGTGCCTCCAGTCCTACCCTCACCCGTAGTATTATTTTTAGGCACTGGTCTTTCCTCAGTTGTCTAAACGTGAACTTGCACACCTCTTTTCTACAGCAGCACTATCATTTTATTGCCTCTGTGCCCCAACCCTGCCTGTGCAAGTTGGGTTCTCTAGAAGTAGATGTTGAGACAGAGTTTGGTGTGCAGAATATTTACGGAGTATTTGCATCCCTAGTGAGGAAAACGGATTGAAGAGTGGGAGATGCTTCTTGAGATCCAGGCCCCTCAAAGTCTGGAGTCAGTTTCTGGGGAGCCCTGTGGTGCACAGAACTCATGAAATTTGTCCATGTGGAGTTCAAGTGAATGGGCCTTTATGAAAAGTCCCATTTCATGGGTTATTATATATAGAATTTCTGAGGAAGAGGAGACTCCAGGGTGCAGCAGCAATCTGTAACCAAGTCAAACCTTGGCTACAAATCAAACAGAATTGGTGGCATAGTGTGAAGCTGCCTCTCTGAGTCAGTTTCTCTGCCACCACTAAAACACATTGGGTCACCTACCAATTTTCTAGGGCTCAGCAGCACCTTTGCATGCCAGTGTAACATGCAGTATGCTTTGAGAAGCTGGGTATTTTGCTAGTTTTTGGTATATTATCTCAACCTCAAAGTATTCCTTATATAACACTGGGATATTTTCTCCCACTCATTCTTCTTGGATTATGCTTGTGACCTTTATAAAGGCACTGCCTACTCTATTTAGTTTCAAACACATCTTTTAGACCTACTTATGACACCGAATCTTGGCCATCATGATAGTCATATTTCTGGAAATAAATATTCAGTCCTTGTATAAAGACAAGCAGAAAAAAACCATTAGAAACCAGTATTGTACAGGGATCTCTATAAATACCTCTTTTCCATGTATACACATAATTTGTGTTCATGCATGCATGCATACATGTTTGTGTGTGTGTGTGTGTGCATGTATCCAGAGATTGATGTTGAATGTCTTCCTTGGTCAGTCTCCATCTCATATATTGAGGCATGAGTGCTCATTTAAACCCAGATCTTGCCAATCAGCTAATCTAGCTAGCTAGCTTATTTCTGAGAATCCCTTGTCTCTGCCTCCCACATAGCATACCTACCCAACGTTTACAAAACTGCTGGGGAGTTCAATGCCTGTCTTCATGGTTACACAGCAAGCTGCTTACTCATGGGGCCATTTCCCCAGCTCTACCTAAAACTATCTTCATCTCTAATTGACTTAGCATCTTTCAAGCTAGGTTTTTCCCCAAATCGTGTGTTTTCCTACCAAAGGTAAGAAATTGAAAAGTTTGAAAAGTGGTACACAAGATGACTCCATACTTTCCTAATGGTGAGTTTTGGAAAAACAAAACAAAAGAAAACAAAACAGTATCTTGTATTCAGTCACATATCTTATTTAAGTTTATATAAAAACTAGACAGATAGAGCTGTCTCAATGGGTTAAGTAAATCTTGCTTTATATACTGAAGTTAATTCCTCCTAGGCCCAAACAACAAAACCAATGCTCTTCAAAGCATTACATCTGGAGAAAACTCTGCATTCCGAGGCTTGCCTGCATTTTATTTTCTTTATAAGATTTCTTTTGAAAACCCAAACCCCTCATCCCAAAGTAACAGACCTTTAATGCAAAGTGCCAGCTTTGTATTTCATTATACACAGGCTCAAGAATCCAATGTTAGGTCTTTATAACCTGCGTTGAGAAACTCTGGCTTGTCCTCTCTCCTGGACTTTTTTTTTCACTCATTTAGGATAGGCAGATTCTCTTCCCAAACTAAAAACCAATAGTGAGGGTACCCAAGGGGGTCCCCCTTTCAGAACAGGTCCCTGTGGCCTACATGTGGCACATCTGGGTTCCAATGTAGTCTGTGTGTATTTCTGTCCCCTCACTCCGCTGAGCCCTCAGGGATGTAAAGTACAAATTTGACAGATGAAATGGTAGAGGAGGTATATCCTGATCAGGAAACTCAACAAGTGGAAATCATTGAAGTGGCTCTTGAAAACAAACCTTATATCATGGTAGATAATATTGTCTTTTAGGCTTGATTTTTGCTGTTTCCTCAGTTACCATCATTTTGCTCTTAAGCATAAGTTTAAACTGTAAACTTAAAGAGTATTCCCCTTAAGAGGGGCTGGCTACATGGTATGATATTTTCCCTTGGTCTAGATGGGCCTGTGTTACATGAAGCTCTACCCAGCTTGACCCAGGCACATACTATGTATTCCTTTTCTCTATGATTTGTCTCCCATCTAATTTCTCTTCATAGCATTTTCTAGTCTATTAATTTCTAAATCCCATTCCATATTAGAAAACAACAATAAAACAAAGAACACCAAATATTTATTGGCCATCTAGAATTGTAACATGAACGGGGCCTGCCTGTTGGGGTTTTTTGTCCTGCCCAGTTCCCCACAGCCAGCAAGCCCCAAAGAAAATCACACAGAGATCTCTATATGTTATAAAACTGATTGGACCATTAGCTCAGGCTACATATTAGCTCTTGTAGCTTATATTAACCCATTGTTCTTATCTATCTATGCTAGCCACATGGTTTGGTACCTTTCTCAGCAGCATAGCTCACGTCTTGCTTCTTAGAGTCTGCGCAGGGACTGGGAGGAATCAACTTCCTTATTCCCAGAATTTTCCTGTTCTCATTGCATCATTTCATGTTACATAGAATGGCATAATGTATATTTAGGTGTTTAACCTGAATTATCACTGTGTCCTATAAATTCAATTATCTGGTCTATTTTACAGATGAGAAAAGAGATGTTAAAGGAGCTAAGGGGTCTTGGGACATAGCTCAGTTGGTGGGGAATTTACTTATTATGTACAATACCCTATGTATGATTCTCAGAATTGAATAAAACTGGACATTGTGGTGAACTTGTAATTCTAGCACATGGGAGGTAGAAAGTAGAGGATCATAAACTGTTGATGGAATGGCAGGTTGTATTCCCGCCCGGATCCCACACGGCTAGCTTAGCCCTGGAAATAACAACACACAAACTATATTCTTTTAAATACTGCCTGGTCAATTAGTTCCAGCCTCTAATTGGCTAACTCTCACATCTGGAGTAACCCATTTCTAATAATCTGTGTAGTACCACAAAGTGGTAGCTTACCAGGAAAGATCTTAACCTGCATCTGTCTCAGAGAGGAGAATCATGGTGACTGCCTGGAAAGGAAAGGCATGGCGTTTGGCTCACTGCCTTCTTCCTGCCAGAATTCTGTTCTGTCTACTCTACCCACCTAAGGGATGGCCTATCAAATGGGCCAAGGCAGTTTCTTTATTAACCAATGAAAGTAACTCCTCCATCAATAAACCAAAGGTCATTCTTGGCTACAAAGAAAGTTCAAAGCCAACTTCAACTACATGAGACCATGTCTTTAAAAAAAAAAACCAATGTATCAGGCTTTCTATTGGGTCACTGCCCAGTTCCCTAATCATGACACAGAGACTTCTTATTAGTTATGAATGCCTTACCTAGTTTAGGTTTGCCTCTGACTAGCTCTTTAACTTAAATTAACCTATTTCTCTTTAATCTACCTTTTGACTCAGTACTATTTACCTACTGTTTACCTTCTTTCTTTCTATATGTCTTACTTTCATTAGTTCTTGTGCAGTCTGTCCAATGGCTGCCTGGTTCTTGCCTTGAGTGTGCCTCTTTTTTCTCTCTCATTCTCCTCTCTTTCCTCTTCTTAGATTTCTCCTCCTATTTCTTCTCTCTGCCTACCAGCCCCACCCATCCCTCTCCTGCTTAGCTATTGGCCATTCAACTTTTTATTAGACCAATCATGTGCCTTAGGCAGGCAAAGTAAAACAAATGCAACACAACTTTTCATAATTAAACAAATGCAGCATAAACAAGTGTAACACATCTTTACATCATTAACAAAGGCAGCAGAAACAAATGTAACACATCTTTGCCCAGTTAAAATAATATTCCACAACAAGGCATCTGAGGTATGACATGGACAAATATTGTATTAATGCAGTAGATTAATAACTGTTTCAGAATATAGAACCATTACCTAGAGGTCTAGCAACTCATTTGTAAGCCTACAAAGCTGGGACAGATTAGAATCTGGATCCTCCTATTTACATCTAATGGGATAGAGCCTGATATTATAGATATGATACTGTTCTCAACGTAACTAGCATTCTGGAATATCGGGGTCTCAGCAATCTCATTGGCTTTGACTCAAAGTAAACTTATGTGAAATTGCAGTGACCACAATTTCTAGGAGAAAGTGTTGTGGGGTGAAGTACTGGAATACCTCTCAGCTTCTTATCCTCCATTCTTGTCGTGCTAAACAGGCTGAAGTTCACATAGAGTACTGACATTGGTTTAATTTATAACTGTGGGGCTGTTTGGGCAAGACTCAGGAGGCAATATTTTCTGTTCATCTTATCTTTTAAAGCTCTGTTCTAACCCCATTCTACATGCTTTTTCTGCAAAGTGAGAACAATAGGGTCATCAATATGAAGTTTTGACATATTTTATGTGACACTTTAATGATAGATATTCATTGGCACATAGAACATTTTATGAATCAGACTTTGTATATCTTTTCATGCATCCATCATCCATCCATCCATCCATCCATCCATCCATCCATCCATCCATCCATCCATCCTTCCTTCCATCCAATCATAAATCATTTCTTATTTTTGTAATGAGTAGATGAAATGATATTTATACACCCAGTCAAATACCTGCTCATCTCACAGAACCAACAGCAAACTTCCTGTATAGCCTGACCCAACTATATTTTTTGTTAAAGCATTGTACTAAGTTTGACATGGAATTACAGGACTGCTTCTAAGGTTGACAGCCAAACACACAAATTAGTCAAATAATGGGAAGAGAGACTGCGTGCAGTGATGGCAAGAAAGAGGCAATTACATAGGGCATACTGTTGCTTTTGATGTGCAAAACTCTTCTAACACATTGCATCACTGGAATTTCAATTCTTATTTTTTTATGGTATTAATGCATACTATTTTTTTTTCATGGGCAAAAACAAACGATTTTGTTGAGGAATAATTTGCCACCTCTTCTAGCAGTGTTTGACAGAACTGTTCAAAGCCAAGCGATTGATGAATTATTTATAAACTCTAACACTAACATCTCATTGCACTCCAATTGCTAAGGGTCTGTTTGGCTCTCCAATAGATCCTGCCTTTTTCTTTTTCTTCCCTGAGCAAGATCACTTGCCTATTTTAAATGGTAACAAGTTGAAATTTGTTGGAGTAAATGACATTTTATTTCAAAAATCGCCAATGGCTCAATAGATAGAGAAGAAAATTGCCCTAGCCCTAGTCACTGAAATTTCCAGGGACCCGAAATCAGGAGGTGATGGAGTTGAATAAGCAAACACCTCAGAATAAAGCCAAGATGATTTATGATCAACACGAATGATACCCTATGTTTTATATAAGAGTTCAGATTAAATGAATGTAGGAATAAAATGCTAGCCAGGCTCAGGGTTTATCATTTCATTCTCACATTGTCTTGTACATATTCATTGTCATCGTTGCTTCATCAGAACACCAAATAGCACTGCCTACCAGCTCCCTTTTTAGTTACCTAAACTGCCCAGCACAGGAGTCATCGATATGGGACTGTTGTATCCCTTTTGTTTCTGAACTTTGCTTGACCAAAGCGTACTTCAGTCTTATTACTTGTCTATCTTGTGGTATTCACAGATAATGTACTCAATCATTCCCATTTTACAAGAAAAGCAACAAAAATATAGAAGTAAATACCAGATCTGGAGACAGCCTGCAAATCTTATTTTAAATTAGTTTAAAATCATTATGTATCAGAACTATTGAGACAGTGAGTGAGAAAGATATTACTCCAGTTCATTAAATCATTACACAGCCACTACACGCATACATACATATGTGTGTAATATACATAATAGATACAATGCAATGTACATAAAATATTATATGCATGATATAGTTATATAATGTTATATATTACATTTGTATATAACTATATAATTCATATTATATATAAGCATATATATGTACTAAAATGTACATGTTTAAAGCAAAAGTAGTGAATCTAGTTAAGGATTTTCTTTTTATTTATTAAAGATTTCTGCCTCCTCCCCGCCACTGCCTCCCATTTCTCTCCCCCTCTCCCAATCAAGTCCCCCTCCCTCATCAGCCCGAAGAGCAATCAGGGTTCCCTGCCCTGTGGGAAGTCCAAGGACCCCCAACCTCCATCCAGGTCTATTAAGGTGAGCATCCAAACTGCCTAGGCTCCCACAAAGCCAGTACATGCAGTAGGATCAAAAACCCATTGCCATTGTTCTTGAGATCTCAGTAATCCTCATTGTCTGCTATGTTCAGTGAGTCCAGTTTTATCCCATGCTTTATCAGACCCAGGCCAGCTGGCCTTGGTGAGTTCCCAATAGAATATCCCCATTTTCTCAGTGTGTGCATTCACCCCTCACAGTCCTGAGTTCCTTGCTCATGCTCTCTCTCCTTCTGCTCCTGATTTGGACCTTGAGATTTCTGTCTGGTGCTCCAATGTGGGTCTCTGCCTCTGTCTCCTTTCATTGCCTGATGAAGGTTAATATTCAGGAGGATGCCTATATGTTTTTCTTTGGGTTCGCCTTCTTATTTAGCTTCTCTAGGATCACGAATTATAGGCTCAATGTCCTTTATTTATGGCTAGAAACCAAATATGAGTGAGGACATCCCATGTTCCTCTTTTTGGGTCTGGGACACCTCACTCAGGATAGTGTTTTCTATTTCCATCCATTTGTATGAAAAATTCAAGAAGTCATTGTTTTTTATTGTTAAGTAGTACTCTAATATGTATATATTCCATACTTTCTTCATCCATTCTTCCATTGAAGGGCATCTAGGTTGTTTTCAGGTTCTGGCTATTATAAACAATGCTGCTATGAATATAGTTGAGCATATACTTTTGTTGTATGATAGGGCATTTCTTGGGTATATTCCCAAGAGTGGTATTGCTGGGTCCATGGGTAGGTTGATCCCGAATTTCCTGAGAAACCACCACACTGCTTTCCAAAGTGGTTGCACAAGTTTGCATTCCCACCAGCAATGGATGAGTGTACCCCTTTCTCCACAACCTCTCCAGCAAAGGCTATCATTGGTGTTTTTCATTTTAGCCATTCTGACAAGTGTAAGATGGTATCTTAATGTTGTCTTGATTTGCATTTCCCTGATTGCTAAGGAGGTTGAGCATGACCTTAAGTGTCTTTTGGCCATTTGAACTTCTTCTGTTGAGAATTCTCTGTTCAGCTCAGTGCCCCATTTTATAATTGGGTTGATTAGCCTTTTACGGTCTAGTTTCTTGAGTTCTTTATATATTTTGGAGATCAGACCTTTGTCAGTTGTGGGGTTGGTGAAGATCTTCTACCAGTCAGTGGGTTGCCTTTTTGTCTTAGTGACAGTGTCCTTTGCTTTACAGAAGCTTCTCAGTCTCAGGAGGTCCCATTTATTCAATGAGGCCCTTAATGTCTGTGCTGCTGAGGTTATACGTAGGAAGAGGTCTCCTGTGCCCATGTGTTGTAGAGTACTTCCCACTTTCTCTTCTATCAGGTTCAGTGTGTTTGGACTGATATTGAGGTCTTTAATCCATTTGGACTTGAGTTTTGTGCATGGTGATAGATATGGATCTATTTTCATTCTTCTACAGATTGACATCCAGTTTTGCCAGCATAATTTGTTGAAGATGCTCTCTTTTTTCCATTGTATACTTTTAGCTCCTTTAATGAAAATCAGGTGTTCATAGGTTTGTGGGTTAAAGTCAGGGTCTTCTATTCGATTCCATTGATCGACTTCTCTGTTTTATGCCAATACCAAGCTGTTTTCAACACTGTAGCTCTGTAATAGAGTTTGAAGTCAGGGATGATAATGCCTCCAGATGATCCTTTATTGTATAAGATTGTTTTGGCTATCCTGGGTTTTTTGTTTTTTCATATAAAGTTGATTATTTTCTTCTCCAGATCTGTGAAGAATTTTGATGGGGATTGCATTGAATCTATAGATTGCTTTTGGTAGAATTGCCATTTTTACTATGTTGATCCTCCCAATCCAAGAGCAAGGGACATCCTTCCATTTTCTGGTGTCCTCTTCAATTTCTTTCTTCAAAGATTTAGAGTTCTTGTCAAATAGATCTTTCACTTCCTTGGTCAGAGTTACCCCAAGATATTTTATGCTATTTGTGGCTATCGTGAAAGGAGATGCTCCTCTGATTTCCCTCTCTGCTTTCTTATCCTTAGTGTATAGGAAGGCAACTGATTTTTTGGAGTTGATCTTGTATCCTGCCACATTACTAAAGGTGTTTATCAGCTGTAGGAGTTCTTTGGTAGAGTTTTTGGGGTCACTTATGTATACTATCATATCATCTGCAAATAACGAAAGCTTAACTTCTTCCTTTCCAATACGAATCCCCTTGATCCCCTTATGTTGTCTTATTGCTATTGCTAGAACTTCAAGCACTATAGTGAAGAGGTATGGAGAGAGTGGACATCCTTGTCATGTTCCTGATTTTAGTGGCATGGCTTTGAGTTTTTCTCCGTTTAATTTAATGTTAGCTGTTGGCTTGCTGTAAATAGCTTTTATTATATTTAGGTATGACCCTTGTATCCCTAATCTCTCCAAGACCTTTATCATAAAGGGGTGTTGAATTTTGTCGAATGCTTTTTCAGCATCGAATGAAATGATCATATGGTTTTTTTCTTTCAGTTTATTTATATGGTGGATTACATTGATAGATTTGTGTATGTTGAACCAGCCCTGCATCTCTGGGATGAACCTACTTGATCATAATGGATAATTTTTCTAATGTGTTCTTGGATTCAGTTTGCCAGTATTTTATTGAGGATTTTTGTGTCGATATTCATGAGTGAGACAGGCCTGTAATTCTCTTTCTTGGTTGGGTCTTTGTGTGGTTTTGGTATCAGGGTAACTGTAGCTTCATAAAAGGAATTTGGCAATGACTCTTCTGTTTCTATATTGTGAAATACCTTAAGGAGTATAGGTATTAGCTCTTCTTGTAAGTTCTGGTAGAATTCTGCATTGAAACCATCTGGTCCTGGGCTTTTTTTGAAAGGGAGATTTTTGATAACAGTTTCTAGTTCTTCGCGACTAACAGGTCTATTTAGATTGTTCACTTGGTCTTGGTTTAGCTTTGGTATATGGTACTTATCTAAAATAATGTCCATTTCTTTTGCATTTTCCAGTTTTGTGGCATACAGGCTTTTGTAGTAAGATCTAATGATTCTCTGAATTTCTTCTGTGTCTGTGGTTATGTCCCCCTTTTCATTTCTGATCTTATTTATTTGCGTGTTCACTCTCTGTTGTTTAATTAGTTTGAATTGGGGTTTGTCAATCTTGCTGATTTTCTCCAAGAACCAACTTTTTGTTTCATTGATTCTTTGGACTGTTTTCTGTGTTTCTATTTTGTTGATTTCAGCCCTCAGTTTGATTATTTCCAGTCTTCTACTCCTCCTGGTCACATCTGCTTTTTTTTCTAGAGCTTTCAGGTGTGCTGTTAAGTCCCCAGTGTATGCTTTCTCAGTTTTCTTTAAGTGGGCACTTAGTGCTATGAACTTTCCTCTTAGCACTGCTTTCATCGTGTCCCATAGGTTTGAGTATGTTGTCTCTTTATTTTCATTAAATTCAAGGAAGACTTTAATTTCTTTCTTAATTTCTTCCTTGACCCAGGTGTGGTTCAGTAGTTGACTGTTCAGTTTCCATGAGTTTGTCAGCTTTCTGGGGATAGCATTGTTGTTGCATTCTAACTTTAGTTTGTGGTGATCTGATAAGACACAGGTGGACACTGATATTTTTTTGTATCTGTGGAAGTTTCCTTTGTTTCCGAGTATGTGGTCAATTTTCGAGAAGGTTCCATGAGCTGCAGAGAAGCAGGTATATTCTTTCCTATTTGGGTGGAGTGTTCTATAGATGTCTGTTAAGTCCATTTGCTTTATTACGTCCAATAATTCTCTTAATTCTCTATTAGGTTTCTGTCTGATTGACCTGTCCATTGGAGAGAGAGGTGTGTTGAAGTCTCCTACTGCTAGTGTGTGTGGTTTGATGTCTGCCTTGAGTTCTAGTAATATTTCTTTACATAAGTGGATGCTTTTATATTAGGGACATAGATATTCAGGATTGAGACTTCATCCTGATGGATTGTTCCTGTTATGAGTATAAAGTGTCGATCTCGATCTCTTCTGATTGATTTTAGTTTGAAGTCAGTTTTGTTAGAAATTAGTATGGCCACACCTGCTTTTTTCTTAGGACCATTTGCTTGAAACACCTTTTCCCAACCCTTTATTCTGAGTAGATGCCTGTCTTTGTGGTTGAGATGTGTTTCTTGAAAACAGCAGAATGTTGGATCCTGTTTTCATATCCAATCTCTTAGCCTGTGCCTTTTTATAGGTGAATTGAGACCATTAATATTAAGTGATATTAATTGCCAGTGGTTGTTTACTCCGGTTATTCTTATTGTTTTTGGTAGTAGAGTTTGTGTGTCTCCCTTCTTTGAGTTGTTCTGGTGAAGGGTCGCTAGATGCCTGAGTTATTGTAGGCAGTGTTGGCAATGTTGGATTCCTTGGGTTGTGATTTTAGATCTATTACTTTCTGTAGGGTTGTATTTGTGGCTACATATTGTTTAAATTTGTTCTTACCCTGGAATGTCTTGTTTTTTCCATTGATAGTAAATGATAACTTGGCTGGGTATAGTAGTTTGGGTTTGCATCCATGGTCTCTTAGTTTTTCAGTACCTCTATCCAGGACCTTCTGGCTTTCATGGTTTCCATAGAGAAGTCAGGTGTAAGTCTGATTGGTTTACCTTTATAAGTTATTTGCCCTTTTTTCTTTGCAGCTCTTAATATTCTTTCTTTAACCTGTATATTTTGTGTTTTGATTATTATATGGCAAGGGGATATTTTTCTTTGATCAAGTCTGTTTGGTGTTCTGTATGCTTCTTGAATATTCAAAGGAATATCTTTCTTTATGTTGGGAAAGTTTTCTTCCATAATTTTGTTAAAAATATTTTCTGGACCTTTGAGCTGTGACTCTTCTCCTTCTTCTATTCCTATTATTCTTAGGTTTGGTCTTTTTATCCTATCCCATATTTCCTGAATGCTTTGTGATGAGTATTTGTTGGCTTTGCTGTTTTCTTTGATCAGTGCGTTTATTTTCTCTATGGTGTCCTCAGAATCTGAGATTCTTTCTTATATCTCTTGTATTCTATTGATTATGCTTGTTTCTGTAGACTCTGCTCGTTGAGCTAGACTTTCCATATCCAGCTGGTCCTCAGTTTGTGTTTTCTTCCTTGCTTCCATTTCAGTTTTCAATTCTTGAAATGTTTCCATTACCTGTTTGATTGTTTTTTCTTGGTTTCCCAGGGTATCATGTAGGTATTTACTCATTTCTTCAAACTTTTTGTTATACTTCTCATCCATTTCTATAAGTGCATTTTTTATATGTTGTTTAAGGGACTCTATTGCTTTCATAAAGTCAATTTTTTCCACTTCTTCTGTGTTAGGGTGTTCACATCTTTCTGTTGTAAGGTCGTTGGGTTCTGGTGTTTTCATGTTGTTTTTCAGATTGTTGTGTGAATTCTTGCCTTGGTGCCTGCCCATCTCCTTCTATCGATGCTATCTAATGGGTCGTTTAAAACCGAATCAGGTTTCCCTGTTGGCCAGGGGCTTACAAAATGCCCTCACTCCGTTTCCTGGCTCCTGTCGTGGGCCAAGATCCCTCTCACCACTCAGAAGGGTCTTCAGAAACAGGACCCGGCTCCCCGTTTTCCAGGGACCTCGCCAACAAAAGGCCTACCTCTTTGATTTAATTGTAGTGGGGAGATCTGCTCTCGGAGTTCCGCGCCCGTCCCCACCGCTTGGCTGTCTGCGCCTCTAGTTCAGGATATTAATATCACTAATGTTCAATAAAAATGGGATTACAAATCAGATTTATAGAATAGCCAATGTGCATTAAAATGTACTGTATGTTCTTCACTGCTCCCCAATCTCAGGAAACTTACCATAATTTAGGCTATCTACTTGGATTACAGAAATAACAACATCCTAACTCATGAATTCTTTTTTTTTTATTTTTTTTAATTCTTTTTTTTCTTTTTTTATTCTTTTTTAATTAAAATTTCCAACTGCTCCCCGTTTCCCATTTCCCTCCCCCTCCTCCCACATATTGCCCCCTCCCCCCGCTCCCCTCCCCGTATCCCCACTCCTCTTTTCCTCCCCCTAGTCCACTCCCCCTCCCTCTCGATACTGAAGAGCAGTCCAAATTCCCTGCCCTACAGGAAGACCAAGGTCCTCCCACTTCTATCTAGGTCCAGGAAGGTGAGCATCCAAACAGGCTACGCTCCCACAAAGCCAGTTCATGTATTAGGATCGAAACCTAGTGCCATTGTCCTTGGCTTCTCATCAGCCTTCATTGTCTGCCTTGTTCAGAGAGTCCAGTTTCAACCCATGCTTATTCAGTCCCAGTCCAGCTGGCCTTGGAGAGCTCCCAATAGATCAGTTCCACTGTCACAGTGGGTGGGTGCACGCCTCGTGGTCCTGATTTCCTTACTCATGTTCTCCCTCCTTCTGCTTCTCATTTGGACCTTAAGAGCTCAGACGGTTGATCCAAATTGGGTCTCTGTCTCTCTCTCGATCCATCGCCAGATGAAAGTTCCTTTGCCATTCTCCTTGGCCTCTCGTCAGCTCTCATTGTCCACCACATTCCGAGAGTCCGGTTTTGTCCCATGTTTTTTTCAGTAGCAGTCCAGCTGGCCTTGGTGAGCTCCCAATAGATCGGCCCCCCTGTCTCAGTGGTTGGGTGCACCCCTCATGGTCCTGACTTCCTTGTTCATGTTCTCTTTCCTTCTGCTCCTCATTATAACCTTGGGAGCTCAGTCCGGTGCTCCAGTGTGGGTCTCTGTCTCTATCTCCATCCATCGCTAGATGAAGGTTCTATGGCGATATGCAAGATATTCATCAGTATGATTATAGGATAGGTTCATTTCAGGTTCCCTATCCTCAGGTGCCCCAATGAACTAACTGGGGACATTGCCCTGGGCATCTGGTAGCCATTCCAGGTTCAAGTCTCTTGCCAACCCTTAGGTGGCTCCCTTAACTAAGGTATGAGTTTCCCTGCTCCCCAATCCAACCTTCCTTTAACCCCAATCACCCTGATTCCCCCAGTTCCCCTCATCCTCTCCTTCACACTTTTCTCTCCCCATCACCCCTCATCCCCATCCCACCCCACCCCCCAAGATTCCAATTTTTGCCCATCAATCTTGTCTATTTCCCATAGCTGGGAGGATATCTATATGTTTTTCCTTGGGTTTACCCTCTTGTTTAGCTTCTTTAGGATCACAAAATATAGACTCAGTGGCCCCTATCCATGGCTAGAAACCAATTATGAGTGAGTACATCCCATGATCTTCTTTTTGGGTCTGGGTTACCTCACTCAGGATCGTATTTTCTATTTCCATCCATTTGCATGCAAAATTCGAGAAGTCATTGTTTTTTACCGCAGAGTAGTACTCTAATGTATATATATTCCACACTTTCTTCATCCATTCTTCTATTGAAGGGCATCTAGGTTGCTTCCAGGTTCTGGCTATTACAAATAATTCTGCTATGAACATAGTTGGACAAATGCTTTTGTCATATGATAGGGCATCTCTTGGGTATATTCCCAAGAGTGCTATTGCTGGGTCCAGGGGTAGGTTGATCCCAATTTTTCTGAGAAACCGCCACACTGATTTCCAAAGTGGTTGCACAAGTTTGCAGTCCCACCAGCAATGGATGAGGGTACCCCTTTCTCCACAACCTCTCCAGCAAAGGCTATCCTTGGTGTTTTTGATTTTAGCCATTCTGACAGGTGTAAGATGATATCTCAAAGTTGTTTTGATTTGCATTTCTCTGATTGCTAAGGACGTTGAGCATGACCTTAAGTATCTTTTGACCATTTTAACTTCTTCTGGTGTGAATTCTCTGTTCAGTTCAGTGCCCCATTTTTTAATTGGGTTAATTATCCTTTTAAAGTCTAGTTTCTTGAGTTCTTTATAAATTTTGGAGATCAGACCTTTGTCTGTAGCGGGGTTGGTGAAGATCTTCTCCCAGTCAGTAGGCTGCCTTTTTGTCTTAATGACAGTGTCCTTTGCTTTACAGAAGCCTCTCAGTTTCAGGAGGTCCCATTTATTCCATGTTGCCCTTAATGTCTGTGCTGCTGGGGTTATACATAGGAAGCGATCTCCTGTGCCCATATGTTGTAGGGTACTTCCCATTTTCTCTTGTATCAGGTTCAGTGTGTTCAGATTGATATTGAGGTCTTTGATCCATTTGGACTTGAGTTTTGTGCATGGTGATAGATATGGGTCTATTTTCATTCTTCTACAGGTTGACATCCAATTGTGCCAGCACCATTTGTTGAAGATGCTTTCTTTCTTCCATTGTATACTTTTAGCTCCTTTATCGAAAATTAGTTGTTCATAGGTTTGTGGGTTAAAATCCGGGTCTTCTATACGATTCCATTGGTCGACTGCTCTGTTTTTATGCCAGTACCACGCTGTTTTCATTACTGTAGCTCTGTAATAGAGTTTGAAGTCAGGGATGGTAATGCCTCCAGAAGTTCCTTTATTGTATAAGATTGTTTTGGCTATCCTGGGTTTTTTGTTTCTCCATATAAAGTTGATTATTGTCCTTTCAAGATCTGTGAAAAATTTTGATGGGATTTTAATGGGGATTGCATTGAATCTATAAATTGCCCTTGGTAGAATTGCCATTTTTACTATGTTGATCCTCCCAATCCAAGAGCAAGGGAGATCCTTCCATTTTCTGGTATCCTCTTCAATTTCTTTCTTCAATGCCTTAAAGTTCTTGTCAAATAGATCTTTCACTTCCTTGGTTAGCGTTACCCCAAGATATTTTATGCGGTTTGTGGCTATCGTGAAAGGTGATGATTCTCTTATTTCCCCCTCTGCTTCCATATCCTTTGTGTATAAGAGGGCGACTGATTTTTTGGAGTTGATCTTGTATCCTGCCACATTACTAAAGGCGTTTATCAGCTGTAGGAGTTCTTTGGTGGAGTTTTTGGGGTCGCTCATGTACACTATCATATCATCTGCAAATAATGCAAGTTTAACTTCTTCCTTTCCAATTTGAATCCCCTTTATCCCCTTATGTTGTCTTATTGCTATTGCTAAAACTTCGAGAACTATATTGAAGAGGTATGGAGAGAGTGGACAGCCTTGGCGTGTTCCTGATTTTAGTTGGATGGCTTTAAGTTTCTCTCCATTTAATTTGATATTAGCTGTCGGCTTGCTGTATATAGCTTTAATTAAATTTAGGTATGACCCTTGTATCCCTAATCTCTCCAAGACTTTTATCATAAAGGGATGTTGAATTTTGTCAAATGCTTTTTCAGCGTCTAATGAAACGATCATATGGTTTTTTTCTTTCAGTTTATTTATATGATGGATTACATTGATAGATTTGCGTATGTTAAACCAGCCCTGCATCTCTGGTATGAAGCCTACTTGATCATAATGGATAATTTTTCTAATGTGTTCTTGGATTCGGTTTGCCAGAATTTTGTTGAGGATTTTTGCGTCGATGTTCATGAGTGAGATTGGCCTGTAATTTTCTTTCTTGGTTGGGTCTTTGTGTGGTTTTGGTATCAGAGTTACTGTAGCTTCATAAAAGGAATTTGGCAATGACTCTTCTGTTTCTATATTGTGAAATACCTTAAGGAGTATAGGTATTAGGTCTTCTTGGAAGTTCTGGTAGAATTCTGCATTGAAACCATCTGGTCCTGTACTTTTTTTGGAAGGGAGGTTTTTGATAACCGCTTCTAATTCTTCATGACTAACAGGTCTATTTAGGTTGTTCACCTGGTCCTGGTTTAACTTTGGTATATGGTACTTATCTAAAAAAGTGTCCATTTCTTTTACATTTTCCAGTTTTGTGGCATACAGGCTTTTGTAGTAAGATCTAATGATTCTCTGAATTTCCTCTGTGTCTGTGGTTATGTCTCCCTTTTCATTTCTGATCTTATTAATTTGCAGATTCTCTCTCTGCCATTTGATTAGTTTGGATAGGGGTTTATCAATCTTGTTGATTTTCTCCAGGAACCAGCTTTTTGATTTATTGATTCTTTCAATTGTTTTCTGTGTTTCTATTTTGTTGATTTCAGCCCTCAGTTTGATTATTTCCAGTCTTCTACCCCTTCTAGGTGAGTCTGCTTCTTTTTTTTCTAGAGCTTTCAGGTGGGCTGTTAAGTCTCCAATGTGTGCTTTCTCTGTTTTCTTTAAGTGGGCAGTTAGTGCTATGATCTTTCCTCTCAGGACTGCTTTCATAGTGTCCCATAGGTTTGAGTATGTTGTTTCTTTATTTTCATTGTCTTCAAGGAAGACTTTAATTTCTTTCTTTATTTCTTCCTTAATCCAGGTATGGTTCAGTAGTTGACTATTCAGTTTCCATGAGTTTGTAGGCTTTCTGGGGCTAGCATTGTTGCTGAATTCTAGCTTTAATCCATGGTGATCTGATAAGGTACAGGTGGTTATTAATATTTTTTTGTAACTGTGAATGTTTGCTTTGTTACCGAGTATGTGGTCGATTTTTGAGAAGGTTCCATGAGCTGCAGAGAAGAAGGTATATTCTTTCCTATTTGGGTGGAATATTCTATAGATGTCTGTTAAGTCCATTTGATTCATTACCTCCATTAATTCTCTTATTTCTCTGTTAGGTTTCTGTCTAATTGACCTGTCCATTGGTGAGAGAGGAGTATTAAAGTCTCCTACTATTAATGTGTGCGGTTTGATGGCTGCCTTGAGTTTTAACAATGTTTCTTTTACGTACGTGGGTGCTTTTATATTAGGGGCATAGATATTCAGGATTGAGATTTCATCCTGATGAATTGTTCCTGTTATGAGTAGAAAATGTCCCTCTCCATCTCTTCTGATTGATTTAAGTTTGAAGTCAACTTTGTTAGAAATTAGTATGGCCACACCTGCTTGTTTCCTAGGTCCATTTACTTGATAAGCCTTATCCCAGCCCTTTACTCTGAGTAGGTGCCTTTCTTTGTGGTTGAGGTGTCTTTCTTGTAAACAGCAGAATGTTGGATCCTGTTTTCGTATCCATTCTCTTAGTCTGTGCCTTTTTATAGGTGAATTGAGTCCATTGACATTAAGTGATACTAATGATCAGTGGTTGTTAACTCCGGTCATTTTTTTTAGTAGTAGATTTTGTGTGTTTCCCTTCTTTGAGATGTGCTGGTAAAGGGTCTCTAGATGTCTGAGTTACTGTGGTCATTGTTGGACTCCTTGATTAATGATTTTCCTTCTATTACTTTCTGTAAGGCTGGATTTGTGGCTACGTATTGTTTAAATTTGTTTTTATCCTGGAAGATTTTGTTTTCTCCATTTATAGTGAACGAGAGCTTGGCTGGGTATAGTAGTCTGGGCTTGCATCCATGGTCTCATAGTTTCTGCAGTACATCTATCCAGGACCTTCTGGCTTTCATGGTTTCCATAGAGAAGTCAGGTGTAAGTCTGATAGGTTTACCTTTATAAGTAACTTGGCCTTTTTCCTTTGCTGCTCTTAGTATTCTTTCTTTATTCTGTATGCTTTTGTTTTGATTATTATATGGCGAGAGGATGTTTTTTTTTGATCCAGCCTATTCGGTGTTCTGTATGCTTCTTGAACCTTCATAGGTATATCTTTCTTTAGGTTGGGAAAGTTTTCTTCTATAATTTTATTAAATATATTTTCTGGACCGTTGAGCTGCGCTTCTTCTCCTTCTTCTATTCCTATTATTCTTAGGTTTGGTCTTTTTATTGTGTCCCATATTTCCTGAATGTTTTGTGATGAGAATTTGTTGGCCTTGCTGTTTTCTTTGATCAGCGTGTTTATTTTCTCTATGGTATCTTCAGAATCTGAGATTCTTTCTTCTATCTCTTGTATTCTGTTGGTTATGCTTGCTTCTGTAGTCTCTATTCGTTTATGTTTTCTTCTTTGCCTCCATTTCAGTTTTTAAGTCTTGAACTGTTTCCATTATCTGTTTGATTGTTTTTCCTTGGTTTCCTAGGGTATCACTCACTGATTTACTCAATTCTTCAAACTTTCTGTTATACTTCTCATCCATTTCTATAAGGGCATTTTTTACATGCTGTTTAAGGGCGTCAATCACTTTCATAAAGTCAATTTTATCTACTTCTTCATGATTAAGGTGTTCATGTCCTCCTGTTGTGAGGTCGCTGGGTTCTGGTGCTTTCATATAGTTTTTCAGATTGTTGGGTGAATTCTTGCATTGGCGCCTGCCCATCTCTTTCTCCGAATGCTCCCCTATGGATCTTCTTTTACCGGATCAGGTCTCCTTGCCTACTGATGTACTTTCCCAGTGATGGCACCCTGCAGTGATAGCTCTCCTGGTGCTCCAGTGATGTCTCTCCTGGTACCAATATCAGATCTCCGTGCCCAAAGACGGCTCTCCTTGTACCCAGATTAGCTCTTCCACTGATGGCTCTCCTGGTGCCAAGATCAGATCTCTGTGCAGGTTGGGTAGTTCGTAAACAAAGCTCCTACCTTGCTTGGTGCAGGCAGGTCAGTGAACCAAAGGAAGTCTCGCCTGCCTACTTGCCCTGAGGATTTGCCCCCAGCGCCAGACAGACTGAGCTGGATGGTGTTATGTGCCCAAAGAGGAAAGGGGGCAGAAGGAAGAAGGGTTCTGGATGCAAGCTGGGTGGGACAAGAAGAGAGAGGCAGTATGCAGGGTGTAGAGCCCCTGCAGGGAGCCCAGGGAGTATAGGGTGGGGGATGAGGAACTTCAGAGTTCCCTGTCCAGGGCTGCTTCCGCCGCCGCTGGTCACAAACTCCCTCATGAATTCTTAATGTGGTTCCAGGTATAAAATTCAGAGGGCATGCTTGAACTTGTATGAAATTAGAAATTCTTCATTTTCACTAGTGTCTGAATAGGAAGTTGGGCATTTCTTTAAAAATTGGCTCTATTTTGATACTGTAAGACTTTAAGCAGAATCAATGACATATTAACTAAAAACATTATAGAAAATTCCATGTATTACAGAGGTTCACAGTATGTTAAATATTGATATACATCATGCCTTTGCCATTTTGAAAGATTCAGAGTTAAGATCCTACCATTTGATGGGCTTATAAAGAGATTCATGTTTTACTGAGTGGCAGACTTCATTTAATTTTTCACTAACTGCCTTTTGTGTGACTCTTCTTGTAATTAATCTAACTTTTGTTAGGCAATTGAAAGTTGTTCTGAGACTTCAGATTCCATAAAACCACAAAGTTTTAATGTTATTATTTTTATTTCACGGGTTTCAGGCAACTTCTCTTCTTCATGCAATGGCCTCAGTAGTTCCTGTCACAGATTAAATGTACCATATACTTCCCCCACTCATCCACTCAAGGACTTCCTAACACCAAGTGAGAGCTAAACCTCAATGCTTGAGCCATTTAAGACACAACATAAGTCAGCGTCTACCTTCCCTATCTTCACATCTGCAGACATCTGCCTCACAGATGTCTGCACTTGGGACCTTGTACCAAGTTCTTTGCAGATGATCTTCCCAAAGACTGGAACAGGTTACCCCCAGAGATGCAATGTCCTCTTGCTAAAGAGACTTTACCCATTGTACTTAAAATAGTTCCCACAATCACATCACTCTCTATGTCCTCATACACTGTTCTCTCTCTCTGTCTGAGCATTAGGGACTACGTATACCCAAAATACGAATAAGTAAACTACATTTAGGGACATTGAAAGGTGAGCAATAGGTCAGTATGACACAAAACAAGACACCAAAGAACCAATCAAAGGAGATCCAAGGTTACTTTCTATTTTGCCAAAGTCTCTGTAGGCCACATGGAATAGTAAAGTGATCTTCATGCCTTGACAAGAGGCCAGGTGATTCTGCATCATTTCTTAGCCAAGGGAATACTGGGATATATGCGAAAAACCAGAGTGTGGTCTCCTGTGGCTTGGGAGAATGACTTCTTAGCTTATTGAGCTGGGGATTGCTATATAAACTCTTGAAGGCCCATGTTTCTCAAGTGTAAAATGGAGATACTATCACTATCTAATCCTTAGGGAAGTATAAGAGTGGAATGAAATAAGGGTAGCGTTTAGCTTCAAGCCTCGTCCATGGTAAGTGCTCAGTAATGCTTGGTTATTGTCACCTTTATTGTTTCCATTATAGAAATGAATCATCTATTAGCAGCACTATAAAATTTCAACCAGGGTTTCTTTACCTGGAAACTCAGGAGATTGCGGACCCTTGAGTGCAAATTCCTGTACATTGGAACTAGGAATAAATATAAAATTCTGAAATGAAAACATGATGCACTCCTATCATACTCCTCTCCTTGCCACCAGAGAGGTCCAGAATAATGTCAATATTTAGATGGGTTGTAAAATAGTGTGGAATGAGGTACAGGAAACTGCTGGCTATACAAAGTGGGGGGCCCTCTACCTAACTCAGAGATGAAGGAAACATCTTTGTCACGGAAGGAAATATACTGGGGAATAGAAACCCACATATTAGTGGACTTTAGAGAAGAACATAGACATATACAAGAAATTAACTGCCAAGTGACAAGGGATTTCAAATCCTAGCAGAATAGAGGATCTCTCACATCAGACAGTGAGTGGTAGTGATGGATGTAAGTTAGTATAAAAGTCTGAGAAGCAACAGAGGTACTTAAATTTTAGTATGCATCTAAATTCTCTGTGATGTGTGTTAAAATGTCCAGAGGTTCTGATTTAGTCTGTGAGCTGAGACCCATAAATCTGTCCTAGTAATAAACGCCCTAAGGAATTCTGATAGAGGTGGTCTAAGGTTTACTCTAAAAAGAATGGGACCAAAAGAAAAACATTGAAAGCAGGCCTCTTGGTTTATTTCAGCCAAACTGACCAAGAGACAGAGCCTAAGTGTTTAGGCTCAAGTCTCTAGGAAGAATAGAGATGTGTTTACCCTGAATGCTTTCTTTGTCTAATGTTTTGGAGACCTGTGTACTGATGGTGACTGGCTGAGGCTTAGAGATTTTAACCATCTCCTTCTTGGGGACTTAGCTCATATCTACTGTGTTTTCTATCATTCATTCATTGTCTTTTTAATCCTAGGCCATCTTTTCCCCTCTTATAGAACCTCAGATAGGTTCTGAATTGTTCCTATGCTCATGTATTTGGAAAAAATACCTCCTATGCAAATACTATTAAATAAGCAGAACAAAGCATGATCAAATGTTATTGGTGGAAAGCTCCTTGCCTCCATTCCCCCTGTCCTCCGGAGAACTAACTCATTTCCAGCCTCACTGATACCTGGGATGGCCCTGTATTGGTTTGGCACTTTGCAAATTCCATGCTTATTTTGGAAAAGTGTTCCATGTTTTTATGCATCCTTGCATGTATGTGTATTAATTTTCTGTAGCTGCTGTAACAAATGGTCAAAACTGTGGTCATTTGAAAAGTAGACATTTTTTTTTTTTTGTTTTAGAAACCATAAACCTGAAATCCTGATGTCAGCAAGTTGTATACCTTCCAAAGTCTTTAAAAAACAGTTCCTTCCTTGTCTACCCTCTGTGGCCCCAGGGCTTCTTCACTTGTATTTGTCCAACTACAACATCTGTCTTCATAGTCAAGTGACATTGTACTGTGCCATCGTTTCTGTTGATCTACTAGATTTAGAGTTCAGTTGGATCACAAATGATAATCTCATTTTGAAGTTCTGCATTTAATTGCAATAATACAATACTGTAGTCGGAGACTTAGATATTTATGTCTCACATTTCTAGAGAAGGCTGAAGATCTAAGTCCTTGCTGAACAGTGTCTGCTAAAGTCCTGTTCTTGGTTTCCAGGTGGCCACCTTCTTGGTGTTCATCAGGATGGTAGAGGGAGAGAAAGCTCTAGTCTCTCCTTCTTCTCAGGACACTAATACCGTCATTGGTGGCTGCAGTGATTTGAATGAGGAATCCCCACACAGACACAGGCCTTTGAACACTTAGACCCCAGGTGGTGGAATTGTTTGCGGATGTTTAGGAGGTGTGTCTTGCTGGAGAAAGTATGTCTCTGGGGTGGGTTTTGAGATTATCCAGCCTCACTGTACTTCCAGTTTGCTCTTTGTGCTTTCTGCTTGCGCTTGAGATGTCGTCTTCACGTTTCCTGCTCTGGCTGCCTTGCCTCGCCAACATGGTGGCCTCTTATTTCTCAGTAACTGTGTGCCCAAATGCATTCTTCCTTCTATAAGTTGCTTTTGCTTGTGACATTTTATCACAGCAACAAAAGGGTAACCAACACAGGGCCCCGAGCTCATCTTACTTGGTTACTTCCCAAAGGCTCCAGTTTTAAACACAACCACTTTGAGTATTAGGTCTTCAAAATATACATTTGAGGGGGACACCAATATTCAATACACAGCAAGCCCCCTCTGAATTTCTATATTTAGAAATTCCAGGAGTTAGGAATGCACATGGAATTTTATCCCCCCAGCCAGATTCAACTCAGTGTACACTATGAGCTTTTGGTTCCTGTAGTAAGTACTCCACCCCATTCTTCAGTCTGTGCCTGCCTGTGCACGCTTAAACACAAGCCTCAATCCCTATACTGATAGTGCACCAATTGATCTTCCAAATTTTAACACAACTGTTGACTACTGAGTACTACTGGGACTAGGTTATAGCTTCTTGCAAAACAACAGCTTACTAAACCATTGAGATAAATAGCACACACCGTTACTTTCCTGTTGTGGGATATTTCTACACTGTGTGAAGATATATTGCTATGATTGGTTTAATAAGAGCTGAACAGCTCATAACTAGACAGGAGGTATAGGTGAGACTTCTGGGCAGAGAAAGGAAATAAGAGGACATAATCGAGACACAGAGGAGACACCAACAAGACAAGGAGTGAGTTGGACATACAGAACAGAAGGAAGGTAAAAAGCTACATAGTAAAACATCAATGAATAGAAATGGGTTAATTTAAGTTATAAGGATTGGTTAGCATCAAGCCTCAGCTATAAGCTAAGCTTTCATAATTAATAAGATGTCTCTGTGCTATTTTTGGGAGCTGGCTGGTGAGACAGAGGAAGAGTCATTACACTCGCCTTCCAGCAAAAGGGAATATACAGACTATGCAACAGATACAGCAGTAAGTGGCTGTGTATGGAAATTCTTAGGGAGGCTGGTTTTAGGTTCTAGCACCAGATCATTTACCCCCAAATTGGCCCAAGACCATTCATTCTGCCTTAGTTCTGAACCCTGGTGACAGAATTGCTGGAGTGGAGATAGTTTTATGAGAGAGGAATAGATTTTAACACTCTTTACCTGCTTGCTCATCACTAAAGCAATTCATAGTTGCGAATGATGATAAGACTCCTTCAGATATTTTGCATTTTCTTTACAGCGAAAAATTGACTTGTAGGAACCTGATAAAATACATCTTGCTGTGGAACATTTTTAGCTGCCTTTAGCTGCCTCTACCCCAGCCCTGGCTCAGCCAGGAGAAAGGGGCTATTAGTCAGATTAGTGAAGGTAATGGATGAGCCTGTGGAAAATAGGTGTTCCCACCAAGCAGAAGAAAGGCAATAGATGGAGGAATTGTGGAGGCACTCAGTGGTGGAATCAAATCACAGCCTCGCTCCCTCATAACCCATGGGCTTTGCTCATATACTGAATTAAATCAGACTTTTATTCATTTCACAGCACCCTCTATAAATAACTCCTGCAGAATCTCTGAGTCGAAGAAGAGTCCAGAGGGTTTTCAAGTTTGTGTCCCCCAACACCTTGTGTCAAGCCTGATGCTAAGTATACAGACAACAAGTGTTGGCTACATCACACATACATAGAAGCCATAGTACTTCTCTTAAAATTTAGGACAGATTGACTGCTCTTATTCTGCTCAGAGATTAAACTCAAAGTCCTTTTGATGCCCTTTAAAGCTTTTTATGGTCTGACTGCAAGTTTCCACATTCACCTCACCTGCTCACCATTGCTGTACACTCTCATTTGTCACCAGCTGCTCCATCTTACTGATGTTGTTCTTGCCTCAGGACCACCATCCTTTTCAACTCCTCTGCCCATTCTCTGCTTCTAAATATCTACGTGGCTTACTCCCCCAATCTTTTTACTCCTCTCTTAGGACTTCAATGACTGTCCTACCTAAGTCTGCAATGTCCAGCCTCACCTACTCTTCCTGCTTCTCAATCATTGTTTTACTTCATTTGCTCTAATAATGAATATATATGTGAAAGAATATATTCTTTATATATATACATTAATATATATTATATATTAATTATATTACACATTTATATGTGTGTGTGTGTGTGTGTGTGTGTGACAGAAAATGGCCCCCTAGGCTTATAGGGAATGGTACTAATAAGAAGTGTGACCTTGATGGAATACGTGTGGCATTGTTGGAGGAAGTGTGTCTCAATTCACTTCC
Organism: Chionomys nivalis; assembly: GCF_950005125.1. Taxonomy (NCBI): domain Eukaryota; kingdom Metazoa; phylum Chordata; class Mammalia; order Rodentia; family Cricetidae; genus Chionomys; species Chionomys nivalis. Next base: position 54,159,413 of record NC_080086.1, read on the forward strand.
TGCTGTTTGTTGAACCAGATATAGAACTCCCAGCTCTTTCTCCAGCCCAGTGACTGTCTGCCATCTTGACAATGGACTAAACCTCTAAAACTGTAAGCCAGCCCCAATTAAATATTTTCTTTTATAAGAGTTGCCGTGGTCACGGTATTTTCCACAGCAATAGAAACCCTAACTAAAACAGATATATTTATTGGCCTTTTATCCCAATAAGCTGTAAACTCCCCTGAAGTAGGTCACTCATGGTTTTTGTTTATTGTTATACATTAAAATTGTGCCTAGATCAGAGTCCTTACATAATAAGGGTTCGTTAAGTGGGGAAGAGTGGCAATTTGTGTCAGACAATTAGTGATTGCATGAATAAAAAGGTGAGTTAGCACTGAACACTGTTGCTATAACTTAGAACATGGATTTTGTACAAAACTCACCTGGAAGTGATGCAAATATTGAACCAGATGGGAGGTGTGCAGGAAAGAATTCTAAAATTTATTTGTGATTATCTAACCTTGACAGCTAGGAGGCTTTGTGCTTATATATAGGTTGAAGCAGCAAGTACGCTTTAGCTCAATATTACAGATCAGTCTACGACTTTGTACTGGTCAATAGGAAACAGCCAGATGCATGTTCTGATTTATTAAACATGTCCTCATAATTAAGATGAAATAGCTGCTGCAGGAGTATTTCCCTGCCTGCTGCCTGGGCCTCAGAGAAAGTTCAGTGAGAAAGAAGCTCTTAAAGCTTGGATGAACTGCCTTGGGAAGGGCCATGTGGAGAAGAGTAGAAAAATATTTTAATTTTCTAAACTCCAGGATGAACTGTAGATGGTTATTTATAAGTTTAGTAAGACAGATAAATTCTCTGAAAAAAACACTGTGCTATTCCTCTGGTTCTGTCAGCATGGGAAGCACGGGGACACCTGTCCATGGTCAGGAAAGCTTCATGAAGGCCCGGAGAGATGAGTCAGCTCGGGAGAGTGCTTACTACTCCGGCAGGGGACCTGAGTTTAATTTCTAGCACCCAAGTGGCAGCTCACAACCTTTAGTATGTTTGGTTACAGGGGTCTGGTGTTCTCTTCTGACTCTGGTCTATTACACACACATGGCTTACACAAAATCACACAGTGTCATACACATGCACATAAAAAAGCTTCATTAACGTAGTGTCCTCCATAGAGGAAAACAAGGCTTAGTGAAAGAGACCCAGGCCAATTCACATCTCCTGAATATGTTCTGTCTTGGGGTCAGGGATGGGAGATGATGGGGGCAGGAATACTGCTACATCCAGATATCCATTGAAAAGAGTTCTTGGATAATGCTATTAAAGAATATTGACACCTGGTAAATCCAATGCCAGCAACAGAGGGAACTCAAATACATTCTAAATCAAAGTAATTTTTGAATGATACAAGTGAGAGTAAATAAAATGCATAAGGGTATGTGTGAAGAAGGAAACCCTCAATTTATCACATTTTTGGAGCATAGAGTATAGAGTTCCCTGCAACCAAGACACTTGAATGCAGTGACTATCAACAATAGATTGACAATTATATTAATTGTGCATGTTATTTAGTGCAATTCTCACCATAATCTTACAAAGCAGGCATCCTGATTTATCGATAAACATTCATCTGCATGACAGTGTTAAGTTAGGGCACATTTTTAGATTATTAAGAAATCTTTTCAGAAAATCCAGGCAACTTTTCAAGTCAGAGCATTGGTGTGGACAGGAACATGATGTGAACCTGGTCTCTCTTGCTAAACCATTCCTGGTCACATCATTATTTCACAGTAGAACTGAATGGGATTACACCTTCATGAAATAAAAAAATTATCTAGAAAATGGCCCACTTCAAAACTCTGTCACCAGGTGTGGCTTTACAGGAAATGCAAGGTTTCAGTCATGCAATCCTGATTATGGATACCTTCAGTTTCCTCCCTCAGCTTCAACTGCGTATTTTAGTCTACTTGGTTTTCCTTACAAATAATATTCCAAGCTATACTTCCTATTCCAAGGTTTTTGAATGTGCACTCATGTGAAATTCCTTAACTGCCACAGACAGACACTATGTAGTTTCCAAAACCTAGTGTTTCTGCTCTTTGTAACATCATGCGTTTACTCAGGAATGTTACAAACCCCAATTGACAAAAGGTCTGTTTCTGATTTATTTCTACATGTCATAGTAAACTTTGGACATACGAAAATAAGAGGGTGGTATGAAAACTGATTACAGTGCTTTGCTTAGTTAGAAATAGAGGCCAGATCTGCATTTAAAGACACATTAAGGAATATTTATTAGAATGTTGGAGAGCATCCCTGCCTACCAATGGTCCCATGGTCATCACATGAGGACCAGGGGCTTTATACCCTCAAACTTCAAAAATATCAATAAATCTACCTGTCTGTCTATTTATCTATCATTTATTTATAGCACACACACACGTGTGTGTGTGTGAGAGAGAGAGACAGAGAGAGAGACAGAGAGAGAGACAGAGAGAGAGAGCGTGCACATGCCAAAGCATGCATGTGGAAGTCAGAGAACAACCTCAGGTGTGAGTCCTCACCTTCCATTTAGTTTTGATGTGAGGTCTCTTCCTTGCTCCAGTGTATACCACGCTTGCTAGTATGCAAGCGTCTGTTAATTCTCCTGTCTCCACTCCCCGTCTTGCTATATGACCTCTGGATATGTGGGTCCTCATGCTTACATGCAGACTTTGTCCAGTGGGTCATCTCCCCAGTCCTAATTACACATTTAAATGAGTATACAAAGTATTAGGTTTCATTATAGCATTTTCAAACAAAACTTGTTTTAATTGGTCCCCCTCCCTCATCTCATCTCCCTGTCTGCTTTTATCCTCCACACACTCCCCTTCCACTTTCATATCACATGTATCTTTCTGCTCCCCCTTCCTCAACACTTCTGCCTACTTATCCCTTTGTATAACATCTGTGTATGCCTTTACAAATCTCCCTCCCTTGTTATTAATAGGTTCAAATAAAGCTTGGAATGTGATTTGCAATGCTGGATTCATTAGTTTTGTAAATCCTCATGCACATCAAGCAAGGCATTGATGGTCATGTTTCACACCAGCACACGATACAGAATTCAGAGAAAAGCTTTTTCTTAGAAGCCTAACTGACAGTTTTGTAAGACGGAGTGTTACAAGGTGGGATGGGGTAAAAATGGGGAGGCATGGCTACAGTTCCAGACACACTTATCTAGGAAATTCAGTTTTACCAGACTCCAATCTCCAATTCCCTCATCTCTAAAATATCAATGTATATATCTATGTTCCATCTATTATCTATCTATCTATCTATCTATCTATCTATCTATCTATCTATCTATCTATCTATCATCTATCTGTCTGTCTGTCTATCTATCATCTGTCTGTCTATCTATCTATCATCTATCTATCTATCTATCTATCTATCTATCTATCATCTATCTATCTATCTATCATCTGTCTATCTATCATCTATTAATCAATCTTTCTCTCTCTATATATTTATCTATCACCTATTTAATGTAAGTGTGCAATCTGGAGTGCATGCATGTGAATATGTGCAGCATGTGTATACAGAAGCCCATGGGAATCAGAAAAGGTTCTATAAGTCCCTAGAACTGGAATTACAAGCACTGTGAGCTACCTTATAGGTGCTGGGAAGCAAATCTGGGTCCTCGGCTAGAGCAGTAAACACTCTCACCTGTTGAGCCATCTCTCCAGTCAGGGAGCTCATTTTTATACTCATGGAACATACGTGCCAACATACATGCCTGATCACTGCACTGGCACATTAAAGCAGGTAATGGTGTTCTAAGTAACAAAACCCTATAGCTTTTTAAAGGGTGGTCTCATACATCTTGTTACGGAAACAACCAACCAGTCAGCTGGATATGTCAGATGTCAAAGAATATTGGAGCCTACCAAAATATCAGATTTCTTTTAAATGAGTTATTGCCTTGTTTACGAAGTTGCCCATGTGCTATAGAGATTAAAATCCACAAAATATGTTAGTCTTTTTATAAAATTTCAATTTAAAAGCTGAGTTGAAAGAAAAAGCCAGTTCATGTGGGGATCGCTCCTTAGGGCTCCAGTTCATCATTTAAGACGCTGTCTTGAGAATTTTGACAGAAGACAGAATAACAATAATTAGAATATTTGGGATTCATACATATAGGTGAAAGAATTCCAGTGTGTATGGGGGGGTGTGTTTCATTCATAGGCAGCTTCTTCACTTTGGAAGGAAAATACACTGAGAAAGCTAAAGATTTGTGATCTGTGAGAAGTATTTAAATGGTACTATTTTCTTCTCTGCTTTGGAAGAGAGAGCTGCCTTGAGGATTGGGAAAGATTTCTCAAAGGTTCGAAATTAACAGATGTTACCCATTCCCTCAGACTCATACACACATCTTCACCTCTCTCCCCATACCCCCTGCACTGCCTTGTGGGACTCACTCTCCCCCTTTTTTTTTTTATTGAAAAAAAAATTTTCCGCCTCTTCCCCGCCTCCCATTTCCCTCCCCATCCTCCAGCCCCTCTCCCCCTCCCCCCACTCCTCTTCTCCTCTCTCTCCAGTCCCAGGAGCAGTCAGAGTTCCCTGCCCTGTGGAAAGTCCAAGGTCCTCCCCCCTCCATCCAGGTCTAGGAAGGTGAACATCCAAACTGTCTAGGCTCCCACAAAGCCAGAACCTGAAGTAGGATCAAAACCCCGTGCCATTGTCATGCATGGGATAAAACCGGACTCACTCTCCCTTTTAAGCCTGCCTGCAGGAGGATTGCTGAGTCCCTCACAGAATTATCACTCCTCTCTACCATTCTCTTTATTGCTTTCCTAAGAAAAGGGGAATTTAATGTAATTGGTCAGATTCTAGGATACATTAGGACTGATTTACTAGTGGATTAGTTACTGCAAATTTAGGCTTTCCACTTGATCTTGAAATAGAGTATCAAACCTAAAAAAACAAGCTTTTGTGCATCTATTTGTATGTGGTCAATGTATTTGTGCATGCATGTGTGTGTGTTCATATATACGATTACAGGAACCTGCATGTTACAGCCCACGCATGCGAGTCAGAAATCCCAGCAGCATTGGTTCCTGGTGTTGGCTCTTGCTTTCCACCTTGTTTGAGAGAGGGTCTCTTGTCCACTGCTGCACTGGCCAGGTTAGTGGGCTCCCAAACTCGCTTACAGAGCCTTTCCTGTCAGTCCCTCCCATCCTGACCTAGGATTACAGGTGAGTGCAACCTTGTCTATCTTTACATGCGTTCTGAGACCCGAACTTAGTTCTTCACACATGTGTGTCAACACTTAACACACTGATCTATCTCCCCAGTCCTACAGTGTCAAAACTTTTAAGTTAAAATATTAAAATAGATTGATTGAACTGAAACGAAGTCTAAACCTGCAACATTTCTCTGATTATTCCTTTTTTCTCTATACAAATAGACCCTGATTCACAGTGAGATAATAATACAGTGTTTTTTTGTTCCTTTCTAGATAGCATGCTTTGATCCTCTTTCTTATCTATTCTTCCACCTCATAGACCAAGTTACAGCTCCTTGTAAACAAGGCTATTAGGTATGAACAGGGGATTCGTTTTCTTGTCTGGGAATTTGGTTTTGGGCTGTCACTGTTGGGTGCTGACTAGTTTATTATATCTTTGCAATATCAAATGATAGGTTTTCACTGTCATCCACTCACCCCATCCTGCCACAGAAATGTGGGCAGAAAGCCTTAGTAGAAGCAGCCATTGAGTTGTTTTGGAATTCACAAAATCCTTGTGAAAGTCTTCCTCTCAGAGTCACCCTGGGATTTGGCCCTGCTTGGCCACAAGGAGAACCATGGGGGAAGATAACGTTGGATGGATTTTGATGACTTAATGGTCTAATGGTTGTGTTCTTTGTGGTACTGACTCTGGTAAGGGGGTGCCACCCCGCCTCTCATCCTTCCCCCCATTTCTTCTTCTCTCCTCTTGATGTAACTTTCAGCATAAGTGTGCATCCAGTTCCTGGAAGGGTTGAGATAGGATCCTGTTAAGGTGTTCATCGGACCAGGGGGTTTGTGGCCAGAGACTCTGCATTTTTAAGCATCTCTTAGGTGATGCAGAGGTTGCTGCTCTGGGAACCACACATGGGGTAGGCAGTGAGAACCTAACACACCGAAATCCTCCCTGAACACCAAGGCTTCATCAGCCTGGCTTGCTGGAGTGCAAGGTTCTCCAGTAGAACAAGGCAGCTGCTCCCTACATAGTCTCTTCAGCTTCTATGCCTTGTAGGTGCGGCTACCTCAAGCTTTCTTTGAGGAGGAATGAGGACGAGCACAATTGTGGTTCCTTGTGCAAACTCCACGTTAGTTTCCTTGGCTATGTTACCACCCTGCCTACCAAAACCTCATTTAAATCTCTGCATTTAAAACTGCATTAGCAAAGCGAATGCTCTCTAGGGGAAGCTGGCTTATGGCCAGAAGGCAGTCACTGTCACTATTAGTCTTCATTCTCTTTTGATTTATATTTAAGTGTCTTAGGAGATCTGGTCTCCATGGAAGTGACTATCAGTTAGGCTGCTGATATCTTCATGCAGGGGATAATGAGATTTTCTGAACTAATGATATCTGAATTAAAGTAATATTCACCAACATCAAGGGAAGGTAAACAAAGCCACAGGGGCACATTAGCCTGTTTAAGAAGTCAGAGAGGCAGGCAGGACAATAGAGAAGTATGCTTCTCTGGTTGAGGAATCTAGCCCAGTCTGTCAGATGTATGTTCCATTCCCTGGCATCAGTTCATTTTCTGGGTTGTATTCCTGCATAAGATCTTTTGTGCATACATACTATTTAACATCTGTATTGTGTTAGGAACCACAAAAGTTATTATGGGAATAACAAAGGTATTATGGGAATAACAAAGGTATTATGGGAATAACAGAGATGAATAAGAGAAGTGTCTGCTTTACAGATTTCTAATGCAGGCCAGAACTGACACATTAATTACTGGATTTTAAAGGATTTACTGGAGGCCACTGATGTATGCATCCAATAATAGTTAGTAAGTCATGATCATAAGCCAGGGAAAGCTGTCAAAATAGTAGATACAGTGCCACCTTTCATGCAGCATATTAAGTATCCAATTGCACAAATAAATAATGCATGAACAATAAATATGTTTTGTGAATGGTAGATAGGCTATGAGGATGCAGGAAGAGACTCCTGTTTGTGAACTACCCGAGGGATTCTTCTGCCAAAACTTTGAAGAATACAAAAAGGTTTTCTGAGTGAAGAGACAAGAACACTTTAAGAACAAAGACTAGCATAGGCTGTGGTTCAGAGGTAAGAAAGAACTTGATGAGATATAGAACTCAAGGCAGACTTTCATGGCCAATGGACTATGAGGGGTATGGGAAGGAACATAGCGTTTGGATGCGTGAAAGGACTCACACTGAAGCATGTCACAGGATGTCTGATGGAGTCTGCCTTTTCTTGTAAATACAATGGTCCAGTTTGCATTTTGAGAAGTGACAGTCAGTGCACCATTGACAGATGTTGACTGACAGGGTCTGTAGTAGGAGCTGTGGGCCTGCTTTTCGTCCTGCCCGGCTCCTGCACGGCTAGCTTTACACCAGAAATAACAACACACAGATTGTATTCATTTAAACACTGCTTGGCCCATTTCTATTCATCTGTGTAGCACCCCAAGGTGTGCTTACCGGGAAGATTCTAGCCTACGTCCATCCTGGGTCAGAGCTTCATCGTGTCTGCTCTGGAGAGGAGAGCATGGCGTCTGTCTCTCAGAGGAGCTGTCCTGCATCTGAGCTCACTTCCTCTTCCTCCCAGCATTCTATTCTGTCTACTCCACCCACCTAAGGGATGGCCTATCAAATGAGCCAAGACAGTTTGTTTATTGACAAATGACCTTCCTCCATCTCAAGGGTCAGAAGAAGCTGTCTGTGAGCTGCATCTATAATGACCATGAAGCGCTTTCAACACAGGCTAAAACTAAGTTGGTGACTGGTTTGGTAAGAGTGTTTCACTCACTCACCTGGCCATCATCTCCCGCTCACTGGGTACTGCAGATCTAAAAGAAAACAGACCCCAAATTTCTTCATTCCATCTTCATTTCTACCCCCCGTATCCAAAAATTGCTGTTCCACTCAAAAAAAAAAAAAAAAAAACCTTGTGGATATTTATTTACCTGCAAACAATGCTCATAAGTGCCTGTAGTGTTGTTGACTCAAGCCATTTGTCATTAGCATGTGTGTGTGTGGGTGTTCTAATATGATTCTTCCTGTGTCACTATTATTGATAATCAGCAATTCCTTTGTCTCCCTCCATATTCTAAGCTCAACTTTCCAGAGAGGATTCAGCTAGACAAAAATATTTATTAGTATGTTCTTTGGGGAAGTGTGCGGGCTTTAGAGATGACCTAAAATACATGATAAATCTAGTTTTCTTTTTGGATAAGAATAGTATAATACCAGGCAATGGGAGATTCAAGTACGCATCCCAATGACACTATTTATAAATTGTAACCTTTGGACAGATGCTTATTCTTCTCCTTATAAAGTAAAATTATTGAATCAGATGATCCCTTGAGTCCAACTCAAGTACAGATTTATCTTGTGGAAATGAACATGGGATCTGGAATCAGAAAAATACATACTGCTTCTCATGCTGTGACTGCAGCAAAGTCATTTAAGGCCCTGAAGATCCCTCATCTGAAGAGGAAGACAGAAAATGATGGTACATAGAATTCCAAACCCAGCACCAAACACAGTGCCTGGCACATTGTAGGAACCAAAAATCTACTGGTGATAAAAAAAATAGTTGTTTCCTCTGTGGATGATTAAGTGATATTAATCATTTGAAAGAAGTTTAAGGAGGCTAGAGAGATGGCTCAGTGTATAGAGTGCTTTCTCTGGCAAGTCAGAGGACAGGAATTTGGATTAATAACACCCACAGAAAGATGGGCATAGCCACAGCATGCCTGCAACCTCAGTGTTATGTTAAGTCGAGACAGGAGGATTACTGGAACTGACTATCTGCCTAGCTTCAGGTTCAGTGAAAGATCTTGCATCAAGGGAACAAGACAGTAGGTAATAGAGCAGGACACCTGATTACCCCTGACTTCAGTGTACATAGGAATCTTCACATATATATGACTCTACATCACATACACACATACAAAAAATACTCTTACAAACACATTTTTAAAGGAAAGCATATAGCTCAGTTTCAGTACTATTTCCCACACTCACCAGCAACCCAATTCATGTAAAAATAGCCTCTTCTGTGCTATTACTTATTCAGCATTACTTGTGGACATGAGGGCAATCTCCAGATTCCTCGGCATACACAGAAATAGTAGAAAGTGAGGCTGTGAATAAATGAGTGTGTGTGTGCCATTTAATAAGCTATCAAAATTTCCACCAGAAAGATGGAAACTCAGAGGGAGTCCAAAATAGCAACTTCTGCGCAACCAGTCAAATAATGAGCTACTTTTAAGAGCTGAGATTTATTTTTAACATGCCTACAAGATAAGGTGAACAGAGAGGAAAAATAAAAACAGGCATTGCCACGTACTTCCTAGTGTGGTAATGGAATTCTTCATCTCCAACAATGCACTTTCTAGATTCCTAAGCCACAGTTTCACCAAGACTTGCAGGCTTTGTGTAACAATGCTCAGTGGTGTAAGGTATGAAAAGCTGCCTTGGCTGGAGAGCACCCATCTAAGGCTGAAGTTTTTTAATGTGATGGCTTGATTTCAACCTGTCAACATCATTTCAATTCCAGGGGGATTGTTCGCTCTCAACCCCAAGCCTCTGCCATTCCATCGTTCTCATTTTCTGATGGCTGCTTTCCCATTCTTCTGAGAGTTGCCAGGGGAACTAACTGTGGTTTAACCTGCCTTTAAATTCAGGAAGACGTCCCAGGCTTCCCATGAATGATTTCTCTCATTGAGGGTTATGTTGAGCTTCAGATAGGATTCACAGTTCTCAGAAAACAAAACAAAACAAAACAAAAATCCCTCTAGGTGTGCGAGATGAAGAAATAAGACTCTTCTTATTTCTGCCCCAGCTCATTTATCCATCTAAAGTCTGCTCAGTGGGAAGGCTGGACAAAGGCTAGGCTAAAGTAGCACTCTGGATACATTATCCATTATTTATAACTGTACTAGGAAACCTGTTGGCAGTCCCATGGATAGGGCCGGAGAGAACACAAAGATGATTGGAAGAAAAAAAAAGTCATGGTATACAAAGCCTTTTCCTCAGAGGTTGGTATTTTACTAATAAGAATACCAGCAAAGGTAGCAGTAACACCAGTGATAATAACAACAACACAAACCAAGTGGCACTGAACTGAGTGCCTACTATGTGCTGTGCAAGCAAGTTCAACTGAGTGCCTACTAAGTACTAGGCATGCAAGGTTCATTGCGAGTTTTTTTTTATTTGTTTTAAATTATGAGATAGAGGGAAACAGGGCTGCTGTGATTTGTCCAAAGCCGCTTAGCTAGAATAATAGAGAATTGTATTTGAATCTGTGTTCATCTTAGTCTGTAGTCTTTCCGTTAATCGTACTATTGGGTACCAAAAGGACCTTAACATCTTTTTCACTGGCACTTGTACTTTTCTAACTCTCCTGATATCCAGGGCATGCTTTAAGGAAGATGGAGCTGGCTAAATGTTAACAAAGTGCTAAGACAGTGAGGAAGCTTGAATTTTTTTTTTCTTGTTTAAAGCCAAACTCACTGTACTCTTGTGGAAGAACCTTGAAGCTTGAATAAAAAGAATGACTTCAGGTTTTATTACAGCACTGAGTGGGACTGAAATTATTTTAGTTACTTTTTCATTGCTTTCACAAAATATCTGAAAGTAAGATCTTTAGGTAAAAAAGACTCATTTTGGCTCATGGTTCTAAATGCTCCTGTCACTTGGTCTCAAGTAGGATGTCATGGCAGGAGACAGGAGGAAGTAGGGGCTTGTTGCATCACAACAATTTGGGAGTATAGAGACAGGAAAGCACCATGGACCAGGCAGGATCTGTAGATGAACACCCTCCAGTGATCTCCTTCTTCTAGAGAGGGTCCACCTCCTAAAGTCTCCCTACCTTCCAAGGCAGTTCCGTGAATTGTGAATTGATGATGAAGTGTTCAACACATGAGCCTTCTAGGAAAACTTCATGGATGCGCCACAAGTGACATGGAAGTCCCTCAGCTGTGAAGCTGTATAATAAGTTATGTTCTCTTTCCCAGCCTGCAAAAGGGTCAAATGAGAGACTGTGCATGCAAGGTTATAAACTGAGGAATGATTATTTTCTTTAAAAGAATTTTTTTTCCATGGAATCACTCTGACACTTGGGTTAGTGATTTCTACTGGAAACTTCCTTTAAATTCCAGTGGTTACTTGCCTTGTCTTTAGATGCTGGAGTTTCTAAAGCCAGAAGTAAATAAAAATAAATTTGGATATTTAACTTTCTGCATATCAATGGGTAATAAAAACTGTCAAGTTCAGGTATGAGGCATGCGGTTGTACACAAACACACACCACAATCCGCCTTTACCAATCTTGTTTTGAAGGTAAAGGTTTGGACCCTTTAAAAGTATTAAAATCATAATCTCTGTAATAAGTCAGTCTTTGAAATGGAGTAAGTAAAGTTTTATGGAAAATTTACTGCTTTGCCCGTCTGCCACGGAAGGTGAAATTGTCAAACCATGATGGCGTCAAATTGAGGGCTGTTTTCAGACGTTCTACACAGGCTTCCTGGGGACAGGCAATTTTGTTTATGCGTTAGTTTATTTTCATTGTCCCACTTTATGCTTCAGGAGATAAAAAGAACTGAGATAGTATAGGACCCTCGAAGCATCTTTTGCCTATGGCTAGATTGTGAACTTGTTCTGGAGCACCAGAGGAATGTTGACGGGAGGGGATAAAAAAAGTGACTCCCTGTATTCATCAGAAAAACTGCTGAGTTTGGCAGGTGAAAGAGAAATTGCGAGATGAAGCAATGCATGTGGGTGTTTAGTGCACAAGCTGAAGACAGATTGATGTTTTCTTAACCTCCCCTGTAGACCCAGACTCCAGTCCAGCATCTTCTCAAACAGGCAGAGGTTAAACATTCTTACAAGCAAAGGCATGTTAGATTTCACTATGTGTTTATCCCACACTGTTCTGGATTTATTTACTATGCTAAATAACGAATTAGAATACTTACATATCCACATATAGATTTCTTTGGTTTCATCTTTTAGAATTTCTCAAATTTTGATGGATGTACAATTACAGCATTGTGCATGTAAAGACACTGATCTGAATGATTTTTGATATTAATTTATAATCTTTAATTTCTCCTTACTATACTTATTCATATCCTGTACAATATTTTCTTTCCAACCAAATAATAAATTTACTGATCATTGGGAATAACAGCATGGGTCGTGGATATTTCCTGGCAAGTAGATGAACTGTTGATGGTTAATGCAGAAAATTGAGGAAGAAAATTGAGAGACTCAGAAAGAAATAAAGAAGCCCCTAGTCTGTGTTTCTTAATGTATTTATTAGTTCTGGTCTCAGTGGTGCTATGTAACAGATGGCTCCCAAATTCAGGCGATTAAAGCAGCGATGACTTCTAATGAACGGGGATCAGTAGCTTAGACTTTGTAAATTGTGGCTACTTGGGCAGATTTGATTCCACTTATAAGTCTGCAGGGCTTGACCTTACCTTGCTTTGTGGTGCTAAAAGGGCATTTAGTTCCTGAACATTGTTTTTTTCATGGAATAGAACAAACCCACACTTGAAGGCACAATTCTAGTTTATATTAGTATCATGTTTGCTAACTAATTATCCATTGGCAGTGCTGATCATGTTTCCAAAAAAGCCAAGGGTTGTAAAATATATTCCAACAGGGTCATGGCAGAGGTCACTGCAGAAGGCTAAAAAATGAGGGTCAATAATTATACTATGACTGAGAGGAAGTGCAGATATATCATGGAAAAAAAATTCTGAAGGATAAATGGGGAGGACTTTGGCAAGTAAGGTTCTCATTGCCTCCCCAAGAAAGTGACTTGATATTTTTCTTTTATCTATTTTCTCTAACTAGCTTTACCTATTTTTTGCAAACTTTCCTTTTATTGAATAAATATGAAATAAAAATATAACATCAAATGTTTGCCATGCAAGCATGAGAACCCGAGTTCCATGCCCAGAACCCACACTGGAAACAACTGGCCATAGTGACATGTATTGTGATCCTTGAAGGTTATCCTGTTGGGGAGGTGGAGGCCAATGGGGACTATCTCAAACAAACACAAGAAAAATGGACTGTGCCTAAGGAATGATATGCAAGGCTGTCCTCAGGCTTCTACACATATTTTCATACATCTCTGCACCTGCATGTACATGAACACAAACAGCATGCAATCATATGTACACATAAACACATACAGAGGGTTCACCATCTGAAAATCTAACCATTTCTAATTTTTAGAGTTTAACTTAAAAATGAAACAGTGAGATCTTGAGTCAAGTCTCTTTGTTCCTACAGACAGAGCATTTCTCTCAATGGGGTCACAGAATAGTTGAGGAATTTATGTAGGAGTGTCTTTTATCTATCTGTTGCTTTCATTGGTTAATTAATAAAGAACACTGCTTGGCCTGATAGGTCAGAACATAGGTAGGTGGGGAAGACAGAACAGAATGCTGGGAAGAAGGCAATGAGGCAGATAGCTCTCCTCTCCGAGATGGAAGCAGGTTAGAACTTCCCGGTAAGCCATCACCTCATGGTGCTACACAGATTACTAAATATGTGTTAAAGCAAGATGTGAAAATTAACCAAGAAGAGGCTGAAACTAATGGGCCAGGCAGTGTTTAAATGAATACAGTTTCTTTGTAATTATTCTGGGGCTAAGCTAGCCATATGGTAACTGGGTGGGATGAAAAGCAGGCTTCTCCACAGCTCCTTCTACAAGGAATAAAATTCTAAGGGCCTACAGGTAAAACAGCTGCTGTAAAAAAAAAAATGCTTTCTTATGCTATTGTTTGAAAAGCACCCAGGAAGCAATCCAGTAGACAAACCATGGGAAGGATTCGAAACACACCATCATAGAGTCCTCTCAACATGTCTAAGTAAGGGAGAAAATACAGAACACTCTCTTAGGTGATACTGTGTGAGAAGGGAACAGAGGTGGCAATCCAAATGCAGGGAATCATCTCAGTATGGCTGCTCAGTCTTCACAGTTCCTATTTCTGCCATGCACCGTTACTTTACCCATGGGTCTCATAGGCATCAAGGAATGTTGGCTGAACATGCTGTCAGAGATTTTACCAGCAGAGCAAAGCAGCATCTAGGCACACAGTTCCACAGGTTTGTTAGCTTCATATTGGATTTTTCTACGCTCTGAGTGGTCATCAGATCTTTGAGTACATGGGAACAGATTTATGAGAAGTATCATTCTAAGAAATCTTTTATGAATGTCAGACACCTGTCTGGACACAGTGACCTGAGACATCAACAGTTCTATGGAAAACTTAGAGCCTGAGAAAGTTTTGATCAGATGTAGGGCTGAGAGTTTTATACAGGGAGAATATCATTGTCTGTGTGGTACTACCTCAGGAACAATTATTGTCACTGGAAATAAAAATCAAGGGTTCAGCGACTCTCCTTATTTTAGTAGCTCTCAAAGGGAATGCCACAATATTACATACTGAGAATCACTTGCTTCTGCCTTCGGGTTTAAATCAATGTGGACAATGAGTTTTTGTTACAGTTTAGAGTACATATTATTGTAATGCCTCGTAAAATAGAAGTCTGTGCTGAGTGAGACTTAGCTCTGTAGAGAAAACCAATAAAAACAGATTAACCACAGTTCCAAGTCACTTAAGAGAAGGAAGCCTGGGTTTCTTGGAGAGCTGAAGAAGTTTTCCTGGTGGATATTTTAGGGAGCTCAGTCAGAGAACTAAACTAGTCTTCTGAGAGGGGCTGTTTTGGGTTGAAAGACAATCAAAAGGTATAAAAGCATGAGCCATCACTCTCTGTAATGTATTATACTACTATAAAGAGTGGTTCTATAATCACATTGTTTATTACTACTGTCAATTTTACAACTGAATTAATACCAGCTCACAATTTCTAGTGTCTTAAAGGTTGAGAATTGCTGGCCTAGCACCACACCATCTCATCCTTCAAATGCTTTGGGGCCAGAAGCTCAGGGTTTTCTGAGTGAGTAGGGATCTGCCATCTACGTGATCCTCATAGGTTATTAGGGAAGGATTTTGGATTTGGGAAAGAGCTGAGAAATGGAAAGCTTAAAAATTCTTCACATTAAAAACTTAGGAGGCAATAATGATACAAAGTCAAATTGCCTAAAAATAGTATGAACTAATCATCAAGTACTGAAAGAATGACCATATGAAGAGGCAGAGCAGCAGTGGTTGTATAAGGTTAGTAGCATTAATGCATGAATGCTTGAATGAATGAATGAATGAATGAAAGGAAATAATGTTTGCTCTATGTTAACTATAAAGATATTATGTGCCCTTCCCAACCCTCAGTTTGAGTTTTAGAGTTAGGGATTGGCATCTCTAAAGTAAGATTGTAAGTGACAGAGCTGGGACTTGAACTCAGATCCAGTAATTGTCAAGTAAAAGTCCCCTAGGCTATACTTTGGGCAGAAAACTCGAACATTCAGGTAGAACAGATAAGGCAGTTATGGCCTTCACATAATAAAACTCAGTGATAGGTTCTCATCAGTCAGGTAAGAAAACGCAAACTATTGACCTGGGCTGAGGATGTAGCATAAAAACTCATCTCTGCCTGTTTCCAACTACTTACCTTTTGCCCAGGACTCTTTCTCTAAACTTTTTTCTTTGCCTCCAAGAGGCTTGTGTTGTCTGTCTGGTCAGAGATATTCTTTCCTTCAACCTTTTCAGGTATCTTTATAAATTCTCTCTGTTCATGAGATATTTATAAGGCATGTATAAGAACATGTTCAATTTCCTAACACCATCGCCTTATTCACCTTCTGAAATTAAATGTTTGCCTTACTTGTTTATTGTCTCTTACCTCCAATCTTCTATGACTTCCAATGACCCTGCTAAAGTCCTCCTGTAACAACAGCAGACACATAGTAGGCACACAGAACTCAAACAGTATTGTCAGCTGAATGAAATATTCATTAATTGAATGAACAAATTCATCCTTTGAGGAAAAAATGCAGTGTGTCATTGCAAAGACATTTCCTTTGTCTGAAAGACGGATGATATCTACAGCAGGGCAGGGAGGTGAAAAACAGTGTCGGAGTGAATATTGTCATTTCAAGAAAGCACAAGATTGATCAAGGAACATAAACCCTTAGCCTGTAAGAACAGGGCAGCAAAAAGATGAAGTTGAAACACAGAACTGAAAAGGTTAGAAATGTGTGGTCATATTCTCACTGGTCACGTTAAACTTCGTGACCTGAACATGGTACAGGTACAAATGAATTCTGGCTAAAGTTAACTGATGGCAGATTGGTCCATGGGGTCACAAGGCAGGCACATTCTTAATGTAAACAACCTTCCACGCCCAGAGCAGCATCCCAAATGTGAGTGTAACTTCAAGGTAATGCCTCAGTGGACATCAGCAATTTGGAGCAGACACAAAGTGGTCTGAATCGCCAGCTGAGCTGAAATCACTGTGAAATTCAGAATATGTTGTCTGAGGTTCATTTTGTGAGTTCTCAGCTTCAACAAGTTTTAGGAGACGAATCAGTGCCCACTCCGTTCCCCACTCCAAGGTTAAAGTACCCCAGAGGGATGCTCTCCGGGCCTCGGATGCAGTTTGGAACTTAGTAGTTATTGTTTCAGGTTAGGAGTATAATCTAATGAAGTGTGCAGTAATGTCCTGAGGTGGGTACCTGAGCGTTGATCTGCTTGGCATATGGCAGTGGATCTCAGCTGACCTTGTCATCTATATTGAATTTAACACTCCCAGTGAACGTATTTCAAGCAGCACACCCTCAAATGGATGTCATCTATTTCGATTTTCATTTTTCCTCCTAATAGTTTAATACAGCTGAGTAACTCCAAGGGCCTTGGTAAAATCAGCAGCCCTGCTCCCCACTGTCACTTAACGGAAGGTTCATACGTAGCTTGGAATTGACATTCATACAACACTTCACACTACCCCTATCCCACATCCTAATTCCAGAAGGAATCCACAAACTCAACAGCAATTCTTCTCGGTGATGGTCCCCACCGAGAGCCATGACAGATGTAGGGATTGTGTGAGGTGGAAACTGACAACATCTGTTTCTGTTCATACTTAGAGCTTAATTGACAAGAGATAGATGCTCTGAGGTAACAATGAGCAGTACCTTCTGAATTCTGTATTTTGCAGAACATAGTAAGTGAGGCACCTATTAACAATGACCCCGCCAACCCATTTGTTTAGAAGAGGTGGTGACTACCAGTGGGTAAGAAAAGACATTTCTGGGCTGGAGGGATGCTGGAGGGGTGTTGGGGGGATGCTGGATGAATACTGGATGGACGTTGGAGGGATGCTAAAGAGATGCTGGATGGATGCTGGACAGATGCTGGATGGATGCTGGAGGGATGTTGGAGGGATATTGGGGAGATTCTGGATGGATGCTGGAGGGATGTTGGATGGATGCTGGAGGGATGCTGGACAGATGCTGGACAGATGCTGCACGGATGCTGGAGGGATGCTGTAGGGATACTGAGCAGATGCTGGATGGATGCTGGATGGATGTTGGAGGGATGCTGTAGGGATGCTGGAGGGATACTGGATGGATGCTGGAGGGATGCTGGAGGGAAGCTGGAGGGATGTTGGAGGGATGCTGGACAGATGCTGGAGGGATGCTGGAGGGATGTTGAAGGGATATTGGGGAGATGTTGGCTGGATGCTGGACGGATGCTGGATGGATGCTGGATGGATGCTGGACGGATGCTGGATGGATGCTGGACGGATGCTGGAGGGATGCTGGAGGGATGCTGGAGGAATGTTGGAGGGATGCTGGAAGGATGCTGGAGGAATGCTGAAGGGATGCTGGAGTGATGCTGGACGGATGCTGGAGGGATGCTGGAGGGATGCCTCACTGCTTAAGAGCTTGTATTTTTCTTCCGGAGAGCTGGGTTCAGTTCCCAGCACCACTAAGGTGGCTCACAATCATCTATAATTCCAGTTCCAAAGTATCTCACATCCTCTGTTGACCTCTACAAGTACCAGATACACACATGGTGCACACATAAACATGTAGGTGAAACAATCATACACAGAAAATAAAAAAATACATCATATTTAATTTAGAGAAAGAGAAGTGATATTTCTTTTTTAAATTTCATTTTACATTCCAACCACAGTTTTCTCCCCACCTCTCCTCCTGTCCACCCTTGCCTCCCTGCAGCCCACTCCTCATCCATTCCTTCCAATGGGTAAGGGTTCCTATGGGGAATCAACAAAGTCTGGCACATTAAGTTGGGGCAGGACCAAGCACTTCCCTACTGCATCAAGGCTGAGCATGAGATTCCACCATAGGGACTGGGCTCCAACAAGCTAGCTCATGCATCAGGGATAGATCCTTGTCCTACTGCTGATGCCTCTCAGATAGTCCAAGCTTACCACTGTCTCCCAAAAATGGAGTGCCTAGTTCAGTCCCATGGAGGATATTTCTTTTGTAAAGATATTGACAGAAATTCTAGCCAAACTGTCCTTTTAGTGACCCATCCAGAGTGCAGGTGAGAGCCTTTTCTTAAACTTCACTGCATTGAATATTAGATAATTATCTACCTAAATGTCACCACAGAGGCAACAAGAGAGTTCAGGCTTTAGGACAGCTGCTGCACAGCATCTCTGTTGACAATGAGTGCACAGTAGAACTCCTGTATCTGTGGGTACACGTGCGATTTTAGTTTCTGAAAATGTGTGTGTGCATATACATACATGTGCACATGAATGTTTGTTTATGTATGTTTATAAAGATGTGTGGTGGATAGAGGACAACTTGGGGGGTGCCATCCTGATGAATATGATCTACTTCTTTGAAACACAGTATCTCACTGACCTAAAGCTCATTTATTGACTAGGCTAGCAGGTCAGTAAACATCAGGGATCTTCCTTCCTCTGGCTCCTTAGTGCTGGGTTTATAATTGTGTGCTTTCACATATGGTTTTAAACAAACAAACAAACAAACAAACAAAAACAAATAAACAATCACAAGTTCTAAGCTATCTCCCATTCCTGTGAGAGATACATTCTAAGATACTGAGTGGATGGCACAATCCTTATATAGAACCAAATTCTATATTTATATAATGCTTTTTGTTATACATACACACCTGAGGATACCTTTTCAACTCTTTACTTGAAGTCATCTCTTTGGCACACATGACTGACTAGTATTGCTGCTCTTCACATTGAGAATGTTATTAAGATACACAAAAGTCATCTAAGCATAAGAATTATGGTACAGTAAGTCTTAAAACTAAGAGAAACTCCAGTGGCTATCAGGCATGTAGCATATACAACCTAAATGTGCTTGACAAAGGGGTGACTCATGTCCTAGGTGGTATGGAGCAGGAGGACATGGAATTTCGTCTTGATCAGAATGACACACAATTTAAAACTTAAGGATTATTTATTTCTGGAATTTTACACTGGTTATTTTTTTCACTGCTGTTGATTCTGGGTAACTGAAACCATGGACAGTGAAGCCATGCCTAAGAGAAGGCCCTTATATGGCATTACTCTAGAAAGCAGAATGGGTAACTTATAGCAAATATGTTATTTGAATTTAAAAATAAGATATATTTTAAATTTGATGATTAAAAATAAAAACTGAAAATACATTTTCCTGATGTAGTCTACGTAATTTTACTTTCTCACTGAAACAACTTTAAAAGAACACAAAAATTGGAGCAAAAATGTTACTTTAATCATTTATGTGGGAGTGATATGCGCCAAGCCCTAGGCCGGGGATTATGGCTAGCTCTCATAAATAAGCATTTTATAGATGAAAAGAGTGAAGTTCAGGGAGTGTAAGTGACTTTTCCAAGGTCCTACACAATGTCAAAACCAGATTTTGAAACCACGTTCATTCTGACTGTTGAGTCTCAGCTGTTTCCCTAAGTTCCACCTGCATTCAGACAGTGATGTCCAACTCTCTATCAATCTGTGAACTCTATAAATGGGTATTTCATGTTCAGGGTATGATCTGAAGAACTTCTAAGATGTGACCATTTGAACCAAGGGTTCTTGGAGGACCGTCTCATGGATCTTAAAGAGTCATGAGAATGTAACGCACATCAGTTTCATATATTTTTGTTTGTTAAAACCATTTATGACTCTAAGTATTGAAGTGCCTTATAAAATGCTGTATAAATGAATGAATAGATAAACACATGGTCCAAATATATAAGATTCTACATACCTTTCTAAGTAGGAAGACCTTGGGTGATCATATCTGGGTAAGGCATGCAGAAGTCAACAGGAACAGGAAGAAGCAATCAGGAATGCCCCCAGCTCAGAGCCTTCACCTTAGCTGTCTGAATTGCTTGGCGAATTCTGTCCAGGAATCTTTGCATACTTGGCTCCTATTTTGCCTTTAGATATTATTATCTTCAGTGCCATGTCCTCAGACATGTTGTCTTTGTACCCACCTAGGGGTGATCTCAATTCTAGTCACCATTCTTAATGCTGACTTTGATAGACCTTACATCACCAGGCACGCCTTCATTATTCATTTGTGTGTGTTTCATTCTTGTACATGGTTTGCTCCCCACATTTGGAACATCACTTAGCATCCTACTTATTTCCACTACTGTATCCCTATACCCAGGTATTCAGCAAACAATTATTTCATGAATGAATGAATAAAACCAAGAAAAATTGGCTCATGACAGAATTTCAGAGGCCACAGTGCATAGAAAGGGCTCAAATCTAAGGAGCCAGAGAATAACTAGCACAGAACTGATGCCATGGAAACTTATGTATTTGTCTCTCCTGCCTTACCCCACGGATCTTGACTTAGCCTAGTCACTAGCACTCTCCCCATAATGCCTGCTTGGACTGGATGATACTCATATTTGGTCTCTGATTGTTCTTGGGTAAGTGCACACACAGTTGTGAGATAACAAATCCTATTCTTCTTTTCCCCCAGTTCCAAGAGGGTAAGATGGACAATGTATCTTTGGTTGGTGGGAAACAGAATTTTGTCTTAAGATACACAGTGCATTATCTGTGTTTCTTGCATCCACAAATGTCAAGAAGTATTTGTGCCAGGATCCATCCATCAAAGATCACCATCTTCTCTCTAGCTATTGTGACAATGCTGGGTACCTTTGGTCTGTTTGGCTGTCCATCATCACCATCTTTGTGTTATACAGGAAGGAACAGAGGGCTGACAAGCAGAAGATTCCCACCCTCTGACAGAGAGCTGGGAATTGACACTGGAACAGTTTGAACGCAGGTTAGTCTGACCTCAGGAAGCATACTTCTTTATCTTAATATGTGGTGCATGGCTGCACAGGTGGCCAAAGGTGACCTTTGTGTATCAGCACCAATAAAAATCTGAGAATGGTCACCCGCTTGCTTTAATCTGTGTCCTTCCAAAAATTCAACCGGATGGTGTTCTGTGCTAGTTTTTTTTTAAAGTCCTTAACAGCAAAGAGTTTTCTACCTGAACAACAAAGCCACTGTTCTGTGAAATGGAAGGTTTAAATAGTTTACACTCCAACTGTGAATAGTTAAAGGGCAGTTTGGAAGCCTTCTTGCAGGTATGATCATCCTCAGATTAATCTCATGTCAGGGGCTGCCATCTCCTGGAATGAAGTCGCTCACATCATTTCTCCATCCATGTTCTTCACCCAGATGGATAACTGCATCTTCTACTTCTGCCACCACACTGCCTTCCTCACGGCAGGATTCAATAAAGAGTCTGGCCAAAGTAAATCAGACACAGGCAGGTCGGGCTGTCTCATATCCATGCAGGAAATGCCACTGCCGATCATGGGTTGGACTTTTCCTGAGAAAGCCTGCAGGTGCAGGGGCAAGTCGATCATTTTCTAACAGGCACCGTCTCTTTTGCAAGAAAGAAAGTGCACCTGTCTAAATCCAGACGGCTTTTGCAGTAATTTTTCTGGAACCTTACCTGTTGGAAACAAGTAGAAAGATGTCAACAGCATATCACTCACACAAAATGAATTGGTAATGATAAATGTCATAGATGGGGCCATCATATCTGTCATTCATCAACTGATTATTAACCAACACCCCATCCTTCCCACTACCTCACTTAGTAATCATACTGACACTCTAAAGTAGATCTTCATTGCTTCAATGTCTCTGAAATATTAAATATTTTATCTGAGAACACAATTAGAAGATAGGTGGCAGATAACCACTTGTACCTGTAACATGAGGGGGCTGGCTTGTTTGTTTGTGGGGGTTTTGTCCTACCCGGTACCCCACAACTGTTTAGCCCCAAAGAAAATCACACACAGGTCTCCATAAATTATAAACTGATTGGCCCATTAGCTCTAACCTCTCACTGGCTAACTCTCACATCTTGATTAACCCATTTTTCTGATCTATGTTAGCCATGTGGCTCAGTACATTTTTTCAGTGGGGCAGATCACATCCTGCTGCTTCTGTGACCTGGGCAGGAGTGGGGGGAATCGACTTCCTCCTTCCCAGAATTCTCCTGTTCTCATTACCTCATTTCTACTTCCTGTCTGGTTTTCCCACCTATATTTCCTGCCTGGCCAATCAGTATTTATTTATAACATGATTGACAGATTACAGACAATTCTCCCACACCAGAACCCAAATATACCACAGAAGTAACTCCTAAATTATATACGTCTTTGGTAAGATACACAGCACCTGTGACATATGTTTTAAAAATTAGCTTTCCTTTTTTAAAGTTTTGATTAGTGTAAAATTATTTAATATATTTATATGGTACAGTGTGATATTTCCATACACATGTGAGGCATGAGCTGATCAACAGTACCAGATTAGCATGTCAAGTTCTTATAAATTCCATGTGTTTAATGCTTCAAGCTCCTCTATTCTAGTTCTTCATGAAATGTGTGGTGGGGTATTGTGAACTGAAGTCTGCTCACTCTTCTGGAAACACTAGCACCAATGAGCTATCTGTGTTTTGTTTCCCATGACCAAACCTCCGCTATCTGCCCTTGGCAACCTCTAGTAACCTTTTCTCTACCTTTAATTTATGATTGCACATGCACAGAGAAAAATCCTTCATTTTATCTTTCAGTATCTGCCTTATTTCAGTTAACACAATGTCATGTATTTCCATCCATTTTGCAGCAAATGACATGGTTTCATTCTTTTTATAGCTGAGGATTTTGTCATTGTGCTTTTGTGTGAGCACACTCGCGTGTGTGTGCGTGCTGGCACACACACACACACACTCACACCCCACATTTCTAAAAGGCACAATCTGTTCTTCAAGTAAGAAAGTATACCTCTCTAAGCCCAGGCTGCTTTTGTAGTACTTATTTGGGGTCCTTCTTTATCATCCATCCATAGCCACGGGGATTGTCTTTATACCAGGGCAACTATCAGTAGTGTTGTACTAAGCAGTGCAGGTGTCTTTTTGATTTGCTGGTTTAATTTATTTTAGATATTTACCCAGAAGCAAGGTAGCTGGATCACATGGTAGGCCAAATTCTAGCTTTCTGATCAACGTCTATACTGCTCTCCACAATAACTGTGTTTGTTTGCGTGCTCACGATGTCTCTCCATGGCTTGCTAGCATTTTTCATTTTTGCCTTTTTGATGATACCACTCTAACTTCATTGTGCTGCTGATTTGCATTTCCCCCCAAGAATACTATCACAATTGTCCATTATTAAATTTTTTTTTTTGTTGTTGTTGTTGGTGGTGAGTTTGAGTTCTTTATGTACTGTATCAATCCTGTGTGAAATAACAAATTATAAATGTTGTCCTGAATTTCTTAAGCTTTCTCCATGTTCTTCTGGATGTTTGAATGTCCCCTTTGCTGTTGGGCAACACCTTCTCAGCTAATACATTTGTGGGTTTTATTTCTCCAGTGATTTGGGATATTATTAAGACATGCCATTACCTGGAATAACAACTTGAAGACTTTCCAATTTCAAAGCTTGACTTTGATTTTCATCTCAACTTGGCTTACTGTGAAGAGAGAAATAGGAGTTTAAATCTTTTGCCAGTCCTTGAGCGTGGGAGGTCTTTCCATGCCCTAGTGTCTTCAGGAATTCCTCAATGCAGTAAAGTTTTTATTGGCCCTTTACCTCCCTGGTCATTTACTTACCCCTAGGTGTTCCTTTTTTGAAGCTATTGTGAATGGGATTTGTTTCTTCGATTTATTTCTTGGCAGGTTCTTTATTGCTATATGGAAAAGCTACTGATTTTGTATATTGATTGTGTAGACTGCTGCTTTGCTCAAGCCCTTGATCATGTTTGAAAGTTTTCTAGTAGAGTCCTTAGGATCTTTTAATATAGGATTTTATCAGATTCTATTTGTGTAAACATATATATATATATATATACACATATATCCTTTTATTTCTTTTATTATGTAATTTCTCTGTTACTTCAAGCACTGTATTGGGCAAAAGTGGAGAAAGTGGGCACCTTTGTCTTGTTTCAGACATTATAGGAAAAGCTCTCAATTCCCCTCCATCTAGCAGAATGTTGGCTATAGGTTATGTCATATATAGCCTTTTTTATATTAAAGAATGTTCCTTTTAGCCCAGTTTTCACAAGGTGTTTTAACATGATGAGACCCTAAATTCTGTTGAAGGCCTTTAATGTATTAATTGAGGTGATAATGTGATTTCTGTTCTTAAGTCTGTTTATCTGCTATATTACAGTAGGTGATATGTATCAATCAGCTTTTCATCCTGGAATAAAAGTAACTTGATCATAGTGTATGATAGTAATATTCCTGACTTTGGTTTGCTAGAATTTTTTTGAGACTTTCCTAGCATCTACACTCATCAAGAAAACTGACCTGTGTGTTTTTTTGTTTTTGTTTTTTGTTGTTTTTGTGTGTGTGTGTGTGTGCTCATCCAGTTTCCCTGTTAGGATAATTTCGGTTGGAGACAAATTAGATAGTGTTCCTTCTCTATTTTATAGAACAGCTTGAGAAACATTGGGTATTAGCTCTTCTTTAAAGATACGGCATAATTCAACTGTAAATATTATGGCCTTTCTATTTTGGAAAATATTTTATTACTATTTTAATTGTGTTAATTATTATGTATCTGATTAAGTTGTTTATATCTTCTTGATATCAATTTATTAAGTTACATTTATGCATTTACACATTTATTTTAGATTTTTTTATTTTGGGGGGAAACCAGTTTAGTGCAAATGGCTATATTAGCTAAAGTGATCTATAAATTCAACACAATACCCATAAAAATCCCAATGGTATTCTTCATAGAACTAGAAAAAAATTCTAAAATTCATATGAAAACATAAAAGACCCCCAAATACCCTGTATGATCCTTTTAAGAAAGAGCAATTCTGGAAGTATTACAATCTCTAGCTTAAATTATATTACAGAGTCATAATAAGAAAAACAACATGGTACTGGCACAAATGTAGACCAATGGGAATCATCTAGAAATTAGCCTACACTACTACAATCATCCAATT
This sequence comes from Chionomys nivalis, assembly GCF_950005125.1. Taxonomy (NCBI): domain Eukaryota; kingdom Metazoa; phylum Chordata; class Mammalia; order Rodentia; family Cricetidae; genus Chionomys; species Chionomys nivalis. The sequence continues at coordinate 54,185,062 of NC_080086.1, forward strand.
TTTGGCAAAGTTGTCAAAAACATATAAGAGAGAAAAAGAAGTCTTTTAAAGAAATGGTGTTTAAAAAATATTTTCGCTCCGGGCGGTAGTGGTGCATGCCTCCCAGCACTCAGGGGGCAGAGGCAGGCGGATCTCTGTGAGTTCGAGACCAGCCTGGTCTACAAGAGCTAGTTCCAGGACAGGCTCCAAAGCTACAGAGAAACCCTGTCTCAAACAAAACAAACAAACAAAAGAAAAATCACATGTAAGAGCATAAAACTATCTTCTACCTTGCAAAAAAATTGACTCAAGGAATTTAGCATAAGACCTGTGTTGTAATTGGAGCGGCAGGGCTGCGTCCCCAGCACCCGACCGCCCGCATGGCTAGCTTATGCCCCGAAATAATTACACGGAAACTGTATTCTTTTAATCACTGCCTGGCCCATTAGTTCCAACCTCTTATTGGCTAGCTCTTACATATTGATCTAACCCATTTCTAATATTCTGTGTAGTACCACGAGCTGGCTTACCAGGGAAGATCTTAACCTGCGTCTGTCTGGAGTGGGAGAATCATGGCGACTCCTACTCAGCTTCTTTCTCCCAGCATTCTGTCTGTTTACTCCACCCACCTAAGGGCTGGCCTATAAATGGGCCAAGGCAGTTTCTTTATTACTTAACCAATGAAACAACAGATAGAAAGATGACCCACCTCCATCATTTCCCCTTTTTCTGTTTAAACAAAAAAGAAAGGCTTTCACTTTAACATAATAAAATTACATATAACAAAACAGTTATAAAGCAAGAATTACAGTTACAATACTTATATCTATTTTATCTTTTATCATAACAATGGAAAACTGTAACTATAACTAACCATTCTTCAACTCCATCAAAGACTCCAGAAGGATATAATATTACCTAAGCAAACAAGAGATCCAAAACTCTAGAAATGACAGAGACATCTCGCTGTCTGGACAGTCACCCAAAGTTCTTTTGTACCGTTGGGGCATCCATCTTCAGCCTTCAGGCCCATAGTATCCAGAGACATTTCCAGGAAGCAGGAAATTCCAAAGACAGTTCAGTCACTTTTTGCTGTGTCCTGCAGAATGTCTCGCAGACTCTTTCATGAGTCAGGAACCCCGAAAAACCATCTCACCTTTAGGCAAGTTCAGCAGTCCTCTTTCTGTGGGTTCTCTGTGTCCAGTTTATGCAATAGTCCAGGCAAGAACAGTTTCTTGCCCAAGTGGCTATCAAACTCCATAAGGATCCTCTTCGATGCCCATCTTCCTCTTGAAGTAGATTGGTGCTGACAGGAGCAGATGTGTCTCATTGTCATGAAAAGCCCTAAGTTATTAAAATATTTTAAATGCCATGTTCTGTAGTCTTTGAAAGATATGAAGAATGCCTATCTAATTGAAATATATCTCTATATATCTAGAAAATCTAACTAACATGACTACAAGCTTGACTATTATTGATGATTGTCCATTAACAACCTATATACATTACATTTTTAAATGAACTATACAATCACAATACCTTAATCAAGATTAGAAATATGCATATACATATAACAAAATTGACCTTAAAATCCACACCAATGCAAATTATTCATATCTATATCATATCCCCCTTTAAATGTAAAAGAACATTTATAAACAATATTTGGGAACATGGGCACAGTTTTTCTCTCCAAACTGCTTCCTGCTGAATGGGGGCGCTGTTATTCAGATCTTTTATGGTGTAACCTGTGTGCCAGGGTCATCTCAGTTGGCAGTTGAGTGAAGTAATTTTTTGAGGGTGTTCACAGCAACCTTTCAGGAGGGCGTGGTCTATCATACCATATTGGGATAGAAGAAATCCACAGGGTCGCATCCTCTGTGAAAACAAAAGAAGACCCTCTCCAAAGCATCATATCCTTAGTCCCAAATTCTGAAATCATAATACCCTTATATCCATTCTGGTTTAGATTGGCAGCCCATGTAATGAAATGTCTCTCTGCATTTAGCTCCTTTACAGTCAAAAATTTTAAAGAAAACACAATAATAGAAAAAATCCAGACTCTCTGTGAATTTTCCATTTTTACATGGCTTATTTTTCTTTATTTCTTTCAATCTATAACTATCTGTACTCTGTCTCTTTAAAGACTTTACCCTTTTTTAAGACATTAAATTTATTCTTCATATATATATATATATTTTTTTTCTCTCTCTCTCAAGCCTACGTACATTCATCCAACAGTGTCTGAATCAGTTCTATTGTGAATCTGTAATTTTTTTACTATCCAGGAGCATTTTGTTTTGCGCTTTTAAATCGCTAAGCGCTTAAGAATCTAAGCTGTGACATCCCTAGGTCAAAAACAGGTACTGCCTGCTTGCCCCGCCCAGTCCAACATGGCGGAGCCGCTCGTGCCTCTGATCCTTGCACATTGCACCAGTAGCATGGTGGAGCTGTTTGTGCCTCTGAGCCGCAGCACAAAATAACTTCCTTTTAGGCACACAGTGAGTCTAGTTGCCATCAAACAAATCGTAGCACTTTACTCCAAATGCTCCATTCAAAAGACTCTGTCTCCCGCAGGAGCCAGACAGAGATCGTGATGGCGGCACAGCCCAGAAAGCCGGCATTTTAAAACCGCCAGTTTTTTCCTGTTGCTGAGTCAGGACAATTTCTTTGCTGCACGCAACCCACAAACAGCAAAAAGCTGTCTTAAATTCTCTCTGTGTCCTTTTTAAGCCCTCTCAGGTTTTACGTGGAGTTCATTAGCACGTTGGGTGCCACTCTGTTGTAATATGAGCGGCAGGGCTGCGTCCCCAGCACCCGACCGCCCGCATGGCTTAGCTTATGCCCCGAAATAATTACACGGAAACTGTATTCTTTTAATCACTGCCTGGCCCATTAGTTCCAACCTCTTATTGGCTAGCTCTTACATATTGATCTAACCCATTTCTAATATTCTGTGTAGTACCACGAGCTGGCTTACCAGGGAAGATCTTAACCTGCGTCTGTCTGGAGTGGGAGAATCATGGCGACTCCTACTCAGCTTCTTTCTCCCAGCATTCTGTCTGTTTACTCCACCCACCTAAGGGCTGGCCTATAAATGGGCCAAGGCAGTTTCTTTATTACTTAACCAATGAAACAACAGATAGAAAGATGACCCACCTCCATCAGACCTGAAAATTTGAAGTAGTTAACTTTAGAAGAAAATAGGCAAAACATTTCAGAATACAGGCAGAGACAAAGTTTGAAAACCCTGTCATGTACACAGGCATCAGCCATGTTACCTTAAACATTACTGGTATTGTTTAGATAGATACTTATCTAAAGTGTCTGGGTGGAAATGTAACACAGCTGGAAGTTCAGCTCTTGGATAACAGACCATTTCTCATCCAAAGCAGATCAACTAGTTAATAGTTGCACTTTTATTTGCGGGAATAAAACGTGTGTTTCTTGCTTGCCTTGGAAAAGAAGATACATCTGACCTAAGGAGCAAAGTGCTTTTAGTGCTTTTCTTTCTTTCTTTCTTTCTTTCTTTCTTTCTTTCTTTCTTTCTTTCTTTCTTCCTTCCTTCCTTCCTTCCTTCCTTCCTTCCTTCCTTTCCTTTTAAAGCAGAGCACAAAAGACGGAACAGCAGACAACAACATGAACTTAGCATTCCTTACATTAAAAACAAAATTTTGTATACCTGATATATGAGTTATACAATTTGTCTATGTGACCAAATTCCTTACAGAAACAACTTAAAGGAAGAATCAATTTTGGCTCATGGTTTTAGAGGACATCAGCTGCCAGCAGGGGAGATGGAGTGGGGGCAACAGCTCAATCTGTGTTGGTGGGAGCACAGGGCGATTGCACAGTGGTAGCAGATGGAAGGCAGGGGAATGCCTGGACTCAGGTGGGATGTAGTTTTAAAGGCTCACCCACAGGATCCACCTTCACCAGCCAGGTCCTACTTTCTAAAAGCCCCATGATTGTTCCCCACTTCCAGAAGACAGTGACACCTGCTGGGGTCTAAGTGCTCAATATAGGAACCTGTAAGTGACTTTTCATATAACACTTGAGCAGCTTCATTGTGGTTCTGTCTTTCCCTTCTAGAAAATTCTTCTTTGCACAAAGAGGCACCATTTCTTTCTCCAATTCTACTTTTAGACTACTTTAAAATCTGCTTTAGAGAAATTACACGCCTGAACAAACACAGCAGTGTAAACAGTAAGAGGGAGAGACAGGTCCTTGGTGGGTTAGAACCCTGTCTTCACCCAATACAGTGAGCTCAGACTAGGCGGCAGTCATCACCTTGTCATTGCCGTCAAGAGTTCCAGATACTTGTTGGTTTCATGCCTTAAGGTGGTTTTTCATGCTGCTATAACTTCTGGGTGGCAGAACTTGCATGCTCTCCTTTAAGCACACATTTTCTTCCAACCGTGAGCCAGGAAGGATTTTTTTTTTTTATTGACTTAGTCATTACCTACCTATGTGACCCAACACCAGTCATTTACTTTCTTGGAGTTCCTCTTGGTATTCATTAATAATATTCATGAATGAAAGCAGGCTAAGTTTAGCAATTCACCTGTAGGTTAGTTTTAACTACAGAGTTGTGAGAGTTAGGAAATGGTGACTGCATCACACATCTGAGTGCTACACATAGTAGGTGTGGCAGAAATCACACAGCCTTTCAATGTGCACGCCTGCACTGTTATGAAGATAAGTAGAAAAACAATTTTTTAAAAGAAAAACTGAAGCTCAGACAGGTTAGCTCACTGCTGCTGATCTTGGATTCTTAATTTCTAAGTGATAAGATGGAACATGATAATTCTTAAGCTTTAAGAGTTTTTAAGATTCTGAAATTCCATGCTTTTACTAAATATGTATTAAAATTACAAGCAGGTGCACTCATAATATGTATATATAACAATTATTACTCATGTGTATATAGCTCATATTATGTGTATATAGCTATTTGGTGGAGATGTCTGTAGATTTCAGCCATTCTCAGAGGCCCGCCTAACCAGATTATAAAAAGTGACACACAGATTCTCTTCTTATCCCCTTCCCATGGTTCAATTCTTCTCCTTCCAAGACAAGAGATGTAGATCTTGCAAAATACAAAGAATTAGAGACCCAGGGGCCAAAGAAAGTGGGAGGGTTTTAGAGAGATTTATTTAACTTGTGAAATGCAGTTGTAGCTTGGGCTTGCAGAGTGGGACATGGAGCAGCAGGCAGAGGGAAGTGCTCTCTCTTGGACGTATTATATATGTGAAGAGAAGAGAAGAGAAAGTAGGAGTATGGTGATATTAAAATGTTTTTATTGTTTCTGCTGAATTTGCTTATGGAGTTAGGCCCAGGATGGATCTCCAACTTTTTTTATATGTAGATACTATATTTTAATCTTTTTAAAAAAATTTATTTCTTTATTTCTTTATTAAAGATTTCTGCCTCCTCCCCGCCACTGCCTCCCATTTCCCTCCCCCTCCCCCAATCAAGTCCCCCTCCCTCGTCAGCCCTAAGAGCAATCAGGGTTCCCTGCCCTGTGGGAAGTCCAAGGATCACCCACCTCCATCCAGGTCTAGTAAGGTGAGCATCCAAACTGCCTAGGCTCCCACAAAGCCAGTACGTGCAGTAGGATCAAAAACTCATTGCCATTGTTCTTGAGTTCTCAGTAGTCCTCATTGTTGGATCTTCAACTTTTTAACAAGACTACATATCTGACTGCTCCATGTTGCTTCTTGGATTGCTAGTGAGTATCTAAGAATCCATAAAAGACCAAATTCCAACCCTTTCCTCCTCTTGAGTCAATTTGATCCTTTCTCACAACTAAGTCTTATAGTCATTTTTACTGTAAATTTTCTCCCATACTCATAGCCATATAATATAAAATATTGTTAAAATGCTTAAGTAGAATCTGATCATTTCTAATCATCTTCATTAACAACCTTGTTATTCAAATCATCTTCCCTTCATGCATGTAACAGTGCAATGGTTTCCAGATGTCTTCCCTGTTTCTACCCTAGCTCACCAGCCAGAGTAAGATGTTTAACATATACATTAGGAAATGTCTCAACATGGATCATAATTCTCCAGTTGTCTCCATCCCATGCAAAGTGAGATGCTTGCTATTATCTGTCAAAATAGACATGTGGGATTTTGTCAAACTGAAAAGCTTCAGTACAGTAAAGAAAATGGTTTAGAGGGAAGACAGAGATTGTCAGGACTGGGAGAATATATTTGCAAGTCGACATTTGCTAAGGAATTACTATCCCAAAATATAATGAATACAAATAGTCCAACAGTAAGTAAACAAATAGCCTGTTTAAGAATTGATAAAAGACCTGAGTAGACACATCAAAAGAAGTAATACAAATGGCTAACGGGGATGGGGAAAACATGCTCTGAATTGCTCATCTACAGGCAAATGCAAATTCAAACTATAAAGGGCTCTCACTTCATACCTGGGAGAATGGCTATTATCGAAAAGATGGAAGAGAGTATTAGCAAGGATGTGATGGGAGTGCAGATTGGCTCGGTCACTATGGGAAACACTATGCGGGTGCCTAAAAATTAAATCAGAACCACCCTTTGATCTAGCAGGTCTACCACTCAGCATTTATCCAAAGGAAATGAGATCAATATCTCAAAGATACAACATCCCCCACATTCATTGTAGCATGATTCACAATAGCCACGATGTGGACTCATTCTCAGTGTCTATCAGCATATAAACCAATAACGAAAATGTATTATGTACTTAATGGAATAGGATTCTGTCTTCCAAAGGAATGAATGCCTGCCATTAAAATGTTTTTGGTTTCAATTGATGCATAGTAATTATACATATTTATGAGGGACTGTGAAATTTCAATAAATACATATAACATATAATGATCGGATTAGGGTAATCAGCACGTCTATCACCTCAGACATCTGCCATTTCTTTGTGCTGGAAACATTTAAAATCCTCTGTACTAACCAGGAAATCCTCTCATTTGAGGCAGCATGGATAGACGCAAAGGGTATTACGGTAAATGAAATAAACTAGACACAGTAAAGGAAATCCTGTATGTCATGCTTTGTGAACTCTACAAAAGTGTTGGGCATAGAAGCATAATAAAATGTTGGGGACCAAAGGTGTGGAGAATGGTGGAACTAGAGGTGAGAAGTAAAGGACACAGACTTTCAGCTGGATAAAAAGAGCAAGTGTGTATCACAGTGAAAAAAGTAAGTAACAACATCCTAGCTACTAGAAAATTGCTGACAGGGCAGATTATCATCATCATTTTTATTGTATATTTTATGTCACTTATGATGGGCTTTCACTACGACATCCAGATTGGATCTGAAGTCCTGAACTCAAGCAGTCTCTTTCCTCCAGCCTCCCAGTTGGTGGGATTGCAAGAGTATGTAAGATTGGGAAGAGCACTAGATACTTTGACCTCATGAAAAGACAATATTCTATGCTTGCCCAAGCTACCATGACTGGCACAGTAAGGTTTTATATTCTTGTGGAACCACTGTCACACATTGTTGGCCAAAGTGGCACTGTTTGCCATGTGGGTGCCCCATAACCTGATTAGGGTGACACGCAATTATTTAATTGGCATGCTAAAACTGTGTATGTGTTTATGGTATACAATATAATGTTTTAGTATATGTGTGCAAGGCAAAATAGCTGAAGAGAGCTATTTATCATATTCATTGCCTCACATACTTACCTGCTCTTATGGTGAGAATATTTAGTGCCTACTCTCAAATGTGATGCCTCCCTGTAATCCCACCAACTGGGAGGTTGAAGGCTGGGAGGGATTGCTTAAGCTCAGGACTTCAAATCCAGCCTGCATGCCACAGTGACTCAGTCTACACACTCTTCAGAATATATATCCAGGATCATGTGACCCATGACTAGTCAGACATGACTCTGAGTGTGGTTGTGAGGGCAATTTCTAATACTTTAATATAAACAGATATTTAAGTAGGTAGACTGAGCAAACCAGATTGTCTTTAAATATAGGTTCAAATCCCTGAGTAGACCACAAAGGCTTACCCATCAAAGGAAGAGCACATTCTTTCCATCTGACTGTCTTGGGGCTAGGCCATTAGCCTTTCCTACTTATCCCAGGGCCTGAATTAAAATTGAGGGCTTAGGGGTGGGGGTGGAGTGGGGGTAAGAGGAGATGGGGAGAGAGAAGTGAGAAGGGGAAGATGGGGAGAGCTTGGTGGAATGGGATGGTTGGGATAGAGGAAGAGTGGATATGGGAGCAGGGAAGTATATATTTTAATTAAGGGAGCCATTTTAGGGTTGGCAAGAGACTGGACTCTAGAGAGGTTCCCAGGTGTCCAAGGAGATGTCGCCAGCTTGTTCCTTGAGCAGCTGAGGAGAGGGCGCTTGAACTGGCCCTATCCTATAGCCACACTGATAAATATCTTGCGTATCACAATAGAACCTTCATCTGGCGATGGATAGAGATAGAGACAGAGACCCACACTGGAGCACTCTGGACTGAGCTTCCAAGGTCCAAATGAGGAGCAGAAGGAGGGAAAACATGAGCAAGGAAGTCAGGACCGCGAGGGGTGTGCCCACTCACTGTGATGGTGGGGCCGATCTAATGGGAACTCAACAAGGCCAGCTGGACTGAGACTGATGGAGCAAGTGATCAAACCAGACTCTCTGAAGGAGGCAGACAAGGAGGGCTGACTGAGAAGCCAAGGACAATGGCACTGGGTTTTGATTCTACTCCATGTACTGGCTTTGTGGGAACCTGGTCTGTTTGGATGCTCACCTTCCTAGACCTGGATGGAGGGGGGAGGATCTTGGACTTCCCACAGGGCAAAGAACCCTGACTGCTCTTTAGACTGGAGAGGGAGGGGGAGTAGGGGGAGGGGGAGGGAAATGGGAGGAGGTGAAAATTTGAAATAATAATAATAATAAATAAAAACTTCAGACTTCCTTGACCTTTGAATCTACCAACTTTTAGACTGGACTAATGTTCCATCAGCTTTCCTGATTCTCAGATCATGGTCCCTACACCATTTGGTCCTTAAATGGGCTCTCCTGTTCTCTAGGCTGCTGTATATGTCTATATACTTGGCTTTGTTATGTCTCCATAGTCATATGGACAAATTCTTATCTCTTACTCTCTTCTCTCTCTCTCTCTCTCTCTCTCTCTCTCTCTCTCTCTCTCTCTCTCTCTCTCACACACACACACACACACACACACACACTCACACACACATTTGGATCTGTTTCTCTAGATAACTATAAGTAAAGATGGATTGAGTCTGAAATATGTCTCACAGGCCCACATAAGTGTTCACTAACACATTGTGTTCAACATTACCAAACTAGAAACACAATAGAAATATATTCAGCTTCTCCCACAAGAACAGAGAGAGGCTGTTTGCTTGAGATGTTCCAAAGTTTTCTTCTAATCTCTTTTGATGTGTCTCTCAATCTCCTAAACATGTTGAATCATTGCTCCCTCCCACGACGCCTCGATTTTTGTTGAAATCACATTTGTTCCTCCTGTTCTTATTATCTTCTGAACCCTCTCTATTTGTCCAGACTACCTCAGCTCTTATCCTCTAACTCCGCTTAGCAAACAAGAGTGGAGAGAATAAACAAGACGGATAAGCCTCACACTGACGCTATAGACAGAAACAAGCTTACCCGAAGAACAGATACTTAACACCATGCCATTGTTAGAGAGCTTCGGAGAGCAGGCTGGGAAATTTTCTCTCTCTTTCACTGAAGTTCTTATTTATGGTTTTGCATGTTTTTGGATGAATGAAAGGATTGTGGGGATTTGCGACCATTCTCTGAGTCCTCCCTCCATTACATTTTTATTTAACTTTGTGTGCAATGAGAATCAATGCATTTTATACACATCTTTTATATCTAAGTTTTTATTTCTAGCAGATGATGCAAGGCTGCCGACGCCCATTCCTAACACAGTCAGTGTTGTGTTTACGTGCAACCTGTGCAAATCCCTCCGTATAATTTACATCACTTAAAATACCTTATGCAATGTAAATGCTGCCTAAATAATTGTCACACTTTTAAGGAAATAAAAAAATAATTTGTCCGTGTTTGATGAAGACATAATATTTTAAGCATTGTCAGCTCATAGCTAACATGTTTGCATGTGCTTCAGACACAGTACAATTCAAAGCTTGGACTGACTCAAATAAGCTGCTGGTTTCTTTCGAACCCAAAGAGGATAACAAACTCAATTCCATATAGCAAATCCTGTGGGTGTTCCAGCCATTACTTCTTCAGAATGTCCTGGCATCAGTGTCTGTCCGAGGCCACCCTTGGTGGCTGGAAGTTCTACTCTACTGAAGCAGCTGTCTACTGATGACTGGCAGGATGAGTTCATACTCCCCACTGGGTTGAATGCACCATTTCCCAGAGTTCTCCAGCAGGGTGAAGCTCCATCCCTCTCTAGAGTACCTTGATGGTATCACACAGTTTACTGGGAGTTTTCCTCTCTCCTCCCTTTTCTACTTCTTAGGTAACCACTGACACTCAAACTTTTGTCTGGGTCTTCTTAGTGGAGATTCATTCTCATAGAAAATGTTGAAATCAAACAAATCAGATCAATTCTCCATCTTTACAAGACTTACAATAGTTCCGTCTCTCCATCCTCCCACCTCTTTCCTTCCACTGCTCTCTGTTTTGCAGAATTTGGATAGTTTCCTGAAATACCCCACAAAAGATCTCTCTGATATGAGAACACTTGCTGCTGATCAATTGCTGAATTTGAGGCAGGAAAGAGTAGAGATGCCTGGAAAGCTTAGCCACTGGGGCCGCCCCTCGGCCTGAGCTAAACACATATCCCACTCTCAACACTGTACTGAGAGAGTTGGACCACACTGACACTGAGACGCACAACATAATAACACAAACAAAGTCATCTGTGTTTCCCTTAGCAACCTTTAGTAACTCTCCTTTTGTGGTCAAAAACCTGCTGAAATATATCCTGAAAATAGAGGCAGTCAGCCAATTCATTCTGGACTGGTTTTAGTTGTATATGTAGTTAAGCAAACTGTGTCTTCTGAGTGATTTTAGGCGGGTTCTCTGTGCAACATAGTAAAGCCTGTGCATTATTGGAGGCGTGTGTATCATTAAAATCAGCTGTACCATGAGTAAGGACATGTGCAGAGGACAAACATGTCATATCAAAGACTGTCATTCAAAACACAAAGTCTCCCTCATTCCACCTCTAGCAACCAACTTCTGGATCCAGAAAAGATAGCTCTAGGCTGTAAGCAGGGTCTCTTGTGTAAGTCATGCTAACAGCCTACTGTTTTCTTACAGCGTACCTGGCCTGTATGCTTACTTTGCTTCTGATTAAAATCCCTTGCTCTTCTGACTTTGGAATGTGCTTCTTCAATTCTGTGAACAAGAGGTCAAGAACCTCCAATAATTGGTACAGACAGCTTCGACTGATAACAAATTCATATATATGTGCTTTAAAAAATGATAGTTTATTCTGACCTATTTCTGTTTTTTGGTTAGGCATTTTGTAAGAAGAATGTTTACTATGCTGGCTAAGCTAGGAGCTGTCTTTAGGCAGGTGAAGCCATGATGAGCTTGACTTTTCATTTTTTTTATCTTATATTTTATTTATTGATTGACTTATTATTTAATTGAAATTTTACATACCAATCCCACCCACCCTATCCAAACACTCCTCAGAGAGCGTAAGGCTTCCTTCCAATGGGGAGTCAGTAGAGTATAGCACATTGATTTGAGGCAGGACCAAGGCCCTCCTCACTTTATCTAGTCTGAGCAAAGTATCTTCCAAAGAAAACGGGCTTTCAAAACACAGTTCAAGCAGCAGGGATAAATTCTGGCTGTACTGCCAGTGACCCCACTGTCTCAGTCACACAACTGTCCCACACATTCAGAGGACCTGGTTTGGTTCTATGCTGGTTCCCTTGCTGTCAGTCCAGAGTCAGTGAGCTCCCATTAGATCAGGTGAATTCACTGGGTATCCCCATCATTATTTTGTTCCTTTTGTTCTTATTATTGCTCCTTTCTCTCTTCAACTGGATCTCAGCCCAGTGCTTAGCTGTGGATCTCTACACCTGCTTCCATCAGTTGCTGGATGAAGGTTCTATGATGACAATTAATGTAGTCATCAAGCTGATTGCAGGGGAAAACCAGTTCATACACCCACTTCACTATTGCTTATGGTCTCAACTGGAGTCATCCTTTGGATTTCTGGAAATTTCCCTATTTCTAGGTTATCTTGCTAGCCCCATGATGGTTCCCTCTATCAAGATACCTCTTTCCTTGCTCTCCCTCTCTGTCCTTCCCGCATCTTGAACATCTTATTCCCTCATGTCCTCCTTATGGCTCTCCTTTTCCCCTCCTCTCTTTCTCCCTCCCTTCTCCCCCGCCCCACCCCCATGCTCCCAGTTTTCTCAGGAGATCTTGTCTATTACCCATTCCCAGGGGCATCCATGTATGTTTCTGTTAGGGTTCTCCTTGTTACCTTGCTTCTCTGGGGATAGGGGATATAAGTTGGTTATCCTTTGCTTTGCATCTAATATCCGCTTAAGAGTGTGTATATACTATGTTCATCTTTCTGAGTCTGGGTTACCTTAGTCAGGATGTTTTTTCTAGTTCCATTCATTTGCATTCAAATTTCAAAATGTATTTTTTTTAACCACTGAATAAACATAGTTAAGTAAATGTCCTAGTAGTATGATTGAATATCCTTTGGGTATATGCCCAAGAGTTGTACTGCTGCATCTTTTTTTTTTTTTTTTTTTTTTTTTTTTTTTTTTTTTTTTTTTTTTTTTTTTGGTTTTTCGAGACAGGGTTTCTCTGTGGTTTTGGAGCCTATCCTGGAACTAGCTCTTGTCGACCAGGCTGGTCTCGAACTCACAGAGATCCGCCTGCCTCTGCCTCCCAAGTGCTGGGATTAAAGGCGTGCGCCACCACCGCCCGGCATGCTGCATCTTGAAGTAGATTGATTCCCACTTTTCTGAGAAACCACCATACTGATGTCCAAAGTGGCTATACACATTTGTACACCCACTAGCAATGGAGGAGTGTTCCCCTTACTCCGAAACCTATCCAGCATTAGCTATCACTGGTGTTTTTTATCTTAGCCATCTGACAGGTGTAAGCAATACCACTCTTGGTAATATACCCAAAAAGATGCTCAATCATACTACAAAAGCATTGTTCAACTATCTTCATAGCAACATTATTTGTAATAGTCAGAATCTGGAAAAAAAACCTAGATATCCCTCAACTGAAGAATGGATAAAGAAAGTGTGGCACATTTACACATTAGAGTACTACTCAGTGGGGGAAAAAAAAGCAATGGCATCTTGAATTTTGCATGCAAATGGATGGAATTAGAAAATACTATCCTGAGTGAGGTAACCCAGACACAAAAAATGAATATGGTATATATGCACTCATAAGTGAATAAACACTAGCTATAAATAAAGGACATTGAGCCTATAGTTCATGATCCTAGAGAAGCTAAGTAATAAGGTGAATCCAAAGAAAAACATATATAGACCCACCTGGAAATTGGAAACAAACAAGATTGCCTGATAAATTGGGAGCATTGGGGCAGGGGCTAAAAGGAAGGGGAGAAGGGGAAGAAGAGGAAAGAAGGAAAGGCTTGAGGAGAACTTGAGGGAATGGATAGTAGAGATGGAGGAAGGACAGAGATGAGAGCAAGGAAAGGGATATCTTGAATGAGGGAGCCATTATAGGGTTAGCAGAAACCTGGCTCCAGAGAAATTCCCAGGAATCCACAAAGATGACCCCAGGTAAGACCCTAAGCAATAGAGGAGAGGGGGGCTGATCTTGACTTGCCCTGTAATCAGACTAATGATTTCTTAAAAATCACCATAGAACCTTCATCCAGAAACTGATGGAAACAGAGGTAGAGACTCACATCAGAGCACTGGACTAAGCTCCAAAAGTCAGTTGAAGAGTGGGAGGAATGAGAATATGAGCAAAAGGGTCAAGACTATGATGGCTTCACCCACTGAAACAGTTTACCTAAGCTAATAGGAGCACACCAACTCTAGCCAGACTGGGAAGGAACAAGCATATGACCAAACTAGTACCTCTGAATGTGGTTGACAGTTGCATGGCTGGGGCAGACTGTGGGCCACTGGCTGTGGCACCAGGGTTTATCCCTACTGCACGTACTGGCTCTTTGGGATTCTATTCTCTTTGGATGTATATCTTGCTCAGCCTAGATATAGTAGGAAGGGCCTTGGACTTTCTACAAAGCAATATGCCTTACCCTCTCTGAAGATTAGATTGGTATGGAGTGAGAGGGCATGTGGAGGGAATGGGAGGAGAGCGGGTGGGAACTTGAATTGTTCTTTTTTTTAAAATCTAATAAATTAAAAAAATAAATGGTATCTCTAGAGTCTTTTTAAATTGCATTTCCCTCATGGCTAAGAATGTTGAGCTGTTCCCTAAGTGTCTTTCAGTCATTTGAAATTCTTCCGTTGAGAATTTTCTGTTTAGATATGTACCTCATTTTTAAATTGGATTATTTGGTATTTTGATGTCTAGTTTCTTGGGTTCTTTATTTATTTTAGATATCAGTCCTCTGTCCAATGTGGAGTTGGTAAAGATTTTTTCCTATTAAGTAGGTTGCCATTTTGTCTTATTGACTGTGTCCCTTGCCTTGCAGAAGTTTCTCAGTTTCAGAAGGTCCTACTTATTTACTGTTGCTCTTAGTGTCTGTGTTATTGGTGTTATGTTTAGGAAGTGGTCTCTTGTGCCCATGTGTTCAAAACTACTTCCCACTTTCTCTCCTATGAGGTTCATTGTGGCTGGATTTATGTTGAGGTCTTTGATCCATTTGGACTTGAGTTTTGTGCATGGAGATAGATATGAATCTATTCGCATTCTTCTACATGTTGCCATCCAGTTATGCCAGCACCATTTGTTGAAAATGCTTTCTTTTTTCTATTGTATAATTTTAGTCTCTTTGTCAAAAATCAGGTGTTCATAGGTGTGTAGATTAATATGGTCTTTTTTTCTATTCCATTGGTCTGTCTGTCTGTTTTTATACCAATACAAAACTATTTTAATTGCTGTAGCTCCATAATAGAGCTTGATATCAGGAATGGTGATGCCTCCGGAAGTTCCTTTATTGAACAAGATTATTTTGGCTCTACTGTGTTTTTTGATTTTCTGTATGAAGTTGAGTATTGTTCTTTTGAGTCTGTGAAGAATTGTGTTGGGATTTTGATTGTATTGAATCTGTAGAATTTTTGGGTAGGACTGTCATTTTTACTATGTTGATCCTACCTATCCAAGATCATGGGAGATCTTCCATTTTCTGATATCTTTCTCAATTTCTTTCTTCAAAAACCTAAAATTCTTGTTGTATAAGACTTTCACTTCTTTGGTTACAGTTACCCCAAGATACTTTATGTTATTTGTGGACTATTATAAGTAGTGCTGTTTTTCTGCTTTCTTTCTCAGCCTCTTCATCACTTGTATATAGGAGGGCTATTGATTTTTTTGAGATGATCTTTTATCCTGCCACATTACCAAAGGTGTTTATCAGCAATAGGAGTTCCCTTGTAAAATTTTTGGAATCACTTATGTATACTACCACATCATCTGCAAACAGTGAAAGTTTCCCTTCTTCCGTTCTAATTTGATGTATCCTTGGATTCAGTTTGCCAGTATTTTATTGAGTACTTTTGCATTAATGTTCATGACAGAGATTACTTTGCAATTCTCTTTCTTGATTGAGTCTGTGTGGCTTGGGTATCAGGGTGACTATAGCCTTGTAGAAAGAGTTCAGCAATATTCCTTCTGTTTCTGATGTGTGGAACAATTTGAGGAGTATAGGTATTATTTCTTCTTTGACGATCTGGTAGAATTCTGCACTGAAACCATTGGGTCTGGACTTCTTTTGGTAGGGAGATTTTTGATGACTGCCTTTATTTCCTCAGAGGTTATAGTTCTATTTAAATTGATCATCTGATCTTGACTTAATTTTGTTATGTTGTATCTCTCCAAAAAAATGTCCATTTCTTTTAGATTTTCCAATTTTGTGGAGTGCAGGTTTTCAAGGTATGACCCAGGATTCACTGAATTTCCTCAGTGTCTGTTGTTATGTCCCCTTTTTCATTTCTGTTTTTGTTAATCTGAATATTCTCTCTCTGCATTTTTATTAACTTGGATAAGGGTTTTTTATCTGGTTGATTTTCTCAAAGAACAAGCTATTTGTTTCATTGACTATCCATATTTTTTTTTTTGATTTTTCGAGACAGGGTTTCTCCATAGCTTTTGGTTCCTCTCCTGGAACTAGCTCTTGTAGACCAGGCTGGCCTCAAACTCACAGTATTGATTTCACCCCTCAATTTGATTATTTTCTGTTGTCTACTCCTTCTGGGTGAGTTTACTTCCTTTTGTTCTAGAGCTTTCAGGTGTGCTGTTGAGTCATTAGTGTGCAATTTATCCACTTTCTTTTTGTAAGCTCTTAATGCTGTGAACTTTCCTCTTAGCATTGCTTTCATAGTGTCCTGTAGGTTTGGGTATGTTGTTCATTCATTTTCATTGAATTCTAGAAAGTCTTTAATTTCTTTATTTCTTCCTTAACCCAGGGGCGATTCATTTGAACACTGTTCAATTTCTATGAGTTTATAGGCTTTCTACAATTAGTGTTGCTGTTAAGTTTTAACTTTAAGTCATGGGGATCCGATAAGACACAGAGGGCTAATTTAAATTTCTTTTAAATATCTGTTGAGGTTTGCTGTTTTACTGAGCATGTGGTCAGTTTTAGAGAAGGTCCCATGAGATGCTGAGAACAAGGTATATTATTTTGTGTTTGAGTGAAATGAAATAGTCTATAGATATTTGCTATGTCTAGTTAACTCATAGCCTCTGTTAGTTCTCTTATTTCTCTCTTAAGTTTCTGTCTGGCTAACCTGTCCATTGATGAGAGAGGGGTATTGAAGTCTCCCACTATTAGTGAGTGGGGTTTGATGTATGATTTAAGCTTTAGTAGTGTTTCTTTTACAAATATGGGTGCCCTTGCATTTGGGGCATAGCTGTTCAGAATTGAGACTTCATCTTGATAGATTTTCCCTGTTATGAATATGAAATGTCCTTCTCCATCCCTTTTGATTAACTTTAGTTTGAAGTCTATTTTGTTGGTTATTAGCATAGCTACACTTGCTTGTTTCTTAGGTCCATTTGATTAGAAAATCTTTTCCCAATTCTGATAATGTCTGTCTTTGATGTTGAGGTGTACATCTTGTATGCAACAGCAGGATGGATCTTGCTTTTGTACCCATTCTGTTAGCTTGTGTCTTTTTATAGGAGAATTGAGTCCATTGACAATAAGAGACATTAATGACTGTGATTGTTAATTCCTGCTATATTTGGTTGGATAAAAATGTGTAGTGACTCTGGAATTCTTTCTACTTTCTGACACAGGGATTAAGAGAAATCTCTTGTGTTGTAAAACGACCACACAATTCTTCCTTTATTAGAACTCATGGAAGAGTCCTTACTCACCTTCCATCCCATACCACTAAGCATGAAATGTATTCAAATCCAAGATAAGAGATCAAGATGCTTTGGAGTCCCAGGTTGAAAACTTGAGCCCAAATGAAAATGAAGAAAGATTTCAAAGATGAGGGTTGTTGGAGGCTGCTTGTTTGTTCCCAGCTGCCCAGAACTGAAACAGTCACCCAGAAACCATATTATTTGCAATATTGTTTGGCCAATAGCTTATGCATATTCTTAGCTCACTCTTATATCTGAAATTAACCCATTTCTATTATTTTGTATTTTACCACAAGGCTTGTGGTCTACCAGCAAGGTTCCAGCTGGCAACTTGTGTTTTTCTCCTCTAGCAGCTCCATGGCTTCTCCCTGATTCTGCCTTCTTTCTTCCAGCATTCAGTTTAGTTTACATTCTGCCTTATCACAGGCCCAGGTAGTTTCTTTATTAATTAACCAATAAAAGTAAAACATATACAGAAGGACTTCCCATACCATTTCCCCTGCTCTGTTTAAATGAAAAGGAAGGTTTTAACTTTAACATAGTAAAATTACATATAACAAAGTAGGTATAAAGCAAGAATCACAGTTACAACATTTATATATTCTTTATCTTTTATCTTAACTAGGGAAAACCATAATTATAGCTATCTATCCCACACCCGAGGGTGACCACTTATGTTTCCTGTGATTGAAATTGGTAGGAAACACTGAAAATAGGGGAGAGAAGTATGGAATTATAGATCATGGGAGCTTGGGAGTGCTATCTTCTCTGGTCCAGAGACAACAGATCAGCTTCGTACATTGTTCTATAGCAGTTCAATAGGGAGGAACTTGGGAAATTAACATCATTACTGTATTCTCTTCATTTTACTCTTCCAGAACTGGTCTCTGTTGGCTGAGCACAAATGACAGTCAGGAACCAAGGAGATCTGCTGATGTCTTACACAGGCATCAATCTTAAGCCAGAGATAAGGAGTAGATGTAAAGAGGTACAAGTGATTTAACCATATCACTATGGTTAGAGGTGAATTTCTAGATTAAGATTTAGAGAGGGCTCCTGAGTCTGCAACTATAGTAAAACAACAGGTGAGGCTTTATGATGGCTGTATCATACATAAAAGGTGGTCACAACAGACAGCACCCTGTGCCATCATCCCTCCTCCACCTTGCCAGTACCAATGCAGAGACTGAGACAGCAGGCATCTCCTCTTCCAAGCTCATGGATCATCTCAGACATGGAACCACAAGTTTACCATTATTCAGGAATTATACAGAAAGCTAGAGTAACCTGAAAATGGTAGCTGAAGAAAACCATGCTTGGTAAGTCATACAGTCTGCTTGCCTGTAAGACGGAGTAGTCTAAGTGCTGCAGACATTTAATCTCCATTTACTTGCACACTCAAGCCTAGCGTCTCACAGAATTTCTGAACATAGTTTTATTATCTACTTTAGTCTAAATCATAGTACTGTTTTTAAATATAGAAAACATTTGTAAACAGCTTAAGAATGTGTCTGTGTGTTTGTGTGTAGTTCCCAAATATCTACTTTGTGTGTATGCACACTACTTTTCAATAGAAAGTTAAAATGTCAGTCTGAAAAAAGTGATGCTATTACATAAAATATATATGATGTGGGAGTCCCTTCTGTGTGCTGTGATTACCATTAATGAATAAAGAAACTGCCTTGGCCTTCTAATAATGTAAAACTTAGGTAGGCAGAGAGGACTGGACTGAATGCTGGGAGAAAGAAAGGCAGAGTCAGGGGATGCCATGGATCCACCACCAGAGATAGACATGCTGAAACTTTGCTGGTAGACACAACCTCACAGTGATAAACAGGTTAATAGAAATGGGTTAAATTAAGATGTAAGAGTTAGCCAATAAGAAGCTAGAACTAAGGCCAAGTGGTGATTTAATTAATACAGTTCCTATGTGATTATTTTGGGGATCTGGGTGGTCAGTAAATAAACAAGTGGTCAAGCTGCCTGCTCCAACATATATACATTATTTTGCAACTGGAAACTATAAAATGTGGGTATCCTAAGAAGGTTTATTCCTCTTATAACCTACTCTTATGGTAGATACATATTTTCCTCAATTAATTTCTTCCTATTCTTCATATGATTTTGTGTGTGACTGTCCCTGTTCCTTGAGCTCAAGGATGAATCCAGTTCTGCTGAATATGAGCATCCCTCTAGCTGCAGCAGCTAGTTTTGGGCCAGCTGACCCACCAACATAGGCTGGTCAGCATGCTCATTGGACATATGGGCTGCAATTTTGAACAAGAAGCGTGTTCAGATGTTTGGATCAGAGACTGTGAGAAGACTTGATGTATGCATGACATTCTTAGTAACTATCTCCCAATTATACAATTATATGGCAGGAAAATGAAGACAAGAAAGATCAATGCATACCAGAAGCAGAACTCAGAGACCAAAAATATGCATTCAAAATCATCTGAGGCCCTGGACTTTGCTGTGCCTAGCATCTAAATGTCTTCTATGGTCATAGCTGTGTCTATCCTTCACAGAAGATAAGCAAAAAGACAATGTGCAAGTGTGTGTGTGTATAAGTTCTTGTGCTTGCTGTGGGAAAATGCTCTTGTACACTGTGAAGATTTGTCACTGGTATATTGGTTTAATAAAATGCTGATTGGCCAGGCAAGAAGTATAGGCAGAGTGATCAGACTAGGAGAATTTTGGGAAGAGAAAAGGCAGGGAGTCAGTTGTAAGTAAGACACAGAGGAAGCAAGATTGGAATGCCTTACTGAGAAAAGGTACCAAGCCACGTGGTTAAACATAGATAAGAATTATAGGTTAATATAAGTTGTAAGAGCTAGTTAGTAATAAGCCTGAGCAATAGGCCTAACGAGACTGAAATGCTGTAGGACTAGGTGGGGCAGAAACTTCTTTCTACAGGTACTCATGTATGTAGCTACATATGGAGGAATGGAGGAGAGGGAATAACCTTGGGTTCCATTCCTCCAGTGTTGTCCATCTTGCTTTTAAAACAGTTTCACTCACTGACATGGAGCTTGTCAAGTATATAGGATAGCTGAATAGTCTTTGTTTTCAATATTGAATCCATGGGATGTGTAAGTGTGCCTGATGGTAGAATGTGCCAAAAATATCTTTAGAATGTATAGAACATATGTTTAAAATGAAAACATAGTCAATAGGTAAGATATAACTCTCTCTCTCTCTCTCTCTCTCTGTGTATGATTTTTTTGAGGAGGTGTTATGATAGATTGGGGAGGGGAAATGGCTTTACAAAGGCAAGAAGCATATACAGAAAATACTTGGGAGTTAAAAAGAGAAGTTGACAGCAGGTGATATTAATGTATTTGTGCATGCATGTGTATGCACAATAATCAAGGAAAAGATTTGAGAATTTCTTTTGATTTAAGAATGGAATGACATGAGAGGGAGTAGAGAAAGGAAAGAGGGAAGTGATGTAATTATATTTTAATTAAATGTATAGAATAATAAAATAAAGGTTGATATAAATGTACTAACATAGGACAATGTAAAAGATATACTACAAATAAAACAGACCAAGTTATTAAAAGTAAGGTTAGCATTCTGTATATGTATTTGTATACACCCACACCCCCCCACACACACCCCAAACACACAAACACCAAGCTCCAGCCTCTGTCCTGTCTCAGGGTCCCCTTAGCACTGCTGAGTCCAGTGGCCCTGCAAAGATTGTGTGAGTGAGTGGTTGCTCATTGAGTTTTGTCATTCAAATGTTTTAATTACTTAGCTCTTTCCCCAGGAGAATATAGACAATAAATTCATAGATAAAGATGTAGAAAACATAAATAAATTGGGAAACCAAGAGAATAATAAACATTCATGGAATATCTATAGAATAATTGATTTTAAATAAATAAAAGGATGTGTAGCTTCATGCATTTATAGTCTTTCCCCATGTTTTTATGAAGGTAAATAATAATTTTGATAGCTCCTGGGATTTTAAGGATAGGCATAAGGCATATTCTGTGAGGCTTACAACCTAAGATGCAACCTCTATGTTTTTCATGATTATCCATTTTCCTAGTATTAATGCTTAAAATTTCATCTAGAAATCAAACTCTTTCAATGAAAACAATTTTTACCAAGTACACTGATCCTTTTTTTTAAAAAAAAATCAGATTTGGGTACAATATGAAATAGAAAAGCTTCAAGTAGAAATCAGTTATGTCCACATTTTTGTTTCAAGCTTAGGTGAGCATACTGGGTAATGAATATTTATTCATATTAAGCATGCTTGTCAAGGTATGAACTGCTTCATGGGCTCAGTATGTCAAGACTTTGTAGAATAAGCATTTGAAATGTTTCTTTTCTTTTTTCTTTTTGCAAAACCCATTATTTGATGGTTTCTTTACAAAGAAGCAAAACAAAGCCCACGTACATGTGTGATTCTTTGTGGGGGAGACAAGAATGACTTCACCAAGTTTTGCAATGTTTTTTGTTCAGTAGCAGGAGAAGTTTATGGTGGCCTTCAACACTAGTGTCTAAACTGCTAAAAAAATTGTTTAAAACACCTCCCTTGCCACAGGTTAGTACTATCTCATGTGGCTTCACAAAATAGCCTATTTATTATCATCAGTGTAAGTCTCATTAAAACAATAGGCCACCATCTGTACATCCCAATTGTTGCTATTCCAAATGTTTTGGGAGAAAGGAAAGCAAATCTATGTCTGAGAAGTTCTTTAAAATCCCCTATTGAGAATTCATCTAAAGTGCAAGATTTTAGTTTTTAAAATATTGATGATTTCCCCCATGTTTACAGAAAATTTCACTCTCAGTTGCATTTTATGATTTGATTATTTTTCAAAGTTTGAGAAGCCCACACTTCTCCATTCTGGGCTACAGCAACCATTGTCACAAGAGAGCGTCTTTGACATGAACTGAAATCACCTTGGCATTGAACACTGTTTGGAATGCATGTGGAAATGCAGTCTTAACTATCCATGAACAAACATCCTACTTGATATGCAAATGCCTCCATATTTTCTTATCATCCTAAAAGGTGTGAATTAAATTATAATATAATGAGAAACTTGCAGTTTGAAGCCAGGCTAAATATGGTGAGTCTCCACCAGCACAAGCAACCTCAGAAGTGGTGAAGCTTGTGCCTTGAAGCTTTCTTCTAACAATCAAAAGCTTGTCCATGTAAAGCAAGCATAGCCAAGCATTCCATCCTTGAAGCAGCTTATTGAATTAATAAGAACAGACAATTAATGTGGCACTATGTTGCTTCGGGATAAAACAAGGAAATATGACCATACAGAGCTATTTGCCATATGAGGGTCAAGCAAAGGGAATAAGGAACAAAATGTTCCACTTTCTTTGAGTCCTAAAAAGCTCAGTAAGGATCCTGCTGCTTCATGTGTTGATGGCCTTTACCTTATCAGTGGTTCTCAACCTTTCTGACGCTGAGACCCTTTAATACAGCTCCTCATGTTGTGGTGACCACCAACCGTACAATTATTTTTGGTTATTCTTTACAACTGCAATTCTGCTATTGTTATGAACTGTAATGTCAACATTTGATATGCAGGATATCTGATATGTGACTTCAGTGAAGGGATCGTTAGATCCTCAAAGGAGTTGAGATCTATAGGTGAGAAACACTGCCTTAAGTTCTCTTGTTTAATCTTTTTCTCTTGTTCCCTCCTCCACTGCTTTTACACATCCTATATACCTCAGGAGATGAGCAGGCTAGAATTTTTTGTTTGTGTGGTATGGATATATATGTGCGTATGCATTTGTGGGTGTGCATACCTGTGTAAACGAGGTCAAGGTTGATGTTGGGTGTCTTTTCTATTGTGTTCTACTTCATTTGTTGAGACAGGGTCTCTCTCTGAACCTGGAGTCAAGGAAGACAAGCTGTGTGATAATCTGCAAGTATCCTCCCAGATCAGCTCCTCCTTCCCAGACCTGCGGTCACAGCTATGTGTTGCTATATTCCACTTTTTACTTTATAGGGGTGCTGGGGATCTGAACTTGCGTTCTTCAGCTTTCATGGAACACCTCAGCAACTGAGCCAAATTCCTAGTGCCTCTCCCAGTCCCACATCTTACTTTGGACTGCCCACATTCCAAATGGTATAAGAATAAAATTTTATTGTTTAAGCTACCCAGGGAAGGTGTCATGCTATAGCAGCTGGCTGAAGTTGCCCAATACAGGTTCCATCACTGCTTCATTCAGAACAATGGGAAGGGTGCTGTGGTAGACAAGGGCTGAGTATTTAATCAGGCAGTCTTTTGTCTAGACTTTCTCACCAGGCTTACTTACAGTTAGTGGGGACAGAAGCTGAAGATTTGATCAAAACAGCCCTTTGAACAGCTAAGTCCCTTCAGGGCTCTGAAACAGTCTCTGGAATTGCTTTACCTCTCTGATATTGGGAAACAGAAGCTCAATAGAAGAATCCATGACCCACAAATGTATGTGTATGCGTGTGTGGTCTTTATAGACTGGTGTGGATGGAATTTTTGGCATATAGATGGAGTTCTAGTATCTTCAGTTTGGTTATAAAAAGTGATGTATCTGTATTTTCAGCAAAAGTAAGTTTAGGAAGTTCGTCTATCACGCCACCGTGACACCAGCACAGCCTGTTATTGTGCTGTGTAGAGATACCAGCTATTTCATATCATTGTACAGCCATAGATGTTCCAAAAGTTTGGTGATACTCTGTACATGCTAGGCAAGCACTGTACTACTGGGCCACACTACCATCTTCTCTGCATGATTTTACACTCACCACTGCTGTAAATTGTGAACATTATCAAAACTGCTATGGGATTTTGTTAACATTTTGATAAAGGAGCATGTTAGCTATTACATCTCAAATTTGTTTTCAGATATTTGATTAGATATTAGTGAGTTTTGATGTAATTTTAAAGTCCTATGTATTCTATTTTATAAATTTTAAGACTATTATTGTGAAAGGGGGTAGCAGACTTCTGTAGACTCCCAAAGGAGTCCAAGGCAGAAAGAAGGCCCCCTTGGCAATTATTCATCTCAGTTCTTGCAGTGTGAAGCAACCATATGTAATGTGTAAATGAATACAGTGTGCTAGAGAAGCAATACTTGTGGACATTTGAATGCAAATTCTGTAGAATTTTTAACATATTAGCAGTATTTTCATTTTTTTTGTTTCAACTGTTAAAAAATGTAAAAGACATTCTTCAATCACAGGCTACACACAAGCAAGCAAAGGGTCATGGTTCTAATATAGAGAAAGAGACAGTACATAGCCCACCATGACATCTACATAATGCAACATCAATATTCTTTCAATCTTACTTGTTTTCCAGGTATATAGAAGATACCTAAGGCAGTTCTCAATAAATGCTCAGTGGTAGTGTGTGCTTACTAGTGTGATGTCCTGAGTTCAGTTCTGGAGTACAGAGAGAGAGAAAGGGGTGGGAAATAATAGTCTGAAGAGGGACACTGTGGTACAGTTGCTTACTGCCCTCAAGAGCCTTTGGATCAGAAGTCCTGACATCTCACGATAGTTTTCCAGGAAGTCCTAGTTCCCCTGGCAGACTGGTTACCTTGATCTGGGTCATGAGGCCTCTTCCTGCAGTGTGAACAACAGCATCTGCCCTGTGAGTGTTCACCCCCTGTGCTGTGACATTGGAAGAGCCTGAATGAGATGAAAGGGAAATATTCCTCTACAAGGACTCTGCCAAGCAGGAAGCCCCTGGAATTGCTATTGGAATTCTCTTTAGAAGTCTCTGGCCAGACCTCAATAACTTTCAGTTGATTAAAGATGGGAGAAAATCTGAGCATCACTAAGAACATTAGGTATAAATAAAAGACTTAAAGGTATAAGTACATTTACTTTCATACTTTCATAAAGTCACTGTAACATTAAAAATCCATTGGTCAATTTGGAGGTCACAGGGGAAATATGTCAATAGTTTGAAGGTTGATAAATCACGATAATCAAGCTTGTATAGTGACACATAAAGTTTCTCTCTAGAGAAAAACCCGGCTGATAATCAAGGAAGGAGAGAAAATAAAACATCAGCTTGGGCAAGGTTGCATGCACCTGCAATCTGAACACTTGGGAATGAAAGGAGAAAGAAAAGGTCAAGACTAATATGAAGTATGCAGTGAGTTCAAAGGATAGCCTAGGTTACACAGTGAGTCCTGTGTCAAAATAGAAATAATATAGAAATAAAGCCATTGTTTACAACTGCACAACAAATTCCATGTATCTGAGTCATGATCATCAATGGATGGCAAAGTAGAAAAAACCCTGATTTTATGTATATCCAGACTGAAGTATACATCGTCAAGTATGAAGAACTCTGATGCAAAGAAAGAATGGGAGTGGGGCATGTGAATCTGATCAGGGCAAAAATCAATAAAAAAAAAATTGTCAAGAAAAGCATGGAGACAGAAAACTCAATAGGAAAAAGATAACTTTCTTTTTAAAATGATTTACTAAGAAAAAAGAGGGTGAGATACATAGATAGGGATGATAGATAGAAAGATATAGATAGATGATAGAGAGATAGATAGATAGATAGATAGATAGATAGATAGATAGACATATATATAGATAGAGGCACCTAAACATTAAGAGAGTAAACAGTATGGAATTTGCATCCTGACTGAAGAAACTTACCTAAATCTCTAAGACCACCTTGCTACTGAAAATGTCATTACTTGACAGCTGATGTATTAATGCCTTATTAACAAGTATCACTTTATTGATGATCTCATTTTATTTATGGCTATAATACTTTATATGCTATAGATATAGTCTAATGTATTGATAAATAATAGGATTTACTTTCAAATAACCTGGGGGTGGGAGGTTGCTGAGGTCACAAGACAAACTGCTACAGGATGCTTCAAGATGGCTGACTCATACAGAAGATTCATTTTGTATTTCTATCTAACATTGTTTTATGCTTGAAAATTTCCAGAATAGAAAGCTAAAAACAACAACTAAAAGTATATGTAGCTATGGTATGAAACATGTAGTCGATGTAAGAATTTATTCTAGTTTAAAGCCTTTGTCCTTAGAGTTGGATGGGACTTGTTTGATCATTTTTTTCTACTAGACACATAAATTAGGTTGTACTCAGTCACCCAAGAAATTCATAGAATTTTAAAGCTGTCTGAGTCAAATTCATATGTCACATATATGCACACTTGTGGTAGTTTGGATGTAATTGGCCCCCATAATCTTATAGGGAGTGGCACTATTAAAGTATGTGACTTTGCTGGAGTAGGTATGGTCTTGTTGGAGAAAGTAAGTGTGTCACTATGGAGGCGGGTTGTGAGGCCTCATATATGCTCAAGATACTTCCAGTGTCTTAGTTCATTTTCTGTTGTTACTGATCAAGATGTAGACAGGACTGAGTTTGTCTTTATGCTACCATGGTCATACTTTCTGCCAAGATGATAATGGACTGAACCTCTGAACTGTAAGCTACCACCTCAATCAAATATTTTCCTTTATACAAGTTTCTGTGATTGTGGTGTCTCTTCACATCAATAGAAACCCTAAGTTAGGACAACACTTCCCAAACATTATTAGAATCTATTAAAAATATCAAAAGTTATAAAAAGAATACACTGTCGATCATTTTCTTGCACAATGAAAGATTGTCCCCCAAGACAGGTTTATCTTCAGTTTTTTTTCTTGCTTTCATATTTATTTATTTATCTATCTATTTATTTATTTATTTTGATTTTTGAGACAGGGTTTCTCTGTGTAATTTTGGTGCCTGTCCTGGAACTAGCTTTTGTAGACTTTTTGTAGAATTTGAGGCTGGCCTCGGGATCAAATTCACAGAGCTCCACCAGCCTCTGCCTCCCAAGTGCTAGGATTAAAGTCATGAACCATCACTGCCCAGCTTTAGAACTTTTTTTTTATCTTCAGTTTTCGTAATAGCATGCTTGATCAATGTTTTTTCTTTTTATATACAGTTTTGAGTAAGCATGAGAGACAGAATGGTCAGTTTGAATACTAGAGTTCCCTTTATTAAAGAGAGACCATTGACCATTAACTACTTGTTAAAATTAAAATAGTTCATAACAGAAATTTTAATTTCCAGTTGTGGACTCCTTGGGGCTTCAGGTCTTATGAAATGACAAAATGAAAATATTAGAGACATGGTCCTCACCATGCATGGGAATGGTCTACATGGTATCTAGAAAGGGGGTGATTGTACTGACTAGTTTTATATCAATGGGTCACAAACCACAGTCATCTGAGGAGATGTCCCCTCAGTATTGGCTTGTGGGCAACTCTGTGAGGCATTTTGTTCTTTGATGATCAATGTGGGAGGGCACATATCACTCTGGGTGGTGCCATCCGTGGGTTGGTGGTCCCAGTTGCTATAAGAAAGCCAACTGAGCAAGTCATGGGGAGTACGCCAATAAACAGCACTCCTCCATGACCTCTGCATCTATCAGTTCCTGTCTTTAGGTCCCTGCCCTGACTTCTCTGGATGATGTACCACAAGGCATAAAATGAAATACACCTACCCTTCCTAAGCTGCTTTTGGTCATGCTGTTTTATCATATAAACTCTAAGATAGCGCCTTTTTAAAATAAAGCATGTCCCTTCAGAACACTTTAAATAAAGCCTTTCTCTCCTTGGGACAATGGTCATTGCTTAAACTCCATACTTATGTCATTCAAACTCCATCCTCCTTGTGGAATGACCATAGGAGCTTTAGGGGACAGTCATTTGGTCCTGTCAACAGTGGCCAATCCCGGGACGTTTCTTTGTGGATGACTGGATAGCACTTCCAATCTCTTTTAGTTTACTCTAGGGGCATTTTTTTTTTTCAAAAAGAAAACTAATGCAAATGAAGCATTTTGAGGGTGTTAGTCTCTCAAAACAAGAGGAAACAAGAGGAAAACTTGGTGTGGTCAGTGTTAATTTAAGAAGCACTGACTGGATTTCAGCCCTGAGCACTGAGTAGAGCCAATAAGGTCAAAGAAGGAAGTGCCTCTTGGCCTCTTCCCAGACCTGAGCTTTTCAGGCAGACAGGAAGACAGGTAGGCAGGCAGACATACAGACAAAAGGAGTCTCAGCACAGCTTTTCACTTCCCATCTGAAGCCCCTTTCACCTTGAGGGCCTCTTAACTGCTGTTATAATGAAAAACAAAACAAAACAAAAAACCCCAGAGAAACAGGAAAACCTCCAGTCCCAGCAACAACCCATTTTTATATAACACAAAAACTTTAAAAGTTTTATGTTTTGTGGAGATGGAAAGAGATGGCTCAGATGTTAAGTGCACTGACTGCCCTCCCAGAGGGCCTGAGTTCAATTCCCGGCAATCACATGATGGCTCACAACCATCTGTAATGAGATCTGGTGCCCTCTTCTGCCTGAAGCATACATACAGAAAGAACACTGTAAATATAACTAATAAATAAATATTACACACACACACACATATATATACATATATATGTATATATACACATATATATGTATATGTATATATATATATATATATATATATATATATATATATACCAAAATTTTATGTTTTGTATGTCTTTTCATGGCAGTATTGGTACCTCACTCCCCTCCTTGAGACATGGCTACAACCATGAGAGCAGCTTGGAACTCAAAGTGCTGCATGTTCCAGGCATAGATACCCAGGAGCAAACCCCAGAACACTGCCAGTGCCTTCCTGGACCCCTGAAGAACAGTACACACTGCTGTCTTCCATGGGATGGACAGGTAAGGAAGTACAGACAAGACCAAAGCACAGCCACCGGCAAAGTTTGTGAAAAGGTCTCGGCACTTGGACTGCTGCTCATTTTGGAAACTCCGGAAGTTGC
Organism: Chionomys nivalis; assembly: GCF_950005125.1. NCBI lineage: Eukaryota > Metazoa > Chordata > Mammalia > Rodentia > Cricetidae > Chionomys > Chionomys nivalis. The sequence goes on from NC_080086.1 coordinate 54,214,389, forward strand.
TGCGTGGTGCAAAGTATTGTTTAGATCCTGTCTTCTGACAATAGGGAGGCAGTTCTTCACACAGTGATGCCTGACCTTGAGGCCACTTGGAAATCAGTATAGGGATCTGTGGGTTGTCTCAACGGTTGCAGGGTAGTATTATTAAAAGAAGAGGATGCTGCGTGTCCTGAAATAGATGACTGATTCTGCACAATATAGAATTAATTGCTGTCCTAATGAATTTTTAGTGTTCCACTGAACATGTAGGAAAAATCCTATTGTGATAACTGGAGCCTGAAAAGCAAGCTCAGTTTGCAAATAAGGCTGAAAAGAATCACAATGAAATCAGTACAGTTCAAATTGCACCCTTAAACTTCACTGCTGACCGGAAGAGGAGAAGGCCTTTTCTGCAGTTCCTGGGCCATTTCCTCCTACAGGACCGATCTTCAGAAAATGACCACTAAGTTGAAACATTGATGGCATCCCAAGATCTGAGGAGAAAAAGATTATTTAAAAAGGTAATTCTCTCTCTAACTGTTATAGAAATCATTTCACCCCTTGAAATGTATGCAACGTGATGGGTTTCAAGTGTCCAGTGACTGACTGTGCCACCTCCACCCTGCCGAGTTCCAAACATTTTATCTCTTAGCACAGCCAATTCAGCCATTCCCTCATCTGCATCTCTCCAGCCCCTAGGAATTAATCTTTCTGTCTTTGGAGAGTTGCTTACTCTGGACATTTCACACAACAGGGATGAAACAGGATGTGATCATTTGTGTCTGCTTTCTTTCATTTAGATGAATGTTTTCATAGTTTATATTGTAGCATGTATCAGTTCTTCTTTCCTTTTAATGGTTGAATGATACTCCATTTTATGGACATAGCACAGTTTGCTTTATCCACTTATTTATCAGTAGATGTTTGTGCTGATATAATTTAGGTGTGGACTACTCAGGAGTGAGTGAAGCTACCATGTACATGTGGGAAAAACTATACTTTAAAACTTTGACTAATAATTATTCACCATTTGAAAAAATTACATTATTAAGAGCAACAGGGGTTGTGGACTTGAATCATGAATGTTTCAACTTTTTGCAGTTGAATGTGTAAATGCTGAGTGTTCTGTTTTATATATAAATACCTAAACTTATAAACTCATTTTCCCTTCATCTGTACTTTAAAACACAAAATACAATGTATTTGTATAAATTTTACTTTTCTTAAAACTAAACATGATTTATTGAAGTCTGTACAATCATCTGTTTCACCATGTTGTCTTCCCTTACCTGTTAGAGATAAATTAGACATTTTCAAAAGCACATATCCATGCTTCATTACTGCTAGGGAATAATTGAGCAGTATGTTTTTCTGTTTTATATATGTAGGGAAGTCCTACTAGCCATGAATTTAATTATATAGAAGATAATGTCAAAAGTAATTATTATCAAAAGGGGGCTTGGCTCATCTAGGGTCGATAATCACTGTATTAGAGAATGAGCAGTCAACTTTTCTCGTGGGTTCACATTCCATCGCTGTTGCTTGTACACACATAGGTGCGTTCATGTTCTTGGGTCCTTGGGGAAGTGAGTTGCATTTCCTGTTGAACCAGGTGAGTGTGGCACAATGACAAGATCCTTAATAATGACATTGTATTGTGTGTGCTTGTTCCTGATGAATGTGTTTCCCAAGAAAAGAAAAACAGTGGGACAAAGAAGTGGTGGCTGCCTTTTTCTACTACTAAAATTGCAATTAGTATGCTAAGACTACCAGGTGAGGTAGAATTTGGAGGTTTTTGTTTAGATGAGTTTCACTCAGTGTCCCGCAATTTATTTTTGTTACTGCATTTTGTGGGAGTGATAAAAGTTCAGGCTCAGAGCCCTGCTGTTTAAGGAGCTGCAGGCTGCGTTCCTGCCACCCAGCTCCTGGCCGCCTAGCTAGCTTATGCCCCAAAATAACGACACACAAACTGTATTCATATAAACACTGCTTGGCCCATTTCTATTAATGTGTGTAGCACCACAAGGTGCACTTACCAGGAAGATTCTAGCCTACGTCCATCCTGGGTCGGAGCTTCATCGCGTCTGCCCCAGAGAGGAGAGGAGGTGGCATCTGTCTGAGGTGTCTTACCTCACTTCCTTTTCCTCCCAGCATTCTGTTCTGTTTACTCCACCCACCTAAGGGCTGGCCTATCAAATGGGCCAAGGCAGTTACTTTATTAACCAATGACCTTCCTCCATCACCCTGCATGACCTGGAACTCACTATTTGACTCAGGCTGGTTTTGAACTTGCAGCCATCTTCTTGCCTCAGCATCTCGAGCGTTGGGATTACAGACCTTCATCACCACACTATGCTGGCACTGCTTTTGAAAATTTGGTGTAGACTTGATGTTGTCTGTAATCTGGCGAAGGGTCATTTTATAGATTATAAGTATCTCTGGCTAAGATATTCACTGGCTGGTTTGTTTTGATACTTTTGAAAGAACTCATGTTTTTAATCATATTGTAATTTGGGCCAATTTGTCCTCTGTCAGTTTGTGTTTGGTCTATTTCCTGCTATTAAATGTTTGTTTCTTAATCTGTAGCTGATGAAACGCCTGAGTCTTTTTGCTCTTCTCTATATAAAGAGATGCGAATGTATTGAATTCCTGCAGGTCATCACCATTAGCAGCCCACTGCTCTCTCTAATGGACTAACCAGAGGTGAAGAGGGCTTCCATCAGGCATGGTCTCCTCACTTTGAAGAAACAGATGCCCCTGATACTGAGAGAAAGAAACTATCATTGTTGGCAAGTAGCACTTTTAGGGCAGTCAAGAGGTATTTGCATATCTGAACCAATCCACCCAGCTTTCTGTGTCTGAGATCTTCTTCAGTTTCTTGAGTTATAAAAATCTGATATTAGTGAGTGGGTCTAATTTTCTTGCTATTCCACCAGCAACAAAACCATCTTAGAGAAGGACACGGTCTGAGAAGGGCAAGACTACGTAGTTATGAGTCCTGACCCAGCCCTCCTAACAGTTCTTCTGAGTGAAGTTTCAATACCAGGCATAACAAAATGCTCATGACCATTGGAAGAAGCCTGCCGGTACTTTGTTATTACCGTGAATGAAGCATGTTCGACTGAAAATTTACATGTACTCTTCAGAATCGAATATAATTCCTTTTTTAAATGACAGAATTTTAAATGCTTGCACGTGGCTCTCATTCCTAAGCCACTTACTCCCTTTCTGAGACTCTAAACACATGCCCTTCCACTGTACACACTTGTCACAACCAATTTGGAGCATCTGTCTATTTGCTTGAGTCCCTTTAACCATGGAAGGTGGGCAATGGCTGCCTACACCGTCAATCATATGCAAAGGCAGTCTGCATATAGAATCCAGCCTCTCCTATGTGCTTGATGATAAACACTGTGCAGAATGAAAACTCTTCTCCAGGATACTGTTGTCCACAAAGTAGAAACATTAGAATATGGCTGCCACCACGGCTGTGAGCCCACATGTTTTTTTGTCTCTATCACTCAGTCCTCTCCACGTAAACCAGTTGTCTAAAATCTTTCCTTATGCTGGATCATACAGTAAGTGTTCCAGGCTCTCAGAGCTGTCACAACTTTTCAGTTGCTGCTGTAATACAAAGGCCAATTTGTTAACAAGAGACTATGGTAGAATAAAACTTTATTTTTTAAAAAAGGAAAAATCTAGTGTAAGAGCCATACAGAATTTGGAAATCCTGGATCTAGGGTTATGTCTCACTAAGTCTAGAATTGGGTTCATCATTTTCTTTTAATACTTTAGACTAGTTTCAAACAAGACCAGTGAAAATAGTATCATATGTGATTTTCTTTTAATGGAACCAAATTATAGATTGCTATCTCCCTAATTACTCACAATCCACTCTAGATTTTTGCCCTGGGTTGATTTCTGAGTCTCTGTATTTTAGGTTTAGGACCTATGTCTTTTGACAACAATAGCTCTATTAATTAATTTTAATTTTTGGCACCTCTCCAAGCAAGCTCAGAGTTTTCCATACACTGGTGTGATAATATTTGGGTAAATTCTTTCCTTTGGCATGAAGAATACAGAGTATAATTTCCCTCCCACAACCAGTGATACGCAGGATACTCTCTCTTTCTGGCTGTGGAAGCGGCTACATGTACCACGCCTCAACTCCACATTCCCAGCTTGGGTTCAGCTCTGGTGGAAATCTTTGTACACAGGTAAGAACAGAGCATGCCTGACCCCCTTCCCTCAGCACTGTACCCGGGTGGGGTGGTTGAGTGACAGAGGAGGACTGTTTCCAGTCTTACAACTCTCCTTCCCTATCCTGGGTGTATTTCTTTCTTTCCAGTATTCCTTCCAGGTGTTTTTGCCTGAAGATAATTTTTATTGACACAGAAGACAGGAAGAGCAGTCACTTGAGAGAAACCTAAGTTCCCGTTGCCCACACAAGACCAGATTCTGGCAGATGTTTGCCCTTTCCTTGTTTTTCTTGTTTTGAGCTGAGATACAGAAAGCTTTTGGGGGTTTGCTCTTCATATTTCTGGAAAGAATGCCACTGGGAGAAAAGAACCTCCTGACTTGATTCTTAGAGGTACTGTCTGTCACTCACACAGTCTTTCTTGATGACTTGAAGAAGCATTTGTCCATGTCTTTAAAAATTCCAAACCAGCTCTTAAGATGACTTGCCATAATCCCACTCTTAATCCTGGCTGTTGCTGCCTAGGGTGCCAATCTGTGAGCCAATCCCAGGGTTTTAGGTGACTCTGAGGTCAGGACCCAAATGAACTTACACAGATGCCATGTTTACTTTTTATTTTTCCCAAGGTAGGGTCTTGATACTGTCCCAGGCTGAAACTGAAATCAGGTCCTAGTGCATGTAAAACAAGCACTTTACAGCCGGAGCGTTCACTATAACGGCCCCACTTAAACTTTGTTACCTACATGGCCTTAGCAATTGATTGCAATAACTGAGATCAAACTCAAAGGTATCCACTCCTTCTCAAAAGGAGCAGTGACATTCATTGCTCTGGCCTCGGATGAGGTGAATATTCCCTGTACATAACTAAACACTTATTACCTCAGTTCCATTTGTGTGCTCTTCAATCTCATCTTCATTTGGCTCTCATAAAACAATTTTTGGGGCTATCCATAGGAAGTTCTTGAAACAAAGATTTTGGGGTAAGGAGTCTGAGTGATAAACTTGAGATACATTGGTAAGCGAACAAAGAAATAGGTCAGAAACCAAAGGTAAACCAGTTAAGCTTGCTTATGAGCAGAATATTGGTCTGGTCACGTGTGATCTACTTGGTATTTAGGAGCCAGTCAGGTCAAAATGAAACTCAATTTTAAGTCAATGACGATTCTAAGCAGAAGTAAGTTACACTATGATTACCTCATTCAATAACTTGAGAGCCACATGTGCCAACAATTTCTCAACTAGACAGCTCAAATGGAGGCCATCTTCAAATTGTAGGGTCTTTTTTCACAGAGCTTGAACACAGAATATGCTTCAGTTTCTCCTACTTGGAAGGGAGGAGGTTGGGAGTTTTATTCTCTAGTCTCATGTGTTAGTGATCAATGATTGCTTTCCTAATTCCCTGTACCATACCTAGTTTTTATTTTTCTGCATCAACAAGGATGTAAGTGGAGATTATGACTGCACAGCAATGGCACATGTTATAGATGTAAATCAGATTGGGTGGCTCCCAGCTTCTAAGCTCCCTTTATAATGACTTCCTGCTACAATTCAGAAAGAACCACACATCTTAATTGTGTGTACGTGCTACATGATGTGACTTCAAGCTCCTTTCCCAATGTCATATAGCTCCAGAGGTGCTTTCATTTTTGCAGATACATCCAGTTCTTCCTTGACTATGGCATTTGCACAGACCATGGCTCCCTGGAATCTACATATATCCTCTTCATTATCCCTCCTTTCAACTCTCTCACTTCCTGCTATGCTTCTATTCTCAAACTAAGTGCCATCCCCTTAAGACTTTCTGTGAGTATTCTACTTAAAGCAAGCATTACCGTCCCATCATTTACTTTCTGGGTGCCTTTGGAACTTCTTGAGTTATGTATAATTCTTGGTTATTAGATTGCTTTTTGTCATACATAGAACATTTAATGTCATTCTCAATATCTACTACTGTGGTCACTTAGTGTCAAAACCCAATAAGTGGTTGTTTCTTGACTGACTACATGACTGAATGAATATACATGATCTTTAACAGGTGCATATAAAAAAAACCCTGAGGTCCTACTGCTGGAGTAATAAAGAGTGTTATATAAATTTTCTTGGTCAGTTAGCCTGAATGAGTTGATAGCTATGTGTGGAGAAGGTGTCGTGACATTTTGTGTTTGTTGGTCATCCTCTTGCATATCAAATGGCTCATGCCATCATTGAATTACATTCATGTTTATTCTGGCACTAGCCATGCCTTTGCCATCAGGTGCTTACTTGTATTATTGACCTGGTTCAAGAGTAGCGTACAACTGGCATTTTCTAGCGGCTGAAAAATAGTAGTTGTGGTATTAGTGATCAGAAAATTCTAGACAATGGATCTGTCCAGTCTTTGAACATTGTGGAAAAAGAGTGTGAAAGAGTAACATTGTGACTTTGTTTTTAGTGTTTATCTTGAATGGGGACCAGTGACACAGAACTTCTAGAATGATGACGTCATAGAATACCACTGGTATTACTCACTGGCAGTGTTATTCATGAAAGGCTAATTACTCATAACACTTTGCTTGTGTAAAATGTGTCTGCTTCTTTCAGCCTTAGTCCTCCTATAATCTTCAAATTTTGTGTAGTAATATCCATCTTATACTATGAAAGCAAGCAGAAAGTGCACATGCTTTTCCAGGTTGTGGGTGAAAGCAAAGAAAGAAATATGTGTAAGTGACATGTATAGGATGGAAGAGTAGACTTCAGTGACACGTATAGGACAAGGGAGAGAGAGAGAGAGCCCTTCAGTGACATGTGTAGGACAGGAGAGAGAGAGAGAGAGAGAGAGAGAGAGAGAGAGAGAGCCCTTCAGTGACATGTGTAGGACAGGAGAGAGAGAGAGAGAGAGAGAGAGAGAGAGAGAGAGAGAGAGGCCTTCAGTGACAATGTGTAGGACAGGAGAGAGAGAGAGAGAGGCCTTCAGTGACATGTGTAGGACAGGAGAGAGAGAGAGAGAGAGAGAGAGAGAGAGAGAGAGAGAGAGAGAGAGAGAGAAAGAGGGGGGGCTTCAGTGACATGTGTAGGACAGGAGAGAGGGAGAGAGAGAGAAAGAGAGAGGCCTTCAGTGACATGTGTAGGACAGGAGAGAGGGAGAGAGAGAGAAAGAGAGAGGCCTTCAGTGACATGTGTAGGACAGGAGAGAGGGAGAGAGAGAGAAAGAGAGAGGCCTTCAGTGACATGTGTAGGACAGGAGAGAGAGAGAGGCCTTCAAGTTTTCTCAGTCTGGCCCCACTGACACTGACAAAGTCCAGGTCAAAAACCAAACAAAGTAAGTGTTCATGTATAGTCCGGGTGTGAATGGAGAGGTTCTTTTATGAAAGGGAGGGAGACACATACTCATTTTAAATGTGGGAGGTTGTATGCACAGCATAGAAACTTATGGGGGGACATTTTCACTGGCCTATATTATTTTGAGTAAATACACAAGTTTTCAAGTCATGTGAATATCTTAAGCTGGCAGTGTCTTCTCCCAGTCCCCCAATTTTCCCTTTCTACTAGTTTGATTACTCCAAAGTAGGAGTGTATAGAAGTTAAATTTTAAAAAAAGGAAAAAAGAATAGGTTGAATCCACTGTGTGTGTGTGTGTATGAGAGAGAGAGAGAGAGAGAGAGAGAGAGAGAGAGAGAGAGAGAGAGAGGACATGCTCACTGCCATGGAGTGTGTGTAGCAGCCAGAGGGCAACTTGTCAGAGTTTATTTTCTACCGCAAGGGCTCTGAACTTTGCTCATCAGGCCTGGAAGCAAACACCTTTGTTTTCTGAGAGGCATATAAATAGCTCAATATATTTTTAAATGAAGCAAACTCACTGAAATAAAAATAATAAACAAATGGGAACCAGCTCTAAGCCAATAATGTAAGGATTCCATAACAGTCAATGATGGAAGCCCCAGACTAATAAATTTAAAATCACAGAATCTGTTATAGGTTATTTAGTATGTGAGAGAAGGGAGGGAGAGAGAGGGAGAAAGAGAGAGAATGAGAGGGGGAGTCAGGAAAAGGGAGAGAGGGGGAGAGAGAGAGAGCCAGAGAGAGAGAGAGAGAGAGTGACAGACAGAGAGAGAGAGACAGAGAGAGACAGAGACAGACAGACAGACAGACAGACAGACAGAGAGATTGATTCTTGGCCTCTTTAATTTACTTTGGAGTTTAAACTTTATTTCTTTTCATCATTTTGACATAACGCCTGTGAGTTCTAGGAAATTAGCTTCCATCCCCCATGCCACTTGTCCCAAATACTCCTGTTCCTAATTCTGCCTTTCATCATGTCTTCTTGTATTTATAAAATATGTGGAGATGGCTTCAGTCTTAACTTTTACTAAACATAAGCCCTCCTGTTTAGAAGATAATAACTCACTCAAAAAGACATGACACGTCCCTGTGTCACATAGACTTTAAGAGCTTTTGAAATGGAACTGCCTTGAGAGGCAGAGGCAGGTGGATCTCTGTGAGTTCGAGACCAGCCTGGTCTACAAGAGCTAGTTCCAGGACAGGCTCCAAAGCCACAGAGAAACCCTGTCTCGAAAAACCAAAAAAAAAAAAAAAAAAAAAAAAAAACAAAACAAACAAAAAAAAAAAAAACAAGTGAAATGGAACTGCCAAGCTTAGTTAGTAGAGAAACTCCATGTACGTGAGGAATGGGTGATTTTCCTCCTATAAACAATATTTACGCCCTCCATAACTTACTGTATCTGTGACAATAGCAAAGTGGCATAATATACCACACCATAAAATCATGACATTGCTTTGTGAAAGCTACATGATTTAATCGAAAAGAGATGTTGGCTGTGTGTTGGTGAAACCACTCGTTACGCGGTGCTAGACAATGCTGAGTAGTCAACTTCTCAATGTGCTTGTGGAACCAATGGATAGGTAAATCCAAGCACCCAAAACGTCAACAAATGAACTGGGCTCACTTCAAAAATCTTTGAACAAGCTTCATTTGTTCTTTTATCAAGAACAGAAGTCTGGTTGAAGCGTAGTGTGTGTGTGTGTGTGTGTGTGTGTATCAACAATGTTACTGATTATTCATGGTATGCGGAGCACAAGCTTAAAATTGATATTAGTCATACACACTAATCCCTTTATTATCATATGCATGTGATAAAATTTTGTGCACCACAAATGTGTAGGCTCAGTAGGCAGATGGTAGCGACTGAATTCCCCAAATTTGAACAAGTTAAATTTAAACACAATTTGATGGTTCACACATTTGTGTAAGGGGCTTGGACGAATCTAAATTGCATTTGACATTTACAAATATTTGCACTGTCTTATTGGATGGCTGCCTGATTCTGATGTGATTTATTTCTCTAGGTCTCTTCAAGGGATGTTACTGTCTGAATTTATGGGTGTCAGTGAGCTAACAGACGTAACCCTCTAGGCTAGGTCTAACATTGGGTTAGAGCTTCTGGTGCCCACATACTGATCTCTCTCTCTCTCTCTCTCTCTCTCTCTCTCTCTCTCTCTCTCTCTCTCTCTCTCTCGTGTGTGTGTTCCAGAATTGTCTTACAATGAGAGGTTTTGCATAATAGAGGAGTCTGCTTCTTTCTCATTGGTCTTTCATCTGGGATCAAAATTAGTAGAAGACTCTAGGGGACACTAATGTCATAGCTCAGTCCACCCTTCAGAGAACGTGACACAAAAACAACATTTGCTGCCATTTAAGTGAAGTTGGCTCATTTAGTTTTAGGAATGTTAGGGATTTTATGTAAAACTCTAGACTTCTGTGTTTCCTGAAAAACTGAAGATGTGACAATATGGTGATGGTAAATTCGTCTAGAAGTGAATTTTTGTAGGCTCCCATTTCGATCCTATTTAGCAAAGTGATGTCCCACACTGTCTTTAGGTGTGTTCGAGGCACTGTTAAATTCTCTGTCAAACATTTCTACTTTAACTTTAAGTTTTTTCTTAACTATATAATTATTAGGGTTTATGGTTTTAATATAATTTATCTTTTCTTTATGGTTTTAATCTGAAGATGACAGATAAGAAGTAATCTCTCTCTCTCTAAAAGATATTGCTTGCCACTTGAATCTTCACTGTAAAACCCAGAAAGGACTGCTGGAATGAAGGTTTTTGTTGTTTTGGGGCAGGGGTCTCGCTGTGTATCCCAGGCAGACTTGGAACTCCTCACAGCCCTCCTCTTTCCATATCTCAAGTACTGGGATCTCAAGTAGTGGGTAGCTATCATTTGCAAACACACCTGGGTACTGGAATGAATTTTATATTCCCTTTTTAGCAAGAATCCACACTGTTTGGAAGTCTCAATTTTACAGTCAAGATTTCTATTTCTTTCTCCAGATGTTTTTTTACAGGCCTTCAAGATACAGAATCAAATTTTCTGGTTAGAAGTTCACACATTCAATCAAACTTCAGGCTGTTTAGGTAGAGTTAAAGGGGTGTCTTGAGTTTTACTTAAGGTTTGATACTAGAGAGTCCAGAGTCAGGGGCCGCAGTGCTGTTGATTTAGGAAGAGTCTCCAACAACACAGAGGCCAGAGATTAAGTTTTGGAGAAAACAGAACACAACACTTGCACTTCAGGGATGACACGGTAACAGGAGGGTAAAGTTCCATTAAAACTTCCCCCAGGAAAAGCAGATCTTAAGCAGGAAGATGTTTACTCTTAGTTCAGTAACTCCAAAAAGACAGGGGAAATGACTTTGTGGTGGGGGTGAGCCCCATGTAATTATCAGCGTGACCCACATGGAAGTGACCCAGTTGTCATTGGATTTATCACTACAATCATGTTCATCAATTTCTAGGTTTCAAAATATTTTATTGTTGGCAATAGTAGCCTCCATAGTTTCAAAGACCTTCTAGCTAACTACAAATATGAACAGGGTCTTCTTGTGATTTGGTTGAAGCAGAGTCTGTAAAACTAAATGGCAGACACAGAGGACAAGTGGGTTAAGAAAGAAGTTATTTACCACTTTAATAGGGCTGTCCAACATTTGGTCACATAGATCACAGGGAAACCTAATTGCTTTCATAGCCTTCCTATCTCACCAGAGGAGATGCGAATACTCTAGGAAAAAGCAAATCAAACATAGAAAGAGGAGCCTTGATAAGACGCGTCACTATAGTATGACGTGGTTAGCAATGCCAGACTTTGTATTTAATCAGAGGACACTTCTGCAATCTAGGACAGCTATACAAAGCCCTAAGACATTGTATTTACAGGATTTATTAATATAGGGATCTACATCCTGCCAGAGTCTTAAAAGCGTGGTGGAGCAGCTCCCTCAAGAATCCTCATTTGCCTATCTGTGGAAAAGCTAGTAGTTCTAAAAATATTTTCCTGGAAGAGGTTAGAACGGTTATTATATATCAATCGAATATAAAGTATGATTATGTAAGCCAAGCTTGCATGCTAATATTGCACAGGTAGAAAGCAATAAAACAAGACGATGAGCTTCCTTGGGTCACCAGGTAGAAGCAAAGGGAAGCTCTTGACTCAGTGTTGTCAGGATGCCTCAGATTCCAGGAGTCCGCTTGCAGCTGGCCTTCCAGGGAGAGCGCCATGTTAGATTCTCACACGGGCATGTATCTTCCTCACCAAGAGAAAAAGAAATGGCAAACAAAACAAAACCGACCAAACATCCAAAACCAAAAGGGATACACCAGCCACCTCGCACTATGGTACTGTTCATTTCTTGAAGAGAATATATAATATTTCAAAATATTATATATACATATATTTCAAATGGTACAAAGTAATGGTAGTTCCAAGTTAGAAGATGGTTGATCGTTCTTCATGATCCTCCAAACCTCACTGAGAAAACTTGTTTGTTTTGATTTTTTTAAAGTCTTTTTCCCATGATGCTGCCAGAAAAATCCCGAGTCTTCTTATGGAGTACTCTGTTTCACAAAGCAAATGCACTCTGATTATCTGGTAACCAGTCAAAGTGCAAATAAGAGTTCCATTTGGCTTGCAAGTATGTAAGCTATTTTAAATCCTCGCAATGTATTTTCCACAGGTTGTTTTCCCTATTTGTACAATGAATGCTTCTGTTAGGTTCTTGGGTGAATCTGAAATCAAAGAAAGAAAGAAAGATATTTCAGTAATAAAAGAAATGAAGACAAAAGAAATGTGCACATGCAGAACATGAGGATGTCTTTAATTTCATTGTGTTCATTTAGGTGGTTTCCATTGATACCTAAAATATGTGAACAGACGCTCCATATTTCCATAAATCCATTCAGATCCTTTGTGTCAAAACCAAGAAGAAAGATTCTTAGAGAAATGACTACCCAGAGCTGGCTTCATGGCTATACAACCGCTATCCAATTCCATGGGTTCTGGACTAATAAGGGTCCCACAGGTGGTTTATTTCCTCGCTACTGCTGTGTAGAATTTACCAATACATTTTTAATGAGGATCTTGCATTTTCTTGTTGCATTGGGCACGTAAATTATGTAATCAACCTCTGCTCCTATGATGAGCATTTGAACTCGTCACCTCATGGCCTTGTGTAGCTGTTCGTGCATGTGGATTAGTCCGTGCATGTGGAGGAACAGAGGAAGACCTTTGTAAGATGAGGAACTGTAGCAACCAATGATGAGTGTTAACTGGGAATCAAGAACATGCCTATACATCTATACATGCCACTTAGTCCATCTCAGTATGGACCCAAAGATTCAAATGTTAAGGACATATGCATGCTCGAGGAACCACTGGCTAAGAACATGAACAAGGACTCTATCAGGGAGAAGCCAGCTGAAGGAAATAAATTATTGTTCTTTATCATCTCAGTGTCTTGTGATATTAGGACCAAACCCGTGGTCTTGTGCACACCAGGGTATCACAGAGGTACATTCCAAGTCCTCTTAACTCGTGATAGTTTTGGAAAATGATCTTTCTGAATCCAGGAGTACAAATGAATTCATGTCTTTCAGAGTTAGGTAGAGCAATATTAAAAATTCGCACTCAAATATTGCTTGGTCCAGGTACAGAATTGCATGGGAATTTTTCATAAATTTATCTTGAATTCTCTTTTTACAATAATGGAGATTTTTTTAAAAAGCACTATTTCCTTTATTCCAATGGTGGACATAACTTTTGGTTGACAGTGTCTTCTTGTCCACTGCAAAAAGGATATAAAGTAACATTATAAATAAGATAAAGTAACATTCACCAAACTGAATTGAAACTGCCTTTTTTTTTTCCAACTCTGTCTTTCCTCCATACCCCAACACAGAAGATTGGGAGACTCTGTCATGTTGCCAACAAATCCTGGGGACATTAACACATTAAAATTAGACACCAGAGGCTTACCTGTACTTCCTGACTAAACTAATGATTGTGTTGATCATTTCATGGGGAAATGGCACTGTGTGAAGTAGTTTATCTTCCCTTCACACATTTTTCTGACCCTTTCAGCCAACTCCATGTTTAAAGCTCCTCCTTTCCCTCCCAATTTTGCTTTCTAATCTTGACAGTAATTTGATATTACTTCCTTGGAGGTTGGTATTCTCCTCTCCCTCCCTTTCTGTATTTCAATTGGAAATTGAATGGAAATCAGAAGTGTAATGTCAGAGTCTCTCAAAACATTTTAGACCTGGTAGAATTTTAGTGAAAAAGCTATAATGTGTCAAAACTGATATTCCTCTCTTCCTTAAATATAAAAGAATTGTTGGGGTAATTAGGATGGACAAAAACTGTCAAATTCAAAGTCATCATCTGAAGGAGGCCAAGAGACCATCAACAGAGGACCATGGAGTGTGTTGGCCACTCACAAAAGCAGTGACTTTACAAAATGACTATTATTCTTTGTTGTGTAATTTAAGGTTCAATATCTCCTTACTTAAGTAGAAAAAAACCCTTGAGTTTACAAGACACACTAATTATTGTTTTTCCCCACTGGTTTGAAGAAAACCCACAGTTGATCGATTCTTCCCAAAGAAATCAATCAGTCTACGTTCTACAATCTTCATCCTTTTGTTTTTCTTTCCAATTGACTACAATTTTCTCTGAATTTCATCCCTTTATCTTAAGTATCTTCAAAGCACTCGACATCCCATTTCCAGGTGTGTATGTGTATATATACACTAACATATATATGCTCCAAATAGCTCATTTCCTCTGTGGGAAATTCTGCTGCTCTAAATCAAGCTATTGTGCCTCCGATATAAGGTTTCTGTGATACTGAGCATGAGTACAGCCTCACCAAAATTCCAAGTCTTTATTTGACACATTATTTTAAATAAAAGAAGTGCTAAGAAATATCTGGAAACACAGAAAAAGATTTTAGGCAACATTTAGTTTAGTTTTGCTATTATATAACAATAAAACAATTTAATCAAATAACTCAAGCAATGCTCAAGGTGAGGAAAGTTAATGTGTGGCTATGACACTTTGCTTCTCCCTAAAGGAGTGTGATACTAATGCTATTCTACTTCACTGAATCTTTGAACAATTCCCAAACATGAATACTTCATTCCTATATGGTGACTCCCAGGGATCTGCTGTCTTTCTAAGGTTTATCTCTCCAAATTCCTTGGTAGAAAATGATTTGCCTTGTTCCATCTATCTTCTCTTCCTCCTTAGTTTATACTGTCTCTAATACTCACGATTACCATGAGTCATTTGCGCTGTGGCTTGCTACCTTAGCCTGTTCATTCTGGTTTAGGTGATACATGTGATTTCTACTCTCCAGCCCTCCTTTAAAAATGAACACTGGAAATATTTAAAGTACATCACACAGTGAAACATTTTGTCAGTATTACAGAGACTTTCTGAGTCCCCCTTTTCCTGGAAGGTTTTAGTGGTTTTTGATTTCCCAGGGAAAAGAATCAAGTGTCTAGGAACTTTTTGGCAAAGACCTTTACCATAGAAATTGTTTTATTTATTTATCTTTGGTTATGTGTGCATACATATTTTCTCTGTGTGTGTTGTGTTGTGTGTGTGTGTGTGTGTATACACATGTACATGGAGCTCACCAGAGGTTCATGTCTTCATCTAGGACCCTGTGCTGTGTTTTCTGAGACAGGGTCATTCATTTAACCCAGAGCTTATAGATTTGGCAAGAATAATTGGCCAGCAGGATATAAACATGTGTTATCGTAGCTTTTAATGTGGGGCATGGCAGTCTGGTTTTAGTTCTTTATACTTGCCAGCAATTGTTTTAACAACTACCCCATCTCCTTGGCCCTAGAGTTAGTATTTAAACTAACAGCTCGAAAGAAATGCTCACTTCCCTTAAAGTTGTTACGTATGGGACCATTAAAGGGTTTATTCTTAGAGTTTATTTTTTTAATTTATTAGATTTAAAAAAATACCAATTCAAATTCCCACTCCCTCTCCTCCTCCCATTCCCTACACACATCCTCCCATCTCACTCCCATCCAATCCCAAGAGAGGGCAAGGCACCTAGCCTGTGGATGGTCCAAGACCCTCCCTACTATATCTAGGCTGAGCAAGGTATACATCCAAAGAGAATAGGATCCCAAAAGCCAGTACATGCAGTAGAGATAAATCCCAGTGCCACTGCCAGTGGCATCTCAGCCTGCCCCAACCATGCAACTGTAAACCACATTTCGAGGGACCAGTCTGATCCTTTGCTTGTTCCTTCCCAGTCCAGCTGGAGTTGGTGAGCTCCCATTAGCTCAGGTAAACTGTTTCAGTGGATGAACCCTTCATGGTCTTAACCTCTTTGCTCATATTCTTATTCCTTTTACTCTTCAACTGGACCTTGGGAGCTCAGTTCAGCGCTCCCTGAAGCTTGGTTCAGACCCTTACAGTTGCTTTGGAAAGGTAAGTTGCATTTTCAGGTTCCTGAGCTGCTTACAGGGACTAATGGTGAGGCTATCAACTGTGGTTCTTTCAAATTAGTGAACACATTGTCACTATCTAGAGAAACACAATTTCTCTGTGTTCAGTTTTAAAATAGTATTTGATAATTTATTGAGTGCTAAGAATAATAGTGAACTAAAAAGCAAGGCTTCTTTCCCCATTAAATTCTTCTTTTTGTGTAGAGAGATGTGTTCAATTAACCTCCAAAAAAGGACATTTAAAACCTGTACCTGGAGATGGAGAGATGGCTCAGAAGTTAAGAGTATTGGCTGCATTTACAGAGAATCCGAGTTTTCCCTCAGCACTCACATTGTGGCCTACAACCCTTTGTAACTCCAGTTTCAGGGGACCTAATAACCTCTTCTGGTCTCCGTGGGTACCAGGCACACACATGGTGCACAGAGATACATGCAGGCAAATTACTCATACACATACAAACAAATAAATCTAAATAAGTTTAAACTACAAAAAAAGAGAAAAGAAATGTTCACTTGTAATTTTAAAGGTTAAGAGTTTAGAATATCTTTTAACTTTTTCATTTTTAAAATAGTGGGCAGTGTTCATTTTAAACCAATCTTACATATAAGAAGAAAATGAGTAGTTTCTTTTATGTTTCTTACCTCTTAGATAACAATAAAAATTGAGCTCGTAATGATTGAAGTCCCTCTGTGAATTAAACTACTTTTAAAATCAAATTGCTAGAGTCAATATTTGAAATGGGTAGGCCTACATGTAATCTCATAGGAAAAGTACACGGAAGTGTGTGAAAAATTACTATAGACCCTGTTTTGGGGATATCTTATCTAAGAGGTGGTGTTAGTCTACCACCTGCTCTGAATGTGGGTTCCTGGATGAATGAATGTCTGGGCTCAATGGCTGTGTTTCCTGCTCAAAAGAGTCTTTTCTCCCAATCTGGGAGTTCTTAGGAATCTAGCAGAGAAAAGGTGAGAGCAATGTCTGCTCCTCTCAGTGTTTATAAAGCACAACCTTATCCAGTGTCCTCTTTGCCCACTCTGAAAGTAGCCTTGAGAGAATTCTCAGGTGTGTGAGAACACATACACCCTCAACTTTCAAAGCAGTATCAGCCATGGTTTATTTCTCTCATACCTTCATTTGCCTGGGTCAATCTCTGTGCACCCAAGGTAGAGCAAACAGCTGCTATAACCTCAATTACAATGACCAGGTTCTGCACAAGCCTCCTTCAAAGTGGAAAGGGTTTGGAGGTGCATTACAACATGCCGGCCAGATGGTTAAAATAGAGGTAGAATTTGGATATAAGTTGAACAGTTCTCAAAAAAGTATCATAAACTATTTCTGGATATTTTCATTTTTTAGTTTGTTTCATTCTTACTTTTAGTACAAAGTCTATTTTCCAAAGAGTTTCTGAATTGGTATTCATGAAATTTTCTATACTTAAATACTAAAATAATTTGAGTTGGATTAATTTTCATTAATGAGTTTTGGATTCTTAGCAATGGGGTGCCTTCCATATAGGACATCAGTCACCATTTGAAGAAAGACTGAGCCTTAGCATAAGACACTTAAATGATTTGTTCCAAACATAATTGATTGGACTCTAACTAAAAATCAGAGTAGCTTCAAGTGTTCTAGTTTGTCCAGGTATGTTTCAGAGAAAACATAACCAGAGCCAAAATTGGCCTCCTCCATCAGCTAATTAAAACAATTTTTTTGAGTATAAGTAACCTGAGCCAGCCTCATTTCTTGACGCTTTCTTATGTAAGTGTTTAATTGAAATGTGAGGCAAAAACCTGTGCTGAATTATTCAGAGACTCGAGGATTCATATTAATAAGCTGAGGTTGTTCAGAAATCCCTCTTGACCATAAGTCAAGGAATTATGGCCATTTGTTGGCCACTATAATCACATGAGTAGCTAGACTTGATGCTCCTTTGTTTTGTATGTGAGAACTTGAATGTTTCATATAGTATTATGTAACTTTATTGCTGATTTCTGTACCACACAGCTTTAAATTGACAGTATGATATTGAGAAGCTGTAATTTTACTAATTGACAGTATGATATTGAGAAGAAGGATCATATGAAGGTTCATTATGTTGTAACTAAAATTAAAAAATTGAATAACCTTTTGTTAGAGTAAAGTTTATCATGTGGACTTCGAACTGGTAAAGATCACTTTTAAATGACAAGAAATGAAAGCACACGAACCCAATTACAGGTACTCAAACAAACATACAGGCACATACATACTCTCCAGGGCTGATATGTTGACAGGGAATACATAGCATAGGATGATACCAGCTGTCAAATTATTTTCATGCATTTGTACTGTGAATAAATAATCTCTCTTAAGCATCCAGAACTCCACTTACCTTCCCCCCTTAGGTGTCTCACATTCCAGACACATTTCAGTCCCTACATGATTAATGGTTGGCCTAGCCATATCACCCCACCCTGGTATAGGAGTATAACACCGATTCTAAAGGACGAGGCAACGTTACCTACAGACTTCAAACATTTTAGGAAGCTCCTGGTTTAGCCAGAGAAACCAGGAATAATTAATGATTTTACAAATCTCTTTGTATTTCTCTAAAATGTCATTAAAATTCCTTTAAACATGATTGTCCTTAAACACAGTCTTTTTCAGCATGCCACCTGAATGAATGAAGCAAGCCATGTACTTATCACTCTGAGCACTGTGGTTGGAAGATACATTCCCCAAGTAACCACCCTACTGATGCCTCCTTTCTTGCTTTATTTGTGATTCTGTAACATAAAGAACTACACCATGCAAAAAGGTCAAGTTCTAACTTTCAATTCATTGGTGGACACTAACCCACTCAATCCAGAATACATCCTGATAAAGGAAATCTCCCCTCCTGTCCCACTCAAAGCCCTTCAGACTGCTGCCAATGCAAGAGCAAAGCAAATGGTACAATCTGAGACATGAATGCAGTATTTGAAGTGGACTTACTCTTGTGGTCTTAATTTTGTTGCCTGTGGCACACATCCATCCAGAATTGTCAGGGAGTGTCTTACATTCTTCTCCTTCTAGGCAGGGCTCCATCTCACACCACCATTTCCCAATCACTATGGAGGCTGCGGGAAAACAGGAAACAACTGTATTTGGTACTTTGCCTTATAACCCTGTTCTGATGCTGTATTCTTCTGTAGGTTTTAATATTCTCTGAAGCACAGTAGGTATACTTCCATCTTCTAAGACTGACTAGGAGAGACACATCAAGAATACAGTATAATACATTACAATGCAAATATAACGATGTCATCATCCTGTCCAAATTCACCTCATATAGTTAAAATAAATGAGGAATGAAACACTTTTGTGTCATTCTGTCGGTGACAAGGTCTTGCTAAGTAGCTCTTCCTGGCCTGAAGCTTGCTATGTGGGAGACTTACTCTCAGAGTTTGAGGGATTTCGACTCACTACTTTTTGTAGATGAGGCACCTTGTGCTATTTTTTTGCCAGTTAATGGGGCAAAGAGTTGAGTATTCTTTAGAATGACTAACGCATTCTTTCCAGAAAGGCCAGTTTATCCACTCAGTATTAGGTTTATCCGATAGCCTACGTCCTTTGAGAATTTCAAAGCCCTAACAAAAGGGGGAAAAAAAAAGCAGAACTAAAAGCGTAGAAGCAGAGCTGTAAAGTACAAATCAAGAGTAATGATGAAGACAAGCCCGTTCCTTTGCAGCCAAAGGTGCAGTTGATATGGGCAGTGGTTTACCTTTCATGTGTTTGAAAAGCTGTGGAAGAGCTATACAAGCCCAACCTCAGATGAAACTGTCTTTTGGGGGTTATATCAAGGATGGTCATATGCAGACACTGGCAATGAATACACACACACACACACACACACACACACACACACATATATACGAATACACACATATATAACAGTTTTTGATAATGATACTTAATAAAACAATGAAAAACAAATATCTGTTATGCTGTGGTTTTCATTGTGTTAGTTCCTCACAAATCCACCTGGGTTTGTTCCATTTGAAGATCTAAAAAGAAGGGCCTGGAGAGAGGGCTCAAGGGCTAAGAGCACTTCCTACTCTTGCAGAAAAACTGGGGTTCAGCTCCCAACACCCACACAGTGGCTCACAACCGGAGTCTGTAACTCCAGCTCTAGGGGATGCAAGGTTCTCTCCTAGCTTCAAGGGCACCAGTCATGCACACAGTGCACATACGTACAAACAGGTCAACACTCATATGCATGAAATAAAAATAAGTAAATCCCCCAAATAATAGCAACAATAAACACACATGCTTAAAATGGCAAATGGCAACCATTTTTTTTTGTTGTTGTTTGGCTGGTTATTCAAATTCTATACTGGGCCTCCGGCTACTCAGCCATCTTGCCTCCCATCCCCAAAGGGAATCAGCTACCATGATTTTAAATCATAGTGGTAAAGGAGCCAAGCAATACTTATGTCTCAGAAGATGAATATTAAAATGTAGGGAAGTAGGAACACATTAAAATTCTCCATGCTTCCTGTGTTAACTATAGGGATTAGATTTCTATCTTAAATATATGTGGTATACACTCCCAAACAGCCACTTGAATTTAGACTTTCCTTCTTCCACACTTTTTAAATTAAAAGATTTATTTATTTATTTTTAGTGTGTGTGGATATTTTGCTTGTGTGCTTCTCTGTAACACCACATACATGCGGTACACGAAGAGGGCCATAAGAGGGCATCAGATCCCCTGGAACTAGAGTTACAGATGGTTGTGAGTTGCCTGCTGGGTATAGGAAGTCAACCCAGGCCTCTGGAAGAGTAGCAGTGCTCCTAACTGCTGAGTCATCTCTTCAACCCCATTTCACACTTCCTTTAGCTCATTTCCCTTAGATTTCAATATTGCTTCGGCAGTGCATTGAGTCAAAATCACTGGACAGGGTTATGTAGACAAAAATCATACCTGCTCCTTTATATCATGAATTTAAGAACATTTTCGGGGGCGATTTTGTCACATTCATGTGGAACAGACCAATGCAAATATGATGCCTCCATCAGGTTTGCTAAGAAGGCGTCAGAGGTCAAAGTTCACTAAGCCTTCTATCCATGTACAGGACAGCATGAGATGATGAGACAAACAAAATTCTTCCCATGGTTCAGCCTTACAACGCAACTGTCTAGTTATTTTTCTCGCTAATACCAGTACTTGCTCTACAACAGGCATACAGAAGGGCGGGTTTTTTTATGACATGTGTAAAAGGACTTATTCATGCTGATGAATAGGTGAGCGTATTAAATAAGACAGTCTAAATTTTCCACAGCAAAGAAAACCAATGTCATGTTGTGAAGGAACAAAAATAAATGGTAAAACTTTAATAACGTGAAAGAAAAATAAGGATTTGCTGGTATTTATTGAAATCCTGTAACATGTGGTTCCCTTCAGCTGGTGTATAGCCAGAAACAATTCATTCACATTTATTGCCAACACCAATGTTCTCTTGTAAAGCCTGCCCCATATTTCTATACCATGGCCCTGAACTGAACAGATACCATCTGACCTCCTCTCTGAGGGGAAAATACTCTCCTAACAATTCTTTCACTGAGCATGTTGCCATGTATTTTCTTCTCACAGAGGCGTAGTGATAACGACCACGTGGCAATGGGTCAGCCTGTAGTATTTAAGCCTGCTTCTACAGCCCTGTGCTCCCTCCCTTCCCTCAGGAAGCTCTCTGCCCTCTTTGTGCTGCCCTACTTTCCTAAAAGCTACTACCAAAGCCGCTTCCCTTTATCCTGGGCACTAATGTTTCCTAGATAAATGTATAGACAGACAGACAGAAAAGAGTTCTCAAACTCAAGAAGCACCTTTAAGTAAAAGCTTTAAAGAGCCACAGACTGCTGTGGGAAAGGCTCCATGTAGATGGAAATATCCCTAGATATGTTTATAATAGCAAAACATTTGGACCATGGCGTTCTTGACAGAATGAAGTTGCTGATCTGCCTTTCCTCTGTGAATCTGGTTAATCATCCAGCATGGCCTTATTTGATGGACCACCCCATCATGCGGGCATCTTCAGAAATACTTCTTCTCATCCTAAGTCAAACTGCAGTCCCTAATTCTGACTTTTTTCCATAAACTTGTATTTCTTTAATATCTTTTATATGATTGACAGAGACCGTTTCAAACTACCCCTTTCCTTTGCTTAAATTGGAAGATATTTTAAACCTTCAAACTTAGAAACAGTTAAACTCTGTTAAACTTCATAAAATGAGCTTTATCAGTGCAATTTAGCTGTTCTATGATATTTTTTAAAATGGAGATAAAATTAAAAGAAGAAAAACATGAATATAAAAATTCCTTTTTCCTGCTCAGCACATATTTCTGAAATAATATAAAACTGATGTGTGCATTTAGTAGTATAACTTTGGTTAGTTTCCTGAAATGTATTCAAATTTCATTTCTTAATTGTTCCTTAATTTTACACATGAATGAAAGACATTATTTGATTCTTTTCTTTATTACCTTTCTGTTCTCCCCATTCCTTCCCTTTAGACCCCTTCTTTGTCCAACATAGTCTACTTTCGTTCCTCATACTAATATATATATATACACACACACATATATATATTAAAAATATACACTTAAAATCTAGAGTCTACATCTGAATAATTTTTCATTGTCTCAAATTATAGCAGTTAGTAATACCTATAACTATCATTTACTGAATATCAGTCATGTGTTTCTATATTGGATTGTTTTTCATCTTGAGGATCTTTATTATGTAGCCCAGGTTGGCCCACACTTAATGATACATCTGCTTCCACCCCTGAGGATTAGCACTGCAGTGGTGTGTCACCCCTCCTGCCCCCTGTACTAAGAACTGAAAATGTATTACATCATCCTCCCAGGGGTTACTATGGAGCCCTAGTGGTTAGTTTTTCCAGGTTTACAGAGGTAAGAGGGCCTCCTGAACATCTTAAACACAATCCTTGCAGAGCTCACATTTTTATAGCTTTGTGTTCAGAATTCGGAGAACTTAAAACAATTATTGATTGCTGAGTGAATGAATTCTCCCTGCCATATTACTGCTGAAAATAATTTCATGTCAAACAAACACATACAGAAAATAAAAACCATTCAGTGTCTGATGAAATTAGTTTCAGCACGCTTGCTGCTTCTCCGGTCTGAGATGCGATCTGCTCGGTTCCATTAGTTACAACATTGTAACAGAAATCCCCACCAGGGAACAATTTTGGAAGTGAGGGATGCTGTGTGGCAGATCTGTAGCTGTGACAAGGGCTTTTTCATCCCTTAGAAAAACCGAGTTAATTAAACACTATCATCTACAAAAACGACTTCCTCTTTTCCCTAGTGATTATGAAAGGGGGCCTTTAAGGTCCCTTTTAACCCCGAGGTTCAGGGATTTGCTCTGCGAATGTGTCACGTGCAGGAAATATCTGATCTTCAGCCCTTTTAAGGATGTTCATGTCTCCTGGAGAGATTCTTAAAAATCACTAAAGCCCCTTTAATCATGAGTCCTGGATTTCTCCCGTATATCAGATCATATTGCTGCCGGGCCAAAAAGATACTGTATGGAGAATCAAACCGCCTGTCAGTGAGACTCTAGATGAGCGGGCATCCTTGTTGGATACTGCTTCTGTTATCACTACTGCCGTTGATGAGGGGATGCAGTGAGATACTAATAGGCGCTAAGTTTAATAAATATAGCACAGAAGCGTCGTATTGAACAAGAGTAGAAATCCATCTTTTATCATCTCAGCCAACAGCGGTTGACTCTCAGGCCAGGAAATGTTTGTCGTCGCACTATTAGTATACCTAGAGTGATTAAGACCGTGACAGAGGCCCGCCATCCAGCTTCAGTCTAGATCTGGATTCTTGCCAGAGGCCCAAGCACTATTTGACACGAATAAATGGGCACAGTGATCTTCTGCGAGCAAATGTATTACCATGCTGAAAAAACAGACTGGCACTGGGCGTGGGGTGAGGGGGTGGGGGTGGAAATAGGAAAACTTTATTATACTCTGGAAGTTCTTCGGAGCAGGAAGCTAGGCTTCTGTTTGTTACTTTTCTTGAATAGGGTAAGTCACTGAAGATTTTAGAACCTAGATTCCACCAGCAAAAATGAGATACAAGTGAAGGGTGCTTGAAGAAGATGAATTGGGCAGTGGTGTGTAAGACACGAAAAGACCAAGGAGGACCCGATGTGCCTGTGAAGCTCACTGTACTCAAGGCAGACCTTAAAGGTTTTTGCTGTTGCCATTGTTTGGTTTTTCAAACTTTTGTATAAAAGACATTTTTTTCTTTCTTTTTAATTTTTGAGATTATGGTATAGTTACATTTCTACCTTCCCTTTCTCACCTTCAAACCCTCCCACATCTTCCTCCCCAGTCTCCTTCAAATCATGACTTCTCTATGGAGAAACCCTGTCTTTAAAAAAAAAAAGAAAAGACAAAAATCACTACTTTTCTTTTTGCTAGTTGTTATTGCCTACATATGTATAGTCCTAAATATTTCCGGTTTAGTATGTATAATATTAATTGCATGTTTGTTTTGGGGGCAGACCATCTGGCACTGGACAACCAATTGGTGTGCCATTGCCTGGGGATACCACCTCTCCTGCTTCCAGATTTCCTCAGTTGTCTGCAGTTCTTTGTGTTGGCTTGTGGTCTCCTGGGCTTTTCCCGTCTACTGTAGCATGTCCATTGGTGCTGTCTTTGTTCAGCTCCTGTTTGCACATCCATGTTTGTGAGACTTTATGGGTGTTGTTTCTGATGTTATCAGGAGCCAAGATCTCACACCAAAGTCCTTGATTCTCTGATCCTTGCAATCTTTCTGTACCCTGTTCCCCAAACCTTAGGCGTGGAAGAGTTTATAGATATATCCATTTCGACTGGGCTTCCCAACTCTGCATCCGGTTTGGTTGTGGTTTTCTGTGGTGGTCTCTGTCTGACAGAGCCTTCTTGTGTATTTTAGGCTAGCCTTTAAGGTGCTGCCTCCCTACCTCAGCCTTTCAAGTATCCCCAAAACAGGCACTGCCATTATGCCTAATTAACAAAAAGGCTTGATTTGGGGTTTCTGCAGTAGAACACCTAAGAAGTGCAGAGCTAGTAGCAGCATTAAAAGCACTGGGGGAAACAATGTGGCCACTAACTCCAACACCTACGTTGTCCCTCTCATGGCAGTGGACAGTGGAATAATGTACCCCCAGTGCCAAACCTCAGAAACAGAAAATTTAATCTATATGTTTTCAGGGCTAACCATTTGGTATTACACACACAAACAACATTATATTGATTGGGCAGGCTGCATTTACTTATGTAGGAACAATACAGTGTGTGTGTGTGTTTGTGCATATGTGTGTGTGTGTGTGTGTGTGTGTGTGAAAGCGAGACTATATTTTATAAGAAAGTAAGGTGTTACATGGGAGGGCTTGGATGGTGGAGAGAAATGAGAAAATGATGTAATTATATTATAATCTTTAAAAAACCAGGAGAAATCTTACATTTCCTTATTTGAGGGGTAGTAATATCTGACTGTAAGTTATCAACTTGCAAATGAATGGATATAATCTGAAACGGAAAGAGAAAACAGAAATGCCTGAAACAGTGGTTGTGAGGATTACATGCAAAAAGCATGTGAAGCACAAGGCAGACGATGGCATTTAGTAAACACTCCATACATTCTGGCTGTCATTTCCACTGGTGTCATCATTTTTTTAGAATAAAGTCACTCTAGGTAGAACAGCAGTTTGTCACAAGCTAGAGAGTACACCATTGTTCTTCAATGCTATGCCAAAGTCCCAGCTTGTTTCTATGGTTTATGAGAGTCTGAGCATAAATAAGTGGTTGAATATATGATCACGTTCATGTTCCTATAAGATTATAAGCACATCAGTCAAGATGGGTTGCCACCCTCATTTTTATCCAGCCTGTCATGCAATGGAAGAGACGGCATAGCTCCATAGGGGTGGGGCGGCTCTCCAGCCTCCCTTTTTGCAGTTGTGGGAACACAGTCATAGTAGTTTTGTCTTTATCAAAGCAAACAGAAAATCAAAGCATCGAATACCCATTCCTGCAATTTATCCAGACACCTTCTTCCCATGATCAGACATTTAAGGAAGCGGTCTAGCCTAAGACATTATGCATTGTCAAGCTCCATGGCACGTGCTGAATGACATGCCTGTGATACTGGGCCTCAAGTTTCTGTCTTAACTCCACCACTCATTAGCGACATAAATGTCAAACATGGTTTGGCTCAAGACTCAGGTTCCTCACTTACAAACTCATGGGTTATTGTGAATTTCACATGACATAAAGGGTTTAGCATAACTCATAATAAAGGTTGTATTCGCCACATGGCAGTTATTTTTTTATACGTGTGTTCATTATGTACTGTGCACGAATTTACCCATGAGTTAATGCTTGATTTTCAGTGGAAGTTTGTATGATTTATAATACACATTCATTACTAATATAGTATAACACCTAAAAATTTTAACAAATAAGCTATATAACACATATATTAATGTTACACATTCCATAACATCCATGGAATGAATAGGTATAGATAGGTTTAACTATCATTAATTCTTTCTACACTTGTTTTCTAGCACTTTCCAGACATTTCCAGAGGTAATTTTCTTTCAAAAAGGTGTCGGTGAAGGTGGGGAATGTAAAATAAGTAGGACAAAACCACAAAGGTTGGTACAATGTCTCTGGGTGCTATTGCTCCTTGAAAGCATTTGGAGAAAAGTATTATATCTATGCATTCAAAAGCTATGTGTTGACTTTTGTCCTACACATAAAACAAAGAGGCACAGTTTCCACCTTTCAGCCACTGCTAGCTTCTTACAGGAGAGACATGGATACTATCAAGAGCCAAACTGTGCTGCCTAAAGGCACAATATACCCTTCAGGGATATGAGAAGTGGGTCTAATTCAGATAAGGAGGGTGGGAGTGCCAAGAGGATTTCCCGCTGATGAAATTATTTCATTATTAAAAAACCTTCATAGTAGAACACACAGGTGTATTTTTCATAAGAGAGAGGGGCGGCTTTGCATCGGTGATAAAGTGGAAGGAAACCACCCAGTCCTCTCTTGTCATCACTGGTTGTCTTGAGCTATCTTACCACCCGCTGGGGCACATGCACTGCTTTATAAAGAATGATCTGTTCTGGTGACAGAAACTTCCAGCTTGTGCTACTCAAGGGAGAACCCCAAGCTCTTGTCACCAGTAAGCTTTCCCTTCTCCAGCTGGACATTGACACTTGAGTCCAGCCTCACTCTGCAATTTCGCTCAGGATATCTCTAAGTGTGGGTCCAGGAAAGATCCTAACCCTTTGTCCAGCTTTCTTTTAGAAGTTGGTTCAGCTAAATGCACTTTCACACCAGCATAGGTTCAATTTTGTGTGTGTGTATGTCCATGTGTTTACATGTGTATGAGCATACATGTGTGTGCTGTCCTGTGAAAGTCAGAGGTTGACATTGGGTGTCTTCCTTCATCTTTCTCCACTTCATTTACCAAGGCAAAGTCCCTCTCTCTGAACTTGTGGCTCACTGATTTCATTAGCCGAGCAAGCCAGGTGGCTCTGGGCATCACCCATTTCTGCCTCCAAAGTTCTAGGATTACAGCTGGGCTGTCTGTCTGGCATTTATGTGGGAACTAGAGGTTCAAACTTTGTTCCTCATGCTGTAGAGCAAGTGTATTATCCACTGAGCCATCTCCACAGTCCCCAGTATATGATTTTAATCAGTTATAAGAGGAACAGAAGGATTTCTGACTCTTAAGTAAATTCCATATTGCTTATATCCTGAATCTCTTAATTTAACATTTCACAGTTAAGACAGTAAACATGTCTCAGAAGCTCATAGACCACAGAAGTTGTTTGTTTTGCTGAGGCATAAATGTTTCCAAAAGTTCTTCCATTGTCCATAAAAACGTACTTGGAATTCTTCTCCTTTGATTCTGTAGCCATTATTTAACCATTTTCTAGCATTCTGAACATAGAGATAAATGTCAATAGAGAGGAACATTGCCTATAATCGTATGTGGTGGAGGCATACTGTTCCATTTGACTATGTTTTCTTACAACTTCAGAAATGTCTCCTTGGAGGACTACGTTGGTATACAAGTATTTTTTTCAATTTGAAAAGAGTATTTTGCAAAAGTATTAGGCTCTCTAATATGGTTTTTGCTAGAATTGCTACAGATTTACTATAATCAAATAATGTCGGTTATGTATGCTTTCTTCTTTTCATATGCAAAGTAATCACTTTTATGGTTATTGATATATTAAAATATCACTTTTGCTTTACTTCACTTTGCAACTGATCTGGAATACTAAATCATGCCCGGAAAATTCCTGGCATCAAGTTCATTTGCAAAGCCAGCACTCACAGCATTGGCAGTAATGGGAAAGTGGCACACTGATTGTAAGGTCTTTCATTTTAATCTCACTCCCACTAGAGAAGATTGATATAAATAAAATTTAAATAGAAAACACATTTCAGATGCCAGCAGTGAAAAAGACTTTGTCAGCCTAATGAAAAGGTATCAATTTTCTCCACTTTATTCAATAAATTGTAAGTCATTTTCTAAATGGATTAGATTAAAGGGAAGTTCAGACTCCCAGGGAGATGCTCCTGACACTGACAAGACTTTAGACAAGGGAGAAAGAACAGGGCACACAAACCTCTCAGGCCACTTCAAATCTATAAAAATTGATAGCAACCAGGGCAGATGTGTCTCTAACCCTGAGCTCACCTACTGCCTGCGCAGCCAAATCCTGGAGAATTGAACAAGACACACAGTTTCTCTGATTTCATTACGATGTCATGGGTGGCTGAGTGAATTCCAGCTGAAGATGGAAGTCGAATCAAAGCAGGCTGGTCTCAGTGTTGTACTCGTCTTTCATATAGACACTTGTAAATTCATTAATTGAGGTGTTTTTACAAAACAAGACAGCAATATGCGTTAACACTGCTCTGGTCCTGCTGTCTCTGGGGAGACCAATGCCTTTGGGTTTGTGGTACTGGATTTAACTTCAAAATAAATAATTTGACTTTCATGTGAGGATGAAATGCTTAACCTGGGATCGTAGAGCAGTGACACCTAATTCAATTTGTCTGAAATATCAACATAATTCTTTTATTCCTTATTTCTGCCATTTTCAATAAGTTCCCATCATCTCCTCAGAATCAAACATCTTCTGCCATCAACCCCTTGAGAAGCAGAAAACAACAAATGATGATTTCATTACCCCTACACAGTTTGATCAAACTAGCACAAATATTTATTTTTAATAATCTGTTTTATTTGTTTAAAATAATTTTATGTGCATGGGTGTTTTAACTGCATGTATGTCTGTGCACTATGTGCTTGGTAGTGGGCAGAAGAAGGCGACAGAGTCCCTGGGACTGGGGTTACAGATGTTTGTGAGTTGTCATGAAGGTGTTGGGACTGGAACTAGAGTCCTCTGGAAGAGCAGCCAGTGCTCAAGTATAAGTTAGTTAAGTTGAAAGGCAGGCATGATGTTTTATCAGAGTTCCACAATAAAGCCTAGAAACTAGAAGAGCATCTCCAAATTTAAGGGCAAATACCCTGGGAGGCAGGAGAGCTGCAGGGCTTCTGGGTTTTTTGCCTTTTAAACTTAATTTACTAACAACAGTAATTTTGTAATGGTGATAGATTTCTGCCTTACTCTGAAAAATCACTATCTTATGTCATATGACATAAATTTTCCATTTTTGGATGATAAAAATGTCCAAAATCTCCTCTGCCATCTGTGCTCACTTCTTCACAAAGTAACATCAAGGAGTGTTCTGTTTCATCAGTGCTTCTAGTTGACTTTGATCATGTGACTTTCTGGGTCAATAGCAAATATCACATGGGAAGAGGATTAAAAGTGATTGGGCTATCAAAGGGGCATATGAGGTTTGGCCCTCCTAGATGATCACAACCATCAGATGTGTAGCTGGAAAATGTAATATATTACAGCCTGAGAAAGACTAGGTAGTCAGAAGATACACTTCTAAAATGAGCATGTTTAAGTAAACATAAAAAAAGTCAAGCAAAGAATAATGAGAGTGTGTGGCTATATAGCAAAAATATGAAGATGGTATAAAAGGGACAAATTTGAAAAGAATTGCTATAGAAATGTCAAGAATCCTCTATGCAAATCTCAAAGAAGGGTCCTGACAAGCTATAATTTGATTTTCTTGATGAATTTTGGAGGGATCAGGGCTTGTATCAAGCTAAGGAAGAAGACAGTGCAAATTTAAGTCTTTAAAAGGAAAATAAAACAAACCCCAAATATTTTTTATTGATTTTTATTGAGCTCTACATTTTCTCTGCTTCCCTCCCTGCCTTTCCCCTCCCCTTCAACCCTCTCCTATGGTCTCCATGCTCCAAATTTACTCAGGAGATCTTGTGTTTTTCTACTTCCCATGTAGATTAGATCCATGTATGTCTCTCTTAGGGTCCTCATTATTGTCTAGGTTCTTTGGGATTGTGATTTGTGGGCTGGTTTTTTTTTTTGCTTTACCCCAAATCTTAACAGCCACAAATAGCATAACCTGGGAGGGTGAACACACATTGGGTCATGATCAGGAGTATTATTTGGATAGGATATTTTCTTTCCATCCAGTGCTAACATTACAGTTGCAAAATTTTGTCACTGAAGGTACTAGTGCAGAAATTAATCAACTTCATCCTCTATTTAACATTTCACACATACTCTGGAAGCAATCCCAAGCATATTATTTGGGTTATTAACAACAACACCCCTACAAACAACACCCAAACCAAAACCCAAAACAAAACACAGAAGGAAAACTAGCTGACCTGAGAAGGAAAGGGACAAACGAGGTGATGTATGTGTGTGTGTGTGTGTGTGTGTGTGTGATCAAAATACATTGCATAAATGTTTGAAAAATTTCACAATGAAACACCTTATTATGTGTAATTAACATATGTTGGTGAAAAACTTCAAAGACTGAAGCAATTTATGACACGGCATGTTGTTATGGCACCCCAATCACTGGCTGGTCCCTTTACTGGCACATGAGGCTGTTCTTGATTTGAAATCATGGTGGTTCTAAGAAATTACAAAACAAATTTGACTTAAAGGTCAAAATTTTGCAACTTGTACACTAAACCCATCTGAAGAATCTGCTTTTCTCTCTGACACAGTGGTTTTTAATAGCTGAATTTGATGGCCAATGTTGAGCTTGTACACTAAGTTTCAAATTTCATGTTCTGAATAAAATGAAAAAATCGAGCCACACACTGAAGTGGCAAGTTCGTGTTACCAAGTAGTGTTTGTTTATGCTGTCTACTTTGCTAGTTGTTGCTCCTTTGTTATAGCCCTGACGCTCACATTGTATACACACACATACACACACCACAAGTTATGCCGTAACACCCAAATCCTGGTTTAAACGCTGTCTCTTAAACACCATTCCAACGGACTAGAATCAAGAACGTTTTTTCAGACTAGCAACTATGAAGAGCATCGTGTTCCCCAGACCCTTGCCATTTGTCTGCTTTTCTTCACACATTTTCTCACTGCTTGCATGGATTTGTGGTCACTGACTTCCCCTCTCAAGTAAGATGTTTCTTTTCAGTGATGATGAAGGAAGGGAAAAGAGTTGGAGGTGAGCAAGTGAGATGGAAGGATATTGGCAGACATCACAGGAGATCTATCCGTCTTCACTTTCCACAGATAGTTCCTTAGATTTCTAGAAAAATCTACTAATACTTATGAAAGCTTTCAGACTTCTAGTTAGCAGACTTGAGAAGACAAATCCAAGAATCACATGATATCTGCCTGAACACAAAAGATTTAAAAAAAAATTTCTTGGGGCTGAGAACCTCTAGAGTTCCTTTCCCCTCCTGCCTCGCTTGTGAGACTGACTGACTGTGAGTTGGTTACTTGACTCATTCCACCACTGACTGCACAAGAGAGAAATAGCTAATTGTCCCATGCTTCCTAACATTGTAAAAATTTGCTTGACCTGCCTTGACCAAACTTCAGTCTTCTTTTATGTTGTGTTTTTCCTATGGCTTTAAAAGCTGAAGTGTTTCTTTCCCTGTATATCTCTGCACTAGGCCGTACATCTCTGAAGGCCAGGGACTACACGTCTCCATCTGTGTGTTTAAGGCTCCACACAGAGCAGATGACACACTGAAATTGTGGCCAGAACTGTAAATTGGCTACAGAAAAGCCATTTCCCAGCCCTTTCTCCCATTATAATTCCTACCCCAGAATCATGACACAAAAATAATTTCCTTGTGACTGAGGCTGAGCAGTTCTGCTCTATAAAAGCAACTAAGGTCTTTTAGGGAGAGTGTTCTGGAAAAGTCCGCATTTCCTGTCAGCAAAAAGCATTTGCTCCTGGCCTGGTTTTCCATCTTCTGACTCCTGGCTTTGTAGGTGTGTCTACTGAATGCAGAGATGATAGCTCTAACTACAGGCACCTTCAAGGGGAATTCATCAACTTGCCCAATACTGGCACTTAGCTTACTAAATGTCTGCTGCAGGCTGATACCTAAGAAATATCAGTTCCTATTGTTTAAGCTACTATTGTTCAAGCATCCTAGTACTTACTGCTGAACAGACTCCTATGGGACACCAATGTACTCCAGGAGCACTTGTGGACTGACTGCAAAAATGAATGGATCTAAGCATACAAAGTACAAAGCCAGAACACCGCCATCACCCCTCATTTAGCACTGAATATGCACAAAGAATATGATTGAGGACGGAATATTTTAATATTACAATTCAAACACTCAGTTGACTGACTGGCAACCCTGAGAGTGGCTCTCCGTCCTGATTATTCTGTGTGCCTCCACTTTGCATACATCATTGCAATGTCCTTCTCAACACAGCAGATGCAGACGATGCAGGATGGGCACAGCTGTATGTAAATCAGGCATTTTCCTGGTTCGCTTGAGTGTCAGCGGCGACGGGTTTTCTTAATTACAATCTAGTACGCTTGCCATGGAGTAATTCTAATTGTTATAATCTAGAGAAGCTAAATTCAATTTTAGTAAGCAATTAAGATCTGTTTTCTATTCTCGACCATGATTCCAGCAGAAAAGGGAACCATATAAGAACTGGTGCCGGGGAAGCACTTCCCGAGGCTGGCTGCATCTCGTGAAGAAACTGGGAGACAGCATCAGCTATCAAAATATATATATAAAAAAATCTACATGGAAAATAGAAAAAGATAAGATCTCCTGAGTAAATTGGGAGCATGAAGACCATGGGAGAGGGTTGAAGGGGAGGAAAGAGGCAGGTAGGGAAGCAGAGAAAGATGTAGAGCTCAATAAAATCAATAAAAAAGATAAAAAAATGAAAAAATAGCAGCCATAAGAAGGGAAGAAGGTCTAGTAAAATTTCTTGGCTGTTTGTTTAAGGTTATTTTCCCTTCTACCCATGTCAGGTTGAAACATACCCTACACAGTGCATGAGACCAAAGAGCTTTGGGAACTGACAGGATTTGCTGGGAAGAAAGGTGTGCACCAACTTCACTCTTCCCTTGTGCTCTGAGTTTTCAAGCTGGCTTCAGACCAAGTACTAAAAGCAAAAGCCATTTTCATGTCACGCTTTGAGATGACAACTTTTCTCCAGGAAAGAAATGCTCAGTGGAGAAACATGGCTTACGGTAAAATTCTGAGGAAGGCAAATGCTGTGATGGCCATGACCCTTCTTTCAGGAATCGCGAACCTCACTGCGGCACCCTTGCTGAATAGTGTCCCCCTCAATCCTCGAGAATAGAGACGTCCATGCCATAACTGAATGTTTGCGTTCCCCCGCTTCCATCCTGGAAACCCTGATCTACAACGTGATGGTGAGGTGGGGCCTCTGAGAAGAGGACTTGAAAACCGGTTTCTCAAGGATGGAATCATTGCTCTTATAAAAGAAACCTCAAAGAGCTTTTTCTGTTTTCTTTCACAAGAAGATAGCAATAAGTTGGCAGCTTATAACCTAGAAAAGGCTCTTTACCCGAGGTTGTCCATACTGGCATTCCAGTCTGTTCAGTCTGGATGAATATGAGACATGAATTTCTGATGTGCGTCAGATCTCCAGGCTATCATGCTTTACTAGAATCACCCTGACTAATGAAGGAAGTACACAGCACAATAAAATTACTCATTTCTAAATGTATCCTCCTAGGGAAACTAGTTACGACAAGACTATGAGGTAGTGGTGAGCAATTATCTTAGTCCATTTGGATGCTAAAACATAATACTATGACCTTATAGTCTGAAACGCAGAATTTATAGGTCAATTTTAGGAAAGAGAAGAGTGAGTCACCGGCATGTTCATGGTTTGATGTTGAGCCACTTCCAGTTCATAGATAGTGTCTTCTTGTCACATCTTCAGAGGACAGAAAGAGCCAGAGTGTTCTGGAGGCCTCTGTCATGGGAATACTGTTTCACTGAGGATATGATTTCCATTAAAGTTCACATCTCCTAAATCATGCTGGTGATTAGAAGTCAATAGAAAGTCTTCAGATGGATACTCAGCGGTAACCTTCTAGGCTTCATACACTGTGTTTTAGATCAAGATGATGAACATCTGGTTTCATGTAGACACAATAGTACCTATTATTTGGAAGTAAAAGAATTTTTGATATCTAAAATGGACTTTAGTTTGATCACTGATGTTAACTACAGAAGTAGTTGCTACATAAAAGCTCAAGAACATCACAGACAAATGAAAGTGAACCCGAAATCAGCTTTGTGGTCAGGTGTCAGCTGCTATCTTTCTGCCGAGCCATAACTCCACATTCCCCACTCTAACAGAAACAGTTGGTCAACCCTTAGGGACACCTTGTCTCACCCTCTCAAATCAGGGTGACATAGCACTGGCCTAATTACATATTTCACCCTGATTATCTCCATGCTCCATAAGGGTGGGAATGGAGCAGTTAAGCTTCTATTCTTTTCTCCTAATTATATCCTCCCAGTAGTTTCTCCTCCCTCCACTCTTCCCAGTCTGTGCCCCCACCTCCCTTCTATCCCAGTTCAACTCCTTTTCTGTTTCTCTTCAAAACAAAACAAAACAGTGAACATAGCCTAATGAGATATAATAAGACTGGGCACAAATCCTCATACCATGGCTGGAGGTGGTAACCCTGTAGAAGGAAAAGGATCCCAAAAGCAGGCAAAAGAGTCAGAGACACTCCTTGACTCCCACTCTTGGAGTTTCATAAGAAAGACCAAGCTACACAACCATAAGGCATATGCAAAGGACCTCGCTCAGATCCATACAGGGCCTGTGTTTGTCACTTGGGTCTCTGTGAACCCCCCGCCCATCAGCTGCTTAGCTGATTCTGTGGGCTGTGCTTTTTTGTGGTGTTCTCCATCCCTCTGGCTCCTGCAATTTTCCTCTCCCTCTTCTGTGGTTTCCCCTGGCTCCACCTAGCTTTTTTCTGTAGGCCTCTGCATCTGTTCCCATCAGTAGCTGGATGACACCCCTGTAATGACAACTGGGCTAGGCATTGATTGGCGAGTAACCAAGATATCATTAGAAATAATTTCTTTGACTCCCCCCCTTCAGTTGTATTTAGTTCTATTCTGGATCTCTGGGCTGTCTTGCCTCTGGTTCCTGATCATCTAGGCAATGCCAGGTATGGGCTCCCTCTTGAGGCATGGGCAACAAGTTAGACCAGTCATGAGTTGGTCACTCCTACCAACTCTGTGCCACCATTGCCTCATTGCTATCTTGCAGGCAGGACAGATTATAGGTCGAAGGTTTTGTAACTGGGATGATATCCTAGTCCCACTGGTAGGAGCCCTAAGCATGTGGCACAAGGGGAACACTCCTCCATTGCTGGTAGGAGCATAAACTAAGAGTCACTATGGGAATCATTATGGCAGTTCCTCAGAAAATTGCAAATTAATCTACCTCAAAACCCACTTATACCACTTTTGGGCGTATATTCAAAGGACTCCACATCACACCATAAGGACAGTTGATCAGCTATGTTTATTGCAGTTTTATTCATAATATCCAGGAACTGGAAACAACCTAGATGTTCAGTAACTTAAGAAAGGATAAAGAAAATGTGGTACATTTACACGATGGAGTTTTACTCAGCTGTTAAAAACAAGTACATCATAAAATTTGCAAGCAAATGGATGAAACTAGAAAAGTTCATTCTGAGTGAAGTAAGCCAGACACAGAAAGACAAACATGATAAATAATCACTTATAACTAGGCACTAGCTATTAAGTAAAGGACAATCCACAGACCTAGAGAGACTAAATAACAAGCGAGTTCAAGGGGGGAAACTTGAATCTATCTCCCTGGGAATGGGAAAGAAGAGATTTTTATGGTGGACTGGTGGCTGGTAGGGTTGGGAACAGAAGGGATCAGATAGGGTGGGGTAGGAGAGATGGAGGTAGAGAGCACTGGGAGAGGAGACTGGATTTAGGGGTGGCTTTTTATGGGCAATGTAGAAACCTCATGCAGTGGGAACTCCCTGGAGTATATGAGAGTGGCCCTAGCAAAGTCTCCTAGTAATGGGGGACATGGAGCCAGAACTGCCCTGTTTTGTTTCTATTTCAGGACTGACAGCATTACTACTTATAAAACTCCATATCAAACCCGAATGCTCACTGACCAAGTGTTATTGTTGCTATTGATTAAGTATCACCAGTAATTAGCAAATGTCATCAGGGGATCTCATCTAGACAGGTTTTCATGCAGTTCAGTGAAACATATTCCTGGGGCTACGTTAGGGCTGAGGATAAGCTGATTAATTTTAGTAAATGCCGCTGAGAAGCTCTCAGCTTAATGCAAAATATAATTTAATTGCCATTACTGTCCTCAGTGAGAGAGTAAAATGAATAGTAGCTTGAAATCATA
Source organism: Chionomys nivalis (assembly GCF_950005125.1). NCBI lineage: Eukaryota > Metazoa > Chordata > Mammalia > Rodentia > Cricetidae > Chionomys > Chionomys nivalis. The sequence goes on from NC_080086.1 coordinate 54,251,246, forward strand.
ATAGTTATGTAGCACTTACTATGAGCCAGGTATTGCGGTAACTGAACTGCATGAGTTCAAGGGGTCAAATGTCCAATTAGTCATGGGTCGCAGATATGACTACTGTTCAGAGAGGTGGAGATTGAGCAGAGGGAGAGGCCATGACTGGCCCGTGTTTACACAGTCGGCAAGGGAGGGCTAGAACTGGAGACCAATCAACACACACTGTGTTCAAAGATGATTAGAGAGCAAAAAGGTAATGCCACAGATAAGTACTGAAGGAGGAATTAATTACAGGCACTGGTGTGTGTGTATGTGTGTGTGTTTGTGTGTGTGTTCACTGTTTATGTATGGGTGCACATGTGTGTACATGCCAGAGGTCAGATGTCATTCCTCTGAATGCCATCCAGCTTGTTATATGAGACAGGATTTCTCATTGACCTAGAGCCTACCAAGAAGACTTGGCTGGCTGGCAGGGAAGCTACAAGAACCTGCTTGTCTTCACCTCTCCCAGTGCTTAGATTACAAGCATATGCCACCATGCCAGGCTTTGGTGTGTGAGTGCTATAGATTGAACTCTGGTACTCAGGTTGCCATAGCGAACATTTTACTAATCACACCGTCCCCAGGCTGAGATGCATATTCTCATGGAGGTAAAGTTTGTATATAACCCAGAGGTGTGATCAAGCATGTCACATTCCAGCCAGTACTGGTTGCTAGATATTTTTGAAGCAAGAGGAGGTATGTGTTTGTGAATGGGTGGCAATAGTAGAGATGGGTCTATTTGAGGGTAAGTAGACTTGGATCACAACCTTCCTCATAAAGTAGACCACGCACTACACAATTGTTTTGGAAAAATCAAAGGTGTGAAGAAGCTGATGGAAATGATCACTCTAAAAAGTTTGAACTAACAAACAACATTTAGATTTTAATGTCATGTGTACCAGTGTTTGCCTCCATGTATGTATGTGCACCACATGTATGTCTCGTGACTACAATGTCAGAAATGAGCACCAGATCCCCTAGAAATGGAATTACCCATGATTGAGAGCCACTATATGCTACTGGGGACAGAACCCAAGTCCTCTGTCAGAAGCAAAGTGCTTTTAACCTCTGAGTCATCTTCCCAATGGTGACACGATCTCCTTTAGAGTCAGAACAGCTCTCTCTCTCTTCTCAGGCTATAGCTTTCCTTTGTCTGGTAGACTTTTTCTCCCTGGCCACTGTTCTATGTTTGAAGAATGCAACTTTATTCTAGCTGGTGCCATGAATGCATTGGTTAATTTAAGAAGAACATGCATGTAGTCTGTTCTCCTTAGTACTTCCTGCAGTTTAAATTTCCATCAAGAGCTTCCTGGAGGAGGCTTGCTCAGCACTGATTCCTTGCCTTTTTTGCAGGTTGCTTGGCTGTGCTTTGCACAGATGTCCCTGCACTGGTATCAAAAAGAGAAATAAAAGCTGTGTGGATTTCTGGTTGATTAACAGGAAGCCCAGACAAGGAAATTATATAAGGGCTCACAAATATCTCCACTTGAGTTTTAAACATAGAAAGACTAGACATCTGTATATGGCAGTAGTAGATCATCAGCCTAGCATGAGAAAGACCATGGCTTTGACAACAGCACACACATACACACACACACACACACACACAGAGAGAGAGAGAGAGAGAGAGAGAGAGAGAGACAGAGATAAAAATACAGTTTGTCACTTTTAGGAATTGTGAATATATATATATATATATATGTATATATATATGTATATATATACATGGAAGTAACCTTTCATACCATGTTGTATCATTGTATCATAGTATCACATCACATATATAATTAACTCCATGGTCAATAAAAACAAATATAACAAATAGTCACTTTCTCTAGGTAGATATGGTCATGGCCCTAAGGAACAGTTCTTACTTTGTATCGAACACTGGAGGCAAATGCTTCGAGAGCTGTTATATATATGACAGTATTCACCCAGATTCTGTCTTTTCAAGAACATCAGAAATATTGAAGACAAAAGAGAGAGAAGATAGAGATGATAGAGAAAGAGAAGCAAATGTGTTGTAAGAGGCTCCTTGTTTGTTTCCCAGCCACCTAGACTCCTGAAATAACCACACAGAAGATGTATTATTTAAATCACTGCTTGGCCATCAACTTAAGCATATTGCCAGCTAGCTCTTATATCTAGAATTAACCCCTTTCCAGTATTTTATATTTAACTGGCAAGTTTCCAACATGTCTGTCTCCGACGAAGGCTCCATGGCTTCTCTTTGCTCTGCCTTTTTTCTCCCAGCATTCAGTTTAGTTTTCCCCACCTAGTTCTACTCTACTCCATCAAGCCAAGCCAGTTTCTTTATTCATTAACCAATAAAAGCAACACATTGACAGAAGGACCTCCCACACCACAAATGTTTAGTTTACTCTATTCTTCCCTGTTATTTAGCACCACCTCAATTATTACCACAAACAATCTCATTTATTATCAGTCCATGACTCCTACACACTGAGCACACAGAAATATTTGTGACCTCCTGTACTCTTTTTTTATTGCCTTTTCCAGGAACAGGATAAAGAATTGTAGCTGTCCTTAGATGCTACATAAAAACCCAATTGCTTTTAATCCAAGATCACTGGTTTTTTTTTTTAGATCAAATTCACAAGCTAGATATATTAATTGAAAATAGGTACAAAAGAAAGCTTGAAATATGAAAGAGCTGCAACATCCTTATCTTAAATGTTCGATCTGGCATTCACATTTAAAGATGTAGAACCCCAGGATAACATTTCCTGAAGAGCATTTCCCTTTCAGAACTGTCTCCATGATGAAAAGCCTCAGACCGAGAAGTCATGGGTCTAGTATTTGAAGGCAAATTTAATCACAGGATTTTGGTGACAGCTTCCAGCCACTGAATGTCCAGGAAAAAAAAATACTAAGCAATCAAGTTTTATCAGCAATGACCAATAAAGGGGAAAAAAAATAGAAACTAGCTGCAGCCTCTGATCCCATTATGAAGATGGGTTCAGTGGCTTCCAGTGCAGCAGAAAGACCACTGGCCCTTAATGCTTTGCTTTTGAGGGGAGGCAGCTTTCAAAGGTTGAGAAGGAAGTGTCACCTCAGATATACATAAGAGCACTATTCTCTGTGAATGAAGACAGGTCTCTCTCTACTTTTACAGATCAAAGGAAAGCACAAACTACATCTGGGAAGTAGAGCCCACTGCTGCTTGCAGATACATATTTAGGTTCTCTACATTTAAAGCCCTTGGAAACTCCTTAGCTCACCACATTTTATACAGCCCTCAAAGCGGGTGCTAGCTTTAACATCACCTCATGTCCACTGCCTCACACATCAGGAGAGAGACTGGGAGAAGTGCCCCTGTGAAAACTCAGGGGCTTCATCCAGCACCTTCTGCATCCCTAGACAGCAGTTACTATTATCCACAATTTATAGAAAAGGAAAGGAAGACTAAGAACACAAAAACTAGCCCAAGTTAGTAGATGGTAGAGCCTGAGGTTCAGCTCATCACTATTTTATTTTGTGTTTTATGATGTCTACTAGAACCACAAGGCTGTGTGATGTAAGCAACTCCTTGCTACAGAGCTGTTGTTTCTATGTCCACATGCTTCAGTTTCTTTTCTTTCTTTCTCTTTCCCCGGGAACTTGTCTGATTTTCCTTTAGGAAATATTGGTCATATACTTCAGGTAGAGCTGACCCTAGCCCTTGGATACAGGGATAGTCACAGCCCCAGGCTTGTCATATTAGATCAATCTATCTCTTTGTAAGGTTAAAGACTGTTGTAGGGGAAAAAAGTTAGCTTCAGGTAACCCTTGGAGGTAGAGCTTCACTCCCCAGTGACCTCTTTTTCCAGATGAAAACATTTAGAAGGACCCTTCTGGATGTTCTAAACTACAGCATAAAACGTCTCTCGAATCTTCTTTTTGGTAATCAAGCCTGTTTCTTCTGGAACAATCTTACTACCCTCCCCATACCATTCTAGAAAACACAGCGCATGTGGATATCACATTGGAAAATCTTAGCTGAGCTCTGCTTTCCAGTTTTCTTTAGGCCAATGTGCTTTATTCTATGTTGTTTCTAGACTGAGATTTCCAGAGAACAGGGAGCACCATGAAATGACCTCTGTTAATACGGTGTGGGGCAGAAAAAAAACATCCCTCTGAACTTCATCCAGATTACTGACGAATAAAATTATGGGCTGAAATAAAATGCCAGTTTTGAGCCCCAAGTATTATGTAGCAATTAAAAATTGGGACAATCAATCTCTTTGGCCACAGTGGCTGATTTGGAGACAGGCTTGGGGCGTGAGCCAACCAATTACCTTCAATTCCAGGGTTATGCTAACACTAATGAGGAGAGGATGCTTTCTGCTTATTGCCAAGGGTGACTTCACAAGATGATATAAGACTGGGTTATTGTTGGTGTTTGGGGACAGCTTGAGAAAGACATCAATAGAGAATAAACCACAGCAGAGATACTAAGAGATAGTGGTATCTGGAGACAGTCATTGCCTTGATTTTTAACATTATGTTTAAATCAGTTGAATTTTGATTTTTGCCACTGTACCTTTTTCATCCAAGGAAAACTGTTCCTGGGAGAAAAAGCAACACCTCAAGGACAAGGTTGTGGGCAATGAAATGAAAGCTCTCTACTTCTGCACATCTGTTACCATGAACTTGAAATATTAACAGTAATTGATACTGTCTCACTGTTATAGCATACAAAAAAGACCAACTTAAAGATACTCAGAAAATATTTTGCCAAGCCTATATGGAATGGTCTTAATTCAAAGGCCATTTTGTATTTTCTAAATGTACTTCTGAAATGGATTAAAATTCAGTCACTAAATGTTTACATCCTTCCATAATTTATTTATCAAAATTATTAATAGTTAAGGTGTTGAATGTTTTATAAGGTGAGAGATTGGGAGATAATTAATCCATAGAGATGTAGCACTCTTGACTAGAATCAGAGCTCTTAAGAGGCAAGCCCAGAGGCCTCCTCTGCCCTGCACACTCTGCCGTTACAGGGAGACAACAATGTTGATTCCAATGCAGACTCACGTGATGCTCAACTAGCTGGACACTCGATCTTTCACTCTCTGGTCTCCATCATGGTGAATACATTTCTGATATTTGTGGAAGTCCCAGCTTATGCTATTTTCTTTGATCATTTCACAAAGGTAGAAATAACTTCTATACATGAAAATGAAGGCACAATGTTTGATCAAAAGATATTCAGCAAAATGAGCAGAATAATTCAGTGGTCAGAATCATTAGCTTATGTATTCGTTATTTCATCAGTAACATACTGATTTTTATGTGTAAAACAAAAATCGTATTTGTCTTACTTCCTTAATAGGTTTGTTTTGAGACAGGATCTTGCCCAGACTGACTTTGAACTCCTGGACTCAAGCAGCGATCCACCTGTCAGGTAGCTGAAAGCATAGGCATGCCACTATACTTGGATTTATTTTTAATTAAATGAGTTAGAGTTTAGGTAGTCAGATGGGAAAAGACAATTAAAGCTGTATCAGGGCTCACAACTGTGCAGTGTTGATTTGACTGCACAAGTAGATAGTGGGTCTGTCTCAAAAACTGGTTGTTAGCCACGTGAACTTAGTTTTATAGTAGTTAAGATTTGGTAAAAATAAAATTCAGTTCATCAATATAAGTCACATTGGAAAGACATAACCATCAGCCAGGGTCACCATGCTGAATAGTGCAGAACAGAACATTTTCACACTGCAGAAAATGGTGTTGCATTGGGTGGGCATTCTTGGCATTCCCTCTACTAGAAGCTATGATTCACGACCTGGTACACATCCGTATCCACCCATATGACCTCGCTCCTCTGGCCTTAAGGCATTCTTTAATCTGACCCTCAAATTCCTGTCAGGTCTACATTCACTGCTCTGGAGGTATGCAGCTGAAAGATGGATGGAATGGTTAGTCTTCACATGAAGTTCAGGTTAATAACATCTTCAAAAGATCAAGTATAATCAAGATAAGGAACTCCAATAAGGGAGAGTCATTTAAAATATATTTAATTTTTTTATCTCACTTTATAATTTACTACTTATAAGAATCTAGATAATTTTAAAACTCTTTTCAACTCATTTTCTTTTTAAAACGAAGGAGCAAAAACCACCTAATTGAATAATAGAGTTAGGAATAGTGCACCTAAATTTGGCCAAAAACTTCTCACTTTCATTCCCTATCTTCAAGCCGTTGCAGTCTTCAATCAACATAGACTTGAGATGGTTAGAGAAATGAATCTGTACTTCTGAGGATGGGTAGAGAAAAACTGATAGCAGTATCACTGTTGTAATACCACTTTACCAAGCAAATTGTATATAATTCTGTGTGCCAAAAAGGTTAAGAGTTAATGAATATTTTGAAAGTAGAGTTTATCATGGTTTTTTTTTTTTTTTTTTTTTGGAGGGGGGTACCTCAGTTTTACTTTCAAGAAATAGTCAAGTTCCAAATGATGAGTGAAACAGAATGAAACTTGTAAATGATCCAACCATGGACGTGTTCATCACATGAAAAGATTACACCAAGGAATGGTCAACTGCTGTCAGAGAGGCTGAGGTCTTTAAAGACCTCGACTCAGGTCTTAACCTCTGTAAGCCTCAGTGTCCTTTTACATTAGTGATGGTTACAACACTCCTACCTCCTTGGGTTGCTAAGGTGTATATGCAACAAGCTAAAATAGAAAGATCTGAGGACAGTACTTGTCACACACCAGTGCTGTATACATGACCCATGATGCTGATGCTGGCCACCAGCACTACCCTCCTCACTAAGAACAATTCCTGCTGCATCTCAAGGGTCTAATTAGATGTTGTACAACACTCATCATTCATTCCCTACTGTAATTCTAAAATATATATTTGGTTTTAATTTGAATAAGTGATATTAAGAGTTGAAATAAAAATAGACAAGTCATTTCAGTAGATTAAGATTTTCTAGGGTTACAAAGAGTACTGGGGAAACATTGAAAGAGCATAAGCCTAGTGAATATTAATCTGTTTTTAATTAACATTTTAAAATTGAAAGCTGTGTGGGTTTATTTTTGTTCTCAGATCACTTTGAATATTTACTGATCTAGAGCGAGGAATTCCTTAGCATCATTTTAAAACAGGAGAACAGGTTATCTATCCATCTTGTCTTTGATTGCCTCTATTCACAATCAAATTCATGTTTTTATTGTTTGATAAAAGAAAAATGGTTACCTTTACTGCTGTATTTCTAGTTGAGGTCTAAAGGGAATAAGTTATTTCAACTTGTTTGCTTCTAGAAATACATGATTAGGAACCTATTGAAGCGCTGAAGATAATTAAGTTAATAAAGTTTATGACAATCACACTTGCTAATGGTATTGTTTTTACACCTATTACTTCATATATAAAATTTATTATAGTGAGAAGTCGAGCCTTATTTCCATATTTATTGCCACTCTGATATTTGTACTATATGCCTTTTTTAAAAAGATAAAAAGAAACAGCAATGGATGTAGTTTTTTTTTTCTTATTTTTTTTTATTCTTTTTTAATTAAAATTTCCAACTGCTCCCCGTTTCCCATTTCCGTCCCCTCCTCCCACACATTGCCCCCTCCCCCTACTCCCCTCCCCCGTCCCCACTCCTCTTCTCCTCCCCCCAGTCCATTCCCCCTCCCTCTCGATACTGAAGAGCAGTCCAAATTCCCTGCCCTACAGTTTTGAACAAGCAAAATGAGTGAAATGTAACGACAAAAGATCTAATGAGATTTTTCTCCTTCCAGGGCCAAGGAAAGAGCCAGTATAGCATGGAGAAACATTTGCTTCCAAGCCTTTTAGTATGCACTCTGGAAAATCAATGCAGCAGATACCTGACCTTTTTTGTGTCTTTCTGAGCAAGCAAGAAAAGACTTGCAATCTAAAGATATAAAACCATAGGATTGGAATGAACGTGTCCATATCAGAGGGAAATTTTCCAACTTACTTTACCTGAGAGCCAAAGAAGAATAATAACCTCCCATTCCCCTTTCGTAGAGCCCAGTAAATCTGTCACCTTCTTGCATTTTTATTTTTCTTGTCTTCACTTTTTCCTTTACTGTGTGAAATGATACAATAAGAAATGTGCTGAATTGGGCCTCAAAGCTCCACTGAGTAGCAGCGCTCTGACATTAACTACTGTGTCACCTCACTTGACATTTTCAAATTTCCAAGTCTCAGTTTCCTTATCCTAATGAAGTGTGCAGAATATAAATTTTAGATGTGGTATAAAACTTAATAGCATTGGGTGGATGGCTGGGAACAGAGGTGACTAAGGTTGTTACCCTAAGACACACAACTGGGAAACGGATGTTGCAGTTAGTCACCAATGAGTAACAACTGTGTAAGCTATTCCCCAGGAGATAGGCACACAAAACAGAGCTTCCTGGAGTACAAGGTGGCATGTCTTAGTTCAGTGACTTCCCCTATGAATTAGCCCTGGGAATGGGTGATAGGTGAAGTGCTTTCTATTCTCTTCCCATGACTTGCTCAGTGTGTAGTGAGGAAGGTCAAGTCCACAGGCAATTACAGTTCAATAGAATACATCCTGAAGAAGAGAGAGATAACAGATACTAACCTAGTGCAGCAGAGGGCCAGCCAAGAAGACAGACAAGGGAAGATTGAGGTTTATGGATATAGGAAAGTCCTCTACATCTTTGTAAATGCAACACCAGAGGGAAAATGGGGTGAGGAGACAGGGAATCAACAGAATAGCCTTGTAGGTCACCGGAATGACACTGGATTCTATCATGAGACAACGGGCACCTGAATAAGGTTACATATAATATTTATGAGGCCTTGCTGTGAGTCCAGAGAAACCACACAATGTTATAACAGTTATCTTGAGCCTTTGTGCAGGACGCCCAAATGTACCCAGTCCCATTTTACCCCATCATTCCTGCCCTCTGCCTCCCAGGAAGCATTTATATTCTGGAGCCCTTTCTGTAGCTTTCCTTCCTGCTGTAGTTTGAATGTAGAATTCCCCTACAGGCCCATATGTTAAGCATTTTGTTCTTAATTTGACATTATTAGAAGATGTTGGAATCTTTAAGAGCTGGGGTCCAGTGGGAGTTTTTACATCCCAAAGGGTTATCCTCTACAAGGACTATGAGAAGTGGCTCTTCCCCTCTGTGTCCTCACCAGATGCCCTGAGGTGCACTCATGCCATTAGGCAATGCCTCATCACAGACCCAAAAGTGCTAAGTCCAATGACCACAGACAAGAACCTCTGAGACCGCAATCAGGGCGAAGCTTGCCTCTTTAAAAGCTCTGTAGCTGCTTTGTCAGTAAAAGAATTTTACCGACACAGTTGTTAATTTTCTACCATTCTCTGGAAAAAATCAAACTAATAAATTACCTTCCAATTACTAATTACTACTAATTACCCAGAGTAATGGCTGATGAGTAGATAAGCTATTTTCTCAAGGACTGTGAGTTTTAAAAACAATTGGGATTTGATACTGGCGCTTTTATTTTTTTAAATCCACTTTCATCGCATCTTCTTACACTTGGCGAACCTCCTTTTTAATTGATTTAAATCAAAATGACATTTTAAATCTTTTAAAAAATTATATAAAATTAGAAATGTATTACTTTTAACCCCTTGAAAATGCCCAAGTTGGTAGAAGGATGGAGTGAATACTTTCAGGTTATGGGTCTTCAGAGGACATATATTCACACAGGACCATGAGGGAAGGTTGTCTGGTATCTTTCAACATTAAGCCACTGTCTTCCTCTATCATCCTGAAAATGGGATAGATATGCGAATCGCTTCAATAGTCTAAGTGCTGATGTCACCTCATTGATTAATCTGGTGACTTTTCAAGAGACAACACAACAATGACTTTCCTTCAGACCCCTTTGGCAATTTATTTGAGATAATTAAACATAAAAACACAGCTGAAGCACCTCGAACTGAGCCCAATATGTACCAGGTGATCAGTAAGTACCCTTCTTCCTTCTATAGAAAGAATTTTTCTGAGGTACTTAGGTGCTGGATGCCTTGGTGACTTCCAGGTTAGAATTTGCCTCAGCATTTGCACCATGATCCTGTCATTAGGTCTCTGTTGTTCTTCATCCTGCATCAATTCCTTTCCCCTCATTTCTTTAGTTGGTCAGCCCTCTTGTTTCTCTTCAGTGTTTCCTCCATAAACTGTAGACCTTGAATTTGGGCAGTATTACTCCTCACTTTGTTTCATTAATTGTCTCTTTTTCCCTCACTCTTCAGGGTCACCTGAAACCACACAGTTTTCTCATATATTTACACATTCCTAACTTGAGTGTAATTATCTGTGCTGGTATTGTGTGCATCTGATTTCATTTCTCAATGCATAAACTTTCCAAGGAGAGAGGTCTCTTCTGTTTCATTCATGGATAGACTTCAAGTACTATGGATTGTTTTCGCACAGAGGAAAAAGCTCCTGAATATTTTTGGCTTTTAGACAAAGAAATGGCTAGTTCATTGTGATTTTGGGATAGTATACATGACATTTTTAAGAATCTACAGTATGTTAATATTCATAACATCAACTATTCACCAATACAGAGTTTCTATGGAGACTAAATAAGGCAGTTTAGGAACAAAAACCATGATATCCAGTTGTGTTGGTTAGTTATTTTGTTTGTCTTTCCAAATTGACACCAGCTAGATTCCTTTGAAAAGAGGAAACCAATTGAGAAAAATTTTCTATTACCAGTTTAGCTTATGGGACATTTTCTTGATTAGCACCCTGCCCACTGTGGGTAGTACATTTCCAGGTTAGGTGGTCCATTCACCATAATGAACACCATTCCTTCCCAGAGAAAAAGTAATTCAAAACGTTTTACTGCTCTAAAAACACATGTTCTGGGGGATCCTGTGTTCATCACCTTTGTGAATGATTCATGTGAAATAAATGAAGAACTTTTGGTCAACTCAAATAGAAGGATATTTTCATGAACATTTTATATGGCAACTTTTCTGGTCATTATGAGGGATGAGTCACTTGAAAGCCATTTTCTATTAAAGTATTAAAATGTGAACAATTTTCTCAGTACAAGATGTTTGTCTTGGATTAGAGGTCATCCTTGACTAATATCTGAACAACAGTGACAGAGTATCACAGTGTCCTGCTTATGTCCACAGAACTGACAGCAGATTCCAGATACTAGTGGTGGCTCTTAATTGTGAATTGGTGTAGCATTCGTACTGTGTGTATGAATAACATACCACCCTCAGATGGAATCCTAATCATCTAAATCCTTGTATAATCTCCTCTCCTTGGCAGGGCCTATAAGTTGTATGCTGTTGTTGTTGCTGTTGCTGTTGTTGTTTTTAAGAATATGGCAGAGATGCTGCAGGCACTGCTCTCATAATTCTGTTCATTTTCAAGATTCAGTCTTGGCAGCCTGAAAAAAGTAATTCTCTTTCTTCTCTCGAGGAAGCAAGCTGCATGAGTTGCTGGTCTATGCTGGGCTTAGGTGGGAAGGTAGTGTCCAACACCTGAAAGCAGCATCCATCAGATATCCAATGACAGGAGGTTCCTATGGCAGGAAGTAAGTGCTGCTAACACCCTAAGGAGCTTTGAGATGGACTCCTGTAGTTAAGGCTCCTGATAAAGATCAGCCTGCTTAGCATTTTCACAGTAGCTTAGAAACACATTAAGAAGCATCATAATGGTACAAAAACAGACCCGTTGATTGATGGATTCAAGTTAAAGGCCGAGACATAAATCCACATGCTTATGAACACCTGATTTTTGATAAAGAAACCAGAAACACCCACTGGACAAAGACTGCATCTTCAATAAATCAAGTTGGATGGCTCCATGTAGAAGAATCCAAATAGATCCATACTTATCACCCTGCACAAAACTCAAAGACCTCAACAGAAATTAGATACATGGAACCTTATAGAAGAGAAAGTGGGGAATAGCCTTGAATTCACTGGCCCAGGAAAAGAACTTCTGAACAGAACACTGTTAGCATAAGCACTAAGTTATTAATTAATAAATGGGACCTTAAGAAACTGAGAACCTTCTGCATGGCAAAGGACATTGCCATTTGGATAAAGATGAAGCCAACAGAACAAGAAAAGATTTTTACCAACTACCATCAAATAGAGGTCCAATATTCAAATATAAAAAGAACTTAAAAGACTAGATATCAAGAAAACAAATAGCTTAATTAAAATGAGGTATGATTTAAACAGAGAACTCAAAAGAGGAAACTCAAATGACTGAGAAGCACTTAAATGTTCAGCATCCTTATCCACCAGGGAAATGCAAATCAAAACTATTTCAAGGTTGCATGTTACACATGTCAAAATGGCTAAGATCAATAAAACAAGTGGCAACACATGCTGGTGGGGATGTGGAATAAGGGGAACACTTACACATCGCTGGTAGGAATCCAAACTTGTACAATAACCATGGAAATCAGTGTGGCAGTTCCTCAGGAAGATGGGTATCAATCTACCCTAAGATTCAGCTATACCTCTCTTGCTCATAAACTCCCAAAACACTTTACCTTACCAGTGAGATATTTGTTCAACCACCCTCAATGCTTTTCTTATATCCAAAGAATTGAAACAACCTAGCTATTCCACAAAAGAAGAATGGACAAGGAAAATGTAGTACATTTACACAATGGAGTATTGCTCAGGCATTAAAAACTGAAATAATGAAATTCACAGGTAAATGGGAGAAACTAGGAAAAATCATCTTGGAGGAGGTAACTCAGATTCAGGAAGACAAATATGGTATATATTCACTTATATGTGGATATTTACTTAAGTTAATATCTTAATAGTAAAGAGCTAGGGCATACAGATAGATCTCATTAGGAAAGGGGAATAGAATATACAATTATGGACAGGCAGGGGGCTGGACCAGAAGGATCAAGTGGGAGTTGGATAGGAGAGGGAGACAAGCAAGAAAATACAGGGAAAGGCAGCTAAAATTAAGGGTCATTATAGTGGTAATATTGAAACCTAATACAGTAGAAATGTCCTAAAATATATACATATATGAATACAATCTAAATGAAATAGTCAAATAATAGGGATGACAGAGTCTCAACTGGTCAACTCTTGTAACCAAATGAAATCTCTAGTACTGAGATTGAGTTTTACATCTAACTGAGTTGTTGACCAAAAGGGTTACATGGGAATCCCCGAAGAACTCAGGCTGCTGTCAACTATATATAGCTGTAACTGTATACAACTATAGCTGTCAACAATTAGAGTTCTCCGCCAAGTGATGGCAAGACCTCATTGCTGAAGATAGCTCCTACACAACTGATTGAACATGGAGAAGTCAAGCTGGTGCCCACATAGAACCCTCACCTTTATGTTCTAGTGTAGTGATTCTCAACCTGTGGGGGTCAAATGGCCCTTTTACAGGGGTCACTTAAAACCATCAAAAAACACAGATATTCACATTATAATTCATAATAGTAGAAAAATTAGAATTATGAAGTAGCAAAGAAAATAATTTCATAGTTGGGGGGTCACCATAACATGAGGAATTGGATTAAAATGTTGCAGCAGTAGGAAGGGTTAGAATCATTGTTCTAACATCTTTAGTACAGAGAAGAACTCTGCAGGCTACCAAAAGAGAAATGTAAATGCCAAGCCAGCCATAAAACCTTTATGTACAATACTGTCCTGACTTCAAGATACTCTAGGGAAATGGTGGCACAAAGCTTGTGGGACTAACCAACCAATAGACTTAAGGCCCTCTCCATGAGATAGAACTCATTCCTGGCACTGTTTGGGTGACAATGAACCAGAGAACTAGATAGCCTAAGGACGTAGGGTAAAACCAAATACTGCCGTTCTAGACAACAACAAAAATGTAGCAACAAAATGACTCCTACTGATTTTCTGCTATACTTATAGATCAATGCTTTGTTCAGCCATCGCCAGAGAAGTTTCTTCCTGAAGTAGATAGGAACAACTACAGAGATCCATGCCAGGTATTATGCAGATAATAAGAAACCTTAGAACACTCAGCTCCTTTTAGAGCTCAGGCTACCCCAAAAGAAGAGGCAGAAAGACTTAGAGCCAGAGGGGAAATAGAGAACACTGAGAAAACAAGGCTATTTAAATCAACATGATCAAAACTTATATGAACTCACAGAGACTGAGGCAGCATGTACAAGGTCAGCAAGGCTCTACACCATGTCTTCTGTGTATGTATTATGGTTTCTAGCTTATTGATATATGGGATTCCTGAATGTGCATATGAGTGGCTTCCTGATTTTTCTACCTTCTCTTGGCCTCTTTTCTTTCTTTTTGTTTTTCTTGTCCAACTTTGATGTGTTAGGTTTTGTTTTACATCATGTTTGTATATTATATATTATAATATGATATTTTATTATTATCAATTAAAAGCATGTTTGCTTTCTAATGAAAGACAGAAAGGATGTGGATCCAGATGGGAGAAGAGGTGGAGAGGAGGGAGTAGAGGCAGAGAGAAATCATAATTGGAATATATTATGTGAGAAAAAATTCTCAATAAATGGGAAAAAGAAGAGGAGCAAGTTGAGGCATGCTTAAACTCTTGTGAGACACATTTTGAGTTGATAAATATTGTTATATTTGTTTATATTTTTATATTTGCATAACTTGTTATGAATATATGGAAAGTAGCCTTAGGGGTCAGTGATGAGCCTAAAATGAAATCCTTGAACTTGAAGGATATGAATATAAAAATATGAAAAAATGGATGAGTATGAAAAATAGTAACTGGAAGACAGCTCAGATGGCAAAGTGTCTAACATACAAGCACAAGGACCTTAGCTGAAATCCACATAAAAAATACTATGGTTACAGTGCACATTTCTAATCCTAATGTGGTAGGTAGAGGTTATGCATAAATCCCTGAGATTTGTTGACCAGCAGGTACAGTTGAATTAGTGAGTTCCAGGCCAGTAAGAGACCATGTCTTAAGAAACAATATGGCTGACTTCTGAGGAAAAATAGCCAAGGTTGACCTGTGGTCTCCACATACATGGGCACACAGGTGAACATGCTTCCTGCACAGGTACATATAGACACATGATAACATGAAAAGACTCTTATACACATGTGAAAAGTAATATAGCTCGAGGAAACATCATCATATATGATTGTCCTCTGGGGAGTAGATTTTTTATTTTAATTATTTTTGCTAAATACTTCTAAGCACTCTGTCTCTCTAGTTTCCTCATTATCTACCTGAGCATCCTCCAAACACACACTGCCAAGTGAGGCCTGTAGTGCCTGGATTCTGCTTTGTCACATGCTTGGTAACTATCTGTGGTTGTTCTGTGACCTTGGGTGTCTGCTCAGGGTAATTCAGAATTTCCCATCTTTTCCATACAGGAAGATACTCTATGCTTTCTCATTCCATGTGCTCCTTTCATTTCACAGTCAAGTCTTTTCATAGCCTTGACTTTTGAGGAGACTTCATCATCTCTCACAGGAATCACCAGTATTCCTTGGTCAAAACTGAATCCACTTGAGTCACCTGTAAGGCAGAAACAGCTATTGTTTGGGTTCCTTATTCTCTGATAGACTTTTTTACTGGACATTGATATTCTTGTAGATTGAAATAAGAGAAAATTCAAGCACATGAAAAGTGGATGACACTTTTGTAGTGATAAGGACATGATTGAGAATCATAGTTTATATTGATTATAAGGTTTCCTATTTCACTTCAAGAAACAAAGTTAATGTGGGAACCTAATATTGGCTGTGATAGCTACAAATTTCTGGTGGTTGTATTTTTGTTTGTATTAGGTATTACCAAAGTAATGAGCTTGAGGTTCAGTGAGGAGACCCAGACTAGAAAGAAAGGAAAAAGGAGAGGGTGACAGAGGCAGACACCTCAATATCAGTCCTTGAGCTCATATGCATGCTCGCACACGCACACACACACACACACACTATACATGTACTCATAAACCAAATCCATACATTCTGTCTCATATTCTCTGCTTCCAGAATCTGCATTATCATAAGTGGTATATCTACTGGAGAAATGAAAACATTCCATGAGAAATATTTTCATAAAAAGATGTCCCTAAGACAAATACTCTTGGAGTGACATTTTTAAACTGTTGAGAGAAACTTACCTAACTAGAACTTGGCATAATCAACTCAAAGTAGACAACCCAGGGTCTTTTAGCACACTCACAGTGCATAGCCATCTCTGCTAAGCTAGTTCCAGGACATTTTCAGATCTCCAAAGGAAACTGTACACAATAAGCATTTTCCCCTCTTTTCATGATTCTGATCACCATTAACACATCTTCTGGGATCTTTCTCATTTGCGGCTAGTATGCATGATGCTTCTGTAGATATCTGAGTAAAGCGTCAGCTTGAATACATGTGTACAACTCCTTGGCATCTTGTAATGATTTTAAGGCTTGATTTTTATATTAGTTTTTAAATTACTGTACAGAAGTTCCACTGTGGCATTCCCACAGTGCTCTGTTGTTTTTGATCCTTCTCTCCAGCCTCCCTTCATCATTCTCCTGTCCTTCTTCTGCTGGTCTCACTATCCCCCATCATCCCCTGTTACCTGCATGTGTCATGTAGTCTTTCATTCTCTTCTTGCATTCATGTAAGATCTCCTTTTCCCCTCTTATTGTTTCTTTCTTGTTCCTGACTCATAATCTTCAATACCACACATATATGAAATTAAAATTTACGATCCACATGTGAGAGAAAACACTCAGTACTGGTCCTTCAGAGTCTTACTTATTTTGCTTAACATAGTGTTTCCTAGTCCCACTCATTCTCTTGCAACTGGCACAATTTCAATTTTCTTTCTGGTTGATTGTGTATGTGTACTACATTCCTTTTTTACATTCATCTGTTGATGAACATATAGGCTGGTTTTGTTTCTTACCTATTATGAATACTACAGAAATAAACATAGATGTGCAAATATCTCTGTGCTAAGACTTAGGTAGATCATGACAGGGGAAGATGCCCTCACACCAGTTTCTGGCTTCATATGGCATGCATGGTCCTTTGATCCTTGGGGTGCATGCCTAGGAACAATGCAGTGTACATTACTTGTTGAGGGAGCGAGCTTAAGTCTAATACAGAATGACCGAGACCACATGTAGCATGTTGTGTTTCAGAGTATCAGGAAGAGCTGTCTGATTTGGCTGGGAGACAGAAGACAGCAGGTGAGAAGACCTGGGAACTGGCAAGTGGAAGAGTGATATGGGAAGATGGGAGACAGCATCTGGGATGTAGGCCTAAGTTCTCATCACTGATCGTCTGTGCAGTTCTCTGTTGTAGAGGGCCACGTGTTCGTTTCCTGGCCTCCCAGACTCCCAAAATGATCACACAGAAACTATATTATTTAAAATCACTGCTTGGCCCATTAGCTCTAGCTTCTTATTGGCTAACTCTTACATTTTAATTTAACCCATCTCCATTAATCTGTGTATTGCCACAAAGTTGTGGCTTACTGGGTAAAGTTCTGTCTTTGGTCGGGGGGGCGGGGGGGAGGGGCTGCATGACTTCTCTCTGTCTCTGCCTCCTTTCTTCCAGCATTCAGTTTAGTTTTCCCCGCCTACCTAAGTTCTACCCTATCAGGCCATGGCAGTTTCTTTATTCATCAATGATATTCACAACATAAAAAGGGGAATCCCACATCAGTGCTCATCACAGTGTCTACTTAGTGGTTGTTTTTCTTCAGCTGTATGCCCAGAGCACATTCATCACCCACCCAGTCACTCAGTGTTTAGTGACCAATGAATGTCTCCTGTATAGAATGGCAAGGATGTCAGTGTCTAACTCAGAACACTTGTTTACAGTAGCCCAAGGTTTGCTGACTGACTTTGTTTCACTTTGTGTGTTCTGAAGCACAGGAAGAGTTGAATTTTCCTAATGTAAAACAAAGAATAACTATAATCCTTATGTGTAAAAAATGAAATTAATATCAGGGTTGTCATAGGAAATTAAGTTACTTAATGTATTTAAATTACTCAGAACATTGTTATTAATTCTAGCCAATCAGTATGTCACCATCATTACCCACTCAATGTGTAAAACCAAAGGTGATATTTTCAAATGTAACCTAACATGTTATTCATTTGCTTAAAGCTCTTCTCTCTCCATTTTTATAAATCAAGAAATACTGTGTATACCTGGGCTCTGCCCCCAAATTCAGATTCTTACCACCCAAGTTATTTGAGACTATTGTTGGTTTAGCTCACTCTTTAAACTGCTCCTTTTCTTTCCTACAAACTGATAAAATTTTCCTATGACAAGGGATCAAGAGATTTCTCTTCCTCTGCCTATCTATACAGCAATTCTCTATGATGTGCCTACACAGCAATTTTCTCGGCTAGTTGGTCCTTCCGCTATGGAAATTGGCTTCAAACCACTCCTATAAAAGAACTTTGCTAGAGAAATTCCTCTATTATTAATTTTTATTTCTAATCTCTAATAACTATTTCTTTTCTTTTTCACTGTAGTCCAAATGTAGCCTAATTACAATGTACGGGTGTTTTATGTAATGACTATAGTTTTGGCTGTCTGGCCTTCAACTTTCTTACAGGGATCCATTTATCCATTCATTCTTAAGATTTTCATATTTCACAATGCTTAGATATTTGTACTATATATTCATGAAATATTGTATAAATAAATACAGTAACTAGTATAGCTTTCACTTCCATTTCTGGGAAATAGAACAAAAGACATATACTATAATGTTTTAATTTTATATATGACTGTGTCGGGTGTTAATAATTCTCTTATTTTCATTGAAATTATTAATTTATCCTTCTGTATAGTTTAACCCTTCCTCTTAGTCAGTGTGTTCTTTTGCTATGAAAAGGCACCAGGACCACAACCACTTTCATAAAGGAAAGCATATAACTGGGATTATCTTACAGTTTCAGAAGTTTAGTCTATTGTCATTATGTCTGAAAGCACGATGGATGCAGGCAGACATGAGGCTTGAGAAGTAGATGAGATTCCTATATTCAGATCTGCAGGTAGAAGGAAGAGAGAGAGAGAGCCTTTGGGCTTCTTTTGGGCCCTTGAACCCTCAAAGGCCACCCCTAGTGACATACTTCATCCAACAAGGTCCACACCTACTCCAACAATGCCAAGCATCCCATTCTTTTCAAGTAGTGCCACTTCCTGGTCACCAAGAATTCAAATATATGAGCCTATGGGGGCCATTTTTTTTCAAACCACCATGCCATACTTATTCTGCAGAGGATGTGCAATGGTAAATTCTTGTAAGCCCTGGTTATCATTTGAAATCACAGCATGTTTTTACTTTATTCATTTAAAACTAGCAATTTAGTTTTCAGTA